>NC_056676.1:38741822-41715572 GCF_018350195.1 Panthera tigris | reverse complement strand
AACTTGATTAGATGGGTGCAAAAACATTTTGAGTATCTAGGTGGACTCCCTGGCATTAAGTTCCAAACCTACCGCTTTGCAAATAGTCATACAGAACTGGAGGAATGAAATAAAAAGGATGATCACAGTCCTTTCCTAAATCATCTTCTACAGAAGCTACTATTGTCTAGCAGGGCCAGTGAAGAGCCAAGCTTCCCAGAAGCATCACCACTTACACATCCAACATATGAAACTCGACACATTTTTCATAAAATATGAATCCTAAAAGGGACTAGAATAAAGCAGAGAAAATCCAGCTTAAGATATGTGTGCTATTGTTTAGGTTGCTTTCTCTGAATCTCAGCTTCCTCATCCATCAAATGTTATTGCTTATTTCATAGGTTGGAATGATGACTAGTTCCATTTACTCCACATAAAGCACTTAGTGCAGAGTGAATAGCATGGGTTAAGCATTCAATAAATGGAAGCTACTGTCGTTATTATTCAGGAGACCTAATTTCAAATCCTATCTCTTCTACAAAGCAGCTGTGTAACTTTGACCCATTTAACTTCTCTTGAGCCTCCAACACATACCCTTTAATATTCCAAAGGATTGCCATGAAGGTGAATGACATTTGATAAAGACCTTAGCACACAGCCAGGCATATAGCAGCCATGCATTTCCTAAGATCATTTTTAGTGCTTTTGCTTCAATTTGACCACTTCTTGTTTATAAACAGACAACGTTCAACAATAACATGACAGGTGGTAAGCAAAGATCCCTTCACTTAATACAAAAAGCATGAGCTTTAAAAGACATTTGAACTCCACCTAAATTTAAAACTTACATTCTTTGTATGATACCCATTCAGAAAGTGAAAAGGCAACCCACAGGCTGAAAGAAAACATTTGCAATACATGTATCTGATAAAGGGCTTGTATCCAGAATACATTTTTTTTTATTTTTGTAAGTTTATTTATTTAAGAGAGAGAGAGAGAGAGAGAGATCAGAGGAGGGGCAGAGAGAGAGAGAGAGAGAGAGAGAAAGAGAGAGGGAGAGAGAGAATCCCAAGCAGCAGAGAGCCCATCACAGGCTCAAACCCACAAACCATGAGGTCATGACCCGAGCCAAAACCAAGAGTTAGACGCTTAAATGACTGAGCCACCCAGGCACCCCCCAGAATACATTTTAAAAAATAAAATTCTTTCAACTAAGTAATAAAGAAAACAACCCAATAAAAAAATGGGCAAAATAAATTTGAATACTTTACAAAACAAAATATGAAGATGGAACAAGCACATAGAAGAAAGTTCGGCATCCGTAGTCATTAGGGAAATGCAAACTAAAGGGAAATGCAAACAATAAGACACCATTATACCACCAGAACAGCTAAAATTCTAGAAGAGGGACATTACCAAGAATGTGGAGGGGCGCCTGGGTGGCTCAGTCGGTTGGGCGGCTGACTTCGGCTCAGGTCATGATCTCGCGGTCCGTGAGTTCGAGCCCCGCGTCGGGCAGGGCTCTGTGCTGACAGCTCGGAGCCTGGAGCCTGTTTCCGATTCTGTGTCTCCCTCTCTCTGACCCTCCCCCGTTCATGCTCTGTCTCTCTCTGTCTCAAAAATAAATATTTAAAAAAAAAAAAAAAAAAAAAAAGAATGTGGAGCACCTGAAACTCTCATTCACTGCTGTCAGGAATGCAAAAGGATGGAGCCACTGGAAAACAATTTGGAGCTTCTTCTAAAGTAAAGCATACACTTATTTGATCTAGCAATGCTACCCTTAAGTACTTATCCAAAGAATTTTTTTGTATTTGTGCACAAATGTTTTTAGAGCTTTTATTCATAATAACCACAGCTTTGCATGGTTTCTAATGCAAATGTCCATCAAAGGCTAAGCAGATAAGCAGGTTGTGGTCCATCAATACAATGAAATACCATTCGGCAACAAAAAGGAACTATTGACACATACACCCAAAATGGATGAATGGATGAATCACCAAAACATTAAAGTGACCCAAAAAAAGCCAGACATAAAAAGAATACTGTATGATTTCATTCATAAAAAAATTCTACGAGAGATTAATCTAGTCTATGATGGGCGTGAGGAAAATCTTGGGGATGAAAGAAAGGCTCTATACCTTGATTGTGAGCGAGCACATTTGTCAAAACTCATCAAACTGTGCTGTAAAATGGATGTATTCTACTTGTATGTACATTACACATCAACAAAGTTGAATTTTAAAAGTTCACATGCCCTTATCCAAGATGCCAAAATCCAAAAGCTCACTCAGAAAGTCAAAGTTTTAAGTGCAACATCTGACCTAGGCTAACTCAAAGCTATTCATAGTCTATATTTATCCTATTGAGTGATAATACGTATGCATTAAACTGCAAGTAATCAGAGTGCTTCCTCAGATCTTGCAAAGGGTATGCATATTATACAGTACATACATTAAATTGTCTTTGTAAAATCTGCAATATTCTGAATTCAGAAACGGGCCTTTCCTCGGGGTTTTGGATGAAGAATTGTAGATTGCTTTTCTTGTCCCAGGAAAAAGATGAAGAAAGTGAGAAAGAAAAAGGACAGAAGGATGAAAGAAAGGAAGGAAAGGGAAGAATGTTTTCCTGGTGCCAGGGCAAACCCTTTATAACCCATCTTCCTACCAAAGTGTTTTCATCTTTGCCCTTAATGCAGAAGTAGTACCTGCTCTGGTGTCTGGCGGCAGGCATGAGATGGCTCCCCCAACCCTCTCCTCACGCCTGAGTCACTACAATTTATCTGGTTGATCAGGTTTCCTTAAAAGATTCTGAGCACTCCCTTTTTAGAATGTGGTTCCAAGAGCAAGCACTGCTGGGCCCCTTTATCATTCCCATCTCAGAATTAAGAACCTAAGGGAGAAAACTGGGAGGAAAAAAGATGAAAGAAAAACTATTTTGAGAATTTGCCAAATGGCGAACTTTTTCACACCCCTCTCCCCCCGGCCTTTCCACAGAGGGTTGGTTTGAATCTAAACACTTCAAAGCTCTTTTGATATCTGTTTTCTCCTCCTCCATATAGCCCCCACCACAGAGAAATGGAGAAAAGATCCATATTTCGTTGTGGGGCCTTGGAATTAATTTAAAGCAAATATTTCCCCTAAAATGTTTCAATCCACAAAATGAGATTGTTTTTCAAGCTTTCATTTTACTTATTCTGTTTCCAACATGTTCTAGTGGCAGCCTCATGTGTAAACTATTGTGAACATATTAAATTAGAAACACATTTTTTATTGTTATCTTTACCTCTCCAACTTTTAGTCTTCCCTAAAATATCTTGTGACCTCTGTGGTACCACAACCCTGTCACATAAATTTTATGTCCCTTCCTCCTTAATTAGCCATGGTTACAGAGCAGCAATTATGTGGTACAGAATAGGGAAATCTCAGTATTTCCTCTGAGAAAGGGTTAAATAGACAAATATTTGGATCCGATTCCCCTAACACCTTTGAATTAATTGGATTTGAGGCTAAAAATAAATTACTTAATAGGTTAAAGTGAGGTAATGTTGAAAAAACTGTGTGAAAGGAACTACAAAAAATAAAAGAGCTTCACCATGAATAGTTAAGAGCACCTTGCAAAAGGAGGAGAAAACAGGTGGTTTCTCAACTTGATGAACACACTTCAGGATGTTTGCCATATTAGCCCTGACACACTGACTGAAGATGTTGTTAATACTATCATCCCTTAGGGTAAGGGGTAAGCATATTTATACAACAGAAAAGGAAAATGTTCCTTCTCTTGGGGAATTTGACAGCCTCTTTAGCATTCTACTCTAAAACTAGAGTTGCTTTCTTCCTGGGAGATGAACTGAGCAAATAAAGGTGCATACTGGGGCAGGAAGGAGATGGATGATTTAGGGAAATCAGTTTAAGGAAAAACTGCATCTTCTATTTCCCTCTTGGAGATTCACTACATTATTAGCATGTCAGAGACTCTGAAAAGTCCTCTAATAAAGAAACCTATTTATATCTATTTATAGCATAATTTCCCAAATGTACTTGACCATGAAACTCTTTGTATATCCGCTAATAGCTTGCAGAACTAGGGTTCCTTAGAACACATCTGAGGAAACTGATCTAGGACTATTTATTGTTTTCTCATGTTTTGGTGTTAATGTTCCACCCACGAAAATAAATCTCCTGGATTTGGTCCACAAGTTTAAAGTGTTAGGAGAGGGTATAGGAGTTTGCTCTTCTCGTTCTCATGGTGTTTTGGAAGGGCAATCCTCCCCCTAGCACTCGTGAAGCATGTTGGTGGTGGCTGATCTTGGCTACATCTCGACACAAGCATCAATACTGGTCTATGACAAATCTCTTCTCAACCTGGGCCACCACACCTGGAGTTGCTACAGAATATGGAAGAGGTGTTATGTGTGTAGACTCTGGTGTTAAACTGACTGACTTCAAAAGCTCTGCTCTGTGTTGATCATCTATGTGCCTCAGTTTCCTCACCTGTATAATGGGTGACAACATAAGTCTCTACCTTATGAGGCTACTGTGAGAATAAAATGAGTTAATATAGAATTTTAGAATAGCTACTGGCACATAATTTGTAGAAGGATGAAAGAACGCAACAAGAAATATGGGAGAGGCTGAGAGACAGAGAGGAAGAAAGAAAAAGGAAAAGAATCACAGACGATGTTTGGAGTTCCGGACATCCAGGGAGCAAACACGGAAGGACCAAAGTCATGGAGAGAAATGGAACAGCTCTTTAATGGTAGCAGGGCAAGCCCACGATTCTTAGCGCCGGGTTCTCTGCCAAGCTGAGCTGGAATCTATACTTGAACACCAAAAAGGGCCGCCTCCTTCCTTTCTCACAGACCTAAAATAACTTTGTCTATAAAGCAGATATGCCTATCCTACCAGCCGAAGCACAGACACAGAGAGAGAGAGGACTTAGCCAGACCATGGAGGGAGCCAAGCCCAATCAGTCCTACCCACCTGTGGCGGACAGAAGAAAAATGCCTCATAAATATGAAAGAGATGCCACATAGATGCAAAACAAAGTAGGCTAGGTATGTACCCTGTCTCCAGGATTCCAGTTTAGGATCCGCGCTATGGGATATGGACCCTAAAGAAAAAGTAATACCTTGCACACTAAATCTGTGAGCAATTAATCAGAATACAAAGATATTTACCAATTTATCAATATTTACAGAACAAAAATGTATTTCTGTAAGTTACCTTTTAAAATTTGGAATGTCCCCAAATCCCCAATAGCAGCATAGCTATACCAAAATTCCTGCCTTGGAAGTGTAAAAAAGTCCCAGGTGGGAGGGGAGGGGAAGTGGGGAGCTCTCAGATGGTGAGTGCCTCTGCCATAGCTGCCCCTGGGACATTCCCTTACCCCTCAGAGAGATGCATCTCTCTTCTCCCCTGGGCCACCTTTTCCCACTTTCCCGGTTACTGCCTTCTTACATCTTTTGAGGCCCTGTCTTCAGCTTTGGTCCCTACAGTTCACCAGAGGGACATGGTGGAGGAGAGGGAAGAAATGGGAATTAAAGAACAGAAAAATAAATACTGAATGTTGGCAGAAGAGTAAGTTCCCATGTTGCTGGTAAATTCTCCACTATCCCTCTTCCCATCCACAGCTGGTTTTAAGACTTTCATGCCGGCTTATTTATTTGTTCATTAAAAATCACAACTCACAAACAGAAAATTGCTACATCTTCCCAGAGCCAGTAGGTGGATTCTCAGGAATATTTCCTCTGATGACTAAAAGTGCTCTCCAATATTGTGACAGGGTGAGGTTTCTAAATGCAACGACCATGATCTTTCTTTTCTAATTCAAATTAACAGTTGCCTGGAAGGACCGCAGAATACAGAAATCTGTGCCTTCACTGCCAAGAGTCACCACAGGGCTACTCTATACATTTTCTATGCTGAGTATACATGTTCAAGTCTCAGATGTGCCAGTAAAACCCAATGATCCATAATTGAGTCCATGGCCCTCAGACCCCTACCATGTACAAGGGGTCTCCCAGCCAGTACTCCAAGTGACTCAGTCCTGTCTTAAGGCACTGACTTGGCCTCAGATTACTTGTGACTAGGTAAAGCTAGCTTTGGCAAGTTGTGTCCAGATGTTAAAAACTGCATACAATTCTCAAATCAAGAAATGGCTGTGGGTGTCCGACTAGGTCATCCATGTACAATCTGGGTGTGGGCTCCCAGTCAAGCTGGCTCTCATTCTGTGGGTTAAAGCCCTTTCATTTCCCACATCCTCAGTGAAGGAGATTTTCATCCAAACAGGCCTGGGAATCTCGAGTTAACTATCATTAGATTCCTTCATCACAACTCACATGGATTTAGCTGTGTTGGGCATCCCTCACCAGGTAAAATGTAGCTCAGGAGCTACCAGGGCAGCTGAGTCTCTGGGGCAGGAGGTATGGCTCCACTCAACGCTGGGAGGAGTCCTGCCCATGCTGTGGCACTCCTCCTGAAGGACATGTATGAAGAGCAGTGGGCAAGGCTAGACCTTCTGTCACTGCAGCCACAACAGGGGCTGGAGCAAAGCCCTCGCTCACCAGAAAATGAGGAAAGACAACCACCCTTGTCACACTCAGACCCCAGGTTCTCACTCTGCTAGACCTGGGTCATATATTCTGTAATTCTCAGTTTTAAATCCTAGGAGTGGCTCTGGCATGGATCATCTAGTGGATCTGACCCAGTCACCTCCCCTCAAATGACACCCACGTGCCTTACCCCAGCCCTTCTCGAGGATTTCAAGGTCATTTACCTTTCTGTCAGAATGGACACTTAGAGATTCTATAGTGATACCTCCTCTTATACTGTGAAGCAGCTGGAGTAGCTCTCACTAAAAAAGGGGGAAACCAAAAGTAGTATCTGAGAGGCTCCCTCTCCCCATTCCAGTGTACTATCCTATTATAAAAGGTTTTGAGCCCTTCCTCTTTCTCATTACACAGACAAGTAATTTTGATAGGGTAATCAATCTCAGATCATCTCTCTGACAAACATAATTGCCTCCTGTTGGCAGGTACAGTGCCTTACTCATCAATATATCTTCAGCCCATAGCACAGTGACTAGAACATTTAGATGCTATATAAACATCTTGAGGGGCGCCTGGTTGGCTCAGTTGGTTAAGCATCCGACTTTGGCTCAGGTCACGATCTCGCGGTCCGTGAGTTTGAGCCCCGCGTCGGGCTCTGTGCTGACAGCTCAGAGCCTGGAGCCTGCTTCGGATTCTGTGTCTCCCTCTCTCTCTGACCCTCCCCCGTTCATGCTCTGTCTGTGCCTCAAAAATAAATAAACATTAAAAAAAAAATTTAAACATCTTGAAAATGAATGAATGTTATTTCTTCTGACACATTTTTTATTCAGTTCGTATAAGAATGAGCATAAACTTCTTTGCCTAAACCTTTATACTTCTCTTGCCTAGGTTCATGAAGAGTCTCCTCTGCACATCTAAGATTGAATTTGTCTTCTGAATCCTACTTCATTAAGTTAGCATGTTAGCTATTGACTCCAGCCTCTTCCTTAACCACCATCTCCAATTCCTCAATCTGTTCTATAGTCTCAAATAAGACTTCTCAATAAGTCTCAAGTCTGTCCACTTCTTTTCATCTGCTCTACCATCGCCATAGTCCAAATCACCTTCATTTATCTCCTGGGCCCCTGCAAAAACCTCTTAACTAGACTCCCTGCCTCCAGTGTTACGATCTTGTTCAAGTATAAATCTGGCCGTGTCACTCCTATGCTTAAAATAGTCTAATAAGAGAAAGATATTGAGGGCTCTGGAAACATGGTTACCTGAGTAAAATGTCCATCTCAGCATTCCCAGAACTACTTGCTTCTCCAGCAGCAGGCAGGTGCTGAGACTTGTGAGAGCTTGAACCCCAAAAAGTCCCTTCAGACAGAGCTGCTGTAGGATTCCCTTCCTATTTGATTGGACAGTCCACAGCAGAACAGGGTTGGTGGCTTGAACCTATGGGTATAGAGAAAGAGCTTTTCAGTCAGGGATTTGTGGAGTCCAAATACATCCGGCATTTCCTCAAAGGTGACTTCATGTGCTTGTGCTAGGTCTTTCAGACCCTCCCAAGGTCAAGATAAGGAAAAAGGGTATATAAACCTTCCCTTCTCCTGAGCTGAGTAAAGGGAGACCACAGGAGTTTCTTTCAGGTCTCTCATCAGAATGCTGACATCTGTCTTTATACTACAACTTATAGGACCATAAATTCATTGGCTTTTCACCTCCTATAGGATTCCCACCATTCAGGACACTTCAACAACCAGGCCTGAGTCCTAAAGAGCAGATAGAGAAAACTTAAAACCCATCTGAGAGGCCCTAGCAACCAGAGAGAAAGATCAGGTAATCAAAATGAATTCTCAGTGAAATAGAACTGCTGGAGAAAACAGATGAAAACTTGAATGGAAAATAAAATTAAAGAAGTTTAAAGAGACTTTACTAACATAAGTATAAGATCCCTCATTGGAAAATTTTATTAGTTGAATTAAAGGAGAAGATGAGCATTAAGACTCTAATCAGTGCTCTGAAACTAAATGCAACAAACACTTAGAAATACTGAACAAAAATGTAAAGTAATTAAAGTATCCAATAAAAAAAGAGAAACTGGAAACATCAGCCAGAGTTAATACCAAGTTAATATGTGTTTCTATAAGAGGACTGTTCTATAAAAGAACTGATGGAGGAAAGGCAATCATTCAATAAAGAATAGGAAAAGATTTCCCTAAACTGTAGAAAGATCCAATTCCTCAGATTAGAAGAGTATATATGGAGTTTCAAGGCTGGACTGACAAGAAGAATCATGGATAAGCAGGTCAAAATTCTTGAACTTTAAGGAGAAAGTAAAAATCTCAAGCATGAAAACCATTTAAAACCAACCTACCTGCTACCAGGAGGAAAAAAATCTAACTTCTCACCCAGAACCTAGGAAGCTAGAAGTTAGAGAAAAGGATCTACAGACAACTGAATGGAAGGACTAGGAATGAAGAATTTCATACCCAGTCAAGATACATTCCCTTCTCAGATGGTTGAAAAATACTAAAAACAGGAAAAGACCCAAAAAGATATATTACTCAAGTTCCCCATATGAGAAAAAAATTAACACTCTAATAAATTAATCAAAGATTTTAAGATGGGAGAAGATAAAAACAAAAACTATTGGGGCACCGGGGTGACTCAGTTGGTTAAGCACCCAGATCTTGATTTCAGTTCAGATTATGATCTCACGGTTCACCAGTACAGAGCCTACTTGGGATTCTCTCTGCCCTTCTTCTGCTTGTGCTGTCTCTTTTAAAATAAATAAACATTTAAAAATTTTTTAAATTATTAAACAATGATCCCTGATGTGTGTGTATGTGTATAAACTTGTATCTTAATGAAAATGCATATCTCTTTATCTAATATATACTGTACAATGTTATAAATAAGGATCATTGAAATAGAAGAGATACTTAAGAAGCACTATCCCAACAAAATGTAGAAGTTGAAGGTAGAGGGTGGAAAGAGGAGAAAAGCAAAAGTGCTCTCAAAGGGGTAGAAAAAAGACAGAAGTTAAGCATAAAAGTTTTCTACAGAAAAAAAAGCTGAATTAATAGACTGTGGCAGTCATGGAGGTCTTACATCTTTAAGAGAAAACCATGAGGAATGTAATTTGCTGACAGCCTCAAAGGGCTGAGAAAGAAGGGACTTAAAAATCAATACCTTTATTCTAGAATAAGCTCTTAGGAATTAAATGGGGGAAAGATTTAAGAACAAAAACTATGAAACACAAATAAATTTAACAAAAAGTATGTAAGAACTATATGAAGAAAACTAGAAATATTAAAACAAACAAGATAACCACTCCCTTGGATGGTAAGACCTATTACCATTACATGTCAATCTTTCCAAAATAAGTTCGTGGAAAGCAATCTTACAACATATGTTAAAATAAACAGTATCCTTTGACTCAGTAATTCTAGTCCTGGGAAATAAAAGCACTAATACCTAAGGACAGATGCACAAGTATACTTACTGCAGCATCAGTTACAGTTGCAAAAAGCTCCATAAACAAAATGAATGTTCATAAATGGGAAACTAGCTAAACACATTGTGATATATCTACACAATAAAACAGTATATGGCTACCTAAAAAAAATGAAAAGGAGCTATGCCAGGTGAATTGGAGGGAGTTCTACAGTATTGAGAAAAGCAAAATGTAGGAAAACATGAAGATAATGCCATCTCGATAAAAAAAAAAAAAAAATCCACACCACCCAAAACTGTGTGTATATGTGTATAAAGTAGATGTTTGGATTTCCTTTATTTTGAAATACCTATTTCTTTCCCCACACTGTAACATCTCTGAGAGGAGTTTGTATCTTTTAGTCACCAAATGCCATATGGTAGTCGTTACAGCATCCTCCTTGCCCTCACATGGGCATCAAAACATGTCTGCCCACATGCAGTGGGTGCTGGGGGTTCAAGGAACAGCCCCCAAAACAACTGCACTGCTGCAGGCCATGCTGCGTCACTAAGGCTCTTGGCACAGACGATGGCAGTGCGTGGAACAGCACGGACCACGATGTCTAGGAAATGAGAAGGAATTCCAAAGAGCCAAATTTTAATATGAAATTCCAGGAATATCTTACCCATTTATTCCACTTACAGTTTTCTTCTAATGCGTGCAAAAGAGTGACGTCTAAAGAGAGCTAAAAGAACTAATTCAGTAAGTTTAAAATAAAAATTACAAGGGTTAAGAAAGCACTGTGGCATGGTTTAACCGACAGCATTGGTTTCTATACATAACAAAGTAATTGTGGGTCTTACACTAACAGCATTTTAAGTGAAATAGGTGGTATAGATATACACATATTACTATCTGTACAAGATTGTGTGAGGAAAGAGAAAATTATGGATGAAATGATCCAGGATATAAACTGCCACAACAAAGTACCACAGACTGAGGGCGGGGGGAGGGGGTTAAATAACAGAAACTTATTTCCCCAAAGTTCTGGAGGCTAGGAGTCCAAGAGCAAGGTATCAGCAGGGTCTGTTTCTCCTGCAGCCTCTCCTTGGCTTCTAGAAGGCCTCCTTCTCATGGTGTCCTCACACGGCTTTTCTTCTGTGTGCATATCCCTGGTGTGTCACCCCTTCCAATAAGGACACAAGTCCTACTGGATCAGGGCCCTACCATTATGATAATTTAACCTTAATTATCTCTTTAAAGGCCGTGTCTCCAAATACAGTCCTATCCCAAGGTACTGGGGATTGGGGCTTTAACATCTGAACTTGAGGGGGACACAATTCAGTCCATAACAAAAAGCTCCTCGAGGAGACTTGGGAAGAGAGAAGAGAGACCGAGCCAAAAAGGAAAAGAAAAAAAGACTATACTTAAAAAAAAAAAAAAGAAAGAAAAGGCATATATTCATAGCCACTTACATAAAATCACACATATGTGTACACAAATATATAAAGATACCAAATGATTTTTAAAACATATTCAATGGTTTTTCATTGTCCCTAGGATCAAATCCAAACTGCAACACAGCTTATAGTCCTTCTAGAGGGGAATTTGTCTCCCTCCCCCATCTGTTCTGTATCCTGCTCCCTGCACTTCTCTCTGCACCAGAAGCCTCAGGCTTTGTCCACTTCCTCAGGCACTCCCTGCTTTGGTTCAAGGTCCCTTCTCAGAAAACTCTTCTCCAAATCACCCATTTTTGCTCCCTTCAGTATCCAAGTCTCAGCTGGGTTTTACTTCCCTAGAGAGGCCTTTGTTCCACCCCACTGCAGGTTTCTCCTGGTTAGTCAAACTCCCAACAGAGTCCTGTGGATTCTTGTTTAAAATGCAGAAAGCCTTGTTTTGACTTCACAGCTGCTGAGTAAGACTACTGTTGGGGGGAGGGGAGAGGGGGTAAGGATTCTTCCGCACCCTAAAGTGCTGGAATCTATGCCATGAACAAGTTAAAACCCCTTGCTGTACTCTCCCATAACACTTTGAACTTCCTCCTTCAAGATCCATCTCAAATGTGACTGTTTATTTAATGCAGGAGTTGGCAAACGTTTTCTGTATGGTCCCAGGTAAAATTTATTTTAAGCTTTGCATGCCAAGAAGCAAAATCAAGGATTCTGTGTGGATAACCTATATGACAAAATAGAAAACAAATGTCCACAAACTTTTTAACATTTTTTAACAAAATTTGAAATACAAGAAAATATAATTTTTCTTATAATACAAGTCTACAAATGAGAAGAATGGAATTTTTTGTTGGGATAATATTTTGCTTGCTTAGGTCAAAGTTAATGGTTTTCTAAAATTATAGTAGAAACATAACCTCAACTTTCTGTAAAACTTTCTCTTCCTTCTCTGGAGCCCAGTATTTGAGTAGTCAGAAATCAATATCACCTTGAAAAAAAAGTGACACAAGGTACTGCTATGGATCATCACACAGGTGTACACACAATTTTTTTTTTAATACCAAAAAATCTACTCAAATCAGCTTGTAGAATTTCACCGCTCCTTTACTTGTATGCTTTCTTTGCTCCGCCAGTCAATTCACTTCCCTATCTTTCACTGGGTAAGACAAAAGCAGTTTCCTCTAGTGAATATATTTTAAAGTCAGTTTTCCAGGCAAAAATGGGCACTTTTCAGAGTTAGAACTTGAAGCTAAATACAAAAGATGACTGACTACATGTCCAAAGGAAAATACAGAAAGTCATTCCAGGTCCTGACATGTCAAGGTAAGAAAAGTGTGTGTTGGCCCTCCAAAATTTTACATGATTTTTCTTTGACTATCTTCCCGACTTTCCACACATAGAGAGGTACGGCAATATCAGAAATGCATTAGAAGAAAACACGATTTCAGAGACTAAGATAAATTTTCCTAATCATGTGGTTCAACATTCAGAAGCTTCACCAAAAACAAAAACAACATAAAAGTGTAAGAATTTGGATAGCAAAGAAAAAATACACCACTATAATAGGCAACTAAAAAGACAAATGACAATCTATAGGGCTTTTTGGAAATATATATTAATGTTTTTTAAAAAGACAAATGACAAACTAGGAAAAATATTTGTAATTTATATATAAAGAGCCTCTAAAAATGGAGAAGAAAAATTTTGTTTAGAAAATTTCACTCAAGATACAAATGGACAGTTCACAGAAAGATAAATTCAAATTACTCTCAATTATATGAAAACATGCTTAACCTCTTTTATAATAAGATAAATGCAAATTAAAACTACAGTTACATACAATTTCTCACCTGTTTTACTGGTAAAACACCAAAACTTTGACATCCTACTTGGCTGGTAAGACTTTAAGGGAACAGACACGCTCATAATTTGAATATGGGAATGCACAATGGTATAACCCCTAAGAAGGGGAATTTGGCAATATCTAGTAAAATGTCATATGTGTTTGCCCTTTGACCCAGCCATCCCACTTATAAGAATCTCTCCCACAGAAAGACTGGTGAAGATACAAAAAAAACACACCCACAGGCTATTCATTTCAGCACTATTTGAGCCAAAATCTACAACAACCCAAAGGTTTATCAACAGGGGGCTGGTAGAATTAACTACAGTGTATCCACCTATAGGGGTACAAGACAGCTCTAAAAAGAATATACTCCACATACTACATATACTGATGTATAGCATACCTATATAAATATACTCCATAAACTACACAGACTCTTAAACTTTGATTCATAATCCCCTTAATGTCTCCATAATTTCTCATGGTATCCCTAGGCCAAAGGAAATGCCTAATAGTTCTATTTATTAATGAAACTAATTGAACAATTTCATTTATTAATGTAAGAATTTGGTCCTGGAGTAGGGTGGAGGGAACAAAAAATAAATTAGACTTCATTAAATATTTCTTATTTGTAGACATGTCTTTTGAACTGTAAACATATATTATGCAAATGAAAAACAAAATTAAAACTTCTTAAAGCAAGTCTTGAAAATCAAAGGAAAAAAACCAAGTGAATTTAACTACATATGTAGTTGGTAGCATTAACGACATGGAAAGGAATTATTCCAAGTTAGTTTAATTAGAAAAATTTGACTATGCATACCTAATAGGATATGCTCTAAGGACAAAAAGAAATGCAAATGATAACAACTTAAACTGACTTAAGTAATTATAACTTTTATGTTATCATTTGTTTTATTCTAGTTGTCTATTGTGGGACAAAGCAATTAAGCAAGCATGATGTTATAACTGACAACCATAATATTCAGCATGGAGGAAGCAGATACAATGTAAGACTAATGAGGTTAAGTGAAAAATTGGCAGTCCTGAATTTGAACTGGATGTATCAGTACAAACTCATAACGTATTTTATCTTCAAAATATTACATGCCTTGGCAACTTCTGGGAAATATGGTCAAGTAGGAAATCCTAAGTTTACCTCATCCCATGGATACAACTAGATAACATCCACATCTGTGTACATAACCCAGAAAATACACCTGAAGACTGGCATAACAGACTCTCCAAAGATAATGTAGAGAGGAGGTGACATCAAAGGGAATATACAGGACTGAGACACTATAAGTAGCTAAATAGACCCTCAGGACTGTCTGTGGGAGGGAGGGACACTTCAGACACAGAGAAGGAAGAGGACCATACACCCACACCAGGCACTCCGGGGAACAAGGGACCCAAATGGGTAAGATGAATCCCCATAACATTTGACTTTGAAAAACAGACAGGCCTAACAATCAGTGTGGCTTAATACCTGGAACTTTAAAAATAAGTGGGCTTGGATATGGGATTGCTGGGAAAGTGAAGTCCCCACCTTAAAAAGACAGCACAGCTAACACCTCCATTGAGATACAGCACAAAAGTTTGAAAACCACCTGAGTTATATGGGAAGGAGATTTATTACTAATCTCCGAGCATGTGCTGGAAGGGCAGGGATCTTTGGGAGACTTCAAGAACAAAAGAGCTCACAGGCACCATTTCTCTCCCCCTCCCTCCAGCCTAAATACACAGACACTTGTGGGAACCAGTACAAGATGAACACCCTCCACCTAACTTGCTAACAGCACACCCCACCACCAAGTGCTTCTGTGGATCCACCCCATCAAACCCCACCAGCCTTAGTAGGAGTTTCCCCAGGCAGCTACAGGTCCCCTACCCTTATCAGACCAATGGGGAGCTTGCAAGTATCATGTACCCCACACCTGCTTTCTCCTGAGGACCTACCCCTACAATAAGCCCTTGGTTGGAGCCTATCCAAAGTGGTGCCAGAGGCCTTTATATGTCCACATAATAAAGGCCATATGTGAAAAACCCACAGCTAACATCATACTCAATGGGGAGAAACTGAGAGCTTTTCCCCTAAAATCAGGAACAAAACAAGGCTGTCCACTCTCACCACTGTTATTCAACATGATACTGGAAATCCTAGCCACCGCAATCAAACAAGAAATAAAAGGCATCCAAATTGTTCAGAAAGAAGTAAAACTTTCACTATTTGCAGATGATCTGGTACCACATATAGAAAATCCTAAAAACTCCACTAAAAACCTACTAGAACTGATAAATAAATTCAATAAGGTCATAGGATACAAAATGAAAACACAGAAATCCATTGCATTTCTACACAATAAAGTAGCAGAAAGACAAATTAAGGATATAATCCCACTTACAATTACACCAAAAATAATAAAATATCTAGAAATAAACTTAACCAAGTGAAAAACCTGTACTCTGAAAACACTGATGAAGAAAATTGAAGATAACACAAATAAAATGGAAAGATATTCCATGCTCATGGATTGGGAGAATATTGTTAAAATGTCTATACTACCCAAGCAAATCTATAGATTTAATGCAATCCCTATCAAAACACCAACAGCATTTTTCACAGAAGTAGAACAGTCCTAAAGGTATCACAATCCCAGATTTCAAGATATACTACAAAGCTGCAGTAATCACCTCAGTATGGTACTGGCACAAACACAGACACATAAATCAATGGAACAAAATAGAAAGCCCAGAAAAAAACAAACACACACAATTTTATGGCCAGTTAATCTTTGACAAAGGAGGTAAGAATATGCAATGGGAAAAAGACAGTCTCTTTAACAAATGGTGCTGGGAAAACTGGACAGCCACATGTAAAAGGATGAAACTGGACCACTTTCTTATACCATATACAAAAATAAACTCAAAATGGATTAAAGAGCTAAATGTGACACCTAGAACCACAAAATTCCTAGAAAACAATAGTTTCTCTAACATCAGTCATAGTAATATTTTTCTAGATTTGTCTTCTGAGGCAAGGGAAACAAAAGTGGAAATAAATGATTGGGACTAGATCAAAAGAAAAGGCTTTTGCATAGCAAAAGACAATCAACAAAACCAAAACACAACTTACTGAATGGGACAAGATATTTGCAAATGACATATCTGATAAAGGGTTAGGATCCAAAATTCATAAAGTACTTATACAACTCCACAGCTACTAATAACAACAACAACAATCATCCAATTAAAAAATGGGCAGAAGACATGAACAGACATTTCTCCAAAGATGACACATAGGTGGCCAACATAAACATGAAAAAAAAATGCTCAACATTACTCATCACCAGGAAAATATAAATCAAAACCGCAATAAGATATCCCCTTATATCTGTCATAAAGGCTAAACAAAAACACAAGAAACAACAAATGTTGGCAAGGGCATGGAGAAAAAGGAACGCTTGTGCAGTATTTTTAGAAATTCAAACTGGTACAGCCACTGTGGAAAACAGTATGGAGGTTCTGTAAAAAATTATAGAATTACCGGGGAGCCTGGGTGGCTCAGTCAGTTAAGCATCCGACTTCAGCTCAGGTCATGATCTCACAGTTCCGTGCGTTCGAGCCCCACATCGGGCTCTGTTCTGACAGCTCAGAGCCTGGAGCCTGTTTCAGATTCTGTGTCTCCCTCTCTCTCTCTGCCCCTACCCTGTTCATGCTCTATCTCTGTCTCAAAAATAAAAAAAAAATAAATAAACAGTAAAAAAAAAATTTTTTTTTTTAAATTATAGAATTACCATATGATCCAGTATTCTACTGGGTATTTACCCAAATAATACGAAAACATTAGTTCTAAAAGATATAAACACTCTTGTGTTTATTGAAGAATGACTTACAATAGCCAAATTATGTAAGCAACCCATCTGTCCATCAATAGAGGAATGAACACAGAAGATGTGTATATATAGACAATGGATTATCTTTCAGCCATTAAAAAGAATGAAGTCTTGCCATTTGCAACAACATGGATAGATCTAGAGGGTATGATCATAAGTGAAGTAAGTGAGAGAAAAACCAATACTATATAATTTCACTCATGTGGAAAGTAAGAAAAACAAATGAACAACAACAAAAAAAGCAACGAACCACAAAACAGACTGTCAACTACAGAGAACAAACTGATGGTTACAAAAGGGAATGTGGATTAAACAGGTGAAGGGGATTAAGAGTACTCTTATCATGAGCACTGAGAATTTACAGAATTGTTGAATCACTATATTGTATCATGAAATTAATATAACACTATATGTTAACAGTACTGGAATTAAATTAAAAAAAAAAAACAGTATCTTCTCATAGCTTTGTCTGCTGAAAAAGCCTAGAAACTAGGACTAACCTCAGAAATCAGCATCTCTGTACCCAGATTGGGTTCTAAATGTCATTTTCCACTAGCAGGCCCCGAGAATCTTTGCAGAAATGGATGACCCCAGGTCTGGGGGCAGGAATTAGGAAAGATGAGCCTAGACTATCTTATCATTCCAAAAGACAAAAGATGCAATCAAAGACCATGTCAAAAGGACGTGGAAGATGATCCATGAGAATGACCCAAGTTCCTCATTTCTGAGTAGTAGAAGCATTCATAAAGATAAGGGAGGTGGGGCACCTGGGTGGCTCAGTTAAGCATCTGACTCTTGATTTTGGCTCAGGTCATGATCTCAAGGTTCATGAGATTAGGCTGATAGAGTGGAGCCTGCCTGGGATTCTGTCTCCTCTCTCTCTGCCCCTCCTCCCACTCATACTCTCTCTCAAATAAACAAACTTTAAAAAAAAAGATAAGGGAGGTTTTCTGTGGACATGTTAAGTGTGGGGATCCAGTAGAGAAGGCAATATCCAGAAGGAAGTTGTATTCCCTGCTCTAAAGTTCAGGGGGAGGTTTAAGTCTTAAGGTAAAGTTACAAGGGTGCATGAAATCGCTTTTGGAGAACTAGAGAATGAGGAGGGATAATGACCAGGGACAGAAGCCTAGGAGAACAGTCATCCTTTTCTTGATGAATTAATGCACACCAACAAAGAAGGCAGAGTTTATGGGAAGGAGAAACCTATGGAATCACCTGGACTGACCCAGCCTACTTGCCTGCAAAGACCTCTGAGAGGATATGTGGCAGAGGGTAATGTGCCAGGAAGCCACTAACAAGTGATACTAGTTGGAGAAGGAGAGGAGGACCAAGAAGGATGGTGCTAAAGAAGAAAAGAAAGGAGATGGTATCAAGAAAGGAGAAAGGAACAATTACTAGTGACAGAGAGAGCAAGCAAAATGAAGAATGAAAAAGGTCCCCTGGAGTCAGCAAATAGTGGGTTTAGTCAGGGTGAATTTAGTGGAGAGATGAGGGGAAAAGAAAACATGCAGATATGTAACCTTCCTCACAGAGGGAAATGACCAGAAGATAAGCAGATGATGTCAATATGGACAGAGGAACATGGGGGCATAACCAGAAAGCACAATCCTAAATGGAGGAAAGGACTTTACCAAAAGGTAAAAGCGATGGTTTAGAAGTACAGGTCTACATGGGGTGCCTGGGTGGTTCAGTTGGTTGAGCATCCGACTTCGGCTCAGGTCATGATCTCGTGGTTCATGAGTTCGAGCCCCGAGTGGGGCTCTGTGCTGACAGCTTGGAGCCTGGAGCCTGCTTCGGATTCTGTGTCTCCCTCTCTCTGTTTCACCGCTGCTCACATTCTATCTCTGTCTCTCTCAAAAATAGACATTAAAAGAAAGAAAAAAAAAAAAGTACAGGTCTACAATCCCTTATCCAAAACCATTGGGGCTAGATGTGTTTCTGTATTCAGAATTTTCCAGATTTTATAAACTTAGTAATGGAACATATAGAGTTAATACATAACACTTCATAACCAAATACCCTAATATTTCTTCAGACAAGTGTATGAATATTAACAGCAAGTAGGACAAATAGCTTCACATCAATTCAGGTCTATCTTTGTCACAAGATACAAAGAGCTTTCAGGTCAGCATTTATTTTTTTCAGAATTGCAGACTTTATAGCAAATAAATGCTAAGGGCAGATCTATGACAAGTTTCTGCTGAGCAGATGGCGAAAGGGACATTCACTGAGAAGAATAAAGGTCCAAGTGCCCAAGAGGGCAAAATGGAACATGCTGGGAAAGGGGACAGCAGAATAAGGAAGATGGAGGAGAAAGCTCTGGGCAGTATGCAGAGAAAAGGACTCTGAATAGAGGCTTAGCATTAAGGGAAAGGAACAAGATGTCAAGGATATGAACATGGTTGAACTGACGGCGCTTATGAATGCTGAGTCACAGGAAGTATCAGGATAATGATACTGGATGCTGAGTCCCAGGAAATATCAGGATAATGAGTTTAAAAGACTACATCTTTTTCTACTTCCCAAATGGAAAACTGATGAGAGGCTCTTCTGAAGACTTCTGAAGAGAAGTCTGACCAAAGTGGATAAGGGGTCAAGAAGACTTTGCAAATCCATCTTGCTTATGGTATCACAGCTGCTGGGGATGGTGAGGGGACTTACGGCTTTATGTTTATAGCACAAGACCTCTCCCCATGTGCTAAAGGAAGAGAAGGATCTTGTATCTCACAAGTGTCTTCCAGGCCTTGACACCCCAAAATGTGGGTGTTTGCAGTCTTAGAGCTCTGCTATCCCTTTCATGGACCTAAAGAAAAAGGATTACCAGGTTCCTTGCCTTCCTCCCTCAAGAAGGTCATTCCTGAGAACCAGCAGTTCATGCTTTTAATGTACTTGAACATCATAGATTAAAGGCATGTCTTAAAGTAAACATGTAACTGTATATGCCTTTGGAATGTCTTTTTTCTACCATGCCTTCTAGGTTTAACAGTAGGTATAGAGATTATATTTGGCTTGTTCTAGTAATGTTTAATACACCCCCATCGGGCTGGAAAGACTCTTCAGCCTCAGCCAAAGTTTTTCCTTACAGATTCACGTGCAATGAACCCCAGTCAAGGTAAATCCCTGGCCAAGGAGGCAAGAGACCATGCACGCACTGTTTGAGGCAGAACCAGACCCCAAGTACAGTCATTCCTGCCCCGTACACTTCAGCAAAATGAGCAGAGATTAACAAAACATCACATTAAACCACTCAGCTCCCTTTCACAAAAGTCACGGATGGAATGAGGGGAACACAAGGCTTTGGCTCAGGCCTGTCAGGATGCTGCTGGCCAGGATCCCCCGGGAAGGTAAGGGGTTTATGAACACCTGAGAGCAGGCATGTGAGCCGGTGTTTAAGCAGTTCCAACATATCATCAAGGGCTTCAGCCAAGTTAATGAGAACCAGAGCTCCAGACCAAAACACTTATTTTGGAAATACCTATTTTTCAAAGATTTTTGCATTTTAAATTAAACCATATGAGTAATTGTATCCTAGTTTCATAGTCCATTTTGGAAAATAAAATTCTTGTCCCCTAACTTGGAGAAGAACATCATGAATTTGCAAAAGAACAGCAGCTAGTGGGGAGGAGAGTGGGGAGGAGAGTGGAGGGTCGATACCTGGGGCCACCTGGAGGAGCAGGGAAGTAATGCCCCTGAGAAGAGTTTCCAGACCACTACCTCTTCCTCCCCCCATATATCCAAGTTCATCTTGCAGGCTGATCCTACCTACACCTTGCTTCTATAGAAGATGAGAACTAGCTACAAACTACTGAATTTTAGGCATTCGAAATTCACGGATTAGAAAGAATTATGTAGGGGACACTTGGGTGGTTCAGTCAGTTAAGTGTCTGACTTCGGTTCAGGCCATAATCTCACCATTCATGGGTTCAAGCCCCACATCAGGCTCACTGCTGTCAGCCTGTCAGTGTAGAGCTGGGAGCCTGCTTCAGATTCTGTGTCTCCCTCTCTCTCTGCCCCTCCTCTACTCACACTCTGTCTCTCTCAAAAATAAATAAACATAAAAAAAAATTTTTTTTAAGAATTATGTATAATCCAAGCATTGCTATGGCCTTTAAATGGGACAAATTCATCTTGTTGGTATGGGTATTTCTTTTTATTTCTTCCCTCTATTTAATTTTGTTTTGTTTTGTCCTAGGAATTATCTGCCCTTTCTGGGTTTTAGGTCTTAGAATCGAAGAGTGCTCTAAGCAGCTATCTCCAGAAAAACTGCATACGGTTAAACTGATGATAGGCATTCAGACTACAGATTTCCACAGACCTAATTCTTTTGTTTCTCCTTTGACCTGGTGATGTTACACCCAAAACAATTTAGTTCTAGAATAATTATTTTCTTGTCTTTGAAATCAATTAAGGAGCCATCAGTAAAACTTGCTCATTCTTGCAAGAGGCATTCATCTCCCCATTAAATCATTAAATAAGGCGATGATAGGAGGCTGCAGGGAGTGCCCATGGGGAACCAGATAAGTAGAGGGGTCTGATGGAGTCAAGCAAGGTTGCATATTCAAATCCTCCTTCTGCCACTGAATCTTGTGTGTGGCCATCTGCCAGCCTTGTGAATAGAAGTTAATATGCACAGAGCTCTACCACGCACTAGGCACTCTCCTTGTATATAACCTCATTTAATTTTCACACATAAAATCCATTTCCATAAGGAAACTGAGACACCAAGAGGTTACTTTGGCTTGAACAGTGCCTGAGAACTAGAAAGTGGCAGAAGCAGGACTCGAATCAAAGTCTGCCAAACTCTAAAGCCCCTTCTCTTAGGACTTAGATTTGCAAACTAGGCCCCAGGAATTTCACATTAATTCATTGATTTGCATCCAGCTGTGATATGAGGGAAAGAACAGGGCATCTGAATGCTTCTAAATTCAGACTCTTCCCCTTACTAGTAGTGTTTGTTTCCACACTGAAAAAAATACAACTAATAATTACACTTACCTCCTAGTCTTATTGTCAAGGTCAGATAAGAAAATGAAAGTAGAAAGCATCTATCACACAGTATCTCAGTAGATTCTGATTAATTAGGTTACTCAAAAGGAAATACAACATAGTGTCTAAACACTTGGCCTCTGGACCACACTCAGATACCACCTCACGCCAGTCAGAGTGGCCAAAATGAAGAAATCAGGAGACTATAGATGCTGGAGAGGATGTGGAGAAACAGGAACCCTCTTGCACTGTTGGTGGGAATGCAAATTGGTGCAGCCGCTCTGGAAAACAGTATGGAGGTTCCTCAGAAAATTAAAAATAGACCTACCCTATGACCCAGCAATAGCACTGCTAGGAATTTATCCAAGGGATACAGGAGTACTGATGCATAGGGGCACCTGTACCCCAATGTTTATAGCGGCACTCTCAACAATAGCCAAATTATGGAAAGAGCCTAAATGTCCATCAACTGATGAATGGATAAAGAAATTGTGGTTTATATACACAATGGAATACTACGTGGCAATGAGAAAAAATGAAATATGGCCTTTTGTAGCAACATGGATGGAACTGGAGAGTGTGATGCTAAGTGAAATAAGCCATACAGAGAAAGACAGATACCATATGGTTTCACTCTTATGTGGATCCTGAGAAACATAACAGAAACCCATGGGGGAGGGGAAGGAAAAAAAAAAAAAAAAAAGAGGTTAGAGTGGGAGAGAGCCAAAGCATTAGAGACTGTTAAAAACTGAGAACAAACTGAGGGTTGATGGGGGGTGGGAGGGAGGGCAGGGTGGGTGATGGGTATTGAGGAGGGCACCTTTTGGGATGAGCACTGGGTGTTGTATGGAAACCAATTTGACAGTAAATTTCATATATTAAAAAAAAATAATAATAATAAAAAAAAAATAAAAAAAATAAACACTTGGCCTCTGGTTCATTCTACAGGAATCAATCCTAGTTTGATCACGTAGCAACATCACCTTGGGCAAATTACTTTAGTTCTTGGCAAAATGGATATAATGTTATAAGAATCTCTGCTAGGTCCTAGGACAGTGCCAGACATAGTATTAAATGAATGGGTTTTTGTTAGAATTATTATCAATGTAAGTGAATGCAGACTCCTTGAAAATGCTAAGTATACCACATGCTTGGAGAAAGTACTCCTACAGAAAAAAAATATTAATCTACAAGTTAGTACTAAATGGCCCAAGCTAAAAGGCTAACACTTGGTAGAGACATAAATACATAGCTGTGACTCAGTGGGTGATAATAATGAATCATTTATGAAACACATCAAACACATTAATTTGATTTTTTCCACACCATTTTTGGACACATAGTGTGTTCCCAGCACCATGCTTGGACTGGGAATGCAAAGATGAATGAGGGAGGATCCCTGATCTTGAGAAGTGTATCCTCTGTGAAAGAAACGGACATGAAAACAATTCCAATTCAGGTACTAAAAACTACATCAAGGTTAAAAGTTAAAATGATTTTATATTACTTAGTGATACAATTATGCATGCAGAGTATCACCTTTTCAGGCTGTGAAAAGGGGTAGGCAAGAAAGAGAGGGAGACAGAGACAGAGAGAAAGAAGCCCAATGTAGGAAATAGAGATTCTGTCATGGCTAGCAGGAAGAGAGACATGGATGGTCACAGCAGTCAGCCTATAAGGATTCTGGTAAAATTATAGTGGTGGTATGATGGTGATGGCAACCAAATGTTCAAAAAACTAAATGACACTTCTAATTTCAAATATTTTAAAGCATTACTTTCAGAAGTATACAAATAAATGCTGCACCTACAAATTCCAATTTGGGGTTTGCAAAATATAGGCAACATAAGTCTAGAAAATAATGCCCATGGGGAGGTTGTAATTAAGGCCGAACAGGGCTAGTGGCTGGGGGAAAATAGCCATTGAGTGCTGGGTTCAGTTCAAGATTAGAAAAGGCAGCACCCAGCGGAGGCAGCAACAGATGATCCTTCCAAGTTGATGAGAAATCAGCCAGGAAAAGCCAGAGCCCAAAGGTTCTCCATTTCAGGCACTTAGTATAGTGCAGTTTAGGATACTTCTGAATAGTTTGCTTGCCAGTGACCTCTATGTTTGTTAATCTGCTGCATATGGGGGGAATTTCCTAGGAGAAATTTTCCAGAGGGAGACTCCAGATCCTCAAATATGAGATCAAAAAGACTAATTCAGGAAAACTGAAAGGGCTACTTCATCTAAGAGACAATTTGGGACTGGAGGCCAGCATGGGCAAGACCAGCAGGGAAGGGACCATCAGATCTAAGTTTCCTGGGCCATTCCTCAAGGTCCCCCAAAGCCCCCACTGACCCCCATGGCTTTCACCTGGCACATACCTTTCTCCCCAACTAGACTACAAGCAGGAATAAGTCACTGAGAAACCCAGGCTGTGGAAGTTCCATCTTTTTTTTTTTTTTTTTTTTTTTTAACAGCAAGAGTGAACTAGAGGGAGTGAGAGCATGCAGGGGAGAGGGGCAGGAGGAGAGGGAAAAAGAGACAGAATTTCACCCTACCTGTTCTTAACAGCTATGTGAGCTTGGGCAAGTTGTTTGTCATCTTGCCTCTCAATTTTTGCATAGTAACAATTAAGTAATAATTAGTAATAATTAAGTGCATATGAGCACTTATAGTAGTGCACATACTTTGGTAGATCATGAACAGTGATTTTCCATAGCCCAATGAACAGTGCATGTTAATTTGCTTTGCTAAGTTTTCTCATCTGAAAAATGAGGGTATAAGATTCAGTCTCACAATTTCTATCGAGCTAATGGAAGTTAAAAAACATGTTGAATGAAAAAATGCAATCCAAATGTTTGTTTGCTGTTATCACTGCACATAGTAGGCAATGCAATCAATGATGGCTAAAATATGGAAACAAAACAGACACCGAGAGGTTGGACCAGACCCTCTCAAGACCCACCATCCTGAGATCTTGCACAGGAAAATTATTTGTAAACGTGAATGCCAGACAAGTGTTCCTTGTTAGCTATGCATGGGCCCTGGAGACCAGCACTGCCATGTGGTAAGAAGAGACAGACTCTGCCAAGTACAGCTCTGAGGCCATCCTTCACATGTGCCTGAGAAATAACTCCCCCAGAGGCCTCCTGTGCTGTGAAGTGCCCCACCCCCATCTTGGCTACCTCCCCAAAGACCCCCAGCTCCTCCTCCAGCAATCTTCCAGACTTTGGCCATTCCCAGTTGGCATGGAAGTGCAGAGCTTGGCACATTCTTCACTTCATCCCCCTGGATTCACCCCAATGGGGTGGTTCTGCCTGGCTGTCCCACACAGCATCTCTCGGAGAGTTAGAAAGGAATGTGCTTAACTTGCCAGCACCAGGAGCAGAACCAAAGCCAGCATGGCCTGTCATACAAGGTAGTTTAGTGCTCCCATCATCACTGTAATATACACACACAGCAGGCCCTGAGAAGAGTCTGCACCTCCCCCAGAGCCGGAGAGGTCCAGAAAACCACATGGGAATGTGGGTTCTCCTGCACAAGCTGGGTCACTGATAATGGAGCCTTGAATTCCTTCCAAACATACACCTGACATGTAAGGGAAAAGAGGGAGAACTAGCAGAAAAACAGCATCTGTCCCTGAAGCTCTTGGATCCATATAAAACTTAGAATGGCATGTTTAATATCAAATCCCAGAGCTTTGCAAACCAAGGCCATTTGCCTACCACTGTGCTCACTGCTTGCCACAGAGTACATACTCAAGCCCATTTCCTCAATCACTTTAACCCAATGCTACAGGTACCCTCAGACATGGACAACTCGAGGGCGATAAGCATGACATTCCCAGCACTACAGTCTCACAGTTATTTAAAAATGCTGATTCTCCCACTTCCAACATGGAATCAGTCCGTTAGTCCTTATTTTGCATAAGCAGGATTATGATCTTTAATTCAAGTCATTCATAGTCACTCATCCATTTATTCATTCAATCAACAAATACTTATTGACTGCCTACAATGTGCTAGACATTATGCTAGACCAGGAGACAGAATAGTGATCAAAGCCAGAGATGATTCTTGTTCTTGTGGTCTAGTACATTGTTCTCAACAGAGGCAATATTGCCCCCAAAGGGGACAAACTGGTTCCTATGTAGTGACAAAATCTTACTCATTTTACGTGTAAAACATGGATACATATATAGCACATACTATACACACACACACACACACACACACACACACACACCCCTAAGTACCCATATAGTTGTATTATTTTCCTATTGTTGCTACAACAAATTACCTTAAACTACTAGATTTGTGGTAACACAAATTTATTATCTTCCAGTTCTGGAAGTCAGAAGTCTACAGTGGGTTTCACTGGACTCAAATCAAGATGTTGGCAAGGCTGCAGTTGTTCTGCAGGCTTTGGGAAAGAACTAGTTTCCTTGCTTTTTCCAGTGTCTAGAGGTTGCCCACATTCCCTGGCTCTTGGTCCTCCTCCAACTTCAAAGCCAGCCATGACGGTCCAGTCTTTCCTAATTGCCATCTCCCTCACACTGACTTCCTGTCTCCCTCTTTCACTTATAGGAACATTTGTGATTACTTTGGGCCCACCAGGATAATCCAGGAGAGTCTTCCCATCTCAAGGTCAGCTAATTAACAAAGTTTAATCCATCTATAGCCTTAATTCCACCTTTCCATGTAATGGGACTTACAGTTTTCAGGGTTTAGGATATGGATGTCTTGGTGGGGGGAGGGTGGAGGAAGGAAGCCACTATTCTGCCCATAACAGTATATCTGTAGTATTAAATTTTTCCAGGGGGAGGATTAGTAAAACATATCTTAAAAGGCTCTTTAAAGGAGCAAGAATGAAACAAAGATTCAGAAATCTTGGTCTACCAGGTAGGCAAATGCAATGTCTTGGTTAAATCTGTACACATTGCGGTCAACAGGCCTGGGTTAAAATCCAAACTCTGCCTACTAGCTGTGTGGCTATGAGCAAGTTACTAAAGGCCTCAGGAAGGACAGTAACTTCCTCAGTTACTGTGAGGACTTAATAAGTCAATGCACTGAGAGGACTTAGAAACTGCCAAATACAGATCATCCTTGATTTACAATGAGGATATTTCCTCATTTGTAATTATGTGGATGGAACTAGAGGGTATTATGCTAAATGAAATCAGTCAGAGAAAGACAAATATCCTAGGACTTCACTCATATGAGGACTTTAAGACCCAGAACAGATGAACACAAGGGAAGGGAAGCAAAAATAATATTTAAAAAAGGAGAGGGAAAAAACATAGGAGACTCTTAAATATGGAGAACAGAGGGTACTGGAGGGGTTGTGGGAGGGGGGATGGGCTAAATGGGTAAGGGGCATTAAGGAATCTACTCCTGAAATCATTGTTGTACTATACACTAACTTGGATGTAAATTTTTTAAAAAATAAAACAAAATGCAATGAGCCTATGTCCTGATAAACTCACTGTAAGTTGAAAGTAAGTTGCAAATGCATTTTATACACCTAACCTACTGAACACCACAACTTAGCCCAGGCTACCTTAAATGTGCTCAGAACACTTCCATTAGCCCATGGTTAGGCAAAACCATCCAAAAGAAATCCAATTTCATAATAAAATGTTGAATATCTCATGTAATTTACTGAACGCTGTACTGAAAACAAAACAAGACAAAAAAACAGAATGGTTGTATGGGTGCAGCATCATTGTGAGTGTATGGGTCATTTACCCTTGTAGTCACATGGCTGACTGGGGGCTGTAGCTGCCCCTGCCCAACATCAGAACAGAGGATCACACTGCTTATCACTAGCCTGGGAAAAGATCCAGATTCAGAATTCAAAGTTTGGTTTCTACTGAACAGGTATCACTTTTGCACCATCATAAAGTCAAAAAATTGTAAGTCACACCATCATAAGTCAGAGACCATTTATATACAGTAAGTGTTGGATAAAAGTTTTCAATAGTGTTAGGGGAGACAACAAAAGATTCAAATAATCACAGAAATCAATGTCCAAGTTCAAATGACGTTAAATGCTGGAAAGGGAAAGAAGAATTGATCTTGCGGTATTGTAAGAGTATAAGCAAGGAGGTCTCACAGTGGGTAGGAGGGAAGAGTTTCCTACAGAAGTTACTTCTGAACTAAAATTGGAAGAAGGAGTAGGCATCAACTAAGGTCAAGAGAATGGGGGTAGAGAGAGAGTCAGAGGGAGTCATGGAGAGGTTCCCAAGCAGAAGAAACATCAGGGGCCCCGGGGTGGCTCAGTTGGTTAAGCATCCAACTTCGGCTCAGGTCATGAGCTTGAGCCCCGCTTCAGGATCTGTGCTGACAGTGCAGAGCCTGGAGCCTCCTTTGGTTCTAAGTCTCTATCTCTCTCTGCCCCTTCCCCACTCATGCACTCACTCAAGTGCACGTGCACTCACTCTCTCTCAAACATTAAAAAAAAATTTGTAATTAAAAAGAAAAAAAAAGAAACAACATCATGAAGGTTTCCTTGGGGCAGGAAGGGCCTGGCACAAACTCCTGGGACTGACAGCCCAGTATGACTGCCCAATGAAGAGCAGACAGACGTACAGGGTGGATGCCAGGCCAGGCTGGAGACCAAGATGGGGCCAAACCAAGGATTTTCAGCCTTATCCTAAGAGCAATAGGAGGCACTGATTGAACTGAAGCAGAAATGTTGGTGAGAGTGAAATGATCCAGACTGGAGGGGAGAAACAGCAAAACAGCAGATGCACAGCAACTAATCTGAAGGTGATGGGGCTGGCGGGGGTGAGGCACATGGAGAGGGAAAGGTGAAGAGAAAGATACTTAAAAGGTAAAATCAACTGGATTTGTGAAATGTGGCAGAGAGGGGTGGGTTATAGATGCACACATCTAGTTTCCAATGTCCCATGTGCAGGTTCTCATGCATCCATCAATGCCCAAAGCCTCCCCAAGCTTGCGGGTAGTCTGTCCAGAAAAAAGCCTGCCAAAATGACTGATCAGTCCTGCCCAGATGTGCAGTGACTTCTTGTAGCACTCCACACACCATTCTGTATCTCGGGTATAAAATAAACTTTAAATTGGATACAGCTTTAACAAAAAGTAGTGCTGGAAACAGCTCTTCTTTTAGGACCTCTGTTTACTATAGAGTGTTTTAAGCATGACATTTTAATTTCATTTTTTTTAAATATGTATTTTGTGAGAAATAAACAGAGATGACTTAACTGGAAATTGAATTGGGGTCTCCTGGCCCCTGGCCCACATTTCTACCCAGAGACGACTGTCTGCTGTAGTATAAATCCATCTCTGCAAGCTGCTGTATGATCGAAGTGAGATGTGCTTATGTTCTTCTTAAAAATGTATGCACTTCTTAGCCAGAGGGCCCATACGCCCAAGTATTGATCTGTTAGAACTTCTGCTAATTCAATTTGTGACATAATGATTCAAGGTTAGATTGTGGCTACACATATTGTCCCAAAAGTTCTCTGCATTTGCCTATTCAATATCCAGGACAGGACCACAGTTTACCAATCAACAGCTCTGAGTTCCTTAAGCCACTTGCCATAGCAATAGTTGAAAAAGAATCTGCTCAGAATAAAGAAGACTGGAAGAATCTAAACCATGAAAGAAATTAGTAAGGATTAGGGGTGAAAGAAGGAGAAAGGAGGGCTGTCCCTGTTTCTTTCAGAAATAATGAAGTCTAGTGACTTGGGTTTTGGGGTGCCTGGATGGCTCAGTTGGTTAAGCATCTGACTTCAGCTCAAGTCATGATCTTGCTGTTCTTGAGTTCAAGCCCGGCATTGGGCTCTGTGCTGACAGCTCAGAGCCTGGAGCCTGTTTCAGATTGTGCCTCCCTCTCTCCCTCCCTCCCTCCCTCTCTCTCATTTCTCTCTCTCTCTCTCTCTCTCTCTTTCTGCCCCTCCCCCACTCACATTCTGTCTCTCCCTCTCAAAAATAAACATTTTTAAAAAAGAGAGAGAGAAACATGGGTTTTACTCCCACTTCTGCCACTGATTACCTATGTAACCTTTGGCAATTTAGTTCTATGCTCAACCAACAGTGAACAAATTAATGAAGGACTTCATCAGGCAAGTCAATTAGCCAAACACTGCAGGAGGCACTGAGTGTCCAAAGATTACCTAAGGATAGTACCTACCTGTGGAGAGTTTAAAAATAAGAGGTGGATACCTAAGCAGGAACACAATACCTAACAGGAATAAACACTGAAACAGAAATACAATAAAGGATCATAAGTGATAAAGCATAAATATGCCCCAAAGGACTATGGGAGAGACAGATCCCAACCTGGGTGCAAGGAAGACTTCCTTGAGACAAAGACACTTGTGCTTGTATCAAAACATGAGTCCAATAGGGGTGCCTGTGTGACTCAGTTAAGCATCGGACTTTGGCTCAGGTCATGATCTCACCATTCGTGGGTTCGAGCCCCGTGCCAGGCTCTGTGCTGACAGCTCAGAACCTGAAGCCTGCTTCAGATTCTGTGTCTCTCTCCTCTCTGCCCCTCTCCTTCTCACGTTCTCAAAAATAAATTAAAAACATTAAACAAGAATTAAAAAAAAACACATGAGTCCAATAATGAAGCAGAAGAAAGAAAGAAAGAAAGAGAGAGAGAGAGAGAGAGAGAGAGAGAGAAAGAAAGAAAGAAAGAAAGAAAGAAAGAAAGAAAGAAAGAAATCCCATTTGAAACTGCACCCAAAACAATAAGATACCTAGGAATAAAACTAAAGAGGTAAAATATCTGCACTCTGAAAACTATAGAGTACTTATGAAAGAAATTAAGGGTGGGGGGAAGAGAAGGAAACCACAAGAGACTCTTAATAACAGAGAACAAGCTATAGGTTGATGGAGGCAGGTGAGTGGGAGATGGGCTAGATGAATACTAAGGAGGGCACTTGTGATAAGCACTGGGTGTTTTAAGTGATGAATCACCGAATTCTACTCCTGAAACCAATATTGTACTATATCTTGGCTAATTAAAATTTAAATTAAAAAAAAAGAAAGAAAGAAACCCTGAAGTACGTCAGGAGCTTAAACTGCCCAAGGGCCTACTTTAGACTAAAGCAAGTTTGCAAATAAAATTAGCACCAGAATTGCTATGACTCATGATTCCATGGTTTAATATTGGACTAGGAAGAGGGAGAGCGACAATGTATAATAAAGCCTTAAAAACTAAAAAAAAACAAAAAACAAAGAAACGATGAGCAAGAATTAACTAGGTGAATAAAAGCGGAAGAGTATATTAAAATAAGCCATGAGAGAATGCTGGGCAGCTCACAGAACTGTCACAAAGGCTGAAGAATCAAAGTGGACAGTTGTCACTCTTCAGCTCAGCATCTGAAATTCCTTTGGGGAATTTTTTTTTAAGTTTTGTGGGTTTCCCTGCATAGAAGGTGAATTATCGTTCCCCCATCCTATGCAATTAGGGACAGACATCTGACTTAGGCTTTGTTCGACAAGTACGTCCATATGCCAAAAATATTCAATTGAGAGCTAATGGCACAAGAAACACCACAAAAAAAAAAGAAAAACATTTCTGGTACTGAAAAAAGCCATTCAAGGTCTAGCTTTCACAGACAGTGGTGCTGAAGGAGCCAGGGCAGTCCCCAGGGTCAAGATGCAGGCAGAGCAGGCTGTGGTGTGGGGGCCCTGGCAATGCAATCTCAACAGACCTGCTCCAGAGCACCATCTGAGCTACAGTTTCAGTTGGGTAGCCTCTCACCCAGTTCTTCAGCCTTTGTGGTAATTCTGTGAGCTACCCAATGACAGTTTAATAAACTTCTTTTCTGCCTAAGTCAACTGGGGTTGGCTTCATTTTTTGCAGCCAAAACATCTAACTGATAAAAGAATAACATAAGCACACCCTCACAGGTGAGGGACAGTTTGGTGGCTGTGGATGTGTAGTGGGGGCACTGCAAGCAGTTCAGTATCAAGAAAGCATAAAGAATGAAATGGAAAGGATGGGAAATGAGGCTAGAGAGATGTAGCTAGAGAGAGCCACAGAGTGGCTGGTACACTGGGCTAAGAAACTTGGAATTCATCCTAAAGGTGATGGGTGCCTTAGCACAGAAGTGGCATTCGCCATATTCATATTTTAGAATGATTAATCTAACATTAGTAGCAAGACTGTAAAGTGGACAGGGGAAGATTGGGAAAGGCCAGACAAGAGGTTGTGGTGATAGGACCCAAAGAAAAGGTGATGAAGGCTGAGCCAGGGCAGTGGTTGTGAGGAGAAAGAGGTGGTGATGGCCTTGAGAAATATTTAGGCAACAGAGTAGGATGCCTACCTTCGCAAGGAGAGGAGAGAAGTCTCTTTACCTTTCTGGTCCACAATTTCTTCAACTATGTATTAGGAGTGAAGTCTAGGTATCCTACAAGGCATGTAACAGTCCCTGATTCTAATTACTGGAGATGCAGGTGCATTTGCCTAAAGACAACAGAAACTTCACTAAAAGAGAAAGAAAATTCCTTGAGGACAGTTCAAACAGGCAGGCATCTTCTAATGATTAAAAGTGTAGGATTAAAATTAGAAGTTTGTAGAATTGTGAAAGACACCACACATGGTAAAGATGGGTTTGTTTACTGAAACTTATGCTTCTATGACTGAAAGCTTAAAAGAGCAGGATGTCCTTTTATGAAAGGAAACACTTCATTATACAACAGGTGCACTGCCGAAGTATACTAACCTTTGAAAACCCGATACACTGTAAAATACACAATCTCCTTTATAAACCGATTTTTTACCCTTTATCCAGATATTTCCCCATTACATAGACATCAATTCATGGGTGGATGTGAGGTCTTAAACATTTACAGTGAAATGTTTCCTTCATGAGATTAAAGCATTTCTTGATTGACATTACTATTCTTCCAACAAAACAAGTATCTGAAGGGCATCAAAACATACAAAATAGGATTCCCCTTTTAAGTGTGTGTATAGCTAAAATTTAAAAAAGCAACCAACAGCAGAACCATAAAAAATGGACATTTTCACAGAATCTCAGAGTTTCTGTGCACAGGGAAAACATACTTCTGGTCCTAGTAGAATTACTTGCCTTTGCAATTCATGAGTTCTTTCTCAGCTACAAAAAAAAAATTGAGTTACTGCAATTATAGTTTTGTTTGAAAATGTCAAGTCCTTTTATTTCCATGTAAATATTCTATTCACTTTCCAAAAGATTTCCCATATAATCCCTTTTGACTGGATTCTTTTTATCTGAGTGCATTTTTTTCAAACATTTCCTAAGTTTTTATTTTAATTCATTAACAGTGTTCTATTAGTTTCAGGTGTGCAATACAGTGATTTAACAATTCCATACATCACCCAGTGCTCATTACAACAAGTGCCCTCCTTAATCCCCATCATCTATTTAACACATCCCCCACCTACCTCCCCTCTGGTAGCCATCAGTTTGTTCCCTATAGTTAAGAGTCTGTTTCTTGGTCTCTGTCTTTTTTTCCTTTGTTTTGTTTCTTAAATTCCACATATGAGGGAAATCATATGGTATTTGTCTTTCACTGACTTATTTCGCTTAGAATACTCTCTAGCTCCACCCACATCATTGCAGATGGCAAGATTTCATTCTTTTTGATGGCTGAGTAATATTCCACTGTACATATCAATATATGATACCTTATCTTCTTTATCCATTCATTATAGATGGACACTTGGGCCACCTCCATATGTTGGCTACTGTAAAAAATGCTGCTATAAACATAGGGGTGTGACAACATCCCTCAGATGTTGGGGGAAAGTATAACTCCCTCATCCCAGTCCCTTCTGACCCTACATACCCTCCCCCAACCACAGGCAGAACATGACATTGGGCAACTTGCTCATAAAGCCCCTTCACTGTCACGATTATTTGGCCCACAGAAAAGTATAAATTAAAATAATACTTATAATCATTGTCCATTCTAGTTTGTTTTTTCTGTCTTTCAAACTGAGGAATATTTGGCAAGTTTCTGATAGGATGAGTATATAATAAAACCCCTCCATACTCAACACACATCCATACACAACCATCCTTCATATACCCTTCCAAATTGGGCACACAAGAAATCAAGTTATGTCTTGAAATAGCCAGGAAGAGTATTTGCCTCTTATATTCAGCTTGTTATCTGTTGGAGGATAATCCCATTTTTGAAAATCACCTTGATTTGATGAAGAATAGATTTGTTTCTAAAAATCAGTTTTAAAGAAACTAATGCACTCTTTCCCAAGCAGAGCTGAGTTTTTAATAGCTAAAGACATTACTATTATCCTTATTCCCTCTCCCAACAAAAAGGGATTTATAAAAATAAATAAACCTGTGTTCCTGGAGACTTCCAGGTGTGTTTCCAAAGCCATAGCAACTTCTAAGGTGCCCAACAGTGGGGAGAAGGGCAATCCACCCTAGCTGGTGCAGTTCTTTTTTTCTCATATTTCTAATACTTCCTAAAACCATGAACTTCAGTAAAATTTGCTATGTAGACAAATGTTAATATCTTGGACTAATTTGCTCAAAGAGAAACAAGTTGGCCATGGCTGCAAGTGGACAGGGTAAGCAGCCCCTAAGCTGTGAGGCAAATCCTAAGAGGGGTCTCCAGTAAAAATACAGGAAGACAGTTTCTTACTACTAACCAGCTCACCTCTGCTATGAAAAATCAATTAGAGGTCGGGAAAGTTACTTTAAAACAGATTTTTTTTTTTTAACATCAAGTTACTTAGTATAATTTTCTTGCCCCTTCTTTAAGAAGTATGTCCTCACTGGCTGACAGGGACAAATTTCTCCCTACTCCCCAGTATAAATGCACCTCACCATCCACTTCTCCACATCCCTGTGGCCCTCAAATTGGATTCCATGATAAATAAATAATGCTGCTGATGCCCTTGTCTTTATCTCAAACCAGAAAATTAACACAATTTCAAAAACCTGTTTTCTAAACTCCCAGTGACTGAGACAGGAAGGGGTGGCAGGGGCGGGGAGAAGAGGACGGGCGGCCTGTTTGTACACCCACTGGCACTGCGTTTTCCTCACCAGTGAAGCTTTCCATGGAAATTCTGGCTGCATTAGCCTTGGCTAAGCTTGGGACTATTTTTGGAAGCCTAAAAACCTCAGGGGAGTGACTTTTACTTTTATTCATGTACAGGGTCCTTACTTTTATTTATTAAAGAAACAAAAACATGTCTCCTGCTTAACTTCAACCAGCTTTCATGTCAAGTAAAACAAAACTTGTTGGCTGGTCCAATCGGCCATTGGCCAGGGTAGAGGGGGAGCCCCCGCCACAGTGCGTCTGAAGCATATGTGACCTGGGTATTAATCACCCCACAGAGAAAGGGAGGAGTTATGGTCTTTTGAGACTCTTGTACCAAAGGAACAACGTTGGGAGTGTGTTTGAGTCCGGCTGGGAGAGGAAAAAGTCTCTGGGCAAAATTCCAGCCAATTTGAAGTGTTTTCAAAAGCATTTCAGGTGGGAAAGAAAGAGATGGAAGGCTCAGTGCTCCCCCCAACTCCCAACACTGTGACACTGACATCGTAGAACGTAAAAAATCAGCAGAGAGGATCATGGGGTGAGAATCACCCCACAGATTTAACTTCACCCCCTCCCAGAGTCTAAGTGTTCATTTTAACAAGTTGTGAAGGGCAGGCAGCCAACTCCTCAGCCTCCACAAGACAAATTGATTCAAGGTTTTTCTCCTTGAGCCTGCAGCCAGGGTGACTGCAACAATAGCAGCTGAAGAGGTGCTATTGTTTTATCTCAGTGGCAATTTGAAACTCTTACCAGGACTAGTGGCCCACCAGGCATCTACAAATGGGAACAAGAAACAGCAAGAAATTCAAGCAAAGTAGAAGTTAAAGCTCTCCTAGGACACTAAACAAAGCTGCTAGTAGAGTCCCCAGGGAGTGTGCTTGGTGGGGCATTGCCAGGCCTAATATAAGCCTGACCCTCTATTACCTCAGCTCTTCCTTTCCTTCTATACACTCTTCATTGCCCCCCACTTATTACTCTAGCTGGATTCACGTTAGATCCCAACATGTTGGACAATGGCTACAAATATCTGTGCCACAGTGGGCAAATCATTTCAGCTTCCCTGGATTTCAGTTTCATCCGGTTAACTGGGTGTGTGACAGGGACTGCCAGCTGTTCGCCATAAATCTGTTTCATCTTCTTCCTGGGCACACAGCTAGAGTACATAACCCCATTTCCTCTGTGGTTAAGCAGGGCCATGTGACCAGCCAACAGAATATGAACAAAAGTGGCGTGTGCCATTTTCAGGCCAAAAAGTTGGTGTGCCCCCTTTTCTCTTCCCACCAACTGGATGTGGTTAATGGTGGAGACCTAAATAACCACACACTGAAGATGGCAAAGCTGGAAAATATATCCCAGGATCACCCTGTGAAAGAAAACTTGACCTTTAACCAAAATACCCTACTGGGACTATTTCATAAGGAAAAAACACACTGATTGCACTGGGCCACTAAAGCTTTGTGGCCTATTACTGTAGCCTACCCTTCCCTAATACAATGTAATATAAAAAAATAAATAAAATAAAATAAAAATCCCTGCCCTGTCCTGCCTATCTCAAAGGACAGTGGGAAGGATCAAATGATCTATTTTTTGTGAAAATACATCACATCCTTCAAGTCTAGAGCAGAAATAACACCATCTATAGACAGCAAAGCATCCATAAATTAACAATATGTATTGATTCCAGCATTATACTATTTAAATATTTTGTAAGAATTTTCATTTAACCCACCTAACAGCATTATGAAACAGATACTATTGCCATTCCCACTAACCAGATAAGGAAACTAGGGCTTACAAAGTGAACGACTCACCCCACATTCCACTCGAGCTGAGCACAGCAAGCCTGACCCCAGAACTGATATCCTTAACCATGAATGTAGAAAGAAAGGCAGCTTCACATAAATGAATAATTGGAACTTTTAATTAGATGAGTGAAACTTTAAAAGCACTTTGCTTCAATTACCTATTTCAAAAGAAAGCCATCTTTGGCCTACTATTTGCCATCATGCTGACTCAGTTTTTCCAACTTATTTTCCATCTACACACACAGTTCCCATCTATGGCACCTGGTGTTCTTTCAAACAAATAATGCAGACTACCACCTAGATTCCTATCAGAAGTTTGGATGCAGGTTTGACGTTTACTAGGTGTATTTTAAAATCTCAGTCCAGTACATTTTTTTTATTCCCTCTAGAACCTCTTTTGTCCTCTTAAGTGAATTTAATATAAGCTAAAAGACAAAGAAACGCTGTTTAATGGGTGAAAGAGGGCAAGGGCACCTCCCAGGTATTAACTCATTTAAGAAATCTTAAAGCAAGGTTACCTCATGCTTCCACCATTAGCCAGAGTCCCAAAGTACAATTACCGAAGCCTAGTAACGAGACCACCAAAGGTAAGCAGGCCATTATAAAAATTTAAGAGCTATTGAGTACTCCGGGTTTTGCAGCCGGTCAGCTCAGTTATTTAGCACATGTTTTTTCCATCCTTGCAATGCGTGGGGAAAATTCAGTATCCAACATCTCTCAAAACCACATTTCCACCTGTGTGGGGCAGTGGAATTAATAAGCATATAGAATAACCTCACAAATTTGGATCCCACTCATCTGGAATTCATGATATTTCAGTTACGCATATGTGGGCCTGGCCAGACAAAAAGGCTGGCAGGGGCGGAGGTCACTGCACAGAGTTGGAGTGAAATAAGGGCTGGCAGGGTCAAGGGAGAGAAATAGGGCTGCAGAGCTCAGAGACCATTATACATGCATGTTTTAATGATCAAATTAAAATCATATATATAAAGTCACTAATTATGTGCTGAGATTTACTTTACCCTTTGATATTAACGTGGGTTTGGGAAATAAATTTAAATGCTTTAATGAAATTGCAGGAGTAATGTTTCACCTGCTTGCTACTTAAACCAAACACAGCATTTTCTTGTACTTTTCAGAAATACATTCACAAAAGCAACTGGCAAAGCGATCTATTCACCAAAGGAAGGAAACAATGCAAGCCTTAGAGTCCTCCTCACATAAAAATGATAAAACTAGTCTGTAAGACATGGTTCTATTTTGAGACTTATAATAATTCTGATAACCCTCCTACAATCTCTGACCATTCTCACATACAAGCAACCTGTTGCTGAGTCTGTGAGGTTTGGCTCCTCTGCAGATAGAAAGTAGATAGATCCAAACACAGACTTGACTGTGGACCTACCAAGGTAAGGCCATGTTTGCTTTGCTTATTTCTGTCATTTAAAAAATAGGTAACATCATTGAGGAGGGCACCTGTTGGTATGAGCACTGGGTGTTGTATGGAAACCAATCTGACAATAAATTTCATATATTAAAAAAAAAAATAGGTAACATCAAACTAGACTTCTAAACCATACTAGAATAACCATCCTGGTGTTCATTCTCTTCCATTTTATCCTAGGGAAATGCTCCCTTCCACCTTTTCAGATCTCTTGTAAGATAATGAACATAAGGCAGTTTTGCTACCTTTGAGGACGGTTTCCATTTTGATGCTGTTAGAAAGATAAAAAGTGTAAGTAGCCCTACAGAGACAAACATGCTCCACTACCTCCATAGGACATCAAAATACATCATACTCTCTTAAGGAAAATAAAACATCAGTATAGCATGGAAAATACCTTCCTATAATGGGCAGAACAAAAGTTAAAATAAAATCTCCATGTATCTGTTTATTGAATTGTCTTTTTTCTTAATACCAGAAAGAAGGTCACTATCTTAGGTTTCCAGGGCTGTCCCAGGACCTTTGCATGTATCACTGTCTCACCTCTTCCAGTCATTTTCCAGCTATTGATCATGGAAAACACACACACACACACACACACACACACACACACACACACACACACACACACCAATAACTGAAACTGTACTCCTAAGAAGAATACTTCTTTTTGTTCTGATTATTCTCTTTAAGCATTCAGAAAATAAACACAAATATAAAAGAACAAAAATCACCTATAATCTCATACCCAGAGATAGCGTTTTACTGTATACCCTTTTAAACCTTTCCTATACATACATATGCATGTATCATTTTAAAATTTTTACCAAATGGTAAGGCTATGCATGCTTCTTTATAGTCTTATTTTTTTTCCTCCTTAAAGAACACATGATAGTTACATTTTCTGATCAGTAAAGATCAACATTATCATGGTCAGTGACCATTAATTTAACCAATCCTCCACTAATTTACATTTACAGGTTTTCTAGTTTTTGTCCATTATAAAGAATACTGTTATATACATTCTTTGTGCATACCAGAGTGAAACTGATTTAATAAGTAAATACTCTTTTTGAGCGCACACATTGTCTAAGGATTTCAAGACCTATTGTCAAACTGTACTCCAAAATGTTCTGGAACACCAAGTTTACTATCCTAATAGCAAAGTAAGCAAATGCCCACCACCCACCTTGACAACTCTTAGTATTTTTTTTTGATGTTTATGTATTCATTTTTTTTTATTTTAAATTTTTTTTGACATTTATTTATTTTTGAGAGAGAGAGAGACAGAGCATGAACGGGGGAGGGTCAGAGAGAGGGAGACACAGAATCTGAAGCAGGCTCCAGACTCTGAGCTGTCAGCACAGAGCCCGATGCGGGGCTTGAACCCACAAACTGCGAGATCATGACCTGAGCCGAAGTCGACCGCTTAACCGACTGAGCCTCCCAGGCGCCCCATTATTTATTCATTTTTGAGAGAGAGAGAGAGAGAGAGAGAGAGAGAGAGAGAGAGAGAGAAAGGAGGAAGGGAGATGGGGGGTTGCAGAGAGAGAGGAAGAGAGACAATCCCAAGCAGGCTCCATGCTGTCAGCACAGAGCCCAATGCAGGGCTCAATCCCATGAGCCATGAGATCACGACCTGAGCTGAAATCAAGAGTCAGATGCTTAGCCAATTGAGTCACACAGGCGCCCTGATGACTTAGTATTAATAGACTCTTTTGTTTACTTTTTGCCATTCTGATTGTTCAGTCTCTAGTAAAGCAAGGCAAGCATTCTGGCCATTCACATATCTTCCTTCATGATTTACTTATCTACTTCACAGAGTTTTCTAATGATATATTTAGCTTTTTCTGAATAATTAGGACACTCAACTGCTCCGAATTTGCTCCAAAGTTGTCCTTGCCTTCTGCTACAGATTTGTTGATCTCAAATTAAAGGTGCCTATAGTCATCTCTTTCCTAAATCAGTGTCCCTCTCTCCTAACAATGGCTTTTCAATGTTAGCTTTAGATATCTTAAAAGAGCCATGCTGTGTTTCTCTCTTGATTAAAACAGTAGGAGGTAGGACAAATTGCAATGCCATAGATGATATAAATTTGAAAACTTTGTAAACAAAGATTTTCTTTGGAGACACCAGGACCACTCACTAGAACCCATGCCCATTCACTGACCCAGGTAGAATTATAGCAGAGATGAAAAAAAAACAAAAACAAGAAAAACCCCTAACTTTTCATGTTCAATTTCTGAAGTTTCAACATGGATGTTAAAAATTCATAACAGAAACAAGAATGTGGAAAGTCCAAAAGTTTTGTGTTGTAAGAACAAGCTTTTTTAAGAAATAAGATTTTTGAGAATTAAAAGCTAAACCATAAAGGAAGCAAAGCTTAGAGTTTATAAGCTTCTAGTTTTGATCTACGACAAATCTGACACTTCCCCCTCAAGCATGATGATGGTAAGAAGTGAGGTTGAGTTGGAAATATTGGTGGGGGCATTAATTAATTATTCCAATTCCAATAGCACCCTCATTGAGAAATTACTCAAATTAATAAATTGAGGGGAAAACAGATGAAGAATCAGAGAGCATATACTGAGACCAGAGGAGAGCTGCCCAGCCTAGGAAGGGGGGGATGTTTGACCTGGACAAAACTCTGAATTTATGCTGAGAAGGCCAGAACTGGAAGGACCCCCAAAAGGAACTGAGTCAGCTTTGAAAAATGGTCCAGTCTTTTACCCAACAGAAGGTTATTCACCAGCACCAAGGATCCATGTGGTGGCTGAGCCCAGAGCTGCAGACTATCAGTCACCATTCCCATGGGCATCTTCATCACTTGTGCTGAACATCTTAGCTGTCCTCATTTCTGCCTCTGAGCACTTCTTCCAAAAGCCACACACCACTCAAGAATCTTCCTGGTCCATCTAAACTGTCCCAGATGGACAAGGCCCATTCAATAGCTCGTAAGTTTTATAAACCTCCTGATGCCAAGGGTGGGAGTCCTAATATTCAGAAAGGCAGGAATTAGTGTGGAAAGGTAAGCCCCAGGCACATGATCTCTGAAGGGAGTGAACAAAAGCCCTGGAGACTCCCTCCCTGCCTCAATGCCCACCATGTCCTCTAATCAAGACAGCTGTGAAATGCAGCCCCATTAAATCTGCCTGGCCTCACTTGGGAGAAAAGTGAAACAGACGTGCCAAGAGTCTACTTGCTGAGAGTCTGAGAAATCTTTTAAGGAAAACACCTAAAAATGAAAACAGCAGACACACAAAGTCTCAATACCCTATCTCTAACTTCCTGAGAGCAAGGACTCTATCTACCTTATCACCACTGTATTCTAAGTATCTGGCTCAATGGTAGACACCTCGAAGTTCCAGTAAATGGCTTCTGGAATGAATAAATGGATGGATGGAATGTCCCGAACTTGGATTTATCTAAATTACAAGGTGATTGAGAAATGTTAGTCAAGAACATACAGCTGTGTTTTCTCTGAACTCTCACTGAGAAATTAAGAAAAAAACCAAAACTGTTTTCAGACCCTTAAAGCAAAAAGGAACAGAGAAGAAGACATAGCCATGCTTTCTACATGAACACAATGTAACTGTGCCCTGAACACAATGTCACTGGCAAAGGAAGAGCTCCAGAGAGCACAGAGCAGGTGGGAGTTCTAGATAATGGTGGCCCTGCTGATGGTGACTGTGCCCATACTCACCTTAGTGAAGCCACCTTATAGGCACATTACCAGGAGATGACTTGGAGATGTTTTATGAAAAAGCTGGGTCTTGAGACAAACTTTTATTACTTAGGTATTCACTGAGCATCTAGTTAGCTGCAGGTAGCTATGTGCCAACCTCAGAAAACTGGGGAGATTCTGAATGAACACTGAGGGGTGCAGGTGACTCCAAATTAAGAGAACAAAGTAAACAAAGACAGGAAGGCAACAAAAAGAGTAACTGAGAATGGGCTCACAATTTACAAAGCAATTTTACATATATCATCTCATTTAGAAGGGAGACAATAGTGAACAGATACACAGACAGGTCTAGGGTCAATGCGGGGCTGGTAACTCTCAACTTGGGGGATAGAGACAATGCATGGAAAATAGGGAAAGGATATATTCACCCTCCCAACAGCTTTCTGGATAGAAGCAGGCAGTTAGACATTACTTAAAATTTCCATACAATGGTACTTCTCCTAGACCAACTGGGCAGAGGCTAGAACTCACCTACCTTGGATGACAAGTTTCCAGGACTGTTTCCTTATGGCACATGTATTCCACACCACAGAACATTTTTAAATAGCAAATTTGGGTGAGGTTTTCAAACATAAAATTTCTAAGTGGTTTCATGACAGTTGCAAAAACTGGACTCAATGAATTTATTCTTCAGAGGATCCTGGGAAGTTAGAATTCCAGGCTGCTATTTACAAGACCAAGAATTAATTAATTCCCTTCTTGTATCTTATAGAGTTGCCACTGCTGCATGCCCATGGAGAAAATGCTGAATGCTGGATTCATGACTGAATGAACCAAACATTTTTAAATCAATGGTAATCTGTGTTTTAACTCCCGCCCCCAATTTCAGAAGGTGGCAAGGTCTGACACCTTTCCCCATCCAGAGGCAGATAACATGGAAAATAATGCCTTGTTTCCCTTTCCTCTTTTAGTACATCTCCAACCTATGCCCCAAACTCTGGCTAACATACCTCTTGAATTAATGTGTAGAGAGTTTCCCAAGATCAACACTGACATCTTTCATCAAAGCCTTAATTCAAGGCTAAATGGTATTTTAAGGTAACAGAACCAGCTGTGCATACAACATGTTTGCCTGAGACACCTCTGCAAGATCCAGGCTTCTTAATATAATCATTCAAGCACGAAAGAGCCCAGCAGCTCCCTGGAATCTCTGACCAGATAAAGGCAGGCAGGCAGGCAGCTACCCCTAGGAGTTTTGCATTCCACATTGAGTCCAGCTGCCTTGACCCCTTGGGAATTTCTTTCGCTGTAATTCCAAATATTTGGACCCAGCAGCTCAGTCCTCAGCAATCTGACAGTTCAATTAATATTGTCATACCTAGAAAAATGGGACTATAAAACATCCATGTGTCATTATAATATGGTCTATTTTTAGGAACCACCCAAACTGGGACAGGGTCTTACAGGTCACCGAGGCCTGTGAATTCACGAATTCCTCATCGGAGTATGGTCCCTCTCCTGCTCTTAGATGCCCTCCCTTCTCAGTTCCTTCTAGCATATGATCAGTTACCAGTGTCATGGGTCAAAAAGGCCATTTATCTGCTGCAGATAAAGAGAAACTTTCTTCTCTAAAGAGAAGCTCTCCATCAGAAGCAAAGTGAATAAAATATGAATACTGGAAGAAAATTCAGACATTAGATTGTCTGACCTCCAAGACAGCTTGAGAAAACTGACCCTCTGAAAGGCAGAAAACCTGACTGGGCAAGAAATACAAAGAGTTTCCAATCTTTGGAAGTACCAAACAAATTTTATTTAAGAGAACTGCAAAAGTTGAAATGAACTGTGTTTCAATTAAAGTAAAATAACCTCATGTATTTACCACATTAGGCCCTGAAATTATTGGAGAAATAAAATGGACTCCTACATAACTTGAAGTCTTCTATCCTGAAATGATCAGGTGATTCTACTACTGTCATAATCCTTTTATATTTTAATACATGCTTTTAATTAGATTCTATTTGTGCCTATCAGTCGATTACTCAGAAGTACTCAAGAAGTTTCCTGTTTACCCGAAAAACAAATAATCCAGTGAAGAAATGGGCAGAAAACATGAATAGACACTTTTCTAAAGAAGACATCCAGATGGCCAACAGACACATGAAAAGATGGTCAACGTCACTCCTCATCAGGGAAATACAAATCAAAACCACACTGAGATATCACCTTACGCCAGCCAGAGTGGCTAAAAAGAACAAATCAGGAGACTATAGATGCTGGAGAGGATGTGGAGAAATGGGAACCCTCTTGCACTGTTGGTGGGAATGCAAACTGGTGCAGCTGCTCTGGAAAACTTTGGAGGTTCCTCAAAAAATTAAAAATAGATCTATCCTAAGACCCAGCAATAACACTGCTAGGAATTTACCCAAGGGATACAGGAGTGTTGATGCATAGGGGCACTTGTACCCCAATGTTTACAGCAGCACTTTCAACAATAGCCAAATTATGGAAAGAGCGTAAATGTCCATCAACTGATGAATGGATAAAGAAGATGTGGTTTATATATACAATGGAATACTACTTGGCAATGAGAAAGAATGAAATCTGGCCATTTGTAGCAACGTGGATGGAACTGGAGAGTGTTATGCTAAGTGAAATAAGTCAGGCAGAGAAAGACAGATACCATATGTTTTCACTCACATGTGGATCCTGAGAAACTCAACAGAAGACCAGTGGGGAGGGGAAGAGGGGAAAAAAAGTTACAGAGAGGGAAGGAAGCAAACCATAAAAGACTCTTAAATACTGAGAACAAATTAAGGGTTGATGGGGGGTCGGGGGGAAGGGAAAGTGGGTAATGGGATTGAGGAGGGCACCTGGTGGGATGAGCACTGGGTGTTGTATGGAAACCAATTTGACAATAAATTTCATATTAAAAAAAATAAAGCTATGTTAATGGGAAAGTTTAACAACAACAAAAAAGAAGTTTCCTGTTTTGACTCTATTTTGTAGGGTGAGTTAGAAGTTTCAATGGACACTTTAGATTCAGTTTGTGGGTCTAAAAACTAAGAGTGGGGCCAGCAGTTTCCCAAAACGTATATATTCTGTGGAATTTCATGGAGTTCATAGGAAAGTATGGAAGGATGGTTCATACCCCCTTTCTGGAACTGGAAGCAAAACCATCTCCTTCCAGGGAACCTGGCCTCAAAGCATAATCAAGAGGGTCTCTGAAATGCAGGGGGAAAAGGCCAAGACATTTAACAAAATAACATACCAGAGCTATACTCTCAGAATATTTGGGAACAGCCACTTTTCTTTATGACCTCCCCTCTCCATGCAAGACCCAAAGCACACACAGAATCACCGCCAACCAGCTCCACCAGCATCCAGCTCCACTGAGAGGAACAAACAGAAGCTGGGAAGAGGAAATGCAGAGATTATCATGAGAAAGAAGTAGTAGGGAAGGAAGGACTAGAGAAGAGAGACTTCCTAAGCCCATCTGTGGGCACTCAGTATAGACTGGAATAATCTGCAAGATAAATGATTTTCACCATCTTCTGTACTCTGAATGTAGTCAATCCTCTAAGAGTACACTTTGATCCTGCAGCAGGAAGACCCTCCAACACTAAGAATATTAAGTGAAAGACTGCACATTCCTGCCTTCCAGAAGTCAAAGGCATGACTAAGAGGTTCCATGTGGCTAAAAGTTATAGGGAAATCCCATTACACTAGGCTCATAGTTCAGAGAATTATACATTAAAAAATAAGAATAGGCTTCCCAGGCAAGATAGCTTCATGATGTGGTTTCGCCTCTCTTCCAAATAATAGATGAAAACAGAAAGGGATAAAATCCTAAGACATATGTAGGCTCAAAATGTCTATAAAAAATCTAAAGTCTAGGTTGAAGCTATGGGCCTGCTGGAGTCAGAAGCCCAGAGCTGCCAGAAGTGAGACAGGGTAATAAGAACTAAAGGTGCTCCATCTGCAAGTAGGTATGGAGCCAGGTTCTTTGCATGAAGCCATAAGGCTGAGGTTCCCTTGATTACTGACGGAGTCAAAAAATAAAAAAATACTGACCGAATACATTGGACTATAGTTTCATAAGAAGCGGTAAGCTGAGGGAAATGGAAGCAAAGAGACAGAGCTTCATGACAAGGAACCAAGTTTATCATCAAAGCTCAGTTTTAAAGCCTGGTAGCCCACATATAAAGGCAAAAATGGAACGGCAACAAAACAAAACAGACTGGACACCAAGGGGAAAAAAAACAGCAAAAGCTCCCACTTAAAATAAATCCTCAAACCAAAATTCTAAAACACAAGAAATCTAATACTAAGAAAGTTATCCAACAAACATGAACAGAAATTTATTGCAGGTGGAAATAAACTGTATGGAATTATTTCACAAAAAATAAGCCTTCTTAGGATGCTCGGAAAAATAAAGATCCTATTAAAGCAAACAAAAATTTATAAAACACATAAAAACAAAAAAAAGAATACATGTGATTTTTAAAAACTTATCTGAAATATTAGAAATGAAAAATACAGTAATTGAAACTTTTAAAGATTAAAAATATGTGATGACCTCTAACCTAGAAACAAAGAGATAATTAAAGAAATGAGAAATAAGGCAGATCAAGCAGGATGAGCAGAGTGTCGATACAGGAGGGCCATCTGGCCTGAGAAGTCAGAAACTAAGCAGGAGAAAGCTACATGGGGCAGTCTGGGTGTATGCACACATATGTACACACATATATGTATGTCTATCTATTATTATTTATAAAGGCACATACACACATATATTTCCTAGCTCTGTCCACTGAGAGGGCCTTGGGGCAGGGACAACACAAGAACAATGAGCACACCTAGTGCCCAGTGCTTGGCTCCTAAGTACTCTTCTCCACTCCAAGATCAGAGTTCCTTTGAAAAACAGATGACTCCAAGACTGGGGTAGGTAAAGTAGAACACCTTGTCACACCAGAAAGTAAGGAAATGTTTAAAAAACGAGGGAGACGTGTCAAATGAACACAGAACCCAGCTTGGATGGATCCCTACTCATCTTGGTGATGTTTAAGCAGAATGTGATGAGACAGAAACAGTAGCAAAGTCTCCTGCACCCTAATGGTTCCAGCACCACATGGTACAATAAGATGTCAGATGGTTCTCGATGAGAGAGCACATATTTGACCCAACCAGTTTAGTTTTCGTCTCACACTGTCTGAAGTGCTCAGTGCTGAAAAGCGACAATGATTACATAATGTCCCTCCTACTGTCTTCCTGTGAACACCAGAGTTTGAAACTTTAAAACCCCAGATATGGGCATGAACTTTAATTCTGATTTTTGTAATCAAGCCAGCTCCAAAATGGCCTTTTAGGAGATATATGACTAATGTTTTCATTTCACAAAATCATAGAAATTAGAAATGGAAAAGACTTAAGTCATCTTATACTTGTGTCCTGCCAGACATTGTTCCCCAAGGTTTGTGGGCTCCAACTGTGTCCAGGCATGCTTGCCATGAGGCTGCAGTCCCCTACCTTGGACAACGATCACATTCTGATAGTTCTTCCACTCAAAAAGATTTTCCCCTGGGATTCAACCCCACTAGTCCTTTTGTAATTTTTTTCTTTTTCCATCTTATTTTTTAATTATAGTTTTACCACTCTCCCTAGAGTAGGAAAAACGTCTTTTGGCTCTATAACCCTTAAAGGATGCTGAACCTAAAGTGCTGAGTGAGAATTGTTTTAGTTTAACCTAGGGAGACATTTCTACTATTTGCCCAATGCCAATGGTGAAAATAAACAAAAGTGGGGGAAATACATAGTGAGTTACAGGGCTCCTAACATATATAGAACTTTGTATGATTCAGAAGATAGACATTTTGTGAAATCATTATAGAGCTCCCATCAAATTATCAAAGAGTGACCCCAAAATGTTTAAGAACTGTTGCCCCAGAGCAAGGTCACAGAGAAGAAATGGAATGAACTCTTGACTTGGGAGTACATAAGCTGTGCATTCTTGAATCTGCTGACAACTAACCACATAGTCTGAACAAGTTTCTTAACTTTTCTGGGCTTTGGCTCCTATTTCTAAAAAAGAAAGGCAGGGAGGAAAATATGGCAAAAGATAAAGCGGAGGTTGAATTAGATTATTTCTAAGGTCGCTTTCCACTCATAGAATCCTATTTCGTGATGAACACCACCAATCCTTACGTTCTGGTTCTAAAAGCTTTGCCCATGGGCTGACAGCTATTAGTTCATTCCAACTTTGCCCCTCTCCTAGATGAAGATCTTTGACATAGGTGTGCTATGTGTAAGTAGCATCAACAGACTTCAGTACACATAAGCATGAACCCCTACCCCAGCCACATCCAACACCACAGTACCCCAGCTTATGAAAAAAGTTCCATGGACCATTACTCAGTCACAAAGTCCTTGATCTTCTGAATTGCTCCAAAATGGAGGCCCCAGTGCTTTACATGGAGATTGCTGTGAAAAAAGGCTACTCAACCTTTCTCCTGTTTCTTCATTTATCCCACATTTACTGAGCAGCTACTACATGTCAGGCACTAATCTAAATCCTGAGACACTACTATAAACAAAACCAGTCCCCATCCCCAAGAGGCTAAGGATCCTAACACCACTTAAAAGCCCTCTCCATGGAGCTGTTCATGGTCCAGGTATAGCTACTGGCTTGATTCAACTGAGGAGAGAGAGAGAAAGAGTTAGAGCTGGCATTTAAATAAGGGGAGATAGAGTACCACACACCTACCTATCCAGGGAAGAGTGATGCTGGCACCTTCCCAGAAGTGAGAATGATAACCCAGCCTAAGGTGCACTATGCCCCTGTGCTTGGTCAGGAAAGATGCTAAGGTTTTGTGCTTTCAAGTTCTTCTTCCACCAAAAAGAAACTAACTACCATACTAGATTAGCACATAAGTATTGCTCTCCCAAGGAGCATGATCCCTCAAGACTCTGAGCCAGCTAACTTCATTAGAGCACACCTAGTAACACTAATCCTAGTGTGATGTTTCCCACAATGGAAGAGCAGACAGCATTTGCCTTTTCCCCAAATGGCTAATATTTCTTGCCTATGTTCTTTTCAAATTGACATCTCATTCTAGTGGAAAGCATTTCTCTCATTTAAGGCAAAAGACTGTCAAATATAAAGCATCCTCTCATGGTAATACCAAAATGCACAAAATTCTGTACTTAATTGTTTACCATTTCTTTCTGTTGGGGATACTTGCCTGGGCCAAAACTGGAAGTCTACAAAATAAATGCAGGCTTATGGCAGTGAATGAAGTGGTCATAGCACAAACAATACCAATACCAGCAATCCAGAAGTGAGACTCAGCACCACCATCTCCCCCAGAACCCCAGGAAGATATTCCTCTCCCATCAGGGACTCAAAGATAAAACCCCATCTCACTTAGGGAGAATATACTGCCATAGCCACCCACCTGCTCCCCACCCCCTATAGCTGGATAGTAGTGGGGATGTCCTATGTGAAAGCCAGAATGGAAGATATATAGTAACAAGGATAGAGAAAATCATACTCATGCACTGTAAATACATAATATGTAAATAACATTGACCACTTGAGGTAAAGAGGGAGGAGACCCCAAGGAGCACACTCAAATAAACTCACACTCAAAGATGGTCACTAAGTCACCTTATAAACGGAAAGGGTCCCATTGGCTGAAGGGTCCTTTGTTTCTGTGTTCTGTTTACAGTTAGATTCTAGGACAGGTCTGAACTGCTTGATATTAAAAAAGAGGTCAGGAGTGCAGAGTTACCAAAATAAAGAGGAGGTAGGATGGGGGACAGGCCAAGATGGTTGAGGGTCAAGAAAGGGAAGAACAGAGAGTGGAGGAGGGAGGGGGAGAAGGAACAAGGCTACATAGGGGACTGGAGAGAAAACAAATGCCTAGTAAGGGATTTTAAGTTGTTTTGAGATGATGAAGGTATATGCCCCCAGTTTTCATCTATGCAATCTACAAAAAGTTGACAGAGCTCACTGATGTTTTTATGCAAGTGGGTTATTTGGGGTTCAAAGTCAAAACAGGATAATCCAGACACAGGACTAGAAGATGAAAAACCACATAGTTCATTTAACTCCATTGCACACCCACTACACCCATGGCCCTGTGAGGAAGCCTTCAGAAAAGACAAAGGAAAGACAAAGTCCCATGCAAGATCTGTGTGGGAGCTCACCCATACCCAGCAAGGTCTACTCTCTGGAATTCAGTTCTGTAAAGTGTCTGTTATCATATGCCCTTCCTGCTGGAGGTAACTGATCAAGTCCCACCTAGAAATAGCCATACTCAAACTACAGAGGGAACAGTGCATGGAGTCAGCAACGTCATTTACCTCCTGAAGGTAAATGTTCTCCGTGGTTACCAGGGCCAACTTCATGGGTGTGTGACCTGTGCACACCCACACATAGAAGGGCCTATATTTAGTTTAATGCTCTCCTACTTCAGTCTTGAAATTCCTAATAATTTTTGAGCAAGGCCTACTGCATTTTCATCTTGCACTGGGTCCTGCAATTATGTATCCAGTCCTGGTAAATTAGACCATTTAAACAAGAGAGTCAGGGAAAGGTCAACCACTAGGGCTAAGGGCCTCTGACACTGTAAAAGGAACTCTGAACTTGGAATTGAGACCCAGGTTCAAAGACTGACTCTGCCATTTTCAGCTGGGCTCTCTTAGATAAACATTATAATGCCCCTAAGACTTATTTATTCACTGGTTCCTTCAAGTGGGAAAAACAATCACAAGAAAAACTATAATAGAGTATAATATACATTTTGATAGGAGAAATAAATAATGCTAAAAAAACATGAAGAAGGGGTACCTGATCCTCTGTAAGGAAAGAAAAGGAAAACTGGGAGGGATGGATGAGGAAGGGGAGTGAGCTTGAAGGAAGGTCTCCCCAGTGCGGGGATTCCACCAGCTGCTGAATAAGTCTATTCCAGTTATGCATCCACTGGGGAAACAACCACAGGATGGGTTTAGGGGTTGACTGGGTGGAGGACCTGAGCTAAAATTCCATTGATCACCTGCCCTTCCCTGCCCTACATTAAGTCATAGGCCACAGTGACATTTTTGGGTCTTCTGAAATTACAGCCAGTTCAGAGTTAATGCCCAGGAATCTCTGAAAAGTTTCTTTCCTTTGCCACAGTGCACACTGACCCCCACCAAACATCATAGGTCTTATAGGAAAGAAAGGAAACCTGCACTTCTACAAAATTGTTCTATTCTTTTCTGATCAACCAACACATCAGAGCTGCCATGAGGATGGAACAACAGAGCCTTTGGTACTAGTGAGTGATTATTCAACCAAAAAAAAAAAAAAAAAGAATTGTGATAAGAAAGGATGTTAGTTACAATATGGTGCACCTTCCCTGGACATGAAACCATGGCCATCTCACCTGCTTTTCTTTTCCACCTCGAACTGTGATCATAATTTAAAACTCTATTAAGACTCTCAGACTTGGTGTAATATCATCACCAGGTTTCAATTTCCAAGATCTCAACTTGCTCTAACTTCACCCTAACTACCCCTTTTCTTCAAATCATAAATCTAAGGCTGGTTACCAGACATCAAGGGTATGACAGAAACATTCACTGCTCACTGAATATCCATCAGCTCAGCCACATTTCCTAGCCCCTCTCCCCTAGTAACTGGGGGTGGGCCATGTGACTAGTTGTGGCCAATGGGCCCTAACTGAAAGTGATACATCACTTCTGGACTGAAATTTTGAAGAAGCAGTGCATGACCCTGTGACTCCATCTTCCACTTCCAAAAGCATTACCAAGATGTCAAGCAACCTCTATCTCTGAGTCAAGGTGCCCTGGGGAACTGCCAAGCTTTTCTTGAACAAGAAATAAACTCTCTCTGTCAAGCCACTGAGATTTTTGAGTGTGTTCATCAAGGCAGCAGAGCCTAGCCTGACTAATGGGACTAGGCAGCCAGAAGCACCTACTGCTCAGTGGGACTCAACTCAAAGTGGGGAATAGAACCTAACAGCCCCACCCTCAGATAAAGGTGCTCCTTCCTCAAGATTATCTGGGTCATAAGCTACCAAAAATAGTGGCCATCTAACTGGTAATAAAAGTGGAGAAGAGAAGGGCCAAATAAAATAAGGACAGGAAATGAAAGTCTGCCCTCTCTTGTGGATATACTGGTCATCCCAAAGATGCAAAGTTGGGAAAGATGTTACAGGGTAGGGCTCATGAGAGGGTGGGAATGGAGGCCATACAACCAGCATGGAAGCTCTGCTTCTCAGCCAAACCCCAAACTTTTATGTCAGGCCAATAGGAGGGTAAATTAGAAAGCTGAAAACCTAGGCAGCCACAGACAAAACTGTAAAGTTTATTTTCAGAGCCTGGTATCTGCCACACGGCTGACACAATCGATATTTCTTGAATTATTTGTTCATTCCCCTGGCCCTTTTCCCCTTTCAGCAACTTGAGCCCCATACTTCAGCCACCCAGTGTCCAGTTCTTTTGAGGCAAACTCTGAAGCTATCCCATCAGCATCCCACCCCCAACATCTTCCTTCTCCCCTACCTTGTCTTCTTATCAGTCTTAAGTCCAATTCTCTTCAGGCCTGGGCAAACCAGTGCATTAATTTATGCAAGCCAAGGCAACACTAGCCACTTTGGGATTAAGGCCTTATGCTCCTAGATAATTACATTGTAAGAGGCAACATTGCTGCTGTGGTTGAAATACGTGACTGTCTGAATTGCAGCCCTCAAAGGCAAATCCAGGGAAGAAATCTTTGGGACAGCAGAAGCCTTTCAGAGCTTTTCAAATCACTCTGGGGACATAGATGACAGTTTCCTCCACTCACCTCTACCATAGGGTCTGGCATTGTAGCCACAGAGCTCCCTTGCTCTGTCCTGTCAAAGCCATAATCTCCTCCACCTTGTCCCGATCACAGACACTCTTATCCTGAACTCCCTCCCACATCTACTTGCAATGACACATCTACATCACTCTCACTGTGACTTGGGAGGAAAAGAAAGGAGCAGAGAGACACCTGGGTTTTCTGCCACTGAAACTGGAAAACAGTCCTTTAGAAAAAGATGTCAAGGTCCAGTGGGACTTATTTTTCCATCAAAACACTGTAAAATGAGTAGAGGTTTCACATGACGCGCATGTCTTGGTATGTGTTTGTTGTTTTTAGAATAGCAGGCTGCATATCTGAAGCGATACATGCATATATGATGTAGGCGTTACCATGGCAAATGCCATGCATTTTTTTGGTTGAATACAAGGGTAAATAAGGGCACAAATACTGCATTTTCTGTTGCTATGGAGATGCAACAATTTGGGCCCTCGTCATTGTGGAAACTTTTTAAGTTTTTGGGTTCACTCCCTGCTGTGAATATTCCTATCAGAAAGTCTCCAGTCCCTGCTGCTGCTCTAATTATGCTTAACCCAACCAGCATTCTTGGCTTGTCTTTTCAGATGGGATACGGCTTGATCTGTGAGGGAGAAGATTCATTATCTGGTTTTCCTTTATTCCCAGATGTGAAATCTATATTTTTAATATTAGAAGTATTAATATTAAAAGCATATTTTAAAATCAAGATTCTGTAGTCTACCTGGCTACAAAAAACTCTTCAAAGTCTTAAAGAGTTTTTGATCTATTTTTTTGATCTAGACAAGGAATGGGTCTAATACCATTTGAACTCTTATTGAACAAAGTGTTTTAATTCCTAACCCTAATATGTCAGCATAGAAAATGAGTGTTTTTAACCTTTACATGGTCTTAACATCTCCATCACAGCCATTGATTTACAAGTTTCTACCATCTAAGCTTGATCTATGATGTAGTTTCTGCTAAATTTATGTCTTCAAGGAACAAAAACCTAGATTTAGAGACTTAGAGTATTTATTCGAAGATAAGCTGGTTTATTGCTTACCAACGAATCAATATATTTAACAATCATTACAACAGTTAATGAGCACTTACTATGTGCCAGCCATCATACAAAGCATTGGAAATTCAAAAGGGATTAAGATCCAGTCTCTGCCTCCAAGTTGGCCTCACTGATAAAACACCAATGTGTTTGTGTTAGGCTGAAGTTGAATTAAATTCTAAATTAAATTCCTCAAAACCTAAGATTATGAGCTTATTTGTTTCTATACTAAAGTTTAAGACAAATAGTAACATTAAAAATTTAGAGTTTGTTTTCTCAAATTATCTCAAATACATATAATCAAGTCTCAATTATAACAGCAGCATTCAAAATTAATTGGAAAAGTTTCTAAGCTCCTTTGCAGCCATAGTGTCAGTGGGCCCTTGTCAGCTCTGGGTTGTCACTTGGTCAACTGGCTGTTGACATGGTCATTCTGGTCATAAAGTAAGAACACATACACCTAATCTGTTCTTCTATGACCCTCGAAGATCCCATCCTAACACAAGCAAGGTTTTCCACTTCCTGCCTATCTACCAGAAACTTCCCTCATGCCAACTGCCTCCTTTCCCCAAGCTATAGCTTTTGGTAAAAGCTCTACGGTCTGAGTTGGCCACATGTGGATCTTGATATGGACTGAAACGCTTTTGAAATTTATAAAACCCTTTTGTCTCATTAAAAAAAAAACAAACCTGGTTTTGTCTTGCTTGGACTCAAATCTGATTTAAAACCCAAACCTAATCAATAACCACTTAATTTTAGGCTTTCCCTTAAGCAATGACATCATTAATTCAACAGGTAAGGAAGCTATGGAACATTTAGGATCCAGAATCATTGAGAAATTCTTTGCTTCATTACCTTAAGCCCATTCTCACTGATCAGTATTTCTGTTTCCCTCACCCTATCTCACCCCTGGACCCAATATAGACTGAGAAATTTAGGGCACTGTCCAACAGAGAGAATATAAAAAAGGTTTATATTTGATCCAACCAGAAAATTGAAAAATGGATTTAATTTCCAATTGTATGTGTTTTCAGAATTTTACAATTTGTTTTTAATCACAAATGGGTGGAATGGATCATCATCTTTTTGGTGTTAGGATATTTGAAGAATTAATTTGACCCTTTCCCATCTAAACCCTTGGCACATATTCAAATGTTCCATACTTTTACTTCTGCTTTTCTCTAAGAGGGTAGATAGTACTTATCAGGTATGCATCTGGGTAGACAATAAAGGGTCAGGATCCAGAACAAAACCATCTGCTGAGGGAGGCAGCCGGGGACAAACCCTGAAGAAAAGTCTAGGCCCACAGGAAGAACACAACACATACTCAAAGATAAAGAGAACAACAGGTAGTAGCCTAAGCAGGTGGTGACCATCACGGAGTGGGACAGGACAGTCTAAATAAAACAACTGAGGTGTCCCCACAGACTGAGGAAGTACAACACTGGAAAATCCAGGAACAGGTAAAAATAAATTAAGCAGGTAGGCTGACCAAAGAGTCCATCAAAAAGTAATCGAAATTCACCATTAAATTTGAAGCCTTGGCAATCATCAAAAAAACAAGAGGACAGCAAATGTTGGTGGAGGATATGGAGGAAAAAAGAACTCGTGTGTGCCATTGTTGAGAATGTAAATTGGTGCAGCCACTATGAAAAACAGTATGGAGGCTCCTCAAAAAGTTAAACTTTTTAGAACTACCAATAATCCAGCAATTCTATTTCTGAATATTTATCCAAAAGAAATGAAAACAAATCTCAAAGAAAAGAAAGATCTCCCATACTCACTGCAACATTATTCACAATAGCCAACATACAGAAAGAAAGTGTCCATCAATTGACATATACATATGAAATGGAATATTATTCAACCATAATTGCCACTTGTGACAACACAGATAGAGACTCAGGGCATTATGCTAAGTGAAATAAGACAGAGAAAGCAAAACATTGTAGGATATCACTTATATATGGCCTTTAAAATATCCAAACTCCTAGAAACAGAATAGAACAGTGGTTATCAGGGGCTGGAGTTGGGGAAAATGAAATGATGTTGGTCAAAACCTTCCAGATATAAGATGAATAAGCTCTGGAGATCTAATGTACAGCATGGTAATTATGGTTAATAATGCGGTATTATGTCCTTGAACGTTCACCTGTGTGGTTATCTTCCTACGATGCCACTTTCAATCTATAATTTCCCTGATCAAGCACCTTTAATGCCTCTAGCAGAGGCTGACAACTAGAAGCCTCTGCGCTAAATCCAGCCCCAGATGGCTTTTGTTCAGCTCACAGTGTTTTTTGAAAACTTTATCTTAAAATGTTGTATCTAAATCAAGATTCGCATGTATGTGTATATGTGTATGTGTGTGTGTGTGTGTGCGCGCGCGCGCGCACACACACACACACACACACACACACACACACACACACCCCTCTGGTTTCACTTAGAAATTCAGAATGTCTGGCAACTCTGCACCTGTGTTACCCCCTGGCAATAATCAGCTGATGCTGAGCAGTCCTGGATGCCTGTCCCTGGCATCTGCTCTCTACTATCCACAATGTCCCCACCAGCACCTTTGTTCCTCTCCTGGCCTTTCACCCACTGTGGTTCCCACTGGCACTGAGCAGTTTTTAGAATTTGTTAATCCTTGGCCTATAGGATGAATTCTAAACTCCTAGCATTCGAGATTCTCCTCAGTTTGGTCATGCCATAACACTACTGTCCAACGTCTGAACTCTCCTTTCAAAAACTTCGTATATCCCTTAAAATGATCTTCTTCCCCTTCTCCCTTCATTAAAAAACATTACTGACTGCTGTCACATGCTAAAGAGTAAGCAAGACCCACACAGAACCTGCCTTCAGGAAGCTGCTATTCCAGTGTCTGTTGTTTTGTAAACACAGGGGAAAAAATTCCCTTTAGGATAGTGGACATCAACACTGACTGCCCTCTGGAATCTGGAAGGCTTTAAGAAAAACTGATATTCAGCCCGTCTTATTGGAGGCTGATTCTGTCCAGTAGGGTAGACTGGCATTTTAACCACAGGATGCAATAGAGAGTGCCCACTACTAGGAGGCTGGCAGGAGAGAGAAAAGTAGCTCACTCCAAGGGAACTAACCCAGTCTAGAGGTTTTCTGAAGAGAGTCACATCTAATACAAGGTAGAACAAAGTGGGTGAGGAGGGAGTGCTCCAGACAAGAGCCACAGATATAGCAAGGCCAAGAGGTGAGCAAAAAACCCGAAAGGAGTTGGGCTTGGATACAATGGGCAGTGAGAATGGTCTCTGTGGACCAAGGAGTATGCAAGCTAGAGCTGGAGAAGGAAGTAGGCACGATCACACAGACTTTATCCCAACGGCACTTGGAAGCATTTGAAGAATTTTACAAAAGGGAGTGGCATGCTCAGTTCTGTGGTTTAGAAAGAGCATCATGACTGCTTAAGGAGAATAGATTGGAGGAGACAATGAGAGAAGATGGAAGACATGTTTAAAAGACTATTATGAGGCCAGACACAAAAGGTCACATATGTGTGATTCCATTGATATGAAATATGCGGACTAGGTGAATCCTTAGAGACAGAACACAGATTCCTGGTTGCCAGGGTTGGGGAATGAAGGGGAGGGTGTTGCTTAATGGGGACAGGGTTTCCTCTGGGGTGATGAAATGTTCTGGAACTAGACAGAGGTGATGATCGCACACACTATGGATCACACAATAGCAAATGAGCCATTTTATGTTTTATGAACATTTTAGAGTAATTTTGTGTCTATTCTAAAAAGAGGATTATGGACTCCAGGCAAGAAACGTTAGGAAGAAGAGATGTCATGACATGAACTCCAGCCTCGCCCATGCCATTCCCTTCACCCTCTGGATGCCCTTTCCTCTCCTTCCCACCTCCCTTGACTGACTGACTCATCCTCCAGCTCCATTTCACTGGCTACCACCTGAGACCTACCCAGCTGGAGTTCATCATTTTCTCCTCAGAACTGGAGGCCATGCCTCTCCTCACACACTCCCTACCGCCTCTTTATCATTTCTTCATGTCTGTGTTCCTCATTTCCTCAATGTAAGATAAGCTCATGAATAATAGCATCATTTACTGAATACAGGATGAGAAGGTCGATGCTGAGATCACTATGTGGCTTTTCAACAAGGACAAGATGCAGGCTTTCTGCCACCTGGATATGAGATTGCAATAGAAATTATATATATAATTATACAATCTACTCATATATAGAATTTCCATTATAATTCACAAATTCTGGGGACCTAGTAGAGAATATCATAAAAATATTTTTAATTTTTATTTATTTTTGAGAGAGAGACAGAGAACGAGTGGGGGAGGGGCACAGAGAGAGAGAGGGAGACACAGAATCCGAAGCAGGCACCAGGCTCCGAGCCATCAGCACAGAGCCTGACACGGCGTTTGATCTCACTGTTTGTGAACTGGGCCAAAGTCAGACACTTAACCGACTGAGCCACCCTGGCACCCCGAAATATTTCAAAGTGATACACAGTTTTCACATCCTGTTAAAGGACATAAGGGGCATCCACAGAAGCAGAATTACAGTTTTTCCAAATGATCTGTGAGTCTAAATTTCCCTGCTTCTCACTGAAGGAGGTTTACTCCATAATGAGCTGACTCCAGTATAACTACGCTGTATCATCTAGCTCCTCCATGGCTGCTCAGAAAGCTGGAGTCCATTCCCATGGAATGGCACATTATCCCAGTCCAAAAGTAGACACGCACCTAGTGTAGATAGGGCTGGGGTGCTGGGCATGAGGGAGAGTCCGCCTAGGCATGGAGCTCAGACTCCTGCCACTCAAGGTGCTGGGCAAAGTCTCTGGCAACACCTGCACAGAACAAAAAGCAGGCAGCACCTTCAGGAAGGAGGGGACAATGAGGAGGCAGCCAGCTTTGCAGCTGGTACAGTGACTCAGATCAAACAATGTGCTCCGAAGAGCTCTGCAATGTAACTGGCATCAATTTATTCATTCAGCATAAAGTCACTGAAAACATACCACGAACCAGGCACTGTGCTGGGAAAACAATGGGTATCAATAAAGACAGTCACTCCTGATGTTCTTAATAGGGGATACAGAGCAGTCAATGGGAAACTATACTCAAGACAGTACACAGGGAAAGAAAATAGCAGAGACTATAAGCTTGAGTTCATGAGTCTCGCTGCCCAAGTTCACATCCTAGCCCTGAGCAACTGTCTGAATTACTTAATCTAGTGATGGCCCCCAAAAAGATATGCCCACATTCTAAATCATGAAACCTGTGAATATGACCTTATTTTGATAAAGAGTCTTTACAGATGTAATTAAGTTAAGATACTGAGACAAGGTCATCCTGGGTTGTGTAAGTGAGCCCTAACTCCAATGACAAGTGCTTTTATTAGAGACAAAAGCCATAGACACAAAGGACAAAGAAGGAGCAAAGACTGGAATGATTTAGTCAAGAAACACCTGGAACCTCCAGCAGCTTCAAGAGGGCGGAAAGGCTCCTCTGGAACCTTCCCTCACCTTGATTTTGGACTTCTAGCCTCCAGAACTATAAGAGAATAAATTTCTGTTGTTCTAAGCCACTAAGCCTATTGTAATTTGTCATGGCATCCGAAGGAAACTAATACCCTAAGCCTCTCTAATCTTCAGTTTTCTCAACCCTAAAATATGGGGAAAAAATAGTACACATCTAACTGGGTGATTAAAATGAGATAAGGCACAGAAAGCCCTTGGCATAGCACTTGCTGTGTGGAAAGGTACTCAATAAGCATTAATAGGATTACCAGGGTGGTTCAGTTGTTAAGCATCTGACTTTAGCTCAGGTCATGATATCCTAGTTCCTGAGTTCCAGTCCCACGTTGGGTGAGCTCATGCCCTGTTTCTTCCTCCCCCTCTCTCTCCCTTCCCCCCCTCCCTCCCTGTCTCCCCTCTCCCCTCCCCCACCCTCTCCCCTCCCCCACCCTCTCCCCTCCCCCACCCTCTCCCCTCTCTCCCCTCCTCCCCTCTCTTTCTCCCCTCCCTTGTTCCCTCTCACACTGGCACCCTGCTGGCTCTGACTTGCTCATGCTCTCTCTTGCACTCTCTCACTCTCTAGCTCTTTCTTTCTCTCTCTCTCTCTCTCTCCCCCCCTTATGGGATTCTCTCTGCTCCTCACTCACTTACACTTTCTCTCAAAAAAAAAAAAATATATGATAAATAATAGGATTACCATTACTTGTAGTAACGTAGAAGTAGTATACATACAAGTCTAACCCAGGTTTGTGGGGAGCCTCCTGAGGAACTGGCATCTAACTGAGACATAATGGATGAGAAGAAGGGATTAGCTGAACAAGGAAAATGGGAGAGGATTTAGAGGGGGCGGGGGATGGAAACAGAGATGTGGGGGTGGAGTTTCAAAAGTTTCATGAACATCAAAAGTTCATGTTCTGAACAACATGTTCAGAGGCTAGGAGGTAAGAGGGACCAGGAAACATCTGAGAAATTGAAAGCAGTTCCTACAAATATTAAGTGGCATACAGAAAAAGCTTCATTTCTATGATGTGCCAGCATCATTTTAAGTTAGTGTGAGAATAGGGAGGCTTGGTGTTATTTTACATTTACTCCCAATCTGATGTCCTGTCAAATATTCACAAACAGATCTTCTCCATCTCTAACCTGGGTACAGGGACAAGGGTTTTCAGAAAGCACAATTAACCTATTTTCCTTTCACTCTTGTGCTATAAATCTCACACTCACAACTATCCTAACTCTTTTCCCCTAAACCCTTTTGTACTTAGGCACATATCCTTCTGGCACATAGCCAACAAATAAGTATTTGCATTTTGTTGGGGATATAGGGATTCTTCACATGCCAAGTCCATGGGGACTTCCAGATGATGTGCCTGTCACAGACCAATTTGCTCTCAATCCATTCCCAACCTTTCCCCTCCTCTGCTCTCTGCATTCCTTAGGCTTCCCTGTCCTCTGGCTTCCTGTCCGACCAATGGAAGGTGCCTCCTTAAGTCTAAATTTCCAAGAAATAATACAATGATCTTGCAGAGCTGCAGTAACTATTAAATGAAAAAAAACATATGTTAGGTGCCTATGGCAACAACTATTGCTTTTCACTCATTATACACTTTCTCTTTCCTTCAGTATAATAGCATTCATGGCTGGGCACATGATCATGCAGAGTAAAACCTAGATTTTCAACTTCCCTTGCAGCTAGATGTAGTCATGGCCTAAGTTCTGAAATGTGAAAAAGAAAAAAAAAAAAAAAAGTGTGTGATCTCTGGGCTTGCCCTCTTTTCCCACTTTCTCCTTTGCTCTGGCTGGCGTGTGATGTGATGGTGACCACCTTGGAATGTATGAGCAGGGACAACACCCAGGGGATAGCACAGCAACAAGATCAAAGAAACTTGGGACCTTGAATGACTGCAGAGCAGAGCCAAAAAGCCAGCCAGACTTCCACAACGACAGAAATAAACTTCTGTGCTCTTTAAGCCACTGTTACTTTGGAACCTGGTTGCACAACTTAACCTATGTCTCATCTAATTTAGCACCCAAGAAAAAGTGTCTGGTACACAGTAGGCACTTAAGGAGGAAGTTATTGGCATTGCAACAAGGTACCTGTGGAGACCAACTTCGCTTGTTTGAAAGCTGAAAAAATAACTCCCTTCTCAAAGTAACAGTTTCTGCCTTCTGGATGCAACCCAGAACTTGGCTTTGAAGTAGTCTATCCCTTTGTTCTCAGGGAAGTAACATGGTTGAGCCCTTTTAATTACACAGTAAGGAAGTTGTCTTAAAATTAGCTAGGGAATTTTTGAGAGAAATGAATTTCCTGCAATTAGGCGAATGGGTATTTGAGAAAATTAATTTGGGATATTAAAAGAAAGCATACTCTTATTAGTAGGACACAGACTAATAAGGCTGGAGATTTACTGGTTACACTAGTTACTACTGATCTTTCATCATGGCCAGCCCTGGACCGAGTAGATCAGCAAACATCTTAAGCAGTATTTGGATATAATGCCTCTAAAAATTTTCTTTTAATGGTCCTTTTATACAAAGTCCAAAACTCTTATACAAGCTTCTCTGCCTTCCCCCAAGTCAACCTCCCCAGAGTAGCAGTTCTATGCCAAGAAAGCTTCTTCCTGTCACTTCTTACCCTTCTTGCAATACACACAAAATATCCCCCACAAACAACTGTGTTGTCTGTTCTCACTGTTCCCTTTTTTCAAGAATCCACATTTACCCACACTCTCCAATTTTTTCTCCTTCATTTATATCCTAACCTCTTTCACCATTGATCTCCTCACACACACTAGTTTTTCTCCAATTGCTATCCATAATGGTCATTGTAGCTCAGTTACAATCTTTCAACAGTCACTATTTTATACTGACCCAGTACAGCCATTCAGTGGTGGCCCAGAGTTTGAGTCACTAAGCTTAACTAGAAATCTGATAACCCTGTTTCATTTTTTTATTCTCAAAGAAACTGGCCCCTACTGAGGATCTCCTCTAGGCCAGGAGTTGTACTAACAGCTTCATAGCATAGGATACGGCACCAGTTACTAGATGGTGTTTTCCGCCTGATCATTAATTGTAATTGTTAGAAGCAGCAGTATTAGAATGAAAAGAATAGCCATGTTTACCCCAAAATTCCCATTTGTGGGCGGGCTGGGGGGGGGAGGTTGGGAAAATTCATTTTGATCTTTCTTTCCTCCCCTCCCCCCTTCACTTCCTTCTCCTCCTCCTCCTCTTCCAGTTTGCCACAGCCATGCCCAACCCCACCACAGCCACCACCATTACTGCCCTGGTCATTATTTTCGGAGAATTAAGCCGAGCTCTGGAACCCCGGGCTCTGCACCTAGAGCTGTCTTGCAGGCACCAGTCTGCAGTGTGTGGGATTGGGAGCAGGGGAAGGACTCAAGGAGCCATGAAGCCCTTTATACCCACTCTGCCCATCAGCTCCCCCATTCCATGGAAATGCCTCTTCCCACCGTAGGCATGGAGGCTGCTCTTCTCTGGCTCCTTTTCCCTGCCAGCACTTTCTCTCCTGGTGCTGTCACCCAATTTTCTATTTGTAAGAAAACAAGGAGAAGCTATAAGGGCAAGAGGCTGCATGCAGAGCACTGTTCCAGCTGAACCCCCTAAGACAAATCCCTCTGGAAGAAAAGTGTGGGGCAGTATGTGTGGGGAATGGAAAATCTACAGGATCTATAGGCATTATAGCTATTTATTTGGGGAAAAGACAAGATTCTCAATTCTGCCCCCACCCCACCCTTGTCTTCTCCCATCAAGGTTCCCTCCCCAATGCATTAGAAAGGGATTATTTCAAGGAGGTTTCAAGGTTTTTGGCTGCTGCTTTCTTTAAGAGGAGGACTGTCCCCATTGCCACCTGTCTCTCCCTAAACAAGAGGCTCTGGCAAAGCAAGAGCAGACCCCCAGGAGGCTGACAGCTCCAGAGTTCCGGGACTTTGCTCTAAGCACTAATGCTTTCAAGGGCACATTCCACTCCAGTTTATTTGTATTTGGAAAATGTGGCTGCATCAGTTCACCACCCCTGCAAAAGAAAACACCTATAAAAGGAGAATCTGGCCTTCAAGAGGACAGTGAAGGTGAGATTCAACTTGCACAGGGCATTAACGGAAGAATCACAATCAGCAGGAAGCGGACCAGAAATAAAAATGGATTCCCACCTCCTACTCACCCAAGTTAAACTTGAAAGGAGATGGAAGTAGCCACAGCTGGGCTGGCACAGCTCTGCCCTGGCACTGCCCTTGGCACTGGCATCTACCCGGTTCGCTCTGAGTCTTGCTCAGGGTTTGGCTGGTCAGGAGGTGCCCCTGCAACCACCATAAAATAACACACGAAATTATGTTTTCAGTTCCCATAATGTGTACTTTGACCCTGACTCCTCTGCTGGGAAAGAAAGATAAAATTAGAGTACTGAATGGAACTTTAGAGATTATCAAGATGAGCAGTTTTTCCGTGCTTCCATTCCTGCATCTAGGATGGGAAGAAGAGGTGGGTGACTTTTCTGAGGTAGGGGACCAGCCTCCTTGATCCCATCAGTGCTCTTCAGCCTTCCATGAGGTTGCTTAGCATTGTGGCACTTTCCTTTCATGACTCTGTATGATAAATTTCCCCCCAAAAGGCCACAATATTTTGTACCTCCTCCCATCAATCCCACATCCAGAAGAACCCATTTCTCCACTCCCTGAACCTGAGGTTGGTCATGTCACTTGCCTTAGCCATTTGGGACATTAGCAAATATGATACAAGAAAAGGCTTGAAACATGCTCATGCTGTGACACTTGCTCTCTCTTGCTACACTCAGAACCTTGAGATTATGTGAACGTGTCCCAACTAGCCTGCTGGAGAACCACCAATGTACCCCAGCCATGAGGCCATCCTAGACCATTCAGCCCCAGGCAAGCTTCCTGCTGACCTGCGGGCGTGTGAGTGAGCCCAGGCAAGACCAGAAGAACTATCTGTCACTCAACAGAACAGTGAGCGAACAGTATCAGTTATTAATTCAAATTTTATTAAGTCCTTTCATCAAGATAAAAAGCTTCTACACAGCAAAGGAAACAATCAATACAACTAAAAGGCAGCCTATGGAATGGGAGAAGATATTTGCAAACAACACATCTGATAAAGGGTTAGTATCCAAAATCTAGAAACAACTTCTCAAACTCAACATCCAAAAAACAAGTAACCCAGTTAAGAAATGGGCAGAAGACATATACACTTTTCCAAAGAAGACATCCAGATGGCTAACAGACACATGAGAAGACACTGAACATTGCTCATCATCAGGGAAATACAAATCAAAACCACGATGAGATACCCCACCTCATACCTGTCAGAATGGCTAAAATCAACAACACAAGAAACAACAGGTGTTGGCAAAGATGCAGAGAGAGGGGAACCCTCTTGCCTTGTTGGTAGGAATGCAAACTGGTACAGCCACTCTGAAAAACAGTATGGAGAGTCCTCAAGAGACTAAAAATAGAACTACCCTATGATCCAGCAATTGAACTATTAGGTGTTTACCCAAAGGATACAAAAATACAGATTCAAACAGGTACATGGACCCCATTGTTTATAGCATTATTGACAATTGCCAAACTATGGAGAGAGCCCAAATGTTCATTGACTGATGAATGGATAAAGAAGTGTGTGTGTGTGTGTGTGTGTGTGTGTGTGTGTGTGTACACATGTGTGTGCGTACACACACGTTATGTTTTCAGTATACACACATACACACACACACACAATGGAATATTACACAGCCATCAAAAAGAATAAAATCTTGCCATTTGCAATGATGCAGCTGGAGCTAGAATGTATTATGCTAAATGAAGTAAGTCAACCAGAAAAAGACAAATACCATATGATTTCACATATATGTGGAATTTAAGAAACAGAACAGATGAACCTATGGAAAGGGGGATGGAGAGAAGAGGGAAACAAACCACAAGAGACTCAATGATAGGGAACAAACAGAGGTTTGATGGAGGAAGGGGGTGGGGGATGGGTTAGATGGGTGATGGGTATTAAGGAGGGCATTTGTGATGAGCACTGAGTGTTGTGTGTAAGTGACGAATGAATCACTGAAGTCTACTCCTGACACCAATATTTCACTGTATGTTAACTAAAATTTAAATAAATTTTTAAAAAGTGTTATTAAGTCCTTACTTTTGGGGTGGTTTGTTCAACAGCATAAGCTAACTGATACACTTGATTATGTCAGAAGCAGATTTGCTTTCCACCTAAAATACACACACACACACACACAATTTGCTCTGGAATGCTCACCATAGAGTTCTTTCCACTATAAGCCACTTACAATGTATCAATGTCTTAGGTTGAATTTGTTCACTGAACACTTGCACAATTGTTAGATTATCTTGGTTTATTAGGGTAAGCTAAATGCTGAATACCCAAAATGCAAAGCCTCAATCCCAAAAGAATTAATTTTTCATTCACAGAACAATCTAGAGTGGTTCCAGGCTGAAGGAAGGAGGTCTGTTCCATGTAGGTATTCATGGACCAAAGCTGACAGAAGCTCTGTCATCTTCACCATGTTTCCAAGGTCATCCTGGGCATTGCCATTCCAGTTGTGCAGAACAGAGAAAGAACAGAGGAACAAACATGGAAGGTTATGGCCAGCCCAAATGGGTCTATACCATATTCACACACATTCCACTGGCATGAATTCAGTTACATAAATACATATAACTGTTAGTGAGACTGGGGATAGAAGGAAAGAATGGACTCTTGGTGGACAGCAGCAGTCTCTACCATACTTGTGTGGCATGTAGAGTTTAGAAATTATGACCTCAGAGTTAGGAATCCAAGAAAGAACCAGGGATTCTGCATTGATGGAGTTCACAAGAAAGAAGAGACAGAAAACCAGGCAGATTCATTATGGACAGAAGAATCACAGTAACTCCTACTCTGTCTTTTCCCAGGTGGAGGCGGGGCCAGGTAGGAGTAGTAAGACTCTGTTCTAAACATTAAATAGCTCAAGAGGGAGGTTGGAAAGCAACCTCTGACGATCTGATTGGTTTTCAGAAAAGGCCACTAATGTCAAGGCTGACTGTCAACAGGGCTTCCATTCCAGCTGGGATCCTGTCTCTGAACAGAGGCAAGGAAGTACTCTGAGCACTTATAAAGTAGGTTTGAGCCAGACTTCATTCCTCTTTGCCCATTTACTCATGTTAAATATGTTTGGAAAGAGGAAACAGGCCCATAAAAGTGTCATAACCCAGATCTCTTCCAATAGAGAGGATATTTTCTAATATGGAGGGCCACTACTCACAGAAAAATAATCAGTGACATAAGTTATATAAGCCTTCCTCGTAATTAGGGGTGTTGCAAGAAAGACAGTCAAATGTTCTATTTGATTCTTAGATTAAGAGTAAAAAATACAAATGGTGTATAATATAATTAGAAAAGTATGTGCTGCAGTTTGATTTTAATGCTAAATAAGACAGACAACAAGTGTTTATAAAGATAGAAAATCAAAAGACAGACAAAAACAAGGGTAAGAGGAAACAGGGGGAGAGAAACAGAATAAGACTCTTAGTAATACACTCAGAGACATACCCGGAGCAGCCACAAACACACTCACATGTATGTAACAGTTTTCAAAACTGATGTCAACATTGTGTGACCTTTTAAGATACTGTCACCACAAACATTTAAAGCTCCATTGTATTTTCCCAACTATAGGCATAAATGAAATTGTCTTTTCATACCAGCCAGTTAAATTGATGGAATTAAATCATGGGATAGAAAATCCAACAATGAAGTTCTATTTTCTTTTTCTAGGTAGCAATAGTATTTACCACAAAGTGAAGGATTAATGTAGGAAGCACCAAGCATCCAGGAAAGGAAATAGAAAGGATATATAAACCGTGAAACTCAAAGAAGAAAATAAGCCATTTTTGGTTTCCCTAGAATACTCGTTACTGGCTCATTGAAGAGTACACCGTTTCCTTCCTACTCCTTGATAACACAGTAGCACTTCATTTAGGTTTTTTAAATATTTTTTTAAACAAACATTTCTTGAGTAACCTCTATAATGTAAACACTGTTAGGCACTAGAGCTACAGAATGACTGAAATATGACCCCTTTTACAAGGAACTCACATTTTAGGGGGATAGGCAGAGAAACAAATATTATACCATTGGTGCCAAGTAGAAGTATGCACAAGATATGGTGCTGCAATCCCTCAAATGTAAGTATCCACAACCCAACTAGAGTGTCATCATCTGCAGCTGTTTCCATAATTGTTCCTTCTAAATGGCCTGCCCAGGTGTCATGTGATTCAAAGGACACATGTCTCCAACCATGTTTGTTAACAATTACCTAGTGCTATGTAACTAATCATTCCCAAACTTGGTGACCTAAAATTTATTTGTTCGTAATTCTATAATTTGGGCTGGGCTCAGCTGGGTAGATTGTCTCTGTCTGCTCCATGAGTTCTCTGGGTTCATTCATGTATTTTCAGCCGGTTGGCAAACTGAGACTAGAGAATCCAAGATGGCTCTACTCACAGCTCTGGCACCTCACCTATGACAGCTCATAGTCATTTATCCACCAGGGAATCTTCCTCCCCAGCTCCTCTCATCCTTAAAAAGGCTAGCCTAAGTTTCTTTACATGATAACCACAAGAGTATTAAAGCTGACTCTGTCCCAGAACTTGTACAATGTTTCTTCCACCAAGTATTATTGGCCCAACAAGTCATTAGACCAGCCCAGGTTCAATTCAGGGAGGTGTGATTTACTGGAACCACTTTGTAACAATTTAATACAATGTTTTTGTGACCAAAAGTTTTCATTGCATCATAAGGAACAAAATATTCTAACCCCAACTTCTAAAGTGTCAAAGTATTCTCTTAAACAGGCAAATGTCCATCCCCTTTGATTTCTCGCTGTTAGGTTAAGCAAGATCTTGATAATGTAGTATTTTTAACAAATGCTCCAAAGCTCTACTGAATGGTCCTTCTGCATAAGAACATCAATGGTAGAAATCTAAAGTAGAAAATGGTTTATCACGAGTTTAAAGATTCCTGTTCAGAACCACTTATGGAGTCCCAAAGACCACAGTCTAAGTTCCACTTCCTGACAATCATTTGGGGACAGTGGAACGTGAAATACTCATCTCTCAGTGTCTCCTAAAGCTCTTTTTATCTCTGAGATGGTTGTTCACAAACCACAGAGGAAGACATGCCTCTGAAATGGTTGTCTTCCTGCAGAGACAGCAGGTGTCAGGACCTTTTAAATAACAGGAAAAGCTTAATTAGAAAAGCAGAATCCTGCCCCAGCCCCCTTCAGATGCACTATGTTTACAGTAAGGCTCAGGTATTTGAATAGTACACACACCACACTAGTTAACTCTGGTAAAAATGGTTTGCAGGCTGCCCTTTGAAAACGCTGCCTTACAGCAATGGGGTTTTCACACTGGCCTTTAAGAGGCAATTCTCCAGTTTACTCTGTCCCACAAAGGTGTTGCTCTTAGAATTTAGCAAAACACATACCCCAGCTTCTTTTTTCACATTCAGTAGAGAACATGAGTTGCACAACTAGAAAAATTCACAGAGCCAATTTGTGTGAATTACCAGCTCTTTCTCAACTCTTAGCTATTCACAATAGTATCAAACTGCCTCCTTGAGGCAGATATTAAAACTGAAGACATAATTTAACAGACTGAAACAGCTTTGTAAGCAAGGACTTTACTGGTCATAACCTTCCTCTTAAACATGCCCTCCATATACAAGATTCATCTGAAGAATCCAGGAATCTCCACAGTATGCACTATAAGCACAAGCACTCAAAAGCAATGCCCAGGCTGGAAGCAAACTTAACCCTAGAATTTGTTTCTATGGTGCCTGAAAGCCCAGTCACTCAAGGCAATGTCCCCATTAGAGAGATCCGGCATCCACTGGCCACTGAGGTAGACCACCATTCTCTAAGGTTCTGGGCTCTGCTCTATGGACAGCTGTAAATAATTCTTTGGGGGGAAAAAAAAGGGAATTCTCTCATCTGTTGGGAAAACATTCAAAGATGCAGTGTACTTCACTACACAAAATGTGGAAGTACAGTTAAGAAAATATAAATAAATACTTTTTTATTATAAATTAAAGGGATAGGTTTCTTTTCTCCACTTTCTTGAATAATATTAATGACTCACTGGTCACAAAACTGAGGTTGATGCTTTTCTTCTCTTCAGATTTTCAAGAGAAAAGTTAAAGAGGCAATAAAACCAACTTGGAAAGCATATGAATGAAGTGCCATGTAACCCCAGGGCAGGGTGACAAATCACACATGCTCTTTTCAGCTCTTTGATTCTAGGATTCTTCTGGATGTTCCAAAGAAACAGAAAGGACTGAAGTTTTAAGTCATATTCCTAGAAAAGAACTGCCAAAAGTTTCTTTTTATTCCCTATTCTGAAGAGAGCAAGGATGAAATGACCATTCATTCATCCACTCAATAAGCATTTCGGAGCACCACAGTCAAGATAGGATGATTAAGAGTCTAATTAAAAGCCTATCCATTTCTGAAGCATCCAGCTAGAATTATCAGTATCTTGAATCTATTTTGCTTTCTCTTAAGTGTTCTGGTTGTATATTGTCTAATAACAACCCAAAACTAGAGTGGCTTAAAACAAAAACAGTCATTTATCTTGCTCATAAATCTAGTTAGGGTAGAGCTCTCATGGAGTAGAGATGGTTCATCTCGGCTCCATGCAGCTTCAGCGGGGGAGGTTCATCTGGAGCTGGAAGACTGACTTCCAAGATGATACACTCACCTGTGTGCTAAGTTGATGCTGGCTATCATCTGGGAGCTCCACCCGGGCTGTCATCTGGGACTTTGGTTCTTCTTCACAGGGGCCTCTTCATGGGATACTTGGACTTCCTCATAACATAGCAGCTGTATCTCAAGACTGAATATTCAAAGACGTCTGGGTCTACATTCTTTTTGATTAGGCAACCCAGGAGTAACAGCCCAACTCAAGGGGTGAGCAATTAGATTCCATCTCTCAAAAGGAGTAGTAGCAAAGAATCCGACTCCCCTTTATTCTACCATAACAAGATTAAGTCTCACAAAGTCTTGCTCACAGTTTTTTCCTCAATAGTTTTAATGAAAGCTTCTTTTATATGTGCCTGTAGAAAGAATGAACCTCTTAAGATTCCCTCAGAGGAAAAGTATCCAGAAGGGTACTGTGTAATTGCCCTAGCAGCCTACTAGAAGTAATAGGAACTCTAACAAAGTAAAACACAAACTTACTTTGAGATTAACATTTTTCTCTTATGTTAGCACACACTCTTTCATTAGTAAATATGGTAGACACAACTGTTTCCCAAATTCATTTCACTTTCCTCTTCTGAGCAAGCCATTTTGTTCAAAATCACCTTCTCTAAACAGCCATGTTGCTTCAGAAAGATGTACATCCCCAGCACCAGGCAGTGGATTAGGTTTGGTTTAAGTCCATTATCTCGATTTCATTACCCTTTCCAATAAATGGTTAGGCCTGTGACATATTCCTAGCCAATGACAAGTGAGAGGGAATCTCTCAGAATGTTTCAGAGAGGGGTTTGTTTGTTTTTTACCAATAGAAGACACGGGAAAAAATAGTTTCTCTTTTGTTGTGTCTGAATAGGATGTTCAGAACTGCCACAGCCACTTTGCAGCCATGAGAAGGACGAGTCTAACGATGGACCTTTCGGTGTCTTTCCATGTTTCTGAGTATCTCCTATGCTTCATTTTAGATACAGAATGTATAGACATTTAGACTGATTTGTTTTTAACCCTCAGGACAATGACAGAATCTCAGTGTAAGAAGCTGTGTTAAATGGTTAGGATAATCAACTTCTATGGAACTATACAATTAGAGACATCCATGAAAATTGAAAAGGCTAATATATAACAGAGCCTCATTTTTCATGGATTCTATATGTATGAATTCGTCTACTCACTACAATTTGTAACCCCAATATCAATATTCATCCTGCTTTCCCACTCCTACATGCACAGAGTAGGGGGAGATTTTGAGCTGCCTGACACACACGTCCCCAGCTGAGGTCAAACAGTAGGACACCCTGCCTTCTTGTTTCAGACTTCAGACTATATAGAAGTATCCTTTTTCATGGTATATTTCATGTCACAATTTTTGTTTTGTACCTTTTTGATGATTTCAGTGTTAAAAATGGCGCCATAGTACTGAAGTTCTATCTACTCCTCCTAAGCACAAGAAAGCTATGCTATGATAAACACTACAGAGAAAGTACATCTTAGATAAGCTTCACTCCATCATGAGTTCTAGTGCTGTGGCCAAGGGTTCAGGGTTAACGAATCAACAATATAATAAAGTATATTTAAATAGAAGCGCACAAAAAACAAGGTTATATACTAACCACTGAAGAAAATGTGACCAGAGGCTCACAGTCTAAGCCTGTATTTCTTCTAGGAACAGTTCAGTATTTGTTAATTCAGTGTTTACAGAATCTTTTAGAACAACACTACCATGCATAATGTAAATTGACTAGGTTTCCTATTATTTGCTTCTTTCTTGCACAAAAAGTATAATGTTCAGGGGGCAGAAAGTCTGGAAAATGAGTACCATCAATCTCCGTGAATCCTTCTCTTACAAAATCCAATGACTTCACAGTTCTGAATCCAGCCTGCCTGGAGCCCTCCAGCGGCCTGGCATCATAACCAGATGACCTGAGGTAGTTCACCTCCACATTCCAACCGTTGTCAGCAAATCACAGCAGGCTACAATGAAAGGCTCACACTCTGTAGTCAGAGAGGGACATTAGAGGAAAGTTTTCCCAAAAGCAGATGTTCCCACAAAACATCTATTTTCAACTTGGACCTGATTATTCTGCCAGGTTTCCTCACTTGAGGTGATGGAACATTCATTTGTTAAAGTGGTACTTTGATCTGGGGTCTCCTCCAAATCTGTATCAGACAAGAAGAAAATGCTCTTTCCAACACAAGCATTTGAGCCCAGCCTGCCAGGGAAAGCCAGCTTCCTTCTGAGTCAGGCTCTAGCTCACTTTCCAGAAAGAGCCTGGCTGCATGTTTCCCAATCCCTCATGTGTCATCTTCCCTGGGTGGTAAGATATTTCTGTCACCCACTGGTGAAGTCAAGACCACTGAATCCTACAGAAACCTGGCCAACACAGGCCACTTTCATAACTGCAAAACTCAGCCAATGCAGGAGACCTCCAAGGTTAGTTCCTGCATCCAACTGAAGGCCATGACCAAGGGAGTTACAGCACTCTCCACTGCATGCAAAAGGGGATTTAGATACATCACGGCTAGTCCTTATTGACTACCCCACACTTGTCCCAGAGGTAGCCTGTACTCCTGGCTGACATCTTCTTCCCTGAAAAGCCAAACTCCTCAAATAATTTGTTCCCACCTAATGTCTCCCTCTTTCCCCACTCTCCAAGTTGTCTTCAATCTCTACTATGCCACCTAAAATTTACAAAAGTTTTCAATCACTTCCTATCAGTTGGGCTTTTTCAGTCTTAGCATTCAAGCAGTCTTAGCAGCATTTGACACTGCTGAAAGACACCCCCTTGCCCGCTCCTCAAAGTACTGTCTTTCCTTTGCTCCCAAACTTCTGTTTCTCTTATCCCACTCCATCCCAGGCACTGTGACTCACTCATCATCTTCAGTCTGCTCTTGGATTCCTTGAAAACCTGGAGTGAGGCCATCTTCCTTCCTTACTCTATACCCACTCCCAAAAGGTCCTCATCCCACATGCAGCTTCACTTACCATTTGTAAACAAGACCCAAATTTATAGAAGCAGCCCAGATTTCTTTGAGTTTCGGACTTCTTTATAATAGTAACAGTGACCAACATCAATATAGTACTATTTCTGTGCCAGGCACCAATCTAAGTTCTTCATACATGCTGGGGTGCATGGGTGGCTCAGTCGACTCTTGATCTTGGCTGAGGTCATGATCTCACAGTTTGTGAGTTCATACCTCGCATCGGGCTCTGCACTGATGGTGTGAGGCCTGCTTGGGATTCTGTCTCACCTTCTCTCTGCCCCTCCCCCTGCTTGCACACTCACATTCACACATATAAAATAAACAGGCTTAAAGAATAAGTTCTTTATGCATGCTAAACTCCTTTGGGCCTCAAAGGAACCTTATAAGGTAGATACTGTTATTATAATCCCCATTTTACAGATGAAGAAACCAGGGAGCACAGAAAGATTGAGAAACTTTTCCAAGGTCACACAGCTGGTAAGAGTCAATCAGGGTCCACAGACCATGCTTTTAACCACTACAACACCACCTTTCAATGTGCTTACTAAAAATCTCTATTTGAATATCTTATAGAAAATAGGAACCGAAGTCCTAATATTTATCTCCAAATTTGATCTTCCTCCAGTATTCCCTTAGAGAATGGTCGCCACCACCCCAACAGCCATTCTGCTGTTCCCTTACCTGCCTGTCCCAACAGCTCCCAAATCCTATCCAATCCACCTCAAACATATTTCTCATATCTAACTTCTCCCCAACAGTAGTATCTTGCCTGGGCTTTTGCAAGAGCTTCCTTCTGTATGCACCCAGGGCTGCCTCCAGAACTTTCTCCCATGACAGATAAGGCAACTTTTTAAAACTCAGACCTGCCTATGTCAGTCACATCCTACACAGTTTCCCATTGCCCATGGAGGAAAGTTCGGAATCTTTCCCAGGCCTACCAAGCCCTGTAGATGGAGCCTGCTTTCCTCTCTTGCGCCCTCTTGCCCCTTTCCTCCTTACTCCACAAAGTCCCCTTTCAGTTTCTCACACGTGCACCTTCTTCTTCCCAATGGTCTTATTCCCCCTGTGTGAGCACCCTCCCCTTCCCCACTCCCACCACCCGCAACCTCACTTGATCTAACTTTTGCTCATACTTCAGGATATCTTTCAGAGTTCAGCAAGCCTTTCCGGACATGTCACATTCCTGTAACACACTTTCCAAACATGGTGCTTCTCCTTTGTAGCACATCACACAACCGTCAATAAATAATTTTGTCATAAGCTATTTAACATGTCTCCCTCAGAATATCCATGATGACTGAGGCACTTCCTGTCCTTGTCACTATGTCCACAGAACCCATCAGTGTCCTGAGAAGGTTCTCAAATGTTTTTATTTCCCACCCCCATCTGCCACCCCCCAGGGATAGAGTCATATTAGAAGCAGCTTAAAAGCCAGGTTGAGAAATTGGCACTTTTTCATCAGACAATGAGAACTATGGCAGTGTTTTAGGCAGGGAAGTGGTAGGAATAAAGTGCCATACTAGGAAATTAACCTGACAGCACAGTAGAGAGTGAACTGCATTACACAGACGAGCAGTTGGTCCAGTCATGGTAGATCAGAGCCCGGGCTGGCAGAGTGGTATAGAAAATGGAAATAAACAAGGGGGCAGAGTCAAGAGATGCTGCAAAGTAAAAATCTGTAGGATGTGGTAACTCAAGTTATGGACTACTCGTAAACTGGTCAGTTTATTTCTGCTACCTAGCAGAATGAGGCTCTGTACTAGATGTCTATGATGTAGTCATGTGCTCATAGAAGACTAGAATGTAGGGAGTCAATAGGAAAGACTGTAGGAAGGGTGCCCAAATTCCCACCCTTGTACCCTGAGAAAATGCAGATAAATAAGACAATTACATTTGCAATAAGTAAATATGAATTAAGACAAGGGCAGATAACTAATACAATTACAACTCACTCCACCTTATCTAGTATCCAAAAGACTCATCTGTTGTTGCTTAAAGCAGGTCAACCTGGATGGTAGTAATAAAAAGCCTTTCTGCTTTGGCCATGCTCTGTTTTCATCACAAACAACCATTCTTTACATCTGAAACTGAAGTTTCATAACCTTGTTATCATATTTTAAAACATCGACTTCCTCTTATGAAACAAAACTTTGTAAAATAGGCCAAAAGCATTCCAAGTGTTCTCTGATAATAGACAGAGACCGGCATTATCAAATAATCTGGCTGCATTTACAAATGTATAAAAATATTTAAAGGCACTAATCTGAGTGCTTCTACCTTAAAGGCCATTATTTACTTCTAACATTAAAGAGCTTTCCATCATCCACACATAATAAAGAAATGGAAATTCTGAATAGCCCCACAAATGAGATGCCTCTCTATCTCTTAGGTTTTGAGGCTTTTGTCTCTCCCTAAAGATACCCAGAAAATTTAAACTAACTTTCAGGAATGGCTTGGCCCTAAGTGAGATATATGTAAGTATATAAAATGTCAGACTGCATTTCTCAATCCTGGCCTTTTGTACTGAACTTCTAGTTCATGGGAATAAAATGGCACTCAACACCACTACGCTCTGCATAAGTATTTTGGGTGCATCATATGACTTCTCAGCCAACAAAAAGCTTGTCTGAATCAAAATGCTTTGGAAATTTCTTAAAAATGTAACACTCTGCAAATCTATACATAAACTCACAGCTCCTCCCCATTTACCAGCAAGGCTGCAAATGGATTGAAAAAGGCAAATCAGAACCGTGGGCTAAAATGTGCCCCCATTAACCAGTTGTAGCGCACTGGCTTTTCCAAGCCTCCATGTGCTGACCAGCATTCCATGTTTGTGTTAGTGTCCCTCTTATCTTAAAAATCATGATTTATCTGGACAAACTTTTAATAAGGTCAGTGGTTATGTCAACAAAAGAATAGTATTTGGTCTTGAAATAGAATGAGAAGGACTCTAAGCAAAGTGCAATTAACGACAAAGCAATAATCCATTCAAACCAAGAGGAAATGGCTTGAATGAAAACAAATGACTTGAATTTTTAAAAAATAAACTATTTTTAAGTTATACAAATGCAATTTCCCATTTTTGTTTACTTTGGTTGTATTATTTTTCTATTTACATATAAGCCAACCAGAGCCTGATGGCTGATTTCATCACAGAAAAGAACAGCAGAGGGGTGCCAAATTTCTTGGTACCTGCCACAATAGAAATTGTTCCCATGCGTGCTCACTGGGCTCAGCCTATGCAACTACTGGAGATCACTGTGATACAGGACTTCTTTCCTTGATACAGCACTAATTTCATCTTTGCAACAAGCCTGTAAAATCAGTACTCCTGGGCCCACTTCACACATAAGCAAACTGGGACAGATTGGGCAGTCAGAAAGATTATCAGCTAGCACAAGGATGATAGGTCACATAAACTCTGGTCATTTGACTCTAGGTCCATTCCCCACATACACTGCTATTTGATAAACACAGATCAAAATTTCTGGAATCTCTGGTACATGCCCAGGGCCAACCCAAGATTCTTTAAACCCCATGTTAGTCCAACAACTGTACCCCTTTCAACCCAGTGGGTAGAATCAAGCCTGAAATAAACAGCTCCACCTATTAACCTTTAGAAAAAAGACTCAAGAGGAGCACCTAGATGCCTCAGTCAGTTAGGTGTCTGACTCTTGATTTCAGCTCAGATCATGATCTCAATTTGTGAGATCGAACCCCACATTAGACTCTGCGTTGACAGCATGGAGCCTACTTGGGATTCTCTCCCTCCCTCTCTCCCTCTCTCTCTGACCCTCCCCTGCTCGCACTCTCTCTCAAAATAAACATTTAAAAAAGACTCAGGGCACCTGGATGGCTCAGTCAGGTAAGTGCTCAACTCCAGCTCAGGTCATGAGCTCACAGTTCATGGGTTCAAGCACCACATCTGGCTCTGTGCTGACAGGGCAGAGCCTAGACCCTGCTTCGAGTTTTGTCTCCTTCTCTCCCTGTCCCTCCCCGGCTCACCCCTCTCAAACATTTTTTAAAAAAACATGTTTTTAAAGACTCAAGACAAAATATCTAGATTTCCTTCTATCAACTAACCACTGACCACATGCATTGAGTATTTCAATACCTGTAATTCACACTCACACACACACACACACACACACACACACACACACACACACACCCCACACATCATTTCCCCTCTTGACTTGTCTGTTGCGGGCAATCATGTTCAAAACTAGCTGTGGCCAGAACTAAAGGAGGCAGTAGAGTCAAGTGAACAATGCTGAGCTGCCTCATCTGGGTGACCATTCCCAGCACCCCATTATTTGCAGCACCAAGTTGAACCCATAAAAATCTTATGTCCAGACTTGTTCTGCCACACCAGTAAGCCTCTTCCTTCCATCAAAGGACTGAAACAAATACGATCTATTCATTTACTTCATTTAACAAATATTGAATATGGAAAATCAACTGTGCGTCAGGCATTCTGATACGTAAACACAGTCTTACTGCTCAAAACCGAAGTGTGGAGCTTAGAAAACAATGTTTTGAAGTGTGTTAAGAGGTACAGTAAAGAAGAATAGTGTCTATGGACAGTCTATAGACTTAGAGATCAGAGAAGGTTTCCTGAGGGAAGGCATGTATGAGCAAAACTATTATGGATAGAAGGGAGTTAGCTAAAGGAAAAGCCTACTATGTGCTGGGAATTTTCTGTCTTCTCTTTTAGTCTTTTAATAACTTTCTAAGGTTATCATCACCATATGACAGATGGGAAAACAAGTTCTCATGATTCTTATAAGGGCCACCTAGTCTCAGAATTCAAATGCAGTTCTGCAAACCCCAAAGCCCATGTGTCATTACTCTCACTACTCTGCAAATGAAACACCTTCCCACAGGTCCTGTAGGAGCCATGAATGGGCATCAGTGTCAGTCTAAGACCCCCTTCCTTTGTGTTATTAGTCTTCTGAAAGATGCACAGAAAAGGTTCTCATGCCAACTGCTGTTTGGGCTGCTATCTCAGGCACCACAACAGTGGTGCTGGGTCAGAACTAGGGATTGATTGGGGGGGGTGGGAGGGGCTCTGTTGGGAATGTGCCCTTCCTGAACCACAGCGGGGGGCCCTGGGTTCTGCAGCAGGCTGCATTCACAGCACCAGTGATTGATACACCCACAAACCTCTCCATGACTTCATCTGTCAAAGCTACACATTCATTTGTATCAAAATTACATCATTTTATAGAGCTTGGTCAGCTGTCTTCTTCCCCAAACTTGTTACCTATAGACACTGGGAGGTTTTCACCAAACTCACCCACTGGCAGAAGAGAATTTGAATCCACCAGGGATATTCAGAAGAAAGAACCACAGGCCCTGATAAGATTATGGGGATGGATTACCTAGATAAAACTGTAGTGTACATTCCTACATCAACTACTTTGACTTAGTGGGAAAACCCATCTGAGTGTGCAAGTTCTGGTGCGTTGGTTCAAAGAACAGTCTTATCACCTTTCTGCTGTACCTTCACTGGAAGATCTAACTTTGGTGAATGAGAATCTTGCAAGACTGCAGAGTTCTCATTCTCAAAGGAATTTCTCATTAGCAAGATGCAGGCATTGTAGGCAATTTGCTAGATCTAAAACTTAGTCCCTATAACAGCCCCTATAAATCCTAGATGCCAGCTTGCTCTCTCCTGCTGCTTTCTCTTAATTGCAGACTGTCTCAAACAGATCAGTTAATTGGGAATTCTGGTGAATTATGTTCCATGTGGTTGAAGTGTCTTTGAACCGAGGTTAATTTTATGTTCATTGAGACCTCCTAGGTGCTGGCACCATTTATGTGCAGCAGAGGACCTCCTCTTCAAGAGCAATTACTCACAGTCACAGACAAATATGGTCATTTCACTGACAAGTCTCGCTCTAGTCTAGGCATCAGTCATGGGAGGAAATCCTCCCTTGCAAGTCTGTCTTCACTATCAGAGCAATGGCACTGTTCTCGGTCTTCCTCTTCCTCCCTTTCCTACTCTCTCTCCTCATAGCTCCACGTGACCTCATGCTGCTTCTGGCTGCCCACAACCTCCTTCCCAAGGTACTCCTCCTGGGGAGAAAAGGTCTCCCCAAAGTGGTATCTTCCCAGGGGATTTCTGTGTCCTCCAAGCCAGTACCCCATCCCATTCCCTGTTCTATTTCCCTCAAAGAGATCACCTCAGGTAGACTGAAAGCAGTTTTAATCTTTTAAAAATGATTAATATAATAATTACTAAGATGAGTGAAATAAATGATACTGAAACATCAGTAGATTTAACTCCTCTGGAAGGGGTCTCCATTTTAAGACTTTATCAACCTATGCTAAATGGGGAGACACAAAGTTAAGTGGGGACAATCTGTCAACAGTCTTCCTCTGTGACAAAACTTCAGGAGAACCTTGATCAGCACTATACTCTGACACTTCCAGTCCACCATTGGTCTTTGCTTTAACAAACAGTAACCTCCAGAGGATGGAATTTTCTCCCATGCTCAGGCAAGAATTAGCTAGGTGTCATCCTGAAACACAGAGGAGTGATGAGAATTTTGTCTCTCTGCATCATCTGTTAAATCTTTACTGAAGGAGTCATTTATTAAATCTTTACTAAAGGAGTCATTTATTAAATCTTTACTAAATGTCTGTCATGCTGAGTATAAAGGCTTCAGAAGGTCTCCATCAAACTCATGATTTTATGTTCTGGATACAGACATATATACAAAAATATATACAAATAAGGAAAGCATGGCATGAAAGATGCTCCTCTTACTAGAGCCACACATGGGAGATTTACAGAAGACTAATATTCTCTCAGTTATATTGGGAGCAGGAAAAGGGGAGAGTATGAAGTTGTGGGAGGGCAAGGCCAGGAGTTCTGTCCAAGTGCAGAACACTCAGCCCTTACCCACAGCCAGGCTCCTAACTTTCCTACCATTTAAAAAGAGGTTCTAGGGACACAGCCAAATAGTCTACCCTGAAAAGATCAGTGAAGAATTAAAATCAATTGTCCAGACAACTCACAGGGCTGACAGACTGAATGAAGTAACATGGTGTAGTAAACGATGGGGGGGTGGGGGGGGGGGTGACTGGCATGGGTGTGCATATTGGTTTAATTACTAATTGCTAGGTGATTTGAGGCAATTAAATTCTCAGAATTTGGTTTCCTTGTCCGTAAAATGATAAAATATACATTTCATAAGGTTGTCTTAAATATGCAATTATAGAGGTAGTATATGTGAAGGACCCAGCACCCCAGAAAAAAAAAAAATCTTACAGCGCCCTTACTTCCCGATTTCCTCTCCAGGCCCATATACCTGTGTGAAGAAACTAATCCCAATCACAGCAGAATGAAACAACTTCCGGAACCCATGGGCAGGGGAATGACTCAGTCAGGTAAGCGTCAATCATAACAGAATTGAAACAACTCCCGGGACCCTTGTGGGGGCTCAGTTGGGTGAGCGTCAGACTTGATTTCAGCTCAGGTCATGATCTCATAGTTCGTGAGATGGAACCCTACGTCCAGTTCTGTGCTGACAACATCGAGCCTGCTGGGGATTCTCTCCCTCTCTTTCTCTCCCCCCCCCCCCACCACTCTTCCATTCACATGCCCTCACGTGCTTGCTCTCTCTCTAAATAAAATAAACAAACAAACAAAAAAAAAGAGGGGCGCCTGGGTGGTTCAGTCAGTTAAGCGTCCAACTTCAGCTCAGATCATGATCTCATGGTCTGTGAGTTTGAACCTCGTGTCGGGCTCTGTTCTGACGGCCCAGAACCTGGAGCCTGCTTCAGATTTGGTGTCTCCCTCTCTCTCTGCCCCTCCCCTGGCCATACTGTCTCTCTCAAAAATAAATAAAATCGTTAAAAAATAAAATTAAAATTAAAAAAATTTTAAAACAAACTCCCAGCATTCAGATCTGTGGTCTCAGAAAAGCAATGGAGAAGTACACATAAGGGTAGGTCTTATTAGACAGAAGAGGCCAAAGTGTGCCAGAAATATACCCAAAGGCCATAGGCACGCTATTTTGCAATGACCCTGAACATAGTCTTTAGCTCCCATATCCACCCTTTTTCTGATCTACCTTTTTTCCATTAGCACTGCCTTGAGCCCTTATTAGCTAAGATTCTGGTTCTCCAATAATACCTTGAGGGACAGTCAGCTTTTGGACAGGCAAAATCCAAGGATGTATCAGACAGCTGGGGAAAGCAATCAAGAGTTAAGGGATGGGAGCAGGAGGAGAGGGGTGGATACCAGGGGAGGAGGTGAATGGGCACAAGAAAGCATCACTCACTCCATATCCTTGTTGAGGATCAGCTCTGTTGTGCCAGGGTCTCCTAAGCATCAAGAATAATGTTGTTCTAGTTAAGTCCCAGAACTGGAAAAGGACTTTCAAAATCATCAGGTTCATCCTCTGCCCCCAAAACCCAAGACTACCTAAGAACTAGAGCAAATACAGAAACAAGTCTAATTATTAAAGAGACCTTCATTTCTTATGAGCCACCATGTGAATTTTGTTTTCTCTTTACTACCTCCCCAAACTCAGGAAACACATGCATATTGACCTCAACCAGCTCTGAGTGACAAGCAGAGAAAATAAAGCAGAAAAGAAGGTGGGGGGGAATGCGTCCAATTAAATCAGTAGGATTTAATTGCCCATATGGAGTTAAGCTGGACAAGGGTGATATCAGAGGACAGCTGGAGGTGGGAATGTCTGCATGCATTAGGGGCTGAGTCTGGAGGCTAGGAAGGCCATGAGACCATTTAACCCATTTTTCTTCTTAATGTTTATTTTGAGAGAAAGACAGCACAAATTGGGGAGGAGCAGAGAAAGACAGACAGACAGGCAGACAGACAGACAGAATCTGAAGCAGGCTCCAGGCTGCGAGATGTCAGCACAGAGCCTGATGCACACTCGAACTTACAAATCGAGAGATCATGACCTGAGCCAAAGTCAGACTCTTAACCAACTGAGCCACCCAGGTACCCCTAAGCCATTTGTTTAATCTTTGGGCTTTGCCAACATTAATACCAATTTACCCCCATGTTAAAATACCAGCTAGATTGCCCTCATAGGAGACTAGAAACAAAGCAGTGACTTCAATTCATTCACTGATTCATCGGGCACCTACTGTGTGTCAAGGGTGCATCCAGGCCTCCATCATGTTGAACTCCTCAGTAAGTTGGGTGGACATATGAGGGTTATTGACCTTGATAAGAGCAACCCTCATAACCTGAAACTGACACCCGTCCAGCTGACCCTCAGTGTTTGTTAAAGAACTCATGTACCCTGCTACCTCTTTTCACTGCTGCTGTCAAAACACAGAGCCGGGCACCCTGAAGGTGGCTTGATAAATTCTATTCAACCCATAATCGAGAAGACAAGTTCCCTGACCTCAGGGTAGCATTGAATCCACTAAAACAAAACGTTTTCAGAAAGGCTTATTTTATGGAGTAGATTCCAAAGGACTATGTGCTCAGAATAAGTAATCTGACATGATAAAGGCCACGTTCAGTGTCCCTAAAATGCGGGCACATGTGGTACAGGACACAAACAGACTCCAAGCTCGCAATTGCTTTGTTTTAACCTTGGCAGCCCTGCAGCTTGGCTCCCACATTCAAAGGGATGATGTATTTTCCCATATTTATTATTTGCACTGGACTACTGAGGAAAAAAAGCAGGGCAGCAGGCCGATGTGTCTCAGTGTTCCTGCCAGGAATAACAGAGAGGCCTTGCACCAGCGCCTCATTAGCTTATGGAAAACAGTTCCCTAAGGAAACTGCAGGGTGTAAATAAATTTAAAACATTTCAGCTTTTTGAGGCCTGCAGATGCCAAATTTGTAAAACAGTGGTGGCTCAAGAACGCTGTAACATTCTGTTGCACGTCTCATAAATTTAGCATAAGTTCTGTAGTTGTTAATAAGCAAAATAATGTGATATCATGGACATACTTTTTAAATAACAATATGCATTACTTTGTTATTTATAAGCAAAAATTTTGTTGGTAAATTCAGTCCAAAAGGACAGGACAGTTGTATAGATCCTCACGCATATATGTTCCTAACTCAGGGCCCTATTTAAGGAACTATCCTCTATGGACACTATACCATGCCCTAGTATATGGGCAGAACTTGCTACAGCTTCATAGATTATCCATGCTTCGCACACTGTGCTAAAAAGCATTATATACAAGAAAAATGGGTGAGGTTTAAACCTACATCTCGAACTGAATATTTCCGCTAATTGTTAACAAAATACACACAAAGAGTGGGCTTTTAAACTTATGTCACAGACAACATCTAATCTAATCCCCTCATTTTAAAAACAAAACACTGAGTGCCAGAGAATCAAAGCAATTTATCAGATTCCCACTACAAGTCAGCGGCAGAGCTGGGAGAACACAGATTTTTTTCTCTGTTCACTGTTCATAAGTCTAATAGGACCAGAGCTGCATAGCACATGGCACCCTGGCACATGGGGAGCATGAAACAAAAGTTGGCTGTGACTGTCTCTGTTGCTACTGTCATTATTTCTGCTACTCCGAGGTGCTAAGTAATACAGCTTATTTTCATCTTTGCCAACAGTAAGGACTTCTGAGAAGCTCACACTAAGACTAGGCTTCATATATGTTATCAAGTTATTTTAAAGCATTAGCCCAATTTCTTTCATTAGGTGAAATAATATTCCTCCCTCCCCAATATTAACTCCTGGGTCCAAGAAATCTCATACACTCTTCGTTTCATTTAACAACACATGATATACTGTTTCCCACTAAGTCGTGATTTATTCATTGAGTACCAACAGACTATAGACTTTCTAAGGGCAGGAACCACATCCACTTTTTCATCTGTAGCCACAAATCCTAATGCCTACTGACAGTAGGCTCCCAATAAATATTTGATGGCTATGGTACTCAATGATGAGGACTCAAAGGCAAGTAAGACATGATCTTTCTTACATTTCACAGTCTGATGAGGCCCATTCTTCTTGAACCTATTTCAGTTTTTAGTCCACTCCATCCATATAAATTGTTAAGTCCATATAACCCATATTCCTATTAATCCAGGAATAGTCTTCAAACAAGATTTCATCCAAGATTGGTCTTCAAATAGCCCTAACAATAACACACCTCAAATATACTACATAAAGGTGATCCTTAAGAGATAAATGGATACGTGGGCTATATAATAAAAGAAAGCTATACAGATTGGGCTAAATAAAAAGTCTACATAATTTTTTAAAAGACGAAATTAACCTAAATTAAATTCAAATAAGATAAAATAAATCTCAAGAATTCAGTTCTAAGAAGCCATTTGATCTATACCAAGGGCTTACAGCACATGAGCTATCAAAGACCTTTGGCACAAGGTTACTCAATCAGAATATGCAAACTAATGCAAGTAAGTAACACCTGGCCACAGGCTAAGGCTAGCCCTAAGAAGGGAGTAGCTAGGCAGCCCAGAGGTTCACAATCAAGGTCCTGATTTATGGAGGGTCTCTTCAGTGTTTCGCAAACATTAATGTGGATCAGAATCCCCTGGAGGGCTTGTTAAAACACAAATAGCTAGCTACCCTCAGAGTTTCTGGGGCAGAACCCAATAATTTGCATTTCTAACAGTTTTCCATGTCATGCTGATGGTACTGGTCCAAGAACCCCTAGTTTAGAGAAAGCACAATATACACGTCCCAAGACTTGTGGACAGTAAAATATCAATGCCAGTGACCTGTATGGTATGAACTAAGTTTGCCTTTAATTCCTTGAGCCAGTCAGCAATCGTGTGTGCCATACATCTGAGTGACTCAAGCCAAAGCAGAAAAGGAATTAAGAAGCCATTCCAGTTATGGGACAAAATGTAGAAGAGTAGCCTGAGATGGAAACCCAAAAAAGGAAAAAAAAGTTCCTCAGATAGAAAAGCATCAGAACCAGAGGCAAGGAGGTGGTGAGTAGAAGAACTTGACAGAGAGGGGGAAAGTGGATGAAGAGAAATTGCACCACTGGAGTAGTGCCAAGGAACTGGGGCTCCTCCAAGCTCTGACTGTAGGCTTTGTGAGTAACAGCCCCACTTTTTGTGCATTTACCATTATTTCAGGCTCTGTCCTAGGAGACATGCAGGTCTCTCTGAAACCTCGCAACATCCTCTGAGGTAGTTCTCTCTCTTTTACAGATCTGGAAACAAAGACTCTACAAGATTAAGTAATAACAGCTAATAAGTGGCAGATTCGGGATTCAGATTCCTATCTCTCAAGTTTGACTCTTTTCACCCACCCAGTCTGCCTTCCTATTCCTCTTCTCTGAAGATGAAGCCTAAAGGCAAAGGCACTGAGGGAAACCACAAATAGTGGCTAGAATAGGGCTAGAAAGAAGTAGAACATAAGAGAGGAAGAGGGAGTACGGTGCAAGGGCTCACACTCTAGCTTTGGGACTAGACAGATCTGCACTCAGACCTGTGTTTCTCTACTTAGGAGATATGTGGTCCAGGACAAATCACACAATCTGACCCCAATTTCCGTGTGTGCATAAGGATATTAACAGCTACCTTCCAGTGTTACTAAGAATATAGATATATTTTTATTTTAGAACTAGGGGGGTTTTTTTAGTACATTTGTTAGCAAATAGATATTCAACAATAAAGGTGATAGTGGGTGATGATGCGGTGGAGAAAATCCTGAGACCCTAGTAGTCAAGGAGCCAGAAAGAGAACATTTAACAGCTTTCAGTAGGTTTCAAGCCCCAGGTTTGAATCAAACCTACACCCAATACAAAAAGAATCTGCCACTGTCCGTTGCCAACCAGGAATGTGAAACTGGGGAGGTGTGTGAAAAGCAACTGAGCAACTTCTGATCCTATTTTCAAAAACACAATAATATATATATGTACTCCAGAAACCTAGACTTTCAAGCTTATGGTTGAACCTATATGTATACAACCTTTGGGCACCGCAACAGAGCATTCCTTTTTAATTCAGAGACAAAATAAACAAGGCTACCCCCCCTGAGGGTTATCCAACAAAAATCAACACATAATGCTGGAGTTGAGACCAGAGTATTCAAAGACACCTTGAAGAGACCAAGTGATGCAAAGGTTCCAGTAGATTTCACTGAAACTAATGAAAGGTATTTACAGCACTAAAGGAAAGACACAAACAGGAGGCTGACAGGAAATAAGACAAATGCGGGAAGGGATGAATGAATGTCAAATTGTCAGGAGCAGAGCAGACAGTAATTCTTTACTAAGAAGAGTATGCTCTAGTCCAAGTACCTGAACTAAAAGCTCCTTGAAGACAGGAACTATTCTTTCTCACCTTTGCATCTTCAGGAACTAACACAGTGCCTGGCACAAAGTAGCAACTTAATATGTCAAAGCCCCACTGTATGCTTTCTGGGAAGCCAGGACTATGATGACTGCCTTCACAAAGGATGTGCTGTTCCCTGTACTCTGCCTTACATGTCAATCAAAAATATTCCCTGGTTCTCTGTGACTCTTAGTCCAAAGCCCTAAGTCCTGTTAGTGTGGTATTTCAGCCCCATTCCATTTTCCCTTTCCAGGGTAGGTTCCCATTCCTTCTCCTAAGTCAATTCTCTCTTCCTGCCAAAATGATCTATCCAAGCCCAAAACCAAGCCACCTTACATTCTCTCAACACTTTTTCCCTAAATGATTTGCCTCAACCATAAATGCGCTCTTTGTTTTTCTGTACCTTTTAAGGTCCCGTCTCTAGAAATGTCCCCTGGACACCTCAGGAGAATTTTCACTCTCCCACTTTCAAACTCTTTGAGCTCTTGTTTCTCTACCACTCATTCAGCATTCACCATCTTGTGTTGACATTTGTGTTTTTTCAAATGACTGTCTTACCTCCCCTGATGAACTACAAACATCACGTCTTATTCATCACTGCATCCTGCCTTGGGCCTTGCACAGAGTTAGCACTTAATAAATGTTTGTTGCTGCTATTAATGATGAAAAACAAATGCTTTGGTAATTCTGAGGCATCTGACATGCCCAACCCACCCACACTCTATGTCATCATTTCTTCCACTGGAGGTAAACAATGTCTCTTCCACCAGCAGTTTCCACCCAGTCCCTCCCTGTGCCCTGGCTAACCGGGGACAAAAGGAAATACTTGTTTGTCTCAGCCTGGATGGGAATCTCCAGCCTGTAAGAGGCTCACAGACTCTCACATCCCTAGCAGCCACCTCTCTAGGCCTGCTTTTGGTTGTCAACCAGCTACAGGATCTTCTAAAAGGCATTAAACAGCCATGCGGCTCTGGCCCTAAATTTCATTGCCCTTTCACATAAGGTTGTCATTAAGATAAACGAGATCATAGATCTGAAAATGCTCTGAAAAAAATCAAAAGTTATACACAAAAGAAAAGTGTTTTAAGGAAACAACTTAGCCTTTTCTGCCCTTTAGGAGATCACTTGGTTTGGTACCCTGGCAACCCAACCACCTAGAACTGTCCCCTTTTCTTTTTTTAATGTTTATTTATTTGTGAGAGAGAGACACAGAGTGCAAGCAGGGGAGGGGCAGAGAGAGAGGAAGACACAGAATCTGAAGCAGGCTCCAGGCTCGGAGCTGTCAGCACAGAGCCCAACACGGTGCTCAAACTCATAAACCGGGAGATCATGGCCTAAGCTAAAGTCTGACGCCCAACCAACGGAGCCACTCAGGTGCCCCAAATTGTCCCCTTTTCTTAGAACCTAGTGTTTTGTTGTGTTTTGTTTTGGTTTGGTTTTGTTTTAATCAGAGAAAGACTGAAGTATTAGAGACAAAGTGGCTCAGAGGAATCCTCGGCCAGGAGGGTATTTTAAGAGTTCCCTGTGTTGTGTTTTCTTCTGTAGCCTAATTCTGAATTTAGACATGCTGAAAGGGTTTCTTTTCTCTCATATGCTTCAGAGGATAGCCCTGAATACAAAAAGATTGCTTAAACATGCAAGACAGCAGAGAACAGAAGGCCAGTCCCCCCAGATTTCTCCAGTTCCACAGGCCACGGTTAAATGGCCAATAGCCCTCAACTGGCTGGGAGGAGTCAAGAGAAAGCCACACTCCTTGAATCTCTGGTAGTTGTTTCTTCTTCTAAGAGGTTGCTTAGAGAACAGAATACCCCAAAGAAATGTTCTTTCTCCTCTACGGGATATTCTAAGGAGGCTGCTGATGGAACAGACACTGACACGCTCAACTAAGTCACCTTCCAACATCCACTGAGTGCTCACTGTGTGCCCAGCAGCACCATAAGTCTGGCCCAGCTCCAGATGATGGGAAGGACTTGATGCTTGGCATGCCACAGTTAAAAATTCTTTGCCCAAAACCCTAGTTCTCCTTTAATCTTCATCACTGTCCACCATTTCATGTTGCTGACTTTCACGAGAACAGATGCTGATAGGTAAAAGGATGTGCAAAGAAGCACATTTAAAATAAACAAGGCACAGAAAACACAGTAAGACCTTTCACTGACCCTTCAACACATAAAAACTGGGAAGCCTGTCTTAATCAGTTCATGCTGCTCTGACAAAATACCACAGACTAGGTGGCTTAAACAGAAATCTATTTTGTCACAGCTCTGGAGCCTGGAAGTCCAAACTCAAGGTGCCAGTATGATTGGTTTCTGGTGAGAGCTTGGTCCTGGATTGGAGAGAAAGAGAGCAAGCTTTCTGGTGTCTCTTCATAGAAACACACTAATCCCATCATGACGGCCCCACCCTCATGATCTCATCTAAGCCTTTCAAAGGCCCCATCTTTAAATACCATCACAAAGAGGATAGGGCTTCAACATATGAATTTGGGAAGACATTCAGTCCATAAAAGAGCCCCAGAGAATGTCCAGAATCCCTCCTCCATACCACTGGAAAAAAAAAAAAAAACACAAAGCCCCATGTCTGTTACTCCCTCAAAGATAATGGTCCTGGGACTCCCTAGCCTGTAAGTCCATTGGCTACCAAACCTTTAAATGACTCAGACTGGTGCACCCAAAATATGAGTCCTGAATCCCTGCCCTCAGCCTCATTCCTTGATTTATTTTACAGTCTTAGAGATTGAGAGTTTATCCAATATTCCATGCATACATAAGCATAATAATCCATACAGTTTTGTTTTTACACAAATACCTGAAAACTACATGAAAAAGAGAAGACTGAGGGTGCATAAAAGCCCAATGGGCCTCTCCCTTATCCTACTTTTGCCCCAGGGGCTCCTTAGCCTGAATCTCTCCCCAGACTGTACTCTCACATACAGACATGATACCTGAAATGCTTCTCAACCAACAAGACAGCACTTAGCCAAGGGGTGGGCAGGGCGCTAGAGGCCCCTGCTGTGCCCAGACCATTTACCAATCATTTACAGATATAGCCACACAGGTGTGTACTGCCTGAGACTTCACCCTGCCAGTGTACAATCTTCCCATTGAAAAGCAGCTGTTCCCCAGAACTCTGGCTCAGGTATAGAGGCTCGTCGGTGCTTAGCCCTGTCAAGGGCAGCCCACTGTATTCACTCCCTTTCTTTTTGGATGTGGTCTGCTCATTACACTAAATAGCCCTTTGGAGAACTCCACCTCACAGTTTCATCCACTGCCCACAGGTCTCAATCCACTTTGCACACAATGGGTTATTAAGCAACACTAAATAAAACCTGCACTGAGCCTTCAGAGTGAGCTGGACATCACCACTTGACAGACAGCCATTATGGACTGGATGTTTGTGCCTCCACCATTGCCTCCAGACCTAACCCTCAGTATGGCTGTATTTGGAGATGGGCCTCTAAGGAAGTAATTAAGGTTAAATGAGATCACAAAGATGGAGCCTTGACCCAATGAAATTAACGTCTTTATAAGAAGAGACACCATAGAGCTTCATCAATCCTGCACTCTCTCTCTGCCACACACAAGGAAGTCACATGAACACACAGCAAGATGTGGCCACCCATATGCCAAAAAAAGCAGCTTCATAATGAAGCCTACCTTGCCAATACCTTGATCTTGAATTTCCAAGGCTCCAGGGTGAGATTACATTTAAGTCCCCCAGTCTAAGGGTACTTTGTTATAGCAGCTCAAGATGACAACACAACATGACATTCTGATTTTCATTCTCATGACAACCCTGTGAGGTCAGTACTACTACCTGCATGTAAGAGATACAAAAGTCTAGGAAGAGAAAGGTCACCTAACCTGTCCTCTATCACAGAGGGCAGTAAACCCAGCATCAAGCTCAAGTCTACATTCAGTGGAGTGAAAAGCCCATGTTCTTAACCAGTAAGCTAGACTGCCACATGGATGCACTTTGCAATGGAAATAACCATCATTGCCACGATAGTAATAGCTAACAGATATGGAGCACTTACATGTTGCAGTATCATGTTAACCACTTCTCAAACATACTTCTTCCTTGCAACAACCCTTTGAGGCAGGTGCAATTATTACTGTCATTTTAATAGTACCTAATAAAGAAAACAAAGATGTCATGACTCCCTTCATTTCTAACTCCTGTCAGTATTCTGTTTTATCCCTTGTTCTTCCCTGAAACAACCTTCAACAAATATTCATGATGAGTCACGTGCCATCTGGTTGGGCCATGTGTGATTTTCCAAATGGACTTAAATTCTTTCTGGAACAGGGGAGGGTGCACCCTAACTTTTCTTTTAATCCACAAAACAGCAGGATGTCAGGGCCCCATTGGGCTCACAAGGACCATGCCTGGAAAAGAGCCAGGTAAGAAAGTACCAGCAGAAAGCGTCTTATTTTCTGTCAATTCAAACGCAGCCCGCACTCTGGTACTGAGGGAAGCAAATCATATCCAGGCACACGCCCAGGAACAGGTCCAACCCCACTCTGCTGGCAGAGCGGCAGCCCCCACCCTACCCTCCTCACAGTTTGTGAGCAGGCTGCCAGCACCACACTTCTCGGCTTCCACTGAATGGCAGAGGAGCCTTCACTGCAACAACAGATGTGGGCCAGTGTGCTGCCATCCATCTTCCCCAGCCATCTCCAGGATGGTAAGGAAAGTGGTGCAATGCTTTTCCATGACAGGCCAGAAACACAAGCTCTGCCTTCAAGCCTGGCCTCTCCCCCAAAAGTTCCTAGAATTGACCATATCTCCCCTAGACTCCAGGCTTCCTGGGGTGGCTTCACCCCTTTGCAAGGCTTTGCAGCAGAGTATGACATCATAGCATGCCCAGAGTGTGAGGTAATAAGTGAGTCATGCTCCAAGAAAACTTCTGTCTTCTTCACAGCCCCCAGGAGTGGCCTGAGGAAGGGCTATCTGAGGGAGGATCTGCAAAGCTTAGTGCCACATATCTGGTCACCTAACTGATTTCCACTAGGGAACCAAAGTAAGATGGCTCCTCAGGGGCAGCAGCCCCATGCCCAAGTGCCATGGCTGCCTGGAATGCGAGGAGAAAGGGCCATGGGTTTTGTGTTTTGGGGGGGGGGTTTTGTTTTTGTTTTTGTTTTAGAAGAGGGGACACTGTTTCAGTGGTTGTTTATCATACCAACTTTACCCATGGTGGTTTTCTTCATGTGTGTAAAACTAAAATAATGGTATTGCTATTCCCTTTTGATTAGTTACTTCTAAGGACTTGTGATTCCTCCACAGTCCCTGAAAGCATCTTTTTTTTTTAATGTTTATTTATTTTGAGAGAGTGCACACATGCAAATGGTAGAGGGGCAAAGAGAGGGAGAGAGAATTCCAAGCAGGCTCCCCGCTGTCAGCACAGAGCCCAACACAGGACTCAAATTCATGAACCATGAGATCGTAACTTAAGCTGAAATCAAGAGTCGGATGCTTAATCGACTGAGCCACCCAGGCACCTCTAAAGCATCTTCTGATACAGGAAGGTTTGCCTTGCCCATACCCAATACAGTCAGGACTCATCTGGTTTGACAGGAGGGGTACAGAAAGAACCAGAGGACGCAAATCTCTCCTCTACCAGCTTACAAATCCTCTTGTGGGAAACTCCCACCATTCAGTTGCTCCTCGAGGTAGGAAATCCAACCAGAATAAACTTAGAAGGCAGAATCCAACATTATAACCAAAAGGGGCCTCAATTATTTTTTCTAGTTGGTAACAGGTATCGAAGGACTGAAATCCACACACTACCACTCCAATGCGCAAAACTGTTCCTTCTTCTATTTTTCTAGATCTGAACTGAACCTGCCAAAAGCTCCCATTCCCAGACAGAGCACAGAAAATAATCTTGCCAGTTAAGCCTATTCAGTCTCTTTCCATTTAAAACGGTATCATTTGGGATATTCTCTCAAAGTTTGAACTCCTTTTCAGGGCTGTTTTTATTCCTCTAAGTGCCCCTCCTATATCCCAACATTGGGAGTATGTACAAGGTGTCATTGTTGCATTCTAAAGGCATTGAGAGAAGGGGAGTCCCTTTTACCCTTCTCTTTAGCACTGTTACGTTTCCTAATACCTGGGTGTTGGCCTCTGTCTAATGCAAACCCTTCTCAAGTATCAGCAGCTGGGGACCTATATGCCCTGTTCCGTTGGCCAGGACAGGGCCCAAGAACCCCCACTGGCTGAATAACACCCAGCTTGACTCTTTGCTGTCCCTCAGAGTGTCAGCCACACCCCTCCTCTGATCTATGGACTGTTCATCTCAAACCCCCTTGGGTATGCTCATTTTGCCACCCACCATATCAACCCCAGGGGGGCAAGTTCACTAGTTCTCACCTCTTGGTTACTGAATCCCCACTAAAGGCACTTGATCCAACTACTTCTCACCTCCCAAACTGCTGACTAGTCCAAGCCAAGTGGGTCTATTATCTGGATTACTAGAGTGGCTACTCAACTTCCCTCCCTGCCTCCACCTGAACACGGTCAGTTCTCAACACAGCAACCAGAGGGAGTGATCCTCTTAAAAGGAAACTCAGGTCCTAAACTCCTTGACTCAACACACTCCACTGGCTCCTCCTTCTCTCAGAGTGAAAGCCAAAGTGGGAGGCTGTACTGAGCAGACACCCATTCCCTTTCTGACCTCTCTCCTATCCTGGCAAGTGCTTAATCCACTGATCACTCTGGCCTCCTTACTGAGTCCAACTTAGGGCTGGAAGGAGAAAAGATAGAAAAGGAAACAGAATCAGGAAAGAAAAATGGTATAGAAGGAAAGGTCAGAAGGCAGGGGAAGATAGCACATGTGCATTTAGCCTCAGAGTGGGCTTTGGCAAACAACAGGAGTGAGAATACCAATAAGCTGGGCCCTACATTCCATCACTCTCCCACTGCATGCACTTGGCCAAATTCTGGTCTCCTTTATGCCCTTGGTCACCCCTCACCCTCTTCATGGGACATCTGATACTACAGTCTGCTTCCTACAACCTCTGGTACTCAGGAGTCCCCTTACCCTAGTCTACATTTCCATTTTTCCATAGCATTTATTACATAACATTCTCCATAAGCTACTTATTATGGCCCTTTATGTATCTATCTTCCCCCACTCTCTCACCCTGCCTCATTCCTCCAGAGCAAGGACCTTTGTTTTGTTCACCACTGCATCAATGTCATTTGACTACATTCTAAGCAACTCAATGTGAGCAAAAGTGATGTGTGCCACTCTGTCTTGTTCCTAAAAGAATTTAGGTGTCGGCATCCCTAGCCTTTCTTCCTTCCTACTAGCTGAGAGATGATGATATATGGAGTGGTCTGATGAGGACAACAGTGTTTCCACATTCACCCAGATCTTCTTACCTACAAACTCAGAGTTTGAGCTTCTAGCTAAGAGAAATGTGCTTCTAGATCATATAAGCCATTGTGTTTTGGTGTCCCTTTGTTACAGCAAATTATTTTATGAAAATCTATTTCATTTAGTCCTTTCCATATAAGACATCATTATTTTCATTTTCAAAGGTAAAAACTGGTTCAGAGGAGCTAAGTCACCTTGCATGAGATCAATTCAGTTAAAATATAAAGCGTTCCAGACACAGGCACAATGGAAAATATTAAGGCACAGCACCCATCTTAGGTAGACACAATCTGCTAAGGCCAGAGTTAATAGATGAAACAACCACCATCTAAACATCTGGTGTTAGATGTTCTCCTCTACACCAAGTTGTCCACATCCCTGCCTTTCCTGGAACCAGCCCTAGGAAGCAAACCTGACTATCACATGCACCTGGGTGGTTCTTCTGAAGAACAGTGTTCAGCTCAAGACAGGCTGGTTGTTCTCTCTTTGCACCATCCAGGTGGGAGTCCAGAGGAGATACAGGATGAGCAGTACCTTCATGCACATAGCAAGGGGAGACTGAGCCGGGAGGGAGGACCATCTGGCAGAGGTCTCTCTTACAAACCTCTCTAACTACAGTTGTGCCCAAAAGCTTCTAAAGACCATTGATCAGAAAGCCCACAAACAATAGTGAACAGTGTAATCCAAGGTAAATTATTGGCTCTCTGTACCAGAGAGATGTGCCTCATCTCTCAGAAGAAAAGGAAATGCTCAGAAGACAAGAGTGGATATGTGCTTCCATGCTGCCCACAGAAGGTTGGGAACAGGCCAAAAGATAGAGAGGTCATTCTCAGCAAGATTTACATTCACCCAGCAGGAGTGGAAAGGCTGCAAGAATTATGTGACTCACTGAAGTTCAGGGTTAACAGATACATCGAAAGAACATAAACCAGTGATTTCTGAAGGTGACCATTAAACACAGCACTCAATCTTTTAGGGTCTGGAAGCCATTCTTCAGAGTGTCCTGTTAAATGCCTTTTTATTATCAGCAACTGGTCTTCTTTAAAAGATACATGCAGCTAACAGCCTCCTATAGGCAAGACAGACTCCAGGAAATCTGATTTTTTTTCCCCTTACAAAAGTCATATTAATGTCACTTCTTTTAACAAAACAAAGAAAGAAGAAAAAAAACAAAAAACAAAAAACAAACATACAAAAAAACAAAGCCAGGTATAGGAAATTCTTATTTAAAAGCTGGGCCCCTGGTGCTTTAGCAATATACAATCACAAAACCAAGCTCCTTAAATCTGGGTTAGCCATGGACTCCTGCTCATTCAGTACCCTGCTGGGGTCCAGTCTGATCTGTACCCTGAAATATATGCTGTGTCTCCTCAGAATTAGGTGACATATACTCCACCAGGGAAAGAAAGAAAATGAGTTTTTCTGAAATTCACTGTGTAAGGACCAGGATACAAACAAATATCTCCCAATATCACCAGAGGCGATCCTATAAAGGAAGCAGATACTGGAAAAAGAGGAAAAGAAGCCCATTTTTATGAAAAATGCAGAGGAAATCTTTCATAGCCGCCTTTGTGCAAGCATCTCCTCTAAGGACCTACAGTGCCTGCAAACACCTGCACACACACAGCAGTGGCTATGCCATCACCATTCTCAGTCACCTCTTGCTCAATCCCACTACAGAGACTAAGAAAAACCAGATGTTCCCCAAGCCTCCCTTGCAGCTAGAGGAGTCCAATGACCTACTGTTGGTCAATGAGAAACATAGGAACATCTGTTGGGAGTCCTCTGCAAAAGACTTTTCCTCCCTAATAAGAAAAGAAGGACTCATTCTTTCAAGTCCAAGCCTTGATGACTAGAACGACATCATCATCTTCCAACCAGGAGGGACAGATCAAGAAAATTCCAGAGATGCTAAGCCAGCATCAGGGCATACTAGAGGTGTTCAACCAGTCTTGAAACCACCTGTCTCCAATGTGCTAAACAGATAATAAATCATACTTTGGTTTGATCACAGCTTGCTGGCTTCCCTGTCACTTGTAGCCAAAAGCATCCTCCAGAACACAACAAATATCCTCTATTCTTTCCTGAAGTTGGATTTGGCACTTCACCATAGCTCTTAAAAGCAAATCCCATTCTGCCAAGTATTAGCACTTAATGCAGATTTTTGCTGAAAATCTAATGGGAATATGAAGGAATAGGTTAGATCACACATTACCCAGTGAAATTTAATAAAAATCCAGACTAGATCAATGTTTCCTTCTAAAGACCCAGTCTGAATTATTCCTCTTGACATTTTTTCCATGCAGATTTTTGAGACTTACCATCTCAGTCTTCACTGCCTCCTGGAAATTCCTAATTCTCAGCCCCTTTTGTCACCCCCAGCAATTTAGCTCTCTCCTGGATTCCCTAATCATGAATCCTCACACTCGTGATTCTTTTGGTAAACAAGAGGCATTACCTAATAGAATCTGTCCTCTTTAGAAGACAGGGTCTATGAATAGTAAATAGCAAATGATCTTCTTTTGCAAATAATTTCTTACCACACTATACCCTCTTCCTGACCAAGGTTGATTGGCTAACTAGGAAGAATGGAAGAAATAGATGCAAAGGAAGAGAAAGGGGAAAGAGAAGGAAGTGAAATAAAGACATCCCATCAATGCTCACTTTCCACCATTAGCCCCCTATCACTCTCTTCTTAAGAAAGAGAACTGAAGGAAAAAACACAACACTTTCTTCTATTTCCCCCACACACACCTATCTTCTACCTTTTGGATCTCCTCCCATTAGCTAGAAATAATTTTGAAAGGGCAACCTATATTCCCTATCTCTCTTTTGTTGCTTCTCACTCACATCCTCACCTGATCTATGGCTTCACCCTGCTGGCACCACACTAGAACTGTTTAGGTAGAATCTAAAACCCTTTGGTGCTCAGATGACCCATCCAAATGAAATCAAAGTGCCATCATGACAGTATGGTACTATTTCATTTTGACGTAGGCTCCTACAAGACAAGCTACGACCCCATGTTAAGGTATCTTTGGGCCACAGATTAAAAGACTAAAAGTATTGTCTTTTAATCCCCCTTTGCTATCAAGGTGCACACACACTCCAGAGTCACTGCATTCCTGCATAAAGCTCTGCCCAATTGTGACAACACAAGCTTAGGCCCCAGAAGCCAGGCCACATGCACTGGAAAGGCTTGTAGGTGAAAGCCAGCACCAAAGTGATGAAAAGTGCAATCTATGATACAACAGGTGGCAAGCGATAATGGTTCTGAGCAAACATGCAAGTGGGCTTTGAAGTTTTCTGAGATGCTTGTTGCTTTTCACCCCATGGATAAGGCAAATATGCTATGTACAGACAACGTCTAGCACTTTTTCACAGACTACAGCTATGGATGCCAATGCTGTGATCTCCTATGCAGCACAGAAAAATAAACCCCAGGCTTTAAGAAGTTTTTGCCATTTCAACATTTTTCCCTAAAAGCATAAAACTTTGTTTTCAAGTTCAAGAGATTTCCTACCCATTGGGGTTAAAAGCTGAAAATGAGGAATGGCTCTATCCCTCAAACCTCACCACTGGCTGCCCATGGCGAGCAGAATGTGTGAGGTTGCTGAGCTTCCTTCCCTGGGCTTACCAAGGGTGCTTCAGGATGGGGGCCTGGAATTTGGAACATTCTTTTGTCTCACAATTGCAAATGGCATGAAACTGAATCATGTGGAAAGGAGGAGGAGGATAAAGAAATTGTGGTTTAGATACACAATGGAGTACTACGTGGCAATGAGAAAGAATGAAATATGGCCCTTTGTAGCAACGTGGATGGAACTGGAGAGTGTGATGCTAAGTGAAATATGCCATAAAGAGAAAGACAGATACCTTATGGTTTCACTCTTATGTGGATCCTGAGAAACTTAACAGAAACTCATGGGGGAGGGGAAGGAAAAAAAAAAAAAAAAAGAGGTTAGAGTGGGAGAGAGCCAAAGCATAAGAGACTCTTAAAAACTGAGAACAAACTGAGGGTTGATTGGGGGGGGGGGGGGGTTGGAGGGAGGGAAGGGTAGGTGATGGGCATTGAAGAGGGCATCTTTTGGGATGAGCACTGGGTGTTATATGGAAACCAATTTAACAATAAATTTCATATATTAAAAAAAAAAGAAAGGAGGAGGAGGAGCTGCCAGAGCTACAAGACTCTTGTCTTACTGCAGCAACCATGGCTGAGCTTAGAGCTAAATGCCTTTTCCATCCCCTGGGGTCTCGGCATGATCAGGTGACATATTGCTGGCCTCATCTTAGCCCAGCCGTCACTTTCGGCTCGATTTTTGTCAGGCATCATGAGGCCAAGAAAAAGGCTAGAGGGGTAAAGCAGGCATCTGTTTATTCAAGTGATTTTTGTTCAAGTTTTGTTTTGTTTTTTCATTGCACTGTGCTCCTTCCTAGCCCCACTTGTAGAAAGAGCACCTTTGCCAGAAAACCTGGTAGCACCAGCTGCTTCACAGGAGAGGTGTTGTAAAGAGAGCCCAGAGGAAGCCGATTACCTACCTGCTTGTCTGAGTAGGCTTTATTCGCCAGTATTTGCTAAATGCAAGCTGCCTTGGAGGGCACACAAGGGCTTGGTTGATTTGCTTCTGTATACTTGTACATATGACAGGAATTCCTCAGAAAACACATCTTCAGTCTAGTCACTGTGTGCATTACAAAGCTGTTTTTCCGCCCATGTATGGGAGGAAGGGGACACAGCCTTTCTTGCTAATTTAAAAGAAAAAAGAAGTGCTAGGGATCCATAGCACTTTATCCTAGAGCTAGAACACACGTCTCACTTGCCTTACTTTTATCACTGGCTACCCCTCTCACTCCTCCCCTGGCATAAACCAGGCCTCCGAAGTTTGCCCAAGTCCTTCCCCCAGTGTCAACACTGCCTCCTAGGAAGGTACTAGGAATTGGGGGGGAGGGAGGGAACTGGTTCCTATCTTTATACAGCAGAGTCAGTCCCATTGCCAACTCTATCTTACATGAATCCTATTTCAGTAAAACTATCAAAACACGTGGATCTTCCCCTCTAGATCACAAGCCACATGAGGGCAGAGACCACGTCTCATTCACCTTCCTTTGCCCAGCCTCGTTCTTGGCACACAAGAGTCACTCTACAAATGTTAGTTTAACTAAACTGGTCATTTTATAGAATTAAATGGGTTGAGTTCTCATTTTTCATATTCAGCAAGCAAAGTATCAGGTATCAGCTTTACTTGCATATTGAGGAATCTCCATCAAAGCAATCAGGTTTTCTTCAAAAATTTTGCTTAGGTCTCTCTAGGCCAGCTCTAGTTTACTACTGTTATTTTTATCATTTTTTTCTTTCACTCCATTAGTACCTCAGTTCAAACTGTAAATTACAGAGTGATCTGTGTTGGTCTGGCCCACTGAGAAGCAGATACCAAGATAGGATTACATGTGCAAGGCCTGTATTAGGAGAAGTACCTTTACAGAGATGAAATGGGGAGGAGCTGGATAAAGCTGGAGAGTGCTCAGATCACTGGGCATGTCTCAAGAGGGAGGAGAGGGTAGGTGCAAGCTTCCAAGGTGGCTGAGTAGCCTACAGAAGGTTTGGCAAGGCCATCAGTGAGCTCAAGAGCCAAGGTTGGCCTCCAGAGGATATATATGTCCCCCCACCCACCCCATAAATAGGCCTGCCTCAGTCTCCATAGGCTAGGAGCAGCCCTCAGGAAGTGACCTCAGCACAAATGTAGACATGGATTTCAAAGCTAATGGCCTCCTACCCAAATGAAGCCTCAAGGTTTGGGATGACAACCACCACAAACAAATCAGCTGTCCTCCAAGAGTTCAGGAGGACCCAGGTTAAACAATGGTTCACCTTCCCCCACCACAGTCAGGCCTGGGAAATGACCAGAAGAAACTAAGAGGTACAACAGGGCAGAAGCACCATCACATTTTGGCAAGCGGTTCTCTGTAAAGGAACTAGGCATGAACTGGCAGAGCCACTGTCCCAGAGGCAATGTCACACTGCAACCCACATGGCTGGTGTCTCCTTGGGTTGTATATGGCATTAAGCTACCTGGAGGGGCTATGCCCAAACCCGCATAACCTCTGTCAGACCCTCCAGAAAGTCACTCCCAATAAACACACGTTCCAAGTAAAAACCAAGGTCCTTACTCTGCCAAACATATACTGCTGTCCCCATGTGAAATCTGAAAGACTCACAGGGTATAGGACAATTCAACCCCTCTGCACTTGCCAAGCAAACAGCCTTGCTAAGGGTGAAGAGCCCCTCACACCAGAGTCTAACAAGGAATCATTCTGTTCCTGATTTGGTTGTGTCTTTAATTGCACTGAAAAAAGAATGGGGCTGGCGATGAGAAGGGCTGGCAGTCAGCACTCCCCGTGCCCCTGCCTTATTACAGACAGAAAAGAGACAATAGGCTATCCTACACAGACATTTCTTCCCCACCCCACCTTCTTTGCCCTGGCAGTCAACCTAATACCAGACCACACAACCTTCCCCTAGAAGAGAAGGCCTGAGAGAATTTGGTCATGAGCTCTAAATTCATCTTGGGGTCTAGGTAGAAAATTGCCCCAGCCCATCGAAATGTCCATTTGGGGGCACCTGAATGGCTCTGTCAGTTAAACATTCCATTCAATTTCAGCTCAGGTCATGATCTCACTGTCGTGGAATCGAGCCCTCCATCAGGCTCAGCTCACAGTGCAGAGCCTGCTTAGGATGCTCTCTCTCCTTCTCTGCCCCTCCCCCACTCATTATTCATTCACTAATTCTCTCTCCCTCCCTCCCTCCCTCCCTCCCCCCCACCCCCAGCTCAAAATGAATCTTTTCTTGAATCTTTTTAAAAGACATCCATTTTGTTCACCATGGAGTATACACATGGAGTGACAATTACCTCAGCTTTTCCTCTGGCTCTCAGCACACTCACTCACCTAGGTATCAGTGAAAGAAAGCGTTTCCTACCATGTCATCCCCAGAGGTATAGATTCTGTTTTTAAACTGTGTATTCTGTTCACACATTTTGGGCATTCTGACAAGTCATTCGTCTGTGTACCCTTCAAATAGCCTTGCACATAGGAGACGCCTGATACGTGTTTGCTGAAATAATTGCCCATCCCTGCTTCAACCCAGCTATACACAATATCCAATCTCCTCATGCTGCCCACTTGTACTGAACGGAAACAGGAGTGGGCCCCTCAAAAACCGTATTTGTACTATATGGTCATAGCTGATTAGCCAGATTGAACATCTGACCCAAATTTGGCAACTCAGATCATCTGTCCTGGGAATTTGGAATTAGGATTTAAAGACTGATAGGATTCATATGTGCAGCTAGGCGTGGTCAGAAGTCAGATTCCACTAAATGGAGAAAAAACTGGCCTGCAGAGACAGAATATAGGAGATAGAAGCCGATACTGTCAGTGCCCTGCTCAGATCCTTCATACCACTTCATGTGCACTAGCCAACCACAAATGGCCAGCTTTATCCGAAGCCTTCCTCAGCAGCCCTGAAAAAATGAAAAATTAGTGCGTAGATACTCCAACTCCCTCAACCTCTACATGGGATAACTCTGAGTGTGTGTGCTAGAACACTGGTTATCAACCAGGCAATTTTGTACCCGAGGAGGGCATTTGACAATGTCTGCAGAAATTTTTGGTTGTCAGAACTGGGGGGAAAGGAGTGCCATGACATCTATCAATGGAGACCAGGATGCTGTTAAATACCCTACAATTCTCAGGAAAGCCCCCTAACAAAGAATTACCCAGCCCGAAATGGCAATAGCATCAAGTGTAAGAAACTCTGCTCTAGTGGAAGAGATTGAAGACTAAGCTCCCCAGAGCAAGTAACCAGCTTACTAAGGTGTCTTTTACTGGCCACCTTCTCTTCCTTCTCTCTTTCCTTACCATTGCTTTCCTTCACCTCCCAGATAAACCACTTGTACTTAAATCCTTATTCAGGATCTGTCTCTGGGTCAACCCAAACTAAGGTGCTGAGCTTAACAGATGTTCAGTTCCTGGTTCCAATGCTTCTTATGATGCAAACAATTTAGTCCAAGAGCAAGAGCTTGCTAACTATACAGTATTAGAGGGGCACAGTCAACCCACAAGATTGCTCACTTCTGACACCAATTGCAGGTTCAAGGGGTTACCAAAACCACCCTCAGTTTTCATCCAAGGGATAAATCAGGCTAGACCTGCTCTCTTTATGCAGCTTTCTTCCATTCAAGGACCAATTGCATTCTCTAATTTTAATCTCTATTAGGATTAGAGTGATCAACCATCCTAGTTTTCCCTAAACTGGTTTCAGCAACGCAAGTCTCACTTCCCAGAAAACCCTTTAATCCTGGGCAACATGAACGGTTGGTCACCTTAATTAAGATTCAGTATTTGGAGGCTCTTAGGTTATTGAAAGCTTGCCTCATATCCAGTAGATACTTCGTCTCCATAGGAAATCAATGTTATATGCTTTACATTGGGGGGGGAGGGGCGGTGGGGGGCAGGGTGGGAATGCGTGGCTGGATCCAGGCACACTCCCCACCTCGTAACATTACTGAACACCAAATCTGCAGACTGGCTGGACTGAGAGACCTCCCCTGGGCCCACATGGAGCCCCATGGCAGTGAGGCATCACAGCTTGGTGGTGAGATCATGCCTAGAAAGGCTTCTGAAAATGTGAACTGCTGAGAGTCATCATTAATTATATATTAGAGGGCACTCAACCAGGAGAGTTGGCATGCACACCTAAGGAAAACCCCAGTGGTCAGCAGCTGGAATTAAGAGATTGCCTCATGCTGGGACTGACATCAGCCATCTCAAAAAAGGGGGTGTGGCCCAGAAGGCTGTCAGCCTCAGCGGCTGCAGGATCACAGCATAGCAATCTTGTGCTTGGATAACGTGGAGACTGCTTAAAGAGAAATTCAAGAGTTACCACATGAGCCATAAAAATAAAACCGACCATCCCTCAATATCAAATCCAAGAGAATAGAGTCTTGCCTTATGTTTCTTATGCTCAAAATCTTGCCACAGAGAGACAAAAAGAGCATAACATGCAACTACCACAATATGTGCAATACACCTGGAGTTCTCTACAAGTATGTGACATTCATTCGCTCTATAAGTGTTTATTGAGCATGTCAGGTACTGTACTAGACACTTGATACTCAGGAAGGGAAAAGTCAGGAATCCCTGTCCTCATAAAATACATATTCTAAAGAATATGAAACTTCTGATTACATAATTCTATAGTGAATAAGTATTTGGTAAAACACTGAGAAGAATGAAAGTAATACGATGTGAGCACTAATATTAAGTCAAAAAAAAAAATGAAAGGTCAGTGTTATACCTCACAGGTGGGACACCAGGGAGGATTATAGGGAAAGGAAGCCTTGACCAGACAGTCTCTAGAGGGCAAAGGGAGTCTGGCAGGAACTGACTCAACCAAAAAAGCTGACTCTGGAGAAGGCAGCAGGATGGCTCAGGCAACAAATGATGGAAAAAGGCTGGCAGCCACCAGGAAAGCATTCTGGGTGCAAGTCTGAGAGGGTGACTGACCCAAGATTGAGTGAAAGGAGTTAAGGTGTGACTGGCATGGTGTGGAAACCACCCGGTAACTATACCTGCTACATGCTGTTCTCACCTTCCTCCTTCATCCAATCATCCATTAAGTAGTTGAGTCTCCCCACCACATGCCAAGCACTGTGCTTCATGCTGGTTTCACACAGTGCTCAAAGAGATACAATGTCTTCCCCCAAAGAACTTTCTGTCTGGAGGGGTGCTAGACAAGTAAATAAGAAGTTATGATGGGTATGGTAATGCTACCATGGGGTATGTAGAGACTGTCAAGCATGCTCATCTCCCCCACTAATACTTTATTCAACTCCAGCCCTCCTCAGCCAATCAGGATTCCCTCACTTTACTTGAATGATGGAGGTCATTTCTTCTCATAGTGTTCTTTCCCACGCTGTTCTGGACTCTTGGAATTTCCTCCTGCTTCCCCACTTGATCAGGCTAAGTCATACTCACATTCCACAACCATCCCATTCATATATTCTGCCTTCTCCTTTGCTCAGCCATGGTACATACAACATTCCCCTCTAGAACACTTATCACACCTTATACCAGTTCTTGGCTTATTTATTTTTCTTCCCTACCAGACAGAAGAAAAGGGCTCAACCATGTATCATTTGTGTTGTTCCCAATTTATTCATTCATTCAGCACAGTAATGAAGATTTCTGAATGAACAAATGAATGAAGTGAAATGACAAAAAACTCTAGCTTCTAGGGGTTAAGAAAAAAAATCAAATTAGGCATGAGGTTGATAATTCTGAACAAAGAGACAAATATGACTGTGCCCTTTGGTAGAATTTTTTTTCCAGTAATTTTCCCCTTTATTCCAGCTTTTTAAACAAACAACAAAAAAAAAACTACACATTCAAAGTATACAATCTGAGGAGTCTGGACATATGCAAACACCTGTGATACCATAACAAGCAAGGTAACAGATATATCCAATACCTCCCAGAGAGAAGGCTTAGCCAGCTAGGCCACTTTGCATCATTCTTTCTCCAACCAGTGGGCCAGGAGGCCAGGAATATCCCTCTAGCTAGTGGAGTTTCCTTTACCAGATGTAAGAAGTCATGGGAAAAGTTCTTCCATCCCAAACACCTCCCCAAAATACTAGTCATAAAACCACTATTAGAGAAAACCCATCCTCTAAAAGGTGTTAACTCCAGACTTCTACAGGAATCTAAAGATTGTGATCTCTACTAAAACGCTTCCCAAAAAACCTTCCAATAAACTCTAATAGTTTGGTTTTCTTCTGAGACTTGAAGACAATTCTCACATCACCCTGATGATCTAGGTTCATTACTAATGGATGAGTGATCCACTAAGGCAAAAAGAAAGAGGGAGGAACAGGAGAGAGGGGGAGTGGAAGAGGCAAAGAGGGAACAGAAGGGGAGTGAAGAACTGTGGTTGGGGAAAAAGGAAAAAGAATGTCTAGAGTTGGTCTTTTGAGCCATTTAGACTTTTAGGTTCAATCACATTACACCAATCTGTGATATTTACAGTCCCCAGGTGCATTTCACCTGATCAAAAATACAAATATCCTTTTGCATGCATAGGTACGCATGACCTGCTGTTTAGCCTTTTAATCACAAGAAAAAAAAATACATTTATTCACTCAGAACTACAACATCTAAACTCCTGAAGCACTACATAGTTCAACATCTGGAATTCATCACCAAGGTTACACTATTCAAACAGCCAGCATAAGGGAGACAGGCTAAACCCTACAACTTAGGCACACACAGAAGTGGGCTGAGGAAGCATAGGTTACAAGTCCGTCTTCAACTTCATTTTGCTCCTACACAATTAGTTCACAGGTTGAATGGCATTTACATTAGTAAATGTAATTTACTAAGGTTGGCAAAGGTATTGAAAATATATTGAGTTAGAAGCAAAAAGCCAAGGGAGGTTGAAAATCTGAGAACAATCTAGTACCTCTCAATATATGGCCATTTTTAGACTTAAAGGTTTTGGTCCATTTTTGTCAAGTGGTTTCTCCTTCCCTATAACCAGAATCTTAGTACACTTTACTGTAAAATAATCAGGATAAGGTTCTCAGGGCAGCCTAGCTCCTCGTCTTATGCTGAATCCCTCAGGAAGTCTGCATCCTGAAGGAGCTTGTAAGTGATGGGTCATTTACCATGCATCAGACTGTCCTGGGCCAAGCACCCGTACTTAGTGAAGCATTTGTAGCCCAGTTGAGAACTTAAGTCACCTTGACAGCTACAGGACTGTAGCTACTATAGCTAAACCTACTTGTGACAGAAAGTCTCTCCACTATGGAAGAGCCATCTGGGGATGAATGGGGGGTGAGAAAGCCCACAAACAGAGCCAAGAGCCACTCAGAAGGAGAACCAAGAGCAAGGACCCTGGAGTCAGAGCCAATTTTGGATTCTGACCCTGTTTCTTGAGAGCTGAGTTGTCTTCTCTGAGCCTTAATTTCCTCATTTTTAATATGGTAATAGCAGATGCCTGGGTGGCTCAGTTGGTTGAGCATCCAACTTTGGCTCAGGTCATGATCTCACGGTTCATGGGTGGGCTCTCTGCTGTCAGCACAGAGCCCACTTCAGATCTTCTGTCCCCCTCTCTCTCTGTCCCTCCCATGTGCACTAACTCAAAAATGAAACATTAAAAATTTTTAATACAATGGTAATAACAGTATCTACCTAACTGAATTGAGATTTAAATATTCAATTACATAAAATGCCTAAAACAGAGCCAGGCACTTAGTAGAACTTAGTAAAGGAGTCTTCCTTATTGTGCATTTGACAGTGTGTTCCATTCAATAGTTGTCCAAATCCCTATAGTTGTCAGTTTTATTTACAGCCTCCTGAGGACAGGGAACATGGAAGCCCAAGATCTGGCCAGTATATAGCCTCCAAGATTTGAAGACATTGGGTACTGATCAGATTCCCAAATGTTATAACTAGAAGAAAACTAAAGAACTGTCTAGGCTGAATACTTTCCAAATTCTCTTTTACACACAGAAGCCATTCTTCAAACAAAAAGTTTCTACAGAAATCCAATACAAGGGGTGCCTGGATGGCTCAGTCAGTTGAGTGTCTGACTCTTGATTTGGGCTCAGGTCATTATCCAAGGGTTGTGGTATTGAGCCGCGCATCAGACTCTATGCTGACCATGGAGCCTGAAGATGCTCTCTCCCTCTCCTCCCACCCCCTGCTTGCTCACACATGCTCTCTTAAATAAAGAATTAAAGAAATTCAATATAAAGCAGAGAAGAGCTAATTTAAGTGGGGGTGGCAAGGCACAACAAACCACTTGCTATTCACAGCCATTCCTGCAGTGATGCCCTTGAAGCACATCCACCAGACCCCAAGTCTCCAGATAACATAGTTAGAAAACTACTGGTCTAACACACCCTGCTCTTTTAAAAGCGGAGAAACTGAAGCCCAGAAAGGTTAAGTCTCTGCCCCAATGGTATTCAAGGATCGAGTATAGAACCAGGTCTAGAACCCTAGACTCTTTGCCACAAGACAATGGTCAGCCCCAGTGGTATCACCCACAAGGGGAGAGAAGAAACGTGTCTTGAGTGCTCCTCCACCTTCCAGGCCATTCATTCAAACCTTTACCAAAGTTTTCCCATCATTCCTGTCTCCCCTGCCCAAAATATCCCACCCTCCAAACCTTCTCAGTCTCCTCTTCCTTCTCAAAACTTACCCGCCCTCTCTTGTTCCCTCAAGTCCCTGCTCACCACTGTTCAACATGCTGACAAACCAATCAGTAAAGAGAGATTCTTGGATGCTTATATATTACCTGAGTGATGTCTACAAGTATACTTTAACAAGAACCTTCTAGAAACCTTTAAAAAAAATCTCAAAAGAAGATTTATGTTGAGCACTAGAAGGTTTTGAATAGAGGTTCTTTTAAATCATACCAAGACTTACCTTCTAGTATGGGAATCACTTCACTTGTGTATGCCAGAGATGAAAGGCTAGAAGGGGAAAGTAGAAGTGGGGTTAAATACCCCAAAAGGAAACCTGACACCACAACTCCAACTGAACTTTCCACAAAAAAGACTCCCCGTCCCCTGTTCTCAGTCACCTGATATATACCTAAGCTGTGCAAAAATCATAAGCACTTCAATCAGAGTGCTACAAAAGTAACTGACAGTCAGAAAACCCAATTTCTAGCCCCTATTCTGCCATTAACTAGCTGTGTGGACTTGGAACATTCTCATTACCACTTAACATCCATGTCTCCTCAGCTGTAAAATGGAGAAAGGGGATATAATGGCTCTAAAGTCCTCTCAGATCCTATGTTGAACAACTCTGTCATTCTTCAAGCTGTACACTTCATGGGAGAGAGGACGGAGACAGCTGGTCTTCAAAAATGTGCTCTTTCTTCTATAGCTTCCCTTTCTCCACTCAGAAGCAGCAGCCTACCAGGAACTACTTGCAGCTAGTGGGGCCATGTGACTTGTTCTCCCCAACAGAACATGAGTGCAAATAATGCCTGTCACTTCCGGGCAAGGTGATTAAGATGCTGATGTCCCTTTTCCACTTACTCTTCCCCTATCTCTGGCTGGATGTAGAGGATTATAAGGCCTAGAAGAGGCAGAGCCACAAGAGAAAAGGAGCCTGGGTTCCTGAATCACTGTGTGAAGTGGCCACTGACCAGGAACATGCACAATGGACCATTACATGAATGAGAAGTCAACTTTTAGGTGAAGCCACTGAAATTTGGTGGTTTATTTGCCACAAGCAGCTAGCATGATGTTAACTACAAGTAGTACAGAGTTCTAAGAGATTTGGAGCTTCATTACAATTTGAAAAATCTTTATGCAAAGCAGAATGCTAAGAGTTGGAGAGATTGAACAATGAGAAAATATATCCCTTCCCTAGTACAGCATAAACATATTCAAGTTCCTATAAGGCAAAATGAGGTGAATTCCATAAGAAAGCAACAATCTGTAGGAGGGAGAATGAATAAAGGCCACCCAACTCACCTCACTGAAGACTTCTGGAAAACATCCAAGGGAACCATTATTAGTTCCCAGATGGACTTGAAATTATGTTCCAGTTCAGTTAGGCCTCCTGATACTCAGGATGACCCACACTGCCCTCTGATTAACACACTCTGGTTTGGGGGTAATGGCTGCTTCCCCAATACATCAAGACTCCCAGCATTCCCCAGACTCAGCCCAGGCACAAGGATGTGATTTGCCCAAAGCTGTAGTTCCATCCTTTCTTAACTCTAATTCTCCTAGATGAAGGAACAAGGTATGTCAGCCCCACTGACCACCCAGAGGGACTGGGAAGAAACACAATTACCAGCATCAGAAAGCATGCTAAAAGGACCAATCCCAAGGAACATTAAATTTGCTAACACCTCTGAAAAGAGAACAGTTGGATATCAGGTGGTCACTAGCCACTGAAAGTTACTCTAAACTTCTCAGAGGTTGAGAATATTGCCATTTATTACTTGGGGACTTGTCAAAGTATTATTTTCATTACACTAATAAATACTGTAAATGTCAAAATAAAAAATACTTTAAGTTCTGGAACTTGTCTTATCTAAATCTATATGATCTGGAAATATTTAGCAAGGGAGCCCTGTAATACAAAACAGATACAGAAAGGGTCCCAAGGAAAGCCCTTGGGAAATGCCAAACTATTAATTACATGTTAAACCTAAAGTCTATTTAACAGCAATTGCCTATACTGCAAAGAACAAAGCCAAATGTATTCCAGGGGATGGAGCAGAGAAGTCTAAATTCTTTGGCTTCTTTGAGTAAAGGCCTCTAAAGATGAAACAAAGTTGTAATGGGTATTTGAATTTTGTTTAGATTGTGAGGAGAAGGGAAGAAACTTGGAGATATTTGTTTCTCAAATAAAAAAAAAAAGAATTTTGATTTTTTTGCTTTACTATAATAAGCCTAAACTAAATCTAAATAAGAACTTGTACATCAAAAACTCTAAACTGGAAATTTTGCCAAGAAGACTCTCACTTACCTACAAACCTGTCTATAAGCCCTCTTCTCACATGGAATCCATGTCATTTATCAAAATATTTTCACTTTAAATTAAAAAAAAGTAACATGAACATTTAAAGGGGAGTTTCACATATATATGCATGGACAAGTGGGTCGTACTTTTTGAGGGTTTCTGCTTTGACATCATTTGTAACTACATGCAATGTGTTCTCTGAATTCTTCACAAAAGAGGTGTTACAGAATTATTAAACTGCAACACCGATAATGTAGATGTATTCAAATTCAGAATGAAGATGAATGTGACCAGCATTTGGACGGCAGGGCGTGACCCAGTTTGCAAGTGAATCATAAAAAGATTTCAACCTCCACATAAAAGTGCAGCAATTTACCTGCACCACCCCAGCGAAGACCAGCACAGTTCTACATTTTTCCAAGAGCCATAACCACCCACAATGACACATCCTTGGGCACTTGCAGAGGCCCCTAACAGCTAACACACTACACCAGGCCTATAAAGCATGTTTTTAAGTTTGTTTATCTTTGTTTATGTGAATTCCACCCCCTCCCTCCCCAACGTCTTCGATGAGGCCATTAAGTCCTTGTTTCTGAAGCTGGTGCAATCCTTGTTTTTCCTGTGGCTTTTGCTCTTCAAATCTGGGTCTCCGCCCACAAGTCCTTCTTAGCCAGCTGGCTCTTGGGTACTTGCTTGGCAGAAACCACATATCCTTTTATTCCGTGCTACCTGGCTTCTTCCTGCTGCAAGGAGGTTTTCCCCAAAGCGGATGGAAGGCATTTCACACAGGATGAGCAATTATTTGTGTTGTGTTTTGCCACCAAGTCTCTTTATTGCTCTCCCAGGCAGATCTGATAGAGTTCCTCTGAACAGCTGGAAAGGATGTGAACCTGGGGAAGTTTCTAGTCAGTCACTTCATTGGCTGTGATTATGGAATTGATAAATTTTAGTGGTTCATTTTTTTTAACCTATTCATTTCTCCAAAAGGTGTTTCTGCCACTTACAGACTTTTTTTTATCTATAATAAGATGTTAATGCTAAAACAAGAATTAACGTTTAAGATTGTTGAAAACAGTTTTCAGACCCATCCAATTCATTACATGTGGGTAGTGAGTAAACACCAAATGAATTAAGTAAACTTAATATGAATTGCTTTCATATTAAGATTAGTTTTAAAACTAATCTTACCTTGAACAGCCATATTTAAAATTATAGTAGATTCACAGTGCAAAGCATATAAAGCTTAGGAAGGCTTATTCTTCTATCAAAACACCAATACACACACATACACCACAAACTTCAGGAAAGAAAATGACAGGCTCACATAAGAGCAATTTATATCATGTATTTCAGAGAACTGGACATGGAGAAACTTCCTTGACATAAAATCTCTGCTTATGATCTGGTTTCATGCTTCACCCAATGCAGAAAAAATAAGCATTGAAAAATGTATCGAAAGCAAGTAATGCTATAAAAAGGGGGAAACTAGCTATAACATTGCTAATTTGTAGGATACATTTCAGGATACTCACTAATTTTAGAAAATAAGATAGTATTCTGCTGAAATGCTCAGCTGTTTCCCCATAAATTTCTAAGGAATAGCTATGAGGGAATCAATTTCACAACAGAATATTCTTCAGGACTTGTAAGTTTCAGATCAAACTTGAACCTTTTGGGGTTCAAGTTTGTTTGTTCCCAGTGATACATGGCTTCCTATTTATAAGAAAAAAAGAGGGTCACCTAGGGGGCTCAGTCGGTTGAGCATCCAACTTCGGCTCAGGTCATGATCTCGCGGTTTGTGAGGTCGAGCCCCGGGTCGGGTTCTGTGCTGACAGCTCAGAGACTGGAGCCTACTTCAGATTCTGTGTCCTCCGCTCTCTCTCCGCCCCACCCCTGCTTGTGCTCTGTCTCTCTCTTTCAAAAATGAATAAACATAAAAAAAAATTTAAAGAAAAAAAAGTCTTTAAAAAACCTTTAAAAAACTCAAAAAGGCTTCTTGGACCTTGAATCACTCTTGCAAAACATTTTGATGATTTTAGTGTAAATAAATCTGAAACATATGATTAAATGTCCATTAAAATGTACATGAGTTTAAAAATTATGAGGAAAAAAATTCTGACCAAGACAAGCTTTATGTTTTTGCTGACCTCCTAGCACTTGAAAAGTGGTTGGATACATCCAAATCACTGCCGTGTTTGCCATGAGTGTGTGAATATACCTTTCCAAGTTTCTAATGTAGTGCTCATCATTTTAGTGCACCATTAATCACCCCAGAGCTTTGTCACAGAAACAGGTGCCAATATGGTCTTCATCTGACCATATGGTATGCTTCCCTTAGCATGTACCCCAAAGTCTAGCCCCCTATCTCCTGAGGGAATGAATCCAGGCCAGGATGTGCTAATCCCAGAGCTACCCTAGGAGTTAGGAGCTATTCCCAACAGCTCATAAAATGCTGAAGTATATGTGGTGAGAGAGTGGGTGGGATGGGGACTCAGCCCTCCATACCCAGGAGAGATCTTAAGACCTCCTCTCCACCATGAAGAAAAGAACTAGGTTTTCAAAGCATGGAAGTGAAAGGACTTATTTTTTTGTCAGCTGTTCCTCTTTACTCTAGCCTGAATCCTCCCTTTGGTTTGCTCCAGCAAATACTGGCAGTACATCAAAGAACTGTTAAGACCATGGATCCCATTTTCAACATGCAGGTAAACAAGGAGAGCCAGGACATAAGGATCTGAAGCATGATAGTCATCCTCTTTCCTAAGGGACATGTTCCTTAGGACAACCCACACTGCCTACATTATGGAAAGAACCCTCAGGAGTTTCCAAAAGTCAATGTTAGTGTGTCCAGGTGCTCCATAAAATATAAGAATTATAGGGCTATGAGGGGCTTTACAGGACTGTCGTCTCTAATGAGCCCCCACTTTACAATAAGGAACTGGAGACCCAGGGAAGCTTAAGAGACTCACAGACATCACACAGTTAGGTGGTAATAAATCTTCTAAGCCTGAGTCCAGAGCTATCTTCACTGTACCAGGCTTGCAGTTTGCCCCTGGTTCTTTGGTGGCTTATCTGTTTAAGAGTCACAGATATCACCTCATACTTGTTAGCATGGCTATTATCAAGAAGAGCTAACAGGTGTTGGCAATGACAGAAAAAGGAACCTTTGTATATTGTTAGTGAGAATGTAAAGTGAATAGTCACTGTGGAAGACAGAATAGAGGTTTCTTAATAAAAAAATCGGGGGCACCCAGGTGGCTCAGTCAGTTAAATGACTGCATGTGGAGTCTGCTTAAGATTCTCTCTCTCACTCCCCTCTCTGCCACTCCCCTGATTGTGCACACATGCAGTCTCTCTCAAAAAAAAAAGAAAGAAAAAGAAAAGAAAAATTAAAAATAGAACTACCATATGATCCAATAATTGCAATACTGGATATTTACCCAAAGAATACAAAAACACTAATTTGAAGGGACATATGCACCCCTATGTTTACTGCAGCATTATTTATTTACAAAGCCAAACTATGGAAGCAGTCCAAGTATCCATCAACAGATGAATGGATAAAGAAGATGTGGTATGTATATATATGTACACATACAAATACACACAATGGAATATTATTCGGCCATAAAAATAAAAGAAAATCCTGCCATTTGCAACAATGTAGATGAATCTGAAGGGCATTCTGTTAAGTGTAATAAGCCAGAAAGAGAAAGAAAAATACTGTATGGTATCATCTATTTGTGGAAACTTAAAAAAAAAAAAAAAAAAAAAAAAGTTTAACTCCTAGAAGCAGAATAGAATGATGGTTGCCAGGAGCTGAGAGGTGGAAGAAATGGGGAGAAGTAGGTCAAAAGATACAAACTTTCACTTAAAATGAACAGGTTCCAAGGATCTAATACACAGCATGTGATTATACTTAATACTGTATTGTATACTTAAAATTTGCTGAGAGTATAGATCTTAAATGTTTTCAACACACACACACACAAAGGGGTGGTTATGTGAGGAGGTAGATGTGTTCATTAACTTGATTATGACAAATATTTCACAACGTACACATCAAATCATTACACTGTATACTTTATATACAGTTTTGTCAATTATACCTCAATAAAGGTCAGAGGTACTAAAAGAAAAAAGTGACCAGATAGGAATTTGCAGCTAAATGGAGAATCATCTGAGTTAAATGATGGTACAGGCAGCTTCAGACCACCTGCAATAAGGAAGAAGCAAAAGTCTGGAGGACTCATAGCAGGTGGCAATTCAAATAGAGATGCTATTTGTCCTGAGAAGACATGATGGGATTTGCCAGCCACAAGAGCAAATCTCTTTCAAAATTAAATACAATGTCAAGGCAGAGATAGGTATTTATCAATGAATGGGTGAAACACAAGCCCTGAATCATGCTGGGTGGCACTGAAGAATGAAATTGGCAGTACACACAAACACACACATGAGCACATGCATGCATTAGGAAGTGATAAGAGACAAGGTAGCTCCTCTTGCTCAAAGAGCTCTGTGTTGAACTCTCTACAGCCAACAACGGAGTCCAAGGTGATGATATGGCAAAACCTACAATGGCCAAGGTCTAAGATTTATGCTTTTCTACTTACAAGTCAGCACCCTTGATAAACTGCATTTACTTTTCCAGAGAACTATTTATGAAGTTGGCTCTAAGTTTAAGTAAAAATAGGTCCCTGCCTTTTTAAAGTCCCTAGAAAAACTCCTACATCAAAAATACCTCTTTCACCCTGATCTTATGCCTGGAAACTGGCTCATAAACTTGTTTGAGTTATCTATAGCTGTATAACAAACCAGCCCAAATATTAGCAACTTAAATAAACAATAATTGTTTTATTATCTGTCACATTCTTGGCCAAGCTAGCCAAAGCAGGCATGTTCTTCACATTGGCTGGGACTATAGTCATCTGGAGCCAAACTAGGCTGAACCATTGACATCACAAGGCTGGCAGCTGAGGCTAACTTTTGACCAGAGAGCCCACATATAGCCTCTCCATGTGGCTTGGGTTTTTATCTCACCACAACTGTGTTCTGAATGAGGATATGACAAGAATGAATATTCCAAGAGGGGGGATATGGAAGCTGCCCATCTCCTCTAGGGCTGGGCCCAGAAGAAGACAATGGGCCACTTCCACTGTGTTCTATTAAATAGCCACCGGTCCAGCCCAAGTTGAAAGGGATAGAGAAATTGTCACTCCCTGAGAGGAAGAGTCTAAGAATTAGTGGACATCTTTAACCCACCACAGAGCCTCATTCCTTTTCTTCTATATTTTTATCTTATAAAAGCAGCCATGGTGTTGGCAATGCATTATCTTTGCACAAAACAGTCACTGCAGCTCACTAGAAATATTACTTGAATCCTTTCCTGAGAAGTAGTTCTATGGGAGGAAGGGTATAATACATCAAAAGCATGGTCCTAACTCTTCACCTTTTTCTAGATCTGTGCTCTTTGCCATGTAATTTGGCAATGTCCACCAGTCTGACCCTAGGCTCATCCACATGGTTTGCTTTGGCCAATGAGATGTTAGCAATTCTGATACAAGAAGATTTGAAAAGTGCTTCACAGTTGAGCTTAACCTCTTTCTCACACCTTGCCAACACCATTAAGAACATGATTGGACTCAACTGCCAGAAGATGAAGACACCTAGCAAAGGTCAGTTGCCCCAGCTGAGGCCATCTTAGACCATTCAACAGCCCAATACCCCCCAGATGAGTAAGCAAGCCCTGCCAAGATCAGCAAGACCCTCTAGCTAATCCCCAGCTGACTCCAGAATGAGGAATAAATGCTAATTGTGTTGCTGAGGTTGCATAGTTGTTACTCAGCATTACTGTGGCAGTAAGTAATCAATACAGAAAGTGTAGGACTAGAAATGTTTGAGAATGGTCAAGGTAATCAAGAAAGAAAAAGTAAATCTATCAAACTTGACACTTTGTTTTTCCCTGTTGCCATGTAGAATTATTAAATATCTAATTGATTATCCTATAAGTATTTCACAGAAGTGATTCATTTGCAGCAGGGAATCATTTGGCACCAAGACAATGGGGCTTCTAAACAGCGTGATGACAACAGGAAAAGTGGAGGGAAAAAAAAAAAAAGAACTCCATTGGGTTTTGCTGGAATCCGTCATATCCATGGGCACTTGGGGTTGGATGCAGCTCAGCAGAGCCCAAAGCCAAGTGACAAATGAAGCCACTGGCTACATGTACACCAGAGGAAACCTTGGCCTTTGGCTATGGTTCATTAACGAGATTGAGCTTTCTCCTTGAAAATCTGGTCAGCAGCTTTGAGAATCCTTCGAGTAAGCCTAACAGGCAGATGTAAAGGTTCCTTTTGTCTGAGTTTGGGTGTTTTGCAAGATTTTAACCACTGAGCTTATTTATTTTCTTTGCTATAAATTACAAGTGTAATGTGTGCATGTAATATATGTATAGAAGTATATAACTATATATACATCTGTGTGTCTGAATATATATCTCAATCCATGGGAGTATACTGGAGCAAGTCCTATAGGAGCTATAATAAATAATGGGAAATGCATGGAGCCCTTAAAAAAAATGGTAATAATCCATGATTCACATTGTCTGTCACAGCCACACAGAAATTATAGCCTCCTTGCAGGTGCAGTTTTACAGATATTGTTATCTTTTCTTTCCAGAAAACAGCCTCTGTTATCATGATGATTGTAAATTGTCTTATTATGTAACACACTGGTCTGAGTTTACACAACCCAGTTTTAACAAGAGGTTCTCAACAGTAAATGGGTGTTTTCCATTGTACACATACCCCTAAAATGTGTAACAACCATAATGCATAAGCAAAAACATAAACATAAATTTAAGAAAATAAATTGAATTCTCATGGTAACGTTAAATTGTTGCATTTGAGCTCCCATTCAAAAATCTATAATTAAATATGTATGTAGTCACGCAGATGAAAAAATGATTATGCAACCAATTAGGAGATTCACATTCATTTTCCAACTTGACAGGTGTGTTTTATTTGATCCATGGTCTACAAGGTGACAAATACAAACACAAAAATAAATGTAAAGGATCTAAGAACAAGTTATTAACATACCTAGATGCTTACATATTTCTAAAAGTATCTAACATTTTATAAAACGTCCAGAGTTTATATTCAACTATATGATGGCTGTGTCTATGCATTTTAATTTAAGCTATTTTTTAAACTGGAAGACAGTAACCAAAACATTTTAAAAGAAATCATTTTTGTGGGTGGATTCCAAAAATAGACAAATTTAGTCAGGTACTCTCTCTCCCCGAGCTTTGAGTAAGCTGTGAGTTTGGGTTGGAGGAGGGAGAAAAGTTGGGTCACTTCCAAAGACCTAGTCAGCTTTACAAAAAGTTGAGTTACCCTTATGGAGGCCATGCTCTCTACACAGAAGCCTAGATCAGAGAGGAGGGAAGAAACTGATCAAACTGGATTGAGGATTTTCATAACACTCAAATTATTCATTTACAATAACCTTTCCTTTTGGTTTTGGAAAGGTACCATGTCCATGGAAAGATTTTTGCAGCCTCAAAATTCTTTGGAACAATAGTTCATACAAAAATATATATTATTAAAAAACTAGATCATTTCCAAAACAGAATACAAATTTAGAAGACTAACCACTTGTGCATCCATACTGATACTTATTTTTTTTAAGACTCAAAAGCTGTCTGCATCCAAAGGAAGAACTAATAGATCACATTCACCCCTCCATACAAGGGAACACTCATTTCCACATTTAGTTCTGAATTCAGTGCTGGGGCACCTGGGTGGCTCAGTCCATTAAGCGTCCAACTTTGGCTCAGGACACTATCTCACAGTCCCTGCGTTCAAGCCCCACATCAGTCTCTGTGCTGACAGCTCAGAGCCTGAAGCCTGTTTTGGATTCTGTGTCTCCCTCTCTCTATCTTCCCCTCCCTCACTCACACTGTCTCTCTCCCTCTCTGTCTCTCTCTCTCAAAAATAAATAAACATTAAAAAATAATAAATTCAGTGCTAAAATTTCTCTTCCACCTGGACGCAAGGAAAACCCTTCTTTCCCCCAGACCCTTCTCCATTCCTCAATCTTGATGCATTCTGTGTAGCAAGTCTCCCTTTTCCTTAGAAATCTCAGAACAAGTACATTAAGATTATGTCGAAGAATAACCTTAGAAGGTGCCACGAATTAGTGCTTCAATGAATTAAACAATCATCTCACCCAAACCTTTACAACACTACAGCCAAAGACTGTACTACCTCCTATTTAATGGATGGGAAATGGAGGCTTAGTGAGCCTCATGGATTACAGTAGTCATCCCTCTGTCTTAGATGGTAGTGCCTTAGATCATCAGCCAGCTAGGAAAAGACAGAGCTAGGATTAAATGTAGATTTTTCTGCCACCTGGCCATATACCACTCCTTTACACCCAGGTTGCTCCTAGAAGACTCGCAAAGGGTGGGAATGAGCCAGCACTGAGGGAGAAAAAGAATGCCAGCCTCCCTAGAAAGAGTGAAAGCCCATCTCCTCATACTCCAAACTCTCCTCCTCCCTTCCTGTCTCCTCTTGAAACCTTTATCCCACTACCTAGCATCACCAAAACCTGCTAGAGCTGCTTTCTACATTTCCATGTGAGTTCAGGCCCCACCCCACTATAGAAAGGGATTCTGTTTTCCTGTGTCACCTAAAGATGCCACATATGTACTCAGTGTCATCCTGCTTTTGTTAAAGTATTTCCAACTTTTCCCAAGCATTTAGGGTTTGGTTTGGACAAACCTAAAAGACATTTTGCCTGATGCTTTTTCCCATAATTTTAAACTTAAATGTATTTTATGAGAAATCTAATCCGTATGTTTCTGATTAATTTGTAAGAGCCATTTGATGTCCAAGGGCCTTTTAAGTTTTTATAAGCCTTTTTAAGACTTTCCCTTAAAGATGTTTTGCCAAAAGAAAATGAACTTAGATCCCCGTAGTTCAAGTTTAGTCCCAATCTCAACAATCACAGGATTCGTTGCTGAAACTATATTGCTTGCTGCTCTAAGCCAATCGTCCACAACTGCCCTGGGTGCAATTCATCATTTACACCTTTGCTCAAGGTTCCCCACTGAGATGTTGCTTTATCTTATAAATGGGATGATGATTAAGTTTCACTGACAAAAACATATCTCACAACTTAGCCTAGGTCTATATCCAGCTACCAAAGAGACTCTGGCAGCTGAATTGGATGAGTGACTCAGTAAGGCATTAAGGTTAGTCCCCATAGAAAAGGTAAAGATTTTTTCTTTGACATAAAGGATTATTTCTGGGTTGGAAATCTGGCTTGTACTCCCAGTTCTATAATTTCCTAGCTGTGAGCATGGACAAGTCACTATCTTGAGCCACAGTTCCCCTTAATAATAAAGTAGAAATTATCTCTTTAATCTTGAAAATGGCGATAAATTATAATGCCTGTCAAGTGCCTGTCACATAGACCAGTGATTCCTAAATTGGAGTCTGTATACAGATACATAGGTAAACATATATAGACAGATGCAAAGATTAAAATGAATGTGATGTATACAGAAATCATCTGAGGGACATGTTTGAGATGCAAATTCCTGAAACCCACTCCAGAGTCTGCTTCAGTAGATATTAACTGAGGCCCAAGAATCTTCATTTTGACATGATTCTTGGGTAATATAGGTGGCTTGAGGACCACACTTTGAAAAACAATGACTTACTATAATGCGAGGGAAGAAGAGAGAATAAAAAGAAATAAAGATTGTAATAAGATGAGAATACTAATAAGGAGAAGATGTTAGAAGGCCAGGAAACACTTAAGGAAAAATGAGGCACTGTAGTTTGTCGACACCTGCTTAATTATTTGCATTTCTCAGAGGAGAAACATAAGCATACACATAAAACTAAATTAATGGGTGTATTCTAGTTAACATTCAGAATGGGTTCCAAATTTAACAATCTTTGGTAAAAAAAATATTAGTTATAATGCAATCTAGAACCATAAACAAACTATTTCATTATGGATAGAGAATGTTGAATTTTAAATTATAAGCCAAATTTTCAAATTCAGCCTTAATTAAAGTTCAAATCAGAAGACACAGATTTCTACTAACAGGAAAGTTGAGAGATCAAGAAACCTTAAATTAGTGACTCAGGACTTTGAGAATATCAGCATACTCAAGGCAAGAGGGAAAAAAGAAACAACTTTATAAGATTCCCTAGACACTATTGATACGTGGAAATAAAGCAAGACCAACCAAATGAGAACAGGCGCAGGCTATTTATTCAGAGCTTGCTATATAGCAAGAGAGTCAGTCACCATACTACAGTTTTGTCAAAGACTCAAGGCAAGCAGAGGAATGGGGTATTTCATAATGGAGCAAAGGGAATGATTTAGGTATGCCCTGATCGGAGGTAGTGGGGTAACTAGAAGGGGGGCATGATATGTGACTGATTAGGGGGCACATTTGGCTTTCTCCAATTGCTCCTAAGTTGGAAGCAGGGGCAAAGATTAGGGAAGCTGTCAGTTATTAATCAAGTCCTGATTACTTTGGGGCCAAGTGTTACAGAGGTTATTGTTTGGCTGCCTGGATTATTACTAAAAATAGCTGTCTGACCTCCTCCAAATCTGATTTGATAACATTCTGGCTTCCTAGGCTGGCTATTAATTTAAAAAAGGAGGAAAAGAAAGAAAGAAAGAAAGAAAGAAAGAAAGAAAGAAAGAAAGAAAGAAAGAAAGAAAGAGAGAGAGAGAGAGAGAGAGAGAGAGAGAGAGAGAGAGAGAGAGAGAGAAAGAAAGAAAGAAAGAAAGAAAGAAAGAAAGAAAGAAAGAAAGAAAGAAAGAAAGAAAGAAAGAAAGAAATGAGTTTCCTAGGCAGGTTGCTGAAGGTTGTGGGTCAAAGTTCTATTTGTATATATAGTCTGACCATTGTCCATGTGTACATTCAGTCTCTCAAATACAAATTTTAGCTAGGGGATAAAGCTCTTATTTAAAATAAGAATTTGTTGGGGCGCCTGGGTGGCTCAGTTGGTTGAGCGTCCAACTTCAGCTCGGGTCATGATCTCACAGCTTGTGAGTTCAAGCCCCGCGTCGGGCTCTGGGCTGACAGCTTGGAGCCCTGGAGCCTGCTTTGGATTCTGCATCTCCCTCTCTCTCTCTCTGACCCTTCTCTGCTCACGCTCTGTCTCTCTCCCTCTCTCTCTCTCAAAAGTAAATAAACATTAAAAAAATTAAAATAAATAAAAAATAAAATAAGAATTTGTTTTATATCTTACTGTACTATGGAGTACTTATTAGAAGAGAGATGGAGACACAGAATCCAAAATGGGCTCCAGGCTGTCAGCACAGAGCCCGACGTGGGGCTCGAACTCATGGACAGTGAGATCATGACCTAAGCTGAAGTCGGAAGCTCAACTGACTGAGCCACCCAGGCACCCCCAAACTGAAACTTTTCACTTATCTATTTTCTCATTGGTTATAAGAAAATTTGTGTAGCACTGTTTAACCTACTTACTACTCTGACAAATTTTATAATTCAACCAAAATAAAAACTATTCCTATCCTCTTAAAGATGGGGGAAAAATCATCTTTTTTATCAATCATGGCATAGGTAGAAACATATGGTGACTTCAGTAGAAACATTTTAAAAACAATGGCATCCTTCAATTTCTTCACAATAGAGAACTACTTCAGGGGCAGTTTAAATCTTCTCTAACTGGAAACATATGAAAAGTAGACTTTTTGATATTTTTGCACAATTTGGTTTATAAGATTTACTATTTCTGCATGTGATCTAAAATGAGTACCTAGTAATATATACTGGTGGCTCACCCTAAACTCTTCTGGGTAAAGGGCGAGTGCCATGGAACTAACCCAATGGAGATCTGTGATCAAGCCAACGGTACATGGTGCCATGGATCATTCATGGCCATAGAGAACAGACCACAAGAATCATCTCAGCTTAAGACCAGAGTCAGGCTGGGAGAATGAATGGCTATTAAGGGAGGCAGTTGGGAAGTCCACTCATGGAGTTCAAAAGCTGTATCAAGTTCAAGATACCCCAAGCAACAGTATGCACTAGGCAGTCCAGTCAGACAAGTGGAGCCCAGTGGGGGAACTTAAGCAGCAATAAAAGCTAGAGCTCCCTCAGGCCAGCAGGTACCAATCAGAATATCTGTGCATGGCTACAGGACAGGTTTGAGTCAAGGCTCTAGTCCCAGAACAAGTCTCAAAAGTGGAAGGCAAGGTACAAGACCAGGATCTGTAGTCACAAGCCTGAGCATATGACCAATAGAACGTGAACAAAATTAGACAGTGGAAATTATATCTGACAGCATTCAACTGAAAAAAACCAAAGTCATTCTAGCTATCTTCAGGAAAAAGGAATTCAATACAATCAAGTCCTCATTGGAATATCATTAGAATGCTGGATAAATGGGCTCAAGGCTGACTCCAAGAAGGACTTGTGAAACAACAATGCCAAATTGCCTGCCAAGGGAGTCGCTTCCTCTGCCTTCATGAAGAAGGTGTAGAATCAAGAAGCTTCTACCATCTCCACAACAGCCTCTTGCCCCCATGACACTAGGGAGTAAACCCTGGAATGCTTCTGCAATCAATGAAATCAGTACAAACCGACTGCCATCATCACTACAGTCACCCCTCGACCCTCACCAAGGGGTCAAGTGGTAGAATCATTGCCACAAAAAAAGCCAGCATCTACTCTACCTTGCTTTTCACTAACAGATAGTTAAGCAGTGCTCCAAATACCACACAAGTGTGTCTAACTGGTGGAAATGGATTCTCATCCAGAACCCCAGGTTTCCCAGCTTCCACCATACAGAAAGACATAGTGGAATAAGTGAGTAAGTAAATGCTGAGTGCAAAACCTCCAGTCCCATTGGAATGGAGAAAGAAATTTCTATTCCTCTGAGTTGCAAGTATCTGGTGGTCATTCCTAGAGAATCCCAGGAATGTTTCACAATAGGGCAACTCAAGAAGCAACATGGAACACCGTAGTAGTCCTAATTACAAAGAAGCTACCATTTTCTGAGCAGTAAACCCAAATTGTACTTTAGGTACACTTCATAAACAGGTTCTGCAAATAAGTCATGTAAGGTATAGATTAATCTCCATTTCACAGGTAAGGAAAGGAGTTTTAATTTAAGCAACCTACCTACCTACAACTATAGTACAACTACAACTATACCTACAACTAGTAAATGACAGAGTAGAAACTTGAGGCTGGACTCTGAACACAAAGCTCAGAACCCTTCTACTGTACCACACTGTTTCCCAGTGTTAACTGAGCCACCAGTTCCCAAGTCTTAAAGGAAAATTTAATTCTAAGTCCTGCCAAGTGTTGGCATCACAGCTGTTGATAAGGCCTGTCCTGGATCAGGACCTGTGTCTAGAACTGGAATTGCCACAGCCTTCAGGTAAAGAGCCCACTGAGACAGGAAAAATAAGTCAAAATCTGGGTTTATACAAAGTTGGTTTCTGTGACTGACCAAAAGAACGGCTTATATGTTTCAAATGTGTTATTTAAAATTATTTAAAACATGCATATAAAATGAAGGGATCAAATGGACTTTGATCTAGGAAAAGGAGCTCACATTTACTGTAGTTTATTCCCACAAAACATTAGTTCCATGTTCTGCTATTGTCTGCCTTAACTCTAGTCTTTAAAACAAGGAGCCAGAGCCGTGTCTGCATGGCTCAGTCACTTAAGCATCTGACTCTTGATCTTGGCTCAGATCATGATGGTGCGGTTTGTGAGTTTGAGCCCCTCGCTGGGCCATGCACTGTCAGTGTGGAGCCTGCTTGAGATTCTCTCTCCTTCTCTGTCCTTCCCCTGCTCACACTCTTACTCTCTCAGAATAAACTTAAACAAAATTTTTAATAAAAAATAGAAATAAAACAAGAAGCCAGAGCCCCTCAATACTATATCAGGTCCCATAGCTCCATTTATGGCAATTGCTCAGCGGCCTCTTTTGCTCTCTGTGTACCCTATTTGGCCTCCCTTGTTCCTAAGACAACAATGCCATTTATCCTCTGGCTTACCTCTTACCAGTCACTTGGGACAATTATCCCTTCTAATTGGGTTCAGGTCCCTGCATTCTAGGCTCCCCTCAACTAGTAACAGTTGGTCCAAAGAGCTCAACTCAGCTCAACTGCCTCAATAATGACACTTTGCTAGGGGCAAAAGAGAACCTTAGCTTAACATTATCCCAACCTCGAGGACCCTGTAAGTCAACTTGTTTTATTTCAACTGCCCCAAAATATATGCTGGCAATCACACTCCAAACTTATGGCCCCCCACTATACATCTGAAGGGTCTCATGACTGAAGTTTTATTAAATGGTAATAAATGGCATTTCCCTAGCAACAGCTAGCCCCTCAAAGTCTTGGAAACCTTGCTTCCAAAATTCCTTAGAGACTTACTCTATCCCTGACCCCCTGGCAACCTAAGGGTATATAATGAGTTACACGTCAGGACCCCAGTGCAGTTCTTCCTGCACCTGTGTCCTGTCCCCGTGCTTTAATAAAATCACCTTTTTTGCACCAAAAAAAAAAAAAAAAAAAAGGAGGGCACTTGTTGGGAACATTGGGTGTTATATGGAAGTGATGAATCACTGGGTTCTACTCCTGAATCAGTACTACACTATATGTTAACTAACCTGAATTTAAATTAAAAAAAAAAAAAAAAAAAAAAAAAAAAAAACAATGAGCACAGCTACTGTTCAGATATAGATTTCTAAGTATCACTCTCCACACTCTTCAGTGATGCCTGCAGAGGTGGCAGCCATCTCCTACTCATCATCACTGCCACCCTCAGACCTCTGGTAAAGCCCAACATGGTTAAAAAGAGGACCAAGAAGTTCATCCGGCACCAGACTAATAGGTCGAAATTAAGTGCAACTGGCACAAATCCAGAGACATTGACAATAGGGTACACAGAAGACTCAAGGGCTACATCTTGATGCCCAGCATTGGTTCCAGGAGCAACAAGAAAACAAAGCACATGCTGCCTAATTGTTTCTGGAAATTCCAAGTCCACAATGTCAAGGAGCTTGACATACTGCTGATGTGCAACAAATCTTACTGTGCAGAGATTATTCGTAAGGTCTCTTACAAGAACGCCAAATCCATTTTAGAAAGAGCAGCCCAGCTGGCCAGAGTCACCAATCCCAACACCAAGCTGCACAGCAAAGAAATTGGATAGACAAGCTTATACACACATAGTATTTGTGTTAATAAAACCATAAAACTACAGGGGCACCTGGGTGGCTCAGTCGGTTGAGCGTCCGACTTCAGCTCAGGTCACGATCTCGCGGTCCGTGAGTTCAAGCCCCGCGTCAGGCTCTGGGCTGATGGCTCAGAGCCTGGAACCTGCTTCCGATTCTGTGTCTCCCTCTCTCTCTGCCCCTCCCCCGTTCATGCTCTGTCTCTCTCTGTCTCAAAAATAAATAAATGTTAAAAAAAATTTAAAAAAAAAACCATAAAACTACACACACACAAAAAAAATGTATCACCCTCCACTAAAAGAAACAAAGGCTCCTTGGAGGAATGGCTGATTCTCAGACTAGGGCAGAGAAAGACCAAGATGAACCTGGAACACCAGTCTAATGGGCGAGTAAGGAAGTACTCCTAACATGAAGGAGAGGTATCAAAAGAACACAGAAACCAATTTGAAAGGTCTCTTAATGGTCAAGTCTGGGACAGTTTGAGCACCAAGATAAATAAGGATAGTAATGGATTAAGACCCACTAAACAAATTGGAATCCAGTAGTTCATACTCCTATATATAGGTGAAAAAATAAGTGGAAAGAAAAGAAAGGTCTTCCTTATAGCAGAATGTCAACAAATACAAAATTGTGGCACCATGAAATCATGTTTTTCAACTAGAACTATAATAACGGAGGCAAGAAACCAATGCATTCTCAAACTAGTGGGTCAAAGTGGAATGAGGAATGGGTTTTACAGTCTCAAACTATACGTCCACAAAATACTCATGAATTACATCAATAAGGGGCGGGGAAGGAAATTTACAGTGGAGAAACCTGGCAGATACCATCTTCGCCAACTGATAAAATTAATAACCACCAGTAATTAGTCAATAACATATGCCACATTATGTTTTATGAAGAACACAGACTCGGGGTGCCTGGGTGGCTCAGTCAGTTAAGCGTCTGACTCTCGATTTTGGCTCAGGTCATAATCTCACAGTTTGTAGTTCAAGCCCCGCATAAGACTCTGCTCCGACAGCACAGGGCCTGCTTGGGATTCTCTCTCTGCCCCTGTCCTGCTCGTGCTTGCTCTCAAAATAAATCAACTTAAAAAAAAAAATGGGGTGCCTGGGTGGCTCTGTTGGTTAAGTGCCAACTTTGGTTCAGGTCATGACCTCTCAGTTCGTGAGTTTGAGCTCCGAGTCGGGCTCTGTGTTGACAGTGCAGAGCCTGGAGCCTGCTTCCAATTCTGTGTCTCCCTCTCTCTCTGCCCCTTTCCCACTTGTACGCTCGCTCACTCTCTCAAAAAATAAACTTAAAAAACAATAATAATAATAACACAGACGCACTGGGTCTAGTCATAAGGAAACATTAGAAAAACCCAGATCGAGCAGTGTTTTACCAAATGGCTGGCTTATAATCTTTAAAAATATATTTATCATGAAAGTCATTACAAGACTGAGGTACTATTCAGATTTAAGCACTCTAGAGAGACATGATCACTAAAAGTATACATGATTCTGGGGCACCTGGGTGCCTCAATCAGGTGAGTATCCAACTCTTAATGGCTCAGGTCATGATCCCAGGGTCTTTGAATTTTGCCCCACATCTGGCTCTATGCTGAGTGTGGAGCCTGCTTTAAATTATCTCTCTTTGCCCCTCTCCCCTCCCTCTTGCTTTAAAATTTAAAAAATTAAAAAGCACACATGATTCAGACCTCAGTCCTCTTGCTATAGAGATCACGGAGATAACTGGCAAACCTTGATTAGGGTCTCTAGGTGAAGGATATATGGGAATTCTCTGTACAGTTTTTAAATTTTTCTCAAATAGTCTCAAGATTTAAAAAAGTGTTATTAAAAGGCTTAATTTTTAAATATCTACAGGTTTTTTTTAAAAAAATCAAAAGCAAAGTCAGAAGATAAATGACAAACTGAGGGTTGCAGAAAAAGAGGAAACAGACACTACGAGGAAACACAACTGCTCCTAAGTGTATTACTTGGGATCATCTATTTGCAAAGAAATACTGTATACAATGAATTAGGATTCTAACTCAGTGTGACTGTTGGCCCAAATTTAAAATGGGCCATCTTAACTAAAACACAGGGCTCTACAATTCTAAATATCACTGTATCTAGAAACATCTTCACAAAAGCTATGCAATTCAGTCTTATTAATTCTCTACCACATTATAAACAGTTCTTGAATTCAGCTCCATAATCTATGCCTCAGGAGGTAAGTTTTAGGAAATAACATAATTTTAAAAGGGGGGAGGAGAAGAAGTGAGATTTATACCGGCCAAGTTTGTACCCAGATAGGAATGCAGGGCCACTTTATATGCCTTCCAGATTTGCTTGTCCTCATACTCTTTCAAGCCATCAGGCACCATGGCCTCATCCCCTAGCACTGCACCACAGGCTATCTCAGCCTCCCCTGGAGTGAGGACAAGGCTTTAACAAAGCCATCACTGTGTCCTCTGCAGAGGGTCCATAGGGGCTCTGGTGGTCAGATCTAACAGGGATCCAAGGCCATGTTGCAGAGCAAAAGATCTACCTAGCCCAGAAACTGTCCAAAAAGGCCAGGTAACACAACCCCTAAGTGCAGTGGCTTTAACACTTCATGGGTAAACTTCAGTGGGAAAGGACTCCAGATGATTCCAAGGTGTGGCAGTTCCACACAGCCGCTCTGACAGACACAGCCCTTGCCTGGTGTAGTCATAAGGTGCTCCCACTAATGAAGCTGTGACTACCTGGGTAACACAGGTAGTCTAGCATCTGCTTTCCCTGTGTCACTTCCCTTTTTGCTTCACTCTTACTGCCCTAGGATTGCACCTCTGATAAATCCTTAGGATGCAAACTTTGGCTCAGGCTCCATTTTCTAGGAAAACTATTAAATACTTTTTTTTTTTTAATTAAACAAGTTTCTTTACAGTACTTTGACAAGCTTTTGTACAAGCCTTTGACATGCTGGTGTAGGTCATGGGTCTCCAAGAGTGACATTTTACATGCTGCAAACCAGAAAATTTTTCTGGAGAACATTTTTGCAAAAATAGTGCTCTATGGAGTAAAAATCTTGGGAAAGCCAGTGTTGTAGACTTCCATTATAAAGTAACTCATTATAAGAATCTGAATGTGCCACAAATTTAATCTTATCTTTCAAAACCTAGCAACACAATAAAATGTATAACTAACACTTATTCTTGAACTTAGGTTGTAAAATTAATGACAAATATGAGGCCTCTGTCGAGGGTCAGGGGAAGTGAAACTACTTCACAAATTACAATTACATACTTATAACCTAGAAATTCCTACCAGTCTATGGCCATACCACCCTGAATATGCCCAATCTCATCTGATCTCAGATCTAAGCAGAGTCAGGCCTAGTTAATACTTGGACAGGAGAAATTCCTACCATACGACAGACAAAAGTCAGCCTTTACATACTACCCTGAGGTAAGCATTTTTATCATCTCCATTATATAAATGAGGGAACTGAGGCACAGAGAAGTTTGTAACTTGCCCAAGATGACATAGCTAGGGAGTATCAAGTGAAGGACGTGATCCCAGAGCCTGCATTCTAACCACTACATCATCTCTACATTAGGATTAGTTCATACATTACACTCACCCCTAGCAAGAAAACAGGACATAAGATTCTTTGTTTCTACTCAGCTCAACAGGATACAAAGAAATCAGACTGTTGAAAGAATCCCAAAGCTTCAAAAGGAGAGCCTTCTTTGATGCCCAGAATTGATACTACCCTTATCTTGGACTAGTTCTGCCTTTTGAGCAAAATGGCACCAAAGAAGGGAATCTCTGCTTAGTATGATTTGTTCTGGTAGCTGTGCCTCTAGGCTATGCTCTGCCATGTGGCTTCCTGAGCCTAAGACTCTTTCCTACTCAGTTGGGATCTGCTCATAAATACCATATCCCTTCATATGTTTACCAGACAAGCAGGTAAGAGGGCAGGAGGGAGTAAAAGGAACAACAAAGAAAAGAGCCGTAAGTGGAGGGAATGCCTTAGATCCAGCAGAAGATGGGGCAAAAATCCTAGGCAGATAAGAAGATAAGGAGATAAGGAGGAGAGAAGCAAAGTCTCCAAAGAGGCAGGTGTATGGCTTAAGGCATCTGAACAAGAAGGTGTTAGGGGGTAGAAATGAAGACAAGGTAGGGTCAGTCCTTCTGGCAGTTAGGTGCCTCTGCCCTTTAATAGAAAAATGTCCTGACACCTAGAAGAATCGTAAGTACACAACAGGAGAATAATCAGGGCACAGCGCAAAGACTCTCCACCTTTTTTTTTTTCCTCCAAACCTAAGTGTGACTTATCTGTAATGTAGGAATGTTGCACTGGAGAGGCATAGAACTGGAAAGCTCATTAAAGTAAAAAAAAAAAAAAAAAAAAAAAAAAAAATTCTCCAAAGGACTTCTGGAGAAGGGATCCAACCTATCCGTCTCATCACTGTACAATTCTGAAATGGCCTTGAAAAATCCTAACCTACACATGTATCCATCTCTGAAACTGTTTATACGTACTACCTTAACTATAATAGATAAAATGATTTGTGTTTCAACATGTAAATGCTTGTGCAGGATTACAGTAGCAGAAAACAATGAAATGATCTGACACATATATTTGCTCTTTATGAATGTTTGCTTTTGAGAACACATCAGAAACCATTCTGTATAAGGACAAGAAAATGAAAGAGAAGTTACTGGTGCATACTAAATTATATTATAATATACACTTACCTTTGGCAACTTCATATCTGAAGGCAATAAGGAAAATGAGGGATTAACCTTGAAGATGAAGACATTCAAAAATGCAGGAGATAGGATATTTTTTTATATGTGAGGCAATTCCACATATTATGGGGACACTGCATCCTTGGGCTCTGTGCTGCACATTAATACCCCACTCCGAGATTTCAGAAATGTCCCCAATGAGAACGACTGATCTACAAGTCTTCACCGGATGGGTGATGGGAATTAAGGAGGGCACTTATTCAGATGAGCACTGGGTGTTATATGTCAGTGATAAATCACTAAATTCTACTCCTGAAACCATTATTATATTATATGTTAACTAACTTGGATTTAAATAAAATTAAAAATAAAGAATAAAAGTCTCCACCTGAAAACAGGCTATCCTTTTGAACTTCAGTGTACATCCACCTTGACTGCTGTGGAAGTTGGGTTCACAGGCAGTGTTTCTCAATTATTTTTGGGAGGTGAGGGAAAGGGTTAAACCTATACAACAAATACAAACTGAAAAGCTGATTATATACTACCTACTACATGATTATTCATAAAACTGAAACCGTTTAGTAGTACCATTCTTTTACTCAATTAGAAAACTTAGTTTCTGCCCCAAAAGCTCAAGATTTGCATATTCTGATTATAGATAAACAGATAACTGCAAGTCTTTCATATCACTGAACACCTTGCAACTTGGACCTTTTATGCTAAGATTCTTGGGAAATTCAAAACCTTAAGAGTCACAATTCTTGTGTTGGAGAAATCCTAGAATAGGAAAACAAAGATATCAAACTACTATTATGCATCAGCCTCTAAGTAGGTGGCTTTACATATAACTAAGAAGTCTACTTTGCTCATTTAATCCCACTGCAACACTATAAAGTAGGAAATATCTTCTTACAAATGAGGAACCTGAGGCTTAGTAGGGTTAAGTAATTTGTCCAAATCAAACAGGTAGTTCATGTCAAAGCCAGGTTCCAGGTTCCCATTCAGGTCAGACTCTAAACCAATGCTAACATCAACCATCACTATCACCAAGGAATTGAAGGGAAGTCATTATGGAAAATAGTACACAGGTCCCTCAGAAAATTAAAAATAGGACTACCATATGATCCCACTTCTTGGAAATGAAAACAGGATCCCAAAGAGATATCTGCACCCCCATGTTCACTACATTATTCACAATAGCCAAAGAACACAAACAACCTAATTGTCAATAGATGAATGGATAAAGAAAATGTGGTATATATTAACAATGGTATTCTACTCAGCCATGAAGAAGGAAATCCTGTCATTTGCAACATGAACGGACCTTGAGAACATCGTGCTAAATGAAATAAGCCAGATACAGAAAGACAAATACCATTGCAATATCACTTATGTGTGAAATCTTGAAAAGTCCAACTCCTAGAAACAGAATAGAGTTAGTAGTTACCAGGGGCTAGAGGAGGGCAGTGTTGGCCAAAGAGTACAAACTTCCAAGTATGAAATAAGTTCTGGGGACCTAATGCATAGCATGGTGATTATAGTTAATAATACTGTATTATACACTTGAAAGTTGCTAAGTGAGTAGGTCTTAAATGTTCTCACCACAAAAAAAAAAAATGGTGATTATGTGATGTGATAACAGGTCTGCTAGCATTACTGATGAAAACATGTGTAGCATATAAGCATATCCAATCAACACGTTGTACACCTTAAACTTACATGATGTTATAGGTCAATTCTAGCTTAATAAAGCTAAAAAAAATTAGTAAAAAAAAAAAAAAAACTGAAGAGAGGCTGACATTTTTTTAAGGCCTCATCTATGTGCCATCTCCAGAGGTGCATATTCACAATCACCATCTTCTCAACCCAAAGACAGGTAGACATGTTCCTCACCAAGATGAACAAACAAACCCAGAAAGACAAACCCTTGGTCATGGTCACATAGCGAGGGTTTATCAAAGGTGAGATTTTAAACCCAAATCATGTGCTTTCTACTACATCATGCATCAGTCTCTGCAAGGAGTGTCCCATCCATGGTCATTAACTAGCTAGAAGTTATTTCAGACCCTTGCCTGAACCTACAGGAGAGCTTAGAACAAAGAGCTACAGTTATTTCCTAGAAAATGTTAGATCATCTAAGATGACAAAACCATTTTATTATTCTCAAATAAAAAAGATCGCTGTTTGCAGAAGACTATTATTTAAACAGGCTTTTTGGCTGCGTTGTCTACAAACAGTCGTTCAGTTCACCTTGGGTAATATCCTGACATTAAATCGTAAGGACTGCGGTAAGATTTTCAAACAGTGCATGGAAGTTTTGAGTCATACTGTTCCCTTTCTCGGGATCTAAATGATCTTGATTTTCCTGCAGTTTATAGTAGTCTTTTTGCAATGTAGAGATCTGGTCAGTGTGAGCTTCATGTTGTTCAGTCTTTTGAGGCTTATCACACTCCTACCACCCACAGTCTCTGTACAGGCCCCATGTCTAATACAAAATATATGAGCCTGGTTGCACACTGTCCTGTCAAGTCATGTCAGGGAGACAAGATATGAAAGTTACATGGACTGAAACTCTCCTACACAGGTGGTAAGCATGTAAGTGGGTACAACACATTTTGGTTTAGAAGTTCCTACTGAAGCCAAACACACGTATGCCTATGACTCCTAAGTATATCTCCAACAAAAATGAGTGGGTTTGAACATTAAAAGACCTGAATAAGAATGTCATTAGCAGCTTTGTCATAGTAGCCCAATACTGGAAACCAAAATATTCATCAATAGTGGAATAATAGATCATGATCTATTTATATAAGATATGACAGCAATAAGAAAAAAAAATACCAACTTTCAACAACATGGAGGAATATCAGATATAATGTCGAGCAGAAGCTGTACTCTATAGAATTCTATATGTATGTTTAAAAATAGTTGATGTGCATCTATGGTGATAAAAGTCTAAATAGTGGCTACTTTGACAGAGATATTACCAGTGGGCACAAGGCAATTTTCTGGAGTGTTGGAAATAACCTGAGTAGTCATTACATGGCTATACACACATGTAAAAATTAAGTAAGATTTAATCGATAGGAAATTTAAAATGATATGTGCAAGTTACAGTGCAATTTAAAAATGGAAGTTCAATAGCTGTGTGAGATTTAGCTTAGAGATATCAGAATAAGAAGAGTCGCCAAGAACACTATACAAATACGCACTATGAATGCAAACAATGGCAGGGCACTCCATGACCAAGGTCGGACTTAAAGGGATCTATCTAAAAGGTAAGCCTGGAGCTAGGTCTCCAAGCATGTTTATAGTTAACTGCTAGTTGCTGCATAAAAAGCCTAAACAGATAGAATCTTGAACCTCATGTTCTTATACTCCAGAACAGCCCACACCTAAGGGAACTAACCTCCAGAAACATTAGGCACAAACCTTTTCTTCTTTTTTTGGTTGAAACCCTGTCAACTAATTCTGTTAGACAAGAATGAGAAGAGACTAGAAGAAGAAGATAGCCAAAGAGGCTATCACTTCCTTCACAGAGTGATAGGAAGCAGTTATAGGTTCTCAGAAACACACATATCAATAATCAAACCATTCTCAGTAAGGGTGAGCCACTGGCAAGCTCAGTTAGGGCTCTGGGAAGAAGAGGAAAGACCATGATTGAAGCAAGTTCATCTGGAGAACAGAACCCAGTGAAAGATCAACTCTCCTGAGTCAAGAAAGGATTCACTAAGTATTTTAATAGCTTCCTGGAGGAATACCTCCTGACTAGGAGATATTACAGGAGACTCACTTAGCTAAGTTTTAACTATTTTAGCATCTCTAACTATAAAATATTAAATCTTTTAATGTTTATTTTTGAATGAGAGAGAGAGAGAGCACGTGCACATAGGTGGGGGAGGGGCAGAGAAAGAGGAAGACACAGAATCCAAAGCAGGCTCCAGGCTCTGAGCTGTCAGCACAGAGCCCGACTCAGGGCTTGAACTCACAGACCGTGAGATCATGACCTGAGCCGAAGTCGGACGCTTAACCGACCAAGCCAACCAGGCGCCCTATCAAAGTATGAAATATAGAGTAGCCATAAATATTGTTATATGCTTTAACCAAAAAAGAGGACTGGTTGACATAATAATCAACATAAAATAATCAAAGAAATTTGTTTGTCACTGTGCCTAAAGAACACACATCCAATTGTGCATAAAGAGGCCAATTCCTGTGTCAACTAGAGATGGTTATACTAATCTAAAGTGAGAAGCATGTGCAGGGATAAGCTCAATATTAAGTACCTGGCTTAATAAGGCAGAGGCATCCTGGCTGGCCACTCACAGGCAAGGGAATAATGTAGGTACCAGGAGACAAGTAAAGGGCTCCTCTCTGGCCTAATCAGGCAGCTGCCAGACACTATGCTGGGTACCCCAGCAGGACATGTTGCTGAGCTGTGTATGTCCCTATGGGGTTTCCAGAGGGCAGTGCAGCTAGGATCCCTCTAGGAGAGCTTTGGGGCTGCACAGGGGGTACAAGAGAAAAGAGAATTAGGAGGTTTGGATTTCTTTTTATTATTCCTTTCCCTGTACCCCACCTCCACATAAGGCAGAATCACTAACCTCATTTCCAGCAGGCTTCTCTTGACCTACCTGTAGTATTAAGCATACATGCTAAGAGGAGTGAGAAGGCCCAAGAACCAAAAATAATCATTAAGGCCTAAAGAAAATGAAGCCACTATCAGCCAAGAATTTTCACCAGAAGGAAAAAGTTTAAGAAGTGTGCTATACTTATCAGAATGGGTAAGAAAACAAGACCCATCTATATGCTGCTTACAAGAGACTCGTTTTAGACCTAAACACCTGTAAATTGAAAGTAAGGTACGGAGAACCATCTACTGTGGTTCTAGATTTTAAAATAAAGACTATAACAAGAGATAAAGAAGGGAATTCTATCTTAATAAGGGGTCTATCCACCAAGAAGATCTAACAATTGTAAATATTTATGCCCCCAATATGAAAGCACCCAAATATATAATCAATTAATCACAAACAAACTCATTGATATCACTACCATAATAGTAGGGGACTTCAACACCCCATTTACTGCAATAGATCACCAAAGCAGAAAATCAACAAGGAAACAATGGCTTTGAATGACACACTGGACTGGACGGACTTAACAGATATATTCAGAACATTTCATCCTAAAGCAGCAGAATACACATTCTTCTCAAGGTCACATGGAACATTCTCCAGACTAGATCACATACTGGGTCACAAATCAGCCCTCAACAAGTACAAAAAATCGAGATCATACCTTGCTTATTTTCAGACTACAACACTATGAAACTCAAGATCAACCCCAAGAAAAGATTTGGAAAGACCACGAATACTTGGAGATTAAAGAACATCCTACTAAAGAATGAATGGGTTAACCAAGAAATTAAAGAGGAAATTAAAAAGTACATGGAAGCCAATGAAAATGATAACACCACAGCCCAAAACCCCTGGGATGCAGCAAAGGCAGTCATAAGAAGAAAGCATAAAGCAATCCAGGCCTTCCTAAAAAAAGAAGAAAGGTCTCAGATACACAACCTGACCTTACACCTTGAAGAGCTGGAGAAAGAACAGCAAATAAATCTCGAAACCAACAGAAGAAGGTAAATAATAAAAATTAGTGCAGAAATCGGTCTTGGGGAGGGTGGGGCCAAGATGGTGGAAGAGCATCGAAGTTTTTTGTGTCTCGTGTCCATAAAATACAGCCAGACTAACACCAAACCATCCTGCACACCTAGAAAACTGATTGGAGGATTAACACAATCTGCACAACATGAACCACAGAGTTCAGCAGGTATGCAGTGCGGAGAGGTGAACGTGGGGAGCGAGAAGCCACGGGAAGGGAGGTGCTTTTGCAGGCAGAGAGAGGCTGGGGCAGGGGGAAGAATATGGGAAAAGCACCCCTCCCCAAAAACAGCTGGAGAAAAAGTGGAAAATTGGAAACAGCCGCAGGGACTAAACTAAAAAGGGAGAAAGGAGAAAGGAGAGGGTTTAAATTCCATTAAGACTGTAAACAAGGGGAGCACAAAGTCTGCAACTCCACAGCTCCATACCAGGTGGTGTTCTGGTGGGAAGGGCGAATCCCCAGGAGCAGAGTGGGGTCCGGGAGGTTCTTGGGCCACACAGGGGAAAGCGGTTCCACTGCTGGAAGGACATTTGGTAGAGACTGTTGAAACCACCTAGTCCCAGCAGACCCCAGAGAACTGCCACATTTCCGGGTGCTGGAACAAGGTCGTTAAGGGTGAAGTCCAGTGCCAGATGTGTGTTGTGATTTTCCATAATCTCTGAAAAGGTGCTGCTACACTATCTCACGAACTTTTTCTGGGGTGGGCTGGCACCTGGCCGCGATCTCGGGACACCAGCAGCAGCAGGGTCCAGCAAGCGTTCCTGGGTACAGCCAACATTCAGCCGTTGCTCATTGAGACCCTCCCGCAGAGGGGCGGAACAGGTCAAAGCAGCAGTCCTTCAGAAGTAAAGGGCCGGGGAAAACAGCCACATCTGAGACAAAACTCGGGAGAGAGGTACTGCCTGGGGCCTGGTCACAGACAGTGAAAAAGCGGGGAGTGGACATAAGCTAAAGACAGAGCACAGGTGCACAACTGCTGATCCAGGAGAACAGAGCTCCGATATTAGAGACTGGGTACTGGGTGATGCCATTTTCACCACTCCGTGCATGCGCAAATGCACCTGCGAGCTCAACAACACTCCACCCCAGTAGGCTAGCAGCGCCATCTAGTGGACAACGGAGCCATTACACTGAGCCCCGCCCAACTGGGCCAACCTGGCTCTACAAGAACACAAGTCTCTCCGCCTGCTTAGTTTATGGACTATAAAGCAGTTCATAGTCTGACTTCTGGGGAAAAACGAAGTAATTTTAGTCCTATTTCAATCTGTTAGCAGGTCCATCTGTTCAATTTTCTTTCTTATTTTTTCTCTTTATCACTTTTCTTTTTCTTGAATACAGAAAGAAAAAATTTATTTTTATTTTCAATTTTTATTAAAAATATTTTTATTTTTTTTACTATATTTTTTTACTTTTGTGTAAATTTTTTCAAATTCTATTTTACTTCCATCATTTTATTTTAGTCAACTTCAGTGTATTCACTTTTTCAAATTTTCAAACGATTTTTTTTCTTTTCTTTTTCTTGCAGAAAGAGAAAAATTTTTATTGTTAATCTTTATTAAAAATATTTTTAATTTTTTTCTACTTTTTTCTACTTTAATATTTTTCTTTACTTTTGTGCAAATTTTTTCAAATTCTATTTACTCCCATCATCTCATTTTAGTCCACTTTAGTGTATTCATTTTTTCAAATTCTCAAACGATTTCATTTTCCCACCTCCCTTTTTTCTCTAATCTGTCAAACCACTTTCAACACCCAGACCAAAACACACCTAGGATCTAGCATCATTTATTCAATTTTGTGTGTGTGTTTAATTTTTTAATTTTAATATTTTAATTTTAATTTTTCTACCTCATTAATTCCTTTTCTCCCTTCAAAATGACAAAATGAAGGAATTCACCCCAAAAGACAGAGCACAAAGAAACGACAGCCAGGGATTTAACCAACACAGATACAAGCAAGATGTCTGAACCAGAATTTAGATCACGATAATAAAAATACTAGCTGGAGTCAAAAATAGATTAGAATCCCTTTCTACAGAGATAAATGAAGTAAAAACTAGTCAGAATGAAAATTAAAAATGCTAAAACTGAGCTGCAATCACGGATGGATGCCACGACAGCAAGGATGGATGAGGCAGAACAGAATCAGTGATATAGAGGACAAAGTCATAGAGAATAATGAAGCAGAAAAAAAGAGGGAGATCAAGGCAAAAGAGCATGATTTAAGAATTAGAGAAATCAGTGACCCATTAAAAAGGAACAACATCAGAATCATAGGGGTCCCAGAAGAAGAAGAGAGAAATAGGGGTAGAAGGGTTATATGAGCAAATCACAGCAGAAAAATTTCCTAACCTGGGGAAAGACACAGACATCAAAATCCAGGAAGCACAGAGGACCCCCAGTAGATTCAACAAAAACCGACCATCAACAAGACATATCATAGTCAAATTCACAAAATAGGCAAGGAGAGAATCATGAAAGCAGCAAGGGAAAAAAGTCCCTAACCTACAAGGGAAGACAGATCAGGTTTGCAGCAGACCTATCCACAAAAACTTGGCAGGCCAGGTAGGAGTGGCAGGATATATTCAATGTGCTGAATCAGAAAAACATGCGGCCAAGAATTCTTTATCCAGCAAGGCTGTCATTGAAAATAGATTAAAAGTTTCCCAGACAAACAAAAATTAAAGGAGTTCGTGACCACTAAACCAGCCCTGCAAGAAATTTTAAAGAGGACTCTCTGAGGGGAGGAAAGACCAAAAAAAAAAAAAAAAAAACCCAAAAAACACTGACCAAAAGCAGCAAAGACTAGAAAGGACCAGAGAACACCACCAGAAACTCCAACTCTACAAGCATCATAATGGCAGTAAATTCATATCTTTCAGTACTCACTCTAAACATCAATGGATTCAATGCGCCAATCAAAAGACATAGGGTAATAGAATGGATAAGAAAACAAGATCAATCTATATGCTGTTTACAAGAGACCCACTTTAGACATAGAGACACCTTCAGAGTGAAAATAAGGGGATGGAGAACCAGCTATCATACTAATGGTCAACAAAAGAAAGCTGGAGCAGCCATACTTGTATCAGGCAATCTAGACTTTAAAATAAAGACTGTATCAAGAGATGCAGAAGGGCATTATATCATAATCGAGGGGTCTATCCACCAAGAAGACCTAACAATTCTAAACATTTATGTGCCAAATGTGAGTGCACCAAAATATATAAATCAATTAATCACAAACTCATCAATAGTAATACCTTAATAGGAGACTTCAACACTCCACTCACAGCAATGGACAGATCATCTAATCAAAAAATCAACAAGGAAACAATGGCTTTGGATGACACACTGGACCAGATGGCCTTAAGAGATATATTCAGAACATTTCATCCTAAAGCAGCAGAATATACATTCTTCTCCAGTGCACATGGAACGTTCTCCAGAATAGACCATATACTGGGACACAAATCAGCCCTAAGTAAGTACAAAAAGTTCGAGATCATACCGTGCATATTTTCAGACCACAACGCTATGAAACTCGAAATCAACCACAAGAAAAAATTTGGAAAGGTAAAAACAGTCTTGGAGACTAAAGAATATCCTACTAAAGAATGAATGGACTAACCAAGAAGTTAAAAAGGAAATTAAAAAGTATATGGAAGCCAATGAAAATCATTACACCATAACCCAAATCCTCTGGGATGTAGCCAAGGTGATCATAAGAGGAAAGTATATAGCAATCCAGGCCTTCCTAAAGAAGGAAGATTGCAGATACACAACCTAACCTTACGCCTTAAGGAGCTGGAAAAAGAACAGCAAATGAAACCCAAAACCAGCAGAAGACAGGAAATAATAAAGATTAGAGCAGATGGGGCAGACTGGGTGGCTCAGTCAGTTAAGCGTCCGACTTCAGCTCAGGTCATGATCTCACAGTCCGTGAGTTCAAGCCCCACATTGGGCTCTGTGCTGACAGCTCAGAGCCTGGAGCCTGCTTCAGATTCCATGTCTCCCTCTCTGTCTCTCTGCCCCTCCCCTGCTCATGCTCTGTCTCCCTCTGTCTCAAAAATAAATAAAAACATTTAAAAAATTAAAAAATATATTAGAGCAAAAATTAATGCTATTGAATCCAAAAAAACAGTAGAACAGATCAATGAAACCAGAAGCTGGTTCTTTGAAGGAATTAACAAAATTAATACACCACTAGCCAGTTTGATCAAAAAAAAAAAAAAAAAAAAAAAAAAGGAAAGGACCAAATAAATAAAATCAAGAATTAAAGAGATCACAACCAACACAGCAGAAATAAAAATAAGAGAATATTAAGAGCAATTATATGCCAATAAAATGGGAAATCTGGAATAAATGGACAAATTCCTAGAAACATACACTACCAAATCTGAAACAGGAAGAAATAGAAAATTTGAACAGACCCATAACTGTAGGGAAATCGAATTAGTAATCAAAAACCTGCCAAAAAACAAGAGTCCAGGGCCAAATGGTTTTCCAGGGGAATTCTACCAAACATTTAAGGAAGAGTTAACACCTATTCTCTTGAAGCTCTTCCAAAAAAGAGAAATAGAAGGAAAACTTCCCAACTCTTTCTATGAGGTCAGCATTACCTTGATTCCAAAACCAGACAGAGACCCCACTAAAAAGGAGAACTATAGACCAATTTCCCTGATGAACACAGATGCAAAAATCCTCAACAAGATATTAGCCAACTGGATCCAACAATATATTTAAAAAATTATTCACCACAACCAAGTGGGATTTATACCTGGGATACAGGGCTGGCTCAGTATCCACAAAACAATTAACGTATTCATCACATCAACAAAAGAAAGGACAAGAACCATATAATCCTCTCAACAGGTGCAGAGAAAGCATTTGGCAAAATACACCATCCTTTCTTGATAAAAACCCTCAAGAAAGTAGGGATAGAAGGAACATATCTTGAGATCATAAAAGCCATATATGAACGACCCAATGCTAATATCATCCTCAGTGGGGAAAACTGAGAGCTTTCCCCCTAAGGTCAGGAACAAGACACAGACGTCCACTCTCGCCACTGTTATTCAACGTAGTATTGGAAGTCTTAGCCTCTACAATCAGACAACACAAAGAAATAAAAGGCATCCAAATTGGCCAGGAGGAGGTCAAACTTTCACTCTTCGGAGATGACATGATACTCTATATGGAAAATCCAAAAGATTCCACAAAAAAACTACTAGAATTGATTCATGAATTGACCAAAGTTGCACGATATAGAATCAACGCACAGATATCGGTTGCATTCCTATACACCAACGATGAAGTGACAGAAAGAGAAATTAAGGAATCGATCCCATTTACAGTTGCACCAAAAACCATAAAATACCTAGGAATAAATCTAACCAAAGGGGTGAAAAATCTATACACTGAAAACTACAGAAAGCTTATGAAAGAAATTGAAGAAGACACCAAAAAATGGAAACATATTCCATGCTCATGGATTAGCAGAACAAATATTGTTAAAATGTCAATACTTCCCAAAGCAATCTACATATTCAATGCAATCTCTATCAAAATAACACCAGCATTCTTCACAGAGCTAGAACAAAGAATCCTAAAATTTGTACAGAACCAGAAAAGACCCCGAATAGCCAAAGCAATCTTGAAAAAGAAAACCAAGGCAGGAGGCATCACAATCCCAGACTTCAAGCCATACTACAAAGCTGTAATCATCAAGACAGTATGGTACTGGCACAAGAACAGACACTCAGATCAATGGAACAGAATAGACAACCCAGAAATAAGCCCACAAACGTATGGCCAACTAATCTTTGACAAAGCAGGAAAGAATATCCAATGGAATAAAGACAGTCTCTTCAGCAAGTGGTGCTGGGAAAAATGGACAGCGACATGTAAGAATAAACCTGGATCACTTTCTTACACCATACACAAAAATAAACTCAAAAATGGATCAAAGACCTAAATTTAAGACAGGAAGCCATCAAAATCCTCGAGGAGAAAGCAGGCAAAAACCTCTCTGATCTTGGCCGTAGCAACTTCTTACTCAACATGTCTCCGGAGGCAAGGGAAACAAAAGCAAAAATGAACTACTGGGACCTCATCAAAATAAAAAGCTTCTGCACAGGGAAGGAAACAATCAGCAAACCTAAAAGGCAACTAACAGAATGGGAGAAGATATTTGCAAGTAACATATCAGATAAAGGGTTAGTATCCATAATCTATAAATAACTTATCAAACTCAACACCCAAAACACAAATAATCCAGTGAAGAAATGGGCAAAAGACATGAATAGACACTTCTCCAAAGAAGACATCCAGATGGCCAACTGACACATGAAAAAATGCTCAACATCACTCATCATCAGGGAAATACAAATTAAAACCACAATGAGATACCACCTTACACCTGTCAGAATGGCTAACATTAACAACTCAGGCAACAACAGATGTTGGCGAGGACACAGAGAAAGAGTATCTCTATTGCATTGTTGGTGGGAAGACAAGCTGGTGCAGCCACTCTGGAAAACAGTATGGAGGTTCCTCAAAAACTTAAAATAGAACCACCCTACGACCCAGGAGTTGCACTACTAGGCATTTATCCAAGGGATACAGGTGTGGTGTTTCAAAGGGACACATGCACCCCCATGTTTATAGCAGCACTATCAACAATAGCCCAAGTATGGAAAGAGCCTAAATGTCCATCGATAGATTAATGGATAAAGAAGATGTGGTGTACACACACACACACACACACACACACACACACACACAATGGAGTATTGCTCGGCAACCAAAAAGAATGAAATCTTGCCATTTGCAACTATGTGGATGGAACTGGAGGGTATTATGCTAAGCAAAATTAGTCAGAGAAAGACAAAAATCATATGACTTCATTCCTATGAGGACTTTAAGAGACAAAACTGATGAGCATAAGGGAAGGGAAACAAAAACAACATAAAAACAGGGAGGGAGATAAAACATAAGATACTCATAAATACAGAGAACAAACTGAGGGTTACTGGAGAGATTGTGGGAGGGGGGGATGAGCTAAATGGGTAAGGGGCACTAAGGAATCTACTCCTGAAATCATTGTTGCACTATATGCTAACTAATTTAGATGTAAATTTGAAAAAATAAAAAAATTTAAAAAAATTAGTGCAGAAATCAACAATATCAAAATCAATAAAAACAGAACAGATAAATGAAAACAAGAGCTGGTTCTTGAAAGAATTAACAAAATTGACAAACCCCTAGACAGACTCATCAAAAAGAAAATAGGACCAAAATAGATAAAAGCATGAATGAAAGAGGAGAGATCACAAACAATACTGCAGAAATACAAACAATAAGAGTTACAAGCAATTATATTCCAACAAATTGGACAAGCTGGAAGAAATGGATGAATTCCTAGAAACATATCAACTACCACAACTGAAACAGGAAGCAATAGAAAAACTTGAACAGACCCAAAACCGGTAAAGAAATCGAACCAGTAATCAAAAATCTCCCCCCCAAAAAAAAAACAAGAGTCCAGGGCCAGATGGCTTTCCAGGGGAATTCTACCAAAAATTTAAGGAAGAGTTAACACCTATTCTCTTGAAGCCATTCCAAAAATAGAAATGAAAGGAAAACTTCCCAACTCTTTCTATAAGCCAGCATTGCCTCCATTCCAAAACCAGACAAAGACCCCACTAAAAAGGAGAACTATAGACCAATTTCCCTGATGAACATGGATGCAAAAATCTTCAACAAGATACTAGCCAACCAGGTACAACAATACATTAAAATAATTATTCACCATGATCAGGTGGGATTTATACCTGGGATGCAGGGCTGGTTCAATATCCACCAGACAATTAATGTGATACATCACATTAATAAAAGAAAGGACAAGAACCATATGATCCTCTCAATAGATGCAGAGAAAGCATTTGACAAAATACAGCATCCTTCTTGATAAAAACCCTCAAGAAAGTAGGGATAGAAGGAGCATACCGCTAGATCCTAAAAGCCATATATGAAAGACCCAACACTAGTATCCTCCTCAATGGGGAAAAACTGAGAGCTTTCCCTCTAAGGTCAGGACCAAGACACAGATGTCCACTCTCGCCACTCGTCCACTCTGTTATTCAACATAGTATTGGAAGTCTTAGCCTCAGCAATCAGACAACACGAAGGAATAAAAGGCATCCAAATCGGAAAGGAGGAAGTCAAACTTTCTTCTCAGATGACGTGATACTGTATATGGAAAACCCAAAAGATTCCGCCAAAAAACAGCTAGAACTGATCCATGAATTCAGCAAAGTCGCAGGATATAACATCAATGCACAGAAAATGATTTCATTTCTATACATCAATAATGAAGCAACAAAAAGAAATCAAGGAATCAATCCCATTTATAACTGCACCAAAAAAAAAAAAAAAAAAACCCAGAAAACAAAAAAACAAAACACACATAAAATACCTAGGAATAAACCTAACCAAAGAGGTGAAGAAGTGTGCTATACCTACTTGGGCAACAATCTGGTGACTATCAAAGACAAAGTATTTAACCAGGCATTTGGGGGAGATGGCAAAGCCTTAAACAAGACAGTCCCTTGACTGCCCTTGAGTTTACACATCAGTTTATGTAAACACAGTTAATGAAAAATATTAGTGAATATACCTCTATTTTAATCACAAAAACCAAGAGACCTGTTAGAATGACCCTCAAAACCAAGTTTATTCCATCTAGAAAGATGGACCTTAACAGGAAAGGTCAAATTCATTTAACAAAATAGAGAAACTCTGGCAGAATACAAGAGTTTTGCCATCAGAAGGGTAGATGGGTGCTGGGCTGGAGAAGGTACAAAAGAAGAGACAGTGGGCTTGCAATTAGGAAGCACACTGTTGAGGTCCTCAGAACTATTCCAAGAGAAGAAAGGAATGTACTCCAAATGATACTTAGAAGAGCCAAGTCTCACTGCTGAGAGCAGGACCAATTAGAATGTAGATGGCTAAGAGCAAGCTGGGCAAGAATGAAAGTCACGATGTTAAGGTTTCATGCTAACTGTTCTCAGCTACCTGTGAAGGGGCACAAGATCCCCAGCCAGTAACCCCCTACCCTCATTCCCTTCATGTCACTGCCTCAACTCTAGGATCTACAGGAGCTCTGGATTATCTTTACTAGGAGGTATAAATGTGCCTTCACTATCCCCCTGCCAAAGTATCAAACTTCATCTCTCACTCCACCCTATGGAGGACCTCCCTTCCAGCCAGGGAAAGCTCCCCCAAGCAAGTCTTGCTCATTTGCATTCTTTGGAGTCAAGTAGACTAGAATTTCATTATCAACTCCAATATATGCTCTTTAAATGACTTCAGTTTTAAATAAAGGCAACACCTCCCATACTGTAAATTAATAGAGATTAAATGTTTCATGACATGGTAAGGCATTTAGCAAAGTGCCTGTCCAATAGTATTTGGTTTTCTTACCAACTGGCTTTTCCATGCACATCTCTTCTCAGCTATCTTCCAGCCTAGAATTACCACTTCTCACCATCTATTCCACATAATCCACATAAAGCCTCAACTCTCCTGTAAGAAATATACCCTGGCAAAGCCTTTATTCATTATACCAATTCTTCAATCCTCATCCCAGAACTCAGGAATGTACACACAGTGAATTCTCAGTAACTGCTTGGGTGATTTTAGTTGATGGATATGGGAAGAACTGTTGAAAATACTGAAGGATAGTAACAAGTACCTGTTACAGTAAATGTAAGAGAAGGATTTAGACATTTGAATAAACCATCTACACTTGAATGACCATTAGTCATGCTTTCCCAAGCACCACAAAAGTAAAACATCCCTTTTGCTAAATTACAAGAGTAAAGAATTATTAGTATAATTATCCCATTACAAATGCCAGAAGTAAGTGATTATCTTGATTTAATTTTATAGATACTTTCCAAAGTGTAGGTAGAGGCTATATATTCTAGCCTTGAAAAAAGAAGAAAAAAAAGGGTATGAATATTTCTCAGATTTTTACTAATCCATGAACCCCTGGGAAAAATGCCCTGAGTTTATCCTATAATGGCAAGTGGCCACCTTTTCTGTGAACATGAAAGAAATTCAATTTCTCTAGACACTTTTTTCCTCTGCTACCAGTGAGCTCCAAGGACTGGTAAACTCCTAAAGGAAAACCATAAAAAAAAAATTAAAAAAAAAACATAATCCAGAGAAAACAAAATCGAGCTAGTTAAACTATCACCAATAAGAAGCATAAACAGGAACAATTTTCAATTGCTTGGAATCAAAAGCTCAATTTTTAAAAAGCTTCAAAACAAGAGTTTACTGTTTCCTGGACATCTGCAGTTGAAAATACACACACACACACACACACACACACACACACACACACACACAGAGTTCTGGAAACTACTGTAGTTTACTTCATACTGAGTGATTTCCAGGTGTGAAGGGGGATAGTGGGGCAGAATAAAAAATGAAATGAACATTAACCAAAAGTTTTACCAGAGCCATATTCACATACACCTTTCTGGTTGGTAACTCTTTGCACATAAAGGTAACATGTGGCACTATGTGCTACTGGGGACTGTTTCAGGCAGATTTCCTCTGGTAAGTTCCGTACAAGACTTCTAGCTCAGAGACCCTTAGGGGAAGGGCATGGCTTACTATTATTTGTCACTGTTCTTCTATCTGGAGCAGCAAGCAGAGTAAGAGCCTTTGATGGTGAGTGCCATAGCTTCAGGAGCAGAACTGCCAGGCAGCTGTGTACGCTTCCCAGACTGTGGAACAAGCAATAAAAAGAAAAAAGCAAGAAGAGAATTGCCAACTTCTTGCAACATGGAGCCATAACTGTAAGAGCCAAGCTGGTCATTTTTCCACTCAGCCAGCCCCAAGGTTGGCGTCTGACATCAGTGTGGAGAATGACATCAGAGAGTCTCCAATCACCTGCTTGACTGACAGCCTTGCTCAAAAAATGCCAATGAGACCACAGAAAAGAGGTAGGAGGGGGAATTAATGTTGTCAAAAGGCCCTCACTTTTTGTGAAATAGACCTATTTCAACCAACTGAATAAAGCCAGACTGGCAGAGCAAGATGGAAAAAAGCTGGGGGGGGGGGGGGGGGGGGGGAGTGATTTTTCAGAAGGATAAAGTAAGACTAGCAAATTTAGGTTTAGGTATATCTGCTAAAGTTCCTCATTTCCAAGCCAGACAATAGACTTTACCTGATGTTATAGACAAAATGTTTCTGGTCCTCCAAAATTCGTATGTTGAAGTCCTAGTCACCAGTGTGTATTTGAAGGAATTTAGGTTAAATGAGGTCATGTGGGTAGAACACTGGTTAAACAGGATTCGTGTCTTTATAAGAAGAGACACCAGAGAGCAAGCTTGCATTCTCAGTGTGCATATACAGAGGAAAGACTATGTGAAGCCAAAACAACCATCTACAAGACAGGAAGAAAGTTCTCACCAAAACCAAACCCCAACAGAACCTTGGTCTTAGACTTCCCAGCCTCTAGAACTATAAGATAAATTTAAGTCATGCAATTTTTAGCATTTTGTTATGGCAATCCAAGCAGACTAACTCCAGCCAAAGGAAACAAAGGACTTGCAGAACTGATCAGAAGATGGAGAACGAGCCCAGAAACTGGCAGGATCCAAGTCAGCTCCAGAGAATGAAGAATCAGGAACTGAGCACTGGTCAGGAAGCTGCTGTTGGAATAAGGAAATTCCAACTGTTTCTAACTCCCAGGAGGATGTGTCCAATTACTTAAGCCTGGGCCATGTGTGTGGCTCCTGGTCATACCAGGAGGGACAAAGTATCTGGTCCTTCCCATTTCCATAGTGGCTTGCTGACATGTGTATTATCCCCAAGCATCACAGTGGGGCCAGGTCTTGACTCAAAAGGAAATCAAGATGTTTCTATGAAGGGAGATTAGATGCTGGGTAGGCTAAGAATTTTTAATGTCCATTACACTAAATAACTTCACAAATTCCTGATGGGCTCACCATTCTCCCAGTATGCACATCACAAGTCTGTGAGTGGGATTTCTATGGTGCAGATTCAGAAACAGTAACTTCTAGAGGGGTACCTGCCCACTGGTAGGCCTACAGGGTCAAACTTCTCTGAGCTCCAGGGAAGCTGTCTCTCTAGCTAATTTTGAGTCAGTACCACATGGTACTTGGAGGTCCTTGATCAAAATGTTGATGCTAAAAAGATAAGTTATTGATTATTATATACTTTATTCACTCATCAGTTCCATGGTCCCATCACATTAGTTCCATGATCACCCAATTACAATATTTATTGAACAGCAATGTATCACTGTTTTTGCAAAGAGTTTTATCCAGGGGGCATTTTCCCCACAACAGACAGAAAAAGATGTATAGAGACGAGCAATATAAACAGATCTATAGCTAGACAAAGACACAAAGAGACTCTTTTTTTAAATTTTTTTAATGTTTATTTATGTCTGAGACAGAGAGAGACAGAGCATGAGTGGGGGAAGGGCAGAGAGAGAGGGAGACACAGAATCCAAAGCAGGCTCTAGGCTCTGAGCTGTCAGCACCCGATGCAGGGCTCCAACTCACAAACCGTGAGATCATGACCTGAGCCAAAGTCGGTGGTTCAAGTGACTGAGCCACTCAGGCGCCCCTATAGACTCTTAAATAGAGAAAAGAAACTGAGGGTTGCTAGAGGGGAGGTGGGTAAGGGGGATGGGTTAAATGGGGGATGGGCATTAAGGAAGGCACCTGTTGGGATGAGCACTCGGTGTTGCATTAAGTGACAAATCACTGGGTTCTACTCTTGAAACCAATACTACACTGTATGTTAACTAACTTGAACTTAAAGTTTTTAAAAAGCAGGAAAAAAAACCTGAATGAGACACAGAGAAAAGAGAGCCTGAAAAGATAGAAATAAGTGTAAGAAAATAAAAATGGTTGAGATAGGAGTCATAAAAACTCACCTACAATGTTATGAATGAATAAATGCTTCTAGAAGACCAGGAGGTCTCTAGATGAACTTTCTCAGACACCAGGCTCTCTCATACACTAGGCTCTGAGTCTCAAAAGTCCAAGTGATTTGGGCACTCCTCTCCTAACCTCCCCACAGTCCCCAATGCCATTCAGCCAAGATAATGGTATTGGGGAGGAGACAGAATCTCAAAGCTTTGCTAAACGATCCCCTGTATCAAACATCAAAACATTTGATGGCCATTGCTAGAATACATGAATTCATCAAAGTCGCAGGATATAAAAATCAACATACAGAATCTGTTGCATTTCTATACACCAATAGTGAAGCAGCAGAAAAGTCAAGGAATTGATCCCATTTGCAACTGCACCAAAAACCTTAAAATACCTACAAATAAACCTAACTAAAGGGGTAAAAGATCTATACTCTGAAAACTACAGAATACTTATGAAAGAAATTGAAGAGGACACAAGGAAATGGAAAAGCATTCCATGCTCATGGATTAGAAGAGCAAACATTGTCATAAATGTCTATACTACCCAAAACCATCTATAAATTTAATGCAATCCCTATCAAAACACCAACACTATTTCTTTCAGAGCTCGAACAAATAATCCTCAAATTTGTATAGAACCACAAAAGACCTGAAATGGTCAAAGCAATCCTGACAAAGAAAAAAAAAAAAAAAAACTGGAGGCATCATGATCCTGGATTTCAAGCTATATTACAAAGTTCTAATCATCAGGATAGTATGGTACTAGCACAAAAACAGGCACGTAGATTTATAGAACAGAATAGAAAACCCAGAAATGGACCCATAACTATACGGTCAACTCATTTTTGACAAAGCAGGAAAGAATACCCACTGAAAAAAATATGGTCCCCTCAACAAATGGTGTTGGGAAAACTGGACAGTGACATGCAGAATGAACCTGGACCACTATCTTACACCATACACAAAAATAAATTCAAAATGGATGGAAGACCCAAATGTGAGATAAAAAACCATAAAAACTCTAGAGAAGAACACAGGCAGCAACCTCTTTGACCTTGGCCCAGCAACTTTTTTAATGTTTATTTTTGAGAGAGAAACCCAGCAGGAGCATGGGAGGGGCAGAGAAAGAGGGAGACAGTACAGAGTCTGACACGGGGCTCGAACCCACGGACCGTGAGATCATGACTTGAGCTGAAGTCAGATGCCTAACTAACTCAGCCACCCAGGCACCCCTTGGCCACAGCAACTTCTTACTAGACACGTCACTAAAGGCAGGTGAAACAAAAGCAAACATGAACTACTGGGACTTCAAGATAAAAAGCTTCTGCACAGAGAAGGAAACCATCAAAAAAACTAAAAGCAACCAACAGAATGGGAGAAGATATATGCAAACACCGTATCTGATAAAGGGTTAGTATCCAAAATCTATAAAGATCTTCTCAAACTCAACACCCAAAAAACAAAAAACCCAGTTAAGACATTGGCAGAAGACATGAATAGACACTTTTCCAAAGACATCCAGATAGCTAATAGATTATCACTCATAATCAAGGAAATAAAAATCAAAACCACAATGACACACCACCTCACACCTGACAGAATGGCTAAAATTAATAACTCAGGAAACAAAGGTGTTGCTGAGGATTCAGAGAAAGGGGAACGCTCTTGCACTGTTGGTGGGAACGCAAACTGGTGCAGCCACTCTGGAGAACAGTATCAAGGTACCTCAAGAAACTAAAAATAGAACTGCTCTACCACCCAGCAATTACACTATTAGGTGCTTACCCAAAGGATACAAAAATACATATTCAAAGAGGTACATGCACCCCAATGTTATAGCAGCATTATCAGTAATAGCCAAACTATGGAGAGAGCCCAAATGTCCATCGACTGATGAATGGATAAAGATGTGGTGTACATACATACAGTGGAATGTTGCTCAGCAATCAAAAAGAATGAAATCTTGCCCTTTGCAATGACATGCATGGAGCTAGAATGTACTTGCAAAGTGAAGTCAATCAGAGGAAGACAAGTACTATATGATTTCAGTCGGATTTAAGAAACAAAACAGATGGGCATAGAAGGCGGGGGAAAGAATAGAGGGAAATAAACCCAAGAGATTCTTTATGATAGAGAACTGAGGGTTAACTGAGGGTTGATGGAGGGAGATAGGTGATGGGTACTAAGAAGGGCACTTGTTGTGAGGAGCACTGGGTGTTGTATAAAACGGATGACTCACTGAATTCTACTCCTGAAACCAATATTGCACTGTATGTTAACTAAAATTTAAATTAAAAATAGAAGGAAAAAAAGTATTTGATGGCCAGAGCTTGATTTTCTGCAATAAAAGGATATGAACAGACAAACCAGCCTGGAGTGTCAGGTTCTGACACTCTGCTGAGTGAGCTCCTAAGAAACAGTTTGTTCCATGACATTTCTCCTAAATTATGGGAGTTGCTTTGTAGGGTCTTTCTGTCCAAGATCATAGCTTATTCTTTAAAATAGCCGGTGAAGTCAAAAGATCAATAGTAAGAAAGTAATAAAATAGCAGAGATGGAGTTACCATCCTCTAAATTCCTTCAAAACAGCAAAACCTACAAACTACAGAAATACAAGACAACCAGAGTGTAAATAAACAACATGTGAACACATAGGAAAGGAGAGTAAACTAGCTGCACCAATGCGCGTGTGAGAATAGTCTGGATTAAGGGCTTAAGTGTGCCACTTATCCTCACACAAGTAATGACTTTTCTGGGCCTTAATTTCCTCACCTGTTCAATGAGACCTGAGTTAAATGACCAACAAGGTGACTTCCATCCCAGAGAGGAGGTCATTCAAAGTTTTTGATGCATTGAGTCAACAAGTGGTGTGGATTTAGGGAAGGTTTCTTGCAAGAGGGGAAATTCTCAACCTGTGCTTCTTGGACTCCACAAATTTTGTTACACACATTCAACAGACTCTCTTATGCCCACCTACAGGCCAAATCCAGTTCTTGCAGTTCAGAACTTACTTTAACTCTTCTGCTGCTTTTGCACTGCTTACCAGTTTGCCTTTCTTCAAATCTGTCCTTCCTTGATGCCCCTGAGAATCCCCTCTCCTGGTTCCCTTCAGGCCCTCTGCCTCTCCTTCTCAGACTCTCCTCTCCAGCTGTTCCTTTTCCTCCCCTGCTCAATGCTAACAACTCCTTAGCTCTGTCCTTGGCTTTTCACTTATTCTCCTACACGTCATGTCTGGACAATTTTATCCATACCTGTGGCTACAAATACCAACTGCAGAGTCCCTCATCTTTATCTCTAATGGAGGTTCCACTCCCAAGTTCCAGATCCAGATAGCAATCATTTATCATATTCTACGTTCCTAAGAGCCTCAACTGTAACAGGCTCAAAACTGAACTAAGATCCCCACCCACAACCTTGCCCTTCCACTAGTTCAGTGAATGATGCTACAACCTACTCAGGCATCTGGAAGTCATCAAAGCCTCCCTCTCACATAATTGGTCTTCAAGTCCTGCCATCCCATCTCCAACCTATCTCAGGTCCAGCCCCTCGTTTTCATCCCCACTGCCATAACCCAGCATTAAGCCCTCAGTCTTCCTTCTACTCCCCTGCCTATCCTACCTCACCCATTCCAAGCACACCAGAGCTATATTTCTAACATAATATTTACTGATTCCCATCCACTCAATATTCTTCATACATTGTCAAATACCCAATAAAATAAAATGAGTGCATCTGCATGGCAAACACCTAGTAACCATGGTACTAGACTATTGTAACTGCTTTCAGCTTGCATCACATTGTACTGTGTTGTAGCTGCCTGACTGTGCCAATTTCACCTTTACATGGCCAGTGCTTAACAATGCCTAATGCAGGGCTCAAAAAAAAACCAACCACAATGATTACCTCAATGGATGAATGAACCGATACCTCAAATTCCCCTCTCACAAAATTTCCCCCTACATGCAGTATTACATTATTTTTATTGTAACCATGCTAAAATAACCAGATATTCATTTTTAATCTTAGATGTTTTTCTTTTATTGAAATTCATGTTAGTTGAATGGTTAGTTGAAACCATACATGTAGTATTGGTTTCAAGAGTAGAATTTAGTGATTCATCACTTACGTATTAACCAGTGTTTATCCCAACAAGTGCCTCTTAATACCCACCACCCATTTTAGATCATGCCTCCACCCACCTCTCCTCCAACAACCCTTAGTTTGTTCTCTATAGTTAAGAGTCTCTCATGGTGTGCCGCCCCAGTTTTATTTTATTTTTTGTTTTATTTCTCCTTCCCTTCCCCTATGTTTTATTTCTTAAATTCTGCATGAGTGAAATCACATGTTGTCCTTCTGATTGATACCTTACAGTTTAAATCAGTAAGACCTTAAGTGAGCTCAAATCAGTGGTTCTCAACTGTGGATACACTTTAGAATCACCTGAAGTGTTTTTAAACCTGACTCCAATCCAGACCAATGAAATCCAAATTCAGCCTTTGTATTTACTGTAGCTGTTTTCATTGGAAAGAAAAAAGATAAAAAGAGCCAACATTCAAAGAGATTCACATCATGCTTGATGGATAGCTTTTTATACATGGTAGCTTATATACTGTTAAAAAAAAAAAAAAAATCAATCCATGAAGTAGAATCCTCTTTTTCTTTATGAGGCACCTGAAATGCAAAGAGATTAAGTTACTTGAATGGGTCACCCACCTAATATGTGGTGAGTATAGGACTGAAATCCAGAGCTGTTTGCTTCCAAAGAACATGTGATTTCCTCGGTCTGATAATCCCCCTTTAGGCAGTGTAAAATAGGACAAGACCGAGAGGAAGGGAATACGAAAGAAGAATAGCTCTAACTGGCACTGGATTCCAATGTGAGGAATAACCCATAGTCATCCTGAGTCCAATGTGTTATACTGAACCATCCATTTGGACATACAGGTTTGGAGTTTTAAAAACAAACATGATCATTTGCCAAATGCCTAGGTAATAATGGTTCTGGGAAAGAATTTTAGATGCTTGTGAAGGTTAATTTTATATGTCAATTTGACCATAACAGGAAGTGCCCAAATTAAACAGTATTTTTGGCTGTATCTATAGGTTTCCAGATGAGATTAGCATTTGGACCAGTGGACTCATTGAAGCAGACTGCCCCCCCCACACACACACACACACAGTGTGGGTGGGCATCATCCAATCCCTTGAGGGCCTGAATAGAACAAGAAAGGTAGAGAAAAGGAGAGACTCACCCCTTTTTCTTCCTGCCTGCCTACCTACCAGAGCTGAAACATTGATCTTCTCCTGCTCTTAGACTGGGATTTACATCACTAGCTCCTCTGTTTCTTAGGCCTTTGGACTCAGACTCAAATTATACCACCTGCCTTCTTGGATCTTCAACTTAAAGATGGCAGATCATGGAACTCCTCTGCCTTCATAATGTTGGCCAATTCCTCATAATATAAATACACATACAATTTTTTCTGGTTTTGTGGAGAACTCTAATGCAAAAATTAGAATATGAGAGGGGTGCCTGGGTGGCTCAGTCAGTTAAGTATCTGACTCTTGGTTTCAGCTCAGGTCATGATCTCACAGTTTCAGAGTTTGAGCCCTGCGTCAGGTTCTGCACTGCCAGTTCAGGGCCTGCCTGGGATTCTGCATCTCCCCTTCCTCCTTCTCTCTCTCTCTCTCTGTCTCTGTCTCTGTCTCAAAATAAACTTAAAAAAAGGGGGGGCGCACCTGGGTGGCTCAGTCGTTGGGCGTCTGACTTCGGCTCAGGTCATGATCTCACAGTCCATGAGTTCCAGCCCCGCATCGGGCTCTGTGATGACAGCTCAGAGCCTGGAGCCTGTTTCCCATTCTGTGTCTCCCTCTCTCTCTGTCCCTCTCCCACTCAAACTCTGTCTCTCTCAAAAATAAACAAACATTTAAAAAATTAAAAAAAAAAAAAAAAAAGAATATGATGAAAGAGGACATTTCCATAGTCTCAAACTATCTCCCCGCCAAGGAACTTACTTACAAAGGGGAAAGTACTAACTTTAGTGGAGAAGCCTAGCAGACACTACCTTAACCTAGTAAGCAAAGTTAATATCTCCATAATAAGACAGATTAGTATCATGTGCATCTTAATATAATGTGTACTGAGAAGGCTACCATGTCTATGGTATCCTTGCCAAAAATGCACAACTTTATGAGAAAACATCAGAGCAACTAAATTGAGAATCTACAAAATAACTGGCTGAGGGGCGCCTGGGTGGCTCAGTCGGTTGGGCATCCGACTTCGGCTCAGGTCATGATCTCGCGGTCCGTGAGTTCAAGCCCCACATCGGGCTCTGGGCTGACAGCTCAGAGCCTGGAGCCTGTTTCGGATTCTGTGTCTCCCTCTCTCTCTGACCCTCCCCTGCTCGTGCTCTGTCTCTGTCTCAAAAATAAATAAATGTTTAAAAAAAATTTTAAAAACAAAATAACTGGCTGATCCTCATCAAAAGTGCCAAGATCATCGAAGAGACCAAGGAAATGTTCCAGGTTAAAGGAAACAAAGGGGATACAACAAGATGCAGTGTTCCTTAACTGGATTCGGGACCAGAAAACAGACATCAGTGGGACAGTTTGTGAAATCTGAATAAAGTATGTAATTACATAGTATTTTATTAATGGTATTTTCTTGCTTTTGGTGATTATACTATAGTTATATAAGATGTTGATATTTGGGGAATTCAGATGAAGGATATGTGGAACCAATTTTTACCACTTTGAATCTGAAATTCTAAGTTAAATTTTTTTAATTAAAGAAGTTTTAAGGTTCGATATAAAGTTGAAGGACTCGTTTTCACCCATGAGTCTGAAGACTCTGAAAGGAGTACTGTATTATGGGTGTCATTTGCCTCTCAAGGTGAATACATTTTACAAACAAACAACAAAAAAAACTCCTTTACATGTGTAAAAAGTAACACTTGTTATATTACCAATCTTCTTACAATCTCCTATGTTTTTTTTTTTCTTAAAACCCTACAGAGGTTTCTCACATCCGCCTCACTAAGTACCACCGATATATAAGAAGTTAAGTGACTCCCACAGCTCCCAGGGCCAGTAAATAGAGGCAGAAGTGGAAACAGGTGTCTGCTCCACCTGCGAGGCCCCTTCCACCAGGCTGCACTGCCTCACGAGTCTTCCCTCCAGAGAGCACCAAAGAAAGACCCATTTCCCAAGACGTTTCAGAGACACCAAAAAGCTCAAAATGAGGGAAAAGCATGACAGACTCCACACTTGTGAATTACTATGCTAGAAGGTTCACAAAAATCTCTTCCTATAATTAAAATGTTACTTTTAAAGTAGCATAGCCAAACATTTTACACTTAGGGGAGAGAAAAGAAACTAATCCTTTCCCTAAGATCTTTAATGAATGTGATAATAGTTAACATTTATTGAGAAATTACTATTGCCAATCATTGCTCCAAGTTCTAATATGTTAGTTCATTTAATTCCTGAAACAGCCCTATGTTGTACATAAAGTATTCTTCCAGTTTTATAAATGAGGAAATGCAAGCATTGGGAGTTTTAGCAACATTCCCACAGTCACACAGCTGGGGGGATGAAGACAGCTCAGTGAGGTCAGATTGGTCTAGGATCTTTTTTCCAGCATTTCTAAGAAGATTTTGCCTCTTCCTATAAACTCTCCAGTTTTTCTATCTCCTTCCAAATTCCATATCACCTTCATAAGACTGCCCTCCATCATCACAACCTCTCTCCAGATCTTTGAGAAGGAATGGCTTCAAATAGTGAAAGCTAGAATGTTGTTCTGTCTGTAACACTCACGTCATAATCTCACAGTTTGGGAGTCTGAGCTCTCTCAGCAAAGAATCCATATCAGGCTCTCTGCTGTCAGCAGAGCCTGCATCAGATCCTCTGTCCCCTCTCTCTCTGCCTCTCCCCTGCTAGCACACATGTACTTTCTCCCTCTCTTTCAAACATACAAAAATTTAAAAAAATAAAAGTGTGCACTCTGCCCAAAACCACACCAGAAGGCATGGGAAGAGGGGACATGATAAAAATTAGATGTAATGTCCCTACTCTTTTAGATGCTTCAATCTCTTCAAAGAACTCCTTTTAAAAATAAAGATCTTGGGGGCGCCTTGGTGGCTCAGTTAAACATCACACTCTTGATTTTGGCCCAGGTCATGATCTCACAGTTCATGGGTTTGAGACCCAAGTCAGGCTCTGCACAGACAGTGCAGAGCCTGCTTGGGATTCTCTCTCTGCCCCACCCCAGCTCATGCCCTTGCTCTCTCAAAATGAATAAACTTAAAAAAAATAAAATAGATTTTTCACTATCCTCAAGGGGAAAAAAAGTTACTCTCTTCTTTGCTCATAAGGAATTCATGTGTGGATTAGTATCCTTTATTAGCCATAGGTGGATAGCAATCCTGCCTTTGCCAATGGTCCGGATGCATAGTTCAACAGGGATCAGGTCAAAAAATGCTTGATTAGCTCATTCACAATTATTATAACCATTCTAAGAGACTTCTCCAAGGAGGTAGTCAATAAGCCATTTGATTAGCTATGTCTCTTCAACAACAACATTTTCTCCTTGTTGTACAGAGATATCATCAACCGAACATTAGTAACAATTTTGAACTATATTTTCAATGGTTGTGGGAAGATACTCTCTGAACTTACCCTTCTGTGAACAGTAGCAGCAAGTTCGTTCTGGGGTTGGCAAATCCCTCAACAGCCTCTGAGGAGATCAGACCCCTATTCTTGTCCTGGTCAGTTCTCTACTCCCAAGTTTAGAGGCTGATCAGCCAATCTAGGACCTTTCAGGGCAGGTTCATCTCCTGCACTCTCCTGCTATTTGCTATTTGTCTATGCAAATGCATTTTAATCAAAAGACTTCACAATTCCCCTGTACTGTGATAAAGCATTTCTTGGACAGGATGGCTTACAGATGACAGGCTGCATAGAAAGTTTTAAATCCTACCTTGAAGATCCATACAACCTCCCAGATAGCTGCAGGGGAAAAAAATCCCATTATCTCTCATAATCCCATACAGTACTAAAAGGTCAAGAAAGACATTATTTGGACCAAACTTTGTTGCTGCTATACTGATACACTCAGGAAACTCTGAATAAAGTTTGAAGCCCTAACTCTTTTGCCTACTGTACCACGCACCTCCCTCCTACACACACGCCCCCTCCCCACCCACACACACCTTGCACTTCCCATTCCCTCTTCTGATTGAAGTTAAATTCAGATAGAGAACTCAGACAGCAAACCTTATAGGAAGGGAGAGGTGGTGGCAATGGTAGCATAATATTAAAAGAGCTCAGAACACCGATCTTATTCTTAGTTACTATATTCACATTTCCTAAGTTTTGTTTTTCTAGAAATGTGGATATTTAGCTTTTCAATGCTGGCAGTCTTTCTTAACTTGGATGTGGGGGATAATTTGTTATGATTGAGGAGTAAAATGAAGCTGCTCAGGGACTTTTAGACAGGACTCACAAGTCAAATCCCTTTTCCAATTCCTGGGCGATCATTCAAAGCGCCAAGGCCCCACGTATGCATTCTGGAGTGTTTTAAGGCTAAATCTCCACTGAACTCTGCCTGACTCAGCCAAATTTCCCCAGGTACCACAGACCCACAGAGGACACTTGTAAGGGGTGAATGGTGCCAAGCCCCCAGGCAAGTACTGATGGTTCAATCTGCCTACAATATAACAAAAACACACCCCCATTATGATTCCTCAAGATGGAACATGGTTGAAATAGGCTTCCACCAGGCTATATAACCATACCATGTTTACAATGTGTCCAACTAAAAGTCCACAGATGGTTGGGGTGCCTAGGTGGCGCAGTCGGTTAAGCGTCCGACTTCAGCCAGGTCACGATCTCGCGGTCCGTGAGTTCGAGCCCCGCGTCAGGCTCCGGGCTGATGGCTCGGAGCCTGGAGCCTGTTTCCGATTCTGTGTCTCCCTCTCTCTCTGCCCCTCCCCCGTTCATGCTCTGTCTCTCTCTGTCCCAAAAATAAATTTAAAAAAACGTCGGAAAAAAATAAAAATAAATAAATAAATAAATAAATAAATAAAAGTCCATAGATGGAAGTCATTTATGTTGCTGAAAAACAAACATGAGGTTTTTAAGATCTCAACTATAAGCATCTCAATCTTTGTGCAACCTGTGTAGCATCCTTTACATCTCGAGCTTCCCATATGCAGGAATCAGCTCACAAAGATACAGTAAACCTCACTTACCCGTGGGGGATATGTTCCAAGACCCTCCCCAGTGGATGCCTGAAACCACAGATTGTACTAAACCATATATATGGTTTTCCTTTACATACGTACGTAGGATAAAGTTTAATTTAAGAGTTAGGCAGGGTAAGAGACTAACAATTATGATATACTGTAATAAAAGTTATATGAATGAGGGCCCTCTCAAAGTATCTTATTTTATAGTACTCGCTCTTCTTGTGATGATGGGAGATAAAATGCCTACGTGAGGAGATGAAAGGAGGCTGAGGGACATAGGCACTGTGACATTGAGTTAGGCTACTACTGACCTTCAGATGATTCATCAGGAGGAAGACTATGTGCTTCCAGACTGCAGTTGACCACAGGGGAATTGAAACTGCAGAAAGCGAAACCCCAGATAAGTGGGGAAAACTGTACTTACTGCTCAACACCTGAAGAATCTAAAGGTCACATGAATGTCTCTTATTTCTCTAGTTCTTACCTTTTCTTTCTTTCCTTCCCACCCACCTCCCCACCATAACCACCCAGACATACTTCTCACATTCCAAGTCTCTGGCCTTTTCCATACTGGACAATCTAATAATTATGATTTATATAGAAGCTGGTGGAAGGTACAAACTCAACAGACCCCTGTGCCACTATGAATAAAGTTAGGCAGACATCATTATAATGTAGTCACAGACATGAACAGAAAGCCTTCAACCTGATGTCTTTTTATTTTTCCATCCAATCCTCCATAGATTCCCATAGCTTCTCAGAGGTATTTTGGCACAGAAAACCGTTCACCAAAAAAATAAGGCAACTATGAAAGCATACTGTTCCTTGCTTCCATCTAGAGCACTTATTAGAGTTCCTCCTATATTTCATCTGATGAAGAAAAAAAAAAGTACTATGCCTTAAGAAAAAGGTTGAGAACATCTTATACTCCAATTTTCGGGTCTTACAGATGGATATACTGAGGCCAGAGCAAACAAAGGAAGAGAATTAAAGCAGAAAGTTCCTTGGGATCCATACAGCAACATGATGGTATACGTAAAACTTTATGAAGATTTAGTCTGGGATCAGAGCTGACATCTATAGACCTTTACAACCTTAAGTTGGTGGGCTTATAAACATTTTTTGGAGACCTGGTCTCCCCCTGTGAACATATTCCCCCCAGGACAGCCCCCTCGAAGCAGCCAGACAGAGTTGGCTACTGTGGAGACCTTTAGTATGCCCTCCAGAGCTCCAGCTTCTTTAAGATGTCCCACAAGTCCTAATAGGGAATGTCTGAAAATAATCCAGGGGTCTATCCATGGACAATGGAATATTTTATAGTAATAAAGAATGAGGACAAAAGACCTTCAGAAGGTAAGTACTATGGCTCTGGGCTTTGACTGGCCTTCCTACCCTCACCCTACCAAGTGACCTCCATGCTCTCCACCCCCAGCAGTGACCTGTGCACAGGGACCTGGAGGGGATCTCTGGGTCAACTGACTTCTCTGCACCCAGCCAGGATTTAGTGTGTTGGTCCAGCAGCTGGCAGGTACATGTGTGTGTGCAAACTGAGTCACGGGGCAGAATCTCTGACTGAGGCCAGAGACTATCACTACATTCTTGAAAGTGAGATCTTAAATAGCAAAGTAAACATTATAAGTCAAGAGAAAGACAGCAGAAGCGAAACATTTTCTACTTTTAGTGCCTTTAACAGCACTATTTTCCTGCTATCTGAACAAGGGATCTGTTATGAGCTGAACTATGTCCTGCATGATTTTATATGCTAACGCCCTAATCACCAGTACCTTCAGACTAGGGCTGTATTTGGAGAAAAGGTCTTTACACAGGCAATTATGTTAAAATCAGGTCCTTAGGATGAGTACTAACCCAATAGGACTGATAGCTTTATGAGAAGACATTGGACAAAGAGACATCACACGGAAGACTGACCGTGTGAGGACATGGAGAAAGCGAGCCTTTGCAAGCCAAGGAGAAAAGCTTCTGTAAAGACCAACCCTGCTGACGCCTTAATCTTGGCACTTCCAGTCTCTCCCGAATTGTGGGAAAACAATTTGTCATTCAAGCCACCCAGTCTGAGGGATTTTGTTATGTTAGCCCTTGCAAATTAATGTAGAGCCCCATATCTTCATTTTTGCACTAGTCCCTGAAAATTATGTAGCCAGTTTTGACGTTTTACTGGATAAATTAAACCCTGCTTTGGGATGATTTTAACCCAGAACTATATAGGGAAGGAGAGTCTAAGAAATTTAATTCCCAGCTTATCTAAGCTGGCAATCCAGCACAGGAAAGCATGAAGATTCCTGGAAAAGAAAATACATATTCTTCTATGCCATGGCATCAGTATTTGTGGAATGCTGATTGCATATTTAATACTTCCCAGGACACAGAGGGCTGTGTGCAAGTAGATCTATGCAGACCTATGTATTGCTGAAATAAATTTCAGTTTACCTGTAGTTCAAGGTGTAAAATCTGGCAAATAACCTGAACATTGTCATAAGTGTTTTATTGAAATTGCATTTTGATATGTCCCAATTGAGTCTTACCAAAAAAAGTTTCCTTGCTCTTAAACCATGAACATGTGAACTTACACACAATTTGACACATGTGCTCCTTATCACCAGAGTATATGAAGCATCCATGACAGCTTAGCTACAAATGCTTATTCATTTTTATTTATTGTTCAACTTTATTTCAGCATACTCAAGAACTTGATTATAGGTTCTATAGCTGTGTTTTAAGTTTTTTAATTTCAGTTGTTGCTGGAAACATTGTATTAGACATTAAACATTTTTATTACTTAAAAAGAAGAATGAGGAAACACCTTCAGTACTAAAAATATTCTCTCCAAGTGATAGTCCTACTAAAAACATAAAACCAGGAGAATAATTTATATATATGCATGAAATATATCTAGAGAGCCATGGGGAGGGGAAATTTATGCCCAGTAGAAAGGGGTGGGAGACTTTTTCATCAACCTCTTTGTACCTTTTGATTTGAGTAACAGTTCAAATGTATTCTGATTGAAAAACAGTTTTGTTTAAAAAAAAAAAAAAACCCCAGTTTCAAAATCTGCCTTCAATTTTGTTTTAGTATAGGACTCTTAAAATCTATGATTTATTTTCTCTTTACTCTCCATGGGTACCTCAATTTCCCTTCCTTGAGAAAAAGAACTATTTGTCCCTCCATTTGATTTTATGATAAACTTGCTGCTGGCTTTAAGTTCAATTGCCCGAGCTCACAGCATCCAATAAAGTCGGGCAGAGAAGATAGCTGCTTCCTGAAGTTTTAAAACACTCAGCTTTCACATCTCTGGCTCCCTCACATCCTCCAACCTAAGGCTGCCAGATCCTTCTTGCAGTGCTCTAGCCAAATGCATCATGGTCCCACCGTGGTGGTGTCGGAACCGTTCTTCCAGGGACAATTAGGGCCCAGTGCTTCACATCCTTCTGATGTCCGAAGTGTATCCCATGTCAAGCTAAAACTTCCTTCTTCAGTTAATCACATCCCAAGAGCAACTGAGACCTTAAATTTATAATCTCTCAGCAAGCACTGCAGCCAAAATTGTACTATTCTCACTAAAATAGGTGTATTATATTTGATACTTGGTGTTCCAATAACTTTTCATGGGTAAGATGTGGGAGGAAGTGCTGGGAATCTCACCCTGCAGTGCCCCCTACTGGTCATTTTAAGAAGAGGTTGAAGGAATGGAGGGAATGGTAGGGACTTTCTAAAGGGTGCTAAGAGATTCATTCTGTGGTAGGCCTGGGATTTTCCCCCCCTATATGCCCTTCGAGTTGGGTATTATTTTGGTACCTACACTCCCCTAGTTACAAGCTTACAGAAAATACCTCTAAGTCACATTGGTGAGGATCCAGTGTCAGTAGAAGGGAAAGAACTCCAAACTACAGACAGAAAGAAGAGAACCCCACAAGTGGGGGGAACAAAGTGCCTCAAATCTTAAGGGCTGCCCCATCCTGGCCCCCAACCCAGAAAGGGTGGTCATAATAGGACAGAACATTGATTTCATCTGCCAAAAACCCTATGCTGAAATTCTCCGATTTTTTTTCCCTCATGAATTTTCTTTCTCTTTCAACATGCAAATAACTCTGGGAAAGTTATATGCATTGGTTTTACATTTGCTTTAGTGGAATTTCCTTGAAACAGATTGGCTTTGACTAACAACTTGGTTTGGGGTTAACTGGGACTGAAAGTTTTAAGACTTGCATTAAGGAATCTGGAGCACGTTCAAGAAGGGAGGCCCAGAGGCCTGGGTTCCAGGGGCCTTTAGGTACCCAAGGGCAGCAGAAGGACCCTGAAGGAATTATAGAAGGACCCTGAAGGAATTTGTGAACACTTAAATTTTCCCTAGGGTAGCAAGGTGTTCAGATGGTACCACTCCCATCTCCAAGTGTGGGCCATGTCCCAAAGCTTAGAAAATAGATGCCAAGGCCATCCCCACAGGATTTGCAAGGGGGTCACCAAAGAAATTCTTTTTCCAAAGAGAGCTCATCACCCACGTCCTGACAATATAAAAAGCAATGTATTCATTGGAAGAGAACAGAGCTAGGAGGTAGAAGATATTTTAAGAGAGTTGGTGCTCCAAGAGTCCTCCTCATCATGGACAAGGAGGAAGTGGTGCCTCCCCGCCCCCAACCCCTACTTTCTGTGAAGTGAGGGATTCTTCAAAAGAACTTAGAGTTTGTCCTTTGTTCCCTGGAGACTGCAGGACTGACACCGGACTTGTCCCTCAAGTGTTAAAAGGTAAGAAACTAGCTGAAGTATCCTGCCTGCTGACAAGGACAACAAAGGAACAGCCAGCCTTTCCAGAGTTTGGTGTGGTAAAGATGTTCAGGACTTTCCTGTTGGGCAACCATAAACCCGCATGGAAGAAAAATAAATAGAGACTTGGTTTATCTTAAATAGATCCCCTAGAAGGTCAAAGTGATCCCAACATAGGGACATCACAAGGAGTCAGGAACTGAGAAACACAAATGTCCACTGCCCATAGCAGGGGAGCTGTGGGTGACAAAATGCTATGACTGGAAGCCCTGAAAACTCACTGAAAGCCTCCCTCTCCCCAGGAGTAAATACTAGCACTGTAGCATCCAACCCACCCAGGCACCCCAATGCCAGATAACAACTGTTCTGTCAAATAAGACCTTCCAGCTCTTGCTCATGTCCTCCCACTGCCACCCAGTGCAGTCCAAGGAGTGATGCTGAGGTAGAAGAACAAGGAGAGGAACAGAGGAGCCAGCCAAGCCCTCCCTTTCTCTCCACACAGGCTCACAACTCAAAGAGCCTGATGTGGAGGAGAGGAAAACTTGGCTTTAACAAAACTTTGCAATGACGGCAATTATTCCTTTATTCATTAATAGATAAGGAAGAAAGACAAGGAGTTCCACTGCAGTTCGGGTGATGATGCTGGAATACATTCTGTGTATGCCTCTAAGTGTAAGGAAAACACAAACACCTGAGACCTCTCAAGGTGTCTCTTTTAATCTTCTAGTCTAAGAAACAAGACTTGGGAAGGATAACAAGTAGTACTGAATAGCACTTTCCAAACCACAGTCACATGTTATTACTCTATTTCATTCCCATTATCATCCCCATTTCAAAGATGAAAAAAAAAAAAAACAAGGTTCTGAGAAATAACTCACCCTGGGAGCAAGTGCACCTGTAACTGAATTTGAACCTAGCCTGACTCCAGGGTACTGAGAGCACCATTTGTAAAACTCAACTTTCAGCTTCTCTGGAAAAATTCTGAAAGCTTCAATGGATACAAAGGATTTGGTGCTTTACTTCCTAGCTACTAATCCGTTAATGTGATCCACTGGCTAAATGCCAGAAGCCAAGCCTACCAGCCAATAAATGTCCCTTCAAGACGACCATCACTGATTTTCCTGTGCCTTCTTAAACTCCTTAAAATACTCCTGAAAATTGATCATCTTCAGTTACTGAAAGATAGTTAGGAGGTCCTTTTTACACTGTCAAGCTCTGGACCGCTAGATCATTTCATGGTTTCTCACAGCCTGCCCCAGTCTCCAGACCATCTCATTGCCCAGGCATATAGGCTTTCCGGTGAGCTGTGTTTCTCTACAACCCACAATAAGCTTTGCTTGTTCCTCAAAGCTGAAATAGGGGTTTTTTTCCACACTAACAAATCCCAACACGCGTTGTTTCCATAACAACTAGTTAAACGTTGTAAATGATTTTTAATTATTTAGGTCTGGGATACAGCATTCACATTTTCTCAAACAGCATGGCAGGTTTTATTAACCCAGATTATTGGCCAGCCCCCCTCCCTTCTCTTTTATCAAAAAGATGGAAGAGAAGGAAGGAAAGGACAAAGAGGAAGAAAAGCCCAATGCAATAATACAGAAACAGCCCAATGCAATAATACAGAAAAATAAATTCAAGGCAGGAAGGAGGTTTGACATTCATCCGTTCTCCTGGGGTACCAAACTCAGGTGGATAGAACAGCAGCTCTTCTCTCGTACCCCTCACACATCACAAGAGAAACTAGTCTTCACTTTCTGGCAGCCCCTTGCTTCATAGCCAGAAGCCTCTCTCCTGCCTTTTCCTTTATCATGGCAACCACTCCAGATACAGTTGTTTCATTCTTAGTTACACCAACTTCTAACTTCTTAGCAGTAAACTAGACTCACAATGTGCTTACAGCCAAGGTACTTTATTGTCCAAGAGGGGAGCCAAGAAATCAATTTGCAACTTTAAAAAGGCCATGCGGTAGGACAAATGGAGAGGCAGGATTCACTGACGTTGCCTCCACCCCTACATTCCCACCACTGACCTTAGGAAAGTAGACAAGAGTTCCTATCCTGGCTTGGCCTGGGACCTCAGAACAGCTCTGGCACCATATAAGCCTCAGAAGGGCTAGAGTTTGGACTGGTGGGCTTGTCTGCCACATCAATGGTCCCTAAACCTTGGGGTTTAGGCATTTCCCTCCCATTGGCTCTAAAAAGCAAACCCCAAACTAGCTCACTTTCTAGTCCTCCCATCTCTGTCCTGTTAGAGCCTGGTTTCTTTCCCTCAGCTTCAGTGTTCTGAACCTTGGTTCTGTACCCCAGTAGGAGGCATGAACTACTTTCTCTCACTCTTGTCTCACTTACTATAAACCTTGCCTCTATCCCTATCCCTAAACCTCCTCCAGGTTTAACACTTACCTATGCTCTCCTGGCATTTGAACCTTGGCCTCCCTGACCATGATCTCCGGGTCACTTCCCTGATCCAGCTCCAGCAGCGCAGAAGGGCCTGTTTTACAGACATGAGAAACAGGTACAGTGAGCTTGAACTGCCTGCCCCAAGAAGAAAACCTGATTATATAACCTAGATTCTTATCATCTGCGCCAGTGGTTCTCAAACATTAAGTGGGCATCAGAATCACCTGTAGGGAATCACGAGCTTACCAGGACCAAATCCCAGAGTTTCAGATTCAGAAGGCTTAGCATGAGGTCTGATCATTTGCATTTCTAACAGGTTCCCAAGTGATGTTGTTGTCTGGGAACTGCACTTCGAGAACTCTTGCTTCTATACCGTTGTCTGCATTTAAAACAGGTCAATTAAATCAATCATTAGAGGGGCAGCCTAGGCATTTCAAAAGCCCTTCAGATGATTCTAACATGTAGCCTGAGTTGAGAACCACAGGTACATCCTTACCACTCAAGGCACAATCCACAGGCAGCAACAACATCACCTGGGTCCACTCAGGCCTGTTGACTCACAAGATCCCCCAGATGAGTCATACTGCTTTAAAGTTTAAGCAACACTGATAAACACTCTACTGCCTCCCAGTTCCTCTCCAGCCACTCAGCCCATTACCAGGGATCCTGGAAATCACTGTATCAGTTTCAACCAGAGAAACAAAACTGGTAAAAAGATATTATTAAGAGATTTATTGTAAGGAACTGGCTTCCAAGATTGTGGGGCTGCTTAGGCAAGTCCTAAATCCATAGGACAGGCCATCAGGAAGAGAAGGCTACACAGCTAAAGACACTATCCTAGAAAAAATTTCCTCTCTCAGGGAAACTTTGGCCTTGCCTTTTTAAGACATTTCAGTGGATTAAATCAGGCCCACTCAGATTATCTGGGATAATCCCCCTTAAAGTCAACTGACATGGGCCTTAATCACATCCACAAAACACCTCCATAGCAACACCAAGGTACAAGATTGACACATAAAACACATAAAACCAACCACTGCAACCACGGAGAATGTTTGACTTAGTAATAGAGCCCACAGCTAGCACCTTCCCTTTTATGCTCAACTGGAGCAGACAGCAGATCAATACATCTTTACCTGAGCACTGATGAAAATAGGAGTTGTGTGACAAGTGATTAGCTCTGCCTCCTTCAACTTTCATCATTGACTTCCCTTTCCCTAGGTGCTCAGAAATCCCAATAAGAAGGCAACACAAATCTTCACTTTCTCTAAAAGGGGCTATCAACTTATAAAAAACTTAAAGGGTCCTTACCATGTGTGGTTCAGAAGACTTTTCACATGTCTTCTAGCCTCCGTAAATTATAAATAATTATTACCTCTATGAGCTGGACTCTGGACTTCAAATAATACACCCTAAGATTGTGCAACACTTTTTAGCAGCCATGTCACATTATTTTGTTATTTTGAGCTTGAAGTCTACTGAATAATTCTCCATGTAAATTCCTAAAAAGCTGGATTTCCCCATAGCCCATACCTCTATGGTTCATTATTTGAACCCAATTTGAGACTTCACATTTCTTCCTTTATTAATTTTTTTTAACAGATATGCTAGGCATGAGACACACCGTCAAGTAACTTCCAGTCAGATGGGTGAGCAGAACCACATAAGAATATAATAGAGATAAGTACAAAGTAAAAGTCCGTTTTGTTAATTTTAATTCATTCTTATAACCTATAAAAATCTCTTCCTTCTGTTTCCAAGTGTATAACTACCCAACCCAGCTTTATCTTAACCACAAATTTAACAAGCATGTTTTATATTTTTGTCCAAATTGCTACTAATATTTTAATTGCATTGGTTGATACCTCAGAATCAATGCTCTTTGAGTTTATTTATTACAGCCAGTTGAATAGCAATGCCAAAAAAGAGGTATCACCATCCTAGCCCCTAAAACATGTGCATGTGACCTTATGTGAAAAAAAAAGGCTCTTTGCAGATATATTTAATTTATACAGATCTTGAGATCATCATGGATTACCTGGGTGGACTCTAAATTTAATAACAAATGTCCTTATCAGAGACACTCAGGGGAGACAGAGAAAAGAGAAGGCCATGGAGCAAAATAGTCACAAGTCAAGGAACACATGCAGCCATCAGAAACTGAAAGAGGGAAGGAAGGAATCTCCCCTAGAGCCTTCAGAGGGAACACAGCCCTTCAGATACCTTGATTTTCAACCTGTGGGCTCCAAAACTGTGAAAAGAATAAATCTGTATTGTTTGAAGCCACCAAGTTTGGGTAATTTGTTATAGCAGTCCTAGGAAATTAATACTATAAATTTACTACCTATTGTGCATCACTTTGGTGTGTATATTAACAGGAGTGAGATGTTGTGTGAAAAGGACCATCAAAGGAGCATACAGACTTCAGGGACATAGGGTAGGGGGTCAGGTTAAAGAGGAGAGCTGTGAATGACAGGAATTTTGACTTGACTTGGTCCAATGGGAAGTCCAATGGTCCAAGGCTCTTGGAGCCTTGATTAAAGCTGGGTTTTTTAAAGGTTAAGCTGGAAATAATGGGCAGTACCTATGGGTATGAAAGCAGGGAGGGGTGGTTTCTGAAGTCAGGATACCATTTAGACACACAGTTTCAAGAGTCTGGACATTAGGTGAAGGCAGTGTCAGAGGAAGAACCAATGGGAACTAATATACTAAGCATAGAGAATTTCAATCAGATATCAAAATCAGAGCAGGAAAAAAAGCCTCTGTCCAAACTGAGAATACTGGAAAGAAAAGCTAGCTTAAATGGCAGCTTTAACCAATGTATATTTGAGTATCTGAGGCCTGCACTTTGTTGAACCATGAACAAATTGCCTGTATTTTCAGTATCAGTGAGAGAAGTCAGGTATATATCTCCATGGTTAAAGAGTATCTTTGCCCTTCTATTAGTGATTTTCCATTCTGGCCTTCCACCTCTCCTCATTCCACCTACAGGTTTCCCTTCGCAACCAGCAGTCACTCAGCCTGGGACATTCAATAACTATGAAATAACTCTAGTCCAGTCATGAAAACAAGTTCTGATCCATTTGTCCAGTGACTGGATGTGCATCACCTTAGCAAGAGCAGGTATCGTGAAACTCAAACCATTGGAACTTAAAAAAAAAAATGTAATTTGCTCCACCCTCTCTGCTAATGAGATTTTTCATTAGAACTTATATTGGGGGAGAGGGGAGCATGGATGTCATTGAATTGGTAGATGTTTTAGCTCAATGAAATAAAGAGCTGTAGGGGCGCCTGGGTGGCTCAGTCGGTTAAGCAGCTGACTTCGGCTCAGGTCATGATCTCGCGGCCCGTGAGTTCGAGCCCCACGTCGGGCTCTGTGCTGACAGCTCAGAGCCTGGAGCCTGTTTCAGATTCTGTGTCTCCCTCTCTCTGACCCTCCCCCGTTCATGCTCTGTCTCTCTCTGTCTCAAAAATAAATAAGCGTTAAAAAAATAAAAAAATAATAAAAAAATAAAGAGCTGTAAGAAGAAACAGGCTAGCGGGCAGATGAAAAGGGAGAGGGACAGGCATACAAGCAGTGCCCATTTATATTTGTCAAACACATTTACTCTCAGCTTAACAATTTTTAACAGCAATTTTGTTTAAAATTTCTTTAATTTTGGGGGCGCCTGGGTGGCTCAGTAGGTTAAGCATCTGACTTCGGCTCAGTCATGATCTCGTGTTCTGTGAGTTTGAGCCCCGTGTCGGGCTCTGTCCTGACAGCTCAGAGCCTGGATGGAGCCTGCTTCAAATTCTGTGTCTCCCATGGGGCGCCTGGGTGGCGCAGTCGGTTAAGCGTCCGACTTCAGCCAGGTCACGATCTCGCGGTCCGTGAGTTCGAGCCCCGCGTCAGGCTCTGGGCTGATGGCTCAGAGCCTGGAGCCTGTTTCCGATTCTGTGTCTCCCTCTCTCTCTGACCCTCCCCCGTTCATGCTCTGTCTCTCTCTGTCCCAAAAATAAAATAAAAATAAAAATAAAAAAAAAATAAATTCTGTGTCTCCCTCTCTCTCTGCTCCTCACCAACTTACACTCTGTCTCTCTCTCTCTCTCAAAAATATATATATATTTTTAAAAATTTTAAATAAAAATCCTTTAATTTTATAAAAATTTTATTAAAATTTTGTTAAAAGTGCATAGTAGTCCATTAGAGACAAGAATCTATTACAATAGCATGTAGTAAAAGTTGTAGGATGGAATCAGACCCAAAATCAAGGTCAACCAAGGTTCTGGGACAGAACTATATGGGTTTGAGGGAGGTCCCCTCACTAAGAGCATTAGTTAGTAAGAATCAAGACAGAATGAGTTAATTCATCTCAGAAATGTTTATTGGGTGCCTCCTGTGTGTTCTGCCCTGTCCTAAGTGCTTCTGGAAAGAGTGGTAAAGACAGACCAAATGCCTGCCTCCTTAGGTGGCTTGCCTAAGGTTATGATGATAATGGGACTCAATTTCCCAATCCAGTCAAAAAGATCCAAGGGTTTTTAGGTCCTTAGAGGTGAACAGGATATATCTACACAAAAACATTAATGAAATGTAAAGGATATAAAGGAAACTCCAACCCTTCAATTGTATTACAGCCACATGAGCTACTGATTTCAGGAGTGGATTCTTCCTCTTTAAAGGGAATCTGGGGGTCTTTGCAGTAATGAAAGAGTTCTGTATCTTGATTATGGTGTTTACACAAAGCTACAAATGTGGTAAAACTGAAAAGAGCAATTCACACACACAAATAAGTGCATGTAAAACAGGTAAAGTCTGAAAAAGTTCTGTGGATTGTACCAGTGTCAACTCCCTGGTTGATACTGTACTCTAATTAGGTAAAATGTTACCATTGGGAAAATGGAGTGAAGGACCTCACTGTACTATTTTTACAACTTCCTATGAATCTATAATTATTTCAAAATAAAAAGATTTTTGGAAAGGGATTTGAGAATAAGAGTGTTTTTGTGAGTTTGATCTACCCAAGATAGAAGATGGTCTGATTCTGGGACCATCATCAGAGTTCTAAGCACATCCCTAGAAGGAAGAAGGTTGATCCATGCAGTTTCCTCAGAGTCCTAGAAATCAAGCCTCCTCCCTGGCAGCTCCTTTAGCTCTTCCCAGGATACCCACACCAGAGGCACACATAAAAAGCCATGGCAAACACTGGACTCGGCCTCAGGAAATTCTTCCAGAATGCCTCCACATAGCCTGCCTGGAGCCTTCTCACACATCACACATGGTTCTCAGTTCTCTTGGCTTCTCACCTTGGCTCCCCCTCTGCTTATTTCCCAGGGTGGAGCTGGTAACAGTGCCCCAAACTCTTGGCACTGACCTAAGACTTTGTGAAGTAAGACCCAGACATCACCTCTCAGCTCCAAACACTGATGTCTCTAAAAAAGAAGGCTGAGGCCCTGTGACCTGGAGTCCAGAGGGACCAACGAAGGTCCCTGGTTCCATATCCATCCAATCCAATTCATTTTTTTAATGTCTTTGTTCTGATTCTATGCTCATCTTGCAACAGTTGATCATGACTTGGACTTTCAAGTGGATTTTCTCAATGGAAGGAAGTGACCAGAGAAAATAACCACTTATTACATCTCCTGTTGCAAATAAATCAACTTCCATTCTGGTTTCAGCAGGAGTTAAATCAGCCCCTCAGTATAGTATATATGACTCAGAACCAGACTGCTTGAGTTTAAATCCTAGCACTACCCTCACTAGCTCTGAAACCTTGGATTTTACCATTTACTTGCTATAGGACCTCAGGCAGAACCTCATCTCTCCGAGGCACTTTTTGTTTCCTCATCTGTGAAGTGGGTATAATAATAGAACTTACCTCATAGGGCTGTTGAAAACATAGGGCTGTTGAAAAAGGAGAAACACATCTAAAGTACTTAGAGCTGTGCCTACATAGTAAGGGTTATGTTGTAGTTATTATCACTGCCTGGAAATTAACAAATATTGAGGCCTATAAAGCTAGAAGGCAGACCCTATAACCATAAGAACTGAGTTACCCACAAACACTGACACAATAGCATACCCAAGCTAAGAAATAAGCCATCTTCAGAGACTTCTCTTGCCCCCAAGTGCCTATAGAATTGGTCTGCTTGGTGATAAAGAAAGGACACATGCCGATGCTAAGTTTTGCCCTTCAAGGTCAAAACAACTTGACAAATGATTCAAGTCAGAGAAACTGCCTGGTAGTTCAGACAGTCTGTTATTCTGATGAACTGATTCACACATGGAGTAAGAAGAATTCCAAAGACAATCCATGTAATGGTATCTGAAAATATCCCCTGAAGCAGGGTTTTGAGAAGTGCTGCTTGAGAAACTACAGCGAATCAATACTTGTGTTTACAAGAAGCTAGGGGAAGTAAAACTATTGCAGGTTCTATGTATATGATAACAAACCAACTACTCAAGAAAGTTGACTGCAGAAACTAATAAATCAATTAATTCATTCAATTAACTTGCCAATTTAGTAAAAGATTCAGTTAACTTTGTGTTCAATTCAGTCAAAGGTATTCGACACACTTTGTGATAACCACAGATTTTACCTATGGCTCACTGGCCAATTAAAATGGCAGTTCACCCAGGGAAATACACAAGGGTTAGAAAGTGATTACATTATTTCATAAATTACCAACATAAACTAAAAGTTAGGTATGGAAAGAGCTTAGAGAGTCAAGCTATAGCAGCTGTTTATCATTACCACCCCAAAACATGATCCTGGCTAAGTTGCATAAACAAAAGACATACCGGTCGCAGCATAATTAATAAATACCAAAGTTACAGCTGAATCAGAGCAGGTAATAAGGGGTAATTAGGCAGAGACACCTGGATGGAACTGATTCCCTTGAGTCAACTGGGGAAATGATATAACTGCCTCCCTGGAGAGACAGAGACTGGCTGAACACTTCTTTTGTTTTCCCTACAGGGAGTCACAAATGCAAAAATCCTGTGTCCAAACTATGCACAAGTCTAGAACCTCAGAAGTTAGCAAAATAAAACCAGAGATAGGAAAAAATAATACATTTCCAGGGACCACTGTGACCTAACAGAGCTCTCCTAACTGTCCATTCATGAATGTGTCAGGGGTTGGAGGGATGGGCTGGAGAATGGAGCTAGAACTCAGAAATGCCAAATAACAATAGCCAAGATGTGCTGGATGCCTACTGTGTGCCAGGCCCTCTTCTAAGCACTCTCATACATTAACCCCTTTATTTCTCAGGAGAGTAGTGTAATCAGCCTCATCTTACAGGTGAGGAAACTGAGATACAGAAAAATTAAGTAACTTCCCCAAGATCCACAGTAAGTAGCAGAGCTGGGATATTTTATCTAGGCAGTATGGTGTCAGAGTTTATTTATTTAAATACTATATTAGGGGGCTAAACAAAAGAATCCACTTAAATAAATGCACTATGGGGTCAAATGAGAAAGCAATCTATCAAATCCCCTTTGCCTTTAAAGTGCCTCCAACAATGAGCATCAGCACATATAAGGGCAGTGTTTGTAAAGAGGTTAGTCATTTGGACCTGTGGAGCAAACCAAAACTGGAAAGGGGCGGGGCACATGGGTGGCTGGTGGGTTGAGCATTCAACTCTTGATTTCAGCTCAGGCTCAGGTCATGATCTCTCAGTTCATGGGATCGAGACCTGTGTCAGGCTCTGTGCTAAAAGTGTAGATCCTGCTTCAGATACTCTCTCTCCTCTCTCTGCCCCTCCCCTGCTCACGAGTTCTCTCTCCCAAAATAAACACACATTTAAAAATTAAAAAATAGAAGACTGAGGGGAAAAGGAAGGAAGAATTTGGTACTGTGAAAAAATACCACTCATCACTCTCCCTTTCATAAACCTTGGTATAGCCTCTATAGGCTGACCACATCCACAGGGTGCCATGCCTCTGAGGCATGGCAAATACTCTAAAGTAGCTTCCTGGCAGCGTAGAAGAAAGGTCAGACTTACAAATCAACAATAATGAAGTGCAACTCCCTGCCTGCAGCCCTGCCAGGCCCTGTGAACTGTTGGCAGCTCCTGGCACCTGTGGGGCCCTGGCCTCAGGGCAGGGTGGGCAAAGCCCCATTTCAGAGAGATTTGGAAGGAGATAAAGGGTGATAAAGCCTGCTGTGCACAGAAAAGATATCATCACAAGCAGAAACTATATCTACCTGAAAGGGAAAAGTAATTATTACTAGAAGACAATGGAATACTCTGGGAGCAGAGAGACAACAGAGCATGTCTCTCCTGGAACAGTTAAATCTGGGCACAGATCAGAAAAAGAACCAAAATGGAAAGAAGTGTAGCTATTTAGAAACAGAAAAAAAAAAATCTGTTTTAAAAAATCATCAGTCCCATACCCAGTTGCATTGAAAAACAGCTAAAATCTGGAAGTATGTTTACAAAAGGAATTGACTGGAATACCAGAGAGGTGTCCTGTGTCTGCTCAGAGTTCTTACTGGACCCCTGTAAGGAAGAGGGAGGCCTATTCTGTCCTTTATCCTAGGAAGCACAGTGTCCTGAGCAGGGAGCAGCACCACCCAAGCCACATGTGGCTTTTAAGGGAAGAAGGAGGACAGTGAAGGCACCTGGGTGGCTCAGTCGGTTAAGCTTCTGACTCTTGATATCACTACTCAGGTAGTGATTTCCTGGTCATGAGATCAAGCCCTGCATAAGGCCCTACATACAGCTCCTCACTGAGGGTGGAGCCTCTCTCTGCCCCTCCCCCGTGTGCACTCCCACTCTCCCTCACACTGTCTCTATCTCAAAATAAATAATAAACATTTAAATAAAAAAAGAAAAATTTCCACAAAGCCTTTTAAATGACTGAACACACCAAAGAGAAAGGTCCCATTGCTGTGGGATTGGAGAGTATTTTCTACCCTTACTTGTAATGATTCAAACACTGAGGGATGCCATACCAAAATAGGGAAGCAGAGCAGGGGAGGGAGGATCCTGATGGAGCTTGCGGATGCAACATATGGAATAAGTTACTGAAGAAAGTGGCTCTAACAGAGTTTGTAAAAGTTGAGGAGGGGCAGTTATGCTTCTTTTGGAGACAGAGAAGATTGAGGGCGTGGTGAAAAAACAGTGAAACGGGATTAAGATAAACCAAAAACAGAGGAGAAATATTGGGCCAGATGAACTTTCACCTTCCCTAAAATGATTTATGTACTTACGAATAGCTAGACTGGACTTGATTTCTGGGGGTGAAAGTTGCTGGTGAACCTGCACGAATCCAGAATTTCTGCAGGAATTCTAGGCAGAGCTACAGTTCTACAGGCAAACCAAACATCAAAGTTTCATGGCGATGAGGTTCAATATTTAGGTGGGATAAACCATTACTAAGTCTTAGACTTGACCACCTCACTCTGAGGAGAGGAAAAGATGAAGGGCGTGGAGTGAAGTAGAAAAAGAAGAAAGAGAGGAGCTGATTTTACAGAATTCTGAGGAAAGAAGTGGTTCACTTTTCTTAATGCTTTAATCTAGTCTTTTATCTCTTCTAAAAAAGAAGTTTCTTTCTGTCTCATTTATGACTTATAGTTATCAGAAGTCAAGAGAGACCCAACTGTAACTAAATGCCCTGTGAGGACTCAACCAGATCTAACCAGTGGCTTCCATAATACTTTGGGCCAGAGAGGGTTGGGCAGAATAAAGATTGTTAGAGCACAATGGTGAGCCAGTGTATCTAACAAATTGTCACAGGGCAAAGCAGGAGCCATAATGGCAAGGAAATAAAATGCAAGATTGAGAAATTTGGTGTCAAGTGTCAGGTACTGGATAGGGAGACTGAGAGAGTACAGACTTGCCAAGTCTAAGGCCCAAAGAGTCAAAGGTTGACCCCGAAAGATTTACTACAGCTTGAGATCCATGGAAGGGTCATGAAATCAATGTAGTCCATTTTTCTCCAGAATTAAAAAAAAAATAGTAATAAGATAAGATGGAATAGAATAGGTTAAGACAGGGTAAGATATAAAGTAAACTACAATAGACTATACTAGAAGAGTGAATTACATTCTATACTAAGAATAAATATTGTTCAATGAAGTTTTTAATTCAGGGGCGTTTGTGTATATGTGTGTGTCCACACATGCACTAAGTCTTTCTATAAAATACACACCTGACCATGTGTATTTACCAAAAAAGTCTGAAACCACTCATAAATAGAGGCTTCAGGGGAAATGGGGGATGAGGGAGGAAAGAATTATAAAATGCATGAAAATTGGAATTCTCAGCAAATGCTACAATAGTTCTAATGCCCTCCTTGAAGAATGGAAACCCAAAGAATCAAAATAATGTGCCCAAAGGTCTAGGGTTCATGACAGTGCAGATACTGGTATCTTCATGCCTATACTGTGAGTGCCTAACATTAAGTTTTTGATTGCCAAGGCATCCATTTTAAAAGGCATCCATCTTAAAAAAATATATTATCAGCTATGTGAAACAGGTACCAGCAAAACAACCAGATAAGGAATTAGGCTGCCCCCACCATGAAGTTTGATCTTTCAGAAAGCCCTGGGTAACCCAAATAACTGACCACCCGAGTGACCTTGCTTCATCCTTCCCACACCCTAATTCCTGCTCTTGTGCTGTAAATTAGCCAATAAAAAGTGAACTTGCAAACCTTGGACATCCTACCCTCAGACCCTAACCAAAACAAAATCCCAGGTTCATTTCCTCTCCCCTCCCTGCACCCCTGCCACCCTCTCTCTCTCTCTCCACCTCACCCTCTTGCTTTTCACTTCACTGTGGCCTTTGGGTGTGCCGTGTACCCTTCAGGACTCATGAGTAATAAACCCTGATCCTCAAAATTCCCTGATGGTTTTGCTGAGTGCATGCCATAATCATAATAAAAACCACAAGGGCCAGTACAGCCACAACATTGGCCCAGGCTAGGGAAATGTCTGCAGGGGCTTCCTACAAATAATACCAGCTGGGCTTGGCAAATGCCTCAGGCATTTTTAGCTGAGAGCATCACTGTATAGGCTGGGAGGACACAACAATGCCAGTAAATGCTTTTTCCCCCTAAACTGTAAGGGAAACAGGTTGAGAGAGTAGGAGGAAAGGAGGCACTTCAGACAAACCTCCGCTTTGAGGAGCACCTTGTGTTGGTTCTACCATTAAGATGGACAACAGTTTGTAATAAGTCTCTGTTCTGCCACCCACCTAACTTGGGCAGTCACTCAACTTCCATAACCCCAGGTGTTTTTCCTCTATAAAGTGACACCAAATACTTGGACTACACCCCATTGAGACTTACCAGCAACCATTCCCCCCTGCTTATTTCCTATCAGTACCCTGACTTTATTCATTCATCTCCCCCGCTCCATGTGACCCAAGGGTAATGAACTCCATGCTCAGCTCCAAGAGTGGATCCTGAATAGTCTATGCCAATCATAATAATCCCATCCTTCCTTGCCAGTAATTGGTTCAGGCACCCAAGCCTGTCACTGTAGGTCACCCCTCCACCCTCCCACTCCCCTATGAAATAGACGTTACCTAAAATTAGATAATCTATATAAAAACATTTTATAAACTGCAGAAAATCTATACAAATGGCAGCCTTTTCCAAAATTATAAAGTTTCAACTAACCTAGATAGAGGGGTTTTTAGGAAAAGTCCTTAACTATTATGAGCCTCACCTCCTTTCTTATGGGACATATTTGTCCTCTGTCTTGACCTCTGAACAGGGATTGTATTCTGTAACAACACCTAGGGCATTATCAACACTTAATAAATGCAAAATAATGTTGTGTTAACTACAAATTGCCACCAGATGTTCTTAAGGCTTTAGAACCTTCAGGTGAAACTGATTGCACAAAATAGTAGTTTAATTATTACATCATCCATCTCCGTAATGGAGAGTGTCTGTCTCAGCACTGAGATCCCAGGTTAGACTGTTGCTGCAGGGTTGAAGACTCAGTGCTCAATATGTGGTCCCTAAAGGCAGGTTTTGGGAAGAGCCAACAATCAGCTTCTCTGTACATCACCATCTTGAATTATTTTGTTCAAAGACAAGGCTGAGCATCCAAAACAAGATGTCAAACAAGAAGATGTCAAAAAAAAGAAGTTTCTGGCTGAAATGAAGTTTAGGAAGACAAGTACTCCCAACAGTGCAGACAAGTAACCAGAAGCATTACCCATAAGTGGTTAATAAAAAGATAGGATGACAAGGTTGCTTAGAAGAGCTATAAGGAATAATCTCCTCCTCTGAAGGGCACCAGGAAAGGAAAAGGATTCCTGAACCCTCAGAAAATATTCCTCCCATCCAGTGGGTTGTAATCCTGTCTGTAAATTAGAATCACCTGGGGAGGGGTGGGGGTGGAAGACGATTAGTACCATATGTCCCTGAACCCCACCCCAGCGAATTAAATCTGAATTCCTAGGGGAAGGATTTAAAGTACACATGGACTACCAACATCATTAATATCACTAATATCACTTAGGAACTCATTAGAAATGCAGACTCTCAAGCCCCACTCAAACCCCCAGTCAAGACCTACTGAATCAGGATTTGCACTTTAACAAGATCCCCAAGTGATTCTTGTGCCCCTTAAAGCTGGGAAATGCAAGCTCAGAAATCAAAGAAATTTATTTTTCCTCTCATAACAGTTCCTGTGCAGAGTAGCAGGGAAGCCTAACTCCACACAGTCATTCAGGGACCCAGCTTCTTTCCTTTATGTTGCTCTGTCATCCCTAGGACATTGCTAACTACTGCCTGGATAACTATGGAGTCCAAACAGCAGCAGGAGAAGAGAGCACCAGAGAACCTTCAATTGCCCTGAGGTCTAACACCAGAAGTACTATACAATGTTGCTCCTCTGAAATTAGTCACAGAATGACAGGTAATTCAAAGGATGTTGAGAAAGTTAGTCTAGTCACATGTCTAGGAAGGAGGAGAGGACAAATTGTGGTGAACAAAAATCAGTCTCCATGCTGGACACCCAGTAAGTGTCCAATAAATGATAGCTTTTAGTAGAGCTATAATTATTTTTTTTAATGTTCACTTATTCTTGAGACAGACAGCGAGCAGGGAAGGGCAGAGATGGGGAGACACAGAACTCAAAACAGGTTCCAGGCTCTGAGGTGTCAGCACAGAACCCAATACAGGGCTTGAACTCATGGACCACAAGATCATGACCTGAGCCAAAGTCAGATGCTTAACCCACTGAGCCATCCAGGTGCCCCAGAGCTATTATTCTTAACCAGTATGTATGCTTTACTAGCTCCGAATACATTTTACCCTTCTAGTGAACTGCTGGAGACCCAAAGAACTGCTTGAGATCAGCAGGAAGTCTGGAACTCCTTCCTTAGGGCCTTCCCCCTTCCTCCATCCTTACACGGCCCAACATCCTAGGGCCTTTTTCAGTTCTAAAAGGTCAATCAGCGGCATCTGGTTGGTTCAGTTGGTTGAGTGTCTGACATCAGCTCAGGTCATGATCTCACGATTCATGAATTCAAGCACTGCTTCGGGCTCTGTGCTGACAGCCTGGAGGCTGCTTGGGATTCTGTGTCTCCCTCTCTCTCTGCCCCTCCCCCTCCCCCTGCCCCTCCCCCACTCTGTCTCTGTCTCTCTCAAAAATAAACATTTAGGGGCACCTGGGTGGCTCAGTTGGTTAAGCGTCCGACTTCAGCTCAGGTCATGATCTCGCGGTCCGTTAGTTTGAGCCCCGTGTCGGGCTCTGTGCTGACCGCTCAGAGCCTGGAGCCTGTTTCGGATTCTGTGTCTCCCTCTCTCTCTGACCCTCCCCCATTCATGCTCTGTCTCTCTCCGTCTCAAAAATAAAAATAAACGTTAAATAAATAAATAATAAACATTTAAAATAAATAAAATAAGTAAAATAAAAGGTCAATCATACTTCCAAATGCCAGATGAGCGAAATAACTAGAATGTTGTACTAGCTCACCAGGTACCATTTGCTTTCGTGGCTACATCATGGGCATACTAAACATTGGCAAAATCACCAACTTCTACTCAAGATCAGTTCTATTTACCAAGTTCTATGGTGAGGGGGCTACCTTTGTCAAACCATAAACAAAAATCCCTTAATAATATTACCTCAGGGGTAAGAGGTTACTGGCCTTACTTTTTCACAACTAAGGGAGGCACTCACATGACTTTTCCTGTTATAATAAAAATTGGCTCTACGGCTGCTGGTGGACGTGAGAGGCTGGTTCCATTTTAAAAATTTCATCTCACCAGGGCACCTTGGTGGTTCAGTCGATTACGGGTCTGACTCTTGATTTCAGCTCAGGTCATGATCTCTCGGTTCATGAGCTTGAGCCCCACCTGTTGGATTCTGCACTGATAATGCAGAGCCTGCTTGGGATTCTCTCTCTACCCCTCCCCTGCTTGCATGTGTGCTTAATATCTCTCTCTTTCCCTCTCTCTCTCGCTCTCTCTCTCAAAATAAATAAAACTTTTTTTTTAAGTGTGTAAAAATCTCATCTCACTAGTTCTCAATAGCACCTAAATCTCCTCAAGACAGGCATCATGATTTCTGTTTATTGTTTTAGAAGGGAAGAATTTAAAAGAATTTTAAAGGAGGAGTTTTAAAAAGGAAGAATTAAAACATGGGGCTGTCTCCAAATGTCCATCAACTGATGAACAGATAAAGATGTGGTTTATAGATACAATGAAATACTACTTGGCAATGAGAAAGAATGAAATCTTGCCATTTGCAGCAATGTGGATGGAACTGGAGAGTATTATGCTAAGTGAAATAAGTCAGTCAGAGAAAGACAGATATCAAATGTTTTCATTCATATGTGGAAGTTGAGAAACTTAACAGAAGACCATGGGGGAAGGGAAGGGGAGAAAATAGTTTCAAACAGAGAGGGAATCAAACCATAAGAGATTCGTATAACGAGGCGGGGGCTGGGGGGGTTGGGGAGAGAAAATGGATGATGGGCATTGAGGAGGGCACTTGTTGGGATGAGCCCTGGGTATTATATGTAAGCGATGAATCATGGAAATCTACTCCCGAAACCAAGAACACACTGTATACGCTGTATGTTAGCTAACTTGACAATAAATTATATTTAAAAATTTAATTTAATTTAATTTTAATTTTAATAAAAAATTGGGCCATCTCAATAACCACAAAGTCAGCACTCGAAACTTGGGCTTTTTGGCTGATAATAATAATATCTAATGTGCATTAAGCACTTTATATCACCATGTACTTTAAAAAAATTTTTTTAATTAATGTACATACAGAAAAGTACACAAATCACAAATATGCAGCTTGGTGAATTTTCAAAAACTGAGCACACCCAGGTAGTCAGTACCACAACAGGGAACACAACATTTCTAGCACCCCCAGAAACCCTCCTCATGCCACTAGCTAGTAATTCTCCCCAACTAGGGCAGTCACTATCCTATTTTCTAGTTTTGCCTGTTTCTGATCTTTATATAAATAAAATCACACTGCATTTACCTTTTGTATCTGGTTTCTTTTATTCTACAATACACTTGTGAGATTCATCCATGTTTTTTAATTTTTTTTTAAGTTAATTTATTTATTTTGAGAGAGAGAGAGAGAGAGAGCACAAGCCAGGGAGGGGCAGAGAAAGAGGGAGAGAGAGAGAAAATCCCAAGCAGGATCTGCACTGTCAGCACAGAGCCTGACTCAGGGCTCAAACTCATTACACATGAGATCATGACCTGAGCCGAAATCCAGAGTCAGATGCTTAACTGACTGAGCCACCCAGGTACCCCAAGATTAATTTATTTTTTTGCAAGTACATACAGTTTATTCATTATTGTTGCCATATAATATTCTATTACATAAATACACTGCCATTTATCCATTCCACTGTTGATGGGCATTTGGTAGCTTCCAGTTTGAGGCTATTATAAATCCTGCAACTGTGAACATTCTAGAACATGTCTTTTGGTAAATACATATATTCATATATATTATATATACACCTAGAAGTGGAATTGCCAGGACATACGATATGCATTGTTCCACTAGCAGACACTAACCAAATATGGTTTAAGTGCTTCACATGTATTAATTCACTGAATCCTCGTAACAGACCTAACAGTGAGAGTGATATCATTGGTCCCCATTTTTACAGAAGCGGAAATAGAAGCTCTGAAAATTAAATAGGTTAAATAACACAGCCAGTAAATAGATGAATTCTATTTAAATATGGTTTATTTTTTAAACGTTTACCTATTTGAGAGAGAAAGGGAGCGCACACACACAAGTGGGGGAAGGGCAGAGAGAGGAGACAGAGAATCCAAAGCAGGCTCCAGGCTCCAGGCAGAGCCCAACACAGGCTCAAACCCACAAACCATGAGATCAGGACCTGAGCCAAAGTCAGATGCTGAAGGGACTGAGCCACCCAGATGTCCCTTAAAATAGGGTTTAAATTCAGGAGGTTTAGGCCCAGAGCCTAACCCATAACCACCACCCTGTGTTCTTAAGCCAGGATTCATTCCAGAACTGTGCCATTCTGTTGTTTTGCTAACTCATTTCCCCCACCATGCATTGTTACAAGAGTTAGAGCACAAATATATACATGCACACAAGACAGTTCTAGGAATGACAATCAGTATTGACAGTATTGATATTATTGATATAAAACCAGCCACAAGCTGGTCATTTACCTGGGTAGTTTGTGTCTATATGAAAAGTTCAGACAACCAAAGATTATTTTTACTTTATTTCTAGTGGAATTAAAAATACAGGGTAAGCAAGACCTCCTCAGATACACAGTATCAGACATTCTATTTTAACTGGAAAACTTGGAGCCATGCTCACCTCAGCCTCCTATAGCAAGTGGCAATTCTATATGATCGTTCACCATATTATCTGTGCTAGCTGTTTTGAGGGGGTGTACACTAGGGAAGCACACATGGGATGAAAACATTCCCCATCCTCATGGATCTCACATCCCTGTGACATCAGAAGTAACAATGACAGGGGTGCCTGGATGGCTCAGTTGGTTAAGCGTCTGACTTTGGCTCAGGTCATGATTTCACGGTTCGAGGGTTGGAGCCCTGTATCGGGCTGGAGCCTGCTTCAGAGTCTGTGTCTCCCTCTCTCTCTGCCCCTCCCCCACTCACATTCTGTCTCTCTCAAAAATAAACATTAAAAAAAAAAAAAAAGAAATAACGATGACAGACAACAATAATAAGTGCCACAATGTAGTTATAGGGGTACAGATACTCAAGAGAGGAGTGAAATACTTCTCATCGACTGGTCAGGGAAGACTAAAGTAGTGGTCTCTTTTAGCTGAATAATAAAAGATTGATAAGATTTCCCAAAAAAGACAGTATGGTCAGGGAAGGAGTCATGGAAAACACCAAATGCTTCTGGAAAATAGCCAATAATGGAGTATGTTAGAAACTGGAGCATATACTGAGCAGAATAACGACACCATTAACATTTACTCGGTATTTAGTGTGTACATTCTCATCTGATCCTCACAACAGCCTGACGAGGTAGACACCATTATTCCCTTACAGGTAAGGGTACAGGGATATAAAAAATTAAGTTAACTTGTTCAAGGCCACAGCACTGGTGTCACTGACCAGCCTTCAGTTGTGGCCCATCTGACTCTAAAGGCCCCACTACACTCTAATGTCACCTGCCAGGGGTAATGGGAAATGGATCTGAGGGGGTACTAGATGCCTGGACTTCATATGGCAGGCAAAGTAAGGACATCAAAGATTTAGTAAGAAACTAAGGACATAATCAGAGCAATGCTCTAAGAACAGAATACCTCAAACTGTGGGTTACTATTTATTAGTACATCATGGGATCTATTTAAGTGGGTTTTAATTAGCACCTTTTTTTAATAAAAAGAACATATTGAAATAGAAAATATTAGAATGCATCTCTTGTTGACTAAAATACAATTTTATAAAACTTCTGTCTCACTTTAGATAGGTAACATACAGGTAAGTAAGTGATTAGATGGATGGATGGATGGATGGATGGATGGATGGATAGATCCATCCTTCTTACTGTAGGTCAGGGTCCAAAAGTGGGAAGCCATCAGCTCTAAGAAGATTGCCAGGAGTGCAAGCATACTGATCTGATTAGAGGAAGAGTGTCTGAGGGCAGGGAAACCAGTGAGAGGATATTTGTAGATATTTTAGTCATGGAGAAGACTGAATTGGGTGACAGCAGCTGGATTCAACAGAAAGGGTTTTGTCTAATACATGCATGTTTTCTCTGACTTCATCTACACTCGACCTCATTCTCCTGTTCTCTGTGCCCTCTACAGGGGTCCTTTGAAGGCCCCTTCTGACTTGCCTGCCTATTTCCTAGCAGAAGACTTAACTTCCACGTTGCACCCCTCCCCAGAGCTCAAGCAAAGCAGTCACTGATGTGTAGGGTTGTTTTAAAATAATGAAAGTAACTCCTCTCTCATTGGTCCAGTAACCTGTCTTTTACAAAATATATCCTGGCTTTGGGGACAAAACATTAGACAAGCCCAGAGAGGTGGATGGCCCTGAAGATGGTCTTTTCCTCTTGGGCTCATCATTAGAGGCCTTCCTGACTCTCTCAGTAGCTCTGCACTTCTGTTGCCTCCACCCTGGGCTCCCATTCGGCCCTCACAGCATCCTTGCCACATAAGTACTATATTAGTAACTCCATTTTTTAACAGATGAAGAAACTGACAGAGAAGATAAGCAATGTCTTCAAGTACCCACCACCCTCAGCTAGTAAAGAGGAGAAATGAGATTGCAACCCAGGTCCATGTGACTTCTAAGGTCACGTGTTTACCACCATTGGCACACTGCCTTTCATTAGATTATGTTTCCTTTATATTAGGAAAGCTTAAATTTTTTAAGATTGATTTTATTGTACTGTACCACAGAAAGCTAAGGTATGGAAGCATATCGGGTATTCAATCGGAAGACTAAAAAACAAGAAGTTTCAATGTCTCGTCTAAGACATAAGCCAGTGACAGAGCTAGATCCAAGACCAAGGCTAGCAAGGCTAAGTGACAAACAGCTGTTGGTTCAAAGAATTTTAATCTAACTGTACTCAGAGCATAGACATTGGTCTGAATTTGTCAGAAGCCAGTGTGTAAATTCATTGCACAACTTCTTCCCTGAAATACACTTTTAAACTCTTTCTGGCTGATTGAACTTGTTAGCATTTTCCTTCACACTACATCTCATCCTCTCCGTGTACACAGGATGGTTGCTGGAGAATGTTAAGAGAGTACAGACAGATTCTACACACAGTGGGGAATCGCAATAACTGTGGAATAATGTCAACTAGGAAGAGACGTATGAATTTATATACACTCAAAGACCCTGAACTAAAAAGATCTCCCACAGACAAAATTTAAGAATTAAGTTGTCTGGGGCGCCTGGGTGGCTCAGTCAGGTAAGCATCTGACTTCAGCTCAGGTCATGATTTCTCAGTTCATGAGTTTGAGCTCCACGTCAGGCTCTGTGCTGACAGTTCAGAGCCTGGAGCCTGCTTTGGATTCTCTGTCTCCCTCTCTGTCTGCCTCTTCCCTGTTTGCGCTCTGTCTCTCTCTCTCTCTCAAAAATAAATAAATGTTTAAAAAAAATTTTTTTTAAGAATTAAGTTGTCTGGAGCACCTGGGTGGCTTTGTCGGTTACACATCCGATTCTTGATTTTGGCTCAGGTCATGATCTCGTGGTTTGTGAGTTCAAGCCCCACTGTCAGTTCAGAGCCTGCTTGGGATTTTCTCTCTTTGCCCTTTCCCTCACTGGCACGCGCATGGTCTCTCTCTCTCACTCTCAATTTATTATTATTTAAATAAATAAATAAACTTTAAAAACAAAAAAAGAAAGCAAATTCCTACCCTTGCCTCAGTTTCTTTTTTTAATGGGGAGGAGAAAAAATAACCTTAAAATAAATAATGAAAACGTGTAAACTATAGTATGACATGGTAAAATGAACATGACTTAGACCCAATTTCAAAACCCAAGCTATATGACTTTGGGCAAGTAACTCTACCTCTCTGTCCCTAGTTCTTCAGCTGTGACAATTAAAATAAGTTATAGAAAGACATCAGAAAATGGTAAGTGTACATACAATAAATTATATTATAGACATGAGACTACTACACCCAAATGATCACTGCCCTGAGGCATGTGGACACCTCACTGCCAGGCTGACAAGAGGATAAAAACCATTGCAGTTTGGCTGAGGCTAAAAGAACTGACCTGACTCTGGACTTATTTGTAGAAAAGGAGTCCACAAGGAAAAAATCATAGTATTCAAAGGCAACCTTGGATCTGATCCAGCCTGACACTGATACCCAAGAGGATGGAAGTGGAGGCCTGGAAAGGCAGTAAGAATGTGTGAGGTGTGGAGATATTCATAGTTAAGTGGATGACAGAATTTGATTCCAGACAGACTCATTCATGTTGAATGTCATAACCACAAGAGACAAGAGGTCAGCATGGGCCAGGAGTTTGTCAGGGTCCTTATGGTAAGCTAAGAAATGGCCCCCAAAGGGGTGCCTGGGTGGTTCAGTCGGTTGAGCATCCAACTTCGGCTCAGGTCATTATCTCACAGTCCATGAGTTCAAGCCCCACGTCAGGCTCTGTGCTGACAGCTCAGAGCCTGGAGCCTGCTTCGGATTCTGTGTCTCCCTCTCTCTCTGCCCCTCCCCTGCTCATGCTCTGTCTCTCTCTGTCTCAAAAATAAATAAAAACATTTTTAAAAATTAAAAAAAAAAAGAAATGGCCCCCAAAAACCTATCCATGTTAAACCCCTGGACTCTATAAATGTTACCTTATTTAGAAAAGGGGGGGGGGGGGTCTCTGCAGATGTAATTAAGTTAAGAATCCTGAAAGGAGGAGCTCATCCTGGATTATCTGGGAGTACCTAAAGGCAATCACATGTCTCCTTTAAAACTGACACACAGGAGAAGACACACAGAGTTCGAGAAGGCAGTGTGAAGACAGAGGCAGAGATTGTAGTGATGAGCCTATAAGCCAAGGAATGCTAATAGCCATGGGAAGCTGGAAGAGGCAAGGAATAGATTGTTCCTTGAACCTTCAGACGGAGTGTGGTCTTGCCCACAACTTGATTTCAGACATCTGGCCTCCAGAACTGAGAGAATAATTTCTGTTCTTTTAAACCACCAAGTTTGTGGCAATTTGTTATTGGCAGCACTAGCAAACTACTGCAGCCCTGGACAGTGGTTTGAGGTTTGGGTGAAGTTCAAGCCCAAGAATAGAAACAGAGTTCAATCTAATGGTAGAAGAGAAGTCCATCACACAGGAGTTCATGGGGCAGACAGCAGCATGGCCTTTCACTTACCAGATACCAGAGTTAGGCTATCCAGACCAATTCCAGATTGAACCCTGATGGAGAAGAGTGAGCAAGTGCTGAGCTGACTCAGAGGCTGGTGGAGTTCATCCTTCAGGTGAGATATTTCAGTACCCACAGGAGAGCAGGCAAACAGGAACGGACAGAGCAATCAGTGATGTTCTGCTAATAAATGATAAATATCTTGTAGAACCTGGTCATATGCAGTCTAAGATGAGTTGGTTTCGGCGGTGGGATAAAAAAGCCACAAAACATGCTTCTCCTACAATGGAGAAGTCACATGCTAGGCACATGTCAGCACTAGAGGCACAGAGATGAGGCCAGGCTTTGCCCTCCGGAGCTCCACCTCCGGTCAGTCCCCCCCTGTAGCCCCCACAGTCTCTCTTAGAACAAGACCTCCCTGCATGTGCGACAAGACTCATTCTCCTTCAGTCAGCCAAAAGTTTCTGTGGCATTTTATGCCCATGTTAGCAAGAAAGAAGAATCAGGGAAAGGAAGAACTGACCATTTCTATAGGCTTCCAAGTCACAAGTCACAGAATCTGTCTTATTGTTAGAAGACAGCAGGATTCCCTGACCCCTAAAAGTACCATTATAATAGGATTCCAGCTTAGATGTTCTCAAAAGCCATACTTCTCCCTCCTAGGCACTACAAAAGAAACAGATATGCATCAGTTACATCTGCATACAAACAGAGATGCATCCCTGTACTTCAAGGAGCCTGTGCTCTCATATATAATATGAGGTCTACACATAACCACTAAACTATAAAGCAGTGGGTACATTAGAGTGACACAGACAATCAGAGATTAAAGAACTTGAAGGGATAAGAGATGTTTTTATTGATATATCAATGCAGGCATGAAAGGGTTCCTAAATGTGGCAATCTGATATTAAACTTGTATCATCATTCATGGCCACCAGAAAGAGTCTTATCCAGAATAACCCAGCATGATAATGAAATAAGACAATGTAATGGCTGCAATGAAAAGCTCTTAATAATCAAAGAATTTCTAAATTATTTCAATTCTCAGGGTGCCTGGGTGGCTCAGTCGGTTGAGTGTCCAACTTCAGCTCAGGTCACGGTCTTGCAGTTCATGAATTCGAGCCCCATGTCAGTCTCTGTGCTAACAAACAGCTCAGAGCCTGGAGCCTGCTTCAGATTCTGTATCTCTCTCCCCCTCCCGTGCTCATGCTCTGCCTCTATCTGTCTCTCAAAAAAATAAATAAATGTTAAAAAAATTTTTTTAAGGGACGCCTGGGTGGCTCAGTCAGTTAAGTGTCTGACTTCAGCTCAGGTCATGATCTCTTGGTCCATGAGTTCAAGCCCCACATCGGGCTCTGGGCTGACAGCTCAGAGCCTGGAGTCTGCTTCAGACTCTGTGTCTCCCTCTCTCTCTGACCCTCCCCCCATTCATGCTCTGTCTCTGTCTCAAAAATAAATAAACATTAAAAAAAATCAAAATTTTAATCAAAATTTTAATCAAAAAAAATTTTTTTGATTGTTTCAATTCTCTGGCCTTGATTGCTCCTTCTATAAAATGGAGGAGTTTTATACATAATCACCAAAGTCTTTTCCAGCTTCCAAATATTCTTTGGGCAGTTTACCATAAGAGAGATAGCCCTGTTGGCTTTATCCTTAGGGACTCCCACGAGTTTTTTGTGGATGTGGAGAACTTTTGGATTTTCAGAAACCTATAGACATCTTTTTTTAAGGCCATAGAATGGCTGACATGTGGAAATGTGACTGAGAAAATAGAGCAGACAGGTCTGCTTAAAACTCTGGGTTCCTCCCTAAAAGGCAATATGGCCAATCAGGGAACGGAAGACTGATAGACACAAAACTTAAGCCCTGGCCTTGAGACATTTCTGATTGCCTCGGTCAGTTTCGTTCTCACTTTGCTTTCATTCTAACACCCAGCTGTAATTCCTACTCCCCCTCCCACATAGTTCTCCAATCGATCCTTTTCTTTTTTTCTCTTGAGTCAGGTTTAACTTTCTGAAGGTTGAAAATCATAAAGAAAAAACTAATATGAAACAAGGAATTGGGGGAAAGGGAGCTGTACTCAGAGAACTGTAGAACTGAAAGGAACATTGTAATGTTTAAGCCTCAAAAGAAAGGCTGGACTACTGACTCCTCAGAGGGCTAAGTGGTTTGAGCCACATACATTAGCACTGGCCTCCTCAGACTGATCTGTTGGTTGGTTGCTATATGGAGGGTGATAAAATATCTATTTGGGTGGGTCAAAAATTGTATTACACTCTTAGAGCACATCTGTGAATACTGGCCTTTTGAACAAATGACCATAGTTCACCAGGCTTCTGTGCTGTCAGAGGCTGCTTCCCAAATACCAACTTTGAACCTAGCTCTGCCATATGGACACATGGGGTCAATGAAAAATAGTGTCCAAGGGTCCCCAAGCATGAGAAGGTCTGGCAAAAAGTGACAGGTTTTATCCAGGCTGCTGAAGAGAAATGTACTGAGACTGGAAAGACTAAGGAGGTGCACGCCTTCTGAACGTGTCTGTGGATCAAAATACACCCTAACAGATTTCTGAGAGAGCCCCTGGTGGCCATGTTAACCTTGGCATTGTTATCATTAAGAGGCTATGCTCATTTCTGGCACCTAACATCGGACACATTGACAGCAACAGGGTTGATGGAAGAGGAAAGAATCTGTTTTGCAGTAAAAAAAGATTTAAAGATAAAAAAAAAAGCAGTTCTCAGATTTCTCAGGCCATTTGAAATCACGCCAGAGAAATACTTGATTTCAGCATTCTTAAGCCCTCTGCGATGATGCTGTGAGTGGTGTCCCCCACGTGTGATGATATATTTTGGGGCCAGAGTTTTCTCAAGATGTTCCAAGCCTGCAGGCTCCTGATCCTTTTTCAAATTATGAAGATGATAGTATCCCAGTGAGGGTTGTGATTAGTCTAAACTCTCCACAGCTGTGAGAGTAGAATGGGCAAATTCCAATAAAGATCCTGCGTGTTCTGGACTGAATTTACCTACACGACATCGAGGCCTAACTCAGGGACCACTTAAAAGAACCGGAGCTGCCTCAGTGCTGTTCTGTTTCTTCCACAGCATCAGCTGCTGGGGGGCTGGCAAATGTTCTGGGAGGATGCCTCCCCTCGCACCACTGTCATTGGGCAACAGTGGATGTTCATTTAGAAGGTCTGGGGTGTGTGGGTGAAAAGCAGGGCTGGGGAAATTAAACTCAAGTACATGGGAATTTAAAGAGGCCTTGCAATTCATTATGTGAATGGCCAGGAGGATTATAAAACACCTTGTAACTGAAGAGGTTGGCCTGGAGCTGTGTGGGACAACAGAACCAGCTGTATCACCACCCCTAACTTATTTAGAACAGTGCTAGCAAGAAGGCAGGCTCAGAGCTTTCTTCAGTTACTTGGAAAAGCCAACAGGGCTTTATTTTCTTATTTTGGACACTTTTTTACTAAAATACTTCCTTGGAATACTAAGTAATGTAATAATACACAGCATGCTCCTTTTACCATGTTTAACAATTGTATCATCTGAAGACACTTGGCTATTCTCCCTTACGACACATCTGACACTACGCTTTCCAAAACTAGGAAAGACTTAGGGGACAAGGATTTACATAACTGTCTACACATATTAACAACTATAGAAATAATAAATAAGATTCCTCACTTTGGAAAACAAAAAGAAAATACCAAAAATATATATATAATAGTTTTTTTAATCTAATATGATTTGCATGAATGTAGAATCTTCTAAAGCTACGTATACATTCATCGTGTACATCCACTTCCATTGTTTACAGTCCACTGAAGCACACCTGGTATCACTCCTGACACCTAGAGATTTTTAATAGTCTACTCTCTATGATTTACAGTTTATCACATAGCCACACACATATGTGACATGTGACATTTCTCCTTGTAAACACTGAACTTTTCTCTAAGGCAAACCAGAAAGACAACATGACTAAAGTCAAGAGACCCAATGGAGAGTTGAATGAGCTGTAAGCAAAATTCTGAAAGCACCAACCTCTGGATGATCTATCCATACGTGGTATTTTATTAAAATGAGGATGTGAGTGGAAGAAGATGGAAACAAGCTCCAATTTTTTCTAATAGTCATAACAAACAAAACACACAACTACAAGCATTTCCACTTTTAACTTTTCACGGTCCTTCATGCAAATCTTCTACATGCTAATAGATCTTTCAACTATTGGCCCTACCACCTCAGATGTCATCATTTCTAGAGAGAAATCAAATCATTAATTTAAGCCTGTTAAACTGGATGGCGACTGTGCATTACTCCCCCTGGAACCCACGTTGCAAGGGCAACTTCAGTATCAAATGGCTTACTCCTGTCTTTCTGCTGGAGGCCATTTCCGAGTACAATCACCTAGTAAGGCAACTTGGAGGGGGGGCAAGGGAGGGGAACTTTAAAGAACTGAGTAGAAAATCAGACAGTATGTCAGGATTCTTATGGCTAAAACAAAGCTGCAGGGAGAATAAGCAGGGCAGCCCTACGGATAAGAGGAGTGTTGCCTTGCTGGGAATATTCAGTTGGTCTGATAGTAACATTAGTAGTTGCTGGTAGATGCTTGACAATCAGCTCTTATGGAGGAAAAAGCCATGTTTTATAGCATTTGCAATTTCCCTGGTGTTATTACACCCATGAAGGCTGATTTCAAACTACCCAAAATGATATCCCTGCATGAGATTCACCGTAACAACCTCTGTATATTTCACAGACATAACTAATCTCAACAGCATAAATTATAATAAAATGTGGGGAAATAACTAGACTATGGTGAATTTTGAGCATTACTGTTGTTTTTAGTGTCATTATTTTAATTGTAAGTTTATATAATTTAGTTCTAATTAATGGTTGCATTTAACAATTGGCTCCCAAAATTCATAAAAATATAAAGGTGGGCTCTAGTGAGCAGGTACCATTGGCTCCAGCACACCACTGCATTTTGTTCTTCAGGGACATTAAAGACATTTTAAACAAACAACAAACCAAATAAATGAAGCTACTAAATCACCTGGATCAAACTATTTTCAGGGATTCCAAGGGTTACACTGTGAGTAGTATTTACAGGGATACCATTAAATGACAACACCTTATATTTGTATCACGCATTACACTCTTTAAGTTTAGGGCACAATGGGACAGTCTGATCCTGCGTAGTGAATTTAAATCGGTGAGTAATAATAGCATTCTAGTGTCTGGTGCATGAAAAGAAATTCCTGGGAGCTATCTGTACAAGAGAGAAGTGTAAGGAAGGAACTGGGAGCCAGGCAAGGAAGCCTAGAGCTGGCCAGAGCCCCTAGGTTCCAGATTCCGTCCCGGAAACGGCTCCATTACTGAGAAAGCAGGTGTACGTTATAGTACCAGGCTTTCCTAGCTCCCTCCTGTTTTCTGACTCTAACTTAAGAAGTCAGACTAGAACTCAGTTTTTTCTGATAGAAAAGAGTTGGACGGGATATCCTCTAAGAATCCCTCAAAAAGATAAATTAGAACCATAACATTCAAATACGCTTTTATCTGACAGAACAGCTTTGAATGGTTTTTCTCCCCGATCCAAACATACCTGTTACACTGTACACACTCGTGTGAAGAGTCTACATAGATCTCACTGCCAAAATTAACAGCAGCAGTAGTCGTGGCCGAGTGGTTAAGGCGATGGACTAGAAATCCATTGGGGTCTCCCCGCGCAGGTTCGAATCCTGCCGACTACGGGAAGGTGAACTTTTGCTGCCGATACTTGTTTTCGTTTCGGAGAGTTCTTCCCAGTGTTTCCCGCAGATTATTTAAGGAATTTTGAACGGTTGGAATACAATGGGGACCCCAGTGGGACCGTAAAAGGAGCGCGTGAGGGAGGTAGGGTGTCGCGTGATTGTGGTTACAACCTGAGCCCAGGAGGGGGAGACGGAACAAAACACGCCAACATGGAGCGAAGAAAAGCAAAGCGTCGCGAGGTCGCGCAAAAAGGTACAGCTCCGACCTCCGGCCCCGCGGGCTGGCCAGCTCCGCCAGGACTCGCGGACCCCCTGCGCCCTTTTGCGCGAGCGCGTCAGCGTCCGGGCCTCTCGGACGCCTGGGCTGCCTTGGGACGACAAGCGCATGCGCGGGAGTGGCCGCGAGCGAGAGCGCGAGCTGTAATATCCTCGCGTTGCCCCTGGAAACCACCCGGCGCTGTCGCGACGTGAACGGGAGAAAGACGTAACGATTCAAGATGGCGAAGGACCTGGACGAGCTCTTGGATGAGGTCGAGTCCAAGTTTTGCAGACCAGACCCACTCAGACTGGGCATGGTCGAGCGGCCCAGAGGCTGCGTCGGCGGCATCCTCAGCAACGACCGGAACCAAGCCGAAGCGAAAGAGAATCTCAGGTTAACAGGCGGGAGGGGTGAGCTGTCCTGGTAAAGCCTGCTACACGCCCTAAAGCCGCCCGCTGCCCACGATCTCCAGCTCCTCTCCCTAGTCGGGCCGAGATCCTCAGCTCCCACTCCTAGGGCAGCATACACGTCAATTCCCTGTCCGAGAGGATTTGGGCATTTCTTAGCAAGGACCAGCGATCCGCCCGTGAGAGCCCTCAGCCAGTCTCTTTCACCTAGACAGGTCCCGGGGGCCCAAATGGAGCGGGGGAGTGCGAGGTGCAGCTTTGGGGTCCTCTCCTGAGACCCGCCCTAGAGGGCCACTCTGACCAGGGTGTTTGCCTTAGCGTGAGTCCTCATCCCACTGTAAGATTCGTTCGTGCAGAGAACCTCAGTCTATCGCCTCTGACCCAATTCCCCAGGCAGAATAATCCTTGGGCCGGTTGTTCGAGAAAACGATTCCGTTCTATACTGTGTCATCATTAGCTCATTTTTTTTAAACTCAGAGAAGTGAGTAATATTAAATTTTGGATAAATAGTTAATTATTGTGAATACAATGTTAGTACAGCCACCTATCTTCTCCCAGTGGCCCCCAGGTAAGGGTCTCAGGGAATCTCAGGCATCCAAATTGAAATTTCAGGAGACTTCTTAAGTATTCTGGGTTTTGATCCTAAAAACTACCTTTCAAATTTGTCCATCTTTTTGATTCTGTATAATCATGAAATAATAAGACTTCTTTTTCCTCAATCCCAAAAAGTCAAAATTTTTGTGTCAGAATGAATATTGCCCTTCAAAGTGATGACCTGGGAATCTCTGTAGTGACTATGTTGGAAATGTTTGTGTAATTACACAGAGGCAGCTTTGGAACAACTCAAGAAAGTCATTCTTGTCAATTTATGTCTGAGTCTGTAGTTTGGTTTTGTTTGGCCTTGATGTACAGGTGCATGATTTCCCAGAAGTATTTACCCAACATTGGTACCCAAATTATCCGACCTAACCTCTAGTGACATTTGTTTATAAAAATTGACCCTCAGAAGATAAAAACATTGAAAAGATTCTAAAGTTCAGAAACAAATTGTAAAAATTAGTTAAGTACTGGGCAGTATTCTAAAAAAACAAATGTAGAGCCAACTAAAATGACTACTTTGAAGGGGCTAATACTTATTTGACTGAACAGTTATGCAAATATCACTCGTTAATTTATATATTTTTGCCTTGTATGCTGGATGTACTCATTCCCAGTACATCCCACCGTCCACATTCCACAGCAATGTTATTTTGCAATTTCTTTGGTTCTTTTTATTCATTCCTTTGGGGGATGGAGAGAATTTATCAAAGAGCTTTCCAAAGTCTTCATCTTAGGAGAGCTAGCATGCAGATGGATAGGATGTCTTGGAGCATGCTGCTCAAAATAGAAAGGGCTGCTAAGGTGGATCCTCTTTAAAAACGGGTCCTTTATGCCTCTCCATGGCCTGTTCTTGCACTACTAAAATCCATCCATAATGTTTCTGGCATCCCACCCCATCTTACTACATCAAATTTTTAAGTAATACTCTTATAAAAGCTGTAGCAAACCAGTACTGCTGTTATTTGTGTGTTAAAACTTTTCATTTGGCCATGTACTTGTAAAGGTAAATTATGCAAAAAACAGCAGCAAAGGCCCTAAACCTAAAACCAAATACAGTCCCTACCTGGTATATGAGGTCAAACATTAAAATTTTATCATGAGCCAAAACTGATACTAAAAATTAGGAACTGGGGCACCTGGGTGGCTCAGTCGTTGAGCGTCCGACTTCAGCTCAGGTCATGATCTCATAGTCCGTGAGTTTGAGCCCCATGTCAGGCTCTGTGCTGACCGCTCAGAGCCTGGAGCCTGCTTCAGATTCTGTGTCTCCCTCTCTCTCTGTTCCTCTCCTGCTCTCACTCTGTCTCTCACTCTCTCAAAAATAAATAAAAAAAATTTTTAAATGTTTAAAAAAAATTAGGAACCTATTTATATTATGAATTTGTTAACAGACTACCTGTCAATTGTACAGCAATGTAGCCAGTATCTCTTCCCCTTATAAGAGTTAAAATACTGAAATTGTCTCTTAAAATGATAGCTCCACAAATAATAAATGACCATGCTACATCTGTATACCAGGAACAACTGCTTATGTAAGAGGTCAAAACCTATACAATTTGTTGAAGTATTCAAAATGATAAAGAGAAGGACTGGTTAGTTTAAAAAAAAAAAACTGGGTTGAACTGCAATAGGACTAAAGTGGTTCAGGATGATACAGATGGGAATATTTACAGATAATATCATAACCTCCTAGATGATAGCTATAATAATAGCCAACATTTATTGAGTCATTTATATATGCTAAGTGCTTTGTATGTGTCATATCATTTAATATCCACAACCCTGTGAGGTAAATAATATTATTATCCCCATTTCACTGACCAAACTAAGTAAAAGTTACTTGCCCAAGGTCATATTTCCAGGTCTACCAGGATATTGTAGATCTAGATTTAAGCTTTTATATATACCGTTTACATTTAATTTGGGTCTCAACTGTTTGTGTGTGTGTGTGTGTGTATTTTAGAGTATGCCTTTTACTTTTGACAAAAACTGTATCTTTAATCAAGATTAGAATATAAGAAGCCAAGTTGGGGGGGACCAATAAGTGTTTATTAACCTTTGATTAAGATTACTGTGGGGCGCCTGGGTGGCTCAGTCAGTTACGCATCCGGCTTCGGCTCAGGTCATGATCTCACAGTCTGTGGGTTCGAGCCCCGCGTCGGGCTCTGGGCTGACAGCGCAGAGCCTGGAGCCTGCTTCGGATTCTGTGTCTCCCTCTCTCTCTGCCCCTCCCCTGCTCATGCTCTGACTCTCTCTGTTTCAAAATTAATTTAAAAACATTAAAAAAAAAAGATTATTGTATTATAGGAATGCCTCGTGGCTCAGTTGGAAAAGCATGCAACTCTTGATCTTGGGGTCATGAATTCAAGCCCCATGTTGGATGTAGAGATTACTAAAAAAATAAGTAAATGAACTAAAAAAAAGATTACTGTATTATAGCATCAAAAGACCAAAAAAAAGTATTATAGGGTCCATTAAAATTTGTATGAGTTCTCACTGAAATAATGGCATTCTTTTCTTCTTTTTTTCATTTCTATAATAAAGCATAGGCAATTGTATGCATCATGAAATGGTATAACAGACCAGACTCTTATGTAAGTGTGGATCCCTAGTAGTTCTATTGGGTTCATAAAGTTTGAGTGCATCTGATTCTTGAAACTGTGAATATCCTAAAAACTAAAGGAGGAGAGAATTTCAGGAGAACAACTTAGCAACCTGCTGTCATAAAAGAAATTGAAGGAATTGGCCAAGGCCTCACAGCCTTGGGCATTTTTGAAAGATTAAAGGGGGGTGGAACTGAAAACAGCCATTAAATTTTGTGATGTAGGCAGTGTTGACATTTGAGAGAAAAGTTTCACTACAGTTGAGGGATGTAGAGGCCAGAGATAGTATATTAAACCTGGAAAAAGTCTTAAATAGTTATCTAGATCTCATTTTTACAGGTAAAATATCTGAGGTTCAGAGAGGTTAAAAAGTTTAAACTAGGTCAGTAGCTCTCAACCAGTGATGATTTTACCACTCAAGGGCATTTGGCAATGTCTTGGCATATTTGTCACAACTGGGGAGGGGTATGCTACTGGCATCTATTGAGTAGAAGTTAGGGATGCTATAAAACATCCTGCAGTGCACAACAGCCCTGCTTCTACCACCACCACCACCACCACCACCACCACACACACACACACACACACACACACACACACACACACACACCAAAGAATGATGTGGTCCCAAATGTCAGTAGTTCTATGTTTGAGAAACCCTCACCCAGATCACCATCCCATACATTTGTGAGAGAGTAGAAATAATGGATATAGACTTCAGGACTGAGTGAGAGGGTGGCAGCTCAAGAGAATTTTTGGAGTCCTGTATATATTTGTAAGTCAAGGGAACAAGCCAGTATAGAGTGGAAGAATTTAAGGGTAAAAGTTATAGAGGGAACAACTGAATAGGCAAAGCCTGGAGATAGATGGAATCAGACATTCAGTGTCTGGATTTTCTTACATTGGGTTAATTACTCCAGGCAATAACAAAGAAGGATTATAATCCTGAAGTTAAGAATTTTCAGGAGCACTTGGGTAGCTCAGTTGGTTGAGCATCCAACTCCTGATTTCAGCTCAGGTCATGATCCCAAGGTCATGTGATCGAGCCCCACATCAGGCTCTGTGCTGAGTGTGAAACCTGCTGAAGATTCTCTCTCTAAAATAAATAAATAAATAAATAAATAAATAAATAAATAAATAAATAAAAGAATTTTCAGAGTAGATACATTTCTGAAATCAGTCTGACTAAACTTATCTTCTAAAATATATACTTTAATGGTCTAATGAAGTTATGAAGTTGATATAAAGCATCTGTAACAAACTCTAAAAAGAGTTCCTCTTGTTTAGCATTAGGTGTGCGGACTGCCCTAGATTGAATTCCAAACCTCTCTTCCCACTAGTTGTATGATCTTGGGTGAGTTTCTGAATTTCTCAGTCCCTGCTTCTTCATCTGTATAGTAAGTATTCAGTAAATGTTAGCTATTAAAGAGTTTTGTGCAGTAACAGTTCATATCAATAATCCTGTGATGGCTTTCCCTGCACAAAGTAGAAAGGTAGTTGAGATATTCTGTCAAGTGAATGCTCTTGATAGATAGATAGATAGCATAGATAGATAGATAGATATAGATCATTTGATTATATAACATTCAGCTCCTGTAGTTAAGAGATATGGTTATTGACTTACAATGGAACTCTTAGGGAAACAATTAGAAAGACTAATTAAAATTATCTTTGTTTATAATTCTCAGGTTCTACTTATAATTGTACGTATCTTGTGTTCTTTAAATAAGTGGTTGATGTAATTTAGAAAGGTAATGCCCAGCTTTCTCTTGAATATAGCTTTAAATGTCTTATTTTAAGTGTGAAATAGTAAAGTACATATGTGAATTTGTACCTGATAAACTGCATCTTTGTGTCAACAGTCTTCAACTATGTCTATAGAAGGAAAATAATTAACGTCACATTTATCCTCCTGTTATCAACTCTAATAATAAACCAATTAGACAAAATTCTTCTGATACTGACTGACTTTATCTGCACTTAAGCTTCAGCTGTTTTGTTTTCAGATCAACAGAAACATTTGCAAAAGAAGATGATCTTGACAGTCTTATTAGTGAAATATTTGAAGAGCCCAACTTTGACAAAAAACCTTTTGTAAGTCAAGTATTATAAATGTGCAGTAATTCTTTCATTATTTCAAGACATGTTTAGAATAGTCTGTAAATGTATAGAATGCACAAGTATCTGTAGTCCTTTGAATTCTGAGAAATACAATTATTTTAAAGGAATTATTCTACTCAGAGTTATAGAAAAAATAAAATACTAAAAACTCTCAGTATGTGTTTCGCTGTTCATTTCTCAGCATTTCTCAGCAAGCATGAAACTAGAAAAGCTGATAGAGCAGAAGTCAGCTCACAGATGAAATAGGTTTCTTACATTTATTTGTATACTCTAAGAACACTTTTCTAAAAGACTGAAAACGGGTACCTGGGCATCAGATCCTTGATTTCTTCTCAGGTCATGATCCGGGGTTGTGGGATTGAGCCCCATGTGGAGCCCGTTTAAGATTGTCTGTCTCTTGTGTTCTTCTCTTGTGTGTCTGTCTCTTGTGTCCCTCTACCCCTGTCTCCCTGCCCCTCTCCCCTATCCGTGCTCTGTCTCTCTAAAAACAAAATAAAAATAAATAAAAGATTGAAAACAGCTTTAATTATAGAAATATGCTTAATGTTTCAGATGCAATGACATTGCTGTTATCCCATGAACATGTACAATGAGTACATTGTTTGTATTTTAATGTTTAAGTGCTTTTCTATCTATCAACTTTATAAAAAGCTTATAAAATAATATAACAGCCAGCTATATACTTACCACCCATAGTGAACATATCTTAATGTTTTGTCATATTTGCTTCTCTGGATTTATTTTTAAAGAAATAAAAATTATAGTTTAAGAACTCCAAATCCTACTCTACTGCCTTCCTTCCCACAGGTAACCTATCCTTTCCATCTATACTTTTATATTTTAATTACATACTTATATAATCCTAAACCATTTTAACTGATGTACAATAGTCCATTATGTAATTCTGCCACAGTTTGTTTACCCACTTCCCTGGTAATAGACCTTTAGATTGTGACCAGTTGTTGCATTTAGGAACATTGCTTCTTCAAATATTCTTTGCATGGCTTCTTTTATCCACGTACGAGAGTTTCTCTAGGGTGTACAAACCTAGAGGAGGAATTGCTAGGTCATAAGGTGTGCTTATCTTCAACTTTTCTACCCATTGCCAAAATGTTTTCTAAAGTGACTATACCATTTCTATTGTGGCCAGCAGTGGATGAGAGTCTGTATACATTAATTTTTACTGGTTTGGTGAAAATACATTTGTGAAATTTAAGAGAAGGAGGCCAGATGGAAGTCTAAATTACAAGGACCACGAAGGGAAAAAAAATCTAAGAGATAAATATAATACCAGGGGCGCTTGGGTGGCTCAGTTAAGCATCTGACTCCTGATTTCAGCTCAGGTCATGATCTCATGGTTCATAAGTTGGAGCCCCACATCAGGCTCTCTGCTATCAGTCACAGAGTCCACTTCAGATCTTCTGTCCCTCTCTCTGCCATTCCCCTGCTTGTGTGCTCACGCTCGCTTGCTTGCTCTCAAAAAATAAACATAAAAAAAAGAAAGAAAAATATATTATCATAGAGGGCTTTTTTAATGTCTATTTATTTTTGAGAGAGCACAAGCTGAGGAAGGAAGAGAAAGGGAGACAGAATCTGAAGCAGCTCCAGGCGCTGAGCTGTCAGTGCAGAGCTCGAACTCACAAACTGTGAGATCATGACCCAGGCCAAAGTCAAAGTCAGACGCTCAACCAACTGAGCCACCCAAGCGCCCCTCAAAGAGGCTTTTTTTTAAGGGAGAAAATTACTAGGCAGTGGTGGTGGTAAGGATACAGGTAAGAGCCACTTTTATTTTTGGTAGCCAGACTAAAAATCAAATGACTAGTATAGAGCTTAAGATCTTTATTTCTCTCAATTTAACATTTTCTGTTCATAAGCAGATGGTAAATTAATAGGCTGATGACCTAGTTGATTAACATATCAACATAGTAAGAATGATGAGTACTCTGCAAACAAGAATGCATCATAAATGCCAAATAGCAATGCTAATTTAATCAATAGTAGGATAAAACTGCATGATGTTCTTGTTATTCAAGGATCATCTGAACAATTTGTTACTAAGTACCATAGGGCATGTATCTGTATGTGAGGTACTATCTCTTTAATTCAAGACAGTTCAGAAGGAGACGGAAATACTTCTCTGCTTTGGCTTTAAAATACACCAAATTGTGGGGCGCCTGGGTGGCGCAGTCGGTTAAGCGTCCGACTTCAGCCAGGTCACGATCTCGCGGTCCGTGAGTTCGAGCCCCGCGTCAGGCTCTGGGCTGATGGCTCGGAGCCTGGAGCCTGTTTCCGATTCTGTGCCTCCCTCTCTCTCTGCCCCTCCCCCGTTCATGCTCTGTCTCTCTCTGTCCCAAAAATAAATTAAAAAAAAAAGTTGAAAAAAAAATTTTTTTTAAATACACTAAATTGAAATAATAATTTCTACAATTGTGGGTAGATGAACTTCTTTGCATTTTTCCTGATACTCCTTTTTTTTAGTTATTGTATCCAGTTCTCCAGATCGTGAGGGGAAAAAACAATCTAAATAAACTTCTGGAGGAGAGCAGATCTATGTAAAACATGGATTGGGTGAGGAAGAGAGGTGTCTTTGAAGAGGTATCTGTGCCCACCTTATTCTTAGCAGCTCATCTTCCAGAGAAGAGAGCACTGCTTCCTCCCCCATTGCTCACTCCTATTGAATTTCTGAACTGCTCTCAGACCCACACAAGAAAGCCCGAGAACAACAAATACTGTGCGTGCAAGCCTGGATGGTACATGAAACATGTTCCCCCAAATAAAAAAAAAAAGACTCATCCACATTTTTATCTTTTAGGCACGCATCAAAAATTTTTCCAGTTCTGTTTAACATCAAATAAAAAAGAAATAGTGAAACAAAATACTTCTGCCTCCGTTAAATTTCCTCACCTACTAGGTAAAATAAAGGCATGTCTCTGCATAGTTTAAATTGCATTTTCTCCATCTTACTTCCTTTCCTTGGCGGTGGTCCTGGTATGTGGTTGGTTTATGTTATTTGGTACCATATACCAGTTAACACTTAATAAATGCTTGCTAATAATGATGATGTTATGTAACCATATAGGAACTACTGTATGGTTGTAACTAGGTAGTTCTACAATTTCCTTGAATGTCTATTGGTTGGTACCATTCCATTTGATCAAAATTAATATTTCTGAAGTTACCCAGGAGTTTGGTTAGTTTATTTTCAGTTCAGGTGAGTACCATTTACAGCCTTTAAAAATGAGTCTGAGGTTTTTTTCCTCCTCAATTGAATTTTTCCAGGATGAAGTTTTAAATAGCAGGTCCTTCATATTAAATCATTGAACTTAGTATTAACTGAAGAGTTATAAAGTGACTCTAAATCTTAGCATGCTAATAATGGCAGTATATCAGTTTCCTAGACTAAAAGCTGAGTAATTTACAAATTCCTTAGGGAGGTCTACTTCCCTTTTGCCTTTAAAAGGTTTTGATCATTGTTTTTATTTCAGTAACTTTAAAATTATACAAAATTTTTATTTAAGTCATTTAAAAAATATTCTTGTTATAAAATAAAGAATATTAGATTTTATGTTAGAATTCTTCAAGTTACCCTTGGCCTTTATTGTTTTGTTTTTTTAACAGAAATTAAAATCTAAATCTTCAGGTAACACATCTGTCAGAGCTCCCATTCAAGGCCTTGGTAAAAGGTAAGTTGAGATTGCTTTAGTGAATTATACACACTAGTGAGCAAACACTATGAGCATAGTCTAGTAGATTTTGTAAGCATTTAAACAACAGTGACATTGAACAACAAAGCACTGGTTGGTTTTCAAGAGAAAGACCAATAGCAATATCTTCGGTGTTCTTACGGTCTGTGACCCCACAGTGTAAAAGAACTTGAATGGAAGATTATTGCATTGTAAATAATTTTCTGCCACATGAAAAAAAAAAATAAGTGTGAACAGTTCCTCAAAATTAATGTTCTGTTATATTCTTCAGTGTTTACTTTGTCCCTTATATTATTTGGCAAACACATTTTTCTGTGACTCATTTTAACTCCTTGAGTTTTCCGGAATGTACAGGTTATATCCAATAACACAATGATCCTGGAATAAATACCTCTTCTTTGAAAGTTAGCCTGATCAGGAAAATATACTATTTGATTACAAGTATATAGAGTCAATGAGGCCAAACTCACTTCTCATGTTTTTTTATTGTAATTTTTTCTCCCATCTATTGAACACGTCTAGCTGCAGCCCAGTGTACCTTGGTGGAAGCACTGCTCCATGTGGAATTGGAACAAATACTTCACAGAGGTAGGAGGTCAGAAATAGATTATCTTTCTTAACTAGGTTTTTCCCAGTTGATACCCTGTCCTTAAAATGTAGCTCTTCTCATCTTGGCATCCAACTGTTTTGTAATGAGAGGTGTATTTTATTAGTCAGGTTAAGAATACTGTACTGAAATGTTTGTTATTCTGGGCGATAGCTGTTGAAAGCTGTGATGTTGGGTGTGTGCTGTTCATTGTGTTGATGCCCATTTCTAAGCCCCACTTGAAGTGCCTGGTTCACTCCCATCCAAGTCTGCTTTCCACAGGACACCAAGAGAGAGCTTCCGCCTTGCCATTTTTGCCTTCTGGGCAGTAGAAGCCAGTGGATGAGACAGGCAAATGTGGCCGTGCAGCTACATGATGTGTTACCCACTATCTTGGCCAAACAGCATAAGAAAGCTGGGTCTTCAGTACCCAGAAAGTTCTCAAACATAGTCGCTTGATTTTACATGCTTAAAAAGCAGAAACCCTCCTTTCTTTGTCTCTTCCCCACCCCTTACACCCACTGTCTCATTCATTACTTCTTTCAGGACAGTCTTATGGTCCTGATACCACCCACCCCATTACTGCTAGCATAGTCCATCATCATTGTCATAATGTAGGGAAACAAATTGGTTTAAGCATATCTTTCTGTTGTCCTGAGACTGTTGATTCTGTTTTTGCAGAGGCCTGTTTGTCTAGATTATTATATTTTGTCTAGTCATTTCTAAAACACTTTTCTACTTTCTGTTAATTTTTTAAGAAAAAAAAGAATGAGATATATAATTGCATGTTGACCACATTTTAGGAGGAATAATGGTTATATTGAATAATAGAAGTGGGATCTAAAACGTCATTGTAGGAGGGTTTGTAATGGTGCTGGCCTAGATCCTAGGAAGCCTAGAAAGAAAGGCCATGGGACTGAAGGGAGGTTGGGAGTGTGGGGAACCCTGTATTGGAAACACCAGGCAGCAGAATGGCTCAGATGGGCTACTAGAAGTCCCCCAGGGTGCTGTCTGCTGTAAGGGCTGTAAATAACAATTAATAGCACTTGAATCATTGTGCGTTGAGGGCCATCTATTCAAAGAATTAGAAACACAAGCTGGCCCTCACAGAAGAGTACAGTCTGCTTGCTGGCAGTCCTTACTTACCCATGTGGAGCCACTGGGACTTGTCTCCGTGTTTCCAGACCACACTCCCTCCAACCCCAGCTTCTCTCAGATCACCTAGGAACTGCAGTAGTTTCCCCGTTACCACCCACTCCTTCTTCTCTAGCTTCGCCCATATATAACATGAAGGATAATATCCTAACATATTCTTTTGAGCACATCTCCCCTGTTCAGAGGGAAAATGAAAGCTACCATTCATCTCACATTAACTCTAGAGTCATTATTTGCTTTGCCAGATCGTGTTCTTCCTGGCTTCACCTCCAGTGAAAGCCGGGTTAGGATACTTCACTTCCACCAGAACATTTGTTATCCTCTACTTTCCACTTACATTTTTCTGCCTCTGAATGTTTTTCATATTTATTCCTTTTTCTAGAATGACTGTCCTTTCTAATGTATGTCCTTGCTGTCTTTGCTTATCTACAAATTTTTTTCTCATTCTATTTGAGCTTCTTTTTTCTTTTCTTTATATGATATTCTTAAAATGCCCAGCATGTCCCAGCCCTTATGCTAAATACTAGATGCCAAAAATAATAAATACATACATACATACATACATACATACATACATACATACAACCCTATCCAGGAGAGGAACTGGTAAAGAAGCAAATGATGACCCCTGCAGAGCATGAAGAGAAAGGGCCCTGATGGCAGAATGCCTGAGTTCAGATCCTTCACTGTGCCACTTGCGAGATGGGAAGCCTTGAGAGAAGGGATCTATCTTCTAAAACTTCATTTTCCTCACCTGTAAAAACTGAACATATTCCATGGAGATATCGTGAGGATTAAATGCAATGGTACATTAGAGTATGCCGATGGTGCAAAACATAGCTAAGATACTTTGAGTAATAGTTTGCAATTATTTGTGGGTCTTTCTCAAATGGCAGTGCTGCTAATCCTATATTTTCCTACTACTTTTCCATTTTATCTCAGGAAATATGTATCAGTGTTTACTTACAGGTGTCTTCTGATTTTACAAATGGTCTCTAAGATAATACATTCTGGTTCACTTCCAAAAAGTAAATATTTCATGAAGATTTTCTTTTATATAGTGTTTTTTACATGTACTTTGGTTCTAGCACAGAAGAGTCTTGCTCCAGATGGAATTTAAGTAGACAAAAGAACAGCCTATTTTTATACCTGGAGGATCCTATTAGATAATATTGACCCATGAGCATGCCAATATCCATCAAACCCCTTCCTACTTTCTGCACAGCTACAAAAGGAAAAAACACATACTGTTAGCATATATATGCATAGATAAATGTTTATATTCATGGATCTTTTCTTCCTTACCATTACAAAGATACCCTCATAGACCATCCTTTTCATAACACAGATCTATACCCACAGGAGGGTAAGGATAGACCTGTTCATATGCATGTAAAACATTTTATGTGTGAAGTACTTTATGCTGTCCAGAGCACTGTTTTAAATATGCTTATTGGTTCAACTCCACAGGAAAAAAACCAGGATGCAAAGAGAGCAAGATTTTTTAACCCCATTTTATAAATTAGGAAGTTGAGACACTGGTGTCAAATTCATTGAACACATATTAGCCACCTGTTTACTAGGTCCTAGGTTGTCAGTGATAAATAAATGCACACTTCTCAGCCCTCAGTGAGTTATCAGTCTAGATAAGAAAGACTTTAAATAGGTAATTCCACAAATAAGTATTTAATTTCCATATAATACATAATTTGAAGGGAAAGTGCAGGGTACTATAAGCATAGATAATTAGCACCCAGTTAATAGGAAGGGTTAGAGAATGCTTCCCTAAGCAAATAACATTTAACCAGACTAGAGTATGAAAAATGAATTAGCAAAGAGAGGAGACCATTAGAGCCAGAGGGCACATGGTGTTAGATGATCCCTGAGCTGGGAAGGAGTTTTGGAGTAGCACAGGACAGCCAGGTGAGCTGGAGCATAGTGAGTGGGGGAGAGAATGGTTCTTGATGGGGCTGGCAAGGTAGTTGAGGGACATTTTTGTTTGGGGTCCTGTAGCCCTCTGGAGGATTTTAGAAAATGTATTGATACATGCAGTGGAAGCCATTAGTTGTTTTGTTTGTTTGAGGAAGGGGGACTGGATTTTGTTTTTAGCAGATGGAGTGACAATCGTATTTGTATTGCTAAAGGAAGTCATTTTGGCTGCTGAATGGAACATAGATAAGAAGTTGGAGGGACAAGACTGGTGAGGACACAGGGAGACCAGTCAGCAGGTAGTAGTTATGGTGCTCCAGGAAAGAGACAGTGATGGTAGCTGTAACCTGAGTGGTGACAGTAGCTGTAGGGAAAAGGTGTCATGTCTATGCTATTTAGAATCTAGAACTGACAGAACTCAGTGTTTAAATGGCTATGGGAATTAAGAGAGAACATTGTCAAGAATGACACCCCAAGTAATGTGCCTTGCCAAGGTCACAAAAATTACTACAAATCAAGGACTCAAATATGTAACGTGTTCTTGGCCTATGATGCTTTCTAGTATACCAGTTTGCAGAAGACCATGTAATATATGCAAAAGGGATGAATCTTAGATGTTTTTTCTATTGCTGCTACTGTCATTTTCCAACTGCCAAACATCAAGGCTTCCTAGTCCGCTGTGCATATCTGACAGGATTTAACTGAGAACCAGAGTCTAAGCAGAAGACTATATTGGACTGTATTTTGGGTATTCCCATCATGAACATCTTTAAAATTGTAAAGATTATACTTACTAACTGGACAAAAGGACAAAGCTGATGGTGACAACTTGGTATTTGAGTTCCCTCCACATTTTGGAGGAAGAATCCTGACAATTTATCTTTCATTAGAATCATGCCTTTTTTTTTTTTTTAGAGGTGCTCTAATATGTACATAGTTATGAGAGAGAAATGTATTTAAGCCCTAAAAATAAGCACTTATTTACATGCCAAGGGCATAAAGGAAATTGAGTCTAATTTTCCATATGTTTTATTTGTCTGATTTCTAGCTGAAGCTCTGGTTTGGGAGTAATGCTGAATGAATTTAGAGTGTAAAGATTTGAGTCTTTTACCCAGTTGGTGGAAAGAAGAAAGAGTAGTAGCAGGAAGCATGGTGGCATTAGTAAAGTATAGATAAAACCAAAGTGTTATTTTCAAGCCAGATCGAATTTTACTCTCCTATTTTTTAAACTACTTGTAAGACTGGATTATTTCATAGGCTGCTACTAATTATGATCTAATAGAGTGAATCGTAGCAGCAGAATGATTTCTTAGCTGCAAGTTAGTTTTATTTTTCTCACAGGGCAGTGTTTGTAGGAAAATGTGGTAGTGTGAGTAGATTTGAATAAACTACTAAATTTTAAATTAAATTAAAAAGCTATATTTAACATTATGGTTGAGATTTTACACATACAAAATGTCAGGAGATTCTAAATTATAGTTCCCGCAACAGCAATAATTTAGCCAAATTGCACATATGTATTAAGGCATTAAAGTTAACACTCTGTGCAATCATGTAATAAACTACATATGCATAAGAAAGCAAGTTACGGCAGCTTTGGGAATCATCATTTTGCATTTCCTGACTTGTACGTTCAAACTCCAAGTTCAAATACGTACGAATGTAATTGTGTTAAATTTCCATATGTACAAATACAACCCTATAAATTGTTAACAGTTTGAAAGAAAATACAGAATTGTTTATGAAACTTGTATAGATTTTGAGTGTTTATTTTTTTATGAGTAATCGTTTTTAAAATTAAAGCATTTATTTTCAAAGAAATTGTCAGCACAAAAAATATTCGCAATTTTGAAGTTACCATATCTGAATTTTAGAGAGAAGTGGAAATATATATAATGATGGAGTTTTTTTATTATTTTTTAATTGCAGATGTCTTGAATGCTTATTTTAAAAAATAAAAACGAAATTTAAAAATGTATGAAGAGAAAGGTAATAATCTTCTCTCCCCTCCATTCCCACTACCCCTGAGGCAGCCAGTGTTAGTCGCATAGTATATAACCTTCCACACTTTTCTCCATGTTCTTCCAAACCTGCAAACACCTATATAGGAAATTTTTTCGGTTGTTTTTACAAAAATAGGATCATGCCATATATGTTAACTGTGCACCTTACTTTAGACATCCCTCTAGGTCAATAGATAAATCTAATTCTCTTTATCATCCAGCTACCTAATATTCCATAGTATAAATATATTTCATGTTGTTCAGTCTTTTCCCTTTTTAATAGGTATCCAGGTGCTATCCTGTTTTTGCCACTTCAGCAGTGCTGCAGTTCAGTACAGATTCTTGATAAATGCTTATATACTGATGTTTTTGTTTATATGTAATAGGTGCCCAAAAATGGGGTTGCTAGTGCAACAGCTAGCAATAATTTTGATTTTAAGATAGTGCTAAGATTTTTCCCAAAAGGTTATAGCAATTTACATACCCACCAGGAGTGTCTGAAAGTGCTAGATTAAAACATTTATTTGTGGTTGCTTTAAATTTTCATTATGTTATTTTTTAACTATTTAACAAACACTATGCCAGGCACTATTATTAGCACTTTACCGGTATTAACTCATTAGGTCCCAATAATAATTCTAGGAGGTATAGAAGTATTCTTATTACCCCCATTTTATAGGTGGGAAACTGAGTCACAATGAAGTTTTTTGACTACAGCTAGTAAATAGTAGAATCACATTTGAAGCTAGGCAGTCTATCTCCACGTCTATACTATGATGCCTGTATTAGAGAGATTGAATATATTTTTAAGGGTTTTTTGTTGTTGTTGTCACTTGTAAGCACTCTTTTATAGCGTTAAGTATTCAGCAATGTGTTGAAAATATTTTCTTCCACTCTATCACCACTGGTCTTTTCACTTTGTTTTTGGTATCTTAAAGCCTCTTTTTATTTCCTTTTAATTTTTAGATGATCAAATGTGTATCTACATTTGTTTAATTTTTTTTAATGTTTATTTATTTTTAAGAGAGAGAGAGAGAAAATGAATGAGCGGGGGAGGGGCAGAGAGAGAGGGAGACACAGAATCCAAAGCAGGCTCCAGGCTCCAAGCTGTCAGCACAGAGCCCGACTCGGGGCTCGAACCCACAAAGACGTGAGATCATGCCCTGAGCTGAAGTATGGCACTTAACCAACTGAGCCACACAGGTACCCCGTACATTGATTCTAGTTTTTAAATACTTCAAACAGTGGAGGAAATGTCTTCTTTTTTAAAGTAAATCACAGTCACTATACAAATCAAATTGTTTGCAGCAGCATTTCATAAGTATTTCCACATATTGTCATTTTACTCCTAAACTTACTGTGTAGTATGAGTTTTGAGAAACATGACATTTCAATTCCTCGCATTTTCAGTAAGCACCTAGTACCTGTTAAGTGTCATTCCAGTCATTCTACCCTCTTTCTCCTGTATCATCAGTGTTTTTCTTTTCTCTGCATCTTTACCATCAACATAAAAATATGCTTTTTTTCCTGGCTTCTTAAATATAACCTTCTCTTAACCCGTTTTCTTAACCACCTCTCACTCCCTTTAAAGAACCTGCTCAGATGTACTTCTCAGTGAGGCCTGTGCAGACTACTCTACTTAAAATTGCAATCCGCTCCCTCCCGATACTCCCAATTTTATTTACTTATCATTTCAAAAACTGGAAACACTTTTCACCTTCTAACATACTATATTATTTAGTTATTATGAGTATTGTTTATTTCTTCTCTCATTAGAATCTAAGCTCCATGAGGACAGAGTATTATCAGCACATAGTATGCTTTGGGTAAATATCTTTTAAGTGACTGAATGAATACATTAATGCCAAATAGTGGGGCAACTGAAGCAAGTAAGATACTGTCCCAGCATTTAAGTAGCTTATGGGGTGGTAGATTTATTTCCATATAATGTGGCAAATTCTGTGATAGGGGCACCCCTGGAATTTTCAATAGGAAGGGAAGCAACTTAAAGAAGTTATCCTAAGTGAAGATCTCCCTCAGACACAATTTGAAAACCACTGAACTAAAAGATCTGCACATCCCTTTTGTCTGTCTTATATCTGTACAGTATGCATGTGTGTGTGTGTATCAGTATGTAAGATCTTAGTAAAATATTTAGGTTTGTACAGAAATCAAACTTGCAAGTTTGTGCAGAAATTTAACCTGAAAATTTTTACCTGAAAAATAATCAGTCCTTTAGTTAAAAAATAAGATGTAATCATATTAATCTTTACTTTTCTGTTGTTTACTCAGTCATCTCTAATATGTGGTGTATCCTATTAATAAATCATGAGAATTCCCTATTTAATTCTACCAGTAATCTTTAATGTACTGTTCTTTTTCTCTGAACAGAGCTTGTGACCATCTGCGTTGTGTAGCATGTGATTTCTGGGTAGTAAGCTACGACGACTTTATGTGGGACAAATCATGCGATTATCTGTTTTTCAGGTATGTTTCCAGAGAACTTCCCTCTGTGAAAAAACGTACCAGTATACCTTTTTATTTCTTATTTTGTTCTAACGTCTCTTGGTGGACTTGGCAAGATCATGTAGCCTCCACCTCTTGACCATTTCATCTCTCCATCTGCTGTCAGGCTATGTGATGATTTGTTACTTCTGGCAGGAGTGTAGAAAGAGCCTCCTCACTGATTTTTCTGCCTACCTTCTCTTCTTTCTGACCACCCTTTCCTTGCTGAGAATTAAAGCATAACTCTGAGTGTGCCATTCTCTTGCCCAAAAGTCTTCTGCTTATGGAAGCATGTCCAGGTTCCTTAGTACAGAGCAAGACGCTTCACAAGCCAGCCCCCATCTGTCTGTCATCCACCTTGCCCTTCCCCAGTTTACTTCTCACCTTCACAAGATTTTTGCTGCGTCAGAGTACTCAGTACTGCCATTTCTTCAGACAATGCAAGCTCTTCCCGTCCTGGGACACCTTCCCACCATCCCACCATTTATCTACTTAAACCTGAACTGCCCCTCAGGGTACAGTTCATTGCGTGTCTTCCATGATTCCCTCACTACTCCTGTCAACTTGGAAGTAATTTCGTTTTTTCCTGTGTCTCCACAGCACTTTGTACCTATCATAGCACTCACTGGAATAGAAGATTGAAAATCTTAGTTGGTATACGTCTGCCTTCCTCCTTGTGCTCAGGATAGTGTCTTACTCATATTTTGCAGTTTGCACATTCTTTTTTTTTTTTATGTTTATTTACTTTTGAGAGAGAGAGTGCACTGGTGTGAGTGGCAGAAGGGCAGAGAGAGAGAATCCCAAGCAGGCTCCTCGCTGTCAGCGCAGAGCCCGATACGGGGCTCAAACTCATGAACCGTGAAATCATGACCTGAGCTGAAATCAAGAGTCAAACCCTTAACTGACTGAGCTACCCAGGTGCCCCACAGTGTGTAAATTCTTGAATACTTACACCATACCTAACATTTTTAAGATGATGTAAGTTATAAAAATGTATCTGAATTGTACATCACATTTTCAAATAAAAATTAAGAGCTGAAAACTAATAAAAGCGCATAAGGTATGCATTTTGCACTCCCCCTCCCCCGCCCAAACCTGGGCCTGAATAAGAATTGTATTTTCTGATACAAGTAATCAGAATACATTGCAGCTGTCTCCAGTAGTGAAGAGAAGGAAAAAGGTGAGAGTTTCTTCTGCACCTCTTTTGGCAGCCATTCTCACGTAAATCCATAGGAATCTTCTCTACTTGAATTATTTTTAAACTGTCTCACATCAAACCGCTTTCAAAATCTTATGAAAACTTTGAATCCTCTCCACAAAACTTCAAATATACAAGTACATGGAAAAATTACAATTTGAGAGGTTTCACATTTCCCAACCCAAATAAAGCCTAGTAAAGTCCCCAAATCCCAGATCAGGTTAGCCCACTTGTTAATTCTAGAGTTGGAAAAGTTAGCTTGTGATTTCAGATCCATTTTGCCATTTCTGACTTTTCTCAATCCTGTGCTCTATACTAATTTCCGGTTAATGTAATGAGTGGTCAGTAACCCCCATATGTCACCATTATAAACCATAAATTTTTATAAAACTAGTGTAGAATAATAGAATGCATGTAGTATCAATCCTGGGATGAGCCCTCTGTGACTGAGTAGAGGGAGGTAAAATAGTGATGTATTCAGGGGGAAAGCTAGGAAATGGAAGATTTTTCACATTTGATGACCTAGCTGTCTGAATGAGGATGTGATCTACAGAAAGTAAAGGACTGGAGGGAAGATGAAACACTTGAGGAGGGTAGGGAATCACAGCTGAAGAAAAGCACAAGTAGGTGGCCACCAAAGAAGGCAAGTTAAAACGTTTGCAGGATGCCGTTAATTGCCTGACAGAACACAGGGAACCATTTATAGTGGTATCAGTCTGTACCTTGGTTTGTTTTATTGTCCTTATTTTATAGATGAGAGAAATAGTGTATTCTAGCTTTGACAAGTTCTGGAATTTTCAAAGAGAAGTATAAGCTCTATTTGATCATCCTGCCATAATAGCTAAATAAAATTCTTTTGTTTTTCTACTAAATCATTTTCTTTACAGAAAATTATATTTCTAAGCTTTTTTTTGTTTATTTTGAGAAAGAGAGAGAGAACAAGTGGAGGAGGAGCAGAGAGAGAAGGAGACAGAGGATCCAAAGCAGGCTCTGTGCTGACAGCAGAGAGCCCAACGTAGGGCTCAAACTCGCAAACCATGAGATCATGACCTGAGCCAAAGTCGAATGCTTAACTGACTGAGCCCCCCAACAGGGACCCCTCTAAGCTTTTAAGATATGTGCTTCCTTAAAAAAATTCAGAATACATTAATTAGTTTCCTGGCTATTCATGATTCCTGCTCATAAAATCTCCAATTAAGGATTCAGTCAAGTATCAAATGTTAAATTTGTCACAATATATTACAGCTTGAATAAAGAACTTTTTTTTCTTCATTTAACCACTTAGTTTTCATTAAACACAGTTTTGTGGAGTTTTTTCCTTTCTGATAAAACTTAGATTATTCATTTCTTCCCCTAGTTTGCTGTAACACTTACCTAGTCAAAGTGTCAGTTTCCTGAAAACAAAGTTGGCCAGGAAAATCTCTGAGATTTTGTTAGGTTCAAACCTAAATTATGCCTGGGTTTAGTACAATACAGTACTGAGTATGGTGCCCACTGGCCACCAGAGGGCACTTTGTAGCCTGCCTTCCATTGCAGTGACCTCAAAAGTAATAGCACTTTTTGTCTCTTTTTAATATTTATACTGTGTTTCATAATTTTGCTTTGTACTTTTTCATCACTTCATTTTGAATTTTTCCTTTTTTTCTGTTACATAAATTTGATACATTGATTATCATGAAAACCATAATTGATTTTCAGTTAATTAAACAAATTAACTTCTTTTTTTTTTATAGTAGCATCAAGTCAGATAGTTATCATTTTTTATAATGGTCCTGCCCATTGATTTAATTGTTTTAACATTACTGACAGGGGCTTCTGGATGGCTCAGTCAGTTAAGCATGCGACTTTGGCTCAGTTCATGATCTCACAATTTGTGAGTTCGAGCCCCATGTCAGGCTGTGTGCTGACAGCTCAGAGCCTGGAGCCTGCTTCAGGTTCTGTGTCTCCCTCTCTCTCTGCTCCTCCCCCAGCTCATGCTCTGTCTCTCTGTCTCTCTCAAAAATGAATAAACATTAATGCAGCATAGACATTTATTCTGTTGCTAATAGTATATCTTGCTGATAAATGAAAGATACAGTATTAGTTCAACAAATAGAAAAAACAGGCACTTTTTCTCTATTAATGAGAAATTGCTATAGTTAACCCATCAGAAGCCTATTGTCTTTATGCCTCTTATGTGCCTTCCACTGACCGTATTGCAGGCTTTTAAAAATATGGTATAGGTGAGTATTTGAGGTAGGAGATGAACCACCATCCCTCCTACTCTCTTCTCATATCATGTCATCTCTGATAAGACAAAGCCACTATGCTAAAATCTTCATTTTTTATTAATAGGAACAACATGCCAGAATTCCACAAATTAAGAACAAAGTTGGTAAAGAAGAAAGGAACACGGGCATATGCCTGCCAGTGCAGCTGGAGAACTATTGAAGAACTGACTGACCTTCAGACCGATCATCAGCTTCGTTGGGTTTGTGGTAAACATTAAGAATACAAACTTTTTGTGTTTAAACAAATGTATCCGTGAGAGCAATCTCCACTAATCATCATCATATTTAGGTAAAGGTACATAGGAGTATCATGCCCTTTGGAAAAAGACAGGAAATTTCATTTAATGGCTATACAGCATAGATTTTCAAAGACCAAATGGACTTGAGAAGATAATGTGTCCAATAATTTTGGAATTATTTCTTTTCGATATATGGGCATTTTACTTAGTAAATAAGATAGCAGTTCATCCAAATTCTTTGCTAACCTATCTCCTGTTAAATGGAAGTTTAATTATGATGTTTTATACAAACATATAGCCATTCATTAGCAACTGCAGTATTAGTCACTGCTAATACATTTGCTAAATATTCCTCATGTATAATATTTAAAGGGGATAAAGCCAGCCAGTGTAGAGAGGTCACTGAGAGGTGTATACATCATCCCCTCCGGTCAAATCTATTGTTGCCAAAGATCATAATTTATACATGGCAGAAACCATGTGATCAGTGGCTCACTGAAGGATTTTTAGGAGTACTGGTATGCTGTAAATGAAAACACTGCCTATATCTGACCTTACCTCAACAACTCACAGTGATATGCATAATAATGATAAATATGTATTACTAGTTTTAACTTATTTCTTCTTTTGTTGATTTAGATATCAAAAGTTACTTAGTTTGCTCTTTTAACAAATAATCCATTTATATATAAAAAAAATTTTTTTCGATGCACCTAAAATCACAAGGAAAAATCCTAATACAGATAGATCATTGTTAGATTTTTTCCAAGTACTTTCTAGCCTTCAGTGCCTAAAATTCCATCAAGTGAACATCAAGTAAGATATTTTCTCAGGCAGCATGTTGATTTTTTGGTAGGATCAGGTTAATATATTATTTACTACAGGAGTGCATGAAAGAGAGATAAAGCATAATTGAACCAACAGGTGATCTGTTAGGCTTCTCCTTTACATCACTGAGACTTGAGAAACCCTACAATAGCAGCCCATTCAGGAAGTCAGTTACCTAAAAACTATCAGTTCCCAGCACCATCAAGAAATTTTGGGGGCTTTGCAATCTACCATAAGCTCTTTATTGCATGTGTCTAAGATATCAATCAAATGTGTGACACAAGGTATGCTGAAAGAGAGTAATTGAAGCAAAGTTGTGATTGCTTAGTCTTAAGCTGAATCCATTCCAGTCACCTGATTCAAGTAAGAAGAAAGATCAGCCATTAAAATCCTTTTCCTAGCCGTGACACATTTGCTTACCTGTAAAACTTACTCTAGTAGGTCTAGCATTGCAACGGAACACATAGTGAACTCATAGTGGCAGATGCTTACATTTTTGTATTGACAATGTATACAGACCTTACTTACTTTATTTTTGAATAAAAAGTTTTTACTCCCTAAAATTTTATCTGTGTGTAATTATATGAGAAACAAGGGGATTTGATTGAGAAACCATTGGTCATAATGATGACGTTTTCTTTATATTCAAATGTGCAAATTTACTAAATCATTAATTTGAAATTTTTTTTCTTTTTTATTGTTTCATACCTATTCTATATCCTAGATACGTTGCTCATGTTTGACATTCCATAACATAATTCCCCAATGTCAGAAATGTATATATGAGCTCACATTGTTGTTGGCAGTTGTACAATCTGTAATCTAAAATGTAGAAAGAATATTATGTTTGTATACTGATAGATAAATAATTTAAGCCAAAATGCAACTATTTTAGTAACAATGCATAAGAAAAGTATAGTTTCTGATAAGTTATAATTTTAAAATGCAAAGTCTATAAAACTTTCAAGATGTTTTGCCTATTTGTTTTCAATATTTCTCATTTTCTACTTTAGCAATTACCTATTTTTTGTCAAGCTAGGTAGCTACTTTCCTTGAGCTGTATTATACTCTCAGATCCTTATCCTGCCTAGAATAATAAATAAAAATAAATCCTGCCTATAAATAATAAATAGCTTTATTCTTTATTTAATTGTTTTATTTCATAGTAAAATATTCATATGAGGATTAATTTGAAATAATTTCGGTAATTTCTTTTAAAATGATAACAAGAGTTTCAAACCATCCAGTTGAGCAGAGAATTTATTTATTTACATTGGAGAAGAGAAACATGCCATAAGTTTAAGTGTGTGTGTGTACATGTATGATTAAAGAGCAGTGGTATTTTTTTTCTAATGTGAAAAAGAGTCTCACTCCACAAGACCAATTTTTTTGTTTCATATATCAGTAATCTCCACGTTTTGATATAAAAACTTCCTGTTTCTTTATCAAGTGCCATGGCAACATCATTGAAAATACTTAGAGGTAAACTGTGAGCCATAACCTTGGAACAGACAAAAACAACTCATGTAGCTCCTTTTTCACCTGTATTCTATGATTTTCATTATTTATTTATTTATTTTTAAGAGAGAAAGAGTGATCAGGGGAGAGAGGCAGAGGGAAAGAGAGAATCTTAAGCAGGCTCCATGCTCAGCAAGGAGCCCGACACGGGACTCGATCTTACAACACTGGGATCATGACCTGGGGTGAAACCAAGAGCCAGACACTCAACTGAGTGAACCACCCAGATGCCCCTTCTATGATTTTCTTATTAATCAACGGTCTAATCTGTCCTTCTGTCAATAGAGAATCCACAATAGACCAACCTGGGAGATACGCAGAGAGCTCAGGTTTGGTTGTAAGGATCTTCTCAGTGAGACTCTTACACGTTTGTGCTTTTCTTCAGTGTTTACCGTGCCTTTGGGCGGCATTTTGTCATCCTCACGGTAATCCAAGTTTCCTTTTTCATAGTATATCATCACTGACTTCATCCTCAAATTTAAGACACCATCTATGGGGAGTTTCTCTCCCTTCACAGAATTAGACTGACCAGGACTGTTGGAAGTACCCCATTTAAGACTTAGCCCTACTAGGGGCGCCTGGGTGGCTCAGTCGGTTGAGCGACCGACTTCGGCTCAGGTCATGATCTCGCGGTCCGTGAGTTCGAGCCCCGCGTCGGGCTCTGTGCTGACAGCTCAGAGCCTGGAGCCTGTTTCAGATTCTGTGTCTCCCTCTCTCTGTGACCCTCTCCCGTTCATGCTCTGTCTCTCTCTGTCTCCAAAATAAATAAACGTTAAAAAAAAAAAAAAAAAAAAAGACTTAGCCCTACTCATGGGTACCTGTCTGGCTCAGTTGGGTAGGCATCCGACTTCAGCTCATTTCATTATCTCATGGTTTGTGAGTTTGAGCCCCACGTGGGGCTCTGTGCTGGCTGCTCAGAGCCTGGAACCTGCTTTGGATTCTGTATCTCCCTCTCTCTCTGCCCCCCACAAAAAAATAAGTAAACATTAATATTAAAAAAAAAAAAAAAAAGACTTAGCCCTATTGTTTGGCCTATGTTCTTCAGGTTGTTGTTGATCTGGGGAGTCTTCATGAGCAATAATAATATCACAGGGAGACTCATCCCCAAGACTTTTGGGGGTTGCATTGCCACTGGCAGAGGGAACAGATGGGGCAGAACTGATGGCCTCAGAGTGAGTTTGAGACCAGGCTTTTGCTCTGGCTCTTCCTCTTTCATGGGTTCTTCTCATTTTTCTTCTTTTTCTTGCTTTTCTCCTTCCTCTGGTTCTGGTTCTTGCTTTTCTTGTGCTTGTCTGCGCCCTCTCACCCTCTCATTGCGTCCTCTGGAGCTCTTCATCTGGATCCTGGCGCCCTTCAGCCAGAAGGCCCTTCCTGATTTCCTCTAGTTCTTCCTTCTCTCTCCTCAATCCCGTTCATCTGCTTCCATTTCCTTTTCCCTATCATGCACCCTTTTCTGAAGGAAGCTCCTCTGTAATACTCGGTCATCTTTACCATCATAATCTTCCAAGAATTCCGTTAGGCATTCAGCTTCTTTTGCCATTTCTCTTCTCTCTTCTCTTTCAGCCTCTTTCTCATACTCCTGGGTTTTCTTCCAGTCTCTGCATTCCCAATTCTTAAGGCACTCTTGGTAAGAAGTCTTTCTCTCAAAGTTTTCAGGTTTTCTTCATTCATCTGCATCTTCACCCTCTTCACAGTCCTGCTTCTTGTCTTCTCCCCCTGCACTCCCACTTCCTTTCTCTCTCTACATTCTTTCTCCCCATTCCCTTTCGGGATCTCTGCTCTTTTCTCCTGATCAACTCCAATGCTTATTCCTATGTGAGCTCCTCTCCCAATCATAGTCATGGTCCCTATCCCATTCGCCCATTCTTATTCTCATTCACGTTCTCTCCCTTTTTCATGCCCACTCTCACCTTTCTTGCTCCCCTTCACATTCTTTCTCTCCTTCTCTCTGTCTTTTGTCAATTTCCTGTCTCTCCATTTCCTTTTTTCCTTTCTCCCAGTTTCTTGTGTGTGTGTGTCTGAATTTACTGATCTCAGGTCTCTTGTCTTCTAACATTTCTATAGCATTTATATCCTCCTTAGTGGTGAGTGGGTAAGGGATTAGTGGAGCCGCTGGAAGTCTGAGGAAAATGTGCTGCTTTTCTTCTTCATGGGGTGAGAGTCAAATTCTTGTGAGGGGGGCATTGAGTTCACTGGAGTATTCAGTATTAAAAGTTCAAAGGCCCAAAGGCCCATTTGATCTCTTTGCTTCTTCATCTGAGGCTTCTTATCGTTAGTGAGTTTCTGGCCTGGCATTTCCATCAGAAGCTTTCTTCTTTGTTTTCCACTCATCCAGTTGTGCCTTTGTCTTTGCATCTACTTTAACAAGTAGCTTCTACCATCCAATCTGCAGATCATGCCATAACCTGAATGCCATAGGGATAGATTCAGGCTCTTTATACTCACAGAATCTGAAGGCTTGAAGTTTTCCAGATTCACCTTGTACTCTCTTCCAGCTCAAAACCAAGCCACATTTAGCAAGGAGTTGTCTTATAAGCATGTCCAAGGCTTACTCAGAGGTGTTACCAAAAAAACTGTAGTGGTGGGATCACAGTTTTCATCATTTTCTTTAGTCTTTAAGCCTGGATAATCCTTTCTTATTCCCAAATGCTTTCCAACCATAGACACAGTGGGTACTAAGACCTTTGGAGCAGCAGCAGCCATAATGTTCATTGGTACAAGACTCATTGGAGTCCCTGGAGGTACAGGTGGAGGAAAGCCAGGAACTGTAGGGGCGGGATCCCTGATGGGAGTGCTGGGATTCCCATGGGAGGGCAGCTCAAATGAGAGGGGAAAGACATTCTTACTGCAGCAGTCCACCACTGAGGAAATGGTACTGTCTTCATGGCCTTCTGGGCTCCAGGTTAGGTGTGGGCTCCACCGGCTCCAGGTTTCTGTGTGCTGCTCACCAGGAGACTGGTTCCAAAGTGCCTCCTCACACAGGCTGCAAACACAACCACACTGTGCGGGGAGCTTCTGGAGCATTGACATTCAAAGGAGCAGGTCCAAGTACAAGAACGAGCCATGTTGGTATGGTGGTATACGTCTACACCCTTGTTGACGTCTGTGAACTCGGCGTCTTTTTTCTCTTGGGCCAAAGAAGATTGCATCAGACTATGATTTTGAATTGCTTTCCCTCCTTTTCTCTGTGATATTTTAAAATATGGAATAAAAAGGTGTTTGCATCCAGTAAGTCCTGTGGTAAAGCTTAGCAGTAACTTTCAAATGCTGACTTTTCTCTGTTGTTACTTTTTTTTTTTTTTTTAAGATTTTATTTTTAAGCAATCTCCATGCCCACTCTGGGGCTCAAACTCACAACTCTGAGATCAAGAGTCAAAAGGTCAAGAGTCAAGAGTCGCATGCTCTACCAACTGACCAGCCAGGCACCCCTCGTATGCTACATTTTAACAAAACTTCTGTCAGCCAACACACTACTAGTAATACAGCTTTACCTATTGTTTAAAAAATAGTTTTTGAAGGGAAGAAAAATTCAAAATATGCATCTTTTTAAAGATTTAATGTATTTATTTGGGTTTGTGACACCATTTTATACCCTATTTTGAAAGATTGAATGGATATATGGATATATTGATGTGTATGTGGTTGTTAATTTGTTTTCAAACTCTCCCCAAATGTGTTGAAATAATAGGTGACAATATGAAATGTTACTAAATCAGAGTTGAGTCATGTCCCTTGGAAAGTTACTCAACTCTCTGGGGTTTTTCTGCCTCATCTGTATGAATGATCTGTCTTTTATAAGCTTGTTGTAAGGATTAAATTATACAAAAAGTGACTAGCATTGTGTTTAGTTCACAATAAGTGCTTAATAAATGTTCTCATTCTTTTTCCTTCTGAAAATAATACTGTCTAAATCAAATAGTGCAGCATGTTTTGTACAGCAAAGCGTTTGACCACATGTTTATTTTTCATTCCCTAACATTACTTATGAGGAAAACAACTATGCTTTCATTTTTATTTCATAACTAGCAAATGTAAACATGGCAAGCTTTATTTTTACATAACTTGAAACTAAAGCTTTCAGAAACAAAACAAAAGAAAAAAACCACTCACCCTAGCCTCCTCTTCCTGTCTGGTTTAAACCTAAATAACTGTCATGAAGGCATCTGGGCATTTCAGGGTGTCTCCTCAGCTTATCTCCCTCTGCTTCCCTCCTCTTCCAACCAGACATATATCCCACCCACTATTCCTTAGATACACCTCACGTTTTACAGCCTCTTGATGTTCCTACTCTCCTTCATCTTATCCTATCAAAATCTGACTCATTTTTCAAAGTCTGTACCTTTTATAGTTGTCAGAGCCTTGTACACTCTCAGGAGAGGGTCCACACGATCAAACCTATTTTCATAACGCGAAGACATTAACTTCCCTTTTCCCTGTGTTGACATTCATACTGACGGTGCAAATGTAGGCCCACCTCCTGACACCTTATTGAGCATGATATAAAGTAGTGAGTGGCACAGGCATATGCAGTAGAAAAAGCCAGTTTTACTTAAGAATGTCCTTGGTAAACGCAGTAAAAATTATTAATTTTGGTCTTCAAGAACGTATCTTTTTAATACACTGTGTGACTAAATGGGGAGTTCACCAAAAGCACTGGTGCAATTGAGTTGTGAGCTGAACAAACCACTTTTTCCATCGAATTCATTTTTGCGTGAAAGAACACTGCAAAATCAGACTTGAATATTTGGCATATGTTTTCTCAAAAATTAACTGAGTGAGTCACCTCCAAAAAATAACTGACAGTGTTTGTTGCCAATGATAAAATTCAAGTCTTCAAAGCAAAAATAAGAATTCTGGAAAAGGTATTGCGCACTGTATGACATCATCCTGAATACTTAAAGACTTTCCTGACGAGACTAGTGGTGATATAGACAAGTGATTTTTTTTCCATACTATGTAATGAAATGTGAAAATATTTGGAAAATCTGTATAATTCAGCAAATCAACATTGCTAAATGGCCAACGCATGATATCACAAAACTATGCATTTAAAATGAAGGATATGGGGCACCTGGGTGGCTCAGTCAGTTAAGCCTCCGACTTTGGTTCAGGTCATGATCTCACAGTAGGTTTGAGCTCCGTGTCGGGCTCTGTGCTGACAGCTCAGAGCCTGGAGCCTGCTTCGGATTCTGTCTCCCTCTCTCTCTGCCCCTCCCCCCCTCATGCTCTGTCTCTCTGTCTCAAAGATAAACATACACACACACATACATACATACATATATACATACATACATACATACAAATAAGACACAAGATAGACCAATGGATTTTAATGTAAGAGAATACTAAAAGTTCATCGATAGGATTTCCGTTTCCACAGGGTAACTGGCTTTTAAGAAACTAGCACTTTTCGAGTTTTGATATAGAATTGAAGAAGAGCCACAGTTACCTGAAAAGGCTCTTAAAATACTCTTCCCTTTTCCAAATACATGTCTACATGAGGCTGAATTTTCGTCTAAGTCTTCAACCAAAACAAGATCTCAAGAGACTGAAGGCAGTGGTAGATATGAGACCCTAGCTGTCTTCTAGTAAGTCAGAGTTAAAGGGATTGGCAGAAACATTAAATGCCACTTTTTTTTTTAAGTTTATTTATCTTGAGAAAAAGAGAGAGGGAGACAGAATCCCAAGTAGACTTTGCGCTATCAGTGCAGAGCCCGACACAGGGCTTGAACCCATGACTGTGAGATCATGACCTGAGCCAAAATTAAGAGTCGAATGCTTAACCAACTGAGCCATCCGTTAATCCAAATTTCCACTCTTCTAACTATATTTGTTTTGTAAAATATAGTTATTTTCATAAAAATATAATTGTTCATTACTTTTAAATAGTTTTTAATAATGTTCTCAGTTTTAATTTATAATATAAATATCAATAGATATAACTGCAAAAAACAAGCTCTTTGGGGTTCACATAATTTTTAAGAGTGTAAAAAGGTCTTGAGACCAAAGATGAGAGCTGTTCTACAAATCCTTTGTATCCTCCTTACCCACACCCCATGCCAGCCTGAAGATATGATTTCTCCCCCTTTCATCTGCTTTCAAACTTTCTTTTTCTCATATAACACCTTGTATTTTTTGTGGCTTACTATAGTCACCCTGAAGATTAGATTTCAAGTTCTTTAAAGTCTTGAATGATCTCTCACTGGTATATGAGGAACTGTCTGAGACAGCTGTGCCACTAACTTCCTGGGGCACCACGGGGAAGCCACTGTGTCTTTGGCCCATGTATAAAATAAGAGTTGGATTTAGGGGCGCCTGGGTGGCGCAGTCGGTTAAGCGTCCGACTTCAGCCAGGTCACGATCTCGCGATCTCGCGGTCCGTGAGTTCGAGCCCCGCGTCAGGCTCTGGGCTGATGGCTCGGAGCCTGTTTCCGATTCTGTGTCTCCCTCTCTCTCTGCCCCTCCCCCGTTCATGCTCTGTCTCTCTCTGTCCCAACAATAAATCAAAAACGTTGAAAAAAATTTTAAAATAAGAGTTGGATTTAATAACATGTTTCCTTTTGGCTTGAAAATGGTATGAATACTGTTCCTCTTAAAAGGACTTGGGGACCCAGTGTTGTACCATCCATACACTGAGAGGTGCAGTACTTGTAGTGGAGAAGTACCCAGATTCTAGGGTCAGAGAAACATGGGTTTCAAAAAGACACTATGCATCCTCTTAGAGCCTTCAGTCAGTGGGGGAAACAAGTGAACCACTTACTACAGAGACCATGACTGCTCTCAGAAGTAAACAGGGTCCTTACAGAGGACAGGCATTTAAATCAGGTTGGGAGAGAAGAAGGTTCTTCCTCCTTGGAGAAGATTATTCTCAAGCTGTCTTGACGTGTTTGAAGAATTACAAGTAAATTGATATGGTTTGATTTTTTGTAGTGAATGTGGGTGGAGGAATGCAGCAGTAAGATCTGAGGCTACCCAAGCAAGTAGGGTTGAATGAGGAAACCTGTCCATTACAGTCCCATGGAATAGAAATTGAACTAACAGGGAGAAGCAGCTGAGAGAGAAAGCTGACAAACACTTTTTCTGAGGGATATGAGTGTGTGTGGTGCTCTTGTTCACACTCTTTCCCCTCCCTCCAAGAGGACTGCACATCCTCACCTGTTGAGCTCAGAGGGTTAAGAATGATATCCCACACCCTGACAATGAAAGAACCTTAAGGAGGCATTCCCAGGAAAGCTATGTTCAGTGAAGGCAGAGGGAGAGCATGTGGAGTTTACCATAGAATGGGAGTTCCAGAACTCGTGGTGAACAGAGTTGGCCAAGAATGGAGCAGTGTTGAAAGCAGAGGCTGGAAGGAACTTCACACTTCAACCAAAAAACAATAGGGATCAGAGCTCTGGGGGATTGGCCTGCCTCAAGGATCTAAATGAACCTCTGGTTCCAATTAGAAACAAGGCAGTGTCTGCATGACTCTCTCATGGCCCTGAGTGGTGACCCAGGCTGCTGGACTGCTGTTTCCTGCATCTGGATCAAAAGTCTGCATCCTTTGCTCTCAGTTTTGAATAGAATCGATTCAAGTAATCCAGATTGTTAGGAAAATTCGAAGTTTATCTCTGGCTAGGGGAGTACAAAGTCCCCAAGAAAAAAAATGTGTTGAAACATAGTCATTGTCTTCAGAAGGCCATTATAGGCTCTTGGAGTACTAGGGAGTGAGGCCTAAGCACCAATCCTTTCTTGTCAAGAATTTGTTCGTCAGAACAAGCTGTTATCAAGGAGCCCAGAGGGTTCAGATAAAGAAGGCCTCAATTTGCTAGAGACCAATACCAGAAGAGAGGCAAGAAGAATGAACCCATGAGACAGTTTCATCATTATTCTTACTAAGGGTTGAGGAAACTGACACATAAAGAACTTGCCCAAAATCATATGGGTTGTAAATAGCAGAGTAGGATTCAAACCTCGATCAACCTGGGGTGCCTGTGTGGCTCAGTCAATTGAACATCCACCTGTTGATTTCTGCTCAGGTCATGGTCCCAGGGTCATGGGAATCAAGCCCTGCATTGGGCTCTGCACTGAGCATAGAGCCTGCTTAGGATTCTCTCTCCCCCCCTGCACCTCCCCCGACTCGTGCTCTCTCTCTCTCTCTCCCTAAAATAAATTAAAAATAAATAATTTTTTAAAAACCTAGATCAACCCAACTGCATCTGTGTGTGGAGGGAAAGGGAAAATTGCTTTCCACAGGATGAGCTAGAGCAGAACCTTAGTTGAGTAATCCACGGCCTTCACCCTGGTATGCCCTAGCAGAGCCCTGGTGGACAAACAGATGAACACGCTGGACTATGAGAATATACGATCCTGGTTTGACCAGAATAATACCTTCAGATATTTTCTAGAATTTTGTTTAGAGGAAGCAAGATACCGTGAGTGCCCAGAAATAGCTAGGTCTCAGGTTGTCACCCAATGCCAATGGGCAGGTGGTAGCTTCCAGGAACAGTATGAGGAGGAGGCCAGGTGAGGCACAGCAGGAAAGCATTCCATGATCCACTAAGCAAGTCTGTCATGGGCTCAGGGATGAGGCATGACAGACTACAGTGGATTTGATTACTCTAGGTTCTTGCCTAGCTCAGTGGTTCTCAACTCTTGGCTTCAGAGTAAGACACCTGGGAGCTTTTTAAAAAGTGCCAGTACCCAGGGTGGAGGCCCAGAAATTCTGATTCATCTGTCTGCAGTGTGACCCAAGCATCAGTATTTTTAAAGAACTCTTCCAGTTACTCCATTGTGCAGTCAGGGTTGATTACTAGTAGCAATAGGACCTTGGGCACATCACATTCCTCTGGGTGCTTATTGTTCTCACCCATTTAAAAAAAAAAAAAAAGTATTTGGGTGGCTCAGTCAGTTGAGTGTCCGACTTCAGCTCAGGTCATGATCTCACGGTTCACAAGTTTGAGCCCCATGTTGGGCTCTGTGCTGACAGCATGGAGCCTGGAACCTGCTTCAGATTCTGTGTCTCCCTCTCTCTCTCTGCCCCTCCCCCACTCGTGCTCTGTCTCAGTCCCTCAAAAATGAATAAATCTTTTAAAAAAATCCTTAAGTAAATAAATTAAAAAACAGTTATTTGTTAAAAGCTCTTACTGCCAGTATAAAAATATAAGCTTACAGTAGGTGATTTTTTTTTTAATATTTATTTATTTGGGGGGAGAGTACAAGCAGGGGAGAGGCAGAGTGAGGGGGACAGAGGCTTTGCCCTGACAGGCTGAGAGCAGCGAGCCCGAAGTGGGGCTCAAACTCACGAACCCACGAGATCATGACCTGAGCTGAAGTCAAATGCTCAACCAACTGAGCCACCTGGGTGCCCCTGGTGATTACAGTAGGTGATTTTCAACGTCCCTTCTGGGATTAAATGTTCATGAATCTTTTTCATGGTATAATCATTTTAAAATAGGTATTTCATTTAGGGTTCAACATATATTGTCATTAGTGTTTTTCTTAGTCCATGGAAACAGTGTGGTGTCAATGCTGAGTTTAAGGTTTGAGTCCCACGATGACCTATTCACCTTACATGGGGAAGAACATCAACCTCCAAATGTAAAGGATGCAAATCCTTCCCACGAGGAGAAGCCACTCCGAGCATGTGGCCCTCCAGAAAGTGAGTCACTGGCACCATCTTCCACTGCAAAGAGCAGCCCTTGCTACTAATATTAAGTAGAAACCGGGACTCTAGAAAGTAGATAGCAAACAATTTTAAATCAATAGAGAAATTTTACATAACTTAGAAGCCATCATAAGTTCTTACACTGAAGATTTTTTTAATTGACATCCACAAGATGTGTAGGGAGAATTATAAAAGATCTGCTCTCAAAGAATGTACTGCCTTATTTTTACATTTTTATTGAGGGATGGGTGATTAAACAAGGTTTTTTCCCAGTAGATTGAGGCATATCATATTATGATCATTTTCAGCCTCAACATCTGGTGCCCAGAAGGATCCACCAAATGTCTTCCAAGTCCCTTATCTCTGGCCTTGGTTTCCCTCGACCGCTTACTTTGCACTCGGCTTTTATGGAAGAATGTTTGATATTTAATCTAATTACAAGCACAAATTTATTCAGAAATATGCCAGGTCCAGTGATAAACCCAGGGACTGAGAAGGAAAGGATTTGCATGACCCCACCTGTAAAGGCATAGATGTGTCCACGAACGGAGCTCTGCACCATGTCCTCGGTGAAGGAGCCAGATGCCCCTTATGCCTTTGCCTCCAATAATTAGGAGCTTGAACCCTAAATAAGCTGCTATAGTAGGTGAGGTTAGGAGCACAGACCTGTAGTCAGACTGCCTGGATTTGAATCTTGTCACGTGCAACTTCAGGGCATGTGACGTTCTGCAGGTCACTTATCCTCCCTGAGACTCTTCTTCCTGACTAGCGGAACAGAGGTTGTAAGAACGCTTACCTCACAGAATTAGTGGGAGGAAACGAATGAAATAATCAATGGAAAGCTTTTAGCTTTTAGCACCTGGCGCATAGTAAGTGCTTAGTAAGTGTGAATTCTTTGCTGAGTTTTGTCAATGTAAAAGTGCATGCCTTAAACACTACTTTCTGCCACAATTCTAGATAGGTATTTTTCCTTCGGCATTCTTCCTATTTTGCCTTAAACATGTATCACCACCACCAAGCTTCCTCTTATACGGAAACCCAAAATGACCCACTTAAAGGAAGCCTCAAATCACACGTGTGTTTTACTTAAAGTGCCCACCTGCACTATGCTGGGTTAGCAGCAAGCAGGCCCAGAGTTGCCGGTCATATCCAGGAGTAGAGTTGGTAAAAAGTGGGTTATTTCTTTTTTTTTTTTAATGTTTATTTATTTTTGAGACAGAGAGAGACAGAGCATGAACAGGGGAGGGTCAGAGAGAGGGAGACACAGAATCTGAAACAGGCTCCAGGCTCTGAGCTGTCAGCACAGAGGCCGACGCAGGGCTCGAACTCACGGACCGTGAGATCATGACCTGAGCCGAAGTTGGACGCTTAACCAACTGATCCACCCAGGCGCCCCAAAAGTGGGTTATTTCTTAAGGAACTGTAATAATGAGTTCTTTTATGTTCAGTGTCTGACTGGTGAATACCAAACATCAAAATACAGACATCTACAGGCAGACTTTGTACACACAGACAATTTCACAACCTAGTGAAATTCAGCGTAGGACACCCCCTGCCATTTGTTCATCATTGGTTATAATGTGACCAAATGGAAACTGCTAATCTATGTGCCAGTAATTGTTCTAGAAACATACACTTCTCCCAGGCAAGGAGAAAGGAAAGCAATTTGCTTAAACTTCCCCTTTTATAGTCTAAAATTCTTACTGTAATTTCAGGTCAGCTGTTGAGTCATAGGGTCACATCCTGAACCCAACTCTGGCCATGCCTGAGGCCTGAAGAACCCAGCAAAGGAAGGAGGTCGGTCCTGAAGAAGTCTTTATGGAGCTACAGCTAGTTACAGTGGAGAAGAAAGACACAAATTTTACTCTGGGGACTGAGGGATTTAAGAAAAGCCATGAAACTAATAAATTGAGAATCTAGCCAATAGGGGGCAGACCTGCACTGAGAATGGGATAAAATTTCTTTGTTGGGCTGTGGTCTGGAAAAAGCACCCATAACACTGTTCTAAAACATCATCCGTTCCATTTTTCATCAGTCTGCCTGCTGTTGTTAATGATATCCTGCAGTGGTGGAGTTCAGTGTTTTTTCTCTGGCCGAATTTAGAAATCCTCTGTAGTCTAAACCATCTGTCTGTTTTTAGGAGAAAAGAGTGGGCACTAAACACTAGATGTTTTACCAAGGAAGTTTAACAGCCCTCTCTACATGGAAGTCCTTGTCATCTTGAACTTGTGGCCCCACCTCTAGAAGAAAATTGGAACAATGTAAATAATTCACTTCAAAAAAATGACTCCCTGGGGCATCTGGGTGGCTCAGTCAGTTAAGCATCCAACTTCAGCTCAGGTTATGATCTCAAGGTTCATCGGTTCAAGCCCCACATCAGGCTCTGTGCTGACAGCTTGGGGCTCAGAGCCTGGAGCCTGCTTCAGATTCTGTGTCTCCCTCTCTCTCTGTCCCTCCCCCACTTGTGCGTGCTCTCTCTCTCTCAAAAATAAATAAACATTAAAAAATTTTTTTTCATTAAAAAAAAGACTCCTTAAGTACTTCAAGGAATCTAAGTGGGTCGAAAGTTAGAAAGGAGCAATGAAATGATTCCTCACCACCAACAAAAGATGGGAAATCCAGATGACAGGCTTGGCAGAGGCCATTGAGGAGACTGCAGGGGTGAATAAGTTTGTGCTGACTAGCCTTCTGAGACCGGGAAACCATTATCTTCATGACCTTAGAGCATGATTATTCAGCACAAATATTCCCAGAATACCGGGATCTGGCTTTATTTTTAATTTTGCTTATTTAAATGTACAGAAAAACAAAAAAGAAAAAAAATCATTTGTAACTCTCACGTTTTTGTGTACTGAAATACAATGTATAAAAATGCAGATATCCCTCCACTATTCCAAGAGGTAAACATTGTTCATCTGGTGCCCATCCTCCTGGATGGATGGATGATTAGGGATATTTACTGATTTTTTTTTTTTTTTTTTTTTTTTAACAAAGACAAACATGGAGTCCTATTAGCAGACTGGGCAAACTCAAGCCCACCATCTGCAGAGGAGGGCTCAGTGGGGACAGCGGTCTCCCCCACAGGGCCTCCTGGCAGAGAAGAGCCTGGTCTGCCTGTATGTGCTATGCTTCCCAGTCAGTCAGAAAATGAACGCTCAAAACAAGGTCACAAAAATTCTGATCATTTAAATTATTACATTGAGCAAATTACTATATTAACACAAAAGTACAAGCCACACAAGATTATTACAGAATTTAATCACATATATATTATATATGATATATAAAATGTATGTGTGTATATACTTTTTAATTATCTGTTTTTTATTTAATTTTTTAGTGTAAGTTGCAGATTCTTAATTTTTTAAAATATTTTTTAACGTTTACTTATTTTTGAGAAACAGAGAGACAAAGCACGAACAGGAGAGGGGAGAGAGAGAGGAAGACACAGAATCTGAAGCAGGCTCTGAGCTCTGAGCTGTCAGAGCCTGACACAGGGCTCGAACCTGTGAACTATGAGATCATGACCTGAGCTGAAGTCAGATGCTTAACCAACTGAGAGACCCAGGTGCACCCCCTCCTTTTTTTTTTTTTAACAGCGCATTATAGGCAGTAGGTCCTACATGCCTTGATTGACATCTTTACCCCTGCTCTGTTCTCCTACCTGTGAACAGCTGCTGCTGTTCTTGCTTTACCATAAGAGCTGGAGGTCAGAAGCTGCCAGACACCTTCCAGTCCTGTCCCTATATCTCTGTGCCTATATTTATTGCTGTAATATCGAAATATAAACCTGAGCACTTGGTGAATGTGCCCTCTGGGCCTCCTGTCTTTCCATCCCTTAACAGACCTTGTGCCAAAGGGTCCACATCCATCTTCCAGTCTCACAAACCAGCCTGGGTTCTCCACCATCACCCTACATCAGGTCTATGTTCTTCCAGTCATCCCCAAATGCTACCTGTACCCGCTTTGGTGCCCCCTGGCCACTGACAGACAACCACAGCAACTACCTCTGCTACGCTTCTAAGGTAAGGGCCTTCTCCATTCTCTCAGAGGTGAGGGACAGCAGCCTCTCTAGGGTTATGGTCACCAGCACAGGTTTTTGGCTCTGCAAAAGTCCACTAGCCAGTGAAGGAGTCTGCTGCATCAGGAGGGCATTAGAGGGTCTGCAAGCGAACCTCAGAGGTGCAGGGTGAGCATGGCAGGCAGCGTGTCAACAGCACAGTCAGCTCACATGCTCACTTATCCACTTAACCTCCATGAGCAACATTTACATACAGGAAGGAACTGTGAATGTCCTTGCTAGATACTATAAATCCCAAACTCTCTTCAGTGGTTAAGCTTGGCATGTCCTAGGGTTGCCTGGGTGGCTCAGTCACTTAAGGGTCCAACTCTTGATTTCAGCTCAGGTCATGCATGATCTCATCGTTTGTGAGTTTGAGCGGAGCCTGCTTGGGACTCTCTCTCTCCCTTGCTCTCTGCTCCTCCCCCAGCTCACTCTCTGTCTCTCAAAATAAATAAACGCTAAAAAAACACTTTATAAGCATGTCCTGAAGATACATGTATTATTCCCTGATTATAAACTGTGTCTTTTCTGGATGGGGCAGGGCTTTAGAACAGATTGCTAGAAGAGAAGACAGCATTTTAGAATGAGAGCATCAGAACTGAAAAGGACATCAAACATCCAGCCCCTTCATTTTATAGATAAGTTAACAATCTCAGAAAGTTGAGAGGACATGCCTACAGACATAAAGATAATAGCATCAGGAACTTTTTTAGATAAGAGGAGTCTTGGAAATTATCAAGCCCAGCCAGAGGCAGGTAGGTCCCTAGGAAAGAGTATTTTTGATGCCCTACCCCTCCCTTTGACCTAATTCTCCTCTCACCTAGTCAGATGGGCGGCCTGCTTAGGTTGGACCTCACCAGATGGTTCCCCAGGTCCTTCATCCCTCTTTCTACCTCCCCTCCCTCAACCAAGACAAACCACTCCTATCCAGACTATCATGGCCTCCTCCACCGAAACCAGCTCTCCCACTTGAAAAACAAGTGATAAATAAATGCTACCCATCCCAGCTGTTGAAAGCTGATAATGGCTCCTAGTGGTTCTGCACTCATGGATATTCTTTTTTTTTTTTTTTTAACTTAATTTTTGGAAAGGCTCAATTCATATGGCTCAAATTCAAACAATATAAAAATTTTCATTCCTATGCCTACTTTCCATTGAGCCAATTCCCATCTCAACTCTGCAGATAACCATTTCTATACCTTTTCAGAGTTTCTTTGTACTCATATAAGCAGATACAGATGTGTGTTAACGGAGAATTCTTAAAAGAATTCTCAGAATTGTGGGGCGCCTGGGTGGCGCAGTCGGTTGGGCGTCCGACTTCAGCCAGGTCACGATCTCGCGGTCTGTGAGTTCGAGCCCCGCATCAGGCTCTGGGCTGATGGCTCGGAGCCTGGAGCCTGTTTCGGATTCTGTGTCTCCCTCTCTCTCTGCCCCTCCCCCGTTCATGCTCTGTCTCTCTCTGTCCCAAAAATAAATTAAAAACGTTGAAAAAAAAAAAAAAGAATTCTCAGAATTGTAATCCAAAGAAATCTTGACAGTAGAACTTGACACACTCTAAAAATCTCATTGAGCAACAGATCTTCCCCAAAACCGCTTTGGACATGACTTATAAGCATCTGCTTTCTTGTAGTCCATGTTCCCTGCTCTAATGAAAATTAGTTCCAATGGGAGTCTGTAATAAGATCATCACCCAGAGAGAACCATAACCTACTGCCTCATTTTCAAGTCTGAAAGGAAGAGGGGTGGAGTTGGAGAAGCTCTGAGACCCCTTTCTTTATTCTTTGATTCATTTGTTGAACATTCCTATGGGCCAAACACTAAACTAGGCCCTGGAGACACAGATGTAGTCCCTGCACTCAGGGCAAAAGGAAGACAACATAGACCAAAGTTTTCATTTATATTATTTCAACTGCAACTGCCAGTAAATCCAACCCAAACAGGTTTATGTTTAAAAAGAGAATTGACTGACTCCTATACCTGAAGCCTAGAAGGATAGAGTTGGCTTTAGGAACAGCTTGATTCAGAGCTTAAATGATGTCACTAGGAGCCATCTTGGCTCTGCTCCCTCTCAGTTGGTTCAATTCTCAGACAACTAATGGTGGCCCAGGCAACCTGAGGTTCATATGATTACCACATTAGGCCATTAGAAATGAGTGAGTCAATGATCCCCAAAACTCAAATATTCGGGAATTGAGTGCCCTTAGCCCTGATTGGCTTATTTAGGTCACCTGCCCATTCCTGAGCCAATCACTGAAACCAAGGGGGATGGACTATACTGATTGTTCTAGTCTAGGTCAAATGCTCCACTCTCAGAGCCCAGGGTAGGGGTCAACATTACCCAAAGCACATAGGTTGAGAGTGGAGGTGAGGTGGTACCCCAAAATAAAACAAAGGTACAGTAGCTACGCATGCAAAATAGGCTGCTAGACCACAAAAATAGGCACTATCCACCCTATCCATGTAATTCAAGTGAGGAGAATATTTCAAAGGGAAACTACAAGGTGCCATGGGTCACCTGTCCCAGGGTAAAGCATCAAGGACATGTTCCCTAAGGAAGGAGCAGGCATCAGCCAAGTGAAGGTTGTGGGTTCATATTCATAGGAGGGGAAACCCATGGAAAGGCCTAGGGATGGGAAAGAATGAAGCCCCTTAGAGGAACTTAAAGATTTACAATATGACAGAATCTCAGAGAGCAGGCCTGAGGAATGACAGGGACCACGGGAGCATTGAGGACTGTCATCCATCACAGTACCTGGGGACCCAGTGCTATGTGAGTATGAGGATCAAATCTGCCCAGGTCAATTCCCTGCTTAAAACACAGAGTTCCATGTTCACCATGACCTTCAGTGCCCTGTCCAGTCTCCAGCCTCCTGTCTCTCCCACCTTGGCTTCTCCCTGCGTTGCTAGTGCTACTCCCCCAACTCAGATGAGCATTCAGATGGGAATTGGTCCAGGTGCAAGCACCAGCCAAGGGCCTGTCCTCAAGACCTGTTGTCAGGTGCAGCACCTGTCCTCCCTGTACTTGCCAAGGCTGCCTCTCAAATGGACTTCCATCTTGTGAGCTGAGACCAGGACAGGGACTTTCACAGGGTCTGTGGTTAAGAACAAACATGGGACAGTGACCTTTCTGGGCAAGGAGAAGGCAGCACAGCATTGGGCCACAGAATCAAAAAGGATGGTCCTGAACTCTCTCCCTGGGCTCTGAAAGCTCCTGAGAGCTGATCCAGGCTCCAGCTTTGAACTCCTTGAGAAATTTTTCATAACTTCTTTTGGGAGGGAGCCATGGGAAATGCAACTTGTTCAGGGTCACATATATAAGAAGGTGGAGAAAACAAGCAAGTAATGCCTAAAATCCTTACCTTAGGTTCTGGGCAGAATTTTCTCCCTGTTTCCTCTCTATTTAAGCTATCCAGTTCATATATGTGTTTTTTTTTTTTAATGTTTATTTTATTTTTGAGAGAGAGAAAGGCAGACAGAGTACAAGCAGGAGAGGGGCAGAGAGAGAGAGGGAGGCACAGGATCTGAAACAGGCTCCAGGCTCTGAGCTGTCAGAACAGAGCCCGACACGAGGCTTGCACTCACAGACCATAAGATCATGACCTGAGCCGAAGTCGGATGCTAAACCTGGGCCACCCAGGCACCACTATATATGTGTTTTTAATTATAAGTTGCCTCCATTACTTTCTGGAAGTAAATTAATAAATAAATGGAAGAAGAAGATTGTGAAATGGGTTTGGTTGGGTTTTGTATTGGTTTTTTGTTCGTTTGTTTTTTTCACAGAGCCACCATGGGTGTAAAATAATTTGCCAGATGAACTCCAGGCCCTCCCGTGTTTTAAAGCATTTCCTTATCTTATGTCCATGTTGTTAGAGTGGAATCAGAGCCACCACTGGTGGACCGTCAGCTTCCTCTCCTTGATTAGTCTCTCACTAACGCACAATACGCAATTTCTTCCTGACGGCCCCGGGAAGTCTAGCTGCAGCTGCAAGCACACATCTGTGTTTAGCTAACAGACCAGCCAGGCTCACGCCAATCATCTCTTTTATGCAAGAAGACCAAAAAAGTGCATAAAGCTTCACAGGGGCCCCAGTGTCCTGAATGCAGTTTATATGCAGTAATTGCCATCTGCATTTTCTCATTCGTCAGCTAGAAAATTACGTTCCTCCGGATCTGCTCTTAGAATCTGACCTTAGAAATCAACCACTCCAATCCCTGGTGGCGGAATCTTTGGCTACAACTCCAGGGGCCACCCCTCTCCTTGCCCAGGCACAACTCCTCCTTCAGTGTTGTGCAGTTTAGTAAATCTCAATTTTATATTTCTTGACATTTGAACTATGTGAAGGCAGCACAGTTCTTCTTGTTAGGTGACACTACAGCTACCAGAAAACAGGGAAGTCGTCCCAGCTGAGGGGAAGGCCTGTGTGGGATCCAGAACCTGGCAATGCTGGGAACCACACCACAGAGACATCTATGCTATTCCCCAGCACCTGTCTGCCCATTTTCTTCTTTTCTCCAGAGTATCTCCAAGCACACTGTGGATATGGCCGCCAGTTTTTAATGCAGGCCTTGATCGGTGTGAATGCCTATATGATCATTGTTTCTAAAAGGCTAAGGAACTAAACCAAGCCTTCTCCTCTTCCTCCCACCGCAAGGCACTGGAGTTCAACAGGGAGGGGGCAGAAAGATTTGACTCTGGGCCTTGCATCTGGCCTTTCTCCTAGAACAGGTTTTCCTCACTGCCAATCATCCAGGAATTCCAGAAACCTGTTCAGCCTTTTTCTCAGAGAAACTGAGTCCCAGCAAAAAGCCTAACAGCAACCATCCCCCACTTGGAGAAAGGTCACGTTTGAAATAGCCACCTTTCAGGGTACCTGGGCGGCTTGGTTGGCTAAGCATCTGACTCCGGCTCAGGTCAAAATCTTGAGGTTCATGAGTTCCAGCCCCGCATCAGGCTCTCCGCTATCAGCACAGAGCCCACTTCAGATCCTCTGTCCTCACCCCCCTCTCAAAAATAAAACATTAAAAAAAAAAATAGCCACCTTTCTTGCTCTGTCTCACACCACTTAAGGTCTCCTTAAAAACAAGCCCTGGGTGATTCACCTCCCACACCCAAGCAGCCTCTGAAGTGTTTTGCTAGATAAAAGCCCATCCACTCCTGAGACAAAGATGCCCTAATTCTGCCATCATTCATAGCTGTACATCAGAAATTTCCTCCTTCGCTTCAGTAAGATTTGCCTGGCAACCATGAGTGGTCCGCTCGGGCGTTGGGGAAGGCTGGAGACAGCCAGGCCAATGAGGAGAAGAGGGTAGGGAACCCTGAAGGAAGTGAGAAGCCCTTGTTAGCTGGGAGTTTGTTAGAAAAACAGACATATGGCTCCCACCCCAGGCCTGCAGGATCAGAATCCATAGTGCAGATCTCTGGGCGGCATGAACGTTTGGGAAACTGATTTCTGTGCAACTCCAAGCTTGATTAGATCAGAGGTGAGTCTCTAGTTCATTTCTTTAACTCTCACAAATGACCCCTCAGAATAATAAATGTTCGGTATGAAGGTCTTTGTGCAAAGTAAGAAAACACAGCTTTTCTTACTTAATTCTGGTAACAATCCTGGGAGGTTGGTGGTAGTCTCTCCATTTTACAGACGAGTGCCTAGGCTTAACGAGGCGAGACTACTCGATGGAGGCTGCAAACTCAAAGACCTGGGATTTCACCCCGGGCTGAAACCACCTTTCCAGTCAGGAATTCTTTGCTTCGGGGGCTGGATCAAAAAAAAAAAAAAAAAAAAAAAAAAAAAACCAGACCAAAAACATCCCCACCGTAAATCCTAGCTGGAACTCATTTTAGGAATCTGGGCTGAGGCTCCCGGGGTGGGGAGGAGGGAGGAGGCTGCTGCCTGCAGGGGTGGGAGGAAGGGGAGGGGCCCAGCAGGGCAGGGCTTTGAGCTGCTCCCAGGAAACAACTGGGCACAAAGTCCCTTCACCCGGCCCTGCCCGGGACTGTCCCTTCAGCCACAAGTTCCCTCGGAGCAAAACAGAGCCCTTTGGGCCTGGGCCTAACTCAGCAACTTCAGAGGCAGGCTGGGGACACATTACCCCAGATCTCATTACTGTTCCTGTGCACTCACTTCTCCCCTGGAAACTGCCTTGCCTGAGGCTTCACGGAGTGACAGCCCCCCTCACAGAGACACTTCTCTCTGGAAATGCAACTTAGAGCGCTGTCTCTGAGACCAGTGCCAGTGTCACTCCTCCATGAAGTCTGCCCAACACTAGGCTCCCACATGATGCAGCAGAGACAATTCTGCAAACTCTAACTGGACATCCGTTATGGGCCCAGGAACCCCTCAGGATGTTTCTGCATATTTTATCTCCTTTTATCCTTAGTCTATTGAGAGAGGTACTGTTGCTCCCATTTCACAACTGTGAAAACAGAGGCTAGTGGGTTGTGGAGCTAGGATTTAAACCTGAGTCCTGGGGCACCTGGGTAGCTCAGTTAAGCATCTGACTTTGGCTCAGGTCATGATCTCGTGGTTCTGGGTTTGAGCCCCCTGTTGGGCTCTGTGCTTATGGAGACTGCTTCAGATTCTGTGTCTCCCTCTCTCTCTCTGCCCATCCCCTGTGTGCACGCTCTTGTTCTTGTGCTCTCCCTCTTAAAAACAAATACGTAAACTTAAAATAAAATAAAAAAAAAAACCTGGGTCATAACTCCAGATCCAGTACTTAACCATATAGGAACTGCATCTTTCATAGATTTGGTTTAGGATTTAGCATATTTGATAATTATTTAATTGCAAGTATGGGTGCCTTTTCCGCTGAACCATACACCTCCAGGGGCCCCCATCTTATTCATTCTTGTATCCCAATGCTTAGATTGCCTAGAACATGATTTATACCAAATATTGAACTAAATTATTCCGCAAACTTTTACCAAGCAAAATACAACGTGCCAGACCTTGCTTGTGCTAGGAACAAGAGCTACAAAGATGAAAAAGAGGTAACAAAGAAATTTTAAAAACCTGCATTAGACATACGGAAATTGCAGTAGAATTAGGAACTTGTAAGGATGGAAGGATTAACAAAGTATGGTGGAAACAAGAGGAAGGATCCTGGAGTTGGCCTGGAGAAAGGGGTGACCACCACAGCTCATGCAGAACCTCAGTGAGATTACACACAAGAAAGAAATTCACAGTGAAGAGGGACAGGACCTTTCAGGGAGGGAAGGGCAGAGGCTGCAGCATGAGGGTTTGGAAGTGCCTAATTTAGCAAGGGTTTTAGGGGAATAATAAATAGCACTCTGGAATGAGTAGGCTTTCTAAGGGTCCTCCATAAAGTGAATTCCTCCCACCCCAAACCACAGGCCTCCCCCTTCCCAAAGCAAAGCCCACCTCAGTCAACAAACATTGGAAAATATGCCCACATGCACCTTTCTGCAGGACAGGAAAGGGAAGATACCTGGCTGAAAGTGTTGTTTTTCTCCCAAGTCAACAAATGGCCCACCCCCAGTCCCAGAAGAACAGAGGGGAGGGCTGTAAGTCTTCTAAACCATTCCCTCTGGGGAGTCTGAAACTCCTTCCAGTCTATAGAAACAGAAGACCTTGGGAATAACTGCCCCCACTCCAGCCCACCCCATCCCAGTAGTGTTCAGAGTGGCTGCCATGGGAAGTGCTGCAGAGGGAGGCCACACTGGCCACACAATGCCTCATATGGTGTGCAGTGAGGGAGAGCTTCATCCCTGAAGGTGATGGGGAGCCACTGAAAAATGGTGAGCAGGGCGGTGATAGCACTAGGAAGACTAGGAAGTTCACTCTGGGCACTGTGGAGTGAGGAGGGTGGGAGGGTAATCTGCCAGGGGTCACCCTAGAACTCTGCCCGGGGAAGCAAGGATGGAAACAAGGAGAGGGAATCGAGGTGTTTGGGAGGTGGCACATAGGGCCAGATGATTAATTGGGTGTGACAGACAAAAGGAAAGAGGGAGTCAAGTTTCACTCCAGGGTCTGGCCAGCAGCTGGCTGGGTGATGGTATTGTTCTGGAGACTGAAAGGACAGAGAGAGGTTGGCAGAGGAAGAAGAGCTCACTATGGGACATGTTGGGCTTGAGCTCCTGAATATCCAGAGCCAAGATGCCCAGGAGGTATGGATACCAGGAGAGAAAGCAAGCCTGGACCCAGAGACCAGGAGTCAGCCAGCTAGGAGAAGGCACATTTCCCAGACAACAGAAGCCTGGCATGGAAAATTGCATGACAGTGAGTCACCCAATATGGTCTTTCTGTGCCTGGATCTCCTCCTGCTCCTAGGAAAGTCCAGCCCCTCTCACACACATCCCAGGGAAATCTGGGGACCTCTGGCTGTGTGAAGAGGGTGTATGTTACATGAACTTACTTCATGAACTAGTCCTCTGCTGCCACATGGTATCCATGGTTTCCCCCCATCCCCCGCCCTGTTCTGCTCACTGAGGGCCACCTGGGCTCAGCCATGCCTAGGGCCCAGTGCTCTCTAAGAGCCATGACACTTGCCGTGACCCAGCTGGAGCCAGTGTCCACCATCCAGGGCACTGATGTCTACAATGAAAAGGAACCAATGAGGGGCTCCTGGCTGGTTCAGTCAGTTAAGCATCCAACTCTTGATTTCAGCTCAGGTCATGATCTCACAGTCTTGAGAACAAGCCCCTCTGTGAGCTCTAGCGCTAGGTGCAGAGCCATTTTCAAATTCTCTTCCCTGCCCCTCCCCCGCTAGAACATATGCCTGCTGACGTGCTCTCTCTCTCTCTCTCTCCCTCTCCCTCTCGCTCTCTCTCTGTCTCTCAAACAAAAACCAAAAGAAAAAGAGAAAAAAGAAAAAAAAGGAACAAATGTGCAGCAAGCAAATCAAGTATGACCATTGTTATAAGTGGCTACTCTGAAAACCAACAGAACCCAATTACACCCTAGTCCCTAAGCAGGCCAGGTCCCACCTAGGTCAGGACTAACTCAGCGCACACTGCCACCAACACCTAAACCACCACCACCATCACTAGGAATGCTCCTAGCATCTCCACACCCTGGCCCCAGTCCAAGCCTGGCTTCCTTCCCACCCCAGGATTGGCACCTTTGCACAATGATCGATGTTGGAAACATCAATTTGCTTCAGGGGAAAAAAAAAAAATCCCTAACCCCATTCACATGGTGTAATCCGAAGGCATAGTCCATGTGGGCCATAATCAGTAACCCAGAGTCTGGATCGTTCATTCTTAAATATCGTCTATGGGTCCACCATTAGCAAATTCTGTTGGCACTACTCTCAAAGCCCACCCAAATTCTAACCACTTAACCACCTCCATTGTTCTCAGCCCAGACCCAGACACCATTATGTCTTACTTGGATTATTGCAACAGCCTCCTCACTAGTCTTCCTCTTTCTGCCCTTTAACCCATTCCTAACACGGCAATCTAAGTGAACTTTTAAACCCATCAGACCATGTAGCTCCTCTGCTCAAAACCCTCCCCTGTCCTCCCACCTCAAAATAAAACCCAAGTCTTTACAAAACCCTGAACACAGCCCCCTTCTGCCCCACCGCCACGCACACACACGCACATCTCATAATGTTCTGACCTGATCTCTAAGCTGCTCTTCCTTATTCACTTGGCTCCCTTCAGTCCTCAAGCAAAGGACCTTTTCTGTCCTCTCAGAACGCTCACACTTCCTGTTCCCTCCACCTGGAATACTCTCCCTTCATACAGCCACACATTGCCCCTTCAGTCTTGGCTCACCATCTCAGTATGCTATATCAAATGCCCACACACACACACACACACACACACACACACACACTTCCTATCCCTTCACCTATCCCTTCCTATCCCTTCACCTTGTGTGATTATTCTCCTTAGCACTTCTCACAATGTATCTTCCTTATTTTGCTGTTTATGCCTGTCTCCATGAAGACAAGATTTTGTCTTTTTTGTTCCCTGCTGACCAGCCCCCAGTGCCCTCTGCCAGTGTCTAGATGAGTGTTAATGTGTACTGGATTAACTCTGATCAATCTGTTGATCTGCGATGGAGGAAGTTGAAACATTAAACTTGTTTTTCCCCAGGAGACCTCTAGTCCACTACTCAACAGACCTGAGCCAATCCCATCCAACTGGCCCCCAGACATGCCTGAGAGCCGGGGGACTTAGTTCAGTTCAAACCAGAGAGTCCTGCCAGGATGTGGGTAAGAAGGAGATCACAGGGGATATGGACCCTGAGAAGAGCAGTGGGCCTGAGGAACGGGGGGAGAACCCAACTGTCTCAAGACTCTGTCAGGTGACAAAAATAGGAGCCTGATGCCCTTTGTGCAAGGGAAAACAATCCGTGGAATGGGGAATACAGTACCCCTCAAGCAGTGGAGCGCTCTTCCAGAGAGATGTTTGGGCAATAGCAAGTTATATAGAGCTTTAGAAGCAGCAACTGGGGAACAGGGTGTGATTGCCAAGGTCAGGAATTTCCCTATAAGGCCATCAGGTCTGATTTTCTAGGGAAAGGTAAGCTAAAGCTGAGTTAGAGGATTGTGATTGGTCCATGTTAGCTTTTCTTAACAGTGAGGCATTTCCATCAGTTGGGCTGATTTAGATTTGTGATGTGGTTCAGGCCATGGGGGCAGCCTCCATATCACAGGGTGCATGAATTACTCCTATCTACGCCAGAGGAAAAGGAGTTGACACAGGAGATCCTTAAAGGGTAACTAGAGAAGGTGTTGCCAGGAAAGCTGTGAGGGGACTGAGAACTTCCAAGGAGGGAGGGAGTGGCTGAGAGTCCTGCCCCAGGGGACTCACCAAGAAGAGGCACCTTGGCCCAGTTTCCAGCAAATAGTAAGAGTAGGAGCCAGACAGGAAAGCGTGGAAGTCTGAAGGGGGTGAGAAAGTGGAGAAAGGGAAGGTAGGCAGCTCTTCTGCAAACTGGGCTGAAAGGATCTCTATAGGCCAATTGAGTGAGATCCATGAGGGCTTTTTTTTTTTTTTCAGTGTTTATTTATTTTGAGAGAGAGACAGAGAACGTGAGCCAAGGAAGGACAGAGAGAGACACAGAATCCAAAGCAGGCTCCAGGCTCTGAGCTGTCAGCACAGGTCCCCATGCCGGGCTCAAACCCATGAACAAACCCATGAACCGCGAGATCATAACCGACTGAGCCAGCCAGGAATCCCCACGAGGGCTTTTTCATATTCTTATTCAGACAGGAAGAAGCCAAGGAAGACAGGTTTAAGGAACAGAAGAATTGAGGGGCTACTCAAAGGAAGAGTAGAAGCATAACTTCCTGTAGCTGGTTCAACCTTGGCACATTGAGGAGAACCATCCTCCTTGGAGGTGGGGGCAGAAGGAAAAGGCTAAACTGAAGAAGCTTGCAAGTGGGGGGAAGGAGGTGGAGGACCCTTTTGCTAAATGTAGGAAGCAGGGTCATTACTGGGGGGCAGGGAGGGCTTAAGGGAGGCATTAGGGCTTGAAATCTCTGCAGAGAGAATTGGGAGAAGGAGCTGACAAAGTCCACGTAAGAGACATTAAAAGTAGTGTGGGGAGGCAGCTGCCATTGGACACCATGAGTCTGGGCTGTATGGCATCTGTAGGAGTGGGCTTTGCAGATAGAGGCATGGGCTGGGTTAGTCAGGGAGGGAGGGAGCTGGGGGTGTGGGGAAGAGACGGGCAGGACATCATGTGCCCTGGGGAGTGAACTGAGGATGCTAAATGCAGGAGTCAAGGAACTCAAGACCTAAGGAGGTCTCGGAACAGAATCCCTCATTAGGAGGGAGGAGGGAGCTTGAAGGATAAGCGGTTGTGGTCAGACAACACTCCACCCCCTCTGAGGTGGGGCAACTAGCTCCACGCTGTGGCCATGGGGATGAAAGGCTGGATGGAGGTAATGATTGTTGGCACAGGAAAGTCAGAGTCGGTCGTTGACAGGGGTGCTGAGGTCTCCCAGGATGATGCAAGCACTAAAGTCCTCAGAGCTTGTGAAGAACCAAGCAGTAGCTGGAGGACACAACAAGGATGGCAGAGAAGAGCATGGAAGAGACTGAAAGTTGCTGCCAAATACCCACCTGACCTTTCTTCCTCTGCAATAAGGAATTTGATTTTTGGCTGGAACCACCATCACCCAGGCTCTTTAAAAGCACATTTCCCAACCTAGCTGGCATCTTGGGGTGGCCAGGTGACTGCTCTCCGGTACTTCTATAAGCCTTCTTATCTCCTTCCCTCCGTGGCCAACCTGGAAGTCCTGTGTAACAACTGAAGCTTGAGCTGTGTCTTGGGCCATGAGGACCAGGGTCTCAAACTAGGAATGGCAGAGAAGTGAGCAGGAAGAAGACCCGGTCCCTGAGGACCTCACGAAGCCAACTTAATTGCTCTGGGCTATCTACCTTTGAGACTTCTCTAACTTAAAAAAATATAGTCTTGTGTGTTTGAGACACAGCTACTTTAGTTTTCTGTCAGCAGAAGAACTAAGCCTAAATATTACAGATGGTGTAGGAGGATGGCATAGTTCTCAAAGGACGGAACCTTATTTGCCTATAAACAGCAATAAGAAGTTACAAGAATGTCAACAGTGGCTTCGAGGCCTAATGTAAATTGGAGGTGTGAGAACAAACAGCCTCCACTCACAAGAGCTCTAGGCAGTTGTGTTCCTTAGCTGAAGTGAGGAGGAGGGGGAGGGAGGTTCTGCAAAGAGCTAGAAGCCATGAGGGGGTGGGGTGTCATTAAGGAAGTGTTTCTAAAAGTCAAACCTGAAAGCCGAGAGAGGGAGCTCAGCAGTGAGAAGACGAAGAGCTGGCCTGTCGGAGCATCATGTGGTTGACGACAAGAGGGTCCATATTCAGGACAAAGAGTAACAATGAGAGTCAAGGGTCTCACATTTTTCTTTTCTTTTTTAATTTTTTTAATGTTTATTTATTTTTGACAGAGAGAGAGAGAAACAGAGCATGAGCGGGGGAGGGGCAGGGAGAGAGGGAGACACAGAATCCGAAGCAGGCTCCAGGCTCTGAGCTGTCAGCACAGAGCCCAACGCGGAGCTCGAACTCACAGACGGAGAGATCATGACCTGAGCTGAAGTCAGACGCTCAACCGACTGAGCCACCCAGGTGCCCCAAGTCTCACATTTTTCAATTGAGTTCAGCTGGTTTCCTGCTGAACATGTCAAATTTAGAGACTCAGTTTCCTTGCAGCAGCTGCCTTCTAATGGTAAAAGTGGGCAGGAAGCCACCTTGAGTTTGGAGGGCTGGGTAGGGAAACTGCCCCTCCTGCAACCAGGGCCAGTCCAGGCATGGGGTTGGGGTGGGGAGGAGTCCCCCACCCCACTCTGGGCAGAGAAGTCCTGAGGTGGGTCACCATTTTCTGAGGCTCCTTTCCCACTTGGTCTTCTCGAGTATTTCATCATGTGTTTCTAACGTAATTTCCATACTAACTTTAGAGGACTCTACATCTCTATTTTTGAAGGGCAGATTGATAAACAATTGAAAATGTAAATACTGGGCAAATGTGTGGGTCTTTAAGAGGACCATTTCAGGGGCACCTGGGTGGAACAGTAGGTTGAGCGTCCAACTTCGGCTCAAGTCATGATCTCACAGTGAGTTCGAGCCCCACATCAGATTCTGTGCTGACAGCTCAGAGCCTGGAGCCTGCTTTGGATTCTGTGTCTCCCTCTCTCTCTCCACCCCTCCCCTGCTTGTGCTCTGTCTCTCTCTCTCTCTCTCAAAAATAAACATTAAAAAAAAAAAAAAGGACCACTTCCTAGGCAGCTGCCTGCCAGGACTCCGAAGGAAGCCAGCACAAAAGTAGACAGAGGGAGATCCACTCAGGAATGGAGACAGGATAGGGACTCAGGACTGTAATTGTAAAGGGGCCAGCTACGGGGTCAAAGGCTGAAGAAAGACCTGCTTCTTGCTAGGTGAAATGCAGAGGCCACATATGTCTAAGGGAACACAGAATTCGTTTGCAGGAAGGTGGGCAGATACATAGTCGCCTTAACTAGGTTATAAGGGCAGACCAGGGACAGAGTCCAGAAGCTGCTCATAGGAACTTAGCACACGGTTAGGTGGGTTAACAATCACGAATTCTTGCTGTTGATACACACTCTTGAGCTGAAGAGTTGTCCACCCCACCTAGGGCCCAGACTAGGGCCGAGGGCTTGGGGTAGAGTGGGGCTGGACTTCAGGGTGAGATCATGGTCTTCAGCTGTGGGGAGGGGATGCTAACAAAGGCCAAGGATCAGACAAGGCCTGACAAATAATGCAGAGCCTGCAAACATGGTCACTGTCCTGAAACTCGTATTCTTCCCTGCATTCACCCCAAATGGAGGAATTCAGCCATACTATCAGTAACAGCTGCCCAAGCCATGGGCGTGGTGCCTGCAAGGAGTGAACAGCCTTGATCTTGTAGACCTTAGACTCTGGAGATAGGTTCTTATTAGAATCACCTGGTGTGCTATAGGGGCACCTGGGCGGCTCAGTCGGTTGAGGGTCCGGCTCTTAATTTCTGCTCAGGTCATGATCCCAGGGTGGTGGGATCAAGCCCCATGTGGGGCTCCGTGCTGAGTGTGGGCCTGCTTATGATTCTCTGTCTCTGTCTCTGTCTCTGTCTCTCTCTCTCTCTGCCCCTCTACCCCACTTGTATCCTAAAATAAAATAAAATTAAAAAATCACCTAGTGTGCTTGCTATAAACAAAACCAAAAAAAGTCTGATGCTCAGGCCACACCCCAAATCAATAAAATTAGAACCTCCAGGGACAGGAACCAGGCACCAGTGAATTACAAGGCTCTCCAGATGTTTCCAATGTGCAACAAAGTTTAGAACCTGAGGCTGAACTGTGGCCAGCCATTTACCAGCTGAGTGACTTTGGGCAGTTTCCTGAAACTGTGCTTCAGTTTTCTCATGTGTGAAATGCAGATACTACGAGCCCTACTGAAGAGGCTTTGGGGTTCAGAACTAACGGCCAAGAAAGAATTCTTGAGGATGTCTTTGGTGCAAAAAAGTAATTTTATTAAAGCACGGAGGACAGGACCTGTGAGCAGTAAGAACTGCGGGGGGGGGGGGGGGGGGGGGTGTGAGGAGTGGTTGCTTAAATACTGTAGAGCTGGGGGAGGTAAAGTCAAGAGGAAGTTTCTTAAAGGGATTTCCATATGCTAAAGAGGGTTTACAGATTACTGGAGGCCTAGCTATTGTCAAGGTGAGGTTGTTTTTCCCTCTAGCAAAGCAATAACAGTAAGATAGTAAATAAGTAAGGTAGTAAACTGAAGAAGACCATTAGTCTCAACCAGTTGTTTTCCCCTTTCCTTTGTTCTTGGGCAGCCAGGAGTGCCTGAGGAATCTCACATACAGCTCCCCAGGGAAGAGTGTTCCTTAGAGGTGGGTGTAGGAAGCTCCAGTCAGGTGGGTGGGGGCCTGCCAGAGGCGGGGTTCAGGCTGTAAAAGAATTCACCCAAGGCAGAACAAAAGAGAGAGAAGGTTAGTGAATAAACTGCTTGGGAGCAGCAGGCAGGACAGCAAAGGAAAGACTGTCTGCCACGAGTCGGTGGTGAGGGGCCACAGTTATAGGGCAGAGTGAGGAAGTATGGGGACGTATGGAATTTTCATTTTTTGGTAATCTTAGGGTCTGTGCCCAGTTATAAGTAGCCCATTGGTTAGTTAGGGCCTATGGCTATTTCAAGGTGGGTCACTCAGTGAGCCTGTTTGTATTCAGCTCAGTGGTCACTGTTGGCCCTTTTGCTTTGCTAGTTTCTATTGCTCAAGCCTGTTGCCTAAAAGTGGCCTCTACAATGGGGAGGAAGGGAGCAAGAGCCTTAGCCTCTCCTGGCTCATGTCTCACTGAGAGGTTAGCTAAGAAGAACTTTCCTTGTTCCACCATTAGCAGGACTGGTTCTAGTATTTTCTAGACATAAAGCACACAGGTGTTAGCCCTCCCAGAATTCCCAGGTGGGAACAGTCTGTGAAGCTGCACTATCTTGGTAGGTGACAGAAGTGGGGACTATTGGGTTTCAGTGGCAAGAGCCTCCATTCAGGACTGAGACCCAAATTCTCCCCAACTATCCATAAGAATATCCCTTCATCCTTTTGTTTTCATTTATTAGACATAATATTCATCTGAGCACAGTCTCTGTGCCCTAATTCAATGATTTTAGCCAATTCCTTTTTCTAATGTCATCTTAGGTAGTTTTCCTAAGTGTGTGTGAGTGTGCACTAGTTTCTATAAACACATACGTGCACTTAGGTTTTTGATTTGTAACCTCCAGACAACTCTTAGGTCTCCACTCCACAAACAGTGTTGCTGGAGTCCTGGCTGGGGGTGGGACCATCACAATGTGGGTAGTAAAGGAAGAGACTCCAGACTAGTCAGATGACACCAAAATTCTCTCTGCTAGAGAAGGTCAAACTTGCTTTAAACAGAAGCCCCTGTTTAAAAAATGCAAAGTCCACAACCCATCCCCAATGTCCTGAAGCAAAATCTCCAGGAGAGGTCGGGGAAACATGTAATTTCTACAAGTGCTCTCACTTGATTCTTATCATAGGAAATCTTTCTTTTTCTTTCTCTAAATGCAGATACCTCCTCACTAGAGATTACAGTTCAACAGGATGGGGGTGGCAGGGACGAGGTTAGACTGATGTTTTTGAACACAGTGGGTTTGAGGTGCACTCTATTGAGAATCATTGCTTACCCTCAGGCATACTTGACCCTATTTTCACCAACTTGATCATTAGCTCCTAAACAGCTAAATGTCAACTGGGCTTTGTAATGGTGATTTTAATCTAGTTTTTTTCTCTTCTAGATAGGCTATAACTTAGTTTTATTCATCACCATTATTTAAAAACAAACACAAAAATTCTGCTTTATTCAGCTGTATAGATCCTCAGGTGAGGCACTGCCTACATGCCCTCATTAGTCCTCTCAACAACTTTGAGGTTGGTTCTATTGGTAGCCCCACTTGACAGATGAGAAAATTGAGATAGAAGTTAAACAGTTTGCTTAAGACCAACCAGGGAATAAGTAGCAAAGCCTTTCCCACTGAATCCCAGGCTAGCCACCTTATAACTACTAAACCCCTGCACTCAGCCTGCCCAGGCTTGCCCACAGCTCAGGGTTCTTCTGAACCAAGAAGTCTCCATATTCCATGATCAGTTTCCCAAGGAGAGAATGGGGCTCCGCCCCAAAGCCCACACACTTGCTTTGTATCAGTCCAGCAATGGTGGGCCGTGTTGGAAGTACCTTTAGAGTCAATAATTCCTAGCTGATGATGTATCCAAATAATCTGGCGAGAAGGTTAAAAATGCAGATACCTAAGTCCTATCCTTAGAGATTCTAACACTTAATGTCTGGTAATGAGGTTTTGGTGGAGTCCGGAGCCAAAGGCCAAGAAAGAATTCTTGAGAAAACTTTGGTGCAGAAAAAGGTGAATTTATTAGAGCACAGGGACAGGACCTGTGGGCAGGAAGAGCTGCACTGGAGTTGTGAAGAGTGATTTACATACTATGGAGTTGGGGGAGAGAAAGTCAAGACAAAGTTTCTAAAGGGATTTTCCAATGCTAAAGACACAGATTACTGTAGGCTTCACTATTGTAGAGTGAAGGCTGCCCTTCCCTCCAGCAAAGCATCAACATTAAGACAGTAGGGAATTCCTAGGGGTACCAGGGTGGCTCAGTCAGTTAAGTATCTTACTCTTGATTTTGGCTCAGGTAATGATCTCACTATTTGTGAATTTGAGCCTCATGCTGGCAGTGCAGAACTTGCTTGGGATTCTCTCTCTCTCTCTGCCTCTCCCCCTCTCATACGCGCTCTCTCTCTCTCTCTCTCTCTCAAAAAATAAATAACTAAACTTAAAAAAAAAAAAAAAGAGTAGGGAGTTCCTGGATCTCTATTTCCTTCTTGTCTTTGTTCTCCACATCACTATGGAAGGGAAGGTGATGTTGGGGCTATAGGTTTCCGGATATTAGGCTATTAATAAGATTGTCTCTTCCTTGTAATTTGCTAAGATATTTATAAACTGATGGAGACTCGGGTCTTACATGACTGTGCTCTCTATCAGTTAACCATTTGTTTTCTTTCTTTGACTTGGTTCTTGGGCAGTCAGAAGTGCCTGAAGAATATCACATACATCCCAACTGTGTTGAGGGGGCGTGTGTTAGCTTGTGCTTTGTCCTCAGCTTGCCTTATGCTCCCTCATCATCTGGGATGCAACCAAGGAATCTGCCTTTTTTTATGAGCCAGTGATTCTGATGGAAGTAATCAGAGGGGGCTATACTTAAAAAAAAAGGGGGGGGGAAGGAAGGGGAGAAAGGAAAGAAGGAGGGAAGGAAGGGAAGAAGGAAAGAAGGAAGAAAAAAATGCACTGAGCGGGCAATCAGAGCCCTTGACAGAGGATAAGAAATGCACCCCTGTGATGGGTAGGGGAGACTGCACCCTTAATGATGTCTTGTCCCTTTCTCCAAACCTAGTTAATTTCTACTGTTTCAAGACCCACCTCCCAGGTCACATCTCCTCTGTGCTGTCTCTTTCCGTGGCTCCTGAAAGAATTTAGGAGGCTTCCTTGGGAATTTCATCACCCTTAATCTAGGCATTGGTGCATTTTATTTATCATATTGTCTCAAGTGGTGGTTTTCACTGCTTAATGCTTTGTAGGTGACTGATTCACTTTGCAGAGGTGAAGCCATGACTCAGTCTGCTGAGCTACAGCTGGACAGCCAGGGATCTGGACGAGGCCCAGCTGCTGAACAGAGTCCAGGTGGGCCTGAACAGATGTTCAAACACTAACAAGAGCTGTTAATGCTGCAGAGGTGATACCCCCACACCCTCATGCAGGCCAAGATTCTGAGCCTCTTGAGAATAGTGGCTCTGCCAGACCCTTTCCTGAACTACCAGTGCCTCCCCAGGGGTAGGCACTGAATCAAGGGTGCCAATAGTTTTCATGGGGCTTGCCAGCTCCAGTCACGCGGCAGCAGCTGGACAGGATGGTGGTGTGGGTTTCCATGGGAAAGAATGCGGAGAGTGATTAGTGATGTCTGCCGCAGGCATAGGAGGCACTTGCCTGCCACGTGTTTGCCAGCTGTATTACTTTCCCGGGGCTACTACAACTAATTACCACAAACTAGGTGGCTTACAACAGCAGAAATTTATTGTCTCACAGTTTTGGAAGCCAGAAGTCTAAAATTAGTCTCACTGCGTCAAAATTCAGGGGTTGGTAGGACCGTTTTCCTCTAAATGCTCTTAGATGAATCCTTCCTCACCTGTTCCAGCTCTCAGTGGCCCCAGTGGGACTCCAGTCTCTGCCTCTAGCCTCACATGGCCATCTTCCTGGGTTAGACCTCCCTGACCTTTCTCTTATGAGGACACCAGTTACTGGGTTTAGTACCCACCCCAAATCCAGGATGACCTCATCTCAAGCTTATTAACTTAATTGCATCTGCAAAGACCCCTTTTCCAAATAGGGATACATTCACAGGTACCAGAGGGTAGGACTTGGACATATTTTTAGGGAGCAGGAAACAGTTCAACCCGCTGCACCAGGCTTGTGCTAAATAAATGTCAGTGATTAAATGCCCCCTCCTACTTTGTTTCCCACCTCCCACCCCCTTGTGCAAACGTTTTCAAAGCTGGTGCTAGTGAACCACCCCTTTTGCCAGAGTCATGACTGCCCTGGTGTCAGTTTTGGCCCATTGCAGGCCTCCCCTCCAGCAGCTGGGATGGCAGGGAATGTGGAGGATTAAGAGGCAGAAAGCCTCCTACTCCAACAAGGATAATAAAATGAGTATCAGACCTTTTCCGAAGATTACCAGATTGTTGCACCGAGTCTTGCCCAGGGTGTACCAGAAGCAGAACCCAGTACATGAATGTGAGTCAAGGCCATGGTCAGGTTGCCCTCATCCCACCGACTTGTACAACCTCCTGTGAGCATCACCTTCTACCCCAATCTAAGCACCTCCTGCTTAAAGTTCACCCACATCATGAAAAGCAGTTGTGATAAAGACCAGGCTAAAAAGACCTGCTCCAAATCCCCCTCTGCTACCTCATGTGCCGTCTGACCTTGAGCAGCTTATTGCACTTCTCTGCATCTCACTGTAAAATCACACTGATAGGGCGCCTGGGTGGCTCAGTCGGTTAAATGTCCGACTCTTGGTTTTGGCTCAGGTCACGAACTCATGGTTCATGATTTAGAGCACTACCTCGAGCTCTGGGCTGACAGTGCAAAGTCTGCTTGGGATTCTCTCTCTCCTCTCTCTCTCACTCTGCACCTCCTCTGCTCACTCTCTATCTCTCTCTCTCAAAACAAACATTTTTTTAAAAATCATACTGATAACAATACCTACAGACTTAAATCCTTTCTCCAGCAAGGCCAGGTATCAGTAAATAAATCCTTCCTTGCAGGCTTATGCAGAGGGCTAAGAGAGGCAGGCCATAAGCTTTTTTTTTTTTTTTTTTTTGAATGAAAGTGTCTCACAACACATCAGGTATGCCATTCAACGTTCACCAGGTTTAAACATACTCCTGTCTTCAACCAGCACCCGCACATTTGTAAGTCCTATACCTCTATCTTCCTCCTGCATACGTGACTGCCTGACACAATCTCAAAGCGGCCATGGTCAAACTCCACATCTTCCACCCTTCACCTGCTCTTCCTCCCATAATTTCATCTGTGTGAGCAACCACCCCATCCAGATATCTAACAGGCACCACTCCTTTTCTCCAAATCAGTCACCGAATGCCATAGCTGCTTCTTTCTTAATATTTGCCAGATCTTTCTCTGCCTCTTTAAGTCTACCTTGTTTTCACACATTTAAAGCCACATCATTTCCCACCTGAAATAATGCAACAGCTTCCCTTCTCAGTCTCTTCCCTGCCCGGTTTATGTTGACAAGGCTGATGTTTCTAAGACACAGATCCAATCACGTGCCAGGACTGCACAGAACCTTTAGGCCTGAGACGAGTCTCCTCAGCGTGGCTGTGAGGCCCACGTGGACAGCCCTGGCTAGCTCCCCAGCCAAGCTCCCGGGGCCCCCTGAGCCAGAGCCCTGCAGTTCCTCAGCCACCTCTGCCCCACCCACTCCCATTTCTCCACGCCTTTGCATAAGCTGTTCCTCTTGCTGCGAACATTCTTTTATTCATTCCTCACATTATTGATCCTCATTCAACCTTCCAGACTCAGCCCTGTCAAAGGCCTCTTCAGCCTTCCCCCTCCGGCTCACTTCCATCTTGTCCTGTGTCTCTTGCAACATTCATAGATTATATCATAAATACTTATTATTTATGTATTCCACATGCCACACACCCCTGCACCCTGCCCCAGACTGTGAGTTCCCTGAAGTTTGGGACTGTGTCTTTTCTCTATATTTCTAGCACCTGGCACAGTACCTGCCAATACACTCAGTGCCTTAATAAACATTTGTTGAAGTGTTGAATGCCAAGGACAGAGCGGCGCGATATTAAGAGAGATAACTGGTTGATTATTTTTTCATGATGTTTGTTTGTTTTTAGCATTTCGTATTGGAAGGAGAAATATCTCTGCATGGAAAAAAATTCCTTTGTTTAGTAAAGCACACAGAAATCCAGAAATCATGAAAACTCTGAGAGACAGCATGGCCGTTTTGGAAAAGCAAGACAAAAAACAAGGTATGAGCTAAAACAAAAACATCATTATTAAAATGCATGGATTCCAATGCCAAAGATCAAGGTAAAAGCTTAACAAAAAAAATCCTGAATATGATCTGTGATATGTACATAGGGTCTCTATAAATACATTTAATTTTGTTTTTTTCCAGTTCTGTTGAACTACAATTGACAAATAACCGAACGGTTCTCATACAAAGAAAAATACCATATTATATAATGAACAAAATAGTGGGCAACATCTTTAATTTTTTTATCAAAATATACTAAAATTTCCTTCATGTGGCCATTTCTTCCAAGGGCTTAACACAGGGAAGGTCTTTTGCTAGGCAACTCTGCTAATGTAGTTCTTCATAGAATTGTACTATATGGACATCAGCATCCAACACAATAATCACCGTTGAAAGTTGCACATCCTTGCACAGCCAAGATTTTGATAGGATCTAGATCACTGTCAGTTCAAGACTAAATTTCGGGAGTCAGGCCAAAAGTGCACACATTCTGTGTGGTTGATCAAAGACGATTTGTTTTGGGATAGCAGGTGACAAGGGTCACCTTCTATGGGAACCATCCCTGTTAAAGGGATGAAGCCTGCCCCAGCCCCATCCACAGGTGGGTCACAGCCTCTTCTGTGTAAACCCTAAAATCTAGTTATGTTTAATACTCACTTGCCCCCAGATCCATCCTGCACCTTCCCACACCTCTGCCATTGTCTCTGCCTGGAATATCCTCCCCCCCTGAGTTCTACCTAACATATGCTATCTACAGGTCAAGGCCCACATTGTTGTAATAGAGATTATCCCCCTATTATCCCTTTCTTCCGTATTCTGGCTGTCCACTTGACTGTAGACTACATTTCCCAGCCTCCTTTGTAACTATATGTGGCGTAATGACCAAGTTCTCACCACCAGGATATGGGAGCCACTTCTGGGTATGTGCTTCAAAGCATCTATTGCATGTTCCTCCATCCTCTCTTCACCCTTCCCACAAGTGGAACATTGATGTGTCAATGACCACACTTTAACCAGGTAGATGAAGACAATGACCAATAGGACGGTGGAGCAAAGCAATGAGATAGAGCAGAACAGGGTTCCTGAATGGCCTTGTGGAGCTGAGCTGTCACACCAGCCTAGACTGCCACCTACATCTGTACAGTTATAGGAGGAGGAAATAAAATTATATCTTAGGATTGACCTTATGTAGACAACACTGTTTTGGAGTCTCTGCACCATAACTTATTTATGTATGGTCTCCTCTGTGGAAGCTTCCCTGAGAGCTCTGTCTGAAGTCCTGTTGTGACTTTGGAGGCAATGCCCATACAGCATCCATGTGCCATTATAGAGATCTCTCCGCACATCTTATTGTTGCTAGTGGGCTGTAAGATTCTTGAGGGCAAAGGCCACACTGATTTCATCTTTTTTATTTTTAATTTTATTTAAATCCAAGTTAATTAACATATAGTATAACCTTTCAGCAGTAGAATCTAGTGATTCATCATTTACATATAACACCCAGTGCTCATCCCAAGTGCCCTTCTTAGTGCCCATCACCCATTTAGCCCACCCCCTCCCCACCTACCCTTCAGCAACCCTCAGTTTGTTCTCTGTATTTAAGTCTCTTACAGTTTGTCCCAATTTCATCTTTGATGTCCCCAGAACAATCACCACGATGTCCTATACACAGAAATCATGTTTGTTGAAGAAGTGAGTGAATACACATTGCTTCCCACACGAATACTGTTTTTAGAAGAGAAGCAAAGTTAGAAGCAGCAAAGTCAATTCACAACACATTTACACAGAAACCACAGTACACAAATTACACAGTAATGTGGCTGACAAAGAGGCCTGGTGGGCCAAGCTGGGAATAGTAATTCTCCAAAAATAAATGTATTGTGGTAAAAAAGCCTGAAGAGACCTTGCTGAAAAACACAGATGGTTCCTGAAACCCTGGAGTGGCCCCTCTCTTCCTCCCAGTGATCCCCCAAAAACCCCAAAAAGCCAAGGCAGAGATGGCCACATGCCCTCAGGACCTGGACAATCACTTCTGCAGACTGGGTCACCTCTCCCTGGGCATTTGTCCATAGAGCCAGGCCTGTAAATAGTTTCTCAGAGGTACCAGGAGAGGGGCACCATCATTGTTCTTCCCAGCCATCAAAGTATAGGAAAAGAAGAATATTTCCCAGGCCATCAAGAAAACACTCACTCATAAGGGTGAGAGGTCTGGGGCCAGACTGCTGGGTTTGAATTGCAGTTCAGCTGTTCACCAGCTGTGCAACCTTTGACAAGTAGCCTAACTTCTCTGCACCCCTGTCTTCTCACCTGTGAAACAGAGGTAATGATAGCACCTACTCATAAGGTTGTGGTAGAATTAAGTGACTTTATACATCAAGGCACCTGGGATAATAAAATGCCCATTTTCCAGATTAAAAATACTGAGGCTCTGAGGGATTATGTGACTGTACCAGAGGTCTAGTATCCCAGCTCTACGTCGTGTGCTAATGAGAAGCTCCGTAGCCTTCACCTAGGTGCTCTTCTGCTCTGCAAGGCTCCTGGGCTTCGGAGGGGGCAGCTCCAGGGGGTTAAGAGCTGAGGGGAGGCTGTATTCTCCTCTTCCTATCTGAGTAGCTTGCCAGGAGTCAAGGTGAGGAGCCACACCTCTCTGGACATGACTGCCTGCTGCCCAGCACCCCCGCAGGCTCCTGACCCAACCTGGGCCCCGAGTAGCTGAGACTTCTCTGCCAGGCTGGTCCAGGACAAAGGGTTGGGGGTTGGAGGACACTAGGAAGATTTCTGGCTGTTTGCTAATAAAAATAGATGAAGATATGTGAGGGGACCAGAAAGTCACAGATGACACTGTGAGCAAGTGTTTGTAAAAGAAAGGATGAATGAGGAAGTATAAATGAGAGGAAAAAACGCTTGGGCAGAGTCAGAGCACAGGTGCTTCCTGTGACATCCTGCCCCTTCAGCGGAAGTGATCTGAATAAAGAGATCTGGGTGTGTCTGTATCACAGACACAGACACCAGCGGTGGACAGAAAGAGATACAGGAAGAGTCAGGCAGACATATGAAGACAAAACAAGGGACAGAGGGAGAAACGAGGAGCCAGGAGAGGAGAGACGGGAAGGGAAGAAAGAGAAATGGAGAGAAGAAAGAGAGAGCCACAGAGCGTCACAGAGGCTGCCACTGTCTTCATCATGTCAGATTCTCAAAGTGCTCCTCTCAGAAAAATGAATGGAACACTGACTTCTCCATCTGTGAGGGGGTTCTCTTTTCGGAAAGTGCTGGAATGTTCTGGTTGCTGCGTGCTGACCAGCATCCCCAGCTCCCATTCCTGGCTAACTTCCTTTCACTCCCTGATTTGATAGGACCACTCCCTCTCCCTGAGCTCTGCTTCTTTCATAAAGTTGATTAAAAGATGTCACATCCCCCAGTCAGTTGACTCAGGGAGTCAGGTAGGTAGAGTCCGGTCCAGTCCAGTATGCCCATGGATGGCCTTACATACATTCCCATCTCCAGGGTGAAGTGTCACATCAAAGCTGAGGTCCAGAAACCCTCAGGGCCAAGGTTAGGGTTGCTTAGAGTCCCATCAGTGGTAGAAAGGCCCAGAGGCCCCTCTGTCCTCCAGGGACACCCATCCCTTCTGTCAGACCAAGCAGACACAAAAGTCACCGCAAACCACAGCTCCAGTCGAGCCCCATCTCTGTCCCTGGACAGAGCCACTGTGATCTCCCATGGCTGGCAGACCTCTGGACGCCTGTGTCCAGCCCCTGCATGCCACACCTGGGCTGCAGGGCTCCCAGGCCCCCTAGGGTTTGGCAGCTCCACACTTCACCCCGTGAACTTCCTTGCATGTCGGGCAGGACTCTGCCGCTCTTGTCCCGACTCCCAGAGAAACTTGAGCCAAACATGTGTCCTTGGGACCAGCACCCTCCTCACATCTGCTTCAGGGTGGAGGACATTTCAGATTCCAGTCCCTTCCGGCCCAGGCGCCTGACCCCTTGGCAAGGCCAGTAGGATGGGCCTGGGAAATCCTGTGCTCCAACAGCTCCAGCCCATAGCCCAGCCTCAGGACAGACCAGCCTCAGCCTGGAATCCAACAGGATTCAATCCACAACAGGAATCTACCACACCCACTTCCAAGTCTTATTATATCTGTATGCTCAGCAGGTCTGCCCCATAGCAGGTGCATAAGAAGGATTCTTGGGTGTCTATAGACCATTATTCTAAAGTTCTTCTTTCAGTCCAACACCAGTGTGGCTTCGCCTCTTCTTCCAGTTCTACTATGGGCACAGGGAACCATAGGAAACCCTTCTTTTTTTTTTTTTTAATTTTTTTTTATGTTTATTTATTTTTGACACAGAGAGAGACAGACCATGAGCGGGGGAGGGGTAGAGAGAGAGGGAGACAGAATCTGAACCAGGCCCCAGGCTCTGAGCTGTCAGCACAGAGCCCGACGCGGGGCTCGAACTCACAGACTGCGAGATCATGACCTGAGCCAAAGTCGGACACTCAACCAACTGAGCCACCCAGGCACTCCTCAACAAATTTTTTTAATGTCTATTTATTTTTGAGAGAGAGAGAGACAATGTGTGAGCAGAGGAAGGGCAGAGAGAGAGGGAGACACAGAATCCAAAGCAGGCTGTCAGCACAGAGCCTGATGCGGGCCTCGAACTCATGAACCGTGAGATCATGACCTGAGCCAAAATCGGTCGCCTAACCGACTGAGCCCACAGGAAACCCTTCTTGACCTCCCAGATGGGAAAGGTCAGAGGAGTGTAGACTGAGGTGTTCCTGGGCCATCCCTAGAACCTGGTATATAAGTTTCATTTGGCTGCCATAACAAACTACTGTAAATTGGCTCACTAGAAAGAATAGAAATTTGTTCTCTCACAGTTCTGGAAGCCAGAAGTCTGAAATCAGTATCTCTGGGCTGAAACCAAGGAATTGGGAGTGTGGGGGAGGACACACACTCTCCAGAGGCTCTAGGGAAGGGAGGAATCCATTCCTTGCCTCTTCCACCTTCTGGTGGCTGTGGGCATTCTTTGGCTTGTGGCCACATCACTTCAATCTCTGTACCTGTGCTCACATCGCCTTCTCCTCTTCTGCTTTTTGTTCTTTTTTTTTAATTAATTATTTTTTTTAAGTAGCCTCTGCACCCAATGTGGGGCTTGAACTTACAACCCTGAGATCAAGAGTTGCAAGTTCTACTGAATAAGCCAGTCAGGTACCCCCTCTTCTCTCTGTGTTAAATCTTTCTCTTCCTCTCTCTTATAAGAATACATGTGATTGCATTTAGGACCCACCTGGGTAATCCAGGATAACCTTCCCATCTTGACATCCTTACCCACATCTGGATTAATTTTAATTTAATCACATCTGGATTATGGCAAAGTCCTTTTTTTGCCACATAAGGTGACAGTCACAGGTTCCAAGGATTAAGAGATAGATATATTTGAGGGTCTAGTCTGTGACCAGTCTGGCCAATGGACTCAGATCCAAAGTGCCAAGTGTCACCAGCAGGATAAGGCAGGGAAGATCTCACTCTGAGATGTCATGACTTCAATACAAAAACAACCCAGATGCCAGAATCGTCTCTAGAAAGGAGCCATCTGATCCACAGAGGACTTCATGCAAGTGGAAAAAACAAAAGCAAAATACAAAACATGTGTATGTTGAGCCACTGAAATTTTGTGTTTGCTTGTTATCACAGCAAAGCCTAACCTTAACTGAATAAAAATGGAGGTCTTCTGACTAGGTACTTTTCCATTATCCTATCTCAACCAAAATTCTTAAAGGAATTGTCTGAACATCTGGTCTTCACTTCCACAGGTCACATTCACCCTCAGTCTCTTCAGTCAGCCTTCTAGCCCATCTCTCTACTGAATGTACCCTGTGACCACCATATTGCCAAATCTAATCAACACTATTTGATTTTTTTTTTATAACGAATTTCTGAAGAGTGCAATTCTGCTGAGATATTTTTCTTCCTTGGTTTACTGTAATAGAAAGTAACAGGGGTGCCTGAGTGGCTCAGTTGGTTAAGCATCCGACTTCGGCTCAGGTCATGATCTCACAGTTCGTGAGTTCGAGCCCTGCATCGGGCTCTGTGCTGACAGCTCAGAGCCTAGAGCCTGGTTCAGATTCTGTCTCCCTCTCTCTCTACCCTTCCCCCGCTCATGGTCTGTCTCTCTCTCTGTCAAAAATAAATAAACGTTAAAAAAAAATTTTTTTTTAAAGAAAGTAACAGAAAACCTGGGCCAAACTGGCTAAAACAAAAGTACAATTTATTATATCACATAGGAAAGGGTTAGGTGGAAGAGTAGATTCCAGGGATGGCTGTTATGGTATATTGCTAATGTCATCAAAGACCACAGTTCTCATTTCTCCTCTCTGTCACCTTTGATGTATTGACTTGATCCCTAAGCTGTTTATCCTTATGGTCACAGGAGAACTGCAACTGCTCCAGGCATCACATGCAGACTCCCCAAAGTTCAATGGGAAAACAGAAGCATCTCATCCTTGCTTCTGTCTTAAGAATATAAAACATTTCCCAGAAAACCATTAGAACTCTTCAGCTCATCTTTCACTGGTCAGAATGGATCACACGTATTATTTCTAAGCTAAGCATTGACAGAGGGAATGCAATTACCACTACTGGCTTCCACTATCATGATCCACCCTCTGGAACAGGAAGGTCCACGTGCTTATGTCAAGGAGGATAGAGGGATTTGTGTTGCTCAGACAACTCAGAGTCCCTGCAGCACATTCCGTGACATTCCCCTTGCTGGTTCTCCTGCTGCTCTGCCATTCTTTCTTCGTGTCCCTTCCTCGGTCCCCTTTTCTGAGGGTCCCTTGAATGATCACTTCCCTGAGGGTTTTATGCCCAGACCTCTTCTGGTTCTGCTCTACACCCTTTCTCCAGCAGTCTCATTCATCCCTGTGATTTCAATTTCCACACAAATGCCCAGGAATCCAAATATCTACCCTCTGCTCTGAACTGTCTCTTGGGTTCTAGACCCAAATACAAAACTGTTTGCTACCTCCAGTCCCAAGGAATCCCCAAACTGAACGTTTCTAAAGGAGAAGCGATTTAGATCTTCTCTCTCCAACTTCCTCAAAGTTGTTCTTCTTCTCATGTCTGTGGTTTGGGTTAGTGGACTCACCTACCACTCTCTCCTACTCCTTCTACCACATCAGATTAGGCATGAGCCTAATAGCTCAAACACGTTCATCCTCCCCATCCCCACAGCTACTGCTTGGGTTCAGGCCTCATGGTCTCTCTCCTGTGTGCCACGATGCCGCCTCCTAGGTCCAGTCGGGGAGCCTTCCATCCACCTCACAGAGCAATCACGTTGTCCCCCTTCTTATCCACACAGCTTCTGAATAGGCCCACTGGGTCTTCCATGAGTAGGACTTTGCTGTACCTTCATCTCACCCATTGCCCCCTCACTCTGCATCCCAACAACTTTGACCTTCCATATAATGTCACTGGACCTTTGCACATGCTGTTCCCACTGCAACATCCAGCAAACCCCTGCTTACTCATCACCTTCTCCAGAAAGCCACCCCTCATCCCTTTCTAATAAAACTAACCAGTGCCTCTTCTTTGCAACAGCTTTCTTCAATGGCCCAACAGATATTTACTGAGAACTTACTATGAGCTGGACACTAGGGTGCAGCAAGGAACAGGAATGACACAGTTCCTGCCCTACAGGAGGGAGAGGAAAAGGAAACAAAGCTAGGAGATGTCAAAGGGAAGTGAAATAACGAAGAAAAGGGCCTCAGGGAAGGTTTTCATGGACACTCAAAAGATAAGTAGGAGCTCACCAGTTGAAGGGGAGAGAGTAGTTGGGGCAGAGAAAACAGCACATGTCAAAGCCTTGAGGTAAGAATGAACATAGCACATCAGACACATAGAGATGTCAGGGCGCCCGGGTGGCTCAGTCGGTTAAGCATCCAACACTTGATCTCAGCTCAGATCATGATCTCATGGCTCATGGGTTCCAGCCCTGCGTTGGAGTCTGCAATGACAGCCCAGAGCCTTCTTGGGATCCTCTCTCTTTGTGCCTCTTCCTCTCGTTCCCTTTCAAAATAAATAAACATTAAACATTTTTTTTAATTAAAAGAAAAGAAATATTAAGATGTCAAGTCTAAATCTTGTACAGGCTTCTCTTGCTGGATCCCCCACACCAGGCTCACCTGGTGGTCTTCCCTACTGGGAAGAGTGTACAGAGGGCAGACTCCAGGTCTAACCGACCTTCACCTTTTCCTTCTGCAGGACACATCACCCAGGGGGCAGCTTGGGGGATTTCAGGCAGGTGGAGAGAGAATGGACATGACAAATGGGTCATGTGTAAGCTAGGAGGCTCTTTGTCCAGGCAAGCTTATCCCCAGGGAAGGGGTTGGGGGGTGGAAGCCCCCTTGGACCCACCCTTGTGTTCACGCCCAGACTTGCAGCAGGTACCTGGTTCCATGGGCAGCAGGAGTGATGCTGACATCACTACCCCTCAAGAATAGTGCTATGTTTGTGTCCCCCCCCCACCCCCCAATTCATATGTGGATGCCTAATGCCCAGTGTGATGGCATCTGGAGGGGGGCCTGAGAGAGGTGATTAGGTTCAGACAAGGTCATGAGGGTACAGCCTCCGTAAGTGGGATCAGTGCCCTCATAAGAAGAGACAGGAGAGATGATCTCTCTGCACCATGTAAGGACACAGGGAAAGGAGACCATCTGTGAGTCAGGAAGAGAGCCTGTACCAGACCCTGACTGTGCTGGCACCCTGATCTCAGACTTCCAGGCCTCCAGAATGGTGAGAAGTAAGTTTCTGTTGTTTAAGCTCCCTCATTCTCAGTAGTTTGTTACAGCAGCCACCTCTTGGCCTAACCCTTCAGGCTTTTCTCCCCACCCAACAAGGGTGTGCAGAAGGGAGGATGCAGGCAGCTTCCAACCATGCCTTCTTCCTCAGTTCCACTGCCCAGCCTGGCCCTACTTGAGTGTGCCCAGAGAGCCTGGTCCCCCTTCTCTGAAAATGCAAGGCCTAGGCTGGTCCTGGTACAAATAAAATGCAATGGCTACAAATTCAGACAGACACAGAGCCATGTGCCACTAAATGTGTTCATCCCTGCTTATGAAAGAAGGCTACAGATACAGGCAGAATAAAACCTGGACTTCAAGATCCAGCCTGGGTCCTCGAGCCAATCTTAATACTACAGAGGCTGGGTAGCACTCCTGGGAAGCACTTACTGATCAGCCTGTTTCACTCTGTCCCCCTTTAAACAGCAGACAGAGGGGCGCCTGGGTGGCTCAGTTGGTTAAGCGTCGGACTTCGGCTCAGGTCATGATCTTGCGGTTCGTGAGTTCAAGCCCCACGTCAGGCTCTGTGCTGACGGCTCAGAGCCTGGAGCCTGCTTCTGATTCTGTGTCTCCCTCTCTCTCTGCCCCTCCCCCGTTCATGCTCTGTCTCTCTCTGTCTCAAAAATAAATAAACGTTAAAAAAAAATTAAAAAAAAAAACATATTCAAATAAACAGCAGACAGAGACCCAGAGCCTGTCTGGAAAAACTCAGCCATCCAGGGCAGAAGTACACTTGAGTCCACCTCATTCTCCACGCAGGACTCTGCCTGAGGCCCACAGTGGCTCTGAGTGCCCACAGGGGGCAAATCAGATAAAAGGCAGCTATGTAAAGACAGATGGAGACTTTGCCCGGAGCTCATCAGAGGCAATGCTCCCAGGAGCCCAGAGAGGGTGGTCCATCCAGGCGGAGAACTGTGGACCCCCTGCAAGAAAGAAAATGTGAATCTTTGCCCACCTTACCCTCGCTTCAGCTCCCTCTGACTGGGTGCTAAAAGGGACCTGAGCAGAGAGATCCTGGAGTTATACTCTCCCTTATTCTCACCTTTACTTGGGGATTTGCTCTGGGCAGCCAGGCAAAGCAATAGTAAGATTAAAGCAATTTTATTTTTTTTTTAATTTTTTAAATTAATTAACTTATTTTGCAGAGAGAGATACAGTGCAAGTAAGGGAGAGGCAGAGAGAAAGAGAGAGAGAGAGAGAGAGAGAGAGAGAGAGAGAATCCCAAGCAGGCTCTGAGCTATCAGCACGGATGATTGACGGTGGGGCTTGAACTCACAAACCTTGAGATCATGACCTGAGTACAAACCAAGAGTCAGATGCTTAACCGACTAAGCCAAGATTAAGGCAATTTTAGAGAAAATCAGGAGAATGGAGAATAAGAGATCCCAGTTATGCAGGCCCCTAGAACAACAGTTTGCAGAATTATTCAGAATCACCAGAGGCAGGGATGTCCAGTAGGAGGGTGGTGTGGAGTAGAGTGCTAAATTCAGGCAGTCTTTTTCACCATCTGTCTGGGAAGGGAGGGTGGCAGTCACATCTGCAGGTCCCAGAGAGCACATAAAGCAAAACTCTGTGGGTTTAGCTAGCCAGCTCGAGGTACAGTCCTCTTTATCTGACCTTTCTTTATCTGGGCTTCCCAAATTATGACCTACTTTCTTATCTGTTTCTTCCATCCACCCCTCACCCACCGACCCATGGAACAGAGGAGACTTGAGGCTGTGGCCATCAGGAAGGTGACTACCTGTGCAAATCAGAAAGAGGCAGGTCCCTCATAGGAACCCCCCAGGGAGCCCTAGGACCAGGGCCCTCCTGAGGATGGGTGGTGGGAAGGGTTGCATTTCCTGCTTCTGCCGCCTGAGGGTCAAGTTGGGGAACCTTGCTGGAGAGAGCAAGTATGGGTCAGCTGACAGCTCAGACTTTGAGGGCAAGAAAAGACAGTTTTTCCTGTCCTTACCTTTTCTGTAGTCATATAGGTCCCTAAACATATGCACATCATGGCTCCTCATGAACCAGAGTCCTCTGTCCATCCTTGGTCTGAATTAGCAGTGTTTAGGAGCATGTGCCCCTCCCCCCACCCCCATCAGACTCCTGGGTAGAGAAACTGCCCAGCCTTCTCCATGCTTACATCCCCTTTGTGGGTATGGTCAGCTGAACGATGGTCCCAAAACATTTCTATTTCCTAATCCTGGAACCTGTGAGTGTTACCTTATACGGGAAAGGGCAGGGATGGGCGTGGGTGGGAGGAATTTTGCAGGTATGAATAAAGATCTTGAGATGGGGAGTTTATCCTGGATTTCCTGGCAGACCCCAAATGCAATCACATGTATCCTTATAAGAGGGAGGCACAGGGACATTTCACACACTCAGAAGAGAAGAGGCAGAGACTGGAATAATGTGGCCACAAGCCAAGGAATGCAGCAGCCACCAGAGGCTTAGAAGAAACAAGGAGCAAATTCTCCAGTAGAGCCTCCAGAGGGAGTGCGGCCTCGATTTCAGCCCAGTGATACTGACTTAGCCCTTATGGCCTCCAGAGTTGTGAGAGAACAAATCTCTGCTGTTTAAAGCCACCCAGTTTCTGGTAATTTGTTACAGGAGCCACAGGAAGTTAATACAGTGAGTGACCTCACAGGATTCATTTCTATTTTCCAGTCAACATTTACCAAATGCCTACTATACACCAAGCATTGCTGTAGGTGCTGAAATGGCAGCTGTGAACAGGATAGAGCAGGCCTTGCCCCACAGAGCTGCAGTCCAGCTGTGCTCAGAGCACCCAAAGGCATGCAGTTGATCTTCGGAAAGAGCGTGCTCAGAATTACGGCAGCATCACAGATGAGGAGAGAATGGTCATTTTACACAATCCTTTTTAAAACTTTTTTTTGTTTATTGGGGGGGTGGGCAGAGACAGAGACAGAATGTGAGCAGCGAGGGGCAGACACTGAGCCATCAGCACAGAGCCCAACCCAGGCCTCGAAGCCACAAACTGAGAGATCATGACCTGAGATGAAGTCAGATGCTTAACTGACTGAGCCACCCGGGTGCCCCTAAAGCTTTTTTTTTAATGTTTATTTATTTTTGAGAAAGAGAGAGAGAGAGACACGGAGGAAGGGGCAGAGAGGGAGACAGAGGATCCAAAGCAGTCTCCAGGCTCTGCACTGACAGCAGTGAGCCTGATGTGGGGCTCGAACCCACGAACTGTGAGATCATGACCTGAGCCGAAGTCAGATGCTAAACTGACTGAGCCACCCAAGCACCCCCTAAATGATCCTATTTAAAGGTAACTTAAAAAGAAAACACTTAGGCCTCTATAAAATAGTGGCAATTACTTGACAAATTATATACAAGTATACTTATGAGCACAGATGTGCTCTTCAGGGAAAACACAAAGCTCTCCAGATCCTAGCTGCATCCCTGAAAGCCTCCTGTCCCAGTGGGGACAATGCTGGTCAGAGGAGGCCCATGCCCACTGCGTTCCACCCTTCAGAGAATGAAGTCTCTTGCAGAGCAGGCGGGCCCCAGACACCAACAGGCCCATAGAAATGGCCTAACCCTAGGTAGATACCGTGGAAAGGGCCCTGAAAGAATGACTTTTCAATGTTAACACATTGAAATTGACTGCATGTAATTTACAGCAAACTTCGGAGTGAGGTCATGACTCTGGACTTGCTGTAGATGAGTCAGAACACGTCTGGCCCAGGAGACTCCACGCTCCTGCAAATGCGTGCTTTCTTGCACGTAAGCTGGCTATACCAGGCGGGCAGTGACCTCATGTAATCACCCCGTGTGGTATACTCCAAAACACGCCATCTCCCAAACTGGTTCTGCTCCTTGCATCACCCTGGCATTACCAGATACCTGATTCTGCAAAATATTTGCTGATCTTCTTGGCCACAGGGCTCTGTCTGCATAACCTGAGCAGAGGCAAGGGGCAGTGCAGGGCAAGGGAGGAGGCTGCGATGGTCCTCATTCTGCCCCAACCTCCTGGGCCTCCTGCATCTCAGAGATTTAACAATCCCTCTTCTTTCCATCTCCTTTGAGGACTAAACAAGACAACAGATGGAAGTGCACTTGGAAAAGCATTAGGTGTGGAGCCAAGGCCAAGTGACATTTTTAATCACTGGCATTATTCAGTTTCCTCTGCAAACAATGAATTCCACATTGTCTTTGCAGGGTACAAAAAAAAAAATCTTCCTCTAAATTATGTTTCAGTAGCTACGTGTTAGCTGATTCTCCACCCCCTTCCTCATTACCCACTTCCAAGCTTATAGCTCCAGAGTTCCCCAAGTGGACCACTGAGTCATAAAGAATTAACCTAACCCAAAGAGATGTCTGGCCCTAGTCCTAGGCTCCTTTGAGGTATCCCTAAGCCCTTGGAATGTCCTGCCTGATCAGGGTTTCCCTGGGGGCCTTGGACCACACAATGTGATTTATGGAGGGGGCTTTGGCCACATGGTATTAGCTTAACCTCCAGAATGGCTAAGAGATTCAAGTTCAGCCATGTGGGTGGTACAGAATGGCTCTCTGACTGAGCCTCAATAAAAACTAGACACCAAACTTCAGGTGAGCTTCCATGGTTGGCAGTCCTCCAAGAGTATTGTCACACATTGTCGCCAGGAAAAATTGGTGCTATCCATGACTCCCCTGGGAAAGGAGAGCCAGAAACTCCACTCTTGGAACTTTCTGCTCCACTGGTCTCTTCCCTTGGCCAGTTCCTTTCATTGTAATACACTGTAACCATAAGAGTTTTCAGTAAATTCTGTAAGTCCTTCTAGTAACTTATCAAAAATGAGGGTGAACTTGGGGACCCTCAGACTTGCAAGTGCCATCAGAAGTGAGGGTGATCTTAGGGGCTGCCTCCACATTCTAAGTTCTTACCCATTTTTGTGCCATGGACTAACTCACCTGGTTTCTGGAGAAGCCTGTGGACCTTTTCCAGGATGATGTTCTTAAATGCATAAAATGAAATATAAAAATATTCAAAGAAAACCAGGTTGGAATCAAAGTATCAAAACATGTGCTTCTTTATTAACATGTTAAAGGACAAGTTCTAGTAGCAGATTTAATACCTAGTTTTGAAGTAGTGACACGAGTGGCCCATCTTTCAAGTTATCTGCAACAACTATGAAGAAATGTAGACTTGTGTTTCTTTCAAGGTCACAGGTTTTGTTACCACTATTGTATTCTGTCGCTTACGTTCATAATTGAAGGTGATTCTAAATTGTAGTTAGAGGTTAGTGAAAGGAAAAGGTCAAAATTTTTTCCTCTCCAAGGTCATAGACCCCATGAATTCTACCCACAGACGATCAAGGGGTCCATGGGCCCCAAATTAAGAATCCTGGTCAGGGGCTTGGATGATAATGTTACCCTTCATAGCTGCTGAGATAGATCTTATGTCAATAATAATAATAACAACAACAACAACAACAGCTAATATACATTGAGCATGTGCTCTGGGCTAGGCATGATAAATGTGTGTCATACAAATTGACATTATCACATTGTCATTTTTATATTATATCACTTAATGAAGATGAGCTTTCTGGTTAAGAAAATAATGGCCACTGGGTGCCTAGGTGGCTCAGTCAGATAAGCATCTGATTCTTGATTTTGGCTCAGGTCATGATCTCACAGTTCCTGGGATCGAGCCCCACATTGGGCTCTGTGCTGACAGCTTGGAGCTTGCTTGGAGTTTTCTCTCTCCCTCTCTTTCTGCCCCTCCCCTGCTCGCATGCTCTCTCTCTCTCTCTCTCTCTCTTTCAAAATAAATAAATAAATAAATAAATAAATAAATAAATAAATAAACATTTAAAAAATAAATAATGGCTACTGCTTTTGACACACTTAATCTGGGCAAGGCCCATGCCAAATGCTTGCAGTACACTATCCATTTAGGCCTCAGTACAAGTTGCTCAGGTGGGTGTGTTATTCCCATTTTATAGACAAGGAGAGTGAGGCTTAGAGAATTTTTTTTTTTTTAAAGACAACAACCATTTATTTATTCACAATTTTGTGGGTCAGAAATCTGGGCTTGATTCAGTTAGGATGGCTCATATCTGTTCCAGGTGTTGTCATCTTTGCTTGGTCATGTTTTTGGTTTTTGTTGTTGTTTTTGTTTTGTTTTTTTTTATGAAATTTATTGTCAGATTGGTTTCCATACAACACCCAGTGCTCATCCCAACAGGTGCCCTCCTCCATGCCCATCACCCACTTTTCCCTCCCCCCAACCCCCCATCAACCCTCAGTTTGTTCTCAGTATTTAACAGTCTCTTATAGTTTGCCTCCTTCCCTCTCTGTAACTTTTTTTTCCCCCTTCCCCTCCCCCCTGGCCTTCTGTTGAGTTTCTCAGTTTCACTCATATGAGTGAAAACATATGGTATCTACCTTTCTCTGCCTGACTTATTTCACTTAGCATAACACGTTCCATTGAGGCTTAGAGAATTTAAGCAACTTATTCAAATTATAATGCTAGTAATTGGTAGAGTAAGGAATTCAAATTTGGCTCTCTGGTTTAAGACATAGAACAGCTCACAAAAACTGGCAGAAAGGCACATTTGCAAATAAAAAGGTACAAACAGAGATGCCACCAGATGACTTCACCACAATGGTCCTTCATTGTTAAGGCAGGAAGACTGACCACTGAATGGAAATAGACATAATTCAGCACAAGGTCCTGCAGAGATTAACAAATCAATGATTGTCAAGGCAAGGCCATGAGGAAGTTCCTGTGCTAATCATTGGTATTTGGAATCCAGAACCATGGAGGTCACAGAAGACTAATCGGTGAAGAGCTTCCTGGTTTCTCTAGGAACCCCCATGCTCTGCACACAGAGGAAACTGCAGGTGCCCCACTAGGCTAGAATCATCCTCAATACCAGGCCACGTGGGCTTTCCTTCCTCCAAAGAAAATAATCTTGGAAGGTCGCTATTAGAAATGGACTCCAGATTCTACAGAGCGACTATTGGCAGGAAAGCCCACACAAGAACCAGTGTGCTTTGCAAAAGCAAAGGCAGGAAGGACTGAGACAGAGGTAGTGAAAACACCTTAAAGGAAGATAAGTCCCAGAACAGGAAACTATATGGCACCCGTGCCACCACTTCCTATCTCCTCACCCGTGGCTGACCTTGCTAATGAGGCACTTATAATTCCCCCTTGCTGAGATTGGATGAAGCCTCAGAATCCTTCTCAACACAACTGTCCAGGTAGCTACAACCAACTGATTGACACACAGTTGAAACTTATTTTCCAGCTGAGCCAGGCAAACCAAAAGAAAAGGGGAAATGTGCTACACTTGAGATAAGGACACAAAACAAGAATAGCTCACACTCCTTGAGTGTTTATCTTGTGCCAGAAATCCTTGTTCTAAACACTTTACATGTATTAACTCATTTTTCCCCTTCACAGCAATCCTGTAAGGTTGATACTATTGTTAGCCCCATTTTCCCTATGAGAAAACTGAGACACAGATAGGTTACATTACTTGCCCAAAGTCACCCAGCAAGTAAGGGATAAAGTTAGGGTTTGAATCCAGGCAGTCTGGGTCTAAACCTTGCATCTTTAAATAACCAGTACACTATGTTGATACTGTTCAGGTGCTAGGGATGTTTTCAGCTAACGATCACGGTAAAAGACAAAGATAAGAACAGCTTTACAGTTTTGCATGTTGGACAACAGCAAAGGTGCTTCTCCATCCTAGAAGACTCTTCTCTGAGTCTGTAGAGAGATGCTTTTGTCAGTAAATGTACCTTGCCCTGGCCCTGCTTCTCAGTGCAGCTGACCTCCCCATTTCCTACCTCCCCAGAACGGCTCATTTGCAGGTCCAGGCTGGCCACCACTTGGACGGTAGCCGAGCCCAGCAGGAAGTGTGTCTAAGGTTTCTAAGGCTGGGCCTCCCCTTCTCCCACCTCACCTCGTGCCCTCCAGGGCCTGTGTATTCCCTGACCAGACTGCTGGCCTAATTGCAGATTCCTGGCATTGTCTAAACTGGCCCAGCTAGAACTGGGAAGTTTTTAGAAACCACGCATTCTGCTAACACCAGCTGTCGAGGAGAACAGATGCAGAGGAGGCCAGCTCCACCCCTGCCTAGGGTTCCAATGGTGACAAGTCAGATCTCCAAGGAAACAAGCCAGAGTTAAAGCATGCGACTCAGCCACCGTATAGCATCTTCTCTTTTCAGAGATGGAGCCTAAGGGAGCCTTAGGAGAGTGATTGAATCCCCTACTCTGCATTAGAAAAGGCTCATACATGACCTTATAGGTAGCTGCTCTCAGCAGTAGGAACAAGCATGTCATTGAATTTGAACTGAACCCAAAGCCACCACTAACATCCCCTCAAGTTTCCCTGTTCAGTGGCCGCTAGGCAGCCAGCAGGTGGCCATAGCAGAACGCAGCAAGGTGCTGTCTGCTTTACTGCCTTTTACTACCATTCCCTCCTTCTGGTCTGTGGGCACAGAGATGGAAATAGAGACTTTCTCAGGGGCACTAGACCAGCAGCTCTCAGTATTACTAGTGGGGGTTCTAGTTATTGCCCAGAGTGACCTGGGAACCACTGGGCTCCCACACCAAAACCCTGAAGGGGAGTCAGGTGGGAGCGAGTCTGGGCCGACTAGAGGGTCTCAGGCTGGCTGAGCCCATCCAACCATGTTAGCATCAGCCATCATTTAATGAGTTAATTCTAACTCAGACCCCCCTCCCGTTTCAACCCATGAAAGGGGAAATTTTTCAGAAACCCCATTTAAAGTGCTTCAAGTGCTTTCAGTAAATTTTGCAGAGCACTTTGCCGTATATAACCCCATTTCCCAGGTGATATTTATTTACTCTTACATGAAATCTGAGAGGCAAGAAAGGTAGATCGCTATACCCATTTATTAGGCAAGGAAATAGGTTCTGGAAGATGGGGTGAAAGCCAACATTGTGTGGCAAGTAAAATGGTAGAAAAACATCCAAACCCAGATCTGAATTTGAAGTCCCAGCTCTTCTCACCATACCAAGCCAACACCCTATTGTGCTGATACCTCATTGGTGACCCACTTGAGAGGTTCCTGGGGTACCGTGAAGCAGAGGCAGAACTACAAATGAACTTCTGGGCCCTCACAGCCTCCCCCAGCCTGTCGCTCTGGCACCTGGTATGCCCTTCCCCCACTCCCCATCTCCTATCCCACCCTCACCTTCCTGGTAATTACTGCTAGAGCAAATAGCTTAGGCCATTAGACTCTTGCCAACATTTGGTCAGCATTCACCTACCACTGGCAGGACAGGGAACAGCTAAAATGAGAGGGTTAGACAATCCTGTCTATACTAGGATTATAAATGTGTAATTCTCTGCACTTATCTCCAGCTTTTTGTAAAGAAGTCATTTCAAAAATAGGTCAAATGAAGGGTGAGTCAGACAGCAGCCCTTCACATCTGCTTAGGTCAAGAAAACCCAGGTATAGAGAAATGTCCTAAGCAGTTCCCTGCAGCCAACGCTTTTGTTGCCACATGGAAATCTGGCGAGACCCCTGCTTTGGGAAATTTTCACAGGACCTGTCCAGCAAACTCCAGGCACATAAGTCTGCAACCTCACCATATTTTCCTTTTTGATGGTAGGATTTGGGACTGGTTCACCAAAGCTGCTTAGGCCCAGTCTCAAGAAACAGCCAGTTCCCAAGAGATCGAGTCCACATGGGTCCTCCTTACTTCTGAGGTTCTCTCTGGCACCTCTGCTGTCCCCTCTGAGGACTCTGAGGTCCCCTCACTGCGGTGTCCTGTCCTCCTTCCTGGCACAGGAAGAAAAGCAATCTAGTAAAATTATAGCCTGGTAAGATGTGGGTGTCACTCTTCCCAGAAGTGAGAAGTGCAATTCAGCAGAGGGAGAGCAGTGATTGGGTAAAGGGGTCAGAACCGGGTTGCTGACTAGGCCCGACTCGTTGGGCAAGTGGCTATCACCTTCACTTTTTCTCCCTCCCCTGGCTTTCAAATCTGTGCTCTTGGTTCCCTCTTCCCCACTGGGGGACTGTATCTTAGGAAGATCCCAAAACATTTTGGCCATTTTCAGATATTAACAAATGATCCTTATTTTCAGGGATTAAAAGTGCCAAGCCAATCTCAGTGAGATCTTGAAGGTCTCAGCCAGTTTATTCCTTCACCTTCATCCCCCACCCCATCTTCCACCCCCACACCTGACCCAGACACAGAAACCTGCCATGAGAAGGGCTATCATCTCTTCTTTGTCTCTTCCTTTGAGTATTTCTACTCCTCTGTCACATTCACCACCTTCTTTCAGGCTCTCTGGGTTTGGGGCAAGAAGGAGAAATGAGAAGAGACATTTCTAAAAGGGGCAAAATGTCCTTTTAATTAAAGGGCTTTCTACTCCCCTCTGGCCAAAATCAGCAAGGAAAAAAACCCAGATGCCCAGTTAAATGTGAATGTCAGATAAACAAGGAATAATTTTTTGGTAACAGAAAGTGGCATACCATATCTGGGCATCTTGTGTTTCATTTGGAAACTATACTCTGGCTGCTAAGTGCCTCCAAGTCATGGAAGGTGTATGAGTTTCCCATTGCTGCTGTAACAAACCACCACAAACTTGGAGGCTTAAAACAACACACATTTATTTTCTCATGGTTCTGCAGGTCAGAAGTCTAAAATGGGTTGGCAGAGCTGCATTCCTTCTGAAGGCTCCAGAGGAGAATATGGTTCCTTGACTCTTTCAGTTTCTGGAGGCCACCGGCATTCCTTAGCATGTAGACAGCATCCCCCATCCACCCGTACCCCCCCGCCGCCCCCCCCCCCCCCCCCCCCCCCCCCCCCGCCATCCTCAGAACCAGCTGCAGAGCATCTTGTCTCCTCTCTGACTTCTGCTTCCATCCTTACATCTTCACTTTAGTAGCAACCCTTGTGATTGCATTGGGTCCACTTGGGTAATTCAGGATAATTTCTCCATTTCAAGACCCTCAGCCTAATCACTTCTGCAAAGTTCTTTTTGAGGTTAGCATGTGGATATCTTCTGGGGTCTGTTATTTAGTGGTTGTCTACAGGAAGACTCTTTCCCTATACCTCAAGGGGATCTTTAGTGAGTTCTTTATTTTTTTTAACTTTTTAAAAATTATTTTTAATATCCTGTACTCATTAGGAAATTTTCAAACAACAGAGAAAAGAATAAAGAAAATAAGTGAAATTTACCTTAAACCTTCCCACCCCAAAATAGCCAATTTTACTGGGTCTTTGAAATCTTCACTACCTCTGCCACCTTTGGATTGCACACAGAGGTGATGGAGCTCAGGAACCGGGATAGGAGCTGGATCCAGAATCAGTGAGCTCAGAAGCACGTCCTAATGTTAGCTCTTGCTCAAATTTTATTCAAGTCCCTTGGTCTCCTTGTGCCTCAGCTTCCCTTTGCCCCTTTAGGGAAAAATGTGTCAATGGCAGAGCCCAATAGTAATGGCTACCATTTATTGGATGCCTTTTAGATAGACATGATATTGTATTATACGTTTCTGTATCCAGGAAATTAACTTACTCTCATATTTACCCAAGGAGATAGGCACAATCACTGAGGCTGTGAGAGTGGCTTGCTTAAGGTCTTACAGCTGCTAGCAGCAACTAAATTAACATCTACCTAATGAACCCAGATCTACCCAACCTGAGAACTGTCTGCATAGCCACGACTCTGTGACTTCGTATACCATGTGTTGCAAATATCAGTCACTTTTACTGATGTCTCAGCTCCTGTCAAATACCCTTGCTTATGTTTGGGGAAACTTCAGACCTGTGCGTTTCACCTCTACAATGTAGAACCTAGAAAACTCAAATCAGATTCCAGCCTTTCTTGCAACTTGGATGAAGGCACGTGTCTCAGATTCTGTCAGATACAATCCTATGCTTTTTTTTTTATTTCTGCAATATTTTTTCTTTTAATTATTTTTTTCATCATGAGAAGTGAATTCTTTAATCTCCATCCCCTATTTCACCGATCTTCCACCCACCTCCTCATCAGTTTTTGTTTATAGTTATGACTCTGTTTCTTAGTTTGTTTCCCTTTTTTCCTTTTGCTCATTTATTTTGCTTCTTAAATTCCACATATGAATGAGATCATTTGGTATTTGTCTTTTACTGACTGACTTATTTTGCTTAGCATAACACTCTCTAGCTCCATCCATGTTGTTGCAAATGGCAAGATTTCATTCTTTTTTATGGCTGAATGATATTCCATTGTATATATATACCATTCCAGTGTGTGTGTGTGTGTGTGTGTGTGTGTGTGTGTATATATATATATATATATATATATACCACATCTTCTTTATCTGTTCATCTATAGGTGGACACTTGGGCTGCTTCCATAATTTGGCTATTGTAAGTCATGCTGCAATAAACAGTGGTGCATGTATCCCTTTGAATTGGTATTTTTGTATTTTGGGGATAAATACCCAGGATTGTGATTACTGGATGATAAGGAAGTTCTATTTTTAACTTTCTGAGGAATCTCCATATTGTTTTCCACCAATATGGCTGCACCAATTTGCATTCCCACCAACAGTGCACAAGGGTTCCTTCTTCACATCCTCACCAATACTCATTGTTTCTTGTGTTTTTGATTGTAGCCATTCTGACAGGTGTGAGGTGATATCTCATTGTAGTTTTGATTTGCATTCCCCTGATGATGAGTGATATTGAGCATATTTTCACGGGTCTGTTGGCCATCTGTATGTCTGCTTTGGATAAATGTCTGTTCATGTCTTCTGCCCATTTTTAAATTGGATTATTTGTTTTTTGGGTATTAGGTTGTATCAGTTCTTTACAGATTTTGGATATTAACCCTTTATCGGATATGTCATTTGCAAATATCTTCTCCCATTCAGTGGGTTGCCTTTTTAGTTTTGTTGATTGTTTCCTTTGCTGTGCAGAAACTTTTTATTTTGATGTAGTCCTAATAGTTTATTTTTGCTTTTATTCCCCTTGCCTCAGGAGACATAGCTAGGAAAATGTTGCTATGGCTGATGTCAGAGACATTACTGCCTGTGCTCTCTTCAAGGATTTTTATGGTTTCAGGCCTCACATTTAGGTCTTTCATTCATTTTCAGTTTATTTTCATGTACGGTAAAAGAAGGTGGTCCAGTGTCTTCCTTTTGCATATGGCTGTCCAGTTTTTCCAATACCATTTGTTGAAGACTGTCTTTTTCCCACTGTATATTTATTCCTCCTTTTCAAAGATTAGTTGGCCATATAATTGTGGGTTTATTTCTAGGTTTTCTGTTTATGCGTATTTTTATGCCAATACCATACTGTTTTAATTACTACCACTTTGTAATATAACTTGAAATCAGAAATTGTGATTCCTCTAGTTTTGTTTTTTCTTTTTCAACATCGTTTTAGCTATTCGAGGTCTTTTGTGGTTCCATACAGATTTTAAGATTGTTCTAGTTTTGTAAAAAATGCCATTGGTATTTTGATAGGGATTGCATTAAATGTGTAGATTGCTTTGGGTAGTAAAGACATTTTAATAATATTTGTTATTCCAACCCACGAGCATGGAATGTTTTTCCATTTCTTTGTGTCGTCTTGAATTTCTTTCACCAGTGTTTTATAGTTTTCAGAGTACAGGTCTTTCACATTTTTGGTTAAGTTTATTCCTAGGTATCTCATTGTTTTGGGTGCAATTATAAATGGGATTGATTTCTTAATTTCACTTTCCGCTGCTTCTTTATTAGTGTATGGGAATGCAACAGATTTCTGCGCATTGATTCTACATCCTGTGACTTTCTGAATTCATTTATCAGTTGTAGTAGTTTTTTGGTGGAGTCTTTGGGGTTTTCTATATATAGTACCATGTCATTTGCAAACAGTAAGAGTTTTACTTCTTCCTTACCAATTTGGATGCCTTTTATTTCTTTATGTTGCCTAATTGCTGTGGCTAGGACTTCCAGGACTATGTTGAATAAAAGTGGTGAGAGTGGACATCCTTGTTTTGTTCCTGACCTTAGGGGAAAAGCTCTCAGTTTTTCACCATTGAATATGATGTTGGACATGGGTTTTTCATGTAAGGCCTTTATTCTGTTGTGGTATGTTCCCTCTAGACTTACTTTGTTGAGGGTTTTTATCATGAATGAATGTTGTATTTTGTTGAATGCTTTTTCTGCATCTACTGAAATGATGATATGGTTTTTATCCTTTCGTTTATTGATGTGACATATCACATTGATCATTTTGTGAGTATTGAACCCCTCTTACATCCCAGGAATAAATCCCACTTGATTGTGATGTATGATTTTTTTTGATGTATTGCTGGATTCAGTCTGCTAATATATTGTTGAGGATTTTTGCATGCATATTCGTGAGAGATATTGGCCTATGGTTCTCTTTGCTTGTGGTATTTTTATGTGGTTTTAGTATGAGGGTGATACTGGCCTCATAGAATGAATTTGGAAGTTTTCCTTTCTCTTGTATTTTAGTGGGCTCTCTGATCCAACGGGGAATCTCCAGTGCTGCCCCATTCTCTGATCCAGGCAACATGGGTGATACCCTCTCCAGCTAACTTTCTACAAAAATTCCTCAGTACCTGCTTGAAGGTATAACCCAAGAGGTACTTTCTGCTGGGTTCTCCTCTCCTGAACAGGCAGAAATTGGGGTGGGGTACTTTCAAGTCCCTCAAGCCTGGCTACCACCCAAGGTGTCGGGTCACATTGGACCCCAAGGAAACATTCCAGCCCAGGCCCCAACAAATTCTAGAAGTGTATGCCACTCCGAAGAAACAATTTAATGGAGTACCATCAAGTGGCCTGCACATTCTTTCTGATTAAAGAAATCCTTGACTCTCTAAACAGTCTTTAGCCTTTTCTTGGAACTAGGCTGGAGGTGGGTGATGTGCCAAGATCAGAAGTTGCAGGACCAGTTTGGATACTTCTTAGCAAGCTCTTCATGGATGGTCTAGCACCTCTCTTAAAAATACATGTGTGTTGGCAGAGGTGAAAGTGGTAGGGGTGGGAGTCACTTATTATTCTAAGCCTTGGGATTTAACCAATATCCCAGAGAGCCAGAAAACTCTAGCGTATCCATCCAGACAAAGAAAAAAGTGAGCTAGAGTATAAATTCACAGGAAAGTACAGCTATCACCTAATCCCAAATGTTTTACTGGTATTTTTTTACTGGTATTTTACTGGTACTGATGTTTTAACAGAGGAGAGGGCAATGATTGACTTGAAGGTATGCATTGATAATGAAAAAATGGTCCATATCCACTTCCACTTTCACAGGAAGCCTGTTATATACCTGGTGCTGCCTTTCTGAGCCCAGCACCAGTATTCTTCAGGGGAGGTTGGGCCCTAAGATTCACCTGAGCTGGCCCAAATAGCTTATAATGACCAATCGGAAAGCAGCTTGGATAGCACTAGAATGGCTCATGGTCTTGGTCCACAGGTCCATCCTGCATGTAAACAGCCACCCACTGTATTTGGAAGGGTATTGAGGCTGCCCTGGATTCAGTGGGAGAGTGTGCCATAATCACCTTAGTGGGTTGAATCCTGGCTTCTCACTTACAAGTTGTGTTTACAAGTTATGTGACATTGCTGCTTAAACTCTGGGAGTTCGCTTCATTTTTTTTGTTGTTTTATTTATTTATTTTGAGAGAGAGAGAGAGAGAGAGAGAGAGAGAGAGAACGAGTGGGGGAGGGGCAGAGAGAGAGGGGAAGGGAGAGAATCCCAAGCTGACTGCACACCATCAACGCAGAGCCCAGTGCAGGACTTGATCCCACGAACCACAAGATCATGACCTGAGCCAAAACCAAGAGCTGGATGCTCAACTGACTGAGCCATCCAGGTGCCCCAGGAGCTCACTTCTATAAACTAATAAGACCTATTTATGGTAGGGGCATCTGGGCAGCTGTCAGAGCAGAACCTGCTTGGGATTCTCTCTCTCCCTCTCTTTCTGTCCTGCCCCAGCTCACACTGCTCTTTTTCTTTCTCTGAAAAATAAATAAATAAACTTAAACAAATAATATATTAGGGGCACCTGGGTGGCTCAGTCAGGTAAGCTTCAGACTCCTGGTTTCAGCTCAGGTCATGATATCACAGTTCATGAGTTCAAGCCCTGCATTGGGCTCTGTGTTGACAGCACAGAGCCTGCTTCAGATTCTCTGTCTCCCTCTCTCTCTCTCTGCCCCTCCCCTGCTCGTGCTCACTGTCTCTCGAAAATAAATTAATAAACATTATAAAATAAAATAAAATAAAATAAACCCATTAGGGGTGCCTGGATGACTCAGTCAGTTAAGCATCTAGCTCTTATCTCAGCTCCAGTCATGATCCCACAGTTTGTGGGATCAAGCCCCACATTGGACTCTGTGCTGACAGGTCAGAGTCTGCTTGGGATTCTTTCTCTCCCTCTCTCTCTCTGCCCTTCCCCCACTCGCTCTCTCTTTCTATCTCTCAAAACAAATAAATTTAGAAACAAAATACTGTACTAAAGACTTACTTATGATATGGAATTTTATGAAGATTAAATGAAGTGATGTTTGCGGAACACCTAGCACTCATTTGCACCCAGTAAGTGTTATCTTCCTTCTTTCCATATCTAAGATCGGTCTACCTTCTCTCCATGTCTATATGTTGGTGAGTGTACAAACTGGAAGCAGTATTTACCATTTAGTCCCTGCATCACATAGATGCAAACCCACCTGGGACTAAGGACAGAGACATCATTAAATCCATCAATGGCCCATCTTGGGTGTGACAAAATTCCTTTGGCATTGTCTTTCTGGTTGGCATTCTGAAGGGACAGGTTTTCATACCTGAAGAGACAGGTATAAGAATTAGGTGGTTTTGCCATGAGCCCGTGAGATAATCACCCCCTCCGTACTGAACACGGACACACACATACACCACTTCCCAGAGGTGGTTGGAGGGATCGGAAAGAACCTGTCTCCTAGGACATCCATCCCCAGGACACCTGTAGAAAGCAGGGTATGGGGGAATCTTTTCAGCTTACTCAGGGAAAACCACTTAAACTCAACTGCAGAGTTGCTTTTCCTTGTCTTATTAGCGAGGTGCTAGACTAAGTGCTTTGGTTCCTTCTCACACAACCCGGTGAAGCTGGCAGTTCATCGTACCTAATTTGCACAAGGAACTGGGCACAAAGAAGTGCTCATATGGGGTTATGGTATGTGCACAAGAGCTCAGCACTGGTCTACAGGGCTCTGTTCTCCCCTGGGCGAGAGCTGCTCCCTGCAAGTCATCTGACCCGATACAGGTCTGTGCAGAGCTCCCAGCTTGGTGTGCTTCCCTCCCTAAAATGACTGACCCGTTTTGCCTCACCCACACCCCAAGCACCCCCAAAAGGCAGAAGGAAAGTGCACTGCACTTATCCGCCCTGTCCTCTGACGCTGGTAGGTGGCTCATCACTTTACCTACCCAACAGGGACCTGGCCACACGGGGAAGCCTTTTTTTGGCTTCAGCAGGCCACCAGGACTGGGGAGGTGTTGAGTAGACAGCACAAGGCCTGGGCTCCGCTGTGCCTCTTCCTGCGAAGGGGATGTAGCCGACACAGCACCCAGGGGACATCTGAAGTTGTGGCCCAGGGCAAAAATCTGCTCTTTGACTTTATCGTTCTCAAGAGCCCAGAAAGGAATCTCTACCGTGGGGCAGGCAGGAGGGTTCATGCCTTCAGAGGGCCTAGAATAAAGTGCTGACTCATGGACAGGTGTGAGCAGAGCTAGGGAGGGGTTGCTGGAGGGGTGCGGCTTTGCTAGCCTGGAGGTGCTAATCCCAGCTTCTCCCCTGACCTTCTGATGACCCGAGCCCTCCCTCTGCACTGATGTCAGGCTTCCTAGGGATCTAGGAGAGGTGGAAGATACCACATTAAGCTCCTGAAAGAGATCAAATGCCATTCTTTTGGAGTTTCCAGTTTAAAAGGAGGCCTGCAGGGGCGCCTGGGTGGCTCCACTGGTTAAGCGTCTGACTTCAGCTCAGTGCATGATCTCACAGTTCGTGGGTTCGAGCCCCATGTTGGGCTCTGGGCTGACAGCTCAGAGCCTGGAGCCTGCTTCGGATTCTGTGTCTCCCTCTCTCTGCCCCTCCCCTGCTCACACTCTGTCTCTCTCTCTCTCAAAAATTAATAAACATTAAAAAATACTTAAAAAATAAGGAGGCCTGTAGGGGCACCTGGGTTGCTTAGTCGGTTAAGCAGCGTCTGACTCTTGATCTCAGCTCAGAACTTGATTTCAAGTTCAGACCCTGTGTTGGGCTCTGTGTTGAGTGTGAAGCTTATTTTAAAAAAATAAAAATAAAAAATAAAATAAATAAACAAAAAGAGGCCTGCAAAAAAAATGAAATAGTTACTACAATACCAACGGCTCATGTTTGAATGGCACTTAACCTTTTTCAGGGCATTTCATAATGCCCAAGCCAGAAACCTGGTTAATCTGTATTCCTTTCCCTTCACAAACCTTTCTGTACCAGCCCAACAATGCTTTGTTGGTTGAATCCATTCATGGGAATTAATGAGATCCTCACAGTGACCTGGGAGGCAGCCAGAGTTACAAAATCATGCTTACAGATGGTAAGAAGGAAAGGGAACTGACATCTGTTAGGGGGTAAGGGTGCCACATTTAGCAAATCAAAGTATAGGATCCCCAGTTAAAGTTGAATTTCAGATAAATAGCCAATAATTTTTTAGTATAAGTGTATCCTATGAATGTCTGGGATATACTTATACTAAAAAATTCACTTGCTGTCTATCTGAAATTCAAATTTAACTGGGTGTCCTATATTCTATCAAGTGACCCTAGTCAGAGGCCTACTGCACACCAGAAGTTGTCTCTATATTCTCTCATTTGATCCGCATTCAGCCCTGAGAGGAATCGATGATTAAGTTACATTGACCTTCTTGTACGGATGAGAAAAGGGATACTTTGGGAAGTAACCTGATTTGCTTCATGTACCACAGCTCAGAAAAATTGGGTGGTACTGGAACCTCCAACCCTTGATCTCTCACCCTACTTTTTAGTGGGTTGGGGTTTGCAGGGTGAGATAAGGTTATGGCTGGCCTGAGCCATAGGGGGCAGCGGGAGGGGGGGGGTCCCACAGTATTATAGTCAGAGAAGACAGGTCCCAGGCAGGAGACTCAGTTCTTAGAGTGGAGCCCAGGCACATAGACCAAGTTCACCTGGGTCCCTGTGGGCAACACTACACAGGCAGGCAGGGATGCCCCAGTGGCACCTGTCCACAGTTCATAACTGATGCCTTTGCACCCAAGTGGTTTAAGATCATACGTGGAATGCTTGAATGCTACACAAATAATAACAATGCAGTGATGACAGTAAGTAGTGTGTATGTACTAACCAACATACTAGTGTATTCATGTATTGGTATAAGTATGCGCCAGGCATTGTGACAACTCTTTATATCCATTACTTCTTTTAATCCCCACCACCACCAAAAAAACCCCAATAGTTTTATTACTAGTACTGATGGCCACCATTTGTTGAGTGTTACTTCCAAAAAAATATTTTAATGATTCTCGCAGTAGGCAATCATATCATCTTCAAACAGAGATTATTTTGCCTCCTTACCTCCAATAGTTAGACATCTTGTTTAGCAATCTTGTTCGTTGTGTTGACAAGCGCTTTTTAACAAGGAGATGACAGTGACACATGTCTTTTTCTGACTTTTTGAAAAAATTTTTTTGAATGTTTACTTATTTTTGACAGAGAGAGACAGAACATGAGCAGGGGAGGGGCAGAGGGAGAGGGAGACACAGAATCCGAAACAGGCTCCAGGCTCTGAGCTGTCAGCACAGAGCACTACACAGGACTCGAACTCATGAACCACGAGATCATGACCTGCGCCCGAGTTGGGATGCTCAACCCACTGAGACACCCAGGCACCCCTCTTTTTCTGACTTTAACAGGACTGTCTAATTAAGCATAATTCAGTTTGAGATTTTTTACAAATCACATTATAAATTTTTATATGACTTTTCAGTATCACGATCATAAGAAGTTTTTATATAAGACTGATTATATTAATAGATTTCCTAATATTGTTATCTCTGCACTCCTGGATGAACTTCACCTGGCCATAGTACATTTCTTAAGTTATATTCTATTGCTAATATTTTATTTGATATTTTTCATCCACGTTTATAAATAAGTTTGAAATGTGGGATATGTGTGCATATGCTGTGTGCTATCGTTTCTGTCTTGGACAATTAAAGTTTGTGCTCTGCTTTTTGTTTGGGAAAACGCATAAGCTGTAATGCATGTTCAGTGTTTGCCTTCATATCCAGGGCAGAAAAACAAAGGGCAGCATAATGGTAACAGTGGTTATCTAAATACTGGGATTACAGGGTTTTTCCCTTCATTTTCTATGCTAATTGGGTATTATTTTTATAACAAAATGTTCTAAATACATGCCTTTAGAAAAGATTGAATGGCATTCTGCCAGCAGTTATCTCTAGAAGGGGGAATGAGATAGGATTTTTATCTTCTCTCTCTTGCTGTGAATCTCTCCAGCCATCAGCACCTCCCCATTTCTGTCCAGGCCTCCACCCTGCTGACCAAAAAATATAAATATACATGCTTACATAATTACTTTTGTAAGTGCTACCAACTCAGGACTTCTCAAATTAGAAGAAGCCAATATAAACAGATATAATGTATTCTCAGGACAAAATGGACAGGAGATTCTGTGGCTATTAAGGGAGGGTAGGTCAGAGAAGGCTATCAGCTCTGAATGTCACATTTTGGAAACTGGAGTCAGGTATAAGTTATGCCTTTTTATATAAATCAGACAATTTGTCTCGGGATCTCAGCAAAATTAGGAAGTCCTGCTTCCTTTAGGAAGTTAGCATCTTCACTTTAATGGGACAAGAGGGATTTTATTATTATTATTATTTTAATTTTTATAAGTTTATTTCTTTATTTGGAGAGAGAGAGAGAAACAGAGAGAGTGAGTGGGGGAGGAGCAGAGAAAGAGAGAGAGAGAGAGAGAGAGAGAGAGAATCCCAAGCGGGCTCTGCATTGTCAGCGCAAAGCCTGACACAGGGCTGGAACCCACGAACTATGAGATCATGACCTGAGCCAAAATCAAGAGTCAGGTGTTCAACCAATTCGGCCACCCAGGCGTTCCGGGATAAGAGGGATTTTAAACAGCTTGCAGACTTATACAATGCACCTGCAGCCTTATATTATGCACTAGTATGTAGATACTGGCATCTTTCTTCCAAAGATTCTCAAGTACTGCACCCATTTTGACTAACTTTCTTGAGCTGTTAAAAAAAAAAAAATTGCTGGAGGTGTGAGTCTTAAAAAGTAAAAAAATGTATTCTCTTTATCTGGTTGATCAGGTTAGCTCTAGACTGAAGGCAAGGGCAGGGCTTGGCCCAGCAGGGTCCCCTAGCCCCTGAGGACATTTTATCAGGCCACCAGGGGACTATACAAACTGTTAGAGTAGAAAAATTAGTAGTTCCGCCAGCAAAGAAGTTCATTTTACTTTCCATCCCCAAAAAATGTCATAGCTTACCGACTCTGCCACTGGGCCATGTACAGAAGGTATAACACCACCACTACTCAAATCCTGATCTCAAGCTGCCCTTGTCTCCCTCAACAGCATTTGGAGGCCAAGAGTTTTGTCATTGCTCTGAGTTGGTAGATCATAATGCATATTCATCATCTGAAAAGGTCAAAGTTCAGATTTTCCAATGCAGGGTCATGATATAATTTCAAGTTGGCCAGACTAAAGAAGATTATTTTCAAAAACAACTTGCTCTGCGAGGTCAGATTTTGCATTCTCTGTGTCTTCCAAGCATTAAACGTTATTTGACCTCTATCATGAAAAATGTTTACTCATTCAACAGTTTTCTTTATGCACTCACAGCCCTGGCATTCGCTGAGTATTGCCAGACACGGCTATCGACCATGGCAAAATAAAGAGATGAAGAGTTTTTCTTCCCAAAGAGCTCATAGTCTAGAGGGGAGACAGATTTTGAGAACACAATTACATTGAGATCAGGACCCATAGAACGATAAACACAGGGTGTGATGAGAACACAGAGTTAGGGCGCCTACTGGCCTCCCAAGCTGAAAAGATACGTCAAGGCAGCCAGGCCAAGGAGGCTCCATAAGGAGGCAGGGACAGAACCCCGGCCCCTTGGGAGAACCTCAACCACTGTGCTTCCTTGATTCTAAGGCACCATGGACTGTAAGATACACCATGGATTTCTCAGCTATTGAGGAAGAAATAATAAGCTATATTTAAACTCAGGGCCAATCTAGGGTGGAACAAGTGAGGTACATAGGACACAAAATGTAAGGAGGCACTCACTCTCACTTGTGCCAGACCCCGAAAGTGACCTCCTTCGTATATTTCTTCCTAGGCACCGCTCCCCTTACTCTAATTCTGCTTAAATTACATAAATTTTTCAACTATCAATAGCATACATTGGTCAAAATACCAACATGTCACTTTCTTCTTTATATTATATTAATGATATATTATATTATGTTATGTTATGTTATGTTATGTTATGTTATGTTATGTTATGTTATAATTAAGTCAAAGCCTGCTTTGTATTCAACATCTGAAGAGCCTTGGAAATTATTTTTGGCCATTGGCAGTTTTGCAAGATTATGCAAAGGCATCCCACCTTCCATAACCAGGACTTGTGACCTTGACTTCTATAATACCTATAAAATTAAGAGTATAAGTTCAAGGTCTGTGGATGAATCATAGAATTGCTTGCATTTTCTAGGTCCCCTTGACGTTTCTGAAGTTTTTGGCAAAGTGTCCATTACTCTAGCTTTTCGGAATTTTGAAAATTTGGGGATGTATTCTGAGGGACTTGGCCATATCTACTGTTTCATTTCCATCACCTGGCATGCGCAAGCCATCTTCTGAACTTTCATTTCAATGCCGTGTCATTGTGTGATCTTTCTGAAGATGTGAAGTAATAATTAAGAATCTAAAGTTAAAATTCAGTCATGTGAGGTACCATCTAAGTAAATAAGTCAGTGAAGTGCACATCTGATAAGCAGATGCGTCAGGCCAAGTTCTCACACATACAGATGCTAAGATACTCATGATAGAGCTTGTCCTCTGCCTGGCTGGCAAATTTCTTTTGACAGGTTTAAAAGCCCCAGGGTTGGCAAACTAGGGCTGAATTCCTGCTCCTGATTGGCCCAGGGGCCCAAAATAGTTTCTACATCAATAAATGGTTTTAAAAAATTGAAAGAATAATTCTTCATGACAAGTGAAAATTATGGGAAATTCAAATTTCAGCATCTATAAAAAACATTTTATTGGAACACACATAAGATACAGCACAATTTTAGAAATAGTACAATGTGAAAAGCTGTAATGTCCTCGGATAGAACTGATAAGGGAATAAAAAGTCTCCATTATCTCCCCAGGTATTTGGACAGAAGGGATGTGAAGAGATGGGGCCGTAGATGGAGAGGGAAAAAAGGGAGGATTTTATTTGCTGATGCTTTTTTTTTAAGTTTATTTATTTTGAGTGGGGGATGAGAGGCAGGGTGAGGGGGGAGAGAATCCCAAGAAGGCCAAGCAGACTCCAAGCTGTCAGCACAGAGCCTAAAGCAGGGCTTGAGCTCACAAACCATGAGATCATGGCCTGAGCCGAAATCAAAAGTTGGACACTTAACCGACTGAGCCACCCAGGTGCCCCTTGCTGATGCTTTTCTTAATTTTTTAAGATGAGAGATGCCTGTGGGCATTTATATGAGAGTCAGGAGAGACAGAAAGAAATACAGAGGGAGAGGAAGAGAGGGAAAGAGGAAAAAAGTGGGCGGGGGAAGACAGAAACAGAGACAGAGAGACAGAGATAAATAGAAATAGATTGGCTAAAAATACAATATAGAACGGAATGAACTAATAGAGCATGTCCTGGAAATCTAGCTTGCCTTTTAAGCTCTCAAAAACAAGCTTTTAGAAACTATTGATTTCACATTTTTTATGATATCTCACAAAATTGTTCATGAAAAACAAACGGAATATTGAGTGGAAGTCATGCTCCTTCAGAAAGCAAACATTTTAGCCTTAAAGAGACAGTAAAAGTGTTTCCAAACAATCATCTTGTATGTATGTCCATCTCCAGGTTTCCCAGTGCTTTTGAAAACAATGCTTAATTTGATCCAAAAAAACCACCTACAATGGAGACAAGGCAGATACCCTCATTCCTGATGTAAACAGCTTTAATTTTGCCAGGGACCACTAGGTGCCCAGGACTGGCCTAAGTATCAAAAACCTTGTATCATTTAATCCTCCCAACAACACCCTGAGGTTAAGTACAATTATTACCCCCAGTTTACAGCCAAGAGAACTGAAGAGTTAAGGAAGTTAAGTAAATGCAAATTTGCACAAATTCCTTCTTCTTTTTTCTTAATGTTTATTTATTACTGACAGACAGAGACAGAGCATGAGCATGAAAGGGGCAGAGAGAGAGGGAGACACAGAACCTGAAGCAGGCTCCAGGCTCCGAGCTGTCAGCACAGAGCCTGATGTGGGGCTTGAACTCAAAAACCACGAGGTCATGACCTGAGCCAAAGTCGGATGCTTAACCGACTGAGCCACTCAAGCACCCCAAATTTGCACAAATTCTTAAGTCCTCTTGATACAAATGAGGGAACTGAGGCCTGGACAAAGTCAAGTTACTCGTGCAAGTTACTCATATTCATAACTGGTTGAAGCAAGTCTTAACCCCATGCAGGTCTGACTCCAAAGCCCATGTCCTTCACCACCAGATTGCCCACCTCTCCTAGGTCATAGGTAAGTTAACACAGAGACAGTGCCTAAGGTCAACAGTCAGCATGGGAGTCAGAAGCCTGGCTACTCCTCATCAAAGATCTGTTTCTATACCACACCACTTCCCTGTTAAGACCTACACTGCTGATTCTGAGATTTCTAGATAGAGTTTTCAAACTTTTTCTGGTGAAAATTTCCCTTGGGAGAATCAGATGATGTCAAATATCCTTCTACTGCTGACATGGAATGATTCTAAGAAAATGTACAGAAACTCAGAATTTTAATAACAGAGGGCATCCCTCTCATGTAATAAAAGAAAAACGGACTAATGGGGCACGTGGGTGGCTCAGTTGGTTAAGCATCTGACTCTTGGTTTTGTCTCAGGTCATGATCTCAAAGTTCCTGAGTTAGAGCCCCATGTCAAGCTCTGCACTGACAGGACAGAGCCTGCTTGGGATTCATTCTCTCTCTCTCTCTCTCTCTCTCTCTCTCTCCCTCTCTCCCTCTCTCCCTCTCACCCTTCCTCCCTCCCCTTCTCTCCCTCTCTCTCTGCTCCTCCCCTCTCAAAATAAATAAATAAATTTGAAAAAAAATTAAAAAAGAAAAAGAAAAGCAGACTGAGTGCGACTTCCTCAGGGTTCATGAATATATTTTAAGAATGTCCCCAAGAGGCCAAACAAGCAAAGGGAAAATGCCAGGGACACTGGGCATATACCCAAGTGTATCCACAGGAGCAGCACAGGCTACTGCTGTGACCAGTAAGCCCCTGGAGTGTGACTCCTTCCTACCCAAAGGATGATGCTTTCCTTGTCATCCTCTCCAGCCGGCTAGTGCCAGGTGGCACCCTAAGTCACACGGAAGGGTCTAGAGTTATCACTTCCTCCTTCCCACAACAGAGGCCCTCTGCCAAGTGGTTGTGCCCACACATGCCTCCACCTACAACTTGCAAGGAACCATGAGCCTCACACTCTGGAATGACTCCCAAAGCTGGGGTGGCCACTTCTTCCTCAGCACTCTGTTGGATGACAGGGGACAGTGGAACCAACATGAAACACACTAAGTCAAGATAAAAGAGAGGAAGCGATGCAGCAGTGACTGATCTCGTAATAATTGCAATTCAAAAATAAAACAAGTCCCTGCTCCCAGGGTGTCTCATGCTCCAGCCAAAGGGAGGTTGGCTCAGGCCACTGAAGGAATCCATGCACCTTGGCAAGGCTTTGCAACTAGGGGCCAGAGGTGTGACTTCACCACTTAGTTGTGGCCTGGGGATATACAGCTGAAGTATTTTTATCTGTCCCTTTTTCTTTCCATGCAGGGACTGGGGGTAGGAGGAGCCCTAGAGGGGTCACCAGGCAGCCCCAGCAGGGGAAGAAATAACAGAAGGATGAAGGAATTCCAGCCCAATCTTCCTGGTTGTTCTCCACCTCCTCTGAGTACTGAGTAGCTCAGTATATTTGTTCCAGCAACAAGCCTAAAATTTCACTTGGTAAATAAAGGGGGACTAAGACGCTGCAGAACACTTATCTTGAGCTTCTAGAGAAAGAATAAGCAGCTTGACTACTTTTCAGACAATAAACCCATGAGAGAGGAACACCCCCACACATAGCCCTCCTACCCCTGGGAGGTAGTGGCCAAGTGTTTATGGTGGGGCTTGGCCAGGTTAAGGGTTCAAAAAAGATCCACTCTGTAATCCTGGTTACATGTTCACTTAACCAGGGGAGCTGTCAATAAACTGATGTCCAGGCTCACAAGACAGTTAAATCATAACCTCAGGGAGAAGTCCCCGGGCATTGGTTATTTTTACAGAACCTTCTCCTCTCCCCACCCCACCTCCCAACCAGGCCAGGTGTGCAGCCAGGGTTGAGAAGCACTGGCCTCAAAGCTAGGAAAGCCCATAGCAGCCGTGGTGATGTTCAGACATGAAGCATGTCTCAGCATCCCCAAACTACAGACCCCAACCTATGAAATAGTGTTCCAGGCACATTTCTTTCCTCTCCACCCATCCCCCAAGGCTGCTCCAATAGTGGCCATGTGGGGTTATGATAGACATCTGTTGCTTTTGGAGACAAATATCTCCTTGTTTCTTTAGGGGCAGTCCTTACTAGGCCTGTCCATTATGGTCCCTCTTCCTGGCTGGCGGAGGGGCAGACCCAGACTAAACCAATGCAGCCCTTTCTTCCTGAAATCTGATTCTTGTGGGGAGTACCACAGGAGCTGAATTATGTTGGTATGTGCCCATAAATAACTGAGAGTCCTCGAGATGCTCTGCTGCCTAAGACCTGGATGTTTCTTCAAGCCTCTGAGCTGCCCCAGGATCTAACACATCCCTTTATGCCTTAATTAGCTGTAATTGGTTTCTAGTGCTTGCAATCAAAGAACTCTGATTAATGATTTTATCGATCAGAGTAGGTCAGGTTATGCTCTGGTAATGCTCCATGCCATGGAACTGGGCTCTGTTCCATGTTATCCCCTCACCGGGCCCCAGGCTGATGGAGTAGTCATCCCTGGAATATTGCCAGTCACTATAACAGACGGGAAAAAGCACCTCAGAGGGCCTCACCCCGTCCATTAAGTGCTCATGCCCTGAGTGGCACATGCCAGTACTCACAGCTTAACGGCTAAAACCAACCAGAATTCCCACCCAACTGTTCAGTGCAAACCTGGAGGGCAATACTTGGCAAACAGCACTAATAGTCTTCAGCTACATTAATCCAATAATTCAAATATACTAAAGCAACCTGCCGTATTACTGCTTCAGTAGGTTTTTGAGAGCTAGCTCGGCAGACTGACCACTCTTCAAAACAGTGTTCCTATGAGAAAATACATGCCAAGTTCCAAGCAGCTGGCTTATAAAATAAAGTAGAATGCAATCTGTTGGTAAGTTGGGCTTCCTGTCCTTACAATTTTATTTTAGAAACATAGTCCCAGAATTTGACAGTGTGGATTGAAGTGCTCAACTGCAGCCATGACAAACAGATCCGGCCACATAATTTGTGGGCCCCGATCCTGGGGCCCCTTGTTCAAAAAGTAAGGGAAAAGTGCTGTTAAAGGTACTGAAATATAAAGCTTTTTCCTTTCTTCCATGGGTGTTTTTAATTTACTATTTAATATTGTTCTCAGCAAAGAAAAGTAAACTTTTAAAGTATTAGCATGAATTAGGGCACCTGGGTGGCTCAGTCAGTTAACCCGGCTGGATCATGGTCAACTCAGGTCATGATCTCACAGTTTGTGGGCTCAAGCTCTGCTTCAGGCTCTGGGCTGACAGCATGGAGTCTGCTTGGGATTCTCTACCCGCCCCCCCCCCGGCTCTCTGCCCCTCCCCTGCTTGCACACGCTCACTTGCTCTCTCTCTCAAAAAAAATAAACTTTAAAAAGAAAAGTACTAGAATGAATTATACTGTTCATCTTTATATTGTGCAATGCCAGTTTTAAACGCAAATATAAAAGCATTTTACAAAGTTTCTATTTCAGAGTTGGTACTTGCATATGTATTTCATTTTTAACAGTGGAAATGTACAAAACTAACTCAGCTGATATTATTTCACTTAATACAAAACGGAGTACCAACAGAAATGCCAAAGGATATGATAAGAGTCCTTTGTTCACTCGTGTTTCTCACCTTCTTTATGTGTTCAAAGCAAGTCCTGATTCAAACAAAAATGTACAGTCCCCCAGGCTGTTAGAGCTCCCGCTCACCCAGGCAGAGATCACATACCAACCTTGCACCTGCTTTAGTCTCACTGAACTCCTGTACATCGTGGGTCCACCAGAACGCTGTGTCCCGAGGGCATCATGAACATTATATGTAAATGGGATGGTGAGGAGTGGCATTGAACACTCATATTGTGTAAGTCTGTCTCTCACGTGCATCCTCCATTGTCCCGCTGGACTTCACTTATGAAGCAGAAGTTCAAAGAAAACAGTTATTAGGAATTTTGGCACAGTGACAGCAGAGCATTAAATCCAGCACAGGACCTTCTGAGACCCTATGCGACTGCACAGAGCACACCCAGGAAGCTGACCGTGATGACAACCATATCCCCTCTCGTCTCATATTTAGCAACTCTGAGTGACACTGATCTAAGAGGTGTGAACAGAGCTTGAGCGATATGGCCTGCCATTATTTGTTCATCACAAATATTTATTGAGCATTTACTATGTGCCAGGCACTGTTTGGAGTGCTGGAGATAACACAATAAACAAAACAGAAAGCCCTGGCCTCATAAAGCTGAACTTCTGCAAGAGAGACAACACAGTGTGTAAACAAAATAAATAGTGTGTTAGATGCTGGTAGATGCTAAGGAAGAAAAAAATAACAAGGAAAGGAGTAGGAAAGACTGGAGTGAGGGTACAGCTTTATATATTCATGTTTAACCTTTAACAGCCATTTACTGCCACAGTTAAACATAGATAAAGTATCATAAGAGAAAGCTGAGAAAGCTGATGGGGAAAAAAGCAGATCCTGGTAGTTAGAGAATAGGAGGGTTTTCCAAAGAGGGGGCCTATGCTGGACAAACCAACCCTCCCCCCACACAGGCAGGGTGCCTGAAAGGGGGGCTTCCTGTCTTTTCCAGCCAAGATCATCTATTGTGTGTAAACGTGAAATGAGACTCGTTAAAAGAGTTTCCCTGAATGTAAGGACTAAACAAATTATGAGCTTTTGTAGCACCAGGAAAGTTCGGTAACCTACATTTAAATCAACTTTTCAGTCAAACCGTTCACATCCATGGTTAGATGAGCTCGTAGATCAGGCACCATAATTTAAGCCCCAAATGGGGGGGGGGGGTCCCAAGTCCTGGGAACCAGATAGCCAATTTTCCTAAGTGAAAGAGAGAAGGTGAGGTATCTTCTGCCAGGGCTTTATTCTGCTGGTTGAGTACAAAGCAACACCAGACCTTCAAGAACACTGTCCTTGCCAGTCTGTCTTTTTAGACATCTCTAAAAGTCATTCAATTTACTCCAAGAGAATTGCTCACTAAGCAGATTATTTAAAAAAATTTTTTTTAATGTTTATTCATTTTTGAGAGAGAGACACATAGAGCATGAGCAGGGGAGGGGCAGAGAGAGGGAGACACAGAATCCGAAGCAGGCTCCAGGCTCTGAGCTGTCAGCACAGAGCCCGATGTGGGACTTGAACCCTTGAACTGCAAGATCATGACCCAAGCTTATATTGGATGCTCAACCGACTGAGCCACCAGGCGCCTCTCAGATTATTTTTTAAATGAGGTTATAATGCATTTCTCGACAAATGTAACATTTGACAATAGGCATTAAGATGGAAAACTTTGGAAAAAACAAAAATTTCCTCTTTACCCTTTGCTTTTATGATGTTTTTCTACTCTTCTAGTAAATTAATGGACAAAGATTATCAGAAGGCTCTCTGGGGGACGCCTGGGTGGCTCAGTCAGTTAATCCACCACCTCTTGATGTTGGCTCAGGTCGTGATCTCGAGTCATAGGATCAAGCCCCTCATCTGTCTCTTCACTGACAGAGCAGAACCTGCTTGGGATTCTCTCTCCCTCTTTCTCTGCTCCTTTCTCTGCTCATGCACTAGTGCATGCTCTCTCTCTCTCTCTCTCTCTCTCTCTCTTTCTAAATAAATAAATAAATGAACTTAAAAAAAAAAAAGGCTCTCTGGGAACTTGTTCTTGAGTCACTTTCACATCCTGGGTTCAAATTCCACTTCTATTAATTTTTAAGACACCCGGTAGTTTGGGGAGAAGAAATTATAATTTCTGCAACTAAAGTGTGGTGACCTTGTAAAAAAGAAATCAGCATCAAATATGCTAACCATCCAGGGACACCTGGGTGGCTCAGTTGGTTAAACGTCAGACTTCAGCTCAGGTCATGGTCTCAGGGATCACGAGTTCAAGCTCTGCATCAGGCTGTCCATTGTCAGTTTGGAGCCCACTTGGGATCCTCTGTCTCCTTCTCTCTCTGCCCTTCCCCTGCTCATTCTCTCTCTCTCTCTCTCTCTCTCTCTCTCTCTCTCTCTCAAAATAAATAAACTTTAAAAAACTATGTTAACCATCCAGACACAGAGCCACGTACTATTGTCTCCTCGTCCCCTCTTTAATCTGGGCAGAGCTTGACTTGAAAATTAATGCTTAGCCAAATCTTCCTGCCTGGCTCCCCAAACTTGTGCCTGCAGGCTGGCAAGGGAAGAGGCGCTGGGGCAGCCAGCCGAGGAAACAGTCACTGGAGGTTGGGGAGCGGCCCACATGGGCACCGTTTATTCTGTGCTCTCAGGCAGAACGAAGAGGGCTGGTGGGGATGCTCGTTACTCATTCACCACTCCTACTCAGAACTCGGTCTGAATGGCTTCGTGTTATTATTTGTTGGCAGATTCTGCCCACGTCCCTTCAGCGTAAACCCTGGCTTCTCTGAAGCTGGCTTTGTCTCTCACCCCATGGTTGGGTGCGAGCTGCTTGCATTTTGAGGCCCTTAAAGAACTTCACGAAGTAGAAGAGACAAGAAAAGAGGCAGTCACACAGGACACACTGGGTGTACTATTCTTACCAGTCCTTCTAATTCCAAGGAACTCCCACATCTTGAATAGTTAATGAAAGTTAATGCACAGCTGGGCCCCACTGACCTGATAACCTTATCCTAACATGCCGGATAAAGGGTGTCCTTAGGAGGGCTCCCGGAACACAGGGATGACAGGACGACCACTTTACAGAAAAATTTATATTTGCAAATAGTATAGTTAAAAAAATAAAAAGCCAATGTAGGCTCATTGATTATAACAAAGGTATCACTCTGATGCCCCATGATTACTATGGGGAAGGCTGTGAGTGGTGGGGAGAGGGCACACATGGGAACTCTGTACTTTCTACTCAATGTTTCTATGAACCTAAAACACTTCAAAAAATAAAGTTCATTAAAGACTAAAAAAAAAAAAAATCTATGGGGATATCTCCCTATTCAGAATAGTTTCATAGCCCAACCATTTTTTTTATCTTCAGGCAGCAGCTATTTGCTGTAACTTAAAATACAAGTGTTAAATTTATTATTTTTTAATGTTTATTTATTGTGAGAGAGAGAGCAGGAGGGAGGGCAGAGAGAGAGGGAGAGAGAGAATCCCAAGCAGGTTCTGTGCTGTTAGCATAAAGCCTGATGTGGAGCTTGAACTCACAAACTGTGAGATCATGACCTGAGCCAAAATCAACAGTTGGACATTCAGCTGACTGAGCCACCCAGGCACCCACAAGTGTTAAATTTAAAACTCAAAATCTTGGGGCATCTGGGTGGCTCAGTCAGTTAAGCATCTGACTCTTGACTTCAACTCAGGTTGTGATCTCACGGTTCATGGGTTCAAGCCCCACATTGGGCTCTGTGCTGATAGGCCAGAGCCTGCTTGGGACTCTCTCTCTCTCTCTCTCTCTCTCTCTCTCTCTTTCTGCCCATCCCTCAGTCACACACAGTCTCTCAAAATAAATAAATTAATTTTTAAAAAACCTGAAAAGCTTAATGTTTTTAATGTTTATTTATTTTCAAGAGAGAGAGAGAGAGCAGGTGAGGGGCAGAGAGAGGGAGACACAGAATCCAAAGCAGGATCCAGACTCTGAGCTGTCAGCATAGAGCCCGATGCAGGGCTCAAACTCACAAACCATAAGATCATGACCTGAGCCCAAGCAACTGACTTGAGGCCAAGTCAGTTGCTTAACTGACTGAGCCACCCAGGCACCACCCCCCAAGAAACTGAAAATCTTAATAGTTACCATTAGTTAAACATTTGCTATTTCCAAGCTAAGCACTTTAATTATCTCATGGGCTTCTTAAAAACAACTCTACCAGAAAGGTGCTATTATTACTCCTATTTCGCAGAAGAGGAAATAGGCTTAAAAAGGTGAAGAAAATTGTATCCAGTCATACAACCAATAAATGACCAGCTAGGAAATTAGCATTAACTGAAAAAAAAAAAAATTAAGGCGAGGAGAAGCCATCAAATATTTTTTGCCTAAAAACAAACAAAATAAACACTCAAAATTTTAAAAAAAATAAAATAAAAAAAAACCCTTACCCTAGAAGATAAACAAGCTGTAGTTGACAAGCTTGGGCGAAGGGAGAGATAAAGGAGTAAACAGAGGGACATAGAAAGTGGGTATCATTTTCTAAGCAAGATACAGCTAGTGGGGGGAAGGGGTGGTTAAAAGAATTCTCCCAGAAAAAAAAAAAAAAGCTAAATTTGGAGAAAGAAAGGAAAGGGAAGCATAGGAGAAGAGAGAGAGAAGAGTATCGAGAGGATGGGTCATCTCATTTATTTGACTTTCATATTAGAATTAATTGGTTTCGGGGGGCCTGGGTGGCTCAGTCGGTTAAGCGTCCGACTTCAGCTCAGGTCACGATCTCGCGGTCCGCGAGTTCAAGCCCCACGTCGGGCTCTGGGCTGATGGCTCAGAGCCTGGAGCTTGCTTCTGATTCTGTGTCTCCCTCTCTCTCTGCCCCTCCCCCGTTCATGCTGTGTCTCTCTCTGTCTCAAAAATAAATAAACGTTAAAAAAAAAAAATAAAGAATTAATTGGTTTCAACAAAATCATAGTCTCTGGTGGCATCAAATGGGCAAATATGCCTTAAAATACTTAAATTCAATTATACAGTTCAATAAAAAAGGCTTTAAATAGTTTTTAGTTTTTATGTAGTGTGGCTGCTTCTGCCTGCCTTCTGTGTCTTAGAGTTTACACTACTGTGTCCGGGGCCCCTGGTGGGGTGAGGATCTCACTGCGCAATACTTAAAATATGTGTTTTGGGAGACACCTGGGGGGCTCAGTCGGTTGAGAGTCCAATTTTGGCTCAAGTCACGATCTCACAGTCTGTGATTTCGAGCCCCTCATCGGACCCTCTGCTGTCAGTGTAGAGCCCACTTTGGATCGTCTGTCCCCCTCACCTGCCCCACTTGCACTCTTTGTCTCAAAATAAATAAACATTAAAAAAATTTTTTAAAAAAAAGATGTGTGTCTGGGGTACACCGTGGCCCCAAATGCAAGCCAGTGGCTTCACCTGGTGCTTAAATGAAGAAACAGCCACCTGTTCCTAAACTGGAGAAAACGCTGTGTTTGTCTTCCTGAGGCTGTATGCTGGTCTCTTCCTGAAGGATTTTCAGAAGGAGCCTTAACTTTGCTGGAATTCTGCCCCCATGTGCTATTGTAGAATGTAAGCCCCACGGATGGATGGACTCGAGGGGCAGCTGTCCTTCTACTTCCTACCCAGCTGTCCCCAAACACTAGAACCATGTGTCAGGAGAAGCCACACCCAATATCAACGATGAATCTCTTGCTCTCTGTTCTCTTCATTAAGACATTCATTTTAAAGGACACACCTTCATTTCAGAATTCTTTACCAAAATTACACTGGGACCTCAATCATTCCAATTAGCAAATACCACCAAGTAACTAGGAAATTGGGTTGTCGGCAGGCCCCTGTCTCACGGCCTCAGGTAGGTCATCACCTTGCATCTCACATTCCTTATCTGGACACACAGGAGTGGGTCAGGTGACCTTAAGCCCTTCCAGATACAAACTTCTATTATTGTGTTCACCTCGAGCCGCATAGCAGGCAAAAGCTAGAGTTAAAAAGAACTCTAAATCTCAAACTCTGACCAATGAATGAACTTTGGATATATTACCCAAGACAGACCAGTTCACACTCAGACATAAGATCACACACACTGCACAAATATACTCATGTACATGGCCTCTACCTTATATACCGCATGCAGCCTAAAAAAGTTGTATCTCAGGGCACCTGGGTGGCACCAGTTGGTTGAGCGTCTGACTTTGGCTCAGGTCATGATCTTGTGGTTCATGGGTTCAAGCCCTGCATCAAGCTCTGTGCTGACAGCTCGGAGCCTGGAGCCTGCTTTGCATTCTGTGTCTCCCTCCCTCTCTGTCCCTCCACTGCTCGCACTCTGTCTCTCTCTCTTTCTGTCTCTCAAGAATAAATAAACATTTAAAAAAAAAGTTGTATCTCATGCACGTAAAATAAGAAAAACAGTCTCTGTTATTGCCCTGGTATTCCATGAGAACATCTTAGGACAAATTGATAATAAGGTCAGCAAAATGAGCTGTCCTTTATGGGTCATATGACTGAACTTCCAAACCTGTACAGACTCCTGCTGTTATTATTACAAAACAGCAAAAGGAATAAAATAGTGATGAGTTAATATTTAATTGTTGAGCAATCGTGGAGAAACCCAGACTGAATTCAGAATGTTTAAACATCCAAATGGTGGATGACTCTGAGAATAGCACATCTAACAGTCACTGTGTGAGTTTACTGATCCCTGTAGCACTTCGGAGCCTCAAATCCTGCATTGGCTCTCTAGTTAGATTTTTACTTCAGTTACCTTTTATTTATTTAGTCTGTCTTTTGTTTCTGAATTACTTACCCCTGGATTTTTAATTAAAGAAGTCCAGGCATGAATAAATTCATAAATCAAGAATAACAATGTCTCATTTAAGGATTTTCAGGTGGCGAGGTCACTGCAGCTTCAATGACGTACATATATTTGGTTTCTAGTGAGTTTGGGGTCTTAGATTAAATTACAAGAGATTTAGTACAGTTAATAATCACCATTTACAAGAAGGGAGGATAACAAACTACATCTGCATGTTCACGTAGGTCACGTAGGTCCTGACAAAAGCAAAATGTACAGAAAAATCTGTTCCTATTTAGGGTGGGATGGAGTCAGTGCAGCAAGGGTCAGAACCTCAGCATTCTGGAGCTCCCCCCAACCACAGTCTGCATTCAGCCACTGTCCCCACCGGCATCACGTAACTAGTCACGGCACATCTCTGCTTACAAACACTTGAGCAGGCGCTGTACCAGTCACTCTTCCACAAACACTGTGTCCCAGCCCCACCAGTCACTCTTCCACAAACACTGTGTCCCAGCCCCACTGAACTACTTAGTCATTGGTCCCTGGTAGTGTGAAACTCCCTCTTGTGCCTCGGACCATACCCTTCCCTCATTGGGAAAATCTACTCTCTCCAATCCAGAGAAGGCTGCTTTTTTCCAGAAATACCTGAGTCTTAATGGCTCTCCCATCAACTGAAGGGACTTCTGAACTTGTGTCTTTGGAACACTTACAGCTCACCAGTTCTTCCAAGCACCAGATTCCTATTATCTTTGAGCAATGGCCAAAAGGTGAGCCCTTCCCACTCCCTGACGGCCCTGGTCATCTCTTTGCCTACTCTAACGCCCAAAGAGCTCTGAGCTTCCTTGCCATTGATCAACTTCCTACTGCTCCTTTCTCTCTGTAACCTTTACCTGAGCCCTATACAACTTCATTGCATGTTACAATGTCTCTCATCCGTAATCATGTCATCAATGTGTCCTTCCCTCCACCTCCTTAGGCTAAACGAACTCCAGCTCATCCCTACAAGGACACCACTTTTCCTTGGCAATCTTCCTGAGGAGATGCCATTCATTCTCCTTCACCCCACAAACTATACCCAGGAGTTGAGAGAACCCCAATGTCAGTTTCAGATAACACAATTCCTTTACCCAGTCAGGCTAATGCTAAACTAGCCTTTACACTACATCCTGTCAACGTCAAAGTGCTGACCTCCAGACATTCCTCCTCCTCATTCAAGGAGCCTTTGGCACTTTGCCCAATCTTCCTTTCCACCCCAAATCCTGCCATTATGCTGGATAGCTTCAAGATCTTGGTTCTGTGGTCTCAAAAGAATGTCCCCTCAATGCCACTTAAGCTATCCTTCCCCTGGCCACCTCCTAAACCTTGTCATCACCCAGAATTGTTCTACCTATGAAGTCTTAAATTCAACAGCCTACTCTGATCACAAACTATCACTTTTCATTTCAATTACCATCACCATATCTGTATTTTATTTCAGCAAGACTTTCAGGATCCTGACTCCTCTGCTGTCTCCTTTTCTATCAACCTATTTTTACTTCCCTCCCTGTCAAACTAAGACTCTATGACACATCACATTAATCACTGTCTTACAAATACCCTCAACTCCACTGCTAAGTTCATTATCTTTCCATTGCACTCTCCCTTGATAATCTCATGTCCTCTGTTTGGGTATTTCTGATATATAATTTCTTTTTCTATAGAAGATGTGAAGTCATTTGCTTTGCAATTTCTTTTCACGAGACTGTAAAATCTCTGTACTTAATTTTTTTGAGCTAGAGAATTATCTTGACACAAATACAGGTATAAAATACTGCCAAAAATTTGCTCCCGATGCATGTTTATAGCATTTTTATGAGAAGTTTCCCAAATCATGATAGCCACATGTTTTGCACATTTATTGCATGCCAAGCATGAGTATTCAAGCTTTGTGAACTCTAGGGTCTACCCCAAAATTCTGCAAGATATTTTCTTTTTTTAATGTTTATTTACTTATCTGAAAGAGAGAGAGAGTGCACACGAGCAGAGGAGGGGCAGAGGGAAAGAAATCCCAAGCAGGCTCCATGCCGACAGCCAGAGCTGGAAAGGGGCCTTGAACTCACAACCCCGGGATCATGACCTGAGCTGAATCCAAGAGTCGGAGGCTCAATCGACTGAGTCAGCCAGGCATCCCTCTGCAAGGTATTACTGACCTCAGCTCTCAAATGAAGAAACTAAGACTCAGACCGATTATATGAAACCAACAAGGTCCTGCTGCAAGTCTGCAACAGCATGGGCTGGGCTGGAGTTCTGGTTCTGAAGGAAGCTAAAGTCCATCTGCTTCCCACTTGCTTGCTTCTCCAGTGTGGGAATTTCTGTACCCATCCAGTTCAGTGATGGTCTTCTTACCAATGCTAACTGGAGAATATTTGTTATCTGTGACATGGAAACAATATGCAACAGTATAATCAATAGCTAAAGGACCAGAGATTTTCCCTAGAGTTGACGTTATGGATGACATCTCTTTAATTTTTTTTTTACATTTTCTTTAACATTTATTTATTTTTGAGAGACAGAGACAAAGTGCAATCAGGGGAGGGGCAGAGAGAGAGAGAGGCAGACACAGACTCAGAAGCAGGCTCTAGGCTCCAGGCTCCGAGCTGTCAGCACAGAGCCCGAGGCTGGGCTCGAACGCACGAACTGTGGGATCATGACCTGAGCCGAAGCTGGACGCTCAACCGACAGAGCCACCCAGGCATCCCATGGATGGCATCTCTTAAAGAGATTACTCCATGCCCAGGCCACGTATTTTTTAATATTACATGATTTCCTTTACTGAAACATACCATACCCATATCGTGCTTTATAAAGCCTTACTATAAGGAAATCCTATTAAAAAGCCAGTTCCCAACTTTCTTTTTTTTGCCATTAGAAACAATATTGATACCAACTTTCAAAGTTCCTTTTTTCTAAATTCTGATCACCATAACATCTGGGAGAGATTTCTAAGATCTTGAATTTTTCTTCAGTCATACAGCCTACAATGGGATACTGACTAAAATGTTAGCAGTCACCAGAAGAAAATGATATTTTTCTCTATACACATCCCTGATCCCTTTAACATGCCATATTTTTTGAAGCTACAAACTGATCAGTCTTACCCTCTGCCTCAACAAAGAGGCAAGCTTTTGGTTTCTCTGTTCATCAGAAAAGAGAGAAGCAGGTCCTCGAAATTTAAATAAACAGATCCAAATTGTTCCCAAAGGGAAGTCAGTAGCAAAGCTTTTCCAAAGCTTTGCAAGGCAGTGGAAAGCAATTTGAAGTCTGCCTAAACTTAGTATTCTTATACTGGTTTGAGGGGGGATTTGAGTAGCTGAGGTAAGAAATCAGGAAAGAGGTAATGATGAGTAGCAGAGACATTCTTCACTTTGGGTAGGATAGCTTTTGTCATTTCCAAAGCGCACTTTGAAAAGGAAAAACCTGCTGAATCTTCTTTTGCAGATATGTGAAAATCAAGAAAAGGCCCCTGCTTGGCAAAGGCAGAGCACAGAACTGTGAAGAGGCCCAGATGCCTTGCAAAGGGAAATCCCTGCCATGGGCTTCTCCTTCTGACACTTGGAACACAAGGCTGGGAGAGCCGCCTCTCCTGTCACACCCACAGAGCTGGCCTGTTAAGCAGGAACAAGCAGCCTGGCATTCCTTGGCACCCTGGCACTGGATGAATTAAAATGTCAACAAGCTGTAGCACTTCCTTTAAGCTTGCAACACTTGCTTCAAGAAAATAATGTATGTATACAGGCTCAGGAGACATTTATCTTTCTCCTGAGAGAGGATGTTCAAGTGGATACTTTTATCACATTTAATTCAATTAGCAATTATTGAGCACCTACTATATGTCAGGCACTGACTGTGTGAAGTGCTGATGATAAAAGTAATGAACAAAACAAACCCCGGCTTTATGAGTCCCACAAAAGCCTAAGAAAGAGCCATGAGAAAGCAACTCTAAGACAACAGAAGCAGATTAGACTAGCAGATGAGTGCAGTTCTGTTGGGAGGCAGGGCATGGAGAGGGGGAGGGGCTAAAGGGAGAGCACAGCAGGGGAAAGTGGTCACTTTGGAGCTGGGTTTTCTCCAAAACTTCAAGCCAGGAAGCCCATCTCAATCTTTCCTTTCAAGGTTCACTGTTCTAAGAACTCACAAAGGCCTGGAAAGAGCTACATTCTTTAGATACATAATATCCTAATTAGTGGCCATCCTCGGAAGCCAAACAAATCAGTGGGGCAGCAGACTTCAAAGCCACTCATCTGATGACAGGCTAGGACACAGAATGACTTTAAATAAGAATAAGCCCTGACTGTGCTGCATTTTGCTAACATCCCAGTTATGACCATTCCCAGCATGCCTAATTTTTTCACTCCTAAATTTTTTTTCTCTTTGTCATGCCAGAGCAAGATAAATCTGTCTTCAGTAATCCACAAAGGGAAATCTTAACAATTCATTTATTTTTTATTTTTATTTTATTTTTTTGAGACAGAGAGAGACAGAGCATGAGCAGGGGAGGGGCAGAGAGAGAGAGGGAGACACAGAATCCGAAGCAGGCTCCAGGCTTCGAGCTGTCAGCACAGAGTCCGATGCAGGGCTCGAACTCACAGACTGTGAGATCATGACCTGAGCTGAAGTTGGACGCTCAGCCAACTGAGCCACCCAGGTGCCCCAACAATTCATTAATTTAAAAATGCATATAAACTTGATCCTAAAAGTTATCATTCTGTTTGAATTTAGTAAGTGAGCAAAAGTTCTTGAATCCAACTGACATATTTCCCAGCAGGGCCTAGCTTCCTCTTGGTCTAGAGGCCAACTTTATTTTTTAAACTATAGGTTACGTAAGCAAATGTTCAGCCTTCAGAATAGAATTATAACCTAATAGTTGGTTCTAGCTTAGGACAGGAGACTACATCTCTATCTTGAGCTGTAACATGCATTCATTCCAAAATTTCTGAAGTACCAGTTATGTACATTAGCAGGGGTTCAAAACTGGAGCCCTCTCCACCTCTCTCCATCTGTCACACCAACCTCATTTTCATCATAGAATTTATCCTAGCTGGCATTGTAGGATGTGATATACTAGAACAAAAGCTTCATGAGGGCAGGAACTTCAGTACCTTTGATTTTAGCTTTGATCACTGCTATAATCCCAGAGCCTAAAACAGTGCCTGGTGGAAAGTACTTGCTCAATGAGCTACATGATGGTTCATCCAGGTGAATAGATGAGCCAGGCATTGTGCTGTGTAGTTGACATGAATTTACAGGACACAGAAGTAGCTACCTCATTTCTACATAAAAGTAGTTGATGGGTTTCAGTCTAGAGCAGGATGGAAGGATGTGCCTTCAGGCTGATTTGCTTTAGCAAGCACATTGTTTCCACTTAGATCATGGATTGATTTGGGGTGATTTGACGTAGAGAATAATGGAGATTATGGAAAAGCAGCTAAATTCCCTCCAATAAGTGGATAAATAAATAAAAGAATAAGTGTGTTTGATTGAATATCAAAGTTTCTAAAATAGCAATCTGGGATCCTTTCCCTCAGGATGTTACATTTAGTAGGGTAAATAGACACATTATGGTAAACACAGTGGATGCAAAACACACATAAATAAAGTGTTGAAGAAGCCCCAGAAAATCAACAATTAAATAAAAAAGACAGGTGAGGTTATTGAGCTGAGGCTTATCGTAAGAATAAGAATTTGCCAGTTTTGCTCATTTGCAAAAATCTTCAGTAGTTCCCTCAAATACCCACAGAGACTTCCCCGACTTTGTGTAGCCTGTTCAGATTAGACATAGCAGCATGACTTTGAGCCAAACTGGCTGGGTTCATATCATGGGCTGGCCAATTATTAGATGTGTAAACTATGTCACTATCCTTACAAGTTATCCAACAATACTAATATACCTACCTCACAAGGTTGACAGAAGAATTAACTGACTTAATAACTGTGCTTAGAATAGGGCCTGTCATTAGAAGCAACATCAAGTGATAGTTGCTATGATCTGTTATTGTTATTAATGGAATCACTATTACTGTTGTTGCTATGAACAGAATAGCATGCCTAGAGGTGAAAAAAATTACCAATTATGATTTAAAGGCAGTTCTAGTTTCCATCCTAGGCAGTGAGGTCAACGGGGTCTGCAAACGACGACCCATGCCAGAGAGAAAGCCAATTTTAACAGTCTAGGTAAATCTTGCCCCCAAAACACATAGCACAGCCTTTAATATAAAGGGATGTTAAATTGAGCTAGTCACATATATACAACATGAGCTTAGATAACAGATGCATTACAGAAGGGAAGTTCCCCAGGACGCCTAGTGGCTTAGTCTTTTAAGCGTCCTGACTTTGGCTCAGGTCATGATCTCGCAGTTCACAAGTTCGAGTCCCGCGTCAGGCTCTGTGCTGACAGCTTGGAGCCTGGAGCCTGCTTTGGATTCTGTGTCTCCCCTTCTCTCTGTCCCTCCCCTGCTCATGGTCTGTTTCTCTCTCTGTTAAAAACAAATTAAAAAAAAAAAACTTAAAAAAAAAAAGGGGGAAGCTCCCAATGAAAATACATAATTACTACTTATTGATAACGGGATAATTAATTGGTAAAAGGAAAAAAAATGGGAAAACCTAAATGTTCAACAGCAGTGGAAGATGTAGAATACTATATAGTCATTTAAGAGTCTCATGCTTTACCAACTGAGCTAGCTGGGCAGTTTATAGTCATTTAAATAATTGTGCACAATCCATCTTCTGCCTCTATTGTTGACTCCTAGTTGAAAATTAAGCTTTTCGAAGTCGCTGTGCTCTTAAAGAACTAATTTCTAGAACTTAAAGTCACAGACTGGGAAGCCTAGGATGTGATGACTGTGGAGTGCTTTGGAAAATCCTGCTAAGTGGCGACTCACCTGTTGCTTGTTAGGGATCTTGAGGGCTGCGCACATTACCAGGACCTACTTTGTTTTCTGAAGTCAAGCCCTCGACTGAAGCAGAGGATGGTGTACAGACCTACTTTGTTTCCTGAATTCTAGAGCTGGGCTGGAAAAGAGGCTGCTGTTGCAGGTGTTTGAGAGAGATTTCTGGTCGGTTCTGAATCCCTTTGTCTGCAGTTGCTATGAAACATTTAAAAGGTGAGAGGCGGTCCTTTATTTCCTATAGCTCCTTGTTTATAAAGGGTTTTATACAGGTGAGAGCAGCTGATGCCTTAGTGGGAATATTCTGATCTGGAGTCTCTTCTGCTTCCCCAGAGTGAATTTCTTAACAGATTGAAAAATTCAAATTAGTGTTCATTGGCTACATCTTGAGTGTTCCCCGAATTGGGAAGAGGTGTAGAGAGCACTGAACAATGAAACAATGAACTGGCTGCAGTCAGGGGGAAAGGTGTGAAACCTCATCGACCACAGCTTCTTAGACCACAGAGGGAGAAAATGCAGAGAAAATTAGTTGAGCCGTGGCTATGGGGCAGCTGGAAAACCTCGTAAGTGCAGTGGCCGCGATTTCTGAGTTAAATATTGGTGTTCTGAGTATAGACCAAAACTGAGCTCTGTTGGAATATTTGGAATATGTGATTTCCTAATTCTGCAAAATCTTAATGGGAAATCAGACAGATTGTGTCCCAAGAAGAAGAAAACCTAGTAGCTGCACTTGAGAAATCTTGAGGAAGTTGAAAAGTAAATGGATGATTTGAGAAATCTGAGAAAACTGGAATTTGAAGACAGGTGTTTAAAAATTTTTTTTCTTAAGGTTGTTTATTTGAAGAGAGTTTGAGCATGCGTGTGGGGGAGGGGCAGAGAGCAGAAGAGAGAGAATCTCCAGTAGGCTCTGCATTGTCAGCTCAGAGCTCGACTCAGGGCTCAATCTCACAAACCAAGCGTTCATGACCTGAACTGAGGTCAACAGTTGGATGCTTAATAGACTGAGCCACCCAGGTGCCCCTAAAACTATTTTTTAATTTAAAAAATGTTTATTGTAGAAAATTTGGAAAATACAAAACAGCATAAAGAAAATAAACTGTCTGTAATCTCACCACCGCGAAGTAACAACTCCTGGTGTTTTGTTGTATTTTCTTCTAGTTTTGAAAATTGAATGTGTAATGTTTAAAAACTATGGTAAAATACACATAACAAAATTTATCATATTGCTCAGTTGCTAAATTTTTTCTTTAATGTTTATTTACTTTTGAGAGACAGAGTGTGAGTGGGGGAGAGGTAGAGACAGGGGGAGACACAGAATCCGAAGCAGCTCCAGTCTCTGAGCTGTCAGCACAGAGCCCAACTCGGGGCTCGAACTCACAGATCATGAGATCATGACCTGAGCCAAAGCCGGAAGCTTAACCGACTGAGCCACCCAGGCACCCCTCATTTTACTCAGTTTTAAGTGTGCAGTTCAGTGGCATTAAGTACATTCACACTATTGTGCAGATACTACCACCATCCATGTCCAAAACACTTCTCCCCTCAACACACTGGAACTCTGTGCCCATTAATCACTAACTCCCTCCCTCCAGCTCCTGGCAGCCACCATTCTACTTTGTCTCTATGATTTTAATCGAACACATAGTTTTTATTTAAAATTAAAATTATACTGTATATAGAGTTTTGTGCCCTGCTCTTTTTAACTAATATTGTATCCCTCATTAATAGTCTTGTCAATGTCATTTTGTAATATATTCTATACGGATGTCTCTTCCTTTTTTTTTCCATTTTCTTTTAAAATTGTCCATATGCATACTTAAACAAAGTTTTGTGAGTAAGCGACATTCTGTAGAGTGTTTAAGTAACTCCATAAAATTAACAGCTGTTGAAATCTTTTGGGAAAAACAAGATTAATGCTGTCACGCAGTGTCTTCTCGTTTGATTTTGATAAACAAGCTACACTTGTTAGAACAGAAACAAGAAAAATACTTACCTAATCTAAGTGAATTTTCTGAGGCCATCTTAACATGATAAACACCTGTGCCAACATTCTACATTTGTTCCCAGTATAATTATTTACATAGAAAAAGAGAGGATTATAAAACATAAAGGAACCTACAGTTTTCTATAACACTATCTTTCCTAGGAGAGTTATAAGATTTTTGGCCTTACTTCCACTATTTTTTTTTAGACTAAATGCAGAAAAACCTAGGTGGTGGTTACTCTTAACCTAAAACACTTACCAAGAAGAAAATTTTTCAATTGTGACATGAGACTAGGAAAACAGGACAGTCTTCTTTGGAGGCCCCATCCCACTCCCATCACCCCTTGGCTCATCTGTTAAGGTATTAATGGGATTTTCTGTGTGGTGTTGGGATCTTTGTGGAGCAGGCATTGCGTCACTCCCTTCCCTGGGTCTAGAGCGCCTCTCCTGAGGGAAAGAGCAAAATTTACAGTTGTGGCCTAGGTGAGGGAAAATCCCTGAATCTTAAAAGCCTGTTTCTTCCTAGGGCCTCATTTTCCAACAAACCAAGCCCTCCCCAGGACTGTGCACTATGAAAGGAAGTGTCTTTTTCCTTTAAACCTTAGAAAATACACCCATGCTGAATCAGCCATGTTCCAAGCATATTAAAATAAGCCATTGCTAATGGTAGATTTCAACTAGATCTGTTCTCCACTGTACAGACCTCAAAGTCTTCAGTACCATTGAGGACTCTGTTCTTATTTTCCAGTGTGATGGGAGCACCACCCCAATCCAGAGAAATCTAGTTTCCTTGAAAGCTGGCTTTGCTCTCAGGGCATGTTCTTATGGGTGGCCACCGGTTCTCCCGGGCTTCCGATTGGCCAACAAAAATGGCCATGTTCACCATCCCTGCCTCCACATTCTCTCCATTCCATGACTTCCACTGCCTGGCCAAAAACTTCTATGGTTCATGCCAGGGGTTGATGACGAAGAGTTCCTAGTACTTTCCCTGTCCTAAATGCAGAGGAGAGCTCCTGTAGTGATGGTCCCTGGAGACCAGCCTCTTGAATGTTCTACCCAGGTTACAGAGCCCCAGCTTTCTCACTGGGGCTTTCTGGAGCCACCCACCCCCTCCCTGGTGTTTGGTTCTCATTCCTAACCACCCCATTTCTACTGTCTCATCTCTAAAGTGTTTCCTATAATTGGGCAACTTCAAGTGCCTGTACAATAATTAACCTTCCATTAGTAGAAGTTTGACTTCTAATGCTTTCTCTGGTACCCCTCTCATTGCTTTAGGCTTCTGGAGAATATCTGCAATTGTGCTTTCCCAAGCCCTCTCCCTCTGAGGCTCCAAGAGTGTGGGATCTTTTGCATTGGTCTGGGCTGCAGAGAATGATCCCCTCAATCGTACATAAAGCATTAGGATGAATTGAATGTGGATGAGCCTGTCTGATCTAGAAATTGATTTTAACCAATCAGGGAAGCTACATTGTAAAGGCTCAATCCAGAGGCAGTCTCTACCCTTCTCAGCTCCTAATCAATTCCTGTTGTTCCTCATCCTGTGTGAGAAATAAATTGGCAATTGCAAAAAGTTCCCGAAATGAGGATATCCGTAAGAGTTAGGTTTTAACAGTGATTTCCTCCTCAAGTCGATATTCAAAATATAAATAGAGGGAACAATAGTAAACAGAAGGACAAAGCAAATAGTTAAACTTGAAAGCAAGTTTGCCTCCACAAAAACCCTGACGGAGTTGTGGTTGCATTTATTTTTCCTCTTAAAGAAAAGAAAATGAAAATTATTGATAGTGAAAAGGAAATGGTCTGAGTTGCTGAAATGTTTGGTTTAGAGGATTACTTCATATAAGGTCAAATGCAAAGTTGCCTTTGGCTTTCTGAATATCTTGTACCTTTGAGTACTGATTTTCTATAGGTTTTAGTTTCACTTTCTGTGTGTTTTTCATATATGTTAAATCAATTTATATCGTATGCTAATAACTGGCTAGTTTGGGATCAGGTATTTTTAAAAGTTATATTAATTCAGAAGGTGTTGGGAAATATTGGCCCAATAATGCAGCTTTCAGTATAATTTATGACCAGAAATCTTTGCATTAAAAAATCTTCTGAGTCACTGTATCAATTATGTCCATAGAAGAATACATTGTTTTCTATTTTTGTAGGCATTTCCTGTTTCACTTTTACATATTCTGTAATGTAGGTACAACTATTGTTTTGTTGATTCTTGTACTTGGACAAACCAAAGTTCAGCAACACCGAGTTTTTTTCTTCTTCCCCTCCACGCCTCCCTCTCTTGCCCCAAGGTCACTATAAAAAGCAGGAATAAAGTGCATGTTGGCTGTCTCCCAGCTCAATGTTCCATACTTTGGGTGAAGCCGGATCTTGGAGCACTTTTCAGTTACCTACTCATTTATGCAATCTGAGTCAGGTAAATATGCTTAAGCCAAATCAAAGCCAAGTGTTTAATATGCTTATTTTCAGAATGATTTTATTTACAGTAATTGCTTTCCTGTTTTTTACGCAATACATTGTGTTCTTAGCAGGGCAGAGAAGTGTATTTAAACCCCCTATCTGGTGACTTGGCCCATTTTCTCTGCATCTGATGATAGCATCTGGCAGGACCCAAAGCTCCAATCCCAAGTGATTCACATAATGTACAATGTTACCCTTGTCTGGTTTTCTCTTCACTAGGACTGTCTAATAGGATTTGGACTAAAGAATTTCCACAAACTTAAAAGTTGAATCTTAGATTTGGATGGGATCTTTCAGTTCATTAAGTGCATTTCCCACCCAATGCAATAATCTCTTCCATAGCCTACCTGACAGTGGTTATCACCCCTTATCCCCCAACACCTCCAAGGACAGGCCCTCACAGTGGATGAGGCCGTTCATTCCACTCTGAACAATGAATTCCTGGAAAGTTCTTCTTCAGGTCTTCATGATGAACAGATATTTTTGTCTCTAATTTCCACCCATTGGTCCTACTTTGATCATCAGATGACAAATTACATCATGGTCATAAAATTAGAATTGACCTTAACATTTTTTTTTCAGTGTATTTACTTATTTTGAGAGAGAGAGAAGCAGGGGACAGAGCCCAACACGGGGCTCAATCTCACAAACGTGAGATCATGACCTGAGCTGAAATCAAGTCGGTTGCTTAACCAACTGAGCCACCCAGGCACCCCTTGACTGTAACATTTAAATTCTTCTTTCACACAGTGAAAATGTAAATAATTCTCATACTACCTCCTAAGAAGGTGACCTTTATTATCCAGGTAGATATTTCTCGTTCTTTTAACTGTTCATTCTCCTTTTATGGCTCACATAATTGAGATTCTTCAACTTTCCAGAGGCAGGAAACCCAACTCAAAATGGCTCAAATGAAGAAAAAAAGTATTGATTTACTAATTGAAAAGTCCAGAGGAAGAGGAAGGTTCTGGCCCAGCCAATGCCATTAGGGCTAGGTCTCACTTGCCATCTGTGTCATTCAGTGTCCCATCAGGAGAAACAAGCCACACAATCATTTGAACAGGGAAATTTTATTTATTTTTTTATTTTTTTAAACTTTGTTTTAAATATAATTTATTGTCAAATTGGTTTCCATACAACACCCAGTGCTCCTCCCAACAAGTGCCCTCCTCAATCCCATCACCCACTTTCCCCTCTCCCCAACCCCCATCAACCCTCAGTTTGTTATCAGTATTTAAGAGTTTCTTATGGTTTGCCTCCCTCCCTCCCTCTCTGTAACTCCCCCCGCCCCCTGGGTCATAGGGTAGATTTATTTTGAAATTTTTTGAGGAACCTCCACACTGTTTTCCAGAGCAGCTGCACCACCAACAGTGCAAGAGGGTTCCCATTCCTTCACATCCTTGTCAGCATCTATAGTCTCCTGATTTGTTCATTTTAGCCACTCTGACCGGCATGAGGTGGCATCTCAGTGTGGTTTTGATTTGTATTTCCCTGATGAGGAGCAACGTTGACCATCTTTTCATGTGTCTGTTGGCCATCTGGATGTCTTCTTTAGAAAAGTGTCTATTCATGTCTTCTGCCCATTTCTTCACTGGATTATTTGTTTTTCAGGTGTGGAGTTTGGTGAGTTCTTTATAGATTTTGGATACTAGCCCTTTATCCAATATGTCATTTGCAAATATCTTTTCCCATTCCGTCGGTTGCCTTTTAATTTTGTTGATTGTTTCCTTTGCAGTGCAGAAGCTTTTTATCTTCATGACGTCCTAATAGTTCATTTTTGCTTTTAATTCCCTTCCCTTTGGAGATGTGTCGAGTAAGAAATTGCTGCAGCTGAGGTCAAAGAGGTTTCTTCCTGCTTTCTCCTCTAGGGTTTTGATGGTTTCCTGTCTCACATTCAGGTCCTTCATCCATTTTGAGTTTATTTTTGTGAATGGTGTAAGAAAGTGGTCTAGTTTCATTCTTCTGAATGTTGCTGTCCAGTTCTCCCAGCACCATTTGTTAAAGAGACTGCCTTTTTTTCCATTGGATATTCTTTCCTTCTTTGTCAAAGATTAGTTGGCCACACATTTGTGGGTCCAATTCTGGGGTCGCTATTCTATTCCATTAGTCTATGTATCTATTTTTGTGCCAATACCATACTGTCTTAATGATTACAGCTTTGTAGTAGAGGCTAATGTCTGGAATTGTGATGCCTCCCACTTTGGTTTTCTTCTTCAATATTACTTTGGCTATTCGGGGTCTTTTGTGGTTCCATACAAATCTTAGGACTGCTTGCTCTAGCTTTGAGAAGAATGCTGGTGCTGCTTTTATTGGGATTGCATTGAATGTGTAGATTGCTTTGGGTAGTATTGACATTTTAATGATATTTATTCTTCCAATCCATGAGCATGGAGTATTTTTCCATTTCTTTGTATCTTCTTCAATTTCCTTCATAAGCTTTCTATAGTTTTCAGCATACAGATCTTTTACATCTTTGGTTAGGTTTATTCCTAGGTACTTTATGATTCTTGGTGCAATTGTGAAAGGGATCAGATTCTTTATTTCTCTTTCTGTTGCTTCATTATTGGTGTATATAAATGCAACCAATTTCTATACATTGATTTTGTGCCCTGCAACTTTGCTGAATTCATGTATCAATTCTAGCGGACTTTTGGTGGAGTCGGTCAGATTTTCCATGTACAGTATCATGTCTTCTGTGAAAAGGGAAAGTTTGACTTCATCTTTGCCAATTTTGATGCCTTTAATTTCATTTTGTTGTCTGATTGCTGATGCTAGGACTTCCAACACTATGTTAAACAACAGTGGTGAGAGTGGACATTGAACAGGGAAATTTTAATCTAAAGAATTATTAACTATAACAAGGGATTGGAATAACAATTTATTTCTTGGCTTTCAAGAAATAAGGAGAATTCTAAAAAATGCAGGAGTAGCACATATAAGGAGCAATATTCCGCCTGGGGCTGGGATAGAGTACCAAGGAAGAACCAACCATTCCCATCCCCTGACCCTGAGATGAGATCCAGACCTTGTTGGAGAGGTCACAGCTCTATCACAGCTCTATTTCACTGATTGTCAGAGGAGTAGCTCTCATGCTGTTTCAGGGGAACTTCCTGGAAATTTACCCCCTGGAATTTGCTGGAAATTCATCTTCTTAGGATGCTGGGGAAAGTGTAGATGCTGATGAAGTATAACATTATGACAGCTACTAAAGAAAAAATATTTGAGGGCCCATGTACATTTTTGCAGAGCAGACAATAAATTGGGGCTGAATAAATTGGGGTTGAATCTGGGGCTAAGAGACAATAAATTGATAACTGGCAAACAACCATTATATTCCTTTCCTTTCTTCAGGCTCTATGCTCACTCTCCCATGGTAACAAGATGGCTGCCAGCAGCTCCAAGTTCCTATCTCTTCCTCTAGGTGACTCAGCTGGGAAGAGAAGACTCTCCCAAATATTACACTGGATCACGGTTAATCAAGTCTAACACAAGGTTAATCAAGATCTTGTAACACAAGAATGTGTTCATTCCTGAACCAATCACAGTATCCAGGTGGCTCTGTTGCCCTGATTGGCCAGGCCTGAGATATCCTACCCCTGGAGGTAGGGGTGAGTCAACCTCACCCCTATCAAATGTACAGAGAAAGTTCCAAGTAAAATCAAGCTGTTGATCCAGAAGAGGGAGTGGCTGATAAGCAGGCAAAACCACACTTACGGTCGTTAGGGGCAAAAATCTCAATCAGCCAATGCCTCTCTTTTCTCACCTTGGTAAAGTACAAACAATAATAATGTCTATTTGAGTTAGAAGGGATTTTTAAAATGCCACACCTTTATTCCTGCTCACATTTAGAAAAACTTGACAAATAGGCTCAAGAGCCAGTGGGATGCAGTATAGCATGTTAGCTTTATTAGGGAGAAAGGCCAATATCAAATGCCATTCAGGGGCTGTCACCATCTCTGGTAGCACTAAACAGCCCACAGGACCCTACATACCTCCCTGCCCCTCAGGCCATATGAACTGGCAACTGTAAAACTTATGAACTTATGGCATAGACAGAGATGAGTAGACCAAATCTTGTGTTCTTTGTAGCTAGACAAATCTCAAAGAGGAGAGTAGTGAGCTGATCCAGATATGCACAATTCTTTTTTTTTTTTTTGATGGGGGGGGGCACAAGTGAATAAAGGGAAGAGAAAGAGAGAGAGAGAGAGAGAGAGAGAGAGAGAGAGAAAATCCCAAGAGGGGCAGAGGGAGAGACAGAAAGAGAAAGCGGGGCTCACCCAAAGCAGGGCTTGTGTTTTTATCCCAAGTGGGGCTTGTGTTCACCAGAAGCAGGATTTGTGTTCTCTCAGTGTGGGACTTGAACTCATGAACCGTGAGATCATGACCTGAGTGGAAGTCAGGTATTTAACAACTGAGCCACCCAGGTGCCCCACAACTCTTCTTTGTAAACACTCCCTGCCCCTGCAAAATAAACTATTCTTCTTCCCCTGGGAAGAATACGTGAGGGTGGGGCAAGAGAACAGGAATGTAATTCTAGCAGAGTCCCATCTACACTCTCTAGCTTGGTTAATTGGGTTTACCCATTAAGATTATGGTTACCTGAAGTTTTAGCTACCTCCTTGGAGGATCAGGCATCTGTCAGATCTGGCTCCCTCCTTAATGGGGCTCTGTCAGTTCCAACCACTTTTCCTATGGGTTATTTTCTGGGCACTTGCAGTATTTTATTTTATTTTATTTTATTTTATTTTATTTTATTTTATTTTCCAATATACGAAGTTTATTGTCAAATTGGTTTCCATACAACACCCAGTGCTCATCCCAACAGGTGCCCTCCTTAATACCCATCCCCCACCCTCCCCTCCCTCCCACCCCCCATCAACCCTCAGTTTGTTCTCAGTTTTTAAGAGTCTCTTATGCTTTGGCTCTCTCCCACTCTAACCTCTTTTTTTTTTTTTTTTTCCTTCCGCTCCCCCCATGGGTTTTGTTAAGTTTCTCAGGATCCACATAAGAGTGAAAACATATGGTATCTGTCTTTCTCTGTATGGCTTATTTCACTTAGCATCACACTCTCCAGTTCCATCCACGTTGCTACAAAAGGCCATATTTTATTCTTTCTCCTTGCCATGTAGTACTCCATTGTGTCTATAAACCACAATTTCTTTCTCCATTCATCAGTTGATGGACATTTAGGCTCTTTCCACAATTTGGCTATCGTTGAGAGTGCTGCTACAAACATTGGGGTACGGCACTTGCAGTATTTTAAATTTGCATTGGTTGCAACATTTAAAGAGGGGGTGATATCACATACAAATCTCATTTCAGGTTCTTTGGGTGAAAAAAAATAAGTGACTTAGAACCCTCATTCTCACAATGAAACGATCTGCTCGACCTGAGTAGCAGCTGCCACCTTGAGATTGAGGATGATCTCTCCTGTTTGCTGTAGTCCACACAAATCCCATTTATTACAACTGGCCACCTCACTCATTTACTTACCTGCCTGGCCAATGTAGGCATTTAAACATATAACCCCTGTGCTAGACCCCCTATAACTGGTGCCTTCCCTGCCATTCTGGGTGGCCTGGTTCCACTAGGTGGATGCCCATCCGTACTCTTTTAGGTGGGACTAGCCAACTCTTACCAAGTGAGCCTAGAAGGGCGCAGGCAAAGGCTGATCTATTTCTGTAATTCTTAAAAGAATAAAATGACAATAGGCATGTTACCTGTGCAGTTAAGCATGGCTGTGGTTATTATAATGGTATAACCACCATGCAGAAAAGAATTTAGAATGTCCACATTCACATTCATGAACAGCCTGGAATAGAGGAAGATGGCGGCGTAGGAGGACGCTGGGCTCACCGGGCATCCTGCTGATCACTTAGATTCCACCTACACCTGCCTAAGTAACCCAGAAAACCGCCAGAAGACTAGCAGAACGGAGTCTCTGGAGCCAAGCGCAGACGAGAGGCCCACGGAAGAGGGTAGGAAGGGCGGTGAGGCGGTGCGTGCTCCACGGACTGGCGGGAGGGAGCCAGGGCGGAGGGGCAGCCTGCCGGCCAAGCAGAGCCCCCAAATCTGGCTGGCAAAGCGGAGGGGCCAGACGGAGTGTGTTCCGACAGCAAGCGGGCTTGACATCTGGAAGGTTATAAGCTAACAGCTCTGCTTGGAGAACGGGAGGGCTGGAGGACAATGGGAGGGAGAGTTGTTGAGCCCCGCACGACAGAGTGCAGTTTGGCGGGGAACAAAGGCTCTCGCCAGCGCCATCTCCCTTGCCCATCCCCCAGCCAAAATCCCAAAGGGGACCAGCTCCTGCCAGGGAACTTGCTTGCACCGCGCAAACACCCAACGCTGTGCTTCTGCGGATCCATCCCCCGAGTGGGTCTGACTCCCTCCCGGTGCTGCAGGGCCCCTCCCAAAGCAGATCTCCGAAGGAAAAGCGAGCTGAGCCTGCCCCTCCCACCCCTGTGCACCTTGCCGATCCACCCCGGCTAATACGCCAGATCCCCAGCACCACAAGCCTGGCAGTGTGCAAGTAGCCCAGACAGTGAATCCCGCCCCTAGGAGAGGGGAAGAGAAGGCACACGCCAGTCTGACTGTGGCCCCAGCGGTGGGCTGGGGGCAGACATCAGGTCTGACTGTGGCCCCGCCCACCAACGCAAGTTATTCAAGACAGCACAGGGGAAGTGTCCCTCAGTCCCGCACCACTCCAGGGACTATCCAAAATCACGAAACGGAAGAATTCCCCTCAGAAAAACGTCCAGGAAATAACAACAGCTAATGAACTGATCAAAAATGATTTAAACAATATAACAGAAAGTGAATTTAGAATAATAGTCATAAAATTAATCGCTGGGCTTGAAAATAGTATAAAGGACAGCAGAGAATCTCTTGCTACAGAGATCAAGGGACTAAGGAACAGCCAGGAGGAGCTAAAAAATGCTATCAATGAACTGCAAAATAAAATGGAGACAACTACGGCTCGGATTGAAGAGGCAGAGGAGAGAACAGGTGAACTAGAAGATAAAATTATGGAAAAAGAAGAAGCTGAGAAAAAGAGAGATAAAAAAATCCAGGAGTATGAGGGGAAAATTAGAGAACTAAGTGATGCACTAAAGAGAAATAATATACGCATAATTGGTATTCCAGAGGAGGAAGAGAGAGGGAAAGGTGCTGAAGGTGTACTTGAAGAAATAATAGCTGAGAACTTCCCGGATCTGGGGAAGGAAAAAGGCATTGAAATCCAAGAGGCACAGAGAACTCCCTTCAGACGTAACTTGAATCGATCTTCTGCACGACATATCATAGTGAAACTGGCAAAATACAAGGATAAAGAGAAAATTCTGAAAGCAGCTAGAGATAAACGTGCTCTAACATATAAAGGGAGACCTATAAGACCCGTGACCGATCTCTCTACTGAAACTTGGCAGGCCAGAAAGGAATGGCAGGAGATCTTCCATGTGATGAACAGAAAAAAATATGCAGCCGAGAATCCTTTATCCAGCAAGTCTGTCATTTAGAATAGAAGGAGAGATAAAGGTCTTCCCAAACAAACAAAAAGTGAAGGAATTCGTCACCACTAAACCAGCCCTACAAGAGATCCTAAGGGGGATCCTGTGAGACAAACTACCAGAGACATCGCTACAAGCATGAAACCTACAGACATCACAATGACTCTAAACCCATATCTTTCTATAATAACACTGAATATAAATGGACTAAATGTGCCAACCAAAAGACATAGGGTATCAGAATGGATAAAAAAACAAGACCCATCTATTTGCTGTCTACAAGAGACTCATTTTAGACCTGAGGACACCTTCAGATTGAGAGTGAGGGGATGGAGAACTATTTATCATGCCACTGGAAGTCAAAAGAAAGCTGGAGTAGCCATACTTATATCAGACAAACTAGACTTTAAATTAAAGGCTGTAACAAGAGATGAAGAAGGGCATTAGATAATAATCACAGGGTCTATCCATCAGGAAGAGCTAACAGTTATAAACGTCTATGCGCTGAATACAGGAGCCCCAAATATATAAAACGATTACTCACAAATAAAAGCAACCTTATTGATAAGAATGTGGTCATTGCAGGGGACTTTAACACTCCACTTACAGAAATGGATAGATCATCTAGACACACGGTCAATAAAGAAACAAGGGCCCTGAATGATACAATGGATCAGATGGACTTGACAGACATATTTAGAACTCTGCATCCCAAAGCAACAGAATATACTTTCTTCTCGAGTGCACATGGAACCTTCTCCAAGATAGATCGCATACTGGGTCACAAAACAGCCCTTCATAAGTATACAAGAATTGAGATCATACCATGCATACTTTCAGACCACAATGCTGTGAAGCTTGAAATCAACCACAGGAAAAAGTCTGGAAAACCTCCAAAAGCATGGAGGTTAAAGAACACCCTACTAAAGAATGAATGGGTCAACCAGGCAATTAGAGAAGAAATTAAAAAATATATGGAAACAAATGAAAATGAAAATACAGCAATCCAAACGCTTTGGGATGCAGCGAAGGCAATCCTGAGAGGAAAATACATTGCAATCCAGGCCTATCTCAAGAAACAAGAAAAATTCCAAATACAAAATCTAACAGCACACCTGAAAGAAATAGAAACAGAACAGCAAAGACAGCCTAAATCCAGCAGAAGAAGAGAAATAATAAAGATCAGAGCAGAAATAAACAATATAGAATCTAAAAAAACTGTAGAGCAGGTCAACGAAGCCAAGAGTTGGTTTTTTGAAAAAATTCATGAACAGCCCATCACAGCGTACCCAATAGAATCCTATGATCGTCACAGTATTTACACACACGCACACACACACACACACACACACACACACACACAGTGAGGAGAAGAGATTTGCCGGTAACTACTGTTGGGAGACAATTCTTCATGGATCTTCAGTGTTTCTGTATGGCTTGCAAGGACAGGTACTGACCTCCCTTTATTCTAGATCGTATTTCTTAGCCTCATCTAAGGATGTTTATACAGTGAATAGCCTTGGAATATAGAAATAGTGTCTCCCTGCAGAGCAAAGGGCAGTCATGTTTACAGTCCAGTATAATAAAAGATGATGTCTCCTCAGGAGCAAAGGGTATTATTACTGCCCATTGTAAAACAAGATTTGTGTTTCCTAACCATAGGCTTCCCTCCTGTAACTTACCCCATTGTGTGTGTAGTTCCCACTGGGTTCTCTTCACATTACACCAACAGCTGTGTTTCTTTATTATGTGACTTCAGTCCCCGCTCATGGCAAAGAAAATTGGGCCAGTGTGGGCCCCTAATTCCAGGACAGCATTACATTAGCTGGTCAACACTTACCCTGTGGTCTGGCTGGGCAAGATAAGCCTGGCCAATCAGAATTCTCTTTTGAGAGAATAAAGTTGCTAGTAACAGGAGCAGGAAGGGAAAGGATGCCTAGAAAGACTGAAGACAAATTAGAATTGGGGACACAAAATGGTAACAGCAAGTCAAATTTTGAGCAGAACAGATCCACACAGAGAAACAATGTTGCTATAGGAAACAGAGACAGAGATAGAGTAGCCCAAGAAAAAGAGAGAAAAAGTAGCTTTGGTTCCTGATGGCTTCCTAGTTTCTGTTAACAAATATCTTTATCATAAATGCTCTTTTTCTAAAGATTTGAGTGACTCTTTGTTTCAATCAACCAAAGGACCCTGACCAAGACAGCTGGCCATGCCTGTAAACAGGCATCTAGCTGAGAAACAGTACACTATTGCTCTATCACAAAATACTCCTCTTCAGAAAGGGACCGTGAATGTGGGAGCAACCATGTTAATTACCCTTAGGAAACAGAAAGTTGCCTTTAAGAATGTTACTTTAAAATGATGAATTTTGTGGTATTGAATTATATCTCAATAAAGCTGTTGATTTTAAAAAGTGTTTTTTTAAGGGGTGCCTGTGTGGCTCAATCAGTTAAGCATCTGACTTGGCTCAGGTCGTGATCTCGAGGTTCATTAGTTCTAGCCTGGTGTCAGGCTCCATGCTGACAGCTCAGAACCTGGAGCCTGCTTCAAATTCTGTGTCTCCCTCTCTCTCTGCCTCTCCCCCACTTGCACTCTGTCTGTCTGTCTGTCTGTCTCTCAAAAATAAATAAACATTAAAAAAAATTTTAAGTGCTTTTAAAAGAAAAGCTAATGTAATACAAATTATTGGGTTTTTTGAAGGTACCAGGGAAGTCATTAAGGACAAATGTGTGGGACAGATTGAGTCTGCCTTTAAGGAATAGGAGGAGCTTGGGAGTGTATAACCACATGCCCTGGGTCATTTGGATTTGTGACCTAAGAGCTTGGACAGTCCCAAGGAAACCTGAGGGGACCAGGATGGCCCCTGACTGTGGTATTAAATAGTCTGGGCAGCAGGTGTCTACTTAGGTAGTATTGACAATCCCTCCCACTCAAATGATCTTAACATCTGCTAGTGTTTCTCATCCATTAGGATGGCTATTAACAAAAGAATAGAAAACCGCAAATGTTGGTGTGGATGTGGAGAAATTGGAACCCTTGTGCTTTGCTGATGGGAATGTAAAATGATGCAGCCACTGTAAAGAAATTGCTATACTATTTTGTACAGAAAAGGAAACCAGTTACATGGAGGTGACTGTCTAAGTGGAGACTGTGGAGTGGAGAATGCCTAAGAAGGAATGCAGTGAGATTAACCCAGATAGGGCATTAAATGACACCAGAGACCATCACTCAGGTTTTAGCAAAATAAAGGACCCAGAAGAATTGAGCAGAGGCTTGAGATGACTCTCAGACCAACATGGAATTCTTAGGGGCTCTTCTCTCTGTAGCTCCAAGCTCATGCATAAATATTCATATTCATATTGTTTTGAGTCTGCAAATTGGAATATCATAAATGTACATGGCATCTAGGCCCAAGAACATTGGGACAGGCTAAGGGGAGGACGTGCTGTGTGAGACTTGAGGAGAAAAGCCTTGTCTGAGCCAGGTGAACTTTGCTGCAGGTGCACTGGGGGCATCATAAATGAGATGCTCCTCACTACAGACCCTCTAGGATAGTGTTTCTAATGCGTCATGTGAGATTCTGCATGTTCTAGGTAAGAAAGGATTTGGTCTTCCAATAAGGCTGATCTAGGTCACTGTCTGCAACCTCCCTACTCCCTTTGCTGATAAGGAAACAAACTTTAATTTGTGAAATAAAGGTGACTTATCCAAGATTATGCAGGCAGGGCCATCTCTGCCTCTTCTCATAGAATATTTTGCTACACTTCCAAACAATTTGAAGTTGTGTATCAGTAGGTCTTTATAACAATTCTACTTTTCTCTATTTTCTTTGAATTACCTTTATCCAGCACCCTGAATGATGATAGAATGCATTCTTATTAATTCAGGAAGGGGATCCTAATGTTGCCCATGGAGTTGGGGCAGTTTCTCCAATAATGGCGCCCTTAGCCCAATAGTAGCAAATAATGGTGGCCAGGCATCCTTAGGACTAGTGGTATATACCTCAGAGATGGTTAGAGAAGCAAAGGCCTCATTTGGGGGTCATGGGACAGAATGAACATATTGAACTCTACAGCTGTGGTCCCATTAGCATCTTGCCTAACCAAAAAACCACACACCAGACAGAATATGCTTCGGGTCCCTACCCAGCAACTTTTAAGATGCCTTTGCGAAACTCTGTATCAACAGACACAATTTCATTGCTCTGTGATGTATCTATCATTCATGGGTGCCATTTACTTCAGACGCCAGACGGGCTGCTTAAGCAGTTTCCACTGTCAGTGGTGTAGAGTGTTGGACACATTCCAGTAAAATTAAAACTAATACGTGTTGAGTGTTTGCTATGTCCCAGGGACTGTTCTAAGTGTTTTTTAATTTTGTTTTAACATTTATTCATTTTTGAGAGACAGAGCACGAGTGGGGGAGGGGCAGAGAGAGAAGGAGACACAGAATCCAAAGCAGGCTCCAGGCTCCCACCTGTCGGCACAGAGCCCTACGTGGGACTCAAACTCACAAGACTGTGAGATCATGACCTGAGCTGAAGTCGGATGCTCACCCGACTGAGCCACCCACGTGCCCCTCTAAGTGCTTTCTATACATTTATTCATGTAATCTTCAAAACAACCCAGTAAGGTAGAGGCTATTATTATTCTGATTGAGCACGTGTAGAAACTAAAATAAAGAGCTGTTAAGTTAAGTCACTTTTCTGAAAGCGGCAGCCAGTAAGTGGCAGAGCTGGGATTTGAGCCCAGAAAATCTGGAGTCAGAATCTGTGCTTTTAAATCTTTACACTATTCTGCCTCTCGTGTACTATATGGTTTAATATAATGGGTAATTATACATCAGAACTACATTGTCTTTCAGTCTCCTGAAGGGCATTTTGACCTTCTTCAGGGTTGACTATCCCCCCCCACCCCAACCCTTTATCAAGAGGCCATTGGTTAATATCCTTTCTGGATCCCAATGTTTAGTGTCAGTGCTATAATTTGTGTTGCTATGGAAAATTTCTGGCTGAATGCAGTTTTCCTTATGTTGATTAGTAAATAACTTGTAATTTTTTCAGGCAAAGAGTTTCTAAAAAGGAATTACTGGGTTTTTTTAAGATTTTATTTTTTTTAAGTAAATTCTACACCCAATGTGGGACTCGAACTCACAACCCCTAGATCAAGAGTCACATGCTCTACCAACTGAGCCAGCCAGGCATCCCTAGAAAGGAATTATTATCCCATGTCTCTAATCCTCTACTTGGAGGTGAAGCCTGGTGGGCTGTCCCTGCTTATCTGACCCAGAGTAGCCTGGGCAGGGAGCCTGAGGTTCTCACCATGGCTATGAAGTTGGAACCAAGACTCTCAGACAGATTGGGGACATACATACAGACAGATAATGAACTCAGGAGTTTTATTCTAGCAGGGTCACCTAAACAAAGTAGCACTGAGGTGGGTCAAAAGAGCTAAAGCAGAGTGGAATGGGTTGAGAAACCCAGCAAAGATAGGAGAAGGAAGAGGCAAGCCAAAAGGAATCATTAGCGGGCTTTCCAGGCAACTTTGACTGACTCTGTGCAAGATCAGAGAAAGGAAGCTGTTGCCAGAAGTACTGACATGTTTGAATAAACTTCCCAAACTTCAGAGAATGCTTAAAACTCTATTCAAATCTTTATTAATTTTCACATCCCTTAAATATGCATATAATCAGTGTGAACAATTCTGTGTGCTCTTTCACTTAGTGTTAATAAAGCATTTCTAGGAATCAACACAGTCCACATTCTTGGCTCTTTGATGACATTCCTTCCTATTGCTCTTTGGCCATTTCCCTACCCTTGAAGCAATTCCAATATCTTTCTCTACTGGACAATGCTTGATAAGGTGTTGTGGACCTGTGCCTGCTAAGGCAGAATTCTCCCAGGCACACGTACACCTGGGCTCGTACTCATTGTGGGCATAGAATCTTGAATTCTGAATAGTCATCCGGGTCCACCTTGCCCAGCTGGCTACCTCCAACAATAACCAAAGGTGTCCTGGGACTCAGGGCCTCATAAAATCCATAAAGAATTAATTTAAAAAGACCAAACCCAGATTGAAAGAAGAAAAACTTATTATGTACCAGTTATCCTACACATAACCAGATATCAAATATTGTCTAGAGTGATTCTATGTTAACTTTAAAAATCCTCTGGTCGTGGTTAACACTTCTGTCCTTGCAATCCAGTGTGATTCTTCTTCTGCTTCTGTCATCCTGATTCTGTTGATTCCATTCTCTTACTTAAAACCCACCACTGAGTTCTGGGCTCTTAGGATGAAACCCAAGTTCCCAACTCCGGTCAACAGAATTATGGCCCCAACGGGGTTCACATCTTAATCCCTAGAGCCTGATTATATTATCGTACATGGCAAAAGAGACTCTGCTGATATAATAAAATAAGGATCTTGAAACAGGAAGATTACCCTGGATTATCTGGGTGGGCCCAACATAATCATAAGGGTCCTTATAAAAGGGAAACAGGAGGGCCAGGGTCAGAGAAAGAAGATGTAAATAGGTAGCCTCCAGAAGCTGGTAAAATGAAAAAACTGATTCTCCCCTAGAGCCAGAACAGAAGAATGGTGCTGAGGAACATTTCTAAGTGCCGAGGTTCCCACATTATCCTCTTTGATGTCATAGAATTAGTCTTCTGAAAATCCGTAGACATATATCAGCCACAATATTTATTAAGTGCCCTCTGTGTGCAAAGATCTCTGCTTTAGTACATAATTATAGTTGGTTGAATAGTGGTACCCCCAAAATGTGTTCAAGTCCTAACCCCTACAACCTGTGAATATGACCTTATTTTGAAAAAAAGTTCCTGGGGCACCTGGGTGGCTCAGTTGGTTAAGCATCTGACTCTTGATTTCAGCTCAGGTCATGATCTCACGATTCGTGAAATTGAGCCCTGTGTGGGGCTCTGGGCTGACAGTGCGGAGCCTGCTTGGGATTTCTCTCCCTCTCTCTCTGCCCCTCCTATGCTCTGTGTGTGCATGTGCTCTCTCCCTCTTTCTCAAGGTAAGTAAACTTAAACAAACATAAATTTTTTAAAAAGAGAAAGAAAAATGTCCTTGCAGATATAATTACATTAAGGATCTCAAGATAAAATCATCCTGGCATTGAGGTGGCCCTAACTCCAACAACAGATGTCCTTATAAGAGAAAGACAGAAGGAGGGGTGCCTGGGTGGCTTAGTTGGTTAAGTGCCAATTCGGTTTAGGTCACGATCTCACAGTTCATGAGTTGGAGCCCCACGTGGGGCTCTGTGCTGACGACTCAGAGCCTGGACCCTGCTTCAGATTGTGTCTCCCTCTCTCTCTGCCCCTCCCCCGATCACACTCTGTCTCTCTCAAAAATAAATAAACATTAAAAAAAAATTTTAAGAGAAAGACAGAAGGAGATTTGAGGCACAGAGACGCACAGGGGCAAGGCTATGTGAAGACAGTGGTAAAGATTGGAGTTATGTTGCCAGAAGCCAAGGAAAGCTTGGAGATGCTAGAAGCTGGAAGAAACAAGGAATGATTCTCTTCAGAGGGAGTACAACCTGGCTAACACCTTCAGAGGGAATCCAGACTTCTGGCCTCCAGAACTGTGAGAGAGTCACTTTCTGTTGTTTTAAAACCCTTTCTGTGGTCATTTGTTATGGCAGCCACAGACAATACTACAACAACCTTCCCTACACTTCTCTGTTCTGTAAGCCACTAAGATCCTGTTTGCCTATCACACTACAGACAAAAGACACCTTTCCATCCTGCTCTTTCCCATCCCTCCACGCTTCCGCTTGTGGTTCCTGTCTACCTCTCCTGTGCTTTAACCACCTGTTAGTACACACTTCTCTGAGTGACTTTGCTTTCAACACAAAAGCAACCGGTGCTGACCGGCCTGAATGGACGCTGGCTGCCATGATGGAGCAAAGTCCAGGAGGCCTCTGCTGTGTCAGGCATTACCTCTTTAGGTGCTGGATCATGGCTAGCAGATATTGGCAAGAGTCCCAACGGGAATTCTTGTTGTGTACCCAGAACTGTGCTAAGTGGCCTATATCTTTGAAACCACACCACAACTAGATGGGTGAGGAAACTGAGGCTAAAAAAGGTTCAGTGATGTGCCATATGTCACTAGTTAGCAAGCAAGTAGCAGAGTAGGGGCTGGAAGCCAGGCAGCTTGACTCTGAGTTCTGTTGTGGAGCAGCTGAGGAAATGCATGGAGACGGTCATTTCTCTATGGAGTAGAGAATAGTTGGAAAGAAGTGCCATCCAGTCTGGGACCCTCAGAAACAGGAATTATTTATTTCAGAAAAATGGCATCAGAGGAGATACAAGTTGACTCATCATTCGGTCCCAGCTGGAGCCTCAGAGCCAAGGAATGCATCAACCCCAGGGGAAAGTGAGCAGGGGTGTGGAGCACTCTCCCACTGGTACCCCAGGGAGGGGTGAGCTCCAAGCTCGGGATACAACCATGGCAGAGAACTCAGAGTACATGGAAGGCAGAAGGACTTTTGGGGAAGCTGGGAATGACAGCCAGAACCCCAAAGGCGGGAACTTGGTAAGATTCCCTGAGGCCTGAGGTTTCCCGCATTAGCCGTTCTTTCCCCTCCCGCCTCCCTGAGCTGACCCTGTGAAACCTTGGCACGGAAAGGACACATGCGCTTATTTGAGTGATGCGCAGACTGGGTAAAACAAGCCAACCTGTGTCTCCAGCCTTGGAGTGGAGAAGTGAAGCCAGAGATAGAATGGGTAGTGTTGCCTTGAAAGAGGGAAGGGCCCTCAGCAGCCCGAGGCCTGTAGTAGAGAAAAAGGAGAACCAAGGAGACCTACCTCAGCCTCAGCCACAGGCATGGCCCCTGGGGCTTAACCACTGAACACTCAGTGCTCCCTGCACAGACAGGTGGAGGGAAAGTGAGGGGAGCCGACTTAAAAGTGAAGAGCAGCTGGTACCATGGAACTTACCAGTGCATGACCTCCTTGCTTTTACTCCCCAACCCCCCATATTATGATGGCCATGTTTGCTGACAGTCGGTGGCCTTTTCTGGTACTACGTATGTAGGTGTGCCTTACAGGGATTTTAAAATAAATCTAGTCCCAAGTGATTCATTATTCTATTACATTAGTTAGCTGTTGGCAGATTTGTCACACCGTATACAAAAGCTGAGCTATTTTTGTGCTTGTACTTATGAGTCATCTCGCCAACTTTCTGTATATATTTTCTACCACTGTTCTATAATCACATTTTTTCATTCTGGGAATACAGGTGTTAATTATGTTTTTACTTTCTCCTACATTCTTTTTATTCTGAGACCAAAATAGCAACAACAAACAAAAATATCTTTATTTCTTTAATATCCCATGGAGATGTCTAAAACTGACTTTGACACCCGTGCTGCAACTTAGATCTGAAGTTAGAAATAAGCTACTGTAAATGATCTTCTGAGATTTGCAATCAGCAAAAGTGTATATCAAGATAGCCTTGCATTTGTAGAGCCTGTCATAGTGTGTGCTCATCTTACCAAATGACTAAGTCTTCAAAAATTCTTTTTTGTGTTCACTAGATCTGCCTTGTCCATCATTGCTATTGAACTTTAAAAAGTTCATCTTAAACCCTCAATATGTGTTTACACCAAGAGAGCTGAAGGAGAGAGGGAAAAATATACAGTGACTCAAGAAAAGATGGATTTGGGGGCGCGTGGGTGGCTCAGTCGGTTGAGCGTCCGACTTCGGCTCAGGTCATGATCTCTGTCCATGAGTTCGAGCCCCGCGTCGGGCTCTGTGCTGACTGCTCAGAGCCTGGAGCCTGTTTCAGATTCTGTGTCTCCCTCTCTCTCTGACCCTCCCCCATTCATGCTCTGTCTCTCTCTGTCTCAAAAATAAATAAACGTTAAAAAAAAATTAAAAAAAAAAAAGGAAGGATGGATTTGTATGGCAGAGAAGACTACAAAACATGTGTTTCATTTACTACACTATTTCTGGAAGGTCTCCCTTTGGCAACTTTAAAAACATTTTTTTTTCATGTTTATTTTTGAGAGAGAGAGAGAGAGAGAGAGAGAGAGAGAGAGACTGCGCATGTGCGCGTGTGCAGGGGAGGGGCACAGAGAGAGGGAGAAAGAGAATCCCAAGCAGGCTCCCTACTGTCAGCACAAAGCCCAACGTGGGACTCAATCCCACCAACTGCAAGATCATGACCTGAGCCGAAATCAAAAGTCAGCCACTTAACCAACTGAGCCACCAAGGCGCCCCACCTTGGCAACTTTTAAGTGTTGTTATATCATTTCTTGGAGGCTTCTCTAGCTGTTCAAATGTGGTGAAAAGATGAGAGAATTGTAATATGAAGGTAAGGGAGGGTCTGGCTCCTCTGATTGAAAAACGTTTTTCCATTTTCCCCTTTTATGTCACCTCGAAACCCTGTCGAGTTGACTCAGTCACACTGGCTGGAGCTGAGTTGCAGATACTTGAAGGGACACACACTTCCCCATTCATATGACCACACTGGGAAGTTAGAAGCATAACTTTGACTCAACAGGAATTTTTCTGTCCACATACTTTCCATATCCAAGCTGTCAGGCCTCAGATGAAGGTCTTTACACTGTGCCAAAGTTTATTCTCATGGGCATCAAACCCAATTGCTCAACAGATAGCTTGTTGTTGCTGCTGCTGTTGTTGTTGTTGTTATTTGTTTTTAAGTAAACTCTACACTCAACATGAGGCTTGAACTCACGACCCTGAGATCAAGAGTCACATGCTCTACCAACTGAGCCAGCCAAGCACCTCTCAACAGATAGTTTTGAGAGAAATTTGGACCTCAGAGAGCTTCCCATAGTCATTTGTCCAGACCGATGCCCTAAAATTACTGATGTCCACAAGTCAACTTGTGGACTTAAGGGATGACACTTAAGGAATGACACTCCTCAACAGCTGAAAATATGAGATGTTCTTGATTTTTTAAAATATTTCATAGATGCTGCAGATGATAATTTTGTTCTGCAACCATAACAACAGGGGCCCGGACCACTCTTTTTGTGGTAACTATTCTCAATATATTTTCGGCTCAGTTTCACCTTATTTTGAAGTGAAAATACACATATTCTAGAGAACCGAAGGTAGTGCAGGGTGGCTGGATCATTGTTGGTATTAATTAATAACAATCAGTCTTTTTGTTGAAATCAACAGAAAATCCAATTTACACTGATTTAACAAAAGAAATTCATTGTCTCACCTAAAAGGCAAGAGGTTGTTCAGGCCAGAGATGATTCAGGCCATAGAGATAAGTCTTGATGGTGTCAAGGGCCTCATTTCTTTTCCTCTCTCTGTTCTGGCTTCTACTATGGAAGCTGTACCCCCAGGCAGACTTCCTTCATGGTTGCAAGATGAATGTCAATAGTCCTGAGGTCATATGATTCCTTGTTCATGTCAGAAGGACAGAGAACATCTTTTTCTTCAATTATCAAATAAACTCCTGGGTTTCATTCCAGGAATGGGACCATTTACTGGATCCAGGAATATGGGGTAGCATGCTGGGCAAAAGTAAGCTCATCCCTGGAGCAGAGGGAGAATTAATCACATGTAAACTGTTTTGCTGAGAATGGGGTAGAAATGGTTATGCAAAAGAAAATGGGGGCAATGTTTTACCAAAAGAGGAGTATATGGATACAAGGAGGGAAAAACAACCAACATCCTTTATGGAGTGTTGGGAGGAAAATTGTAAACTACCCAGAAAAGTAGTCATAGTTATGCCCAGAATTTGTGATCCCCCAAATACCGCCAGGGAGCCGAGTCCGATGTAAAAGCAAAAGAGCCTTTATTCAGGCTAGCTCGAGCTCAATCCCCTACCTGCACCGACGCAGCGGTGAGATACCGGGGAGAGAGAGCAAGTTTCAAAAGGACAAAGGTTTTATTGGGGCCTAGGGGCAGTTGGTGAGGTAATGGCTATGGCCTCAGCCAATTGGCTGGGGAAGGGTCTGAGTCCTGTTAGGCAGGTGAGGGGGGGGTTACTCAAGGGGAGGAGGTGTGGTCAAGGTGAAGGACACAGAACAAGATGGAGTTGGCCTGCGTAGGCCCGCCCTTTCATTCCCCCCTTGTCATGTAGCTGAGGGACCCAATCATGGGACCGGCTGCATTTATGGTGACAAGGGGAACAGAGTTTGGAGGTTTACGCCAAGTTCTGGGAACCAAGTGTCCCTGGGGTGGCTCTGGGAGGTCTGATTAAGTATTGTCCCCAAGCTGGTGTCTATGATCTGCCAGGTGATGTTTTGAGGGGCGTGGGGACTCCCGGCAGCATGAGCAATGACAAGCAGAGTTAACAGAGTTACCAATATTAGGTGGGTCGAATGCGCTGTAGCTTGAGCTTGAGCAGGTTGTGTTGGTCCCGACTGATGGCCCATCGCGTGACAAAGTCCTTCCGGATCGAGGAGGGGTCCGCTGGCCGAACGTGGGTGTGATGGACCCAGGTCGCGATGCTGTCTACCTTGAGAGCGGTGGGGGTTGTCAACACCACGATGTAGGGTTCCTTCCAGAGCGGCTCGAGGGTCTCTCGGTGGTGCCTCTTGACATAGACCGTCTCCCGGCCTGTACTGATGAGGTGTCGGGGTCGGGCCAGCCTCATAGATGGCACGGAGGCGCGGCCAAATGTCCTCGTGCACCCTCTGGAGCCCTCTCAAGGAAAGAAAAAGTTCTTGATCTTTAAACTCTGCAAGAAGTTCAGCTCGAAGGCTGGGAATAACAGGGGGTGGCCTGCCAAACATGATCTCGTAGGGAGTAAAACCCAGAGTGTAAGGAGTGTTTCTAACCCGGTAAAGGGCGTACGGTAGGAGAGTCACCCAGTCCCCGCCAGTCTCCATGGTTAATTTGGTAAGGGTCTCTTTTAGGGTTCTATTCATTCTTTCTACCTATCCTGAGCTCTGGGGCCTATAAGCACAATGTAATTTCCAGTTTGCCCCCACCGCCTTGGCTACTGCCTGTGTTACCTGCGAGATAAAAGCTGGTCCATTGTCTGATCCTACCATGGCAGGAAAACCATACCTGGGTAAGATGTCTTCTAGTAGCTTCTTAGCCACCGTCTGAGCCGTTCCATGCTTGGCTGGGTATGCCTCCACCCAGCCAGAGAAGGTGTCTGTAAATACCAGGTCCTCGTGTAGTGCCTCGTCAAAGATGGTGGGTGAGTTTTTGAATCCCTGAGGTAGCCGTGTCCAGGTGAGTTGCCCACTGTAGCCTTCCTCCAGATCATGCCACTCAAAGGCGAACAAGGGTTGGCTCTGGGGTGCCAACGGCAGACTGAAGGCGTCCTTTAAATCTAGTACAGTATACCAGACCCTGGAGGGCGCCAAGGAGCTCAAGAGAGTATATGGGTTGGGAACAGTTGGGTGTATGTCCACGACCCTCTTATTTACTTCCCGGAGGTCTTGTACCAGTCGGTAGTCATTTGTGTGAGGCTTTTTGACCGGCAGTAAGGGGGTGTTCCAGGCAGACTGGCAAGGAACTAGTACCCCTAGGCTTCGTAGTCTCTGGATGTGTGTCTGGATCCCCTTCCAGGCCTCCTGAGACATGGGGTATTGTTTGATCCTTACCGGACTCTCTCCTGGCTTGAGCTCTACCAGGACTGGGGTCCTGTGAGCGGCTAGTCCCATCCCCCCTGTCTCTGCCCAAACCGAGGGGAATTCTTGTAGCCATCTGTCTATATTATTCTCTCTCGGGAGCGCCTCCTGGTGGAGGAGGTATTCATCCTCCAGTTTCATGGTCAGGATCTGGATGGGGTGGCCCTTGCCATCGGTGACCTGAGGCCCCCCTTGTCTGAAAGTTATCTGAGCTCCAATCTTGGTCAGTAAGTCCCATCCTAACAGCGGGTAGGGGCATTCTGGTATTACCATAAAGGAGTGGGATACCCGGCCCGTTCCCAAATCTACTGTTCTTCGGGTAGTCCATGAATACTGGCTCATACCAGTTGCCCCTTGTACCCAGGACTTCTTGCTAGCTGGTTTTCCTTGTGGGGTGCAGAGGACCGAATGTTGTGCTCCGGTGTCGACAAGGAAGTCAACAGGGGTCCCCTCCACTTTAACAGTTACCCTGGGTTCGGGGAGAGGGTCCGAACCCTGACTCCCCTAATCACTTAGTTCATCTAGCTCTAGGACTTTTACTCGATCAGTCTTGCTTCCCTTCTCGCCGGCCCTTTTTGGACAATCTGGGGCCCAATGCCCTATCTCCTTGCAGTATGCGCACTGATCCTTCTGCAGCCTCTGCTTCCCCCCCTTGGTGGTTCCTTTACCTTTTCTTGCGTCGTCCGCCAGCTGCCGGAGACGGCGGTCTCGTTCCTCAGGGAAGTCAGCAGTGGTAGCTAGTAGTATTCTGGCCAGGTCTCGAGTCTGCTTACTGCTGGCAGCCGCCATGGCGCGAGCCTGCTTGTCCTCAGGAGGCTCCCGGTTATTATATACCTTTTTAGCTACCACCAGTAAGTCCTGCAGACTTTTTTCTCCTAGTCTATCTATTTTCTGTAATTTTCTCCTAATGTCTATGGCCGATTGGTTTACAAAGGCCATGATAACAGCTGCCTTGCTTTCCGGAGCCTCTGGATCCATGGGGGTATAGGTACAGAATGCCTCCATGATCCATCCTAAAAAGGCAGCCGGAGATTCATCTTTTCCCTGTTGTACATTTCCTACCTTGGCCAAATTGGTTGGCTTTCTAGCAGCCATTCGGAGACCCCCCATTAGAGTCTGGCGGTAGACCCGGAGCCTCTCCTTACCTTCTGCTGTGTTGAAATCCCACTGGGGCCGAGTTAAGGGGAAGGAGGCATCTATCTGAGCCTGGTTGGTGGTGAGATTCCCGTCTGCGCCCGGAACTAGTTTTCGGGCCTGATTGAGGATTCTTTCTCTTTCTTCAGTCGTGAACAGGACCTGCAAAAGCTGCTGGCAATCATCCCACGTGGGCTGATGGGTAAAAAGAACAGAGTCTAATAAATCAATAAGCCCTGCCGGTTTCTCGGAAAACTTAGGATTATGAGCTTTCCAATTGTAGAGGTCACTAGTGGCGAAAGGCCAATAGTGATGGGGCTGATTCCCCTCCGCGTCTGGGGGTTTGGTGGCTCGCAGGGGCAGAATAGTGGAGTAGGCGGCGGAGGCGGGTTGCTCCCTCTGAGCCCTTTGTCTGGTAAAGGGCGGGCTTCCCACTGGAGCGTTTCCGCCTCCCGCTCTCAGAACAGCGTCTGCCTCCCCCAGAGGGGGAGGATGGTGTTCTTCCAGCATCCTAGAGGGGTTATACGGGGGAGGAAAAAATTAATTTTTCTTCAGTACCCCCCTGTAGGACAGGGTAGAGGGGTGCTCAAGGCTGGGTAAGACTTTTCTTCTTCTTTGTCCCCTGCAAAGCAAGAATGGGTTTGGCTCCGGAGGGAGCGGGGCTAGGAAGGGCTTAAGCCAAGAGGGTGGGTCTTCTACAAGGTCCTGCCAAGTGATAATGTAAGGGAGCTGATCAAGATGGCCCATCTTAGGCTGAGAGATGATACTCCTGACTCGGTGGATGGTAGGGAGGTCGAAGGTCCCCTCTGGTGGCCATCCGACATTGAAAGTTGGCCACTCGCTAGAACAAAAAAACTGCAACCGACCCTTTCGGACTTCCACACTGAGGTTGTTAGCTCTTCCCCTCACATCCTTAAAGTGATCAATCATAATACTTAGAGGAGTAGTCTGAGTCTGTCCCATAATGTCCATCAAGTCCACAGAACAAAACAGAGAAACACAAAAACAGACAAACAGAGGGCCCCTAGAAAGTCTTCCAACTCCATAGAAGCAAAACTGAGAGCTAGCTTAGACATTTGAGGGGATTCCACGTCCCTCCAAAACCGATGAGGGGATTCCACGTCCCTCCAAAGACGACGGCCTCACGCCGACCAGTGGGAGCGACCCGCCTCGTCTCAGACCTTTGAGGGGATTCCACGTCCCTCCAGAAGGGAGGATCGGAACGTCTTCCGAAACTCCCAGCCCATGGTCCTCCAGTGCGTCCACTTAGACCACGTCGGGCACTACCAGAATTCCAGAAATGAGCTCACACAGAAAAGACAGAACAAACAGACACTAACCGTGGCCAGTCAGGCTCTCCGGGTGGGGGCTCCCTCAGGGGTCTTGGGGATCCCGGACGAGCCCCCAAATGTTATGCCCAGAATTCCTGATCCCCAAATACCGCCAGGGAGCCGAGTCCGATGTAAAAGCAAAAGAGCCTTTATTCAGGCTAGCTCGAGCTCAATCCCCTACCTGCACCGACGCAGCGGTGAGATACCAGGGAGAGCGAGTTTCAAAAGGACAAAGGTTTTATTGGGGCCTAGGGGCAGTTGGTGAGGTAATGGCTATGGCCTTGGCCGATTGGCTGGGGAAGGGTCCGAGTCCTGTTAGGCAGGTGAGGGGGGGGTTACTCAAGGGGAGGAGGTGTGGTCAAGGTGAAGGACACAGAACAAGATGGAGTCGGCCTGCGTAGGCCCGCCCTTTCAACAGTGAAGGGGTTTGTTAAGGAGTCTGAACTCGACATCCTTTGAAGGGTTATAATCAGCTATTATCACCCAACATCTACAGAAAGATCTCCAGAGCCATTTAATAAGGCTTTTTTTGTGTGGTTGTAAGAGTTTGATGTCTGGTTAGTGAGTACATGGATGCCTATTATTTTCGTCTTTGTATTCTTTTGTTATGTTTAGAATATTTTACAATTAAAAAGTGAAAGTAATGTAAAGTCATAGTAGACATTATATCATTTTTTCTCCTTGCCTCATACCCAAGAAACTATATTTCCTTGTTTACCTTGTGCTGACCTATAGGCTGTAGGCAGCCTATATGATATCTATCCCTTCTGGGCTGAGGTAGAGAAAGGTCCTGTGTAAACTTTTAGTTCTGCCTTCTCCTTTAGGATGATAATGATGGCCAGCTGTTGAGATGATGGAGCCACAAGAGCAAAGCAGCTTCCTTGGAAAGTAAGTAGTCACATACTCTGGTTATCAATTTCTGTGTGTCAAATAACTCTAAAACTTACTGGCTTAAAGCAATAATTTTGTATTACCTCCCATAGTTCTGTGTGCTGAGTGGGCTCGGCTTGACCATTCTCCCTAGGGGTCTCTCATACTGTTGCAGAAAGTTGTTGGCTAAATCTGCAGTCTTTTGACCACTCACCTGAGTTGGAAGTCCAAAATGGTTAGAATTGATGCTATCAACTGGGTGCTCTGGAGCTATCAACCACAGCACCTGTATGTCTTGGGCTTCTTACTGCATGGGTCCTAGGTTCTGAGAGGAAGCAGCCCAAGAGTGTGTGTCCCAAGAGACCCAGGAGGAATTAAAAGTTTTCTTATGACCTATCCTCAGATGTCACACACCATCATTGCTGCCATATTCTATTGATCAAGGCAAGTCACCAAGACCAATCCAGATTCAAAGCAAGGGAAATTGGACTCCTACATTTGATATAGGGAGTAGCATGTGGTACAGGGAGGGTAAATACTGATAGTGGCCATCTTTTATTATCTGCTATATCTGACGTGACCTACAGTGGACTTGAGATGAGCAAAAAATAAATTTTATGTGTGAAGCCATAGAAATTTGGGGGGTTGTCTGTTACCTTAGCATAAGACTCACTTAAGCTATCAAACAGAATGGGAATTATAGAAAATATGAAAAAGTCCAAAGAAAAAGAATGACCGTGATTAACCTTTCATATTTCCTTCTTACCTTTTATTCATATTTTAATATAGTGATCATGCCATGTGGATAAGTTTATAGTGTTTTTTCCCCACTTAGAATTTTAATATAAATATAGCCCTTTCTTATACAGAAGTCTTAGTAAAGACTTTAAATTATTATTTTTTGAAGATTTTATTTTTAAGTAATCCCTACACTCAACATGGGGCTCGAACTTACAACCCCAAGATCAAGAGTCACATGCTCTACAGACTGATGCAGCCAGGTGCCTCAAGACTTTAAATTATTGAATATTTCATTGATAAAGCACTCAACTGCTTCAAAATACACATTTAGTGTTTTCCCCCTTTACTTAATGTCATAAATAATGCTGCCATAAATATCTTTGTGCATAAAGCATTATTTCTTTTTGATAAATTATATTCATTCATCTTTAGATCCTTGATTTTATAAGGTTTTATCCTAATAAATGTCTTGACATCATCCCTAACTGTATTTCCTGTGGACAGTGCCCCAGTTTATAGTTCTAGTCCTGATCTCTCCACTTACTCTAGACTTGACATCACTAGTTGTGATCACTAATAGGCATTTCAAACCAAATATGTCAAATTATTCTTGATTCTCCTTCCATTTCTCAAACCAGTTCCTTTCCTAGGCATCCTTATCCCAGTCGATGAGGCCATGATCTGCTCAACTGCTTACGCCTAAGCCTGGGAGTTACTCTGCATTCCTCCCATTCCCTTGCCTTCTTGCAGTCAGTTAGCAAGTCCTACCTGTTTTATCTCCAAGGTATACCTCATTTGTCCATTTCTCCTTCCAAAGCTGCCCACAAGGCCATGCTATCATCATCTTCCTCTGAGCTACTGTGATGTTTTGCTGAGAGGTCTTCCTGTTTCCATTTTTGTTTTCAATTCTGAGTTAAATCTGTTAAAACTGTAAATCAAATAGCGTCACTCTCCTGCTTATAGCCAGGCCCCTCTGGTTCAGCCCAGAACGCTTCTGGCTTCTACCTACCTCACTTAGCTCTTAACACCAGCTCCTCCCCTGCCACACTGATCTCTCTACTCTGAGTTCACTATAAACTCTTTCTGCCTCAGGGCCTTTGCATAATGTTCCTTCCTGTCCTTGAACACTTTTCTCTACCTCTTCCTGGAGTTGCCTCTTTCTCATCTTTCAATTCGATTGTCTTGTCGATTGTCGTCTTCTTAGAGAAGCTGTATGGACTATTCTATTTAAAATAGCCAGTCACTTTCCATTAAGTACTCTGTGATGGCTCCAGAACTTTTATTGAAGAATAGTTTAGGGACAATAAATAATCTGGTTGAGAATGTGGGATGGTGGGAAGGGCTATGACACGTGTCTTGAAGATTCATTTACATAGCAGTTTACATTAGACTGAGAGACTATCAGTAGTCTTCTCAAAGACCAGTAATAGTGGTGGTGAGGTTGATGAATATTATGGGGATAAAACACCTCCCACCCTAAACACTCCTGGGTGATGTCATTGTACTTACCATATCTGTTTCCTTTACTGCACTCATCACTGTCTGTAATTATCTTATTTTCTGTGCTTTCTCCCCTTGCTAGAATCTAGGCTCCTTAAAAACATAGTTCTTGTCTGATTTCCCTCCATACCCCATGCTACCCCCAACTCTAAGAACAATATCTAACTCATAGCAGTCAATAGATATTTTTAATAAGTTAATGAATTGCTTTATAGATAAATAGGACTAATTTACTCTATTTTATATTTCCACCCCAACCTTATCACCAAGTAGATGTCCATGGATTATTTTGGTTTTCAAATCCAAGATGTGCATATTTATGTTTCTATACATATACATGACACTCCATTTCTGGGAAAGTAGAATGTGTGTCAGGATTCCTCACACAGGAAGGCGGAAGCTAGGAGAAAATAAGGTAAAGATATGCTGGAGATGATATGGAAAAAAAAAAAGACAGTAAAAGGGTTCAGTACTTGGAGAATATGGAAAGAAGGTGCTGCATGCAGAGGAGACCATTCATACCTTTGCATTATCATTAAAAAGCTATTCAGTGTTTTCCAGATCAAAATGTTCTTTCTAACCTTTAGGAGTTTTGACCCCAGCTTTAGAAATAGTACTCTGCACCACGTCCTATGGTCTCTGGCTGTAAGCCTGTCTCTTGACTGTGTTCCCTGTTTCTTGGCTGGTTTCCTGCCTTGCCACTCAGTTTCATTTCCAAATTCGGGTTTCCTTATGTGTGAGTCATAGTTCAATAAACAGTGATTGTATGTGCTGAGGCTCAAATGAGGCAGAGCAGGGCTACTACTCTGCAAAGACTTTGGACATTTTCTCCAGAGTACTCTTGGTCCAGGCACCTCACCCCTCTTCTAGAACCAGGGGCCCTGTTGTATTTGGCCATGCCTGCCTGTTCTGGCACCCACCGGGCCTGGTGGCTGAACTTGGGCTAAGAAGTGAAGAAACATATGGGTGGGTTTGGATAGAAGTCAGGGACTGAGATGGGTGCTGGGGGCTGCTCCATACAGAGCCAGAGGGAGACTAGGTAAGGAGTGCAGTTGGGTGGTTACAACTGAATGATGGCTTGTTTTCATAGGATTTGTTCTGCTTGTGAACATTCTTCATTTTGTTGTCAATCTAGAGTGTATGAAGAGTCACTAAAGAGGCACAGATATGAAGGAAGGACCTTTGCAAGAACTGGCCAGAGATCTATAAATCAGGCATGTCAAGGTTTAATATACTATTTCCTGCCTTGTCACATAAGTGATAAAATTTATATTTTATTAATAATTTCAACAGCAATAACATTTAGTACTATAACATTACCACCACATCCACTGTTTATTTAAGACCCTCTATTTTCCAGGCATCTACTATTTGCTATGTGCTTTGCTTATATTAGCCCCAATCTTTATAATCCTAGGGCATAGGGGATTATTTTCCCATTTTTACCAATTTTTACTAACAAGAAAATTGAACAGAACAGTTAAGCCATTTACACAAGGTTATAAGCTAATAAGTTGTAGAATCAGAATTTGAACTCAGGTCTATCTGGCTTCAAACTATGAAAGTTTTTATTTTTATTTTAAAATGAATTTTTAATTAAATCATGCTTAAATTTCTTCCCTTTCCATAAAAGTATGAACAACCTGTTTACACTACTACTCCAGAAAAGTATATTGCTTTTTAAAATAGATTCTTTCAATAATATTTGGATTTAAAGTTACTGTTGGATTTTATTTAATCTGGCACCAACTTTTAAAAACATAATACAGTATTCTCATTTTGCAGTTTCCATACTTATTTTAAGCTAGTTTATAGAAGGTAAACTTTTTCAATAACTGCTTGTGGAGGTCAACGTTTTGTCATTTACAAGAGTTAATGTTGAGAAATAAGGCATTTGTTGTATAATTCCACTCAACTGGCAGGGAAGGTAATGTGCAAATAATTTAGGAATTTTCTACAGAAGAAAGCAGACATTGTGCCTTTTTGTGTATAGAGTACTTGAATATGATTTTTACTTCATTGAAAAACTTACCCATGATTATGCCTTGTGTTTTTTTTTAATAAAACAATACATACTTATTGTAGAATATTGGTAAAACACATAAGAAAAAGAATCATGTATAATTCTACCAAAGATAAAAAAAATTAATGTAGTTGTATATTTTACATGTCCCTTTTATACAAAAGTTTCCATATTTTACATGTAATTTACTATCCTACCTGGAATTTATTTCAGGATGGGGTGTTGAGCCTTATGTTTCTAGAAAAACAGAGATGAGCATGGAACTAGTTCCTTAGTTTCCAATATGACGTGATGTCCCTGTTGGAAATATATAAACTCAGTTTGAAGTGAGACAAATCCCTGATCAATTTATACCCACTGTTGGAAAAATTCACAAGATTCTTGATGTATACTAGATGCATATGTTAAAACTCCCAAGATCAAGATAAAAAAAATTTAAGTTTATTTATTTATTTTGAGGGAGGGAGGGAGAGAGAGAGAGAGAGAGAGAGAGAGAGAGAAAGCACACGCAGAGGAGGGGCAGAGAGAGAGGGAAACAGAGAATCCCAAGCAGGTTCCATGCAGGGCAGAGTCCAACGTGGGGCTCAATCCCAGAACCCTGGAATCAGGAGCTGAGCTGAAATCAAGAGTCAGATGCTCAACTGACTGAGCCATCCAGGTGTCCCAACATCAAATTTCTGCCAAGAAAATTTATTTTTTTTTATATTAATAAGGTTCTGTGTTCAAATTTAAATGTCATTTTTGAAGGGCATCTTGGTGGCTCATGGTTGATTTCGGCTCAGGTCACGATCCCAGAGTTATAGGATCAAGCTCTGTGTTGGGCTCTGCCCTGAGTGTGGAGCCTGCTGAAGAGTCTCTCTCTCTCTCTCTCTCTCTCTCTCTCTCTCTCTCTCTCCCTCTGCCCGTCTCTCCTGCTCACACTCTCTCTCTAAAATAAAAAAAAATAATAATAAAAATGTCATTTTTTGATTCTGAGGTAAGATAGCTTGACAGATTGTTAAAAGCGCAGTAGTCGAGAAATACAATTTACAATAAATCTTTCAAGAAATGAATTAAAATTCCTTCCAAAAAGCTTCTCAACTCCCCAGCCTTAAATTCTAACCTTTCCAAGAGACATATGCAATATTTTTTTCCCTTTGTATGGATTTTATTTTTTAGAGCAGTTTTAGGTTCACAGCAAAATTGGGTGGAAAGTACAGAGTTCCATAAATCTCCTGCCCTTACACAAGCAAGCCTCCACCACTCTCAACAGCCTGCACCAGAGTGGTGCATTTGTTACAGTCAATGAACCTACACTGACGTGTCCTTATCACCCAAAGTCCATAGTTTATATTAAGTTCCCCCCTGCTATAAATTTTGACAAATTATATAGTGACATGTATCCACCATTATAGTATCATATAGAAGTTTCACTGCCCTAAAAATCCTATTTATCCCTCCCTTCCCCCTAATGTCTGGCAACCACTGATCATTTTACTGTCTTGCAATATTTTTGAGAGAATTTTCTTTGTCATTTAATCGGAAAACATTTCTAAATGATCTTCTAAGACATGACTATAAGGCTCTCTAATAAAATAGCATAGAACTACATTTCCACGAATCACGAGGCCTTCTTGCGTTAAAGCAAAAAGTAGACAATGATGCAATTGGGGGATGTGGTTATAACTTGGATTATTCTCTTCACATAATGAAGTTTTATAAGGAATATAGTATCTGTTCCTACTTCCTGCAGCCCAGGATGTGATTGTGCCAAACTAGTTTGTACGACACAGTGGCGAGCAAAGCCACAAACATCCCATATTTAAATGTTTAGAAAGACCCACTGTGTATGATAGATTATAGCCAGGGAGCATCTTGTCTTCTGCAAGAAGAAAAAATTCACTTTTTGTTCACTGAGGAATTAGAAAACATAAAGTACATTGTTTTTTAATCATGTTGCTGTCAGTCTGGACCTATTTTGAGACTGGATATTTAAGACAGCTATCCTAGTTTGTTTTGAATTATTTAGTATTGTTTCTTTAGTGCTTTATTATATATATATATTTTTTTTTTAAATGGGTTTTTTTGTTTTTTTGGTTTTTTTTGGGGGGGGGGGTAATTTCAAACTCACAGTTTGCACAAACAGAAATTATAGCAAGAACATCCATAAACTCTTTACCCGGATTCATCTACTAACATTTTACTCCATTTGCTTTATCAGTTATGTAAGTGATTTCTTTCTTTTAGAGGTAATATTTACATTATATGTTATGTATGAAATATTTTCTGAATCATTTGAGGGTATATTATATACCTCATCGTCTTTTACCCCTAAATAGTGTGTATATCCTAATAGGGACTTTCTCTTAAATGACCAAGACAGTAAATTTAACTTTAATATAATACCTTTGTCTACTTTTCTGTTCATATTCCGATTTTTTCAATTGGCCCAATAATGTCCTTTGTAGCGTTCTTCCCTTCCTCTAGAGGGCCTAGTCTAGGGTCAGGTATTATATTTAGTTGCCATGTCTTTTCACCTCTTTTATTTTATTTATTTATTTTTTAAGTTTGTTTATTTATTTATTCTGAGAGAGACAGAGACAGCACAAGCAGAGGGAGGGGTAGAGAGAAAGGGAGAGGGAGAATCCCAAGCAGGCTCCACACGTCGGCGCAGAGCCCAAAGTGGGGCTCAAACCCACAAACTGTGAGATCATGACCTGAGCCAAAACCAAGAGTTGGACGCTTAACAGACTGAGCCACCCAGGAGTCCCTCACCTCTTTTAATCTGGAACATTTCCACTGCCCTTTTTAAGAATACAGCCCCACCACCCCTTTCAAAAACGGAATATTACGTTTTCAGGTTTGTCTGATATTTTCCCAGAAGTCTATGGAAACAGCCCTCTCTAATCTGAGCTGTTTGAAGCTGTGCTGGAGAATAATGGTTTCTCCTTTTCTTCTGCTTTTCAAATTTCACACATGTGTCTCCATTGGCGGGATTTAACCTGGAAACATTTAAGGAAAAGTCTTCTGGAAAATGGAATTCTAAACTTTCTCCCACAGTGCACAGAGGGGTGGCAATAGTGCTAAGTTGACCATGGAGAAGCTGGGGATAGAACAAAGAAGACCGTGAACTCCCCGTCCTCATGGAGCGTACTGTCTCCAGGGAGATCTATAAGTGCCATGAGGGAAACACAGGGCTGTAACCCAGAATAACAGGGGCACTCTCTCGGGGCACAGAGAACTGAAAGATGACAAGGAGCCACAGCTATGTGAAGGGTGGGGTGCGATGGGCTTGACTTTCTAGGTAGAGAAGTGGCCAGGACAGCGGGTCCCCTAGCAGAAAAGAGCTTGGTATATTTTTAAAACAACAGGAGATCAATATGACTGGAATTTGGTGGAGCTTGGCATTATTTTATGGTGGAGAGGATGGCAGAGGTTGTATTGTGCTGGGGTTTATAGGACCTAGTGATCAACTGGCATTTTGTTCAAAGTGAAATAGAAATGTTCCTACCCCATGTGGCACCTTTGGGCAAATTAGAAAAGAGCATCCACTTCTCAAAGCATTTCCATCTTGTTGGGAAATTGTTGTAAAATACTTTTAGTAGAACAAGGCACTTCACTGAAATCTGCCAGAGAATACTTGTAATAAATACAAAATTTTGGGGCACCTGGGTGGCTCAGTCAGTTGAGCGTCTGACTGCGGCTCAGGTCATGATCTCACGGTCCGTGAGTTCGAGCCTCACATTGGGCTCTGTGCTGACAGCTCAGAGCCTGGAGCCTGTTTCAGATTCTGTGTCTCCTTCTCTCTCTGACCCTCCCCCATTCATGCTCTGTCTCTCTCTGTCTCAAAAATAAATAAACGTTAAAAAAAAATTTTTTTTTAAATACAAAATTTACAGTGTTCCAATTTGAAAGGCAGTCTTCCAAAGGGTGGGTTGTTCTACTACAACCTGTACAACTGCATATTGCAGCCTCCATGGGGAGTCATAGAAGGCTTTCTGTGGGGAAGTTGAACAATCCTGTGTTGTCCCTCTGTGGAGGGGACACAAGGAGAGGAGAGGATTTCAGATGAGGTGTTTTGCAGGCAGATCCTACAATATTTTAGAAGCAAAGAGACTGGATGAAGGAGATAGGAAAGAGGATGAGATGGTGATGACTCATCAGGTTTGAGGGTAGCAGTGCCATTTTGCTGAGATGGGCACAACTGGGAGAAGACGGGGGCCTATGGGTGGGGAGAACAAAGAAATCAAGGAGTAATTAAAATCCAGGCGTTTGCCATCTCCCCTTGAATGCTCTTTTCAACTAAAAGTTTACCAAATTCTTAACTTTTTAAAAAATAAATATCCTTGAAAAACTTACCCATTAGAATCAAGGACAATTATAAACCTTTCAGGTTTATCAAATTGGGTAAAACTCAAATATTACCAATATTTTCAAGTTCCTCTATGTTTTAAGTATTCTGCCAGAGACTTTACATACCTTATCTCATTTCCTCTGCTCAGCAGTCCATGAGGTAGTTCCCATTTTATAGAGGAGATGTGAGGCTCAGAGAAAGATCTTATCACTGGATTTGAACATGGTGCCATGGTTACAGGTCCTAGTCACAAGTTGATCCTACTGCCTTAGTCCCTTGTTGATTTCAGCTTTATCAGTGCTATCCAAGAGTACATTCTGCAACGAAGGAAATATTTTATATCTGCACTGTCCAGTAGTCATGTGGCTATTAAGTACTTGAAATGTGGTCAGTGTGACTGAGGAACTGAATTTTTAATAACTACATGTGGTTAGTGGCTACCATATTTGTCAGTATAGCTCTAAATCAGTGAGGTCCAAAGAGGGTTGTGCTACAACCCAGGGAAGGTACAGAACACGCAGAGTGCAGAAAGAAAACACAAACAATGTTTTACATAATTACTTCTGATTTTTTGTGTGTATGTTTTATAATGTACCTAATATAGATATACTAGGTATATAATAATAGATGTATATCTGCATACCATATATTACATACATTATTACATATGCAATTAATATACATCCTATACAATTTTTATCTAGCACTTACATAGCACTTACCATGTACCAGGCACTATACTTTACAAATATTAACTCATTTCACCTTCATAATGAGACTATGACGTAGATACTTTCATTATAGTTCTTTTAGTTTCTAACTCCATGCATTTTACGTTAAGCTAAATAAGTATGCTGGGAAGGGAGAGAGGGCAAATATGTTCACTGATGGCTGAATGACCAAAAATGTTTGGTGACTAGACATAGCAATTCCTAATCTCAAAATTTAAAGAGATTTTGGAGATGATCAAGCCCATCTTTTTCCCCACTGAAATGTGCTTTGCACATAGAGGGATGAGGCTGAATGAAGGTGGGGTAGGGTGATGGTTGAGACAAGTGTCCTGGAGACATTTGTACTTGTCTACAGAGACAACCACAGCTAACATATGTTAAGATTTGTGTAATGATCCTAAAAGTTTCCCCATTAAAAAAAGTTCATCCTTGGGGCGGGCACCTGGGTGGCTCAGTAGGTTGAGCTCCAACTTTGGCTCAGGTCATGATCTAGTGATTTGTGAGTTCGAACCCCAGATTGGGCTCTGCGCTGACAGTTCAGAGGCTGGAGACTGCTTCAGATTCTGTGCCCCCTCTCTCTCTGCCCCTCCCCCCTAGCTGTCTCTCTCTCTCTCTCTCTCTCTCTCTCAAAAATAAAAAATAAAAACATTAAAATTTTTTAAAGTTCACCGTTGCTAGTTTTGTTCTAGCTACTAATTAAAAAAAAAATTTATTTTTGTTTCTGAGATGTTGAAATAGGAGAGGATAGGAGCCGAAGACCTAAAGATGATAGAATCCCACATCAAAAGAAAGCGGATCAGGATCAAGGCCTGCTCATGTTCCCTTGGTGGGTGCTCAGTTATGTGCAGCTCGGATGCTGGCGGCTCTAATTCAAGAACTGTCAAACAAAGGTTAAATATTCTTGAAATAATACCCGAATCTAATTTACACCTACACACTTTTTGTGTTGAGTATGCCGCAGTCCCCTTCCCCCATTCCTTGTCCATTCTCAGACATCTTTGATATTTCTGCATGTACCCATCAGCGCGCTTAGCAAACAGTTGCTGCGGTATGAGGAAGGGCGGGTTAACCTTATATACTATCATCACTGTTTCCAAGCCTGTTGAAGTAGGTAGATGAGGTTTTGCAGCGTCAGAGAAAAGTTCTGGGAAGACGAGAGTTCTAAGGCAGGCAATAAAGGCATGCCCTTAAAGGGCTGTGCAAAGTACATGGGGTAGGTGTTGTAACCGCAGTCCTTTCGGTTTCAAGAGGTAGGGGCTTTACGGAGAGCAAATGAAACATGTGATGGGCAGGAACGCCGCGCTAAGCGGAACTAGCAAACAGACGTACGCCCGGACGCCTTTGCGAATCTACATTTACAAAGCCTGTCTTTCCCGCCTGTAGAAAGTTCTTAAGTTCCCTGGGGAGGCCCGTTCGTGGTAGGGGAAAGGGAACCCAGCCTTCCTTCCCTTCTTCCCAAGAACCTCGTAAAGAGATGAACAATCCTTTCCAAAGGAATGCCAGAGCCACGCAAACCAGGTAAGCCTTCCCACGTGCACCCGAGGGGCCCCGGAGAGCCTGACTGCACAAGGAGCGGAGGAACGAACCCTCTGCCTCGGACTGCCTAGGTGGGTGTGTCCACTACAGAGGCCCCGCCCCCTCGAGCACGTCGCGCGGGCCGCACGGGCGGGGCGAGGGAACAAGCAAGAAAGGGCGGGGTAGTGAGTGGTGTGGGTGTGCTCGTGCCCGAGCGCTCGCGTCTGGCGTGTGGGCGGCGGCGCGCCCGTGCACGCGCAGGGGAGAGGCCAGCCCCGGCGGCCGTTGTGGGGTTCGACTGGAGGGGCGGGGGAGTCACCTGCGAGCGGCTGTGCCGGTCGTCCGCCCGCCCGCCGCGTCCGGATCGCGCCGCCTGCGCGGGGCCGCTGGCTGCACACACCCTGGGAGACTGGGGCGGAGGAACGGGCAGAGTCCGCGCCCGGCGCCCGGGACGACGAGGAGTCGGACCTTCGCTGCCGTCGCCGCCGCCCGCGCCCGGCCGGGTAGGTGAAGCCCGAGGTTGGTTGTGCGCCCGTCCCTGGCGGGCCGGGAGAGGAGAAGCGAAACTTTCCGGCGCTTGCCTCCGCGGTCTCCGGGCCGTCTGCGGCGCGGGGAGGTGTCGTCGTCGCGGGCGGCGGCCGACGCCATGTTGGGGTCTGTGAGAAACGGGGCGCTCCCGGGCCGCTCCCCGCGCGCTGGCGTTGGCCCGCGGGCGCCGGCAGCGAGCCTCGCCCGCCCGTAGAACACAGCCGCCTGCGCCCGCGGGCTCGGGGGCCGTCCGGAGGGTCCGCGCTGGTGCCTGCCGGGGCCGCGGGACCGCGGGCGGGGGGCGGGCCGAGGCGCCAGCGGGGCCCCGAGGTCCGGCGAGAAGAGAAGTTGCGGGGCGTGAGGACTGGGGTCCGGTTCGCGGCCGGTGGCGTCCTGGGGCCCCATCGTTTTTCTTTCCGAAAAGTTTGCAGTGTCTGGGCATCAGGGACGGTGTAAGTCGAACAGCATATTTTTATGTGACTTGGCAAAATACGGCACCGCAGAATTTGCTCGGATAGAAGCGTTGGCTCCAACGCATTGTTTATTTCGAGTCTTTTAAAGTTGTATGATCTTCTGCCGAATTTATTTTTTCTTTTTTTTAAAATGTTACGGAGGGCCAACAGCTTGCTGCTCATGTTGCTTGAATTCCCTTGTGTGTTCTTTCATCATAGCAATCACTTGTGAGTGTGCGATGGCAATGGTAGTATTAAGGTTACAGATAACTAAACCCTTTTGTAAGACTCACAAAGTATGTAAGTTGTTAAATAGCTTCTTTGTTGTGTTTTATAGTACGTTACAGAGGAGACTAAAGACTTACGAACTTTGAGGGACTTACAGGCATGTGTCATAAGGTGAAGTGATCTTTTTTCATTACGAAGTTTTTTTTCTCCTTTTCATTTTTTAAAGGTGCATGCCTGCCATTTTTTTTGAGCATTTACCTTTTTCTGTATTCTCGTGGCTCACGGGGTCCTCAGGTTAATTCAGTATTAACGAAGGCTTCTATTTTTAATCTATTTGGGTCCTGACGGCGCTGGAGGTGAATGGTATTAAGTTTCTGTCCTTAATTGGAAAGCACATGCTATCGCCTCAAAAAATAAAACTGGTGTACTCACCAAGGCATCAGAGATTCAGCTGGAATTACCCCAGTAAATGAATGTAAATTGATATTTTTAAACAGAGGCATCTTAGCTTTAAAATTCTGTTAAATGAACTGAGGGGACTCTTAACCACAAGTAAGATAAACCCTAAATCATGTCTTGGAGAATTTCTTTTCTTAATCTAAAGGTAAAGATAGTTTCTGCTCAGATTTGGTTGCTAATTTCCTTAGTTCTTAAAAAAAAAAAAAAATCCTTTTTGTTTTGCTTCATTGTCAAGTAAACACCATTATACACATTTGTTTTTCTGGATGAAGAATTAACCTAGAAATGAGGTGACTTAACTAACTTCACAGATCTAGCAACCAAACTGGTATTTCACTGAGGTCTTTAGGATTCTGAAGCCTTCTTGTTTTTCCTGTAGCATAACTTTGTAGAATACATAACTCCCAGTTGTGGGGCAATCTCTGTCCACCTTGTCTCCTCTGTCTTTGCTGCTCTTCTTGATTTTAGTTCTTCAGTATACTTATTTCCTAGAGAGCTGACTGACAGGGGTTCTTGTGGTGAAATTTTCACTTGAGCCTAACTTTTTGAAACCTTTCCTATGCTGTTCTCCTTACCATAACCCCCTTTTCTCCTCAAGAATAAATCACTTATCACATTGCATTCCAATAAATATTACATTGATCTGTCTTCGCACCTCCTTGACCACAGACACCGCACGGAATCTGATTTACGTCTTCATCCCCAGTGTGCCGAGAACACAGCAGATGCTCACTCAGTAAAGGTTTGAATGGATGAAGACACACATGTCCCATATAAATGTACTTCATGAATTTCTTATTAAATTGCCCTTTCCATGGGCATAGAAGTTAAATCTTCTCTAATGCCTCTTTCTTTCTTTTTTTCTTTCTTTCAGAATTTGTTAACTCAATAAATTTTGGCCTAGGGATACAGAACTTGAATGTTTATGAAATTTCCATGTAGATAATGGGCTGAAGTATAATCAACAAAGAAGAAGCAGTGTGTCAGCAAAAGAATAATCATTTTAAAGTGTAAAATATAGAGAGAATGCCGGATAAATTTGAAGGTCATGTTTATACATTGAAGCTCTTTGGTAGAGCAACTCTCATTTCTCTGTCAATTTTTCAGAATTGTCTTAAAATTTTGGTTTAGAATGCCTTACTCGATGCAAAGCATTTAAAAATTGCTTTTCTATTGATAAGCTTATCTTTGAGAACTGGCTTTGTATGCCAGCTGCATGCTTAATAGCAATGTTCTTGTTGGCTTAACTGAATAAAGCATATATGTAGATACACTTTCAGAGTGCTGTTTCAAGTTGCAGGTCTCTCTAGGTGAAGGGGTTTAGTAATTCTATAATGAAATTACTGTAGAATTTGAGGTCAATTTTCTGCCCCCATCCAAAGTAACTTTCTCTCCAATTGATCCATAAACCAAAAATTGGTATGCTCAATTTGGGAAGCATTCAAGTAGTTGCTGTGAGTGCTAGAAAAAGCAGGTTGCTTATATGATAGACTTGAACAAATAACCAACAAATTTGAATTCTAGCTCTCCTCCTTACTAGCTTGTGACTCCTGAACAAGTTGCTTCATTTCTCTAAACTTCACTGGACTCATTTTTGAAATGGACACAAATATTGCCTCAAAGAGTTGTGAGGATCTACTAAAATATGTTTGTGAAAGTGCCTGGTGCATGATACTCAGTAAGTTATATTAGCAAATGAACAAAGTGGCTGTCATTTACATAGAATCATAGAATTTTAAAAGGAAGCAACCTTAGAAATAGGCAGTTTAGTTCTCAGCCTTGCCGGCACATTAGGATTCCTTGAGGAGCTTCTTAAAAATACTGATGCCTGAACTCCACCCTAGAACAAATCAGAATTACTGACTTTGGGGTCAGGCATAGGTAGTTTTGCCTGTTTTTTGTTTGTTTGTTTGTTTGTTTTGTTTTTTTTAAACCACCCGTGATTTTAATGTTCTGTCAGAGTTTGAGAATCATTGATTTAATTCATTATCCCATCTCCTTATTCTCCTCATTTCTGGTTGAATCAAATGCAGAGAGAAGTTAAGTGCCACCCAGATTCCTATCTCTCAGGCTGAAAAGGATGTATCTGAGTCAAAGGAAAGTAAAGGATTGCAGAGGTTAAAGTAACAGTTATAGTCATTTCAGACCATAAAGGTGGGCCACATTTGTAACTACAGTTCACTAACTCCAGTGACCTTCACCTCTACTCTACATCAGTAACCTACGTGGATGACTGAGTTACTTAACCTTGTCATCATCCTTAACTACCTCAAGTCTTAAAATCACCAGAGGTGATGATTCAAGAGCCCGTGTTTCTGTTTCTGTTTTCCATCATACCTGATGAACCAGCTTTGTGTCCTCATTGTCACCTCCCAGGCTGTTATTTTTCTTCCTTCTTTCCAGTACTGAACCTTATAGTTCATATTCTGTGAACTCACTAGCACCTCATATTCTTCTCCTTGACCTTTGCTGTGTATAACTGGTCAATTCTCAACCTGTAAATACCGCCATTTCCTTTTTCTGCCTAGCACTCCTGATAAAAGTCACAGCTTTGGTAACTTAAATATTTCTTTTCCAGCTGCCTGTGTACTAGTTGCTTTCTAATCCTTTTCTCATCCCAAAGTTGACTCATTTTCTCTGTTCTGTTTTTACTTTAACTCAGGTTGCAAACCCCAATCTTGACATTGTTGTCTCTTAGAGATGAACATGCTTCCTTCTAATATGATTAAGATTTTGTGATGTGAATTTTCTATTTTCCTCTTTGTATCAACTTTTTCATCTTTCTTTCTTTACATTTTTTGTAAGTGGAGCTATCCTTTTTTTTTTTTAATTAAAAAAAAAATATTTTTATTTATTTTTGAGACAGAGAGAGACAGAACCTGAGCAGGGGAGGGGCAGAGAGAGAGGGAGACACAGAATCCGAAGCAAGCTCCAGGCTCTGAGCTGTCAGCGCAGAGCCCAACGTGGGGCTCAGACTCACAGACTGTGAGATTGTGACCTGGGCCGAATTCGGACGCTTAACCGACTGAGCCAGGTGCTCCTATCCTTAATTCTTTATACTTGTTTAATTTAACAGTAGTTGGGGGGAGGGGGGGAATTAAAAAGATCTTTTTTTTTTTTTTATCAATTGTACCTATAACTTTGCATTTGTTTTTTTACACCTGATTTTTTCTACATGTTCTTTGCGTTTTGTTACTTAAGAAGGTTTATTCTTTTTTTTTTTTATTTTTTTTATTTTTTTTATTTTTTTTCAATGTTTTTTATTTATTTTTGGGACAGAGAGAGACAGAGCATGAACGGGGGAGGGGCAGAGAGAGAGGGAGACACAGAATCCGAAACAGGCTCCAGGCTCCGAGCCATCAGCCCAGAGCCTGATGCGGGGCTCGAACTCACAGACCGCGAGATCGTGACCTGGCTGAAGTCGGACGCTTAACCGACTGCGCCACCCAGGCGCCCCCTTTTTTTTTTTTTTTTTTTAATCAGAGAATATGTGTTCATTATAAAATAATTAGGCAGTACAGGAGTGCCTGGGGGGCTCAGTGGATTAAGCGTCCGACTTTGGCTCAGGTCATGATATCACAGTTCATGAGTTTGAGCACCCTGCATTGGGCTCCACACTGACAGCTCTGAGCCTGGAGCCTGCTTTGGACTCTGTCTCCCTCTCTCTCTGGCCCTCCCTCACTCGCACTTTGTCTCTCTCTCAAAATGAATAAAAACATTAAAAAAATAACAATTGGGCAATATTGGCATATTTTACCCTAGTGCTCAGAGACAACCTATACTAAATTTTCGATGTGTATTTTCTAGACTTAAAAAGAAAAAAAGTTTATATGTGCTGTTTAGAAACCTTTATTTAAGAAACTGCCTTATTTAACAACTTTCCACATTAAATATTAATCTCTGTTCTGTCAAGAAAATCCATTATATAGATAATGCCATTATTTACTTAACCAGTCTCCTATTGTTGAATGTTTAGGTTATTTCTGACTTTTCAACATTACTAAGACAAAGCCACAGTATGTGAATAACTTTGTACAATGATTTAAATTTTTTTGCATATATACTTGGAAATAGAATTTTTGTGTAAACTTTCTAAAGTGCTTCTGTTGCCAAAAATGGTATTCAGAAAAGTTGTTCCAGTGTGTTTTGTCAAGAATATGAGTGCCCATTTTCCCCATATCATGGAGAGGTGAATAATACATCATTTCCCTTTTTATTTCTTTGATTAGTACTGAGAACCAACATTTTTCTATTTACTGGTCATTCTTATTTGTTTTGGAAATTGCCATTTGTATCTTACCCATTTTTCTTTGGGGATATTTTACTTTTTTCTTATTGATTTAATTACATGGGCCCTTTGTATCTTAAAAATGTTGACCCTTTGTCATAGGTTACAGATATTTTTCTTAACATTAATGCTTTTTCCTTTCAATGTTGAAGTTTTAAAATTTTATGTGGTAGATGTTTTCTTTTAAGATATTTGGCTTTTCATGTTACATTTAACCATTCCTGTCTATGGCTAGGAATTTAGATTCCATTTTCACTATTAGAGTTAATGCCAGAGGGAAAATTTTTTATGCACAGATGTGTGCCCCTCCCCCTGCCCTCCTCAAGAGTTTCTCAGGATAAATTTCTGTGATTAAAAATTCCAGGGTCAAAGGGCATTGCTTTCTGAAGTATTTTATTATTATACATTACCATTAGTCCTCGATTTGTCCACATGTTTCACTGCTTATTGTGGCCTTTTGGCACAATAAGGTTATTTAGTCTGTGAGGCTTGTGAGACATGTGCAATTATGTTGAAAAGGTGCTTTGTGCTCTGTTTTCTCCCCTTCTCTTGCTTCCTCTCTAGGTGTTCCTGAGAGGTCAGTCCTTTGCACTCTTCTTTCTTCCAGAGTATCAGTCAGTATCTCTACATGAATGACTACTCCATCTTTTTAGTCCTGGAGCTCCCTGCTCATCCTAGCATTTCTGTTTGTCTGACAGATGTCTGTCTTGTGGATATGCTGAAGGTACTTCAAGATAAATATGTCCCAAACTGATTTCTTGTCCCTCCTGAAGCAAAACCAGCACCTGCCAGTGGCTTATGCTTAGACCTTTGAAGTCATCTTTCACTCACTTTTCATCCACATGTTCAGTTGGTCTCTAAATACTGTCCTCTATACCTCACTAATTCTCTCTTCCCCTTCTTATTTCTGCTGTTAATTATTGTGACTCAGGCTTTTGTTAATTTTCTGGGTTTTTGGGTTTTTTTGTTTGCCTTCAGTCTAGTTTCAGGAGTCTCTCCAGTCCATCCTGTGTACTGCTTTTGTATATGGATTGATATTTTCCTATTTGAAGGCCTTAATCTTCCTGTTGCCTGTATAATAAAGTCTAAACTGTTCAGTCTGATACTTACTTTTCTTTGCGGTTTGCTTTTCCCTATCTTACCAGATTTCTATTCAACCACTGTACTTTCTCCTGGCCCTACCCCCTCTAGCATGGACTCAACTGTTTCTTCTGTGGGGAAAATGTTTGTACATCATCGTCCCCCTTGTCTTCCTCTCTCCCTCTCCCCCAAATAGTTTGACCTACTATTGCATTAAGGCCCAGCTTGAATTTCTAGTCATTATAGAGTTGTTTCTAGATGTTCCCCCTGTCTACAGTTATCTCCCAACTAAACTTTTTGGCCCTGGGCTTTATCACTCTTAATTTTTTGAAAATATTTTTAGTTTGTTCTTCTCTGCTCCTTTATTTTTTTTTTATAATGTTTAGTATTTATTTTTGAGAGAGAGACAGCATGAGCGGGGAAGGGCCACAGAGAGGGGGAGACACAGACTCTGAAGCAGACTCCCGGGTTCTGAACTGTCAGCACAGAGCCCAATGCAGGGCTTATACTCACAAGCCATGAGATCATGACCTGAGCCAAAGCCAGACATTTAACCGACCGAGCCACCCAGGCGCCCCTAGTTTTGAGTGCTTCTTTTATCACTACTTTGTACAAAGTAAGGGTCAATAAATGTTTGCTACTACTTCATGTTTATTGAAAGTTAATACTAGTTTTACCAGCTTCCTCGCTGCTTAGACCAAAAATCTGTGGAGTTAATTTCAGCTTTATTCTTCCATATCTAGTCAGTCATAGCAATCCTGGACCTGATCTCTATTCTTTCTTTTTCTGTTGCAAACTTCACTCTTATCAATTCTTACCAGACCACTCCTTCCAAAAGCTTCAGAAAAAACTGTGAGGAACAAAAACTCACCGTAGTCTTGTTTTTTCCTCTCCCCATTTTTCTACTAAATGTCTCTGTCTAGCCTCGGCTGCAGACGTACGTGTGAATTTCTGTCTTATTTTATTTATAATGTTTATTTTTAAGAGAGAGACAGAGTGGAGCGGGGGAGGGGCAGAAAGAGGGGAAGATACAGAATCTGAAGCAGGCTCCAGGCTCCAGGCTGTCAGCACAGAGCCTGAAGTGGGGCTCAAACTCACGAACCGTGAGATCATGACCTGAGCTGAAGACAGACGCTCAACAAACTGAGCCACTCAGGCACCGCACATGTGACTTTTTTTTTTGAAACAGATATTTTCCTGTAGAGCTTTGTGCCTTTACCATTGTTTTACTTTCTGAGGTTCCACATATTGTTCACACCTATTTCAAGTGTTCAAATGCTACATTCTTTAAGCCATATCTTCACTCTTCCTTTTTTGCTTCCTTACCACTTTATTATTTTTATCACAGTATTTATCTTATTGTGCTTTTCATTAAAATTTTGTGGTAACGTGTCTTGATTCCCAGCATCTCATTCATTCTTTCCCTCTGACACAAAGCATAAAGCCTTGAATGTGGTGAGCAGATTATAACTGCTTTGAAAAATACTAAAGAAAATTTATTAGGGATGTGATGGAATAATCAACTCCACAGTAGCATTTTAGTTGAGCTTTACTAGCTTTGTTTTTCAATATTATACGGTGGGTTTTTTGTTGTTGTTTTCAGCAGTCAGCCCTGTACAGCTGCCCCTGTACAAATACTTTTTGAAATGATGCACTTTTTTATCTGAATTTTGTTGATGGTAAAAATATGCACACATCATCATTTTTTGTTTGCTAACTAAACAGCTGTGCTTCTTGGCAAGAGAAGAAATAATTTTTATATATTATCATGAGATTGAGATTTTTTTAAAACAGGATCTGCCATGCTCAATACTTAGAATTTATAATTAGATGCTAGCTGAATGGACCTGAACATTTGCTTGTAAATTTAAATTCTGTGGGTCTAGTGAAGCAGTTGATGTATAGGGTGTGGTTCCTGTTTTCTGTGAATATTAGTACAGATGTCAAAAATGAAGTCTTTGATTTTCTTTAAACTCTAGGTTGAGAAGCTTCTGCTTCTGCTGGTTATACTCACCTCAGTACAGATTGATGGCATATATATGCAAGCATTTTTGTAAGTGTTTTGGGGAATACAAAATTGTACGAAATAATATTCTTCTAGGAACCTCCAAATATTTTAGGGAAAAGTAGGTATATAAATCTTGATTCAAACCTGATAGAACATAAAGTGCCGTGAAGTGGTACAGATAAAATGATAGGAGAATTTAAAGATGAAACAATATCTCTGGGTGTGAAGCTACTGAGCTGACTACATCTTGAAGAATTGGTAAGATTTCAGAATGGCAGGGGAGAGGGGCACATATTGGGCTCAGAGGTAGGTGAGGAAGCCAGAGTATATTCTAGGAACAGGTGGTAATCTGGTTTGATTATAATAGAACATATAGAAAGAGGTAAAACTAGAAAAATAGACTGAGGACAAGCTTAGGCATGACTGATGGGCTTTGAATGCCAGGTTAAAGATTTTTTATTTGATTTGGTTGGCCAGGGAACCTTTGGTTTTTGAATAAGGAGTTAACCTGATTATAGTATAGTTAAAGAATATTAATCTTGCCTTGGGTTATATGGCTTAAATGCTAGTTAAAGTCTGGAGGTCTTGTTTAAAACCTGAGGTCCTTATTCTTCCCTCTATCTCCAACTTTTCTAAAGATCTTTTGTAACTCCCAGTGTCTTTATTCTGTTTTTCCAATTTTTTTAAAATTCTCAACTATGACTTAGTTCTTACACACCATGGTGAATTTCTCTACCAAGCCTAACCTGTTTGAAATTGCCTTTACTGACACCCTAAAGTAGTCACAGCTTTTACTTTTTACTCCCTTATAGTATTTGAATGATTACTTTTAGCATTTTAATACTTATTACCATATTTCAGTTCTTTTCCTCAGTGGCTTTCCCCAAATACATAATAAGGTTCACATAAGTTAAATATTTCTATAATGTTTATTTCTGAAGGTAACAATGTATATTAGAAAAAAATTGCATTTTTATAAAAACTAGCTGTGAGACCATGGGAAAATTGTTTATACATGACTCAATTTATTTTTTTGTAAAACGTATGTAATTACCACTTAACAAAATTTAGATCATTAAAACAGTAAAATGTGGAAATGCCTAACACTTGTATAGGTGTTGAGTACATGTTAATTTTTCTTTTTTCCTTTTCTGGCTAAGCCTGTAGAATAATGCATTTGAGTCTGCTCTTCAGTAATGGGCAGATTGGTGCCTAGAGGAGACTTCTTAAAAAATTACTGTGGCTTCTCTCTATATGTGGTTTAAAATTTTGGTTTCAGTTCCTCTCAACTCAGCTTTATATGAGTTTAAAATTAAAATACAAAAGCTTGTCCCTCTTTTTCTTATCTAAGAAATGTACTTTTTAAAAAATCATTACTAATTTCTGTAATATGTTGTGGAAGAGTGTTCAAGATGCTGGCATAGGAACTCCCTCCTCCGATGGACACATCAAATCTACAGCTACCTATGGGACAGTTTCCTCTGAATAAAACTTGAAAACTAGCCAAACAACTCCTTCACAACAAACTGTTAAAAGGACCACATTGAGACAGGTAGAAAAGGCAGAGATACAGTCTTGCCAAAAACTCCACCCTCATTGTGGGAACCCTCAGTTGGGATGGATCTCACAAATGGAGCTTCTCCCTGAGGAACCAGGGGGTTCTGCCCTGATAAAGTAATGATCATAAAGATGCTCACTGAACTTGGGAGAAGAATGAACCCAGTGAAGACTTCAGAGATAGAGAAGTAAGAAAGTACTAAACAAGTCACAGAACTGAAGAATACAATAAGTGGACTGAAAAATACTCTAGAGCTGTTCAGCAGCAGACTAGATGAAGCAGAAGAAGGGATCAGTAGTCTAGAAGTCAGGGGAGTGTATAACTCACCCCAACACAGCAGCAAAAAGAAAAAAGAATTCTAAAAAATGAAGATAGTTTAAATGACCTATTGGATAATATCAGGCAGAATAGCATTTGCATTATCAGGGTCCCAGAAGGAGAAGAAAGGAGAGAAAACTTATTTGAAGACCTAATGGCTGAAAACTTTCTTAACCTGGGAAGGAAACAGACATTCAGATCAGGGAAGCCCAGAGAGTTCCAAATGAGATGAACCCCAAAAGACCCACACCAAGACATATTGTAATTAAAATGTTCGGGGTACCTGGGTGGCTCAGTTAGTTAAGCATCCGACTTCAGCTCAGGTCATGATCTCACTGTTCATTAGTTCAAGCCCCACATCAGGCTCTCTGCTATCAGCGTAGAGCCTGCTTCAAATCCTCTTCCCCTTTCTCTCTCTGCCCTTACCCCACTCAAGTGCACTTTCTCTCTCTCTCTCAAAAATAAGTATAAATTAATAAATAAGTAAAATGTAAAAAATTAGAGCACCTTAAAAGCAGCAAGAGAAAAAACAACTGGTAACAAAAGAAGGCACTGTCAGCGTACTTTTCAGTAGAAGCTTTGCACACCAGAGGGGAGTGTGGCACAGTGTATTGCAATGCCGAAAGGTAGTAGTAACTTTCAACGAAGAATGCTCTACCTGACAAGGTTATCATTCAGAATTGAAGGAGAGAGTTTTTCCAGATAAGCAAAAGCCTGCTTCAGATTCTGTATCTCCCTCTCTCTCTCTGACCCTCCCCCATTCGTAGTCTCTCTCAAAAATAAAAACGTTAAAAAAAATTTTTTTAATAAAAAAAAAAGAACATCCTATCAAAGAATGAATTGGTTAACGAGGAAATTAAAAAGTACATGGAAGCCAATGAAAATGATAACATGACAGCCCAAAACTTGTGGGATGCAGCAAAAGCAGTCATAAGGGGGAAATATATGGCAATCCAGGCCTTCCTAAAGAAGAAAAAAGGTCTCAGATACACAATCTAACCTTACACCTCAAAGAGTTGGAAAAAGAACAGCAAATAATACCCCAAACCAGCAGAAGACAGGAAGTAATAAAGATTAGAGCAGAAATCAATGCTATCAAAATTTTTAAAAACCAGTAGAACAGATCAGTGAAACCAGAAGCTGGTTCTTTGAAAGAATTCACAAAATTGATAAACCAGTGGCCAGTTTGATCGAAAACAAAAAGGAAAGGACCCAAATAAAATCAGGAATGAAAGAGGAGAGATCACAACCAACACTGCAGAAATACAATAATAAGAGAATATTGTGAGCAACTATATGCCAATAAAATGGGCAATCTGGAAGAAATGGACAAATTCCTAGAAACATATAAACTACCAAAACTGAAACAGAAAGAAATAGAAAATTTGAACAGACCCATAACCAGTAAAGAAATCGAATCCATAATCAAAAATCTCCCAACAAACAAGAATCCAGGACTGGTTGGCTTCCCAGGGAAATTCTACCAAACATTTAAGGAAGAGTTAACACCTATTCTCTTGAAGGTGTTCCAAAAAATAAAAATGGAAGGAAAACTTCCAAACTTGTTCTTTGAGGCCAACATTACCTTGATTCCAAAACTAGACAAAAACTCCACCAAAAAGGAGAACTATAGACCAATTTCCCTGATGAACATGGATGCAGAAATTCTCAACAAGATGCTAGCCAACCAGATCCAATAATACTTTAAAAGAATTATTCACGATGATCAAGTGGGACTTACACTTGGGATTTAGGGCTGGTTCAGTATCCACAAATCAATCAATATGATACATCACATTAATAAAAGAAAGGACAAGAACCACATGATCCTCTCAATAGATATAGAGAAAACATTTGACAAAATACAGCATCCTTTCATAATAAAAACCATCAAGAAAGTAGGGATAGAAGATCATACCTCAAGGGGGCACCTGGGTGGCTCAGTCGGTTGAGCGTCCAACTTTGGCTCAGGTCATGATCTTGCAGTTTGTGAGTTTGAGCCCCACGTCAGGCTCTGTGCTGACATCTCAGAGCCTGGAGCCTGCTTCAGATTCTGTGTCTCCCTCTCTCTCTGCCCCTTCCCTGCTCACACTCTGTCTGTCTCTCCTTCAAAAATAAACATTAAAAAAAAAATTTAAGAAGATCATACCTCAAGATCATAAAAGCCATGTGTGAAAGATCCACCACTAATATCATTCTCAGTGGGGAAAAACAGCTTCCCCCCCTAAGGTCAGGAACACGACAGGGATGTCCACTCTCATCACTGTTATTCAACATAATATTGGAAGTCCTAGCCTCAGCAGGCCGACAACACAAAGAAATAAAAGGCATCCCAGTTGGCAAGGAGGAAGTCAAACTTTCACTGTTCACAGGCAACGTGATACTCTATATGGAAAATCCAAGATTCCACCAAAAAACTGCTAGAACTGATCCATGAATTCAGCAGAGTCGCAGGATATAAAATCAATGCACAAAAATCGGTTACATTTCTATACACCAATAATGAAGCAGCAGAAAGTGAAACCAAGGAATCGATCCCATTTACATTTGCACCAAAACCCATAAAATAACTAGGAATAAACCTAGCCAAAGAGGTGAAAAAGCTACACATTGAAAACTATAGCAAGCTAGTTGAAAGAAGTTGAAGAAGACACCAAAAAATGAAAAAATATTCCATGCTCATGGATTGGAAGAGAAAGTATTGTTAAAATGTTGATACTCCTCAAAGCAATCTACATATTCAATGCAATTTCTATCAACACTGGAATTCTTCACAGAGTTAGAACAAACAGTCCTAAAATTTGTACGGAACTAGAAAAGACCCCAAATACCCAAAGCGATCCTGAAAACGAAAGCTGGAAGCATCACAATTCTGGACTTCAAGTTGTCTTACAAAGCTGTAATCATCAAGGCAGAATGGTACTGGCACAAAAATAGACACTTAGATCAGTGAAACAAAATAGAGAACGCAGAAATTGACCCACAAACGTATGGCCAACTAATCTTTGACAAAACAGGAAAGAATATCCAGTGGAATAAAGACAGTTTCTTCTGCAAATTGTGTTGGGAAAACTGGACAGCAACATCAGAAGGATGAACCTGGACCACGTTCTTATACCATACGCAAAAATAAACTCAAAATGGAGGAAAGACGTAAATGTAAGACAGGAAGCCATCAGAATCCTAGAGGAGAAAGTAGGCAAAAACCTCTTTAACCTTGGCCACAGCAACTTCTTACTCAAAATGTCTCTGGAGGCAAGGGAAACAAAAGCAAAAATGAACTATTGGGACCTCATCAAGGTAAAAAGCTTCTACACGGTAAAGGAAGCAATCAGCAAAAGTAAAAGGGATCCGACAGAATGGGAGAAGTTATTTGCAAATGACATATCGGACAAAGGGTTAGTATCCGAAAACTAAAGAACTTATCAAAGTCAACGCCTAAAAAACAATAATCCAGTGAAGAAATGGGCAAAAGACATGAATAGACACTTTTCCAAAGAAAACATCCAGATGACAGACAACATGAAAAATTCTCAACATCATCATCAGGGAAATACAAATCAAAACCACAATGAGGGGGCACCTGGGTGGCTCAGCCAGTTAAGCGTCTGACTTAGGCTCAGGTCATGATCTCATGGTTCTTGGGTTCAAGCCCTGCGTTGGGCTCTGCTGACAGCTCAAAACCTGGAGCCTGCTTTGGATTTGGTGTCTTCCCCTCTCTCTGCCCCTCCCCTGCTCATGCTCTGTCTCTCAAAAATAAACATTAAAAGAATAATAAAAAACCACAATGAGATACCACATCACACCAGCCAGAATGACTAAAATCAACAACTCAGGCAATGACAGATATTGACAAGGATGCAGAGAAAGAGGAACCCTTTTGCACCATTGGTGGAAATGCAAACTGGTACAGCCACTCTGGAAAACCATATGGAGTTTCCTCAAAAAATTAAAAATAGAACTACCTTACAAACCAGCAATTGCATTACTAGGTATTTGTCCAAAAGATACAGGTGTGCTGTTTCAAAGGGGCATATGCATCCCAATGTGTATAGTGGCACTATTGACAATAGCCCAAGTATGGAAAGATCCTAAATGTCCATCGACAGATAAATGGATAAAGAAGATGTGGTGTGTATATATATATATACACACACACACACACACACACACACACACACACACACACACACAATGGAGTATTATTCGGCAATCAAAAAGAATGAAATCTTGCCATTTGCAACAACGTGGATGGAACTGGAGTGTATTACGCTAAGTGAAATAAGTCAGAGAAAGACAAATATGACTTCACTCATGTGGAATTTAAACAGATGTGGAATTAAACATATGTGGATATAAAAATGAACATAAGGGAAGGAAAGCAAAAATAATATAAAAACAGGGAGGAGGACTAAACATAAGAGACTCTTAAATATAGAGAACAAACTGAGGATTACTGGAGGGGTTGTGGTGGGGATGGGCTAAATGGGCAAGGGGCATTAGGAAAGACACTTGCTGGGATGAGCACTGGGTGTTATACATAGGGGATGAATCACTGGATTCTACTCCTGAAATCATTATTGCACTATCTGCTAACTAACTTGGATATAAATTTAAAATGTGTGTGTGTGTGTGTGTGTGTGTGTGTGTGTAAAATGGTGTATGCCCCCACCCTAAGCAGTTAGGTAATTTTTATGAAATCTCTCATTTTAGTGCCTGAGCTGAGATTAGAATCCAGGTCTTTTGGTTCATAGTTTATTAGTTTTTCCAACTATAATGCACAGTTGAATATTGAAGTTCACTGATATCAGATGTCATGGGTATGTGTAAGAAATTAATTAGATGACTTTTTGTTTTAAACTCAACTGCAAAGATGAGATAGTAAGTTTTGATTTTCATTGAGAACTGGGCCATAGTACTGTGACTGTTGGGCTCTCTTCTCCATTGTAAGTAGTGTTCTCTTTTTTTTTAGAAGAATTTTTGCCTCTTCTAGTGTTACATTTTTAACAGGTGGTAGGCCTCCACTGAAGAGCATATTGAGAAACAAGATGTAACCAAAGACTAAGGTGGAGCTTGAACAATTGAAATGTAGTTCTTGTCTGCAGTTGTGAAGGAGATAACTTGAAGCTTTGGATTGTTTAATTTTTTTAATTGGTATGTAAATCTGGCTTTATGAAAGTTAAAAGGTTTTTTTTTTGTTTTTACAATTTTTTCGGTTTTTTTTTTTTTGGTTTTTGTTTTTTATTCTTTTGCCTTAGTTCTTCCCTTTGTAATTATGAAATAGTGCTGCCAGACGCTGTTTGCTGAAAAAGAAGACAAAGGGGAAATCATTTGGAAAACTGGGAATTTATAAATTTCTGTGAAATGGCTGGGCATGGGGGAGAAAAAACAGAAATATCAGTAGTTTTCTTATCAATAGTAGTAATAACAAATTAGAAAATACAATGGGGAAAAGATTAGATTCAAAATAGCAACAAAAAGCATGAAATACCTGGGAACCTACTAAAGAAATGTCTCTTGTTAGAAGAAACCTACAAAATTATTGGGCTACCAAGGAAGATTTGAAACCTTAGGAAAAGAGATTATCAACCTGGCTAGGAACAATAAAAACTTAGGATGTTGGGGTGTCTGGCTGGCTTGCTCAGTGGAGCATGTGACTCTTGATTTTGGGGTTGTGAATTTGAGCCCCATGTTGGGTGTAGAGATTGCTTAAAAATAAAATCTTAAAAAAGAAAAAGGAAGATGGGAACTTACTCTAAATTAACATATGGTTGTAGCATGAAGTCCATAAAAATTTTAGTGGATTTTGTTCTTTAGTTATTGTAATTGAAAAATGGTCCTAATCCTTGGCTGCACATTAGAATTACCTGCAGGAGGGGTGCCTGTGTGGCTCAGTTGATTAAGCAGTTAGACATCTGACTTCAGCTCAGGTCATGATCTCACGGTTGGTGGTTTGAGCCCCGCATCCCCAGGCTGTGTGCTGACAGCTCAGAGCCTGAAGCCTGCTTTGTTTGGATTCTGTGATTCCCTCTCTCTCTCTGCCCCTCTACCACTCGTGTTCTCTCTCTCAAAAATAAATAAGCAGTAAAAAAAATTTTTTTAATAAAAATAAAAAATAGAGTTACCCAGGGAGCTTTTTAAAATATTCCAGTGTCCAGCCATACCTTTCATACCCCAGACCAATAAAATTAGAGTATTTTATTTTGGGGGAGGGACCTAGGAATCAGTATTTCTGTAACACTTTGTATTTATCATTAGTCCATTAGTCCAAAATGGCTTCCATTTTGGTTTTTGAGTTTCTATTTTAAGCAGTTCAATTATCATAGTAATTGATGTTTTGTAACCTTTATTTCTTAGAGATCTGCAAAACAAACAAGAAAATTACTTAATAAAAAGTAGAATAAGGGGTGCCTGGGTGGCTCAATTGTTGAGCATCTGACTCTTGATTTCATCTCAGGGCATGGTCCCAGGATCGTGGTTCAAGCCCCATGTTGGGCTCCACATGCAGCCTGGAGCCTGCTTGCGATTCTTTTTCTCTATACGGGATCTTAATGATCTTGCTTTTCTGCATTTTGAAGCATTTAACTATTTTGGTGTCCTATCATACCTTTCAGTTTTATAATGGCCTTGCCGAAAGTACTGCATCATCTTTCAAAAAGATACAAAAACAGTGTGCAGATATTCATCCTTCTTATTCTTTTGTTTGTTTTAAGCCTACATTTAACATATTTGAGAATTTAGATTTTTCAATTTTTAATTTTCCATCTTTAACTGCAAAGAAAAAAATCAAAAGAGGTAGGCATTTCAGAACTAGTCAGAAGATGAGTGTAAAGAAACAGCAATACTTAAACTAATAATATTGGCAAATCATTATAGTGAAGTCTCTGAGTGTTCAGATGATTTTCTAGATGAGGTTTTTCCAACTCAGAATTAATAAACAGTACTGAAGACAGAAATGAATATATTACAGGGGCACCTGGGTGGCTCAGTCAGTTAAGCCAACAACTTTGGGTCAGGTCATGATCTCAAGGTTCGTGGGTTTGAGCCCTGCCTCAAGCTCTGTGCTGATAGCCTAGAGTCTGCTTTGGATTCTGTCTCCCTCTCTCTCTGACCCTTTCCAGCTCACACTGTTTCTCTCTCTCTCTCTCTCTCTCTCTCTCTCTCTCTCTTTTTTCCCCTCCCTCCCCCCATCCCCTCCTCCCCCCTCTTCCCCCTCCCCCTCTCCTTCTCCCTCTCCCAAAAATAGTTTTCTAAATTTTTTACAAAAGAAATGAATATATTATAGACTCAGGTGTTATAATTTATGAGCAATTAGTTGCTTTTTTGGATATATATACCTTCAATAACAAATGTGGGATAAGAAATTTGCTGTTTAAATTCTTATAGTTTTTAAAATCTTTTTTTTTATTATTCCTTTATTCTTATTTCTATAAATTAGTCATAAAATGGCTTAAAATATAGTAAGAGGGGTATTTTAAACTTAGTAGATTGAGATGGTTGGTTTTTTCCGGTATATTGAAAGTCAGTGCTTTCCTGTGGTTCCAGTGTGCAGCTAAGGTTGGGAAGTACTCTCCTAGTAAATTTCACCTGGACAAATAAACAGAGGAGATTAGGTAAAACGTTTTTAAAAGGTTAAGTAATGAGGATAGCCTGGATTAGTCCTACCAGATGCATAGTAATCACACAAGAATTAGAAAACAGGATAATGGATTAGACCAAACAGCCCAGAAGCAGATGTTAGAATATATAAAAGTTCACTATAAAGAGGGTGTTGTAAATCAGTAGCTTAGATTAATACCATTAATAAATGTTGCCACTTTTTGACTACTTGCTGAACATTTTATATGCATTATCATTTAATCCTCTTCCTGACAAAGCTGTTGCTATTATTATTCCCATTTACAAGTGAGGAAACCTGAGGTCACTTAGTATTTGGCCATTCTAAAGCAGTTGGCTAGCTCTTTTAGAATGCAAATGTTCAAAAAGAAAAAAGGAATTTTTACCTATGTCAGAATAAATTTCAGGTAGATAACAGAATTAAACATAAAGTTCATATCATAAACATAGATAATAAATACAGGTATCCCCCACTTTTTGAACTTTATGAAAGACCTACATTAGTACTTCTGTTCACTGGCTGAAAGAAACCCAAGGTGGATTTTTATTTTTACAAAAAAAGGTGAAACAAGTGAAAATAGTGTTTGTTTTGTGGCACCTGGCTGGCTCAGTCAGTAGAGCATGCATCTCTCTCTCTCTCTCTCTCTCTTTTTTTTTTAACTAGGCTCCATACCCAACGTGGGGCTTAAATTCATGAACCCAGGATCAAGAGTTGCATGCTCTACCGACTGAGCCAGCCAGGCACCCCAAGCATGCAACCGTTGATCTCCAGGTTGTGAGGTTGAGCCCCACATTGGGTGTAAAGATTCCTTAAAAATTAAAATAAATAAATAAATAAATAAGTAAATAAATAGGGGCACCTGGGTGGCTGAGTTGGTTAAGTGGCTTGGGCCGTGATCTCACAGTTTGTGGGTTCAAGCCCTGCATTGGGCTCTCTGCTGTCATTGCAGAGCCCACTTTGTATCCTCTGTTCCCCTTTTTCTCTATACCTCCCCCCTCTCAAAAATAAACATTCAGAATAGAGAAAGAGAAAGAAGAGAAAACAGAGAAAAGAAATGAGAAAAGAGGAAAATAGTATTTGTTTTGCAGTGAGCCATCTTAGAGTTAGTACATACCCCGAGCAGTGACAGTGGCACCACCAAGCTCCTCTCCTGGAGTTCAGCATCTCTGCATCAAGCCACATAGTTTTGAACTGTGTCTTAGATAATGCATCTGTGTTTTATCTTGATTTATTTTTGTGTATACATTAGCAAGATTTGTCCTAAGGTATCAGAAAAGCCTAAAAGTGGGGGATTTTTTTGGTCTGGGAACACCCAAAAATGTTTCCATATAAATTAATGGGAATTGCTTTTTTGCTTTTAGCCTTTTCGGTTTACAAAAGGTTTCCTGGGAAGGCTCTACTTTCTAATAGTAGATGAAACCTGTAGGTGCACCTGATATCTGGATAAGGAGAGCTTAGGAGTAATGGAAGACAGATCACAAAGGGAAATGTCTAAGTTTAACTAAGAAATAAAACTGCCTCTGTGTCAACCACCATAAAATACAGTTTAATATACTAGGAAAAGCAAAGAAATAAATGGGTTAATAGCCTTTATGTGTGAAACACTCATACAAATTAATAATTCCTAAATATACAAGCTTAGAAATACAGGTGGTTAATAAACACTTTAGAAAGTGGTTGGCTTCACTAGGTAGCTGTGAAATAAAACACTGAATTAAATTAAAAGTAAAAGATGGGATTTGAAGAGGGCATTTGTTGGGATGAGCACTGGGTGTTGTATGTAAGCGATAAATCATGGGAATCTACCCCCAAAACCAAGAGCACACTGTACACACTGTATGTTAGACAACTTGACAATAAATTATACTAAAAAAAAAAAGTAGTATATTATTTTTGTCTCAGGACCTTTGCCCGTAGTATTAGGTCCTTTGCATGGCTGACCTCCCTATCCTTTAAGACTCAGTGTGTTGCACCATCTCAGAGAACCCTTTTTGAATTACTTAGTAAATGAGTTTTTCCCTGTATCTTGACACCCTGCTGATTTCCTTCATTGCACTTCACCTTTCAGAATCGTTTACTGCCTTTCTCCTTCAGTAGACTGTGCTCTGAGAGGAGAATAAGAATGCCATCTAAAAAGTGTTCAATAAATGTTAAATAAAAAAGTAAATGAAAGTAATAGAGTGACATGCCATTTTTGGTATCTAGTTTGCTGACATTTTTGAGGAAAAATATGTGAGACAAGATTAGGTATGTACAGTCATTGTGCTGCTTGGTAAATTGGTGTTACCTCTCAGAAGGGAAATTTTGTAAAAGGTAACAGCCTTAAATATTCATGCCTTTTGACCAAGTAATTTTATTTCTTGGAAACTGTTCTAAAATCATCTCTGCCAGAGGATGGGGAAGCTTTCTTCCTAACTCTTCGTATAGTCAGTGGTATTCCTTCCTAAGAAAAGTAGATAAAAATTTAATTAGGCCATGTCTTAGAGTTGTCTTCTCCTTTTTCTGTGCCCCTCATTGAGTAAGTTATGCAAAGGACTCCTTCCTTGACTGGCTGAGTAATCTTACATTCTATATTCTCACAAAAGTCTTTAACAGTTCTTACTGCTTGAGGCACCTCACTGTGCTCTTGGTAAATTTGAATTTGGGCTTTGGGGGAAGGCAGAGGCCCTGTTTAGGCCCTGAGTGAAAGGGTAGTACCCTAATCCAGTTTACCAAAGAACCTTGCTTTGGGGTATCTAGCAGTAATCCAGCTAAAAGTGGTACTTTGATTTTGCTTTTGGTGACTTCCCCCTATTCTCCCATCCCTCTATGTGCTGTCCCTGCTGGACACCCAACTATTTCTGTTATGTGTGTGTGCTTGCGCGCACAGGGCATTTGTGTATTCCTGGGTTTTTTAGCTCAGTGCTTCCCTTCTTCATGTCCTTCTTCATGTCCATACAGAAATATTTTAGGACCAACAGGGATAATGGAGAGGTCTTTATGCTCATTGTTGTTCAAATATAGGTCACAATCCATTAGTGAAATCAATCAAGTGGGCTTGCAACTATCATTAAAATAAATGAAGATAACAGAATACATTATTTATAGTTGGAAGAATTATGAGTATGTATTTGTAATCCTGCAGTATGAAATGTATTTTTTATGTGGGTCACTGTCAAACTTTGAAAGCTATTTGTTCTAGCCAAATATCAATTAATGATGCCCAAACATCTCTTTTGTTTGTTCATTCTTAAATGGGGCAAGATTTATGAACAGAGATTCAGGCTTAAAATTGTAAAATTTGAAGAATGATCCATTCAGGAGACTGGCTAAATAAAGCATGATGACTTGTCCTTTCAGGTTATTTTTTCTCAAGTTGGTATTCTTTTCTTTCTTTTTTTTAGGGTTTGCAGTGAAGGTCCAAAGGTTAGCAATAGCTTTCTTAATTCTTGTAGAATCAATGGAGCCTTAAGGAATAATTAGTGTACCATAATATACTGGTAACAGCACAGAGGAATCACATTGGAGCCCCAGTTCTGTGACAGCCTTGGACAGCGTTCTTAACTCCTTTATATCTGTTTACCCATCTATAAAATGGAGCTAATAGTGCATTTCTATTGTAAGGTTGCCCTGAGTAGGATATACAGTAATGCATGCAATGCTCAGCCGGGTGCTTGGACTCCCAATGAGTAGAATAACTTCCAGGCTGTTTTGCCTTGGACATTATTGAATGTCTGTCTTTGTGCCTTAGTTTCTCCTTCAGCTCACATTTCAGCAAATATTATTAGATGCTTCTTTGGAAGATGTAAAAACTTGTTTAATTACTTCACAGGAATTTGAGACCATTAAAGTCAGAAAATAATGAATGTAAAAAGTATTGCACAAATTTGGATGGTATTAATTCCAGTAGTAGCAATAATAGGAAACCTGTTTGCACTGCATTTGAGCTGATTAATATCTGTATGTCCAAAGAAGTAAAATCTGCCGTTGATTTAGATGGAAATAAATAGATACTTTCAGTTCTCTAAAAGCACCAATCTCTTCTGCCTTAGGACCTTCAGTTACTTCTTTTGCTTGAAATATACTTCTCTGTCTCCACGCCTCATGTCTGTGTATCTAGTTCCTCCTTATCAGCTGAAAGAATACCACTTTAGAAAGGCCTTCCCTGACCATCTAGTCTGAGTAGCTTCTTAGTTCTTTTTTTCAAAAATCACTTTAAGGGGTGCCTGGGTGGCTCAGCCCGTTAAGCATCCGACTTCAGCTCAGGTCATGATCTCATGGTTGGTGAGTTCGAGCCCTGCATTGGGCTCTCTGCTGACAGCATGGAGACTGGAGCCTACTTTGTCTCCCTCTCTCTTTTACCCTTCCCTGCTCACGCTGTCTTTGTCTCTCTCAAAAATAAACATTTTTTAAAAAATCACTTTAAAAAATCAGTACATTAATTTACAACTTGGTTCTCGATTTTGTTTTCTGTTTCCCTTCTCACCAGCTAGGATGTAAGCCTTGAGCAAGGACATTGCATGTGTTGTATATTATTTTTTCTCCTGCACCTAGATTAGTGATTAACAAAATAAATACTTGTTGAATGTTTAAAGATAGTGTAAAGTATGAAAATTATCTATAATTGTACTTCTTAGAGATAAGTAACCATTGTTGACATTATATAGTTTTCTAGTTTTATTTTCTTTTTTTTTTTTTTAACATTTATTTATTTATTTTTTTTTTTTTTTGAGACAGAGAGAGACAGAGCATGAACAGGGGAGGGGCAGAGAGAGAGGGAGACACAGAATCGGAAGCAGGCTCCAGGCTCTGAGCCATCAGCCCAGAGCCCGACGCGGGGCTCGAACTCACGGACCGTGAGATCATGACCTGAGCCGAAGTCGGACGCTCAACCGACTGAGCCACCCAGGCGCCCCTCTAGTTTTATTTTCTATGTGTGTGCTTACATATTTATAAGTGCCTATGATTATATGTTAAACCATATTTCACTGTGTGTAAAGATGAACATGTTTTACTGATGTCTCAATTTGGGGTGTCATATAATCAGGGGCATGCCATGATGTAATTGTCAGCATTTTTCATTTTCAGTGGCACATAAAATGAGGATGTGTCTTATAGTATCTTAGATTTGATGAAACACAGTATATATTTGAAACAAATGAGATTATGACATTCAACTCTTTCCCCACCTAAATATCTTGAGCATTTTCCCATATCACTATGTTTAGACCTATCTCATTATTAACATATACTTAGCATATTATTATGAGTGTATCATAAATTGTTCAGCCAGTTTCTCTTGTGGACACATTTGGAGCTTCTCCAACTTTTTTGTGTGTGTTACAAACAGTGCTATGTTGGATATACTTGCACATATGTTTATGCACTCGACTGGAATTTCTTTTGATAAAATACTTAGATCAGTGAGTATACATATTTTCTGTAGTGTACAAGAGTGCCTGTTTCCCTGTATCCTCAGTAGTACTTCATCTTAGGAAATTTAAAAAATTTGTGTTAATCGGATTAGTAAAAAATATCCTAATGTTGTATATCATTGAATTATGAATGAGATTGAGACTCTTTTAGTGTTAATGAGGTGTTTTTATTTCCTCTCCTGTGACGCACTGTGCATAGAACAGTAAACCTTTAATTGGTTGGCACATTTGCTGCAATTAGAAAAAGAAGTCATCACAGTTTGGAGCCATGCCTTATCATATAAATTCTTTGGAACAACTTTAAGGGTAGAGCCTACCCTTGTGGAGGGCAAGAGAGCTTTATAAGGACCCAAGATTGGAGGAGAGACAAATTCAGGAATAATCAGAATCTTTGTAATGGAGACCAAAAAGTGGTACAGTGTCATCAATTTATGAACTGAATACTGGAATTTAGACTGTGTTCTTCATCTTTAAACTTTAAATGCTCCTCTTTAATATGATTTGGTTGTGGTAGTATTAGGTTAGTAAGTTTGAAATAGGGCACAACTCAAGGACTTGAATGAAGTCAATATTGGATCTAGAGATTAAATCTATGGTCATTTAAGATTAGATTAATATGAAATGCCAAAATGTTCTTGTCAACATTTTTGAGCACCTTTGCTGTGCTGGAGGGTGTCATTTTCGGAGATAAAGATCAGATAGCCTCTGTCTTTTAGGTTCCATTGCAGCCTTGAAGGAGACAGATTTCATCCTTTGGTAAGAATGAAACCAAAAGGTACATGGAATGTAAAGAGCATAGAGGAATGTATTTAGTCTAATAGAGTTTAAGGGAGACTTCTGAATTAGATATAACCTAAACTGAGTCTTGAAGGATCAGTAAGAGTTAGGTGTGAGTAGTAAGTATTAAAGGATATACGACAGCATAAGAGAAGGTACATGTGATGAAATGGACTGTAAATAGTAGGATATTAGAACAAGTTTGAGGTGAAGAGTGACTTCTGATGAGTCTAAGAGGGTAAGCAAGAACTAGATAATGAACAGCCTTGTATGCCATGCTAAAAATTCTGCATTTTATAGATCAAAGGGAGTTCTTTTGAATAATGACATGGTGAGATTTGCATTTGAGAAATCACTGCCTGAAGATTGATTTATGGGGCAAGACCAAAGGCAAGGAGACACGTCAGGAGACAGTCTGGTAATCCAGATGAGAGGAATAAGGCCTTAGCTCAATGGTAATAGCTTAATTAATTTCTCTTATTCAGAACCCCTCTGAGATTAAATTTCATGGGACTGGGATTATTATTTTGCAGAGAGGACTTCTATTTATCATCCAGTTGCTTATTCCTTTATGTCTGTAAGAAGTTTATGCTTTTCATAAGTACCTAATTCAGTAGTATAGTGCTATATTGAGATGGTTAACCTTTTTTGTATGCTTTGTAATTTTCTTAGAGGGAAACAATTTTGTTGGAGTATTTTGCCTATAAGTAAAAGTATGGATTTGTTAAATTTAGGTTATATAATCTTTAACTTACATAAATTTCCAATTTCTATGTGCTAATTTCTTCTTCTTTTTTTCCCAAAGGCTACTAGCAGAAGATGGTGGATCGCTTGGCAAACAGCGAAGCAAATACTAGACGTATAAATATAGTAGAAAACTGTTTTGGAGCAGCTGGTCAACCCTTAACTATACCAGGAAGGGTTCTTATTGGAGAAGGAGTATTGACTAAGTTGTGCAGAAAAAAGCCCAAAGCAAGGCAGTTTTTCTTATTTAATGATATTCTTGTATATGGCAATATTGTCATCCAGAAGAAAAAATATAACAAACAACATATTATTCCCCTGGAAAATGTCACTATTGATTCCATCAAAGATGAGGGAGACTTAAGGAATGGATGGCTTATCAAGACACCAACTAAATCATTTGCAGTTTATGCTGCCACTGCCACTGAGAAATCAGAATGGATGAATCACATAAATAAATGTGTTACTGACTTACTCTCCAAAAGTGGGAAGACACCCAGTAATGAACATGCTGCTGTCTGGGTTCCTGACTCTGAGGCAACTGTATGTATGCGTTGTCAGAAAGCAAAATTCACACCTGTTAATCGTCGTCACCATTGCCGCAAATGTGGTTTTGTTGTCTGTGGGCCCTGCTCTGAAAAGAGATTTCTTCTTCCAAGCCAGTCCTCTAAGCCTGTGCGGATTTGTGACTTCTGCTATGACCTGCTTTCCACCGGGGACATGGCCACGTGCCAGCCTACTAGATCAGACTCTTACAGTCAATCATTGAAGTCTCCTTTAAATGATGTATCTGATGATGATGATGATGATGATAGTAGTGACTAAGGACATATTTTGAAATATTTAATTGGGTGTGACTACCTGAGAAATCAGCTCTGGGGGAACATAGAATTCTGAGCTTTCTCTCAGTTTTGCTCTAGCCGTGAATTTGCCTGAGAATCTTTTAACCTATGTGCCTCGATATATTCTATAGACAATAGGTCCTGTCATTTTGTCCCCCCACCCCCACCCAACTCCCCGCTCTTCTACAGGGATAGACTTTTGCAAATCTACCAGATAAATTTTTGGTTTCTTATTCTTGTTTAATTTTAGATTATTTTGTTGGAAGGTTGAGAAAATATTTTTTTTTTAACAGATCATGTATTACATTGATGTTTACTATATGTTCTGTTATATGGAAATACTAAAAGCAAAAAATGATGGAAAAAGTTGTATAACGCAGTTAGCTAATATTATTAGCTTTTTTCCTAACCATTCTATGTAATGGTTAAGACACCAGTAACAAAAAAACGTGATTTGAAAATACTTTGTTCGGCTTTTTCATATACCAAGTGGTGCCTTATCGTAATAGCACTGTTACATGAAATAAGCCCCTACCTTCTCACTTTTAGTTTGTTTTGAAAATACACTGGTGCTCTTTGAGGTGATAAAATGAGCGTTTATGAATGGGTATACTTAGAAAATACTTCTCATCTGCAAGCTACAAATAACTAAATTTAGAGCTTCTTCATTTTATATGAATATTTTTCCATAAAATAGTTGTGATTATATTTTTATGTTTTATAGGTACCAAATTGTCAAATATATATTTTAAATTAATAGGTTGTCATTCTTAGGGATTTGATTTGAAATTTATCAAATACAGAATTGTCACACTGCATTAGTTTCTACTTTTAGTAAAGCATATTTGTAGGTATAAATTCATCTGCTTTAACATTATTTCTGGAATGAAAAATCTTACAAAACTTTTGAAATTAAACAATCTCTTTAAAAAAAAAAAAAAATCCCACGATAGAGCATAGATCTACTTGGGCTGAAGACTTGGAAGAAATAATGTGTAAGAATGATGAAGACGGACCAGTTAAGTTTGACTAGACTTATATTGGTGGAAGTATTGTCTATTTCAGTGTGAAACTATCTTGAATTTGCAAATATAGTGTTATATTTTATAAAGTTTTGTAAAGTCCCAAATGATACTTCTATTTTTGTAAAACAATTATATGTTAATCTGTTTCTGAAATCATTTTGCAATCTATAGAAATAGAGTAGCAATTGATCTTTCTAAATTGTAAACTTTATTGAGTCAGCCTAGATTGCTTTTGAGAATTAGTAATTTTTCACTTTTTGCTTTTGAGGCAGCCATTTAGGTTGAAAGTATATTTATCATATAAAACTTGATGCATTTTGCACTATTCTCTCCATTTGTATGCTGCAAATAACTACAGTCTTTCAAATATGAAAAAATCAGCCTAAAGTTTATTTTAAATTCCAAACTTCTGTGTTTTTAAATATTTAAATCTGGATATATTGCAGATGTCATGACTGTTTGATTCAGTAATATGACAGAGAATTTTTGGGTTTGGTTAAGGCACTAACTTTACTGTTAGATTGTGAAAGCATCTGAGATACATAGATTTCCCTGTAGGAAATGTGAAACAAAGCCACAACAGGTTTTTTTGTTTGTTTTAATATCATATGGACATTTGTTTCCAAGCAATATATACAGTATAATTGCAGTATAATTAATCAACATATCTCAAAAAGACCATGAAGCCTGAGAAGTGCTAATGGAGACTTTCTGGTACATAGCAACCCAGCAAATTCAAGAACCAAGGGGAAATCTGGGATGACATTTGCATTGTCAACCTCTGTTGACTGTTCTTACAATAAAAAATATTTTACAACTTAACTCTCTGTTTCTTGCATACTGTGACTTGAAGATTTTTCTCCCTTTCTAAGGTAATGAAGATATTCTGCATATTTTACCTCTTTCAGTAGCTGTGGGGTACCTTTTATGTGCCAGGCATTGTTCTAAGCACTAGGGACAGAGCAGTAAACAGAATTTCCCTCCTTTTAATAGAGTTTACATGCAAAATGGAATCCAAGATGTATTTTCTTCCAGAATTTGTTCTGTAATGTTTAAAGCTTCTGTAAATCTTTGGTGCCTATTTCTTATGCCATTCCTCTTGAATAAAATTTACTTGGACTGTACCTGCAGTACATTAACCAAATTGGTAACTTTTGATGTAAAGGAAGCAAGATTCCATAGATGCCAACCAAAAATATTAAATTGAATACACCTTATTACAGTACATAAAATGTCCATAGTTAAAGTCATTTTGTTTCTATATCTTTATTACCTTCATGCTGAAATTCTTATATTCAATTATAATATTGAATTGTAATATTCAATTATAAGTACTCAATTGTATACCTAATGATTCTTGAAAGGTTCTAGTACTTTAGCCACACTCTTTTCTCTCAGATAGGCTAATTTTGTTCTCAAATACTTTGTATCTTTAAAGCGTATAATAGCAATGATTTGCACATCCACACGTATTAGATTGCTATACATTTTACAAGATAAATAAAACTTAAGAGTGAAGTCTAGGATTAAAATGCATGAAATTTATTGATGGTAATTTTAAGGCTTTATTTCTTATTTTTTTTATTTTTATTTTTATTTTTAGAGTGTGCGCCAGCAGAGGAGAGGAGCAGAGGAAGAGCAGGAGTGAGAGAATCTCAGTCAGGGCCCACACTCATCCCGACAAAGTGCTCGAACCCTGGAACCATGAGATCATGACCTGGGCCAAAAATCAAGGGCCACTCGGGCACCCCTAAAATAACTTAGTTTTGAAAGAAAGCCTTGGGGCACCTGGGTGGCCCAGTTGGTTGAGCGTCTGACTCTGATTTGGGCCCAGATCATGATCTCACACACAGTTTATAGGATTGTGTGTGGCTGCAGGCTGACAGGGTGGAGCCTGCTTGGGATTCTCTCTCTCCCACTCTCTGCCTTTCCCTCGCTTGTACGTGTGCTTGCTCTCTCAAATAAAAAATATAACGTTATTTTAGATCATTTATTAATTATCTGTTCTGTCAGGCTCCATAGATTTAGTGTTGGGTGTTCTAAACTTTAAAGGTACATTTTTGTAAAGGTTATTATCAGTGGCATTCTCTTAAACATCAAGTCAAATTTCTTAAAAATTACGTTATACTTGGCATCTGCACTAATTGAAAATGTTTACAACAGTATACTCATATATACAATTGGTTGGCATGATAACCCTGTCATTTTAATTTATCAAGAATTAAAGAGCAGAGGAAGTTGGTTGAAAATATTGCTAACATTGTCTTTGCTTCAGCATCCAAACTGTTATTGTTACATTATTTATACTAGTTAAAATGATTCTCTAGTAGTTTTTTCAAGAACAAAGTAGCAGTAAGTACCACTTTAATCAGACTTTGTATGCTCCTGTTATCTTAGTGTTGAGAGAAAATACATACTTTACTATTCTTTATTTTTAGCAGCTTTGAGATATAATTCACATACCACACAATTAACTGATTTAAAGTATAAAAGTCAGTGGCTTTTGGTATATTCTCTAAAACCGTGCCACTATTTCCAGAACATTTTCATCACCATAAAAAAGAAATGCTGCACCATTAGCAGTCTCTCCTTGCTCCTTCCCCAATCCCCTGACCCTAAGCAGCCGCTAATCCACTTTCTATCTCTGTAGATGTCCTTATCTAGACATTTCACAAATGAAATCATACATTATTTGGTCTTTGCTGACTGGTTTCTTTCACTTTTTATGTTTTTAAGTTTCCTTCATGTATCAAGCATGAGTACTTCTTCCTTTGTATTGCCGGATAATATTCTATGATATGGATGTCCTGTATTTATTCATCAGTTGACATTTGGGTTGTTTCCACTTTGGGGCTATTATGAATAATGTTGCTGTGAACATTTTGTGTTCAGGCTTTTGTGTTGACCTGTGTTCCTTTCTCTTGAGTATATACCTCAAAATGGAACTGCTGGGTTATATGTTACCTCTATGTTTAACTTTTTGAGGCATCGCCAAACTTTTCCAAAGTGGTTGCACCATTTTACTTTCCCATTAGCAGTACAGGAGGGTTCCTCTTTCCCAACACCTGCTGTCTCTGATTACAGCATGTGAAGTCTCTCTGGTTTTCATTTACATTTTCCTAAGGGTTAATGACGGTGTGGATCTTTTCATGTGCTTATTGGCTATTTGCATGTCTTCTTAGAAGTGTCTATTACATCCTTTGTTCTAGGTTGTTATCAGTGAGTTGTAGGAGTTATTTATGTAATCTGAATACAATACTCTCATCAAAAGCACCATTTACAAATGTTTTCTCCCATTCTGTAAGTTGTCTTTTCACTTTCTTGGTGGTATTGTTTGAAGCACGAGTTTAATGAAGTCCAGTTTATCAATTTTTTCTTTTATTGGTTGTGCTTCTGGTGTCATTGCCTAACATAAGATCATGAAGATTTACTTCAGTGTTTTCTTCTAACTCTGAGTCTGATTAGGACTCTTGGTTATTGATACCCAGAACATATCGTTAATATTACCTCCAAAATTAGAGTTGGAAATGATTTCCTAGTAAATTAAATCATTCGTTAGCAAATTTCCAGGCAAGTGAAACAGCAGTGCGTTCCTATCAGCCTTCTGTTTCAAGCCAGTAGGGTAAAACCTTTTGGATGTACTGCGGGCAGACTCAGAAAAATATTCCATATGCTGATGACATGGTTTATTGTTATTTGGAGCTGCCTTAATATATATTTGGTTTTGTACTCCAATTACTATCAGAATGTCTCAAGATAAACTAAGTTTTTTTGTTTGTTTGTTTTTTTGGGTGTGTGTGTGTGTGTGGTTTTTTTAAGAGCGAGAGAGCATGAGCTAGCAGGGCAAAGACAGGAAAAGAGAATCCCTAGCAGGCTTTTCCCTGACAGCACAGAGCCTGACTGGGGGCTTGAACTCATGAACCGTGAGATTGTGACCTGAGCCAAAACCAAGAGCTGGAGGCTTAACTGACAGAGCCACCCAAGCACCCCTAGATAAACTATTGTGAAAGTAATAGGGTAAAACTGTTAAGTTTAAATTTTTTATATATTTTATAGGAATATTTTGATGACTTGAAGAAACCAAAATTCCAGAGCTACTTAAGGCAAACTTTGTACCTCATAAACATGTATTGAGCACTTTTAATGTGTCTACTACTGTGGAAAAGAATGAGCTGTTTAAACTCACGATTCTCATGATTTTCATGACCTTGGTATTTCTAAAGATGATGCACCAGTGATCTTTAGGATGCCCCTCAGTGGAAGTTTGTCTGATAATTCCTTATTATTAAATTCAGTTACGCATCTGTGTAGCAGGAGTATCACAGAAGCTGTGTTTCCTCATCATGTCAGGTGTGCTCAATTTCAATTTGTCCCATTACTTATGTTCACTTTGATCGCTTCATTGGGTGGTATATGCTAGACTTTTTCATTATAAAGTCACTTTTTCTAATAAGTATTTTGTGAAGTTATACTTTGGAGACTATGTAGAAATTATATTCCTCATCAAACTTTCATTTTGTTCATTTCTTTAATGGACTCATGGTTTCTTAGTTCAGTGGTTCTCAAACTTGAGTGTCTGAGAATGCCTTGGAGGGCTTCTGAAAACAGACTGCTAGACTCTCATCTCCAGAGTTCCTGATTTTGTAGGTCGGAGTAGGACCTGAAAATTTGCATTTCAGACCAGTTTCCAGGTGCTGCTGTTGCTGCTGGCCCAGGAACCATACTTCATTACCCTTTATTATCAGAATTTATTTTGATGCTCCTATTGTCCCTAAATTTGGTCAGTGGCAAGTTGGCTCCTGTGGTCTACTGACAAGTCATTATTTGAGTCCTTTACATTTTTGCTACAATAGTATGTTCTAGACTCATCTTGAATTTTCCCTGCCGCAACCCAGGAATTGGCCATTTCTCCAAAGAGCTGTTGTGTTTTTTAGTGGAGAGTGCTTTAAAGCCAAGGTCTGGGCAGTAGGTGTGCCTGTTGCTTTGGGAAGAGTACCACCCCCAGGTCCGTTTAGGAGACAAATCTAGGGAACATGTGTATGTGTGTGTGTAGATAGAAATCTAGATTTCTACCTATCTCTATTGAAATTATGACTTCATACTGATACTCCAAATATAACAACACTATAGGGTTTCTCTCTTCTCTGAGAGTAAAAGACTGGTTCTCATTAGCTTTAGTATTTTTAAATTATTTGATCAGTCTCCCTGTAGGTAACTTGTCTCTCATCACCACTGCTACCTCTCTCTCATATGGATACCTCTAACCCCATTCAGGCTCTGATGCTTCATACCAGGCTTTTCCTATCATGGATGCCCCCCTTATCCCACTTAGGCTCTAATACCCCATGCTGGGCCTCCCCCACTTCCACACTTCTGTGGATGTCTTCACCATGATTGTTCTCTAACACCTCATTCTAGGCTGCCCTCACATATGGATACCCTCCACACTTGGGTTCCAGTCCTCATTAGTGGACTCCTTTTCTGTGGGGATACTCTCATCACCCTGCCTATCTCTGACATCCCACTCTGAGCCATCCGCACACAAGGACCCTTCACCCTGTGAGGTCTCTGACTTCCTCATACCTGAGCACCCTCCTCACCCTGCTTGGGCTTTGACACCAGGCCCCCAGCCTTCCTCCTGTGTGAATGACCTTTTCACCATGCTTGGGATATAGAACTATGCTGCCCCCATGGAAGGATACCTCTCTCATTCTGCTCAGGTTCCAACCACCAGGCTATCTGCCCTCCCCCACCCATCACACCCCCTCCACACACTCTCCTCTAGTCTCTGACACCCCACACCAGCTGCTCCTTTGCACAGACCCCTGCTTTGTTCTGGCCCACCTAACGTCTGTAGGACTGAATTGTGCAGATGGAGAAGGGAAGGACTGCACATTATGTAACTCCTAACAAAGAAAGGGAGGTAGAGGAGAGAAAAAAGAGCAAGCAGGCAAAATGAACTCACTGGTAGCATATACAAATAAGACAGATAAAAGGAGAGGTCCGGAGGCAGGGTTGGAAAGCAGGAACCAGGCCCGCCCCTCACTCATCCTAACTTCACCCTAAGACCCCAAGGGGATTTGGAAACCATTATCAGTTGATATTTGTCAGAACACCCAAGTGTTAGGTTTCCCAAGATAACTTGGTTCCCACTTGTTCTTATTTAATGATGATTAAAAAGTAAAGGCGTAAAGTTATTTTCAGAGCTTTAGTTTAACTTACAAGTAAATCTGGGGCGCCTGGGTGGTTCAGTCGGCTGAGCGTCTGGCCTTGGCACAGATCATGATCTCACGGTCCGTGGGTTCGAGCCCTGCGTTGGGCTCTGTGCTGACAGCTCAGAGCCTGGAGCCTGCTTCGGATTCTGTGTCTCCCTCTCTCTCTTCCCCTCCCCTGCTCATGCTCTGTCTCTGTCTCAAAAATAAATAAAAACATTAAAAAAATAATAACTTACAAGTAAATCGCAAATCAACTTGCTTTAACAGTGGTAGGACCTGACATAGAGTAAACTTGAGGTAGGAGACTTAGACCTCAGTCTGGATGAGGACTTCATGAATGAAATTTATTAAACTGTGAGAGAGTTTTAGTGAAAGGGCTTGAAGTGGATTTGAAGCACTCAGTTCTCTAGAAATTACTTTAAAATGTATTTCTGTGTTAGGAAAAATAAGTGGCCACTGTTACATACAATCCTATGCTTGCACATTTGAGCCAATATGATACACCATGGTGTGTTTCAGAAAAATAAAATATGTAAATAGAAACTTTGGTATTCACATGTACAAACGGAATGTTGCGAAATAAATGAACGTAATTATACAGAGCATTGTGTCAAGAAATAGAAGGAGAGCAAACTGCTATAGCAAGGGCAGTGAGGTTACAAGATTATATTTTTGAGTAGCTGGCTTTTTTTGAAACCAGTTTATTTTTAACTTGGTATAATAAAGCATATTTTGGCTTTTCAATTTTCATATTTGGCTTCTCAATTTTATAGGCTTCTATCTTTTAAAAGCAGTTCTCAGGGCTATTTTATCTAAATCTGCCAGTAGAGAAACTAAAAGCTGTGCTAATAAAAGTCAGGTTTTGGGGCGCCTGGGTGGCTCAGTCGGTTGACCGTCGGACTTCAGCTCAGGTCACAATCTCGTGGTCCGTGAGTTCGAGCCCCGCGTCAGGCTCTGGGCTGATGGCTCTGAGCCTGGAGCCTGTTTCCAATTCTGTGTCTCCCTCTCTCTCTGCCCCTCCCCTGTTCATGCTCTGTCTCTCTCTGTCCCAAAAATAAATAAAAAACGTTGAAAAAAAAATTAAAAAAAAAAAAGTCAGGTTTTTCCTTGTTGCTTTGCATGAATAAAGGAGTGAAAAAGCATATCTGATGTATAAACAAATGACTTATAAAATTGTTAATGGTTTCCTAAGATTTAGATACCATTATAGAGAAGCATCAGTGTAACATCAAGTTTACAGTGATAGTTTGACGTTTTACATCTAATGGTTTAGAAATACCTCTTGTGACTTGGAATATTTTGTAGTAACTTTTAAGATATTAAAACCAGAAAGAATCGATGGCAAATATTAAAAGCAGTTTTCACTTGGCCAGTTGCTGAAATGCCAAATTATCTTAATGCCAACCAAAGCAAGTTGTAGAGTCTAGACTAGAAGGTGTAAATTAATATATGGTTGACCCTTGAACAACAAACACAGAGGATGGGGTGCCAATCACCACGTGGTGGGACATCTGTGTATAACTTTTTACTCCCCCAAAACTTTACTAACAGCCTACTGTTGACCAAAAGACTCACGGATAAAATAAAGTCAAGTAACAAATATTTCGTATAAGTATTTTACACTCTATTCTTACAACAAGGGGAGCTAGAGGAAAGGAAATTATTAAGAAAGGCATAAGGAAGAGAAAATGCATTTGCAGTACTGTACCATATTTATCAATACCATAAGTTTATATTTTCTGTTTACAAGATGAATCATCTGTCATTACCTATGTCAATATTGTCTCGTATGATACAAAACACTGTAGCTATTATTATTGTTAACACTGGGCATCAAAAATGAAAAGATAATAAGAAAAAGAAATTCTTATTTACAAATACAACAATTCATGCATTGATAGTGAAGAAGCAGCAATATGATTGCTCTATGGTATCCCACTGTAATCAGTAGGATTGCTTCACAGTAGCCTAGTTTGTACACTAATGAATGGTTACAAACGTTTTTACGGCATACCACATTACCATCATATTTATAATACAGTATTAGAAGCATTGTTACATTTTTAAAAAACCACTTGCCTGTGATAACAGGCTAATGTGTAGTTTCTCCAATTATGAGAGAGGCACACTGTATGGCAATGTAATTCTCTGAAAGCAAGGTTATAAAACAGTAAGATAACTAACATATTACTTATTTTCTATTAACTATCACTCACTTCATGCCTATGTGAGGATAAGCTATCTACTTCCATACAAGTCTGGCACACGATGTTCTCCACAATGAATACTTAGGCGTGATGATGATGATGGCACCAAAACGTCTCCTACAGTTCTTGCTGGACAGTTATCAGGTTTTCACACAAAGACACACACATACACAACAGATAGGTTTTTCAGCTATACAGCATGATGATTATTTACTATTCAGTAAGTGGAAGTGGATCATCATCACGGTCTTCATCCTCCTCGTCTTCACATAGGCTGAGGAGGAATAGGGGTTGGTCTTGCTCTCCCAGGGGTGGCAGAGACACAAGGCGTGGCAGACGTGGAAGCAGAGGCAGGTGAGGCAGGCACACTGAGTGGAACTTTATGGAAATGCATCAAATTCCTGACTGTCTCACTTTTTTTTTATTTCTCTAAAACTATTTCTATATGGTACCGATCCTTCCACCATTTGCTTTCGTTTCAGTGCCCATGTCTCAGAAGGGTCCGTGTCATAACAGAAGTCAAGAGCAGTCTTGAATAACCAGAACCCTTCCACAAGTTTGTCTAATGTCAGTTTGTTTTCTGGCACCGCTTCTTGTACGTCTTCTTCCTCATCAGCTGGCCCTGGTTTGGACTAACTCATCTCCATTGGGTGTTCTTCTGTTAATTCCTCTGGTGTGGTGTCTGTTAGCTCTTGAATTTCTCTAAGATCCATATCTTGAAACCTTTCACTTTCCACCTTTTTCTTTTCTTTCTTTCTTTCTTTTTTTTTTTTTTTTTTTTTTTTTTTGCTATATCCACAATCTCTTTCATGATTTCCAGGATTGGTTCTGCTGTAAATCCTGTGAAGTCATGCACAACATCTAGACACAGTTTTCTGCAGCAGGAATTTATTGTTTCAGGCTTGATGGCTTACATAGCTTTTTCTGTAACAACAGTATCTTCAGTGGTGTAACTCTTCCAAACTTTCATGCTGTTCTGTCTGTTGGGGTTCTCCTCTGTAGTGTTGACAATCTTTTCTACAGAGTACCATATGTAATAAGCTTTAAAGGTCCTCACGACTCCCTGATCTAAAGGCTGAATTAGAAACGTTATATTTGGGGACAAGTAAACACCTTCACCTTTGAACTCATGGAGTTCTAGGCGGTCAGAGCATTTGTCCAATATCAAAACAACTTTAGAAGGCAGTCCCTTATTGACAGGGTACTTCCTGACTTCAGGGACAAAGCATTGATGGAATAAATACAGAAAAGTGTTTCTCATTGTCCATGCCTTCTTATTGTACAACCAAATACCTGATAGCTTGTGTTTTACCTCTTTCCTTCAAGGCTTGGGTGTTAGCAACTTTATAAATAAGGGTAGTCCTGATCATAAACCCATAAACTACATTTGCATTTGCCTATCCCTTCCTGCCTTAAATCCTGGTGCTCGCTTCTCTTCCTTACTAATAAATGTCCTTTATGGCATTTTTTCCCCACAGAATAGGGTACTTTGACCTGCATTAAAATTTTTTCAGGTAGATATCCTGATTCTCCTCAGTGATTTTCTTTTCTTTTCTTTTCTTTTTTTCTTTTTTGTTTTGTTTATTTTATTTTACATAGAGAGCAGGGAGGGGTGGGGTGTACGGGTAGAGGGGCAGAGGGAGAGAGATGATCCCAAGCAGGCTCCACACTCAGCATGGAGCCTGATGCGGGGCTCCATCCCACAACCCTGGGATCATGACCTGAGCTGAAGTAAAGAGTCAGGTGCTCAACTGACTGAGCCATCCAGGCGCCCTTCTTTTCTTTTCTTTTCTTTTTTAAGTTTATATATTTTTCTTTTCTTTTTTAAATATTTATTCATTTTGAGAGAAAGAGAGAGAGAGCACAAGCATGAGTGGGGGAGGGACAGAAAGAGAGGGGCTGTCGGTACAGAGCCCAACTCAGGGCTCAAACTCACAAACCATGAGATCATGACCTGAGCTGAAGTCAGATGCTTAACTGACTGAGCCACCCAGGCGCCCTTGTTTCTGCTTTTTTAAATGTTTGTTTGGTTTTTAGATTCTACCTGTAAGTGAAATCATATGGTATTTGAGATATTTCACTTAGCATAATACTCTCTAGGTCCATCCATGTTCTCAAAATGGCAAGATCTCATTCTTTTCTATAACCAAGTTATACTCTATTTTATATATATATATTTATTTACATATAAATATATATTTACATATAAATATATATAAATATATATATATATATATATATATATATATATATATATATAATATGCCACATCTCCTTATCCATTCACTATCAGTAAACATTTAGGTTGCTTCCATATCTTGGCTATTGTAAATAATGCTGCAATAAACATAGAGGTGCATTATCTTTTTGAGTTAGTGTTTTCATTTTCTTTGGGTAAATACCAGTAGTGGGATTACTGGATCATATGGTATTTCTATTTTTAATTTTTTTTAGGAATTTCCCTACTGTTGTCCACAGCGGCTGCACCAATTTACATTCCCAACAGTGCACAAGTGTTCCTTCTCCACATTCTCGCCAACATTTGTTATTTCTTGTCTTTTTGATATTAGACAGTCCAACAGGTGTAAGGTAATAGTGATTTTAATTTACATTTCCCTGATGATTAGTTATATTGAGCATCTTTTCATATATCTTTTGTCCTCAACAGTTTTCTTATTGGTGTCTGGGATGTCATCTGTGACCTCTCGGTCATCAGAAACTGCTCCTCCTGTTATCTTGACATTTTTTAAGCCAAACCTCTTTCTAAAATTATTAAACCATCCTTTACTGGCACTAAATTCTCCAGCTTTAGATCTTCCACCTTTCTTTTGCTTTAAGTTGTCATATAATGACTTTGCTTTCTCTCGAATCATATTAGAGTCCATAGGTGTGCCTTTCTTCTAGCAATCCTGCACCCACGTGAAAGCTGCATTTTCAATATATAAAATAAAACAGTATTTTGCAAAGAGTGCAAGGTTTTTGCACCTGCTGGCATAGCTGCAGCAACAACTTCATGAATTTCCTTCTCTTTTTTTACAATGATCCTGACGCTGGATTCATTTATCTTGAAATGGTGGGCAACTGCGAGGTGCAGACCTTAGTCTATGGTACATACCTTGCAATTCAACTTCCTCTTGTAATGTCACAACTTTTCTCTGCTTCTTGGGAGCACTTGTGGCATCACTAGTGGCACTTCACATGGGTCTCAGGATGTTATTCCAGGTTTATGGTACTGTCCTCACATGATAAAAAATATGTGGGAACCATGAGAGATCAGTGTTTACGGTGATACACAATCACTGGAAAGAAGCTCTTCACGGAGATGATTAGCATCACATGACTTTTTAGACGGGTCCTCACATTGGAGCTCAGTGCAACAGCAGCAACAGGAGGTGGCTATGAAATTATTGCAGTAGCACCGTAATTTTATGCAATTATGATTTAATACCACATCTGTACGTTTGTTTATATTTTCTCAACTGCGAATAGCAACATGTACAATCGGTGTTTGTGTGCATAAATTTTGATAAGTTTTAACTTTGTATAAGACATTTGTGTATATTTTATGGTAGTGATAAAATAGCCTAGAATCTATACGTATTTTATACATTCATGACATACTTAATTTTCTTCGATATTTCTAGGCTACACAGTTTGTAACTTTCTCTAAATTTTCACAAATCTTCAAAAACATTTCCAATATATTTATTGAAAAAAATTTACATATAAGTGGACCCATGCATTCAAACCCATGTTGTTCAAGGATCAGTTGTATTTTGGATATTATTTCTACACATAAGGATGGATGTAGGAGAGTTTTAAGAGGCCTTATGAGCCTAATAAAAGGTGCTTGACCAAGCTTGGGGTCTAGCCTGGAGATGATTAGTACAGAATCAAACTATGTCAAAGAAAATTAAAAATAGACTTACCCTATGACCCAGCAGTAGCACTGCTAGGAATTTACCCCAGGGATACAGGAGTACTGATGCATAGGGGCACTTTTACCCCAATGTTTATAGCAGCACTCTCAACAATAGCCAAATTATGGAAAGACCCTAAATGTCCATCAACTGACGAATGGATAAAGAAGTTGTGGTTTATATACACAATGGAGTACTACGTGGCAATGAGAAAGAATGAAATATGGCCCTTTGTAGCAACATGGATGGAACTGGAGAGTGTGATGCTAAGTGAAATAAGCCATACAGAGAAAGACAGATACCATATGGTTTCACTCTTATGTGGATCCTGAGAAACTTAACAGAAACCCATGGGGGAGGGGAAGGAAAAAAAAAAGAGGTTAGAGTGGGAGAGAGCATAAGAGACTCTTAAAAACTGAGACCAAACTGAGGGTTGATGGGGGGTGGGAGGGAGAGGAGGGTGGGTGATGGGTATTGAGGAGGGCACCTTTTGGGATGAGCACTGGGTATTGTACGGAAACCAATTTGACAATAAATTTCATATACTGAAAAAAATAACTATGTCAAAGAGGAATTTGAGGTTAACCACATGCTAGATAATTCCATTTAGACACAGTAGAAGACACACAGGTGTGATTCAAAACCCTTGGGTGCAATGTGACGTTGGGAACACTGGTCTAGATGGAAGTGAGAAAGTATAAGCATGAAAGATAAACAAGACCAGTTGTTTACAGCTAACATACAGTTAGGCAAATTGCTCAAGAGCATGACAAAATTAGAAGGAGGTGGGCAGAGTCGGGCTTGGCTGAAGGGCATATGAAAGAAAGGGGAAGAGGAACAAATGAGTTATTTTCATTTGTCCGAAAGAATGAAGGGAAGAATTTCGGGGAGGGGGGGTGGTACGTAAAAGAATGGGGAGTTTTCCTGGAAAAGCTTCCAGGAGAAAACATAGAAGATAGATCTCAGCTTGGTGTGGGTGTTGGGAGGATGGGACAGATGACTTTCATGACAGTAAGCAATAAACAAGAGCAGCAGCAAGAAATAGTAAGTGGGAGAAGATTGCTCTTAAGAGGAAACGAGAGGACCGTGATTCAAGTTTGTCTCAAGCCAGCAGAGGAGGAAAAGGAGGGAGAGGAGACCACCCAGGGGAATTAACAAGGGAAAGGTGAGATGGGATAAGAATAAGAGGTTCACTGTAGAAATGTCAAGTCTCCCAGAAAAGAGATATTGAAGCATAGAACCAGAGAAACCAGTAGAACATGAGATAAAGGCAGAGCAGGAGAAGAAGGATATTAACATCGTAACACTTGAGTAGGGGGTACAACCATGCTACTTAAGTAGGCGAGGAATGAGAAATTCTAGAGATGGGGCCTCTAGATGGAAAACTCCAATGTGATACAGAGAGGGCTGCTTCCTGTGCAGGGGGTTCTCCCCCACCACAATGGGTTATTTGGGAAAGGGGGGGCCCGGTGGGTAGATTCGCGTGTGATCTGAAATACCTAACAAGAGCTTCCCACACCAATCAGAAGGTGACACCTGCTGAGGCACAAGGTCCTGGAGCCCTCACACTGTGCCCGGGACACAGGAGGTAGGGGAAGACATCCCAGAGGAAGGGCTGGGAAGAGCCCATCGTCGGGGGGGGACCAGGGAGGCAGATATTTGCCCAACCAGTAGGAAAGTACAGTAAACTGCACAATAGTATAATAAGTGGTGGCCAGTATTTAAACACAAAACACAGTCCTCACTATTGTGAAGTTAATTAAGAATAGTATTTTTCAGGGGTGCCTGGGTGGCTGAGTTGGTTGAGTGTCCCACTTCGGCTCAGGTCATGATCTCATGGTTTGTGAGTGCAAGCTCCACGTCGGGCTCTGTGCTTCAGATTCTGTGTCTCCCTCTCTCTCTGCCCCTCCCTGCTCGTATTCTCTCTCTCACACACACAAAAATAAAATAAAACGTTAAAAAAAAAAAAAAGAAGAAGAAGAAGAAGAATAGTATTTTTCAGGGCACCTAGGTGGCTCAGTCAGGTAAGCATCTGACTCTTGGTTTCAGCTCAGGTCATGATCTCACGGTTTGTGGGTTCGAGCCCTGCATCCAGCTCTGTGCTGACAGTGTGAAGCCTGCTTGGGATTCTCTCTCCTTCTCTCTTTGCCCCTCCCCTGCTTGCTCTCTCCCTCTCAAAAGCAAATCAATAAACTTTAAAAAAGAAGAAGAATATTTTTCAAAATATTTTCACAAAAAGCACACACGATAGAGAAGCTTATTCTGAGCCCAGCTGACCCCACACTGAACTCAACAAGCGCAAATGATCCCCAGGCTGTGAGCTGACTAACCTTGCCCCACCCCCAAGATAGGAACTACCACCAGCTTGGAAGACAGGTGCCCATTGCCGGTTGTGCCACATCCCACTTCTCCCATGGAAGGGTACCACCGGGGTTTGAGGGAGCAAGTGGGGCACAGCCATGCTGGAACTTTCTGAGAACGACTGCTTCCATCCAGGAAAAAAGCACTAAAGCTCTGAGGTTTAAGAGGATGGTTGGAGATATAAATTGTAGAGGGAAAAATTCTGTTATCAAATATGAAAAGTAAGAATATTGACAACTCCCCCTTCCTTTCTCTCCTAAATAGTTGATAACCTATGTACATTTCTTCTAAATAAAGTGGCACCGGAAGGGAATTTCAGAGGGATGTTTAGGAAGGTAGTTTGGCTGAAAATAATCTTATGCCCGATTTCTGAAGCCAACGCCTTAGGTCACTGTGTGAGTAGTAGAGCCAGAATCTCCAGCACACTGTGAACAAGGGGAGTTGGCAGAGAGGAGCTACCACTGCAGACCCATCCTGGTGGGTTTACAACGTGTGGGAGACTTAGTGGGGGGGGGGGGGGGGGGTGTTGTGGGGTGGGAACTGAGTGAAGTCGGGGTAGAAAGAAGCAGAACCAGTCAGACAGTGTACAATAGAAGAATATTCAGCTCTTGCACCACTTGGGGGAAGGTAACGACTTTGAACCTTTCACTTCCATTTTCCGGAGGGAATCTAGAAAGAACCTAGCATGGGCGAGGCGTCACATTGGGACGCCATCTAATGTACATGCCTGTCCCTCTCCAGTCCTGGCAGGGCTCTAGGGGTCCAGAATCGGCCAGTCTGCAGCAGAGGTGAGAGAGTGATCACAGCGGGTAGAGGCCGTCAAGCCAGGTGGGCGCCCTGGACTCTAGGGCTCCGGCAGTAGGGAGGACTGCAGGGGGCGCTGTGCGTGGCAAGTGCAGGCACCTGCGATAAGACCCCGCGTGTGGACGAGATACTCCGCCCTGCGGCGGGAGGGAGGGACGGAGGGCTGGTGAGCGTTGGCCTTCGGCCTTCGTCTCCCAACGCCCCGGGGCGAGACTGGACTTTCCACAGTTAGCTGGACGAGGGGAGTCTTGAGAAATGGCGTTTTGTTGTAATCGGGTGTGTGCCACTCCCCGGCCCTGAACCGAATGTGCAAGAAAGATTGGAGGTTGTGAAATCCAAATCGGAAGACGCTGCCTCACTGCGGATACTGTGGTAAGAGTGGAAATGGGGGCCTCAAAGGCCGGGGGAGTGGGGGGGGGGGGTCAGCGTTACCCAGCACTTGGCGACTGTGTGTTACAAAGAAATGCAAAGTAAAATAAAAGGACAAGGGAAGGATATTTGGATCTCTTTTCAAGGAAGTACAGAATGGTAGGCAATGTTTTTTAAATGTTTTAAAAACACTTGGGGAGCCTGGGTGGCCGAGTCAGTTAAGCGTCCGACTTCGGCTCCGGTCATGATCTCGCAGCCTGTGAGTTCAAGCCCCGCGTTGGGCTCTGTGCTGACAGCTCAGAGCCTGGAGCCTGCTTCGGATTCTGTGCCTCCCTCTCTCTCTGCCCCTCCCCTGCTCATGCTCTGTCTCTCTCTCTCTCTCTGTCAAAAATAAATAAAACATTTTTTAAAAAGTTTTAAAATAAAAACACTTAAGGTGAAAGCCAACGAAAGGTTTTAAACAGCAAGCAGTCATATGGCTGCACAGAAGTTTAAATGAAAGGCATAGGTCAAGGACACAAAGGCTGAGAAATGATACAGCAGCCAGAAAAGTGCAATTGTCATAGCCAAATGATAGAATGAAGAAAAGGTCTAGGGGATTTTAGGGGAAATATAAAAGGGAACAGAGTGTCTTACAACAAGAAAGAAAAAAAAAAGTACCAAGTATCAGATATGGGGATGAAGAGTCTGGATAGCAGAAATATGGACTCCTACAAATGTGTAAGAAGCAGCCAGAAACAGGAAAAAGCAATGTAGAAAGGAGAAAGGGGAAGGTGTAAGCATGAAATTTGGCCCCTGGTAACCCCCCAAAACAACCATCTGTTCACCCAGAAGATAGCACACCCCTCCCTCAGGCGATGGTGGTGACCACCTTACAGCCATAGACTTCCTGTGGCTGGACATTAGGATGTACTGACCTGATTGCAGTGAGGGAGGGCGCTCCAGAGGACCACAGCATCTTTCCTCAGGATTCTGAGGAGAGTGTAAGAGAAGGGGCCACTTCCAGATTGACTGCTGGTTCTCAGGCAGCATTAGGAGAAGCTGAGATTAACTGAGAATTGAGTGCTGTTTGTGGCTGAGCAGTGGGCTATCCACAATGATAAAGGTAAATAGCAAGGTAGATCTGGGGGCGTCATTGATACGAATCAATTAGCACTCAGAGAGCGTTATTGAGGCATTTTACAGCCTTGACAGAAAAATATTTTCTGTTTATTTTGCAGCCGGCCTTATCTGTCTGTCCTCCCAGCATGGTTAAAGGTAGGGCTGCTTTTTTTCTTTTTCGATTTGAGCTGGTTTTTACTGTTAAGTATCAGTCAGGTGTTTCTCTTTCAGTCCCATTTTGGCTGAGAGCAGACAATGTCAGTCCATAGGACAGTATTCTGTGAAATCCAGATCTTCCCCATAATCTGGGTTGATCTAAAGGCAGTTCAGAGAACATAACCTACAGTCAGATGAAAGGAAGCTTCTCATTCCTTCTGTTGCCCAATCAACTGTTGCTCATGTGATAGGGCAATGGCTATGCACTAGCTTCTGATCTCTGGAGGTCACACATTTGAATACTGCAACACAGACAGGTAGTAGTAGAATAGATTATGATCAGGGTGTGTTATCCATTTCTAAACCAAGAGCTAATTTACTCAAAATTATGCCAAGAAAACAGGTTCCAGCCCCAATCTGCAGAGCCTGTAGAACCAGATACAGGGGTATTAGCTAAATTACCTAATCTCTTGATTTCCATGTTTGTCCCTCAAATCTTTTTAATAATGTTGAAGATTCTAAAGAGGTCTATAGGAATGCAGGTACAACACTCTTCAAAGATGACCTGTGTTCTACCTTGAGAGGCCTGTATGGCATCTAGAGGGTTCCATCCTCAACCACTGCCTGTCTGATTTTATGAACCTTCTGGATGAAGCTTTCCATCACCTTAGTGACAGTGTCTAGTTCTCTTGCTATTCTCTGAGCCAGGGCTCATAGGATTTTTCTCATTCTTCAGGTCTTTTGTAAAGTATGGAATGAAAAGGCATGTGAAAAGATAGCCCCAGATTCCTTTTGAGTGGTGAAAGTTTTTGAACTCAGATCAAAATCTAGTTTTTCTCATTCTTAGAATCACACAATCTAAGGGAATTTTATGGGTCAAGTGGACCCTGGATGATCCTGAAGGCAGGCATTAGTTTACCAAAATAGCAGATCTCTGTCCAATTTTCATGTGACAGCTAATAGGCTTTTGTGCTGCAAATCTGATCCCAGTTACTAGGGGCCGTCAGAAATCTGTCTTTGGCCAAAATGCTACTATGGAGTTGTCAGATGGTATTGTAATTTGTCAAGTGTGATTCAGGACCAAGCAGTGCAGTTTTTAGTGTAGAGATCAAGTAGATCTAAACCAGAATTACTTGGACCTGAGCCTATATACTATATTTAAAATAAGATCTGTAGGGGCGCCTGGGTGGCTCAGTTGGTTAAGTGTCCAACTTTGGCTCAGGTCATGATTTCACGGTTTGTGGATTCGATGCAGGCATCAGGTTCTGTGCTGACAGCTCAGAGCCTGGAGCCTGCTTCGGATTCTGTGTCTCCCTCTCTCTCTCTCTGCACCTCCCCTGCTTATGCTGTGTCTCTCTCTGTCTCAAAAATAAATAAAAGATTTAAAAAATTTAAAAAAAACAAGATCTGTAAAAGGAAAACAGCCTCTAATATATTCCCTCTGTTCCCCAGTACTCTCTCAAATTCTATTTCTGTGGAAGTTTGGTTATAAGAGCTCACTCCCATGATAGGCACCCAAGTGCATTTACAAGAATTGGTTTCTCTGCCCCCGTCAGTCAGTCAATTAATCATAATGTATTCTATTCTTTTGAGAAAAGGTCCGCAGCAGGGTTTGGGGGGTTTAGGGGAATGTGTGTGCCTGTGTGTTTGCCTAAGTGTGGGGAAATAGGTTCTACTTCCATAAATGGATCAGAAAAAAAGCTTAGGGTGGAAAGCCACCACCACAGGGGAAAGTGCCCAAGGTTAGGTAGTGAGATATTGTAATGGAATCACAAGTAACTTGTAATATCACCTGCAGGAAATTACTTTCCATCTGACACTAATATACTATTGTACTTTGATTACAAATCCACGTGCCACCCCCCCCCAGACCCTTTGCTTCTTACGCATACAAGTTATGATTACTGTCTGATTGTTTTCTCCACATTCATCATGTGTGTAAGATCTTGTTTTCTTCACATTCACCACGTGTGTAAGATCTTGTTTTCTTTCGTTCACCATGTGGGTAATATCTTGTGAGCTCAATAAATACAGAGACAAAACACCTGTTCGGGGCTCTTGTCCCCTCCCAGACATTAGCCTTTCTCGTATTCAGTTCTGTGTCTGCTCTCTTGCTGGACAAGGGAGAACTCCAGACTGATAGTCTGTGACACCCAAGTGCTGGTTACATCACATCCATCTGACTTTCTCCTCAGGTCACTTGTTGGATGTGTGACTTTAAGCAAATCGCCTCATCTTTCCTCATCTGTGCATAATGAGTACCTATCGGTCCTTCACTCAATGAATATGTACTGAGAACCTATGTGTACCAGGCACTGTGCTAAGTCCTGGGGATACTAAGTGCAAAAGTGGACTCTGTACCCCCAGAGCTTATGCTCTACAACAATTAACTGATTACTAATAATTAATCAGATTATTAAAATAGTCGCAATTGGGACACACCAAGGTACAAGGGAAGATGTGTGCTGCCCCAGGTCTGGGAAGATCACCCAGGGGAGGTGATGCTCCCTGCAAAGGATGGGACAGGAAGGAAATGCCTACCGGGCAGAGGGAAGGCACAGGAAGGGGTGGGAAGGGCCTGGTGAGTCAGATGGCCTGGCCGCTGCCTCCCCTCTCTGATCCTCCAGCTAGTTCCTTCAGTGTGCTGAATCTGGGAAGGTCATGAAAAGGGACCCATGTCCTAAAAGTAATTAGCCTCACAGAAAGTCCTCTCCCGTCCATTCCTGGGAAATGAAGACGCTAATAGGCTCCATGGCAGCAGGGGAGGTGCCTGCCTCAGGGGAACCAGTCCCAGCAGAAACCCTCATAGCTCCCTGCTGCTCAGAGACCCCCACACACACCTATGGCTCCTGCCTCCACTTCTCGTTCTCTCCACTGGCTCCTTCTGCCTGCCTGACTGCTTATTCTGACCTCTTCTGCGCCTCACCAGTTTGTTTTATGAGTGGCCATTATGGTCTCCTTTAGTAGCTCTCGGCTTCCTCCCCCCACCCCACCGGCTCCCCCTGCTAAGGGAGATGGGCTTGCTCAGTGGCCCACTGTCTGAAGTTCATCTCCCTGGGTCAGGCATGCACCTGACACAGGCTCCAAGGTGCTTAACCTGGTTGTATGGGGTTTGGAAGTAGGAAGGTGAAATACACAGGAAGACCACTGCCCCTGGGCTCCTTGGGAAAGGCAGGCACTTCTCAAGAGCTTTACAACCCAGAGTAAATCCCCCCGAGAAAGTTCCCCACAGCTGAGGTGGATGCGCCTCCTGGCATAGTGCTTGCCAGTCTCTGTTGTACCTGCTGCCCTGCTTCCTCCCCGGATGTTAGCCCTCTCTGTCGGTTGGCTAGGGCAGCTATAACAAAGCACCACAGACTGGTTTCAGAGTCAGTAGCTTAAACCACGCTGTGGAAAGGCGTGAGCATGACCAGCGTGAAGGGATGCAGAGAATAGCACGGTCAGTATAAGATGTTTATTTTGTTGAGCTGTAGGAAATGAAGTTGAAGGTTAGGCCCATTTCTGGAAGCCCTGAGTGCCCAACTGAGGCATCTGGAAATTACCCTGCAACCAACATAGCTGCCCTGAGAAGTCTTGAGCAGAGGAAGAACTTGAGGCAAATGGCATTTTAATGTTAGTGAAAAATCTGGCATTAGGCAGCTTCTGCCTAAAGATATGCAACTTTTATTAAGAATTTGAGAAAATTGTGAATTATGCAGGGGAGGGAGGGGGAACCTGCTTCTTTCTGGTCAAAGGTTGATCTTTCTCATGATGTAACATTAGGTAACAGTATCACTGAGGCCTCATTTGAAAATCACATCCTTTAGGGGCACCTGGGTGGCTCAGTCGGTTAGGCATCCGACTTTGGCTCAGGTCATGATCTCAAAGTTTGTGGGTTCGAGCCCCATGTTGGGCTCTGTGCTGACAGCTCAGAACCTGAAGCCTGCCTCAGATTCTGTGTTTCCCTCTCTCTCTCTTTGCCCCTCCCCTGCTCATGTTGTCTTTCTGTCTCTCTCTCTCTCTCAAAAATAAATAAACATTAAAAAAAAATTTTAATAAAATAAAATGGACTCCTTTAGAGGTACCTGGGTGGCTTAGTCAGTTGAGCGTCCAACTCCTGATTTTGGCTCAGGTCATGATCCCAGGATCGTGGGATTGAACCCAGTGTTGGGCTCCACGCTGAGCCCCTGAGCATGGAGCCTGCTTGGGATTCTCTCTCTCTCTCCGTCCTTCCCCCACTTACATGCACACTCATTCTCTCTCTCTCAAGTAAAATCAGCAGCTCCTTTTATGACATGACAAGGTCATTTTCTAGGAGGTGTCAATCACTACCCTTGCTTAAAACTTTTAAAGAGTTGAAGTCTTTCTACTGCCTTCCAGGAGACCCCAGCAAGTGGCTCTCTTCTTTTATTGTTTTGATTTCACGTGGTTACTTTGCCCTGCTCACGCTATCACTGATCTGTGTTTGTCAGAGATTCTCTTATGGTAATTGATTAAAAACAAAAACAAAAGACTAAAGCTACCAGTTAAAACCAAACGCTTTCTAAGCCCAAGTAACTAGAGAGGTAGGGATGCAGCTGGCCTCAGTCATGCTTGGAACCAAGAACTCCAGTCCTTCAAATCTCTCTTATGTTGGCTTCATTCTTTCAGGCTGGCTGGCTGCACAAGACCCACAACCTGAATAGCTACATCCTTAATTTCCTCCAAAGAAGACAGAGGACCCTTCCTTACCAGAACCAATTAGAAAATTCTAGGGAAACACTGGTTCATTTACCCACCCCTGCCCCAAGAGATGCTTATGATTGACCTAGGAAGGAGAAAATCCCTCCTCAAAAGAAGGGGGTGCTAATCTAGGCTGATAATAAAGGTCTCTTTGGGGGCCTCAAAGAAATTAGTTTTATTTTCAAGCATCTTGAGGCTGTTTGGCCCTGGTGACCCCATAGCCTGAATTTTCCTGGACGGTTCCAATTTCATTTAATGTAAGTTTTCCTCAATAAAGATGATTTTTAAGTATATGACAATATGATTTTTGTACACTTTTGTACAAATTTCATATGAATGAATGAACAAATCTGAAAATGATTTGTCAAATCTTATGTCCTTGGTTTAGAAAACCTGACGTATTATTGCTCTACTATAGAGCATACTAGAGAAATTAGCAGAAATCTCTGGATCTTCCTTCTGTCATATGAGTTCTTTCATTTGTCTGTCAACCCACTTGAATGGAATCCTTTTGACCTTGAATTCTGCTTGATGATCAACCAGGTCTGGGGTATTATGGACATATCAACAATTGGTGAAGGATGTATTGAGAAATAATGTTTTGCACATTAGACTCTTTGAGGTGTGGAGCCCTTTTTGTTGGTTGCCTGATAAACATCATCCCAGGTTCCTCTGAATGAGACTCCTTTGAGATTGTCAGGCACCTTGCAATGCCTACATCACGATTCCCCCTCTTTTGGCTTCAGACTAAACCTGAGGCTCTTGATCTAATGGCACTCTCTAATGGCCAAGGGTAATGAGATGGCTGGAAGGATGACACTAAGGACAGGAGCTCGTGAGAAAGTAAAGGCACACAGGACAGAAAGAACCCACACCTGGGATTGGAGGATCACTGTAAGAGTGAAAAGGAAGAGATGAGTCTGAGGGACACTGTGAAAGAAGAATCCATGGAACCTGCTGACTAAATGGATATACAGAGAGAAGAGTGGGGAGTTGAAGATGGCTCAATAGTCTGGCTCTAGTCTGTGATAGCAGCAAAGGAACTACTCAGCCATTAATAGAAATGGGGAATTTGGACAGGGTGCCTGGGTGGCTGAGTCATTAAGCATCTGACTTTGGCTCAGGTCACAATCTCACAGTTCGTGAGTTCGAGTCCCACACTGAGTGAGCACTAGCCCCACTTTGGGTGAGCCCCACTTTCTCTCTCTCCCCCCGCCTCTCTCTTTCTCAGCCCCTCCTGGGATTCTCTCTCTCTCTCTCTCTCTCTCTCTCTCTCTCTCTCTCTCTGCCCCTAGCTCACTTGCACCCTCTCTCTCTCAAAAACAAAACAAAACAAAAAAACAGGTCAAAGATCAACCCAGTTAGGGGTCAGAGGGCACCAGAAAAGCCACACAAGTCAGTAACAAAAATCTTCTCAGGTTATCTTCACATACTTGTATGTAGCCCTGGCAATGATTGAGACTAATTAGCTGGAACATAGCCTTTTCTTCCTTTTTTCTTTCTATTTTTTAACTTCTTATTATAGAGAACTTAAAAAATAAGCAAAAGTAGAAAGAACATAATGAGCACCCGTGTTCCCATCACCCAGCCTTGACAATGATGATATCATGGTCCATCTCGTTTTCTCCCAACCTGCACCCACTTCTCCCTGCACTGGTTTTGAAGCAAATTCCAGACATCATATCTTTCATAATAAATATTTCAGTATGAATTTCAAAAGATAAGGACTCTTTTTTAAGAAACATAAGCACAATACCATTATTGTGCCTTACCAATTGAGTAATATATTATTAATATCAAGTCAGGTTCAAATTTCCGTTAAAAAAAAACAGTTTATTTGAATCAGAATTCATTTTAGACCATAGATTGGGATTGTTTGATAGGCTTTTAAGTGTCTTTTACTATGTGGATTCTCTCCCCCCCCCCCATCTTCTCCCTTTATTTTTGAAGAAATGGAATTCTTTGCCCATAGAGTTTTCCATGCTCTTGGTGTGCTTTAACATGTTCCTCTGTCTCCCGTATGACCTACAAATTGGAAGCCCTGATCAGATTCAGACCCATTTTTTATTTTAAATGTTACACAAAAGATGCCCAGAGAAGGTGTTAGAGGGAGCCATGGCTGTGGATGGAATCAGCAAGAAGGAGTATAAGGAGAGGGCTCCGAGAAAGGGCAACATGGAAGGGGCGGGCAGAGAAAGAGACTCTCCTGGGCAGGAGAGGTGACAGAGCAGGTAGAGCAAGGCTGAAGTGGGATGGCCAGCTCACACCTGGGGGCTCTTCTGGGACCATGCTGGTGTCTGCACCTCGGAGCTGCCCATGGGAGCAGGGGCATTGCTCACCCCTCCTCACCTTCCATAGAAAGCAGCCGGCTGGCTTCTCCTCTAGGGGCCCCACTTCTCTCCTCTTAGGGGCTCTGGCAGTCTGGGAGGAGAAAACAGGAGGAAACAGGGTTGTCCTCTAGAAGTACAGAAACACAGCCTGGGGTGCATGTGCAAGACCATGCTTTTCCTCACTACTTGGGACTGGGCTCTTCTTCTGAGTGCCTCCTACCCACTGTCCTCACTGCTGTGTACCGCTTTCTTGCTGCCTGTGAAGGTTATCTGTAGTCACCCTTGTTCTGGGGCCTTCCATGGTAGAACCTGTGGACACCCCATCCTGCAGCACAGGCTACTACTACTGGGCAGACACGCCTGGCCTCGGGCTGGTGGATCAAGACAATGTGGTCACCTGTGTCCCGGTAATGCCCATTTGGCTGTTTTGCTCTGCCTTGCTGCAGAGCCAGGAGCATCAAGTTCTTTGTCTTGGAAAGTTCTGGCAAGAGGTTGGGCCCATCACAAAGGTCTCTCTTTAAAAGGAAATGCTGGTCAGGGCTTCTGAGCCCTAATAGTAGAAACCTGTGAGCTGAGAAGCACAGTCCACTGAGCTCCCCTTTTCCAACTGCCCAGACACTTCCAAAATCTCAGCATCAATCACAGCTTTATTTGGCATCGAAGGCCTCTGGCACAAGGTTAACTCAGTACTAACAGATACCCAATGGCTCTCAAATGTACTATAAAATACAGATTACTATAAAGGATACCGTGGCTTCAACATGAAAATTAAGCTGTTTAGGGAGTGGGACAAAGGATAGTTCAGTTCTGATGAGGGTTGAGAGGGTTCTAGCAGGGGGAGCAGCCCTGGGCAGGTCCAGGTGGGGCTGCAAAGTGGGGGCAGCCCAGCAGGAAGGCCCTGGGTCTTAGCAAATGGCCAGGATGGGGAAGGCAGGACATATGCAAGGAAAGGAAACTATCATTTTATTGAGCGTTGAGAAGGCGTTGTGCTGGTGCAGAGATTCATACAAAGATTAACTTCTGGGGAAGAGGGGTTAAAAATTGCTGAGGTGGAAACCGGCATCTTTTGTTACTCCTTTCCCTTGAAGATAAAACCAGTCTGTGCTGAATGAAAGAAGACTTGAAAGAAGCGGATGTGAGGAGCAAGAAAACCCCTCGTGACTGGCACCAAACTCGCTGCCAATATAGCTCATTCCTCAGCCTCAAACAAGGCCGGGGCGTAAGGCTGGCATTAGTCACAGCTGGCTCTGAGGTGCCTCTGGGCTTTGCTGGAGCCAAGCCCAGGGACCAGGAAGGGCTTTAGCCCACTTCCCTTAAGATTCCCACAGGCCACCCAGTCACCACCTCTGAAAGTAGGAGGGATACCTCTCCACCAACCATCCAAACTCATTCCTGGCAGGAATTCTGCCAGGAACTACTTACAGCCAAATGGAGCCAGGCTGGCTATTTTTAGGACGGAGGCCATTTTCCCTGTGCCCACTGAACAGGATGCAGGACTCTTGAAGCCCTCGTGGAGAAGCTGCAAAGGCCGTTGGGTCCGCCTTGGTGAACGGCCAACCTCTTGAATTCCCCTGCAGGCCCGGAGCCCCCAGGACAACCTGTGGTGGTGTGCATGGGAGACTGTGATGCTGGCTGACTAATGGGGGCTCTGTGCTGGTGAAGTCTGCCTTAGGCTTTCAAATGACTGTAGGGTGCTAACAGACGCAAAGCAAGTTGGTTTTACCACAGAGTGTAGATTTCACTTTTTTTTTTAATTTTTTTTAAAAATATTTTTATTTATTTTTGAGACAGAGAGAGACAGAGCATGAGCAGGGGAGGGGCAGAGAGAGAGGGAGACCCAGAATCGGAAGCAGGCTCCAGGCTCTGAGCTGTCAGCACAGAGCCTGACGCGGGGCTCTAACTCACACACTGCGAGATCATGACCTGAGCCAAGTCGGACGCTTAACCTCCTGAGCCACCCAGGCGCCCCTGTAGATTTCACTTCTAAGGGATCTGGATTATCACCAGTTTTGTTTCCCTGTAATAGAAATTGCTTTTTACTGCTTGTTGCTTTGTTATTTTCTCCCTCTGATTTAGACAAATAATATAGGGAGAGTGATTAGAGGGGGAAAAAGTCATGGGAAACATGCTTCCAAATCACAGACCTGAGAAAAGGAGAAGAGTGGGAGAGGCTTTTTCTGCTTTTAATTGCAGGTGAATTACACAGCAAAGTGCTATAGAAGCGAATTATGACACCAGAAATTCTCTGCCCAGCTCTGGTTGTTGATACATTTTAATCCTTATGTGCGACATTAACAGTTTTAGTGTATCTTAATTACCTGCCATCTGGCCTATTTATTTTAAATATAGCTTCTGAATTCATGGATTTTTATGTGCTTTTTTTTGTTTATATATAGATATGTGTATATATATCTATATGTGTACATGTATATATATATCTTTTTTTCATAATCTAAAGTAGAAACTCAGCACTTATTTTTAGAAGCTCATTCTTTGAAGTCGCAAGAGACAAAAATGTATTTCCTCTCTTAAAGTTATTTGTTTGATAACCTGAAATCATTAAAGCATCCAAGATATAAAAGTCCAAGATTCAAACCTTAATGTCTATAAGATACCAACAGATAAAATATAGCGACCCAGTTTTCTCTCAAAGTGAGATAGATATGTATATGGATAGATTAAAATGGCCAGCATGCATGTAGCACTTACTAAGTGCCAGTGTTAACTCATTTAATCTTCACAACAGTTCTAGGGAGTAGGCACTGTCATTACCCCACTTTATGGATGAAAACATTGAGGCACAGAGAGGTTAAATAACTTGCTGGGGGTCAAACACTAGGAAGTGAAGGAGCCAGCGCATAAATTCAAGCTGCCTGGTTCTAGAGCCACGTTCTTGTTCTATATTCAGTGTCTCTCAAAAAAAAAAAAAAAAAAAGGCCCTCCCCTCCTTAGGATACAGAGGACCCTCAAGACACCTGCTTTGAACTGAGTCATTGTGTGGGTATGAGGTTCACGAGTTAAGGAGCTTCTGGGACAAGAATAAACAAGGTGCAGAGAAGTGAAGTCTGCCCCAGACAGTGTGGCTGGTATGTGGCTATGGCTGGACAGGTTTCAAAGTCATTGTGTAACATCAAGCACACACTAAACTGCTTTGAAGTATTTGTAAATAAAGTTCTTAGAAAAAAATATTTAATAATTCAAAGGAGTTTTAAAATCACCAGCTGTGTGAAAGCACATCTTTAAAGCAAACCATAGTATAAATAAATATAAGGTGGTAGCATTGGTCTTACGGAAATAACACAATTCTTACCCTCAGTAATTTTAGAATCTAATAAGTCATTGTGGTGATGCACACAAAAGTTTACAGGTTTGATTAATATTGTTGAAATGGCATCTGGCTCCATAACTAAGTCCGTGACAAGTCCATGACTTGTTGCTCTTTGTTACACTCTGTATCTTCCTCTAGATTATAAGTTCCCTGAGAATGGCCACCTTACCTTGTTCCCTGCTCTAGAACAGTGGCTGCTACTCAGCAGGTGCCCAATAAATGAACACTGAAGAAAGGAATGAGTGAGTGAGTGAATTTGCCAGTCTTGTTGAGGCCATGGACTTGGGTAAGCAATTTGAGGATGAAACTGCCATTGAAAGGATGGGGCCGAAGGAGGAGACGGATAGCAAGCAGCAGGATAACGGTGACCCCAGAAAGTAGAGGTCCGTGAGAGCCAAGACTACGGATACAGTTCAGGAAGTGGTGAGCAGCGTTAGGAAGCACCGCAGAAAGATTTAAAAGGGTGAGAATTGGGAAGACACTGTGGCTTTTGGTTTGGGGGCTGAAAAGAAAGGGTAGCTGCAGGAGAGAAATTGCAGTGGAATCCCCTTTGCACGGGACTTAAGGAGTAATTGGGACACTAGACAGGAAATTTGGCAGCGAATGGAAGGAAAAAGAGATGACAGCACTGGACATTTTCTTGTAAATGCAAGGACATTGTTAATTCACTAGAAAAGTGTCATGTTGTCACTTTGTTGCTGTCTCAAGTGGAGGCTCCCTCTCACTTGTCCTTTGTCCTAAGAGAACAAAAGGGGCCTTGAATTTCACAAGTGCCCTAGTGATGCATCTGAGAGCCTGGGCTTTGGAATCAGAATGCCCTAGTTCAAATCTCCATTCTTCCTATTTACTAGCCAGCCTTGAGACCTGGGAGAGATTATTTAATTCCTTAAATTTTCTCATAGGTAAAGTGGCGATTCAGTCACTGAATGTTATGAAGCTCCTACCGTATGCCAGATACTATTCTGGCGGGGGAGGTTAGCATATCACGGGAAATAGGTCTCTGGACAATTCCAAAAACATGAAGCCAACTAATATTTTTAAATTATGTCTTGGCTTCCACTTCCAGGAAGATGGAGTTAGATGTGCTGTTTCCTAATGCTCCCACTAAGTACAACTAAAAACCTTGGACATTATTTATAAGACATAAGAAGACTCTGAGGGTGCCTGGGTGGCTCAGTCCTTAAGCATCTGACTTCGACTCAGGTCATGATCTCACGGTTCGGTTCGTGAGTTCAAGTCCCACATTGGGTGAGCCCCATTTCTCTCTCTCTCTCTCTCTCTCTCTCTCTCTCTCTCTCTCTCTCTCAATATCTCTCCCCCTGCCACACCACCCTCTCCCTCTCTCTCTGCCCCTCACTTGCACCATCTCTCTCTCTCTCTCTCTCTCTCTCTCTCTCTCTCTCTCTCTCAAAAAAAAGAGAAGACTCTGAAAGGTGGAGAGAAGACAACCAGACCAGAGACTGTGGGATCCAAGGCACAACCTAGCAATGAGTCCTCCGAGTTTTCTTTTAGCTTCATATACACAGACTTCTAGCTTTAAGAAGCTGGCAACCTAGAAGTTCCAACAGGAGCAAACAAAAACTCCCCAACACAGGCCTATTCTTTCTAAGCAGAAGTCCAGGAAAGGGGCAGCCTAACAAGACGAAAACCTTTTAGACAGTAACTACTTGCTCCAGCTAAAAACCACAGGAAGAACAGTGGCCCCACTCTCACCCACAGCAGCAAAAGGGGGATCAGGAGCCTAGACTTCCTGCTTCACCAAGCTATATCAAAGGGCTCCAACTGCAACACACACACACACACACACACACACACACACGCTGAGGTGCTATCAGGGAAGGCCATAGACAGCTGGGACTTTTATCCTCACATGACAGTAACAAGGCCCCTGCCACCACAGTGTCAGTGGAGACCATATGGGGAATCTGAACTCCACCCACAGACAGCAGTAACAAGGGACTCCTCCCCCTCCCTGCTGGAGTGGTGTCAAAGGAGGCCTAGTGGAGAGTTAGGACTTTCGCCACTGCCCAGGGATAATTAGGCCACCTTCCTGTGATGTCAGCGGTAACAAGGCACTTCTGCCCCTCCCAGCCAGGGTGGTATGTATGAGTGGATGCCCAGTGGGATCTAGAACTCCCATCGCTGCCCAGAAGTAACTAGGAGCCCCTAACAGTGTGAACTCAGGTCAAGTGGTGAATGTGGGCTCCTACCCCCCTCACCCCCAGCCTCTCTGACCTTGGCAGTAACAAGGCAGTGCTCCTCTCTTCCTCTGCCAGATTGGCATCAGAAAAGCCAGTTAAGGGGTGCCTGGGTGGCTCGGTTGGTTGGGCGCCCGACTTTGGTTCAGGTCATGATCTCACGGTCTGTGGGTTCGAGCCCCGCGGCAGGCTGTGTGCCGACAGCTCAGAGCCTGGAGCTGCTTTGGATTCTATGTCTCCCTTTCTCTCTTCCCCTGCTCTGCTCATGCTCTCTTTCTCTCTCTCAAAAATAAATAAACATTAAAAAAAATTTTTTTAAGCCAGTTAAAACACAGGTTTAAGTAGGATCCAGACTCTCATAATATCCAAAATGCCCAACTTTTCAATTGAAAACCACTCATATACCAAATATTAGAAAACTCTCAGAAGAAAAAAAATCAATATATGCCAACACTAAAATGACAGAGATGTTAGAATTACCTGACAAAGGTTCTAAAAAAGCCGTCTTAAAAAGCCAATTACAGACATGCTTGGAACGTGAAAAAATTGAAAGTCTGAGTAAGGAAATATAGTCTCAGTACAGAAATAAGAAGATATAAAGAAGAACCAAATGGAAACTTAAGGACTAAAAAATACAGTAACTAAAGTTAACTCAGTGGTCGGGCTCAATAGCAGGATTCAGGGACCAGAGAAAAATAAAATCTATGAACTGGAATATACAGCAATAGAAATTGCCCAATATGAATAAGAAAGAAAACAGACTGGAAAGAAAAAAAAAAAAGAAAAAAAAGAAGAAAGGAAGGAAGAAAGGAAGAGAAGAAAGAAAAGAAGGAAAAAAAAGAAAAAAAACAACAACAACAGAGGCTCAGGGACCTGTGGGCCCATAACACAAAAGTCTAAAATTTGTGTCATCCAAATCCCAGTAGGAGAGGAAAAAGAGAGCAAAGCTGAAAAAATACTTGTAGAAATAATGGCTGAAAACTTTCCAAATTTGGCAAAAGACAGAAACCTACAGATTCAAGATGTAAGCAAATCAGAAACAGGATAAACCAAAGAAATCCATACCACGTCAAATTTCTCAAAACTGAATATAGTGTTTGTACTTCTATCTGTTTCAATATAATTTTATGCCTGCTGAGTATAATTAAATTTAGAGCTGATTTTTTAAAAAACTAAGACAAAAGAATCTTGAAAGCAGTCAGAAGCAATACCTTATACAAAACAAAAACAATTTGAAGGATAGCAGATTTCCTATCAGAAACCATGGAGGCCAGAAGGAAATGGTACAATTTGCAAGTGCTGAAGTGAAAAAACTGACAACCCAGAATTCTATGTCCAGTGAAAATATCATTCAAGAATGCAGGGAGGGGTGCTTAAGTGACTCAGTTGGTTAAGTATCTGTCTCTTGATCTCAGCTCAGGTCTTGATCTCAGGGTTGTGAGTTCAAGTCCTGCATTGAGCTCCACACTGGGCATGGAACCTACTTGGAAAGGAAAGGAAACGAAAGGAAAGGAAAGGAAAGGAAAGGAAAGGAAAGGAAAGGAAAGGAAAGGGAGAAGGGAGAAGGGAGAAGGGAGAAGGGAGAAGGGAGAAGGGAGAAGGGAGAAGGGAGAAAGAAAGAAAGAAAGAAAGAAAGAAAGAAAGAAAGAAAGAAAGAAAGAAAATGGGAAAATCAAGACATTATCAGCTGAAGAAAAACTAAATGAATTTGTCATCAGCAGACTTATCTTAAGAGAATGGCTAAAGGAAGTTCTCCAAACAAAAAGGAAATGAAAAAGGAAGGAATCTCAGAATATCACAAAGAGAGAAAGAACAACAGAAAGTAAAAGTTATGAGTAAATACATTTCCTTCTCCTCTTAAGCTTCTGAATTATGTTTAATGGTTAAAGCAAAAATTATAACACTGTCTCTTGTGCCTCTAAATGTATATAGAGGAAATATTTAAAAGCATTTATAAGCAGGGGAAGGCAAAACGATGTAAAAGGATTTAAGCTATGGAGATTCCTCAAAAAATTAAAAATATAATACCCTATGATCTAGTAATTTTCCTAGTAGGTATTTACCTGAAGAAAACAAAAACACTAATTCAAAAAGACATATGAACTCCAGTGTTTATGGCAGCATTATTTACAATAGCCAAGATATGGAAGCAACCCAAGTATTTATCGATAGATGAATGGATAAGAAGATGTGGTATATACGTACAATGGAGAACTAGCCATAAAAAGGATGAGATCTTGCCAGTTGCAACAACATGGATAGACCTAGATGGTATTATGCTAAATCAAATAAGACAGGACAAAGACAAATACCATACAGTTTCACTTCTGTGTGGAATCTAAAAAACAAAACAAACAGAAACAGAATCATAAATACAGAGAACAAACTGGTAGTTTCCAGAGGGGAAGGAGTTGGAGCGAGGGGGCAAAATAGGTGAAGGGGATTAAAGGTACAAACTTCCAATTATAAAATAAATAAGTCACAGGGATGAAAGCTACAGCATAGGGAATATAGGCAATAATATTGTAATAACATTGTATGGTGACAGATGGTAACTACATTTATCCTGGTGAGCATAGCATAATGTATAGAATTATCAAATCACTATGCTGTACACCTGAAACTAATATAACATTGTATATCAACTATACTTCAATAAATAAATAAAAATAATTCAAAAATGTAAATAATCTAAATCCATCAACTGAAAGAGATTGGCAGAATGGATTAGAAAATATGACCCAACTGAATGCTGTCTACAAGAAACTCACTTAAATATAACAATATAGGTAGGTTGAAAGTAAAAAGATAGAAAAAAAAACATGCAAACATTAATCAAAAGAAAACAGGAGTGGCTATTATAATATCAATAAAGTACACTTCAGAGTGAAGAAATTTACCAGTGATAGGCATATTATGTAGTGACAAAAGGATTAAATCCACCAAGGAGATATAGCAATCTTAAATATGATGGAGGCACCAAACAGCTACAAAATATGTAAAGCGAAAGGTAATAGAATGAAAAGGAGAAGTAGACAAATCCACAGTTATAGGTGGAGAATCCAACATGCCTCTCTCTACAGCTGACAGAACAGCTAGACAGGATCAGCAAGGTTATAAAACATCATCAAGTAACAGGATTTAATTGACGTTTGTGGAACACTTCACCCAACAACAGCAAAATACATAGTCTTTTCAGTTGCCCGTGGAATATATGCCAAGATAGGGTTATGACCAAAGCTCACAATTTTAAAAAGTCCATTAATCAGACCTATTGGCCCTTTAAATATTTAGATATACACATTGTGTTTATATTGGAGTTAGTTCATCAAAAACAAAGATTTAAAATAAAATTTATTTCACTTTCATTATGAATTGATACTGACTGAATCTTATCTGCCACAACTGATAACTCCTTTCTTCCTCTCCCAAATAGGGGGCAGCAACCCAAGACAGGGGAGGCACTCTAAGAAAACCAAAATGATGAAAATCTGGATTTCCAAAGATGTTTCCACATTCACAGATGTTTTAAAAAATGATTGGCCAAAATGTTGCTCTACTGGAAGCTCCCCTATTTAGCCTAACTTCTCTTTCCTAATACTAGGTACATTCAACATCTATAGGCAATTTCCTACCTTAACTAAAGTGCATGTACAGTGGCTATGATGAAAGTTTGCCATTTATCTCTGTGCGTGCAAACAGACTCATAAGCACACACTTGGTCCCCACTGTCATATAGCAGCAAGATGACGGTTGTGCCTTTTAACTCAGCAAAGGATATGGCACATATATCTCATTCCTTCAGGCTCTCAGCCCCTCAGTTGGCCAGACTATTGTGGTTATGAGTGACAGAAATTCAACTCTCAAACTTGCATAAGCAAAAGGGAAGAATTTGCTGGAAGGCTCATAAAACCAAACTGTTGGCATGACAAGGGGTGCTGTGGCACCATAGATATCCTTGCTTCCCCAGCCCCTAACAGAGCATCCAGTTTGCTGAGTGACTAACAAATTTTTTTTTTTTTTTAACTCCCTGGGCAACTCATTCCAGGTGTAGACAATGAGGAGTTGGAACCACTGGATGTACTCAGTGATGTGCATGAAGAAATTGCTGATGTTCACAATCAGAATTAAGAGGTCTATCCCTAAGATAGGGTCACACTTAACATTTAACCACATTCTCTTCTCCCTAGTGTGGTTTCCTTGGTTCAGGGAAGATAAAACTCCCACCAGGAAGTGCCATGTCAATGTAAATAGCGATTTAAGTTGCTACCACATATCTAATGAGTTATATCCCAGAAATGTCACTGGGAAAAAACAAACAAACAAAAAATCCTCCCATCTGGGGAGTTTGCATCAAGATTGAAAAATTTAAAAATCAAGACAAGGATGCTTCTCCTTTCTCCCTTGAACAAAGAGGGAAAAAGATGGAGGAAGAACCAGATGCTTTTTTTTTTTTTTTCCATTTAATTACGGGAGAAAATTTACCAGTGACGAGAAAGTGACCTTTGCCCCAGAAAACAACCTCTCATGCGCTGGGCATTCTGGACAACTGCAGAACCAGGCCCAGGCCTCTCAGTGGACTGCTCCGTGGTCAGGACAAGAGAGCAGCCTTTCCGGGAAGCAGTCATCCCTCAGATCCATGCCTGCCTCAATTTCCTCTTCCTTCTTGCTTCTCCGTCCTCCTAGGTGTATTTTCTAGGAACATTCCATGAGCCAGGACCACTGTAGCTGCACTGGCGATTAGTTGCAATAGTAAGTCTTCCTCTGGCAGGAGCAAAATAAGTGTCTTTCACCTCCAGTTCTCACCAGGACCCAGCTGGGTTTTTCCTTCAGAGCCCACACATTGTAGGCACATACTGGTGTAATTTTGCCTCTGACATTCAGGCAACACAAGTGTCATCTATTGCTCACCATCCCCGCCCCGCCCCCCCCCCCCCCCCCCCCCCCCCCCCCCCCCCGCCACCACACACACACAGAGGCCCGCTCATGAAAAAGCTGGAGAGAATAAGAACTCGTGCCCCCAGAACTAGTTTAAAAGGTGAGCTGAACAACTGGGCGGGGTCTCCATCTATATGAGACACTAAACATCACAGAAATAACAGATCCCACAAGCATCTCCTCACATAACCAGTAATGGAAACTGGTCCCACTCCCACAGAAGGAGACGATGCCTTGAGTGGGGAAAATGGTCCTCATGGGCACCAGCTCCATCCACACTAAATGAATCGTGAAATTTTACTTAAGTGAACATTCGTTTGGATAGAGCTAAATTATTGTTAATCTGTCTCACATTCCTTGGTCAAGCCCGGCACCCAGCATGCCACTTCTCTTACGATGGCTCACCACTGAGCTAACTCGTCAGGAAACAAAATGAAAATCCTGTTTTACTTTGTACCTGTCCAAGACCACAAGAAAAAAAGAAAATAGTCAAGGAGATTTAGAACTGTGTAATGTGTTGAGAGTGACTGCCCAATTCTCAAAGCATCTTTTATTTTTAACAAAGTTAGAACATTCCTTTAAAAAGTGACCTCCTCTAAATTATTTAAGTTACCCTTCAGATTCAACTTGGATATTGAGTATATGCTTAGCATGGCTGATGGCATTGGTTCAATCAGGCAACTGTCTGTAGATCCACATTTCACATCTTGCCTCAAATTCATTTCATGTGGTTTAAATGTGAAAATATCAAAACACAAAAATATTAAAAGAAATTGTTTTAAGAATACGGAAAGAAATTGAAAGGCAAATGAAACTGTATGGAAAAGTTATAGAAGTATAGAAATCCTGTGTTCCATTCTAGCCTGGAAATCTTACAAATACTGACAAAGGCTAGTATGCTGGCTTTTCAAGGAACATCCCATGGGATGTCCTATACCACTTTATTTGGTTATTAAAGGAAAGGTTGAAGGGCACCTGGGTGTCTCATTTGGGTGAGCATCCAACTCTTCTTTTTTTTTTTTTTTTTTTTTTTTTTTAAGTTTATTTATTTATTTTGAAAGAGAGAGAGCATAAGCAGGGTAGGGGCAGAGAGAAAGGGAGAGGGAGAATCCCAAGCAGGTTCTGCACTCACAGTGCCCATGCAGGGCTCGAACTCATGAACCACCAAAATCAAGAGTCGGACGCTCAACTGACTGAGCCACCCAGGTGCCCCAGAATGTCCAACTCTTGATTTAGGCTCAGATCATGATCCAGGGTTGTGGGATCCGAGCCCTTCATTGGGCTCCACGCTGTGTGGAGCCTGCTTAACATCCTCTGTCTCTCACTCTCTCTCTCTCTCTCTCTCTCTCCCCTGCTCGCTTTCTCTTTCTAAAATAAAAATTTAAAGGGCACCTGGGTGGCTCAGTCAGTTGAGCATCCGACTTCAGCTCAGGTCATGATCTTGCGGCTCATGGGTTTGAGCCCCACATCAGGCTTGCTGCTGTCATCCTGTCACTGTCTCCCTCTCTCTTCCCCTCCCCCACTGGTGCTCTCTCAAAAAATAAATATTTAAAAAAATAAAAAGATAAAAATGTTAAAAAGAAAGCTTTTTAAAAAAAGGGAAGGTTGACCTCAGGAGGCTGAGGGCCCTAGGTGCAACTTAGATTATCATTGCAAAATAAGAAAGAAAACATACTCCCGCTAATGTTCTGTAGAATAAAAATTAAGAATATTTTTCTAATATCTTTTTACACTGTATTACTTTACATTGTATTACTAAACTAAAATGCAGACTAAAAACAACACACAGAAGATACCAATTTTGTATATTTTGTATGCCAAGGAAGAAATTGGAAGAACATAGACCAAAATGTTAATGGTAGTCATCTCTTACCTGGTAAAGTTATAGTTGATTTTAAAAATATTTTTCCTTTATATTTTTGTATTTATTTTTTTCCCAATATTTCTGCAGTGAACACACGTACATTACTTGTGTAAAAAAACAAACACATTAGTTACCAAAAAAAAAAAAAAAAAATCTCAGGGGGAAAAAAATCTGTCTCAGGAAAGAGTACATTATACATTCTTCCAAACCAGGACTGAAACAGATTTCTAACAGCCATATGGAGGAGCTCACAAGGAATGGAGGAAGTGTCTTTATGTTCATTCATTGGAATGAGAACTTTCTCAACTCGTTTGTCAACCTACAAGATTAATATAGGATAAAACCACTGCAGCAAGGAATTAATATAAGAGAGTGAAATAGCTCCTCAAATCGTTAATGTCGACTTCCTAAAAAATCTTTGTAGCACCCGTAAAAGAGATCCTGTGGTTCTAACTTGCTGTCTGAGAAATTCAATCTGTAGGCCTGTGTTTTAAACACACGGGATATTATTATATAACTAAGCAGCTGGGAAGATTAATCGTGATTAAAAATAAAAAGGGAAAGTGCACAGTACACCAAACAGGACTGTTTAATGAGAAAAGGGTGACTCAGAGGAAAACAGTATTTGTACAGGTAATCAAAGTTCCCCTCAGACTTATCAACTAAGAATAAAGACACTGTATCTCATATTTGACTCAAAGGTACTCCTTATCCAAGAAATGATTACACCAGTAATACTGCAAATAATATCCGTGTGCATATACACAAAATACATGTATTCTGGACCATTTGCAAAGTATTTATTTTCAAATTTCGTGCCCGTTCTTAAAATCCAGACACCCGAGTGTGTCTGTGATTTCTTTATCTTTCCTTCCTCATTCACACCCTGCTTTGCACGGTGCCCAACAGCCTTGTTTCTTGAACGCCATTGTGTACCACGCCCTTGACACGCACCCCCAGTTCGGCCTGCACATACGAGCCCCATCGTGTTCACATCCCCTCAGCGCCCATCACCCCTATGCCACAGCATGTTCATTCAGATACAAAGGTGCATGGAGCGGCACCAGGGTTTATGGGAGGTTCTGGGGACACAGAGATGAATAAAACATTGTCTTGCACTCAGAGAACTTTGAGCGAGGGACAGATGCACCAACAACAGTTACCATATGGTTGGGGGAGAAAGTGGGCCTGCTTGTGAAGCCAGCCTCAGATTGGCGTTCCCTTGTTATTAATCCACCACCCACAAATTCTCCAGCAAGCACGACTGCTTAGAGAGCAGGCAAGTAACACCGACACAGGAGTCGGGCTGGGTGGGAGACCCCTGTCCTGGGGCCTGAGGCCGGATGCAGAGTACACATTCTGCCCAAAGGCATTCAGTGTCTTGTTCTTTTTCAGAGGCCCTGCCTGCCGGCCTCATTTGGTTCGGGCTGCCGGTGTGTGACTTCTGTGTATTACGGACACATCATTTAATGTTTATTTAGAACATCTAAGTCATCGTTCTAGGCACTTTACGTGTATTAATTCATTCACTCCTCATAACAACTGCTGAGATAGATATAATTTTGCCCATTTTATAAATGGAGCAACTGAGACACTGGAGTTCATGTAACTCGCTGCAGTTACACAGCTATCAGGGTGGTGGACCTGGGTTTTGCAGCCAGGCAGTCCACACTCTTATAAGAAGTGCTTGAAAACACCATACTGCTCTGTATCTAAACTTTTAAAATGTCTTTACTCAGCTTATACTACAGATGAGTTACATATTTAATGTGCCAAATGTCCCTTTTACTGAACAAACCCCTTTACCTGGTATATACCGATTTGATGGAAAAATTCACATCCATCTATCCATTGTTCCATAAATGTAATGACATTCCCTGCTTATCACCCTCTTTCTGATCTGAAGGGTCTGAATTTTTTAGAAATACCTTTTTAGGTAGCCAAGAAATATGTTTCTCAGAGGAGAAAGCAGGCCTTGTTGAAGTGCCAGTTACTTAATGGATTCTTCCCTCACTCCCCAGCTCCTCCCCCCTCCTTCCAACCCACTGCCATTACCCTTCTCAATTCTGGGTGTTAGTGGTTTCTTGCTCAGTCCTCCTTACAGGTACAAACAGGATAATGTTTTGTTTTCAATAACTGCATAATGTTTACAACTTTGTGGATCTTTCTGGACAAGGTTATTAGGCCAGTGTCTTCAGAGAAATCCTATTTATAAGAGCTAAAACAGATCCAAGGGCACGTAGGGATTTGGTGAAACAGGCAAAATATAAACTCACAACTCTTTGAACTTCATTCAGAATGTCTCACTGGACCAGAGGATGTGGCCACATTTTATTCACAGACTTTTCTGAGAACTCTGGACATTACATTCTGTTCTTTTTTACTTAAGTTAAAGCCAAAATATTGGGTCTTCACACAGGCTATCCATTTTGCCTCCTGGCCTTTGTTCCCACTGCCTCCTCAGCCAGGACCTCCCTACAGCTACACCCCTCCCCAAACTCTGGGTCCTACCCAACCTTCCTGACACTGTCACATGCTGCCTTCTCTGGGAGACCTTTTTGACCTCCAAAGTGGCGACGTGTCTCTCCTGTATAGACCCCATGGCCAGCACTTAGTATCTATTCCAGTTGCCTATTTATTTCTCTTACCTAATTTGTAGTTGGAATTTATGTAACCGTACTTTTTAACCTAATCTGTACCTAAAATACATACAATAATACTCCTTTTTGAAAAAGTCGTGCCCTGAAGCTTTTAAACTTGGCCGTTTATTTTACAGTCTCAAGAATGGTAAAAATACATGGGTTGTGGGCTTTGGCAATGAACTAATGTGGGTTTGACATCCAGCTCTAGTTATAATGGCTATGTGACCTCGAACTGAACATCTCTGAGGCAGTTTTATCCTTTGGAAAATAAATACAGAGAAGTAACTCTGTGAAGATTAATGCATAATGGTACAGAGCTTTCGTCTGTCCAAATTCGGGCTCCGCTGAGTGTTAGCTGCTGTTACGTTTCTCAAAAGTAATTTAATTTTGTCAAAAGGAGACATTTAATCAAAAAGAGAGGAAGAGTCCTGCCAGTTGAGTGGGAACTACTCAGAACGTATTTTATGACGATGTGCACCTTTACCTACATTGAGATTAATCTGTAATTTATACTTAACATTGGTCATCTGTTGCTCTCCACCTGTTCAATACCAAAATACATCTTACATGGTTTGAAAACGTATCGGACTCCTTTACAATGCTCTAATAAAAAAAAAATCCCAGAAATTTGAAAAGTGAAAAACAATGTTGGCACCATCTAAGGGAGTGTCTTTTCTGCCGTGAAGTTAATAGTACGGTAAATGTCACTGAGTAAGACCCCACTTTAATCTCCAGGAGACTGCAAACTTGAGTTCATCCAAATTTCTAAGCATCAAATTTAAAATGGCTTAGAGAGTATTTTGAAATTATTTACCTAATAGTAAATTGGTTTCTGAGCCAATAAGGAATCCAGTAATCCACTTGCATGTTTAAACCCTTCTTTTTAAGACCCTTAGGAACCAAGATGCTTAGTAGACGATAGCTGCCAGATTTGACCTGGGAAGACCCACAGGCAATGCTTCCTAACAAAGAATGTCTCTGATGAACTCTTCAGCTCTGGGCCATTCCGAATCCCAAGAGGAACGTGTCCCATTTCCTTGTACTAGCCGCTTGTAGATAAGCTAAAAGGCTCTAAAGTCACAGAATCAAACTATAAGGATATTCCTTCAGCATCACTGTCAAGAGTATACTCACACATACAACCACCTTGCATGTTCACACAGACACACACTTGTTATTCTCTACGTACTCTATATCAGAAGCCATTCTGGGTGCTGTGGGACCCCACGATGAATAAAACAACGTAGTCTTGCCCTCAAGCAGCTCTCGGTTTGAGTTTTTTTTGCAAAAATGTAGTATTTTAAGCCATCACTGATTCACAATGGAAGTAGGCACTAATTCCAACCGAAGGTTTAGAGATGAGATGGAGGGACGGAACACCAGAGGTGTGAGTGGGCAGGAGACAGGACCACCGAAAGGGCGGGAAAAGGAAACGGTGGCATAACCCTGGCCTTGCAGTCAGAGACTCAGAGTCCAGATCTTCCAATGACCAGCAAGTGCACACAACTACGTTTTTTGTGGTTAGTATATATTTTATGATTAATATTTTTTAGTTACCCCCCCAAAATCCTTAGTTCTCTTTTTCAAAATCAAATGAGAACATGGATGAAAGTATACAGCCAGAGCTTATACTAGTAGCTCAGCTAGTATACTAGTTTTTAAAAATGTAGTATCCCCTTTATGAATGCTCAATACAATTTTGGTAATATACTTTACATTAATACACATTTTGTTAATGAAGTTTTGGTCATAACGCTGAGGGACAGATTGTAAAGCGGCGGGGTTAAAAAAAAACAGTGAAACTTTCAAGTCAGCTTTTTAAAGTCAAATTAGGGTTCTAGCTCTTGACAGCCAGCTAGCTTACCTTAAAGAAGTTCTTTTATCATGGTAAATTTTCACAGAGTCGTAAAGACGAAATGTTAGGGAGATAAAGCCCTCACGATAGTGATTGACACTCCTCAAATATTAACTTCGCTCTTCATGACCCCCAGCTGTACTGGCCCCTCGAGTTGTGGCTGCTCCACACGCAAGCTGGGTGCTCCTTGAGCCCCTATGCTCTTCTCCTGGGGTGAGGCAGGGAGGAGACGTCTCGTTAACTCTCCTGCCCCCTGGTGGCTGAACACGGCCTGCAGCATCAGTACAGCTCAAACCACACTCCCTCCCGGGGGCTCCGACCTGACAGAGCACAGCAGACACCGACACTGTCTGGGCTGCTGGTTGACAGCCCTGGTGCCTGTGGCAGACCCTGGGCAGTGTTGTGGCACTCTGGTCCCCCAGCAACATCTCATCAAGCCTGTGAGCTGCACACACCCATCCTAAAAATTCTTAAGTAAACACCTCCTGTTATTTGTAAACAAGAACCGTTAACTAGTATACTTTTGTAAAACTAATAAAAGTAAAGATCAGTGCCATAAAATTATTTTAATATCTTTTTCTCCATGATTGAACATACAAAGATAATGGTAGTAGTGTATTCTTCTGCTGTAAAGATGGGTGGAATATGTCAAAATCCACTTGTTGAATTTTCTTTAAATAGTCCTCCAGGGCAACCTAGAAAAGGAAAAGAATGGTCATTAGATCATAGAATAATTAAGTTTTTAAAAGAAAATGGGGAGCCTGGGTGGCTCTGATGCTCATCGGTTAAGCATCAGACTTCAGCTCAGTCATGACCCTATGCTCTGTGAGTTGAAGCCCCGTGTCAGGTTCTGTGCTGACAGCTCGGAGTCTGAAGTCTGCTTCGGGTTCTGTGTCTCCCTCTCTCCCTGTTCCTCCCTGGCTCACACTCTGTCTCTGTCTCTCAAAAGTAAATAAAGATTTAAAAAAATTAAAAGGAAAAAAAAAAGACCATGACCTGAGCCGAAACCCAAGAGTCAGATGCTTAACCAAGTGAGCCACCCAGATGCCCCAAAGGCATCTTCTAAGAAGTTTCTATTAGGCCAGTAAAACAGGATCAAAAAGCTAGTACTAGAAATACCAAGCCAATCCTGATCATAATTTATACGGTTATGGCAGAAATGTGTAAAAGATTAGAGAAATTACTGTTTGTCAGGTCTTATTACTAGATTCTGTAGAAAACAAAAGGGGTGTTTCAGTCAAGGACAGTGAATTCCATCACCCCACCCCACTCCCACAGAAAGGAGGAGCTCAAGTTGTTCATTTATAAACTTATTTTGTGGAAAAATTTAATGGATCTCCATGTTCTTGCTAGAAAACAATTTGCAACCTGGGAGAACCATCACAGGTCCCTATAAATATCACCCCATGCCTCCTCCCGTCACATAAAACTCGATACAGCTTTCATGAGGATTGAGGAACAGGATGGAACACAGTGTTCTTTATGGTTTTCAGTTATTTTTATTAATCTGTACCTTTTAATCTTATTTCAATAAAATTTATTTTATTAAATATTTATTTATTTAACAGAGAATCCACTTGGTTTTGCACAAACTCCTAAGAGGCACCTCTTGCCCTCTAGGTCCACATGCACAGCTCCCCCTAATGTCTGCAGTACAACCTGTGTGATCCAACAGAGATCCTGCTGTGGATTCTCTGCACTATGAGCCAAAAGACAACAAGAAGGATTGTATTTTCTCCAGACTTTTTTTCTATACACTTAAAGACAGATGAGGATACGTACAAACTCAGCATCTACTTTTTAAACCCTAAACTTATATATAACAGGAGATATATGCATGAATGTGCACAGCTGCTGTTATATTAGCAAAAAACCTGGAAACAATCTAGAATGTCTCTGATCAAAAAAAAAAAAAAAGGTATACTATTCACAAAATGAAATATACTGCAGTGAAATGAGTGTACTATAGCTAGATGAAGTAATATGGATGAGTGTGTGTGTGTGTGTGTGTGTGTGTGTGCGTGCGTGTGTGACCTAGAAGACATAAACAGGTATGATCCATTTTTATAAAGCTCAAAAATAAAAGTAAACAATGTATTGTTTAGGAATATATAAAATGGGGAAAATCCTTTGTGGAATAGAAGAAAAAGGTTAATAAATTCAAAATTCAGAATACCTACTTGGAGGAGGCAGGCAGAGGCAGGGGGATGAGATGGGGGAAAACACATGAGTGGGATTTAATGGTGACATTCTAGCTCCTGGATTGAGTGGTGAGTTCATGGGTATTTGTGATGTTAGGCTTTGTAACACATGCATACATATATAGATATATCCGATTCATTTGTAGCATTAAAATTTTTAAAAGAGGGATGCCTGGGTGGTTCAGTCAGTTGAGCATCTGACCTGCTCAGGTCATGATCTCATGGTTCATGAGTTCAAGCCCCACATCAGGCTCACTGCTATCAGCTCCTCTGTCTCCCCCTCTTTGTGCCCCTTCCTGCTCACGATCTCTCTCTCTCTCTCTCTCTCAAAAAAAACAAAATATTAAAAAAATGAAAAAAAATTTTAAAGCGAATGAAAGGAAAAACTTTGAAGATATTTTGATGTACTTTCACATGCTGTCTTTTTTTTTAGAAAAAAGAGCTCACATTCATAATGTTCTGTAACATTAAGTGATAGTTAATATTTTATGATCAACTTTCCATCTCTAAGAATTCTATGTTCATTTTTAATAGTTTATAATATCCAATTTAAGGAATAATGAAGCCAAGGTACAAACATGATAGAATATTATATAGCCATTAAATATTGTAGTTACAAATATATTTAATGATGTGGCTAGACGCTTGATAAGTAAGACAATGGCATGTAAAGTGTGATTTCAACTATATACAGAAATTCATTTAAAAAAAAAAAGAACAGAATAAATAGTGGTTATGTCTGGGTCCCAGAATGATAGGTGATTGTTATTTTCTTTTATTATTTTTATATTGTCTAAGTCTCCATTCTGAGAATTTAGTTTTTACAACTAGGAGAAGATTCCATTAAATACAGGTGAAACATGACCTCATAATTAGAGCTCAACTGGACATTCACAAATTAGGATTTGGTTCAAAGGGAAAGTCTGGCTAGTGGTGTGTGTGTGTGTGTGTGTGTGCATGTGTGTGCGTGCACACACACGCACCTGTATAGACCTATGGAGTCTGGCGACTCCACTCACCCGCCTCTGCGAACTACAGCCATGACTGTAATCAAAAGCTGAATGTAACTCACAAAACCCACCATTAAGGGAGGGAAGCAAACACAAAGACTCCAAACTAAAGAACTTCATTGGGAACTTTATAAAACAGAAAAAGAGATCGTACACATCTGCTTCAGTAATTAACCAGCCTTCTCTGTTAATCCACTTACCGTCTGAAGAAAAGCAGGAAATGCTTTCACAGGAACACTTTTGTGGAAGGACCTAGCCTACAAAGGAAGACAAAAGGAAACCGGTTTCAAACATAAATATTTCTGGAGATAAACACTCTCCTTCTGAAAGTGAACACAAAGCAATACCAGAAGTTTAACAACACAGCTAGGGCTTCTCTGAAAGGTCAGAAAATAGCTCTCCTGCCAATTAAAATTAATCTCCTAAGCCTAAAAGACTCCAGAAAAGGTACTTTAATAAGAATCTCATTCTTTCTTATGGATTGGCTTTGGCCTTTTCCAGCTGCCTAATAACACCCACAACTTTGGCCCTCCAGCTCTGTGGTGAGGGGTGAGTGAGGAAATACTTGCATTAAGAAGTCCCTGCACCTCCCTAGCTTCGATCGTCAGTATCTCCTGGTTACATGAATGTAAGAGCCTCCTAACTGATCTTCCTGCCCGGTTCTCGACCTTTAATTCAGTTTATACAGGCTGCCAAATGAATTATTTTACTTTCTGTTTAAAATTTTTTTTAATTTATTTTAATTTTTACTTTAACTTAACCCCTTGATTAACCAAGTCTTATCTCTTCATTTTGGAATCCCAGGGCTTCTACATCTTGGTTCCAACCTCTTCTATCCCGCCTAACTCCCTACTACCCTGGACCACGAAGCCCTGATCCACTCACGCTGATGCCCATCATCCTGCCCTCACCAAGCCCACTCTTGTCTGCGGGTCTTCATTTACATGGTCAGATACTGCCTCTACCTCCTGACATCTTAACCCCCTGCACTCTGGTCTTACCCTCAACCATCTACTAAAATTGGTCTTTTCAAGATCACCCAAAATTTACTAACCGCCATACCCATCTTTTCAACCTCTCTGTAGCATGCAAAACTTTAATATTCCCCTTTCTTAGAATTTTCTCCTCCTTTGGTTTCCAAGACACTGACTCTCAGTGCACGTACTTCTTTGGCCATTAGTTCCTTTCCCTTCTTCTTAGTAACTGGCCCTTTTTTCCCTTCTACCTGAGAAGTGGAGGTGGGCCTTGGGTCCTGCCCTTGGTCCTCATGTCTAGATGTACTTTCTTCTCGGGCAACACCACCCACACTTAGAACTTTAACCAGAGGCTTTCTATGTGGATGACTCCCCAATCTTGATCTCCAGTTCTGACCTCCCTTCAAAGTCCCAATCCTGCAGTCTTCAATAGCCCATCTCCCTAGGTGGCCTCAAATCCCCTTAAATTCAGAGATGTCCAACAGCTGGCCAAGAGGCTCCTGGTTAGCACCAGCACACCGCTGCTTTTCACAGTAGTCTCTGAACGGCACCATCATCACCTAAACCTGAACTCCGTGCAGCCTTCCCTCTTCCCGATCCTGCTACCACCCAATCCGTCAAGTCTAGTTGATTCCTCCTCTGTTGTGTGTGTGTATAAATCTATATAAACATATCTAAACATTTACCCTAAGTCAGACCTTCTTTCTCTCTCTCCTAAATAAGCCTCCTAACTGATCTCCCACCCCCCAAATTCGTCTCAAACACTGCTGGCCAGGTTCTCTAATGTGCAACACTACTGTCACTGCTCTACTTGATGGTGGCGATGATGAAGGGAGCCCACTCACATGTCACTTATGATATGCCAGGCATGGTTATAAAGTCTTACACACATTAACTCATTTATCTAAATCACAGCTCTTTGAGTTCAGCCCTAATATGACCCTCTTTCCCAGAGGTGGCAAGTGAGGCGCAGAGGTGAAGATCATGTGATCAGGAAATGGCAGAGCTAGGACTGAAAGTCAGATTCTGGTTTCAGAGTCTGCACTGTCATCCACTGCGTTCCAGTGCCTCTCAAATCTTCCCGAACTCTATTATCTTCCTTCGGTCCACCCTTCCAAGCCTGTGTTCCAGGATCCTATTTCACATAACCTACAAACCAGTAGTTTTCAAACCTGGTGTTTAAAATCATTTGGAAATTTTAATTCCTGGCCCCATCCCAGGTTTACTGTATCACCAGGGGGTAAGGCCTGGGAATCTGTATTTTTCAGATGCCTTAAGTGTCCATCAACTGGGACTGGTCAGGTTCCAACTCAGGGCATTCCTGCATTTATGATTCTGTTGTGTTCTCAGACCTCATGTAAAACTCTGCTAGTTTTAAGTGATTTCTCATCTAAAGTTCCATGTATTTTACCTATACCTCCATTGGGGTGGAGAACTATGCTTCAGAAAATTTAGAAAAAGATTAATATAGAATCTTGGCCCTCAAAAAGCTTACAATCTGATTACCTATTTAATATTTCACAAAAATTTACTGAGTGCCTATAATGTACCAGGCACTTTAGATGTTGAAGAATGCAGCATAGAACCAAACAAAGTCATTTACATTCTGTGTCAGGCAGTGAGAAGTGCTAGGCCAGGTAAAGGGACTGAGGGAATGGAAAAGGAGGCTGTTATTTTAGATAAGGTAGCCAGGAAGAATCTTTCTGATAAGGTGATATTTGATACTGCCTATGGGTTTGGGAGTGGAGGAGTTGGGGGTGAAGAACATCTTCCAAGCAGAAAAACAGCAAGTACAAGGGACCTGAGGTCTGCAGGTAAATGACAAGGTCTTTAGGATCCACTGAGGCTCAGAAAACAAACAAACAAACAAACAAACAAACAAACAAACAAACGGAAAAGAAAAAGGTTCACAAGAAGAACCAGGGAGAAAGAGCATCATGAGAATCAGGGAGATAAAAAGTTTCCACCAAGTTTTCAGGAGACACTAAAATGAAGTAATGGTTCTAGGAGAATCAGGAAGGAATAGCATGATTCAGATGAAGGATGTAGTTTCAAGAAAGGGGAGAAGGGGGCACCTGGCTGTCTCAGTTATTGGAGCCTGAGACTTGATGTCACGGTTGTGAGTTCAAGCCCCACATCAGGTGTAGAGGTTACTTAAAAATAAAATCTTAAAGGGTTGCCTGGGTGGCTCAGTCAGTTAAGTGGCTGATTCTTGATTTTGACTCAGGTCTGATCTCACAGTTCATGAGTTCAGGCCCCGCATTGGGCTCTGTGCTGAGAGTGCAGAGCCTGTTTGGGATTTTCTCTCTCCCTCTCTCTCTGCCCCTCCCCTCTCTCAAAATAAATAAACTTTAAAAAAAAATTAAAGGGGCGCCTGGGTGGCTCGGTCGGTTAAGCGGCCGACTTCAGCTCGGGTCATGATCTCGCGGTCCGTGAGTTCAAGCCCCGCGTCAGGCACTGTGCTGACAGCTTGGAGCCTGGAGCCTGTTTCAGATTCTGCGTCTCCCTCTCTCTGACCCTCCCCCGTTCATGCTTTGTCTCTCTCTGTCTCAAAAATAAATAAACGTTAAAAAAAAATTAAAAAAAACAACTAACTTGATGTAAATTAAAAAAAAAGAAAAGAAAGTTTCAAGGAGCAAAAACGTCTATGATGTCAATAGCAGAAAGAGTTAGCATGAATGAGAGTTTTAAGTGCCCCCTAATGTGGCAATAAGGAGATTATTTAGTGATGCCTATTATTAGAATAGGCAGGATGGAAGCGAAATGATAGCACAATGAACGGTGCCATGGTGCTGCTGGCCTTGAGGTAACAATGAATGTAGCCACTTACTCACAAAAGTTTAACCGGGAGGGGGGAAATGTGCCACAGAATATCCGAAGGCTGCCTAGAAAAGGGGTGAGTTATCAGGCCAGCTGCGGACACTGAGAACATGAGCTCCTGGGAGAGGAGCCATCAGCCCTGGCAGGGCCTGTCCCCTGAGAGTGAGAGCTGGTGGGTGCACAGAGCACAAAGGAGCTCACCGAGGAAGCTGAGGCTGGGCTTGCTCGGTAAAGGATGTGTTCATCTGCTGAGAGGGAGACAGGGGGACCATAAAAAACTGGAGAAAGTTTTCAAGAGTGCCTGAGATAAATCTGGGATTTCAATGAGAAATGGAGTAAAGACCAGGAACCCTAACTATGCTCGAGGAACAGCCACATCTAGAAATAGTAGTTTCCTAAATAATTTGGCAGAGAGCCTACTTACATGCTTTAGGTGCAAGTGTGCCTGGCTGGCAATGTCATATATCACATCTCTCACATTTTTAGCTTGGTTCTGCCGTAGAAAATCCTCTTGTGAAACGCCATGCTGTGTGGGAAAATACACATTACGTTAGGAATCTAAAAGCACACTTTACCTTAGTTCAAGAACAACAGGTGACAGAATAGAATCTACAGTACAATGTTTATTTTGTTTTTGAAAATACATGTACACACACTTGTGTTTGCACCTACAGACACACATACACACACACTCCTAGAAGAACATGCGACAAGATGTTAATTACCAACAGTTGTGGGTAGAACAAAATTATACAAGCAAGGAAACATGGATCCACCACTGGTCTCAGGTGCCCGACTGATAAAATTCTGATGTGATAACTGGAGCAAAAAAGCAATTAGCATTCATTTCAAAGCAGTTACTTGAACAGATGAAGCAAAGAACCAAGAGATAATGTCCCTCCCCATGTTCCTGAAGTAAATTATTAGAGGAAACAAGTAACAGCCTTACCAGCATACAAATTTCCATGGGAAGGAACACTCTTCTTCTGCTACCATGATAGGGCGTTGCTCTCAAGCAAGTGACAATGCCCTGCGCTTTTCCAATGTGACTTGCGGCATGATCTGCATGAAGATCCTTTACACCTAGGATTTTAGAAATGAAGCAACATGGCTTACATGCACAACAGATCAATAGAGGCAGCTTGGAGAAATCACCTAAACATGTAAAAGTAGGTGTTTATCTTGTGTGTTATATCTGAAAAACAAGACTTATGTGAGCAAAACTGGGCACAAAGACAAGCTGACTGTTTACCACTGAACAGGTTTCTGAACCTCAACTTTTAAATGAAAGTGTTTTCCTCAGACTACAGAACACTGAGAACACATTTGGAATTTTAATCAGCTATCTTGGAAAAACATTACAAGTCTTCCATTTCTTCTCCTCAATGCAATTTCCATATGACCTCATTTTAAGTATACGCTTGACAAACCGTCTGCTCTTTGCTCCCTCCTTTCATTGTGTTGGCAAACATGTCACCGGGCACACAGGCGGAATGAGCCTGGGAATCTCAATAGGGACTTGTGTTACTCCTTTAGGGTGACATAAAGATATATTACCTTCTTCAAAAGAGAGGGTATTGTCCTTGATCCAAACAATCTCCTCATTACAATAAGACCTCACCAACTTAAAACAAAGTAGATGAGGAAAAGGATCATCTAAATTTGTTTGTTTTATTGATTTTTAAGAGGACAGAGAAAGAAAAGTCTTGCAAGAACTTTGAGAAACGCAGTTTTATATTTTCTACTTTTTATTTTTTTTACACGGGGAAGTTTTATTGACAGGGAAGGAAGAGTCAGGCCCCAGGTCTTCCAAATTGTAGGAGACACTTGAAAAAGAAAAATCACCTGTAATTACCAGATTATTAATTACAGCATTCCCATGAGGTAGCTAAAGTACTTTTATGAGAGCCTGAGTATTTTGATTAGTCTGCACTCCAAAGAAAGATATATATATTCCCCTTTCTGCTAAAGAAAAACAAACAAAAAACCATTCCTTTACAGATGGTGTGAAGAAAACCTTCGTGTTAAACCAATTAGACTGTCAGATTATGAAAGACTGAAGTCTGAGAGGTATTTTCTTTGAAAACAGAATTATAAAACTGGAAAAATGACTTACCCAATATTTCTAGTGTTAAATAAAGAAGAGAGCTCTGAGTGTTTTCAGCATAGTTTTCCAGTTCCTGGATATTACGATATGGTTTGTCATCCAAATTTTTTTCCTATAGTCAAACAAAATGCAAATAAAGTTTGATGAATTATCAATATTTTATAAAGAAAAGCACCATTTTTTTGCCCTGAAGAATTAATAAAGAATAAAAATAATTAGTATATATTGTTTAGTACACGATAAGATTAAAATAAAATTAAAATATTAAAGTCCTACACATTCAGTAATTACAAATCACCCCTCAAAATAATACCTTGGGAATAATCTCAATGCACAAATCACCCCAGACATGGGGTTAGCTTAATTTTTAATTCCTTCAAAAGCCCAAGGAATCATGAGACACTGACTTAACTGAGCTCTGACTTAAGCACTTTAGACATTATCTTTTTAATCCTAGAAACCTCCCCCCCCCCCCAAATAAAGAATTAATGCTTTTTCCATGTTGCAGATGAGGAAATGGAGCCACAGGTCACATAGCTAGTAAATGGTGGGGATAGGATTCAAATCTATACATTTTAACTGTTAAGCCCATGTTTTTAATAAAGAAAAGGTGCGTAGAAAAGGAAAGGAGATCATAACCAGGCCCTACCCCAAAGAAACCAAGCTCCATAAAGTAACGGGGGTGATTACTTTACCTGATCACACTATATTCCAGAAACCGAAAAATGTAAATCTCAGGCTAAGAACATCTAGCCACTTTTATCATAATACATCCACAAAGACCCTACTGCCAAGGAAATATACCCCTTCCTCTTTATTTTTTAATCAGAAGAAAATGGCACTAGCAATGATCCCAGGAGAAAAAATTATGTCCAATCTTTTACATTTTTTAAAAATTGAGTCATAATTCACATACTGTAAAATGTACCCTTTTAAAATGTACAATTCAGTGGTTTTCAGTATATTCACAAAGTTGTACAACCATCACCACTATCTAATCTCATACTGTTTTCCCGCCTCAAAGAGAAACCCTGTATCCATTAAGCAGTCACTTCCCACTTCTTCCTTCTCTCATCCCCCAACAAACCACTCACCTACTTTCTGTCTCCATGGATTTGTTTGCTCAGGACATTTTATAAAAATGCAGTGATACAATATGTAGTGTTTTGTATCTGGCTTCTTTCAGTTAGCACATTTTTAAGGGTCATCCATGTTGGAGCACATATCAGTACCTGATTCTTTTTAACTGGAGAAAGTATTAATAATATTCCATTGTATGGATATACCACACTATGTTTTTATTCACTCATTGGTAGACTATGGGTTGTTCCCACTTTTGGACTACTATGAATAATGCTGGTGTGAACATTTGTTACAGATTTTGTGCAGACACATGTTTTCATTTCTTGGGTATAAATATAGGAGTGATACTGCTGGGTCTTTGGTAACTCTATGTTTAACTTTCTGAAGAACTGCCAAATTTTTTCCAAAGCAGCTATACCATTTCACATTCCCATCAGCAACGTATGAAAGTTTCTAATTTATCTATATCCTCACCAACACTCATTATTGTTCATATTTTTATTATAGCCATCCTGATGAGTGTAAAGGAGTAATTTATTCTGGTTTTGATTCACATTTCCATAATGAAAAGATGTTGAGCATCCTTTTAGGTGCTTACTGGTCACAGGTAGATCTCCCTTGCAGAAATGTTTACTCAAATCCTTTCCCCATTTTTAAATTGGGTGATCTGTCTTTTTATTGTTGAGTTTTAAGAGTTTTACATATTCTAGGTACTTATTCCTTATCAAATATATATATATATATATATATATATATATATATATATATATATAACTTGCAAATACTTTCTCCAATTCCATGGACTGCTTTCTCACTTTCTTGAAATTTTTAATTTTGTTTAAGTCCAGTTACCTGCTTTTTCTTTTATTGCTTATCCTTTTGATATTGTATCTAAGAAATCACTGCCTAACCTGAAGTCACAAAGATTTATATCTATGTTTTCTCCTAAGTGTTTTATAGTTTTAACTCTTACATTTAGGTGTTACATTAGGTGTTTGACCTATTTTGAGTTAGTTTTTTCATATGGTGTTAGATAGGTGTTAGATAGGAATCCAAATTCATTCTTTGCATGCAGATATCTAGTCGTCCTGATGTTATTTGTTGAAAAGGCTATTCTTTACCCATTGGATTATCTTCACACCCCTATCAAAAAAATCAACTATAAATTTATGGGTTTATTTCTGGACTTTCAATTCTGTTCCATTGATCTATATGCCTATGCTGTGCCAATAATCCACAGTTTGATTACTATAACTTTGGAGCTTTCTTCTTTAGCAGGATTGCTTTAGCGATTCTGGGTCTCTGGTGTTTCCATATGGATTTCAGGATCAGCTTGTTAATTTCTGCAACAAGGCAGCTGGAGTTTTTATAGGAATTGCACTAAATCTAAAGATCAATGTGGGAGACTTGAGCCTAGTCTTTTACTCTTAAATATCCCTCCCTACAAATGCCAAATGTTATTTTCCATTAAACCAAAAAGTTATCTCTGTCTTGAATTTTCTAATTGTCTTTACCTCATAAAAACAGAAAACACCTGAAAAATAGATCTTCTTAGTGCTAATTAACTCTGTAGGCCAACAACTATTTCTTTTATTTATTTATTTTTAAAGGCTTTATCTATTTTTGAGAGAGACAGAGTACGAGCAGGGGAGGGCCAGAGAGAGAGAGGGAGACAGAATCCACAAAGCAGGCTCCAGGCTCTGAGCTGTCGGCACAGAGCCTAATGTGGGGCTTGAACCTGTGAACCACGAGATTATGACCTGAGCCGCAGTCGGACGCTTAACTGACTGAGCCACCCAGGTGCCCCAACAACTATTTCTTTTAAATGCTCAAGTCGTTATCTCCTGTTTTGGTTTGTAATTACTATAGCCTATGATTATTAATAGGCTGTATCCAAATAAACTAAGTGAACTCACATTTTCATGACAACAGTATGTGATAAATATCAGGCCAATGAGGACACTGAGCCAACCATGTGTCAGAAAGATTACATAAATTAGCCCAGGCCAGAGAGTAATTTGTATGCTTGGTTGGAAGTAGAACTCAGTTCTTAGAACATAGTATAGCATTCCATTCACTAGAATAGAACCATCAGACTTTCCTATTCCCTCAACTATCTGGACAGAGATCCAAATATTGTGTGTACATAAAGGTATGTGTATGACTACTCAAGTTTTGATGATATTAAGGAATTATCTGTAATTTTTTAAGGTATGATCATTTATTGTGGGTATGTTTTCTAAAAGCATTTTTAAAAATCTTTTCAAGATATAATATATATTTGCAAGCTAATAATATGCTGGTTTATTTTAAAATAATCCAGTGGCAAAAAAATAATAATAAAATAAAATAATCCAGTGGCATTTAATGAGAAGAGTTGGTAGAATATAGATGAAACAAGATTGGATATGTATTTATAACTAATTAAAGCTGGGTAACAAATACATGAAAGTATATTACACTATTCTCTCTACTTTTGTATAAGTCCAAACATTTCCATTTAAAAACCAAACAAAATAGTAGAGTGGGGGTAGGGTGCGCATACCCGTCTCTGCCTAGGTACCTGTGTTTGCCTGTCTGACTCAAGGTGCAGGGGCAGGGGGCTGAAATGAGCGCATGTAATGATAGAGAATGGATACAATGACAGTTCTCTAAAATCTCCTTCCTCCAGAATGTAACATACATATTAAAACATTTCCTCCCTGAGGAATTAGCTTACAGATAAAAAGGAAGAAAACACTTACGACTTGAGCAATTTCAACTTACTCTTTCATCAATGATTTTCATAAGCCATCTTTTAGTCAGATTATGTCTTTTGACAGCCTGAAAAAAACAAGAGTGTTGTAAATTTTTAGAAAGTACTAGAAATGACTTCAGCAGACTGAAAGTGAACAAACCAAATACAAAACTAGGTAAGGAAACTTGTAATAACTATCACCAGATAGCTATGTTAAAGTATCAGGGGAAAAGAAAATGTCCCTAGAAAACATTTCAAAACATTTCCAAGTATAGATAATACATCCAAAACATTTCCACTAGACTTTTTTTCTTATGCTATTAGTAATTTAACAATTCCACTTTAAAAATAAAAACAAAACAAGAATTAAATAACAAGCTTCTGTTACGTGATTCATCTTGACTTCTATGCTTATTTATTACACACAAACTTTTTTCCATAGGACAAAAATTTTACTTAGTGAAAATAACCACTTCTCCAAACACGAAAAGAGTAACTAAAAGTTCAAAGAAAATAATCTGTAGGGTACAGTTTTATCTTAGCAAATAGAGATTCCAGTAGGAAAAAGCACACCTAGTGCCCAGATCTTGGTCTCCAGTTCCACTCCCCCCGAAGGAAACGGGGCTCTGGAGAAACAGAGGCAGGGGAGATTCAAGGTGATCCTAGAATATTTTACTGTGCCAGAAAATACAAAGTGTCCCAAAAAGTGATGAGGATGCATGTCATAAGGACATAGGACCCAGTTTGATAAGACTCCCACTATCCAAGTCTGGGACAACTTGAACATCAAAATAATCATATATAGTAATGAATTATAAAATACTGGAAAACAATAGGAATTCATGAGTTCATAGCAATAATCAATAAACAAATACAAGAGATTGAGAGCTCTTCCTTATATTAGAATGCCAAGTGCCAACCAGTAATGTTGACCGAGTGCTAGAGTCTGGAAATTACCTTTTTGCAATCATAACAAATAAAGACTGAACCAGACAAGAACCATCAATGAATGCTAAGTTTAGGAAGAAACTGACATGGAGCAGGATATGTGCATAGTCTTAAAGTTGATTAATTTATGAGAGGAATTATAATTACAGACTGGGAACCCAAGCAACATCTTGACCAGGTGATGAAAACAGTGCCAACAAAGAACAGATGGGCAAAGTGTGCCAACAGATGTGATACCCTAAGAAGAACACATCACCTTTGCAGTATTCTGGCCAAACATGTATAAACTGAATTAGTCATGAGAAAACATCAGACAATTCCCAAATGAGGAATGTTCTAAAAAAGCAGGGGAAGGAGGCTATACTCTTCAAAACTGTCAATGACAGGGCACCTGGGTGGCTCAATTGGTTAAATGTCCGATTCTTTTTTTTTTTTTTTTTTGATAATTAAAAAAAAATTTTTTTTAACGTTTATTCTTGAGAGGGAGAGAGGCAGACAGAGCATGATCGGGGGAGGGTAGAGAGAGAGGGAGACACAGAATCCAAAGTAGGCTCCAGGCTCTGAGCTGTCAGCACAGAGCCTGATGCGGGGCTCAAACTCACGAATGGTGAGATCATGACCTGAGGTGAAGTCGGACACTTAATTGACTGAGCCACCCAGACACTGCAAGTGTCTGACTCTTGATTTTGGCTCAGGTTATAATCTCACAGTTCATGAGTTCCAGCACTGCATCACACTCTGCACTGAAAGCGTGGAGCCTGGTTGGGATTCTGTCTCCTTCTCTCTCTCTGTCCCTCCCCCGCTTGCTCTCTGTATCTTTCTCAAAATAAATAAAAATGAACTTTTAAAAAAAAAGTCAATCAATGTCATAGAAGATAGAAGCTACAGAAATGTTCCAGATTAAAGCAGGAGAAAGAGACGTGACAACTAATACATGATCCTAGACTGGATCCTATACTCGAGGGGAAAATACTATTGTGGACATTACTGGGGAAACTGACAAAAGTGGAATATAAATGGAAAATTATATAAAAATGTTACATCAAACTTAAATTTACAAAAGTTAGTAGCTATTCAGATAACATAAGAGAATATCCCTATTCTTAGGAAATACTTAAAGTATTCAGGGATGAAGGGCCATGAAGTATAGAACTTATACTCAAGTGATTCAGATAAAAATTATGAGTGTGAAAATGCACACACACACAGAGCACACATGAACTTGTATGTGGGCACTGCACAAATCATTAACAGGATAAAAATGTTAACAACAGGTAAATCTGGATGTAGATTATGCAAGTGTTCTTTGTACCGTTTTAAATTTTGCAACCTTTCTGAAAGTTTGAAATTATTTCCAAATAAGTTTTAAAAACATTGTTTTCTTGCCAAGTGAACAATAAGTAAGATATATTTTCATAAAAAATAAATATGGCAGGGGCACCTGGATGGCTCAGTCAGTTAAGTGTCCAACTCTTGATTTCAGCTCAGATCATGATCTCACAGTTCAGGAGTTTGAGCCAGCATGAGGCTCCGCACGCTTGGGATTCTCTCTCCCTCTCTCTCTGCCCCTCCCCTGCCCTCTCTCTCTCTCTCTCTCAAAATACATAAATTTTTTAAAAAGAGAAGAAAAAATAAATATGGTAGTGAAACAAAGTCTCAGGAATATCCTATACTCCATCTAAGACTCTAAGACATCATTGGTACTAATGACTAATGATACTAACTGGAAGCACAGAGAACAGAGCCCATTCTGCCTTCCAGGAGCTAACAGAAGCTAAAGGAGCTGCACGGTGTTGGTTGCAAAGCTCTCTCAGCACTGTTGCTATTACATGGCAGGACTCCCTGCAGGCCTCTCCCCAGTCCCAGGAATCAGCTTGGGATTCCTCAGTCATTACAGAGTCCTGATCTTGTTCTATTTTGTACATGTCTGAGTGGGGCACAAGGCATGTTTGATCTTTGTAACCACCATCAAGTACCATTCCTGGCACATAAAAGTACTAAATACATATTTAACCATAGAAAGTCAGATTTTTGTTTACTCAAGGCTGAAGCCATAACAGCTATAGTTCCTTGACCATAAAATATAATTCTTCTGTCTGATTCTGAAGGAAATCAGAGATCAAGGTAAAAAAAAACAAACACAAGGATTTAATAAGCAGCTGAAAATCTGCTGAATAAAGTATCAACAATTTTTAAAACAGAAGCCAAACAGAATAAAAACCTTGGCTATAAACATAAGTTCAAGCTTGCAACTAACATTAATACACAGAGAAATGGAGAAAACCATATGAAATACACATGTAATTATAGATATGCAATTATCTTGCATCCTAAAAGCACTAATGAATCACTGTGGCAGAAGAGTTCTCCCTGCACAATACACTGTCACTCTTTCCCCACTTAATCTTCTAAAAGAACCTGATGCTCTCTAAAGAACCAATGAAAAGTTTTACTGGACAGTGTGCAAAAAGCATGTGCTCCAACAGAGTGTGGAAGGGTAAACATGCAATCAAGACATCTGCTATGACCACCACCTGCTTCTTTCAAATATTCATATTAACCTTCAACACTGGTCATATCAGAAAGCTGGTCAACAGCAATCATCAACATTTAAAGAGCTATTAAAATCGGATCAATTGGCACATGTGTAAACATTCTACAATTCAGATGGGTCTTCTGTTTTTTTTTTTGAGAGAGGCCAAGACAAGATAAATTTGTCTTGAAGGAATCTCTAAGGATGCAAGCCTTAGCATAAACCCCCACTGCGGGGATGTCTGAGTGTAAAAGAATAGTTTTTCTAGATTTTAGAGAAAATTTTTCTCTAAATGGAGTCCCCAAGGTTGAGGTTCTTAAAGTGAGGTAAACAGAGATAAACAACTAATCTAATACTCACAGCTTCCCATCCACTTTTTCTTCTCAGTCCCAGACTTGGGGGGGCCTGGCTTTTTCCATCCTTACTGGGGCTCTGTGAAGTCAGTCGGGGGCCCAGGAACGGGGCCTGCCTCTGCTGGTACACAGACCTGAGAAGAGGGGCACCCCTGTCAGGCCTGTCCGTGGCTCCGTTACAGAACCTGTCTTTTAGCACTCATCACACTACAGTGGGGACACAGATCAGTGACAAAACGCACCTAATTCCCTTCCTCCAGTCATGGTGCAGCACATTTCAGAACTCTGCGTGGCTGTTTATGAATGAGGGATCCATATAACTGCTTTAATGTGAAACTATTCACTGTATACATCTAGCTGTCCGAATAATTCTCCAGCCCATAAGTTTCCATTCTCTAATACTTAAAATTCATCAATGAATATGCAACAAGGCAGTTTTACATTTGTGTCTGGACAATGGTGATCGCAAGTCTCCCTTCACAAAAGATCAGTATGCGTTTTTCTACAGCCCGCAGAATGGATTGGAGCACTAGAATAAGGAGCTGCTGGGCAAATAGAACAATTAACCTGCCACTGCTTCAAAATGTATGGGGTTTGGGGTGCCTGGGTGGATCAGTAGTTGAACGTCTAACTTCAGCTCTGGTCATGATCTCACAGTTCATGGGTTTGAGCCCCACATCAGGATCTGTCCTGACAGCTCAGAGCCTGCCTTGGATCTTCTGCCCCCCAACCCCCATCCCTTCCCCATTCGTGCTCTCTCTCTTAAAAATAAATAAAACATTTTCTAAAATGTATGGTGTTTAATTTCTACAACCAAATATGTGGAAAACAAATAAGTAGTTGGTAACACAAAGGGACCAGATTCTTTCTTTTTTTTTCCTTTAATAAAGAAATTCAGCAAAGATCTGTGCAGGTTATTAGCAGATGATTTAAAATTCCTATCAAAACTAACAGCTTTGAACATTACATGAGCCTAAGATTTTTTCAGGATAGATTCCCCATAGCCACTAGCCAAATTGTATGCATCAAAAAGTATGCTCAAGGGGTGCCTGGGTGGCTCAGTCGGTTAAACGTCTGACTTCGGCTCAGGTCATGATCTCACTGCTCATGAGTTCAAGCCCCACATTGGGCTCTGTGCTGACAGCTTGCAGCTCAGATCCTGGAGCCTGCTTCAGATTCTGTCTCATCTCTCTGCCCCTTCCCCAAACATGCTCTCTCTCTCAAATATAAATAAACATTAAAAATAATTTTTTTTTAAGTATGCTCAAATAACACTTACAAATTAAAGGTAGCATTTTGTGGGGCTCCTGGGTGGCTCAGTCGGTTAAGTGTCTGACTTCGTCTCAGGTCATGATCTCATGGTCCGGGAGTTCGAGCCCCACATCGGGTTCTGTGCTGACAGCACAGAGCCTGGAGCCTGCTTCAGATTTTGTGTCTCCCTCTCTCTCTCTGCTCCTCCCACACTCACACTCTGTCTCTCTCAAAAAATGAATATATGTTAAGAATTCTTTTAAAGTAGCATTTTGCTTTTACCTTCCACAGCTCGATGGCCACAGGCTGCTGGGGTGGGTTGTCACTGTATATGTCATCCACAGTTTTTCTCCAAAACTCCATTCGCATCAGTCCAATTGTTTTCTCAGAGACTGAGTCCTTAACCTGTAAACAGCATTCAAAAACCTTAATAAATGCACTCTTCCTTCACAGTCTCAAAATCAGTATTTGTGACTGCATAACCACATGATTCAGCCAAAAACGAAGTTTAACTCTGTATATTTGTTTTAATTTTTCCTTGAAGCTATATATCAATCAAATTCTTGTCATTAAGAGGTTCCTAAATAAAACTGCAAATTACTTCCAATATTTTCAAGGTCTGCATTCAAAAACAGGAGATCGTCTTCTAGAAATAAATTGCCAAGAAAAAGAGTGGGGGCAGACAATTAGATTAAAAGAAATTTGATAGATGAACCAGTTGTAGTATGTGGACTTTATCTGAATCCTGATTTGAAGAGAAAGAGAAAACTAGGAAAAATCTGAACACTAGATGTTTAATGATACTAAGGAATTATTAAATTTTTAATGTTGGACAATGGTTTTGTAGTTATTTTTTAAATGAGTTATCTTTTAGAGATACATATGGCAATATTTACAGACGGAAAAATTTATCTGAGACTTACTTCAAAATAACTTGGAGGTGAGGATGGGGTAGGTGGGGAGAGAGATGAAAAATCAAGATTGGCCATGAGCTAGTAACAGGTGGAGCTGGGTGATGGGTTTATGGAAGTTTACTATACTACATTCTCCAATTCTATATATATTCAAAATTTTTCCATAATAAAAACGTTTTTAAAAGTAAGCATAAGAGAAGAAAAACAATCTTCATTAGATTAGTGATGGTAAAATTATGTGTAAGTCTGGAGATGAACCTAGGAAATAGGGCCAGGGGCTTTCTAGAGGAAGCAGTGAAGGAAGTAACATTTACCAAATGTCTATGAGTGCCAGGCCCTTTGCTAGGTACTGTCCCAGAGAGTATCTGATCTCAGTCCTCACTACATACCCACAGGGTCATTACCAATATACCCATTTACAAATAGAGAAATTATGGCTCAAAAAAGTGGTAGTTTAGAGGTGCCTGGCTGGCTCAGTCAGCTGAGTGTCTGATTCTTGATTTTGGCTCAGGTCGTGATCCCAGGATCAAGCCCCACATTGGGCTCCATGCTGAGCATGGAGCCTGCTTATGTATTCTCTCTCTCTTTCCCTCCCTCTCTCTCTCCCTCTACACCCCTCCCTCATCTGATCCCTCTCCCTCACTCGCAAACTCTAAAAAAGAAAAAAAAGGAGTAGTGTATCTTATGCTGTGCACACTCACAACTCATAACGGAACCAGAAGGACTTGCAAAAGATTATGGGGGAGGGGAGTGGTTGACTACAAAGGGGCACGTGAGGGAATTTTTTGGGTTGATGGAATTGTTCTTTTTTCATGACCACAATGGTGAACGCATGACTCTACGCACGTTTCAAAACCTATAGAACTGAACACCACAAAAAGTGACTTTTACTGTATGTCCATTTAAATAAATTTATTCATTCATAAAGTAATTTTTAAAAAGAAAATTATTATACCATCTCCCCACTACTGATTAAGAATGGCCTTGTTAGATTCAGACAGGAGTAACCAATGCATGCTAAATCTAGGAGGTAAGGTTTTTTTCAAGACAGAATTGACATATACTAGTTTCAGGTGTACAACATAACTTGATATCTGTATGAATTGTGGATGATCACCACAGTAAGTCTCCATTACCATATGCAGTTACTAATCCTTTTCTTCTTGTGATGAGACCTTTAAGATCTACTCTCTTAGCAACTTTCAAATATATAATATAGTCACCATGCTATATATTACAGCCTCATAACTTACTTATAACTGGAAGTTTATACTTTTTGATCACCTTCACCCATTTCTCTTACACCCACGCCCTATCTCTGCAACCACCAGTCTAATCTATGAATTTTGGGGATTTTTTTGTTTTTTAGATTCCACATGAGTAAGATCATATATTTGTCTGACTTATTTAGCATAATGCCCTCAAAGTCCATCCAACTTGTCACAGATGGCAAGATTTCCTTCTTTTTTATGGCTGAAAAATGTTCTAATGTATATTTACACATTTTCTTTATCCATTCACCTATCAACAGATACTTAGGTTGCTTCTGTATCTTGGCTACTGTAAATAATGCTGCAGCGAACAAGGGGGTGCAGATATCTTTTCAAGTCAGTGTTTTCATTTTCTTCAGATAAATATCCAGAAGTGGAATTGCTGGGTCATAGGGTAGTTCTATTTTTTTTTTTTTTTTAATTTTTTTTTAACGTTTTTATTTATTTTTGAGACAGAGAGAGACAGAGCATGAACGGGGGAGGGGCAGAGAGAGAGGGAGACACAGAATCGGAAGCAGGCTCCAGGCTCTGAGCCATCAGCCCAGAGCCCGACGCGGGGCTCGAACTCACGGACTCACGGACTGTGAGATCGTGACCTGAGCTGAAGTCGGACGCTCAACCGACTGAGCCACCCAGGCGCCCCGGGTAGTTCTATTTTTAATTTTTTGAAGAATCTCCTTACTATTTTCCATGGTGACTGCACCAGCTCACATTCTTACCAACAGTGTACAAGGGTCCCCTTTTCTCCACATCCTTGCCAACGCTTGTTATTTCTTGTGTTTTTGATTCCAGTCATTCTAACATGTGTGAGGTGATATCTTGCTGTGGTTTTGATTTGCATTTCCCTGATGTTAGTTGTATTGAGCAACTTTTCATGTACCCGTTGCCCATCTAGGAGGTAAATTCTGATGAGGACCATGGTCTTAAAATGTCTACTCACATTTAACAAGGAAAAAATATTAATATTTTGACTGTGACCAAAATTAGTATCACCAATAAGAGACAGATGGATATTTCATATCTCCTTATGATTTGCTGAAAAGGACATACATCACTTAGTAGTATTAGACTAGGAATGCATAATATGACAAAAAACAAAACAACTCCAAATGAGAAACATTCTAATTTTTAAAAGTATTTTAAAAATAAAAAATAAAAGGAAAAGTATTGTTTTAAAAATGTCAATGTCATAAAAGACAAAAGCTGTGAAAATGTTCCAAATTAAAGGTTAGAGATATGAAAATTAACGCAATACATGATCCTAGATTGGCTCCTGTACAGAAGGGGAAAAAAATGCCATAAAGGACATTGGATCATTTGACAAAATTGGAAACCAGACAGATTAAACATTGTATAAACACCAAATTTACTCAAATTGATTACTGTGGTTACATAAGAGAATATTCTCACTTGTGAAATACATACTCAAGATTAAAGGGATAAGGGCCATGGGTAGTGAAGATACTCTAAAATGATTCATAGAATGAAATATATAGACAAAACGACAAAGCATGTGTGGCAGAATACTAACGAAAGGGTCTATGGGTATTTTTTGTACTATTCTTACCTTTGTGTGTGTGCAATTATTTCCACATGAAAAGTTATTTTTGTTAATGGTCTTGGTGGTGGGTGGGTCTCTTAGTAATGTTTAGTATTCAGATCCCGGTGGTATATGGTCTATTCTCAATAAATATCAAGAGTAATCTTTTAAAAATGTGACCAAGCTTTGATGTCCTTTTCTGCTCAGAACCTCCCAATGGTTTCCCATCTCCGAGTAAAAGCCAAAGTGACTGCACTGGTCTCCAAGACCTTGCCTTTCGGGCCCAGATACCTCTAACCTAACCTCCCATGCCCTTCCTCCCTCATCTGCTATACCACACTGGCCTTTTATCAGGTACATTTGCACCTCAGAGCCTTTGTACTTCCTGTTCCTTCTGTGTAGAATACTCTTTGCTCACATACCTTACTCCCTTGCCTCCTTCAAATCTCTGCTCGAATGCTACCTTCTCAGGTTTTTCCTGACCACTGTAAAATCAGAACCCCTGCAACACCAAGCCTTCCCCATCCCCCTTAATTTTTTTTTCCATAGTACTTGCTTCTATCTGATACATTACACAGTACTTGTTTTGTTCCTTGAGTACATGGGCTTTATATGTTTTATTCAGTGTTATACTCCAGGATCTAAAACAGTACCTAGCATATCTGAGATAATCAAATACTTATTGAATGAATGAATGAATGAATGAACAAGACTGTGTGTGTAAAGCAGCAGCAAAACACTCCTACAAGGTGACAGACAATTCAGGGAGAACCCTAATGGTTTGTTCATTAAAAATGGAATTGTAATCACTGTAAAGCGATAATGGAAGATCACAATGGGGACTCTTTACTGCTACACTGTGCTGAAGATGCAGATGTTCAGTTTATGCCTGAAAAAGGATGAGGTAAAAAAAAAAAAAATGGACTCGTGACATCTAGAAAGACACCAACAAAAATACAGCCAGAATCTATCAGACTGTGTGCAGATTCAGTGTCTCACCTCAGTTGTGCCTCAGTGCTCTACTCACATCCTTTCACTCCTTCCTAGCTCACTTCCTATCCTATCCACTGGAGAAGCCCTGCCAAAATTTGCACTTTCTTTGAGATTTCAAACCCTCCCCTGCTCCCTCACTCTTAATGTCTGAGCCCTCCATCTAATTTACTGAGAAGACCAAAGCCACACCACTTCAACTCCCACATTTCCATCCTCCAATTCATGTTACGTCAGCCCATGATCTTTCATTCTAAGAAAAAGAAGGCTCTTTCCTTCCTTTGTAATTTTTTAGACAAAAGCGAGTTAGCATGATCTAAGACCTGGGTTTGCTATAATTACTTCTATTGCCTACTTCACGTTAAAGCTAAAACGTCATTTAAAAAGTGCTTTGAAAACTGCTATAAACAGTGAGACTGTGATTAACCTACTCAACTAACAAACATAAATGTTAATTGCATAGTTTTATAATAACCTTAGATAAAAGAAATTAAAATTCCAGAATGGTAGTTCCAGAATTGTTAAGTTTGTTAGCTGGTTTATTTTTGGAATTTAATTGATAAGCCTAACTAGAAGAAGGACAAAGAAATCACCAGCGGAGACCTTAAACACATCCAGCATATAAATTATAAATATATTTCTTTATTGTTCAGCATTAAATATTTTCACCATTTTTGCAAATAATTTTTGAAGGTATTTAATACCAGCCTGAGCCAGTTCCACATTGAAGGCCCTCAGTGCAAAGGCAGAGCTTCTGGAGTCTGCAGGGAGCAGCAGGGAGCACAAATAGCCTTCGTAGTCTCGTTTCCTATAACAAATAGGCAAAAAAAAAAGACCCTTACTTTTCACATTCTAAACTGTACACACAAAAAAAACGCTGACCAGAATTAGTCCGGCTTTGGCTCAGGTCACGATCTCACAGTTTGTGAGTTCGAGCCCCACATCGGGCTCTATGCTGACCGCTCCGACCCTGGAGCCTGTTTCAGATTCTGTGTCTCCCTCTCTCTCTGACCCTCACCCGTTCATGCTCTGTCTCTCTCTGTCTCAAAAATAAATAAAAACGTTAAAAAAATTAAAAAAAAAATAGGCCTGAAATCTCTTACTTATTTCTTTATAATTACAAAAATGTATCTGCCCCCAATCCCAGACCAGTTAAAAAGAAATAATCTCTATTATTTTTACTTATGTAGTACTTATAATTTTTTAAAATTTTAATGGGTTATTTATTTTTGAAAGAGAGTGAGAGAGACAGAGCACGAGTGGGAGAGGAGCAGAGAGAGAAGGAGACACATAATCTGAAACAGGCTCCAGGCTCTGAGCTGTTAGCACAGAGACTGACACGGGGCTCAAACTCACAAACTGGGAGATCATGACCTGAGCTGAAGCCAGATGCCCAACCAACTGAGCTACCCAGGTGCCCCTATAGTACTTATAATTTTAATTGTCTCCAAGTCACTGTGGTTTTGGTAAGAATTCAAATGAGCTACTGAGGTGGACTACTCAAGAAAGTAATCCCAGCAAGTAATGGTATGAACTCACAGTTTGTTTGTTTGTTTGTTTGTTTGAAGTTTATTTATTTATTTTGAGAGAAAGAGTGCACACATGCAGGGGAGGGGCAGAGAGAGAGGGAGAGAGAGAATACCAAGCAGGCTCCACATGGGCAGGACAGAGCCCAAAAAAGGGCTCAGTTTCACAAACCATGAGATCATGACCTGAGCCAAAATCAAGAGTCAGACACTTAACCAACTGAACAACCCAGGCACCTCTTTAATACATAGATAAAGACACAGATAAGACACAAAAACAGAAAATAATATAGGAGTGTGTGTGTGTGTGTGTATATTTATGTTTCCTAGCAGCATCTGCTGAGAGAACATGGAAGCAATGATATCTCCTAAGCCCCCAGTATCAGTGAACACACCTAACACCTAGACCTTTGGTTTCTAAATACCATTCTCTACTGAAAGAAACGAGGGCTCATTGGAGGAATGACTAAGTCCAGGGCTGGGGCAGGAAAAATACCAGATAGGCCAGAGACATCTTGAGCAGAAAGTAATGAAACGTTCAGAGTAGAGGGACTTGTCAAAACAACAAAGAAACTGGCCTGACAGGGGCACCTGTGTGGCTCAGTCGGTTGAGCGTCCAACTCTTGATTTTGGCTCATGTTATAATCCCAGGGTCATAGGATCAAGCCCTGCATCCATCCGGCTCTGCAGTAAACATGAGGCCTGCTTGAGATTCTCTGTCTCCCTCTGCCCCTCTCCCCCATCCCGCTCATGGTCTCTCTCTCTCTCTCTCAAAAATAAAAAAAAAAGTTTTAATTAATTTTAAAAATAATTAGAAAGAAAAAGAAACTGGCCTGACAAAGTTCCCATTCGCCAAGTCTGAGTCAATCTGAGCATCAAAAAAATAATGATAGTAACATTGTAATAGAACACCATAAGCCCATACCAATATAAATAAATGTATGAATGAATAGGAAGGGAAGGGAAAAACCCGACAACCATACAATGCCAACTGATAAGTCTAGAAGACATGATGAAATATTTTTTAAGTCCTCATGTGATAACAAAGTAATTGAGTCAGACAAAAATCATCAATAAAGGTCTTAAAATGTTAAATGGGTAAAAGTTTGATAGGATATTTACATATGCTGTGAAGTATCTCCTCACAAAACACTTATTACTAATTAACATTCTTTCTTTTCCTTTGTGTACACATTTAGTTGTATTGTAACAAAGCAACTTGTACACTTTTACCTTTTAAAACTGAACATCATCATTCTTCTCCAGTGAAAAAAAAGAAAATTTAAAAATAAACAGGAACAAAATGACAATAGAGAATGTCAATTCCAAATAAGGTTCTGCTGATTCTCCCATCGAGTGGCAGGGCTCAAGGCATCATTAGGAGAGAATTGTATTTTAAAAGTGTCTTCAGGGGCACCTGGGTGGCTCAGTCGGTTAAGCATCCGACTTCGGCTCAGGTCATGACCTCACAGTCTGTGAGTTTGAGCCCCGTGTCAGCTCTGTGCTGACAGCTCAGAGCCTGGAGCCTGCTTTGGCTTCTGTGTCTCCCTCTCTCTCTGCCCCTCTCCCATTTGTGCTCTGTCTCTCTCTGTCTCTCAAAAATAAATAAATCTTAAAAAGAAAATAAAAAATAAAAATAAAAGTGTCAACTGCAAGGATGTGTTAAACATCATAGTTAAACATGCCAAAGGAGAAGCCATGTTGCCAAGATGCCCACTTAAACCCACCCAAAATCTCAAACCCACCCTTTGCTGACCTTCTATAACCCCATTTTTAAAGTTTTTTTTCTTTATTTTTAATTTTTTTAAATTTTTATTGATATTTTGAGAGACAGAGTATGAGTGGGGGAGGAGCAGACAGAGAGGGAGACACAGGATCTGAAACAGGCTCCAGGCTCTGAGCTGTCAGCACAGAGCCCAATGCGGGGCTCCAACCCATGAACCACAAGATCATGACCTGAGCCGAAGTCCAACGCTTCACCGACTGAGCCACCCAGTTGCCCCTTTTTTTTCCTTTTTTTTAAACAAGAGAAAGTAGACAGATACATGTAGGTAAATGCTAACTATCCATATTCACATAGAGACACAGTGTAATCTCCAAGCCCAATATACACTAATATTCTCATCAACTAAATTTACAAGGCAGAAACCCAGAAGATACCTTCTCAACCAAGTAATAAAAGGTTCACACCACAGAAATAGGGTAATCAACATCATGTGCTTCCTGAAACGATAGTGAGAAAAGCACAGCATATTCCTGTAATATTCCTGCCAAAAAGGTATAAATCATAAGGAAACATTAAATAAACCCAAACTGAGAGAGATTCTACACAGTAACTGGCCTGCTCTCTTCAAAACAATGTCACACTCATGAAAGATAAGGAAAGACTGAGAAATTGTTTCAGCCTAGAAAAGAGTAAAGAGATTTGACAACTAAATGTAGCATATGATCCTAGATATATGAAAGAAATAACTGAATAATCAGCAAAATTTGAATGGAGTCTGTGGATTTGACAGTAAATTGGATCAATTTTAATATCCTGATTTTGTTGATTGTACTATAGTTATATGGGAGAGGAACCCTGGGTTAAGAAATACACACTAGGGGCACCTGTGTGGCTCAGTCGGTTAAGCATCTGGTTAAGCATTTTATGGGCTCAGGTCATGATCTCACAGTTCCTCAGTTTGAGCCCCACGTCAAGCTCTGTGCTAACAGAGCAGAACCTGCTTGGGATTCTCTCTCTCCCTCTCTCTCTGCCCCTCCCCCATTCATGCTCTGGCTCTCTCTCTCTCTCTCTCTCAAAATAAATAAACTTAAAAAAAGAAAGAAAGAAAAAGAAAGGAAGGGAGGGAGGGAAGAAGGAAGGAAGGAAGGAAGGAAGGAAGGAAGGAAGGAAGGAAGGAAGGAAGGAAGACACATATTAAGGGGAGGTAATGGGACATCATGTCCACACCTTATTCTGAAATGTTCAGAATGTTAACAATGAGGTAATTTGGATGAACAGTATACTGGATCTCTGTGTACTATTTCTGTAATTTCTATGTCAATTTGAAATTACTTCAGGGGCGCCTGGGTGGCTCCCATCAGTTGAGTGTCTGACTCTTGATTTCAGCTCAGGTCACGCTCTCGCCTTCATGGGATCAAGCTCAGAGAGGGATGGTGCTCTGCGCTGACAGCACGGGACTTGCTTGGGATTCTCTCTCTCCCTCTCTCTGCCCCTCCCCCACTCTCTCTCCCTCTTTCTCAAAATAAATAAATTTTTTAAAAAAGTAATGACATTACTTCAAAATAAAAAGTTTAAAACAGCATAGTCCTTATTATATATACATCATAGGATGACTGCCTATTGACAAGGCTACTTTCACTATAATACATTGGAACTTTATTATAACATTATTTCCTATAAAACAGTAAACTAAATAAAGTTAGGTCCAACTTGATTCCATGGAGTTTAGATGCTGAAATTTAGACTACTCCCAGATTTCAACTGGTTCACTTTTTGTTATCTTCCTAACAGAATTTAAACCTCTTCTAGCCACACCCTTCACAATTTCCTCCAACTTCCACGTAAACAAAAGGAAGGGATCACAAGTGACCCTGCTATCACAAAACAGCTCTACTAAAAAATCTCACCATGAGTGGTTTCAGCTACAAAATGGACAGTGTGGGCAAAACAGCTCTCTAATTTATACTTTAATTTTTTTTAATGTTTTATTTATTTTTGAAAGAGAGGGCACAAGTGGGGTAGGGACAGAGAGAGGTGGGGACAGAAGATCCAAAGCAGGCTAAGCACTGAGAGTAGCAAGCCTGTTGCGGAGCTTGAACTCACAAACTGCAAGATCATGACCTGAGCTGAAGTCGGACACTCGACTGACTGAGCCACCCAGGCGCCCCTAATTTATACTTTTAAATACATATAGATATGTTTTAAAATTAAATTTTAATATTAAAAGTCTCTGAACGTCAAAAGTGTTTAAAACACTCAGAAATTAATATGAAACAGAGAGAAAACACTGAATAGCAATCAAGATTACAATCTTAATTTCTATCCAATTAGCTGACAGAAGTGATATCTGCTACATCTATTTCCTAATTTCCAAAATGAGGCTTGATAACCTACCTGTTTCATATCTCCTAAAAATAACCAATATGTGAAGTACATCAGGTTTCTTACAGGGAAATGAAAAATGAAGATATACTAGTATGGTAACAACCTTTGGGAAATAAGATACTCTACACAAATAAGGGTTTCTCTGTAAAGTTGTTGTGTTCTGTGTTGTGTGTGTTTAATTTTGGTTGGAAATTTTTCTAACAATATTACCAACTTCTTTATATTGAGTAAGATATACTGATTACTTAACCATTTTTTCATCACTCAGGATCAGTGTTATAAATACTGATTACTGGTATGGTATACAAGGATATCTTAAGTAGCCAACCAAGGTCTAATTATTGAACTCTTTCAGATAGAAATGCCACACTATGACGGTTTTGTACAGCAATAGGGCATTTCATTCATTCACTAATTACAACATTTATTCAGGGCCTGCTATGCGCCAGCACTGTCTAGACACTGAAGATAGGTATAGACCTCAGTCTGGTAGGGAGAGACAGACATATGATAAATAAGCATATCTGCTGTCAGGACTGCTGTGCTATTTCCATGGACCTGTGCCACTGAAGCACAAAAAAGTGGTTCTCCAATGAGGTAGAGGGAGGATGGAAAACAGGTGCACTGTCAGACATCTTCACTAACATCTCCTTACCCCTTTATAGCACTAATTCCAAAGCCTGAGGCAGGCTTGGGGTTCCTCAAAACAAGCCCCAAGATGCCTATGTAAATTAGGTTTGAGATATTCCCAGGAACCTAGATTCCTAGCAGAGCTCTGGATGGCTAACCCGAATTTCTGGCCTGGTATCTTTTCCAATATTTGGAAGCCTTGCATAAGATACATGTCCAAAACGACCTCGCATGAATAATTTCAGAGGCCAAATTTTTCAAAGATTAATGGACAATCTGAAGCCAGAAAGTGCAGTCTTCCTTTCAAGTTTCATTTTGTTTTTGAATGAAACTACTATTGTGCGTTTGTTATGTACAGCATTTTTACATACATCATCGCATTTAACCCTCATAACCAGGCTATAACGTAGGAGTAGAAATTTACAAAAGAGCAAATAGCTGAATTTTAATGCAACTTTCCCAAATGATGAACCTAGGATTAATAAATGCAGATGAAGTATGCCTGTGAAATCCAGGCTTTTTAATAAATCACTAGTCAGAAGGCTCCATTCCACTCAAATATCTACATAGACAAAATAAGTATCTGCCCATTTGTGAATACAAATTTGAGAAAACTGTCATGTGATACCCATAAACTATTACTAAAAGAATAGTATAATAACTATATATACATATACTATAACATAGTGATGATACTATTACTTCTATATAGTAATACATAAGAAATTAGGAAGAGTGATTATTTACCTCTGGATACAGAAGTTAGGACGCTCCTGGTGTCAAAAATTGCCCTGAACAAGTAAGTGGATATGGGCAGTATACATTTTGATAACTTGTGTTTATCAAAAAATTATACTTTAAAATATATAAAAATGTGTGTAACTTTTTAGGAATTTTGGCTTATTGCTCTGATTTCCACTATTGTTATCTTGTTTCCCCTGTAAGTAATCCACAAATAGGGCAGAAACATTATTTTAAAAAGTGATTAAAAACAAAACAAAATGCTGAAATGCATGAGAATTCTGTTGTTATGCTACATTTTGCTAAAATTGAATATAAAAAATTTGGATTTACTAGTCCAGTCAAATCCAAGGTAGCTTAATTATTCTAGCATTTCCCAGAAGTTCTTCAGACCAGGTACTTTTTTGAGCCTTTCACCAAGGTTATAAGTCAAAGGCGGCAGAAGGGCACCAGAGGCTAAGCCATTGATCTTTGCAGTCAGGCATAATTCCAAAACTGGCCCCCGCCCAGACTCACTAGGTCACCTGGTGACCTGATTCTTCTAATGATTCCGCGCATGATTAACAGCGACTGCCATGCGCCAAGTCCTTCCGGTGTTATCAAGGCTGAACAAAATTGTCATTAGGCCCTAACTTTATGATACTATTCTACTCAACCTCTGGTAAATTCCCTTATCTCTCTAAACCTTCGTATCTTCATCCATTAAAAAAGATAATAATGGCTTATACTGTACTAACTGTGCCCTTGCTTTGTGCCAGGCACTGTTCTAAACGCGTTAATCCTCATAACCCTAAACGGTAGGTCTACATCTGTGCATCACAATCTGTAAAGAAGATTAAGTAAACTACTTGTACTTTGCATAGTGCCTGACACAGAAGAACTCACTTAGGTAAAAATTACTAGTCGTCCGTCAAACTTTTACAAAGCTGTGCATGCAGTAGGTTTAGGTAAAAATTAAGGTTCAGTCAAGGTGACAGACGAGAAGTTTTGCCACGATTTCGTGGCCTGCGCGAAAGTTCCGGTGGCCTCAGTCCCCGCCAACCGGCTCGCCCCGGCCAGCCCCGAGTCCCGCCGCGCCCACCCGGGTCCCTCCGGGCCACTCCCGGACCACCTGCCAGCGCAGGCCGGGCTCGCTCACCGCAGCAGCTCCATGCAATAGCGGTCGGTGCCCGAGGCGCCCGATCCGCTGGCCGCGGCCACGCTCCGCCCGGACCCCGCGAGCCCCGGGAGCCGCCGCGCACGAGCCCACAGGCCCCGGGGCGGCCGGCGGCGGCACAGGCCGGTAACGCCGAGCCGCAACGGGCCGCAGGTGGAACCCAGCACGGAGGCCGCCATGACACCGACGCCGCGTGCCCTCCGACCCCGCCACGCCTCCTCAGGTCCACCCGCCCACTTCTCAGCGGCGGGCTGACGGCCTGGGGACGCCGCTCGGAAGGGAGCCAGGTGTCGCTGTGCTCCTCTGCATCTGGGTCGTCGCCGCCGCGCTCTTCTGCTTTGTGGGTTCCAGAAAAGCCCCGCCGAAATCGGCGGACCCCACGCTGTCTCTCCTCCTTCCTTCCGGGTCCTTCTGAAGATGTATTTATCAAGGTAGGAGGATAGAGAATATTTTATTTGACAGTTTACTAGCTTAATTTATAACTTTTCAGTATTCACATAGTATGTGAGCCTCCTTTGGTACTCTTACCCGCAGTCTCTCAAATATTAAAGCTGGGTCTAGTTGCCATGACCTGACCTGGTCCAAGCCATCCATCTCTGCCTACCTCTGGATCCCAGTGATACCTCCTGCCTCCCAGATTTGCCCGGTCTATTCATGCAGTAGCCAGGCTGGTTCTTTCTAAAGTGTACATCCGGGGGTGCCTGGGTGATTCAGTCGGTTGAGCGTCCGACTTCAGCTCAGATCATGATCTCACCGCCCTGAGTTCGAGCCCCAACGTTGGGCTCTGTGCTGACAGCTAAGAGCCTGGAGCCTGGAGCCTGCTTCGGTTTTTTGTCTCCCTCTCTCTGCCCCTCCCCTGCTCTCACTCTATCTCGCTCTCTCAAAAATAAATAAACATAACATAAAAAAAAAAAAGTGTACATCCGATCATGATCCTTGCTTGCTTGACAGCCTTTACTACTCATTGGATAAAGCCCTTCCATGATATATGCCCTCTATTTACTTTTCAGCCTCAACCCTATTTGCATTTGTGACTCCAGTTTAATGTTTCTCCTTAAACCCAAAGGAGTGTATGCATGGTCCTACCAACTCTCTCCAATTAACCCTGCTTTGGTTTTACTGCCAAGACTGCCTCTGCAGCCTATGCAGGACCTCAGTCCCTCCTTCATAATGTTCTCTTCTCTCTCTTTAGCTCTGACAGACACACACTATTAGTGTTTTTGATACCACAATTTAAGCCTGATATGTGAAAGAAAAAAAAAATCATGCATCTACATCTCTAGTTCTGATCTCCTGCCCAGCTGGAATTTTCCATCTGGACATCTTGCCATGACTTCAAAGTCCACTAACTCCCCTTTTTAGTTTCTTTATTTAACTGGACAGTAATTCCCTTCTCACAACCAGGGGAAGTACTGTGGAGTCATCCTTCTGTCTTCCCTCTTCTATATCTAATGTAATGTGACTGATCAGGTCCATCAATTTCTCTTCCTTTACATACTCACATACTTGGTTTTGTAGCTGATACAAAACCTGGATTCAGATCCTGGTCCCACTTCCTACTATCTCTGCGACCTTTGGTGACAGATTTACCTTTTCTTGTGCCTCAGATACTTGCCCTACGAAATGGAAATAATAATAAAACCTACTTCATAAGGTTCTTGTACAAATTAAATGAGCTGATGTATTTAAGGCACCTAGGCAGTGTCTCGCCCGTAAATAGCACTCAACACAAGTCAGCTATGTACGGAAAACATTAAGAAAGACTTTTTAGGGGCACCTGGGTGACTCAGCTGGTTGAGTGGCCAATTCTTGATTTCAGCTCAGGTCATGATCCCAGGGTCGTGGGATCGAACCCTGCATCAGACTCCATGCTGAGCTTGGAGTCTGCTTGGGATTCTCTCTCCCTCTGCCCCTTTCCCCAGCTCCCACACTCTCTCTCTCTCTAAAATATAATTTAAAAATTAAAAAACAAAAGAGTTTAAAAGGAGCAAAACGATTGTGTCCCAATGGTAAGCTAGACATTGTTCAGGTTATTTGAGTCTAAGAGTTCTTGGTGCCTTTGATCATCTTTGAGCTATTTTACATTTCTCTAAGTTACAGAATATTGACAACAGTGCACATTATTCTTGTCCATAAACATACAAATTATGTTCATAGGAGTTTCAGTTGGTTATTATTCTATGAATATTGACCAGTTTCGTATGTGTTAAGCAGATTTACTTAAGCATTCCTGACTGCCCATATAGTCTGGTACTTTGATTATTTCTTTGAATTGATTGCAACGTCTTACTGGTTCCCACACTAACTAATGAGTTAAATGAAAAAATTTTTTAATATTTTATTTGTTAAGTAATCTCTACACCCAACATAGGGCTCAAACTTACAACCCTAAGATCAAGAGGCACTCTTTAAATGAAATTTTTGACATGTCTTCATTTTATAGCTGTATGAGAGTCATGTTTCTACAGTTTTGTTAAAAACTATTCTTTAACAGCTACCATTAGCTATTATTAACTTATCTTCTATTTTATTTCCATTACCCAGTTTCATATCTGTCTGATGGACATATTTAGTTTTCTCACTTCCAGGCCAATCAATCTGTATTGAAAAATACCATTTCTAGTAATCACAAATTAATGCAAATCAAAGTCATGCATACTAAAAGTGTTATGAGCCTATAGATACATAAACTTTAAGGCAGAATTCCAATTAATGGAAGTAGAGGAAAAATTAAAGACTTTTAAAATTATGCTGTGGATAACACACTGTCACCAACTAACATTTATAAGAACATCTGTTATTTGCTAATCTTGAAATTAATGTTTTTTTTTAAGTTTCTTTTGAGAGAGAGAGAGCAAGCAGGAGAGGGGCAGAGAGAGAGGGAGACAGAAAATCTCAAGCAGGCTCTGCGCTGTCAGAGCAGAGCCCAATGGAGGGTTCAAACCCACAAATCCATGAGATCATGACCTAAGCCAAAACCAAGAGTCAGACGCTCAACGAACTGAGCCACCCAGGTGCCCGTTGAAATTAATTTTTTAGAGTTATGAGCACATAAAATATTTCCTTAGTCTAATTACTTGATATCAAAACGAATATATTTGAAATAGGCATACACTTTCATTCAGTCAAGATTGCAATCAAGGCAAAACCTCAGTGCTTAACTCCAAAATTGACTTTTATAAGTAAATAACCATAGAGGCACAATTTGTTAACTTGGCCTTTAGCTGTGACAGTTGCTCACTATATCCTTTCTGAATATATGACTCTCCATGGTGAGGTGTTCCATCTGTGTAATTATGGATGAAATATAATAACATTTCTTTCCAAGCTTTAGCTCAATAAAGATTGTCCTGTGGTTGATTGCTATATTTTAAAGAGCTATGCCTTATTGTCCCATAATATTTCTCCCCCTCTCATTTTTTTCATGGCCTCTGCCAAGAAGTGAGTTTCATTCCTTCTGTTAAAAGTCAGTCTGGCATTTTGGCTTTTACATGACACCTTGAGCATCTAAATGGTCTGGGAAGGTCTACACCAGACCACAGCTGGTTAAATCTCCCAGGAGAAAAATACTCCACACACTTTCTCCTCCTTCTCCAAGGCCCTCAGGGATCAACCGACTTCTTGGTCCATTTTGTTTTGTTACATGTTTTTCATTATATATATATATATATATATATATATATATATATATATATATACACACACATACATACACACACTATATATATATATTTATGTATATATATAATATATATAGTATATATATACATACATACACACATTTGCCTATATATTTTAGACTTCTTTTAATGATATATATGTATATACTTTATATTCTTTAATTATACACACACACATATTCTTTAATGCTATACATATATATGATTAAAGGAAATATGGAAAATATAGGCAAATGTAGGGGGAAAAATCATGCTAAAACCAATAATTCAAACAGTTACTGTTTACATTTTGGTATTAGATCTAACCTTTTCTCTGTGCATAGGCTTTTTGCTTGTTCTTATATATTGCCTCTATAATATTTGAATAGCCAAACATGGTCATAAACATTTATTATGCTATTATTTCATTCATTCTAAAGCATTTATTGAAAGTCTATTATGTTCCTACACTGTACCAGGAACCAGGATTCTAGGGTAAGCAAATAGACATGTTCCATGTCTTCAAAGAGCTTTATTCTTTTTTTTTTTTTTAATTTTTTTTTTAACGTTTATTTTTGAGACAGAGAGAGACAGAGCATGAACGGGGGAGGGTCAGAGAGAGAGGGAGACACAGAATCTGAAACAGGCTCCAGGCTCTGAGCTGTCAGCACAGAGCCCGACGCGGGGCTCGAACTCACGGACCGCGAGATCATGACCTGAGCCGAAGTCGGACACCCAATCAACTGAGCCACCTAGGCGCCCCGAGCTTTATTCTTTAGTAGTAAAGACATTTACACAAAAAGTCATCACAAATAAATATATAATTACAAAATGTGATAACTGCTATTGTGTTAATGAGGTTATGAGTTCAGCTGCTCAAATTAAGACACAAAATAACAGTGCTGCAGACAAAGTAGACATTGAGTCCTCTGGCAGTTTGGGTGCAAGCAGTCTCAGGTTGCCTGGAGATTCCAAGATCGCTGAGCCCCAGGCTCTTGCAGTCTGCTCATTCTACCATCTGAGGAGTGGAGCCTTCACCTGTACGTCCAGGATGGCCCACTGTTAGTTCCACATGGCAGCCAGCAGCAAGAGTGAAAGCAGAAGGGGCAAGATGCCCTTCTCTTTAAGAGAGTAGTCATTTGGTTTGGCGGGGGGGGGGGGGGGGGGGGGGGGGGGGGGGGGCGGGGAGTGGGGCTCATTTGGTTGAGCATCTGACTCTTGATTTCAGCTCAGGTTGTGGGGTCGAACCCCATGCCAGGCCCCGTGCTGAGTGTGGAACCTGCCTAAGATTCTCTCTCTCTCTTTCCCTCTCCCTCTGAGAGGAAGCGTTTGCTGTCTCTCTCTCAAATTAAATAAATTAAATAAATAAGAAGTCATTTCTGGGGCGCCTGGGTGGCTCAGTTGGTTAGGTGACTGACTTTGGCTCAGGTCATGATCTCACAGATCATGAGTTCGAGCCCCGCGTCGGGCTCTGTGCTGACAGCTCAGAGCCTGGAGCCTACTTTAGATTCTGTGTCTCCCCCCTGTCTCTACCCCTCCCCTGCTCACTCTCTCTGTCTCTCAATAATAAATAAATGTTAAAAAAAATTTTTTTTAAAGAAGTCATTTCTATGCCATGGCATATAGCAATGCATGTGCTTCATTAAGCATTAACTAATAAGAGTTGCAGTGAGTCTAATTTCAAATTTCATAGTGGTGATGAACATGATATATTAGATATTTACAAAACTATTATGTGATATGAAAACATCTGTGATTTCATTTGGTGACAAGATCATAGTTACTGCTAATACTTTTATGCTTCGTTGCCTGTATTCCTAATTGAAGCAAATGCTAAATTTCCATTAGCCATTCATGAAAACACAGATGTAATTTTTTTTCCCATTCCAGTTCACCGACTCCATGAATTCCGTGCACAACTTCCTTGGGTTAAGAATCTCCTGCTTTAAGGGTACAAGCCAGAATCTACATGTGTCACATCTGCTCATATCGCATTAGTCAGAATTTAGTTTTCTACAAGGGAAGCTGGGAAGTAGTTTTTATTCCAGGCAGCCATGTGCCCAGTTAGAAATCACGGGTCCTATTATTACTGAAAATGAGGAGAATGGATATTGGGGTACCACTAACAAAAAAAAATGAACTTTATACTATGAAAAAATTTAATAGCGAGTCCTAATCCAGATTATGGAGTCAGGAAAAGTATCTCTGAGAAAGTGCAGTTAAACAGAGATATGAAATATGATAAATAATAATAATAATAATAGTGCCAAACCTGTTACTTATTGAGTGCTTACCACGTGCTGGGCATTCTTCTAGTGTGCTGCCCATATTAATTCCGTCTCACAACAACCATGCTCAGTTCAGGGGGACTGTTCAGGTTTTAGCCCTGAAAGTCCTGTATCCCGGGAAACCCCTCAGTCTAGGGAAGACTGGATGGCTGCCACTGTGTTGGTGCTATTGTTGTCATCCCCATTTTATGGAAAAGGAAACCAAAACATGAAAATGTTAAGTAAGTTGCCCAAAATCACACAGCTAGTATTTGGCAGAGTCAGGATTTACATCTGGGAAGGTTGCTCCAGTCTACCTGCTTACCTGCTGTGTTAGTTTGCTAGGGCAGCTGTAATGAAGTACCATAGACCAGGTGGCTTAAATAACAGAAGTTTATTTCCTTACAATTCTAGAGGCTAGATGTCCAAGATCAAAGTGTCAGCAGGGTTGATTTCTTCTGAGGCTTCTCTCCTTGACTTGTAGATGGTCACTTTCTCCCTGTGTTTTCACATGCTCTTCCCTCTATATCTGTGTCCTCATATTATCTTTTATAAGGACACCAGTCATTGGATTAGGGCCCACCCTAATGACCTTATTTTACTTTAATTGTGTCTTTGAAAACTTTATCTCTAAATAACAGTTACATTCTGAGGTACTGGAGGTTCGTTAGGACTTCAACATATAAATTTGGGGGAAACACAATTCGAGCCCGTAACAACTACTGCATTCTGCTACCAGGCGAAGAGTGTGTGTGTGCATGGAGGTGGGGGTAGTGTTCCACAAAAGAAAACTGCATGTGCACAAGCCCCGAATCAGTAAAGGGTCCGGCGCATTCAAAGAGTGAAAGCCTTGCAGCTGGCATTTACCGAATGTGCAGGAGGGTGGACCACGTGAAAATGGAGAGGTAAGCAGGAACCTTGGTGCTGCGATCTTTTGTAGGCCAAGTTGAGAATTGAGGATTTTAAGTGCACGAGGAAGGCCCTGGAGGGATTAAAGCAGGGGTTTGGCCTAATCCAAAAACTCAGATTTTAGAAGACAGCTCTGGTGCGTATTTGGAGAATAGACTGGAAGCAGGAGGACTGGTTAGGAGCTTCTGCTTGGAGCCTGGGCCAGTGTTGTTGGGGACGTGGACAGGTGTGGCAGTGGAGATGGAGAAAAGTGGGTGAATATCATGTGGTGAAGGTAGCACCAGCGGAACTTGCTGATGCACAGAAGGGGTCAGAGAAAGGATGCTTCCTGCTTCCTCCACCTGGCAGAACCCTTTTTGTACATGTATTCCCCTTCCTCCCTTAGAAGAGCCAGGTACCATCCTCAGCCCACAGATGTACATCTTACAAAAGAACCTAAGCGTGGTATTTCCACTCCCATCACCAGTGATTGGTCCAGGCCAGTGCATGTTTCCCTGCTCTGGTCAATGACACTGAAGAAAAAGTCTACTGTGGGGCTTCTGAGAAATTTGCCTCAGTAATAAAGGTACAATATACAATTTCACTTATGAAATATTATTGCCAAAAAGGTTTAACAGAAATCTAATTAAGCTTCTAAATATAATTTTGAAGTTCACAAGATATATAAAGATAAGAGGAACAAGATAAATGGCATCATGAGGAAATATATCAGAATAATTCAAAAGAAAAACACAATGTCATGAGAAATGAATTGGGGGAATGTTTTAAATTTAAAAAGACCAAAGAAATATCACGGCACCTGGGCAGCTCAGTCAGTTAAGTGTCCGACTTCAGCCTAGGCCATGATCTCACTGTTTGTGGGTTCGAGCCCCGCATCGAACTCTGTGCTGACAGCTGAGAGCCTGGAGCCTGCTTCAGATTCTGTGTCTCCCCCTCTCTCTGCCCCTAACCTGCTTGCACTCTGTCTCTCTCTCTCTGTCTCTCTCTCTCTCTCAAAAATAAATAAACTTAAAAAAAAAAAAAAAAGACCAAAGAAATATAAAACCAAATGCAGTGTATGCAACTTGATTGGATTCTGGTTTGAAAAAGATAAGCTATAAAATATATTTTAGGGACTAATGAGGAAATTTGAACATAGACTGTATATTAAGTGATATTAGGGAGTTACTGTTAATTTGTCTTAAGTATGCTGTTGTTGTGGATCTTTAGGAGACATATATATTCTTAGGAAATACAGGCTGAATCATGTAGGTGTACAGTGTCATGATGTCTGCAACTTACTGTCAAATGATACAGGAAAAAGAGTGAAGGTGGGAGGCTAAGCAATTGTGCCGTGTGGCAAATGTCATCAGTTGTTGAATCTAGGTAGAGTGTATATGGGTCGCCATTGTACCACTCCCAACTTTTCTGTACATTTAAAATTTTTCAAAATGAAGAGATGAGGGGTCAGAGAGACACAAGGAAGACAAATACCTCTTCTTCCTCTGGATGTTGTCAGTTTTGAATGTGATGCTCGTGACTGAAGCAGCCATCATGCAGCCATGAGGGAAACTAGCGTGGAGCATCTAGCTGAAATGCTGACCTGGCCCTGGAGCCCTGCTGACATTAGCAGTAGATGCATTTTCGGCCATTGGAGCTGCCTTCCTCCTAACTTTCTGTTATGTGAAAGAATCCATATTCCTTACTATTTAAGCATTTTGAGTTGAGCCATTATCTCTAGTGGAGACAGGAAAAAATACTAAAAATAGAGTAGTCAGGGAGGCAGCAGGGAAGCCAGGAGACAATGGTGGTAGAGATATAAATCATAAGTTGTGTACAGTTTTGCTCTCTGCTTATCACAGTATAACATGCATTTTCCCATATCATTAAGATTTACTTATGAACATTTTTATTCTTTTGGAATAAGTAATATATTCCTGTGTTAAATATGGCCACAGATTTTTTTGCAGCTACTCTCATCAGAGGTGGTCTATTCCCCACCCCCTTGAAGCTGAGCTGGTTGGGTTTTGTTTTTGTTTTTTTTTTTTAAGCACAGTTAACATACAGTGTTATATTAGTTCAGTTCTACAATATAGTGATTCAACAACTCTGTACATTACTCAATGCCCAGCACGGTAAGTATAGTCGTCATCTGTCACCATACAACGTTATTACAATATTACTGATTATATTTCCTGTGCTGTACTTTTCATCTCTATATTCATTTATTTTATACAGAAGTTTGTACCTCTTAATCCCCTTTATATATTTCACCCATTACCCCCACCAACCTCTCCTTTGGCAACCACCAGTTTGTTCTCTGTATTGAAGCATCTGTTTAGTTTTGGGGCACCTGGGTGGCTCAGTAGGTTAAGCGTCCGACTTTGGCTCAGGGCACGATCTCGAAGTTTGTGAGTTCAAGCCCAGTGATGGGTTCTGTGCTGACAGTGTGGAGCCTGGAGCCTGTAACCTGCTTCAGATTCTGTGTGTGTGTGTGTGTGTCTCTCTCTCTCTCTGCCCCTCCCCCACTCATGCGCGCTGTCTCTCTCTCTCTCTCAAAAATTAAACATTAAAAAAAGAAAATTAAAAGTGGATGTTCCAGCCCCTTCGGATGAACTGCAACCCTGACAACTTCACTGCAACTGCATGAGAGACCCTGTGCCACAGCTCCCCAGAGCCACCCGGCAAAGCGGCTTCCTGATCCTTGGCCCTCAGAAACCCTGAGGTATTAAATATCAGTTGTTTTAGCCCATTAAGGTTTAGGATAATTCATTATATGGCCATGAATACTAATACAGTCATTTCCTTTATTTACATACATATATACAAATATGAACATAGATTCTACTCTCTCCCCACCTTTTCATATAAAAGATAGTATATTGTTCACATTATGACATTAGCATAATTTCTCTTATAGGTATTTCCATAGAAGGTCATAGTGAGTTTCACCAATTTTTTATAGGTACATACTGGTTAATTTAACCGGTCTTCTAGTGGGAAACACTTGTTTTTTTTTCTATTCATTTCCTGTGACAACTGGCACTGAAATTATTAGCTTTGTACATTACTTTTGTATGCTAATGTATAAATAAATTCCCAGAAGTACAATTTCTGGGTCAAAATTGTGTTTTTGATAGATGCTGCTAAGTTCCCTTGATAAGGTTTATGGCATTTTGCACTCCTACTAGATGTGAGAGAACCCAGTTCTCTCAAAAGTGTTGACATTTTTGCCAATTGGATAAGTTAAAAAGTAGTATTTCAGTATAATTTTAATTTACATTTCTATTATTCAGAGGGAAGATGAGCATTTTTTCATAGTTTTAGAATTACTCTTATATCATTTCCTGTAGACTGTCTTTTCATAAGCTTTGCTCACTTTTCTATAGGTTACAGGCCTTCTGTATTGCTTTGTAGGAGCTCTGTGTACATGAGGGAGATTAGTCCTATGTCTGGGACATAGATCACAACTTTTTTCCCAGTTTGTTGTGGCTTTGACTTTTCCTGTAAAATCTTCCCATGTAGAAATTTTGTAATATATTTGTATTTAGTCAGACTTTATCAATACTTACTTTCAATGCTTCTGGATTTTGAATCATCATTATAAAGACCTTCCCATTAAATTTTTTTTAATTATTGTTTGTTTTCTTCTAGTACTTCTATACTTTTAACTTCTGGTTTTTTTTTCTTTCTTGGCTTTTTGTTTGTTTGTTTTGGAGGAAATAAATGTTGCAAAGCATGGATCCAACTTTTTTCTTTCTATCTAGTTCATCATTTATTCATCAGTCCACCTTTTCCCCCTTTGACTTGAGATGCTTCCTCTTTCATGGAATGAACTAATGTATGTGCTTTCTGTGTATACTGTTCCATTTGTCTATTAGTATTCTAGCACTGTACTCTCTTACCTATTGCAAGTTTAAAATATGTTTTCATATATATCTGGTAATACTGGTTCTTTCTCATTGCTTTTTTTCCCTTGCCAGTATTTTCCTGGCCATTCTTATTTATTTTTCCATTTGAATTTTAGGATGAGTTTTTCTATTAAAAAAATTCTAAAGTTATTTTTTTAGTTATGTTAAATTTATATCTAACTTACAAAAATAGGTATTTTTATTATATTGAGCCTTCATAAACATTTTTGATGACAATGTTATTACTTATCTTACTGATAACACCATTGACTTAACTGTGCTCTTGTTATTTGATCCTTATGTTTTCCCCAATTTTTGATTTTATAAATAATTCTTAGATGAACCACTGTAGTTGAATCTCTGTGCATATCTGTGATTATTACCTTGTGATAAATTCCTAGAAGTAAAATCACTAGTCAAATGCTGTGAACTTTTGAGACGTCTGACATTGTCACGATTCTTACCAAAGAAATTATGTCTTCCCACAAAATGTGGATGAAAGTCATAGATTTATTAATTCTTTTTAAGAACTTTAATACAGAGCTGTGAACTTTATTTTATTTAATTTGTTTATTTTTATTTGTTTTTGAGAGAGAGAGACAGGGGAGGGGCACAGGGGAGAGTGGGGACAGAGGATCCCAAGTGGGGTCTGCACTGACAGCACTTGAGCCAGATGCAGAACTTGAACTCATGAACCATGAGATCGTGATCTGAATTGAAGTCGGACGCTCAACCAACTGAGCCACCCAGGTGCCCCAGATCTATTAAATTTTTTAACACTCTTCCTATGTTAACATGTCAAAAGTGATATCTCACTTTTATTTTTCATTTATTTAATCATCAGTGAAATAGGACATTTTTTGTTTACTACGTATTTATATTTGATTTCTAGTGATTTATTGTCAACATCCTTACTCATTGTTTTTTTTGTTAAAAACCTAGTAGTTTATTTCAAAGTATAATTTTTTTTTCCTTACCCATTTTAATGCTGATGGTCTTAATGTTTTTCTTTTTGATCTGTATGAGCTTTTATATATTAAGGCTCTCAAATCTATTAAGTCTTATATTTGTGTCAACTACGTTAACACTTTATTTTTTGTTGTTTATAATATGGTTTTTGTGTCAATTTTTTTTTTTTATTTTAAAACACATACTCACTGAGGGGTGTCTGGGTGGCTCAGTCGGTTGAGCGTCCAGCTTCTGCTCAGGTCATGATCTCGCCATTCATGGGTTTGAGCCCCGCGTTGGACTCTGTGCTGACAGCTCAGAGCCTGGAGCCTACTTCAGATTCTGTCTCCCTCTCTTCCTGCCCCTTCCCTGCTCGCACTGTCTCTCTCTCTCTCTCAAAATGAATAAACATTAAAAAAAAAGAAGTTTTAAAATACATACTCACTGAATGAATTAAATAATACAGAAATAATATAGTAAGTATAGTAATAAGTGATAATATAGTAAAAAGTAAATTTTTTCTTTGCCCCAACCCTCTCACTTCTGCTAAGGGCTTTGTGTGGTGATGTTTTTTAACATTCAAGATTTTAAGCTTTCTTTGTTGTCAAATATATATAATTCTTACTTTCTTAATTTCTTCCATTAGTTTATGCTCAGAAAGACGTTCCCATACTGAAATCAGAGGTAGAGGGGAGCCAAAGTGAGTATAGAAAAACCAGTAGGTGGGATATTGAGGTTGTCTGGGCAAGAGATTATTGTGGCTTGGACTGGGATGATGGTAGAGGACATAAAAAGAAATGGACAGATCAATATATAATTTGGAGATTGACTTGCTGACAGACTGATGGGGAAAAGTAGTGGAGAGGAGAGAAATAAATGATGGTTCCTGTAGTTTTGGCATATGCAACTGTTGGAATGGGGTTATCTTTTTCACATTCCTAAGCTGAAGAATGTGAAGTCTTTATGATACTTTCTCAGTGATATTCATTGACATGTGATCCCCTTTTGCAGGGTCCTTAAATACAGGCCAACATATCCTTGGTCTGGTTATTATTTTTTTTTAACATGCCATATTTTAATGTGCCTGGCTACTTAGTAGGAATGTTCTTTTGTTTACAAAGTGTTTTTGAGTTTGTCTCTTGTTCTCATTGATGACTCTTACGTAGGTACTAATATGGGCTAAGGTTTTCCATTCCCTAGTCAGTGAGAGCCTCAGAAAGAATGTTTGGAGCACTGGAGGATCGAAAACATGGGCGGGGAGGTATTTCTCAGTGCTCTCTGCTGTTATCAGATTGTTGCAATGAGGGCTCTCAGGCAGTTCCTGAGGGCTGGTGCTGCAAAACTCACCACCTCCTTTTATTTCAACACAGGGGTCATCAAAGGAGAACCTAGTTTATGAGTGTGTGGCCTGGAATAGCTAGTTTGGAACTAATCAGTAAAAACACAGTCAGCAGGTTTGTTGTTGATATCCTTATTGTGCAGAACAGTGCTCAGTGAAGCTTCTAGTCCTCCTTGAACTCCACAAACAGGTTCAGGGGACACTGTCGTTTTAGTACATCACAGCAACATCAGAGTCCCTACCATAGGGGAAGAAATAAAGGTGATGGCCTCTGATGCCCCCACCCTATACAATCAGTCTGATGACTGCATATGACCACTCTCCCTTAATGACCCAGAGAAGCCCTCTCTAACTTCCTGCCAGAAGGACACACACCTAGTTGTTTTTCTGAGAGTCACAGTGGCTTCTGTGGAGCTATGCTCTACACATGCTTCCTCCTGATTCTTCTAGCAACCAGTAGCACAGGCCAACAGGGGGAAAGGTTCATTAGAGTTAGAAATGTAGTCTGTGGTCTTAGAACAGCTTTTCTAGGCAAAAGTAACTGATCCTTCTAGGGAAATAAGCAGTCTACGTCTTTGAAAAATTACATTCTAGCTGATCCACAATTCTATTTCATAATCATGGGTCACACCTGCAGCCAAATTAAATATGTTTGTCACTAGGATATTTCCATCTGGCAAACAAAATACTGTGGTATTATACTGCTCCCTCTTCCTGGAATGTCCTTGTGTGCTATATCTTCAAGGAGGCCATTTGGCCATGTTCCCAAATCCCTGGCCTTTGACCAGCCACCTCCTGCCTCTGCAGACTCCCAAGAGAACTATGTGGAGGGACAGTCCTGGCAAATGAACACTGTTTTTTACACTGTTTATACAAGCCTCACTGCTAAGCTTGTCTGGATCACTTCAGTGACAAAAAGAGACATAGACAAACCCAACAAAAATGGTGGGACCCAAAATCTAGGTCAAAGTGATAAAGCTGCAGCCCTGTGCTTTCCTGAGAAAGCAGGGGTGCAGGAGAGACTCTCAATCTTATCCTTGTCATCAGTGTTCTAATGCTCTTTTCCCACCTCATGAACGTCTACTCATTCTATGAACCCCAATACAGAAGCCTCTTCCTTTCTGAGTTTTCCTTGACCACAGCCCCATCCAAGAAGAATGAGTGGTTCCTTCATTTGTGATCCTGTTTATGTTTCTCCTTGATCACTGTACTAGGTCTTATTGTGGTGATCTGTTTATTTGGTCCTCTTCCCAGACACCAAAGGTAGACTCTGTCTTACTCCCCCTTTTATTTCCAGTGCCTGGCCAAGTGCCCGGCCTTGGGAGGTGTTTGGTGTAGTGTGCTGAAAGCCATGTCTTTTGGCACTGGAAACAAGGCACCTGGTTGTACAAAGTGTGCAGTGCACAAACATGCTGGGCCAAGGTGGTGAGTGGGGCTGGTGTGGGCTGCTTTGGGGCTGTCTCTGCGGAAAGGGAGCCTAGTTTTTCACACAGAGGCACTAGCTGGCAGGGCTGTCTGAGCCCAGAAGGGGTACTTCCTAATTTGCACCAAGACACTACATAGGCTTGCAGTCTTCCCGATTGCAGACCCAGGCAAACCAGACCCAGCAGAATGGCAGAATATGAAGAAATTCAAGCTTGAAAGAGTAGTTTCCCTTGTGAAAAGTTTCCACTACTCATTTAATAGGCAAGCCTTACAGTTACCTGATTTTAGAGAACTTATTGTCAATTATGAATAAGAAGAATTTGAATGTATTATGCTTTTCAGTGTAGTGTATTTAGTTCTTTCTCCTCAATTACAATTTTTAAAATTTATAAAATTATACAATTTTAGGCCTGAAAGTTATCTATTGATTTTTTTTTTTTTTGAGCTTTTAATACTGTCTCTATGCTCAGTATGGACTAGGCACCAAAAACTGTAATAAAAATTGACCAGTGTCAAATAACTATTTGGTGGCAGGTTTTTCATTTGCTAAAAGGGCATTTACCATACAATTCTATCAGAAACAAGAGGCAAAGTGGTCACTATGTTAATGCAATTGGAATTTTATCCATCTCACTCTTTGGTTTCCACTGTGGTCTTATATTGTCAATTTTTCAATGCAGAAGCTGTCATTTCTTTAGTCCATCCCCCTTTTATATGTTCACACCTACCTACTAAAAATAGACTATCAATCATTTGGGGGATATCATTACTAGATTGGGAGAACCTTGAGGAAAGGAAGTAAGTCTCAATCTTATTTGTTTTTATCCCATGGTGTGATAACATAGTATATAGTTGTTCAATAAATCTTTTTATTTTATTTATTTTCTTTTTTAAAATGTTTATTTTTGAGAGAGAGAGTGAGAGTGGAAGAGGTGCGGGGTGGGTGGACAGAGGATCCAAAGCAGGCTCCACGCTGACAGCAGCAAGCCCGATGTGAGACTTGAACTCACAAACCGTGAGACTATGACCTGACCTATGAGCTGGAGTCAGATGCTCAACCATCTGGGCCACCCAGGCACCCTCAATAAATCTTTTTAAAATGAAAGTAATGAATGACGGCATTAATGAATGAATGAGTAGGAGGTAATGAGAAGTGACAAGAAGGCTTACACTCTATCTGTGATATTTTATTTAACAAATGTCACAATATTAAATTATTTAATTTTTTTTTGACATTTATTCATTTTTGAGAGACAGAGACAGAGTGCGAGAAGGAGAGGAGCAGAGAGAGAGGGAAACACAGAATGTGAAGCAGGCTCCAGGCTCCGAGCCACCAGCACAGAGCCCAACACGGGGCTCGAACCCACCGACCGCAAGATCATGACCTGAGCCAAAGTCGGACACCCAGCTGACTGAGCCACCCAGATGCCCAAAAATATTAACATTTTCTAAATCAGGGTGGTGGATATATGGATACACATTATCTTTTTCTCCATGGTGTTTTTCGTATTTCAAAATTTCTAGATTTTTAAAAACCAAGATGAGTAGTAGAGGTGATAGCAGTATGACAAAAGTGCCTTTCTTTAAGGATCTCATTACTTAATTAGGGAGTTGTTCCAAGTATGTATAATTGGACTGTACATTTTTGGGAGTTGACTGGGGAGGGGGAATAAAGCAGCAAATAACTCTGAAACTAGAAAAGCAGGAATTGACACAACTTGTCTAGTTGTCAGGGTATCCCATGAATCAGCAGATGGGTACTTTGGCATATTTTAATACATATCCAGCATCTATGAATTATGAAATATGGTCAAGAAGAACGGGATCAATCTAGGTAGCACAATACCAGCTAAATACCTGGAGGTTGGTAGAAATCCTGTAGAGACTTCTGGCAAAATATCTTTTGACTTTTCCAGTCAGATCTGTTCTTTCTCCTCTCCATCCTGCTCTCTTCCTGGAATGTTGACCTGTATGGACTACATCAGTGGATGCTCATGACTTCTGCCTTCTACATCTAACAGGGGACGCCTGTTATTTTTGCATGTACAGCTTCCTTTCCCCATTCCTTAGGTTAGAGAACCAGGGACCACCATGTATGCTCTCTCAGGGATTGTATGCTGCAGTGAATCCCATTCATACAGACTCGAACAGGAATAAGAGTTCTGAAGCTGTACAACTTTGTGGCCCTGACATAACTCTTTCTTTTGGTAAATGTACCTCATCTACCTAGATAGTACAATCTGTGAGTCTGCTTCCTTGCCACAGAAGTGGACATGTGATTTAGGCTAGTCAGAGAACTATCTCTAGAAACCACCACTGATTATTGTAGGACAAGGCTCATGACCCAAGGAAGCCAACGGCACTCTTTGAGGGGTTGTTTGAATGGTAGGAGAGAAAGAATCTCTCCTGAGATTTCTAATACTAAGAAGCATGAAAGTCTAGAGCCTCTAGCGGTTCTTTTGCCACATAATAATAATTGATTATTGATGATACAGGTTTTATCCACAGCTCTGCCTAAATTACTCATGAGCTTTTTGGTTATATGAGCTAATAACTTCCCTCCATTGCTTAGGAGAGTTTGAGTTGATTCTGTGTCACTTGCAACCCCAGGAGTCCTGGCTAAAACAGATGCATAAGCGAAACCATAAATCAGGAACTTGGAATTTGTTTTCTCCTTAACAGAAAACTCAATGTGCTGCTTTTGACAATGATGATGGCATTTTTCTGCCCACAGCCCTCTAATGGCTTCTCTTCTTTCCCAGGGAAGAAGACGACTGTCCACACATGGCCAGTTGGTCCCTATGTGGTCTGACCTTATCTCTAACCGCCCCCTTTCCTTCCCTTTGCTCACAATGCATCAGGAAACCTGACCTTGGTGATCCTTACACTTGCCACTCATGTGCTCCCACCAGAGAGTATTTGCACCTGTTCTTCCCTCTGTCTGGTCTATGCTTCTCCCAGTTATCTTCTTGACTGTATTCTGTTCTCTTTTCATATGGAAACTTCCCTCATCACCCCATCTAAAATCTGAATATCCCTCTTGGTATTAGTTTCCTAGGGCAGTCATAACAAAATACAATCTAAAAGTTTTACACAATAGAAATTTATTGCGTCACAGTTCTGGAAGCTACAAGTCTGAGTTTAAAGTGTTGATAGAGTCAGTTCTTTTTTTTTTTAATTTTTTAAAAATGTTTATTTATTTTTTAGAGAGAGAGAGAGAGACAGAGCATGAACCAGGGAGGGGCAGAGAGAGAGGGAGACACAAAATCCGAAGCAGGCTCCAGGCTCTGAGCTGTCAACACAGAGCCTGACATGGGGCTCGAACTCATGGACTGCAAGATCATGACCTGTGCTAAAGTCAGTCACTTACCTGACTGAGCCACCCAGGTACCCCAGAGTCAGTTTCTTCTGAAGACCATGAGGGAGAACCTATTCCATGTCCCACTCCTAGCTTCTGGTGGTTTGCTGGCAATCTTTGATGTTCCTTGGCTTGTAGAAGCATAATCCAGATCTGTGCCTTCATCTTCACGCCGTGTTCCCCCTGTGTACATGTCTCTCTGTGTCAAATTTCCCCTTTCAAAACGACGCTTGTTATTGGATTAGGGCCTGCACTAATGGCCTTATCATGACTTGATCATCTGCAAAGATCCAATTTGCAAATAAGGTCACATTCACAGGTACTGGGAGATCAGCATCTTTTGGAGGGACACAGTTCAACTCATACCACTCTTCTTATCTTGTCTTATTCTTCTTTATAGTATGTATCACCATTGACATAAACTTATGTTACCATTTTTTTTTAATTTTTTTTAACGTTTATTTATTTTTGAGACAGAGAGAGAGACAGAGCATGAACGAGGGAGGGTCAGAGAGAGAGGGAGACACAGAATCTGAAACAGGCTCCAGGCTCTGAGCAGTCCGCACAGAGCCCGACGCGGAGCTCGAACTCACGGACCGCGAGATCGTGACCTGAGACGAAGTCGGACGCTTAACCAACTGAGCCACCCAGGCGCCCCTATGTTACCATTTTTTAAATTTATTTATTGATTTTGAAAGAGAGTAAGGGAGGGACAGAGAGAAGGAGAGACAAAATCCCAAGCAGGCTCTATGCTGTCAGTGCAGAGCCCAACACAGGGCTCAATCCCACGAACCATGAGACCATGACCTGAGCTGAGAGCAAGAGTCAGACACTTAACCAACTGAGCCACCCAGGTGCCCCTATTTTTATCATTTAATGTCTCTCTCTCACCCAACTAAGATGTAAATTCCATGAACATGTGGATACAATGTTACATCCACACTATTTAAAACAGTGCCTAAGCATATAGAAGGTATGCAATCTAATATTTGGTAAACAAGTGAATACTAAACAAGAAAATAGATTCTCCAATTTAAAAATATTTAAGTCTGAAACTTCTCTTTGCAAAGTCAAGTATTTGAAGACACTAAGGCTTCTCCAGTTTCTTTGATGTGCATATTCAGAGTCTAAGACTCACTGGAGATCTATCCAAAATCTCTGTCACAAACTAACAAATACCATTACTTTGAAAATAGAAGACTGGATAGAAACACTTGGAGGAAGAATGGAATTTGGGGGTGGCAGGTTGAGAGAGGACATGTGAGAAGTGGTAGAAGTTGAATGAGGTTAAAAGTGGTCAAGTTCTTGCAAAATCTTAAAGTAGTGATCTTTATGCCTGACTTCATGACCAAAGTATGCCAGTGGCCATCGATGGAGTTACCTTGTGTTCATTACACATTAAAAAGCATTTTTTTTAACATGAAAACAAGTTTTGCCTGCTGAAGATATTAGGAGTACCCCCTGTGGCATTTATTGTGATGTATTATCTGTATATAACTTTATCAAGTGGTGTTATTATTATCCATCTTTCATCTGATGCCCCCTTTGGACTGTGAGCTGAGGGGCAGGAGGTTCTGTCTTTGCTAGCCCATAGACAGTCAAAAGACAAGTGGTAAAAGAAAATATTTGTCGCATACTACACAAAAGAGAGTTAAGAGCCCTTACTTACATAAGGCTTTTATAAATCAGTAAGAAGACAAATGAGCCAGTGGACCAAAGGAAGTGCAGGTGCCGTAGAGATGTTACAAGCTGCTCCATCCTGGGGGATCCCGGGGGGCTCATTTGGTTGGGCCTCTGATTCTTGATTTCGGCTCAGGTCATGATCTCACGGCTCATGGTTTAAACCCCACATCAGGCTCTGTGCTGGCAGTGCAGAACTTGCCTAGGATTCTCTCTCTCTCTCTCTCTCTCTCTCTCTCTCTCAATAAATAGACTTTTAAAAAAGTTGCTCACTATTACCAGTAGCCAGGGAAATGCAAATTAAAATAATAACAAAATTGAATTTTTGCCCATCTGCTTGGCAAAAGTTGAAAAGATTGATAACTTCCAGGCTGGTGAGGGTGTAGATAATCAGGAACTTTCATACTTCTGGGTGTGGGGCAGTATATGGAACTGTATGTTCAGATTTGAAATATATTGACCTTCTGTCCTAAAAATCCCATGTTTAAGAATCTATCCTATAAAATAATCCCTCAAAATGATACATATCAATAAAACTCCCAAATTTCAATACAGGAAAGACACAGGGGTGCCCATTTGGTTTTTAAAAAATCACGAATATGCTATTTCTTGTACTTTTGAATTTATGGAGTAAAATTCCTGTTCTCTACAGAATTAATTAAATAGCACAATCAACATTTATCAAATGGCAAGTAGAGGCAAGGGATGTAGTCAGATTCCTCAAAATGCTGTTTTAGGGATTTAGTTGTGAATATTTAAGAAAATGATTCTTCAGCTTCTACCACTCCTACCCTAAATCAGTCTCTGGTGTAGGTAAACCATTAAACCCCAAAGCTGAGAAGGCAAGAAGTCAGAAGGGCGGGGAGTGTATCCAGGGCAGTAAACCTGTCAGCTTTTGCTCCCAAATGTCACTCTCTGTTTTTGCCATCCTTAGTTGTTTGTGTTTATAATAAAAAGGAGAGGGGCACCTTGGTGGCTCAGTCAGTTAAGTATCCAACTTGAGCTCATGTCATGATCTCGTGGTTTGTGGGTTCAAGCCCCGCATCAGGCTCTGTGCTGACAGCTCCGAGCCTGGAGCCTGCTTCAGATTCTGTGTCTCCCTCTTGCTCTGCCCCTCCCACCCCCCTTGTGCTCTGTCTCTTTCTGTCTCTCAAGAATAAATAACTGGTAAAAATAATAATAATAGAAGAAGGACAAAATCCTGGGGTGCTTGGGTGGCTCAGTCAGTTGAGCATCTGACTTTGGCTCAAGTCATGATCTCACAATTTGTGAGTTGAAGTCCCGCATCGGGCTCTGTGCTAACAGCTCAGAGCCTGGAGCCTGTTTCGGATTCTCTGTCTCCCTCCCTCCCTGCCCCTCCCCTGCCTCTCTCTCAAAAACAAACATTTAAAAAAAATAAAGGAGAAAGTCCCATTTAGAGCAAGAATTTGCCACAACCACTTTCTCATATTAAGGGAGCAGCTTTATATTTCATATTTATAGCCAGGGGAAAGACCAGGTAGTAGGTAGGACTCTTTGAATATAAAAGTTGACTCCTCTCACCAGGAAAGAAGAATTATTTTTATCGTACTAACTGCTCTGTGGATAAAAATGTGAGAAGAGTGGCGCCTGGGCGGCTAAGTCGGTTGAGCATCCAACTTCAGGTCAGGTCGTGATCTCATGGTTTGTGGGTTTGAGCCCTGCGTGGGGCTCTGTGCTGACAGCTCGGGAGCCTGCAGCCTGCTTTAGATTCTGTGTGTGTCTCTCTTTCTGCCCTTCTCCCACAAGCTCTTTGTCCCTCGAATAAACATTAAACAAAAATTTTTTAAAAAGTGAGAAGAAACTAGACTTTTAGGGTAAGGGAGAAGATGCTGGTCAGGGAAATGGGTGAGATTTGAGGGGTTTGAGAGTGAGGGGAGGCTCACCCAGCACAGGGCACTGGTATCCCTCTCTACCTCCGCCTTCCCACCAGCTGGGAGCAGCATAGGTTGACTGATAGCCTCCAGCTTATACCTCCTTCAGGATCTGCTGTAGGTTTTTTTGTTCTTTTGGTGTTTTTTGGTTTTTGTTTTTGGAGGGGGGTATGGAGGGGTTCTGCTCTTCCCAGGGAAGTCCCCAGCAATGCCTGAGGCAAGCCCTGTACAAGAGCTAGATCTTTTCGCCAGATAAAGGGCTCTTTACCATGTAAGCTGTGCTTTGAGCATCTCTGATTTTGGCAAAGCCTTTGTCAAGTTGGCCTGGGTTGGAGGGCTCCCCCTGCCCAAGCTGGCTTGCCTCCCCTTTGTCTTCACCTTTTACTCCTCCAGAAGCCTTTTCCACCCCTTCCCCATCTCAGCACCTGCTCCCTGGAGAGCCCACTTGGCACAGCTAAAGACCCTCATTTGCAACTGTAGACGGACTCACACCAGTGGGGGTTTTTAAGACACTTAATGGAACTTTTTCTCATTTTAATTTCAAGTTCAGAATTTAAAACCAAGTAATTGCCAATCTGTTCTCTACCACACAGTCACTGTGTAACCTTGAATGATGGCTGATTTTGTCTGAGCAAACAGTCGCAGATTCCCTCAGGAACATATTCCTTTTCATTTTTTTGTTGTCAAAGAGAAATGAAAGAAATTCTGGGGGGAAATTACCTACAAATATTGCTACAAAACTTTCTAAATTTTATGAAAGTAGAATCCTAGTTTTAGAATAAGAAAAGATCTTAAAGTGTGTTCCAATTAAAGTCCCTCACTTTACATTGGAGCATTTATCCATAGAGCCCTTGAAAATTATAATCTAGATCTCCAGTTACAAAAACAGACAACAAACAACACAAAACAACTTTGCAGCCATCTTAGTTAAAACAGTTGATGTTGGGGCGCCTGGGTGGCGCAGTCGGTTAAGCGTCCGACTTCAGCCAGGTCACGATCTCGCGGTCCATGAGTTCGAGCCCCGCGTCAGGCTCTGGGCTGATGGCTCGGAGCCTGGAGCCTGTTTCCGATTCTGTGTCTCCCTCTCTCTCTGCCCCTCCCCCGTTCATGCTCTGTCTCTCTCTGTCCCAAAAATAAATAAAAAACGTTGAAAAAAAAATTAAAAAAAAAAAAAAAAACAGTTGATGTTCCACATAATTATACCTGTGTTTGCATTATTCAGGATTACTGTCATTCTAGGTGGTAACACCCACCTAGAGAAACTAACATTTATTAAAGGAGAACAAGAAGTTCAATCATTAGGGTCTCTTTTTTCTAATGGATATATTTTCCTTTTCATTGTTTTCAACTTACCAATTGTATTTCCTTTTTTTTAAGTTTATTTATTTATTTTGAAAGAGAAAGTGTGAGTGGGGGAGGGGCAGAGAAAGAAGGAGAAAGAGAGAATCCCAAGTAGGCTCTGAGCTGTCAGCATAGATAGAGCCTGATATGGGGCTCGAACCCACAAACCCTGAGATCGTGACCTGAACCGAAGCTGGACTCTTAACTGACTGAGCCACCCAGGCCCCCCCAATTGTATTTCTTAAAAAGACAATTCCAGGGGCGCCTGGTGGCTCAGTCAGTTAAGTGTCCCAACTTCAGTTCAGGTCATGATCTCACAGTCCGTGAGTTCGAGCCCCGTATTTGGCTCTCTGCTAACAACTCAGAGCTTAGAGCCTGCTTTGGATTCTGTGTCTCCCTCTCTCACCGCCCCTCCCCTGCTCTTTCTCTCCCCCTCTCTCTCTTTCTCTCTCTCAGAAAGAAATAAACATTAAAAACAAAAACAGGACAATTCTGTTTTCTTTTTCAGAAAAGCAATGCATAAGACCACTTCGCCTTTCTGGTCTATTCTATGTGCTGGGGAATTTGCAGTCATATTAATGCAATACAGTGTGTTTTGTGGGGAGAAGCATTCTTTGTTAAGAAGAAAAATTACTTTAAAAATGCATAAAATGTTTTAAAATAACATTAGTAAATAGTTATTACTTGTTTAATAAGCTTTTAAATATGTTTAAGGGGAAGTTGACACTCAAAATGATTTTTCTGGGTGTGTAATAGAGAAATAATACATATCAATTCCTTTTATTCTCTAAACACTCCGTTCTCTACCCTGTTGTGTGATCTCTGCTGAAATTACATCTCCACTTGGCTCTTTCTCCTTTACAAAAAGGAGAAGCTCAACTTCAGACCCAGGCTGCTTGACCTTCATTTATCCACTTTCTGCCCCAGCTGGCCTGGAGCAGATGAGGTTACAGTGAGATTTCTTAGCCTCTTAGGATGACTCTGGTCCCTAGACCTTTCTCTGCTGCTGCTTTGAGGGTCTCTCCTGCACCACCCACCCTCTCTCTCCCATGCCACACTGACCCAGTAGTTCCCTGGACAAGATGGCTAAGGATCTAAGTCCAACTATACCTGGTTTCTATAGTTTTCCAACTATACCATGAAACAGCCAACTCATCTACAGGAAAGGGTAATTTCAGCTACAAATTACACACAGATGGTTGAGTGTTTTTCCTATGCTACTAAAATTGAGACAGAGTGTTTCCAAATCAAAGGCAGTCATTTGAGTGAACAGTATTTACTTATGTGTCCTTGTATGTATGTATGTATTATATGTTGGCTAACAGTGATGGCGTCTGTGTTCACAAGCACAGAGTTCAGAATATTTCCACATTTATAATATGTATGTGTAAGTGTTAGTGAGCCCATATCATAAATGGACAATTGTTTAAATCTTAAACAGTTGAGTGGTGCCTGGGTGGCTCAGTCAGTTAAGTGGCCAACTCTTGATCTCAGCTCAAGTCATGACCTCCCAGTTCATGAGATGGAGCCCTGAATCAGGCTCTGGGCTGACAGTGCAGAGCCTGCTTGGGATTCTCTCTCTGCCTCCCTCCAGCTCTCTTGCACGTGTGACTGCTGTCTTTCTCTCTCCCAAAATAAATAAAAATAAACTTTAAAAAAAATCTTGAACAGTTTAAATGGGAACTACCCAATAACATTAATTACCGTTTTTAGTAACAGCTCAGGATAAATAGAGTTCCTCGTAAGGAGCTTGTGATCTAAACAAGATTTATCAAACCAATACTATAAAAGTTAGCTAAGAAAAGCCTAAGCTTTGGGTACCTGGGTGGCTCACCCAGTTAAGCATCTGACTTTGGCTCAAGTCCTGATCTCACAGTTTGTGAGTTCAAGGCCCGCATCGGGTGAACACGCGCCCTGCTTTGGGTGAGCCCCACTTCTCTCTCCCTCTCTCTCTCTGCCCCTTGTGGGATTCTCTCTCTCTACCCACCTCCCCCACCCCACCGCCCTCACTCACTTGCTCCCCCTCTCTCTCAATAAAAGAAAGAAAGAAAGAAAGAAAGAAAGAAAGAAAGAAAGAAAGAAAAGCCTAGGCTTCAGCATCTGGGGGAGAAACTGGTCTTAGAATTTGCCCTTTGTTACACTTCCCAAGCTAGGATTATTCAAGGTTTTTCTTTACACAACTGGTAATGGATAAGACCTGATGATCATCATCTTTAATTCGCTATGTATTACTAAATAATAATGTACTTTCCCCATTATTGATTAAATATTCTCAGTTTATGGTGAGGGAAAGGAAGAGGAGAAGAAGCGGGCACAGAGCTGGAAAGCTATCTGGCCCAGTCCTTACATTTATAAAGGGGCTTGCATTTAGGCTTTTGACATTACCTCCAAAAGAGATTACACAAAAATATGCTCATGGGATTGAAATAAGACAGCCTCATCCAAATTTAAAATTGAGATCCCTGACTAAACTATATCACCTTTAGTGTACTATAGATTTTAAAAAGTAAATCTTGGGGTGCCTGTGTGTCTCAGTCAGTTAAGCATCTGATTCTTGATTTCAGCTCAGGTCATGATCTCATGGTTCATGAGATCAAGCCCTGAATTGGCCTGGACGCTGCTTGGGATTCTCTCTCTCTACTCTCTTAGCCCCTCATGCGCTTGCTCTCTCTCTCTCAAAAACAAACAAACAAACTTAATAAAGTAGCTTCTAAAAATTAAATCTTTAAATTTTCTTCTGACTAGCACAACTGTTTTGTATTGTAATTTTTTTTGTATTAAAGGCATTGATTATTAAAAATGTAAACATTCAAAACACAGTAATTTTCAAACCTCATTTAAAAAAATGTACTATACTAGGAACCTCAAAAATAATGGAGGCAACGGATCTTCAGCCTTTGAAAAGTTCTGAAATTATTTGGTTAGAATGCAAATATTTCCATGAGGTAGTAAGAGTATTTTCTTTTTTTTTTTTAAGCAAGAGTATTTTCATATAAACCTAAGAAACTATAGACTAAAAAATCCAGAAAAGGAGGTTACAGGAAAGAATGAATTGTATGCTTCAAATGAAAACTCATTGCAACATTTTTTTATTGGTTTTTTTTTTTTTTTTGCCTCTATATTGGATTTTGTGAATTTTAAGGGGTATTTCAATCTTACTATTTCCACATGTTAATACATATTTCAGATACATAATATCTGCACCTTAAAGCATACTTTCTCTGCATGAAGTCGCTAACTTGCTTTGGTAAACTTACAGAAATAGCACGTGTGTGAAGCTATGAATATTCAACCAGAGTAGCCTGCATGATGAACCAGTGTTCTTGGACACCTGAGGCTTGGAATGCTGAAATAAAACTTGACAGAGGTGCTTTGAAAGACAGGTCTTACAGAGAGGTCTTAAAGGAGAAAGGAGTGACAACTAGAATGATAAGAAAGTCAACTGTCATGACTTAGAAGGGAAGGTTAATCCTGGGCAGCAGGTCAACAGAGGTCATTATCTGAATTACAAATATTCTGAAAGGGAACTTCTTGTTTGCCCAATCCCCATAACTGCATTGTCTCCTGGGGAAGCATTTATGGTTCTTTCAGCAAATTCAGTACAGAGTAATAGAAACAACCATTTTGAGACCTCTTAATAGACTAAAATATGAAGGCAGCTGTCCAGTTGGGAAATTATATCTTTGAGACCCATAGCATTGGTTTGACCAAGGGAATTCAGAGAAGAATAGAGGAGAAAAAGATATAAAGGGCACCAAAGGCGAAAGGAAGGTTTGAGTCTGAATTCCATCTCTGCTACAGAGTTAATGTATTCCCACTGGTGTTAACACAAGTGCCTAAGGTAAAAGCACAATAAAAGGAGGAAGGCTCATAGCGTCAGCCCCACTCTCAAGAGCCCAGAGTTCTGAGAGCTAAAATGCAAGCTACTGAGGAACAATGACACAAGCTGTAACTTTCTAGGATTCCACAGCGGGCAGGTTGAGGAAGATTTTAAAATCTGCAGTGGTATTCCAGGAAGGAGCATAACAGCCACAACTAATGGTTTGTTTCATGGTGACCTGAAATATACTTCAAGAGAAACCCTTTGAATGTCCCTGATGTCTTTGGGTCTCTGTGTCACACCTCAAGATGTCTAGCTTGGTGAGGGTCTCACTCAGGGTGGGTGTATGCTCTGAATATATAATCTCAAGTATTCCTCATAGCAGCTCTATGAGTTGGAGAGTTTTACTCGCATTTTACAAAGTAGGAAACTGACCTCAAAAAGAGATGTCAAGTCATTTGCCCAAGGTTGGGTGGGAAAATTGGGCTTTAGATCCATCTGACCCTAAAAATGATTCTATTTCCACAGTATCTTTCTGTGTCATTCTTACTGTTACTTTGCTGCTTGTAAGTTGACTTGATTTCCCCTTTCTTTAAGGGAAATCACACAGGCTTAAACCTTTGTTGACCCTTCCAAACAATCATTCCACCACTATTTATTGAGCATGTACTAAGAGCTAGGCATTGGGGTTAAAGAATGAATGAAATACAATTCCTGGCTTGTGTTAACACCAGTGGGAATACATTAACTCTGTAGCAGAGATGGAATTCAGACTCATACCTTCCTTTCGCCTTTGGTGCCCTTTATATCTTTTTCTCCTCTATTCTTCTCTGAATTCCCTTGGTCAAACCAATGCTATGGGTCTCAAAGATATAATTTCCCAACTGGACAGCTGCCTTCATATTTTAGTCTATTAAGGGCAACTTGCTTGAGGCAGAGCAGCAGAGTCCAAAGCATGGCTTCAGTGGCTGGGCTGAGACAGGAAGAGGAACTGCCCCTAAAAAGCAAAAGGAAGAGAAGGAGAGATGAGGGCAATTGGGGATTCAGTTCTCTTGTGAAGTAGAAGGTGAGATCCACCAGCTGGGGGCAGCAGGGGGGTGAGACTGAAGGAGAGAAGTTGAAAAGAGTGGAGAAGGTTTGAAGTCAGCATGTGGGAAAGGGAGTGAGGAGTGAAGGTGGTTTGTCTTGCAGTGCTAAGGGCTGGTCATGGGTGACTTTCTCCAGCACTGCTCAGCTACTGGAGTCAGGTTTGGAGAGAGCATGGAAGGAGGGGCCTGCTCTGAGTTAGGGTTTCCCCAGATGGTACAAAATTGAAGGTGCAGGAGAGTTGAAGGCTGAAGAGGCAGAAGCCATGGGGAGTTACCAGGGGGCCCAGGGCTCTGAAGGTGGGGGAGGAGTGGCCAGCAGGGTGAGGGGTTAGGAAGTGGAGAGCATTACCGTATGCCACCCACACTTATCGGGGAGCATTTTTGAAGTACAATTTCAATCACGTCCCTCTCTTTGAATCCACCAACTTAAGTAAAGACTGAGCTCGCATTAAAAGCCTTTCCCAGTGGGGTCCAAATGTGTCCCACTTCAGACATATTCCCAAAACCTTCCCCATCATCTTCTGTCCCTTCTGTTCCTCTTGGTAGACCTACCCAATAGTGAACCAAATTGGACTATAAGTTCTCCATTGCTTTCTTACCTCTGTCCACTGCTTATGTATTTTACTCCCTCAGGAATGTCCTCTCCATGACATAAATCACACTCCTTTATCAGCATTCTTATGGCACTTAATGCACATGTCTATTACAGCCCTTGCCACATTTTATTCTAACTTTTTTGTTTACATTTGTCGAGGGTATCTGCTGTACTCATCTACCCAATATCCCTTCTACCATGGCCCCTCACTTTTTTTGGCAACAGATCCACCGTGCAGTTAGATAATTGCCCTTCCTTCACTCATCTGGATCTGGCATGAATCCCAGTGCGGCTCCAGGACCATCAGGCTATAGTTATGGGCACATGACCCAAACCAGGCCAATCAGCATCTTTTCTCAGGATCATATATGTGGAAAGTGAAAAGATCTCTCTCTCTTAGGTCTACTAGCTGAGATGATGTCATCCAGAAGTTGTCTGTGGCCAGTTTCCACACCTTGACTTCTAACCACTTCCACATAAAGGAAGCCAATTGAAATGGGGGGTCGGGGGGGACGGAAACCCAGGCAGGGATCACATTATTTGACTGATACCACCTGATGTCACCTTCTTTCCTGGAACTCACAATTGTACCAGCCATTGAAGTGCCTTTTTTGCTTAAGCCTGCATGAGCTGGTTTTGTTTACTTGCTCCCAAAAGAGTCTCAATGAGTATATATGTTGTCTCCTCTGCTAGACTCTAAGTCCTCAGCTAGACATAGACTTTGAATCCCAGCACCTTGCATAAAGGGTGACCAATAATGTGAAAGAAACATTGAAATCCTAACAATCATTCCAGGCCCAATTCAATTTCATATCCATCTATAAAAATTTTACTACACCTTCAGACCAAATAGGATCCTTCTCAGAACTCTGTGACTCCTAGTGGCCTGTTATAGACTTTGCTTCTTATTTTGGCTGTTTGCATTCTTGGCCATCTCTCCCTACCAGATAATAAATACACTGGATGCAGGGCTTAAGTCTGTGTAGTAAGTGCTCAATAAAAGTTAAGTCTTCTTCGTTGCTCTCCCATGTGCACAGAGGGAAAAAGAAAGACAGTGAGACTCAGTTTCTGCTCTGAGGCGCTCGCAGCACATGTTCAACAAATAATGGGAATTGCCTTGGCCTGAATAGAAAATGAATAGAGAAGAAAGAAAGTAACATATATCCTTCCGGAGAAACAAAGCTCTAGACTGAGAGCAAAAGATATTTTTATCAGGCAGTGTTAGAAGAATGCAGAACAGGCTCAGAAACATTTTATAAGTAGATCAGGAACCAAATATACTGGAAATATAAAACCACTCACAAATAAAGTCAAACACGGCATTTCCACAAATATACACTAGCAACCATAGGAGTCAGTAAATCCTCTTTTCACTGTCTCCAAATTTCTTTCCAATTAAATACAAGTAAGTTAATCTGATTCCCCGTATATGTGTAACCCTAGATAAACACAATTGCTATAAAATGCCCTGCTTCAAAATACAAATCAAAGTCACACGGAGATGCCACCTCACAGCAGTCAGAGTGGCTAAAATTAACAACTCAGGAAACAACAGATGCTGGCGAGGATGTGGAGAAACGGGAACCCTCTTGCACTGTTGGTGGGAATGCAAACTGGTGCAGCTGCTCTGGAAAACAGTGTGGAGGTTCCTCAAGAGATTAAAAATAGAACTACCCTATGACCCAACAATAGCACTACTAGGAATTTACCCAAGGGCTACAGGAGTGCTGATTCACAGGGGCACATGTACCCCAATATTTATAACAACACTTTCAACAATAACCAAATTATGGAAAGAGCCTAAATGTCCATCAATTGATGAATGGATAAAGATGAGGTTTATATATACAGTGGAATACTACTTGGCAATGAGAAAGAATGAAATCATGCCATTTGCAGCAACATGGATGGAACTGAAAGGTATTATGCTGAGTGAAATAAGTCAGTCAGAAAAGGACACATATCATGTTTTCACTCATATGTGGATCTTGAGAAACTTAACAGAAGACCATGGGGGAAGGGAAGGGGAAAACATAGTTACAAACAGAGATGGAGGAAGGCAAACCACAAGAGACTCATAAATACAGAGAACAAACTGAGGGTGGATGGGGGAGTGGGGGAGAGGGGAAAATGGGTGATGGGCATTGAGAGGGCACTTGTTGGGATGAGCACTGGGTGTTGTATGTAAGCCAATTTGACAATAAATTATATTTTAAAAAAATTAAATAACTTAATTGATTAATTTAATTTAATGCCCTGCTTCTCCAGAGAACACTGATGAAGCTTACATTGTTCCAACTATTCCGGCTCTATCTTAAATATGGTGGCGGAACTTCATTCAACTCTGTGGCCCCCATGCACCACCACCCTGAAGCTTTCGATCTGCAGACACTCTGGGAAGGGAATATCTGTTGGATGAATGGTGAGCAACTTAAATCAAACCTTCTCCCTCAGGTGTGATCATATCCAACTTCCTCACAGTTTTCTCTTCAGCTCCTTCAGAGGTTTAAGAGTCCAGCTGGACAGCCAAATTGAAGCAGAAGTCTATGCCAGAATCTTGGAATCTTAGTCTAATCTCTGGATAGCCTTGGGAGAATCAGGCAAAAGGCATCTGACAAATATGCCCAAAGTGATTATGTCACCTCAGCAGTAAGAGCATTGTTCGGTGTCCTCAGTCACCTGAAAGCTCTCCTTGTTGCAGTTAAGATCTGGAGAGACCAGCCGGCTGGCTGCTCAGCAGGGTGTCATCACAAAGTGGCATTACCAGGGTGAAGCACCAGAGGCTCAGGGCCTCAACTTTTCTGCATTTGATCAGAAATTTGATTGGACCTATTGTTCAAGATAGGCGTATTAGTCAAGAGTTCTCCAGAGAAACGGAACCAGGAATGCCTTGTGCAGTAGGATATTAGGAGGATATTTATCCTAGGAATTGGCTCCTGTGATTATGGAGCCTGATCTGCAAGCTGGAGAGCCAGGAAAGCTGGCAATATAGTTCTGTCTGAGTCCAAAGGCCTGAGAATGGGGGCTGGGGAAAGGGGGGAATGATGGTGTTGGTCCCTGGTGAGGCAGAAATCCAACAACCAGGAGCATCAATATCTGAGGGGCAGGAAGAGAAATGTCTCAGCTCAAGTTGAGAGAGCAAATTTATTCTTTCTCTGCCTTATTCCATTCTTCTTCCTCTACACCCTCAGTGTAGACTGGAGGATCCCCACCTCATTGGCAAGGGTGACCTTCTTTACTCAGTCTACTGGTTCAAATGCTAATCTCTTCCAGAGACACCCTCACAGGCACACTCAGAAATAATGTTTTACCAGCTGTCTGGGTCTCCCTTAGCCAAATCAAGTTGATAAAATTAACCATCATAGAAGGGTGATCAAACTCTGGGAAAACTAAGTCACACTCCCCCAAAACAGTTCCCAATGGGTCAGAGATTCAACCAACCGGAAATTTAGTCCTTCTACCCTAGTGAAATAAATACAGAAACTTTATGCACAAAAAGGTCAGAGGATTTTTTTTTCTTTTTTAAAAAAATTTTTAAGTTTATTTATCTATTTTGAGAGAGAGAGCAAACAGGGTAGGGAGAGAGAGACAGGGGAGAGAGAATCCCAAGCAGTCTCTGCCCTGTCAGCGCAGAACCTGATGTGGGGCTTAAACTCACGAATCCTGAGATCAAAATCAAGAGCCTGACGCTTAACTAACTGAGTCACCCAGGCACCCCAAGAATGTACAATTATTAAAGCACTGTAAGTTTTGAAACAGCCAAACTGAACAATTCAGGTCAGAATATACATGGAAAGACTGAATTATCTGAATTGTGCACCCTACTCCCTGTCATCAGATGATTATATGATTTTGCTTTACTTTGTGCTCTGTAGACACAAGCTTGCTCTTTAGAAGAAGCTTCTTGGGCACTTTGTGAAGGAAGAGCTTAGTGCTTTGAATGGTTTGTTGGGACTCCATCATCCCTTTGGTGCATTTACTTATATTTACTGAAAAATTTACTTATATCTAAATAAAAAGAAAAATGAACACATATTAGCATTTAGTATAAAACACCAAACCTGAGTTATAAACCACATTCTACATCATGTCATATTTTTCTTTTTTTATAGGTTCTATTGTGAAAATTTCCCTCCATACACAAAAGTCAAGTATAGTAATCCTCCATGGGCACCTGAGTGGCTCAGTTAAGCCTCTGATTCTTGATTTCAGCTCAGGTCATGATCTTACTTTTGCGGCTTTGAGCCCCCGCTTCAGGCTCTGCGCTGACAGCCTGCTTGAGATTCTCTCTCTCTCTCTGTCTCTGCCCCTCCCCTGCTTGTACTCTATCTCTCTCAAAATAAATAAATAACCCCCCCCCAAAAAATCCCCCATGAATCTTTCACCTAACTCCAATAAGCATCATATTTTGTCTTCTTGTTTCCTATCTCCCTCTTGGTTTGGCTAGGATATTTTAAAGTGAATCCTAGACATTAAATGTCATTTCACCCCAAAACACTTCATTATACATCTCAAAATATGACCTTTTATAGTCACAGTGGCAATATCACACCTAAGGATTTTTTTTTCTTGTAAGAAGAGGGGATTAACTATTCCAACTATTACATAGTTGGAATTTTTCTTTATAATAGGCATGTTTTACTGTTACACTAAAATGCACATTTTTAAGTTATTGTAGCACATAATTCATCTGTGAGACCAAATTTTGGTTCTGTGAGGGTAGAGACCATGTTATTTTGCCTTGACCCGTACCTCTAGCACATAGCACAATGTCTAAGATGCTGTAGGTGCCAAATAAATTTCCAAATAAGCTTCTTTACTCTTGTCATTCTATTCTAATTTAAAAAGTGTTCACAGTCATATAAATTAGGGAAAGGCTGTTTAGTCAACAATCAGAGTCTTTAGACACTATAGTCCATAGTTTCCCAACTTGCAGATAGTGTCTATTAGTGGTTTGTGAAATTAGTGCAGTGAATCACAGCTGGCATTAAAAAAAAAAAAAAAAAAAGAATAGAATTCAGTAGGAAAAAAAAACAGTACATTTAATGAGGATATTGTTTCATGAAATTTTGTTTCCGTTTTGCACATGCTGTGTGGTGATGTAAAATGTATTTCTTAACTCTGGGTTGCAGTCAAAAAGTTGGAGAGCCACTGGTCTGGTCTCATTTATACACACACCCTGCTCCCCAGCCATAACAAACCACTTTCAGTTCCCTAAAATGTCATGCCAGTTTCTGCTCTAGAGGACCTGGTACTTCTTGTTTCCTTTACCTGAAACGTACTTGCCCTCCTTGTCTACCTGTGGGCCCCTGGCTTTCTCTTCAAGATGCAGCTGAAGCCTCTCCCCTGTGAACCCCTGTGATCCTTCTGAGCAGAGCCAGACTCCCTACCAGGTGTTTCCCCCTCCCCTTCCACCTCATTCATCACAGTGCTGCTCACTAGACAGGTAGTCACCTCTTCTACTAGTGTGGGTTCCTGAGAATGGGGACTTCATGGTCCTTACCTCATATGCCAGGGCCCCACACAATGGCTGTAGCACTCAGTACATGACTGTCAAATAATTACAGGGCAAAGCCTTTATAAAGAACAAAGCAGTTCTTTATGTAATAAAATAGAATAACATCGGGGCGCCTGGGTGGCTCAGTCAGTTAAGCGTCCGACTTCAGCTCAGGTCACGATCTCACGGTCCGTGAGTTCGAGCCCCGCGTCAGGCTCTGGGCTGATGGCTCAGAGCCCGGAGCCTGTTTCTGATTCTGTGTCTCCCTCTCTCTCTGCCCCTCCCCCGTTCATGCTCTGTCTCTCTCTGTCTCAAAAATAAAATAAACGTTAAAAAAAATTAAAAAAAAAAAATAGAATAACATCCAAACTGGAGCATCCAAATTTTTCAGCAGAAAGTGAAAAAGCAAGATGCCATACAGTGTGGATAACATGCTGCCAGTGTGTGTGTGTGTGTGTGTGTGTGTGTGTGTGTGTGTGTGTGTATTTGGTGGCAGAGAGTAGCTTTGGAAGAATACAAAGGAAACTAAGTAACAGTGGTTGCCACCTGGGGACAGGCATAGAAAGGACACTATTTCACTCTCTGCCTCTTGATTTTTGTGCTGTGTGCATGGGTTACCTGTCATGAAAATTAATTAATAAATATTCCCCCAAAATACTTTTATAAGCAGTGAATATAAGAAAGACAAGATTAAAAAAAAAAAAAGACAAGATTCATGGCTTCCAAATATCCCACATGTAGAAAGGCATAATTATTTTTTCTCGACTGATTTAAAAAAAAAAAAAAAAAAAAGCCTGTATCGTCTGTGACACTTAAAGATAAACCTAGACTTTTTCTGATTTACAGCAAAAAGGAGAAGTTGCCTCTCCGTCTAACCAGGACAGCCTGGGTGTAAGGGGGAGACTGGGGTGGATGGAATTGCAGTTGCCCAGAAATAAGCAAACCTCCAACCTTTATGGAAAACCACAGGTCCTTAGGAAAGCCTGACTAATGAACACTCAGCAATTGTCAAAGAAGGCAATGGTAACAAAGGAGAATCTAAGCTAATTTTGTAAGCATTTGGAGAATAGGGTTCTTCTTCCTGCATTCCTCTGATGGGGCTCTCCAAATTCTTCACCTCATTAAAATATTCCTTTATATAAGGCTAATTATGAGAATTAAAAGAGCTGCTTATTACAGATCTGGGTTTCTATGACAACAGTAAATGCCCAAGTGTCTGAAGCATTGAGAAAAATAATATACACTAATAATAGGTAACCCTGTGAATCCTTTTAATAAAACAACTAATTGAGAGCCAGCTACTCTACATGTTATAACAAGAATGACTGTGGAGATCTGCATACTTCTTAAAACCTAGCAAAACATCCTCTGTTAAAGTCACTGAAAGGATTCTGAGTCAAAATACATCCTACTTTACGAGTATCATTGAGGTGTTCCAAGCATACCTGTTGTGGAAGGAAAGATAGTTTTCCCTTTTACATTACATTACAAACCTGTCCTTTCCATTTCCTCCCTCCCTCCCTCTCTCTTTCTGTTTTGTTGAAGTGCCTGCTGAAATCCTGGCAGGGGTGACCCTGGCCCCAGGTCAGGGCCTGCCCCAGAGCTGTGTGCAAAAGCAGCAGGGAACTTGCTCCCTCGTGCTGCATCTGGTTCCTCTCCTCAGCATGGAGGATGGACTCCACATGGGGAGCCCTGAGATGGGCCTTTTCGGATTAATGTTCTCAAACGCACATTCTTTTCTGAAACAAGTTATCTTCCAGACTTATTGCAAAGCAAATGGCATGATCCTCTATATTCATTTGCTATGGCTTCCATAACAAAGTACCCCAGACCAGGTGGCTTACACAACGGATGTTTATTTGCTCACAGCTCTGCAGCCAGCAGTCCAAGATCAGGGTGTCAGTGGGCTTGGCTTCTTCCGAAGCCCCTCTCTTTGGTGTGTGGGTGGCCATCTTTTCCTACCTGTGTTTCCCATCATCTTCCCTTTGTGTGTGCCAGTGTCCTAACCTCCTTCCCTTATAAGGACACCAGTCATATTAGATTAGGGCCCACCCTGAAAACCTCATTTTAACTTAATTACCCCTTTAAAGACCCTGTCTCCAAATACAGTTACATCCTGAGGTTCTGGGGGTTAGGATTTCAACATACGAATTTGGGGGAGCACAGCAGGATCAGTTCATACCAACTAGCACGCTCCTTTCCAAGGTCATTTTGCTGTCCTTTCCAGTAAGGTGAGCACCACCCAATATAATTGTTGTCTTTGTAAGAGGAGGGGATTAGGACACAGATACACATAGAAGGACAAATGCCATGTGAACATGAAGACAGCCATCTACAAGCCAAGGAGAGGGGCCTCAGAAGAAACCAACCCTTGATCTTGGACTTCTGGCCTCCAGAACTGTGAGAAAATAAATTTCTGTTTAAGCCCCCTGATCTGTGGTATTTTGTTACAGTAGGCCCAGCAGACTAGTGCACTTAGACCGGAAGAATTGTTGCGGCTATAGCTTATCCGACAATCTGCCACACCCTCCAAGACCTTATGTTCCTTGTGGTCTGGAATTCTGTTGTTCTTGTGCATCATTGGCATTAAATAAATATTACGTGTTATTAAGCCTGTTTTTCAAGGCAAGAGAAGAAAGAGAAGCCAGAGAAAATGGTAAAGGATCAGAGAAATATGAGGGAACTAGAAGAATGTTTGTGTCACAGAAGCCAAAGAAAAAGAGAATCTTGGCAAGAGATCTTTGGAAATCTCAAGAAGGATGAGGGCTGAGAAATGGCCATTGGATTTGAAAATTGGTAATTGACACACCAAATAGTTTGCAGCGTGAGAGGGGCTGAGATGGGTGGCAGGGAAGAAATTCACCAAGGAGAATTTTACATTTTTACCATATATTTCTACTGCTTGATATGTTTTACATTAAGGATATATCTACATGTAAATTTTTTCTTAACATATAATCATTTTAATTTATTTTTTATTTTTTTTTCGAGAGAGAGTGCACATGCAGGCACATGAGCTAGGGAGGGGTAGAGGGAGAGAGAGAAAGAGAGAGAGAGAGAATCTTAAGCTGACTCCACACCAAGTGTAGAGCCTGAATATTTAACTGAGCAACCCAGGCGCCCCTCTCCCATATAATTTTTAAAGAAAGAAAATGAAGTCCTCTCTGGGCCCTCTACCCCTACCTTTTGGAAGTACAGACTTCCAGGAGTTTAGTGCACATTCTTATACGTTGCTGGGGAGTGCAAAATGGAAGAACCCCATTGGAGGGCGATTTGGCAATAAAAGAAAAACCAAAATTATAAATGCAGTTAACTACACTTTAATAAAATTGTTTAAAAAACATTACAAATGCATAAATCCTTTACACACACATACAAAATGGCACTATGTACAAGGATATTCACTACAGCTTTATGATAGGAAGTCGGAAATAATCCAAGTGTCTTCCAATAAGGGACAGTTAAATAAACTGTGCTACAGACACACAATGGAATCTTATCCTGCTGTTTAAAAAAAAAATGAGGAAGCTCTTCTTGTACTGATATGGAAAGATTTCCAAGATAGATTAAATGAAAAAAATAAGATACAGAACAGTTGTATGCTCCTTTTATGTAAGTAAGTAGGCAAAAGAAGAATACATTTATAAGTATACAAATAATATATGTATTTTTAAATTTGCTTATATTTGCATAAATAAACTCCAAAGGGATAAGAAGCAAATAGAATTGGTTACCTGGAGAGGAGGGTGTAGATAGAGACAGAGGATCATCCTAGATTATTTTCCCATTTATATACAATGTTATTAGATCCTTATAACACATCTAAGGCAAGTATTATTATCCCCATTTTACAGATGAAGATTAGAAAAACTAAGTCACTTGTCCTGTTTATCAGTTTAGGCAGCTGGTAAACAAGGAGCCTGATTCCAGTCTAGCTCTGCCTGGCTCCAAAGTCCATGCTGTAACATCGTTCAAACTGTTCCCCAAATAAACACAGGCCCCTGGTCTTCAGATTTATGATCTAAAATAAATGACATCAAAGGCAGAATAATCAAAAGTAATAGCCAAACATATTTTAACATGTTTATGCAAATACAAGGGGCTAGAGATTGGGAGATGTTTTTTTATTAGAGGGGCTGGTCTTACTGGTGGTTTGTGTTTGTTTATTTGTTCCTTTGTTGGCTTCCTGGCTTTTTAGATGTCTGGTTTGGAAGCAATAAGTGGAGGAGGGGATGGAAAGATGATCTACTTTATGTGGTATATACGGTTCCCTTAGGCAAATAATTTTTTTGAAGCTTTTGAAGTTTTGCATTTGTGCTGTTTAGCTCCTGTACATGTGGTCCAAGAAAGCCTGGAGATAAAGGAAGGGAAATAAAAGGTGAAGAAAAGTCCCTTCCTGGTTAAGACTTCTGCTATCACTGCTACAAGTCTTCTGGGTAGAAAGGACTTACTGTCTGAGCATAAATGGAAAAATCTGGAGTTCATCCAACGACAAGAAGGTTTTGGCTCCCAGTTAAGTTATACTGAGTGTTCTAGATCTTTTCTTAACTAATTGTGTCCTTTTTTCCATGTCATAAGGAAATCTCTCTTAGGCCAGAATCCTTTTCTAAATGGAAATATCCAAGCCTTGAATGAAGTAGCTCTTACTCTGAGTAGTTCACATCCTGAAGTCCATTGGTTACATATTCATGGTTGTTATTTATGTGTAAGACCTGAGTGGTCCTTCAGAGGGGTTCTAATTAGAACTCTCTGAATGGCAAGGATTTTTTTTTCAAGTTTAGTGAAAAAGAGGGGAACCTTCAGAACCCATAGTAGAAAGTGGAGGGTTCTCCATGTCTCAGTTCTCTGATAAAGATGGAATAATAGAGTAGTCGCTTCTTCCTGAGGTGACTCCTGTCCCCACTGCAGTGACTTACAATGCAAGGACCACACAAAATTGTTGCCCTAGTTCCAAACTACCTTATGAATACTTTGCCTTTGTCTTGCAGCAAAGCTGACATCCGGGCTTGACCCAGGGGCCTTTGGTACTCCCAGCATGACTAGACCACACCTTGTGGTGCTTTTGTTCTGGAGACCAGCCTCTCCTTGGCTCATGACAACTAATAGAAGATGAAGCAATCTTAGCTATGACACTGCTAAAGTCAATGTAGGGTAAAACTTTCCTTCTTTGTGGTCTTAAGGGGAAATAAGAACCACTGTGATCTGCAACACTTGAAAGAGACTTAGCACTCCCTTGGTAATGGATTAAGTATGACACCCAGATCCCCCCCACCCCCCCACCCCCATCCACTGTCAGCATCAAAGCAAAAATCTGAATGTGTTGGCTGGTGAAATGGTTTATTGGCTGGGCAGTGTCTCACTGTTTTCATTCAGGGACCCTCGGTTCATTAATTTCACTACTTACTCATTCATTGCTCATTTTCTCATTCATTCGTATGTATTGAGCCAGACGTCGTATTAAGCACTGCGCTTGCAACAGAACAAGACAGAGAAGCAATCCCTGACCTCAAGGAGCTTATGGTCCAGCTGTAGTTCTCTCCCTCACCACTCCCAAACTTCAAACTGCTCCCTCTCACCTGATCTTCAGGCTTCAGAGCCAGAGCTCTGTCTCTCAATCTGCACGAGTGCCAGTTGTCACTGGAGAGCCCTTAGCCTATCAGCTTCCAGCTGAAGGAAGTAGTGAAGTCTAAAAATAATCAGCATTATATAGTTTGAAATACCTTTCTTATTTGGAAAACAACTCATTTGAGCCTCACCACATATTTGAGCTGGGTGGAAATTTCTTTCTTTCTTTCTTTTTTTCTTTCTTTCTTTCTTTCTTCCTTCCTTCCTTCCTTCCTTCCTTCCTTCCTTCCTTCCTTCCTTTCTTTAAATAACAGCCTTATTGAGACATAATTCACATACCATACAACTTAACATTTAAAGCATGCAATTCAGTGGCTTTTATTTTTGTAATGTTTATTTATTTTTGAGAGAGAGAACAAGCCAGGGAGGGGCAGAGAGAGAGAGGGAGAAGCAGGCTCTGTGCTGAAAGCAGAAACCCCTATGCAGGGCTCAAATCTGAATTGTGAGATTATGACCTGAGCCCAAGTTGGACACTTTAACCAACTGAGCCACCCAGGCGCCTCATCATTAGCCATTTTAAAGTGTACATTTAGTACACTTTAAAGTCAGTAACATTTAGGGGTGCCTGGGTGGCTCAGTCGGTTAAGCGTCCGACTTTAGCTCAGGTCATGATCTCATAGTCTGTGAGTTCAAGCCCCGCGTCAGGCTCTGTGCTGACAGCTCAGAGCCTGGAGCCTGCTTCAGATTCTGTGTCTCCCTCTCTCTCTGCCCCTTCCCTGCTCATGCTCTGTCTCTCTCAAAAATAAATAAAAACATTTAAAAAAAATAATAAAGTCAGTAACATTTGGGGTTTTCACAGTATTGTATAAACAACACCTCTCTGTAGTTTCAAAACTTTCATTATTCCAGAACTCCTGTACCCACTAAATAATCACACCCCATTTCCTCCTGTCCTTAACCCCTTGCAACCTCTAATCTGCTTCCTATCTGTATGGATTTGTCTATTCTACATATTCTTAAAAAGGAATCATAAAATATGACCTTTTGTGTCTTGCTTCTCTCACCTAGCATCATGTTTTCATGGCCCATGCATGTTGTAGCATGTGTCAGTACTTTATTCCCTTTTATGGCTGAATGATATTCCATTATCTTGATATTTCATATTTTATTTATCCATTAATTAATAGATGGTGTATTTCACTTCATTTTATACTTTGGAGTATTTCATTTTATATGTGAAGAAACTAATGCAGATAGTTGGCTGGATCGTTCAAAGCCAGGTTTCCTGGCTCCCAATCCAGTGCTCATCCCAGAAAATCCACTAGGTCCCATAACTTAAAAGTACACGTTCATTTCTATCTAAAACATTTATCAATCAGATTGTGCAATAGGGAATGAAGCTAAGAAATGCAACATAGATTCTAGGACCATCACCTCAGCAGCCTCCTCACTATTTGCTATTGCCTTTTACAGGTTTTTCCCAATTTCCAGGGAAAAAAGAAAAGTCAATAAAAAAATGGTCCTTTGCCGGACATAGTTCTCACTCTTGCCCCTGTCCCTTTCTCTGATTCTATGTCTCTCTTTTATGTTGTTGTCTGTGAACAAGCCATAGGTCATTAGAATGGGCCCGTGAGAGCTAAGACTGAGAAAAAAAAGTTCCTGATTAAAAAGAAGTACATCAGAGGTCAACAGCCATCATCATTCAACTTCAGTTGCCAAGGCACAGGCTCCAGAATCCACAGGCCACATACGCAAATGTTAAGAAATTCATCCCAATTACTCTTGTCTACCCAATAGTTTTATACACTTAGATGAGGCACTTGGTGGGGAGATATTGTAGTGGAGGCTACTACATTATAATAATTATTTCTGTATATGGAGGTTTTATTCAATTTTAAAAGAAAACAACTTTAGACCCTATAACAAAGCAAATCTGTCCAGCTTTAGATCAAATTCCAAGAGTAGCCAGCTTCTGTTTTTCAGTAGCTGGCCAGAGCATCTGGCCTTAATGAGCTCCACTGACATTTCTTCATCCCATATAGTGTAAAACAAAACCAATCCAGACTCCTTGATAAGCTTTACATGAGTTTTACAAATGGTTTCTCTAATGGTAAGCCAAAATCATTTTTTGTATTCTCTCCAGATAACTTTACTGTAACATATAGTAATGTGGTGAGTCTTGTGTAAACTGTCAACCAACGCTCTATGATATAAAAATCAATATACTGTATATGCAAGTGAAACAGTGCATAGATTCTAACCTGGACCTACTAGGAAAACAGTCTCAATACATTAATCACAACACTGTGAAAATCTGTTCAGGCTGCTATAAAGAACATCATAGACTGGGTGGTTTATAAACAACAGAAATTTCTCACTGTTCTGGAGTCAGAGAAGTCCAAGATCAAGGTGCCGACAGATTCAGTGTCTGGTGAGGACTCACTCCCTGGTTCGTAGACGGCCATCTTCTCACTGTGTCCTCAGACAGCAGATGATAGGGCAAGAGAGCTCTCTGGGGTCTCTTTTGTAAGGGCACTGATCCCATTCGTGAGGGTTTCATCTTCATGACCTAATCACATTCCAAAGGCACCATCTCCAAAAGCCATCATATTAGGGATTAGGATTTCAACATATGAATTTGGGGGGGACACAAATATCCAGTCTATAGCATGTAGCAAGGCTAATAACGTTGAATAAATTAACTCAGAAACATCACAATTAAATACCAGCGTAGTAAGCCAGGCTAAGAGAAGGAGGCTGATATAAACAAGAAAATGTCAGAATTTACTGTGCAGAATACCAAATTGATGTTTCAACCCCAGTGAGTTTTTTGCAGTTCATCTCTCATTTCCCCTCTGTCTCCGGCCTTCGTCTCTTGGGGTTTCCTATTCCAGGACTCAGTTAGCTAGCCAGCTTAAATCTGGGTACATCTGCCAGCCGGGAACTATTCCAGTCAATAGTGACTGCTGTTCCTCTTATGAATATTTGTGTGCTAAGAACTAATTCTAAACATATTCTAATGCCAGTGCACCTCCTATTCTAATGGTTTGCTCTGTCCTGGCGTGGCTGGAGACATAATGAGTCCCACAAATCAGCACTCTTGGACAGCAGACCTCCTTCAGGGCAGGAAGCTCCAAGGGAGAGGAGTGAGTGTATGTCTAAAATGAAAAACCTGGTCTTTCCCTCCTGTTGTGGGAGGGGGGAAACCCTCAGTTCAGTCTGTCTCCTGAGTGTTTCTTTTACTACTCACACAAAACACTTCATTTCTGACACTTCTGGTCACCAAATGTGTGGGGGGAGGGGTTCTCCCACAACAACAAGCAAGTCTCCAGCACCAGCTGGATGTCTTACAATTTGACTCAATCCTGACACTATCTAGCCAGAAACACACCCTCATTTCAGATGCCAGTTGTTAAGCCCAGGTTATTACCTGTGCTTCTGAACTACTGACTATTGATAGGAGGTTCCAGTGACCCCCTCCTTGGGGTTGGTTAATTTGCTAGAGCAGCTCACAGAACTCAGGGAAACACTTACATTTACCAGTTTATTGAGGGATATGATAAAGTATACAGATGAACAGCCAGATAAAGAGATACATAAGGCAAGATCTGGGAGGATCCTGTGCACAGGAACTTTTGTCTCCATGGAGTTGTGGTACAAAATCATCCTCCCAGGATGGATGTGTTCACCAGCCTGGAACCTCTCTGAACCCCACCCCCACCCCCAGTACTATTGGCATTTTTTTGGAGGCTTCATCACCGTAGGCATGATGAGTCATTAACTCCGTTTTCAGCCCTTCTCCCTTTTCAAAAGAATGGGGGAGGGGAGCAGAGCTGAAAATTCCAAACTTCTAATCATGGCTCGGTGTTTCTGGTGACCAGCCCTCAACCTGGAGGCACCCAGGGTTGCCTTCTTAGAATAAAAGACACTCCTATCACCCAGGAAATTACAAGGATTTCAGGAGCCCTGTGTCAGGAACCAAGAGCAGAGATCAGTGTATAGTTTTTATTATCTCACAATGTCCTACCACAATTTCTGAAAGAGACTAGGAGCAAAACATCAAGGCATATTAATACAGTACTAGGAAGAATGCATCTCTGATTTGCTTGTTCATCTGTAAGGGCGAACAAACCGAGAATAACCAGTACAAGTTGAAGAATACTGCATATAGTATGATTACATTGGCTTAAAATTTCAAAACTATATGTCCCCAGGGATATATCCAAATTTAGAAATACAGTAAAGAAATACATCAGAATGTAAACACCATCCTGGATAGTTGTTACCCCTAGGTGACAAAGAAGCAGTGCTTTCAGGGAAAGGCAAAGGAATTCAATGGTATCAGGAGTTTAATTTCTGAAGCTGAGTGATGGGTACAGGAGTGTTAGGAGCACCATCTGTTCACAATGGAGTTCCTTTTTTTTTTTTTAGTTTGTCAGCTTTAACGATTAACAAAGTAGATGTTGAGAGACACCACCACATAAATGAGAGCTCTTTCCAGTCCTCAATTTGTCTGTTTCATGTGCCCAGTTAGTCTTTTTTTTTGTTTGTTTTTTGAGAGAGAGTGTGTGCATGCATGCAAGCAGAATGGCAAAGAGAGAGGCCAAGACAAAATCCCAAGCAGACTTCTTTCTGTCAGCAAAGAGCTTGGCACGGGGCTTGATCCCATGAACCTGAGCCAGATGCTTAACCAACTAAGCCACCAGGCGCCCCCAGCATCTTTTCTTAATTGTGGTAAAATATACATAAGATTTACCATTTTAACCACACAGGTGTTCTTTTAATGATACTGGCTCACATGTGACAGGTGAATATCAACATGACACAGAAATGCAGTTGGTTCATACACAACTTTTCCAGTATGTTAGTATTTTGAAATGATCAGGGCAGACCTTCTCACAAAGAGGAAGTGTTCATCATATTTGAGGACCCCAAGGAAAGAGCTGAAAATCCCACATCAGCGCCTTCCTTGAGTGGATATAGGGGCTGGTTTTGTGGCTTCAAGAACCTCTGCATTTTCCACTACCTGAAGCCGTCTGGGGAAGTTGGCAGTGCAGATGGCAAATTATGAAGACCCTTCTTATGTTTAAATAAAGTGATTCAAGAAAGTTAGATTGTATTTTTTATAAGTTTTTAAATTTATTTTGAGAGAGAAAGAGCGAGCAAGCAGAGGAGGAACAGAGAGAGGGAGAGAGAGAATCCCCAGCAGGTTCTGTGCAGTCAGCGCAGAGCCCAGCACGGGCCTTGAACCCACAAACCCCAACATCTTGACCTGAACTGAAATCAAGAGTTGGACGCCTAACCAATTGAGCCCCAAGAAAACTAGATTGTATTTTTAATTATGGTGATGAGCATCTGTTTTGGAAGCAAATGCCTTTAAGGACCCTCATCTTAAGGAGGAAACAGGGGTGCCAGGATACAGGCTGCAAAGAAAGGCCATGTGTTTGGTTGCAAATGCGAATGGAGAGTGAAGTGTGCCAGGATATTTATTAGGATGGTTATTTTTATTAGGGCTCTGCTTACAAACTTCGTAAGATTTTGAGTGCCTGTTCTTAACTCTGTTCTTCCCATAAGCCCTTTTATTTGTCATGCATGATTTGGCTTGGTACGAGGTTTTTCAAAACTACAGAAGAATTGTTCTTGCTGTCTACATATACTCGTATATTCTAAACAAATCTTAAAAGTAAGAAAAGGCTGTAATAAGGAGAAATAATCTAAGTAGGAGAGTGACTTCTTTTCTGTCTTCTGGGCTGATGTTAACTCAGGGGCGAAGCAAATCAAAATGGCTTAAACAATAAGGAAAATATATTATTTCATACAACATAGAGTTCCAAACATAGGGTGGCACATGTAGAGTAACATAATGATGTCTTTGAGGTCTGAGTCACTTTCCATCTTCCTCCTCTGCCATCCTTACCACCTTGGCGTTCATCCTGAACTTGTGCCTTCTGGACACAAGATGTCTGCCATAGCTTTAAAACTCAGTGTCATGTAACTGTGTTCAAAGGCAAAAAGAAGTTTTTGCTTTAGAGTCTTTTTTTTTTATTAGGGAGAAAACTCTTTCCAGAAGTCCACCTGCAGATTTCCTTTCAGGTTTCTTTTGCCAGAGTTGGATCACGTGGCCATCCCCTAGCTGCAAGAGAGGCTGTTTAATTTTTAGCCTTTAGAGAGGGAGGCAGCTCTACCAGCAAGGAAAACACGATGGGAATGGCTCTTGGGTTGGCAACCAGCACTGTCAGCCAAGGTAGTAGGTGACCAGTCAGGTCTATCAGCAGACATAACCAATGCTTTACTCCATGATGTCACCTTTAAGATTATTCCAGTTCTTAAATGGTCTTTTCATCACAAAGTCTGTAATGTACCACACCCTCAAATTCACCCTATGCCTTTCTGCCTCCCATCTTTTGCACATTCAGTTCCCTCAGCCTGGGCTTCTGTCTCCTTCCCCATCTGCTTTTAGACATAGAGTCCACTCTTGAAGATGCCACTCAAACACCACTGTCTCAGTAAAGCCTTCCAAATAATTGGTCATTCTTTGCAACTCTCTCCTCTGGTCTCCCATAGCATGGGGAAATTCCCCGACACAAGGTCTAGCACAGGGTCTACAAAGGCTCAACAATTCTGGCGGATTGAATTGAACTGTTTTGCCCTCTGAGCTGAAGAAGGAAATTTAATAGAAAACAAGTTTCTCTTCATATTATAGTATTTGAGGGGATTTGAGTGAAGTGATATTGCACAAAGGAGCCACCCTAAAAGCTTAACATTGTCTTTTTCTGTTTTACACTGTGCTTTAACTATAAAAATATTTCTTGCCCAAATTATTTAGGAAGTTGACCTAAAAGCAGTTGTTTTCCTCTCCCAAATTATTGGAGTGACTGTTTTCACCCTTTCAAATTCTTTAACTTATAAGCACTGGTCTTTATCGATTTTTAACCTGCTTCTCAAAATTAGTAACATGTTAATAGTTGTTGAAGTTGGATGGTAGGTGCACGGGAATTCATTACACTACTCTACATTTGTGTATGTTTAGAATTTCCATACAATTAAAAACTAATTGGTTCTCCATGTTTCAGAACCTTTGAAGCTTATGGTTATGTATTTAGTAGAAAGTATAGTAGATATTCAAATATTACACATGGGAAATTAGTTTCCATTCAATTCAGACACAAAATCTGCAGTCTTTTTGGTAGGGTTTTCTTCTTTCCTTCCCCAGATTCAATGAGTCATGAAGCTTTATTCTTCCATTTACTTTTGGGAAAAAAGTGCCAATGCAGAGTATGAACATGTGCCAGCTCGTCAATGATGTTAAAGTTCTTCACTGTTGAGGGGCACTTGGGTGGCTCAGTCAGTTAAGTGTCCGACTTCAGCTCAGGTCATGATCGCATGGTTTGTAAGATCGAGCCCCATGTCAGGCTCTGTGCTGACAGCGAGGAGTCTGCTTGGGATTCTCTCTCCCTCTCTCCCTCTCTCTCTCTCTCTGCCCCTCCCCTGCTCATCCTCCCTTTCTTGCATGCTCTCTCTCTCAAAATAAACATTTTTAAAATGTTCTTTATTGTTGATATGTACTTTTTTCTTTTGATTAGATACTTCTGTGGCCGTGTTGGGTCTTTGTCAGGTGGGTTCCAAGTGTGATGGTTTCACATTTGCTCAAGTAAGCTAGAGAGCTTTCATATAAGGGAAGGGAAGAGGAGAAGGGAGAAAGAAAGAAAGAAAGAAAGAAAGAAAGAAAGAAAGAAAGAAAGAAAGAGAAAGAAAGAAAGAAAAAAGAAAGAAGAAAGAAAAGGGAGAGAAAGAAGGAAAGAAAAGAAAAGAAAAAAAAAGAAAAGAAAAAAAGAAAAGACCTTTGACTCAGCTGACACCAAATTTTGGCAACAATAGTTAACCAAAGGCAAAATTAACCAAAATTCTTTTAGGTGAGATAACAACTTTACTCTTTATGTGATCTCAGTAAATGTGTCTTTCAGTTCATATAAAAGGAACTACAGAGGTTGCATTTTATCACATTTTTTTGTAGAAGATATACACAGCAGAGCTTCCTCCCTTGTTCCCTTTTTACAAAGTTCTGTCTGTTCTCCACGGCTTAGTTTAAATTCTGCCTCCTCTGTGAAACCCAAGATTGAGGTCTCTATTGTAATAAAAATAATTATTACAATCTTAGCCAACTTGTATTGAACTCTTACTATACCAGAGGCCACAAGTTGAAGAGCAATTATCTACCTACTCACCACATTCATTTGGGAAGAATAGCAAGAATAGAGTCCCAAGTCCTTCCTCTAGAGAGCCTAATTTGGTAGCTCTGAGGTGAGCCATGGAATTTCCACTTTAATAAGAACCTTCTGGTGATTCTTCAGCCCAGCTAAGTTCAGGGAACCAGGTGGAATGAATAAACCCTGGGCCCTGGACACCCTTTGGATGCAGACTGCCTGGCCTGCAGACTATGAAGATTCATTAGCTTCCTGTAAAATCCGCTGCTAAGTAGCTTTTATTGTGCTCAAGCTTCATGTATATTCTTCTACTTAGTTCTTGCAACAACCCCATGAGAAAATTATTATCTCCACTTTATAGTAGGAGAAGACAGAGGCTTCAAAACAGAGGCTGAGGGAGATGGTGACCTGCCCAAGATTATACTGAAAGCAGTGCCAGGAAATCCAGGTGTGCTGTGTCCCGGAGCTGACTAGTGTTGTCAGAACCACAATACTGAATGTTCACACTCTGCCTTTATGAATCTTCTCTTTATGTGAATGAGCCTGTTAAAGTTAGAGATATAATGAGTCTTAAGTTGGTTGGCTCCTCTGTATTACTGTGGGTCACCGGTGAGTTGGGACTCTTCTCAGCTTTGCAGCCAGAATCTCAAGGTTTCCAGTTTATGCAAACTCTAGCAACTACTTGCTTAACCAAATTCATAGGAGGCTGACCAAGCACATGCAATGCTAGTATGTTCATGGACAACGGGAGGGTACCTACCTGAATATCAACCCAGTCAAGGGACTAAATCACAGGTCGGAAGATAGTTGGGTAAATCTGGAATCAGAAATAGGAGTGGGATGCCATGCGGCAATATTTTCATCATGCTAGGTTAAGCAAACAAATGACTGTTTCTGCATGGGAGGGATACATCTGTCCAACCAATAGGGGTGGAGGTCAAGAAACAGAGCTCTTATCAACTCTCTTAAGAAAGCACTGAATAAAAGGTAACAATTCTTATTTTCTAGTCTTCCTTTTAAAACAACTCTCCATAGGGGTGCCTGGGTGGCTCAGTCGGTTAAGCGTCTGACTTCAGCTCAAGTCATGATCTCGTGGTCCATGAGTTCGAGCCCTGCGTCGGGCTCTGTGCTGACAGCTCAGAGCCTGGAGCCTGTTTCGGATTCTGTGTCTCCCTCTCTCTCTGACCCTCCCCCGTTCATGCTCGGTCTCTCACTGTCTCAAAAATAAATAAATGTTAAAAAAAAATTTTAAACAAATCTCCATAAGCACAGTTTGTAAAACTATCTTGATTATAAGCATCTAAGAGCCCAACTCACCTGGCTTACTGAAAATCTAAGTTGCAGAAGACCTGGCCTCACCATGGCCAGATTGGGGTTCAAGTGGTTTGCTGCTTTCCATGTACTGTGTAATTCTCAGGCTCCACGTGGAAGCAAGATGGCTACAGCTACAGTTGCTGCAGCCACAAGGTCCAAGTACAACATGAAAAAAAAGGAGCCTCTTTACAGTGGCTTCAATTTAACTCGCTTAAATTACTTGCTCACCTTTGAACCAATCATGAGGCAAGAGGAATGTGAAATGCTGATTGGCGTGGGCTTAGATCATGTGCTATTCCTCTTGAGGCAAAGGTGGAGCCCCAGACACTTCATGGGCTATGGAAGGATGGATGCCCAATCCAATAAAAGGCACTCTTGCTGAAAAAAATGGGAATAGAGGTAAACAAAGATCAACTAAACTATGGCTTCATGCCCAATACAGTTAAGGTATCAGGTGACAATGTTAGTTTTCTTCTGACAATAACCACAGGCACACCTTCCTCAGGTACCCCAGTCAGCTTCTTTGAGCTTGGGTATCTCTCACAAACCATTTCTTAACATGGGCAATTTCTGCAGTGGACTAAACTCCTTCAACATGAGTAGTTCGACTTCCCCAGCATTATAAAATATATATAAATATAAATATAAATATAAATATAAATATAAATATAAATTATTATTTATAATAATAATTATTTATATATATAATATATATAATATATATAAATTATTTATATTTATAATATATATAATATATATAAATTATTTATATTTATATTTATATTTATATTTATATTCATATTTATATTCATATATGTATTTCATCCCAGTCTGTTTTCCATGGATAAAGTTTGGTTTTTTTCACTGCCTTGTTTTACATTATTGTCATCCTCCTACACATATTTCTACTTTTCTCCTTAGCATTATATCATGAACATCTTTCCAGATTATTACATAGACTTTATGAGTGTAATAAATTTTTATAAAAATATTTTAAGGAGCACCTTTTTATAAAAATATTTTAAGGAGCACCTAATATTTTAAGGTGGCTCAGTCGGTTGAGTGTCCGACTCTTGATTTTGGCTCAGGTCATGATCTCACAGTTCATGGGATCGAGCCCCATGTTGGGCTCTGAGCTGACAGCAGCAGGGCCTGCTTGGGACTCTCTCTCTCTCCCTCTCTCTCTGCCCCCCACCCCCATGCTTGCCCAAGCTCTCTCCCTCTCTCTTTCTCAAAATACATAAATAAATATTTTAAAAATATATTTCAAAAGATTATTACAAAAGTAATATGTTTGTGGGGGGAAAATTCAAATAACACAGAAGTGTGTAAAGTTAAAAAGTAAAATCATCAGGTTTTAAGAATGTGACCTAAACTCATGCTGAAATCTCTACCTCCTTATAAGACCTTGAGAAGAAATTTTAAAGATACGAAAAGGAAGGAAGGAACGGAGGGAGAAAAGTAAAAACAATATAGCCACTCCTGGAAGTAAGAAAGGCCCCTCTCCATAATGGCTTCCTTAAGGAAGGGGAGATGGGAAACCATGTGAGGAGCTGAGGCCCCCCCATCCCAGAACCTCCACATGGGCATTAACATAGCCAGACCACAGTGGACTCAGGGTGGAGGCAGAGATACAGTCCAGGTAGCAGGTGAGCTCACCCAGCCTCTGAAAAAGGCCAGCACCATCCAAAAGAGACAGAAACCTCCACAAAAGGAGGACCTTGCACCTGAGAAAACACAGATACCAGAACAATGAGGATGTGAAAATTAGGGATTTCAGATCCTCAGAGACACAATTCTCAGTCTCCATTCTGGAATAGCCCGGGAGCTTTTGCAGATCAAGATACCTACTGCTCCCCAGACCACATTTAACTGCTCCCTAGACTTCACTAACCCCCAGTTAAGTCAGAATTTCTTGGGACTCAAGCATCAGTATTTTTAAAGTTTCCAGGTGAATCCAGTGTGCAGGAAAGGTTGATTTCAGCTATCCAGTAGGGAATCACATTCATGAAATGAAAACAGAAGGCTTAGGGCACCTGGGTGGCTCAGTCGGTTAAGCGTCCAACTTGGGCTCAGGTCATGATCTCGTGGTTTGTGAGTTCAAGCCCCTCATTGGGCTGTCTGTTCTCAGCACAGAGCCCGCTTTAGATCCTCTGTCTCCCTCTCTCTCAGCCCCTCCCCCACTTGTGTTCTATCCCTCTCTGTCTCTCTCTCAAAACTCAACATTAAAAAAAGAAAACAGAAGGCTATAAAACAACAACACATGATCCTAAGAAAGAATCAGCTAATGATGCTGAAAATAAAATAAAATAAAATTGTAGACAGAAAAAAATTAATAACCTGAATATCTGACTGGAAATGACCTGAAGGCAGTCCCTTCAGATGAGCCATGTCCCAGCATTCGTTCTGCCTCTTTCCTCCCCCAAGCCCTCCCTCCCTCTCTTTCTCTATTCCCAATCTTAGATCCTGTAAATACAGTCAAAAGAGCACCATATAAAAGTCTAGCAAACACGAGCAACAAAAAAGTTTCTGGGAGACCAGCAGCTGCAGGTCACAGTAATTCTGTGAAAGTGTGCTCTTTCTAACTGCCTTGGCTCCCCTTTGCCTGAGCCTTGGTGGGATTCAAACTCAGGGCCTGGGAGGCACACCTGGAACTTTCAGTGAGGGTACAAATGGGGAAGCCTTGAATGAAGGAATAGTTCAGTAGACATCTCACTGTGCCTTCATCTACTCTTTTCTCCTCCCACACCTCCCTCCTAGGAAGATAAAATCTGGCAAAAATGATCAATTAGGACAGCTTTAACGGGGAAAATAGACTCAAGAAAGCCACCTGCAGCATGTGGATGAAAGGGGACCTCCATCCCACCCATCCCCCCTCTCTATCTCTGCTGGCCCCAGCAGCATCAGGGCAGGCAGAGAAAAGCTTGCTCTATCCTACGGACAATTTAGTATTTGCATGACACAGGTGGGGCTGGCAAGCACCCCACACAGTAAATTTGGAAGGCCAGAAAGACAGCAGTGAGGAGCTAGAGTTTTGGAAACAAACCTGGGTTTGACTTCCTGGCTGCCACTTACTCGTTTGGGACCTTGAATGCCTTGGGTTTCAATTTCAGGTCAATGCTTGAGGCAAATGTCTTCACTGAGGCATTCAGAGACTCAGTACCTGTTCCGGTGATAATATCGCCCACCTCCTAGCATAGGGCTAGAGATTAAACTGGATAATGTAAAGCCCCTAGCACAGGGGAGGTACTCAACAGATGGTCATTCTGCCCTTCTGAAGGAATCCCTACAACCAAGTCTCAGTTACTAACTGGAAGCTGTTCTCTCTCTAAGACCTGAGAGCTGAAACACACAGGTGAGATCTATAATATTCTCCAAACTATTTATAAGCATGTGCTCTTGCTATGCACATATGTTTCACATAGTTATAATGCCTTATGGATATCTATTTTTAGGGGTGTAAAAATATCTGGATTTATACAACTTTCTCCAGATGTTTTTATATACACTGGATTTCATTTTATCCACAATAAAGGGAGTGAATTTAGTTTGGGAGGGACCATTAGCACTTTCAGTCTACAAAGACCCTCTGAAAAAGATAGTTCCATCCACCAATAAACTTGCCTCTGAAGGATCTTGGGCTGGGATCTTGCTGATAAAATATTAATCTGCATGAGACTTCTATTTGGAAGTATATCAAGACACTCCTTGCAAAGATTTTTTAATTAAACTTTTTATTTTGAGATAACTGTAGATTCATATGCAATTATAAGAAGTAATACAGAGAGATCTCCGGTATCCTTTACCGGTTTCCCCCAATGGTATAGCATCTTTCAAAACTCTAGTACAGGATCAGAACTGGGATATTGACTTTGAAAGAGTCAAGATACAGAACATTTTCATTGCTGCAAGGATCCCTCTTGCTGCTTTTTTCATAGCCACACCCACCTCTGGCCCCAGCAGAGGACCCCCAGCAACCTCTAATGTGTTCTTCTTGTCCATAATTTCATTCTTGTCATTTCAAGAATGTATAAATGGAATGATACAGTATGTAACTTTGGGAGTTAGCTTTTTTTCACTCAGCATAATTCTCTGGAGATTCATCCAGGTCATTGATTCTATTTATTTTCTTAATTTTTCTAAGTGCTTATTTTTGAGAGAGAAAAAGAGAGCAGGAGAGAGTGGAGGGGCAGAGAGAAAAGGAGACAGAGGATCCGAAGCAGGTTCTGTGCTGACAGCAGAGAGCCCGACGCAGAGCTCAAACTCACAAACCATGAGATCGTGACCTGAGCTGAATGAAGTTGGACGCTTAACTCACTGAGCCACCCAGGTGCCCCAGGTCATTGCTTTTATCAATAGTTTGTTCCCTTTTGCTACTGAGTAGTTTTCCATGCACCATAGTTTGTTTAAACATTCACACATTGAAAGACGTCTGGGCTATTACAAATAAAGCTCCTGTAAACATTCATGTGTGGGTTTCTGTGTGAATATGAGTCTTCATTTCTCTAAATGCTTGGGAGTGCAATTGCTGAGTCATGTGATAGTTACATGTTTAGTTTTAAAAGAAATGGCCAAACTAGTTTTCAGAGTCGTTGTGCCATTTTACATTCCTACCAGCAATGTATGAGTGGCCCAGTTTCTCTGCATCCTCATCAGAATTTGTTATTGTCACTATTTTTGTTTGTTTGTTTAGCCATTCTGATAGGTGTACATAATATTTCACTGGGTTTTTTTTTAATTTTTTTTAATGCTTATTTATTTTTGAGAAAGAGAGACAAAGCACAAGCAGGGGAGGGACAGAGAGAGGGAGACACAGAATCCGAAGCAAGCTCCAGGCTCTGAGCTGTCAGCACAGAGCCCGATGCGGGGCTCAAACCCACGAACTGCAAGATCATGACCTGAGCCGAAGTTGGATGTTTAACCCACTGAGCCACCCAGGTGCCCCAATATTTCACTGTGGCTTTAATTTGCATTTCCATAATGGCTAATGATGGTGAACATCTTTTCATGTGTTTCTTTGCCATCTGTATTCCTCTTTGGTGAAGTGTTTCTTCATTTTACCCATTTTATAATACGATTTACTTTTTATTGTTGAGTCTTGAGAGTTCTTTTATATTCTAGATACTGGTCCTTTGTGGAATATGTGATTTGCAAATATTTGCTCCTGGTTTGTAGCTTCTCTTTTTATTCTTTTAACAGGGTCTTTCTCAGAGCAAGTTTGTAATTTTGATGAAGTTTGGTTTAACCGTTTTTCCCTTTACAGATTATACTTTTGGTGCAAGTCAGAGAATCCTAGATTCTGAGATTTTTCTCCTTATGTTCTTTTCTGAAAGTGTTGTAGTTTCACATTTAAGTCCATGAGTTAATTTTTGTGTAAGGTATGAGACATAGGCCAAGATTTGGGGGTTTCTTTTTTGGTTTTGGTCTGTGATTTCTAATTGTTCTAGCAACATTTGTTGAAAAGGTTATCTGGGCCACGAGGCATGGGAGGAAGGGTGTGCCTTCCTTGCAGCACAGCACAGCCATCCCTCTGAGGGGATGCCACCACTTGGGGCTCTGCAGGGGCATGCTAGCTCATAGGGCTCCTCCAGGAAATGTCTTCCTGCACCCACATTCCTCACTCACCTCCACCTCTCCAGGGACACTCAGCATCACCTGTCACTTCACTGGGCTTAGGCTTTCCTTAAAGAATGGAAGAGCTACTGGGTTCAGGCGCCCATGGACTTCCCAGCCCGCAAGAATCCCTCAAGCCACAGGCATGAGCGAGCCTGGCTCCCTGCTTGAAAGGGGGAGAGAAGGATGCCTAGAGAAAGAGGAAACATAAATGAATACTCCAATATTTTGTCACAGAACTATTTTACATGCTAGTTTTTACTTCTGATGATTGCCTTATTAACAAGTGATAGCAAGAAAAAATCAGCAGTTACTTTTATTTTATTAATATTTTTGTTTAACAAGAAACATATATAGCAGGTATCATATACCAGGTGCTGCTCAGAGCTGTTTATGAATACTAATCCATTTGGGGCACCTGGGTGGCTCAGTCGGTTGAGCACCCAACTCTTGATTTCAGCTCAGGTGATGATCTCATAGTTTGTGAGATCAAGCCCCATATCAGACTCGGTGCTGAAAGCCTGGAGCCTGTTTGGGATTCTCCCTCTTCCTCTCCCTCTTGTGTGAGTGCACACTCTTTTTCTCTCTCACAAAATAAATAAATAAACATTAAAAAAAATCAATGCTAACCCATTTAGTTCTCATAGCAACTTTATAAGGTAGGTCCTATAATTGTCCCCATTTCACAGAAGAGGAAAAAACGATGACACAGAGAAATTAAGTAGCTTGCTCAATCAAGGTCACACAGCTAGTAGTGGCAAAGCCAGAATTTGAACCCAGTTTGTCTTTAAACGGTGCAATCCTAATTACAATGGCAATTCCTGAGAATTCCTCTTGAGAATTGAATTTTTTAAATGTACTTATTTTTGTAATTAGAAGCTCATTTTCCTTTAGCTTGACCTTTATGACCAATTTTAAAGATCACATCTCTGTTCTCTAAATCTGTCTTGCATGCTATTGACTAAAAATCACTTAATCATTTTGAAAAATAACCTCTTTCATCTTTTCAGAAAACAGCTTTCCAGGAGAGCTTTCTCCCTGATGCTATCAGAGCCACTATTTTTCTTATTTAGCATTTGTCAAATGGCTGCAATTTGATACGTGAGGGAAGCAAGGTTGAGGTGACACTTGCCAGAAAATAAATAATAGCTGGTTGGTTTCACAACTAACAACACCATTCTTCAATTTTCAGGTGAGTCAGAATTTTTAAAAACATATGTGAAATACACATAAAGGACTAGAGAAATAGAAGTTATGGCTGTCTGTGCTCTTTATCCACGAGAACCCCGAAAACAGAAGCATTCCCACCAGCCTGACCCTGACATCACAGCAAGAACCTCCAAAGCCAGTCTTTGCCAAATCAGTAGGATAGAGAAGCAACCGCAGAGGAAAGGAAAGGACAACAATGACCCATACGTTATTGCCCAAGTGCTTTTAAGCAAAGGCCTGTGGAGGCAAGGTTGCGCCAAACCTGTTACAGGAAATTAGATAACACGTATTGTTTGGAAGCTTCAGCTCTATCCTCCAATTCCATTAGCTATTCCTTGACTCTCAGTCCTTTGGGGGTCAGGGCCACCTCAACTCCAGCGCTGGGGCTCCAAGAAGAACTCAACTGACAGCTACGACTGCCCACCCAGCACCCAATCACTTGGACCCTAGGGCTGCAGGTCTAGGCAGGGCCCCCGAAGGCCCAGCTGTGTGGCTGGTGTTCACTTGGTGGCTCATTTTTGCTCTGATATTTTGGGATCCCAATTAATGTTCATACCTTTTGAGACTTTATTATTTACTCCCAAAGAACAGTTTGTTTGTTTTTTAAGTTTTAGTTAGATGCAGACTCCTCAAGGGCAGAAATTTCTGAATTATCTTTGTAATCCCAGGACTTGACACGTGGAAGCCAGCACAGAGGACAACAAAGAAAGAAAGGTAGCCAGTCTTCCCGAGAGACCTGGAGGGAACATTTTGATAGGTCTCCTTTCTTCTATAAATGTTTTTCCCAGGGTGAGAATATAAAGTATGTACAATTTGCAATCCTACTTTTTGCTTTCAATTAATGTGATACAGGCATTTTCCTGTGTGCTATCAGCTGAATAATTGGGCCTCCCACCCCAGATTTACGTGTTGAAAACTTGATGCTCTAGGTGGTAGTATTAGGAGGTGGGGCCTTTGGTCAGTAGGCCATGAGGGTGGAGCCTTCATAAACGGGATTAGTGTTCTTATAAAAGAATCCTCAGACAGCTTGCTTCCCTCTTTTACAATGTGAAGATATCACAAGTGTGCGACCTGAAGAGGACCCTTACCCGACCATGCTGGCACCCTGATCTTGGACTTCCAGGCTCCAGAACTGTGAGAAATAAATTTCCATTGTTTATAAACAACCTAGTCTTGGGGCGCCTGGGTGGCTCAGTCAGTTATGCGTCCAACTTGCATCCAGCTTTGGCTCAGGTCATGATCTTGCGGTTCGATTCGTGAGTTCGAGCCCCACATCAGGTTCTGTGCTGACAGCTCAGAGCCTGGAGCCTGCTTCAGATTCTGTGTCTCCCTCTCTCTCTCTGCCCCTCCCTTGCTCATGCTCTGTCTCTCTCTCTCTCAAAAATAAATAAACGTTAAAAAATTTTTTTAAACAACCTAGTCTCTGGTATTTTCTTACAGCAACCGAAATGCACTAAGATACTGTGTTACCATAAATTCTTCCCATTTTTTTTGTGTGTGTGCATGTGGTGTGCATGTGATTAATACTAACATTTGTGTGAATGTACCAAAATTTTCTAAGCCATTTTTTTGGTGTTTAGCATTTGGATTATTTCCTCTTACTGTTGTAAATAAAACTGTGGCCAGCTCTTTCATCTGCAGTGTGGCTTAGTTTCTTAGGATTCTCTAAACTGGAATTGCCGGGTTAAAGGGAATAAACAGCTTTTGCTAATTTGATAGTTTAAAACACGTCATCTTGTGGTTTCAGTCTGTATTTCTTTCCTTGCTAATGGTGCCAGACATTTTTCTCTATCTTTGTTTACTAGCTATAGTTCCTCCTTTGTGAATTGTCTGTTTGTGTCCTTTGTCCATTTGCCTGTTAGGGTCTTAATGTTCTTCTTATCGATTTGCATGAGTTTTTTTCCATTTAAAAAAATTTTTTTAAGTTGATTAGTTTATTTTAAGAGACACAGAGACAGAGAGAACACGAATGGTGGGGGAGGGGCAGAGAGAGAAGAAGAGAGAGAATCCCAAGCAGGCTCAGTGCCAGCAGCACAAAGCCTGATGTAGTACTCGATCTCATGAACCGTGAGATCATGACCTGAGCCGAAATCAAGAGCTGGCCACTCAACCGACTGAACCACCCAGGTGCCCCAAGTTTTTTTTCCATTTTAAAGATTCTAAACCTTATCATATTTTCTGAAAACAATTTCCCTCTTTCTGTGGCCTGGGTTTTAATGCTATAGTGTTTGTTTATTGATATAGAGATTTTCTACTTTGTATAACTTAATAAGTGCTTTTCCCCTGTACTTCTATTGTTTCTCACATTGAAATTCTTGAAAGAGGGTCATATGGGTGGCTCTGTCAGATGAGCATCAAACTCTTGATTTTGGCTCAGGTCATGATCTCATGGTTCATGGGTTTGAGCCCCATGTCGGGCTCCATGCTAACAGTGCAGAACCTGGTTGGGATTCTCTCCCTCCCCCTCTTTCTGTCCCTCCCCCGCTCTATCTATCTCTATCTCAATATACATAAATAAACTTTAAAAAAAGAAGAAATTCTTGAAAGAGAAGCTCATACCCAGGTTGCTTTTTTAAACTCCACTATTTTCCAAAATTCACCATCATCCAGCTGTTGAGTCTAGGACTCTTTACAAGGTGTTCTCTGTAAACTCACCAATGATCTTCTACGACCTTGGAAATCTTACGGCTCCCACGTGACCTGGAAGCATCTGGAAGGTGGAGAGCACCTCTCCCCGTGACCTCCAAGGTAGACCCTGTTGATTTTACCTCCCTAGCATCATCTGCTGTTTCTCATGGGCTGCTCCTTCTCAGTCCCCTTCACCAGACCCTCCTTATCCTCCTAATCCTCCTAATCCTCCCATTTCCAAAGGTTCTGAGAGATGTCTCCTCTTGTTCATTAAGTCTTATTCCCCAGGTGATTAATCTCATTTAGTCCTTGGCTATAAATGCCAACTCCATGCTGGTGACTCCCAAATTTCCATTGCCGACTGGGACCTCACCCCTCAACTCCACACTCCCAACTTCCTCTGCACCATCTCTACTAGGATATATAACAGGCATCTCAAACTTCACACGTGGCCACAAGACCAAAGTCAAATCTTTGATTTACTCTCCTAGACTTGTCCTCCCTATCCCAGCAAAAGGCAACTTCAACCTTATAGATACACTAAAAACTTTGGAGTTATCTTTGACTCCACTCTGTCATACCCTAAATCTCCAGTCTATTAGAAAATCTTATCAAATGTATCTGGAATCCAATCACTTTTCACTTCCACCCAATCCAAGATCTGTCACCTAGGCTACTGCAGTAGAATCTCAACTGGTCTTCCTGCTTTCCCTCTTGGTCCTTTCACCATCTGTTCCCCATACCACAGCCTTTTAAAAGGTGTCACACCACGGCTTGGAACCTTCCAATAAAGTCTTTACCACGTCCCGTAAGTCAGCACATAATCTGTCTCCCACCTCACCTTTTTGATTATTTTCTCCCTTGCTTACTCTGCTCCAGCCAAGTTGGTTGTATGATTCAGTCAAGATAACCAAGCATGCTCCTGTCTCAGGAGGTTTGCACCTGTTCTGCACTCTACCTGAAATGCTCTTCCACAGATTCCCTTGCTGCCTCGTCTGCTTCAGTCTCTACTCAAATGTCATCTCATGAAAGAGGCCTTCCTTTACTCTGCTTTATTTTTCTCCATAGCGCTTGTTGTCACTTACATATGATGTATATATTGTTTATTGTCTCTCTCCACTGACTAGAATATAGCTCTATGGTAGAAACCTTAAAGTGGTTTCCCATGATCCTGACCTCCCAGTATTCCTGCCCTTAGATAATCCCCTCCCCTTGAGTGTGAGCTGAACTTAGTGACTTATTTCAAAACAAACAGAATGTGGAAAAAGTGATTGGACATCACTTCTAAGATTAAGTTACAAAAGACTAACTGCTATCCTGCTTCTTACTTGACCTCTAGCCCATTGGAAAGGCCCACATTGCAATGAGTTGATGTCTCTGGCCAACAGCCAGGAAGACATGAAGCTAACAACTACATTGAGTGAGCTGGGAAATAGATCCTCTTCTAGCAGACCTTGAGATGACTACAGCCTTATGTGAGACTTCAAGTCAGAGGCACCCAGAGTCCCCAAGTCATGCCCAAATTCCTGATCCACAGAAACATAATAATAATAAATATTATTATTTATATAATAATAATAAATGTTTGTTTTAAGCCCTGGGTTTTGGAGAAATGTGTCACACAGCAGTAGCTGACTAAACAAGGTCCAACGGAGCAGGATTACTATTTGTTTTATTCACATTATCCCCGACATCTAGAAAAGGCACACAATAGTTACTTAGGATTTTTCTGAATGAATGAATGAGTTTCAGTTGTGCTGGGAAGACGGTCTGTTTTGCTCAGGACAGTGAGGTATGCCTATGTGAGTACCAGAAACTACTTCAGCCATTTAATTACCATTTGTTAAGCCATCCTGAATGCAAGGCCAATACAGAGGGGGCAGAGCCAAGAAAATACATTCGCAGAGTCAGAGACCCAGGGAACACACCTGGCCTACCTGGGAAATTTTTTGGTTACTTGAGCAAAGTTTAAACTAGCTTGGGCTGAGTTCTCAATTCTTTGAAATGAAAAGCATCCTAACTATTACAGTTTTTATAGCATCATTCTCTCCCCTGCCCCAAATATTCTTTATTTTTTTCTTTCCTCTGCCTACCCCCTTAATGGCAGAGATTACAGTTGTGTATGCAGTTTCCATTCTCCCTTCTTCTCTATCAAGAGAACGTGATTTGGTTAAAGGAATAAGGGGCCTAGCTAAAGAACTACATTTCCCAGCCTCCTTTGAAGATAGGGCATGTGACTGAGTTCTGGCTAGTGTAAGCAAAAATTACGGGGTGGGTCTTCTGGAAAGACATTCTTTTTTTTTTTTTTTTTTCCAATATATGAAATTTATTGTCAAATTGGTTTCCATACAACACCCAGTGCTCATCCCAAAAGGTGCCCTCCTCAATACCCATCCCCCACCCTCCCCTCCCTCCCACCCCCCATCAACCCTCAGTTTGTTCTCAGTTTTTAACAGTCTCTTATGCTTTGGCTCTCTCCCACTCTAACCTCTTTTTTTTTTTTTTTTTTCCTTCTCCTCCCCCATGGGTTTCTGTTAAGTTTCTCAGGATCCACATAAGAGTGAAACCATATGGTATCTGTCTTTCTCTGTATGGCTTATTTCACTTAGCATCACACTCTCCAGTTCCATCCACGTTGCTACAAAAGGCCATATTTCATTCTTTCGCATTGCCACGTAGTATTCCATTGTGTATACAAACCACAATTTCTTTATCCATTCATCAGTTGATGGACATTTAGGCTCTTGGAAACACATTCTTAAAAGAGGCTCACTTGGCTGTCCTCTTCCGCTCTCCTGCTGCCTGAAATGTGATGGTGGGATCTGATGTGGCCATTTTATGATTGAAGCAAATTTGAGGATGAAACACACACACACTAAATATGGTGGAAGAAAAGAGAGGGCCTATGTCTCTAATGAAGCCAACATACTAACCCTGAGAACCCCACCTCAGAACTTCTGTGATGAGAGAAATACAAATCCTAATCTTGTTTTTTCTGTTCTCTATAGCATAGCTGGCATAACCCTTAAATATGAACTTCCCCAGAATCTGTCCTTGTCTTCTCTTTTCATGCACACACCTTTCCTAGCTGACCTCATCTGCTCCCATGACTTCAAGAATCTCCATGACTTCTATGTAATAAAGACTCCCAAACTGATGCCTGTGCCTCCTGCCAGTTTTCCAGACTCCAGACCCAGAGTCACAAGTGACTCCTGATATCGCAACTGGATAGCACTTTAGAAGCATTGGGGGGATCACATGGATTGTGGTTCAGGTAGATATCTTTTCCAATCCTGACTCCACAACTCGGAGTAACCTGGAGTGAGCAACGGCATCTCTGAGCCTTAGCTTTCTTACCTGTGAAATGAACATAGTAATACTACTTCATAGGGTTTTTTTGAAACAAATATATGTAAAACAGTGCTTGTCATATAACCAGCCCTAAATACCTTTAATTCTCTCCTTCCTGTCACCCATCTCCACCCCCTACCCATGTCCATTCTCTTCTTCTTACCTTCAGGTACATGTCTTCACCAACTACCCAGTCTCCCAAGATAGAAATCTCAGAATCTTCTTCAGCTTCTGTCGGTCCCCATCCTTCCCTCATAGCCAATCAGTGACCAGATTCTGTTGATTTTATCCTACAACTGTGATCGTGCTCTTCTATCTCCAGTGTTACTCTTACCAGCCCTTACCTGGCTTCTTTCTTTTCTTTTTTTTAATTTTTTTAACGTTTATTTATTTTTTTGAGACAGAGAGAGACAGAGCATGAACGGGGGGAGGGTCAGAGAGAAGGAGACACAGAATCTGAAACAGGCTCCAGGCTCTGAGCTGTCAGCACAGAGCCCGACGCAGGGCTCGAACTCATGGACCGCGAGATCATGACCTGAGCCGAAGTCGGCTGCCCAACTGACTGAGCCACCCAGGCGCCCCTACCTGGCTTCTTTCTATGGCCAACCATAGGCTCTTCACAACGTAATCTTCCACCTTTCTATCAGAGTTGTCCCTTTGGGAAACAAAACACAAAACAAAACAGGATCTTGTCTCTGCATAGCTTACGGACCTTTCCTGAATTTTGTTGCCTACAGAATAAAATGCAGATTCAAGGAACGGTCATCCGAGGCTGTCCCATCGCATCCCATTCAGCTTCTTGCTCCTCTCTCCCCAGGAACTCACCATTCTCCAGACATATTAGGCCATTTCCTGACTCTGTCTTCACAGCTTTTGGGATGTGTATGTTCCACCCTTGATCCTTTAAACCACACGGTCACCATCAATAGGTGGCCCAATAACCGTTCGAAAGTTTAAAACGTTACTCCCTGCACTTCCCCCTTTTCCTCCACCCATTCTAAAAGAATCTGTTCTTAGTCTCAGGGGAGGTTAGGCAGGTGGACAGCAGAGTTGGCCTGGAGACACTGCCCTCCTGGCTTGCATTTCCCAAGCCCTAAGCCCACTGAGCTGAATAGGTGAGAGTGTGCCCCTGGAGGAAGCAGGGCCAGAGGGAGGTATTTCCCTAAAACCAAGATGAGATGCCTGGGCCTGGGGAGAGGAAAGAGGTCTCTGGGACCCACCAGCATCAGGGAACCTGTGCCCTGCTTTCTAGATGCACCAAAAGGTATAGCAGGCACTTGGTGGGATTACCCATGATACACCAAGGAGAAGAGATTCTACAGCCAGGGTTTTGTGTCATTGAGACAGTGGTGCAGGGGACTGAACAGCCCTGCAGGCTGAATAGCACACCAGGATTTTAGCACAGCTGTGGGTGTGGGGGGAAGCCCCAGGAAGGACTAAGATTAATTTCATACAAGCCTAATAAGATAGGGCCTGGGGCTGAAATGAAGCTGAATGATAAGAAATGAAATGGGGTATTTAGTGCTCAGAATTTCTTACTTCCTTGAGAAGCAAGCCTTGACCCATCTTCTTGGGCTCCTGCCCTGCCCCTCCCCACTTGCCCTGTGATCTCTTGCTCTTGTCTTTCTGCCCCAGATTTCTGGCTCCCTAGACCTGCTGTCAGGGGGTTTTGCCAACCCTCACAACTTCCCTCCTGGTTCTTTGGACTTTGAGCTTCCTGCAGAGCTATTGACTCTGCTAGCAGCTTGTTCCAGCATGCCCCCACCCAGCTAGGCCAGCCTCTGGCCCTGAAGGATAGGGGTGAGAAGGGACACAAGCCCAGAAAGCTTTTTTTTTTTTTTTTATCTGTATGTTTTTTTTTTTCGATATATGAAATTTATTGTCAAATTGGTTTCCATACAACACCCAGTGCTCATCCCAAAAGGTGCCCTCCTCAATACCCATCACCCACCCTTCCCTCCCTCCCACCCCCCATCAACCCTCAGTTTGTTCTCAGTTTTTAAGAGTCTCTTATGCTTTGTAGAAAGCTTTTTTTCTCTTCTCTACCTGGCAGAACTTTACTTATCCTTCAGGGCTTTGCTCAAATGTCACCTCCTGGGAGCCTCCCCTGACCTCCCTAGGCAGGGTTCCTTCTCTGGGTTTCACAGCATCTTGCTCATACCTCTGTGCTTGTCACAATGTATTATTATTCATGTATTTACCCTGTGGCTTTTTCACCTGGAGTATGAACACTTTGGGGATAGGAACCATGTCTCATTCACCTGGCACAGTGTCAGCTGAAGAACAAGTCCTCACAAATGCTTGTTAAACGTCATTTCTCATGCGGTCCCCTAGACTCTCATGCACCATTCTATCCCGTTCCTCTGTATTGGGTAGGGATGCATCTGGCTGCAAGTAACAGAGAACCTGACTACAGTGGCCTAAATAGAGATTTATTTTTCTCACACAGAAACAAGTCTATAGGTAAGCAACTCAGAACTGTCAGACACAAAGCTTCTTCATATCTTTCTATCCTGCTGGGTTGTTTTTTTTTTAAGTTTATTTATTTATTTTGAAAGAGAGAGAGAGCAGGGGAGGGGCAGAGAGAGGGAGAGAGAGAATCTCAAGAAGGCTCAGTGTTCTCAGCACAGAGCACAGAGCCTGACTCAGGGCTCAAACTCACAAACTGTGACATCATGACCTGAGCCTTAATCAAGAGTCAGACGCTTAACTGACTGAGCCACCCAGCATCCCTATCCTGCTGGTTTTAATGTGTTGGTCCTAAGATGACTACTGTACCTCTGAGCATCACATATCAGTTCTAAGCAGGAAGAGTTAGGAAGGGTGAAGAGCCAAGTATAACCCTTCACATCAGGAAAACACAGGTTTTCTCAGAAAACTTCTGCTTATATCTTATTGTCCAGAACTATGTCACATGACCACCCCAAGCTGCAAGGAAAGCTGAGAAGGGAGGGGTAGGCAAGGGAGAAAGTGGAGGAGCAGGGGTGTGAATGAGAACATCCTTGGGCCCAACCCCAGGCCTATGGAATCACAAATGCTGGAGGTGGAGCCCAGCATTCTGTGCTGTAATGAGCCTCTGAATGATTCCGATTCAGCTGAAGTTGGAGAACCCTAGTCCTATATTATGGCCAGTTGTATGGTAAGGAAACAGTCCTAGACTGGAATTGAAATCACCCTTTTTTTCTTTTTAATGTTTATTTATTTTAGAGAGAGAGCAAGCGAGCAGGGGAGGGGCGAAGACAGAGGGACAGAGGATCCAAAGACGCAGGCTCCATGCTGACAGCAGAGAGCTTGATTTGGAGTTCAAACTCACAAACTGTCAGATCATGACCTGAGCCGAAGTCAGACACTTAACGACTGAGCCACCCAGGTGCCTCACCCATTTTTTAAATATAATTTTTGCTACAGGCCAGCCAGGAGACCACAGTTTTCTGATCCATAAAATGGGAATAATAAAGGTTGTCCCAACTTTATTCACTGAATTGTTGTGAAGACCAATTTAAATATTGCAGATGAGGGGCACCTGGGTGGTTCTGTCAGTTAAACATCTGATTCTTGATTTCGACTCAGATCATGATCTCATGGTCTGTGAGCTGGAGCCCGGCATCAGGCTCTGCACTGATGGTACAGAACCCGTTTGAGATTCTCTCTCTCCCTCTCTCTCTGCCCCTCCCCTGCTCATGCCCCTCCCCTCTCTCTCTCTCTCTCTCTCTCAAAATAAAAAAAAATAAATAAAAAATAAACCAAAACTTTAAAAAATAAAATAAATATTGCAGATGAAAACATACTGAAAAATTAAGTCATGGGACAATGGTACTGATTTTGGAAATTTAGAAGTTCTGAGTTCAGTTTATGTAACTGATGTATTCAGCAGAGTAGAAAAGCCTGGGAAAAGCAAAACTATCTGTACAAAGTATGAAGAGATAAAAAAAATTACGACAGTAAAGGACGAAAATAGAAATTGAAACCACAGACGTTCAAAATACACTGTTATCAAAAACAAATGTTTGCATCAGCCCCAGTTGTTGCTGCTACAGGTGGTTTCCATGAGAGGAAAGAGGACATTCGTGGTTTCAAAACAAACACTTTGGAGGATAATGAGATGGAGTATTTAAGGGAAAGGGTTGGTAAGAAGATAGAAGACAAATGTAAGGGATTTGGTGTTCTACCATTTGGATTAAAAATACTGAGATGCCGGGGCGCCTGGGTGGCTCAGTCGGTTAAGCGTCCGACTTCCGCTCAGGTCGTGATCTCGCGGTCCGTGAGTTCAAGCCCCGCGTCAGGCTCTGTGCTGACTGCTCAGAGCCTGGAGCCTGTTTCGGATTCTGTGTCTCCCTCTCTCTCTGACCCTCCCCCATTCATGCTCTGTCTCTCTCTGTCTCAAAAATAAATAAACGTTAAAAAAAAAAAATTAAAAATAAATAAATAAATAAAAGATACTGAGATGCCATTGAGCACCAAGTAGATTGTCCGTCCCTCACTGTAGGAAAACCTGCTCATTCAGTTCCATGTTTATTCATTCCACAACAGTCGCCCATGCAACCAACACTGTATTTCATCGGTGAATTGGGATGGTTCATCAGCTGCTCACCAGGCCCCAGGGAAGTCACAGAGTGACATTTGCCTTCAGATAAACTCCTTAGGTTGGGTTATTGCTGTGACTGAAATAGCAGAGCCATCCCAACAGCGGGAGATTGACCTGTCCGCTGAAGTGAAAACCACAGTGTCAAGAATGAAGTGTTGACAAAACAAAAAACATACACTGAAAGACAAGGACTTGTACACTACAAATGGGTGGATTCTGTAACAGGTGAGTTGTAGCTCAACAAAGAAGAAAAGAAAGAAAGAAAGAAGAAAGAAAGAAAAGGAAAGAAAGAAAGGAAGAAAGAAAAAAAAGAAAGAGAAAGGAAAGGAAGGAAGGAAAGAAGGAAGGAAGGAAGGAAGGAAGGAGGGAGAGAAGGTAGCAAAAGAGAATGAAGTGTTTACAGGCGGAGATCCTGTGACTGGGAGTCTGTGCAGCCGCTAAGAGACACTGTGTGGTTGTGTGTGTGTGTGTGTGTGTGTGTGTGTGTGTGTGTGTGTGTGTTAAATTTGTCCGTACAAAATGTGAGGCCAAGGTTTATTTACTGATTGATTTGTTTAACATCTGGGCTCCAGCATGCAAGTGCTATGATAAGAGAGTTTGTAGAAGCAAAATCACAAAGCCACATGCTTCTTGGCTCTGGTGAAAGAGGGTAGCAATCTGCATACGGAAAGCTGATGATGTAACTGTCTGAAACTGGTGGTGACCTGAAGCCAAGCTTAGTCCAGATAAATAGGCCAATTCCAGGGCACAGATCAGAAATATTCAACCACTTTGGGGACTGGACTTCCTGAGGGTGTTTTCTTTCATCAATCAGTCAAATAGAGCCTCACCCGTTTCTCCTCCTTCCCCTTCTGTGAACCCCTCACAACCTCCCTCACCCCTGCAAGTGGTAATAGGTGGCCAGGACAGCTATAATTCCATATGTGAACACGTTTCCTTTGTTGTGTTACTCTCCTTCCTTCCTAGGGGATTGTTCTGGTTATTGCTGCTCCCAAGAACAGGTATTGAAATGTAGTCAGTGGGACAGTATGTTTTGGGGTTAAGATCACAAGTTAGTGACCTGGATAAGTCATTTAACACCTTTTGATCCCATCCCTTCTCTGGTATTCAAGAACTTTCTTCTGAAATAACCCCCTCTCTCCTGCAGCCACAGTCTCAGATTCTCTATCGTGCCGTTCTCACCAGCAATACCAGTGACGGGAACTTCTCCCGTAGTAAAAATCCAAAATAAATACAAAACCTCCCTGTCTCCCCATTTGGAGAGAATGTCTTTAGTTCCACCTTAATCCTTTGTTCTGTTCTCCTTCACAACAAAATTCCTAAAAAAGAATTGCTTAGGGGCACCTGGGTGGCTCAGTTGGTTGACTGTCTGACTCTTGATTTTGGCTCAGGTCATGATCCCGAGAGTGGTGGGATCCAGCCCTGGATCAGGCTCCGTGTGAGAGTGCAGCCTGATTAAGATTCTCTCTCTCTCTCTCAGGGCAGCTGGGTGGCTCAGTCCCTTAAGTGTCCCACTCTTAATTTCGGCTCAGGTCATGAAGTGGTTCGTGAGACTGAGCCCCACATCAGGCTCTGTGCTCACAGCACGGAGCCTACTTGGGATTCTTTCTCTCCCTCTCTCTCCCTCCCTCTCTCCTTCTCTCTCTCTCAAATAAACTTTAAAAAAAAGATTCTCTCTCCCTCTGCCTCCCTACCCTGCTCACTCTATTATATAAAAGAATTTTAAAAAAAAAGAATTGCTTAGTGTACAGGCTGAATTGTGTGTGACCACCCCCAGCCCCAAAATTAATATGTGGAAGCCCTAGCCCTCAGCACCTCAGAAGGTGATTCTATTTGTAGACAAGGCCTTTAAAGAGGTTTAGGTTAAACCAAGACAGTCTGATTGGGACCAATCCCAATCTGCCATATTTACCAGAAGAAACTAGGACGCAGACAACACAGAAGGAAGTCCATGCAAGGACACAGGGAGAAGGCAGCCATCTGCAAGTCACGGAAAGAGGCCTCAGGAGAAACCAATCCTTCAACACCTTGATCTTGGACTTCCAGCTTCCAGAACCGTGAGAAAATAAATGCCTGGTGTTTAAGTCACCCTTCTGCAGCACTCTGTTATGGTAGCCATAGCAAATTGATACTCTTAGCACCACTGACCACCATCTTGCTGGAGCCAGAGACCATTTGACTGTCCTTAATCATATTTGACTTCTCCACACTCAGTCCCAATTTCCTTTCTAAAGGCATTTTTGGCACTTAGATTCCAGGTTACCTCACTCTAATTTTTCTCTCACCTAATCAGCTGCTACTTCTCAGTCTTCTCCGCTAATATTCCTTATCCTTCTTTCTTCTAAATATCAGAGCCCTAGGCCCAGGCCTCAGCCCTCTTCTCTGTTTAGATCCTCTCTCTGGTCATTCCATCCAATTCTGTGGCTTTAAATATTATTTAAAAGCTGGTAAGTCACACATTTATGTTACCAGCCCCTACCTGTGCCTTTAGCTCTGCACTCAAATATGCAATTGCCCACAAGATTTCCCCCTAGATTTCCAAAGAACATCTCAAACTCAACATGTCTGAAACTCTAATGGCCCATCACATTTAGAATGAAATCCAAACTTCTCATCCCTGCTTGCACGTTTCCTCATGACCTTTCTGACCTCATCTTCCACTGCCCTCCTCCCTCACCACCCTCCAGCCACACTGCTGGCCCTCTATGCACACACTTACTGTTCCTTCTGCCTCTACTACTAGTCACTGGATAGAGCCTCACAGAGCTTACTTACTCCTTTACATCATTCAGGGCTTGGCTCAAAATTCACCTTCTCGACCCACTGTCTCACATATCACTCTCCTAAAGGTTGTAGAACTCAGTACTCTCAGGTTACCCTTACAACATTTTAATAACCTCATACTATAGTGTCAAGCATTATATTAAATGCTTGATATGCATGATCTCATTTAATCCTCAGGACCACCTGGTAGAGACAATCTTATCTCCACTTGCAAATGAAAAACTAAGGCTAAGAGAGGTCAAATCCAAGGTCATAGAGCTTGCACTAAGGTCTGATTCCAAAACTAGTACTCTTAACCATTAGAAACAGCTGCTTCTCACTTTAAATGCTATTCTTAATTATGGACGGTATGGCCTCCAGGCTTGATTGGTTTCAGTTGCACTTGTGTTTGAGCAGCTAAAGTAACTCAGGGGTATCGGTGTGTGTTGGGGAAGGTCTTATTTTCCAAACTGTGGCTTTAAACGTTCAGATAATACAAAATGCAGGTTAAGTAGGGACAAATTCAAACATGGGTCTAGACCTCTGTGGCTTGCTTGTATAGACTTATTAAAGAAGATGAGAGCATTTTGTCCTTAACCTTGTTGGGTTTTTTTAGGCTCAAGTTCTGAGAAGCTATTAAAGCTTTTAAGCTTTAGATTTTTCCTTTAAAAAAAAATCCCATTTCCACAAGGTGATTAGAAACAAAACCCTTACAATAAAGTCCTTAGGAAAAGGTCTGTGTGCTGGTGAAAACAAATATTTATCGAACACCTAATGTCCCAGACACTTTACTGATTTCATTGTCTCTCCAAGTTGGTATTATTTTCCTGCTCTTCCAGTTGAGGACACTGAGGGACTCAGAAGGTAAGTAATGTCCCCATACGGAGCAGGAACCCCCCAGTTTCCTCCTCTTGCTTACCACATGCTCCAAAGTGGTTTTGCCTTCCCAGCATGCAATGTAATTGATTACCTGAGGCCCATTCCATGACTCCTGTTCTCCAGGCTCTGAAATTTGGTTCCATGCTATGGTAAACATGAAAAGTTACTTCCTAGGGACCTATGTGCCTTTCTGGAAGTGTTGCAGAAACCCAAAAGACTGCAAAGGAATTTAAAGTTCTCATAGATCTGTGGGTCTGCTCAGGTAACCAACAGATACCAGATCACACCCAATTCTCAGTTGACACTGTTTCGTTCAAGAACAGTGCTATTCCTCGAGCACAAAAACTCTTCTGCCTTCAGCCTTTGCAGTGGCTCTTCTGGCTGCCTAGGCTACCCTTTCCCCTCATGTCTGCCCTCCTGTTCTGGCTGCTCAAGTGCTACCTCATCAAAGACGCCTGCCTGACCATCCTATGTCCCCACCAGCCTCTCTAACCCTTTACCCAGCTTTGTTTTTCTTTGCAGCACTCATTGCATTATATATTTACTTGCTTATTGTTTCTCTTCCACTAGGTGGAAACTTCTTGATGGCTGAGAGTTTGTTTTGTTCACTACTGAGTCTCTGGTGCCTGGCATAAACTAGGTGCTCATTAAATAATTATTGGAGGCATGAATGGATTCTGTGAATACAATAGACCTGAATGAATGGGTGGATGGGGCTTAACCACTACAGGTCTATGTATTTATGTGTTCCCTCTTCCTGAGCTACAAAGGGAAAGAAATGGCTACTCCTACCAAAGAGGACTAAAGCAGAAGAGGCCCCAAAAGAACAGAAACCAGGGGCGCCTGGGTGGCGCAGTCGGTTAAGCGTCCGACTTCAGCCAGGTCACGATCTCGCGGTCCGTGAGTTCGAGCCCCGCGTCAGGCTCTGGGCTGATGGCTCAGAGCTTGGAGCCTGTTTCCGATTCTGTGTCTCCCTCTCTCTCTGACCCTCCCCCGTTCATGCTCTGTCTCTCTCTGTCCCAAAAATAAAAAAATAAAAAAAAAAAAAAAAAAAGAACAGAAACCAAAAACCCTCCTGCCTCAGATTATCAACATGCTTAGGTCTTTTGCCAAAGCCATGAACAATCTGGACATTTAAGAACGTAAATTAATCTTGCAAAATGTAGTAGATATTTAAGGTAGTTAATTCCAGCAAAAAGAATAACCCAAAAACAAGTTTCCTTAAATAGGAAGACCATGTAAGTGGTGTACAGCTTATGTAAGTACCAATCATATTATCTGCATCATCCTTTTAAGAAGAGCAGAAAGACACATTCTACTCAAGCTGTCCCCATAATAGAGCAATTCATGGCTACAGACCCCACCCGGGGCTGCCTCTGGCACATGGCAACAGTTGGGCAGTGACCCAGAAGTAGGCATGTGAGTGAAGAGTTAGCTTTGGCAGCAGGAGTTGTAGAAGACCTGACCTGCACTCACACAGGTAGCCACTGCAACTGCCCTTTCACCCGGTTGGGTCTACCCCACGTAACTGGTCCCTAGGGCTTTGCGGCTCCCTAGGGCTGGGATGGTGTATACAGGGACATTCTGTATCATGTATCCAGGCCATATGTATTAAGGATGTGATTAAGGATAATCATCATAAGGATGATTCCCTTTCTGCTCTGCAGCTAAGTTTTAATACAGTTTAAAATAATTGAGTACTTATTTGTGCATTCACCTAAAAACTAAGAAGCCTTTAAATTCAGGACTTTAGAGGAACTGGAGAGAGCACTGTGTGTCTGGGAGACTGTCATCGATCACTCATAATCCAGCCTATGCCACCACAGCCCCAAGGGCTCTTCTCCCCAAATACTGGCTGCTGAATGGGCTAGGCCCACCTCCCTTCTCCTTTCTGGTGCCTCAGCCAGAACACAGGCTCTTTTCATTTTGAGGATTTTGTTTCTAATCACCATGTGAACATAGGTAGGATATAGGGTTAAAAAAAAAAACGAATATGCAAGAGTTATAAGGTTCCAGGGGCTGGGAAAGCTGTTAACACCTATGGCCCTGGTATCATTTCTCACTTCTTCCTGAGATGGTAAGGGCATCCCAGTTAGATTTGTTTTCTGTTTTTTTATTTCAGAAAGTAGAGCACCAAACCTCTGGCTTCCTTCTGTTTCAGGCTTTCTGGAGACCATGAGAGACCCTTTCTTTTCTTCTCTTAGAACAGATTTCACTGGAATTCCAAGTGATTGCTCTTCTAAAATGCAATTAAACAAAAACTCTTCTGTCTTTCCCAGACACTTGACAGCATGCTGGATGGACGATACAAGCCCAACAGGCTGCATTTGCTGATGGACCGATTGTAAATTGCCTGAGCGGACTTCACTTTCAGACCCTCCTCAGTATAGACTGGGCAACTTGTTGCTTTATTGTTCTGAGCTTGCCCTGAGTAGCCACCCAGTGGGGTTCTCCATCTGTGGCTTGATAGGAAGCAACATTCTTTAGCAGCCTTGAAGCAACTGGCAGGGCAATGGCCACAGCCTGCCTTTGTAAGCAGGAGGCAGGGGCATTAACTGTATTGTTTCTGGATGTTGGCATAAATGTGGCCCTGCCCTGTGGTCCTTCACAACAAAACTTGAGGTTGAATCCCTTTTGTTAGGGTAGATAAGGGAGTGTATTGAGCTCCATGGAAAACAGACAGGAGGACTCTGACAGATGGGGAAAGGGTCACCCCCACAGCAGGGAGTCAGCCTGGACGTGGGTACTATAGCAACCTGCTGAGAATTATCCTGCCTATTAAAGGATGGTTGGATTCACTGGGTCTGCCCAGGCAGGGAACCTGGCTGGGTCTTTGTCAGCAGACAGACGAGAAGCTGGTGTGCAGCTGTGTGATTTGACAGTTTGGTTGTATTCAGACAGCTCTATGTTGTGGAGATGACATTACTCCTGGGTCTGACCGCATGCATCTATGTAAACCAGTGGCATACCCGAGGAGGGAGTCAGTGGGAGCAATCCACTCCCGGTGCAGACAGTAAGCAGAAAATTTCTGTGTGTGTGCTTGTCTGTAGAAAATTTTCAAACAATAATAAAACTAAGTAAAAGTCAGTTTGCTTTTTATTATTTTCATGCTCCAACAGTTCCAAACAATGCACAGGGATAGAATACTTCTCCCTCATAGGGGCAGACTTCTCCCACACCCCCTCTCTCACCCCCTTGGTACGCTACTGGGATAAACAAGCACCGGGTGGGGAGATTACAAATCAGTGAGAGGGTAAACAGAAAGCAAATGACCCCTGAGATAAGAAGTTTTTTTTTATCCCCCAAATTCTACTTTGTGGAGTTTAGAGAAGGTTGATCTGTCTGCCAGGGGCCTTCCTATTGTTTAGCTTTGCGTTTTGGTTATCTATTGCTGCTTGTAAAACCATGCCAACATTTAGTGCCTTAAAACAACAGTCATTTATTTGTTTGTGATTCTGCAGTTTGACAGGGCTCAGTGAGGATGGCTCATCGTTGTTCCCTGTGGCGTCTGCTGGAGTTGGAACTTCCTAGAGGGCTTTTTCACCCCTATGTCTGGTATCTCAGGTACCATGAGCTAAATAATCTAGGGGCTGGCCAGGCATGTCTCTCTTTCCATGTGGCCTCTCCACATAACTATATGCTTGGGTTTCCTTGCAGCATGGTGTTCTCTTCTTATGCGGTAGCAGGCTTTCCCCAGAATGCAAAGCAGAGGTTGTCAGATTTGCTTAGTGTCTGGTCTTAGACATGCTAGAAACATTATGTCTGCCACATTCTATTGGTCAAGGCAGTCACAGGTCCAGCCCAGATTCAAGGGGAAGAAAAACAGTCTCCACTTCATGATGCAAGAAATATTATTGTGACCCTCTTTGGAAGCATCATCTACCTCACATTGTTTTCTCCATCATAACAAAGTATTGTATGCTTTCACATTTTGCCTTTAACAGTGATAAACCTTATCAGATTGGAAAAGGTAGGTCTCAAATTACGAATTAGACCTTTAGAATTATCGTGCCTTTATTCTGAATGGGAAGATGGTCTCTTCATGGATTCCTAAGGAGCAAGAGTTTATGGAGCTCCAAAGATAGCAATGATATTAGAAAATATTGGGGTGAGCCTGATTTGCCAAAACCTAAAATCTAAAGCACACTCAATTCCATGAGATTGTCCAATCCAAGTTACAGCCTCAGTCTACCTCCTGAGGAAAGTTCAAATGGCCACCTTATTTTTGTTATTACTTCTGGGTATCAGAAAATCCCCTGAACTTTGAGTTACATCCTTTAAAACCAGGATTCTTGTGAGAGTCAGAATGGTGAGAGCCCTTCAGACACTGTATGATTATATCTGTGAGCAGTTGCTATAAATTTCGCCCTGGGTCAGAGAATTGCATCTCAGTCCAAACAGGAACCAGGAGAGAAGAGATGCATCAACATGACTCCCTTGTCTCTGCCAGACACAGTTAATCCATCCATCTGCATACAGAACTTTGATTTGGAAAGCATCTGTTGGCTCACCCTTTCATTCTCTTCTCACTATAAATAACCGGTGAGCAGGTAGGCCCCATGTGAATGCCAACGGTATGCAGGTATGACAACAGTAAGAGGTCAGAGCTTCCGTGGGTCACTCTCGAGCTTGGATGCAGAGCCTAGGGAAGAAGCAGCTCTCCACGCTCCCCTCCCTCCAGGGTTCTTCAAGTCTGCTGGAGCAGAAGCCCGGCCAGATCACTGACCTCACTGCCTTCAGGTTTGGTCTCATGGCCTCTTCTGCTCTGCCTGCCTGCAGGTTGAATCCTGAGCCTGCAGGCAAGTTCGGTCAGCTCCCAGTGTCAGTCACCACAGGGTGCTGGGGCCTGGCTCAAAAAGGAGGCTAAGGGGGCCAGCATCCCCTGTACCTAGAACCAGACTTTCCTTCCCAAGAAGGCCAAGAAGCGGGTCTGGAGCTGCCTTTACAGAGCCATGTCTAAGGCTTTACCCCTATATTGGCCTGAACAGGCCTCTTGGGGTCTCTGGCCTCCATCACTCTCAACGCCTTTTTTTTTCTTTTTTTTTTCTGCTCACAGCAAAAACTGCTGTGTCCCTCAGTGCCCCAACCCCTTGGCCCCTGCCCCCTTACTGGGGCAGACGGGCCACTGGGGTCGGGCTCTTCCTCTCACCTTTCCCGTTCTCCTCACACTCCCGCGGGTTCCCATTTCTGTTCGCCCCCAGGCCCGCCTGGCCTCCCCTCCCCTCCCAGTGGCCCCAGTGCCGGCACCCACCCCCTCACACCCTTCTCGCCCTCCCTTCCGCTCGCCCCTCTTCTCGCCCCTCGGCTTTTGTTGCCCGGGCTTGTTTCTAACTTGAGAGCGTCGCCCGGCTCGGCGCCAGGTCACGTGCGTTAGTGACAACCTCTCGCAGGGCGGCCCCGGGCCCCCCGCGCCGCCGATTGGTGGGATCGGGCCTGGCGCGGCCCCGGGGCGGGGCGGCCGGGCGGGCGGGCCCGACGGGCGGGCGCAGCGGCCGATCAGCTGTTCCGAGCGCTGCACAACAACAAAAGGAGCGAGACGGGAGGCCGGCGGCCAGCCGCTCAGCACCACGACCGCCGGACCTGCCCCGCGCCCCGCGCCCCGCGCTCTGCGCCCGCCGGCCGGGGAGCCGCAGCTACCTCAGCAGAGCCCCGCGCCCGTGCGCGCCGGTCCCCTCCGAGCGGCGCGCCCGCTTCCCTCGCCGCCGGTCCCCGCTGCCGGTGGGGCCCACGTAAGTGCGGGCGGGGCCGGCGCCCCGGGCCGCTCTCTCCCGCCGTCCCGCGGGCCTCGGGCCGGGCACCCTCCGCGCCTCCCGCCTCCTCCCCTGGCGGCGGCCGGCCCGAGGCCCCGGGTGCGGGCGGAGGCGGACGAGCCCGGCGCTGGGCGGCGGGTGGGTGTTCAGTTTCTGTCTCCTCCCGCGAGCTTGGCCTGTTTTCTTGGCCGCGGCGGGACCTCCTCCTCCCCTTACTCCTCCTCCTCCTCCTCCTCCTCCTCCTCCTGCTCCAGCACTCGGCCGTTGGACTGGCGTCGGGGGCTGCGGGAGGAGCGACCTCGGCGCCCCGCTCCGCCGGCCCGGCGGCCCTGCGCTCCTCGCCTCCTCCGCCAGCCCTCGCGACACCGGCTCGCTCCCGGTAGCACCAAGGGTCCTGCGGCGCCGGGGAACCCCCCTTTCTTGCCCGGCGACCAGCGCCTGAGTGTCCCAGGTGTCCGCCTGTCCGCCGCATGTCCCCTGACCCTGCCTGATCTTACACATCACTATATGAGATTGCACCTGTGGAAAGGACACTGCACTTGCCCGTCAGGAGTAAAATCCTAATCGTTTTGGTCGCTGACGCCGATTGGGACCTTACTCTGTGCCAGATACGACATCGAGGGCTTTACGTGCATTATCTCCGTTGCTCCTCGCAGAGACCCTCTGAAGTAGGCTTTATTATCTTGTGGATAGGAAACCCGAGGCCCAGAGAGATTAAGTTATTTTACTCGAGGCCACACAGCCAATTAAAAGGAAACGGTGTTTTCTCTTTCAAAGTTGCAGATGAATTTATATGTGGGCATGCCTCATTTTGTATTGTATTTCGCAATTACCTCTTTCGTCATCTTATGTGCCAATTCCAAATTAGAGTGGGTTAAGGAAGAGCCCCTTTCCATCTGTAACTTCCAAGAACTTGGGCATTTGTTGGTAAAAGAGCCTTTTCTGAATGCAGAGTAGTTTCCGAAAAGGGGAGGAGAAAGTGACCCATAGGGTCATTGAACAGTCCTAATAATGAGGTACCCCCAGATCCTGAAATCATTTGCGTGGTAATTGAAATACATTTTTCATTGCAGATGTGAAAATCCCGGGGAAGCTTTTGATTTTTAAGTCACAGCCACTATCATTCTGAATGTGCAGCATAATTTTTAAGAGCTCCTATCTGGAACCAAGACCTCATTAATTTATATGACCAAGGTCTCTTTTGTTTTTTCATCCCATCTTTTGTTCTTTTCTGTGAATGCTTGCTTGCTCACTCAATTGTTCCCTCCTGTTTCTCTTGGGAATGGTCCTACTTTCAAAATTTGAGGTTAACAGGCTAGGAGTTACCGCTTATTGCTGTCTTTGTCCACTGGCATTCAGCCTTCAGGGCAGACAGTAGTGGGTCCCTGAGAGGAAAAGCTCCCCATGACCAGTTGAATAGGCGGAGTAGGAGTGGAGCAAGCAAGGGCAGCTTTCTTGGCTTGGTTTTTCTGCAGTTTAAAATCAATTTTAAATTGAATGAGCGTATTTATTTTTCTAAAATAGGGAGGGTGGGATATAAAGAGAAAAATCATTTTGAGGCTGCTTTTCAGTGAAGACGTGTTAGTTCAGCCACCTGATATTTCGAAACTGTCAAGAAGCCACAACTGTACACATAGTTCGAAGTTAGATCATCAAAGTTGTGGTTTTTTTTTTTTTTTTTTTAATTTAAAAATGTTGTTTTTGGAGCCGCCTACTGGCAGCCAAAACCAACTGAAAAGCACTGTTCTCTGAAATTCATAGAGCCCGAGTTGAGGCTGGAAGGAGCCTGAGCAAAATGATGTGCAGGGAAAAGCAAGACACTTGGAACCACACAGACTTATGCTCTATTGCTGGCTCCACACCTGACCAGCTCTATCACTCTCAAGCAAGTTACTTAATTTCTGAGCCTAGTTTCCTTATTAGTAAAATGTGACAAATAAGTACCTCAACTCACTGTTATATATCACAAGTATTCAGTAGATTGTAGCTGTAATTATTATATAAACAGTTTGTAGATAAAGGCATTCTGACCCAAAGGTGCTAAATGGCTTACAGTCACACAGCTGGCGTGGAATGGAGTTAAATATTCCAAGTTATATTTCATATTCTGAGTTAATACTTAACTGGCTGCCTGCTATGTGGCAGGCTCTATTCTAAGGGATACACACTTAATCCTCACATTGGCACTATCTTCTCCATTTTAGGGATGAAAAAACTGAGGCACCAAAAGGTTACTAAATATCTTAACTTCATACAAGTTGCAAGTAGCGTAGCCAAGACTTCATACACAGCAGGGTAACTCCAGAGCCACACTACCTGTTGGTTGTTTGCCTGTCTCAAAAATAAGATAAATTATACTAACAAGCTCTTCTAGACTAGCAACGCCTTTTCTGAGTTCTCGAACTAGAATGCTCTTCCTCTTAAGTATTAAACTTAAAGGTATTAAACCACCTTTCTGCCCACTGAGCATTTCTAACTCATGTAATAATATGAAAAACATTAATGATAAAATGTTAAGTAACAAAGCAGGAAACAGCATTGTGCCTTCACTAGACTTTATGGTAAAAAGAAACCTTATGTGTAGAAGAAGCTAGAAGGAAATGCATAATACACCAACAGTGATTGTAACAAGGCAGTGGAATAATTGTTTTCCTTATTTATTTTCCAAACTTCCTATAATGTAGTTAATTTTATAAGGAAAAAGACGTGTGTGTGTGTGAGAGAGAGAGAGAGAGAGTGAGTGAGTGTGAGTAAGTGAGTGAGTGAGACAGGGACAAAGCTGCCTTCTTAAAATGCTGGTGCCCAGATACTTTGTTTCTTTTCTCCACTGGGATGAAACTGCCCTGGCAGGTTGGCTGAGGTTGGTTAGTTATCGTGTGGAAAGCTTGCACATGCCTCAAACAGCAGTACTACCTTACCAGTCTTCTTTGCCCCTCCCTCTTTGCTGAATTCCAGAATTTTATTTGTAAATTTGTCCTCTTAGGACAACTTCTTTCTCTGGAATTTTCATTTTAGTTTTATCCATTGCCCTAGAGTTGTAAATATCAACAAGTCCACAACAGGGGTGACTGGCTGGCTCAGTCCAGTAGAGCATCCAACTAGATCTCAGGATGAGTTTGAGCCCCATGTTGGGGGTTTACCTTTTAAAAACTTAAAATTTTTTAAAAAGTCTGTGACATGTAGTGAGGAGTGAAGTCTGAAGTTCTGCTTTGACTTACGGCTTCACATAGAACCAGGCCCATCAAGAGCCTCCATTCCCGGGCAGGAGCCAAGGTGAAGAATAGCAGAGACTGGAGAGGGACGGTCCCTGGGTCGTCAGCAGGATAGGCTCTCAAGATTCTGGAGAGATTTTTCTAGAACTGCATTGTCCAGTATAATATGTAATGTGAATTACAGGTATGTTTGAATTTTTTAAAATATTTCTTTATTTTGAGAGTAGAGGGAGGGGGAGGGGCAGAGAGAGGGGGGGAAAGAGAGAATCCCAAGCAGGCTCCATGCTATCTGTGCAGAGCCTATGTGGGGCTTCAACTCACAAACTGTGAGAACCTGAGTCAAAAAACAAGAGTTGGCTGAGCCACCTAGGCACCCTGTTTAAATTATTGAGCTATCTTACATTCTTTTTGAGGGGGTATTAAGTCTTTAAAATATACTCTGGTAGGGGCGCCTGGGTGGCTCAGTCAGTTGAGTGTCCAACTTCAGCTCAGGTCATGATCTCATGGTCCGTGAGTTCGAGCCCCGCATAGGGCTCTGTGCTGACAGCTCAGAGCCTGGAGCCTGCTTCTGATTCTGTGTTTCCCTCTCTCTCTGCTCCTCCCCTGCTCACACTCTGTCTCTCTCTCAAAAATAAATAAAGATTAAAAAAAAATTTAAATATACTCTGGTATATATTTTAACCTATATCACATCTTAATTCACATGTAAAAATTTCATTGGACATGCTTAATCAATTGTTCTGAACATACTTGAAATTTTTCCAAGAATAGCTCAATTGTCAACTTCCAAATTTGAATTTTAAATGGGTTAAAATTAAATAAAATTTGAAATTCGGTTTTTTGGTCATACAAGTCATATTTCAAGTGTTCATCCACCCAGGGTGCCTTGCAGCCACCTCATGAACCGTTCTAGCATGTTGGGGTCTCTCCCGACAGCTCCTTTTCCTTTGTGATACCTACAGAAAGCAGGATAAAGGAACTTTGCATAGTTAGCCCAACCCCACTTCTTCATTGTGCTAGAGGTCTGTGGAGAGAGTAAAGATGTGATCCATTTTTCCAGTGGTAAGACTGAGGCTCAGGAGGGCTAAAATTGTTTAGTCTGAGCCACCTGTGGTAGAGGGAAAGCCAGAACCCCCTACTGCTGGGGCCCAGGCCAGCACTCCTTCCCTAAGACGACTCTGTGTCCTGCCCGCAGGCTTCAAAAGGTGTGTCATGTAAATACCAGCTCTGACTCAGGACAGATGAGAATGAGCTCTTCCCTTGCCTGGCTGGGCTCCTGAATACTCTGCCCACCCACGGATGGTTGCTCTTGCAGGAAATAGGGGATATCTTAAGGCAGCCACTGACTTCAGGAAACCAAAAGAAGATTGACTTGTGCTGCCCTGTGGAAAGTTCCTCCAGAGACACCTTTCCTGTGGCAGAATTGTATATGTTCCAGGCGTAAGCTGGCTTCCATCACATGGGTTTGGAGCTGGAGCTAGAGGAGCGCAGTTTGCAGTCAGGAACCTGCAGCTAGCTGCCCGACCACCGTGGCCCCAGCATTGTTCTCTGCCTTCTCGCTGCCACCTAACTGGCCTGGGCCCTGTTAAGTTACCCTGATGTGACATCGCTCTTGGGGGACACGGTGCTCACTCAGGATGAGCAGGGGTTTTCTTGTGAGGTGCTCTGCTTCCTGCCCAGCAGCTCTACCTTCCTAGCTGATGCAGGGCCTGCAGTCAGCCCTATACTCTGGAGAATTGGGATTATTCTCTCAACTATTTCAGCAGACACAGAATTGTACTTGGGACCAATGTATGCCTTTGTAATTTAAGATAAGGGGGGATTTTTTAAGTATCTTTTTTTCCCTCCTCACTTACGTGTTCAAAATCTTTACTTATGTCAGAACTTGTGGTAGCTCATCACCTACACCACAGTAGTAGGTCCAGCAAACTACACAAGCCCACTTTTCTCCTAATTTCTTTTACATGGAACATAAAGCTGAATTTGAATTCTGTACTAGAGCTCCAGCCTTCATGGTTTGGCCCTGCTGCTTTCCAGAAGGCTTTCAGGAAGACTGGTTATGCAAGTAACATTTCCTGTTGACTCTCTTTTAATAATTAATGGCTGATGATGATGGATTGTGACCACAACAGTGCTCAGATGTCATTTATTTGAACACACACTCGTAGTATTACACATTCGTAGTAGCATGCCAAACAGTTGTAGCACTCCCATTTGCACATAAAGAATTCAACCAAGAATCTCATCAAATACAGATTGTAACTACATGTACTGCTAAAAATGATGATTGTTTGAAAGTGAAGAAGGGTCGTGGCGCCTGGGTGGCTCCTTTGCTTGAGCATCCAGCTCTTGATTTTGGCTCAGGTCATGATTTCAGAGTCGTGATATCAAGCCCCGCATCAGGCTCTGTACTGAGAGTGGAGCCTGCTTAAGATTCTGTCTCCTTGCTCTCTGCCCCTCCCCCACTCATGTGCATACACATGCTTGCGTGTGTGCTCGCCTTCTGTCTCTCTCTCTCTCTCTCTCAAAATAAATAAATAAATAAATAAATAAAAGAAAGTGAAATGTCAAGAGTCTGAAGTTAGATTCAAGGCTGATGCTGGTGAGAAAGAGTATCATTTAGGAAGATGCTTTTCACTATCCCTGGATGGTCTCATCTACTCATGGTTTCTGTCACTCCCTTTTGTTGACAACTCCCAAATCAGTGCCCCCAGCTGAGACCATGCCCTTGAACTCCAGAGCCCTATATCTAGCAGTCTACTAAACATCTCCAGGTTCATGACTTGCAGATTCCCAAATTCAGCTTGTCCAAGATGCCCAGCCTATGCCTTCTGCAGTATGCCTCTTCCACTAAATGGTCCCACCATCTCCCCAGTTGGCCAAGCCATAAACCTGGGTCATCCTTGACTTTTCATTTCTGGCTTACATGGTCCTATAGGATCTGTTTCCTGCTTAGCACCCCTAGCGCGCTCTCACACCTGTCCATCTGGATCTTCAGCCATACAGAAGCTGCCACATTCTCACTCATCTGCAGGTTTCCGGTGTTCCTTCTCCCCCTTCCTCCATTCTTGATCTTCTCAACCACTCCAGGTCAAAGTAATTTACTGCAGGAATCCTTCCTGACGTCTACCTGTGTAGATATGAGGAACACTCAGTACTTTTTCCATGGCATTCATCACATTACCTGTCTTCCCCTGTGCTTAGCACTCTGCTTGATGCATGATACGTACTCAGTAAATATTTGTAGAATAATAGTTGACACTGACTGAGAATTTGTGCCAAGTGCCTTGCTAAGTAGGTTGCCTGCATTATCTCATTTCACAAGAGTGGGGTCAGGGAGACCATCTAGGAGGTGGTGATTGGCAAAGTCCAAAGGGACACCAGATTGGTTTCAACTAGGATAAAAGTGGTGGCAAGAAGTGGGCAGATTTGAGGCACGTGCTCAGCTAGAGTCAACAGGACTTGGTGAGAATTTGGTTGAGGGGTTGGGTAGGGAGTGGAAGGAGTCAAGGGTAACTGCTGGGTGCTGCTGCTTCTCCTTGCTGAGAAGAGAAAGAAGGACAGTGTAAGTTTGTGGGGAAATAATTAAAAGTTCTCTTTGGTATGTATTAGGATTGATATGCCTATCAAGTAACCAGGGAGAAATGGATATATAAATCTGGATTTCTGGAATAAGATCAGACAAGCCTGGAGTTCCTCGTTTAGAACTCACAGAACTCCATGAGGTAGAACTATTGCCAGCTGAAGTAGTGTAACTTCCTAACTCGCGCAGAGCAAAAGCAGCAGAGACGGCATTTGAACCCAGGCACACTGACTACAACACCTTCCTGCTTGCCACCACGCGGTGAATGGTTTCCAGTTCTAGTTGCTGTCGTCCTCAGTTTTCTATGGCATAAATTTCCCTGTGCCAGCTGTAGAAATTGTTTTGAAGGCCAAATCATGCTGTACCTACTGATTTTAAATGGAATTGGGTCTGCTTGCAGCCCTGTAGAAGAACAGAACAGAAGAGAAAATGAGCCAGGGAAACATGGCAGACATCTGGCCCTGCTGCAGCCTTCCTTTGGCAGCTTCGGGGCAGTTGAATATCATATAGCAAGACCGTTAGTATCTAGTTTTTCTCTTCTTACAGGAAAGGAGTATGTCACCTTGAAATACATAATTCAGATTGATCCCTTATAAAAGCACAGATGTGGAAAAGAGCCTTTCATTTCACATGTAAGATGTTCACAGGTTGCATTGAGAACTCAATTCATAATGGTTTATAGATGAAAGGTACTGCATTTCTTGTGTTTGATGCCTGCTGGAAGGGAACGGCTGTAACTGTAGACTAAGGCATGAGCTTTCTTCTAGAGGGGTGTGCACGTGTGTGTGTGGGCACATGCTTTTGAAACCACACACACATATTATATAAATATATACTGATTTGAAATAACCTTCTTTTCCTGTTTTATTTTAGGGATAATGATTCTTCTTGCTTCCCACCTAAGTTGAATAAGCACCTCGTGCACTTTAATCTCCTGTCGTGCCATCAGGCTGACTGAAGACAGTGTTTTGAAATCTCAGCTATAAAGACATCCCGCCAAAGTCTCAATCTTGCCTTAACGATGTTCCAGAGACTGAATAAAATGTTTGTGGGCGAAGTCAATACTTCTTCCAATCAAGAACCAGAATTTAGTGAGAAAGAAGATGATGAATGGATTCTTGTTGACTTCATAGGTAAGGTATTCTCAGCAGTTAATCATCACAGCAAAAATGGAAACTCTTGCATCTGAGTTTTTGCAGAAGTAAACCAGTAACTCTGAAGGTTTTTAAGCCTTTAAAGTAAATAAGCAAGAATTTGTCTAAAATAATTGCAGGAAACATCCTGTGCCAGATAATCAGTCAGTGAAATTGATTGACGTCAGATCTTCCAGTTTTGCAACTCTCATACCCTGCTCAGATCAGATGCACTTTAATAGGAAATCCTTGTAACCCACATTGCTCATCATGTTTACTTTAGCAGGATAGAAAAATCGTCTCCTGCAAAGCCACCGTAATACATCTGATGCAGTGATACACCACACATACACACACACTAGGTGCTCAGAAGTTCTTTTATAATCATTGAGTGAATGTAGATGCTTTTGTGTCTGACCTAAAAGAAAGGAGAAATGTGAACATCAGCTAACAGTATCATCTCTTCTTTTTCTGTGCTCTCAATCTGCTGTCACTGTGATGCCCGTCCTCCCGTGGGACTTCACCAACGTATGTGGACTGTGATGTAGACACTTGCACTGGTTTCTCAGCAGCAGAAGATGAAGAAGAAGACATCAGTGAAGAGTCACCTACTGAGCACCCTTCAGTCTTTTCCTGTTTACCTGCATCTCTTGAGTGCTTGGCTGATACAAGCGATTCCTGCTTCCTCCAATTTGAGTCCTGTCCAATGGAGGAGAGCTGGTTTATCACCCCTCCCCCATGTTTTACTGCAGGTGGATTAACCACTCTCAAGGTGGAAACCAGTCCTATGGAAAACCTTCTCATCGAACATCCCAGCATGTCTGTCTATGCTGTGCATAACTCCTGCCCTGCTGTCAGTGAGGCCAGCTGTGGGGCTGATGAATTTCATAACCCAAGTAGCCCCAGGTACGTTGTAAGTACAGCTGACCCTTGTACAACGTGGGTTTGAACCGCATGGGTGTACTTATACACAGAGTTGTTTTTCTTTTTTTCTTTTTTCTTTTTTTTTTTTTATGAACACAGTACAGTACTGTAAATGTATTTTCTGTTCCTTATGGTTTTCTTAACATTTTCTTTTCTCTGGCTTACTTTATTGTAAGCACACAGCAGGTAATACATATAACATGCAAAATATGTGTTAATTGGCCGTTAATGTTATTGGTAAGCTTCCCAGTCAGCAGTAGGCTATTCGCAGTTAAGTTTTTGGGGAGTCCAAAGTTGTACATAGATTTTGAACTGCACAGGGGCTGGTGCCCCTAACCCCTGAGTTGCTCAGGGGCCAACTGTATTTTATTCTGTCCATGGGCAGTCTGTTCGGCATGCATTTTATTTGTTTCTACTACAACTTGAAGCTAATTTTTTAGAAGATGCAGAGTAATATTAGAGATTTATGAAGGCATGTCTATAGTGCACAAGGTAGTAGGTGGTATAAAAAAAAGTGTTCATTTTACATTTTCAAAAAAATTCATTAGAATACAGCCCCAATTATATAATGCAGAACTGTTGCATTTATAGTACTCTGCTGGTTGGGGCGGCTGGGTGGCTCAGTCGGTTAAGTGGCCGGCCGACTTCGGCTCAGGTCATGATCTCACGGTCTGTGAGTTCGAGCCCCGTGTCGAGCTCTGTGCTGACAGCTCAGAGCCTGGAGCCTCCTTCAGATTCTGTGTCTCCTTCTCTCTCTGCCCCCACCCCTCCACTCTCTGTCTCTGTCTCTGTCTCTCAAAAATAAATAAACATTATACACACACACACACACACACACACACACACACACACACCCGTACTCTGCTGGTGACCAGAAAGAAAAGACTAGCATTTCTGCTAAGTGTCTTAGAATATAACTCTGGCATTTTATACACTGAGTTATTTGGTGTATCAAATTCAACAAGAATAGTATATCTTAAAATAAAACTCTTATTTTCTTCCAAGTGGTCTTAACTGGGTTGCATCAAATGTCACTTAACCTCAAAAACCTGGCAGATCTCAACTATGAGTTTTCTGTCTTACGGAGGAAAGGCTTCATACCCAAACAATACTTTTTTGTTGTGTGGAGTTCAAGGGGTCTGAAAGGCTCTGTTTGAATGGCAGATGGGTTGAGGGCTTGGAAAGGTTCAGGGAGAGAGTACCTTGTCAATAAAGATTGACATGTTCCCAAGCAAACTTACAGAAATACTGTCACCTTTATCCAGCGAGCATTTTCAAGATTGCTCCCACCTGCTAAAATAAAGTCTATGGCCTTGTTAATCAGCTCGAATTCTGGCTAGTCATGATGCATGGTAGTGAGCTGTGCCTGTGGTATTACGATGTTTTGGTGATGTTGGTACCGACTTAATTCTCTAAATACCTGTCAAGGCTACAGGTGAATTGGAATCTTTGGAGCAGCTCAGAATGTTCCTGTAGTTAGTCCTGTAGTCCAAAGGGCCTCTTTTTAGATTGTCCAGGCTCTACCTTGACTAACTGGATCATTGTATATATCTTCTACTATTTCCTGTTTGCCAGATAATAAGCAAAACCCAGGCAGCTCATTAATTTAACTTTACCAGAGTTTGCTGCACTCATAAGTCTTAATATTGTAGATAACCTCATCATCTTCTATGAGGATAAACATATCCTTTACCAAATTGAAAAATAATTTGCTTATATAGTTACCCAGGCTTTGTACTGGGTAAGATCTTTGATGGGAAATGTTACTTTAACTGGCACTTTGTTCAATGCTGTAAGTTTATCAAGAGATCAGTGTCTCAGGCATTTCAACAAAAATTTAAAATGAGATTTTTTAGACATGGTATTGATTAAATTGCCATATAGTCTATTCAAATTAATTTCTTCACTTCTTAGAAATCCTTCCCACCTGGTTCTGATCTCACCTCTGTGGAATTGGACTCAAGAGTTTCCCATGATTAATAGTCACTATAAACTTACTGGGATTTGTGTACTTACTTCTCAGTGTTTAAAGCATGTGTGTATGTATATACAGCACTTTATAAATAACATTATTACAGAAGCAGTACATATGCATTGCAGGAAGTTAGAAAATGCAAATATGTAAAAATTAAAAAATTTAAAAAGACACTTGTACTACCTAGAGATGGATGCTGTTAACACCCTAGAGTGTATCCTTCCAGGTGGTTTTTTCTCTATATGCCCACAAGTTTGTACATGCATGCACACACACACACATTTTTAACCTAAAGGGATCAAGTTGTATATACTTGTATATAGTTGTGTAATCTGCTTCTTTAGGCAATGGTCTCCACCTTTTTTTTTCCCAGTAAAATTTCATTTCATCTACTACCCAAACTATACTCTGTTTTCTGCACCAGAGCCCAGAATATTTCACCTAGTTTTGCCCAGACAAGCATCCAGTTCAAGACCATGCGCTGCATCTGGTTGTGTGTTTGAGGTTTTGATGCAGTCATTATGCTCATTGTCTGTATCTTGTTTGTTTTTATATCTTGTTATATGTTTTGGTATAACATGTAAGAAAGTTAAATAAATACGTGCTTTTCCATATATATAGGATCAAAAGAATACCCTTAACTTCATATGAATTCTTTCTGAACATAGGAAAGTACTGCAAACTATCTTAGTTTTATAAAAACTAAATGTTTTTAACATCTTTATTTCTGGATTTCAAATTCTTATTTACAAAAGCCCACTAAATCAAGATAGATCAGGTGTTACCAACATTAGGATGGCTATGTAGTAAATATCTGTATTTTCTGAGCAGGAAACAAATCATGTCTTTCAGAAGTTAGATTGCTTCCATCCTGTCTATCCTTGGGAATATTACCATAAAGCATTATATAAAGCATGTAAGAATAAGGTGCTTCATAATTACTGTAGATGGGCTTCAGAGTGTGTGTTTTATTGCATTTTGACCTTTATAAGTATTGTTTATGAAGGTTTATGTGCTATCATAATCTCAAGTAATACATGTGCCTTTAATGACCCATAGTAAGCCAGTTTTAATATAGAAAATGCACCATGTCCTAACAGTAAAATTAAGTAGCATTTTAAATCTTACTAGTGATTTAATAGTTCACCATTTAACATTTGTAGGGCCAGGAAAAGCTGCTTATAAGACTCACTGGCACAGAGTAAGTATATTCCCTTTGAGACTGTGTGATATGTGTTATCAGTCTGAACAGGAAGGTTAAGAACTCAAAATGCCCACCTTTTAAAAACTGCTCTCTTTGTATTAACTTCTTTCTATTATTTTCTTAATGTGATTCCCTTTAATTCTACTATTTTTTTTAAAAATCTTTAAAACATAATAGCATTTTCCTCTAGTGATTATAGCCACAATTTATAACTGCCCATGTTGTGTAAAATAACCCTAAAACTCTTAAAACTCTTCATGTTATGTGTTAATTTAGTTTACATCTATCCTATTAAATTAGCTTTTAATATATAAGACAGATAATAACCACATGGTTTGTAGCCGGATTTTAAGATATGTTCTCCTCAGGTCTTTGTAACATTTCTATGCAAATGCCATTCCAAACTGTGCCCTGTTGTGATATAAATTTTATAGTAAGCAGGTAGCTTTTTATCTATAAAAATGTTAAATGAGTAGAATTTTCTATGCATGTTTCTATTACATAGAGACCTGCAGCTTATTTCCTGGAACTGTTACTTAGAGACAGAAAACGTGTGAAGGTGCAGTTAGCATAGTTCACCAGTGTCAACCTGCTTCATAACAGTCTTTGGAGTAAGACCTGTACTAGAATCTTGGTTGTATGAGGTAGTAGTTGTGACTTTATCGTTGTTGAGCCTCAGCTTCCTGATCAGTAAAATTTGAGAATTAATATGTTTTCCTTTTAAGATTATGTCAAGAATTAAATACATTATATTTGCAAATACAGATATGCAGTAAATGTTAGTTCTCCTCACAGAAAAACTTATCTAATGCTGCATAATTGAAATTCATTCAAAATGTAAAGCACTTTTTAAAAGACAGTCTACTTAATCCCCCCCAACCCCCGCTGTGGATTATATGGCATATTTCTGTGAAAAGGTGGTTTCTCCTTTCTAACATTATCAGTCATTGTGGTTACAAAATATAAACTTGTCTGTCAGCCATCAGACAGTAAGATCTCTTTCAACCACAAATCAGTGTGGCAAATTGAATCACTAAGTAACTTCTTCAAGTTCATGAATAACGTACTCTGTTACTGAATGCATCCTCGTGTTTTTCTGTTTCAGAGTGGAAGCTCAGGATGAGATGGGGCAGCACATTCACTGCTATGTTGCAGCTCTTGCTGCTCATACAGCTTTTCTGGAACAACCCAAGAGCTTTCGCCCTTCCCAGTGGATAAAAGAACATAGTGAAAGACAGTCTTTAAACAGAAATAGCCTTCGTCGCCAAAATCTTACCAGGGACTGCCACTCTAGGCAAGTCAAGCACGGTGGCTGGGCCGTCCATCAGCCCTGCCCACGTCAGTACAATTACTAAGAATTTCAAGGTTGATTGGTTTCTCTTGGTTTGTGCATATGTGTGTGGATGTATGTGTACGGACAATGAAGATGTTGTTTCAGCCAACTGATGACCAATCACATAGTTTTATCAATGTGTTTAGACACTATCTTGAAAACCAGATTTACATGCTGTGTATCACATAATGCCTTGCTTTTAACATTTACTTTTTTGTAAATTTTTTCAGAATATTTTTGGAAACATATCAATACAGTTACAGTGTTTGGTGTTTTGGGATGTCTTTAAATCTGTTAAGGTGTATATGAGTTAGCATTCTAAAGACATTTCTTCCCAAGTATGAGGATAGGCATCTTTCAATTTCATTTTATTTTGTATTAATCAATATTTCGAGTAAGCAAAAATTTATTCTCAGGGTCAGCCATACACTTTATTGACCAGTACTTGATAATCTTTTCTGTATATAGCGAATACATTTTTACACACTAACATGAGCATTAACAGGTGATAGTTGCCATGGATATAATGGAATTATGGCTGAACTTTCTCTTGAAAGAAAACTTGATATATTTCTGTGTGTACAGGTTTTTTTTTTTTTTTTTTTTTTTTTCCAGATTAGCCATACAGTTCATTTTGGAATTCAGGTACATTAAGTGTTAGTGAACAGTGCTTTCAGTAATTCCGATGTGACTGTGTGACGTGGTACAGAGACATTACAAGGATCGTGGGACAGAAGCGCTGTCTCACATGCAGAGGGGATCCGTCAGATCTGTGAAATTGTGTTTGGGAAAATGTATGTCTCCACCTACCCCATTAGTCCACCATTTGACTTATGTGGATTCTTTCCTGCCGGCTCTGCCCACTTGGCACTTCACATCAGCTGTAAATTCAGAAGTACCTGTCCAGGCACTTTAGCGACTTCTTATTTATAACTGTCCAAGGAAAAAGAGGTAGGCTTTGTATTTCTGATACGGTGACGGATCATCTGCCGTGGAGCCTGCCCTGCTGAGTGGCAAGCGAGGCTGAGAAGGAATTCCTGGTGACAACTTTTCCTAGCATCTAGATGAAGAGTGACGGGTTGGCTTCCTTGAGTTCTCTTTTTTTTTTTTTTTTCCCTAACTCGGGCTTCAGGCAGAATCTTTAACCACTTTGGCCTCTGTTTCCTCCACCTGTGGGGGAGTAGTAGTATTTACCTCCCTCACGGTCGTTGTGCGCACTGTGTACTGATGGAAGTGGGCTGTCCAGGACTGAACCTTGTGTGAAATCCCAGGGGCCTCTCTACTGAACCTGATGGTGGGGGTGGGGCCACAACTGTTCTTCAGAGTGTTGGTGCTAATGAGGCCAGGGTTCAGGGCTCGAGTCACATGGAGGCCAGTTATTTATCATTTAGAGAAAATCTATCTTACCTCTAGCCGGTCACTTTATTTTTTTAGCGATTGTGATGGGTTTTGCTGAGCCATCCACATTCACCAATTTCCTCTCAAACTAAACTAAACATAGACAATCCAAAGCACATTCTACTGACAAACAGTAGTATCACCTTTGTGGTCAAAGAGCTTATTTTTCCAATGTCTCTGCAATCCTAATTAAGTAAATACATGTCTATACAAGGTTTTCAAGGGAAAAAGCAGCATATAGTTATGTGAAGTATTATATTTTCTAATAACCCTGTAGCAGCTGGATGCAGGGAACTATGGGAGACTTTTTCAAGTGAAGAGCTGAGCTCTTTTCTGACCAGGGCTGGGAAGTTTGGAGGCGGAAGACGTCACACAGCATCGTCAGATGGTGGCGGTAGGTGGTTCTTCCACTGGCTGTGACGAAGTGCCAGGAATGTCTCTTTAGAACAAGAGTCTAGACCCCCTGCTTTCCTTATTCCCTTTCCATTTGAACCACCCCTTTATTTATTTGTTTTCTAACTAGGGGCCAAGTCTGTAAAGTTTTGTCAAACTGAGCTAGAAGTTATTTTGTTACTATTTGTGTTTACGAGAGTTGAGAGGTGAGGTAGAGTTTTCATGAAGGTGTGTATGTTTTACATCGTGTCTGTCTCTAGGGCCATATGTTGGTAACTTGAAAATATACCAGCTAAATGTTTTCTGGATGTAAGCCTCTGACTATATGGGGGTCTCTTTTTTCATATATTACATGCAAGTTGTTAGTACCTCACAAACTATAGAAGTTCAGCCATGAGAATTTGTTTGGCAGCATGAACAGATTTGTGTATAACATAGCTAGGATCTTTTCTTTTCTTTTTTTTTTTTTTTACTATTATTTTTCAAACTTCCTGATACCTGAAATACATCTACATCTCTGTCAGTTATTGACTTTTTTTCTGGCCTTCTCTGGACCTAGTTTTTTATGGTTTATACCTGGAAAACAAATACTTTCAGGCTTGGGATTTTTTTTAGGGTTATCATGCCATCTGTCATATCATACTGTGGTTTTTGTATCAGTATCTAAGTTTTCTGTCTTAAATTGGCACATGTTAGAATGGAAGAAAGTGGTTACGTAATTCATTTGAAGTTCTTGGTCATTAGGGGTTTGTTTGGCATCTACTACGTGTGGTACCAGGATGATGTTGACCTGTTAAGTATTCCTTGAAACATGGCCAAAATGCAATTTATTATAAGTTAATTATTATTTTTGCTCTTGTAAATATTAGTGGTTTACATAAATGTGCTTCAGTGCATATTTCTTAAAAATTCAAGCAGTGAGAAATAAGACCCCTCCGAATTTAGTGCTCTACTTCTAAACTGATAATATATAGAACGTTACTTGGAAAAAGTCTGGAATGTGTGGTGCACAAGCAGTGCTTCATGGATGAGTCCCTTAGTTTTTATAACGCACCGTGTTTCTCAAAGTTTGTGTTTTCATTAATAAAACATTTTATAATGTGTATTCTATGTTTGTTACTTTTTCTTTCTCCACTAATTATGTATTGCACTGTGAGCTGAAGATTAACCCTGCATTATTTATCTTCTGTGGCAATGCATTTATATGTCCGGGCAGGTGGGGGATTTTTTTTACAGAAAGGTTCACAGTGATTGGATGTTTGACTTTCTACTCCAGCGAGCTGTTTCTACATTAATTTCCTGTACATTTTCCCAGTTCCCATGCAGGCTGTTCCTGTTTACATACCTTCTCTGTTTTATCAGTGCTTTGATTCTAGTGAGAACACAGTTTACTGAAAACTTGAGAGGGCGCTCAGCATCGCCTGTTGTTTTTCCTTCTCAAATCTGTGTAGTACAGTGGTTTGTTATCTTTACATCTTCATTGAATGTAAGTGTTTTCGCTATCCTCTTCTTCAAGGAAATATATTGTCTTTCTATATCTTGAGAAAAAAAGAACAAAAAAGAGTGTCTTTCTTATCCTGTTTTTCTTTGAATTGTAAACAAACAAACAAAAAAATGAAGGACTCCAACTAGAAGATAAACATTGAAGTTTAAATAGGTTAGTGGAGAAAGTTTAAGAGTTTCCAAGTGTCTTTGTTTTTAGAATCAGTTAAGAGACTGCTCCTTGTACTGGAGACACTAGCATGTTTGTAATGTTACCTTAAAACTGTCTTCATTTTATAAGGCCCATTCATGCTGGCTAAATTCTTTTAAAAGTTGGGCTGTTCTCATGGATGGCTTCACTGTCAGCCATGTTGATGCATTATCAATGGCATCCTTATCTACTTATTTTAATGCTGAAAATTTTATATGAAATGCTTTATTTAGGAAACCTACCTAATTCAGTGGTGTCAGCCTTGCCACGTACCAATTTCACTTGAAATACGACACCAGTTACAGTGGTTTGGGGTGGAGAAAGAGGGACCGGAAAGCATACAGATAAGGATATTTCTTTCTCTTTGCAACAGTATCCTTTATGGGGGAGGAGAGGTTACTATTCAAAGGAAGGCAGCTTCAGTGGATGTTTTATATATCGTTTATAATTTTCCTTACAACATATTTTTTTAATTGTATAATTGTTAAATGCCCCGTTTTGCTCTGTATTTGCCTGAAGTTTTAGTATTTGTTTTCTAGATGGACTTCTAAAAACCAAATCAGTACTTGGGGAGCTAGATGTGTGTGTATCTAAGCTTGATGTGTATGAGTGGTTCTTGCTTGCTTTTTGGTTGCATTTTCCTCCAGAAGTTTGGAATTTTAATCAATAATTGTGTGTTGTTATTACTTTTTTGAGTGGCTTGGTTTTTTTTGTCTCAAGTAAAATTGTGAACACATTTGCTTTTCAAAGACAGGGCATCAGTTATAGAGACTGAAGAGTATTGTAGATTGTACTATGTGCCTTCTTGATGTATTCCTAAACACAGATTTTTTTCAACTTGAAAACTCAAAAGGGACATTTGGTTAGATTATATACTGTACATCATCTATGCATAAATGGCAGCTTGTTTTCTTGAGCCACTGTCTAAATTTGTTTTTATAGAATTTTTTATACTGATTGGTTCATAGATGGTCAGTTTTATACACAGACTAAACAATACAGCACTTTGCCAAAAATAAGTGTAGCATTGCTTAAACATTGTGTATTAACACCAGTTCTTTGTAATTGAGTTCAGTGGTGCGTTTTGCACTACTTGGAGTTGTGGTTTTTAATCTGTCAGTAAATAAAATGTTCTTTAACTTCACATTCGTCTGATTCTCTTATTTTATCTTTATGGTCATCAGCCTTAAAACTAGATACAACTGAATGAAATTACTTGCTGTTTAGTTTTACTTGCCCAGAATATATGTTTACTATTCACTTTAAATACTGTTTTTGAAACTTGTATAAAATTAGTATGTTAAAATTTTTCACCTGAAATGCATGAACATTTAAGTGAACATGAATTTGAGAATGACTTCCAGCCAGTACCTTTCCTTCCGACCAATCTGTGTTTAAGAAAAAAAAAACAGATTAAAAAAAAATTTTTTTTTAATGTTCATTTATTTTGAGAGAGAGAGACAGAGCGTGAGCAGGGGAGGGGCAGAGAGCGAGCAAGACACAGAATCCAAAGCAGGCTCCAGGCTCCAAACTGTCAGCATAGAGCCCCACACGGGGCTCAAACCCACAAACCGTGAGATCATGACCTGAGCTGGAGTCAGATGTTCAACTGACTGAGCCACCCAGGTGTCCCCAAATAGAGAATTTAATACAGAATTTAATACACTAGTTCTTAGCCTTTGTAAAGCTAGGTTGGCGAATTCTCAATGGCTCTTTCCCAGTTAAATACAGACACAAGCTTATGCAAACATTTTAGGGCAATATGAACGTTCCTGGTGTCCATTAATACTCTTATTGTGGAGCTCTAGTTTAATTAGGCCAGTAAACATTCAGACAACCCAAAGAATATCTCCCATGTTAATGAATCCTTGGGGAAGCTCTTCGTTCTAGAACTAGCCTATGTCAAGACAGATTTTTATCATTTCTGAGACTCTGAGCTGAGAGGTAAAGATTGCGACTGGGAATGAAGAGGGGTCACCCCAAAGGTGGAAAGAGCATCTTGAAATGAAAGACCCAACCCTGGAACAGCAGGTGAGTAGTCATTGCTGAGAAGTGTTTGCCAGGCCTACTTAACAAGGTAAAGGAGTGACTGAGGTATCTAGCAGCTCCATCACATCTCAAAGGCAGTGACTACATGGAGTCTGTAAGGTAAGTTAGAAGTGAAGGTGTTTTGTGGGGATGGGCATGTCAAAGTTTCAGTTTGACATGTGGCTTAAGATTACCTAGCTCCTGGGGTGCCTGGGTGGTTCAGTCGTTTAAGCATCTGACTCTTGATTTTGGCTCAGGTCATGATCATGAGATGGAGCCCCAAGTCGGGCTCTATGCTGACGGCGCAGAGCCTGCTTGGGATTTTCTCTCTCCTTCTCTGCCTCTCCCCCTCCCTCTCTCTCTCTCTCAAAATAAACATTAAAAAATAAAAAAGATTATCTAGTTCCTTTGTACTTACCAGAAGGTTATTCATTTCAGCATTGTCTGTGAATGCAGCATCTCGAAAACCACCTATATCCTTATACAGGGGAGAATGATGGAAAATATTATGGCACACCAAAAATCATCAACACCTAGGAATAAAACTAACCAAAGAGGTAAAAGGTCTGTACACTGAAAACTATAGAAATCTTATGAAAGAAATTGAAGAAGACACAAAGAAATGGAAAAATATTCCATGTTCATGGATTGGAAGAAAAAATATTGTTACAATGTCAATACTATCCAAACCAATCTACACATTCAATGCAATCCCTATCAAAAAAAAAAACCCTAGCATTCTTCACGGAACTAGAACAAACAATCCTAAAAATTGTATGGAAACACAAAGGACCCCAAATAGCCAAAGTAACGCTGAAAAAGAAAACCAAAGCTGGAAGCATCACAATCCTGGACTTTAATCTGTATTATAAAGCTGTAATCAGAACATTGTGATACTGGCACCAAAATAGACACAAAGATCAATGGAATAGAATAGAGAACCCAGAAATGGACCCACAAATATATGGCCAACTATCTTCAACAAAGCAAGAAAGAATATCCAATGGAAAAAGGTCTCTTTAGCAAATGGTTCTGAGAGAACTGGACAGCAGCGTGCAGAAGAATGAAACTGGACCGCTTTCTTACATCATACACAAAAATAAATTCAAAATGGAAGAAAAGACCTAAATGTGAGGCAGGAAACCATCAAAATCCTAGAGGAGAAAACAGGCAGCAACCTCTTACCTGACATGTCTCCAGAGGCAAAGGAAATGAAAGCAAAAATGAGCTATTGCGACCTCATCAAGACAAAAAGAGCAGAAAAGGAAACAATCAACAAAACTAAAAGGCAACCGACAGAATGGGAGAAGATATTCATAAATGACCTATCAGATAAAGGGTTAGTATCCAAAATCTATAAAGAACTTACCAAGCTCAACACCCCAAAACAAATAATCTAGTGGAGAAATGGGCAAAAGACATGAATAGACACTTTTCCCAAGAAGACACCCAGATGGCAAACAGACAATAAAAAGATGCTCAACATCACTCATCAGGGAAATACAAATCAAAACGACAATGAGCTACCACCTCACAACAGTCAGAATGGCTAAAATTAACTCAGGAAACAACAGATGTTGGAGAGGATGTGGAGAAAGGGGAACCCTTTTGCACTATTGGTGGGAATGCAAACTGGTGCAGCCACTCTGGAAAACAGTATGGAGGTTCCTCAAAAAATTAAAAATAGAACTACCCTATGACCCAGCAATTGCGCTACGAGGAATTTATCCAAAGGATACAAAAATGCTGATTCGAAGGGGCACATGTACCTCAATGTTTATAGCAGCACTATCAACAATAGCCAAATTATGGAAAGAGCCCAAATGTCCATCAACTGATGAATGGATTAAGAAGATGTGACACATATATGCAATGGAATACTACCTGGCAATAAAAAAGAATGAAATCTTGCCAGTTGCAACACGTGGATGGAATTGGGTATTATGCTAAGCAAAATAAGTCAGAGAAAGACAGTTATCCTATGATTCCACTTGTATGTGGAATTTGAGAAACTCAACAGATAAATATAGGGGAAGGAATGGAAAAAATAAGACAAAAACAGAGACGGGGCAAACCATAAGAGACTCTTAAATACAGGGAACAGACTGAGGGGTTGGTGGAGGGGAGGTGTGTGGAGGGATGGGTTAAATGAATGATGGGCATTAAGGAGTGCACTTTTCAGGATGAGCACTGGGTATCGTATGTAAGAGATGAACCACTGGGTTCTACTCCTGAAGTCAAGACTACACTGTATATTAACTAACTTGTACATAGATAGATAGATAAATAAATAAATAAATAAATAAATAAATAAATATCAAGTGCTAAAAATAGAAGGAAAAATTATGACACATCCACACAATGGAGGTCTATGCATATCAATCCAAAAAAAATGAGGATAACCTCTACAAACTGATTTGGATTGATTTCTGAGACTTTTAAATGAAAAAAAAAAAAAGCAAAGTGCAAAAGAATATAGTAAGTTACCCTTCATGTAAGAAAGAATGTTAGAAAACACACACATATCTATTTGTGCGGAATATTGGAAGAATAAGCCAGAAGCTAAAGAGACTGGTCACCTACAGAGGATGGGTAAAAAAAGAGTTGGACACAAGGGAGGAGGTGGATCAGGTCTCTGAGGATGAGGGAGTGCCTCATTTCTCTGAGCATCCCCGTTTGTACAACTTCAGCTTTTAGAACCATAGAAATGCAAAAAAAAAAAAAAAAAAAAAAAAAAAAAAAAACCATAGAAATGCTTCCAATACCTCCCAATAAAAAATGAAAATCAACCAGGGTGTTTGGAGGACAGGAAGAACCCCAAAGGTGAAGCAAGGGCAATTGAACCTATTAGAAATGAGTACATAACCACACTGAAAGGAAAGGGGCGGGGGAGAACTAAGCAACAGGAAGTCAGTATTTTGACCAGGTATGCAAAGCTGGGACAAAACTGCACAAATAACCTGCTCTAATTAGTAGATCTATTTCTCACAGACATAGCAGTGAGACATAGCAATTATGTCATTATTTTATGTGTATACCAGGACTGAACAGTGAATGTGTGATAGAAAATGAGAGCCGGGTTTCTCACAGTCTGTGGTGGACACCCACCTAAGACCCTGTGTAAGTTACAGCTTCTACAACCAATCCCTTCCCTTTCAGTGAGGGCTGAACCTGTTGCTTCCCACCAATAGAATATGACAAAGGGGATGTTGCTCCTAGATTAGGTTACATTCTATGGCAATGGTAGGGATTTTGCAGATGTAATCACAGCCTTAATCAGTGGACTTCAAGATCAAAAAAGAGATTCTCCTCGATGGGACTGACCAATCAGGCAAACTCTTTGAAAGAGACTCTAGGGGTCACGGACTTGAAGCAGTTTGCTGCTGGTTTTGAAAGAGACAGCTGCTATGAATTCTACAGCCACAAAGAAAGCCAACTGCCAGTGACCCAGAGAACATGGGGGCAGATCCTTCGTCAGTCAACCCAGTACCACTACTCCTCCATGTAGCTGTTTCTCCCACTTTACTTGTTTCCAGTTACTAGAAATATTCAGGCTCCCACCCACTTTCTCTGTGGCCACCATCCCCCCATTCAGCCTACACCTCTTTCTGCACCATTTGGCCATTCCCACAACTACATGCTCAACTGAATCTCTTATCTTTCCAACATGACTTCATGTCATGACTTCATGACATGACTTCATGTCAACCTCAGTCTAGGACTTTGTTCCTATGATCGAGCTGCTCAAGAGCTACTGTACAAAATCACACAATTGTGGGGAGCAGGACCATGGGATACTTAGGGTATACAAGCTCAAGTGCCATTCTTTGGCCATTCTGCATGCCTCTGATCAACTCTATGCACTTCCCTTTCTCTACTCTCTTCGAGCCCCCAAGCCCAATGCTATCAAACTTTAATGTGCAAACGAACCATCTGGGCAATCTTAGTAAGGATGCAGGTTCAGATCCAGTAGGTCTAGGGTGGGGCCAGAGATGCTGCATTTCTTTTTTTTTTTTTTTTAATGCTTATTTATTTTTGAGAGAGAGACAAAGCCTGAACGAGAGAGAGCCAGAGAGAGACACACACAGAATCAGAAGCAGGCTTCAAACTCTGAGCTGTCAGCACAGAGTCAGACGTGGGGCTGGAACTCATGAACAATGAGATCTTGACCAGAGCCAAAGTCAGACACCTAACCGACTGAGCCACCCAAGCGCCCAGAGATGCTGCATTTCTAATAAGATCCCAAGTGATGTCCATGCTGTGAGTTCATGGGCCACATTTTGAGTAGCAAAGCTCTAACCAAACAGTTCTGAAATTTGAGTGAGCATCAGAATTACAGGAGGGCTCTTCAGGCACTCTGGAAAACAGTATAAAGCCTCCTCAAAAAATTAAAAATAGGGGCGCCTGGGTGGCTCAGTCGGTTGAGCGTCTGACTTCGGCTCAGGTCATGATCTCACGGTCTGTGAGTTCGAGCCCCGAGTCGGGCTCTGTGCTGACAGTTCGGAGCCTGGAGCCTGCTTCGGATTCTGTGTCTCCCTCTCTCTCTGCCCCTCGCCCATTCATGCTCTGTCTCTCTCTGTCTCAAAAATAAATAAACATTAAAAAAATATTAAAAATAGAACTACCCTATGATCCAGCAATTGCACTACTAGGTATTTACCCAAAGGATACAAAAATACGAATTTGAACGGATACATGCACCTCTGTGTTTATAGTAGCATTATCTACAATAGCCAAATTATGGAAACAGCCCCAGTGTCCATGGACTGATGAATGGATAAAGAAGATGTGGTATATATATACAATGGAATATTACTCAGCCATAAAAAGGAATGAAATCTTGTCATTTGCAACAATGTGGTGGAGCTAGAGAGTCTAATGATAGGCAAAATAAGTCAGTCAAGAGAAAGACAAATACCATATGATTTCACTCACGTGTGAAATTTAAGAAACAAAAGAAACGAACATGGTGGGGGTAAAGAGTGGAAAACCGAAGAAGACTTAACTATAGAAAACAAAGTGATGGTTACCCGAGGGGAGGTAGGGGCAGGGGATGAGCTAAATAAGTGGTGGGTGGGGATTAAGGAGTGTGCTTGCTGTGATGAGCACCAGGTGTTATATATAAGGGGTGAATCACTAAATTCTACACCTGACAGGCACCTAGCTGGCTCAGTCGGAAGAGCATGCGTCGTGAGTGTGAGCCCGGTGTTGAGTGTAGAGATTAAATAAATAAACTTAAAAAATTATTTTAAAAAATTCTACAGGGGCGTCTGGGTGGCTCAGTCGGTTGGGCGTCCGACTTCGGCTCAGGTCACGATCTCACGGTCTGTGAGTTCAAGCCCCATGTCGGGCTCTGTGCTGACAGCTCAGAGCCTGGAGCTTGTTTCGGATTCTGTGTCTCCCTCTCTCTGACCCTCCCCTGTTCATGCTCTGTCTCTCCCTGTCTCAAAAATAAAAATAAAACGTTAAAAAAATAATAAAAAATAAATTTAAAAAATTAAAAAAAAATCTACACCTGAAACTAATACTACACTGTATGTTAACTGGAATTTAAATAAAAACTTGGAGGGAAAAAAAGATGACCTAGAGAGCTCGTTCAAACACAGATCACGGGGTCCCACCTCCAAAGTGTGTAATCAGTAATTCTGGGTTGGGGCCCCAGTATGTGTATTTCTAGCAAGTTCCTAGGTGTGGCTGCTGCTGTGGGTCTGGGGAACACACTTTGAGAGACCACTCAAACCTAAAGCTGTCCTGATCTCTCAGCAGATGATTGTGTCTTCTCTCTGACAAAGGCAAGGGAGAAGCCTGCGTGGGCTCCTGTGGCACCCTTCCCTTACTGCAGCCACCATCACACCACTGGAGGATGTTATCAAGAGGAAGAATATGTCTACTAGGGAAAACATCGAGTGAAGCAGAGATGGGTTGTTTTGTGGAAATTCTCAACCATTTTCCTTCTGATGGTAGCATCCCTATTTTCAGCTAGGGATCCTCTATTCTCCTGCCATGATCCACATTAGTTAGAGATGGCCTGAACGTTTCCAGATCTGGGAGTAAGTGTATGAATGAGGCCTGGCCTGGCAGAAATGCACTCCCCTTGGCCACAGCGGTGAGCCCATGGATAGGATTGTGAGCTACCCAAAGCTAATGAGATGCATTTGAGATTCTTTCTGGGCCTGCAGAGAGAGAGAGTTTGAGGCCCATTTCCACCTGACTTCAGTCAAGGAACACCTGAACCTAGAACTACAACCATGCTCTCAGCCCAGAAACGGGGAGGCTCTTGGGAGCAGAGCCCGTGTGGAGGAAGTGAAGAAGGGAAGGAGAGACGGCCCTGCTTGGTAATATACCCTACTGCCTTGATCAAGCTCTACCTTTGGACTATTGTGTAGGTGAGTAAGATTTCTCTTTTTGCTTAAACTGATTTGGGTTGGGTTCTCTTTATGCCCTCTTGGCTCCTAGTAGAGCAATCAAAGAGCTTTTAGTTCAGCCTCACTGACCAGGGTTAAGCTGGGTATGCCCTAGAGAATGGGTAGAGGTGAGTGCTGGGAGCCCAGGAGCGTGGCTGAGACCATGAGCAGGGACAGGAGTGAAAGACCTTTGTTTATGGAGGTTCAGCCCCCCTCTGAGTGTGGTACCCCACATGGGGGGTTGCTGTGGGTTGCTGGCAGAGGCTGTTCAGTGTAAAACCCAGCCCTTGAGGCAACAGCTCTCTGAGGGCAAGGGGCTGAGAGCTGGGAGGCAGAGCTCTGGAAGGGCACTGGAGCTCCTGCAACGTGGGGCTGCCTGGCAGTGACGGCAGCCACAGTGGGATCCAGCTCCAGCTGCCCCCCCCCCTTTTATTGTACCATCTGCTGGCATTCTTGCCTGATCCTGGGAGAGGGACACAAGGGGCTCTCTCGCAAGCCAGTAGAAGGGGTGCTTGGAGCTCACTAAATTTGACTTGCAATGTCCTAACATCTGGTGTTATGTGGTCCAAAATTTTTATCTGCTGCTCTTGTTTAAATCTGCTTCTCCTGGGGTGCCTGCGTGGCTCGGTTGGCTAAGCATCCGACTCTTGATTCCGTCTCAGGTCCTGATTTCATGGTTCGTGACTTTGAGCCCCGAGTCAGGCTCTGCCCTAACAGGGAGCCTGCTTAGGAGTCTCTCTCTCCCTCTCTCTCTCTCCCCCTCCTCTGCTCCCTCTCTCTCATTCTCAAAATAAACATTTAAAAAAAAAGAGTTTTTTAAAAATCTGTTTTTCGGGGCGCCTGGGTGGCTCAGTCGGTTAAGCGTCCGACTTCAGCTCAGGTCACGATCTCACGGTCCGTGAGTTCGAGCCCCGCGTCCGGCTCTGTGCTGACAGCGCAGAGCCTGGAGCCTGCTTCCGATTCTGTGTCTCCCTCTCTCTCTGCCCCTCCCCTGTTCATGCTCTGTCTCTCTCTGTCTCAAAAATAAATAAATGTTAAAAAAAAAATTAAAAAAAAATCTGTTTTTCCTGCTAGGTATTCTATTCCCTCTGAATTGTCTACATTTCTTTCCTTCCATTCCCCTTGTTGTGGAAACTTCCGTGTTCCACCACTTTTAAGATGCACATTGATTCTCACTTTAACACCTGTGATATCCACACGTGTCCCACAGTCAGTGGCATGCCATAGCACAAGTGACTGTTTGTTCTTTCTTAGTGACACATAAAATGGGCTTTCTTACAATTCGTGGTATCTTAGATGCAATGAGACCCGATGCAATGAGGCCCTTCTCTGGGCAGCACGCTGATCTCTCCGAACACATGTAATCCTGCTTCACTTAGGGGTTCTTGGAGCTTGGCCACAGGTGGTGGTCACTCACTGGAGCATCGCCAGTGTCTTGCATTTAGCAGATCCTCAGCATGACCTTAACTCACGTTTTCATTTGAAACTGGGACTATTAAGATTCTTCCTTCTTGCTTGGCTACCTCCTCTAAACTTGGAGTGTGACCTGCCAAAGTGAGTAAGGCTATAAGAGATTGTATATTTAAAAAATATCTATCTATATATCTATCATCTCCATGGATACTTCCTGAATCAGCTCCATTTTATTTAGAAATTTTGGTCCTAATATATTGCTCCAAGTGTAGATTTCTGAGTGTTTCTTTACTATATTTTATTTTTAAATTCACTGCTGTATTTTAGACTTTGTTGCTAACTTGACTGGTTTATAGTGTTGATTGTGGATAATGAACTCAGATAATACAAACCATCTGGAACTCAGGATGTCTGCAGAAGCAGAACACTGGCCTGTGGGAGACCTAGTACTGTTCCGCACCGGTCGGGGGGCCTAGTGGATTGGGAAGAGGGGACATCACTCTTGAAAGGTCTTACAGGAGCCTCTCTGCCGCTGGGATGGACTAAGTATAGACAAAAGCAGTGGGTGGGCTCAAAGATATGAATGCCTGGTCTCTCTGAAAAGGATAGAGCAAATCATGGCGACTACACCAAACAAATGACATTCCCAAGTACTTGATTTCTTACTTGAGAATAAGTAACAATCAGTAATTATGGGGTACATTTGATAAGGAGGAAAGTGATGGGTATTTTTAAATGCTTTTATTCAAATGATTATGCTGGTGCATCTAGTGGGGTGATATTTTATTTTCAAGTTCTATAAGCTAAAAACTACGTATTCAAAGGGATAGGAACCAAAGGGATTCCTACAAGAAGTGAGGGGTTTGTTTCCTATAAGAGGAATAAAACTTTGAACTTTTTGTTGTTGTTGTTGTTGTTGTTGTTGTTGTTGTTTTTGATGTTGAATGATTTACCTGAAGAGAATATGTCCTAAAGTTGCTTCAATACACCCTGGCCTGGTGGTTTTGCATAAAATTTAATGTTTGACTAAATTAAAATTATCTCCTATCCAAATATAAGGAATGAAAAGGAAGATGGATGTTATCAGATGCTCGGCATTTACTGAACACCTCCCTGGGGCAAAATGTGGAGTCTGCGTTGGAGAGGAGGGTGTTGGGGGTCCTGTGAGGACAGAACTATGTGTAATAGAGGTGGGGGTGAAGAGGATAGGAAAAGGAGGCTTTTTAGTTCGGGCAGGCCTGGGGACAGAAAAAGGATACACTCTACCAACCTCCATGTGGGGTGCTCTGAACAATGAATTACAGGAATAAAATTATTCGTGTCAAAGAAACATTCGAAAACTATATTCAAGAGTAAATCATCATACAGAAATCAATGAAGTGATATTTTATACAGCTATCTCATAGGCTAAAAATAGCCTCTAGAGAAGTTTACAAAGGTGAAAAATGGATTGGTAATTAAAGAGCTGACCAGGCTTTATCTGTGATAAACAAAGCCTCTAAAATAACACTAATAGAGTCTGTTGTGGTGGCTTCCCTGGACAACTTCTTTCTCAGCCAGCCTCCCAGGACCTACCCTGTCACCACTGCCTCGGAAATCCTGGGAGGCCCAGGCCAGGGTTACCTGCTTCAAACCAAGCCTGGGCCCCAGGGAGCACGAAGAAGAGTGGCTTCTCCCAGATGAGCCTGGATCGTGTTGATGGCAGTGATCAGAAGGGGAGTCCAACATGCTTAGAAGTTCTTGAGTTTTACAGGTCAGGCAATATTTTTTCTGAGGGGGGGGGGGAAGAAAGATTACAGATATTTATCCAGTAATCCAGAGCAAGTTAGAAAGCCTTGCAACTAAAAAACAACTGAAAAGAAACAAAGAGACAGCTTTGCTGATCCTAAAACATTTGACAAAGAAAGCGTTTGGCAACAACATGTGCTAGAGAATGTCCATTTGCAGCCCCAGAGTGCTGCAGAAATTCTCGGGGGTAAGGGGATTGCTATTAGCACACAGAGGCTGCTATTGATACCTTGTACTTAAGTAGCAAACATGAGAACAAGATTGATGTATATTCTTTTTTTTTTTTTTTTTAATATTTATTTATGTTTGAGAGAGAGAGAGAGAAACAGGGTGCAAGCGGGGGAGGAACAGAGAGGGAGACACCGAATCCCAAGCAGGCTCCAGGCTCTGAGCTTTCAGCACAGAGCCTGATACAGGGCTCAAACTCAAGGAACTGAGACATCATGACCCGAGCCGAAATTGGACGCCTAACCGACTGAGCCACCCAGGCACCCCAAAATTGATGTACATTCTTAAAGGAAAGTGAATAAACTTAAGAATTATTTCTTATACCCTTGCTATAAAATTGGATTGGTAAGCCATTAACACATGAGGTTATAAAATTTAGGGGAAGATTTGACAAAGAGTGGATGACCTACTTTTATGTTGCAACTGAATTTTTGCCCTACTTTTTAAGTAGAATTTTTACACTTATTGATGTTTTCTAAAATCTCTATAGTGTTGATACATTAAATTTTTTCTTAGAGATTCTTTGTGGTTGCATTTTCTTTTCCTTATTTATTTACTTTTTTTTGGATTTTCTTTTCCTTTTTATCCTTGCATTTTCTTTTTTCTTATTTGTTATTATTTTTCAGACAGAGAGAGCGCATGAGCAGGGAGAGGGGCAGAGAGAGAATCCCAAGCAGGCCCCACACCCAGTGTGAAGCTTGATGCAGGGCTCGATCCCATGACCCTGGGATCATGACCAGAGCTGAAGTCAAGAATCAGACACTCAGCCAACTAAGCTACCCAGACAACCCTTTTGCATTTTCTATTTTAGAGCCAGTTTGGGGGCAGGGTGCCATTGTCAATATACTTATAATTCAACCATCTTGTCATTACACAAAAATAATCCATTTCAGACCAAAAGCGTTATACATTTCATTGTCAAATTTTGACAGAGCTTACTTTTACTTCTCTCAGTTGTTATATTGGAGGAAAATACACTAATCTGGAAACTGGGAGATGTGGGTTCCTGTTGTATACCATAGCAACGCCTCTGCTGTAGCTGAAGTTCCAGGAAGGGTGTTCCAGGAAGGGTGTTAAAGTACCAGAGGATGTGCGGCTAATGCAAAGATGTTGGTAAATGCCTCTGCCGCTCTCATACGGGATACTCTGGAAAAGGTAGGCACCAGAGGATTGCAATCCTTAGATTATTGTAGTGGGGTTAAGTTTTACCACAGGAATTTATAAGCTGATACTACACCGTCCAGTGATCTGTCTTCTGCGTCCATTCTTTGTGGCTGTTCTTGTTTAATAGGTAGAGTAAGCTGAAATTGGGCCTATTCTGTAGTAATTCTTTTACATGTAAATACTAAGTAAAACCTAAGTGGCCGACAGGATGACAGTGGGATAGAAAAGGGACTGGGCCATTTATGAGGCAGGGCACTGGCCCTCCCCTTGGGCGGGTGGACTAGTGGACAATGGTTCTATTAAGGAAGTTTCTAGTTGTTGAGTGGTACTGATCTCACGGGACAAGGGTCTGGCTTGCCTCTGTGTTGTTTGTTGTGTTAGGACCACCTCAGATTCAGTGTTGAACTGCTATTGAGAAATCACAGAGAGAAAAGCATTGCATCAGGCTCTAAGAAATTGCACAAGGCTTTATTTCTGCTCTTTTTTTATACCGATCTTGCTACTTCCCTCTGCTATTTTGTGACCTTCAGACCAGCCACACATTCATGCCTCACTGCCTAAGTTATATACCCCATTTCTGCTTACATTGCACTAACTCAAATTCAGTCAGTGGCCTCCCCTCGCTGCAAGGCAGAATGGGAAACTGTCTTTATTGCAGCTGAATTAGATGTATTACTGACAGGTGTCAGGGGAGGGGGATCCCCCACATCCCCCTTATCCTACAAGGTCTAGTACTGGCGTCACTTCCGACAGGTCTTCCCTGCTTCTTCTGGGCAAACTCTTCATCACTCACTGCTCTCAAGTCCCCCGTTTATCTCTACTTGCTTTTTGCCCTATGATGACATGATCTGGGTTCTATTCAGGTCTCATTCTAAATTGTAAGTCCTGAGCCATGGACACCTATGACTCACCTTTGTATGTGTGAGTTCTCATGTTACTCACTTTTGTACTTTTAAGGGCCATACATTTCTTTCCTGTTTTTTTTTTTTAATGTTTATTTATTTTCAGAGAGAGATCTATCTATCTATCTAGAAAGAGTAGGGGAGGGGCAGAGAGAGACGGCGAGAAGGAATCCCAAGCAGGCTCCATGCCACCAGCACAGAGCTCGATGGGGGGCTCGATCCCATGAACCATAAGATCACGACCTGAGCTGAAATCAAGAGTCAGACGCTTAACTGACTGAGCCACCCAGGCACCAGTAAGGGCCATACATTTATTTCTGAGTGCAGAGCCTGACACATATGTGGAAGTTTGCAGCCTAACACCCTCGGACTTCCGGCAAGATTAGTAAAAAGGAATGTGTGTTATGTTCAATATATATTTAAACTATAATACAGGGGCACCTGGGTGGCTCAGTCGATTAAGCATCCGACTTTGGCTCAGGTCATGATCTCATGGCTCGTGGGGTTTGAGCCCTGCGTCGGGCTCTGTGCTGACAGCTCAGAGCCTGGAGCTGCTTCGGATTCTGTGTCTCCCTCTGTCTCTACCCCTCCCCCACTCACACTCTGTCTGTCTCTCAAAAATAAACATTAAAAAAATTTAAACTACAATATAAAGCCAATATATTTTCTGTATAACCTGAGTTGGTATGCCAGTCAAAATGTTTCTTCCTATAAATGACAACCTTTCAGTGTGATTAGGCTGGTTATCCACAGCAGTCAGAACCTTTGACCATTATGTATACATTGTTCCAAGACTAAAGGGGTCTCTGGTTAAAAAAATTAGGAGTCCCTGTCCTCAGTGCTCAGGAAGCATTTCTTAATATATCAGGAAACTGATATTTCTTCCACTGCATAATAAATTCTCTGCAAAAAAATTAGGCCCCCAATTCCTTATCTGAAATTCTGATCTGAAAAGCCCTTAAAACCAAAAGTTATCCCATAAGTTTGGCACCAAAACTTATTTTGCAGCAAAACAGGCTTGAACTGACCAAAGACTCAGCTGTCACAACATCCCTCTCAAAATATCTGCTGAGTGCTGGTATTCTGTTGCCTTTTTTTTGTTGTTGTTCTTTGGTAACCATGAAACATCAGAGTCAAAGACACCTTTCTGGTAATAGTGAGAAGACAAAAAGAAGAAAAGAAGCACCTCTCATTCACAATAGCACAGAGAGTGAAGTTATTACAGAAGCTTGATCCTGATGTGTTTGTGAGGCATTTTACTAAAGATTATGGACTAGAGTCATTACTACATATGAGCTGAAGAAACAGAAGCTAAGTTTTATACTGATGGATGAACAAGAATCAATAAAAATAAGAAAACATTGCATAGGACAAAAATTTAAGATTTTTTAAAAGTAATCTCTACCCCCAATGTGGGGCTCGAACTCACAACCCCGAGATCAAGAGCCACATGCTCTAACGAGTGAGCCAGCCAGCTGCCCCCCCAGAATTTAAGATCTTGACCACGTTTTGCTTGAGTGAAAGTGAATATGTAACTAGAATACAGCTAGAACACATCCTGAGGAACTGCACCTTGAAGGTGCATCTGAACATTCATCAAGGTAGCTACAGAACTCGAAGAGGCATCGTTGTGTAAAATCTGCAGATCAGCTGGGAGAAGCTTCTAATGATCAGGAAGCATCGGAAAATTATATTAATGAATCTGATGAAATCCTATCTGAGTGAAACATTTTTCTTGAGAAAACGGACAATGCTGATGAAACAGCTCTTTCCCGAAGCTGCATTCCTGGAAAAACCTCAGTAACACTGGTGGGTGACCAGTGAATGAGAAAGAGCAACAGGCAAACTATTCAAAAGGTGTATGTAATTTCCCTGGGTTTTTCTATGCAAACAAAACACGGTAACCAGAGAAATCCTCCCACTGGTCAATAATGACTGTATGGCAGGAGTGGGACTTCCTGAAGGCAGGCTGGTCAGGAAGGCCTGTGAGCTTTTACTGTTCCTACAGAGGTACTCCCCACAACCGCCATAACTTCTCGTGATGCCGATGTGCAATCGTATCCTCTGTGATGAAGCAAAAGCACCTAAAACATTAAAAGTGTCTTAGGTGCTTGCTTGCTGCAGTTAATAAGGGCCTCGGAGTCAAAGACTTCTTGGAAGCGGTGCCTGGCTGGCTAGTGGGTGGAGGCGTGTGACTCTTAATCTTGGGGTTGTGAGTTCAAGCCCCATGTTGGGTGTAGAGATTACCTAAAAATAAAATCTTGAAAAAAGAAATAAAAAGACTTCCTGGGGCTGGGGCATTCCTGCCTTCGGGATGCCATTAATACAGTTAACTAAAGCTTGGAATGATGTTGATAAATTAGTATTAAAAATGCTAGGGGCACCTGGGTGGCTCAGTTAGGCATCCGACTTTGGCTCAGGTCATGATCTTGTTATTCCCAAGTTCAAGCTTGGTGTCGGACTCTGTGCTGACAGCTCAGACCCTGAAGCTTGTTTCAGATTCTGCATCTCCCTCACTCTCTCTGCCCCTCCCCCACTCACGCTCCGTCTCTCTCTCTCTCTCTCTCTCTCTCTCTCTTGCTCAAAAATAAACAGTAAAAAAAAAAATATATATATATTTTTTTAAATGCTTGGCATTGATGGGGCTCCTGGGTGGCTGAGTCAGTTGGGCATCTGACTTCGTCTCAGGTCATGATCTCGCAGTTCGTGAGTTTGAGCCCTATGTCTGGCTGTATGCTGACACCTAGTAGCCTGGAGCCCGCTTCGGATTTTGTGTCTCCCTCTCTCTCTGCCCCTCGCCCACTCACACTCTGTCTCTCTCAAAAATAAACATCAAAAAAAATTCTTTTAATGCTTGGCATTGATGTGATGCATAACCACACACTGATTATGAGAAACATAAAAACAGACAGACTCAAATCGAGGGACATTTTATAAAATATGTGACCAGCACTCCTCAAAAGTTTCAAGGTTGTGGAAAACAAGGATAGACTGAGAAAGTGCCATAGACTTGATGAGGCAAAGGAGACACGATGATTAAATGTAGTGAAATGTCCTGGACAGGATCCCAGAACAGGAAAAAAAAAAAAAAAAAAAAAAAAAGCCATTAGCGGAAAACTGGTGAAATCTGATAAAATGTGGACGTTAGTAAATTGTACTGTGCCATTATTAATTTCTTAGCTTTTTAAAAAATGTTAACTAGTGAATGAGTAAACTTTATTATTTTTTTTTAATATTTTATTTTTAAGTACACCCAATATGGGGCTCAAACTCACAACACCGAACTTAAGAGTGGCAAGCTCTTCTGACAGAGCTAGCCAGCCACCCCTAATTTCTTAGTTTGACAAATGTGCCATGGTTATTTAATGTTAGCAGAAGATGGGTGCCAAACACACGGGACTCTGTGCTGTCTTTGCAACTTGTCTGTAAATCTAAGATTACTTCAAAAATAGAAATTTATTTTTGAAAATGCTTGGCATGGACTTTGGCTTAGGGTGATGTTTGAAACCAAATCTATAAAAACTTTGAAGGATTTCATATCACTAATGAGAAGACCACCTTATGCCAAAAGTTTGTCAGCTCAGCTAAAAGTATTAGGCTGACATCAAAGAATGTTCCTCATTGCGAACGGTCCTCCTGTTGTATGTCTTGAGTGAGAAAATTGCTGAAGTGTTTTTGAAGATTTTGTGTGCATAAAGGTTTTTATAATTGTGGCAAAATACACATAAAATTGGAGTGCCTGGGTGGCTCAGTCTGTTGAGTGTCTGACTTCAGCTCAGGTCATGATCTCACAGTTTGGGAGTTCAAGTCCCACATCGAGCTCTCTGCTGTCCGTGCAGAGCCTGCTTTGGATCTTCTGTCCCTTTCTCTTTTCCCTTCCCCTGCTCACACTCTCTCAAAAAGTAAAGAAAACATTAAAAAAATGCATGTAATATTTACCATCTTAACCATTTCTGAGTGCACAGTTCATTGGTATTAAATACGTTCACATTATTGTGCAACCTTTGCCACTAAGCTTCCCCATTACTCTTTTCATCCTGTAAAACGGAAACTCTACACCTAGAAACAGTAACTCCCTATTCTTCCCCCCACACCCCCCACCCCCGGCAACCACTATTAAAATTTCTGTTTTTTATTTTGACTACTTGAAGTACCTTCTATAAGCGGAATCATACAGTATTTATCTTTATTGTGACTAGCCTGTTTCACTTTGCATAGTGTCCCCAAGGCTCATCCATGTGGTAGCATATTGCAGGACTTCCTTCTTTTTTAAGGCTAATTAACATTCCATTGTATGTTCTACATTTCGCTTATCCATTCGTCAGTGGACACTTGGGTTGCTTCCATATTTAAGATATTGTGAATAATGCTGCTATGAAAATGGGTGCATATATATCCGAGACCCTGCTTTCAATTCTTCTGAGTACCCAGAAATCTGACTGTATGGAACTGTTGACTATGTGGTGATTCTGTCTTCTGAGAAAATGTCATCCTATTTTCCACAGTGACTACATCATTTTAACATTCCCACCAACAGTCCACAAGGGCTCGGATTTCTCTACATCGTCACCGATACCTGTTTTTTTAATGGTAGCCAACCTAATGGGTGTGTGAAACGGTTTTAAATGTAGATGATCATGGGCGCCTGGGTGGCTTAGTCGGTAAACCATCAGACTTTGGCTCGGGTCATGATCGCGCGGATCGTGAGTTTGAGCCCCACATTGGGCTCACTGCTGTCAGTGCAGAGCCCACTTCAGATCCTCTGTCCCCCTCTCTCTCTGCTCCTCCCCTGCTTGCATTCTCTCTCTCAAAAATAAACACTAAGAAAATGTTAAATACAGGTAATCATGAGGATAATGGTGATGATGAACATGAAATTGTAAACAGGTGGGAAAAAATACCTAAATGATATGGTGAAAATGTGTGGTGTGTCAGTAGTTGGCCTTGAACCATGCACATTTATCAATGAACGTGAGTTTATGTTGGTTTTTGTAATTAATGAGGAACTGCTTAAATGGAAATCTAAATTAATTAACCATCTGACATGGGGAGAAGTCTTTAAAGAAGCCCCTATTAGAGTGCTTCCCTTGATCCAGCTCCTGATGTCATCGGTAACCCAGCTCCTTTTAGCCTGCTGCCAGCAATAGGCACTGAGGTTCCTCTCCTCTGGATGCTCAGGCAACCAGAGGTAATAGATGTTCATGGTTTGCACATGTACAGGCATATTTAGCTGAATCTGAACTGGCATATTTAAAAGACTTATAAAATGTTTTCTTAGAAATAAGAGTATTAGGAGCGCCTGAGTGGCTCAGTCGGTTAAGCACCCAACTTCAGCTCAGGTCACAGTCTTGCGGTTCGTGAGTTTCAGCCCCACGTCGGGCTCTGTGCTGACAGCTCAGAGCCTGGAGCCTGCTTTGGATTCTGTGTGCTCTGTTTCTCCTCCACTTATGCTCAGTCTCTCTCTCTCTCTAAAAAATGAGTAGACATTAAACAATTTAAAAAAAATAACATTAGGGTATTTACAATCTATTTTTATCCCACTGTTTCATTTAGTGGTTTATTATTATTTAAATAAACTACATACTATTTGTCCTAATGGATGTTTCACTGTAGAAGTATTAGTATGTTTGATTATGATTTGCTGAGTTAAACCCTGCTGGGGCTATTATATAACATACAATGTTATATACATGCTACCTTTCAAGAGATCTGAAAAATTTTGAGTTCCAAAACCCCCCAGGTCCCAAGGATTTTGGATTATAGATTGTGGACCTTATTTTAGCAAAAAAGCAAATAACTCATTTGTAGGAAATCATTCCATTATTCCAGGTCAATATCCTTTTTGAACAATCTCTAATGCCTCTCTTGCCTCTCTCTAATGTCACTCTTGACTATGCAGCTTTCTATCTTGCCCTCACAGTATAAAGACCTCTGTTATATTCTGTCACTAATAGGAAACCAAAACTTACTTTTTATTTTATTTTTTTACATTTATTTATTTTTGAGAGACAGGGAGAGACAGAGCACAAGTGGGTTCCAGGCTCTGAGTTGTCAGCACAGAGACCGATGCGGGGCTCGAACCCACAAACCATGAGATCATGACCTGAGCTGAAGTCGGACACTCAACCAACTGAGCCACCCAGACACCCCCAAAACTTACCTTTTGAGCAGCAAAGCTGAAAAAGTTTAATCATCTCTGGTGGTAATACTTCTGGACTGCATTACACTCTAATTAGGGCATTTATAAGATCATATAAAGGATGAGGAGCGCCTGGCTGGCTCAGCAGGAAGAGCATGCAACTCTTGATCACTGGGTCATGAGTTTGAGCCCCATGGTGGGTATAGAGATTATTTAAGTAAATGAAGAATTTTAAAAATATTATGTTAAGCATGAATTAATTTCTCCCTAATAATTCAGCATCACCACCATGAAGATAAGTTATGCATTGTGAAAACAGGGCCTGGCTCCAGACCATCCAGCTTGCACAGTCCTTGTGTCTTCCAGGCACCCCTAGGCTCAGACCAGCTGTCCCTCCTGGCTGCTGTCAGGGTGCTGCCTGTCATAGCGTCCTCACTAATGTGTTAGGGCTGGAAAAGCTTATTGGGGTTGTCTAAAATAAGAATAAATGATCCAGTAAGAGCTTGAACTTTAGAACATCTGTTTTGGCTATTCAGAGGCCTTCACCCCTTCCTACTTCTCACCTGGGTTACTGACTGAGGTTCCAGGTAAATAACCCCCAGAGGGCCAAGGCAACATCATGCATTACTCTTATTTTGTTTCTGTAAGGATTAAGGAGGGAAAGAGAGATTATCACCTGGACATTTTTTCCCAGAGAAGTACTAATCCACCTCTTTGGTAAGCCCATGTCAAGTTGAGAACATTGGGATAATATAGCCTGGTAACATTGCCAACACATTTTATGTGTGTTCTAATATTCTACTCCAAACTGCTCGTGTAGAAGGAAAAAGAAACAGAAGGATTACAATGTGAGACATGCTTTGTATACGTCCTTTAATCAAACACACTGAGGTAGATATTATTCCCTTTTTACAGATGAGGACTGAGGTTAGGTAATTGACCAAACCTCTCACAAGTAGTAAGGGATAGACAGATGGGTTATAATCTAGTCTCTATCTCTCAAACTCATTGTCTCACATTTTTTCACTTTATTTAAAAAAAAAAAAAATCACAGTATCAATGCATGTTTGTTGTAACAAGTCTAGCTGAGATGGTATCCTGTCACTTCTTTCTCCATACTCATGTAATCACGTAGACACACGTATGAAGATTTATTTTCCCCAAAATGTAAGACCATTTAATTAATATTAGTCTGCAACTATTACTATCTCACATGATAACACAGCTTTCTTAGTCCACACAAGGAAGCCTAATTCCGTTTTTAAAAAATAATTGCACGACATATTCTGTACTACAGATAAACCACACTTCCTGACAGAAATTCAAATTGTGTTTAGGCTTTTGCCATTATAAATAATGCTGTGGTAAACTTTCTTGAACACATGACCTTACAAACTGGAACATTGATTTCCACAGGATGAATGAACAAAAATAACACTGCTGAATGTAATCTCTGTATTTTTTTTAATAGATAGTAGGCTGCATTCCCAAAAGATACAGCAATTCATGTTTACAGCAGCAATATCTGAGTGTTCATTTTCTCACCCTCTTGCCAGCACAAAATATTATCTTTTTTTTTTTTTTTTTTTTTTTTTGGCCTATTGGATGGTTGAAAAATGGCATTTCATTGCAATTTTCTGATTACTGGTAAGATTGAGGCTTGTGCTCTTGTTTGTCAGGTTCTCACTCATAAAGAGTGACGTACAAGGCCAATCAATGGAATTATCTTCTCTAAGGCCTGGTAAACTCACTCCTACTGGACAGAGGCAAGATTCCATTAGATTCCAGGCAACGCAAACCCCCAGTATGCAGGGTCTACAGCAGAGGGCATCAGAGAAAGAAAGAAAAACAGAACTAGGTTCTGAGCTGTGAACAGTTCAAAGCCAGTAAATAAATGGAGAGTGAAATGAGGTTACTTTTACTAACTCTCGGCAACCTTTATCAAAACCAGGGGAGGGAGCAGGGAACCTTGGCTAGATGCCTCTTCCACAATTCTCACCCTTCACCTGCAAGGTAATTAAGAAAGAAGGAAAAAGAAATGACAGAAAGAGGGAGACAGAAGAACCTTCAGCCAGGGCCACACTCCTGTCAGAGCTGGAGGCTTCCAGAGGGGCTGGAGTTCCAGAGGCTTCCGGGGGCTCTGATGCAGGGAAGCAGAGGGCAGCTTGGCCTCCTGCAAGCTCCATCCATTCTCTCCAGCTGAGAGTGAAACCTGAGGACAAACCAGAGGCAGTAAGGGGAGGAGCCAGCTAAGGTGTAATTCCTTCTTCAGCTGGAGGTGTCCCTTTGGATACATCACAGGACCTCTCTGAATCTTACTTTCCTATTTTGAAAAATGAGGGAGGAGTTCGGAAATGTTGATGTACAAGGCCACTTCCATTTCCAAGATTCTACAGTTCCAATTATAAAACGTTGTTTTCTATTACCCTTGTCTCACCTTCTATTGGTCTCCATGAAAAAGCAGAACGATCAGAAAACCTGGAGTCAAGTCTTGGGTTCAGTTCCAACCCGCAAGCTATGCCATCTTAGACAATCCCTTTGATTCCTCTGAGCCTTTTTGCTCATCTATAAAACTTACCAAATAAAGCTTCAAGGACTGTTGCAAGACTCAAATGAAGGGGTATTTATGAGAGCATTTGTAAACTCTAACACTGTTCAGACAAATGTAGTATAGTGTTCTTACTAAATCTGAGCCACTCACTTCCGTTTCTTTGCTCAATTTAAGCTTCACTCAACAAATATTTAAATCATTCATTCCAAATCATTCATTCCATAAATACTGACAGAGTGTTTGGGGCACTAGAGTTACCTTAGTGAATAAGATACTGGAATTCACTGACATCACGGGACTTGGATGTGAAAATTCTTTTAACATCTGGATCAGATAAGGCAATCTGTGCACATAAATATTTCAGCAAGGTACATAAAAGGTAAAAAAGCTGTATCCAGTATATAGCCAGTAAATGTCTCCAGTAGAGAGACGAATTCAACAGAGTTCCTCCTATGGCCCCATAGTGATCGGACACTGTTTCAGGTATTGGGAGACTGAACATTGAACAACACAGACCAAGTCCCTGGCCTTTTGGAGTTTACATTCTATCAGAAGGTTTAACCGGTCAGACTATACTAACCACATATGGAACATACAGCCAAAGAAAGGTATGAGGCCAATTGTGAGAGGCAGGAAACCTAGTTCTGGACCCAGAGCTTCCAGCCTCTTGGCAACATTCAGTTTCCCCTTATCAGAACTGAAGGCATTACGAACTCTGACTTACACTTCCCTTGTGCCTCATTTCTAATTCCAAGTATTCAGTTTGGACAAGTTAACAGTCTTTACCAAGTAGTGAGATATTGGGGATAGGGAATAATCACAGCTATTTTTCAGCCATGGTCAGTTGTCACAGCTTAATTAGATTTTTAAACAGCATTCATCCATACATTCTGCAAATGTATGATTGAGCTTTCCCCTTTTTTCAGGTTCCTCTGGATCTACCCCATGGCTCACTTAACATGAGGACTCCCATAGCTAATAACAGACCACCAGCTTCTATGTCACCTCTAAAGTATTGATCATTATGCATTCAGCTGGATATTCTACAACTGGAGATTCTTTTGTATGAGGCACTGTGCCAGGTCCTTGCTTCTTGGCATTTATAATATTTGAAAATTTAAAAGAAAAATGCAAATAACTCTGGTATAAGCACTGGATTAAATGAGATAAAGGAGGGAGATATCACTTCCGACTCAAGGAATTAGGGGCAAGAAGGATGCAGCTCTGATGAGAGCTTGCTCACACATCAGTGCTGCACACAGTGCTGGACATTTTACATGGATTCTCTCACTTGATGTGGAAGGCTCCACAAATGACTTGGACTCTAAGACTTTGAGTGATGGGAGGAATTAAGAAAGGCAGAAATGTAATTTCAGTTGAATATCTATTGACTGCCAAATGCTGGCCAGGCACAATGCTAGGTACTGGGCACCCAATGGTGAACAAGTGTGGGTCCTGTAATAAAGGGCTTACAGTGGGGGATACGGACAAATACAATAACCATGCAATTATAATTACTAAACAGTGTGTTGTGTGTTAAAATAGGTAAAAGCACCAGGATGATAGGAAACAAAGGTGCTTTCAGTTGCACGTGATAAAACTGACTCAGTTTCTTATGCTAACCTGTAATAGACTGTAATAGACTGGTTTATGTTATTAGGAACCTCAGAGTGGATCCAGGACTTAAGGAAACTCTCTCTCTCTGCTCTACTGTCACCACAGCCTTTCATACTGCCGAAGGGTGTTCCTCCAAATGAACACTGCTTGATACAGTGACCTTGGAGCAAGAGACTCTTCGAGCAAGAGATCAGCTGGCTCTCAGGGAAGGAAAATTCAGGGAGGGACTCTGGCCCTGCTTGGACCATTCAACTCTCCCTGAAACAACTGTTGCCCACGGAAGGGACACCATGATTAATAAGCTCGTATTGTGCACCTATCCCTGTTGGTGGACGGTGGGTAGGTTCTGACAGCAGAAGAAAGGGAGAGGGAGAAATGCATGCTGGCTGAGTCACCAAAACAACAGCTACCACACAGAGGCCCCTGAAGGGAACACTGCAGCCATGGAAAAAGCAGGAACACAGAGAAAGAAATTGGCACGATGAGTTCCCGGGATGGTAGGTAGACCAGTTTGGCCGGAGCAGTGGTCACACCAGAGAGCTGGGAGGACAACCAGACTGTGGAGGGCTCTGAATCCTTGCCCATCGGCTCCAGAGCAGCCTGACAGGGGCATGTTGACAGCTTTGTTCAGAGTCTTTGCAATTCTCCTGAAAACCATTCAGCAACAAGCATGAAGGTGTGAAACTCCTCTACAAACTTACATCTTCAGAGAAATGAGGAAATGAGAAAGGTCCCAAACTTCATATTGTGTGTGGCGTCACCCCTGAACCAGCAGAGTGAACTACAATGTGTGGTTTGCCAGCTGCCACAGGGAAGACCAGAAACCGCATGGAGGTCCGGGTGGTGCAGGTCCCAGCAATCCACAGTGAAAATTCAACCCCAGGAGGAGAGGACCCAGTCTGGCTGGGAACTGCCATGAGCAGGACAAGGAAAGAGGAGGAAGAAAAAAATCAAGTGCCTGGAGGGCTCACAGGTGCAAGTTAGGAAAGAGTGAGGAGCGTGCTGGCAGGAAGGGCAGGGCCCTCGTTGTCAGGGGCTCCATCAGGGGAAGGAGCGGTCGTAGGAGGCCTCCTGAGCCAGGCTGGAATCCTAAATAAAGAGGAAGCCCAGCTACAGAGGCACCATGTAGTAAAGAAAGTGGACATCTCCGTGGGAACACCGGAGGGAGCCCTTGAGCTGAGAAACGAAGACAGCCTGTGGAGGAAGGCTTCCTCACTCCAGGCACCAGCATTCTCTTGCGAATCGCTGGTTTTGAAAAATCCAACGCATGTAACAATAAATGATAAAAAGTTGTAACTCAACATCCAGTCAGAGGCACCGTAAGAAAAACATCTGTACAAAGGTACTGTCAGAAAAAAATCTGAAAGGGAGTAGCAAAACTTTCCCGCAGACTATGAAAACTCATCAGAAAAATGTTGCCAAAAAGCAGAAGAAAAATTTAACCAATATCCTATTATAACATTTAAAACACGTAACCAGGCTGTGGCCATGCAAGAAGCTGAGGGGCAGAAATAACTCAAGGAAGGGATGGTCGGGCAGTAGAGGGCCACAGACAACAGGAAGACTTGAAACAGGAACTGGTAGATTTAGAAAATAAGAAAAACACAACGTTTCAGAAACCACATTACAAGAAACACAAGAGAGAAGAGGCATCACGCTAAAGGACACTGTGGAAAACAAGAAAAGTGAAGAAGATAAAATAGAAATAAATAAAATCATTAGAGAAGGCATGATAGAGAAGACAAAGGAAATCGCACAAATGTAAACTGAGAGTCCCTGAAGAAAAAAAAAAAAAACCCGAATGGAACAAAACATTTTAAGATACAGCTCAGTTTTAAGAGGGTTTGTACTTGGGGTTGGGTGGAGAGCTTGGGCCAGATCACAGAACTAAGTTTAGGAAGTAGGTGGGAAGGAAGGGCTGGAAGTCATCTGGAGGCTGCGGTAGCGGGCAGGTCAGGGGCGGCCTCCGCCAGGACCTGCCCCGCTGGGGCCTCCTGGGGCCCCTCCAGCACCATGCTGCCACCAGAGGGGGCTCAGAAGCTGAGTGAGCAGCTCCTGTTTCCTGAATCCTGATTCTGCCCAATCTTAACTAGTACAGAAGTACAGGCCAGGGGTGAAGGAGTAAATGAGATAAATACTTCAGGAGAAGCTCCTTAGACAAAGTTAGAAATCAGAGAACCAGAAAGTATGATATGATCCCGTTCATCTTCCTGACCCATCCCAAGGTACTATTACCTTTGGATAGTAAAAATCAATGATTATTTTTGCAAAATATGCTTTTATGCTATTCTAAGTATGTACCAGTAACTATATGTGATATTTGTTTCACATGCTTTTGAACTTTATATAAATGGTATCATACCGAATGTTACAATTTACTTTTTTCCCAAACATTATATTTTTGAAACTTATCCATTGTTGATACATGTGGTTCTACTTCATTTTAACTATAACACAGTATTCCATAATAGGACTATACCACAATGTATTTACCTATTCTTTTGTAGATGGACCTTTCAAAAAAAGTCTGACAGGTTTTGTTTTTGTTTTTTTCAAGTTTTTATTTAAATTCCAGCTAGTTAACATACTGTGTAATATTTCAGGTGTAGAATTGATTCAACAGTTACATACAACACCAGTGCTCATCACAAGTTGGTTATTTTATTTATTTCATATTTTATTTCGAGAGAAAGCACGAGCAGAGGAGAGGGGCAGAGGGAGAGAAAGAGAATCTTAAGCATGGGACTTGATCCCATGACACTGGGATCATGACCTGAGCCGAAATCAAGAGTCAGATGCTTAACCGAGTCACTCAGGCACCCCGTTATTTTTGTTTTTTAAATAAAACTAAAATATATACCTACTCTATGACCCCAAAATTCCAATCTTAGGTATATACCCAAAAGGAATGAATATGTTTGTCCACAAAAAAGTGTTCACAAGAATGTTCACAGCACCTTTATTTGTAACAGCCAAAAAATAAAAAATAAACTGGTGTATAGATACAGTGGAATACTACTCAGCAATAAAAAGAAAGTAATGATATATGCAGTAGCATGGATGAAAGTCAAAAACGTGTTAAATGAAAGGAGTCACACAAGAATATATATGTGTGTTGGGAATGCAAGCTAGTGCGGCCACTCTGGAAAACAATATGGAGGTTCCTCAAAAAACTAAAAATAGAGCTACCCTACGAGCCAGCAATTGCACTACTAGGCATTTACCCAAGGGATACAGATGTGCTTTTTCCAAGGGACACATGCACCCCCATGTTTATAGCAGCACTATCAACAATAGCCAAAGTATGGAAAGAGCCCAAATGTCCATCGATGGATGAATGGATAAAGAAGACGTGGTACATACATGCAATGGACTATTAGTCAGCAATCAAAAAGAATGAAATCTTGCCATTTGCAACTACGTGGATGGAACTGGAGGGTATTATGCTAAGTGAAATTAGAGAAAGACAAAAATCATATGACTTCACTCATATGAGGACTTTAAGAGACAAAACAGATGAGCATAAGGGAAGGGAAACAAAAATAATATAAAAACGGGGACAAAACAGAAGAGACTCATAAATATGGAGAACAAACTGAGGGTTGCTGGAGGGGTCGTGGGAGGGCGGATGGGCTAAATGGGTAAGGGGAACTAAGGAATCTACTCCTGAAGTCATTGTTGTACTATATGCTAACTAATTTGGATGCAAATTAAAAAAAAATTAATATATATGTGTGATTCCATATCACATATACACATATAGTACACACATAATATATATATACACATATAATACACATATACACATATAATACAATTTATATAGAATATGAAGTTCTATTACAGAGCTAGTAAAACCAATCTATGGTGGAAAAAAATCACAACAGTGGCTCCCTAATGGTGGTAGGTGGAAATGGGCATTGCCAGGGAAAGGAAGCTTCCGGGGGATGATGGTAATGTTTTATAACTTGACAGGAGTTTGTGTAACACAAGTGTATCCATTAAGAATGTATAGTTAGCATTTGTACTTTTCATCGACAGTAAGTTTTATCTCAAAAAACTAAACAAATATTGAATTCTGCTAATGCTATGTATGCATACTAAAGTATTTGAGGGGAAGTATACTGATATCTCCAGTTTTGTTGGAAATGCATGAAAAAATAAGGTGGAATAATGGATGGATAGAGGTATGGACAGACGGAAAGAATCTGTGATAAAGTAAGCGCAGCAAAATATTGATGGGATTTAGGTGGGGGGCATATGGCTATTCATTATAAATTCCTTTCAACTTTAATGGATATTTTTAAATTTCATAATAAAATACAGGGGAAAATTTTAACATTTAACCCGTCCAAAACCAACTCCTAATTTCATCCTGCCCTAAAACTGCTCCTCCCTTCATCTACCCAGCCCAGCACCAGTAAATGACACTCAGCTAGCTGTTCACTCTTGAGCTGTCCCTGTCCCATTCATCAAATCCATCACTACATCCTTTCTGCTATACTTTCAATATACATCCTGAATGCAACCACCTTTCATCACCTTGCCACCCTAGCCTGTTCCAAGCTGTCACTAGCTCTCACCTGGGTCACTCCAGTCCACTCACTCCTCTCCCTGCTGGCATCTCTTCTCCACACAGCAGTCTCATGGGTCATTTTTAAATGGGAGCATTTAAAATGCTGCCCTTCCTCCCTCTCTCACTACATTCCAGCCATACTCACTTCCTTGTCCATTAAATAAGCCAAGGTCTCCTGGACTTCCTGTTCCCCTGCCTGGAATGTTCTTCCTCCTTACCTGCATGGCTGGTTCTCTCACTTCACAGTTCTCAGATCAAATGTCACACCAAGAAGTGTTCACTGAACTTGTATCTAATGTAGCAACTCACATCACATCCCTTATGCTGTTTTTATTTTTCTTACTTCTTATTACTGCTACGTGTTTGTTTTCTATTCCCCCACCCCTGCCCACACACACACACACACAACTAGAATTAAGCTCCAAGGGGGCAGTGATTTTTGCTTCACTACTGTGTCCTAGTGTATGTTGAATTACTGAAATGGATAAAATGTCACCTCCTGAGTCCTTCCCAGATCACTTCCTACCTCCTACAGCTTAATAGTCTCCTCTGTCATATTCCGTTTTTTTCTTTTCTATATTGCTTAATGATAATTATTCGCTACACATTTATTCTGTCCCCCACCCCAGTAGATATATGAGCTCTTACAGATAGGGGCGATTTCTTAATTGTCATGTCCCCAGTAGTTAACAGAACAGTGTCTGGCCCTGAGCAGGCTGATCCACCCTGCATCCACCTGCCAAGTTCAACCTCAACCTAGAGCTTCTGGATTTCTAATACTGCCCTGTTTATCCCTGTTCTTTCTCTGCACTGTGGAGTATCACAAATCTTGCAGGCCTGAACCGACCATCTTTAAAGGGCTCTAGCTTCCACACCTTAAGATGCCTCTCTTCTCCCCCCAGACCTCTAGCAGGTAGCCAAAGGCAGCTCTCACAGAGCCAGGCTCTCTCTGTCTACTCTCACAGATACCAGATCATGAAGTCAGACACTTAACCCACCAAGCCACCCAGGTGCCCCTGAATCTAAAAACTTCTAAAAAAGAGTTGATTCATTTTTTAAAAACCTTATTATTCATTGGGAACAATTCTACCATCCATCACTCTAGCCTTAGAGAATTAAAGTTCTATAATGGGATATCCTATGCATAACTCAATTCAGTATTTACCAAGGTCCTCTTTGTATGCCTCTGAACTGCTGGGTAGCTGCTAGAAAAAGATGAACAAAACAAAATTCAAGGACTAGTTGGAGATAAAAGACATTTTCATAGGTAATTATTGTCCTGTGAGGTGAGCAGAACTGAAGAGCACAGAGGCAGGGATTTGGAAAGCTTTCACAGAAGGTACGGCAAAGAAAGGCATAGAAGCAAGAAATAAGTGGGCTGGGCCTGATTTTTTTAAACCTGTGCTTCTAAAAACCTTTGTTTTCTCCCTGTTTTTTCCTGAAAATGAAAGCACTGTAGAGGCCACTACTTTATTTACTATGGTATTTTAACTTTGCATGAACCATGGGGGAAAATACTTCAGAAAATGCCCAAATTTCTAAAATTATTACATGTATGTATGAAAGAATTTCATACACTTCAAAGTGAATTTTAAAACTAGGGTCAGTGGGAAAAGAGGGAGCTAAAGGAATGTGTAAAAATATGAAACAAAGAGGGGCACCTGGGTGGCTCAGTCGGTTGGGCTTCCGACTTCAGCTCAGGTCATGATCTCACACTCTGTAAGTTCGAGCCCCGCGTTGGTCTCTGTGCTGACAGCTCAGAGCCTGGAGCCTGCTTCAGATTCTGTGTCTCCCTCTCTCTCTGCTCCTCCCCTGCTCATGCTCTCTCTCTGTCTCAAAAATAAATAAAAAACATTAAAAAAAAATATGAAACAAAGATAACATATTGAAAGATGATGTCTATGGGGCCTGGCTGACTCAGTCAGAAGAGTGTGGGACTCTTGATCTCTGGGTCCTGAGTTCAAGCCCCCCTTGAGTGTAGAGATTAAGTTAATTAATAAAACTAAAAAAAAAAAAAAAAAAAAAAGACGATGTCTAAAGTAACTACCTAAAAGGACAACTACATGAACAAAACTCTGGGAAACAGCAATTTTATAATTCAGCTTTCTGTGTTATTCAGGATCCTTCAAACTCAATTTCTACAGGTGTAAATGAGTAAGGGAGGTGGACAGGTGAGCAAAGAGCACTGAGCATGTGCTCTGTGACAGTTACATACACAAGAGAGGGTCTCTAATACATTATCAAACGTAACCTTTAAAAAGAGCCTTGAAATGGGTGCCTTCTATCTTTTCCAGAGAAAATCCATGCTCAGAGGAATTCAGTAACTTGCAACAGAGCAGGGCTGGAATCTGGATCCATCTGAAAGGTAAACTCACCTTCTTTTTAATCCCACTTAACTATTGGTCAGGTACTTGTAACATGGCAGAATTCACCCTGTTGGTTTCCAGACAAAGCAGTCTTGAGATGGCTTCTAATTTCTCCTTTACTATGACTGTACTCTATTCACTTCCTAGTCAAGGGCACTTACCAAAGTACACTTCTAATTACAGTCTTGTTTACGGGTAATATATTAATTAGCCCAGTGCTGAGCATACAATACATACACCAAAGTTAATCCTACAAATATTAATCGACGTACCTAGTTTTCTGTACATTTTATCAAATTCATTCATTTAGGCCACACCAGTTTTGCTTATGTCAAGGTAACACATTTGTTGGAAGACCTCCCCTTTCTTACTATCTCTAAGCTTTACACCGAAAGTGTTTTGAGGTGACTGCGAAAGGGAGGCAACTCCTCCCCTAACGAGAGCGCCATCAGAAGCATTATAAATGGTATCAAGCTTCTGGGCACTGACAAGATTCTGGGCCTCTCCTAATTCTATGGCACCTGAGGCAAGAAAGACTCTTACTATTTCCTCAGGCATAAAGACGGGAGAAAAAGAATTACTTTGCCGGGGTCCCAAGGCTGTCGCATGAGTAAGAATCCAAAAGGAAAGCGTGAAAAAGAGTTGGCCTTGCGGGCCCAAAACCCCGCAGAGCAGCCGTTATTTCCAGGCTCCGCCGAACAGGCGGAGCGGCACAAAGGGCGCGGGGCGGGGGTGCGGGAGGGGTCCCGGGTCGGTCCCGGACGCCGCCTCCTGGTGCATCTCGGGAAGGGCTCCTGCCTGGGCCGCGCCGCAGCGCCAGCCTCGGCACCTGGGTCTCCCCGGACCTACCCCGGCGGCTCGCGCCGGGCCAGGGCAAAGCACCCAACCTGGTCGCTCAGCGTCCGGCCCGAGCTGCCGCGAGTTCCAAGGAGCCTGCGCTCGGCTCCTCCACCGCGGGGGTCTTTGTTCCCGTAGGCGTCCCCGCCCCACTGCTCCCGCCGCAAAACCTGTTTGCGAAGTATCAACGGCATGTCCTGCTGGGAGATGTCCAGTCTTGGGTCGCGATGGAGCGGGGCGGTAATAAGGGCAACGAGGGTTCCCCCAGGTTTAGCCATGGGGGTAGGTGGGAAGAGAACGAAACGCGTCGGCCCCGCCTCCTGCCATTATAGTACGGAGGCGGGCGGCTCCCTCCCGCGCGGGCAACTCGCGCGGGCTCCGCAGGGCGCGCTGGCGGCGGCGGGGCGGGGCCGGCCGGGCGGGCCCCGGGCGGGCACGTGGTGGGGCAGTTTTCCCGGTCAGACCCCAGAGAGCTGTGGGGTGGAATCCCGCCCCCGGCCCTGCTCTTGAGAGACATTTTACTTTTGGGGAACCCCGGAACTGCAGGTCCGGTAGGCAGGAAGGGAGGGTGAAGCCTAGCGCGAGCGTTTCCTGCGCGGGGACTTCGCAGTGGGAATCCGCCTGGCAGAGGCAGGGCGGCGGAGTGCAGAGAGACCCACCCCCGGGAGGCAACCGGGTTGGCGGAGCAGGGAGCGGGAAAACAGGGTTGATACGAACCTCTTCCGTCGGCGGGCTGGAGCAAAGTGCAAGACAGACATCCCTGAGTTTGGCTGTCCTGGGGCGCCACGGCTGGCCCCGGTGGTCCCAGACCCGACGGGCGGCACGGAGACACACGTGGCTAGCCGTGCGCCCGGCTGTGTTTACATTCTGCAGCCTCTCCACGTTGTGCTGCCGTCCTCGCCTCCCATTGGCCAGTTCGGCAGCCAAAGTGGCGCTCCTCCCTCAGGGGCGGGTCCTCCTGGTCCCGGCGTCTCATCCGCAATAACCGGGTTTCTTGAACACTTAGCGGCACAGCCACAGAGCACCACAGGATGGCCACTTCCTGGCTACTCTGTGCTCACCCATGTCGCCTCCACCTGGTCGTAAGCCGGGATTGAGCCGCTGCCCGACACTGAAGGGATCCGGGAGTTGAGGGCGGGAGGGAATTGGAAACTACTGGCGGGAGACGCGGAAGCAGGGCGGTGGGGAGCCGAACCTTGGAGGAGGGCCCTCTGAGAGACTCCCTCCCGCCGCCAGGCATCGCAGGCAGGTGAAGTGGAGAGCAGGTGAACGCGAACTGAGGGCCTAGGCTAGCAGGCCCTTGGCCTCTGGGGGTGGGCGGGCGCGGACTGAGAGCAGGGCGCGGCGCGCGGGCCTGCGGGGCGGGCGCGCGGGAGAGGGAGCGCGCAGTCCGGAGGTGTCAGTCTGAGGCGCATGCGTGCGGGGCGGGCCCGGCCCGGCCTATATATTGGGTTGGCGCCGGCGCCAGCTGAGAGAGGAGCGGTAGCGGGTCTAGCGGTGAGGAGCTGCTGGGCGTAGGGAGGAGTGAGGGAGGAGAGAAAGCCCCCAGGGCCGATTCTTCCCGCGGGCGGGAGCCTGCGGGAGGAAATACGGGAAGGCTGAGAATTAGGCGGCTGGGGGGTCGGGAGGATGGCTCCCCGCGTTCCGTTCCTGTCAGGATCTTTGGCAGGGGGCCGGGGAAGTGGCGGGGGTGGAGGGCTGCCCGAAGGGGAGGCCAAGGAAAATACCCTCATTGCAGGGGCTTCTCCCTCCCACCCGCGTTAGGGGAGCTCTACCGCGCGATAGAGGATCGGGGTCTGGGTCCCCTTCCCGGAGAGAAAACCTCCCCGACCAGCCCAGTTTTCCCCTTTCTTTAACTCGCTTTCCTTCGTTCCCACCCCTTATCTGGAGTCGGGGTCCCAGTGCCCCTCCAAGCGACAGGCAGGGCCCAGTGGGGCTGGGAAGGAGGGAACGGAGACTGAAGGACGTGACACAAGTCTCAGTTCCCTCCTCCCCCTGCTTCCCCGCCACCGCCGCTCTCCAAATTGGCGCGGAACCGGCTTCTCCACAGCGTTTCGCCTCCACAACCCCCTCTCTCTCTGCTGCTTGTCCAGGATGGAAGGGGGGGACGTGGGGGCGCTGCCCAGGCCCCTCTAGGAGTTATGGGAGAGAGGACGGAGGGCGCAGAAAAGACCCATTTGGGGGAGATCTCCCTCCTTGCTGGGGGTGCTTTGTAAATTCTCAGACACTCGCGTCCCGACTGTACGTTCAGTTGAGACGCAGGCATGTGTCCAAAATTAATCCCGTGAAATAACCATTGTAGTGCGTAAGACAGCACGGTGAAATGACTCAGGCCACCTCCTGAAGGACTCAGCTGTAACCCCTGAATGAGCATCTGACTGGCACCTGGGAGAATATGGGTGACAAAATATTTGACTCTCATTTTTCCTCTCTCCTCTCCAGAGCTTTCACACACCTGAAAGAAGAGAATGTCAAGACGCAGGTAACATTATTTGTCTTGTAGATGTGTTTAAAAGTTAGCTGCTGCGTTTGAAACTCTTGACTTATAAAACTTCCTTTTAAAAAATTCACTGTAGTAGCCGTTTACAAGCTAAGCAGCAGCAGCAACCCCAGCCCAGCCAGACGGATTCCCCTCCAGAAGCCCAGATAATTCAGGCCAAGAAGAGAAAAACAGCCCAGGTGAGTTAAGGGGAGAGGGAGGAGAGAAGAACTTCTTTGCTGGGACTTTAGTTTAACAGTGGTCTTTTCTATTTTCCAGGATGTCAAAAAAAGAAAAGAGGAGGTCACCAAGAGACATCAGTATGAGATTAGGGTAATGCAGAACTGGACTGGGGGGGGGGGGGAGTTGGGTGAAACGAATGCAGGACAAATAAAAATTGAATTGGGTTATTGCTGTGCAACAGAAAGATACCTCTGACACTTACTCGGAATGACCCGAGGTCAGCAGGAAGGTGCTGATCTTTAGGTGGTTTGTATGTGCCTAAATCCTACTACAGCTGCAGAGTAAGTTTGCCTTGAAGCAGCTGGTTCCTCTTTGTAAATCCCTCCCTCTTGGAATCGCCTGGTGCACCAGGGCCCGCCTAATCTGTCCAATGTACTGCTCTTTGTTCCCTCTCTGGCTAGTGGAGGGTCCTAATAGCTGCTCCTTTGGGCATAAATAGGATGTGAAGTCACTGACAGACTGGCACCCAGCCCCTTGCTACCCATTCTGTGTGTGGTACAGAGAACACTAGAGACGTGGTTCTCTTTGAAACCAGCATTGGTTGGGGAAAGGGTCCTTTAAATATTAAACTAATTGACTTTGGTTGATTCCATTTTTAAGGTTTTGCCTTATAGTACTCTGAAGTATGGGAGCAGGCTTAAAGGGTTGGGGGGTAGGGATGAGGGAGGAGCTTTTTATAAAACAAGGTGCCCTTGCTACTATTGTAAAAAGGGAAGAACTTCAGTTTTTTAATCTTGAAAGTGATAAGTGACCACAGATGAATTTTTATTCCTCTCCTCCCCCAATGCCGAATGTCTTGTATTTTCAGAATTATATTGTTTTCTAAAACACCCCACCTGTTAAAACTGTTTGAAGATCAGTAGGAGCTGTATGGCTTATTTATAAAATGTCAACTAGATTATCAGCAATGTTAACGATGGTGTTTGGGAAGAACTATAGTCGGTTTAGAGATATTAGCTTCTATTTATGAAAGATCCAAGACAAAAAGGTGATTTTCTATTGCACAAATTCTTCTTTAATGACAGAATTGTTGGCCACCTGTATTATCTGGAGGGATCAGTCCTTGTATAATCATTGAAACACCCCACAAAGAAATAGGAACAAGTGACTTCTCCAGATTTACAAATTACAGATTTAAAAATCTTTTTATTAATCCTTCACCTTTGCCTGATTTAAGGTAAGAATATTTTTTTGAATTTAATGTCAATTAAAATTGTACTAATTTAATATATTGTACTATTTTGAGTCCTATTTTGCCTTCACTATAAAAACATACAAAAATTGCTCTGATATTTATGCATGTATTATTTTGAGAATACTTTGCTGTTCACAAAGGATATGGGTGTTTAAAATACTGATTTTTTTAATTTATTTTCATTTCTTTGAATACCGCAAGCCTCATTAGAAGAGCTGAACACCTTTAAAAAAATTTTTTTAACATTTATTTTTGAGACACAGAAGACAGAGCACAAATGGGGGAGGGGCAGGCAGAGACGGGGGAAGACACAGAATTCGAAGCAGGCTCCTGGCTCTGAGCTGTCAGCACAGAGCCTGATGCGGGGCTCGAACTCACAAACTGTGAGATCATGACCTGAGCCGCAGTCACTTAACCAACTGAGCCACCCAGGTGCCCCCTCCCCCACTAAAAAAACCCAAAACTTTTTTTAACATTTATTTTGAGAGCTTGGAGCGAGACTGAGCATGAGTGGGGGAGAGGAGCTGAACACCTTTTAAATGGAGTTTAAATGATTTTTCTAAATTAAGATGGAAGCATTTTAACATACGACATTTTCATTTGATGTATCAACCGTATTTACTTCTTACCAAGCTTAGTAAGGTCTATATGTTTTTTAGTTAATGAATAGGACTAAGAGGTACAGCTTATACAAAGCACATAGTGTAGTATTATTTGGCTCTATATGCAAATTAGTGGACTAAGACATTTAAATTTGCCAACCTTCCCCTTCACTATACTCTGCCAGCCTCCACCACTTTAGGTGATTCTACTATTGATGATCTGTTTGGAGATGATGAGATTTGTCTCTACTGGGATTATATGCTTAAATGTTTAAAATTTCAGTGTTGCTCTGGGGAAAGTACTCTTGAAGTCTAGTCTAAGTTCTTGCTGTATAATTTCAAGCCTCTGTTTTTTCATGCTAAAGAACTGGTTTCTAAAGAGCTCCTTTCAAGTTCTAATTGAAAGTTGGATTTCAGTGTCTGAAAATTTATGTTGTATATTATGTAGGTCACATAGTGATTCTTTTCTACCCCTTTCCATAGTTGGGGATGCTCAAATGATGTTTGGCTAAACATGCTAAAAAAAGAGACTAGATATGTTCATGACAAACATTTTGAAGTTCTGCATTCTGACCTGGAACCACAGATGAGGTCAATACTTCTAGACTGGCTTTTAGAGGTATGTTCCATTAATACCTTTCTCTCTGTAGGATGGAAAAATATTTAAGATGTAAATGTGCTTTTCAGGTGCCCTTGGTATATTATTCATGGCCAGCAGCAAATATTTTTGGGGGGTCCTTACTGTAGTTGATGGTACCAAAATGGCAAATGTCTACTTTGTGAGAGTAAAATCCTAACACAGCCACTACATCCCATATAACCCAAACCCAATTAGGAATTCCTGGTACCTGTTAGTATTGCTGTGTACCAGGCACTAGGTGCTGAGGATAATCAAGATGAACAGAATATGTAATTGACAAGGTTTTACATTCTGCTATACAAAGTGAAGAACCAGGACTAAGCTTCAGGGCCCTCAGAAGTCCTTTTCTGCATCACCAGAATCCAAATTATGATTTGGGATCTTGATTTCTAAATCCTAAATAAGGAGGCTTTAAATATCCAGAAGTACCAAGCCCTCTATGCTCAATTGTTTCCCTTTATTATATACTTTTATTCCTTTCAGAAATACACTGTACCATTAATCTAAAGGAATTACAGTGATTTTGAAGTCCCTAAAGATCTATGCCCAAAACGTTCTCTTGTTTAAGCCCATTCCCATTCTTTGGATAATAATTCCAAGAATTTACTTGTGTTGATAACAAACCTATTTTCCTCCAGCCTTTGGATATTTGTTCTGTAGTCTCCCTGTGTTTAAGATAGAAATGAAGCATTCTAAGGGAGAAATACTCGGCTTTTTGGTGCAACAACGCGAGAGTAAATCTCAGAAGCTATCAGAAAAGTTTTTTTAAAAAGGACTATAAAATGGTGTTCTTTGCAGTCAGGTTATCTTATCTCTTACTCTGGAAGACAAGATTATATTTCAATCATATGGGTACAAGAAGGTGGTTGGGTTTTGACTTTTGGGAGTACCTAGTGATCATGGAAGCAACCTAAACACAATCATACAGATTTTTAATTTTTTTCCTTTTTGTTACATTGACTTTTTATCCAATCTGAATTGGATTGGACTGTCCAAACTTATTGCTATTTTCCCTTAAATAGGATTATATGCAAAACTGGGTAGAATAAACAGAGTAGAGCATTACATTCTTTTTCTTAGTATATCTTTTCAGTCTAGAAACATAAAGATAGGTTAAATGTTACCATAATAGTTTAAAGGAGAAAAATCATCAAGTCTCAATAGATGTGAAAGACATTTTTTGAAATTCAGTTTCTATTCCTCATTTCAAAATATGTAGTAAACTAAGAGATTTCCTAAACACATTATTAGAACTTATGTATTTCAGGGCTCCTGAGTGACTCAGTTGGTTATGTATCTGACTCCTAACTTCAGCTCAGGTCATGATCTCACGGTTTGTGAGATTGAGCCCCGAATCGGGCTCTGCACTGACAGCCTGAAGCCTGCTTGGGATCCCTCTCTCTGCCCCTCCCCTGCTCGTACACGTACGTGCTCCTTCTCAAAATAAATGAACATTAAAAACAATAACAAAACCCTCCTGTATTTCTATCCCTGTTTTCTCATCCTCAAAATGGGGATAATGGTCACTTTCTGGAGTTATTTTGAGAATTTAAAGCTTTGCCTATAATAAGTGTGGAAATGACAGACATTGCTTATTATTAAGAACAGTAGTGAAACATTTGGGAAATTCCCAGTACAGTCAGAAACAAGGGATGTGATCAAGACTTTATATGTCACCAATGTTGTTCATCCAGTTTTTGTCTATAAAAATTCTTAGCCAATGCAGTAAAACATGGAAAAAAGAAGTTAAAAAAATATTAAAGGGAAAGGTTATTTTGTCGTTAAAGGTCTGCCTAGAACAGTGAAGACCATCATTTAGGGCTGTTAGAATTAAAAATATAAACTAAGCATGAGAACTTACCCATTTATCAGCAATAAACAGGAAATTAATAGAAAAGTTTGCTCACAGTCAGTAAAAATGTAAATGAATCTGGGAATAAAGTCCATGTGGGGCAAAAAAATAAAACAATAAAACTAGTAAATGAGGATGGTAATAGATTCTTTTTATCCTATTAGTACATGTTAACATCTGTCTCCCTCCTCGCCCTTGCCCAATCTCAGCTTTGATATCCTAAAAAACAAAGTTGGGCTTAAAATTTCAGGGGCACCTGGGTGGCTCAGTCCGTTAAGCCTCTGACTCTGGATTTTGGCTCAGGTCCTGATTTCACACTTTGTGAGTTCGAGCCCTGCATCAGGCTCTGGCGCTGACAACACAGAGCCTGCTTGGGATTCTCTCTCTACCCACCCTCCCACTCCACTCCTACCCGCTCCCCCCACCACTAAAATAAACATTTAAAAAAAAAAAAGTATTCTAAAGACTGGTATGTTAGGATCTAACTTTCTAATTTGAAGAAATTCATCAAATGATGATGTAAATATTTGGATCCTTCTCTAGGTATGTGAAGTATACACACTTCATAGAGAAACATTTTACCTCGCACAAGACTTTTTTGACAGATTTATGTTGACACAAAAGGATATAAATAAAAATATGCTTCAGCTCATTGGAATTACCTCATTATTCATTGCTTCCAAACTTGAGGTAAGTTCTCAAAGTTTATCCACAGATAGATTTACCTTAAACTCTTTTTACATCACATCAATCCCTACAACTTTGGATATGAACTCTAAGATAAGTGGATTTATTTTTCCCCTAAAACATTTTTTGAACATTCTTGATTTGTATGGAGGGATAAATATACTTCCTTTTGTAGTATCTGAGCCTATTCTAAGTGTCTGGTTTAGATTCTGGAAATGTAATGTAGGCAAATAGTCCATGTCTCATTCTGCCAAACAAAATATACCAGTGTGGTCCCAATACATAATTATGGCACTTGGATTCAATAGAATGGTCTTTGAAAACTAACTGACCAATCAAATGAAATAAATAGCTCTGCTGGGTTAGAATAATGGTCTCTATCTGTGTCTGCTGGCGGTGCCAGGATAGAAAGCAACTCTTTTCTGGCCTGAGGTTTTCCTTCACACAATCTCCATCTGGTTTTCTTAAACAATGTATTTTGGATTATCATAATTTCTTTTGAGATTTTTGAAACCTTTATCATCTTGAGGGCAGGAGGAGGACTGTGAAACATGCCTTAGTTTCCTTGAATTTATTTTTTTCTTCCATATTTTTGTTCTGAGCTTTAAGGGCTATCTCCCAATCCTGCCAAATTTGGTGAATAATTTTATATTTAGTCTACCCTTCTCTGGAATTCAACTGTGTTTCAGGTAGCTTTCTAGACTGAAATCTTGATTTTTAGCCTGTTCTCATCTGTAACAGGCCTCTCTTCTACTCTGATCATTCTATTTGTTCTCTGGACTGTTCAGACCGACCTAATATTCTAGTTGCTTATTAACTGAAATTCAAGATCAAGCCTATGAAAATAAGTTTCAATGTAGTTGGCTAATTTCACCTCCTACATCTGAGAAACGTTATCATTACTAAGATTTAAAATCACTTTATGAAGCTGTCCTTAAAAACAAAGCCTGTTAAGTGGTTTCTGTAGAATTCTTTTTGTTTTAATCTCGGTCTCAACTACACCTAATGTTTTTTTAAAATCCATTTCAAAGGAAATCTATGCTCCTAAGCTCCAAGAGTTTGCTTATGTCACTGATGGTGCCTGCAGTGAAGAGGATATCTTAAGAATGGAACTTATTATATTAAAGGTATTAAGTGATTCTAGTTGCAGTTTTAGTAACTTAACAGTTAGCTACTCAATCTCAAAGAACACACTGTAAGTAGTCAAAACAGATTTCATTCAGCATTAAGATCCAGTTCAAAGAGGTTAATGCATCAATATATTGACAATGGTATGGATAAATGGGGGTGGGGGGGAGAATTTACTTAAGCTGTAGACCATTTTTCTGTGTCTTTCAAGTTTTCTATAATGAGAATATACTGCTTTAAAAGTGATTAAGGAAATGCTTTGAAAAGTATAATTACCATACCATGTGTATATATCAATGAATTCCAACAGTGACACTCAAATATTCTGATTTTCCCCTCTTCCAACAGAGAATGAGAATTATTTCACTGCCTTTTTTCCTTTCTATATGCCAAAAAGGACTATTAAGCAAAATGGTGGAGAAAAAAACCCAAAAGGTGTTTAATCAGGCTCTGAATTAGAGTAAAGGCTGAGTGTTAGCTACTAGAAAGTATGTTATTAAATTTGGACATCATAACTTTGTATACAGGACACACAAGAAAACACCACTTTCATTTACTGTGTTGTAAATTACAAATTTATGTCTTCTAAATTATGCTTACAGTCTGTAAACATTCATATTGATAGCTCTATTAGAATGGGATCTTGCTGGCATGTTGATATTGTTCTAACAATAAACTTACTCAGATTCAGACGTGAAGCACAGTATGAGGATGTAAAGAGAAGACGGAATTCTCTGCAATACTCTTGTTCTCCCCTAATTACTTTAGACTGCTTGTAAATGGTAAAGTCCCAAAGCTTCATGAAGAAACAGATATGATACATTAAGATTTGCCTTTTTTGTTTTGAACTTTTACATTTTGACCGGAGCCATTAAAGATCATGGAAAGAAAAAGTCTAGATCAGTTTTTGGAAGATCTGAATGGAATTCGCTTTGTTCACTGAATATAATTTTAAAATGGCAGTTTCAATAAAGTAGAGAATAGATTTGGAAGACCAGGGGCTGCAAGAAATGAGAAAAGAAGGAATGAATATTAGGCTCAATGAGCTTATTAAGTTAAGATAGAGAATAAAAAAGGGAACTAGATTAATAAACTGTAAAATATAAGCAGCTTTACATTTTGAAGTATCTATAAGTACTTTTAATAAAATAAGGGTCAGAATAAAATTCCTAGAATAGGCCTAAAGCAGAAAGCTTTTAAAGGACTACTAGTAAATTAGCTATATATTACAGTGTATATATACTTACATTTACTAACAGGTGTTTTCATACTATTAACAGGCTTTAAAATGGGAACTCTGTCCTGTAACAGTCATCTCCTGGCTAAATCTCTTCCTCCAAGTTGATGCTCTTAAAGATGCTCCTAAAGTTCTTCTACCTCAGTATTCTCAGGAAAAGTTCATTCAAATAGCTCAGGTATTTTCACTGCAGATATGCTAATGTTTATTGTAACTGTTTAGTGCATTTACAGTCTTAAATAAATTATACAACAAAAATCGTAATGAATTAAATTCACTCCTTAATTGACTAGAACAAAACTGCTGATGCATAAAATTCTGTTCCCAGTATTTACATTGCTTAATAATTCTAGAGAACAGACTTTAAACTTTCAGTTTAAATGTATTATGAGTACTCTTCATTCTTTAGGGGTTTAAAGTAGAGTGTTAAATACCTCTTTTTGCTATTTAGCAGCCAGCTGTCTTTAGTATGATAGGAAATTATTCTCTATGATAATCTTATCCTCATATTTGAACACACTGTACCTATTTTATACATTAGAATTAAGATTAGTTATAACATTTTTAAAAAATCTAATTTCAAATTATGCTTTTGTAGGCCAACATAGCAAATGTTCTTTCCTGCTTGCTTCTCGTATGTATCTTAAAGGTTGCTGTACTACCATATATAAGTGAGAAAAATCTATGTTCGAATTCTATGTAGAATATGAAAAGCTTACATAAGAAACTGAAGGAACTGTGGTATTTTGGGTTGGGTTTTAAATAACCTAGGTTGAAATTTAATTTGTATTTTAAATCTAGTAAACACCTTATGAACTAAAACTGAATTAGAATTGGTTCATTTTGTAAAACTTTCTAATGACGGCTTATTTTTTCTGTCAGAATTGCCAGCATCCTAAAGTATCATAAGCAGCTATCGCCTTTTGATAGAGAACAAAAATTTGATAAGCTAATAATTACTATTTCTACATTGTTTATTTCTAACTCTTCTCATGTTTCTACCTTCTGGACAATGGGAGCAAACATAATTTGTTTATTCCATGGACAGTATTACCTTAGCCTCTGAAATCTAGCCCTTTTACACAATTCTACTATACTCTTTATTACCTAGATTATTTAAAAGGCAATATAATCTCACTGTTTAGATTACAGTAAAGCAGATACACAGAAGGGAACATGTTTCTAAAGGATCATTCTTAAAATGTATCTTTCCTGATTTAAAATGTTCCAATAATTTCAGTAATCAGAACTAAATTTACAGACCCTTTATGATCTAATCTAGGCTAATCTATGATCTAATCTGTGCCTCTCTACCTACGCCCCTCTCCCTTTTAAAATAAGGAATGAAGGAAAGGAATTCCTTTGTTCTGAACTAGAGGTCCCAAGGGAAAGTAATATTTCATTTATCTTTGCAAATGCTATTCCCTACACCTAGAATACTCTCTACCTCCCAATCTTCATGGCTACTGCGTCTTTTAAGATTTCAGCAGCACAGGTCTTCCCCACTCTGGATTAGGTGCCTTTCCTACTGCTACACACCACGCTGCATCATAACAATCCTTGCCTATTCACTTCCTGGCTTGAGCCACCACTCTGAAGGAAATTATCTTTGGATCCCTGTAGTTTTAGCAATTCTTGGCACATGGGTCCACATCATAAGTACTCTAAAATTATAGCTGACTGATCTTTAGTAGCAACATTGATTACTCATCCTTTCTCCTAATTACATGTACGTTTGCTTTTTCCTTTGCTAGCTTCTAGATCTGTGTATTCTAGCCATCGACTCATTAGAATTCCAGTACAGAATCCTGGCTGCCGCTGCCTTGTGCCATTTTACCTCTATTGAAGTGGTTAAGAAAGCCTCAGGTAAGGCACTATATTTTGTTATCTTCTTACATGTTCACAAGGGACTATTAATTTATCAACTTTAGCTTCCTATTAAACAGCTTAAAATTTTAATGGAAAACATTAGGTTAGCAATTACCTTCTCTTTTGTTAGAAGTCCTTCCTCATCTTCAGTATATATCCATAAACAAAAAATAAGGTCAAATGGAATTTAAATCCGTTTGAAGTCAGTCAGCTTGGTCACTGCCCTGCTTTAAGAGTTCTTTGGGTTTTGACAACTTCAGTTTCATATGTAGAAGGTACGGGTTAAGAAGCTCTAAGTCTTTTTCTCCCACAAAATAAGTCACCTTATGAACAGTTATTAGAAGGCCAAAATCCAATTCTAAGAAGTTAAAGCAGATTAGCATTCTCAAATTATCTTTAAAATCGGAAGGACAAGCCAATATATTGACAATTTCTCTTGTAACCTTCACATTTTCCTAACTTTCCTCTATCTAGGTTTGGAATGGGACAACATTTCTGAATGTGTAGACTGGATGGTGCCTTTTGCCAGTGTAGTAAAAAGTACTAATCCTGTGAAGCTGAAGATTTTTAAGAAGATTTCTATGGAAGACAGACACAATATCCAGACACATACAAATTATCTGGCTATGCTGGTATGTTTCTTGTGGGGCTTTTCATTTTATATCTAGTAAGTTACTGAAACTAATAAGGATACTAGAAATACTTTAGGGCAGTGATACAAGATAGAAAGCTCTAATGGGCACACTGATGTCACAGCAAAATTTGTAGAATGTCTCAAGATTAATGCCAGTAGTCCAAGTAAGAGTTTTTTAAAAATACAGCTATATTCAGTTCAAACTGTTGCAACCTCTAGAATAGGACTAGTCATGCTTGCAAAGACATAAAGAGACCATTTCATGAGGTCTAAGTAGTCTCAAATTAATATCCAAGTCTGGTTTGACTTTGTTTTACTCTATCAGTGCTTTACCTTACCTGTTAATCTCTGCATGATTTCTTCACATGTATAGGATGAAGTAAATTATGTAAACACCTTTCAAAAGGGGGGACAGTTGTCACCAGTGTGCAGTGGAGGCATTATGACACCACCGAAGAGCACTGAAAAACCACCAGGAAAATACTAACGAAGGTTAACTAAGCAAACAAGTTGGAATTGACCATTGGTAGAATTTCCTAGAACTGAACTACTAAAGTTTTCAGGAAAATAGTGCTATGACTGTCCTAGCCAATTCAGAAGTTTCACTGCCATTCTTCGATTTTAAAAAACCACTTAAAATTGGCATTAAGGAAGAAATTCCTACATTAGCTGTTTAAACAGCGGGACTTGTTTACAAAGATGACTTCATTCCCAAGGTGACTGGATAGAAGATAGCCACGCTTTATGCCATAATTTTTTTTTTTTAATCCAGTATTACTGTGTTACCTTGATAAACTAAGAATTTTATCATTGGAGTTTTAGACTAGGTAAGTGCCACCTTAAAGGCGACATTGAGTAATACAATACTTTGAATCTAGTTTTTAGATTCTCAAAATTCATATTGTCTTGACTAGTGCAATTTGGTTTTTGAAAATAAAATTTAAACTTGTTTACAAAGATTTAGTTTTGTAATAAGGTGACTAATTTATCTACAGCTGCTGTAGCAAGCTATTATAAAACTTGAATTTTTACAAAAGGTGAACTTTAATCTGTTTTTTATTTCATCTGCCTTGCCATAACATTTTTTAACCAGTAAGGCTTAAATGAACATGGTGTTTAAACTGTGGTCTAAACAGGGGGAATACCAAAGAAATTTTAAACAAGATAAACGTGTAGCTCCTACTTTGGGCTTTGACACAGAGGTTGCTTTATAATGACTTTTTGTACATCACAATTTAAGTGAAAAAGTACACTTTCAACCTATTTATATGAGAAAGTCACTTTACTAACTCCAAGACATCCCTAAGGATTTTTTCTTAATTTAGTGTGACTAAGACTTTATTTATGTTTGCAAAACTGTTAAGGTCGTTTTTAAATTCCTACACTGAGTTAAGGACAAAGTGATAAAGCTTAACACTTGGCCTAAACTTCTGTTTTCATAAGGCAGAAAAAGTAGTAAATGTATACTGACTCCTAGATTATTTATTAAAAACAAAACAAAACCCTGACGTAAGAACTTGCTGTGTATAGACTAGCTACTTCTACATATTTTAGTTTGTTTTTAATGAAATTTCAACCTCGAAAGTGGGTCTAGTTAGAAAACAAAGCATACCAGATTGCTAGTTTATTCTCTTACTGGATACATGAATCTCTTCTTTTGAAGAAATTATAAATTTAAGCTGTGGTTATGGTATGAAGTCTTCTGTACAGTTTTTGTTTTTAAATTGTTTCAGTATTTTGTCTGAAAAGAAAACACCACTAAATGTGTAAATATGTATTATATAATCTAATACTGTTTATTTTTAGCCCATTGTTTAAAAAATAAAAATTAAAAATTTTTAACTAACTGTTTAAAAGTAAAGTTTTGCCATTGCTTGGAGAAACTTTTTTTTCCTTCTCTGCGCTGCCAGCTGTAACACTTCTTCTGGGTTGCTTGCGTTCAATTCTGTCTGACCGATGGCTTTGATCTTCCAAAACAGAAAGGTGATGTTATTACAGGTGTGGTCAAAAACAAAGTCTTGCTAGTATACATAATACAAAACTACCTACATGCTAACAAAGTCAACTGTAAATGATGGGAGGTGTAGAAGAAATTAACAAAGACAGACTCAGAGCCACTCTTAAAGACCAAATGCCTAGCCACTGTTCATGGAATTACAGTAGGTTCCCCCTTATCTGAAGTCCAGCATGGTCCAGAAGATGATCCTCCTCCTAACAGGTCTCAGAGTCCAAAGTAATCTAATGCTTTACCGCAATGCCTACATCATTCACCTCACATCATCCCAAGAAGAGGGAGTACAATATTTTGATATTTGTAATAATATTTGTAACATTTGTAACAATATTTTTAATAATTTATTACATAAATATCTATATATAGGGTTCAGTACTCCCTATGGTTTCAGGCATCCACCTGGGTCTTACAACATATCCCCTGTGGATAAGAAAAGACTATCTACAGGAACATTAATTCATGTAAGTTTATTTGACTAAAAATACCAGCAAATAAGCTCTACATATCATCCAACACATTTTTACAGTTAATTAACGCTCCTACAAAATAGTTTGAAAAATCAAAACTCATGTTCCAGGAAAGGCTTTACTTTTTTAATATGCAAAAACAGGTAGTTGCTCAGCATTATGATAGCCTATATAAGTGGTTCATTTCTTTCATAATTAGAATACCTCAGCCTACTAAAAATCTATAGTATAATCTGCCAAAGAGCATTTTGTTAGAATGTATTTTAGGATCTTAGAATTACCTTTAGATTAAAAGGCAATCTACATCTTTAGATAAAAAAAGAAAGAAGCCCAGGGGTGCCTGGATTGCTCAGATGGTTAAGTATCCAACTCCTGGTGTCAGGTCATTATCTCACAGTTCAGGAGTTCCAACCCCATGTGGGGCTCCACACTGACAATGTGGAGCCTATGGGGATTCTCTCTCAAATAAATCATGTATTTTTTAAAAAGAAACCCTATTATAACTTCTTTAAACAACAAAGACTAACCGTCAACACCGTTTCAACATGAAGGAGTGCATGTGGAAAAACCTAGTCATAGGGTATATGACTAAAGAATGATTTCCAACAGATAAAATAACACAAAGATGACTGGCTATAAAAATCCAAAGTATAAGACAGAAGTTGGAATTGGAGCCAGAGATTTGAGAGAAATAATGTACACTGTGGGTAGTTAAACCCATGAGTGGATGAGACTACCTAGAGAGAACGTAGGGCAATCTGAAAATAACCAAAGGACTAAACTCAGAGGAAACCAAGATTAAGGGGGAGACAGAGGGAGATGCTCATGAAGAAAAGGACAGAAGAAAAGGCAGAAGAGTCAGTGAAAAAAATTGAGAGAAAATAATGTCAGGGAAGCCAAAGGAATAAAGAATTTTAAGAAGTGAAATGTCAACAGGATAAAGACTGAAAAGCATCCACAGACTTTGATATTGGTGATCCTTGAGAGAACTGTTAAGAGTGATAACAGCAGAAGTCAAATTACAATGGGTCGAGAGCTTCACAGAACTGGGCAGAGAAGGGACAAGGGACGTAGAGGTACAGTCAAGGATGAAATAGTTTATAAGCTATGGGAGAGGCTGACAATACAGGAGAGGAGACAACCAATTAATGGTCACTGAACAGGTTGAATCAAAAGCCTAAAAACTTGCCTTCATCAAGGAGTAACATTACCAACAATAGTCAAACTATGGAGAGGGCCCAAATGTCTATTGACTAATGGACAAAGATAATGGTGTCTGTGTGTGTGTGTGTGTGTGTGTGTGTGTGTGTGTGTATACACACGTGCACGCACACACATACATATATATACATACACACACACACAGATATACATATACACGTACAATGGAATAATCGGCCATCAAAAAGAATGAAATCTTGCTATTTGCAACGACACAGAGCTAAACTGTATTATGCTAAGTGAAATCAGAGGAAAAATGCAACAGGATTTCACTCATATATGGAATTTAAGAAAAACAGATGAATATAAGGGAGGGGAAGAAAAAAAAGGGAAACCATAAGAGACTCTCTTTTTTTTTTTAAGTTTATTTTGAGGGGGGGAGGGGCAGAGAGAGCAAAAGAGAGAATCCCAAGCAGGCTCAACACTGTCCACGCAGAGTCTGATGTAGGGCTCAATCTCATGAGCTGCAAGATCATGACTTGAGCCAAAATCAAGAGGCAGGTGCTTAACCAACTAAGCCATCCAAGCACCCCAACCATAAGAGACTCTTAACAATAGAGAACAAACTAAGGTTTGCTGGAGGGAGGTGGGCTTAGATGGGTGATGGGTATTAAGGAGAGCCTTGCTGGGTGTTGTATGTAAGTGATGAATCACTGAATTCTACCCCTGAAACCAATATTGCATGTATGTTAATTAGAATTCAAATAAAAATTTGGGGGGAAAAAATATACGTACCTCTATGTTTATGTTTATAGCAGCATTATCTATAATAGCCCAATTAAGGAAACAGCCCAGTGTCCATTGACTGATGAATGGATAAAGATGATGTGGTATGTGTGCATATGTGTGTGTGTGTGTATGTATATGTGTACATACATATACGTATATGTATACATGTGTGTGTGTATATATATATGTATAATACAATGGAATATTAGCCATAAAGAATGAAATCTTGCCATTTGCAATGATGTGGATGCAGCTAGAGAGTAATATGCTTAGTGAAATAAATCAAAGATAAATACCATACGAAATACCTCACATGTGAAATTTAAGATACAAAACAAATGATCAGAGGGAAAATAGGGAAAAGAGAGAGAGGCAAACCAAGACACAGACTCTTAATTATAGCAAACGGATGGCTACCAGAGGAAAGGTGGGTGAGGGATGGGTAAAAAAGATGGGGATTAAGGAGTGCACTTACTGTGATGAGTTCATTATACACCTGAAGATAATATTACATTGTATGTTAACTAAGTTGAATTTAAGTAACTTAAAAAACCAAATACCCTTTCCTCCCTTAATAAATTTCCTTTAAAAAAAAAAAAAAAAAAAAGTAACATAACCTCCTACTAAGAGTACACTTAACAATGAGCACAGAGGTAGAATTTTAAGGAGGGATTTGAAGCTGGTACTTATAAGGCCACAATTCCCAAAACTACAACTCCCATGTGGACAGGAGCTGATAGTCTTTTCTGGTCTATTCCAAACACAGGCAAGGAAGTACGGAACAGGGAGAAAGGAGAGGGGGCTGAACACAGGAAATGTCTAAAATAGTCCCTGAAAAGAAAGCAGACCACTGACTGCTGGCCCATAACACAAAAGAGATAAGAAGCCAGCTAAGCTTTGAGACCATGGTTTGGTAATGGCACCACAGTTTATATGGTGGCAGGATTTTTTCCAACCAAACTCAGTGGCTCGGGGAAAAAAGCAAAATTTTTGAACCGATTCAGGATTGGAATATTTCCAGGTGAAATGAAAGACAAAAATGCAAAGATGCTGAATATACATTTTTTTTTCACATTTTACTTATTTAAGTAATCTCTACACCCAGTGTGGGGCTCGAACCCACGACCCCAAGATTAGCACACTCCAAGTGAGCCAGCCAGGTGCCCCAAAATGCTGAAAATATTGACCAAAGGGTAGCTTTGACAGTCAGTCATAGATAAGCAGGGGTTCCCAAACCTGGTTTGTCATAATCAGAACTGGCTGGGAAACTTAAAATTTGGATTCCAAGACCTTATCTCAGACCAGCGGAATCCACACCTCTTGATAGTGTACACATAGGTATTTGCCATATTCAAAGTGAGTAGGGAAGGAAGGGAAGCTGGGAAGGGGCTGACAGACTGGGGAAAAATTGGTCATTAACCTGAATATCTCACTGACCATGAGGAACATGGGAGCCAGGAAGTAAGAGAAGGATAAATTACTGGCAGATGGATCTTAGGTAGAACAATTCTGACAATAAGACACGGCTATGGGTGTGGGTGGCTGATGCTAAGTAAAGGTAACAATCAAACTTGGAAAGCTACGGATAAGGATGTTGGGTAAATAATCACGTATATTTTGATGCATGTGGAGGAATAACCAGTAGCTTGGTTAGATGACCTACTAAAGAGACAAGTGTAAACTTTTAAGGAGAAAGGGCTTAAAATGATACAAGTAGAGACGGTCTGGAAATAGCACTGGAGACGTGACAACTTCAGTATGCCTACCAGCTGTGGATAAGCTGGAAATGGAGAATGACTTGCCTCCAATCAAGTAGGCTGGCTTCATGTTCTTTTTCCTTTTGATTTTTAAAAAACATACTATTATTTTCCCCCTCCAAATAATGCCCATACAACTTAGTCCATGCAGAAAGCTTTAAAAGATATACAATAGCACATAATTTTGTTAGCATGAGCGAAAGCAACAAGAAAAATTATCTGTGGTGATACTGATGCAGCAAGTATTAGTCAAGTAAAAATGGCCATAAATTTATAATGCTTTGGGGCGCCTGGGTGGCTCAGTCCGTTAAGCACCTGACTCTTGATTTCGGCTCAGGTCATGATCTTACGGTTTGTGAGTTTGAGCCCCGTGTTGGGCTCTGCGCTGACAGTGTGGAGCCTGCTTGGTATTCTTTCTCTCCCTCTCTCTCTAAATAAACACTAAAAAATTTTAGAATACTTTGGCTTATAAGTCAAACTTAAAAACAGATAACTCATCTATCAATAACTACTGAGCATCTATAATGTGCCAGGCACCATTCTAGGTATCAGCTATGACAAAGCCAAGTTTTTGGTGGGGAAACAGCCAATAAATTAGCAAACATATAGTATGTCAGATGTAAATCAGAAGTATAATGGAGGACATTTTCAAAAGGGAAATGAGAAAAAGTGTTGGAGGAAAAAGGGTAGATAAAGACATGGCTATTTTATAAGATGCTCAGGAAATGATCACTAAGATGACATTTTTTTTTTTTAATTTCTTCTTTTTAAACATTTATTTTTGAGAGAGAGAGAGCGAGCGAGCACGAGCAGGGGAGGGACAGAGAGACAGAGGGAGACACAGAATCTGAAGCAGGTTCCAGACTCTGAGCTGTCAGCACAGAGCCCAACGTGGGGCTCAAACCCATGAACTGTGAGATCATGACCTGAGTGGAAGACTAAGATGACATTCCAGGAGACCTGAGGGAAGTTAAAGAATGTTTATAGAAAATAAAATTTCAAAGGCCCTTCAGGTGGTGAATGTTTTCAGCATGTTCAAAGAACAATAGGGCTAATAGCGTAACAAAAGTTAGCAAGAAAGTCGGATGGACAGCTAGAGGTCATATGCAGGCTTGTAAGCTATTATAAAGACTTTGAGATTATAGGAGATGGGAAACCATTCAAAGGTTTGGAGCAGAGAGAGGATGTGATCCAATATTTTAAAATAAAAGAGAGATAAAGCTCTAGATGAAAATAGGTCTGTTAAAAAGCAAACACTGATAACCAAAATCTGGCAGTAACTAGGCATACAAAATCTTTTTTTGGGGTGGTGGGGGGGTCCAAATCTTAACGACGGTTTAAAATCAGGGAAATTAAGTGTATTACTGAAGAAAGGCATAACTTACCGCAATTTGTCTTTTATCAGTTTCTCCTCTTTTATGATGAAGATCTAAACAAATCAGTTAAGAATAAATCTGATATTATTAAGTACCATGACAAAATCTCAACTGTTTATTTACAGTACTTTTTTAATTTACAGAAGTGAACTGTCCTAATATCACATATGTTGATGGAAGGATACAGGTCAAGTATTCCAAAATGGTAACGTCCCATATGTAGTCATAGTAGGAGTCCATAGCATCATGACTGAAAAACAGATTTTAGTTACTTCCTCTTTATTAAGCAGAAAAATTTCAACTTCATTTTATTTTAAAAATCATTCATACCTGTTTTGTTCCTGCAATGATTTAAAGGCTGTTTTGTAGTCAATTTCTCTGAGGAACTGACATAAGATTGCCACCTACATAAACAAAGAAAATGATTTAACGTAACCAGTGTCAACAAGGACTCTCCTGATTTGGGAGGCCTAATTTTTTTTTTTTTTTTTTAAGTTTATTTCTCTTAGTAATCTGTACACCCAGCATGGGTTTGGCTCTTTTGACTGAGCCAGCCAGGTGCCCCCGGGAAGGGAAATTTTTAATGATTCTTACATCAAGAACACACTAAAGAGGGCTGGCAGATCATACTGAGTAGATCAGCTCATAATTATGGATCCCATCTAATTTTTAATTACAAAAACCTTTACATACGCATCTGCCCATTTAAAAAAATTTTTTAATGTTTATTTTTGAGAGGAAAGAGACAGACTGCAAGTGGGGAAGGAGCAAAGAGAAAGGGAGACACAGAATCTGAAGCAGGCTTCACGCTCTGAGCCGTCAGCACAAAGCCCGACACAGGGCTCGAACTCACACACCAGGAGATCACGACCTGAGTCAAAATCAGATGCTTAACCGACTGAGCTACCCAAGGTGCCCCTGTCTGCCCAAGTTTTAAATGAATGATCTAAATAATAAATTTTTAGAGCTTTGTCCATTTTAAAAGCCCATTCAAAAAACTAAAAGGAATGGAAAACTGCGAAACAAAAGTATTACATAATGCCTTTCAAGGACATACAGAACCTGCAATCAGACCTGTCACAGCTAGTCCATTTCTCCACCCTCAGTCTCTGGCAACTGCTAATCTACATTCTGATTATAGATTTGCCTATTCTGGACATTTCATATGCATGAAATCATAACAAGGCCATGTGTATCTGGCTTTTTTTCACTCAACCTAATACTTCCAAGATTCACCCCTGTTGTAGCATGTATCGGCACTTCATTTGTTTCTCTGGCTAAATAATATTCCACCGTAGGATCTACCAAATTTTATTTATCCATTCCTCAACTGATGGACATCTGGGTTATTTCAACTTTTTGGCTATTATGAGTAACGCTACTGTGAACATTCGTGTGCAAATTTTTCTGTGGACATGTTTTCAATTTTCTTGGTTACAAACCTAGGGATGGAACTGTTAGGTCTAGGTCACATGGTAATTTTATGCTTCAATTTTTGAGGAACTGCCAAATCGTTTGGCAGGTCATGCCATTTTATATTCCTACCAGCAACGTATGAAGGTTACAATTTCTCCACACCTTCACCAATACTGGTTACTATTTTTTTTAAGTTTATCTTCAGAGAGAGAGAGAGTGTGGCTGCACGAGTGGGGGAGGGGCAGAGGGAGAGACAGAATCCCAAGCCGGCTCTGTGCCATCAGCACAGAGTGCGACATGGGGCTTGAACCCACGAGCCATGATTATCATGACGTGAGCTGAGATCAAGAGTTGGATACTTAAGTGACTGAGCCACCAAGGCGCCTGCCTTTCAATCACAGCCATTCCATTAAGAGTGAAGTGGTACCTCATGTGGTGCTGATTTGTATTTCCCTAGTGACTCACATGCATATCGACTCTTAAATATTAAAAAAAAAAAACCCACACACCTTAAAAATGCTTCTTTTCCATTTAGAAGGTTCTAAGACCAATGTTTTCTAATTCATACTTTCATTTTAGTTAAAATTTCCTAGAAAAAAAATTAAGGGGTGCCTGGGTGGCTCTGTTGGTTAAGCATCCGACTCTTGGTTTTGGCTCTCTGGTCATGATCTCATGGTTTCATAAATTTGAGCCCCACACTGGGCTCTGGGCTGACAGTGTGGAGGCGGCTTGGGATTCTCTCTGCCCCTCCCCTACTCACACTGCTTCTCTCTCAAAATAAATTAAAAAACTAAAAAAAAAAAAAAAATTTAATATGCCAAATTCTTAAACACCGTAAACTTAAGCAATTATGGTAAAGAAAATAAAGGCGATTTCCCAGTCCAATGCTTTATATTTACTGCAAATTCCAATATACATGAAAATAAACCAACATATCATAAACTAACCTGTGTGTGGCAATTCAGCAAAGAACAGCATTTTATCATTCGTTTTATTACCTACAAAAACAAATCCTGATTATTTTCAAAAACTAGTTAACACCAATTGTAACCAATGCACTGCTCTGATGTGGAATGGCAACAGTGGTGAAAACTGTGCGTATGTGGGAACAGCAGGTATAAAAAACTCTGCTTTTTGCTCAATTTTGCTGTGAATCTAAAAATGCGCTGAAAAATAGAATTTTTAATTAAAAATAACACATTACTAAAATATTTAAGATCTAACTTAAAAGCCACGTATTATAATCTACCATTTAATAGATTCTGACACCGATGGCATAAAACAGAGGAAAGAGTGATACGTATAAAAGAAAATGAAATAAATTTGAGATTTAGGAGATAGAATCACTGTCTTAAAGGCTGAATGGATTTCAGTGGGAGCCATCATAAAGAAAAGAGGATACTGAGGATTTGGGCTTGGTCAACTTAAATGGCTGAAGAAGGTGTTTGGTATTTTGGCGTGTGTGTGTGTGTTTTCACGTATGTGAGAAAAGGGCATCAGGAGGGAGACTGTAAAATAAAATGCTGAAATCAGTTTTGGACAGGTTGAGTTTTAGGTGTTTTGAGAAATCAAAGCAGCAATGATCTATGGGCACTGGAAATATGGAGAGCAATCAGGTCTAGAGCATTCAATTTACCACATATATGGAAATGAATCAGCTCACCCAAAAGGGGCCTGGGAAAAAGGAACATGTAAAGGTAGACAAGAAAGAGAGCCCACGCGACAACTTACCTGGTCTGTATAAACATCAGGAGGCACAGCCTTATTGAAGAAATCAGAACACACGGCTCCTGCCTGTAGGTAATAGTGAAGAGCTGCCGAATACTGGTTTGTTGCTGAAGCAGAAAATAGAGAATGACCTAACATTAGACATAACGGCCGGAAAGACAAACATGGACTCTTTTGTGAAGAGCAGGGTATGATTATTTCATGAGTTGACAAAAGCAGATTCAAACCACAGGGCTAGGGATAACACTTATCTGGGACAACACAGAAAAACCACATTTTTTAAAACTACTTTAAAAGAAGTAATATATTCCTTGCTTTCTAAAACTGATGAGCCAAAAATTTAGCACAGATTTCTTGTCAAACTTAGTACTGGAGGTATTTGTTTCCCAAATGCCCATACTAGAAACATACCTGAATTTTATGACGTAGTTTAGAATCAGTAAATCTATTTTAAACATAGATATTAAGATCTTGATAACAAATTCTTTGGAGGATCAGGATGAAAATGAGCATTAAAATTGGCAATTTTCAGGGGCACCTAGGTGGCTCAGTCGGTGGAGCATTCGACTATTTTGGCTCAGGTCATCATCTCATGGTTCGTGGAAACAAGCCCCGTGTTGGGCTCTGCACTGAGTGTGGAGCCTGCGTGAATTCTCTCTTGCCCTCTCTCTCTCTGCCCTGCCCCTTCCCCACTCACACACACACACTCTCTCAAAATAAATAAACTTAAAAAAAAAAACGTAGTCAACATAAAAATTCGAAGTATCTGAACCAAAGGCACAATACAGAAAATGAATATATAGCAATGTATCTAGGAAGAATAGACATCAAAAACAAGACCAGTTTAATAACTATTAGGAAAAATATGTATTTATTTTCACTTCTAAAAGTGCTACAAAAACAAAATGCAAAACAACCATACATCTCACTTACCAAAATAAATGTCTGCCTGAATAATTAACCAGGAATGGTTGTTTGGACTTATACTGAGGGCATACCGAACTAGCTCTTTCACTGTGATTGCCACAGCTTCAAAGTCCACTGACTGGAGGCTTAAAAAAAAAAAAAACAAAAAGACAACGAACATTAATCTCTATTTTGCAACTTCAAATTCCATGCACATTTATTAAAAACAAAAAGAGTTAGCCAAAATTTAAGTGACCATAAATATAATGCCAATTATTAGTAAAAGTAGTTTATTAAAACTATAACAGCTGAGTCCAGGAAGTATGAAGTGTGATAAGCTTCACTTTTTATAAGAAGTTGAAAACAAATCTGGTTTTTGTTTCCTTTTTTCCACCCAAATGTCACTCTTAAAGGGCCTGAATACTAACAATACTATGCAGCCTCGAGTCCACCTTATGACTTCTAGTGAGAATAACAAAGTCCCCTGGATTAGAGGCTTCACTCGGCCCTCACAGGGTCGGGGGCCACCTGTGGCAAGTGTACCACTTGAGTATATTCAAGTGCCTGTAAAGAAGCAGAGGAGGGGAGGGAACGGGGCCAGCCGCTGTGAGCCTCGTTAAACCTGGAAGTCCTGTGATACAGAAGTAGAGGATGGAGCTGTAAGGATAAAAGCCAGCCCAGCACACAAGAAACAAAGCTCACAGTGCCTATCTCCCGGAAGCAGTAAGGCACAGAGGTAGAGAACGTAGGCTCTGGATTCAGACACATAAAAGGTTCAAGTCCTAGCTCTGTCGCTTACAAGGTGAACTTGGACAAAGTCCTCCTGTTGCCCCAGAGTTAGATCTAACCATAATTCACCAATGTTCCCAGTGTAGTGGGAACAGAACTGTGGTATTATTAGCAAATACTCAATTATTCATTTACAGCTAAATGAGTTAAATTGGTTTGTGATTTTATAGAAATTTATAAAATGTTAACAAGAATTCGATCTACATATCAAACAACTGATCTTAACATAGCAATGCTCAATCCATACCATTCTCACACTATTCTTAGAGTTAATAAAAACTCGTGCTCAAGAGAAATACTTTTTCTTTTCAAACATTTAGTCACATTTTCTCTGTGTCAACTTACATTAAAGTAACTTTATCACAAAGGTAACAGTTAAGCCTATTACAAGCCAGTCCTTATAAACACCTACCTTGGAAACGTATTATTTTATTTAATCCTCACAAATCTGAGGTAGATACTCTTCTTATATCCATTTAATAAATGAGGAAACTAGCAAAGAAAGCAACTTATACAGGGTTTGATACCAGGTAAGTGAAGAAGAGGCTGGGACTCAAACTCCACCAATCTAGCTCAGAGCCTCTATGGTAAACTATTCTTTTGCCTCATTTATAAACACACACTGAAAATCAACCATTGGGATAAAGAAGCAACACCCCAGAGATGCTACCAACCATCAGTTAGGCAGAAGGATCTCTATCTGATTTTTGGACTGCTATGTAACATACTAAATATTACAGAAAAACCTGCAGTCAGAGAACCTGGCTGGCCCTGTCAGTAGAGCACATGACTCTTCTCATTTGTAAATTTGAGCCCCATCATGGGTGTAGAGATTACTTAAAACTAAAATCTTAAAAAGAAATCTGCAGTTACAATGTCATTTAGGATGCACATTTGCTTCTGAAGCATGGTGATCCTTTGGGAAACAAGCCTCAATATGAGGTCACTCACTCACTTTTGACCTTCCAAGCCTCTATAGGAGATGCACAACTGCTTTCAATCTCTAGGATTAAGATGAAAGCAAATTACTCTCATTCTATTGCCTGCTTATCTACCTACTAAAATCTTTTCTTCTTCAAAGATGCCACTAAGGGCAATAAAATAAGGCCTAGTCCTGCCCTTCAGGCACAAAGTAAAAAAAAAAAAAAAAAAATTGGGGGTAGGGAGGATAGGAAAAGTAACTTTTAGGAGGGAAGAAATGGGACTCTTGAATGAGAAGTTGCTATGTGTAGGAAAAGAAATATGTAAATGGTTTCTTCTTCCAGAAAAAGAACGTTTTCTTCTCCCCATATTACTGTGCTTTTCAGGAGATGAAAGAAAGAGGGAATATTTCTTAAAGTATCCAAGAACTTCTTAGTAACTAAAAGGGGTTGGGACCCTCTGACAGTTAGTGTTAGAAGAGACCTACAAAGAATAATTATAAAGAAGTCATTTTCGGGACGCCTGGGTTAAACAGCCGACTCCTGGTTTTGGCTCAAGTCATGACCCCACAATTCACCAATCCTGCATCAGGTTCCACACTGACCTGTGCTGACAGCACAGAGCCTACTTGGGATTCTCCCTGCTCTCTGTCCCTCCCCCACATGCACACTATCTCTCAAAATAAACTTTTTTTATTGATGCCCTTTTCATATAGATATTTATAAAAGAGGTAAGATGAAGGAACCCTAACAGAAGATCGTTTTTGCCTCGATGCTCTAACTCTACCCACTGACAAGTCATCAGGACCACTTAGGGATCTTTTGTTCAACTTAAGGCTGGTGTACCTTAGCTCTTAGAGTTATGCCTTATTCATTTTTAAGAAATAATTACTGCAACAGAGAAATGAAGTTGGCTGTAGAATCCTTATAGATTGCAGCCTTTTAGTGAAATTATTCAAGATTATCTGTATCAGGATGATCTCTAAATACATAAAAACTAAATTCAAGCTATAATACTTCTTACTTCGGGATGGAGGATGGCCAAATAGAAATATGTTCAGCTGTAATATCGTTCACGATGTCCTCCTAAAAAAAAAAAAAAGTGATTTTTAAGTTGATTTTTTTTTAAAGGAAATTTCTTTTGAAGATTTTTTTAATGAAATTATGAAATACTGACCCGAACATTGTGAAGTTTCACAAAGAGTGATAAAATAATAGTCAAAACCAAAGGTTCCTATGAGAAAGAAAATACAGAATCATTAAATACTATATATATTTAACATTCCTCCTGTCAACCTCAGGGATACCAAGGATTTTTTTTTTTTTTTTTTAATGTTTATTTTTGAGAGAGACAGTGTGTGAGCGGCGGTGGGGCAGAGAGAGGGAGAGACACAGAATCTGGAAGTAGGCTCCAGAACCTGAGCCAAAGTTAAATGCTTAACCAACTGAGCCCCTCCATGTGCCCCCCCCCACACAAAGTCAAAAGACTTTCTGTCAAAAGACTCTAGGGAGCCTGGGTGGCTCAGTCAGTTAAAAGTCCAACTTCAGCTCAGGTCTTGATCTCACGGTTCAGAAGTTCGAGCCCTGTATCAGGCTCTGTGCTATCAGCACAGAGCCTGTTTCAGATTCTGTCTCCCTCTCTGCCTCTCCCCCACTTAGCCAGCATGCACACGCACTCACTCTCTCAAAAAGACATTTAAAAAAAGATTCTTTCACTTTTGAAATCTACCATCTGCTTTAGTTTAAAGCGCACACTACAGGTCAACTTTATTTTTAATCTCATGAAAGAAGTCACAGCACACAATTACACAAAAATTAGCATATTTAGGTGACTGGCTTATGGTGCTCAACTCCTCAAATGACTTTTGAAATTGAGTAAATACATCTCTTTCCAATTAGTACTTCCAGCTAGCTCTAAAAAAATCAAATTTTTATTCCTTAAAATAATACTTAAAGGATGGAATCTAGGTTACGTCAGTAAATAAGTGTAACATTAATCCTATCATCAAAAATTAAGGCTAGGCTTCACACATCCTGCCCTATTATGAAAACTTCCTTAAAATTAAAAAAATACCTCCTTTGGGGCACCTGGGTGCCTCAGTCAAGCATCTGACTCTTGGTTTCAGCTCAGGTCATGATCTCAGTGTTTCATGAGTTCGAGCCCCGTGTCAGGCTCTGCTCTCACAGTGCAGAGCATGCTTGGGATTCTGTCTCCCTCTCTCTCTGCCCCTCCCCCACTCGTGCAGTCTGTCTCTCTCAAAACAAACTTAAAAAAAAAAAACCTAATTATTCACTAACACATGTTAAGATAAATGCAAAATAAACCTCTCCATTTAGACCATCCCATCTTCAGAAATGATCACTGAAGATAATGAGCACATCATACAGAGAGAGCACTTAAACAACCAGCATTTAAGCACTCAATATTTTCAGTCATATTTTACAAAAATAAGAATTAGATAACTTTTAATGAAACTTACCCGTAATTTTTTGATAAAAGAAAGTAGTTCACTCCTACAAAAAACAAATTTTGTACATATTTACTATCAGAAATTAAAAAGAAAGTAAATTATAGGTGAAGGTTTATACCTAACTCTCCAATTCTGCATGTATGAAAGAGTATAACATTCTATTGTCATAATAACCTAATACAATTTCTTCTGTCTTAATCACATGACTTCTTCAGTACTATGCAATCATAGACATCAACGACTTTGAACTCCAGTAGATATTAAATGGTTAACAATCTCTTAAAATAACATATAAATAAGAGGTATTTCCAAAGGTGACCATGTTAGTCCATCAGAGATCAGCACCAGAGAACTCTTACACTGTCCATCTTTAGGATATACAAGGATAATGGTAGATGTTCTTGAAACAGTACAAACTGAGTACAAAAAATAAACTGATAGAAACGTACCGGTACATTATACCTAATGTAGATTCCCTCTGCTTTATTAAACTAACTCTGCCATCATTTCCTCGTTTGTGTTGACTGGATACACTACAGATCTGAACAACAACTTCCCAAAGGTCTTTAGCAGTCCGTCTACTTTCTTTAGGGCCTGGAAGTTCTTTGCATGTAGCTGCTAAAAGCTGTCCAAGCTGTAACACGAAAAACAGAAAATACACAAAAGATAATCTGTAATATACGTGTAAGTTCTATTTTAAGGTGCACTTGAAGAAAGGATAGTGGCCCAAACATACCAACACGTATGTTATGCTATACCTTCCATCCAACCATGGAGGAATTTATTTATTTATTTATTTTTTTTTTTAAATTCTTTTTTCAACATTTATTTATTTTTCGGACAGAGAGAGACAGAGCATGAACGGGGGAGGGGCAGAGAGAGAGGGAGACACAGAATCGGAAACAGGCTCCAGGCTCCGAGCCATCAGCCCAGAGCCTGACGCGGGGCTCGAACTCACGGAGTGCGAGATCGTGACCTGGCTGAAGTCGGACGCCCAACCGACTGCGCCACCCAGGCCCCCCAACCATGGAGGAATTTAAAGTTCACTGTCTAACAGACTGGAATCTGACTGGGGAAGAGGATGCTCTGGTTCTGCCACATTATAAAGCTCACTGTTTCCTTCAACAAAAGTCTAATCAGGGCAAAAACAAGTATAGTCTAATAAGAACAAAACTGAGACAATGCAAAGAGGTATGTGATTTATTAAGAGTGTGTGATGGAGGGGCACCTAGCTAGTAAATAGCATGATCCCACTTAAGAAGGGGGCAGGGTATGTGGAGTATGTAATGCGAAGTATATATACACACACAATGTTAACTGTGGTAAAAGCCCAGAGGTGCAATTAAAATAGTGCTTTAACTTTACACACACTGTAATCATTTAAAAAAAAGTTGTGGTGGGGGAGGTGGTACAGCTGGGTGGCTCAGTCAGTTAAGCATCTGACTTGGGCTCGGGTCATGATCTCACAGTTTGTGAGTTCAAGCCCCATGTCAGGCTCTGTGCTGACAGCTCAGAGTCTGGAGCCTACTTCCGATTCTGTGTCTTATTCTCTCTCTGCCCTTTTCCCACTTGTGCTCTCTCTCAAAAATAAATAAATGTAAAAAAAATTTTTTTTTAATAAAAATAAATTTAAAAAATTCTTTTTTAATGAAAAAATAAGGGGAGAAATCTGGAAACTGAAGTTGGCAGAATAAGGGAATAAGATGTGGAACCACCTTTCTCTAAGAAAAATGGGAGCAACTGGGGATGGAGTTACTGATGTGAGGAAGAAGGAAGGAAGGACAGCTTACTGAAAGTGAATGATCTGAATAAAGGCGACTTTAAAAGGACCAAAAATGCTGGAAGAACACACAAATAAAAGAGTGGAAGGGCTAAAAGCAAAAGGCAGAGAAAAGACAGGCCCAAAATGCAGAGGAAAAAAACAGGCTTATGTCAAATTCAGTGTTTCTCTCTGTAATTTCAAAACAAAAGAGGGCCCCTCTATCCTTTGTTCATATTAACTCTTATACATCATTGCTCTTTTCAACAGTGAAGCGGCAAAGATCATTTCAAGTCCATCAGGAAAGCCCAGATCCCTAACTGGACCTAGAAAACATTCATAAGGAGGTCCCCATCACCTCAGGTAACTTCTTTAAGGAGGCAGCAGTATTATGACAAAGATGAAAACTGATACTTTTCCCTATTTTTTATAATAAAAAATTACAAACATGGAAAACTTGAAGAATTCAGTAATATCTGTATATTGGACTTACTGTGAATATTCTACTGTATTTACTTTATATACCTACATATGCTCTTTGTTAACTAATAAGCCACAGACACCACACCTCATCCCTAAAGACTATGTATCTTCTAAGGGCTAGAAGATTCTCCTGCGTAACCATAACTCCATGATCACACCTAAGAAAATTTATAACACTCGTGCTTCCTAAAGGTAGTAAAAACAATGTGAAAACCCTAGCTGTGCTATGTGAATGTGTTTTCTGTGCTGACAGCTCAGAGCTGCAGCCTGCTTCAGATTCTGTCTCCGGCTCTCTCTGCCCCTCCCCCATTGGTGCTCTCTCTGTCTCTAAAATAAATAAACATTAAAAAAAAAAAAACACAAGAAAATTAAAAAAAAAAATTTCATCTTGCATGCCTACTGAATACAAGTCTGCTCCATCAACTAAGACCACCATATATGCAGCTATTTACTGTAGTGCAATACAGGGCTAGAGTAGCTCCTTGTCTCCATTCATTTTCTGTTGTTAAGAATCACATGCTTGGTTGAGGTCACTGCACTAATTTACTTAAAAGTAAGAATTTTCAGAAGTTTTAGGCCCCAGGGGCATCTGGCCAGCTCAGAAAAAAACCTATGACTTGATCTCAGGGTCCTTGAGTTTGAGCCCCACACCGGGTATAGAGATTACTTTAAAAAAAAAAGAAAAGAAAAGGAAAGAAGAAAGTCTTAGGCCCCTCGAAGTCAACTGAATTCCACAAACATTCTTAAGCATCTACTATGTGTGGACATCAAATAAAGCACTGAGAATATAAAAAGTAACTGTCCTCAAGAAGCTCACTGTTCTATAAGAAGACAAGTGAAAAATAACTTATTACATAGTGTAAGTGCAACAAAAATATATGCCTCCCCAAAAGTAGCAGGACTACTTAGTAGCACAGTTCAAAGGTAACAAAGGAGAAAGTGATTTACTCCTTTGCAGAGAAAGAAATAAGGCTAAGCTTCCAAGAAACCACACCAACAGGCAAAAGTGGGAAGGGCATCCTGGCTAAGTGATTCACAGCACATGCTCAAGTGCAGAAGCAGAGAAAGCATCCTGCATAGAGAGCTGTGAGTAATGTGGAACCACGAGCACAGAACAGCAGGACAAGGAGGAAGAGAGAGCAAACAGAGGAAGAAGCACCTGCACCTTAAAAGGCCTTGGAGGCTACATTACAAACTTTGGTCTTTATCTGATATTACTACTATTACCACCGAGCTCCGTAAATCCTGTGCTTTTTCCGATATGCTAGCTACGCTGCCTCCTATCCTGATCCAAAGGGGAGACTATACAGTTCTGTGTTATTTCAAAAGGTCATATTTTAGCTACATGTTTAAGATTTTTCCCTTTCCTTTTGTGGTTACAGAATATTCAAATAAGTCAGAAAATAAAATGGAAAATAAACTGATTAAAACCACCTACTATTCCACTATCCAGAGATGGTAACTGTTAACATCCTTCTAAACTTTTCCCTATGCATATGTATATGCATTCCACGCCAAATTCCAAGTTTGGAAATTGCTCCAAATTATAGCATTTCCAAAACACGATCCCTTACTCTAGACCTCTTTCTCTGATTCCTTTTTCCCTGACATAAACAAGGGAGCACAGGGCCAAACTAGGAAAGGGGACACATAAACCCTAACCAGATAAGATGATGAAATACTTCAATGACTCTTCAGCAAGGTCACCACATATCCTTCCTCCTTTTGGGCGAGATCAGGGGGCTACAGGAAGCAGTGACATAACCCAGCCCAAGTTCAGGCAATTTCCAGCACAGTATCTCATACCCTTCCACACTGCAGGCCCTGAAACACGCACCCAGCCCTGCTGGTGCACAGCTCCACAGAATTCATTGCTGAGAAAAGCAAAGAAAAGCTACTGTACGGTCCTAATGCTGAACAACAAGCTATGATCCTAAGTGGAAATTACTGTCTTGGAACGAAATGGTTCTTTCATCTGAGGGTTTAGCAAAGACCAAGACTACTGGGCATAATCAGACAAGTATCCCAGATAGGAGGAACTCACATTTCAGAAAATTCAGTGAAAAAACAGATCTAATCCAATGTCTAAAATTCCAAAGAGAAGGATGATTCAAGTTATGAGATAAATTTTGTGAACAATTATAGAGAAGACAAAAAGGAGTAAAAATACAAAAGAAATCAGCAAATCTTCAAAGGGCTGAAATGAAATGATCTCAGTTTTTTAAAGGACATATAGGAAATTAGGAGGAAAAAACAACCAAAACAAATGTAAAACAGGGAGTCTTGCAAGAGTTCTCAGATAACCATTGACTGAAGAGACTATGTACTAAAGGTAAGAGGAGATAAACATAAAGCATACAAGCAATAAGGAAATCTGAAAAACCAAACGTACACACAAAGAAATGTTAAATCACTACATGTTTTTTTTTGTTTTTTGTTTGTTTTGTTTTGTTTTAACTGAAGACCAGAAAGGGAGAAAAGTCCACTGCTTGTTCAGGTACACATAATATTAACACATGACAAACATAGTCTTAGGGGAAAATTCAAGTTTCTGTTTTTATTTTCTCTATCCAGAAACATTTTCAGTTGCACAAGAGAGATATAATTAAGAAAGGTGAATAAACAACTCACCACCAATTCACTGAATGGATTCTTTCATTTGGGTGTAATTACTAACAAACATTTACATGCCCAAGGACCACGCAAAATCGAGAGGAGGAAATAAGCTCTAAGGAAGGGTCAGGTGCTCAGATGGAAAAAAGCTGGAAGTGCACCCCTCACATGCAGGTACACCCATGTATTCCAGAGGTTAACACTAGAGTTTGATTATACTGATCAAAACAAGAAGAGAACTAACCTCTCACTAGCTTACGGTTATACCAAAATGTCCGTTAACTAATTTTTGTTTGCATTCTCATGAACTACTGGACATTGAAAAAAATATCAGAGGGCAAACCCAAGCACCCAAATTATCTCAAACTATACTATTAACCACACACCAACAAACATTTGTCCCATCTTCCATTGTATCATAGAAATTGGACAAGTTGCCTTAGTATAGATCTAAAGAAACAGGTACAATGATCTCATCCTAATAATCCTTTTAGATTAAACACAAATTACCTTTACATATGGATTACTCTGAAGCAGAAATGCGGGAACTTGCAGTGTAAGGTATTCATTTTCCCTCCAGTTTAACATAAAAGCAACACATTCCTCAGCTATAACTTGACGAAGAGGAATATCTAAAAAGACAAAGAAAATAGTTGGAATTACCATCATAACATTAAAACAGAACAAAGCAAACATGTACTCAGATTTCAGTTGAACAAATTAAAAACAACAGTTACAGATGAAACAACAGAAAAATTCTAATGTTTTATACTTTTCTTTAGAAAGTTAAGGTTTCTCAGGGTGCCTGCGTGGTTCAGTCAGTTAAGCATCTGACTTTGCCTCAGGTCAGAGTTTGAGGCCCGTTTGGGATTCTGTGCTGACAGCTCAGAGCCTGGAGCCCGCTTCAGATTCTGTGTCTCCCCTCTCTGTGGCCCTCCCCCACTCTCTCTCTCTCTCAAAAATAAATAAAATGTTAAAAATTTTTTTTAAAAAGTTAAGTTTTCCCAACAACAGACTGAATGGTCCCTACTATTTACTAATTAACAAACTCACCTACTAAGAATACTTTACACTCTCTTGTGGAAGTCCGCGTTACCTGTCCTCTATAAAATTTGTAACCCAAATGAGCAGAGAATAAACACACAAAACAAGTATGATGGTACAGTATAAACTTTTAGCACATTTAGAGCACAGAAATAGCTATACCATATAATAAAACTAACAAATCTGAGTGAATGTATCATTTTAAATATTTCTTCTGATTAAAATGTAATAATAAGCATTCTATGAAATCATTTACTTTCAAAAAATATTTACTGTACCAAAAACATTTTTAGTTTTCAATTTTTTTAACATTTATTTTTGTGAAAGAAAGAGCGCACGCGTGCACGCATGGGGGAGTAGCAGAGAGAGGGAGACAGAGGATCCGAAGCCGACCCAGCACTGTGAGCAAAGAGCCAGATGTGGGGCTTAAAGTCACGAACCTTGAGATAATGACCTGGGCCAAAATCAAGAATCAGCTGCTTAACCGACTAAGCCACCCAGGCACCCCAGAAACAATTTTAAGCAAAAGTAATGAGAAAAAAAAAAAAATCACTCAGAACTTTTGGACCAAAAAAAAAAAAAAGTTTCGCACATCGTTTCCTTTGAAATAAATAAATATACCTTAGTATTAAATATGTTGCAAATTTTTGTAGCTCAAAGTATATAATATTCAGGTTTAAACATACTTCAGCAAAAAGAAAAATCCCAAAGAATGCTAAATAACAACGTTCACTTGAAATAGGGAGAGCTATCAAACTTCTTAGGTAAATATATTTTGTTTAGTCTTTCTAAAAAAGAAAAAAAAAACTGCCTATGGCTATTTGTTTACATCTCACCTTACCCAAAAGAGGATTTGCAACGACAAAGACAGGCATAGGAACACAGCAAAACAAAACATACTATTTGCATCACCTTCAAGAACAAAGACAGAAGTGAAACTGGTATCTCTAACACATGCAGGTCATTGAGTTCTTTACATTTTGCCAAAGGTAGACCACACAGCATTTGACTCCAAGGCTTCATTTATTCACCCACATTCCCCATTAATAATACAGCAATGGTTTGGATTTTTTTGTTAATTTTAATTTTTTTCAATCTTTTTTTTTTTTTTTCCCCATAAAGTGTATTTTGAGAGAGAGAGCATCAGCAGGGGAGGGGCAGAGAGGAGAGACAGAATCCCAAGTAGGTTCCATGCTACCAGCGCAGAGTCCCATGCAGGGCTTGATCTCAATGACCGTGAGATCAGACTTGACCCGAAACCAAGTGTTGGAAGCTTAACCAACTGAGTCACCTAGACGCCCTTAATTTTTTTTTTTTTTTTTTTTAAGAGAGAGAGAGAACGACTGCACCCATGTGCAGGGGAAGGGCAGAAGGAGAGAGAGAATGTTAGCAGGCTCCACACCCAGCATGGAGCCTGATAGGGGGTTCAATCCCACGAACCATGAGATCATGACTTGAGCTGAAATCAGACACTTAACGAACTGAGCCCCCAGGTGCCCTTTTTTATTTTTTGAGGGAGCATGAGTGGGGGAGGGTACAGCAACAATTCTTAAAGATAAATCAGAATCTAGGGAGAATTCTGATACAGCCTGAGAAGCAATGATTTGGAGATTAAACTTCCCTTTAAGCATCTGCAATATACAATTCATCATCTCTACCAGGCCTAGAATTCAAATTTGCTGAAATCCAAGGAACATAACTAAGACACGTGTCTCAACACAAAGTTACCTTTTAGTACAAAGTATTAAAAGTTAGGGAATTTCTCCCAAAAGACATCAGTGGTTTTAGAATAATTAATCTAAATAATTAATTTAGAAGAAGTAGCCCTTATTTATAAATGAAGGTTGGATTTGTTGTCAATGAAGACCACTTCCTCTTCCTTTGGATGCCTGGGTGGCTCAGTGATAAGTGTCCAACTTCAGCTCAGGTCATGATCTCATTGTTCATGAGTTCGAGCCCCACATAAAGGACTGCTTGTCGCTGTAAACATGGAGCCTGCTTTGGATCCTCTGTCCCCCTCTCTCTCTGTGCCCACCCCCTCCCTCATGCTCTCTCAAAAATAAACACACACACACACACACACACACACACACAAAAAGATCACTTCCTGTTCCTGATAGTAGAGCCAAACCAAGCCACGTTAACACCCTCTGTCTTTTACAGAGCGTATGCATTTAATTTGATCAAAATCAGCCCAGTATCACCAGGGAACAATTTTTTTCCCTAAAAAGAGAGGGAGGAGGTGATGGCAGATAACACCTTTTTGCACCCCTCCCTTATCCTGACCCATGGTTGTAATTTCTGCTAGAAATCAGAATGTATTAACAATTAACTTACTCCAAAAGACCCAAGAGGGCCAGTGGCCATTTCTGCTTTGACACATTACTAGCACCTTCCGTTACACTTCAATTTTACTGCTTACAGCTTTAAATGTGTATAGTATGATTTAATTACTCTAAAACATGTAAAATTAAGAAACTACTTTAAGTAAGATTTACATACAACAGAGATAATTTTTATGATAAGCCCTTTTCATAATGGCATATTTATACTTAGAGCTGGACACACAAGGTTTGTTCCTGAAGTGACAATTGAGTTCCTGACCCAGTGGCAACCATTCTGATTATTTCTATGATAGTAATGAGGAATTAAACTTTCAATCTGTACTTTCAATGACATTTTGATTCTTTAACAAAGTATCTTAAAACTGCAATATAATTTTGTAATGTGTTGAACAGTGTCCCCTCAAAATTCATTTCCACCTAAGACCTCAGAGTTTCCTCACTTGACAACAGGACCTTCACATATCTACTTAGTTAAGATGAAATCATACTGAATTAGCACACACCCTAAATCCAATAACTGGTGCCTTTGTAAGACACACACACACTCACACTCTCACTCCCTGAGAAGGCCACGTAACAAAGGAGGCAGAGATGGGAGTGAATAAAAGATTGCTGGGAGCCACCTGAAGCTAGAAGGCTTCTTCCCCAGAGCCTTCAGAGGGAGCATGGCCATGCTGACACCTTGATTTCAGATCTCTGGCCTTCAAAAGTATAAGAGAATAAATTTCTGCTGTTTTCATCATCTAGCTTGTGGTACTTTGTTATGGAAATTCTTGGAAATGAATAGTTTCCTACATTATCCTCAATGTTCTCAAGTGAACTCCACGACAGATTTCTGTTTTAGGAGAGAGGTAACTTTTTTATAGATGGCAAAAAGTCAAGCAAATGTTTTTTTTAGATTCTTCCCCACAATTACCTGAGTACTGTATTTCTGAACTTTGGCTTTGTGAAAGTCTTACCAGGAAGCCTCATTTCCAGATATCCTCGCACCCTACTAATAAGATCAGAAGGAGGTCTCTCTCCTGACTGCCCTGTTCCAGCTTCATGCGTATGAATATCCAAAAGCAGCATCTCATTCAGCATGACCTGACGGAGTTTTGGCGAGAACTCTGTTACCAACTCCAAACAAGCAGCAAACAACTGTTTGGCGTGGGAAAAGTCCTAGAGAAAGAAAGAAATCACTGGATTGCTTTTCCTCTGGAATCGAAAAATGTGCATCTTTGTGAGAACGGAGCAAAGAGAAGGAGGATTAATTTAAATGGTTAACACCGGATCTTGGAAAGAGGCCAGATTATCTTTATCATCTGTGTCACTGATTTATTCCAATACTTAATTCTTTTGTAGTCTAAAAAAAAATCCGTGGAATTTAAGAAACAAAAGAGATGAACACAGGGGAAGCGAAGGAAAAATAAGATAAAAACAGAGAGGGAGGCAAACCATATGAGACTCTTAAATACAGAGAACAAACTGAAGGTTGCTGGAAGGGAGGTAGGCAGGGGATGGGTTAAACGGGTGATGGGGATTAAGGAAGGCACTTGCTGGGATGAACATCTGGGGTTATATGGAAGTGATGAATCACTGGGTTCTACTCCTGAAACCAATACTATACATGAGCCTAGGGGATACAACATTGCTCAATGCCCTCTTAAAAAGTTTTATATAATATTCACTTCCTGATATAAGTGGTATGTTAACTAATTTGAATTTAAATAATTTTTTAAAAATATCCAATAAACAGCATAAAAATATGCTGTATTATCAAACTAGTTTTATATAAATGGTAAAACCAAAAAAACTTTCACATAATTATATACACATCACATACATACATTTTATATAAGCTACACATATTACATATACATAATGTATATTATATACCTATATGCCTATCTTACACATACGAGCCATACATGTTATATACATATATAGAATACACATAAATTATACATCTTCTATACATACGTATACACAAAATCCATATAGATTCCATGACAAGTACCCTTCTATACCTAACCTATCAAGAATTGGATCTTATACTCTTCAACAAGGTTTTACATTCTAGAAAAATTTTTTAATGTTTATTTTTGAAAGAGAGAGCATGAATGGGGAAGGGCAGAGACAGAGGGAGACACAGAATCTAAAGTAGGCTTCAGGCTCTGAGCTGTCAGCACAGAGCCCAATGCTCGAACCCACAAACCGGGAGATGATGACCTGAGCCAAAGTCAGACGTTTCGCTGACTGAGCCACCCGGGCACCCCAACAAGGTTTTACATTCTAAAATCTCTGTACACGACCTTAGTCCACATAATTGACTAAAAAATCAAACTCACTACAATCCAATCCCTTTCTTACACGTCCGCTTCTAATTTTTCCGAAGAGCAGTCTTTGTTCGTTCTCTCTCCCTCCCCACAGTTTTCTCCTTTACTCCTACCCCCATCACGATGAAGAAATAGCTCCCACTAAACAAAGACCTTCTAACTGTTCAACTGACTAAACACTCTTTAGTTATCTTACAGAACCCAGGGGCTACATCCCCGTGCTGCCCACTCCCTTGTGCCTGACATTCTCTCTATTCCCCTGGCTATCACGACTCCACCTGTGTCTGGTCCTCATACCCATCCTGCCACTGTTTCTGGGACACAATGTCGTATCCCCTAGGCTCTGTATATTCTCCCTGGGTGATCTCTGATGTCTCCCAAATCTCTATATCTAGCCCAGACCATTTCCCAAGCTTCAGGCTGTTTCCAACTGCAGGCCCAAACTAAACATTTTAAAATGGATAATCAGTCCTTCAAAAATGTTTTTCTACATATTCACAAGCTGGCAGAAACCTAAGCAGAAATCTGAACATCTCTCTCCATTCTTTTCTCCCTCTTGCCTTCCACAGCACATGAGGAAACAATCAATTCTAGATTTTACCTTCTTAACATCTGTCTGTTCGCTTCTACCCTAACACTTGTGCCACTTACTAGCTGTGTGACCTCAATTTATTACCTTTGAGTCTCTGATTTTTCACCTATAAAACTGAGCTAACACCTTCTACACAGTTGTGTGTGTGACCAATAAGTCAAAGAATAAATATATAAGAAAACTGCAGAACAGTCTCCATGCTCAATAAATGTTAGTTATTTTAGGGGTGGAAGGAGAAAAGGGGCTAATGGCATGCCCCATTATAAACTTTTCAACAGCTCACTACTGTCTAGAGCTGTACGTTCCAATATGGTAGCCATGAGCTACATGTGCCTACTGAGCATGTGAATTGTGACCAGTCCAAACTGGGAGGAGCTCTGAGCATAAAACACTGGATTTTGAGTGAAAACCTAGCACACCCATTTAAAAAAAAAAAAACAAAACTCACTAATTTTTATATTGCTTATTTGTTGAAACAATAGTTTAGATATAGTGAGTTCAAATGTATTAAAATCACTTTTGTACTTCTAAAAATGTGGCTACAAGAAAATCATAAATTACATATGTGGCTTGCATGGCACTTCCACTGGACAGTACTGGTCTAGAAATAGTGCTCAAACTTTAGCATGCATCAGAAATTACCTGGAGGGCTTATTAAAACAAACTGCTGTGCCCCATCTGCAGTTTCTGATTCAGTAGGTCTAAGTGGGGTCCAACATTTTGCGTTTCTAACAAGTTCCCAAATATAGCCAATGCTGCTAGTGTGGGGGTCAGACTTTGAGAACCTCTGGTTTACAGCACTATCTACAAAAGGTTCTTTGTTCAACGCCCTCTCAAAAAGTTTTATATAATATTCACTTCCTGATATAAATTTTTAAGCTTAGAAGTAAGTTTGGAGGGATGCCTGGGTGGTTCAGTCATTTAAGCATCCATCTCTTGATTTTGGTTCATGATCTCACGGTTCATGGGATCAAGCCCCATATCGGGCTCCTCGCCAGCAGCTCAGAACTTGCTTGGAATTCTCTGTGCCCCAACCCCGTACACATGCACTCTCCTGCTGTCTCACAAAATAAACTTTAGAAAATAATAACAATAAATAAAAAGCATTGTTTTAAGAAGAGTTTAAGGAGATGCTAAAGTGTAGTGCAAATACTTTTTGAATAATGAACTACATTATTTTTATTTTAAAATACACATGCCTTTAGGGATAGATCTAACAAAATACATGCAAGATTTGTATGCTGAAAATTACCGAACTTAACAAGGACATAAATAAATAGAGGCCTAAATAAATGAAGACCTATACCAAGTTCATGGACTGAAAGACATAATATTGTTATCAATTGTCTCCAAATTGATTTATAGATTCATTGCGATCTGAATCAAAATCCCAGCAGGCTTTTTTTTTTTTTTTTTCCAGTAAATACCGAAAAGCTGATTCTAAAATTTATATTAAAAAAGCCAAGGGGAGGGGCACTTGGCTGGCTCAGTTGGTAGAACATGCCAATCTTCATCTCAAGGTTATAAATTTGTATAAACTCTACACATTTGGTGTAGAGTTTACTTAAATAAAATCTTAAAAATAAATGAGAAAGCAAAAGACCTAGACTAGCCAAAATCATTTGCAAAGGAAGCCTTGACAGCACTTGGTTTCAAAACTTACTATAAAGCTAAAATATGGCCCCCCCCTTTTTTTTAAAATATTTAGAGAGAGAGAGAATGAAAAAGAGAATGAGAGAGAATGAGAAAGAGAGAGAATGTGAGAGAGAGCAAGAGCGAGCAGGGAGGGGCAGAGAGATAGAATCCCAAGCAGGCTCCACACTCCATTCGGGGCCAACATAGGGCTCCATCTCAGGACAAGGTCATGACCTGAGCTGAAATCAAGAGTTAGACGCTTAACCGACTGAGACACCCAAGCACCCCTCCCTCCACCTTTTTAAAGTAAGCTAGAAGAGGGCAATTGTGAAAAAAGAACGGAATGTGAAAAGGAAAAACAACAGGACACATGAACCATAAAGAGTTTTTCAGGCAGATCAATTTTAGGAAAGACAAGAAAAAAGGCTGGATACCGCTTCCCTTAAAACTGTAATGTCTAATGGGCACTGAGGAGAGCACTTGTTGGGATGAGCACTTTGTGTTGTATGTATCCCAATTTGACAATAAATTATATCTAACAAAACCAAACAAACAGTGATGTCTACACACTTGACTTCTAGCTAGAAGAGTGCTCATCTAGAAAAACCAACCACCTTAGCAATGCTCACGGGGTCTGTACAGGCTACATCTTATTTCCCCTTCTAGCCTCACTTACCAAATGATACTCTTAACATCAGCTTACTGCTTCCGGTCCCCTTGTATACCATCCTATTTCTTATCTTTGAGCTTTTCCACATGGTGCCATTCCCCCCCTTTACCTCACTAACTTATTCATGCTTCGGGCTTTAGTGCAGGATTTCTGCTGGAACTAAATTTGGAAATGCTATTAACCTGCCTATAGAATTTACTATACTATTACTCGTGCAATTTTACCATCTTGTATCATTTAACATTTCACTTAGGTCTCAACTTCCCAAACAGTTACAAACTCCTTGTGTAAAATAAACTACAAAAGTAATCTTAAGGGATTTTGTTTTGTTCTTACAGCCTGGAACACAATTTTACTAAGTTAATCCTAAAAGATACACTAAATAATTTTCATGGTCTCAAGGAATGGAGCAGTATCTGTATATCCAAGACCACTTTGGTACAGTTGTGAGGGTAGAGGAAAAAGAACCAAAACACCTTTTAAAATATCCTTTAAGAGCGGGGAGAAAAGACCCTTTAGGCCTAGGGCTGTATTTTTAAGATCAAGGAAAATATAGGAGATTCTGATTCCTGGGTTTCACGATAAAATTGATAAAGCATATTTTAACCAGTAATTGACATATGCTTTTACTCACCTTAACAGTACTGCAGTGTAAACCTTTGGCCAACAGAATGTAAACCAAATCTCTTGTTAAATTGTCTTTAATTCCCAGGATGACCCCACTATAAACAGAAGGTACTTCCCACTAGAAGAAATAAAAATACATAAATACACATGCACACAATACACACACAGAAAGCCAAATCTAGAGAAGAATCTTTCAATCATCTTCAATCACATTTAAAATAATCATGCAAAGATCACTTTCATAGAAAAAGGAAAATGACAGCTCTAATGAAATGTTAATCAAAACAGACATATTCACTATAAGCCAGTAATAAATTAAATGGGTTGGAACTTTCTAAAGGATAGTCCACAGGAAAAAAGAAGGAAAAAAAGCACGAGGACTATATATTAACTTATGTGATCCTCACCACAACACTATGAAGTAGGTACTATTAACCTCATTTTACAGATAAGAAAAGTGAAGCACACAGATGTCAAATTAACTTGCGCAAGATTGATTATACAGCTAATAAGTATAGAGGCTGGGATTCAAACTCAGGCATTCAGATCAGAACTCCCTCTATGCTATTCTACTTCATCTATAAAATGAGCACTAACAATGTCAACACTAATGATGCCCAACACTAATGTTCAGAGAAATTTTTCATTTCACTGCACTTTTGTGTTCAAATCCCATAAAATATACATGAATGCCCGGCTACTTTTCTCCTACATTTTCAGCAGAGCGGTACGCAGTGAGTTAGAAGTACCGCCATACTTCTCTCCTGCATACACGGACTCTTTCCCTGTAGCTTTAGCTCCGTTCCACTGAAATGGTGTTCGAAAAGCTATCTTCATCCGCACTTTGCATGCAGGAAAGGTTTTAAACACATAACTTCAGAATCAGGTAAATACATTAGCTGGGAATTTTTAAATGAACAGGTAAAGCCAGAAATGCCCTATAAAAAAGTTTTAATGAATCGGTTCCAACCTTTAGGTTTTAGACTTCAAGAGGGCATTAATAAAAACAAAAATACTCTATAAACACATAGGAAGTAGCAGCTACAGACTGCGTAAATATACCTTATACATACACTTACAGCTGTATTTAAAATATATGGAGATGCCACGACAATATAACAAACTTATTTTTAGAGGTTACGGATTTAAAAGTATCCTTTTTGACATTTTGTATTTTCTCCAACAATGGATGTTCAAAGTGTAATTATTGTCATGTAAAGGTCCTAATATTGTTGACAAATAGGGGTCTTTATTCTTAAGAAGTTCAGGGAATAACTCTTCTATTAAATTACATCAGAAAAAAAGAGTAACTTTCTTATCTGCTGTTGACAAAGCGTTTCTAACCTTGTTAGACACTGTCCAGAACTGGCGCTCTGAAGTCATACCATGTAATTCAATTAAAATCTGTCGAATCCTCCAGGGATCCACTGACAATATCAGCTGATGCTCCAACTGACCAATGTTGACACTTGCTGAGGCTAAGAAAGAAAGATTTGTTTCAATATGACAATTCAAAGGAATCCTACAAATATAAGAATAATTTGTTGAAATTGTGTTTAAGTATTTTATCTATAAGTGAAATACCACTCTCATCTTGAGAACTCAATATAGAGAATTTAATATAGTATAAATTATATATTAATTTTATCCTCACATAGAAAAATGTAACAATATGTATTAGGTCTGCATTTAATAAAGATGACACTATAAACGAAGACAAAAATTAGTAGTAACTGGGGGGCGCCTAGGTGGCTCAGCTGGTTACGGGTCTGATTCTTGATTTCAGCTCAGACCATGATCCCAGGGTTGTGGAATCAAGCCTTGCATCGGGCTGTAGGCTGACAGTGCGGGCCTGCTTGGGATTCCCTCTCCCCCTCCCTCTGCCCCTCCCCTGCTCACTCAAAATAAATAAATAAACTTAAAAAAATAAAATCAGTACCTGGCTATAGAAAGAACTAGGTGGGCTACATGGAAAAATTCACTTATGTAGATAGTCTCCTACTTTCAAACATAATGTGTTAACAAAAGCATGTATAAATATATTTTCATTTTAATAAATATTCTCTCAGTCACCCCCCCCCCCCACTCATGCTCGCTCTCAAAAATAACCAAACGTTAAAAAAAAAAAAAAAAAAATTTTTTTAAAGGGTGGGGAGGGAACCTCGCGGGCTCAGTCAGTTAAGCGCCTGATTTCGGCTCAGGTCATAATCTCATCGTTTGTGGGTTCGAGCCCCACATTGGTGCTGAAAACTCGGAGCCTAGAGCCTGCTTTGGATTCTGTACCTCCCTCTCTCTGGCTCTCCCCCACGTGCGCTCTGTCTCCCTTCCCCTCCTCAAAAATAAACATTAAAAAAAAAATTTTAAACAAACCCTAAAAATGTTTTTTAAAGGGAGAGGAAGAGAAGGAGGGACTGCCTTCCCAGAGAAACCAAAAAGATCATTAAAATCCCTAATTACAACTCAGCTTTCAGATAGTCTTCATTAATCCATCCCCAGCATTTTAGGTCTAATGTCATTTTCCTTTACAACTGGTCAACCAGTTTAAACGTAGCGAGGTTCACAGCAGCTACAACTCTGTTTTGTTAAACTGACTGAATTCGGTCTCATTTATATTAAGCTCTAAAGCTTGTGTTTCTTATTAACAAATAGCACTACGTTTTCTACTTGTATTTGTAAAATAAAAGCAAAAAGGAAAAAAAAATCATCAAAAAAACAAGGTAACAAATGGCAATGTTGCCCAAGTGGAAGCTTAGCCAGCAGATCACAGTGATGCAGGCTCAAATCCATGAAAGCCTGTACTTTCCCTGAGTCTCAGGACTCCCCTCCCAGCTCTTAATTGTTTTTAATTTTGAAAAAAATTTAATGTTTATTTATTTTTGAGAAGGGGGGGAGGGCAGAGAGAGAGGGAGACACAGAATCCGAAGCAGGCTCCAGGCTGAGCTGTCAGCACAGAGCCCGACAACGGTCTCAAACTCATAAACCACGAGATCAAGACCTGAGCTGAAATCAGATGTTTAACCAACTGAGCCACCCAGGCACCCCTCCCAGCTCTCATTTTACCTCCAAGAATGTATCAGCAATAGAACCTTGGTCTATTTTCACCAGCTAAAACTTTTGTATATCTAGGCCTCAATCTCCATTAAACACAGACTGAGCAGCATCCCAGCACTTCACTGCTTAGACAGAAATAGGACTACAGAAGACTGGTAAATTTCAAATTAATTATGGACATAAACATAAACTAAAACACATGAGAGGGCATCCTCAAATACACTGAGGGGCGAATATAACAGAAGTGCAAAATGTGCCAACATTTTTGCTAGCAGACTAGAGAGCTAACCTGGGATATCATAAAATGAAGTTACAGGTTTAATGCACAGATTTACTCTAGGGGATCTCTTCCTCATCTGATCAACAAGTAGCTTTCGTTCTTCATCTTTCAACAATGTAATGAAAAGCTCATGTGAAGAAATCATGAAAACATACTGCAGATCTTCCAACCCCAGACACACATTCCTAGATCAGTAAAAATAGTGTAAAACAAAAAAAGTTTATAATTTAGTTTGGGAAAAACAATCATATTAACGAATCTTTATTAATAAGCCATTTAACAAGCTACCATTTCATAAACTATGTAACAAAATTTGAAACAGATTTAAAAATTTTTTGGTCCTAAAATTGTGATGTCCATGTCACGATACACAAAAAGAGTAACAGAATTCTAAATTTTGTGTCACTATACAAATCTGAACTTAACTGGCTCTCAAATGACTGCCTATTTATAAGACATGCAGGACAAACACAAAAAGTAACAAAAGTTATTTTTCTCAGAGGACTAAATTCAAATTAAGGAGAAAAGGGCACTTACTTTAGAAAAGCAGCCATGTTTCCTTTCAAAGAATCTGAAGCTTTTTCTAAATTTATTGATCTTGAACACACCTAGGAATTTGAGTAATTTTTATTTGAATACTGGCACTTTTAAAAATGCACGCTACAGTCAGAAAAGCTTCGATTTAAAAACAACCAAATATTCCTTCTTCAGCCACCTATCAATCACAGATTTAGTTCAGTAATTTAAAAGATGAGACTGTGAATTAAGAATCATCATGGGGAAAGGGAGTGGAATGTGATCATTTCAACAACTGCTGTCATTTCTATGAAATAAAGAAGCAGCTATCTAGAATGGTATAGAGTTCTCCCAGAATGTATAAAGTACACTAACCAATTATATGAGGTGATGAACTCTGCAGCAGCTCCAGTCAGAAAAGTGAGAGAAGATTCATTTTAGAGAACTGAAGGATACGTAATGGCTAATGTACATAGACCCAACAATTAAGAGTAACCAAGGTTTTAAAATAACCAGTGAAATGAAAAGAATAACAGAAACTAGTCATGGAAATATCAGTTATTTACAAATAACAGTCTCGTAATATTCTGAGTTTATTCATCAGATTAGGATTTCTCCCATAGATTACTTACAAGAAGCCAAAATAAAGCAATAAGTATCAAAGTCCCTAACCTAAGGAAATTGTCAAATATTCTCTAACATGTTAACATAAAAAAATAAATCCTAGAATGTTCACAGCCGCATTATTCGTAATAGTCAAGAAGTGGAAATAACCCTAAAGCCCATCAACTGATGGATACACAAAATGAACAATGAATAGTATATCCACTTAATGGAGTATTATTCAGTCATAAAAAATGAAGCACTAATACATGCTATAACATGGATGAACCTTGAAAACATTTAGTAAAGAGCCAGCAAAAACAAAAACAAAAACAAAAACAAAACACCACCTATATTTTTGTTTATATGAAATGCCCAGCATAGGCAACAGGCAAATCTAGAGACACAAAAGTGGATCCGTAGATGCCTGAGGTTAAGGGACTAGGAGAAAATGACGGACGACTGCTAACAGGTAAGAGATTTTGTTGTGGGGTAGAAGAGGGAGGATGAAAATGTTCTAAAACTGAGGTGGTGGCTGTACAAATCAAGGCACACACTAAAACATCACTGGATTGTACACTTTATTTTTTTTAATTAAAAACAATTTTTTTAATGTTTATTTGTGAGAGAGAAAGAGAGAGACAACAAACGAACACGGGGGAAAGGCAGAGACCAAGGGAGACACAGAATCTGAAGCAGGCTCCAGGTTCTGAGCCATCAGCACAGAGCCCAATGCAAGGCTCAAACTCACGAACCACAAGATTATGAGCTGAGACAAAATTGGAAATTCAACTGACTGAACCACCTAGGCACCCTGGGTTGTACACTTTAAATGGGTAAACAGTATGATATGTGAACTATACCTCAATGAAACTGTTACTAAAAGGAAAAAAAAACTAATTTTTAAATAAAGTACCATACTCAGAAAGAGTATTGTAAAAGTACTATGTTCAAATGAACAGGTTACCCTAATAGCATATATCACATCTGAGCATCTTGATGTATAAAATATTTACACTGTAATAATTGTGCTCCACACTATAAATTAGTATTAATGATCGTAATATTAATAAGTAATAATATTAATAATACCCAAATATGCTTTTGTAACAACTTATTCATACATAGTGATGCACTGTAAACATGTCATGAAACAAAGGGAATAGGTGTTACTTTTAATAAGCGATAGAACAAATGTTAATTAAGCTCAATTCTTTACTTAGAACATGAAATAGGGGACATCTTTATGAATGCTGTAAACATTAAAAAAAACTTAATAAATATTTAGATTAAGTGTGCAAATTCTTTTTTTTGATCAGTTATTGTTTTCATTTCTTATGATTTTATTACTTTTCAATTTAATTTATTGTCAAACGGCTAACATACAGTGTGTAACATGTGCTCTTGGTTTTTGGGGTAGATTCCTGTAGTTCATCACTTACAACACCCACTGGCACTTGCTCATCCCAACAAGGGTTCTCCTCACTGCCCAGCACCCATTTTCCTCTCTCTCCTATCCCCCGCATCAACCCTCAGTTTGTTCTCTGTATTTAAGAGTCTCTTATAGTTTGCCTTAAGTGGACAAATTCTTATAAAACCTCTTAAAACTAATCAAGAAAAATATACTACCTCTCTGCCCCTCCCCTGCTTGTGCTCTCACTCGCTCTCTCAAAAATAAACTTAAAAAAGAAAAAAAAGCTTAGCACAGTAGTTGGAAACAAAATCATTACACAAAGTTCAATTCTACCTCTATGCCAATGCATAAATTACTTTCATTTTCAAGTTCATAAACCAAAAAAGACTTCTATGGAAAAAATTCTAAAGCTCTGAAGGACATCAAACAATGTCTAAATAAATGAAGAACTGTACCAGTTCACAAAATTCTCAATACTATGAAGATATTAACTTTTCTCAAACTGGTTTTTAAACATTACATAGCTTCAAACAAAAATCCAACAGGCTTATTTGTGGAACTTGACAATTTGAGTCTATGCAAAGAAAATGCAAAGGATAAGCATAAACCAATACAACTTTGAAAAACAAGGCTTATGTTTAAATGTTATCATGACAGGGATGCTGACCTGTGAACAAACAGAAAAGTGGTACAGAATAGATCCCAGTAACAGGCCCACACATGCATGGACACCTGGCATTCCATAGAGGTAAAGCACTGCAGATCAGTAGGGAAAAAAAAGCCTTCCAAAATAGTGGTACTGGACGGGCCCCTGGGTGGCTCAGTTGCTTAAGCGTCCGACTCTTGATTTTGGCTCGGGTTCACAAGATCAAGTCTGCATCGGGCTGTGTGACGACTGTGCGAAGCCTGCTTGGGATTCTCTCCCTCTCTGCCCCTCACCCATGTACGTGCATACTCTCTCTTAAAAATAAACTTAAAACAAAACAAAACAAAACAAAAAAAACTGGCGCTGGAAGAAATGGATAGTCATAGGAGAAAAAAATGACACCAGACCATCTACTTCACATGATACACAAAAACCAACTATAAGTGGATTAAAGACCTAAATGTGAAAGGAAGGCTAAGCTACAAAGCTTTTAGAAGATATAACACTATCTTCATGACCACAGGATAGGAAGCTTCCTTAAACAAGAGAGAGTTCACTAATCTTTTCCTTTATGGGAAAGACTGATAAATTTTATTATACTAAAATTAAGAGTTTTTAAAGCAATATAAAGAAAGTTAAAAGAGAAGTCAAACTCAGAGAAGATACCTGCAGTATTCAAAATCAGTAAGGGACAAAATACACGAAGAACTTGTACCAAAAAAAGACAAAAACAGACAATCCAAAAGAAAAAACGAGGCATTTCACTTGGAACAGGTACCTCAAAAGACAAAATTCATTATGAGCAAAAAGTGAAAGAAATGCTGCTAAGTTCCTTAGTAATAAGAGAAATGGAATTTGAAATCTTAATGACCTCATAGGTAAATTTGACAATACCAAGTGTTGACAAGGATGGTGACCAATGCATGCTGGCGACAAAAACACTGATATTAAGAAGTAATGTTAGAGATATATTTTCTGTAGACATCTGATACATGTGTACACCAAGATATACATAATGTTCCAAGCAGCAAAATAGCCATTTACATTATGTAAACAACATAAATGTCATAAGAACGGATGAATTGCACAATAGTCATGTTGTAACACAACAATGAAAAAAATCAAACTATAAATGCATACAACTTGGAAAAAAAGCTCATAAACCTGTTTAGTGAAGGAAAATTAAAAAAGTATTTTGTATGCTTTTATATCAAGTTCAAAACAAAGAATATTCCTTAAGGATGCAAAGGTGATACAAGTACAAAGAAAAACAAGGAAATGATCACAAAAGGCAGGACAGTGATTTTCTGAAGCAGAGATGGAGAGGGTTTAGTAAAGAGCATTAAAAAAAAAAGGACTTCTAGAGGGTTTCCTGGCTGGCTCAGTCAGTGGAACATGTGACTCTTAGTCTCAGGGATGTAAGTTCAAGCCCCCACATTGGGTATAGTGATTATTTAAAAATAAAATCCTTAAAAAAAAAAAAAAAAAAAAAAAAAAAAGGACTTCTAGAATGTTGACAATATAATATTTTTGAAACTAAGTGATATTAACTATGCTTATGTATTTCTCTCAGTATCTTTTATATTAAAACAGTTAAAGACAGACATCAAAAAACCCAACAGAAACACAGATTCTGGAGCTCACAGGAGAGGTCAGAATTATAATTTGGGAATGTTCAAAAAACAGATGACTGAAGCTTTAATGTTTATTTATTTCTGAGAGAGACTGAGACAGAATGCGAGTAGGGGAGGGGCAGAGAAAGAGGGAGACAGAATCCGAAGCAGGCTCCAGGCTCCGAGCTCCCAGCTGTCAGCACAGAGCCCGATGCGAGGCTCGAACTCATGAGCTGTGAGATCATGACCTGAGCCGAAGTCGGGTGCCCAACCGACTGAGCCACCCAGGCGCCCCTGATGACTGAAGCTTTAAATGAGAATAAAAAATGATATGAGAAGATGAGTGCACCAAAAACAGAACTACTATAAACAGAAACACTAAAGAGAGAGCAAAAGAGGTCTTGATGAAGGATGAAGGAAAACGCAGTAACAGAGAACGAGCAAAGAGCTCTGGCAGAAGAGAAGGTTGGAGAGTCTGTAAGCAGTATCAACTATTAGCAAGTCAGATGAAGACAGAAAAGAGGGCACTAGATTTGGCAACTAAGAGGTCACTGGTAAGCTTACAGCAAAATTACAAATCAAAAAGGGAAAAAATGTCTTACCTCAAGAAGAAAGTCTATTTTCTCTTTATTAGGTCTAAGAAATAGCTGGTTAAATTGAACACTAATCGTTCTACCTTCCAATATATCACGGACTGTGTTACAGGCACAGACTTTAAAACAGATTTCATCTAGAGCTTCATTTCTGTAGAATACAAAAGTAGATCTACTAATACATTCTCTTTAATAAAAAAAAAAAAAAAAGTAAGGTACATTTCACAAAACCAAAATCACTCACTAGAATGAGTTATTTATTCTTGAGAGGTAAGAGTTTAGGTTATTCAGGCGCACACGGGGTGGGGGGGTAGCGCAGAAAAGGAAAGTTTTTAATCTGTCAAGGGACAATTAAACTCCAGATTAGGTAACAGAATCAAATTCCACTGATTTCTGTCCCCCAAATGCTTTTACTAAGGATCAGATGAACATTAAAGTGGCTCTTCTGGCTATGTTAATTTCCCATATACTAACAAAGATGAAAGTACTGTCACAGATTTACAGGTGATTTGGAGGTCTATTGTTATACACCCAAAATGCATTTGCTCTTTTATTCAAAAATAAGAAGGTAGTTCTTCAATTTACTTACTTACCCCTGTTGAGCTTTCTGAAAGAGTTCCCTTAGTACTGACTGCCGGAACTGGACAGGTAAACTGAAGGTTAAGTTATCTTCAATAAAAATCTTTACTACATCCTACAACACAAGACATAAAATTGTATCCAATTCAAAAATCATGGCGAAGCTTGTTTACTTTAAAAGTCTTCCCAAAAAGAAAAAAAAGTCTTTCTACAATGGAAAATATATATTGAAGAAAATCATGAAAGTAACTTACTACAAAACTCTTTTCTAAAATATTAAAATGAAGATTGAGGGTAAAAATCTCACCTGCCCCCCAACCCTGCCTTTTTAAATTGAAGACTACAGACCAAAAATGAGAGGTGAAGAATCAATCGATAAGAGGAAATTCAAGGGGCGCCTGGGTGGCTCAGTCGGTTAAGCATCCAACTTCAGCTCAGGTCATGATCTCATGGTTCGGGAGTTCAAGACCCTCTTCGGGCTCTGTGCTGACAGCTCAGGGCCTGGAGCCTGCTTTGGATTCTGGGTCTTCCTCTCTCTCTGTCCCTACCCCACTCACTCTCTCGCTCAAAAATAAATAAATATTTAAAAATTTAAAAAAAAAATTTTTTTCTTAGAAATAAAGATAGGCTGTAGCTTTGTCATTTCATGACTCCTACTTTGAGTGAAGTAACATGAAGGCACTATTCATTTTCTAGCATGAAGGCTTTCTGATAAAGATTTCAAAAGTACAAGTTTTTTTTTAACATTTAAAAAAATTAAAAACATTTTTTTAATATTTATATATTTTTGAGAGAGAGACAGAGAGAGAGAGAGACAGAGAGAGAGAGAGACAGAGACAGACATAGAATCTGAAGCAGGCTCCAGGCTCTGAGCTATCAGCACAGAGCCCGACATGAGGCTCAAACTCACGAACCATGAGATCATGACCTGAGCTGAAGTCAAACACTTAACTCACTGAGCCACCCAGGTGCCCCTGAAAAGTACAATTTCTAATTCCCAGTAATTTTCATTACAAACCTAAAAATATATATCCACAGAAGGCAATGAACATAAACAGATTAATTTAAGTGTTTTCCATGGGTAAAAATCGAGACGATAACCAGGCTCACTGGTAAAGCAGTCTCTAGAATAGACCATCCAAACCTACAAATACCGCTTTGCTCATTTTTACCCCCAGTCTTACAGTGGCTAATAAGGCTGGGCTACAAAAGCCACACTTTCAAGTCAGACACCAGACTTAAGGCTCCATAAAACTAACAATTCTTTACCTGTAATTTTAAAAGTTAAAAGTCCTGCTTACAGTTTCTTGAAGAATTTACTTAACACAGGTAAATTCTATACCTTCAAGAAAAATTATCAATAATGACTCAACATCTCTACAGTGCACTGCTTAGACTTTATAACTTGTCACTTGATTCTCCTAAGACCTATGAAATGGGGTAATTATTACCATTTTATAGGCCAATCTGACAGTTTTACATGCCCCAAATCACACAACTGGTAAATGGCGATGCCAGAATTTAAAATGAGTTCTGTCTGTCTTCCAAAGCTTTCCAAGCACCCTATTACTTCCCCATCAGATATCTTACCTGATAGTTGCCAGATCTCAAACAAATATGGACTTGACTATATGGTGTCAACTGTTGAGATGTACTATCAGAAGAAGGTACAAGAACATCACACGCTTGACAATAGCCCGCTAACCGCTTCTCATCTATGGTACAATGAAGAGATAATGAACCTATCTGTAAAGTAAGAGGTATACATCATTATCCATCAATGTAACAGAAAACAATAGTATAGTACCCATTCAATGCATTTTAACAGTACAATAAAATGTAATGGAAAATTCAGGGCTGGAATTACCATAAAAAATGAAAAAGTTGAAAGTTTAGAGCAAGGGTCAGCAAACTATTGTTCACAGGCATTTGGCCTGTGGCCTATTTTTATACAGCCTTTGAGCTGAGAATCATACTTAAGGTTGTAAAGGGGAAAAAACATAGTAACAAATGAGATTATGCAACATAAACTGCATACAGCCCACAAAGCCTAAAATATCTACTATTTGGTCCTTTACCAAAAAGCCTGCAGACTTCAGGCCAACATACAAAAGGTAAACATCATCATCAAAGTATGTATAACAATTTAGACATTAAAAAAGAGTGAACACTGTTTAAAACAAGCTTAAAACATTAAAAAATATGTAAGAACAGAGCAAATCTGATGAGCTGCCTGGGCAAAGTAAAATGTGGATTCCCAAAAAATCTAGAATAGATTTAAAGCAAATCTCTTGAGCATTTAATCAATTTTTCTGAAAAGGAGAGACTGAAGTGGGAGTTTTTCTAGGCACCAAACAAAAACCTAGTTACATATTTTAAAATTCAGTTGTCAGAATCATAAGAAGAAAAATGCAAGTGATAAACATATGAAAAGCTCACCTTTACCAGGAATTAAGGAAATGTAAATGTGTTAAAGTTCGTGTATTTCACCCACCAAATTAGCAATTGGAGGAAAAAAACAAAAACAAAAACAAAAAAACCCTCACTGCTGATCGGAGTACTGAGAGAAATGTACCTGGAAAGCAATTTGGTTTTATGTTTCACAGCCTTTACAAAATTACTGACATGATGATTACTGACATTACAATTTACTGACATGATGATTCTACTTGTAGGAATTTAACTTGAGAGCATCTTAAAACCAAAAAAAGTCTTACGCTTGGAGACAGAAATATTATAGCTTTATGATAAATAAAAACAGTAAACATAAATGCCCAAACATTAGAGAAATGAAGTAAATCACAGCACATCTACATGAAGATCTTTAAATGTCTATTCAAAGATTTAAGCATGATAACAATATAGTATATATAGTTAATATAACCTTAACTGTATAAAAACAAAGACTGAAACCTGGAAGAAAATAAGCTAAAATGGCAAAAGGGGTAATTACTAGGCAGTAGTAATACAGATTTTCAAAATGCTTTTGGTACTTTCTAAAACTTGCCAAATGTACCACAATGAACATTTGTTTTTTTAATCATCAGAAAAATTAAACCCAAAAACATATATCGACTCTTTTAAGAACTAAATATTATGTGCCTGTTATCACTGTATTTACCTCTGTAATTAGTTCTTTGGTTCTAAAAAATTTTTCTCTGGCATTTTCATAAACAGCTGCATTTGTAGAGCCTTGCTGGAAGTATGCTGCACCCAAATCATAACACACCTAAAATGGTAATGAATACCAATTTGCTTAGTAAATTTTCATGAACTGAAGAGCTAACAAAACTCGAAATTATGTTTATCTCAGCAAAACACTAGTACATATACAGGAAAAAAACTGTATTTCAGCAAGCAATGGAATAGTCAATGTTCTTAGTCACAAGCAACAGAATCCAGTGGACTGATTTAAGGAGAAAACAGATTTAAATGGTAAGATTTAGGGTGGTCTACAGAATTACGTGGCCCAAGGATCGACCTTTGGAAACAAAAGGGCAAGGGAGGCAAAGAGCCAAGATAAGAGCCAAAACTGACCTAGTGAGTGCTGCGGTCATCTCAACACTGGACTCTTATCACCTGCAGCCACCAGCACTACATGCCAAGAGCAGCAGCTAGCTATACTCTTGCTCAGGCTGCCCCTGTCAACTAGATTTTACTGTCACCGTTGCTGCTACTCTACATCACGACAGATTCTCTATCATCTATCCTTCTTTCAAAGTGGGGGAGAGTAACTGCCTGGCCAGAGTGAACACTGAGAAAAATCTGAATTAATGACAATGAAAGGATAGAAAAAGACAACTAAAAAAGTACTAATAGAATTTGTGAATTTCTGGGACACCTGGATGGCTCAGTTGATAGGGCATGCGACTCTTGATCTCAGGGTCATGAGTCTGAGCCCCATGATGGGTGTGGAGCCTACTTAAAAAAAAAAAAAAATTGTGTATTTCTTCAAGAACCTTCTTCAATCGATGCCTAGACTCACTAAATGCAGAATTCAAGGACTCAGATTGTTTAATTCAACTTGAACATTTTATGGACAGGAATAAAGCTCAGAAGTGACAATGTCTGCTAAAAGGCATATAACCAAGTACTGGCAGAGCCCAGGCTCGAACCCAGATCCCTAAGGCTCCTAATATCCTGCCTCAAAAGTTTATTCTACACAGTGCTGACAGATCTGACTTTCTTAAAAAGTCTTCAAATTATCCCAAGTAGGATAAAATTCAAACCCCTTGGGCCCGATCTTTAACGATCTCAGAATCTGGACTAACTTCTCTCTTCAAAACTCTCTATTCTCCTCTATTTCAACCACACCAGTCTTCTCAATTCCCAATTCTTATCAGATCCTGGAAATAAACTTCACTCCCTATCTCTTATTTCCATCTACATCAAACCAGTCTTAGCAAACAGATACTTATTCCTCCTCTAAACTTCTAACCTCTAACAGTCTGATACACATCACAGAACTACTCTTTACTGATATGTATCATATATACACATTCTGTCCTCTTGAGCTAATCAAGATGAATTCTTCTCAGCCTGTAGGATACTGCTTCTTACTATTTAGTCCACATTAAATGTGTGGCTGATTTTCATTCTAGAGTGCTTCCTCCCATCTGGATCAAAGGGTAAGAAAGAAAAGAAAGAAAGGAAGGAAGAAAGAAAAGAAAGACAAAGAGAAAAAGAAAGAAAGAAAAAGAAAGAAAGAAAGAAAGAAAGAAAGAAAGAAAGAAAGAAAGAAAGACAGACAAGAAAAGAAAAGAAAGAAAGAAAAAGAATATACAGGTATTTATACACACACAGACATTACAGTTACATGTAATTCCCCTTTCCGGGCACACAGTACAAGATACCAAAAAGGTATTTTCAAGTATCACTATACTAACATTAAAACAAGGGGTTTTTTTGTGGGTTTTTTCAGTTTTTTTTTTTTAATTTTTTTTTTAACGTTTATTTATTTTTGAGACAGAGAGAGAGACAGAGCATGAACGGGGGAGGATCAGAGAGAGGAAGACACAGAACCTGAAACAGGCTCCAGGCTCTGAGCTGTCAGCACAGAGCCCGACGCGGGGCTCGAACTCACGGACCGTGAGATCATGACCTGAGCCGAAGTCGGCCGCTTAACCGACTGAGCCACCCAGGCGCCCCTCAGATTTCTTTTTTAAGAAATCTCTATACCCAAAGTGGGCCTCCAACTTACAACTCTGAGATCAAGAGTCAAATGCTTTACCAACTGAGCCAGCCAAGCACCCCCATTAAAACAAGTTTAAATTCTAGGCATGCCCGGCTGGCTCCATACAGCATGTAACTCCTGATCTCAGGGTATGAGTTTGAGCCCCACATAAATACATAAAACAAGTTTAAATTCTATAATTAAGAGGTAGTTAATAAGTTAAAACAAACAAAAAGCCTGATAACAAAGTTGCCCTGACAGCAAATATTTTCGCTTTTACTGGGAAAAGAATTTAAAGATTTTCCTTTAGAATCAGGTAAATTTTAGTAATGTAAAGAATGTGCTTTAAATATTAACGTGCTGGGAAATAAGTATTGCTACTAATTTGCCATTCAAGGCACAGAATTAGGACTCAGCTATATAATTAAGAAAGTATTTGAGGGGCGCCTGGGTGGCTCAGTCGGTTAAGCGGCCGACTTTGGCTCAGGTCATGATCTCGCGCTCCGTGAGTTCGAGCCCCGCGTCGGGCTCTGTGCTGACAGCTCAGAGCCTGAAGCCTGTTTCAGATTCTGTGTCTCCCTCTCTCTGACCCTCCCCCATTCATGCTCTGTCTCTCTCTGTCTCAAAAATAAATAAACGTTAAAAAAAAAATTTTTTTTTAAATACAAAAAAAAGAAAGTATTTGATAGTTTACCTAGCACACTGAGATGTTTTATTAACAGCTGTTTTGTTTTTCAGATTGTATCACCCACTAGATAGTGAAAATCAGAAACATTACCAATTATTTTTAAATAGACTCTGTGACTACAATATAGTACCATAAACCCTCTTATATGTAAGTTCCACTATTTAAAGATGTTCCCAAATGTCAATTCTCATTACTCCTATTCCAACTGTGACTGCCATCTCATCAGGTACTGAAAAAATGATTATCTTCAACTCTACAACCAGCTAATCTGAAAAGGCACCTCCCAACACGTTGTCATAGCTACTTCTGCCCATTTCAGGAATGGGAAACAGTGACTGAAGAAATCAGCAGGTGCCTGGACGGCTCAGTCAGTTAAGCGTCCTACTCTTGATTCTGGCTCAAGTCATGAACTCACGGTCCATGGAATCGAGCCCCACAACAGGATCTGTGCTATCAGCGCAGAGCTGATTGGAATTCTCTTTCTCTCACCTGCCCCTCTCCTACACGTGCACTCTCAAAAGAAATAAATACACTTAAAAAAAGATATCACGCAAGGGGTGCTTGGCTGGCTTAGTCGGTAGAACACGTGACTCTTGATCTCAGGGTTGTGAGCTCAAGCCCCACTTTGGGGGCAGAATTTACTTTAATTATTAATTTACTTAAAAAAAGAACTGCCTGTTTAAAAACAGAAGATGACGCGCCAACTCCCACAAAGAAGAGAATACAGAATATAAAACACATTATCTTCGTGGCCCTTTTTACGCAGTTTTTGAATATTTTAAAATTTGTTGTACCTAAGGTTCTCTGCTAGAAAGTGAGGAAGATGCAAAATACACGTTAAAATAGAGAGAGATTTCAGAGAGTTTACGATCCAGCGGAGAAAAAGACAACACAAATACGCAGTATCTCACAACAATATCAACTGAAAGCTTTCAAAGGAACTAGAGCCCAGAGTTACAGAACCACCTTCAATGAAGACCCTTGAAAAACTAGTTATTTTCTCTAGGGGCCAACATTTTTCAAAGTCTAGCATAGTATTTGTTTTGGGGTTCAGGGGTTTTTTTTGGTTTAATTATCTAACAATATGAATGAACTGTAGAATTGTTTACATACTCACTGCATTCTCAGTATTCAGAGTCTGTCTCTTAAACACAATTGGGAAACTATCTCAGAGACCATAAATCAAATGAAATTTCCCTTCCATTTCTTTCAGGAAAATTTCAAGTGAAGTCATAAAATTTACAAATTAATTATGAGTCAAAATTTTAATAGCATCTTAAGTCAAAAATCAAAAAGACAAAGGGAGGAATTCTAATTAAAAATACTAGAATGACCTCATGTAAGATTTTCCAAAACTTTGCCATGCATTGATTGAATATTGAAATAAGTACCTGGCACTGCATCTCCTCAGTTCTGATTTTCAATCCAGCAGTAGAACTCTCAGTTTCTCCATTTACCATGCCTGGCTCCATTGCCAACAAATCTAGTGTTCTCATTGTGTGGACATAAAGATCCTTGTCTAATTTAAGGGCTGCCTCTAGTACCAAAATAGAATCAGAAGCTTGCTCTTTTAGCTACAAAAATTCAATAAACAAATTATTAAAATACAAACATCACAGAAAACTAACCAAAATATATACACAGGACACTCAATAACTTGGTGTACTAAGCTATTAAAAAAATTTAACACAGCAAGAGTGCAATTAAATCTGTTGAAATAGTTAGATTTTTTTTTTCAACATTTTTTTTTTTTTTTTAATTTATTTTTGGGACAGAGAGAGACAGAGCATGAACGGGGGAGGGGCAGAGAGAGAGGGAGACACAGAATCGGAAACAGGCTCCAGGCTCCGAGCCATCAGCCCAGAGCCTGACGCGGGGCTCGAACTCACGGACCGCGAGATCGTGACCTGGCTGAAGTCGGATGCTTAACTGACTGAGCCACCCAGGCGCCCCTGAAATAGTTAGATTTTTAAAAATACAGTAAAAGTTCCTATTTAGAAATGAGAAAATACAAAGTAGAAAAGGTACCTTTTTATTTTTTTTACAAAACAAGATAAAAGTGCTCTAAAGATTTGCTTCCACTGATTTATTCAAGAAATGTTTATATGCATCAATGTGTCAGCCACCGTTTAAGTAGGCACTAGTAACAAAAATAAAATGATGCAGGGTTTTTTTTTCTCCACATTCAAAATACTACAGCATAATGGGGCGCCTCGGTGGCTCAGTCGGTTAAGGGTCCTGGACTCTTGATTATAGCTCAGGCCATGATCTCGTGGTTGTGAGTCAAGCCCTGCATCAGGCTCTGTGCTGACAAGAGGCTCTCTCCCTCTCTCTCTGCCCCTCCACTTGCTCTATGTCTCACAAAAAATATAAATAAGCATTCAAAATACTACACCACATTAACTTTATATAAATATAGAATGTTTCTCTCCTCTCCCAGCCCCTAGACTTTACAGTGTTTCTGGTGCACTGTAGGGGTCATGGAATTACAGAGATCATTTTTAAATTATGGAAACTCCCACATTTCCACTTTTATATTAACTACATTAAAAAAATAACTGCTATAGGGGTGCCTGGGTGTCTCAGTCGGTTGGGCGTCCAACTCCCGGTTTTGGCTCAGGTCATAATCTTCCGGGTTTATGAGATCAAGCCCTGTGTGAGGCTCTGCGCTGACAGCATGGAGCCTGCATGGGATTCTCTATCTCCCTCTCTCTGCCCCTCCGTTGCTCACACTTTCTCTCTCAAAACAAGTTAACTTAAAAAAATTCTTTTAAACAATAACTACTGTATTTTTGTGACTGCAAAGTAATTTTTTTAAATTTTTTTTATGTTTATTTAGTTTTTGAGAGACAGAGAGGACGCGTGGTGGAGAGGCAGAGAGACGGGGAGACACAGAACAGGAAGCAGGCTCCAGGTTCTGAGCTGTCAGCACAGAGCCTGATGCGGGGCTCGAACTCACAGACCAGGAGATCATGACCTGAGCCGAAGTTGGACACTCAACCGACTGAGCCACCCAGGCGCCCCTGCAAAAATAATTTTAAAATATAATACATGTGGGGGGGGGGGGGGGGAGGGGAAAGTGGCTGATGGGCATGGAGGAGGGCACCTGTTGGGATGAGCACTGGGTGTTGTATGGAAACCAATTTGACAATAAATTTCATAAAATAAAAAAATAAAATAACATAAAATAGAATAACATAAAATAGAATAACATAACAAAATAAAATAACATAAAATAAAATAAAACATAACATAAAATAACATAAAACAACAAAATAAGATAAAATAACATAACATAAAATAACATAAAATAACGTAAAATAAAATTACGTAAAATAAAATAAAACATAACATAAAGTAAAATAAAACATAACATAAAATAACATAAAGTAAAATAACATAAAATCACAAAACATAAAACAGAACATAAAATAACAACATAAAATAAAATAAAATAACATAAAATAAAGTTTTGTTGTAAAGAAAAATAAAATAAAATCTGTTAATTGTAAAATTTTGGGGAAAAAATATGAAGATATCATCTGTAACTGTGATTTCTCTTATCTGCTAAAGTATAAAAATTGAACAACAGAATTGGTGGTAAAGCACTACACTGAAAAGCTGTATGATTTACAATTGTTACCAAACTATGTTCTAACAATAAAAACCTATACATAACTGCTTCCAGACCCTGCCAACTCTTGCATATCTAAGGTTAGAGGAAGCATGTGAACATGCTCTGAATGCACCCCAGAAATGTGTAACTGATGCTGATACTCACTACTTTCAAAATATTTTCTGTTAGTTCTTTCTCCTGTTGCATCTGATTCATGCTAAAAGAGAAAAGATTGAGAAGTATTTAACATTTTTCAAGACTAAAAATTCTTAACTTCAGAGCATGATTCTTCAAAATGAGGCAGAATTTAAATAAAAATGTTAATACTACTTCTTTTCACTCTTGAAAAAACAAAAACTCAATTATGATGTTCATTTACCATTATTTTTTCATTTGCTTTGTGTTGAAAAAACAAAAACAAAACCCTCAATATAAGACTAAACCTTATTGGCAGCAAAAGCTCATTTCTATCAAGTTAGAAACTATGCTCTCTAGCTCCAAATTTGGGTAAGCTGCTAACCCAGAATTTAAGAATTAGGTTTAGGGGTGCCTGAGTGGCTCAGTTGGTTAAGCATCCAACTTTGGCTCAGGTCACGTCCTCATGGTCCACGGATTTGAGCCCCATGTCAGACTGTGCTGAAGCTCAGAGCCTGGAGCCTACTTCAAATTCTGTGTCTCCTTTTCTGTCTCTGCTCCTCCCCTGCCCGTGCGCTCTCAAAAATAAACGTTAAAAAAAATTATAAGAATTAGGTTTAAAACTCCACAGATGATAACTCTGGTAATTTTTCGTATTCTAAACTAATTTTACATATTAAAACAATTTCCCTACATACAGAACAAATATATCTTCATGTAAATTAAATGAAAAAAATCGTAATACTTTGGAGCAGGGGAATTAACACTAAGATGAAAGGCACAAGTCACAATGCATTCCTTTTTCCAGAGCTCTCTACTATAGATATCCAGAGCATTGCCTGATTCTGTCACCCTTCTAACTCCCCAAACCTACCTGCACGTAGGCCTTGTGCCCTCCTCTAACTCTACTCCTTCGGTACCAGAGGTTATTAAAAACATGCAAATAAAATTTTTTTAATTCTGATGACAAAAAGTGTCAACCAAGGGTCCCATCTGCCGACTTACACACTTAACTGAGGAGGTCCAGGTTTGGCCTGCTTGACAGGAAAACTGCTTTGAACAATTGTCCTAATTGCCCTGAAGGACAGACAAGAAAAAGAAAATTTAACACACTGCAAATGTCACTTAAATTATTTTTTAAGTACTACTTAGAACATTTGTTATTATAAATTAGCTGAACTTTCAATCGATATGGATAAAACCTTCATAAATCATCCACATTTTTATCAGAATGCTTTTCTCATATATGCAGTCATAATTTTCTCTACCATCAGACTCCCAGTTTCCAAGATCCTCCAAGAGCTCTCCAGGGTATAGGGGACCCTTAAAAGCACATCCCTGAAAGCCAGAGGGCAATTACACACAGGCTGCCCAACACATTTGAGGTCTATGAAAAAATTTACCATCTGTTGTAGAGAAGGATAGCCATGGCAGTGGTCGGAGGTAAAGTGGCCAGATCCATATCCACATGCTTTGTCCCAGGAGGAACTTTACTGATGCACAGCAGTTCATTTAGCAGCATATTCAATACTGGAACAGACAAACTTAAAGAAACAAAAGGTACACATCTGCATAAGAAGCATAAAATACACAATTCAGTATTTTCACTGAAAATAATTACATTGTTAAAGGACTAAATCTGAGGCTATTTTATTAATCTGTCTCAACAACTTGTATGAAAATATTAAATTTCAGGGGTGCCTGGGTGGCTCAGTTGGTTAAGCATCCAACTCCTGATTTCAGCTCAGGTCATGATCTCAAGCATGGTTCATGAGATCAAGCCCTGCATTGCCTGCTTGGGATTCTCGCTTCCTCTCTGCCTCCAAATGAACCTTTAAAAAAATACTACGTTTTTAAAGATTTTTAAAATTTTCTTTATGAAAACAACTTAAACATACACAAAAGCAGTCAGAATATAATGAACCCCCATGTGCCCATCATCTAGTTTCAACAATTATGGACTGATGGCTAATATGCTTTCATCTCTACTCTTGCTCACTTCCTCCCCTTCCCATACTATCATAAAGCAAATTTTTAACATTAAATCATTTCTTCCCTGTTTCAGAATTGATCTCAAAAAATTAATTCAACAGTGGCACGTGGCTGGCTCAGTCAGAAGGGCATGCAACTTGATCTTGGGGTTGTGAGTTTGAGCCCCACGTTGGGTGCAGAGTTTACTTAAATAAAACTTTTAAAACATTAACTCAATATAGTCACTGTATTAATTTCACATCTAAATATATTTCAGTTGGGGGTGCCTGGGTAGCTCAGTTAAGCTTCTGACTTCAGCACAGATCATGATATCACAGTTTATGAGTTCGAGCCCCACACAGGGCTCTCTGCTGTCAGCACAGAGCCTGCTTCAGATCCTCTGTCCCTTTCTCTCTCTCTCTCCTCTGCTTGTTCTCTCTCTCAAAAAAATAAGTAAAAATAAACTTAGAAAGTCTTATGGGGCATCTGGGTGGCTCAGTTAGTTAAGCGTCCAACTTCAGCTCAGGTCATGATCTCAAGGTTTATGCGTTCAAGCCCTGCATCGGGTTGTCTGCTGTCAGCACAGAGCCAGCTTCAGATCCTGTCCTCCTCTCTATCTGCCCCTCCCCCCACACATTCTTTCTCAAAAATAAACATTAAAAAATTTTGAAATACCTTACAAAAAGTTTTCAGTTGCTTATCAAATATCCCAGTGTTCAATTTCCAACTGCATCATATACATCATACTTTTTGGGTCCACATTACTACCTCTTGACAGGCCTCAAGTCTATTAATGTATAGCCTCAACTTAGATTAAAGAATTCTTTAATCTGGAGAAGGGTGGTGAAAACCAAGTGTTTAAACACTACCAGTGAGAACGTGAACTAGTACAACTCTCTTGGAATGCAATCTGGCAGTATACATCATGGGATTTAAAAATGTTTATACCACCTGAGTCAGCAACTTAATAATCTGTACTAAGGATGTAACCAAAAACTCAGATGAAATTTAATGACAAAGGTATTTAAGGCTCTGTGATTTATTAAAATTGAAAAGTAGAAACAAACTGAACATCAATGGAAGACAGTTAATCAATTATCCACATAACGGAATTATCTCCAAAAAACAAAATGGGGAAATGTTCATGTTACTGTTATATGGGAAAAAAAGAAACAAAGAAATCACAACAGTGTATATAGGTTAGGGTATGATCACAACTTTGTTTAAAAATATAGGAAGAAGGGTGCCTGGCTGGCTGTCAGTAAAGCATCCAACTACCGATCTCAGGGTTAGGAGTTTGGACCCCACAGTGGGTATAAAGAGTACTTCTAAAAAGTAGAGAGAAAAACAACAAAAACTACACAAAAATGTTAAAAGTACTTGTCTCCCTCCTCTATTATTTCTGATTTCTGAATTTTACAAGGTACTTTTTTTTTTGTTCTTTTAAGTAGGCTCCATACCCAGTGTGGAGCCCAATGTGGGGCTTGAACTCATGACCCTAAAACCAAGACCTGAGCTGAGATCAAGAGTCAGATGCTTAACCATCTGAGCCACCCAGATGCCCTTACAAGGAGTTCTTTTAAAATTGTGAGGGGGTGCTTGGATGGCTCAGTGTGTTGAGCATCCAACTCGATTTTGGCTCAGGTCATGGTCCCAGCGTCATGGGATCGAGCCCCACATCAGGCTCTGTGCTGACAGCTCGGAGCCTGAAGCCTGCTTCAGATTCTGACTCCGTCTCTCTCTGAGCCTCCCCTGCTTGTGCGCTCTCTCTCAAAAATAAACAAATTAAAAAAAAAAAAAAAAATGAAAAGGTGATTTAAATTCACATAACATTCAAATACTTTTTTATACCTTTTGAAAAACAGGTGCATATATTACCAGGAACATACAGAAATAGAAGTTGCATTTTAGGGCTGGTATCAGAAAAGCATATATAAAAATAAAACAAAAAATCTAAATAGTATTTCAAAATAAATTTCTTTTAAATCTTGAATACCTTTTCTCTAATATGTCTAAGTCCCACTTCAGATGTGCAGCAACTTTAAGAGCAAGTAGCTTTAAAATACGATTTCTCTTGTTATCAGGTGGAGGCTGCACCTGGTTTTGTTCATTTACTGAAGGTTTGGAAGCCTGTTCCAAAAACTGAACAATAAGTTGAACTGGTGCAGGATCTAGGGTTTAAAAGAAAATAAATTTAACTTTAACTTTCAATTACAAAGATGCGAAAGGTTTCACTATACTGGCTTTTGGCCACAAAAAAAATCCCAACAGCTGTGTAGTTATGATGACTAAGGAATATGATTTATAAGAGTGCTTAGGGATTACATGAAAGATCAGGAAGGGTGGTAAGTAAGGAGGAAGGGTGGTACGTAAGGAGGAAGGGTGGTACGTAAGGAGGAAGGGTTAACAGAATCATGAAGAAGAAAACACTTTAGAAGTAAGAACATGATGACTATAGATTTCCAGTTTAGCAAATAACCAATATCAATTAGAGGAAAGAGAACAGAGATGTCATCTTTGGAATTACTGTTTTAACAATTAGTGCGACCTGCATCAAATTACCTCTCTGCACCTGTTTCCATCAATGCAAATAGAGAATACCACCACCTACCTGTGATTATGAACACCGAATTAAATGAGATAACAGATGTGAAGTATTAAGCATGGCACCCAGAACATTCAATAAATATGAAAAGCAAAGAATTAAAGGAACATAACATCATACAGGTGGTAAAACTGCTTGAATGAAACCACTAAAACTTCTCCCACAGTTGTCTCCATCAGTTAAGGCTAACATAGATTCAACAAGCTACATCTGGATTTGAACTGTATCAGCAAAATACTATTCAAGAAACCTGGTCATACCAGTACCTCTTTCCAGAAATGCCTGCCGTTTCTCTCCTTCTCTAACAGCACCCACTAATTGGGATATTAATCATGATCATCATTAAACAACCATGTTACAAATGTATAACATTCCCTGCTCTCGGAGGTTTTCTCCTTTTAATTTATAGACCAACTTGGGGGAAAAAAATAATTAGGAGTCGGTAAAATCCCCTCGTTGAGAAACAAAACATTTAAATAAGAACCTAAAATATAAAGAATTAGCATCATGATCAGCACTAGAACAGCAATTACTCTCCGTCTCTAAATTGATCACAGCCCGGAGTTCCGTAGGGGTGTGTCAGATCCAGCCTCCCGGACGCACTCAATCTCACAAGACCACCTCAAAGGAGCTAAAACCGCAAACGGTAAAAGGACCAAAGGGGAGGGAAGCGGGAGGGCCTTTGTTTTGCGTTTTTAAACCCTTCCCGGCGGTGCCCCCGCACTGGGAGGCTTAATGTTTAGCGAGGGAACCCCGCCAGAGCTTGGCTCGAATTCGCGCCTCCTGGGCCCCCCAGCTATGTGGCCGAGGAGGCGCGGGTCCTGAGAGCCCGGCGAGCCAGGTGCCGGTGGACGGGTCCCGCTTCCCTCCGGGTGTAGGCGCCGCGCTTACCCGGGCAGGGCTTGCGCAGATGTTTCTCCAGCAGCGACTCCTCTAGCAGGAACTCGAACCAGCAGGTCTGCGGCGGGGTGCAGGGCCGGCTGGAGGTGGCTGCCTCCCGGTCCGCCGCCTCCGCGCTCATCCTGCCCCCGCCGCCGGTACCCCCAGGGACGCTTCCCGGCTCCAACCTGACACTCGGTCGCGTACCACTGGCCGGCGATTTGCGGAACCTCCGCGGGCGAGGCCCAGCTCAGAGCGTCTCGGAAACCCACACAACCCAAAATGGCGGCGGGGCCCAGCCTGAGCTGAGGGGCCTAAGCCCGCCTCCTTGCGCCAGCGCCGCGCCTCCGGACCAATCGTTGTTCGATTTGTAGAGAAAGAGGGCGGGACCAATCCGTAAATAACTCCTCGTCCTGGTTGCCATAGGAGACATCTAGCGAAGAAGCTGGATTGCCAGTGGAGTTTCCCCTTTTCCTGGGGGATTCTCAGCGAGAAAATGGAACAGTCTCATCTAGGATTACAGTGGACCTCGATGTCCTCATGAAAGACAGCGAACACTACATGTTTAAACGTGATCCAGACAAAGCTTGTCTTCTTCGGTGCTTTAATTTCCCTATTTCCATTTTCTAGATTTCTTTGCACTTAGGTCCTCTAGGCGGAGGCGCCCTGCTGTCTTGGGCACCTGCGCCCCAATCCCCTTACTCGAAGGATGAGAATGATGGCCCAGCTTTTCTGTTATTTTTCAGGACCATCTCTCAATATTTAGCGCCTAATTAATCCTTTTGATATACCAGCTAGGGATATTGTTAACCCCATTTTACTTTTACCTCCATTTTGTAATGTTCTTGTGTTTTTTAATTACCAATTAAAAGAGGAAAAAGTGTATTCAAAGATGGTGCACACGCCCTAAGAGCGTGGACTCTAGGTTAAGCTATTTAACCTCGCTGGACCTTTGTTTCCATATTTGTGCTTTATCTTAGGATTGATAAGAAAATTCAAGGCGGAGCTTGAGATAATACAGGTAAATGAATTAATATAGTTCAGCTTTTTAGACAAGGCCTGGCATCTAGAAGCATTGATAAATATTACCTGATCTCATATAGTGCTGTTTTTGCAAATTATTTTCATACAAGAGTCTAATTTTCTCCCATAAACAAACTCATTACACACCTTTTAACCAATGAAGAAACTGAGGTTTCAGAGTTATCATTTGCCCAAGATTTCCCAACAAAGAAGGGGCTAAACCACAGCTTTGATGAACTTTCAGTTGTACCCAGGCTGCTTCCACCATAGGATAGCAAGGATAAGATCAATCACTTATGGTCTTTTCCAGAATGAAGAAGGAAGGCATTCACAAGTTTTAAGAAAAATAAATGGAAGTAACTCCTCCCTAAGTGAAAGTAAATCCAAATGCTTCAGTGGCAATCATTGCCTTATTCTCTTCCTGCTCAGTCCTCTTTCTGGGCTGTGTGCTGCGTCTCCTCTTTCATTTTAGTGTTCCCTGGGTCCTGTGCCTTGCCCTCTTCTAACTATAGAAGCCATCCCTGGGTCACTCCCCCCCAACTCCTGCAATTCTGTCCTAGCCTCTAAAGAAATCATGTATTAGACTAATAAAAGCCTGAAGACTAAGAAGATACCAATAGGGAGATTAAAAAGTTATTTTCATGGAAGATTTGGTGTGTTTTACTCAGGCATAAAAAGATGAGGGGAGAAAGGATGGATCCCATGTTCCCCACTCCAGTGAAAAGGGTAGATTACCTATGTGTCGATCCTTTATCAGTATAGTGAATAGCTAAGGGACAGGTTTGAAATTCATGTTGGAAATGTTTGAATATGCATCACTTGCGGGGTGTCAGAATGGAAATGTCCAGAGGGTACTGAATTTTAGATAACTAGTATATAGGAAAAAAAAATCTAAGAGTATCACCCGCTCATTTGTGAACTCACTACATGTGGATACTGATTTATGCACTGTCTTAGTCTATCCAGGCTGCTATAACAAAATACCATAAACTGAATGGCTTGTAAACAACAGAAATGTATTTCTCACAGTTCTAGAGACTCAGAGTCCAAGATCAGGGTGCCAATATGGTTAAGTTCTAGTAACAACCCTCTTCTGGAGTGTAGACTACCAATTTCTCATGGTATCCTCAATCGACAAATCAGAAAGGGAGCAAGTTCTTTCAGAAGGACACTAATCTCACTCACTCATCTCAATCAGATGAACTCATCTAATCCTAATTATTTCCCAAATAAAGGTTCTGCCTACTAATACCATCAGTTAGGTGGTAGAGTTTCAACATTTCAACATATGAATGGCGGGAGCACAAACATTCAGTCCCTAATATGCATATTCTCTTATTCAAGCCCTGTGAGGTGGGTTTCATTATCATCTTCTTTTTCAGGTGATAAAACAGGCACAGAGATATTTTTTAAAACAGTTCCCAAGGTCGCATAGCTATTAAGTGCCAGATGCTAAGCATGAATTTAAGCAGCATGACCTCAGAGACTGAAATCTTACCCCATGCACCAAATATATACCTCTCTAAGAAAAGACCAAAAAAAAAAAACAAACAAACAAACAAAAAAAACACACCAAAAACAAAAACCCAAAAACCCAGTCCAATAGAAAACTGGGCTGAGGTCAGGAAAATGCAATCTACAAAAGAAGATATATGAATCCCAGATAAACACTGAATGAAATATTCAGGCTCATCAACAATCAATAAGCAGAGTTTGAAAAGTTAATTGACATGATTGCAGATTCCAAACTGCAACTAACCTTCTTTTTTTTTTTTTTTTTAATGTTTATTTATTTGAGAGAGACACACATACAAGGAGGGGCGGAGAGAGGAAGAGAGAGAATCCCAGGCAGGCTCTGGGCTGACAGCTCAAACCCACAAACCATGAGATCATGACCTGAGCCAAAATCAAAAATTGGATGCTTAACTGACTAAGCCAAGAAACGACTTTTCTTGAGTTTTGGTGTAGTGTCAAAGAAGAAAATCCATAATTATCTGAAAAGACTCTTAATGAGAGTCCATTTTCAAAAAAAAGTTTTAAGTAAGTTCTATGTTCAATATGGGGCTCGAACTCATGATCCCAACGTCAAGAGTTGCACACTCTACCAACTAAACCAGGCAGGCACCCAAAAATATTCCTTTTTCAACTACCTATCTATGTGAAGCTGGATTTTCTTCATATATTTCTACCAAAAGGACACATAGTACTAGTTTGGTACAAAAGCAGATATAAGAACCCACTGATTTCAATACATGAGAAAGAGATTAGCAAAAGTGTAAAACAAAGCCATCTTACCAGATTTTTTAATGAAAATAAAGTTATTTTGTATAAACTTATGTCAACATATAATAGGCTTATTTTTTTCCTTATTTGTATTTATTATCCATTATTTATTTATTTTAATTCCATTATTTATTATTTATTATTTATTATATATTTATTATATTATCATTATTTATTTATTTTAATTCCAGTGTAGTTAACACACATTGTTATGTTAATTTCAGGTGTACAAAATTATGATTCAACAGACTTTTTTATCTAAATTTTTAAAAAATGTTTATTTATTTTTGAGAGAGAAGAGACACAGAGTGCCAGAGAGAGGGAGACAGAATTTGAAGCAGGTTCCAGGCTGTGAGCTGTCAGCACATAGCCTGACGTGGGCTGGAACTCAAAAATGGTGAGATCAGACCTGAGCTGAAGTTGGATGCTTAACTGACTGAGCCACCCAGGTGCCCCAACAGATTTTTATTTTTGATGAATTCAGGATCCCCAGCTCCACTGGGCTATGCCACCATTTTGGATTGTGTGGGTTTCCAGCATGTCCTAAACCTGGCCTTCATCCCTAGATCCCTGAGGTTTTTAAAGGATTAAATATATTTTTAAAATATTTATTTTTATTTTTGAGAGAGAGACAGAGAGAGAGAGAGAGAGAGAGAGGGAGAGAGGGTGAGAGTGGGGGAGGGGCAGAGACAGAGGAAGACAGAGGATCCAAAGCAGGCTCCATGTTGTCAGCGCAAGGGCCAATGCAAGGCTTGAACTCACAAACTGTGAGATCATGACCTGAGCCGAAGTCAGACACTTAACTGACTGAGCCACCCAGGTGCCCCAAGAATTAAATTTTGTTTTAACTTCTCAATTTTAGTTTTTAATATGGTAAATATCAATAGACATAGCTCATAAATAAAGGCTCTTTATCAGTTATGAAACAGGCACTGTGCCAAGTATTTCACACACACCATCTCATCTAAGCCTCATAACAACCACACAATAAAAAGGTACTATTAATAGTACTATGCCCACCTTATAAATGAGAAAACAGTGTCTCAGAGGAGTTAAGTGACTTGCCCAGTATCATACACCTATTTAGTGGTAAAATAGGGATTTGAGTCCCTGTTTTATCTGATCGCAGAGTCCAAACTTACCATTCCATCAAAAAGATATCTTGCTGTTGACTTTTTTGTTTTTTAAATAGTCATAAGCCTACGAAAAAGTTGCAAGAATAATATAAAGAACTCTTACACCCCCTTTGCCCAGATGTCTCAGTTGTTAATATCTTACCACATTTTCTCCATCACCCTCTCTCTACAACCCCTCTGTGTATCACCCTGCTTCCTTAGATACCAACTTATCTTCATTTGGCCAGGCCTGCCCCAGTTTTAACAGTGAAAATCCTACATCCCAGCACCTCCTTCCCCTCCTTCCGGACAAACCCTAGCATTAGGCATGTTGCCTGTGCAACAGCACCCCCTCACTTTGCTTCCGGTTGCTTGGGTGCTGGGGGCTGCCATCTCTACTTGGAGAAGGAAGATGGGAAGTAAAAGGAGGATGGGAAGAGAAGCCTGTAGTTAATTATTAATTAAGCAAAGGGCCTGAAAGGTGCCAGAGTGCTTAACTCTAGCTAGAATAAGGGAAAATCACAAATTCAATGGTTCCAGACTTAGTAATATCATAAGCATGAGTGAAATTCTAGCAAACATTTTTACAATGATCATTATGTAATTACAGAACACCTTGCAAGGTTCATATGCTGTCTGTGTTCAACAATTATTCAAGTAGGAGTCTCTGTTTTATGCTGGTAATAAACTGCAGTACCTGGTCATAGTCTCCTCTTCCTTCTTTAGGAGAGTTTAAAGTATTTTCCCTTACATCCTCCCAGCATTCTGATTCTTCAGGTAGGTCACAAACTCTTCCCTTCTGAAATTTGGGCCACTGACAACACAGCATAGGAAACTAGAGCTGCAATGAAAAAAAAAAAAAATGCATAGAGATATTATTACTATTATGCAACCTAAAGATGAAGATGTTTTTTACATCATCTGAGAATCACATCAGTAAAAATCAATTTGAATTCAGTTCAGATGTTTAACTTTTTTTTTTTTTATTTTAACGTTTGTTTATTTTTGAAAGACAGAGAGAGACAGATCATCAGCAGGGGAAGGGCAGACAGAGAGGGAGACATAGAATCCGAAGCAGGCTCCAGGCTCTGAGCTGTCAGTACAGAGCCTGACACGGGGCTTGAACTCATGGACCGGGAGATCATAGCCTGAGCCGAAGTCGGATGCTTTACTGACTGAGCCACCCAGGCGCCCCACATACTTAATATTTTTTAAAAAGCAAATGCACTACAATTCAATATGAACAGCTAATTTAAAACTTTATTCAATAAGTATCTTGGGGGTGGGGCATCTGGATGGCTCAGTCGTAGAATACACAACTCTCATCAAGCGTTCAAGCCCCACGTTGGGCATAGAAGTTACTTTAAAACAGTGTTTTGTTGGTGTAAAGAACTATGTTAATGGTTACACTGCCATCTTGTGGCCTTTGGGGGTAGTGTCCATATCTACCGGTTGTACTAGATCACCTTTTCCTGATACTTCCCAGCGTGAAAGAAAGAAATATGACAGGAGGCTTATGCTTGGAAGTTATCTATTCCTTACATAAGCTATCTGGCTACATCTAACTGAATCACATCTTCAAAGAAAGATAATGAGTCCTTTACCTATCAAAAATTACTTCCTTACGCTTCTATTTATTTCCTCTAGGGACTTTGGACCAAGTAGACACCCTATTAGACGCTGCCATAACACTGCATGTCCTCATTCGGGCCCTCAACTCATCTTCTTGCAATTAATTAGCAGCCTAACTTCCCTGTTAGACTCTAAGCTCCTGGGAGGTGGGGCAGGGAGGAGCAGGAGAGTGGTTGCAGTGTTCACCTAGGTCAGTCCTTGGCACATAACAGGCACCCAATAAATACTTACTAAATAAATAGTTTGATTGAACATGTAGCACCTACATTTCACATGCATGCAAACAGTATAAACCAGAACTATAAACCTTTACTTAATCTCTCCTTTATCTGACCTACACCTTTACTAATTGCTCCTAAGATATGATTCACTGCTGTGGTCTATGTTTTACAAACAGCAGTGAACTTAAAGCTCTTAGAAGGCAGTGTTCATGTCATAAACTTCTGTCTTTGTAATACTCTTACAAAATTTCTAGCTGAATGGATAACTGAATGTAGAACCTATTCACTTAAGAAAAGGAATGGGTTTGGGGCACCTGGGTGGCTCAGTCATTTAAGCATCCAACTTCGGCCTAGGTCATGATCTCACAGTTTGTGGGTTCAAGCCCTGCATCGGGCTCTGTGCTGACAGCTCATAGCCCGGAGCCTGCTTCAGATTCTGTGTCTCACTCTGTCTCTGCCCCTCCCCTGCTCACACTCTATCTCTCTCTCAAAAAGTAAAATAAACATTAAAAAATTAAAAAAATAAATAAAAATATTAAAAAATAATAAAAAAGAGAAAAAAAGAAAAATATTCTCAGCCACATTCAACAAGCTTGAAGTTCACTGTGCCCAATAAACAACAAAATCCACAATGAACCTTCTACAAAAAAAATAATTCACTTTGTCATTCCAGCAAAACCAGAACTGCCAGAATTCCTTCAGATACTTCTCTGTGTATGGCTTTTCTTGTGTTTTCTAAGTAATCTCTACTCCTTCATATGCTTCTTTGGGAGCCACGTGACCTCGTGACCTCGGTCTGGAGGCAAGGTCAGCAGTGAGGCAGGAAAGAAGAGTACTCATGCTTTCTCCAAGCCCACACGGTGAAAAGGATTTCGTGTGGCAGACAGAGGAGTAGCAACCAGTTGTGATGTGTACCTGCCCATGCGCTCGGTGAACTCCCAATTCTTGCTGTCCAGAGGCAAGCTCTTTCAGTGAGCTGCACACCATGTGTGCAACTTACATTACAAGAGAAAAACAAAGGGCTGGGGACGAGGAACCACCAGACTGTCATGGGGAACTAGAAACCTCCATGCTGGAATAACTCCAACCCAGCAGCGCTATCACCAAGAGCCATGTCCCTTTTGCAAATCTTGGCCCTAACTAGGAGCAGGGCACGTGTTCTTTTGGTGACTTCTGTGCTGATAATAGAAGCAGGTCACTTCTGGGACCCTGACAGTCCCAGTGGTGTTCCCTCCCAAGAACGCCTGGGAGAACCAGGGACAGTCAAGTCTCCAAAAGCAGGCCGTCCATTGGCTGGTCAGCCGGCTGCCACATGCCTTCAATGCATGCACTAAGAGGCTCAGAGACTAACACTAGCTTGTGGTGGGCACTGAACCTGGAAGATCATAAGGATGAGGGGTTGGAAGCAGTCATCTCTGATCAGAGGAAGCAGGTCTACAGAGAAAATTGAATGCAGCAGACATACAAAGAGAAGCAGAGATAAGACACCAAGTTTAACTCCAATGAGAAAGAGTAGGTAACTGCTTGAAGATTTTTTAAAAAGTTTATTTATTTAAGTAATCTCTACACCCGTGATGCTCAAACTCATGGCCCTAAGATCAAGAGTTGTCTGCTCTTTTTTTGTTGTTTTTTTGCTTTTAATGTTTATTTCTTGAGAGAGACAGACAGACAGACAGAGACAGAGCAGAGCAGGGGAGGGGCAGAGAAAGAGGGAGACACAGAATCCGAAGCAGGCTCCAGGCTCCGAGCTGGCAGACAGAGCCTGATGCGGGGCTCAGCCTCAGGAACCACGAGATCATAACCTGAAACAAAGTTGGACCCTCAACGGACTGAGCCCCCCAGTTGTCCCAAGAGTCACCTGCTCTTCTGACTGAGCCAGCCAGGTGCAGCTTGAAGATTTTTTTAGTATACATTTCAGGCCTATTGCTGGGTATAGAATTAGAGATTCTGAGCAGTTTTGTTCCTACCCTGAGTTTCCTGTCCTCAGATTCCTGGAGATTTGTTTCTTTCCATGACCACGACAGTTTCTGTTCTTTGTAATCCCTAAAACTCTGGCATACCTCACCGTTGCCAACTCCCAGTGTGGGAAATTCCATCATGAGAATCCTGTCATATCTGTCATCCATCTCCACAAGGCATTCATTGGACAATGCTGCCTGTCACAGCACACCTGTGCACAACGCGTCTCAACCAATAGGACAGATGGTGTTGCCTCTGAGGACTGTGACGTATTCCTTGTTTTCAAGAGTCCAATTCCTAACTGAATATAAGACTCGTCTTATTGCCACAACATAGCAGTTCCTAAATGCCGATATAATAAACTTAATTAGATAGTATTAATATTACAACAACAAAATTCGCATAGAAATTCCTAGAACAATGGGGCGCCTGGGTGGCTCAGTCAGTTAAGCATCCCACATGGGCTCAGGTCATGATCTCATGGTTCCTGAGTTTGAGCCCCACGTCGGGCTTTCTGCTGTCAGCACAGAGCCTGCTTGGCATTCTCTCTCCCCCTCTCTCTCTGCCCCTCCCCTGCTCACTCGAGCTCTCTCTTTCTCTCTAAATAAATAAATAAATAAATAAATAAAAAGTAGGAGGTTTTAAATTGTGTTTCCTAGGGTTTGAAGTATGATCCAGCAGGATCTGCCTGGGAATACTCAAATCTCACTGACCAGCTGTGTTCACCTTCTCCTTTAAATGAACACAGTGAAAGAGACTGGCTCTCTAGACTGCATTCTCAAAGGGGTGATATCAGACCCAAAGGGGTGACAACCGGTCTTTGGAGGGGTATCAAGTTCTCTCTTTATGTGAAAACTACAATATACATTTAGCACATAAACAGACATGCAGTTTATGTCTGTTTTTTTGGAATGTAGGAGTTGGAATGCAGTTTTTTTGGAATGGGGCAGGCCATTCCAAAAAAGATACCTAAAAAGGCTTCCTAGAGGGCCATAAAAAGAACAAGAAGTTGAGAAACATTTGTTTAGACTCAAGCTAAATCCTGAGTTTTCCACATGGAATGGGATGGAGTAGAGAACATTAAACGAGATTGAAGCTGAAATTTCAATTCTGGATTCAGTTCTGGCACAGATGTGGAAAGTTGAGCAAATCAATCTCTCTGAACCTCTATTTTGAACCTCTGTTTCTGAACATCATTTCTAAAATGAGGATAACAATGACTTTTACAGGGGCTCCTGAGTGGCTCAGTCAATTAAGTGTCCGACTTTGGCTCAGGTCATGATCTCACAGTTCGTGAATTTGAGCCTGTATCAGGCTCTGTGCTGACAGCCCAGAGCCTGGAGCCTGCTTCCGATTCTGTCTCTATCTCTCTCTGCTCTCTCTCAAATATAAATAAACATTTAAAAAATTTTTTAAAAAGCAATGACTTTTATAGAGTTGTCATCTGGATCAAATAAAATTATGGATATCACTGTGCTTTGCCCTCATTCTTAAGCCCTTTCCTCTACCTTTCTGACATGCCATTGCCCTCAGGATCCATAGTATGGACAGTAACTACTAAGGTATTAGGACCAGCATCTTCTGAAAATATTATATAACTAAAGGAAAGAAGTATGTTTGAATACCATCATGAGTTTTGCAGTAAGGGCAGGAATTAGTCAGTTTCAACTATAAAATGAGCTAATTTACTATTATAGGCTACGTTCCTTTGGGCATTTGAGATTTTTGGAAAAACTATTCTGAGCAGAATTTTACAATTTTATAGAAGTTCTTGTTTAATTACCAATGATACAATTTACAAAGTTCATTCATTCATTCATTCATTCATCCACCTTGTCCTAAAAGGATTTAAAAGTGGCCTCATTCTCCAACATGTCACATATGGTCTGTTCACAAGCCCCTTAAGGCTACTGAGAGTACTAACCCCTTCCATGTACCTGTGGATACAATTCTATATCATCCAAGGAGTTCCTGTGCTTAAAAAAGAAGCATTCACTACTATTTGTGCTTTGTTGCTCACACGGTTGAATCTACATATGTAATAAACACATTTGAAAATTAATTTTTCTTAAATACTTAAATATTGGTTACAAGTTCATCTCATCAAAATGTGAACTACAAAATAGGGAAAAAAAGAATGTAAACTACTATTAACAAATTTAGCGTGACTGGTTCAAATATATTAAAAAGCAGTCAAACACACAAGAATTACAAAATGTATTACTCCTTACACTTAAATCTATTCTGAAATATTAGCATCATTCTTCTAATTAATTTCTTCATTTTCCCCCTATATGCCTTCCTAGGGTGACAATACTTGTTTTGCTACCTTGCTGAGTTATAGTAACACTTACTTCACTTTCCTCCTGGGGTTATAGGAATCGAAATACACAGAAGGAAAAGGGAGGTCACAGGTTTGAGGATGGGACCCAGATTGAGTTGCCTTTTCTTAGATGACTGAAATGCAAGCTACAATCATCTGGGTCCATTTTTATATTGGCCTTTGCTTGCTCATAAGACTTTTAAGCTTAATACCTTTCTCACAGGATATATGTACGTATACAACCATTTATTTATTTACACAAACTGATATCTTCCTTGAAATGAGAAGTTTCCAACAAACTTTGCACTATCCACCATTCTGGGTACGCTGTTTGCATCAATGCAAATTTATTTATGCTTCAATAATATCTCATGGTCTGTAGGATTATTTAGAGACTTCCCCTCCCGGGAGATGTGAATTTGGCACAATTAACGCCCTCTTGCGGACATTAGTTGACCCGTCATCTTCGAACGCTGCCTTCTTTTTGTGACCGCCAGTAATGATCAGTGCTTCCTTTTCTTGATGTAGGTTCTGCTATTTTCTGGGATTAATCTATATATCAAATCTATGACATCGTTTATTATAAGATGCATCCGACTTTTAGAGAAGTTAAAATGTGGAACTGTGCATTTTAGAATCATTAAATTATGATCTTGAATTTTTCTAGTTCCTCATATTCATTCTTCTTAACAGAAAGAGTATATAGCTATACATGACAGTCATCAACTTAATAGAATAAATGGAATACCTGTATATTAACAGTCCCTTATTTATTTAAACAACACAGGTTATCCTACTACAATCACATCCTGTCACATCCATTTTTCTTTCATATCACAACTGCCAAATTGTACACTTTGTATTGACTTTCCCGTTTGAGGATCATGATGAACTTTGGCCTATTATAGAAGTTTTTCAGCTTACTAAATTTACTATTTTCTTACTGATGTTCAGTAATTTGTGCTGAATTACATTTCTATTAGGCAATGCTAATCTAGCTCCATCTTGATTTTTCCCCCTCCCTCGGGTGTGAAATTAATTACCAGGAGTCCTTATTCCTTTGTTGCAGAAAACATTTTAAAAACCAAATTGGAATGAGGAGTGCCTGGCTGATTCAATTGGTGGAACGTGCAACTCTTGACTTTGGGGCTGTAAGTTCAAGCTCCACATTGGGTGGTAGAGATTACTTAAAAATAAAATCTTAAGGGACACCTGGGTGGCTCAGTCGGTTGAGCGTCTGATTCTTGATTTCAACTCAGGTCATGGTTCATGATCTCATGGTTTGTGCGATCAAGCCCCACATCGGGCTCTGTGCTGAATAAATAAGTAAGCATTAAAAAAAATTTTTTTTAAATATTGGACTGTTGATTCTACTTTTTTTTAGACAACAAGGTTTAATCAATCATGATACATTTCCATTATCTCAACTGTATTTAGCCAGAAAAGATCAGTGTTAGTTCTTCAGAGCCTCCTCCCCACCTGAAAAAAAATTTTAATGGGCATTTTCAAGTATTGATATCTATAGCAATATTGTACAGTTTTATTTTTCTAAAATTTTTATAATGTTTTGTTGCTTTTTTTAACGTCTTATTTTTTATTTTTTATTTTATTTTATTTTATTTTATTTATTTTTTTTTTATTTTTTATTTTTTTTATTTTTGGGACAGAGAGAGACAGAGCATGAACGGGGGAGGGGCAGAGAGAGAGGGAGACACAGAATCGGAAACAGGCTCCAGGCTCCGAGCCATCAGCCCAGAGCCTGATGCGGGGCTCGAACTCACGGACCGCGAGATCGTGACCTGGTTGAAGTCGGACGCTTAACCGACTGCGCCATCCAGGCGCCCCTTATTTTTTATTTTTGAGAGAGAGACAGAGCTTGAGCCGGGCAGGGACCCAGATAGGGAGACACAGAATCCAAAGCAGGCTCCAGGCTCTGAGCTGTTAGCACAGAGCCGAATGCAGGGCTTGAACTCATGAACCATGAGATTATAACCTGAGCCAGAGTTGGACGCTTAACCAACTGAGCCACCCAGGCACCTCTGTTGCTTTTTAAATTACAAAATCAATACATGTTTATGGCATCAAACTTAGCAAATGCAGAGAAGTGAAAAGAAGGAATTACCTATTGCCAATAATTCTACCACTTTGCCATTATCAACATTTTGATGTGCAAGTAGTCTTTGCTTTGCACACTAGTGCAGAACCATAGGTACAAACATGCAAGCTGAAATGATGCAAAAGTGAGCTCAACAATCAATGGAAATAGTTACTATTGTTCCATGATCTTTAATTTTTAAAACTTTGAAAAATCTTGCCAGAGCATTAAAAACTCTCTAACTGGTGGTTATAAATGAACAGGGAAGTAAAAGAATGGAAAAAGTAACATTTATTTAAACATTTAAACTATAAACATTAAAAACATTGGGAATTAAAGCATTTTATTTCTCCATTAAAAAACTTATCAAAAGTAGGGTTGCCTGGGTGGCTCAGTCAGTTAAGCGTCTGACTTCGGCTCAGGTCATGATCTCACGGTTCCTGAGTTTGAGCCCCATGTCGAGCTCTGTGCTGACAGCTCAGAGCCTGGAGCCTGCTTCAGATTCTGTGTCTCCCTCTCTCTCTGCCCCTCTCCTGCTCCTGCTCATGCTCTCTCTCTTTCTCAAAAATAAATAAACATTAAAAAAATAAAAAAACTTATCAAAAGTAGTTTCAGCAGTGCTTGTCTTCTCATATAACTCACCATATGGAGCAAGCATGTATTCTATTTTCACTAATTCTCATATCCCTTTCTAAGTTAGGATCAGCTTTTGTAATTTTATCTTTTGTGTTTTCAATGTCATGAACTATCTCTGAGAATTCCTTTAACATTAAGGGTTTGGGGTTTTTTTGTTGTTGTTTTGGGGTTTTTTTGGCTACTGTGACTTCCTCTGGGACATCATCATCTTTCTCATTTATATCAATATATTCACGAAGCTCCTTTGGCAGCATATCTGGAGTCTCTGAACAGTGGCAGTGTTGACACAGCCACGGTTAGATATTTATTCTATAACTTTATCTACATTTGGTTCAAATTTCATTCAAACATTATCATTTGGTTTCTTTGGTGTACTTTTAAAAAATATATTTATTTACTTATTTTTGAGAGAGAGAAAGAGACGGGGGTGGGGAGATAGAGAATTCCAAGTGGGCTCCATACTGCCAGTGCAGAGTCCGATGCAGGGCTGGACCTCACAAACCGTAGGATCGTGGCCTATGCCGAAATCAAGAGTCGGTTGCTTAACTGACCAAGCCACCCAAGCAACCCTCTTTGGTGTACCTTTATCTTCGGCCAGTTCCTTCTTTCAATTACCCATTTCTGTAAAATGTCACCTAGGTTTGTCACTGGGAGACAAAGAGGCAACATCATCACATGCTTTGCTGTGTGTAAACTGAAAAACAGATGTGCAGTTACCAGTCACAGATTTCGAAAGAAGTGACTGTGACAGGTATCTCTTATTCACATACCGCCTTGTGGTACTTTATGCAATCAGTTACTATACCATCATGTGAAATTTGAACCGTATTGTTGAAGGACTGGTGCTAACTAAACCATGGTAGTTGACATCACTGCTTATCAGAATGATGTAAAGCAAGGAAAGCCTACATATCGTTCCAGTCTTTTCTATTCAACTGTATGCATACTTTTTAAAAATTGAATCATCTTTGTGGCATATATAATAAATTGGCTCAACATCACTCATCCTAATGACCTACTACTGGCTTCGTAGGAAATCTAAAGTCTACATTTCTCAGATTCCCATCTAGAGCTCTGCATGTGACCTAAGGTCCAAGTAGAGGCTGTAAATTTTGTTCTAGAATAGTTCCATGGTGTGATTTTGTTTTTCCTGCCTATCTTTTTCTCAGTGTTCCTGAAAGCCTCCTTAGGCCGTAACACTACAGTAGTTAATACAGTGTGGTATTGGTGAAAGAATAGACGAATAGATCAATGGGACAGAATAGAGATGCACATATAATATAGTCAACTGCTCTTTGACAAAGAAGCAAAGACAACTCAATAGAGCAAAGATAGGTTTTTCAATAAGTGGTGCTGGAATATCCACATGCAAAGAAACAAACAAAAAACAAATATAGTAGCAGACCTTACGTACTTCACAAAAATTAACTTGAAATGGATCACAGGCCTAAGTGTAAAACACAGAATTATAAAACATCTAGAAGACAACATAGGAGAATACTAGATGACCTTGGGTATAGTGATGACTTTTTAGATAAAATACCAAAGGCACAATCCATGCAAGTAATAGTTGATAAGCTGAACTTCATTAAAATTAAAAACTTCTGCCCCGTGAAAGGCAATGTCAAGTAAATGAGAAGACAAGCCACAGACTGGGAGGAAATATTTGCAAAAGATGTATTTGATAAAGGACTGTTAATTTATACATGGAATTCTGCCCTCAGGAGAAATGATTTAATCAGAGCCTGACTGATCAGGGAGAAGGGAACTATCCAACCCCAGCCCACTCTAGCCATCCTGTCCCACCTAACTGGGAGTAAAATGAGAAGCACTTGTGAAGTTCACAGTCTAGAGCCACAGGCTCACTAAAAAACCAGGACCTGATCATAGGACTACAGAATGCCTCCCCTTCCCCCACCGCACTACTATACCAAAAGCCTATTTACAGCAATTCCTTTTACCCAGAGTATGCCTGCTTATCAAGAACAAATTACAAGACATACTCAAAGGCAAATAGCACAGTTTGGAGAGACAGAGCAAGCATTAGAACCAGACATAGGAGGGATGTTGGAATTATCTATAACTTAAAGGAATTTAAAACAACTATGATTAAAATGCTAAGGGCTCTAGTGGGTAGACAGCATGCAAGAACAGATAAGCAATGTAAGCAGAGAGACGAAAACCCTAAGATAAAAACAAAAGAAATGCTAGAGATCAAAAATACTGTAACGGGGGCCCCTAGGTGGCTCAGTTAAGCGTCGGACTCTTGATTTTGGCTCAGGTCACGATCTCTCAGTTCATGAAATGGAGCTCCAAGTTGGGCTCTGTGCTGACAATGTGGAATTCTCTCCCTTTCTCTGCTCCTCCCCACCCTTGCATGTGTGTGCACGCTCTCAAAATAAATAAACATTTAAAAAATACTGTAACAAAACTGGAGAATGTCTTTGATGGACTTATAGGTCATTACTTGGTCCAATACACTTAGATTTTATTTAATAAGCCGATTTATAGCGTTAACTTTTGCAGAATTAATTTCAAATGCAATATTTAATGGTTTTATTTTAAAATTTTTTAAAGTTTATTTATTTTTGAGAGAGAGTGTGTGTGCACAAGTAGGGAGGGGCAGAGAGAAAGAGAGACAGAATCCCAAGCAGGCTCTGCACCATCAGTGCAAAGCCCGATGCGGGGCTCGAATTTATGAACTGCAAGACCTGAGCTAAGATCAAGGGTCAGTCGCTTAACTGACTGCATCATCCAGGCACCCCAATATTTAATGATTTTAAAGGATAATACTGAATAGGAGCTGTGAAAGTGCTAATATTGCATTGATATTCAGAAAATAATAGCTTAAATTTATAAAACACTTGCTATGTGGCAGGAATTGAAACTTTTACTTTTCATATTTATATATATATATATATATACTTTTTTTAATATACTTTTTTTACTTTTTTTAATATATATGTATATATATATATACACACACACACACACTTTTTTTTTTTTTTTTTTGAGAGAGAGAGGGCACCAGTGATGGAGGGGCAGAGAAAGAAAGAGGGAGAATCCCATGATGGGGGGAGGGAGGGAGAGGGAGAGGGAGAGGGAGAGGGAGAGACAGAGAGAGAAAAGCAGGGCTCACCTGATGCAGGGCTTGAGCTCACCGAAGTGGGACTTGAATTCACAAACTGTGAAATCATGACCTGAGCCGAAGTCAAATGCTTAACAACTGAGCCACCCAGGTGCCTAAACATTTTTAAAAGTTTATTTATTTATTTTGAGAGGCGGAGTAGCTCTGTATTCTTGGCTGCACCCACCTGGAGTAGATTTGCCATCATTCTGAGCTGAGAGGAGCAGAGAACAAGGGAAAGAGAGACTCACAAGCAGGCTCTGCACTGCCAGTAGGGACAATTATTTTTTTAAAAAAACAACCATTTAAAATCTCTGGGAATTGGGGGCACCTGGGTGGCTCAGTCAGTTAAGCGTCCGACTTCAGCTCAGGTCACGATCTCGTGGCCCGTGAGTTCGAGCCCCGCGTCAGGCTCTGGGCTGATGGCTCAGAGCCTGGAGCCTGCTTCCGATTCTGTGTCTCCCTCTCTCTCTGCCCCTCCCCCGTTCATGCTCTGTCTCTCTCTGTCTCAAAAATAAATAAAACGTTAAAAAAAAAATTAAAAAAAAATAAAATCTCTGGAAATTGACCTAAAGACATATGGCAAATGAAGAAATATTTATTCAAAAAAACCTACTAAAACATGGTAAGAACAGCCACAGTCTGTAGCATTTGAACCCATGGGGCATTTGAACTACCATCCCCCCACTGTCCCCTCCCAGCTCAGAATGATGGCAAATCTACTCCAGGTGGGTACAGCCAAGAACCAGGGCTACCTCTCCCACTCAGTGCCCCATCACCCTGGGAGAGGCAGGCCACCGGAATTTCCCATTTCTCCAAGCCATGTGTTGTAAAGGCTGAATTCCAAGCAAGTGAGGCCAAAAGGTGGGCTACCTTCTTTCACCTGTTGACACAACTTGAACAAACCTTGTAGAATCTCTAAAAGTAAGAAAGAATTTTATCTGAGCCCAAGTTAGGACAGCCGTCCAGGAAACACACTGTTTACAGGGAAGGTGTTCGGGAGAATGAAGTTCACAGGGTTATATACTTTTTCACAACCTGTAAAAGTGCAAAAGACTATATAGATTTGCATATAGGCAGGAATCATAAGTTGCAGTGTAAAGGAATGCAGGAAGTAGAAACACTGATCAATAGATACCTCAAGGACGAGATGGCTTTCCTTTAGGCTACTCATTCACAAAGCAGATGTACAATGCGTGCACGGAGGGCCACAAATCAGGCTTTTGGTTTGAAGAAAGTTTATATACAGTCATGTTGACTTAAAAGGAAATCTAAAATGGCTTCCCTTGTATATCGGGCCTTTAGAGAGTTTTTCTCATGTCACACCTGATCCCCACTCTTAAGAGTAGGGACTCTAACTCAGGCATGACACACTGGCCATTCTCATCCCAGCTAACGTGTAGAGTGGTTTCCAAATTGGGAGTCAAGACCAGAGAGCCTATCATCCCCACCCAGAAGCCTGCTCCTAAAGTAGGAGTACCACACAGACCCACAATTCTGCCTACACTACCAGCTACAGAGCTGTGGCTTAGGGGTTTTTGCCCACGGAGAAAACCAGGATGTAAAACAGAGAACTCCACCGCTATCCCCAAAGGAATACACTTTATGTGAAACAGTGAATGTGAACACTTTATGTGAATACACTTTATGTGAAACTTTATGTGTAGGGAAGTTCAAGCCTAAGGGTACTCAAAACAACAGATTTTGGTGGAAAGCAGTTAAGAAGCCGGTAGCTTCATAAAAGATACAAGCTAAATCAGATCACAAAGTTTACCAGAGGCAAGGAGAGAGAGAGACAGCAAACAGCCTTCCTGGCATTAGAACAAACCACAATCATTGACCACCCTCCCCATTACCCCTTCAAAGTAGACAGGATTTAATTAGATCAGGTTGTGGCATAATTTATACCCCAGGGTATTGTTTTCAACAATAGAACAATCAGAGGGGAATTAGTGAAGTTTCACAACTGAATAAACATCAAGGAAAGAGACAGTATGGATCCCTGCTAAAACCACCGTCAGGGTGACTACGTATAATCAAGGCAGTGTTGTCCGAGGACCAACATCAGAGGCCCCATAATGTGTAGAAAACAGACATCACTAAAATAGTCCATCCAACACCAAGGAAAACACCAAACCAACTATAAGAACTGGCTCCAGGGGATGGGGGATTAGGGGGTAGGGAAACCAACATCCACTGTTACTATAAACAGAGAATATCAATAGAGATGGAAATTATACACACAAATGGAAATTCAGAAAGGTTCAAAAGTAGATTTGAATTGACAGAATTAGCAGACTTGTAGGTACCTTGATAGAGATTACGCAATTCAAAGAGCAAAGAGAAAACAATGGAAAAAAAACAAAACAAAACAAAAAACAAAAAAAACACACAACTGAACAGAACCTCAAAGAAATGTGGGTCATTATTAAACACACCAACACAGGTATAATAGGAATATAAGAAGTTCCAAACTTGATTTAAAGGAAATTCTTTTTTTTTTAATTTTTTAAAAATGTTTATTTATTTTTGAGACAGAGAGAGACAGAGTGCAAGTGGGGGAGGGGCAGAGAGAGAGGGAGACACAGAATCTGAAACAGGCTCCAGGCTCTGAGCGGTCAGCACAGAGCCCGACGCGGGGCTCGAACCCACGGACTGTGAGATCATGACCTGAGCCGAAGTCGGACGCTCAACCGACTGAGCCACCCAGGCGCCCCAAGGAAATTCTTAATGTATACAACCAAGAAGCTCAACAAACTCCAAGTAGGATACATGCAAGAGCTACTTCAAACACATCATAGTAAAAATGCTTTATCAGTATCAAATGTGATTAACAATGCAATCAAAATTAAAAGCATTTGTGCTTCAAAGGACACTATCAAGGAAGTGAGGCAAACCCACTGAATGTAAGGTAATATTTCCAAATCATCTATCTTATGAGGAATTTATATCTAGAATATATAAAGACCTTTACAATTCAATAATAAAGACAACCCAATTTAAAAATGGGCAAAGAATCTGAATGAACATTACTCCAAAGAAAATATACATATAGCCAGTAAGCACATGAAAATATGCTCAACTTCATTAGCCATGATGGAAATGTGGGTTAAAACCACAATAATATACCACTTCACATCAAGTAGGATGGCTACAATCAAGAAGCAAGGTAATACGCAAGTGCTGAAAAGGATAGGAAGAAATTGGAAACCTCACACATTATTGGAGGGATGGTTAAACTGGTACCGCCATTTTGAAAATCACTCTGACAGTTCCTCACTATAGTTCTAATAGAACCCAGAAATTCTCCTAGACATATTCTCAAGAAAAATGAAAACATATATCCACCCCCAAATTTTTACACGAGTGTTCACAGTATTGTTCATAATAGCCAAAAAGTGGAAACCCAAATGTCCAACAACCGATGAACGTATGAACAAAATGTGGTATATCCATCCATCTATGTGAAATGTCCAGAATGTACAAATATAGAGACAGAAAGTATATTACTAAGGATTGCCTAAGAATAGAGTGGTTAGGGGTGATAGCCAAAAGGTTTGGGGTTTCTTTCTGAGGTAATAAAAATATTCTAAACCTGTGGCGATAAGTGCACAATTCAATACTAAAAACTGATCAATTATACACTTTAAATGGGTGAACTGTGTGGTACATAAATTATATCCCAATAAAGCTACAACAAAAAAGATAGAAATAAGAGACAACTTAAAATTCTAAAAAGAGTTTTATTATAGAAACAAAACAAGGAGTGTAATTAAGCATGAAATAAATAATTTCGTTCTTGATAAAAGTATATTTAATGTTACAAAATCTGAAGTAAACTAGTTTATAACCCAACTCTTTTAAAGGATTTCTATTTATTGAAATTAACTTTTATTCTTTTGGAAAGATGTAACAGTTACAAGAGGAACACATTTAATCTGGTATACATTGTTATAGGTACTATGACTCAGAAGTCAACATACATAAAAGCAGCTGTATTCATCTTTGCTAAATAGCTGTACAAAGCTATTCACTTAAAATATTAAAAAGTTGTTTATGAGATATTTCAAGTTTGGATAAGTTTGGAATGCATGTTTCTATCTGATACCATTATTCCACTAAATACAGTGGTCAGAAGTTTAGTGTATCTCTTACAGAACTGCACATAGGATTACAGAAGCCAAGATTAAAATTTTGCAAATTCTAAGAGACATAAACAAGTGATTCAAAGGTGACTTTATGCTAAATTCAGCAAATCTGATTCTTCATTGCCCCTTTTTTCAACAGAAAACAAGTATAATTTTAGAAACCCTAATAGATGGAAAATAGTTGAGTTAAATATATTCTTTGCAATTTTCACATCTAATTTTACTTAAAGTGTTAACTCTAAACATTCAAAAAGCTAATAACGAGCCATTATTTCAATAAGAATTGTTTAACTTTACTCGCAACTTTTCAAAGTTGTAATTTTAATACATATTGGGATCTAAAACTATTAGCAAATGGCAACAATAGAGACTATATATTTAAAAAGTGGACAATTGAAGTGAGAATATATTGAGATGTACAGGAAGTAGTTATTTGCTTTACAAAAAGTTCTTAAATATACAGAATAATTCATAACACGTGATGTTTAAATATTCATGCATTTAAAATAAATCTACCAAAAAGATTGACCTACATACAACTTTTAGAAACCCCACCAATTTTATAAAGAGAGGCACTACTTTTTATCTATCCACTAAAGGCAATAAAATGTTTTAACAGTTCAAAAACAGGGTGAAAAAACAGTTGATTTCTCAAAAACAAAACAGTTTTAGTAAGATGGCTATCACTGTGCCCTTCAAGAAATTAAGAACCTATTTTTTTAAAGCCTATTTTCCAGCCCCAACTTGGAACACACTTTGACCTCCATTTCTGCTTTTCCTTAAACCAATCTGGAGTGTATGGAAGAGTGCCACAACATTGAGGCTCTGCGCAGTTTGGGTTAATGTTCTGAAAAAATATGCTGTCCATATACACAAAAAGTAATGAAGAAAACAGTCAGTTCTAAAGTATAATGCATACTTCCTAGGCTGTAAAACCCCACCAGTCTAACAAAAAGCACCAAGATGCCAAAGTGGGAAAAAATATAAACCAGCACAGAGTCAGTATCATAAACCATATCAATTAAGTTTTATTTGTTAGACTGTTTGGCATTTGGGAAGCTAAATAAATTAATTTAGCAGGCTAAAAATCCCATCGCTACCCTTACCAAAGATTTGCTTATTAACGAATTAAAGTCAATACTAAAAATAGCCTAGTGAGGAATTTTTCTCTGTGCTTAATGATGAGGAAACAGATACGAAATTATAGAAAAAAGTAGATAATATTTTTTGAAAATAAAAAGTAAAGAGAAATAAAGAAGTTAAGGCACTTATTTCCATGGTTTTGCAACATCAAGGGCAAAGTATGTTTTGTATTTCTTTGAGAAATTCCTTTCATCCTAAAACTGTAAACTTTGCTCCTTTCATAGGTTTTTATAACCTATGAAAATCTAACAACTGTAAGTTACCCAAATGGAATTACTTACAGAACTTTTGATCAGTTTTTACCCTACAAATAAGCAAGGAAATTAATAAAATGTTCCTCAAAGTTTCCTACTACTAGTTTTAACTATAATTAAAATAGAAGCTAATCTCTTGTATCCAATATTATTACTTCTATAATAAAGCTCACATTTTCCTTTTCAACTGATGCTGAATGAACAACTTATCATTTAAAAAATTAAATTAAAAGCTTCTCCAAATCAATTTTATTTAAGAAATAAATAAATTTGCTTTGGCAGAAGCAAAAGCAACTCACTAATATGTTTATGTCAAAAGCCAAAACAAAGTAAAAAAACACACATCAAAATGAATTCAGCATATTTGATAATATAAATCAATACAAATTCAATTAAATATTTCACGCTACATAGGTTATTCTATTTCCCTTTCAACATATGCAAGCTAACCCTGAAGTTACATTGTTTTACATGCTCTAATCACAAGGACTACCAGGTGACCCTTTGCTATGTACTTAGGTAACCAGAGTAATATTTTCATAAGGCTTGAAGTTCAGTACTAATGACTCACTATTAAGACGTGCAGAGAACCTGAAATGCCCTGCCTTGAAATATGTTAATTGTCAAAAATTATATAAAAGCATGAAATGAGAACCAAATAAAACTAGTACACCAGATATATGACACTGCCATCAAACAATTAATTCTGAAGCTCTAAAAAAGCAAAGCATCCTCAAGCTAGTCTAAGAGTGCATGTGCTTTTGCACTTAAAAAAAAAAAAAAAAAAAAAAGCCCCACATATATATACCCGAAAATAAGGATAATGAAAAGATGCTCCCTTCTAAAGTAGTAATTCAGAGTATTGAAACTGCAATTTTTACAACACTCTAACAAGTGAAAATTTTAAAAATCTATTCACTAAACATATGCATAAGGTAAAACTAAACATGCATCCCATCTTATTAAAATGATACATCTATCCTGAATCTCTTTATATGCCCCAATGAATCATTTAAGAATTTCTTTTAATAAATGATTAAAAATACAAAAACATTTAACCTAAAGGAACGTAGCATTTAGACTGTGAAACTGTGTTGTGAATTTTATTAGAATTGTCATTTTGTTCTTAATGTTGAAGACTGTACTATAGTTTCATAAATAACAGCATTTGTGTTTTATGGTAAACATATCTGCATGCAGAAGTATGTTTAATAGCCTCTGCCCCATCTCAGGAAATTGTTCGTTTTAGTGTTGTCATTTTAGTCATTAATATCAGAATATTCTCATTCTGATAAAAACTTAATTTTTTATTTAATACGTCAGTAGAAAATATGTGAATAGACTGTATACCCCATTGTACCCCTTTAAAAACCTGAACATTCTTTTAAATGTTTCAAAAAATATTTAGGTAACAAGAGTTACACTGTTTTATCATGATTAAATTGGTATTAAATTTATGGGTATAAGTGAAAAAAGCTAACCACTTAATAGTCATAAAATAATAAAATGCAATATTGTGTCCTCTATATTACTAAGAAAGTGCACATTTATATAAGCAGCAGGTGAGGAGAGCAGTATCATGGAAAATCTGGATATATCTTTATATATATCCTTCAAAATCATGTTCCTTTACACAATTTACACATTTTAATTTAAATGTCACATATTTTCAGCTAACATTTAAATTAATTTTTATTGTAATATTTCAATTCTATTATAAACCATGAAATACCTTCAGAAACTGCCTCAAGGGTAAGAAGAGTTCTTTCCTTCTAGTCTATAATTATGACATTAAATGGTATATTTATTAAATGTTATGTCTGAGAAATATACTCTGACCTTGAACATATTCAAATTCAAGACCTATGTTATGACAGAATGAAGATTTATGAGGGCAATTTTATAATAATTGAAAAGATAAAGTATTCAAAGACCATGTAATGATAAGGAAAACACCTGACTGGAATATTGTGGCAGATTTGACATTTTACCAAAGGACAGTAATGCTTGATGTTCTATTCTCGCAGAACTCTGGATCCAGTTAACAGCAGGAGGGGAAAAGCAGCAGCAACATTTCAAATGTCCATCCTCTGATTTCCAAAAGACACCATGTAAGTAGAAGAAAATCACATTTTACTTCAAGTGATATGTCTTTGAAATGAAGACTCTGCTATTTTCAAGACTGAAAGGATATCACAGTGTTGATTTTATATACAAAGTAGGATCTGTTCCAGTATACTCTAGTGAAGTAATTCACATATGGAGAATAGTTAATTTTGACTTCATGACAAAATCGCCCATATTTTGAATAGGTCAACTTGTCACCTTCTTCGCAAACCACCTGTCAAAAGGTATGAAACACCATATTAAAAAGTGTCAGGTCACGATCTCACAGTTTGTGAGTTTGAGCCCTGCATTGGGCTCTGCGCTGATGGCGTGAAACCTGCTTGGGATTTTGTCTCTCCTCTCTGCCCCTCCCCCGCTTGGGCGTGCTTGCTCTCTCTTTCAAAATAAAAAAATAAACTTTAAAAAGAGTAAGATTAAACTAAACTAAAAAGTCATTTTTGTCAAAAATATTTAACTTTTCAAATGATTACTTACGTGGCCATTTGCAATGTCTAATAAATCTTTAACCCTACAGCCTCTCATGGTTCCCACCTCATTGCAGATAGCATCCTCTACAATTAGGTAATTAGCCTTGTAGGATGTCAGTATTTTATAAATATCTTCAGCAGATCGCTTTGAATAGATTTGATAGATCTGGAAGAATATAATTAAAACAGTGATGTCAAAACATTTAAAATGTATTATTTGAAACTACACATTGAGCATCTACTATTATTTGGTATAAAGCACTATCTATGGAAAATAAAGATATTCACTAAGCCTTGATTCCTGCCCTTAGGAAGCTTATATTCATAATTCATTCACTTGCCACTGAATATCTTCTCTGGAGAAATGTCCATTCAAGTCCTTTGGCCATTTCCCCCCAGCTTTATTGAAATATAAGTGACATACAATGTTGTGCAAGTTGAAGGTGTATAACCTGTGGATTTGACCCACTTAAATATTGCAAAATGATTACCATTACAACATTAGCTGCCACCTCCACTGTGTCACATAATTACCATTTCTTTTTTCTGGTGAGAACATTTAAGATTTACTCTCTCAGCAACTTTCAAGTATGTAATATAGTATTATTAACTATAATCACCATACTGTAACATCAGATCCCCAGAACTTATTCATCTCATGACTGGAAGTTTGTACACTTTGACCAACAACTCCTCCTTCCCCTACCCTCTAGCCTCTGGTAACCACCACTCTACTCTCTATGAGTTTGGCTTGTTTAGATTCCATATGTAAATGATAATCAGAGTATTTGTCTTTATCTGACTTATTTCACTTAGCAATGGGCTTTGCCCATTTCTTAACTGACTTGTCTTTTTATTATTGAATTATAATAGTTCCTTTAATCTTATACCACATACAGTGTATTTTATACTCACTTATACATGAAATAAAGTTAGTAAGGTTAAACATAGTTTGACCACTGTTACAAAATACTAAATAAACAAGAATGCTTAAAACTCCTGTCTTGATTCCATGGTATTTTCCATTACAATTTTGCTGAACTTATAAGATAATAAGTTCTGGATCTATTAAATAATAAGCTTGTTCAGTTTTTCTGAGATGCTAACATTGGACTAGCTCTTGTTACAAAATACAAAATAACAGAATCACAAATGTTAGGCCAAAAGTATCACATGCTATTGTCCTGGAAATACTGAGATTTGATATCTAGATTGGACAAGATCCCAACCTATTTGATACTCAGCAGCCACCTCCTACATGTTATGATTGCTGTCATTCCAGCACCTTCAGGTCCAATGTCCACCAATATGATAGAGGTACTTACTGATATTCCGTGGTACACAGAATGTTAATAAATGCTTCTCTTTGCTAAATAGGTTTCAATGGGAATATTTCTATCCAGCCTATATCTATTTATTGTTTTCCACATACATTTTTTACTTTTAAATTTTAAGAAGCTGTAACACACTCATGGGGCATTAAAAAAAAAAATACTTCTAGGGGCGCCTGGGTGGTTCAGTTGGTTAAGCGTCTGCTTGATTTCAGCTTAGGTCATGATCTCTTGGTTTGTGAGGTAGAGCCCCACATTGGGTTCTGTGCAGACAGCATGGAGCCTGCTTGGGATTCTCTTTCTCCCTCTCTCTGCCCCTCCCCACCCCCATAATCTCTCTCTCTCTCTCAAAATAAATAAATAAACATTTTTTAAACATACACACAAGAAAACCACTTCTATGCAATGGCAACAACACAGGGTTTCTCGATCTAAGTACTATTGACATTTTGGGCTAGAGAATTCTTTGTTGGGACAGAGGATGACTGTTCTGTGTAGTGCTGGATGTTCAGCAGTATTCCTGGTTCCTACCCACTAGATGCCTGAAGAATTCCTCCTACAGTTGTGACAATCAATATGTCTCCAGACATTGCCAAATGTCCCTTAGGAGCATAATAGTCTCAGGTTTGAGAATTACTGGCCTAGGAATTATACAAAGATTAGTCACAGGTCATGAATTATAGATAGAATGCAATTCAAATGATATGGTCTCATTTATGGAGTCTGATTTGAATTTCAGTTTAACAACAAATTTATTCAGTCAGTACTTGCTGTGCACTAGACAGCAAAGAGAAAGACAAAGTTTTGAAAAGAAACATGGTTCCTATTCTCATAGTTAAGTCACATAAAACATAAAACTCTAAAGTGTTTAAATTTAACTAGAACCTAATTAAAAGTCTGACCTAATTATAAGTGATTCTGAAATTCTGTATTAGGAAAAGACCAATCATAACACAACAAAAAAACGAAAAAAAAAAAAAAAAGTTCAGGAATATGCTATATACATCTACATTCTAGGCGACTGTACCTTTTCAAAATGCAGCAAATACTAGACAAAGGCAGCTGTTGTCTCTCAGGTAAATCACACCCAGATAGATCTCCTCATCTCTGAACTCTCCCCTGCTTCAATCTGTTCTTTCTGCTGTGACCATAATTAACTCTCTAAAATAGATCTAAGCATTCCATTCCCAGGCTTATTAAAGGTCTCTGATAACTCCCAAATGCCTCAAGGGTAAGTCTAAATCCTTCAGCACGACATTCCAGGTCCTTTAGAATTTGGCCCTAGTTTATTTTTTTAGTTTCATGGCTATACAAATTTCATGGCTCATGTCATTTTTCATCCTGGAATCAATGCATTCTTTTTCCAACCATGTTTCTACTAGTCCTTCAAAGCCCAGATCAAGCCAATGTCTTTTATGAAGACTTGGATTTGTAGAGGCAGAATGGATTGTTCCTGCCTTTTTTTTTTTTTTTTAAAGAAGGCTCCATGCCTAATGTGGAGCTTGACCTCACGACCCTGAGGTCAAGAGTCACATGTTCTACAGACTGAGCCAGACAGGTGCCCCAATTATTCCTGCTTTTGCGCTCCTCTTTGTACTTTCTATGTTTCTATGTGTGTGCATATACAATTTAATAGTAAATCAGAACATAATAACTAATATTTAAGTCTTACTATGTTTCAGGCATAGTGCATTATCTCATTTAATTGCTAAATAGGTTTCAATGGAAATATTTCTATCCAGCCTGTATCTATTTATTGTTTTTCACATACATTTTTTACTTACTTTAAATTTTAAGAAGCTGTAACACACTCATGGGGCATTAAAAAAAAAATACTTCTAGGGGAGGCTGGGTGGCTCAGTAAGTTAAGCATCTGACTTTGGCTCAGGTCATGATCTCACAGCTAGTGGGTTCGAGCCCCACATCAGGTTTTGTACTGACAGCTCAGAGCTTGGAACCTGCTTCAGATTCTGTGTCTCCCTCTCTCTGCCCCTCCCCGGCTCATTATCTATCCCTCTCTCAAAAATAAGTAAACATTAAAAAAAATTTTTTTTAATTAAAAAAAAAGAAATGCCAGGGACCTTGTCTCCACCCCACCTTTAAAATTTTTTTTCTGTATTAGGGCACCTGGGTGGCTCACTCATTTAAGCATCCCGACTCACAACCAGAAGGTAAGAACTTATTATAATAACCAGATTCAGAAATTTGCTCAAAATTGAAGAAATTAAAGAAAACACAAATAAAAGGAAAGATATTCTGTGCTCATGAACTGGAAGAATGTTAAAACGTCCATACCACTTAAAGCCACCTACAGATTCAGTGCAATTCCTATCAAAATTCCAATGGCATTTTTCATAGAAATAGAACAAACAATCCTAAAATCTGTATAGAACCACAAAAGACCCTGAATAGTCAGAGCAATCTTGAGAAAAAACAAAGCTGGAAGAATCATGCTTCCTAACTACAAACTATATGACAAAGCTATAGTAATCCAAACAGTATGGTATCAGGATAAAAACAGACATATGGGGCACCTGGGTGGCTGAGTCGGTTAAGTGTCCAACTCTTGATCTCAGCTCAGGTCATGATCTCACAATTCATGAAATTGACTGTGCTGACAGTGCGGAGGCTGCTTAGGGTTCTCTCTCCCTCTACCCCTCCCCCACCCTCTCTCAAAATAAATAAATAAACTTTAAAAACAAAAACAGATACATAGATCAGTGGAAGGAAACAGCCCAGAAATAAACCCACACATACACAGTCAATTAATTTACAACAGAGGAGTCAAAACAATACAATGGGAAAAGGACAATCTCTTCAATAAATGATGTCAGAAAACTGCACAGCCACACGCAAAAGAATGAAACTGCACTACTATCGTACAGCACACACAAAACTTAACTCAAATGGATTAAAGACTTGAATGTAAGACCTGAAACCATAAAACTTCTAGAAGGAAACACAGGTGATAAGCTCTTTGATAATGGTCTTGGCGATTATTTTTTTGGATTTGACAGCAAAAGTGGAGGCAACAAAAGCAAAAATAAACAATTGGGATTACATCAAACTAAAAAACTTCTGCACAGCAAAGAAAACCATCAACAAAATGAAGAGGCAACCTACTGAATGGGAGAAAATATTTGCAAAACACATATCTGATAAGAGGTTAACACCCAAATTATATAAAGAGCTCATACAGCTCAATAAGAGAAAAAAAATCTGATTAAAAAGTGGGCAAATTATCTACATAGACATTGTTCCAAAATAGACATACAGATGGCAAACAGGTACATGAAAGGTGCTCAACATCATTCACCATCACAGAGATGCAAATCAAAACCGTAAAGAGATATTACCTCACAGCTGTTAGAATGGGTACTATCAAAAAGGCAAGAAATGAGAAATGCTGGCGAGAATGTGGAGAAAAGGGAACCCTTGTACTGGGGATGGGAAGGTAAAGTGATACAGCCACTATGGAAAACAGTATGAAGCGTTCATCAAGAACTTAAAAATGAAACTACCATATCATCCAAAAATTCCACTTCTGGGTATTTATCCAAAGGAAATGGAAACACTAATTCAAAGAGATATATGCACATCCATGTTTACTGCAGCATTATTTATAAAAGCCAACATATGGAAACAACCTGAATGTCCATCAGTGGATGAATAGATAAAATGTAGTATATGCGTGTGTGTGTATTTATAAATAGGAAATTATTCAGCCATAAGAAAGGATGAAATCTTGCCATTTGCAACAATATGGATGACCTTGGGATGCCTCGCTGGCTCAGTCAGAAGAACATGTGTCTCTTGATCTTGGGGGTATGAATTCGGGCCCCAGACTGGGTGTAGAGATTAGTACTTAAATGAATAAAGCTTAAACACACACACACACACACACACACACACACACACACACGGATGGACCTTGAGGATATTATACTAAGTGAAGTAAGTCACACAGAAGGGCAAATACTGTAGGATCTCACTTATATGTGGAATCTGAAAGCAAAACCAAAACCAACCAAACTCACAGATACAGAGAACAGACTGGTGGTTGCCAGAGGTGGGGGTGGGAGGTGGGTAAAATGGGTGAAGGGAGTCAAAAGCTACAAACTTCCAGTTATAAAATGTATGTCATAGAGACCTAATGTAGAGCATAGTGACATAGTTAGTAACACCGTACTGCACATTTAAAAGGTGCTAAGAAAGTAGATCTTAAAAGTTCTTATCATGAGAAAAAATTTTTTATAGCTATGTATGTTGATGGATGTTAACTGGACTTAATGTGGTAATCATTTTGTAATATATACAAATATCAAATCATTACATCGTACACATGAAATTAATATAATGTTATATGTCAATTACACCTCAATTATTTATTTATTGTAAAAATTTTTTAACCATATTTTTTAAGGTTTTTTTATTTTGAGAGAGAGTGAGAGAGCAGGGGAGGGGCATAGAGAGAGGGGCACAGGGGATCTGAAGTAGCTTTGTGTTGACAGCAGAGAGTCCAATGTGGGGCCTGAACTTACAAACTGTGAAATCATGGCCTGAGCTGAGTCAGACACTTAACTGACTCAACCACTCAGGCACACCTATACCTCAATTTTTTTAAAAAGGCATTGTGTGGGGCGCCTGGGTGATTCAGTCGGTTCAACATCCGACATCAGCTTAGGTCATGATCTCATGGTTTGTGAGTTAGAGCCCTGCATGGGGGACTGCGCTGACAGTTCAGAGCCTGGAGCCTGCTTCAGATTCTGTGTCTCCTTCTTTCTCTGCCCCTCCCCCACTCATGCTCTGTATCTCTCTGTTCTCAGAAATGAATAAACATTAAAAAAAAATTTTTTTTAAATAAAACAGGAATTGTGGAAATACAAAAAAAAGGGGGGGCGGTGGTTCCTGGCTGGCTCAGTTGGTAAAGCATATGACTCTTGATCTCAGGGTTTTAAGTTTGAGCCCCAAGATAGGTGTAGAGATCAGAAGTGTTGAATCACTACATTGTACACTTAAAACTAACATTACACCGTATGTTAACTAACTGGAATTTAAATAAAAACTTAAAAAATAATCTTAAAAAAAAAGGAAAACAAACTTGTTCAAGGTCACAGAGCTAGCACATGGCAAGAGTAGCATTTGAATCCAGGTATTCTAATTCCAGAGTCGTCTTCTTACAGTTTAAATTCTATATTGCTATATTACCTCCTTAGCTTACAGCATACTTAAAAACTACATAAAATTCTCTCAAACTGAAAAACAGAATATTTGGAATTTAGGTTCAGTTGGTCACTGCTTCCAGATATGAAGTTAACATTTACATCTGGACCAGTCAAAATAATACATTCTATTGTATTATTAGATATTGTAATGTTATACTAAGTTATTAATAACAGCCCATACTGAAAAATAAACCACAGTGAGACAGAACTTTAGCTTGGAAATACAAAGTGTATCAAGACATTAACTGACAGTCTGCCTGCCTTCGGTAATTTGATTCAGAACAATCATATTTTCCAAAGAATGTTTCTCTTTGTGAAATATTACAGATGAATTCCCTTGAAACTTTGTGGAAAATTAAATGTTTCTCCTAGAAACTTATCAATACCATTCATAAAATAAAGAACTTAGTATTTTAATTTTGGCTCTACTCTTGGTTAAATATATTACACAGCTTTTCAAAGACTAATGCTAATAATCAACTCTTTCTAAAATTGTTTGGATTTTCCTAGCTAACCAGGAACACATGCATCATTACAGAGCTATACTAAAATAGAAGAGGGATGTTTAAAAGATTTAAATGTGTAATCTAAAATGCCTTACATTTTCATTTCTCTTGAGAAGATCATCATCATTGTAAAGAGGTAAGCTGGTCACCATCCATCCCGTGCATAATTTAATCGCACCCATTAACTGTGGACTCCCTGCAAACACAGCTGCAACTGGAGCTTGCCTTCTGTAAAGAAACATAAAGATTTACACACTGAGAAGGTAAGTGTACTATTTAGATCAATGATTTATATCAACTATGAAACAGCAGGCAACTCAATCATGTATTGTATACTTGAATTTCTATATCAGCATTTGTTTCATTTATGAATTCAAAAAAAATAAGCACCTACTACGTGCCAGGAACTATTTTGAATGCTGAAAAATGGAAAAAAAATTTTAAGTTTTATTTTCATTTTTAAATTTATTTTGAGAGAGTGAGAAAGAACTTGAGAGCAAGTGGGGGTGAGGCAGAGAGACAGGAAGAGAGAGAATCCCAAGCAGACTCCATGCTGTCTGTGCAGAGCCTGACATGGGGCTCAATCCCATGAACCATGAGATCATGACCTGAGCCAAAATGAAGAGTCGGGATGCTTAAATGAGTGAGCCACCCAGGTGCCCTAACACAGAAAAAAAATTTAAAGGTGGGGTGGAGACAAGGTCCCTGGCATTTCTTTTTTTTTAATTAAAAAAACATTTTTTTTAATGTTTACTTATTTTTGAGAGAGGGATAGATAATGAGCCGGGGAGGGGCAGAGAGAGGGAGACACAGAATCTGAAGCAGGTTCCAAGCTCTGAGTTGTCAGCACAAAACCTGATGCGGGGCTCAAACGCATGAGCTATGAGATCATGACCTGAGCCAAAGTCAGACACTTAACCGACTGAGCCACCCAGGCACCCCAAGGTTCCTGGCTTTTGAGAGAGATGGGAAGGATATAGGCCAGGTGGTAATACTACTACTAAAAAATAATGCAGGGTATATATGATGACAGGAATTTACTACTTTATATAGTGTAATCAATTCAATGGTGACAGTGTGAATTCTCAAATTTATCCTTCTGAAAATATTAACCACCACAACCCAAATCTTTCCCAATCCATCCATCTCCTGCTTCTTCCCTACGTTTACCATGTACCTGTCTGCAGATAACACATGTAGGACTTCTCCACTTTGAACGATGATCCAAAGCCCCAGAAAGATGCCACTTACAAGACTAGGAAACCTAAAAGCAGATCCCAAAGGGTTGCTCCAATGTCTTCACTAACCAATCCAACCAATTCAACATTCAGCATCCACTTACTACACGCCAGAGTCAATGCCAAGCTCTGGAAATAAAAGATGGCACACAGCCACTGTCTTCAGGGAGCACCCAGTAATGGGGAAACAAACATGAAACAGGATGATTATACCACAGTAATATATAGAACTGCCTGATGTACAATGTCCAATGTTCAAGCCCCTATGCTTAAAAATAATGTGATAAATCACACACCCAGATTTAACTTCATCTTTTGTTAATGACAATGCAAAGCTATATAGTCAGTGTCCTACAATGGTAATCACAATTCACAAAAAATATTAATAGGCAATAAAGGTGATCTAAAGAAAACAATTTTTATACATATGAAATGTGTATTTACAGTAACAAAACCTTGTAATAACACCAATTTTCATTTCTATAAACCTATTCCTCATTTATAAAAACATTTTTGTCTCCCCCCCCATATTTTCCTGTTTTTTGATAGTGTTTCATTTTTTCATGTTTTATTTTCTCCTTCTATGTCTTAAACATTTTTCAGTGTAGTTATTTCATAGTGTCTACCCACAGGGTAGACTAGTTGTAAAATGGCTGCAATGATTCTTACCTCATACCTATGCTCTCAGAGCAAACAGTGGTCCTGGTCATGTGACTCGCTTTGGCCAACAGAACAGAAACATAATGTGAGCAGAAACTTTTAAAATGTTTGACATTGAGATTTTTCCTCTCTTGCTACTCTTAAGAACTCTATAACCACTATCTTCTAAATGAGCCCAGGCTACCTGAGCTGGATAATGAGAGGCCTGTGGCCAAGTCAATTCCATTCCCCCAGGTGATACCTACCCAACCTTTAGACATGTGAGAGAGGCCATGCCTGACCACTCAGTCCCAGAGCAGCTAGCCCAGACCAGAAGACTCTTCCCCACCCCCCACTCACTGACTGCCAAAATAGTGAAAAATAAGAAATGTTTATTATTTGCAGCCACTAACTTTTGTGGTAGTCTATTATGCAGCAGAAACCAACTCACATAAATTTTATTATCAGAAATTTCTAGAGCTCTGGAGCACATGGCTGGCATAGTCAGAAGAGCATGTGACTCTTGATGTCAGGGTCATATTGGGTATAGAGTTTACTTCAGTAAGTAAGTAAATAAACTAAAAAAAAAAAAAGAAAGAAAAAGAAAAATTGTTAGAGATCTAATTCTGCTGTTTATCACAAACAACAGCTGATCTCAGTGTGTTAGACTGTTTTGTCATGTGTTTTTTAATTTTAGAGCTCATCTTCATGAAGTCCTATTTGTGGAAACCTGTGTAGCCTGGGTTGAGAATATATCACACACTCTAAACCACACAGGACCACTTTTTATGATAATTTTTTGACTGGGGGTTTCTTGGATTAGACAAGTATAATTTCAAACTGCAAACCTGTGTGAATTCAGATCCACTGCCGCAAATTCAGAGGAGAGACTTTTGTTTGACTAATAGCTGAGGCCAAGGAAGATATGCTTTCCCTACTACTGGATGGCTATTTTGTGGGTCTATTCTATCACTGATAGTGTAGTCCTCTGAGTGTCCCTTAGTCATATGTGTGTGTTGAGAGAGGGAAAACAGGGTCTCAATTGCAATTCCCTGTATCCATAGGCCAAAGACCATATCTTCTGTCCTGTGTGGGTTTTAACATACGCATGGCTATTAGGGGCGCCTGGATGGCTCAGTCAGTTGAGTGGCCGGCTTCGGTTCAGATTCATGATCTCACGGTCCGTAGATTTGAGCCCCGGGTTGGGCTCTGAGCTGGCAGCTTGGAGCCTGGAACCTGCTTTGGATTCTGTGTCTCCCTCTCTCTCTGTTCCTTCCCTGCTCACATTCTGTCTCTCTCTCTCTCAAAAATAAATAAAGATTAAAAAATTTAAAAATATATAAAATAAAATATGTATGGCTATTAAAATTAAAATCTTAAATTTTGGTAAACTTCGTTAACAAGACTAGCAGTCCACCACTTATCCAACCCAGGGTAAAAGAAACAACCTCTTGACTATCTAAATAAAGGAATATTTGTTTCTTTATATTCTACATTTCTAGGTGTAGCATAGAAAGAGTCTCAAATCTCAAACTTATCAATGCTATATATATTAGCTTTTTATTTCTTTAAGTAAGGGGCTTGAACTCACAATCCAGAGATCAAGAATCACATGCTCTTTTTTTTAAAGTTTATTTATTTATTTTTGAGAGAGAGAGTGCGCACGCTTGTGAGCAGGGGAGCAGCAGAGAGAGAATCCCAAGCAGGCTCTGTGCTGTCAGTGCAGAACCCAACACTGGGCTCAATCTCATGACTGTGAGATCATGAACTGAGCTGAAATCAAGAGTCAGACACTTAACTGACTGAGCCACCCACGCGCCCTGAGTCACATGCTCTGACTGAGCTAGCCAGGTGCCCCTGAATGCTACTTTCTTTTTTTTTAAGTTTATTTTTGAGACGGAGAGCGAACGTGCACACATGAACAGGGGAGGGGCAGAAAGAGAGAGGGAGCCAGAGAATCCCAAGCAGGCTCCAAACTGTAAGCGCAGAGCCCAATAGCAGGGCTCGAACCCACAAACCATGAGACCATGACCGGAGCTGAAATCAAGAGTCAAATGCTTAACCATCTAAGCTACCCAGGTGACCTAATGCTGTATTTCCAATGGAGAGAAGTTCAATTAGAAAATCAGAATTATAAGTCAATCAAAAACTAAATATCCCTAAAAGCATGGGGCAAAATTCCAAGTTTTATGAGAACAATTTGGAAAAGGATTAATTTATTATTTCCCCTGAATTGATGAGATAGCATGCAACAATTGTTTAACAAAAGTGTTAAGCAGTTCAATTCTTACTTTATCCAGGTCATAAGTTCCACTGTATCTGGGTCATAAAATTCTTGTAGTTCCATTAGTTCTGTCATTAATCTTGGAAAAAACTAAAATGCAAAACAAAATTCCCAAAAAGTATGTGTAAGTATCCAAAAAGTTCAAAACTGCTCCAGAGTATTTACTACGAGACTAACGTAAGACAAACAATATTATAACATCATTCTCATGGAAAAAATATCATGGATCTTTTTACTTTCTTTCAGTGAGCTGCTCATTCTTCTCAGTCCAAATAATCTAAATAATCTATTTTATGGTTAATTTACTGCCTAGACTCAATAGTTTTATCATTACCAAACAATCATCAGTTTCATCTTTCAGGAACACACAATTAATTTAACAGGTTTATTGGCAATTAGTTTCGTGTTATACTACAATAAAGGATTTATATTATTTTATAAATATTCATATTTTGGAGTTGCCAAAACACTTTTTTTTTTAATTCCAGTGTAGTTAACATACAGTATTATATTCATTTCAGGTGTACAATATACTGTTTAAACAATTCCCTATATTACTCAGTGCTCATCAAGATAAGTGCATGTGTGTGTATTATATATATAATATATATATTATATATATATATTACATATACACACACACACACCATATCTTCTTTAGCCAATCATATATCAATGGACAATTCCCTATATTACTCAGTGCTCATCAAGATAAGTGTGTGTGTATATTATACATATATATTATTATATATAATACACACACACACACACACACACACACACCATATCTTCTTTAGCCATTCATCTATCAATGGACACTTAGGCTGTTTCCATAATTTAGCTATTGTAAATAATGCTACAATAAACATAGGGGTGCATGTATCACTCTGAATTAGTGTTTTTGTATTCTTTGGGTAAATAGCTGGTAGTGCAATTGCTGGATCATAAGGTAGTTCTATTTTTAATTATTTGAGGAACCTCTATACTGTCTTCCACAGTGGCTGTACAATTTGCATTCCCACAAACAGTGCATGAGTGTTTCTATTTCTCCATATCCTCACTAACACTTGGTTTTTTATTTTTGGTTTTTTAGTTGTTTTTTTTTTTATGTTTATTCATTTTTGAAAGACAGAGAGAGAACACAAGCAGGGGTGGGGCAGAGAGAGAGGGACACACAATCTGAAGCAGCACAGAGCCCGATGCGGGGCTCGAACTCACGAACGGTGAGATCATGACCTGAGCCAAAGCCAGACGTTCAACCGACTGAGCCACCCAGGCGCCCCTTTAGTTTTTTTTTAAGTTTATTTATTTACATTGAGAGAGAGAGAGAGAAAGAGAGAGAGAGAGAGAGAGAGAGAGAGAGAGAGAGAGAGAGAGAGAGAGAGAAAGGCAGAGAGAGAATCCTAAACAGGCTCTGCACTGTCAGTGTGGAGCCCAATGTGGAGCTCAAACTCACAAACCGTGAGATCCAGACCTGAGCAGAAGAGTCATGCGCTCAACCGACTGAGCCAACCAGGTGTCTCTGTAATTTTTATTTTAGCTCTTCTGACCAGTGTGAGATGGTATCTCATTATGGTTTTGATTTGCATTTTTCTGATGATGAGTGATGCTAAGCATCTTTTCACGTGTCTATTAGCCATCTGTATATCTTCTTTGGAGAATTATGTCTTCTGCCCATTTTTAAATTGGATTATTTGTTTTTTAGGTGTTGAGTTGTATCAGTTCTTTATATATTTTGGATACGAACCCCTTATCAGATATGTCATTTGCAAACGTCTTCTCCCATTCAGTAGATTGTCCTTTTGTTTTGTTGATTGTTTCTTTTGCTGTTCAGAAGCTCGCTATTTTGGTGTAGTCCCAAATAATTTATTTTTACTTTTGTTTCCTTTGTCTCAGGAAACATACCTAGAAAAATGTTGCTATGGCCAATGTCAGAGTAATTAATGCTTGTGTTCTCTTCTAGGATTTTTATGATTTCGGGTCTCACATTTAGGTCCTCAGTCCATTTTGAGTTTATTTTTGTGTCTGGTGTAAGAAAGTGGTCCAGTTTCATTGTATTGTATGTAGCTGTCTAGTCTTCCCAACAGCATTTGTTGAAGACTGTCCTTTTCCCATTGCATATGCTTGCCTCCTTTGTTGAAGATTAATTGACCATAAAATTGTAGATTTATTTCTAGGCTTTCTATTCTGTTCCATTGATCTATGCGTTTATTTTTGTGCCAGTACCATACTGTTTTGATTACTATAGCTATGTAATATAACTTGAAGTCTGGGGTCATGATACTTTCAGTTTTGCTTTCCAAGATTGCTTTGGCTATTTGGGGTCTTTTTTGGTTCCATACAAATTTTAGGAATGTCTGTTCTAATTCTACTGGTATTTTGATACAGATTGCATTAATTGTGTAGATTGCTTTGGGTAATATAGACATTTTAACAATATTTGTTCTTGTTTTTTTTTTAATAAGTTTATTTTTATTTTGAGAGAGATAGAGCCAAGCAGGGGAGGGACACAGAAAGAGAAAGAGAGAGAAAGAGAGAGAAAGAGAGAGAGAGAGAGAGAGAGAGAGAGAGAGAGAGAGAGAGAGAGAGAGAGAATATCTCACACAGGCTTTATGCCATCAGCGCAGAGCCTGATGCGCCCCACTGAGCCGCCCAGGTGCCCCCAATATTTGTTTGTCTAATCCATGAGCATGTGACATCTTTCCATTTCTTTGTGTTGTCTTCAATTTCTTTCATCAGGTTTTATCGTTTTCAGAGTACAGATCTTTCATCTCTTTGGTTAGGTTTATTCCTAGGTATCTTATTATTTTTGGTACAATTGTAAATGGGATTGTTTTCTTAATTTCTTTCTGCTGTTTAACTTCTCTTTCTTTCTCATATTTATTTATTTTGAGAGAGAGAGAGAGGATGAATGAGGGAGGCTCAGACAGAGAGGAAGAGAGAGAATCCCAAGTAGGCTCCGTGCTGACAGCGAGGAGCCCAATGTGGGGCTCAATCCCACAAACCATGAGATCATGACCTGAGCTGAAATCAAGAGTTGGGACGCATAACCAACTACGCCACCCAGGTGTCCCTTTTTTTTTCATTTTCACGAATGTGAAATCATGACCTGAGCCAAATCAAGAGTCAGACACTAAACCCACTGAGCCACCCAGGTGCTCCAATAGAGTTTCCTATATATAATATCACGTCATCTGCAAATAACAAAAGTTTTACTTCTTTACCAATGTGGATGCCTTTTATTGCTTTCTTTGGTCTGACTGCTATGGACTTCTAACTTCCAGTACTATGTTGAATAAAAGTGGTGAGAGTGGATATCCTTCTTTTGGTCCTGACCTTAGAAGAATACCTCTGTTTTTCAATACTGAGTATGATGTTAGTTGTGGGTTTTTCATTACAAAATGCTTTTTAATAAAATTTTTTTTTAACATTTATTTATTTTTGAGAGAGACAGAGACAGAGTGTGAGCGGGAGAGGGGCAGAGAGAGAGAGGGAGACACAGAATCTGAAGCAGGTTCCAGGCTCTGAGTTGTCAGCACAGAGCCTGATGCAGGGCTCAAACTCATGAACCGCGAGATCATTACCTGAGCTGAAGTCGAACGCCCAAACTGACAGAGCTACCCAAGCACCCCCCAAATTGCTTTTTAATATTATCACCTATTTATTCAGTAATGTCCTTTGCCAATTATAAACTGAATTAGTAACAGAATTAGACTGTAGAAAACTGAGGGGCGCCTAGGTTTATAGGACTGAGCCCTGCGATGGGCTCCCCACTAAAGGCGTGGAGCTTGCTTGGGATTCTCTCTCTCTGTCTCCCCTATTCGCACACACATGCACATGCTCTCTCTCAAAATAAATAAATAAACATTTAAATATAAATAAATAAATAAATAAATAAATAAATAAGGAAACCACAGAAAATTGCATCATGTGGCATTCTAAAAATGTTTTAACTCTTGTATTGTGTTCCTAATGGTAAAAAATTAGGCATACTAAGAATATCACACTTTATTTGCTTAGAATAGTATCTCAATATAAATATGCTACACACATGTAAATTTATCACTACCTTGTAAAGTACATTTTCATAATATAAAAACCTGTTTTTCTTACCTCTTTCCATAAGCTGAGACCTATTATAGTGGGCACAGCCATGCTCAGAATAAGAGCCTAAAATATTAAAACAAAAATGATTGTGGATACATTTCAGAATGTACTGGAGGTACTAGACATTGACTCCATGATCAATCACAGATTCTTAGAGTTATAAAATTTCAGAGAAACTGAAGTCAATGTGGAACCTAGGTTCACAGAGTGAAATGGGTGAAGATTAATGAATTTAAGACATATTAAGCAGGAGATAAAGTGAGACATACATATTTACTATATAAATTTAAGGCAGAACAGAAAAAAGGTAACACTTATGGTAGTATTTCAAATAATAAATCAATATTTGACAATTCTGCCAGGAATTTAAGTTATGAAGAGCTTAAAAGGACACTGCACTGTGCTACCTAAACAGCTAGCAACAAAAAGGCAATGAATTAACACAAGAAAAACACCAATACATATCAATATGCAAGTATGCTAAAACAAGAACATATAAATTCCTCTGGAAAAAGACCGGCAAAACACAACATGACTATTACTAAAGATAATTATTCATCATCCCTTTGCCAAAACCTGTTCTTCCTATTGTCCTGTGTCTGTAACCCTATTTTGGTAACCCTAAAATCCACAGTCACACAAACTAGAGAACTAGGAAATATCTATGATTTCTCTCTCCATACTAATGAAGCACCAAGTCTCACTAACCTTCTTTTCTAATTTTTTTCATTCCAGTATAGCATAGTATTAAGTGAATAGACCCCAGAGTCAGAAAAACCTGGGTGTAAATCATGATTTCCACATTTATAAGCTATGTGATCTCAAGCAAGTTATTTAACCAGATTAACCCTTAGTTTCTTTGTCTATAAAATACAGACAATAAAACTTAGCTGCTAGGGCCTTTGTAAGCATTGAATAGCACATAAAGTATTTTATAACAGTACCCGACACGTGGTGAACACTCAATATATTGAAGCTTTTATCACTTCCATTCACCATGGCCAGTACCTTACCTTCTTGGCTTGAATTTGTCACCCTCAAGTCTATCCTTCAAAGAATTATAAGTGTGAACTGAGAGAAAACAGAAGACTGACTCTCTCACACTCACACATAAACATTTCAATGATTTTTCTACTGCCTATAGGATAAGACCAAGTGTTACCGCATGATATTCAAAGGCCTCCATGACCTTACACGTCTTGAATTCCCCAATCTCATTTCTTGACCACTCTTATCTCACATTTTATGTGCCAAGAAAAGTAATTATATCATGCTTTTTCTTTGCCACTGTTTTTATTCCCTTTGATTACAACATGTTCTTTGCCTATCTATGTTTATTCCTTCTACCATGAATGCCCACCCTTTCCTTCCCATCCATCCAAGTAATAATTCATCATCTTTCAAATTTCAGATTGAAAAGTCTTTGAATCCCTAACAAGACTGAATTAAGTAGCCCTACTCTGTGTTCTAACAGTACCCTGTCAATACTTCTTATTATTTTTATGAATAGGAGACTGTAATCTACCTGATGAAATTAATTTGCATTGTAAGCTCACTGCACATAGCAGGCACAGTGAAAATGTTGTATTCACACTGAAAACATACAATAGTTTGCCTGGGTGGCTCAGGTGGTTAAGCAGTTAAGTGTCCCACTCCTGATTTTGGTTCAGGTCATGATCTCACAATTTGTGGAATTGAGCCCCACATTGGGCTCTATGCTGACAGTGCAAAGCCTGCTTGGGATTCTCTCTCTCCCTCTCTCTGCCCCTCTCCTGCTCGTTCTCTCGCTCTCAAAAATTAAATTAAAAAAACAAAACCAAAAAAAAAATTTGTTTAAACAATAAAAAAGAAAACATATAATAGTTCCACATCAAATCAAGAATGATATTATAAAAATTCTTTTTTTATTTTATTTTTTAATGTTTCATTATTTATTTTTGAGAGACAGAGCACAAACAGGGGAAGGGCAGAGAGAGAGAGGGAGACACAGAATCCGAAGCAGGCTCCAGGCTCTGAGCTGCAAGCACAGAGCCTGACTGGGGGGCCAAACTCACAAACGATGAGATCATGACCTGAGCTGAAGTCAGATGCCCAACCGCTCAAAATTAGTTCTTTTTTAATAAATTTTTTAAAAGTTTATTTATTTTGAGAGAGAGAAAGAGTGCATGCAAGCAGGGGAGGGGCAGAGAGAGAGAGAGAGGGAGAGAGACAGAATACCAAGCAGGTTCCACACTGGCGGCACAAAGCCCAATGTGGGGCTTGATCTCATAAACCGTGAGGTCATGACCTGAACTGAATGAAACCAAGAGTCACACACTCAACCAACTGAACCACCCAGGTGCCCCTAAAAATTAATTCTTGATAGCCTCTAACATTATTGATTCACTCGTATTTTTACCTTCTATTTTACTTATCTGCATTTAAATCAGAAATTCTAAAAAAAATTTTTTCCCCAGGATCTCTTTTTCACTTGTAAGTCATAATATCCTTTACTCACACCATTTCAATTGTATCCAATGTAGTTTCCATTGTGTAATTGAAAGAGAAACAAGTACTTAACACAAAATAACAATGACTCACCAATAATACTGGGTGTACTGTTCGTAATCGAAGCCACTTGAAAAGTGTCATCCAAAGTTCAGGAGAACATACACCAAATGCTGCTAACATGCATACATAAGGAGTCCAGAGGTATTTCAAGCTAGAAAAGAATGGGAGTCACATATCAGATATCCCATGAACATCATTACTATCTAATTTCTCTTTTTTTAAAGATTTCATTTTTTTAAGTAATTTCTGCACCCAATGTGGGGTTCAAACTCATAACCCCAAGATCAAGAGTCACATGCTCCACTGACTGAGCCAGCCAGGCACTCCCATTTCTCTTTTCTCAGTTCTTTCCTACTACCCATGAAAATACCACATGTTAAGGGAAAATGAAAAGCTTAGCCTCTAACTTTCAGCAACAGATTGTTATTCATTTCTTAAATAATCAAGAAAACATGCAGGTTACTAAAATGAAGATGAAATAAGAGCATTAATATAGATGAGAGTGTAGTAAGGTTGTACTCTTGGAGAAAATATAAACTGCTATACTTTTCCAGAAGGCAATTTGGCAAAATCTATAAAAATTTTTTTTTAAGTTTTTAGTTTCGGTTTGTTTCATGTTTATTTATTTTTGAGAGGGAGAGAGCAAGCATGCAAGCAGGAGAGGGGCAGAAAGAAAAAGAGAGAGAGAATCCCAAGCAGGCTGTGCACTGCCAGTGCAGAGCCCGACAACAGGCTTGAACCCGCAAGACAGGACTTGAGCTGAAATCAAGAGTTGGACGCTTAACGAACTGAGCCACCCAGGCACCCCAAAACCTATAAAAATTTTAAGTACTCCAAGACAACCCCATTTCTAGTAAGTTAGTCAACAGATATATTAGTATATGTATATAAAGATACAAAGGTTTTAACTGCAGTATGTTGTTTTAGTAGAAAAAAAACTAGAAACCTGTCCTTCAGTAGGTATTAAATAGTTATGAAAAACATAAAAGCAAAATGTAAAATTGCATTTTACATTTTACTATATACTACTATATACATTTTACTATATACTGCTACCCTAGCTTTTTGGTGATTTAAAAAAACGTAGGGGAACCCGGCTGGCTCAGTTGGTGGAGCATGCAGCTCTTAATCTCAGCGTTGTAAGTTTGAGCCCCATGTTGGGTATAGAGATTACTTAAAAATAAAATCTTAAGAAAAATGAAAACTGACTTGGACTTTGACAGAAGTAGCGTATGTATATATAGAATACATATTGCTAAGACAAAGGAACTGTATTAGTTTCCTCTGGTCAACCAATATTTCCTCCTAATTACCCCCATTCCTGCTATTCTTCAAGTCCCCCAGAATCAAAACTAGAGTCTGGTTTAGAACTCCAGGAGACACCATTCACGTTGAATTATATGTACATAACATTCCCTGGAACACCAACTTCCTGCTCTAGAGATTAGACCACTATGTCCAGTCCAATGATTTCTCTGCATCTATCTCTTCCTTACCATTTTATTGCAACAGCCTGATAATTAACATCTCTACCTTTTGTTTGTTTTTTAGTAATCTCTATATCCTATGTGGGGCTTGAACTTATAGCCCCAAGAACAAGAGTTGAATACTCTTCCCACTGAGTCAGCCAGGTGCCCTAACATCTCTACCTTTAGACTCTCTTTCAGCCAAATGCCAGATGAACCTTCTTCAAACATAATTACAAGACACTTTTTGTTATAGTCTCTAGTGGTTCCCCAGAATCTACTGAAATAAATGAAAACTCATCTAAATTTCAGGCCCCTCAAAAATACGGTGTTGATGCACCTTTTCAGTTTTTCTCCTAGGACTTCCCTAAATATGATTAGTGTTCTAGCCAGAGTTTGCATAACAATCTCAAGTGTTCCATTCCATAATGCACATAAGTTTCTCCTTCTTGATACAAGCCCATCCATCCTCATCTAGTGCTGCCTTAGGCTCTGATTCCCTTTATAGCCAGACCCCTTGAGGTCCATGCTTACTACTTCTTCCTGCCTTCTACTCTCTGATTATGTACTCCTTTAAAAACTCCTTTGACTTCTGAGTTGCAATTCCTCCTAAAGTCCCTCTGCCACAGTCCCTACTGCTACTTACTCAGTTTCCAATTCCCAAATATTTTAGTTTTGGCCCCTTTCCTCCATCTCTATGGCTACTCTTTTCTATATTCTATTATGACACCTTCTTAACCAGCTTGTCTTCCTTTAATCTTGTTTTCCTCAATTATTGCTGCCAGAGAGATCTTACTAAAAACAAATCTGATATAACATTTTTGTTTATTTCTGAAAGACAGAGAGAGAGAGAGAGAGAGAGAGAGAGAGAGAGAGAGAGAATGAATCCCAAGCAGGCTCTGCACTGTCATTGCAGAGTGCAATGTGGGGCTTGAACCCACGAACTGTGAGATCATGACCTGAGTTGAAACTAGGCATCGGATGCTTAACCAACTGAGCCACCTAAGCACCCCTGACATTTATTCTGTCCAGATTATTACACACACACAAACACACAAGAAAATGAACAGCCTGGCCAACCTCTATTTATCTCTGAAGGCTGTTGCCCCATTTAGGAAATCTTCCTTAAATTGACTTCCTCTGTCCACCCTCTACAACTGAGTTAGTACCTCTCCTCTTGAGTGATTAAAGCACCCTTTGTATACCTTTCTCATAGTACTTACTTTATTCTAACTCTTGGTTTACTTACTCTTTGAAACAAAAGAGTAGATTTTGTATTTCTTTAATCCCTACTGCCTACTTAATAGAGTGCTTGGCACATTCTGGGTGACTATGCTTATTATTTGCATGAACAGGTGGTCACAGTATTACAGGCCTAGTGAATAAATTAAAGAAGTAAAGATGAGTGAAAGAATAATGCATATTACATGTTCAAAAACAGGATCTTGAACTTAAAATGGTAGATCCAACAATGAAGAACGGTGAGGATAATAAAATGTTCTTCTGCAGAGAGAAATAAAACTGAGAGAGTACAAAGGGGGGAAAAAGGTAACGCATGCACCAAAATTCTAGTACTACAAGGCAATGAGATGAGAATCAAAACATGAATCACTTAGAATATTCATGGTTTAACACATTTCTTCATCCTACTTACTAGGCATTATGGAATGCTAACTATTAGTGTGAACCACCATTCTCACTTAATGTTTCAGTAAAAGATTCCCATTGGTCAGGGGTTTGGCAGTCTGATAAAGTGTACGGATGACTTATAAGAAAATGGTTTTATTTTTTTTAAGTTTATTTATTTAAGAGAGAGCATGCATGTGTGCGAGCGGGGAAGAGGCAGAGAGAGAGGGAGAGAGAATCCCAAGCAGGTTCCTTGCCATCAGCGTGGAGCCTAATGCAGGTCTCGAACCCGCAAACCATGAAATCATGACCTGAGCCAAAATCAAGAGTCAGTCGGTTAACCAACTGAGTCTTCCAGATGCCCCAAGAAAATGTTTTTATTTATTTATTTTTTTAATTTTTTTTTTTTTAACGTTTATTTATTTTTGAGACAGGAAGAGACAGCATGAATGGGGAGGGTCAGAGAGAGAGGGAGACACAGAATCCGAAACAGGCTGCAGGCTCTGAGCTGTCAGCACAGAGCCCGACGCAGGGTTCAAACTCACGGACCGTGAGATCATGACCTGAGCCGAAGTCGGACGCTTAACCGACTGAGCCACCCAGGCGCCCCAAGAAAATGTTTTTAAATGCATAAAGTACATAGGTCTACAAAGGAAACCAATTATACTGAAATATTGATATCAAATAATAAAAAGATTTATAATATAGCACATTTGTACTTATTAAGATGTTAAATGCAGGCCCAATAATAACTGTAACTTTGAGGTTGTGATGTGTATAGTATTTCAAGATAAAAAATTAATATAATACTTGAAAACAGCTAAGCTTTCTTTTTGGAAAAGCACCATGGGACTGTGATTCAGTATCTATATTCATAATTAAAGAAAATTTAACTTGAGAAATCTCATACTAGGATCAATACTGTTCATCTCTCCCTACTTCCCCTCTTATCCCTCTACCTCAGAATCTTAATGGCTCCTCTTCATGGCAGTGATTTATCTGATTTGTGTATTAAGAGGGAGAATTGAGCATATCCAGCTTAAACATTCTAGGCATCCATATTTTGTATCTTCCTTTTGCAAGATAGGTGTAGACAGGGGCATAAACTTACCAAGGCTCTACCCATTAAAGAGGGAAAGCCCAAAGTTTGAGGACTAAGGTCAATTTGGGGTGGCAAATAGTAGAAGCCCTTTGTTCACACATGAAGAAGTGGTCTCCAATGCAACCTTTATAGAATCAGAATCATTCAGATGATTGAAATGTATTTCTCATATATTTGGTCTTTGTACAGTCCCTGGCTCACAGCTCCTAAAATTCTTAGAATCTCCTAAGTGATGAAACTGGAAAGGTGTCTTTTTTTATGTTAATGATAACTTTCTGGAAGACACTCAAGGATGGGGCTGGTTGCCAGTGGAGCCAACCATGTGATTAGGGAGTTGGAACTCAGTCCCACTCCAAACCTCTGGGGAGGGAAAAGGGCCTAGAGGTTGAGTTCAATCACTAATGGCCAATAATTTAATCAATCATGCCTATGTGAGGCTTTTATAAAAACCCCAAAGGACAGGGTTTGGAGAGCTTCTGGGTTGGCGACCACATGTAGACCTGGAGAGAGTGGTACACCTAGAGATAACGGGAGCTCCGGACCCCTTCCTACAAACCTTGCCCTCTGCCGAGCTTCCATCTGGTTGTTCCTGAGTTATATCCTTTTATAATAAACTAGTGATCTAGTAAGTAAAATGTTTCCCTGAGTTCTGTGAGCTGTTCTAGCAAGTTAATTGAACCTGAGGAGGGGGATCTAAGAACTTCTGATTTACAGCCAGTTGGTCAGAAGCACAGGTAATAACCTGGATTTGCAACTGGCACATGAAGTGGGTTGGGGGCAATCTTGAACTGTGGAATCTGATGCAACCTCTAGGTGGACAGTGCCAGAATTAAGTCAAAGTGTAGGACATTCAGTTGGTACCTGGACAATTGCTTGTTGTTACTGTGGGAAAAGCCCCTCCTCAAATTGAAATTGAGTATTCAAAATCATTTTATACCCATGTGTCTTATTTTTTATCTGAGTCCAAACTTTAAAGGGTATCACTTACTGAACTCTTAACCTCACAGCACGATTTACCTCTATTTCATTTAACAAAGTTGTAATTTTATTTTTGTGTGATTAATATCTGTCACCTCCATTAGGCCACAGTCACATAAGGTTAGAAACTGTATGTCCACTTTTGCTTACCAATGTACCTTCAGCACCTAGTACAATGCCTGGTCCTTGGAAAACATTCAATAGTTTTTGAACAAATGAGTGAATAAGTAAATGTCAGTTCACTGTACTATAAGCACCTCTGTAAACTCCAGATAAATTAAGAAAGTTTGTAGATTTTGAGTTTTTATAGTTTCATAAATATATTCTTTTTTTTTTTTTTTAAGTGTTTTTGTTTTTGTTTTGTTTTGTTTTGAGAGAGAGTGCAAACAGGGTAGGGACAGAGAGAGAGAGAGAGAGAGAGAGAGAGAGAGAGAGAGAGAGAGAAACACACAGACAGACAGACAGAATCCCAAGCAGACTCCACAATGTCAGGGCAGAGCCCAATGCCAGGCTCAAACTCAGGAACCATGAGATCATGACCTGAGCCAAAATCTAGAGTCAGACACATAAACCAACTGAGCTACCCAGGCATCCCTCATAAATATATTCTTGAAAGTATCCATTTATTACCATTAGAAAGGACAACTGTTTGTAAAAACAAATAGCTCCAATAAAGTACACTTACCCTTCTATAACCATTGCAAGAGAGCCCAATAAAATAGTGTGAATCACATGATAAATTATTTCTGGCCTTCCTCCAATTCGTCCATCTTCAAGCGTAATAGTTTCTTTCAAGGACTTGCCACTACACAAAGGAAATGTTTTTTACTATTGAAAAAACATTTTTAAATAATCAAAGATCTTAAATTTTTTCAAAAAAAAAAAAAAAAAAGAAATACAGGTGGTTCTTGAAATCTGAAAGTATATTCTGATAGTGAAATGCCTAACTTATATACATCTCCAAGTCCTTGAAAGGGCTTTTAAGAACCTGAAGAAACTGACGCAGTGAAGACTAAATATGAAAATTCAGGAAATATGACAAAAAAGATTTTTAGGTTCCTTTTCCAAGATTATCACTTAACTAGTTATTGCTTTCAGCCATGACAAAAATATTTTAAAATAGTCTTGATAATTTAAAATCACTTACATTACTAGCTTCATTTAGGTTAAAAAAATTATTCTTACATTCAGTAAAAATATGACTAAATTAGTGAAGGAGTCTAACAGTTTAAATGAATATTATTCCTACATTAAATTTGTACATCATGTATTTAGATGTATAAACAAATTTGAATATTATCTGGTTAAGTTATAACGATATTGTACATGTTCATAACAAGAGAATGGAACTAGAAACTCTAAAACAAATACATAAATATTGGAAGGATACTAAAAATTGATAGTTTACGTATTTCCATAAGGTATTAGTTAGCAATGTGATGATTCTCATAGGTACTTACTTAATTCTCCTAAAAATAACTTGCATCATAGAAAGAAAACAAATAATTAACACTAAAACATAGAAAGGTAATAAAGAAGACTGTGTCAATCGCAAAAAAAAATCTTGGGATGGTGCCTGCAGGGATTCTTGACACAGGAGCCAATTCATTGTAAAATTCCTTGAGAAAACGAAAAGCATGATGTTAAAATCACAGATGTTATAAACTACTGAACATAAAAGTATTATCTCAATAAAAACATAAAACACAAAACACATTTCCTAAATTCACTTGTAACAGTTCCCTTTATAAATGAAGATAATAGCATTAGTAACTCTTCTCAACAAATTGCCCTAATAAATGTAAAACTGCTGCTTTGTATTATCCAGTAATGTGACCATCTCTAGAATTCAATATGGTTTCAATAGAGTTTCACTTTCTATTTTTATCTGGAAACAACAAAAAATTCAGCTGTCCAACCCTCCCATCTGCAGCGCTCAACATGGTAGCTACTAGATACAATGGGGCTATTAGCACTTGAAATGCGGCCAATGCAAATGGAGATCTACTTTAAGTATCCCGGATTTCAAACATAAAAAAAAATGAAAAAGGACAAAAGAATACAAAATAGCTCATTAGTAATGTTTATACTGTTTGCACATTAAAATATTTTAATAAATCAGATTAAATAAATTTATAATTAAAATAAAATTCCCTTGTTTCGTTTTACCTTTTTTAAAATTTATTTTACTTCATTTAAATTTTTAACGTTTATTTATTTTTGAGAGAGAGCAAGAGCGTGAGCCAGGGAGGGGCAGAGAGAGGGAGACACAGAATCAGAAGCAGGCTCCAGGCTCTGAGCTGTCAGCACAGAGTCCGATGTGGGACTCGAACTCACAAACTGTGAGATCATGACCTGAGCTGAAGTTGGATGCTTAACCAACTGAACCACCCAGTACCCCTCTTTTTACTTTAATTTTTTTTTTTTTAACGTTTATTCATTTTTGAGACAGAGACAGAGACAGAGCATGAACGGGGGAAGGTCAGAGAGAGACAGAGACACAGAATCTGAAACAGGCTCCAGCCTCTGAGCCGTCAGCACAGAGCCCGACGCGGGGCTCAAACGCATGGACCGTGAGATCATGACCTGAGCCGAAGTCGGACGCTCAACTGACTGAGCCACCCAGGCGCCCCTCTTTTTACTTTTTTTAATGTGGCTCCTAGAAAATTACATATGTGACTCACATTATATTATTGGACAGTCCTGTTTTATATGGATAAATGTAATTCAACTAGGACCCATTTTGAAAAATATTTCTTTTAAGTTTATTTATTTTTGAGAGAGAGAGCATGCACACGAGTGCGTCGGGGAGGGACAGAGAGACAGGGAGACAGAATCCCAAGCAGGCTCCATGCTGTCAGCTCAGAATTGGACATGGAGCTCAAACTCATGAACCATGAGATCATGACCTGAGCTGAAATCAAGAGCTGGATGCTTAACCCACTGAGTCACCCAGGTGCCCCACAGGACTCATTTGAAGACAGAAGTCATAAGATTTAACACAAAAACATTTCAAGCTATAAGAATCAAGATAAACTTCTTTTGACTCTAAGCTAAATATGATTAACAAGACTCCTGCTTATATATAGTTTTATCTGCATTCTCACATCTGACCCATCTCCAACCACCATTTTATCCTTAATCCTAACCCTGGGAAAGGAGCTAAGAGATGGAGTGATCTTCGGGAGAGCTCATGGGTGGCCTGAGAATGCCTGCTTCACAAATCACTGGGTTTAGAATTAAAGGTCAAAGTTTCACAATGTGTCAAGCAGCAATACAACTGTATCAAAGAGGCTGCTATCCAACTGTCTTGTATATATGATTGTATGATGAATTCATGTCTTTTTTATCTGCCTATTAAAGGTACTAATTCTGTAAGATCCAATTCAAATTTCAATTTCATGAATATTCTTCCATATCACCCAGTCTCAATCTTTCCTTCCCCATATTCCCATGGCACTTTACTTATCCTTCTATTATAGCACTTAATACAATTTGCTAGTTTAAGATTATAGGCATTTTTTAATAGCTCAGAATACCTGGCCTAGTATCGTGCGCATCCAATATTTATTAACATTTCTTTACTGGTTCTTGAAAGTCTGTCTCAACAGAAATGTTTCCTCAAAACCTCTTTGATCTTGGCCGCAGCAACATCTTACTCGGCATGTCTCCAGAGGCAAGGGAAACAAAGGCAAAAATGAACTATTGGAACCTCATCAAAATAAAAAGCTTCTGCACAGCGAAGGAAACAATCAACAAAACTAAAAGGCAACTGATGGAATGGGAGAAGATATTTACAAACGACATATCAGATAAAGGGTTAGTATCCAAAATCTATAAAGAAGTTATCAAACTCAACACCCAAAAAACAAATAAGCCAGTGAAGAAATGGGCAAAAGACATGAATAGACACTTCCTCAAAGAAGATATCCAGATGGCCAACCAACACATGAAAAAATCCTCAACATCGCTCATCATCAGGGAAATACAAATTAAAACCACAATGAGATACCACCTTACACCTGTCAGAATGGCTAATGTTAACAACTCAGGCAACAACAGATGTTGGATGTGGAGAAAGAGCATCTCTTGCACTGCTGGTGGGAATGCAAACTGGTGCAGCCACTCTGGAAAACAGTATCTAGGTTCCTCAAAAAATTATAAATAGAACTACCCTACGACCCAGGAGTTGCACTACTAGGTATTTAACCAAGGCATACAGGTATGCTGTTTTGAAGGGATACATGCACCCCCATGTTTATAGCAGCACTATCAACAATAGCCAAAGTATGGAAAGAGCCCAAATGTCTATCGATGGATGAATGGATAAAGAAGATGTGGTTTATACATACAAGGAAGTATTACTTGGCAATTAAAAAGAACGAAATCTTGCCATTTGCAACTACATGGATGGAACTAAAAGGTATTATGCGAAGCAAAATTAGTCAGAGAAAGGCAAGTATCATATGACTTTACTCATACGAGGACTTTTCGAGACAAAACAGATGAACATAAGGGAAGGGAAACAAAAATAATATGAAAACAGGGAGGGGGATAAAACAGATGAGACTCATAGAGAACAAACAGAGGGTTACTGGAGGGGTTGTTGGAAGGGGGATGGGCTAAATGGGTAAGGGGCATTAAGGAATCTACTCCCGAAACCATTGTTGCACTATATGCTAATTTGGACGTAAATTAAAAAAAAATAAAATTAAAAAAATATATATTAAAAAAAAAAAAAAAAGAAATGTTTCCTGACATTCTGGTGAACTACAAATCCTAATACCCAGTTGGCACATGTGAGTGTAAGGCATTTACTATTTATACCACCCATGTTATTAACTATACAAAAACTACCAAGTGAGATGTCAATATTCTTAAGAGACCTTACCTTATTCTTAAAACACCTATTATATTACCCAGTGAAACAAATCTAGTACCTGACATGCTGAACAAAGGGGCACTACATAACATCAACTAAGAAATGCTAGACAAAAGCAGCCCTTAATCCTATTTGTGAATTCTAGAGTTTTCCAAGGTTAAAGAAAAAGTCAGGGGAAAGGCTAGTCAATTATGGAGATCTATAACCAATTTTTCCTAATTGCCTGCTAAGTGTCAGGCCTATAAATATCCCTGAAAAAGACATGATCCCTGCCCTTACGGAGTATACGGCCTCTTATAGGATCATTTTACCTCAGTAGATATCCACACCTGACTTAACAAACTTCAGATTTCTCAAGTGTTTAAACCATGTCAAAAGCTTTATTAACTGTGATATAACACACATGAAATTCCATGCACAGCATCTAAAATCCCATGTAATCACAGTGAATTATAAGGTTCTAAGGTATATTAGAAGAACTAGAAAAATGTGTAAATTTTCTTTCTGTTATGCAAGTGGACTCCATCAGTGCATAAGTCATTTATTTCACTTTAGATTTAAAAAATGCATTTAACAAACAAAAGGTACATTATTCTCGAATTTAAAAGTCAGCTTCTGATCTAATCCACTATTATGACCCCAGAATGAGATTCTTTGCTATGAAATAAGTATCTTACTGCCCACCTCTTTTTGATGCAAACATTTTTAGTGGTTACAATTACATTGGTTCTTGGGGCGCCTGGATGGCTCAGTCGGTTAAGTGTCCGACTTCAGTCTAGGTCATGATCTCGCTGTTCCTGAGTTCAAGCCCCGCAGCTCAGAGCCTGGAGCCTGTTTCAGATTCTGTGTCTCCCTCTCTCTCTCTGCCCCTCCCCCACTCATGCTGTGTCTCTCTCTCTCTCTCTCTCTCTCTTTCGCTCGCTCTCTCTCTCTCAAAAATAAACATTTAAAAAAATTTTTTTAATTACATTGGTTCTTTATTTATTTTAAATCTTTAATTTATTCTGACTTTAGACTGTATCATTGTTCTGCATTAAGAGAAAAAATACTCTCAAATGCTGTCACACTATTAGGGTTTAAGTACATCTAATTTATAAAACACCTAAATGAGATTTTTTTTAAATGTTTTTATTTATTTTTGACACAGAGACAGACAGAGCATGAGCAGGGGAGGGGCAGAGACAGAGAGGGAGACACAGAATCCGAAGCAGGCTCCAGGCTCTGAGCTGTCAGCACAGAGCCCGACGTGGGGCTTGAACTCACAAACCGTGAGATCGTGACCTGATCTGAAGTCGGACGCTTAACTGAGTCACCCAGGCGCCCCTAAATGAGATTTTTTTAATGAGAAAAAATATTAATATATTTCTCCTAGATATTATAATTTTCCAAATTATTTATTTTCTAAGTGGTATGTAATTAAGTGTCTACTACCCCTTGGATTATTTTTGCTCTATATTTTCTTTTTTTTTTTTCTTTAAAAAATTTTTTTTAACATTTCTTTATTGTTGAGACAGAGAGAGACAGAACATGAACAGGGGAGGGGCAGAGAGAGAGGGAGACACAGAATCTGAAATGGGCTCCAGGCTCTGAGCTGTCAGCACAGAGCCCGATGCAGGGCTCGAACCCACGGACCGTGAGATCATGACCTGAGCCGAAGTCGGACGCCCAACCGACTGAGCCACCCAGGCGCCCCTGCTCTATATTTTCTTTTTTCTTTTTTTATTTTTTTTTTAATTAAAAAAAAAAATTTTTTTAACATTTATTTTATTTTTGAGACAGAGAGAGACAGAGCAGGAATGGGGGAGGGTCAGAGAGAGGGAGACACAGAATCTGAAACAGGCTCCAGGCTCTGGGCTTGAACTCACGGACCGCGACATCATGACCTGAGCCGAAGTCGGCCGCTTAACCAACTGAGCCACCCAGGCGCCCCTATATTTTCTAAGTGGTATAGAGTTAGACAAACTTTTTTAAAAAAATTTTTTAATGTTTATTTTTGAGAAAGAGAGAGAGAGGGAGAGAGAGCACACGTGCATGGGGGGGTGGGGGGGGTGAAGAAAGACACAGGGAGACACAGAATCTGAAGCAGGCTCAGACTCTGAGCTGTCAGCACAGAGCCTGATACAGGGCTTGTACTCACGAGTCAGGAGATCATGACCTGAGCCAAAGTCACATGCTTAACCAACTGAGCCACCCAGGAGCCCCTAGATAAATTTTTATATAATCTAAAACGTATTGGGGTGCCTGAGTGGTTCAGTCAATTTCAGCCGAAATTCCTAGTTTCGGCTCAGGTCATGTACTCACAATTTGTGGGTTTGAGCCCTGTGTCAGTATCTGTGCTAATGGCACCAAGCCTGCCTGGGATTCTCGCTCTCTTCCTCTCTGCCCCTTCCTGACTTGTGCATGCACTCTCTCTCTCTCAAAATAAATAAACTTAAAAAAATTAATAAATAAAACTTACTTAGTCATATTTAATCCAAATTTTACTTCAAGGAATTTCAGCATGTGCCCATTTTCTTTGTGTGGGACAAACATCTGGAAGTAAAAAACACTAGTTACAACAAAGAACTATTAGCTATGCTCATAGCAATATGTTTCTGTCTAGAAACTGAAAACACAGCAAGACTATAAAACAAAAAATATGAATTAAAAAGGAACTAAATAATACATGCTATAACTATGAAACAAGGAGACTTGACATACTCTTTTGAACACTTTTACTCATCTCAATTTACTCCATATATTACTTAATATTTTAAATGAAATGGAAAATAAGGCGTATCTTTTAAGCGTATCTAGAAAAGAATCAGAATCCTATATTCTCATGAAAGAATGATCATTGTTCAACTTGTAATTTTACTGTAAAAACTTTATTACCATGCTATGTTATTATGCTCATTAAAATTTAGCCCCGTACTTTCATTATTCAACTTGCTCTTCTACATGAATTTCAGACCCAGAGTTATTTACCTTCATTATAATATTCAGTGTCACTGTCAGAGTACACACCAAGTAAAAATTAATCACTTTCATTATTTTGGCTATAAAAGTTCCTTTTTTCACATTCAGCTGTGGGGAAAACAACCATGAACAAAGAAGTGAGGCATGAAAAATGAACAATTAAAAAATTTACCACAAGAATGATAAAAAGACAATTCTTATTACCTGAAGGCACTTAGCAAGCATTAAGGCTACTACTAAACTTAATAGAGGAGACACCAATAAAGCTGAATTCTCAAACTGCAGTAAATATCCCAGAAAGAGAGAAAATATATAGATTTTATAAACTTCATGAACCTGTTGAAACAAAATAAGATGAATGAGAATAAAATGAATCTTACTGTACATCTTTTCATTGGTTTTGTTTAGAGTAGATTATAAATAATTATTAGTATCCAATTATATTATTATAATCCAATTATAAAATAAATGCTCTACTATAATTTAGGATATATTATACAAATGTTTAATCTGTATTTTTAATGTTATGGTATGAAATGAATTTCTTATTTTCTTAGAAATAACTCTTATAAGCAAAGTAAAAAGCTTTAAAACCAAGGACATCTAAATCAGACTGAAAAAATCTTAGTCCCAGGCTCTGATTTAATTTTACTTGGCTTGCCCTGTTATTAAAATCCATCTATACATCATCAAACTGCATACATCAAAAATTATAACCTTTAGCAGCAGTTCCCAAACACCACCTAGTAAAAACATTGCCATGAAATGTAGCACCAGAGACCAGTATTTTTAGATTTGGTCCATTTAACAGTGAGCATAAGAAAGTCAAATTCAATATCCTAATAGAAGATCTCCTGAGAAAGTTGTTTGTCTTAGAAGATTTCTTTTCTAAAAAAAAAAAAAAAAAGATTTCTTTTCTAAAATTCAATAATATAGTAATTTTCTCTACCATAAGATTAATTCCTTTTGGAAAGGGAAAACTAAGACAAAATATAGACATTAGTTAGGGGAGGAAATCAAAAGACAGAGTATTAAAGGGAAAAGAAAAGAAAAGAAAATGAAAAAGAAAAAGAGAAAGAAAAAGAAAAACAGAACAAAAAATATCTGGCCTCTTAGAAGGCCAGAGCCATTAAGAAAAAGAAATACCTCACTGTAGGAAGGCTGAAACATTGACAGGGAGAAGGCACAATGGGATCTTCCAGGTGTTAAAAATATTCTACTTCCTGATTTGGGATGCTGGTTCTGGAGATGTGTGCTAGTTATTGAGTGACTGTCTCTTAGCTCCAAACCTATCCCTCTACCCACTGTCTTGTAATGCTGGGGTTGAGGACTCTGCTTTCTATGTCTCTGCTTTTCCAGTTGGCTCCCTATTAAACTCTGCCAATATGAAATGCTAGAGAGATAATAAGGCTGAAGAAGAAGGGAGGAGCTTGTGGCTTCCTGTCTGCTTTGCAGCTCCTGTGAGTATCATATCAGCAATACTTCTTCACTCCACTAGAGCAATTCCTTCCAGCTAAAGCAGCTAAATGCATGTGCAGCTTCTCCAACACTCGACAGACCAGCTGTAACACATTCTCTTGCCCCGGAGACCCCAGGGCCAGCTGGACAGAGCCCCCATTCTCAGAAGTCTGGGTTCCATTTCTCCAGTTCAGAGACTCCAGCAAAGCTGGGAGGCAGCCCCTCCTTAGAAGCTTAAGTTTCAGCTCCACAGGGGTTCCTCTTCTAAGTTTTGAAGTTTTAAAAACTCCAATTTCTCCCCTTTGCTCCCTCAACTCTAGTGGTGGTAACTGCTTCCTGCAGTTGCTTCCTGTATGATGCTTTTGGGTTCTTACTACCCTTTCAATTAATAAGATAATGGCATTGTATTTGATTAATGACTCTTTATGTTAAACACCCTCAATTCAATTAACCTAAATGTTGGTATTCATCAGGATTCTGGATCATCTAAATATATAGGATGAAGACAAGAAAGAGCAAGAAGACCCAAGAGTTTCTGGCTTGGACAACATATTAAATACTTAATAAATGTTTACAAATAAAAGATAAGAAAAGAGTGAAAAAGATAAAGATAAAAAAAGGAACCAAATATTGATGGGAACCTTTAACCACTGTAGGCAGTTATATAAACTGATAGAACCATTCTGGACAAAGACTTGGTATGTGGTTAGGTTGAATATGCATATATCCTTTGACTTGTAATTCCACTATGAAGTGTATACTCTAGTATACACTAGACTCTATACACTTATGTACCAGGTAAGAATGCTTATAGCAGCACTGGTCATATGGACAATAAACTGGAAAAAAACTGAAATGTCCATCAATAGAATGTGTAAATACATAAACATGAAAGAAATACAGGTCTTTACATCATCAAGAATGAATCTCAAAAGCAAATCAGACAAAAGTAAACAATACATTATTTTCAGCATGTTTTAAGGAATATATAGATAGGTGGTAAAAACCACAAGGAAACAGGAGGAAAGGATTAACAAAACTCAGGACAGTGAACCTCTGTTGGGGAGGGAGCAAGATGTGACTGGAAGCAGTTAAAAGCAGGACTTCTGGGTATTCAAATGCTCTATTTCTTGGCCTGGATGGTCAAACAGTCATGTTTTATTCTATATAGTATATTTACACAGCGTATATACACTCTTTTGTGTATATTCTATATTTCATTTTTTTTTTTTTTTTTTTTTTAAGAAATAGAAAGGGAAGGAGAAATGGCTCAAAAGAGCAGAAGCACATGGTGACTTTGGGTAAGCAGGCTGTCTTGAAGGGAATTTCGAAGTCCTTAAACGGCTGGGAGAATGAGTTTAACAATCTTTTGAGTACAAGTGTAAGTCAGAGCCTATTAAAACATTTCAAAATAATCCCACCGCTGCCCCCCAAAACAAAACAAACAAAACCCAAACAACAAAAATTTCAAAATAAAGCTTAAAAGCCAAATTACCTAAAGATACAACACTATAAAAATACTTATTCTCCGGATTTAAAACCACAATTTTAAAATTCAAAATACCTTCTCACTTTGCTCCAGTGAAAAACTATCTAGCAAGAACAGAGATATTGCTTGAAGAAATAAGAGATAGTGGCTGTACTCCCACATCATCATAAACGTGTAAGTTGAAGCACTCATCAACAAGTAGCAAAACCTCTAGGGAAAACAAAAGAAAGAAACTAAATATCAGTAGCTTTATTACTATAAAAATCCATGAGGTTGTTACCTCACAGTTGCAGCCCTGTTACTGGTTCAACTTTAAGCTATATAATTCTAGAAATTTTGTTTTTAAGTCACATAATTATTATTAAATCCTTACATAAACAATAAGATCTTAAATAAAACACAGAGATAAATAAATCCTCAAAGTTCAAAACCATATTGAGAATTTCAGGAAGACAAAGGGAAAAAATTCAGTACATTTTTCTTTTATCACAAGAGGTAAAGTAAAAAATATAAGACAACGGTGGCTTTTGCCAGACGTGTCGATGGGCTTTTGTATTGTGAAAGTAACTCCATTCACTCTAAAAAACATGTTCACTTCCAAATTTCCCTAAGAGTTTCCATTTAAACAGTCTGTTTATGTCTCAGCCTATTCCAAGGAAAGGAAAAAAGGAAAAAAGCCCACTGCTCTTTTTTCATTATTTCTCAGCAAATGTGTGCCCTTGCCTTTCCCCAGTGCTTGTACTGTCAATCATATAAAACTCTTTTTCCCTCTGCTAACATACTAAACACAAGGACTTCTTGTCCTTGCCTGGCTAAAATCAATTCTGTCTTTCCAAATGTTATCTCCCAAGTGATCCCTTAGTGAGAAACCCAAGTGTGACAAATCCATTGTTCCTTAGCATATTTCTAACAACCTCTACTTCCTCCAGGGATCTGCATTTTTATTGCCAATTCCTCCATCAGGCATGGTATCACATGACTTTGTTCTGATAAGAATAGCAAAGGAGAAAGGCAATAAGGGTCTAGTCTAGTCAAGAAACCTAAGATAATAGCCATGCTCTCTTCTAAAACTAAGTCTTTCAGGGCGCCTGGGTGGCTCAGTTGGTTCAGCATTCAACTTTGGCTCAGGTCATGATCTCACAGTTCATGAGTTCGAGCGCCGCATCAGGCTCTGTGCTGACAGCTTGGAGCCTAGTGCTTGCTTCAGATTCTGTGTCTCTCTCTGCCCCTCCCCTGCTCACGCTCTGTCTCTCTCTCTCAAAAAAAAAAAAAAACAAAAAAAACACACACTTTTTAAAAATTAAAAAATAATAGATTCCAAAATGAGAAATACTTCAGGCCGTCAGCAGATATAAAGATTTTCCAGCACCCTGAATAAGATTAAGACCAGAAAACAAAGTGTAAGACATGGAAAAATTCTATCAGTTGGTCAAAGAATACCAACTGCAAGGCCTAGAAGAGCTTAGCACTGATAGAACACATAAGCTTCTGCTCTTCATAGCACCATAGCTTTAAGAGAAAGTGTTCTGGAAACTTCTAATGTGGAACAACCAGAACTCTAATAACCAGATGTGAAACCATCATCCCCTGAGAAAACAGTACCAGAAATCAGGTCTAGATCCGGCCTAACTAACCTACTGGACATGTAGGTCCAGTACATGTAAAGCTACAGTACAATAAAGCAAATTACTCATGCCACGGGTTTACCCTCAAACTACTTTAAAGTATATACAGTGTGAAATAAGATAGAAATATATGGGTGTGTGTGTGTGTGGGGGGGGTGTTGCCTGAGTGGCTCAGTCAGTTAAGCCTCCCAACTTCAGCTCAGGTCATGATCTCACAGTTCATGAGTTCAGAGCCCCACATCGGGCTCTCCACTGTCAGTGTGGAGCCTGCTTCAGATCCTCTGTCTCCCTCTCTCTGCCTCTCCCTGCTCATGCATGCTCTCTCTCTTAAAAATAAACAAACACTTAAAGATTTTTAAAAAATATATGTCAAACACAATCTGCACAATTAGCTGTTTTTCCTTTCTTTGAACATTTTCAAAATTCTGTGCACTTTTGTCTATCCTTTACCCTGCTCACTTCATTTTCAACTATGCCTTTATTGTTAACTATTTTACACATATTACTTGACACATTAAATGTATTTCAGTAATCAACCACAGATATGTCTACATAGCTCCAAATAACTGCACAAAGATCTGAGCTTGGACAGATTGATGCAACAGGGATCACAAGATCTAGCCTCAAGAATGGGAAGCAAACTACCAAATATGTGATTAAAATACACATCCTATTCCAATACTACTCAGCAATGAAAATAAGCAAACTATTGACACAATGCAATAACTTAGGTGGATGTCAAGGGCATTAGGCTAAATGAAAAAAGCTGATCTTGGGGCACGTGAGTGGCTACGGAGCTTAAGTTAAGCTTCCGACTCTTCATTTCGGCTCAGGTCATGATCTCCCAGCTGGTGAGATGGATCCCCATGTCAGGCTTTGTGCTGACAGTACAGAGACCGCTTGGGATTCTCTCTCTTCCTCTCTCTCTGCCCTTCCCCTGCTCATTCTCTTTCTCCCTCTCTCTCTCTCAAAAATAAACATTTAAGGGGCGCCTGGGTGGCGCAGTCGGCTGAGCGTCCGACTTCAGCCAGGTCACGATCTCGCGGTCCGTGAGTTCGAGCCCCGCGTCAGGCTCTGGGCTGATGGCTCAGAGCCTGGAGCCTGCTTCCGGTTCTGTGTCTCCCTCTCTCTCTGCCCCTCCCCCGTTCATGCTCTGTCTCTCTCTGTCCCAAAAATAAAAATAAAATAAATAGAAAGGTTGTAGCTTCTGCAAAAAAAAATAAAAATGAAAATAAAATAAAATAAAAAAAACATTTAAAAAAAAAAGAAAAAAAGCCAATCTTGAAGGATAACATACTATATAATTCCACTTGTATAACCTTTCAAAATGACAAAATCATTGTGATAAAAAATTAGAGCTGTGGTTGCCAGAAAAACAGAAAATATGCGGTGCTACCATAAAAGATAACACTGCTGCCATTTGTAGTCACTATATACATCTTCATTAATATTTTCTTAACTTGCAATGACTAAAAGCTATCAATATTACAGAAAAAAATGGTAAAATAATGAGAGATTAATTTTCAAAATAATAAACTCTTCATTTATTTGTCAAGTAACTGCACTGAAACAATACAACATCTCCTTTCTCTTAAAAATAATTTACCCGTCAGGGGCACCTAGGTGGCTCAGTTGGTTAAGCATCTGACTGTTGGTTTTGGCTCAGGTAATGACCTCATGGTTTCGTGAGTTCAAGCCCCACGTGGGCCTCTGCGCTGGCAACACGAAGCCTGCTTGGGATTCTCACTCTCCATTTCTCTGCCCCTCCCTCACTTGGCACTGTCTCTGCCTCTCTCAAAATAAATAAATAAACTTTAAAAAATAATAATTTACCCGTCAATCTGACTAGACTAATAGTGTTATAGTAAGACTCTGTAAATATATCCTTTATTATGTAGTAATTAGGCTTCACTGAATATCACTGACCTGTTAATATGACTAACTTTAAAATTATATACATTTGCAATACATCAAAATTAACTGTGACAAATAAGTTTGTATCTTACCTCTCCGTAAGTATTTAGGTTGCTTTTTAAATAGCCTGTAAGTGCAGCAATTTGGCATGCAAAGTATGGCAGTGCCCAGTTTTCTCTTAAAGGAATGGAGTATTCAATTCTTGTTGTATCTACCCTAAAGTAAACCACAGATGAAGAGCAAAATATCAAGACATTATATTTATGTAACACTGTACTTTTCAAAGTACTTTCACACACATGTCATTGTTCTCTGTAACAATCCTGTGAGGTAGACATAGACAGAGCCACTACGGTCTATATAGCACCTGGAGCAAATTAAGCATCTCATTCAACCCCCCTTTCCTCCCTTCCAGGAAGACTCAGTGTGGTTGTACACTGCTTGAATAGATGGGCAACTGTGAAAATTTGAAAAAGGCTTTCTGCTCTGAGCAGATACGCCTCATGTTAAGGCACACAACTTGTCGTAGAGGACACTAGATTTCAGTTCCTACCCTTTCTTCCCTTAATGAGATAGATGGCTACTCTTCTCTAGAATACAATCTGCATTACATAATTAGCAGGCCTGACAGGCCCAAGGTTCTTATCCTCCCTTATGTAAAGAATATGAAGTTCAGAGAGGTGATGTGACTTAATCAATGTCATATAGCTGGCACAACTGGGATTACAATGCATCTTCTGATATCTAGTTTAATAATCTTTTCAATCAGCAGTTCCCAGGAATTACCATTACAGTAATCCTTCACGTGATATATCCAGAAACCCTTAAATGCCAAATACAGAATGTCTTTCCAGGCTCTTCCTAGATTTCTTCTCAATCTGCGCTACAGCATGTTGTCTCCTGGGCATATCCTCACACCTCAAGAGAATTACCTTTCCAACAATCACCAAATTTAGGACTCGCGCTCAATGTTTTTTTTCTACACAGAAACAAAGGTGCTACTGCTTTAAAATTTTTGTGAAAATTGTTGTATTAATTCTCCTAAATAATAGAGGTGAATGTATTTGCATGTAAGTTAGTTCCATCAAACTGTGATATAGGATACTTCTTAGCAATGAAAAGGAATGAACTATTGATATGCCCAATATACATGAGTCTCAAAATAATTATGCTGAGTTAAAAAAAAAAAAAAAAAAGACCAAAAAGTATATGCTATATGACTTTATTAAGTAAAATTCTGGAAAATGAGGGGTGCCTGGATGGCTCAGTTAGGTTCAGTGTCTGATTCTTCATTTCGGCTAAGATTGATCCCGGGGTCATGAGATTGAGCCCCATGTTGGGCTCCATGCTGAGTGTGGAGCCTGTTTGGGATTCCCTCTCTATCTATGCCCCTCTCCCCCACTCTCGCTCTCTCTCTAAAATAAAAAAATAAAAATAAATTTAAAATTCTATAAAATGAAAACTATAGTGACAGAAAGCAGATTCCTGGTTTTCTGGGGACAATGGAAGTTAGTAGAGGTGAGGTAAGAAGAAGAAAGAAGGAAGCGTTACTGGGAGGCACAAAGAAACTTTTGGAGGTGATAGATATGTTTATTACATTGATTTTATTGATGGTTTCAAGAGTGTGTCTAAATGCCTGAACTGATCAAACTGTATACTTTAAATATGTACATTTTATGACAGTTATACCTCAGTAAAACAGTTAAAAAGTATTATAAGAAAACTTGTCTATGAATATATATGTGATTGAATACATATATATGAAAAAAACAGGATCATACATGAAGATCAAACAAAATAAAAGCTGTAAATATTAACTTAGCAGTATATCTACAGCTTAGTAAACGGTATTAGATCTTGGCTCTTTTATAATTCTGTAATGAACCACTTTTCACTTAATATCTAATGAGCATCTTTCCATAACATATGTATCAATAAATACAGTTCAAGAATATTTAATGGCCAGGACACATCATTGTATAGATTTATCATTAACATAACCAATTTCTATTGTCATACACTTACATTGTTTCAGATCTTATCTTTTACAAAGAATTTTAAAACATGAACCAATGTTTCTGTATAGTAATTATTGGTTTCACTATTTACTTTTAACTCTAATCCATTTGGAATTTACTTTAGTATTGATGCAACAAGATTTCTTTTCCAGATGATTATTCCAATACCATTTACTGAATATCATGTATTTTAAAGACCATCTATTCTCATATAATATTATCTCTCAGAAATTATGAAAGTTAACTCTCTAAAGACAAATAAGAGATTCACATGTCATAAGGCAGGACGTGGGGAGGAGGGAGAGGATATCAGCCACTCCATCAGCCCAAAATTGGGAAGCTGGACCCAGCAGTCACCTTTCTGAAGGTTTACTCACTATCCCTGCCTAAATCACAGATCAGTACAGTGAAAATCTTTAAAACTCTGCACTGGAAAAGGGGAGTTGTTGCAACACAGACTGAGTAGGATCTCTGCCAGTTACCCTCTTCACCTACACAAGCCTCCCCACTGCTACCTTGCTGAACAGCTGAGCTACTCTCTCTTGCCTTTACCATGTTTGGTCCTTGTGAGGAACAGAAGGCTAATAGTAGGAAGTAAGTGACTAAATCAGATGAGACCCACTTTTTCTCCCCCAGTGGCAGAGTCTAGAGCAGCACAAACCAGTAGTTTAAAATAATAACTAGTTAAATCACCTAGGATGCATAGGCCTATTGATACATTCACAGAAACCAGGAAGCCCTGGTTTCATTTTCAATTTTCTTTCTTTTTTTAAAGTAATCGCTACACCCAATGTAGGTCTTGAACTCATGACCCTGAGATTAAGAGTCACATGTTCCACCAACTGATCCAGCCAAGCACCCTTTGAATTTTCATTTTAGACACGTCATGGTATAAGCCTAATCTGGATTTCAGTACTCGCTTCCATGTTTGTGTTAACAATGTAGTTGGCAATAGGGCGCCTGGGTGGCTCAGTCGGTTAAGCGGCCGACTTCGGCTCAGGTCATGATCTCGCGGTCCGTGGGTTCGAGCCCCGCGTCAGGCTCTGTGCTGACAGCTCAGAGCCTGGAGCCTGTTTCAGATTCTGTGTCCCCCTCTCTCTGACCCTCCCCCATTCATGCTCTGTCTCTATCTGTCTCAAAAATAAATAAACGTTAAAAAAAAAAATTTAAAAAAAACACAAAACAATGTAGTTGGCAATATAGCATTACTTCAATTGGCTTGAGTTAATGGCAGGGGGAGAGATGACTGTAATACTAAATGATGTACTGTCAAATAAAAACAAAACGATGTCATGATCACTATGGTAAAAAAAGAAAAAAAAAAAAAAAAGATTCCATAGTAGACAAGAGAGCAACATGATGAGAAGTGAGTCATCTCACAGTACCCAGCTGTGTAGGTTTACCATATTCAAAAGAACCTGCTGGAATGGTACCATATTTACACAGATAGTAGAAATCTGGTTTTAGCAAAATATCATTTTTTATGTTAAATTTATCTTTTCAGTTAATATTTTGCTGGTTCATTATTTCATTAATAGATTAGTTTCAGTTTTATTTATTTAAAAAAATTTTTTTTACATTTATTTATTTTTGAGAAACAGAATGAGCCAAAGCGTGAGCGGGGGAGGGGCAGAGAGACAAGGAGACAGAATCTGAAGCAGGCTCCAAGCTGTGAGCAAGCGATCAGCACAGAGCCTGATGTGGGGCTCGAACCCACAAACTGTGAGATCATGACCTGAGCTGAAGTCAGATGCTCAACTGACTGAGCCACCCAGGTACCACGATTGATTTCAGTTTTATAGTAGCATAAGTGCTTTTAAGTATATGGAGCATTACCTAGTTTTGTTTTATATGTAAGTAGCATTACAGAATTCAAATTATTTATGTCAGTACATGGAATCCATGAGAATTAAGTTTTAAATATACAGAACTGAAGTCCAAGAAATGCTGAGTCGGATAACATATAAAACAGTTTGGTATGTCAATGTATAATGTGTGAAAGATGAAAAACATTTACACAGTATCAGTATAACTTCCAATGGCACCATATTGCCTTGCACTGATGTATTACAATTAACCTAACCATTCTCCTATATTTGTATGGTTTTCTAATTTTTCATGTTATTTCCCTCCTTTTCTGGATTACTGTCTTGTGATGAAATGGAATTCTTGGGGAAGACTACCACCTAAAATTTAAAAAGCTTGTACCTCCATGAGCATTCTGAGTATACCAATACCATCACAACAGAACCAGCATCATGTGTTACCATTATTTTCCGTTAGCTGTACCTCTACGTCATGGATATTTCCTTGCACCTAACCTCTTTATTATTACCAATGTACAATTACTTTTTTGGGGGCCAAAGACTAACTTTAACATACATTTTTTTTAAAGGTTTATTTATTTTTGAGAGCGACAGAACGTGAGTTGGGAGGGGTAGAGAGAGAAGGAGACAGAATCCAAAGCAGGCTCCAAGCTCTAAACTGTCAGTGCAGAGCCAAATGCGGGGCTCAAATCCACAAACCACAAGATCATAACCCGAGCCGAAGTCGGACACTCAACCGACTGAACCACCCAGTAGTACACTTAATCCTACACATTTCTTCTTTGTTCTTCAAATATAAATATGTTTTCACTGAAAGTGATACCCAGGTATATATTTGTAGATGAGAAGATCAGTAGGACTCTTCCATATTGTTTATGTGTAAAGCCTGGTTTTGGTTACCCTATTTTGGTGATCACGTCTGTTAAGAGGGAGTCATTTGCCACTGAGTTTTCCCTCACTACTGTCTATACAGTGCTGTTTCCTAAAATTTCCTCAAATTTTCTAGTATGCCTACATTTTTTAGTTTTATAATACTGCTTTTCCCTTCTGGTGTTAAGAAACAAGTAACACAAAATACAACTAAGAACACTACGAATAATCATAATATAATGGAATGACTAATACCTTTTTATACTTTTCTAGGTATTCATATATAAACTCTAAAGCTGCTGAATAAAAAAAAAGCAAGTTATCTTTCACAGCATTAAAATATATTTTCCAGTATAAAATATATATCAATAAAAAATGAGCGAAATGCAAAACAAATAAAAGCTACTTGTTAAGAATATTTTAATTGCCAAAAGATACATTTTAGCAGAATATATCACAAATTTTCTACCTAACTCCTGCTCTAGGTACCCAGGATACAATGTATCATTAAATAAGGCAATTTCCTTACAATTCTCACTAAGAGCTCTAAAACACTCTTATTTGGGGGGCACCAGGGTGGTTCAGTCCACGCTGAGAGCACAGAGCCTGCTTGGGATTCTCTCCCTCTGCCCCTCCCCTGCTCGCTCTCTCTCTCAAAATAAACAAATGAACTTTAAACATGTGGCAAGGAGTCTTTAATGCCATTATTTTTACAAGGAAAAATTGCCTGGGCTTCCCCTCTTCAAATTTCTGATGAAGATAAAGATAGATCTAGAAATTAAACAAAATGAATATTAAAAGTTCACTGGTGGGTGCCTGGCTGTCTCAGTCCATAGAGTATACAACTCTTGATCTCAGGGTCATGAGTTTGAGCCCTGTGCTGGGGGTGGAGCCTACTTAAAAAACAAAAAGTTCCCTGCCTATAGTAGCCAGTCTCCAAGATGGTCTGCAATGGTCCCTGCCTCCTAGTATTAACACCCTGTGTAGTTACTTCCCATAATGCACCGGAGTTAGTCTGCATGATCAACAGAATATGGCAGAGTAACGTCCTATCATTTCTGATAATTAAGTTTTAAAAGAGATCTGGAGGGGCGCCTGGGTGGCTCAGTCGGTTGAGCCTCTGACTTCGGCTCAGGTCATGATCTCACGGTCTGTGAGTTTGAGCCCCACGTCGGGCTCTGCGCTGACAGCTCAGAGCCTGGAGCCTGCTTCACATTCTGTGTCTCCCTCTCTCTCTGACCCTCCCCCGTTAATGTTCTATCTCTCTCTGTCTCAAAAATAAATAAACATTAAAAAAAAAAAAGAGAGATCTGGCTTCCACTACGGCACACTCACTCCACACTCTTTTTGGATCACTCACTATAAAGAAAGCCAGCAGCCAAGCTGTGAGCAGCCCTATGGTGAGGGGCTTGTGTGTTGAAAAATTAAAGTCTCCCGGGCCAACAACCAGCTAAAGAACCGAGGTTTCTTGTAAAAAGTCACATGAATGAGCTTGGAAGTAGATGGTCCAGGCCAATCAAACCTTCAAATGTTTATACCCTTAAACAACTCTTGACTGCACCCTCATAACAGGCTCTGAAACAGAACCACCCAGTTAAGCCACTGTGGATTCCTGACCACCAGAAACTGTGACATAATGTTTGTTTTAAGCTGTTAAGTTTTAGGGTGATTTTTTATGCAGCAATAACTAATACATCACATACTGAAGAAAACAATCCTTTTATTATTTTAAATAATGCTAGTTTTATACTAAATACATTTCATTCTAAAAAGCAAGACTTTCTAGACCTAGTCTATGAGTTCTGAAATACTTTGGGCTATTAAATTTCTAACAATGAATTCTAATAGAATGAACTCTAATAGAATCTTTTTTTATATAGGTTTATTTTATTTTATTTTTATTTTTGAGAGAGAGAGAGAGAGAGACAGACACAGAGCATAAGCAGGGGAGGGGCAGAGAGAGATGGAAACACAGAATCTGAAGCAGGCTCCAGGCTCTGAGCTGTCAACACAGAGCCCGACATGGGGCTTGAACTCACAAACCATGAGATCATGACCTGAGCCAAAGTCGGCTGCCCAACCGTCCAGAAGCTCCAAGAGAAAGAGAATCTTAAGCATGGAGCCACTCAGCGTGGAGCCCAACCAGGGCTTATGGCCGCTGAGATCATGATCTGAGCTGAAATCAAGAGTCTGACACTTAACTGACTGAGCCACCCAGGTGCCCCCTGACTTTCTAATAGTAACTGTATTTAAAGGCAACCAAAGAACCTTCATTAATAAAGAAAAATTTTACCTTTTGAAGAATTAAGAATCTAGCTAATGAAAATAGAAACATATAATTTAATAAACCCTAATGTAATTACTAATTTCAGCAGATTATCAACTAGAGTTACAACCCTTAGGTAAATGGTTAACATTGAAAAGGGCACAGATTATTTTCTAGTCACACTATTCAATGAAGAAATCTGACTGTCATTCCCCAAAGCAGCAATCTCAGACTCACTAGGGGCAGGCCAAGTAAATACCTTGTAATTTTTAATATCATGGAACACGAAAAACATACCACCTATGATATATTCTAACTAGAACTGTTTACCTTGAACTCATCAAGCCTTTGGATATAACTTCCAGGTTATAGAAACACAAGGAATAGAGGGAAAAGCTAGATGACACCACAGGAAGCAACAAGAGAAATCCATAAGGTGGGATATTCTGTAGGATAACTGACTTGGTCTCTTCAACAGAAAAAAGGGATGTTAGATTTAAAGAGAAGTAAGGAGGGGCACCTGGCTGGCTCAGTCGGTTAAGCATCTGACCCTGGTTCAAGTCATGATCTCAACAGGTTTGTGAGTTTGAGCCCTGCATCAGTCTCTCCACTCTCAGTGCAGAGCCCACTTGGGATCCTCTGTCTCCCTCTCTCTCTGCCACCCCCTCACTCCGCTCTCTCTCTTTTCTCAAAAATAAATCAACATTTTTTTCTTAAATCTTGAAAAAAAGAATTAAAGAACATAACAACCAGATGCAATATGTGGTCCTGGATTAAATGCTGGTTTGGACAAACCAGCTTTTTGGGGTATTCTGAGGTCAACACGGGTAAGAGGTAAGATAAAAAGTTATTGAGGGGTGCCTGCCTGGATGGTTAGTCAGTACAGCATCTGACTCTTGATCTCAAGGTCCTGAGTTCAAGCCCCACATTGGGTGTGGAGCGTACTGAAAAAAAAAAGTTATTGAAGTGGAGGGGTTCATTCGGTAGAGCACGTGACTCTTGATCTCTGGGTTGTGAGTTCAAGCCCCATGTTGGGCATAGAGTTTACTTTAAAAAAAAAAAAAAGTTCTTGGAAAGGTAGACTGCTGAATAAAGAAAGCAGAATATAAAACAGTATGTGTAATATATTTCATTCTGACAAAAAAAATACACACACAAATACATACACTATATACACATACACATACATACTCACATAGAAAAAGATCCAAAAGTATAAACACCGAGGTATAAACAATGGCGAGTGATCTCCAGGTGGTGGGAATGTAAAGTTATTTTGTTTTTGCTGGTTTTAATTTTCCATAACATACATATACTGTTTTTGTAATAATAAAGTTTGGCTCATTCCTGTTTTTAAGAAGAAATATGTTTAGGGGCACCTGGCTGGCTCAGTCAGTACAGCATATGACTCAATCCTGGGGCTGTGAATTGAAACCCCATGTTGGGTATAGAACTTACTTTAAAAAAATAAAAAATAAAAATAAAAAAAAGAAGAAGAAATAGGTTTAAGCCATAAAGCTGAACAGCTATACTTTAAAACTTCTAAGGAAGATTTTTAAAATATGCTTTATATCAAATTATTGGCAGCATATGACCCTAAATATAAACAAAGCCCAGTAAGAGATATAGCCCTTAATGCCGAGTCTCAATAACTTGAAACGTATCATATTTTTTATTTGGGAATTGCCAAAAGAAAATGTTGTAGCAGAAGAAACGTTTCATTTTTTAGAAATTTAGTCATGATGGGGCGCCTGGGTGGCTCTATCAGTTAAGCATCCAACTTTGGCTCAGGTTATGATCTCATGGTTTGTGAGTTCAAGCCCCACATCAGGCTCTGTGCTAACAGCCCAGAGCCTACAGCCTGCCTCGGAATCTGTGTCTCCATCTCTCTCTGCTCCTTCCCCGCTCGTGCTCTCTCAAAAATAAATAAATGTTAAAAAAATTTTTAATAATAAAAAAATAAAAATTTAGTCATGATAAATGTTAGGGGAGAAAAGTGCTATGGAGAGAAAAAATACCCATAATTCAGAATTAAATTTTTGACACTGACCAATGCCAAGAGAATTTTTATGTCTCAAATCAGCTCTCCATTTCAAAGAAACCCCATTGCTTATTCTCTTTTTACTTACTATTAAAGAACTGAGACTGCTCTGATCACCAAAAGGGATGGATTTACTAATTCAAAGCACTCTGTGACAGATTAACACAGAATCCTTATCTGTGGTGGTTAACTTAATAGCGATATATCTTGGGTACCCAGGGGGTTTAGTCGGTTAAGCCTCTGACTCTTGATTTTGGCTCAGGTCACAATCTTGAAGTTTGTGAGATCAAGCTCCGTGTTGGGCCCCACGAGGACAGTGTGGAACCTGCTTGGGATTCTCTCTCTCTCTCTCTCTCACTCTCTCTCCCTCTCTCAAAATAAATAAATGTTGAAAAAAAAAAATAGTGATCTATCTGATGCCTCTTCTTTCTTTTCATGAAATCGTGTCATCAATTTTAAATAAAAGAGGAAAGGGGCACCTGGGTAGCTCAGTCAGTTAAGCATCTGACTTCCGCTAAGGTCATGAACTCAAGGCTCATGACTTTGAGCCCCACACTGGGCTCAGCTCTGCCAGTGTGGAGCCTGCTTAGAATTCTTTCTCTCTCTCTCTCTCTCTCTCTCTCTCTCTCTCTCTCTTTCTCTGCCCCTCCACTACTTGCATTCTCTCTCTCTCAAAATAAATAAAAACTTAAAATAAATAAATAAATAAATAAGTAGGGAAAGAAAAGGCACATCCATATATGCCAATGTTACTAAGTCTGAAAATACAGAGATACAAGGTGAGTTTATTCGCCTTCAATTGTTGCATAACAAATGACCACAAATGTATAGGCTTAAAACAACACAAATTAGCTAAAAAACCTACCCCAGTTCCTCTGGATACTTTGCTCAGGGACTCCCTAAGCTAAAATCAAAGCACCTGCCAGGGCTGCCATACTCATGCAGGGCTTGTGGTCTTTTCACAGGTTCGCTGGTTGCTGGCAAAATTCATTTCCTCCTCACTTCAATCCAGCAACAGCACGGCAACCTGTCTCATGCTTCAAATATCTCTGACCTCCCCTTCTGCACCAAGTGGAGAAAGATCTCCACTTTTAAGGGCTCATATGATTGTATCAGGTCCACCACGTAATCTTCGTATCTTAAGGTCAACTGTGCCATGTAACATAACATAACCAGGAATGATATCTCATCCCAGGTTGGGATTAGGGTGTAGAATATTTGGGGGATGGCATTTTTAGAACCAAATACCACAGCCATAAAAAACTGTAAAACTTAATTAAGAAAACATCTTTTACCTGTTAATAATGAACCATGCAACAGTAAGCATTCCTGCTAGCCATGTTCCACTCATAAGCCAGCTTGTAACAAATAAAGCAGTAACGTATATTCCTTGCAATCCAAAAACAATGCCAATATAGAAGTATACTGGCTCAATAATCTCCTAATTGGCAAAAAAAAGAAAAGATAATAGAACAACATTAAATAATGTTAATGATTCATAAACATGTAAGAAAATAAATATTAAAGTCAAAAGAAAACATACATTGCTACCAGTTGCTTGATACAAAACACTGGCGATAAGTTCTGGATATAGAGACATTTGCTGCACTGCATTTATAGTCTTCAGAGATACAGTTTTGTTATTGTGTGTCAATTCATAAACACCTAGAGACAGAAAAATTTTTCTCCAGATTATTTATTCTGCTTTAAAATAATTAAACATGTCAGAGGTCATTAAATATTTTAAGTTATTAAGAAAAATCTCAAAATACAATACACTGTGCCTCATTTTTCCAATGTCTTTATTAAGTATAAAAAAGAGTAATACTTTTTTTAATAATTTTTTTAATATTTATCTAGTTTTGAGAGAGAAAGAGAGACAAACAGAGAGCAAGCAGGGGAGGGGCAGAGAGAGAGGGAGACACAGAATCCAAAGCAGGCTCCAGGCTCTGAGCTGTCAGCACAGAGCCTGATGCGGGGCTCGAACTCACAAACTATGAGATCATGACCTGAGCTTGAAGTTGGACACTTAACTGACTGGGCCACCCAGGCACCCCTAAAGAGTAATACTTCTATTCTGAGACAATTTTCCACATTCAAGTGCTCACACATAGAGCAATGTTTTATTTTAGAAAAATGTTATTAAAAAAAATTTTTTTTAATGTTTATTTATTTTTGAGAGAAGGAGACAGAGCATGAGCAGGAGAGGGGCAGAGAGAGAGGGAGACACAGAACCTGAGGCAAGCTCCAGGCTTTGAGCTGTCAGCACAGAGCCTGATGTGGGGCTCAAACTCATGGACCGCGAGATCACGACCTGAGCCGAAGCCGGGCGCTTAACCAGCTGAGCCACCCGGGCGCCCCTAGAAAACATTGTTATTAAAAATACAAATGTGAGGGGTGCCTGGCTGGCTCAGTTGGTAGAACGTATGACTCTTGATCTCAGGTTCCTGAGTTTGAGCCCCACGTTGGAGGCAGAGTGTAATTTAAAAAGATACAAATGTGGTTATCATACCTCTTTCAAATGAGGGCGCTTTTAACATATCTTTATAATAAGAATAATAAATGGCACTGTCACCTTGAAATGTGATTTCTCGTTCGAGTTCCTAAAAGAAAATGAAATGATTATTTAAATACCAGTATCCTAAATTTCAACTGTAATCTTCTTTTTCTCTCGTCTTCTAAATTAATGCTATGTATTTATCATTTTATTCAAAGACATGTTTGAATTGTCCTTTAATCATTAGTGGTCACATTAAGGAGGTTAAACTTTTCAATAATCTGGCAATCATTTTAATGAAACACCTAAGGTTTAAAATGGATCGTAGGTCATAAGTCATTTACCTATTACATACAAGGAAAAGCAGAAAAATGCCCTAAGGACAGCAAGAATAGTAAGGCAGGTAATAAAAAATGATGGTTAAGGTGTTAAAGTGCATAAGAAAAAGATAAGTTTAAGAAGAAATCAGTATTTTCTATTGCTATTCCACTTCCTTATGTATCCAGAATTGCAAACTCTTAACTAGTATTTTCAAGAGCAGCAGACACCTAATCAGCGCTTTTCAAATGAACTTCCGGAAATGTAAGTAAATCTTAAATTTCCTAAAATTGGGCTATACAGAGCCAAGAATATAGGTAATTCAAAAACTCTGAAAAATTGTGCATTTCAAGATGAATCAAGGTTTCATAAATCTATAGTCTTTGAAAATGCAACTTCTTTATTTTCATGAATATTTATCAATTAATACAAAAGATATCAGACCAGCTTCCCCAAGATCTGATCAACAGAACTTGCTAAGATATAAATGAGTGTTACGTAAGAGTTCTATAGTTAAAAAAATAAATAAATAAAATAGTTCTATGGTTAAATGAGTTGTGAAAAGGTCGCATGAAAGAAAATTAGTGGGTTTCTTTACTGCAAGACTTTTAAGAGTTTCAGTATATGTTATGCATGGTGAATCTCAAAAGAGAAAACCTTTCCCATATCTATTTGACCAGTGAATTTTTCCCCCTCATTTGGAGTTCATTAAATATATTTCCTTAAAATGATTCTTTATGAATGGAAACAATTTGTTTCTAAGATTTCAAAGATGTAAACTTTTGATCAATGCTTCTCAGATTTAATGTGCATATGAAACTCCTAGAGATCTTATTAAAAGATCTCTGATTAGATTCTGATTCTAAAGTAGGGCCTGAGAATCTGTGATTCTGAAAAAGCTCCCAGGTATTGTCAATGTTCCTGGCTTATATACAAGGTTTTAAAAAACAAGGTTCTTGATGTATGCCTTCTATATTTTCAAACCTTTGGTTGTTCTCAATTCTGCCTATAATAACACAACTGCTTGGAAATATTTTGAAATACTGATCCCAGACACTCCCCAGTACCCCACCTAAGAGTCTGTGAGGGAGGTTATGTTTTGAAAGCTCATCAGATGACTTTATTGTACATCCAGTATTGAGAACTACTAATGGTTAATCTGCATAACATTTTCAAGGAAACAGAGGATATACTACCGTAATAGCTTTTGTCAAGACAATACAAATAATTATTCAGCTAAATGTTTTGGTGGGATTAGGTCAATCAATGGCTTAAAAACATTTAGTCAGTTTGACGAAGGCGACGACTACTACTACTACAAAACAGCTTGGACCAAAAAAGAAAAGTCTCCAGAGTCAAGTGATAACACTGTGAACTTTGTCAACGCATATTAAAGATGTATCTGATTGTGAAGTTAAGTCTGAGAACAAACTTATTCAAAGGCTAAATTATGAATTAAGTAACTATAGGGCCTAAAGAGTGTGAAATGCACATGACTTAAAACCAAACATTAATCATACTAATATGTAAGAGACATCTTAATAAATACTGTCATGCATGTTAATCATTTCCAATCCCCCACAAACATTCTAATCATGTCATCTAAAAATTAAAATATTTTACTGCTGAAACTTCTATAGACTGTTTCTGAAATGTAAACTCCATAAACTAAAAGACTGACTAAACTGTAACATTTCACGGTCTTCAAAAACTCCTGATAAGCTAGTTACATGAAGGAAAGTACCCTTAGTTTAGAAACCCATAGTCTCTATTCTATGGCCTTGAAATATATTGTATTACATTTTTCAAGGTTGACCCTGTGACTATGTTAAAACAGCTTCTACACCATTTTGTTTCTTATGGCTGTAAATAAGAAAGCACTTTTCATACTTATCATACATATATTTTGGCTCCCTGTAAAACACATTACTTAAGTTAAAATTAAATACTAAAACAACTTCCATATGCTCAAAATTCTTTCTTCTTACCTGCCTGTTGGAAAACCAGAATTTCCGTTCATGGTATGCTGATAAATACAGAGCATACATCATACCACTAGTAACTGCTGCAAGACAGCCAATGAAAATCTTTGCAAAGCGCTGAAATAATACATCTGAAAAAGCATATTAAAAGTAATCAGATGTAGATGATATTTATATTTATGCACTTCTATTTTTAAAAAGTAACCAACTCTAACTCTGTTCTTCCTCCCCCAAACCTAGAACCTTAATCTAATGAGAAAAACAGCAAATTCCAATAGAGGGGTATCCTAAATATACCTGACCAGTACTCTTCAAAACTGTCAAGGTCACTAAAAACAAGGAAAGCCTAAAAAAATTGCCACAGCCAAGAGGAGTCTAAACGTAATGTCAACTAAACGTAATGTAGGATCCTGGAACAGAAAAAGGACATTAGGTAATAACTAAACAAATCTGAATAAAGTGTGGACTTTAGTTAAAAATACTGTATCGGAGCACCTGGGTGGCTCAGTTGGGTAAACCTCTGACTTTGGCTCACATCATGATCTCATGGGTCATGAGTTTGAGACCTGCGTTGGGCTCTGTGCCACAGTGTGGAGCCTGTTTGGGATTCTCATTCTCTCTCTCTCTCTCTCTCTCTCTCTTCCCCCCACCCCCCCCGCCCCTCCCCAGCTTGCTTTCTCTCTCTCAAAATAAATAAACTTAAAAATAAAAATAAAATAAAAAGAAGTGTATCAACATTGGTTTGTTAATTATAACAAGTATACCATACTAATATAAAATGTTAATAAGAGGGAAAACTGTGTGGGCAGAGGGAGGGTATAACAAGGGAACTCTACACTATCTGTTCAATTCTTCTATAAATCAAAAAAGGTTTCAAAAATTAAAATCTATTAATCAAAAGAAAGAATAAAAATAATGTACTACGAAATATCTAAAGGAAAGATAGGGGTTCATTCAGAATTACTATTGATAGCTTTTCCTTATCAAGGAGTTTTTTTTATTGAGGAATAATTTACATATTATATAGCCATTTAAAATATATAATTCAATGATCTTTGATGATTATGTATTTAAAACATCATATACAACTGTTACATATATATATCTACTTCTTGATGAAACAACATAAAACACATTTGGATTTTCTACACACAGGATGATTTGGTCCTGCTATAGCTATTAGGTATAATAAGGCATAAGGGCCCAAAGTCCAGTGTTCTGTTACTGAATGACTGACAGGTCTGTAAAAAACTCAACTTGCTGATTTGTTCGTTTAGCTAAACTAAAATCTTAACCATTTTCAAAATATTATTTATTTATTTAAAAAAAAAATTTTTTTTTAACATTTATTTATTTTTGAGACAGAGAGAGAACATGAACAGGGGAGGGTCAGAGAGAGAGGGAGATACAGAAGCTGAAACAGGCTTCAGGCTCTGAGCTGCCAGCACAGAGCCCGATGCGGGGCTCGAACTCACAGACAGTAAGATCATGACCTGAGCCAAAGTCGGCCGCTTAACCGACTGAGCCACCCAGGAGCCCCCAAAATATTATTTAATAAATACTAGTTTTCATATAATACTAAAGACATTAAGCAGACTAAATAGTTAGATATCACTAAGTCAAGGCACCTGGCTGGCTCAATCAGTAGAGCATGGGACTCTAGATCTCAGGGCTGTGAGTTCAAGCCCCATGTTAGGTGTAGAGATTACTTTTAAAAAAGATATCAGTAAGTCTATGAGAATTATATTCAAAACGCTTTAGAAACACTACTCAATAAATCAAATATTAGTATCAGTATAACAAAATCATTTTAAAATTACTGTTTTCAGAGGCACCTGGCTGGATCAGTCAGTGAAGCGTCCAACTCTGGATTTTGGCTCAGGTCACGATCTCACAATTCATGAGTTCAAGCCCTATATCAGACTCTATGCTGACAGTGTGGAGGCTGTTTGGGATTCTCTCTCTCCCTCTGTCTCTGCCCCTCCCCTGCTTGCTCTCTGGCTCTCAAAATAAATAAACATTTCAAAATAATAAATAAAATTACTGTTTTCAACAGCATGTGTAAAGCATTTGGCCTGGCACATAGTAAGACCTCAGTAAATACTAGCTATTATTGTTGAAATATATGTGCAAAAATATATAAGATAGTCATTTAAAGCAATGTTGACATAATATGAACTATAAAAAACTGGTAAGGAAACTTATCAATGGTGGCAGTTTAACAAAAGTTCTTCCAAGTTTCTGAACATGTATCTCTTCCTGTTTTTTTCATTAAGTCTTAGATAATGGCAAATTAACCCTAATTATCTGGGGCTATTATAAAAAGTATGTAAACCAAATCCTACATATAAATGTCTTACCTTAATACTAAATATGCTGTTTTCAAAGTTTTTTGTGAAGAGTCAAAGATGGAATAAAAAAAAAAAGAGCACTACATAAATGTCTGTATCAGTAACACAGGTCATAGTTAAGTAATATTTAAAGCTAACGAAAAATCTAATGACGTTAGGAAAAGAAATTTAAGATTCAATTTCACGAAAAGTTAAAAAAAAAAAAAAGGAAAGAAAAGGAGAAGTATAACTGCATTGAAAAAAATATAAGCAATACTTGCCAAAACTTTTAAGAGTAGTTCTATCTACTGGCATTATTCATATATTTTATTTTTATTATACTTTTCTCCATTTTCCACATTTTCTGCCCTAAAAATATATTTTTGTAGTCAGGGGGAAATACTATTTTATAGTAGTTATCTCTAGTTATCTCTAGATTGTTTAATCTTTCTTATATTGTATTTTCCAAAATGGTTTAAATAACCACTCTATTAGTAAGCTTTGCTGTGATTAAAAAAAAAGGTACCTCATATTATTAGTGGCTTACAAAATAAAGGTTTAGTTCTCACTTAGGCTACTTGTTGGTATTGGGTCTGCAGTGACTCTCCACCCAATTCCAGACTTCAGATTAGCTGTGGTTCTTCTTGGATCTTCTTCAGAGTTCCAGATTGGGGTCAATCCCTATTTGAGACACGCTATTCTCATGAGGAAAAGAGCAGAACAGGCAGAGCATACAATGCCTCTTACAGTTTCTGGTCAAAACTAGTACAGTGTTGCTTCTACTCACATCCCATTGGTCCACGTGAGTCACGTGGATAAGCCTGACAATGAGGTAGTGAAGTAAACACTGCTTCAGAGACTGCGCTCCAAATCACATGGCAATGGGAAGGAATGGATAATTCACTTTCGTGAAGGGAGCAAATATGTGGGAACAGTAAAAGAGTCCACCAGGGTCTGCCCCACTCATCACAAACACTCATTTCCTGCCCAAAGGCAAAACACTCTCACTGCTTTTCAAGAAAAACATCCTAAGAGCAGCTTATTCAGCTTGTTTCCTGCATGTATACATCATTTTAGGATCTGAATAGTTGCATCCTCTTAAATTTAGGCTGATAGTTCTTTTAACAGTACATCTCTCTTGGGGTGCCTGGGTGGCTCAGTTAAATGTCCAACTTTGGCTCAGGTCATGGTCTCATGGTCTGTGAGTACAAGTCCCACATCAGGCTCTGTGCTGACAGCTCAGAGTGAGGAGCCTGCTTTGGATTCCGTCTCCCTCTCTCTCTCTGCCCCTCCCCCACTCACATTCTGTCTCTCTCTCTTTCTCTCTCAAAAAACAGATAAACGTTAAAAAAAAAAAGCAAACAAAAAAACAAAACAGTACATCTCTCAAAAGCTTAGCAGGCAATTCTCCTAGATATTTACCTAACAGAAAAAAAAGAACAAATGTCCACAAAAATATCTGTAGAACTATGTTCACAGAAGCCTTATTCATAATAGCTAAATACTGAAAACTACTCAAATGTCCAACAAGAACAAAATAGTTAGAAAATTACAGCAACATGAATGAATCTCAAAATGATTATATATATATTTTTTTAATTTTTTTGAACATTTATTTATTTTTGAGACAGAGAGAGAGCATGAACAGGGGAGGGTCAGAGAAAGAGGGAGACACAGAATCTGAAACAGGCTCCAGGTTCTGAGCTGTCAGCACAGAGCCCGACGCAGGGCTCGAACCCACGGACCGCGAGATCGTGACCTGAGCCGAAGCCGGACACTTAACCGACTGAGCCACCCAGGCGCCCCAAAATGATTATATTTTTAAAGGATAAAATGCTAAGTGAAAGAATCCAGACACAAAAGCACACATGTTGTATGATTCCACTTACATGAAATTCTACAACATGCAAAACTAATTAATCAATATTGATAAGTATCCGAAGGGTGGTTGTCTTGGGGGGGTACAGGGAAAATCTACTGGAAGGGATACAAAGAAGCTTTCTGGGATAACGGAAATGTTCTGTATCTTGTTAATTGGACTAAGATGTCAAAACTCATTTAATAAAATACCTAAGATTCTGGGCATTTTTTTTTTTTTTAACGTTTATTTATTTTTGAGACAGGGAAAGACAGCATGAATGGGGGAGGGTCAGAGAGAGAGGGAGACACAGAATCTGAAACAGGCTCCAGGCTCCGAGCTGTCAGCACAGAGCCCGATGCGGGGCTCGAACTCACGGACAGTGAGATCATGACCTGAGCCGAAGTCGGATGCCCAACCGACTGAGCCACCCAGGCGCCCCTCTGGGCATTTTTCAATATGTTAACTATACAGCTATACCTCAGTGCAGTTCCAGACCACTACAATAAAGTGAATACTGTCATAAAGTGAATCAAATTAATTTTTTTGGTTTCCCAGTATATATAAAAGTTATGTTTACACTATACTGTAGCCTATTACGTGTGCGATAACATTACATCTATAAAAACAACATACCTATCTTAACTAACGCTAAAATAAGCTAACCATCGCCTGAGCTGTCAATGAGTCACAATCACTGATCACAGATCACCACAAGAAATACAATGATAATACACTGCAAGAATTACCAAAATGTGACACAGAGACATAAAGTTAGCAAATGGTGTTGGAAAAATGGAGCCAATAGACTTGCTTGCCACTAACCTTCAATTCATTAAAAAAACAAAAAAACAGGGGCGCCTGGGGGGTTCGGTCGGTTAAGCCTCCAACTTCGGCTCAGGTCATGATCTCAGGTTTGTGGGTTCGAGCCCCGCATCGGGCTCTGTGCTGACAGCTCAGAGCCTGGACCCTGCTTTAGATTCTGTGTCTCCCTCTCTCTCTCTGCTCCTCTCACGCTCTATCTCTCAAAAATAAATAAACATTTAAAAACAAAAAAACAAAACAGAAAAAAAAAAGATATCTGCAAAGTACAACATGAAGCACAATTAAAGGCGGTATGCCTGTACCTTAATTTTTAACAGTTAAATCACTTATTTTTGCAAAGAAAAAAACAATTTTGTTAGCTTTTTACCTACTTGATTCTATTCAGTTCCATGTTCCAACAACTACACAGTAGTCCCCCTCCCCACTGTCTGTGGGGGATATATTCCAAGATCCTTAGCAGATGCCTCAAACTGAATTCTAGTAGTGAACCCTAGATATGCTATGTTTTTTCCTATACATACACACCTAGGATAAAGTTCAATTTATTAATTAGACACAGTAAGAGATTAACAATAATAGCTAATAATAAAATACAACTATAACAATATGCTGTAATAAAAGTTATGTGAACATGGTCTCTCTCTTAAAATATCTTATTGTACTGTACTCACTTTACTTCTTGTGATGATAGGAGATGATAAAATTCCCATGTGATGAGATGAAGTGAGAAGAATGACAAGGCATTGTGAGTGTGACATAGCATTACACTGCTAACAGTACATACTTTGACAATACGTCAGAAAGCAGATCATCTGCTTCCAAACTCTGATTGACCAGATAACTGAATCCATGGAAACTGAAACTACTGGATAAGGTGGGGGACTACTGTAAACACAATTTTATTTCTAGATGAGTCTTGGGAAGGTTTAACTACATGTATTTGAGCTTTTGTAGAACCACACTCTATCTTACTTTATCCAACTGAAAGGATTTACTAGGAAATACCTTAATGCATTCATATATTTTAACAAACTATGTGCTGACAGCCATGCCCCTGATTTAGTCATTGCCCTGAGGATTTATCTTAATCAGCCTTTGTTACTCAAAGTATTTCTCAATTTTCTCGATTTTACTAGCTGAAATAGTTCTAACTCAACACTACAAGTCCCAGAAATTTTGGATTCTCTATTTTTCTCTTCCTTCCCGTTTGCAAATAGGCCAAATCTGTTTTAAATTCATCTTTCTTGTAATCAAATGCAGCTGATAACCAAGGCACTCTAGTAACATTCTGTTTTATAATCTTGTCACCTAAAATAATAAAAAAATTTAGTATTAAAATTGTAACTCTTCACAGGAAACAGATACAAATGTTTTGTCACTGCATAACATGGATTATTATTTTTCCAGCTTCCAAAAAATTTTCTTGCTGCTAGCCCCTAAACTAGTTCTGTAGATGACCCACTGCCTTTACCTTATTTGAGAAAAAATATATAAATGTGCCTTCGACTCTTTATGGGCAAGAAGCAATTTGAGAAGGCATTTCAGTCCCTAAGGATGGCATGTTCTCCAAAGCCATCTTCATATATGGTTCAGCAGGATAACAGAAAAGGAAGGACCTCTAGAGGGTGGACTCAAGGACCACACAGAATAATGAAGCTACTCCCAAGGTAAACAACTAGGGCCTAATCAAGAAACATCTCTACACCAGAGTAAGAAGACCTCATATTTATCTTGTAGGATTTCAAAACTGCTATGAACCAGTGGCTGATGTACGTCTCTCACTCTTCCTCTTTCTGAGGAAAGAAAAGTTAACATAGCATAGCAGCTCTACAATTACTTTGCCAAGAAAGGTCTGCTTGCAAGGTAAACTCTGCTGGAACCTGGGAACTTGGATTTCAGGAGGGTTATCACCATTCTCTCATGTTAGTTTACTGTACCTGACCTGTTTGTATAAACAATGTGGTTCATGCTCATTGCTTTCCTTCTGGGAATCTAGTTTGGGTATGTGGTAGGAAAAGGTATGGCGACCAGCTAACAGTAAAAACTGTGCAGGCGAGCCAGGGTGGCTCAGTCGGTTAAGTGTCCAACTTCAGCCCAGGTCACAATCTCACAGTCCGTGAGTTCAAGCCCTGCATCAGGCTCTGCTCTGACAGTGCAGAGCCTGCTTGGGATTCTCTCTCTCACTCTCTCTATGCCCCTCCCCTACTCGCACTCTATCTCAAAATAAATTAAAACACACACACACACACACACACACACACACACACACACACACACACACAAATTCTGTGCAGAGCCATTAATGAGCTTCCCTGGTAGACAAAACTTTACAAATGTCACAATTTGATGCTTGAAGGAGTTAGCACATCTTGTGTAACTCCATTAGGAAAGGAATCAGGGAAGCTTATGCCTAGATCTTACAGATTTTAGCCCACAGACCTTTTCCCTTTGCTGATTTTGTTTTGTACTGTTCACTGTAATAAATCACAGCTGTAAATATTCTGAGGCTGCAAGTCCTTCTAGCTCATCACCAAATGGGGGTGGCCTTGGAGACCCCTGACACAGAGCACAAAATTTATCTTTTTAATTCATGGGTCTCTGGACTAGAATGAATCATAGCTGGCCCTGAACAAGACCTTGGGCCTCAAGACTGATGCCATGACCGGGTAAGACTGAGTGTCTTCCTGGGTCAGAGAGGTAGTGAGAGTATTTTGTCTGACGGAGAAAAGCAAATATTTATGACTAAAAGGACAGAATGTGGTAGACTGTTATTATTATTCCCACTTATTTTGTCCTTTCTTATAGAAAGATTATTCATCTCTGCCCACTACCATGTGACTTGCAATGCATCCCTGTAGTCAGAGTATACTTCTCCATCTCATTGTCTGGATTAATTATGTGACTTATGTGACTTGCTTGGGTCAACAGAATGTGACTACAAGTAGCGGTGTGCCAGTTCAACAGAAACTTTAAGAGACACCGAATGATTCTGCCTGTTCTCCCGTTCTTTTCCTCTGCCATAAGAAAACCATATCCCAAATAGGGGCTGTTCCTTCAAGATACATGAAGCTAAACCAGCCAACCTGCAGCCACAACACGTAACATTAGTCAGAAATAAGTGTCTTTTGTAAGCCAGTGAGATTTAGGGCTTGTTCTACAACAAAACCTATGAAAGCTGACTGCCAACACCATACAATTAATCTCAAAATAGGCATAAACATTTAAAACATTAATATAAAATATACTACCTAATGTATAAAAAAACATTTTTATAGTAGCATGAAAACAAATTTATCTAACTTACGTTTTGGAGCTCTTTCAGGCATTGGAGTATCACGAATTTTCTCTTCTTTGGCAGATTCCTTATTTTCTGAAGACTTCAGCTTTCTTCTCTGGCGCAGTTCTACAGTTGGTCCTTAAAATATTTAAGAAGTTATTGCAACATGTGTATCAAGCTGTTCTAATCTGTAATCCAAACGAATTCACTTTTATTATAATAGGGCAATGAGTCACATAGAGATCTTTTAGTATCAAAGATAACTTTTTTCCACAATTATTTTAGCACTTCTTGAAAAACAATCTTTCATACAAAAAAAAAATTTAGGTTCTGTCTGCCATCTGTGCTTTCAGAGTCCTAGTGATAAATCAACAAGCTCTTCTCCTGAGATAATGTTATTTTCAAAATATCCCAAAATAAGTAAACTCCTTTCTAGAATGACTGGGGAACAAGGTGTTATTTAATACATTAGCATAATATTCTAGTTACCTGAGAATATCACATTCATCATTCAAGGATTAACCATTTTTTAAAATTTGAATATAATAAAATACATTGATCATAAAATTATACTTCATTTTTAAAATAATCCTGCAAGCTCTGCAGAATTTCACAGTGCTGTGGTATTGTCATTGTAATAGATTGTTTTATAGATTTAGGTATTAGAAATAGGCTGAACCTATAAATATCCCTGTATGTGGGAAGTTGTCAGAAAATTTCCCAATATTAGACTACCCCTTCTATGTCTGACAAAAAATGTAAAGCAGAAAGTACCTCCAAACTAGTAAACTAAATTCCAAATGAAACAAGAATTTACTATATTCAACCTAACTACGTTTCCTTCCTAGAATTAATTATCTTATAGAGTCGACTATGACTGTCGTGTAGGTGCAGACTGTCCTCCCAACCTTATAAGATGGTTCAAGAATTTATTTCCTTCTTAACGGAGCAGAGGAGAGTTTTCTTTTCTCTTAGGAATGACTTTAGGCTATGAAATGTGAGCCTAAAAAGACAAGTCACAAAAGGAAAATGAATCAGCTACTGTTGATCAGATGAAGGGCTCTACCTTTACAGTGGAGGGGCACCAGGTTGGCTCAGTCGGAGGAGCACGTGACTCCTGATCTTGGGGTCATGAGTTTGAACACCATGTGGGGTGCAGATATTACTTAAATAAATAAAACTTTTAAAAATTCCTTTAAAAAAATCCTCTAGCTTTACTGTGGAAAATGAAAAAACAAATACACATTTTCTTAATTTATTTTTTTCTAAATGTCTATACCCAAATGGTGCTTGAACTCATGCCCCTGAGAAACAGAGCTGCATGCTCTTCCAACTGAGTCAGCCAGGTGGCCCTATTGGTTTCTGCTCAGATCATGATGTTCATGGTTCATGCTGACAGCACGGAGCCTGCTTGGGATTCTCCCTCTCTCCCTCTCTCTCAAAATAAATTAAATAAACTAAAAAAAGAATTTGTCTTCCCCTGCTCTGTGATAAAAGAAAAGTTAAAAGCACCCAACAAAGGGCACCTGGGTGGCTCAGTCGGTTAAGCTCTCCCCCACTTGTGCTGTCTCTGTCTCAAAAACATTAGGAACACCTGGGTGGCTCAGTCAAGCATAAAACTTTTCTTAAATTCTTAAAACATTTATTCACTTTTGAAAGACAGAGACACAGTGTGAGCAGGGGAGGGGCAGAGACAGAGGGAGACACAGAATCCGAAGCAGGCTCCAGGCTCTGAGCTGTCAGCACAGAGCCCGACGTGGGGCTCAAACCCACAAATCGTGAGATCATGACCTGAGCCGAAGTCAGGCGCTTAACCGAGTGAGCCACCCAGGTGCCCCAAGCATAGAACTCTTGATCTCAGCTCAGCCCATGATCTCATGAACCATGAGCTCTTTGGTCACGGCACAGAGCCTGCTTAAGATTTTTTCCCTCTCTCTCTGCCCTTACATGCACTCTCTCTCAAAATAAACAAATACATATTTTTTTTAAAGTCAAACTAAACGAAAATGATAACATAAAGGGGCACTTAAGTTGGTTAAGTACCCAACTCAGGCTCAGATTACAATCTCACAGGGAGTTCGAGCCCTGCATCCAGCGTTGTGCTGACAGTGCAATGCAGAGCCTGCCTGGGGTTCTCTCTCGCTCCCTCTCTGTCGGCCCCTCCCCCATGGTTCGTGCACACACTCTCTCTCTCAAAATAAGTAAATAAACTTAAAAAATAAAACGAAAATGACAACATAGCCACAAAAATAACCCAATATTTCAGTCTCTGGTCCAGCAACCTTCACATGAGATAGTGAGCAGAGCTACAAATAGGCCAGCAAATGTCCATCCAAACTATTCCACATGAACTGCTGTATTCAAAGTTGTCACTTGTTTGTTCTAACATTTCTTTCAGGAAGCCTTAAGTATGAACAACCTGAGGCTCTACTGCATCAAGAAAGACATTTTTCATAAGATGAGATTCTCAAAATCATGTACTTGGAGTAACAGTGGGACAATGAAAAGGATCCAAGTGAATGTGAATGATAACAAAAAAGGGATCTAGGGAAGATATGGATACAAGTAAAATACACCATGTAGACTAATTTTAAGATAATATGTATTTTGAAAAAATTTAGAGGGCCAAATAAACGTAAGGCACACAAAATAATGCCTAGCACACAGACATGTTTGCTATAAATATCATTACTAGCATTATTTTAATAAATAAGAATATAATTATTTATTGCTGACTATTATATCCCAGCACCTAACATAGTAGGCACCCAAATGTTTACAGAATTGAAAATTTTGTTGAATGAAACTATATTTTAAGAAAACTTCAATCCATTAATTGTTCCATTTAACATGTATTTGCTTACCTGTAATTCTACAATGAAAAATCATTTTTCCTTTTTTATCCCATGAGTAAATTTTACAGAATAGTGTGGTATTGATTTAATTAAGTGTAACTATAATATCCTAAAGCAATTTCTCATTTTGCATGATGCAAACTATTAAAGACTTTAAGTATTGCAGTACTTTTTTCCTGCTTTAGATTAAGCATGAAAGGGCTCATGGAAACATACAAGCTAGCTTATCAACCTACTCCACAGATTTGCAAGTAGTCAGAAAAGGAAAAAAAAATCAAGAAATGTTTTAAACTACTGCAACCAAAAATAAAACCAAGGTAACAAATGGAATTACTTATCCCTTATCAACTACAAACAGCACTGGTTTTGAAGTTGTATATTAGGAAGAGTGTCTTAAATTTAGATCAGCTTTAACACTCTGAAACCTCAAAAAAGAGGAGGCAGATAATGAAGTCAGTGTGAGCATAGACAGAGACAAGGCAGAAAGCCAAAGAGCAATAAACAATTTTTTAAATATCACTTTCCACCGAATTCTTGAAATTCCCTCCTTGCACTCTTGGTTCAATAAAGGTTTAAATCTAAATGAGATCACATTCACAACCGCACTCAAGGAAGTAAAAAGTCATGTTTCCCACCAGGATGCAAAATCTAACCGCTCAGTCAAGGGACACCATCAAATAGATCTCACGGGTATTATGAAGTTGTTATGCCATGAATGCGTCCTGTGATATCTATCACTAGCTGATCAATTCCTCCAACTCCCCAATTATCTCTCATACTTATCATTTTAAATATCACTGAAGAGCTTAATTTTCTTAACATTGGCCCTGTGGGGGCATGGAAAGCTTTCTCCGGCCCACCCACTTTCACCCTCAAAGCACTCGTGGCTTCCTAATCCTCCCAAAATACTTACACCCTTCAGCCTTTACCACCTCCCCCTAACCTGTAAGTGACCAGGCCTTCTTCAGTTTCCCCTCACCAACCCCCGCCTCTTTCTACACCCTAGGCGTGCGGCTCCTCTCGCCCTGTGACTTCATATTTATCAGCGTCCACAGACCTCTGAAGAGGGCACTCAGAATGAGGGGCATTTGTTTAAACACTCTCACTTTCAAATATGCACTCAGTGCCCAAGCCTCCATCTTCTAAACCAAACTATGCTCCCCACCCCATTAATTATCTACTAGTGGCCTCCCCTCTCAAGCACTCCTCCCACCCCCAGCTTTTTCTCTACCAGCCCGATTCCCAACTTTAAGCTCCACCTTTGCTTCCCACTGAGGCGGACAAAACTTCAGGCCACTCACTTCGCTCCCAAATGTCCCCGCGCCGCCGCCACCCCGCTTCTTCCCGCCCCCCACCCCGCGCGGCCGCGGCCACTGACCGCCCGCAGCCCAGGCCTCTGGGCCCCTCGCGCCCCCGCCCCTCTTTCCCGCGACCACGAGCGACAGTTGGCGCGCTGGACCCCGGGGCCGTCACCTTCTTCCTCCGCCATCGTCTCCGCGGAGGTCCGGGCGCCCCTCAGGCTCCCGCGCGGCCCGGAGTCGCCGGTCCTCAGCGTCGCCGAGCCCCTCGGCAGCCCCAGGACAGCTCCCGGCCGCCGCGCCCCCACTTCCTGACCCGCCCCCCTCCGGTGTCGCCGCCAACCGCGTCTCCCCGGGCTGCCCGGGAACCAGAGAGCCGAGAGCGAAGGGCAGCCGGAGCGTTTTGCGGGCGTGCCTGGGCCTGCGCGGGCAGGAAGGGGAGTCGCCGCGGGTGGCACCGCCCACAGCCCTCGCTCCGGGCCCGCTCGAGCAGTTTGCCGAAGCCCCTCCCTTCGCCCGCCCCTTCCGAAAGGTGGGAGCGCAGGGGGCTGGCCGAGGCTTTTGTCTTCCGACTCAGTCGGAGAATAGCGTCGGCCACATCTTCCAGATCCGAACCCCGTCCGCGCCCCATTTTACAGAGAGGAAGCTGAGGCCCCCGAGATGGACTGGAGGCCATCTGGAAGCCAGGGCTCCGAACTCCTCTCGGTACCTGCGTGCCGGGTGATTTCAGGCAGCGGTAAAACGCTCTGGATGGCGCTTCGGTGTAGTAGGCCACGTGCTCATTACAAGAAAGCTTGTGCTTGGAACTTTGTTTTTAACTCCCCAAACTGGTTGGACAAATGCATTTGCGTTTCAGGATATTTAAAGAAACAGTAATACGATGGTCAGTGGGAGGAGCGGATACATTCAGATATTCCACAGCAGCCGAACATAGTTTTAACTTGTTACGCTGTTTATATCTTTGCTTGTATTACGGCTGGCATTCTCCAACAAATGCCAGGAACTTTCCCCCAACAATACCCAGAAGTAGATTTAGATGAGAAAATGCTCATTTTAGAGCGAGAGAAAGAAGCACAAGAACTCGCTGAAGTCATGGGGTAATTATGAACATCCCATTTATAGCAGGCATGAAGATTCGCCTAAGAGCGCCTTTGTCAAGTTAGGATATTTGGAGAGAAGCTATCGTTTTTCAGTGCTGTGCAAAAACGGTTCCAAGAACTCTTTTTATGGCTTTGGTTGCCTATACATAAGTCTTGCCCTTAAACAACACTGGACCAGGAGTTAGAAACGCGGTGGAGGTTGCCAGTGGACCAGAAAAGACCCAGATCAAAGGACAGAGAACAAAATGTATGGTCCTTGAAAACTTGAAGCTATGGCAGGGCCCATGCCATGGACAGCAGATACCAGAGCGCTCTCCTTATTAGATGAGCTTCATTGCAAGAGTTCCATCTCATGGAAAAACAGTTTTTCTGAGAGTCTTGAGGTGATGATGACCATTCTTCCTATAGTTCCTTCATAATCATCTCAAGGTGACTGATGGGCTTAATTACAAATGTGCCTGCTCTAAACAGTAGTGGATAGAAAGGAAAAACAGCTTCTTAAAATGAAATGAAAATATGAAAGAACAAAGATCATTATTCAATCTTTAGATAGATAACCAGTGGAATCATGATTGTGTTTGTTTCCTAGTAGAAACATTGTTCTTCCCTTGAACCCTAAAACCTCCACATAAGGATAATGAGAATGGAGCATTCTATTTCCCCTCCATCTCTCATTTTGCTTTGAGAGAAATGGACCATTTTGTATTCAAAATATATACATAATCTGAAAAGATAGAACCCAAACTGCTCAAGATATTGCCTTGCAGTAGGCATTATATCTGAGTTTTCAGAAGGCCAATCCATTATTCTCTAATACCAGCTGCTTCCAGATGGCAATGGGCATGGGTATGGATGCATAGTCAAAAGATCACTTCGAGTTCAAGCCCCGCATCAGCCTGCTTAGGATTCTCTCTCTCTCTCTCTCTCTCTCTCTCTCTCTCTCTCTCTGTCTCTCCCCCCTGCCACCTCCTCTGTCTCTCTGCCCCTCCCCTGCTCATGAGCACACTCTCTCCCTCTTTTTCAAAATAAATGAACTTAAAAAAAAAAAAGCCCCCAAGAACTTAGCTACTTGAAATCAGATACAGGCAAAGTCTATTTCATCAACATTCTTCTGTCAAATGCTTCATCTTATTATTAGGAACAGAACAGAAATAGAAAATCCTTGTGTAAGTTCAGCTTTTCCTCTCCTAAAGATACGGAATTTTGTTTTTATTATATAATAAAGTCTCAACTGCACATTGGTTAACAACATGTTTATATTATTCTCAAACACCATCTCCTTTGTGACCTCTTAACCAAATGGGATCAATTCATTTTTGAAACAGGTAGCACCCTGACCACAGTTATATTCTGGCTTGTATTTTGGTCATGTTTGATCCCCATACTTTCAACTCTTTGAAAACACTTTGTAGACAAATATTTTGGGAATTGACTTAAAAGTTGTTGATAATAGCAAGTATTAGCTGTGGGTGTGACTTAGAAGACCAACATAAATTGTGTATTCTACACTATCCATGAGAACTATCTCTTGATTTGAAGCTGTTTTGTTCACTAGTTCTGATTGTGATTTTGGATTAGTGTGAAATTTTACCCCCTGTACCTCTTCATTAAAAGGGAGTCAGGGTTGAGGTGCCTGTGTGGCTCAGTTGGTTAAGCATCTGACTTCGGTTCAGGTCATGATCTCGCAGTTCATGAGTTCAAGCCCCGCATCGGGCTCTGTGCTGACAGCTCAGAGCCTGGAGCCTGCTTCGGATTCTGTGTCTCCCTCTTTCTGTGCTGCTCCCTTGTTTGTGCCCTGTCTCTGTCTCTCTCTCTCTCTCTCTGTCTCTCAAAAATAAACATTAAAAAAAGTTTTTTTAAAAGGAAAGGGAATCAGGGTTACTCCTCAGTTGTTTCTCACAGAGGCCTCACTTATTCCTCATTGTTTGAAGCTGTGCTTCCATGCCTCCTGAATACATTTTCTCTTTTGTCAGTCATTGTAAGGATTTGCTGTCTTCCTCTTCCACTGATCAGGAGGGCTACAATCATGCAAACCAACAGAGTCAAACTGTGAACGCTATAGTCCTCCCAAGGGAGATACATTAAACAATCTATATTACATTTAAATATTTTTTGTGGCACCTGGGTGGCTCAGTAGGTTCAGCATCCGACTTTCAATTTCAGCACAGTTCATGATCTCAGGGTTGTGGGATTGAGCCCTGTGTCGAGTCCTGTGTTGAGCCCTACATCAGGCCCTGTGCTGACCACGGAACCTGCTTGGGATTCTCTCTTTCCCTCTGCCCCTCTCCCACACTCATGTGCATACTCTTGCTCTCCCGAAAATAAAATAAGTAAATAAATATATTATATTTTCAAAATTTTATTTATTTTGAGAGAGAGAGAGAGAGAGGGAATAAGTAGGGGAGGGGCAGAGAGAGAGAGAATCCCAAGCAAGCATTGCACTGTCAGCGCAGAACCCTATGTGGAGCTCCAACTCACAAACCATGGGATCATGGCCTGAGCTGGAACCAACAGCTGGCTGCCTAACTGACTGAGCCTCCCAGGTGTTCCAAAGTAAGTAAATATTTTTTAACTAGATATCTTAGGACATTTTCTAAACTTCAGTTTTTTCTAGTGTTAAAACTCCTCTAGAAAGAGATTTTTGACCAAATTGGTCATATGAAAGAATACTCATAAATTAAAGCAAAACATTATTGGCATTTAGTGGTCTATTACTGAAGATTTCCCCAGCAAACTTCTCTTTTGGTAGACACAGTTTGCTGACTTTGTACCAAGATCCATTCCTCTTTTCTTTCAGATAGTATGCTCTCTAAATATTTGTGAAATTGAATTATATATTAAAGGCGCCAGATAAAATGCAGAACACTTTTGTATAACTATGTCTCATGTATTATTTGGGCCATATTTAATAAAAATTATCTATTTATTTGAAATTCCCATTTAATTATCTGATTTTTTTTTTTATTCAGTTTGACTTGGTGTTTTGTTTGTTTCCACTAATTCCAGTAGCCCTATTTACATGGATTGAGACGGCCCCATTTGAAGCCATCTAGCATTGACTGCTTTCAGGCCTCTGGGAACGTGTAATTAACAGATTAAATTCTTTCTTATGATAGAGGGAAGGCAGTTAGATAGCAGGTGGACTCTGAGTACCTCAATTGAACTAATTCAGAAAAAAAAAAAAAAAAGAAAAATCTGTCATTTCTAAAGTCCCAGCACATGAAGTTGCTCTGCTGTTTTGCCATCCTGGCTCAGGCCAGACCTGGATGGGCCTAGTCCAGTCCTGCAGCTACCACTGAACTACTTCTCAAACAGCCAGTGCGGATGATTTACCAGGCATCTCAAGACCTGCTCTGCTGGGCACTAATCACACTTCCAAATTATACGTATCTTAAATCGAAAAGAGCACAATGATTTTGTGGGGGAAACTGTTTCCCTTCAAAAATATGACTCAGTTGGGGCACCCGAGTGGCTCAGTCAGTTAAGCAGCCGACTCTTGGTTTCGGCTCGGGTCATGGGCTCCCGGATTCATGGGTTCGAGCCCCGCATCGGGCTCTGCGCTACCAGTGCAGAGCCTGCTTGGGATTCTCTCTCTCTCCCCCTCTCTCTGCCCCTCCCCCACTCTTACTGTCTCTGTCTCTCTGAAAATAAATGAATAAACTTAAATTTAAAAAAACAACAAAATTATGACTTAGCAACATAACAATTCATGTGTAATAGAGAAATTGCCAAAACATTTATTTATTTTTTTAATTTGTTAAATGTTTGCTTATTTTGGAGTGAGAGAGACAGAGACAGAGCATGAGTGGGGGAGGGGCAAAGAGAGAGGGAGACCTAGAATCCGAAGTAGGCTCCAGGCTCTGAGCTGTCAGCACAGAGCCCGATGCGATGCGGGGCTCATTGAACTCACCAGAACCGTGAGATCATGAACTGAGCCGAAGTCGGACGCTTAACCAACTGAGCCACCGAGGTGACCCTATATTTTTAAGTACCGTGAAGAAATCAATTATGACATGATTTAAATACAAATATATTTTTAAAATCCTATTGGAATCCTGAATAAACACTCTGGCTGAGAATAGGACTCTGAAGATCCAGTAGCACTATATGTCCATAGATGGCAGACGCAGCCGAAAACGTCATGTTTAGGTAAATTTTAAACAAAACTCACTTTGGATGTGTACTTTGGATGTGTACAATGTACAAAGTGACTCTCTGAATTTGTACTTCAAAATAAAAAGCATACCATTAATAACTGCATTAATACTGACGTCTAAACATTTTTAATGATGCTAAAGAAAAACAACTTTTAGGGGCGCCTGAGTGGCGCAGTCGGTTAAGCGTCCGACTTCAGCCAGGTCACGATCTCGCGGTCCGTGAGTTCGAGCCCCGCATCAGGCTCTGGGCTGATGGCTCGGAGCCTGGAGCCTGTTTCCGATTCTGTGTCTCCCTCTCTCTCTGCCCCTCCCCCGTTCATGCTCTGTCTCTCTCTGTCCCAAAAATAAATAAAAAAACGTTGAAAAAAAAATTAAAAAAAAAAAAAGAAAAACAATTTTTACTGTTTTGCAACATTTTATTTTTTTAATGTTTACTTATTTTTGAGAGAGAGAGAGAGTGTGTGTGTGTGTGTGTGTGAACAGGGGACGGGCAGAGAGAGGGGGGACAGAGGATCCAAAGCAGGCTCCATGCCGACAGCAGAGAGTACTCGAACCCACAAACTGTGGGACCTGAGCCGAAGTCAGATGCTTACCTGACTGAGCCACCAGGTGCCGCTGTTTAGCAACACTTCAATTTATAAAAATTCTTAAAACTGTATAGAATTACTTTTTTTAAAAAAGAATCACATTAGTTTTCCTCTTTAGGAATGAACATAAACTTTTTAATTCAACAGTTATTGTGTACATATTTCAAAACTGGCTAGTCACTAACGATACACTGGGAAGATACACACTGCCTCGATGAAAGTTACAATTTAGGCAGTTGATCTCAGTGAATCAGAAAAGACCTCCCTGAGAAAAATATTTCTGAGTAGCAGTTAGTGAAAAGAGGAATAACAGAGGGGGGAAAAAGGTATTTCAGACAAAACCCACAAAAAGCTAGAAAAAACAACAAAATGTAGCACACGAGGGGAAGAGTGCCCTGAAAAAAAAAAGGCTCAAGAAGTAGCAGGAGGCATCCCATGCAATACCATGCAGTCACACATGTGTCGATTTTTTCCAATAGCAAATGGGAACATTTAATCAAAAGATTTTAACGGGGCACCTGGATGGCTCGGTTGGTTTTTTCTTGGTTAAAGACTCTGGGTTTTGGCTCAGGTCATGGTCTCATGGTTTGTGAGTTCGAGCCCCGTGTTGGGCTCCACACTGTCAGTGTGGAGCCTGCTTGGAATTTTCTCTCTTTCCCTCTGTCTCTGCTGCTCCCCTGCTCATGCTCTCTCTCTCTCTCTCGCTCTCTCTCTCTCTCTTAAAATAAATAAATAAACTTAAAAAATTATTTATTAAAAAAAGATTTTAGGAATATATAATCATTGTGTGTTGTCACACACATACAAAAAATAAAGATGCCAGGAGGAACCTGTTGGAGGCAACGGATGTTTGTGACATCAGTTGTGGTGAGTGTGTACTTAATTCCAAACTCATCCAAGTTGTGTACATTAAATATGTACAGCTCTTGTATCTCAATCATACCTCGATAAGTGCTTTTCTAAGGAACATGTAATCAGATCTGTGTTTATTTATTTTTAATGTTGATTTTTGAGAGATAGAGCATGAGAGGGGGAGGGGCAGAGATAGAGGGACACACAGAATGTGAAGCAGGCTCCAGGCTCTGAGCTGTCAGCACAGAGCCCGATGCGGGGCTCGAACTCACAAAGAGAGATCATGACCTGAGCTGCAGCTGAACACTTAACTGAGCCATGCAGGTGCCCCAGATCTGTGTTAATTTAAAAGGTGTTTTTTTTTTTTTTAAAAACATTCTGCCAAGAGAGGAAAGCAGAATTTGATGCAAGGACTCCAGTATTGAGGCAAAAACACGTGAAAGAGGAAGTTAAAGAATGACTTTTTTTTTTTTAACGTTTATTTATTTTTGAGACAGAGAGAGACAGAGCATGAACGGGGGAGGGTCAGAGAGAGAGGGAAACACAGAATCTAAAACAGGCTCCAGGCTCTGAGCAGTCAGCACAGAGCCCGACGCGGGGCTCAAACTCACGGACTGCTAGATCATGACCTGAGCCGAATCGGCCGCTTAACCGACTGACCACCCAGGCGCCCCAAGAAGGACTTTCTTAACTTTAACATTTGGTGGTACAATGCATGGTTTCCTGAAGTAAAAAGAATACAAGGAGTATAACCATAATGCAAGAGTACAAGCAGGTTTTTGGTCATAGATAAGTTCTATTTTAAGCATGTTGAATTTGAATTGCCAGGGGAGATGTCCAAATGGAAATGTCCATTATAGTGTTGAGTATAGAAGTCTGTGGCACACCTGTGTGTGTGTGGAAGAAAATGAGTTTGCTCAGAGAATGAATGGGTGGAAAAGGTAGCTGAGGAAGGAACCATGAAAAACACCTCCAGGTAGGGAAGGATGAATCACAAGGGAGGCCAGAAGCAGAGCAAGCCAAGAATTTCACATTGATTTTCTTTTTTTTCCCCTACTGTTGTCCCTGAGGGGGTGCACCGTTCCTGGAAGTACTGCAGTAGCAAGTCGATGGGTGGAGTGGACGGAGCAAGCTGTTATTCCATCTCCCACTCCAAAACCCCATTTAATATATGGTCCTCCGATATAGGACATGCCAGATATTAAACTGATGCAAACAGATACTACATTCGATCTTAGCCAAAAGGCCGAGAAGCAATTCATATTTTTTAAAGATTATTTAAGTAGTCTCCTCCACACCCAACGTGGCGCTCAAACTCACAACTCTGAAATCAAGAGTTGCGTGTTCCACTGACTGAGCCGGCCAGGAACTCCTACATTGATGTTTTTTTTGTTTTTGTTTTTTTAATTTTTTTTTTTTAACGTTTATTTATGTTTGAGACAGAGAGAGAGACAGAGCATGAACGGGGGAGGGTCAGAGAGAGGGAGACACAGAATCTGAAACAGGCTCCAGGCTCTGAGCTGTCAGCACAGAGCCCGATGCGGGGCTCGAACTCACGGACCGCGAGATCATGACCTGAGCCAAAGTCGGCCGCTCAACCGACTGAGCCACCCAGGCGCCCCGATGTTTTATAATTTTTAAAAATTTTTTTGTTTTTTAGTTAAAAAAATTTTTTTAGTGTTTATTTTTGAGACACAGAGAGACAGAGCGTGAACAGGGGGAGGGTCAGAGAGAGAGGGAGACACAGAATCTGAAACAGGCTCCAGGGTCTGAGCTGCCGGCACAGAGCCCGACGTGGGGCTCAAACTCACGGACCGTGAGATTATCACCTGAGCCAAAGTCAGACGCTTAACCGGCTGAGCCACCCAGGCGCCCCTGTTTTTTATTTTAGAGAGGGGAGGACACGTGAGGAGGGGAGGGAGGGCAGAAAGAAGAGAGAGAGAGAGAGAGAGAGAGAGAGAGAGAGAAATCTCAAGCAAGTTCCATGCTCAGCAAGGAGCCCAATGCAGGGCTCAGTCCCAACCCTGGGATCATGACCTGCGCTGACATCAAGAGTTGGACACTCAACCGACTGAGCCACTCAGACGCCACTACATTGATTTTTTTTTTAATGTGTTGTTTGTGGTGTTTAATTCTTTTTTTTTTTTTTTAATGCTTATTTATTTTTGAGTAAGAGAAAGCATGAATGGGGAAAGGGCAGGGAGAGAGGGAGAGAGAATCCCAAGCAGGCTCTGCACTGCCAGCACAGAGCTGGATGCGGGGCTCGAACTCACAAACTGCGAGATCATGACCTGAGCCAAAACCAAGAGTAGGACACTTACCTGACTGAGCCACCCAGGTGCCCCTTAATTCTTTTTATTTTTTATGTTTGTTTATTTTTTTTTATTTAAAAAAAATTTTTTTTTAACATTTTACTTATTTTTGAGACAGGGAGAGACAGAGCATGAACGGGGGAGGGTCAGAGAGAGAGGGAGACACAGAATCTGAAACAGGCTCCAGGCTCTGAGCTGTCAGCACAGAGCCTGACGCGGGGCTCGAACTCAAGGACCGCGAGATCATGACCTGAGCCGAAGTCGGCCGCTTAACCGATTGAGGCACCCAGGCGCCCCAATGTTTGTTTATTTTTGAGAGAGAGAGTGTGTGTGAGCAGGACAGGGGCAGAGAAAGAAGGGGTAAAGTATCCAAAGTGGGCTCCGTTCGGACAGTAGCGAGTCCCATGTGGGGTTCAAACTCACAAACTGTGAGATCATGATCTGAGCCACAGTCAGGTGCTCAACTGACTAAGCCTCCCAGGTGCCTGGGTATTTAATTCTACTATCATACAGGTTTCAGTTATAAAACACTAGCTCAAACTCAAGTGTGCAACCAGCAGCTTTGTTACCATTTACATTCACTTTTAGAACAGCAACAATAGGCAGCTACGAATTCAGCTGCTGAATTAATGCATTGCTGGCAATAAAATAAAAAGGCAGACCAAAGGGGGTAAAAAGGTGGACCAAAGGAACATTACGAAGCCCTACTTTGTGACACTGTAAACAATGAACTGTGTTTGTGCAGTGCTAGGAAAAAGCCAAAGTGGATAAAGGAGCAACTATGAGAGTAGTAACCCTATCAACCAGTCTCCAAATCTCACTTAATTTTTCAGATCCCTTCCTTTACTTTCTGTGCAACCATGAAGTTTTTTTACTTGACCTATGCTTCAATTTCCTAGTCTATTAATAATAGTTGTACCTACTATAATAGGTTATTGTGAAGATTCATTTAACCAATATAATGCTTATTATCATTAACAAAATGTGTTCTCAGTGATTGTTTTGTTGTAGTTTATGGTATACTCTTCCAATATAATGAGTCCTAGCTTGGTTTTTGGCTTTAAATATCCCTCCACATTCCACATAATGGAATTGTGCTGAACCACATTGAAATAAAGACAAAAGTGAGGTCTAAGCTTGGGCAAGTCAAGTAGTTTGCTTCTGAACCTTTTTTCCTTAGGTTCACGCCTTGGGATCTTGGCTTTCACGAATTCGCAGTAAAAATGAAAAAAACCAGTTTTCTCCCTATGGCACCCATTTAGTGGTCTTACTTGCAAATTTCATCCCGGTGGCCTTCTGGTCTTGAGTGTAGATCATCTCCTGCCTAGTCTGTTTCCTTGTATTAGCACATAGACTATAACATGAATAGATCATAGATTAGATCCAACCTTGAACCAAAGACATCCATAAACAGATGTCTTCAGTTCAGTTCGTCTTCTACTCTTTTCATCAAGAACAGCACCTCCTACAGTGGCTCAATTTAAAAAAAAAATATTTAATGTTTATTTTTGAGAGAGAGACAAAGTGCGAGTGGGGAAGGGGCAGAGTGAGAGAGGGAGCAGGCCAGAGCAGGCCTGGAGTTCATAATTGTTGAAGCTGGCTAAAGGGTACAAAGTGTTCATCATTCTACTTTTGCAGGTTACCCACCCCTTCCAACCACTGCTGGGGAAAGCAGGGAAAGGAAGAGAAATTGTGTAATCAACTATGATCCTAAAAGATGAACCTTTAAGGTATTTTATATATTCTGGTCCTCTTTGCCCTCATCTTGTCTTCCTTCCCTTACTCAGTTCGACATCCTATTTTTCTTTTCTGCCATGCGAACGGCAGCTACACGTGGGACAATTTCAAGGAGGTAAAGACAAATAAGTTCAGCACAGGCAACTTTGTTTTTGAAGGCAGGGAATAGACTGGGCAATGTCAAATGCCTGCCAGAGATCATGAACATGGGTCAGAATCTCAGCTTGTCTAGAGAACTCTACCACCTCCTTACAGATGATGTCAGACACACCCAAAGGTGAAGTACAAACCTGAAAGCAACAGCTCCATTTTTGTAAATGATATTGGCAAGGACTGGGACTTTCCCACGTGAACTAAATTTCATTCGGTGAATGCTTAATAAGGGCTAATTGAGTGAATAGAAACGTGCTAAACAGAGGGAAACAGAGGCATACTTCCTGTCCACAAGGTTATAACCTAAATTCAGAACTGATACACTTGAGCTCTGTAACAAGATTATATATGTCAAGTGATACTGACAATATATACAGCTCTGAAGTAGCACCACTCAGGAAAGACTTGAAGAATGGATAGAATTTGATTTGAAGGGGTGCCCCGGTGGCTCAGTCAATTAAGAGTCTCCAATTTTGGCCCAGGTCATGATCTCATGATTCTTATGAGATGGAGCCCGAGATGGGCTCTGCGCCGATAGCAAGGATCCTGCTTGAGATTCTCTCTTCCCCTCCCCTGCTCTCACGTGTGCACACACATGCTCTCAAAATAAACGTTAAAAAAATTTTTTTAACGTTTATTTTTGAAGGAGAGAGAGAGAAAGTGAGAGTGTGAGTGGGGGAGGGGCAGAGAGCGAGAGGGAGACACAGAATCCGGAGCGGGCTCCAGGCTCTAAGTGGTCAGCACAGTGCATGACACAGGGCTTGAACTCACTAACTGTGAGATCATGACACCTGAGCCATCCAGGTGCCCCTAAGCATTTTTTTTTTAAGTTTATTTATTTAGAGAGAGAGAGTGCGAGCAAATCCTTATAGCAAACTTAGGGAAAAACCTTACCACCTCAGGAAAAGATGGCTTACCCACACCCTTTCCATGACCCTAACCGTTTCAGTAATAAAAAAGAACACACACTTTGAGATTAGACAGGCATGTTTTATTATCAAATGTAACAATTCTATGAAAACTCTCAGTAGTATTGTAGTTAAGTATTACTATCTTTAAGGCTTTCAGAGCTTTGGGCAGACAGCATCTTAAGGCATCAAGTATAAACAACTCTTTTTCTGATCCTAAGTGCCAGTTGTCACCAGTTTTCACACAAAAAGGCTTTCTGTTTTTTCTTTTTTCCTACTGCAGTTAAAGGGCCATTGCTGGTCAAGTGAAGAGGGAAGGTTTGGCTCTCCATTCAAGGTGTTAATCAAAGTAATGCAAAGTAAATAAAAAATAGCAGCCACATAAATCTGCATGGCATTGCATCCAAGCCAAGGACAATAGGAGGAACTTAAAGACACATGTGCACTTACTTAATCAAATCCTGTTTTCCTCTTTGGAGTTCCATGAGGCAGCAGTACTAGCTAGCTAGTGTCTAATATTGCACTTTTGTAGCATACACACAGCTAAACACATAGTGCTAAACGCTGACAGCATCAGTAACTGCTCTAACCGCTTCAGTGTTTACCTCTCAGTCCAGCATGCTGACTCTAATCCTATGCTTTTAAAAGTTTTAATTATTTGACAGGTAAGGCATTAGAGAGAAAGGTTTAAGGCTATATCTTAATATATACAAGCATTCACTTCAGTTAGTATATTGCTTTCTAGAATACACTGTTCAAATATTCTCATTTTGCGATATTAAAAACTATGGAATAGCTCTTATTAAAGTCCAAACCATCAGTAATGGGAAAAGTACAATATAAAATAATACATTTGAAGCCACAATGTTCAGTTACAGTTTAAACTAGAAATTACTAGCTACACATAGCTGCTTCATTTTTGGTTTTGCATTTTGGCCCCTAGTTCATTATTTACAACTGGTACCTGCTGAGAAAAAAGATGCAACTTTTAAGCCATGTATGTTTTGCAGTGGGTGTACAGTATCTTCTGATTTATCCCCAAGGTGTTTTAAAAATCATTTTCATTCGTTTTTAACTGTAAGACACCATGATGGCCAAGATAGTGGGAGAATAGTTTTATTCCTTAAGTTTGTGACTCAAGTATTCCAAGATCTTATTCTTGAATTACTTAGTAAGAGGGCACACTCGTGCAGAAGATAGGGAGATGGAGATAGAAAAATGGAAACACACAAATGAAGCTTCCACAACAGAGTTCCTGATGGAGACGGTAGACACTAGTATTTTTTGTCCAAGACTTAAAACTTAGGAAACACCTATGATGCCACGTTAGCTGGAAGTATTAGAGTCACTCAATTTCCAATTCACATTTTAAATGCCTATTTGCAATCAGCAAGGAGCCAGGCATGCTGCTTGCTAGAAGGATTTGGCTTCATTGGCTCAATTTTTTTCCTCTACCAAAAGATAGGGCACAGGCCCACGGTCCAATCACGTTTGCTGAAAATACTGCAGCCTGAGTGTAGACAAACTTCCCCTGAAGTTGCTAGAAGTGGACATATCTGACGGTTTCGGGATCACCATACATCTTTCAAACACTGAAAAAAACAACACAAGACAATAAAAGGAAATATTACAGTCTCTAAATTGTCAATTATTGGCAGCTATAATAAAACGATTTCGAATTACAAAAGGCCCCCCCCCCCAAAAAAAGCCTTAAGGGAGTCCACAATTTTATTTTACACATAGTTGGGATTCCTTTTTTCTTTTTCTTTTTTTTACATTTTTATTTACTTTTGAGACAGAGAGAGACAGAGCGTGAACGGGGGAGGGTCAGAGAGTGGGAGACACAGAATCCGAAGCAGGCTCCAGGCTCCGAGCTGTCAGCACAGAGCCTGACGCGGGGCTCGAACTCACGGACCGCGAGATCATGACCTGAGCCGAAGTTGGTTGCTTAACCGACTGAGCCACCCAGGTGCCCCCCCCCTTTTTTTTCCTTTTCTTTTTAATGTTTTATTTATTTTTGAGACAGAGACAGAGCATGAGCAGAGGAGGAGCAGAGAGAAAGGGAGATGAAGCTGTTATTTTACACATGGTTGGGATTTCTACAGCAAGTTCTCAAGGAGCAGTGTTGGCAGATGAAATTTATGTGGTAACTGGCATTCCCACAGCTCCCTCCCTTGTGTTACCATGTGTTGATGATGTGTATGTTTGCACCTCCATACTTTACTCAGCTCCTTTGTGGAGTGACTATTTCACAATGTCTATACATACAGACATTCCTCAGTCTGGGTCCTCAAGTTACAACAGCATTTTTTTGTTTTGTTGTGTTTTTAATTTTTATTTGGAAGAGAGAGAGAGAGAGAGAGAGAGAGAGAGAGAGATAGAGCGTGCGTGCACACATGCAAGCTGGAGAGAGGGACACAGGGAGAGAGAGAGAAACCACAAGCAGACTCTATGCTCAGCACAGAGCCTGACATGGGGCTCGATCCCATGACCCTGGGATCACAACCTGAGCTGAAATCAAGAGCTCAACTGACTGAGCCACTCAGGCACCCCATCATAGCAATTCTTCTGATATTAAGAGGCTTGATACCATTATTAAAACCATTAAGACAATTTTTGAAAATTAAAGTCTAGTATAAGTAATTTCAAATATGAAACAAAAATATTTGAGTCAATAAGAAGCAACGAGGCATGACATTACAGGAAACATCAACTCTTTCAGTGAACAGTTGATAGACAACCTTTATGTGCATTCATCTGCACAACCATCCTATAAAGATTACCATGCTATCCCCATCATACAGATGGAGAAACGGAGGCACAGAGCAGTTAAAGTAGTCATTGGCAGGTCCAGAATTTGAACACAAATTGGTTCTGTTATGCTATTTCACTTATACACCACACAAAAACATACATACATACATTTATTGTGTGAGAGAGAGAGGCGGAGAGAGGGGGAGAGAGAGAAAACAAAGCAGGCTGTGCACCATCAGCACAGAGCCTGACGCGGGACTCGAATTCACGAGCTGCAAGATCATGACCTGAGTAAAATCAAGAGTTGGTTGCCCGACTGACCGAGCCACCCAGGTGCCCCACCACACAAAAACTTTAAAGTGAAAACTTTTGGCATTGTGCATGCTTTCACAAGTAGATGAGAAACTGGACCGCAGATAGACATAAAAATGGTTCTTCAGAGTCCAGATCTGTTCATATGGCCAGTTTGAAATCATGGTCAAGGTTAGATTTGCTTTAATAATAGACTCTAAAATTGATACAAATTTAGAATCAGGTATTTATAAAACAGGGAAATACTTGTTAGAAATCATTCTTAAAATGTGGTTTACAAAGTGACTGTAATTTAGTACTTAGTGTAAAACACAGGACATGCAAGTTTCCCCTTGGTTACTAAGTACAAATAAAATCTCTATCAATGATCTACCAACACAGTTGTCCAAGATCTACTATATTCTTCTTTTGGCAATAGCATCTGAATTGTCCTTAAATAACTGACTGTCCCATGACCTAATCTTAAGCCCATAATGAAGCAACTTTACAACGGAGCCCAACAAGTGACACAGACATGGCCAATCAGAGCCCTGCATGTTCCTGGCCACAGTGCTTTCTGAAATGGACCTAAGCCAGGCCAAATAACCTCAATTCCTGGCCTGCTTCTGGATTTAAGATGGAAGGATGTAAGCCAAGAGTTGCTGGAGGTACCCTACAGAGACAGTTTGGAAAGAGCAAGCCCTTGGATCCAGTCAAGTCAGTCAAACATGGGCCTGTTATCAGTCAATAAATAAAACCTTTCCCATTCCCAGCTCATATTATCATTCTAATAAGAAACCAATGTAGACGCTGAAAATTATACCTTCATATTCTGTGAAAACGTAGAAAAGTCTGAAAAAAATGAAAAGTTTAGCTTTCTCAAGCCTGTTTTTTTTTTCAGCTTATTTTGAGAGAGAAAAGCAAGAAAGAGTGCACGTGCATATGGAAGGGGCAGACAGAGAATCCCAAGCAGGCTCTACACCCTCAGTGTGGAGCCTGATATGGGTCTCGAAGTCCCTGAGCTGAAGTCAGATGCTTGACTGAGCGACCCACTCACCTCTGAAGCCTGCTCCCCCCCTTTTTTTTTTTTTAGTGTTTATTCACTTTTAAGACACAGAACATGAGCAGGGGAGGGGCAGAGAGAGAGGGGGACACAGAATCCGAAGCAGGCTCTAGGCCCTGAGCTGTCAGCACAGAACCTGATTCGGAGCTCGAACTAACAAACCGTGACATCATGACCTGAGTGGAAGTCGGACGCTCAGCTGACTGAGCCACCCAGGTGCCCCTTGCTTTTTAATCCCAGTAGTATCCAATGGAACTTTAGTGTTTAGTAATCAAACTTTAGACTTCAAGCTGTTAACAAAAGACAAACCCCACAAAACCTTCAACTCCCCCTCAAAAAAACAAAAACCCCCAAAACAAACAAAAAACAACCAATGTTTCCTATTTTCCCTTAGCTGCAGAAAAAAGTAAAAGTACAAAGAAACTATTATGCAAAGACAATTTTGAAGTTACAACTGCAAATATTCACAAATCTCTTTCCTTTCCAGTAAGATCTGTGTTAAAAAATGTTTTATTTTGTACACGGACATTGAAAGTACCATGTACAAAGAAATCATTTAAGAAAACTGGATTTCACCAACTGGGGTTACATCTTATGGAATGAAGCTAAACCCCTTAAAAACCCGCAATTCTGATTAGTTGTAATATTTTATTTCCTTGTAGTAATTTTGACATCTCTTTTCTAAAAAAACTGTCATTTGTGAGATTTCTTTGTTAGGACAAAGAAATAGTTTCTTTTTCCTTATATAATAGGTAAGATAAAACCCATAACTCAGATTCTTTAATCAAAGAAAAATGTTTTGATAGCATTTTTGTCACTTAAATCACTAATCGGCATTTAGGTAGCTGTTGCTGCCCACTATTATAAATACTAGCTGAAAGAGAAAGAAAGTAAAATCTTGTTTCATTTTAAAATCTCATTTACCCAAGAAACATCTTGAATATTTTAGCCAGAAACTAAAATATTAGTCACTATATTGGTCCAAGCAAATAATTATATAATACAAAAGACATATCATTTTTTAAAAATTTAAATCGCAGTTAACATATAGTGTAATAATTTCAGAAATAGAATTTAGTGATTCATTAGTTACATACGACACCCAGTGCTCATCCCATCTCAAATCCTCCTTAATGCCCATCACCCATTTAGTCCATCCCCCACCTCCCACCCCGCCAGCAACTCTCAGTTTGTTCTCTGTATTTGAGTCTTTTATGGTTTATCTCCCTGTTTTTATATTATTTTTGTTTCCTTTCCTTTATGTTCATCTGTTTGTATCTTAAATTCATCATAGGAGTGAAATCATGTTTGTCGTTCTCTGACTTATTTTACTTAGCATAATACACTCTAGTTCCATCTGTGTTGTTGCAAATGGCCAGATTTCATTCTTTTTGATCACCGAGTAATATTCCAGTACACACACACACACACACACACACACACACACACACACACACACACAGAGCCCATCTTTTTTATCCATTCATCAGTCGATGGACATTTGAGCTCTTTCCATAATTTGGCTATTGTTGATAGTGCAAGACAGATAATTTTCGAACTACAAAGTAATCTAAACTATATACTTAAGAGGCCAGGTATAAAAGATACTCTCCAAATGAAAGCTGCATGGTTTTTGTTTGATTGTTGGGTATTCTTTTGTTTTTCCTTAAAACCTAGCTGTTGTGAAAATACCAGGCTTAACACATCACAAGAACTTCCAAAAATACCCAGTATAGACAAAAGTTCTCACAAAAAAGCAAAGGAAAATGTTAACACTTCATCTTGGACCTCCCTGCCTCTAGAACTGTGAGAAATTAGAGGTTTGTTATTTATAACACACCCAGTCCATGGAATTGTGTTACGGCAGCCAGAATGAACTAAGACATTCAGCAAATGATCAAGATTACACCGCCAGTAATGTTATGTAGGTAATAGCATCCCAGATATTATGTGATAGGATGCACACTTCACCTCCATGGTATTATTCTTTCCCAATACCCATTACCCCAGTATTATTGCCAAAAAAACATCTAACAAATTCAAAATCAAGGATAACCCACAAAATACCTCAAAAGCAGAATACCTCAAAACTGTCAAGGTCATGAAAAATAAGCAAAGACTGAGAAACTAACATGGACTAGAGGATACTAAGGAGACAGGCCAAATAACTGCAACATGGATTCATAGAGTGGATCATGGAACTAGATCATGGAAATGAAAAAGAACATTAATGGAAAAATTGGTGAAATCTGAACAATGTCTGGAGCATAGATAATAGTCATCAACATTGCTTCTGTATTGATTATAATCATATAAATAAAGTAGTTATTTGTCTATATGCATAACTTTATAGTTTGTAAAACTTGCATACGCTCATTAACCCACCTGATTCTTACCTAGAAAAGTTGAGTCACATATGAAGAAGTGATGTTATGTGCATTTTACAGAATAGGGAAATGTTACCTCTGAAGAACTGTCTCTCCATATGTATGCAAAATATGTTTATAGCTAAGCATTTGTTGACAAATTTATGAGCTGGTCCTGCCCCCCCCCCAACACACTAGGAGAGTTACACTTGGAGCTTATGGTGAGGGAGTTGGGGGTACAAACAAGAACTCTGGCCTTTTGAGGAGGCATTTTTTTCCAGACAGCCATCAAACCTCCTTCCCAAGAGGGCACCTTCAACAGCTTGTGAGCAGTCGTTGGGGATCTTTTATGATAAAAAAAAGAGGCACACCTAGAGTAATTCTTGGGTTAGCTGACAAATGTTGGCTATACAAGAAGGCAGAATACTTAAACTTCTTTATCAGACCTTATCATGGGCTTTGGCTACCTTTATCTGACTCCATAACCAGTAATGGCATCATGCTTTCAATAAATTTTTCAAGTACTGTTACTAGTTTCCTGTCATTGCTGTAAAAAATAATGTAATTTGATGACTTAAAACAGAAACTTCTCTCACATATCTGGCAGCCAGAAATCAAGGTGTCAGCCAGGATGTACATCCTCCAGAGGACCTAGGGAACAATTCTTTGCCTTCTCCACCTTTCAATGGTTGCAGGTGATCCCTGGCATATGTCTGTATTATTTAAATCTCTGCCTCTATGGTCATATTGCCTCCTCTTCTCCTGTGTCCATCTGGTCTCCTCCCCATTGCCCTTTTTTTTAAGTAGGCTCCATACCCAGTGTGAAAGCTTGAACTCATGACCCTGAGATCAAGAGTCATGTGCTCCACTGACTGTGCCGCCCAGGTGCCCCTATTTCTGCCTCTTTTATAATTGCATTAAGGGCCCACCCACATAATCCAGGATAAACTCCCCTCAAGATCCTTACTTTTTTTTTTTTTTGCCAGATGAGGTAATAGTCACAGGTTCCAGGGATTAGGATGTGGACATTTATTTGGGGCCACCATCCATCCCACTAGAAGTACTTACTCTGCCATGCTCTTATTTGCTTAGTAGAAAAGAGCACCAAGACTGAAACTCAAAGTGATGTATCTTTAGTCAGCTTGGTCATTAACTGTAGGACTCAGAAAGTTACCCAGCCTCTCTGGGTTTCATTTCCTCATCTGTCACATGGAGCCATGGGTACGTGCCCTGATGCCTCACGGTGCTGCAATGAGACTTAAATGGCACTGGAGATATAAAATTGCTTACAGAGCATAAGGCATTCTAGTGATATTTAAGAGACGACTAGTGATGATAAATTTGACTATTAATATAGATGATGAGAAAAAATATATAGCCACACGAGAAGGTTAAAGGGAAATAAATGGGGTCCAAATTGCATAAGGATGTACAAAAAAGAATCCGAAAGAAAATATTCATTATGGTTATTTCTGGAGGGTGGAATTATTAGTGACTTCTTTGCACCTGTCTGTATGTTCCAAATTCTTTCCAATGAGCACACAATACTTTTATGATCCTTACCTCCCAGGATCGCTGAGATCATTAAATAACTGATAACTTAGCCAGGTGTTTCATCCAGTACTCCATGTGAATTTTTAAAAATTTCAATATAAAAGTAGATCAATCTGATTTTATAATAATAAATGCAAACACCTGGATTTTAACAGAGCACCTGATATTTCTATCATGACTTCAAATATATAAACATAAGATAGAATCAGAGTTGAGTAATGGTTATAGTCAAGTTAGGACATTTCTCATATAATAACAAAAAGCTCTGAGGTGCCTGGGTGGCTCAGTTGGTTAAGCATCCTACTCTTGATCTCAGATCAGGTCATGATCGTGCCATTGGTGAGATAGAGCCCTGTATGGGGCTCTGCACTGACAGCCCATAAGACTACTTGGGATTCTCGCTCTCCCTCTCTCTCCCCCTCCCTGTCTTGTATGTGTGTCCATGCACACATGCTCTCTCAAAGTAAGTAACATTTTTAAAAAAGAACAAAGTTCCACGTCTAGTCATTTCTTCTTTTTCTTTTTAAAAATTTTAATGTTTATTTATTTTTGAGAGCATGTGTGCAAGCAGGGGAGGAGCAGAGAGAGAAGGAAGGAGACGATCTGAAGCAGGCTCCCCACTGTCAGCACAAAGTCCCACGAGGGGCTTGAACCCAGGAACCCCAAGATCATGACCTTGGGAGTGCCTGAAGTCAGACACTCAACTGACTGAACCACCCAGTCACGCCTCTAGTCATTTCTCATTCAATACGTTCATTTTATGATATAGAAGAGTATGCTTATCATGTTCATAAACAGCATTAAGAAGTTGAATAAAGAACATTTCAAATGACGAAGTATGGATCAAAAAGACTATCAAAAGGCTAGAATAATGTGCTCTCATTCCTGTGAACTAAACTAGAAAATATTCCATACCCACTGCAAAGTACCTGGGCACAATGTTCTTTAGTACCCAAGATATCTTGAAATCTCACAGAAAATAGCAGAGAATCATCATTTCCATCCCAGAACTGGGGTTTCTACAACTTCAGAATGAGAGCCCAAGACCCCAATTGTCATTTCTCAAGGACAATATTGTACTATTGGCAACCACACTTTCCAATTTAGAATTCATATAGTTAAGGCCCATAGGGTCCTCAGCCATGAAAATGGTAACAAAATTTTATTTTATTTTAATGTTTAATTTATTCTTGAGAGAGAGAGAGAGAGAGAGAGAGAGAGAGAGAGAGAGAGAGACAGACAGGGAGAGAGGGAGACACAGAATCCGAAACAGGCTCCAGGCTCCTAGGTGTCAGCACAGAGCCCAACACGGGGCTTGAACTCACGAGCCATGAGATCATGATCTGAGCCAAAGTCGGACGCTCAACTGACTGAGCCACCCAGGTGCCCCAGTAACAAAATTTTAAAGTGGCATGCCAGGAAACCAAATCCAACAACAACAACAACAAAAAATGAAGGAATTAAGTTACAGCAATTCCTGACCATGTCCCCACAATGCCATCTCTAAGGCAAGCTCACACAGAAACCCAGTATCCTCTTTTTCCCTTCCAAGTATGTATGTATGTGTGTATTTTTAAAATGTTTATCTTTGGGGCGCCTGGGTGGCTCAGTCGGTTAAGCGTCCGACTTCAGCTCAGGTCATGATCTCACAGTCCGTGAGTTCGAGCCCCGCATCAGGCTCTGTGCTGACAGCTCAGAGCCTGGAGCCTGTTTCAGATTCTGTGTCTCCCTCTCTCTCTGCCCCTCCCCTGTTCATGCTCTGTCTCTCTCTGTCTCAAAAATAAATAAACGCTAAAAAAATTTTTTTTAAATGTTTATCTTTGAGACAGAGAGAGAGAGAGAGAGAGAGAGAGAGAGAGAGAGAGAGAGAGAGAGGGAGAGGGAGAGGGAGGGAGGGAGGGAGGGAGGACGGACACATGCAAGTAGGGTAGGGGCAGAGCAAGAGGGAGACAGAGGATCTGAAGTGGGCTCTGTGCTGACAGCAGAGAGCTTGATGTGGGACTCGTACTTATAAACTATGAGATCTGACCTGAGTGGAAGTTAGACGCTTAACCCACTGAGCCACCTGTGTGCCCCACCCCCCCCCCCAGAAGTTTTTATTTAAGTTCAAGTTAGTTAATGAAAGCCAATATCCTTTAAGAAAACGTTACCAATTAAAAAACTATTTTCAAAAACTATCAGGATTCCTTTACTCTAGATTTAGACAATGAACCTTAAAAACATTATGCTAATGGGGGTGCATGGGTGGCTAAGTTGAGCGTCCGACTTCGGCTCAGGTCATGATCTCGTGGTTGACAAGTTCAAGCCTCGCGTCAGGCTCTATGCTGACAGCTCAGAGCCTGGAGCCTGCCTCGGATTCTGTGTCTCCTTCTCTCTCCACCCCTTTTCTGCTCATGCTCTGTCTCAAAAATAAACATTAAAAAAAAATTATGCTAATGGAAATAAGCTAATCATGAAAAGACAAATATTAGGTTATTCCATTTTTGAGTTACCTAGAATAGTCAAATGTATAGAAACAGGAAGTAGAAAGGTAGTTGCCAGGGTATGAGGGAAGAGCAGAGTGTCAGTTTGAGATGATGACAATAGATGGTGGTGATGGTTACAAAATAATGTGACTGTACTTAATGCCACTGAACCATACACTTAAAAATGGTTAATTTCATGTTATGTATACTTTACCACCATTAAAAAAAATGAAATGGGAAAAAAGTCCACTCAACAGAATTACCATAGGACTCTGTGATTCCACTCCTAGATACATACCCAAGAGAATTAAAAAACAGGTACTCAAATCTTTGTACGTAAATGTTCATATCAGCACTATTTACAATAGCAAGAAGGCAGAAACAACTCAAATGTCTATCAAAAGAGGAATAAATAAAAAATGCGGTCTATCCATACAATGGAATGTTATTAACTATGAAAAGAAAGGAAGTACTGATACAGGCTCCAACAAGGATGAACCTCAAAAACCTGTGAAGTGAAAGAAGCCAGACACAAAAGGGCCACATATTGTAGGATTCCATTTTTATGAAATATGCACTAAAGGCAAATCCACGCAGACAGGAATGGTGTTTCCAGGGTCTATGGGGAAGGAAAATAGGGAGATATGCTTAATGGGTTTGGGGTTTTCTTTTGGGGTGATGAAAGTGTTTTGGAACTAGATAGACGTGGTGGTTGCACATGTTATGAATATACTAACTGCCACTGAATTGTATACTTAAAAATAATGATAGATTTTAGGGGTGGCGCCTGGGTGGCTCAGTCAGTTAAGCGTCCGACTTCGGCTCAGGTCATGATCTCACTGTTCGTGTGTTAGAGCCCTGCATCGGGCTCTGTGCTGACAGCTCAGAGCCTGGAGCCTGCTTCTGATTCTGTGTCTCCCTCCCTCTGCCCCTCCCCCACTCATGTTCTGTCTTTCTCTCAAAAGTAAAAACATGTTAAAAAAAATTTTTTTTAAATGGTAGATTTTGTTATGATTTTTACCTAAATTAAAACAACAAAAAAGCATACCCAAACTGTATTCCACATAAATCTAGCAAATGAATTTCTAAATTGACAAGTTTTCCCTTACCCCCAAATAACATACAACTATGATCCATAAATGTTTCTAAGATACTGTCTCCTTGGATGACACACTGAATTCCAGTCTCCCATTTCTTCCAGGATCTCTGTCACTCCTACATCATACTAAAGAAAAGGGGGAACTTCTTACGCGACTCATAAAAAATACATTCAGATTCTCGATCTCTATTTGGCCCTTTATGATTGAGCTTTCACATCATAGCACCTTACCTTCTTTTCTGAGGATGGTCTAACTGCTGGGGCCCTTAAATACAAACCCATTCTTTGGGTAGAGTCCTGGCCTGGTCATTTGTGTGTACAAGTCCATCATCGGCTGCGTACTACAATGCAAGTTAGAACAAACAGGATCGTAAGATGGACAAACTGCCACTATGGACGATTAGCATTTCAACTGAATAGATCTACGGACAGTACTATACGACATTTAGAATGTAGGAAACAAGCTCAAATGCTGGTAAGAGCCACATATGTAACAACTAATCCCAAGTCACCACTTCCTACTTAATAAAACCTTCTTTTAGGGAAGGGGTTAGTTAGAGTGAACACAGGGATAAAGAACCCATAACACAATAAACAACAAACACATCAGATCGTGCTAACAGTACAGTTTCCATGATATCACAGGTGTGACTAGATATAAAATAGTTTGAGTACCAACTATTTGCAAAGTATTGTCCAATAAGCCCAGCATCTGCAAGCAACTCTGTGAACTTTAAATATTGTATTTGTAATATCAACCTAATTCTCTCAGGCAGACAGCAGATAAACATAATAGCGGCGAGAGGCTTAAAGAGATACTGATTAAAGTCAGTATTCTGAGAAAAAACAAAAACTAAAACCATTAAAAATGCAAAGCATTAACAGTAAAGGATAAAACAAATGGCAAATCAAGTTATAAGAATTATGTAAGGAGACCAGAGAGTCCAGAATAAGAGGCCCATCAAATATAGATACAGGTTTATTTTCACAACCAGAATGACATTCTCCTGATCAAATATTTTCATGGTAGTTTGTCTTCATGTATTCAGTCCTCATTCTATAAATCTCATTTACCAAAATGGGCCCAACCCAGGCACTTTAACTTTATAAAATCACAGAGTTTTAAAAAGTTTACCTATTTATTTATTTTAGTATTCCCTACACCCAACGTGGGGCTCGAACTCACAAATCTGAGATCAAGGGTAGCATGCTCTTCTGACTGAGCCAGACAGGTGCCCCTACAAAATTACAAACTTGACAGCAGAACCCATGTCCTGCATTTTGTTTTGGACATCAGAGTTCTTCCCTTTTTGTAAATCCTTGCCCTCTCTGGCTTCATATCCCCTTCCCCACTACCACCAAGTGTGAAGTATAGAAAAATTACGTCGAAGTAGAAGGAATTTTGCTAAGGGTAGGAGAAACATATATCCAAAAATTATGTTTAAATATAATGTTTATAGGAAATGACATATGCCATTATCTTGAGATGTTTTTTAGAAGGCAGAATCGGAAACTATCAAGAGATTTCACTCAACCAATTATTACTAAGTATTTGCTTAATTATATGAATATATTACATAACCAGAAATAAAACGAAAACCTCCCAATACATCAACAGCAATGAATACACTGTAAATAAAGATAAATACAAAATATACTTAAGAGAACACAGTTTTAAGTCACACTCTACTGATTTTGTCTTATGGTAAATCTATACCCAATCTGGATTCCTATAGCTAGGGACTATTACCAAAATAATTGAGGACAGAAAAAAATAAGAAGACACAGACTCTTGGGGCACCTGGGTGGCTCAGTCTCATAAGTATCCGACCCTTGATCTCAGCTCAGGTCATGATCTCAGGGTCACGGTTTCAAGTCCTGTGTGATTCATTCAATCAAGCTTGTGATTCATTCTCTCTCTTTCTCTCTTTCAAAAATAAATAACTTAAAAAACAAAACCATTAAAAAACAAACAAACAAACAAAAAAATAGACATGGACTCTCAAAGACTGAATGTATGAGCCTTCATGTAAGAGTGATATAAAATTAGGATACAAAAGATTTTGGATTTTGTAACTGCCTTAAAACTCAAATTACTAAAGACATTGGAATAATTTGATATACTTAATTTGATAAGTGAGGTTTATATATAATCTTTTTCTTTTCTTTTTTTTCAAGGAAGCTTTATGCTCAATGTGGGGCTTGAACTCACAACCCTGGGATCAACAGTCGCATGGTCTACTGATTGAACCAGACAGGTGCTCCTAGTTCCTATGTAATCCTAATTGGTTGATCCAGGTCATGAACTCCAGGAACTTCAGCAATGAAGGCCAAATTCCTTGAGATCAAATAATTTTGTATGATCTTCTTACTTCTGATTATACCAGATAACTCTACTCCAGCCTTCAATGATTCCCTAGAAGATACTAGAAGATAAACTGCTATAAACTGAAGTTATTTTATCTCAACTTTGAAGCACATCAATCTTGTAGCTATAAATCTAGAAATAACTGCTTTTACTTGTTTCTGGTAGAATACCCACAAAAGCCAGCCAGAGAACACTTCATAATAAGAGCAATTTTGCTTAATCTCACAACCAATTTATGTGTATGACCTCTTAATTCTAGTCATTGCAAAGCTAAATGTTGACCAGTCAAAACAAAATAGAAAATTAATTGACTTCAAAATAGAAAATCAGCTGACTTTTAGAACCTGAAACTCTGCTTGTACTTTCCAGAATTGGAAAACACTGGGAGAAAACACAAACTCAAAAGTTTATTAAGCAACCTCCTCAATAGCCTTCAGTAAAATTCTCTATTCCTTTCAGAATCTCATGAATCTTATGTGAAGTTTAGAGTAACTGTTTCCCCCCCTGCAAGAGCTCCCAATAGGCAGCATAATGGTTTAGGGAAGAAGCAAAGTATGTACAATAGTCCCCCTTATCAGCAGTTTCAGTTACCCTTGACTGACCAGAAGCAAATGATCCTAACACAATCCTAACACTACATCACGATGCGTACGTCATTCACCTCACTTCATCTTACCACACAGGCATTTTATCTTTTCACATCATCACAACAAGGGTAAATGTAGTACAGTAAGATATTTTGAGAGAGAATGACCACATTCGCATCCCTTTTATTACAGTTCTGCTTTATTATTGTTAATCTCTGTCTTTGAATTAGAATTTATCACAGGTAGGTAGGGATAGGAAAAAAGAAATTACAGGGTTTGATTCTATCTGCAATTTCAGGCATCCACTGGGTGTCTTGGAATGTTTTCTCCCATAGATAAGGGGAAAAGATCTACTGATCTCTAAAGACCTCTTACTTCCGGTATGAATGTGTTAAGCCAGGCAATAACAAAAAATAACTTTTGTCTAACTTTCATTAGATATTCTTCATTTGCCAGAAAATACACTTTTAATTTTAAAAGCCCATAAGAACATTACAATAACTTGGTAGGCTTGGGGCATCCCCACGGAGATAATTTTATTTATTTTTATTTATTTTTTTTTTAATTTTTTTTTTAACGTTTATTAATTTTTGAGACAGAGACAGAGCATGAATGGGGGAGGGTCAGAGAGAGGGAGACACAGAATCTGAAACAGGCTCCAGGCTCTGAGCTGTCAGCACAGAGCCCGATGCGGGGCTCGAACTCACGGACCGCGAGATCATGACCTGAGCCGAAGTCGGCCGCTTAACCGACTGAGCCACCCAGGCGCCCCCCTTTTTTTTTTTTTTTTCCCCCCACGGAGATAATTTTAGACGAGCTCCACAATCCTCCAGGATTCATGGACGCCAAGCTTGTAAACCCATTCCAATGGTGAAACAGACTCTGTAGGCATAATCCTTACAACTCTGTACTGTAAATGCTCAAGGCCTATTTTAGGTTTGATGATTATGTCCATAAATACTTCTCGGCTCTAGAGACTCAAGCAAAGTTCAGCTTCAAGAAGAAAGATAATTTTTGCTATTAATACAATAAAAGAGTTTCAAGATACTGATTTTTAGGTATTGCAAGAAAGGAATTTGGGTTCTAGGTAATTATGTGATTCGAGGAAAGAAAGGTCTCTGCTCAGAGGAGATGGCAATGAGGAGATTTTGCTGACTCTTACAGAGCTCTTATAGAGTTTACCAAGAAACATCTCATTTCGTAACTTGAGTCGGAAAACAATTGATGGACATAGGCAGTGGCAGAAAAAGTTGGTAAGAGCCAACATTCGTTTCACAAGAATTATCACAGATCATTTCATATAAGGCTCACCAAATATCCTACAGCTCATTTTAATGAGTTAGCATCTAAAGATTCATTGAGTCTCCTTTGTTTTTTCCAGGTTAGGTAGAAAGGCCTTGACTACTTTTTACATACTCAAATTGCATGTTTAAGTATTTTTTTTTTTTTTTTTTTTTGGGTAGTCAAGAATTAGAGGAAAACTCCTTCTTAGCCAATCCTATTCTAGATGAAAAGACCCACATTGCTGTGTGCCCTGAAGAGCTTTCCCAAAGTAGCCCAATTTTCAAAAAGAGCGCCAACAGATTATGTTGAGACAATTAGAGTAGCCTGGAAAAGTCCTAATCTTGTCAAATGGGTGAGTTTGAAAATAGCACTCAAGGGGTGCCTGGGTGGCTCAGTCAGTTGGGCATCTGACTTCTGCTCAGGTCATGATCTCAGTCCATGAGTTCGAGCCCCGCGTCGGGCTCTGTGCTGACAGCTCGGAGCCTGGAGCCTGCTTCAGATTCTGTGTCTCCCTCTCTCTCTGACCCTCCCCCGTTCATGCTCTCTGTCTCAAAAATAAATAAACATTAAAAACAAAAAAATTAAAAAAAAAAAAAAAAAAGAAAAAATAGCACTCAAAACTAGTCCCCCTGACTTTGCCTCTGGTTCTTTTTGCCTCTATAAGCAAACCTATTAGCATATGTACACATGAGGTTCAGAAAATCTGCTCTTTCCTGGCTGCATTCTTTAGGCAAATCAACTTAAGTAATAAGGGCACTGTGTATTTTCTTCTTCAAGCTACTGACCTGGTAACCTTGGAAGAAGTTAAGAATTTCCTTAACTCCAGTATTGTAGGCCAGGCCCTGCATTCTGACCACCGTGCCAGGCTGTGGAGGGACACCGCTAAGATTAGCAGCTGTAGGGAAGTAGCCAAGACTATTGGGCGAACCTGGGGGGCTAAAGGGAGAGAAAGCACAGTGAACCAATAGGAATAGACAATGTCCAATATTTATTCTAAAAGCATCAGTTATGTAAGGAAACAGACTTCCTCAAGGTGATCTTTCTTAGAATTCTCAGTTATCTCTCCCAAGACAGGTAAGAATACCATAGCTAGTCTGTCCCACGTTTCCACAAAAGTCCAAAGTTGAAAAGCAAAAGGGTTAATATAGACTTAAGTGCAAGTCTTCCCCAGAGATCCAGTTCTGAGATTCTTAAAGGGACAGGAAAGAGAGAATTAAGCCTTCGTAGTCACTCAACCACAAAGCACCACTTCCAAAGCCCAGCTCATTGATGATTAACTGGGTAGTTGCCAGGAATAGTTAGGCATGAAAATGCATGAATTCAAAGCACTAATAGGAACCACAGCCACAGTGACCAAAAGGAAAAGAAAAAGAAAAAAATCCAAAGTTATTGCTCCAAAGAATAGACGGTTCTGCCCACATATACAAGCAATTGTACAGCATAAAACACAAAGTACTATAGCACTCATGAATTAGTTCTTCCAACCTTGATTGGAAAAAAAGGTAGCCAAGTGGGTAAATTGGAAGGGATGCATAACAAGTTAAATCAATCACCATTAACACAGAGGGAAAATTGATGCTTGTGTCCTCTCCATGCTATCTGCAGCAATTACCTCCAAGAAGAACAAGCCAAGTGAATACATAATTATTCTTTATGTGGCAACGCAAGTGATTACCATATTTTGAAATTAGTTTCACCCTACCCCCCTACCCAATTTGTTTTCCATCACAGTGGCCAGATACCCATAATTGAAAATACATAGAGAAAAATTATAAAGATGTTAGTAGCTTAAGGATCAATAAAGACCCACAGCTTTAGATTATTCAATCTTCTAAATCTAAGTAGGTAATTATCCAACTTCAAAGACCAGTAAACACATAATGGAAGGGCTAAGAATCTTTGAGATTATTTATCCTACATAATCCTAACTGATGGGTTAATAGGAATGGTGCCAGATGTGCACATAGTTCCAGACTCCATTTTTTTTTTTATTAGTACAGAAACTTTGAGCAAGTCACTTAATTTCTCTTCAATTTCATCATTTGCTAAATGGGGATAATAGCACTTTCCTAGTTTCACAGAATTGTTCTTCGGATTCAATAACGTAACATACCAAGTTACTCCATAAATCATAAAATAATTTGTTACCTCATTCTTGTTATTTCCATAACCATCATTCCATTTCATCATTTTTAAAAAATCAGAGCATGAAAAAATATTAAAGATAGTTGGGAGATGTTTCTACCTTTGTGTGGGGAAAGTCTATTTAGAGACTAACAGTCAATCTATATGCAACTATAAGAGCAGATACAGAGGGAATGCTGAAATTTATGCCTGAGTAGAACTTTAGCAATCACTCAGACATACCTCATCGTTTTTACAGAGGTAGAAACAGAAACTAAGAGTTAAATTATTTCCCAAAGGTGACACAACTAGTTAGCTCTTCACCAAAACAGAACCACCCAGAGTTTTTAACCACCATTCATTCAAAGACCATATTTGCTCATGTCAAATGCCTGATAACTAATTCTCAAAAACCACCAAGACTTCTCTATGTATTTAATTGAGTAACTAGGTTTTTCCTACTAACTAGTAGAGTCAGATTGTTCCCACAGTATACAACTTACTTCTATGACTCTGTCCTGGCACATTCTATACCTTTGGCTAAAGATCTCCTATAAATTAAATCCAGGTGTCTAGTACCTTCAAAATACAAACAAGACAAAATAGATAAAAATTATCCAACTAGAAATGTAACATTATAAGTGACACTTATGTTCAGTATCTATAAGGTAACACCTACTTTCAGGAAGCCTAAACTCGGAATCACATCCTTATTTTTGCACTAGGATTTCTGCTGTACACAAGGCATCTTAAGGAAAATTAAATTATTGTGTATGTACCTGACAGGAAATGAGAATAAGAATTTTCTATCAACCTAAATGCAAAGGTCTTTCAGATTATTGAAATCAGAATCAACAAAAATAATTTATTAAAAAATGACAAGATATTGACAAGGTAAACCTCTATGTAGAAAATAAAAAAGAATTTACTAAAAACAAGGTAGAAAAAACCAGTCCAGCAAGGTAACAAAATACAAGATCGACACATATAATAGATCAATTGCATTTCTATACACTACAGTGAAAACACAAAAATGAAATTAAGAAAGCAATTCTATTCACAATAGCATCAAAAAAAAAAAACACTTAGGAAAAAAATTTAAAAAGGAATAGTTAGACTTACTGAAAACTAAAAGACATTACTTGAAAACAAAAGATCTAAACACAAGGAAAGACAGTCATGTTCATAAACAAAGGACTTAATATGGTTAAAATGGCAGTCTTGTCTAAATTGACCTACAGATTCAATTCACAAGCTATCAAAATCTCAACTGTTTTGTTTTTTTCTACAAAATCAACAAAACTGAACCTAACATGTGCACAGAAATGCAAAGGACCCAGAAGAGCCATACTCTCTTGAAAAAGAACAAAGCAGGAGTTATGTTTGCTAAATTTAAAACTTGTTATAAAACTACAGTGATCAAAATGGTGTGATACTCCCATAAGGGTAGGCAATGATCAGTGGAATTGAATTGGGTGGCCAGAAATAAACCCTTACATTTATGGTCATTTGAATTTTGACAAAGATTCCAAGACAATTTGGTGAGGAAAGAATACAAGCAAACCTTGAAGATGCTGTGGGTTTGGTTCCAGACCACTGCAATAAAGTAAACATCACAATAAATAGAGTCAAATGAATATTTTGGTTCCCCAGTGCACATACAAGTTTTGTCTAGACTATGCGGCAGTCTACTAAGTGTGTGCAATGCCATGAGGTCTAAAAACACACCTTAATTTAAAAATAACTATTTTGGGGGCATCTGGATGGTTCAGTTGGTTAAGCGTCTGACTTTGGCTCAGGTCATGATCTCTTGGTTCATGAGTTCGAGCCCCACATCAGGCTCTGTGTTGACAGCTCAGAGCCTGGAACCTGCTTCAGATTGTCTCCCTCTCTCTGCCTCTCCCCTACTCACACTGTCTTTCTCTCTCAAAAATAAACAAACATTAAAAAGTTTTTTTAATAACTATTTTTTAGAAGTTTTAAATTTTTATTTACTTATTTTTTACCTTAGAGAGGGAGCATGAGTTGGCAGAGAGAGAGAGAGAGAGAGAGAGAGAGAGAGAGAGAGAGAATATCTTAAGCAGGCTCCATGCTAAGCATGGAGCCAAACTTGGGGCTTGATCCCACCAACCCAGAATCATGACCCAAGCCAAAATCAAGAGTTGGATACTCAACCGACTGAGCCACTCAGACGTCCCTAAAAATACTTTATTGCTAAAAAATGCTAGGTATCACCTGAACCTTCAGCTAGTTATAATTACTGATCACAGATCATAACAAATAAAATTATAGAAAACTACAAAATATTTCAAAAATCGCCAAAATGTGACAGAAACGAAGTGAGAAAATGCTGTTGAGAAAATGGTGCCAACAGACTTGCTTGATGCAGGATTGCCATACACCTTCAATTTGTTAAAAACAAAAACAAAACAAAACAAAAACAACACAGTACCTAGGGGCACCTGGGTGACTTTTTCAGTTGGGCATTCAACTCGATTTTGGCTCAGGTCATGGTCTCCCAGTTTGAGCCCCACATTGGGCTCTGCACTGACAGCATGGAGCCTACTTTGGATTCTCTGTCTCCCTCCTCTCTCTGCCCTTCCTCTGCTCGTGCTCTTTCTCTCTTTCAAAAATAAATAAACATTAAAAAAGAAATACACAGGGGCGCTTGGGTGGCTCAGTCGGTTGATTGTCTGACTTCGGCTCAGGTCATGATCTCGCAGTCTGTGAGTTCGAGCCCCACATCAGGCTCTGTGCCGACAGCTCGGAGCTCGGAGCCTGGAGCCTGCTTTGGATTCTGTGTCTCTCCCTCTCTGTCTCCAGCCCTCCCCCACTCATGCTCTGTCTCTCTGTCAAAAATAAATAAACATTAAAAAAAATTAAAAAAAAAATACACAGTATCTACACAGTGCAAGAGAGCAAAACACAATAAAACAAAGTATGTCTGTTGTCTTTCCAATACATGGTGCTGAAATAATGTAATACCCACATGCAAAAGAATGAATTTAGGCCTCTACCTCATGTCATATAAAAAAATTAATCCAAGTTGAATAAGACACCTAAATTAAGAGCAAAGATTACAGAACTCTGGGGCCCCTAGGTGGCTCTGTCAGTTGAGTGACTGACTCTTGATTTTGGCTCAGGTCATGATCTCACGGTTCATGGGATGGAGCCCTGCATTGGGCTCTGTGCTGAGAGCACAGAGCCTGTTTGGGATTCTCTCACTCACTCTCAAAATAAATGAATAAACTTAAAAAAATAAAGTAAAATTACAGAACTCTTGCAAGAATATGTAGTAAATCTCCTGAAACTTGGGTGATATATTACAACAAAACTGTAAGTGAGAAAATAAGACACTGATAAATTGTACTTCATCAAAATTTAAAACTTTTGTGCTTTAAAAGACATCATTAAGAAAATGAAGATAAACCACAGACTGAGAAAAAGTATTTGTAAATCACACCTTAATAAGGTCTCTCATCTAGAATATATAAAGAAATCTTACCACTGAAAAACAGTAAGGAGACTAATCCAGTTTTAAAATGCACAAGAGATTTGAACATTTCTCCAAAGAAAATATACAAAAGGATAATAAGCACATATGAAGATGCTCAAAATCAATAGCCATTAAGGAAATGTAAATCAAAACTATAATGAGAAAGCAAATCCACACCTATAAAAATGACTAAAATAAAATCAAGTTTAAAAGGTTGTGGAGAGGGGCGCCTGGGTGGCTCAGTTGGTTAAGCGGCCGACTTCGGCTCAGGTCGTGATCTCGCAGTCTGTGAGTTCAAGCCCCGTGTCGGGCTCTGTGCTGACAGGTCAGAGCCTGGAGCCTGTTTCACTCTCTCTCTCTGACCCTCCCCTGTTCATGCTCTGTCTCTATCTCAAAAATAAATAAACATTAAAAAAAAAAATTAAAAGGTTGTGGAGAAACTGAACTCTCACACATTGCTGGTTAGAAATGTAAAATGGTAGGGCACCTGGCTGGTTCAGTTGGTGGAACATTAGACTCTTGGTCTTGGGTTGTGGGTTTCAGTCCGAAGTTGGGTATAGAGACTGCTTAAAAATAAAGTCTTAAGGGGTGCCTGGGTGGCTCAGGTTGTGATCTCATTGTTTGTAAGTTTTAGTCCCCCCCTCAGGCTCTCTGCTGTTGGTGCAGAGGCCGCTTCAGATCCTCTGTTTCTCTTGCTCTCTGCCCTTCTCCCACTCGTGTGTGCTCACACACTCTCTCAAAATAAATAACATTAAAAAATTTAAACATCATTAAAAAAAAAAACCAGAAATCTAAAATGGTGAAGCTCCTTTGGACAACAGTTTCGCTCTTTCTCAAAAGTTAAACTTAGAATTAATGTATGACACAGCAATCCCACTCCTAGGTGTAAACCTTATACTAGAAATCTGAAAATTTATATACATGCAAAAATTTGAATGTAGAGGTACACAGTACCATTATACTTAATAGTCAAAACACCTTCAAATGTCCAACAAGTGATAAATGGACAAACTAAATGTCGTAAATCCCTACAATATTATTAGCCATAATATTATTTAGCCATAAAAAAGAATAATGTACTGACCCATGCTACAGTATGAATGAACTTCAAAACATGCTCCATAAAAGAAGCCAGGCACAAAGACCACATGTGGTATGACTTCATTTATATGAAGTATCTGGAAGAGGCAAATCCATAGAAACCAAAAATAAGTTGGTAGTTCTTTAGGGATGGGGTTACGGGAGAGAGTGAAGGGGGTAGAAGGGAGGTAAATAGGAGTTTCTACTAATGGTCACCAGGTTTCTTTTTGGAGTGATAGGTTATTCTAAAATTAGAATGTTATATTATCTAAAAATTGGATTATAAAACTTGTAAAATTAGCAGCACAACTCTGTAAATACACTAAAAATTGAATCACACATTTAAAATGAGTCAATTTTCAAAGCAAGAAAGAGTATCCAATGGAAAAAAGACAGTCTCTTCAGCACATGGTGCTGGGAAAGCTGGAGAGCAACACGCAGAAGAATGAAACCACTTTCTTACACCATACACAAAAATAAACGCAAAATGGATGAAAGACTTAAATGTGAGACAGGCAACTATCAAAATCATAGAGGAGAAAATAGGCAACAACCTCTTTGACCTCAGCTGTAGCAACTCCTTACTAGACCTGTCTTGGAGGCAAGGGAAATAAAAGCAAAAGTGAACTATTGGGACTTCATCAAGATAGAAAGCTTCTGGACAGCAAAGGAAACAATCAACAAAACTAAAAGGCAATCGACAGAATGGGAGAAGATATTTGCAAATGACATACCACATAAAGGGTCAGTATCCGAAATCTATAAAGAACTATTCAAACTCAACACCCAAAAAACAAATAATCCAGTGAAGAAATGGGCAGAAGACATGAATAGATACTTCTCCAAAGAAGACATCCAGATGGCTAACAGACACATGAAAACATGCTCCACATCACTCATCATCGGGGAAATACAAATCAAAACCACAAGGAGATACCACCTCACACCTGTCAGAATGGCTAAAATGAACAACTCAGGCAACAACAGATGTTGGAGAAGATGTGGAGAAAGGGGAACCCTTTTCCACTGTTGGTGGGAAAGCAAACTGGGTACAGCCACTCTGGAAAACAGTATGGAGGTTTCTCAAAAAATTAAAAATAGAATTACCCTCTGATCCATCTGTTGCACTACTGGGTATTTATCCAAATGAGACAAAGATGCTGAATTAAAGGGGCACATGCATCCGAATGTTTATAGCAGCACTATCAACAATAGCCAAATTATGTAGAGTCCAAATGTCCATCAACTGACAAATGAAGATGTGTTACATATACACAATGGAATACTACTCAGCAATCAAAAGGAATGAAATCTTGCCATTTGCAACAACATGGATGCTGAGTGAAATCAGTCAGAGAGAGAAATATATGATTTCACTCATATATGGAATTAAAAAAAATTTTTTTTAATGTTTATTTATTTCTGAGAGAGAGAGACAGAGTGTGAACAGGGGAGGAGCAGAGAGAGGGAGGCACAGAATCCAAAACAGGCTCCAGGCTCCGAGCTATCAGAGCCTGATGTGGGGCTCGAACTCACAAGCCATGAGATCATGACCTGAGCTGAAGTCAGACGCTCCACCGACTGAGCCACCCAGGCGCCCCACTCATATATGGAATTTAAGAAACACAACAGATGAACATAGAGGAAGGGAAGGAAAAATAAGATAAAAACAAAGATGGAGGCAAACCATAAGAGATTTTTAAAAATATTTTTTTAATGTTTATTTATTTTTGAGAGAGAGAAGGAGACAGAGAATCTGAAACAGGCACCAGGCTCTGAGCTGTCAGCACAGAGCCCAACATGGGGCTCAGACTCAGGAACCGTGAGATCATGACCTGAGCTGAAGTTGGATGCTTAACAGACTGAGTCACCTAGGTGCCCTATAAAAGACTCTACTGCATCGTATGTTAATTTGAATTTGAATAAATTTTAAAAAATAATAAAATGGGTCAATTTTATAGTATATAAAGTGCCTCAATAAATATGAAAAATCATAGCATTAACTTTTCAGCTAATTGAATTAAAGACCAATTTACAGTCAATGTCTGAGATATTCAATGCCTTTCATGGAACATAAATTACTGAGTTATAAAAAAATCTTAGGATGTGCCTGGCTGGCTTATTTGGAAGAGCATGAGACTTTTAATATTGGGGTTGTAAATTCGAGCCTCACATGGGGTGTTAGAGATTACTTAAGTAAATAAAACTTTAAAAAATTCTAAGTCTTTTATCAGATTCTGTGTAGATTAAAAAACATGAAAGATAAGAGAAACAAATTTCAACATAAGAATAGCTTCAAAATATGTATGGATTTCTCTGCCACAACAGAATAAGGAGAACATAGAAATTATGTGCATTTGGTTTATGGTAGTAATTTAGAAAAAGACAAGAAATTCAAGCAGGAAATTTTCTAACCACTCCAATTAAGAACATAAAGGAGACGGACGCCTGGGTGGCTCAGTCGGTTGAGTGTCCGACTTCAGCTCACGTCATGATCTCGTGGCCCGTGAGTTTGAGCCCGCGTCGGGCTCTGTACTGGCAGCTCAGTGCCTGGAGCCTGTTTGAGATTCTGTGTCCCCCTCTCTCTGCCCCTCCCCCACTCACACTCTGTCTCTCTCAAAAACGAATAAACGTTAAAACAAACAAACCATAAACAAGAGCTACCCCTCAAAAGCAGATTATACTAGTAACTCATCTTAATCTTTACGTTCAATCGTTACTGTTTTGGGTTCTTGCTGCCATTATACCATTAGTGAGGTTTCAGATTCTCAAGTGCAAGTGTTTATCAATGTCTCATGCGTATAGGAGGTCCACAATGTAACTTCTACTCAGAAGCCACAAAGGTTAAAAAAAACTGATAGGACTAAAAAGGTAACACTGAACTCAAAGGTCCTGTGGCTGGAAAGATTGTACCGTAGGCACATAAGAAGGTTGCACTTGAGGGGCATCTGAGTGGCTCAGTTAAGCGTCCAACTCTTGCTTTTGCCTCAGGTCATGACCTCAGTTTGTGGGATCAAGCCCTGCGTTGGACTCTAGTTTGACAGGGTGGAGCCTGCTTGGCATTCTCTCTACCCCCCTCAAAATAAATAATATTAAAAGAAAAAAAAAAAGAGGGAGAGACTGCACTTGAGCTGGGTGCAACCCCAAAAAGAATGAGGGGAGGCAGAGGAAATGAAGGGAAAAAGAACACAAGAAGTAAAGACATTATTTATGACCACTTGCTGGGACAAGCTGCACTGAGACAGTGTTAAGAAACTGCTTAATGAAACACATGAATAAGTATATTATAAAGCTGTTGAAGATTCCCTCCACTGCAGTACTCCATGTCTTCTCTGTTCAGTTAAAACCTTTTTCAAACCCAATGTAGAGAAAACCTATATTTCTCTGAGAAGTTATGACTTCCTTTCCTTTGAAGTTAGGAGTTTTGAATATAGGTTTCCTTTCATCTGACTACCTGCTCAGAGTTCAAGATTGTTATTCCCATATCAATAGCCTAAGAGTCTATTGTCAAGACTACCCAAACATTTCTTTTCTACCCTTTATTTTCCCAGATTCGAATTTATATCTAATTTTGTAATACTCAATGTATTTGAGTAAGCCTTACAAAAATTCTTGCAGAACAGGGAAAGATATATGAAAATACTGGGGGCTGGGGCGCCTGGGTGGCTCAGTCGGTTGAGTGTCCGACTTCAGCTCAGGTCATGGTCTCGCGGTTTGTGGGTTTGAGCCCCGCGTCGAGCTCTGTGCTGACAGCTTGGAGCCTGGAGCCTGGAGCCTGCTTCGGACTCTGTGTGTCTCTCTCTCTGCCCCTCCCCTGCTCATGCTCTGTCTCTGTCTCAAAAATAAATATAAACATTAAAAAAAAATTAAAAGAAAAAAAAAGAAAGAAAATATTGGGGCCAGGATGCCTACCACATCAGAACACTCATAATACACAACCTGTTGAAAACAAGCCTCATAATACCCTTCCTCATTTACTAATTACAAACTACTAAACATTGGTAACACAAATTAATGTCATCAGAGGACATTCAAAATCAAGGTAGTCATAGTGTGACAATATTCTTAATTTGAAGACTTGCCAGATTTCTCTGGAAAAGAGAAATCAAAGCATTATGTAGTCTGTTAGAGAAATAGGTTAAGTGAAAAGATTCATGAAATATTCTCCCCTCTGATGAGTTACAACACATTAACCTAGGAAATATTCCCTTGCCAAAATTATTGCACAACCTTTGTAACAACATTCATCAACACCACAGTGTTACAAAGACCATGTATTTGGAAGTGACTCTTTGAATTCCAGCAAGGGTGAAGTCTGGAGTCAATTTTCATGTAGGAAATTTTTGATCTGACTTGACTTTTTCATCTGAAATCAATAATCTCAAGGTTAATTTTCAGCACTGTTTATGAATTTTGTGTGGTAGTTGCCCATACTCTGATTATTACACCTGGGCTCTTCTTAAAGACTAGAAGGTAAATGTTACTACTGGGAGAAACTAGGTAGGGTGTATAGGAGATCTCTCCCTACTATTTATTACAATTGCATGTGAATTAAATTATACTTCTCTCAAAAGCTAAGTTTGAAAATATGAAATATAGGCATCTCCCAGAGGCTTGGTATTTTTTTTTTTTTTTTTTTTGGTTCAAATGCAAAGAATTCCAGAATAGAATACAATAATGCTGTACAACAAAGCAAACAGTGCAGAATGCCTCAATATTACTAAATCTACATTGCTTAGGTAGAAATAAGCTGATTGTATAACAAATGGTTATCCCAGGAAAGAAATAATCTCTACCACCCCCAATCTTTCACATGGGCATGCAAATGAAGCACACTCATGAATAAAATAAAATATCCCTTGTCCTCTTTCTTGGTCCAAGGAATATGTTACTTTTTTAGTGTCCTACAAAAGGTGAGGTGATGCATACAAAGACATTTATGTTAATCTGGCTTTTCTTAAATTAGATGGCATTGAGTTAAAAAGCAGATTTTTCACCAGTGCTACAGCTTTGATGCAAAGGAGAATATGCTTTTCCTAGAAAACTGAAAGATCAGAATAAAAGGTGGGACTTCATGTAACTGGAGAGGAAAAGGTGTGATCTAACAGAGTTGTGAGTGGTAAACAGGGTGGGCGCGAACATATCGGCCTTTCTAACTTCTTTGTACCCTTGGCTAAGCTCTAGGATACGAAGGAACTGGAACTGTCTTCCAAAAAGAGGGGAATTGGGGGTGCCTGGGTGGCTCAGTAGGTTAAGTGTTGGACTCTTGATCTCAGCTCAAGTCATGATCTCACTGTTTGGTTCATGAGATCGAAACAGGCGTGGGGCTCTGCACTGACAGTGTGGAGCCTGCTTGGGATTCTCTCTCTCCCCTCTCTCTGTCCTCCCCTGTGTGCTCGCTCGCATTCTCTCTCTCAAAATAAACAAACTTAAAAAAAAGGAGAAGAAAGAATGTCCATAAACAGAAAATAAAAACCACATATGCTTTTATTTCACTTACTCTTCATGATGTTATTGTCACAGCCACACATTTAAACTGCCAAAAACTTATTTAGTATTAAGTGGTTCATGGGGCCTCTGGATGGCTCATTTGGTTAAATGTCCGACTTCAGCTCAGGTCATGATCTCGAGGTTCGTGAGTTTGAGTTTGTGTCTGCTGTCAGCACAAAGCCCACCTCGGATCCTGTGTCTCCCTCTTTCTCGGCCCCTCCCCAGCTCGAGCGTGGGCACGCTCACACTCTCTCTCAAAAATAGACATTAAATAAACAAACAATTCATGTTTTCTCCTTAAATTGTTGCTCAAGAAACCCAAATCCTTATGATAAAAGATGCCATATCTCAGAGCAGTAGCCACTGGAGAGTTTATCTTCAAATTTTTAAAGAGAGCAAGTTAGAGACAAAATAAAGACAAATGCTCTCGAGCTGAAGGAGACCACTGACAGCACTGACTTTGCACAGGGTTACATACATACTCCATCAGCTGCTCTATACCAGAAAGAGTCCAGGTTTTGTTATGTTCCCAACAGATATCACACAGAGGTACTAAGTAATAGTTTGCTCAGTTAAATTGAAAGTCAAAAACAGTTAAAACCAGGGTGCCTGGCTGGCTCAGTCAGTAGAGCATGCAACTCTTGTTCTCATGGTCATAGGTTCGAGGCCCATGTCAGGGGCAGAGAATAGTCGAAATAAAATAAAAATAAAAATAAAAATAATAATAAAATCTTAAACAGTTAAAACCAATCACTTCTTTTTGAGGGACATGCTTTAAAAATTCTGCAAAATACTTGGCATCTTAAACTCTTAAAGTAATGAACACATTAAATTAATTTCAAGTCAAACTGACATATTTTATAAAAAAGTAGGGAATTTAAAAATCTTTAAAAAGAGACACAAACTCCAACACTTCTAATTAATATCCTTTTTTAGCCTCACAGGTGCTCTCTTAAGACTTCCTCCATTTATCAGGGAATATGGTCAAAATATACATGAAAGCTTACGCAGCAATTTTTCAATAACCTCAAATGCTTTATAGTCATGTCAGATTAGAGTTTAGTGGTATTATTCCAAAACTGTGAACTATTTTATAGTTTTTTGGAATTCATTTTTAAAAATTGTTCTAGATTTTGCAGTATAAATAAGAGGACATTCCCATGTTTCAACACCTTGTTTATGTGGGCAATTTCATTACAATTAGGGAAATGTCAATTAAAATAATGAAATATATCAGGGGTTATTTGAAAGTATTAACTTAAATTTAATACACATGATCTTTGATTAAAAATTTCATTTCTGTGAAATTGTCCTACAGAAATAGATGTACTTAAAGATCAATACAAACTTTAATAGAGAACAAATTTTTTTAAATTTTTTTTTAAATTTTTTTTTTGAGAGAGAGTACAAGCAGTGAAGGGCAGCGAGGAAGGGGGACAGAGGATCTGAAGCAGGATCTATGCTGATAGCAGCGAGCCCAATATGGGGTGTGAACTCACGAACTGTGAGATCATGACCTGAGTCAAAGTCAGATGCTCAACTGATTGAGCCACCGAGGTGCCCTGAGAAAAATTTTTTTAAATTAGAGGTCTAAAAATAAAGGAATTGTTAAATTCTCATGTATTTTCACCCTTGTGACATCATGCGGAAGTTATAAGAATGAGGTAAATATATAAATATTGCTTAGGGAAAATGTAAAGGACATAATGGCAGGTTTAAAAAAAAAAAAAGGAAAGAAACAGGTGCCTGAGTTGCTCAGTCGGTTGACTGTACTGTCTCTTGATGTTAGCTCAGGTCATGATCCCAGGGTTGTGGGATCAAGCCCCCCAATCAGGCTCTCTCTCCTTTTGCTCCCCTTCCCCACTCTCTCTCCCAAAAATAAAAAAGGAACAAATGAGCAGTACATGTTAAGTATGCCACACTATTTAGAAATGCAAACATATGTGTGTATTCTCAAACCAATAAGAGTGATTGCTTCTGGACTTAGAGGTTTATAAAATGGGAGTCTACTTGTACTCACTATATTTCTATACTCTTAGACTTAACAAGAGGACCTTACCAACTTTAAAACTACTAGAAAAAAATTAACCTACAGGCAAGGGCATGAAATTACAGGAGCTATCAAGCCATAAATGTCAGTTCCTCCTGCCTTTGAGGTTTCCATTCAAGACTTAAGTTCCCATCTTACCACGATAGCTAGCTATTTCTAAGGGATTCCTTCTTTTCATAGGATCCAGCTTACAAGTCAACAGTGGAATCGAATACTCTGCAAATGTATTCTAGAGTTGAGAAATAGCACCCAAAGGAACAATGCTTTTTCACTCCTGACATTCTGATGGTGTAGACAAAGATCTTTCTTATAACCAGAACCCACTACTACCCAAGTGATTGTCACAGGGTCCAGAGAAGGTGACAGACTGGGACTCGGCTGGGCACCTGACACAGTACTCAACCATGAACAATCATTCATGCTTCTGAGCTTCTTCAAACCTTCAAAAGATGGCCAACTGACTATTATTGCTTCCTCCCTATTCTTCCCCACTAGAATAAAGAATAGCTGTGGGGCACCTGGGTGGCTCAGTCGGGTGAACGTCTGACTCTTGATTTTTGGCTCAGGTCATGACCCTGGGGTTATGGGATGGAGCCCCATGTTGGGATCTGAACTGAGCATGGTTCTCCTTAAGCCTCTATTTCTCCTTCTCTCTCTCTCTCTCTCTCAATCCCCCTCTGCCCCTCTCCCCTGTTCATGTGCTCTCTTAAAAAAAAGAAAGAAAAGAACATGTATAATAACATTAGTGAATATTTTTAAAATGCCTAATTAAGTAACAAATGTAATGAACTGTGGTTACAAGCTTCACCGCTAGAGATTCTACAGTTTCTGCTCCATTCTCAAAAACTAGATGGAGAAGGAAGAAAACTACAATGTGACATGGCAACTATGGGGATCGGATAGGTAACTTCCAGATCACTTATCAAAAAACTTCACTTACATATTGGTGGACGTACTCAAAACATGCAGTCAAATAGCTTGGGAAGGAAAAATAAGGCCTGGGATAAGTTAAAAATTTTTGAGCAATATTGCTTGCACCAAAGTAAAATTTTATTCTAATAACGTGAACCGGTTACTGGCTAAACAGTTTTTTTGAAAAGAAAATTTAACAAAATTTTGAGATGTCATTATACATCCAAGTTAGATTCACAAGCAATCAGACGTGAAAGGGACTTCAAAAATTTGGTCAATCTTACCATATTTTAAGAACCAGAAAACTTAAGTGACTTGCCCCAGTTAGAATAAGAGCTGAGACTAAATCTCAGGTCTCCTAACTTCCAGACCAACAGCTTTCTCTCCATTATACCTCCTGCCTTCCAGAAATTGAACAGAACTCAAAAGAATGAACTGGATTAAAAATATGTTGATTCCAAGAAAAGTACTGACGAATCTCATCTTGGACTTGTTAGTACTGGTTTGGGGTGGGGGTGGGGCGAACAAAATACAAGTTCTCTAAAATTTAAAAGTTTTTATTTATTATGGGCCGACATATGAATTGATGCTAATTAAAAAATATAATTGTTCTTATGGATTTTCCTGTTTTAAAATCCAGTTACATGATATTGCCACGCTGTTGTGATACTTACAGTGCTACTTACTTATGGTCCTAAGACAGGAGCAGGAAACAAAGGAAATTTGTCTCCGTGAGTAACCTAAAAGATCCTGCTGTCAATACGTGGTGAAAAAATAAACTTATTTTGGTCTCGAAACAACCTCTGTGGTCAGAGAGATAGGACAGAGGCTGCTGCCCGCCATCCTAACCTTCAATGGCAGACAATATTCTTTTGTGAACCCAGGCACTGGCCATCAAAGGAGTCCTTTGTTTCTGTCCTTCGCTTCCACTTCCACCCGAGCCTCACCTGGGGTAGTACGCAGTGTAGTTCATGAAGAGCTGGGTGCCCGCTGGATAGTATGCCGTGGAGGGCTGTAGTGCTCGTGGATTCAAAAGCACAGAGGGCTGATAAATGGCAGCTTCGGTAGGAATAACCGCTGCAGGAGCTGGAAATGTGTAGGAGGGAGGAGACAGGCCTAAATAAGCAAAGAGAGAGACTTTAAGACCTATTTGTCACAACTGACACATGTGCTAACACTAAAGCCATAAGGTCAGCGTTCCACACATCCATACATTTTGAAGAGACTAGCTCTTTGTCATCCCAAGCAGCTTTTTTTTATTATTGCATAGATTTAATATTTTCTGAATTCTTTATAACAACGTGAACTTTCTCAAATGTGTAATCTTCTACAAATCTGTAAAAACATTTTTAAGGTTGGTAATTTTTTGGTGAATCTTCAACTCATCAATCGTTGAAACCTGATCCTTCATACAAAATTTGATTAAAATGTCCAAATAACTTCCTTTTGATTACACAGATAACACCTAAAAATAATCTCAAAACCCGAATACCTGGAAATTGGGAGAAACCAATTAGCAAGTGAACTTTTACGTCTTTTCAACGATTTCATGACGTGATTTTTTTTAAATGTTTGTCTATTTTTGAAAGAGAGAGAGAGAGAAAGAAAGAAAGAGAGAAAGAGAGAGAGAGAGAGAGAGAGAGAGAGAGAGAAAGAGAGAGAGAAAGAAAGAAAGAAAGAAAGAAAGCAAGAAAGAAAGCAAGCGAGCAGGAGAGGGGCAGATAGAGAGGGAGACACAGAATCCGAAGCAGGCTCCAGGCTCTGAGCTGTCAGCACAGAAGCCGATATGGGGCTTGAACCCACAAACCACGAGATCATGACCTGAGCCCAAGTCAGATGCTTAACCGACTGAGTCACCCAGGCACCCGATTTTTATTTTCTACTCTTGAGTGCCAGTTACTACAAACTAACCCTTTGAGGAAACAAACACAGGACTCACATCTAGCATAACTTCAAATTAAAAGCTGGGTTGTTGTTGTCCTTTTGAGAGCTATGCTGTTCTTTCATCTTATTAACTACTCTGTAGTAAGCATGAGATGCAAATTGTTATGATAAAAACAACTTAACCAGTTCCATGCATTATGCCCAAGCATAGATGACACCAGAGTGAATGGATCTAAGAATAGATTAACTGCATTATTTCCACCTAAACAAAACCCAGAAGGTGGGATTTGAAGCTATCTAACTTTTTGGACCTGTTTTTAAAAACAGACAACAGAGGTGCCTGGGTGGCTCAGCTGGTTGAGCATCTGACTCTTGATTTTGGGTCAGGTCATGATCCCAGGGTCCTGGGATGGAGCCCCACATCAGGGTCTGTGCTGAGTAAGGAGTCTACTTAAGATTCTCTCTCTCTCTCTCTCTCTCTCTCACTCACTCACTCACTCTCCCCCTCTGTCCCTCTCCTCTGTTCACGCATGCTCTCTCTAAAATAATAATTAAGTGGGGGAGAGGGGAAAGTGGGTGACGGGCATTGAGGAGGACACCTGTTGGGATGAGCACTGGGTGTTGTATGGAAACCAATTTGACAATAAATCATATTTAATATAAAAAAATAATAATTAAAAAAACCAAAAGACCACATGTAACCTGAAAAATAACTCTCAAGAAATATATGTTCAAGGCTTCCAAGCATCAGCTGATAAAAAGCTCAGTTTAAACAGAAAATAGAAAAGGATGAAATTCTATTAACTTCCAGTTATTCAACATCTTCCAGGCCCCATAACCCTTTTAAATCAGACTCATTACTAGACAGTGGCTTTATCAAGCGGGATGAATATAACTATCCAGGCCATCTGCACCCGACAGAAGAGATAACTGAGGGGTGGCCTGAATTTGGAATTCCTGACTTTAATTTCTACACCAGGAACTATCTAATATAGTTTGCAAATAACAGAGGCCCAAGGGATACCTTTTCACAGGAAAATCTCTATTGTCTTATGCTTTTCTTAAAAGTTTCTACACGTGTATGGTGATGAGTAAGAGTCTGAGTGGGGGTACATAAACCAAAGACCAACATATCGACCTCCTATTCAACTTTTAGGTATCTCCTTCATAATTCAACAAAAACTGTGATGCATGTTTGGTCCTTAATGTACATAAATTTTAAAATTATGATTCCTGGCCTTCAAGACTCCACAAAAGGGCAAACAGAACAAATTGAGGCACTAAGTCATACAGAAAATTATAAAGCTTATGCCTATATCTTGCTTTTGAACTATCAAGTAATTCATTATGTGACAATATAAAGAAAGGTAGAAATTTTTGATAACAAAACAGATTAGGCTGCCCGGATTTGGATTTTCCTCAATTGAAAAGAGCTATTCTTATACCCCTAAGAGAAAATCAGATGTATACATTCATAGATTAGAAAAGTGGAATTCACCTTCCAATGTTCAACTTTTTGCAAAAGTTAAAATTTCAATGAACAAATTAATGTTTTAAACTTTAAACCACTGAGACTGTAGCAGCATTTCTTTCCACATTGAACAAGAAACTCCTCAGTGGGAATTTCCAATCACTATTTTAACTTCTTTAGTCATTGAGAGTAGATAAAAAATATATGCAATTTCCCTAAGTTTTTTGGTTGCTGTAAAAATAGGAAATCACCTAGAGTTGGCAGGGAAAAAAAACTCCAGTAGAACAGGCATAATATTACAATGTATTGATTAGAATTCTTTTATTTTTTATTTTTATTTTTTAAATGAGTATGTCTTCCACTTGTAAGTAGTTAATTTGGGTTAAAATTTTTGAAGAATATTAAAATACATGGAAATCTATTTTTACAAAAAAAATTTAAATTTTTTTCTATTATTTTAGGACTTGTAGGAGGAAAGGGGGAAAAATGAAGTCTTAAGAAGAAAGTCTGTATTGACCAGTTTTCCACTAGGAAGAGAGAAGTAAAAGCAGAATAACCACAGCAGAATAACTTGGGTTATACACCACGAAGAAATTCCCTTATCTCACAATGTTTGATAACATTATCACTAAAGGAAATTGAAAGTTACTGATATTATCAGTGGTTTATGGACAGGATACATAGGACTAAGATTACTTTAAGATACTGCTTAAACCCAATCATAAGTTTTCAAAACTTGATAGCCATTAGTCATCAACTCCTATTCACCAACAGCAAGCAGCAGGTAAATGGAATATTATTAGCATTTAGGAAGTCCAAGGGGGAAAAAAAGGATTAAGCCCCACCAAATCTTCTATGAAAAATACTTTATCAAATAGTTTCATTGGTAAAGATACTCTTTATTAGAAAGCGATGTCCTAACACTCCTCATTTTATTGGGATCAAGCACATAATCCAGTTTGCTTTCTCAGTCATCTTTGAACTACATTCCAAGTGCTACATTCTTTGAACATACCCAGTATGACTCCTAACAAGGTATGTCTTATTCAAAAGTGAAAACTGTGTCAAAAAGATTCAAGTTTTAACATAAGATCCCCAAATGTCCCTCACTATCCAGAACATGGTTTCCAGACTAAAGGGCTTATTCCTCTCAAACAGGATTCCAGATGGCTTGCACCCAGGTGCCAATGAGCAAGAGCATGGCTTGAAATTAAGCACTGATCCTGCGATCCAATGGAAACTTTGGCTAATTTATTTACGCATTTATGTGTATATATATATATATGTGTGTGTGTGTATATATACATATATATATATATATATTTTTTGTTTGTTTTTGTTTTTGTTTTTACTAACTTACTCATTACAGATATCCTGGAAAGCAAGAGAAATGCTCCCCAGGTTGTCCTTTCCAAAGACATACTTAATGCTCAAAAAATTAAAAATGCAAAATGGGCATCAATCACCCTTCTAAAAAAAAAAAAAAAAAAAAAAAAAGCAGAAGGAAAAGAAAAAGGATCCAGCCATATTTATTTTACCTTTAAATGCGTATTAAAATATCTACATAGCCAGGTTGCCTCTCAGAGTCAGTGCTTATCTTGAGCACACTAAGCTTCAGAAATCAAGTGCTTATCACTGGAAAAGCAAGAATATAATTTGAAAGGAGGTATTCGTAGCATCTCTAATTATGGGTGTCCACAACCAAGGTCTTAAATGATTACCAGATACTACCGATTTCAGATGGGAAAGCCTTATGTAACCATCTCACCTGCCTTAGAAAGAACCAGGGGCACAGAAAGTTATGAAAGCAGCTTAAGCACCTACCAGCATATAGCGTAGAATAGCGCCAAGACCCAAGAAAAACTTACATGGTAACTTACATGGCGGTGGGGATAAGCCATTTCGATTTAAAGTGCCCCCCATTAACACAAAGTTCATCTCCTCAGCTGAACACTGAAAGACTTCAACATATCTGTCCTTCATGGTTTTTTTATGACACTTCTGTGCAGCCATAAATGCTCTGTCCGCAGACTTCATCTGGATAAAGGCATCTCCTGATGGGCGGCCCTGAGCGTGTGGGGGAAGAATAAAAACAAAAGGAGACTGTCTCCTTCAACAAGGAAATGGTTGCTTACAAAACATGCAAAGTGACAATCACCCATAGTACAGACGTTTTAGCCACAAAATCTGGGTGACAAGTGTTGTCTACTGAAATCTGATTCGCATTTCATCACCTAATCACCAGAATGGCCCATAAAACCTTGGAAACAGTTTTGAGGGCTTGTAGCTAAAAGTGATCCTTTCTCATTCCTATTAGTTAGTATCAGATTTACAGGGTTTTGAAAGGGTCTCCTTGTAACTGTGGTTTCAAAGTATAGGATCGTATATTGGGTTTTGCATTTCTGAAAAACCTCATTAAATCTTATTTGATTGAGAAAAGCTAGGAATAGAACCAGTATAAGAGCTTTATGTATCCTCCTACAAGAAGCTGACTAAACCAGTGTTCTCTTTTGGCTCTCAGTTGTCTATCATTGACCTGCAACATCCCTTTCCCTTCTCCCTGAAGCCTAGGTTGTGATGTGGGCTTAGGAATAGAGAAGGGGGATAAGGAAACGGGAGATGCAAAGCACCGTGGGAGTTGGTGAAAGCTGTACTAAAAGTCTTGCGTGGGAGCCCTTCTTTCATCTCTTCCCTGGCACCTCCATCTTAAACCTTGGTCAGACAGGTGTTTATAGATACTTCCTCTATTACTAATAGCTTGCTAAAAATCCTGTTTAAAACCACACTAGATTTCTGTTTCACAGAACCAGAACACCTTGGCTTTATTTAACGTGGACATTTTGTGGGGGAGAAAAAGACACAATCAGTTTTTAAGATTCCTTTTTTATGGATTTCTTTAAAAATCTCTAAGGGACTATGTGGTGCAAATTATAACCATGCAAGTTACCATAAGAGTTACCATACCAGGGAAATTAGGGATACCATGGAAACCCAGTCCAAGATGGAAACCTAACATCTTTGAGGCAGCTAAAAGCTTGTCCATCATTAAAGAAGCATTTCTCCCAAGTGCAATCATAATAGGTCATGTGGGTCAATAAGAGACAAATAGGTCTACTGTGGTTAATCAAAGAATTATAATAGCCCCTAGGTTATTAGAAATGGTGCTCAAAGAGAAACAAAATAATCCCCTGGTGATGCTGAATTGTGGGGAGGTTTTATTTAAAACGACTCCCCCCAGTGAAGCATGCTGAGGGTATGTAAGATAAAAAGTTGCGTAGCTTAATATTGACATACGAGTAAGAATGAGCATGTGCTGGTGTGGAAACCCAAGCCAGAGGCTCAGGATGTTTTCTGATTCCTCATCCCCAGAGGGATGTACTTTCCAGTGGGACAGGATTATGGTTATGAATATGACCAAATCTCCACATGAGAAGAGAAAGCCAGAGACTAGCAATTTAGAAAAATGTTGGAACTTCCAATACAAATCTAGATTTAAACCATAATACTAAGAAAACATTTTCAAAAATTCAACTTTGCTTTTAATAGAGAGTTCCAAAATTTTAATTAGAATTACTTGGCTTAGGGGTTTTTAGAAATTTTGTCCTGCTTATAATAGCACACAATGCTGGTAAATTATTCAGCAACAAATAGGACTAATTTTATTTAACCAAAAATCAAAGGACACCAAGCCAGGAACTACTGCTAATATACTCATAAGTATACTTGTATACAGTTAGAATTTGGTTCCACTTTGATGGAGACTTCTCTACAATTCATTAATACATTTGAGCACCTGTTATGATCACATACTGTTCCAGGTGGTACATACACAAATCCTTACTAACTTCGCATTTTACTAAATGTCATTTGAGGTCATACATATAAAATAAGCCATTTCTAAACAGTCTATAAATATAAAATACTCTGATGCACAGACATGCTCATTGGTTTATATACAGTCTATAATCGCTTTCACACTACAACAGCAGAGCTCAGAAAAATGTTGTATGAGACTAATAATGTATTTGTCTCCTTCCTGAGGCAAATAATTTGACCGATATAAATAATGATGGAATCAGAGCTGAATTTAAATTACCAGGCTAATGATAGCATTCTTTCTGGAGTCCATTTTAAAGACCTCCTCCATTTACAGTTAAATCTTTCCTTAAAGACTTACTACACAGCTGATGAACATTTGTACATTTTTTCTTTTTTTTTTTTTTTTTTTACTGGAAGAGAGCCTTTGATCATAAAAAAGCAAGTCAGCATTCGATAAGTAACTTTCTTACCTGGTGATTCAATACCATGTGAACCCCATGAGTTCGAATATCTGTGGAAAACTCCCCCAGAAAGTCCAGGATGTCCTCAATTGTAGCCGCATAGGGAAGACCTCGAAGGCGTATACAGTCTCTAACATTTGTAGGGGGCACAAATTGCTGAGGTAGTACTGGAATAATGGGAGGGGTTGGAAGTGGAATAAGAGGGGCCGAAGAGAATCGATTCAGCACCTATACTCAAAGCAAAAGAGAAGTGATTTAGAGCCTTACTCTTCCAACATGGTCTGCAAACCAGCACCAGCAGCGCTGTGGAGTCTGTTAGAAATGTGTCTCCTCAGCTCCAACCCAGACCTCATAAATATGAACCTGCATTTTAACAAGATCCCCAGGTAATTCATAAGCATATTAAAGCTTGAGAAGCACTTATGGAGAAAGGGATCCATGCTTTTCAGCTGGGAAAGCATGATCCCTACTTTTGTCAGATGTCTGCTGAGGCATGTGCCACACACAACACGCTTAGATTAAGGACTTGTCTACTGGACAAGTACATCACTGTCTCAGGACACATATCCTGAGAGTATGCTGCTTTTATAAAAACCAGACATATTGCTAAATGTGGACATTTGTAGCAATCTATTAGATTTCATTTCACCAGGCACAGTGTTTCCCTTAATACTGTTACCACATTCTACCTCCAAACTCAAGCAAGAGAATGACATAATAAAGGAACCACAGGTCAAACAATGACTCTGGATTATATAATGCCACATTTATAATAACGTATAAAGCCCAAAACAGAATAACTGGTAATGTAAAAATGAAAGAAAAAAAATCATTTGGTGACCATCAAAATAATCAGTTGTCATGTGAATTTGTGATAGTAGCAAGACAGAACATCTTGACTATCTTTTTTTTTTTTTTTTGATGTTTATTTTTGAGAGAGAGTGCATGCGAGTGAGAGCAAGCGGGGGTGGGGAAGGAGAGAGGTGGACAGAGGATCTGAAGCAGGCTCTGCATGGACAGCAGTGAGCCCGATGCAGGACTTGAACTCATGAACTGCGAGATCATGACCTGAGCCAAAGTCAGATGCTCAACTGACTGAGCCACTCAGGTGCCCCTTGACTATCTTTTAAAGTCATGGAATTCAGCTATCTTGACAATGAATGAGAGGTCAGGTATATTTAGGAGAAAGGATTACTGCCAGGCAAAACCTTATTGTAAGGTTCTGGTCTACTTTTGTTTTAGTTTAGAACATGCCTACTTGTTTATAATACTAGAAGGTCCTTGTGCAACAATGTGTGACATCCCTAGGTTTTCTGAACTTACTATGGTAGCCTTCATCATCCTATAAACTGGAAATATAGAATCAAAACCCTCCCCAAAAAATTGTTCTGATTTTCTCACTCACACCCTGTCTGGTTGCTATCTAAGTAAGAGGTGACAAAAATAAATACAAACACAGCCAAATAAACTTTAAAGAGACAGCAAGATTTAAAAAGAAAAAAAATAAAAAGAAATTATACAAATAATGTAACAAACATTACAGGATGAACATGAAAATAAATATAGTTGTAGACAAACTCAGGACAGGACATGGTCAGGCACCTTCCAATAACTGCCAAATAGGAGGTGAGCAAATAGTTATTGAATGAAATGATTACTTGTATGAGTATGAGAAGATGACAGTGCAGAGCATATGATTACCTCAGCATTTCTTAAATAAGTCAGTAGGATGGGGTTAGAGAGGAAGCTCATCTATAACCAAAACCACATTAAAGTCATACAGAGGCAGCATACTCTATACCCAAACCAATCAACATACAGTAGCCAAGGCCCTGGAGTAGTCTGTTCTAGGCCAAGATTTCCATGAAACTTTTCTTCCAATTAAAGATCTAAAGTCTCATTTTCACCTCCTCTGGTTTGGCACTGATGGATGTAATATGTGAAGCCTCAAGCACATTTAGTATATTTTAGAAATTCAGAGTTTATGATACTAATTTTCAACAAGGTACAGAATTACTTAAAGTAGAAGTATGTTCATAGATTAGGGTTCAAGAACAGGAGGACATCAGGATGCAGAACTAGCTCGGAATGTCACCTCTGTTCACTGTAGGTATAAAAACATGTTGGTATTCTACCAGGTGAAACGTTCTTTTCAACTTTGGGCAATGATGTCAAACCACAATACACAATGGGCTTTGCAGAAAAAAGCTGGACAAAATCATTTTATGAACTCATAGAAATAATAGTGGAGTCAGTGTCCTAATTGCTTGTGAAGAGGACAAAAATGAATCATTAAAGTGACTCTGTTCTACTATGGGACCCAAGTAAAAGAAATTGGAAGTCCACATGATCTCAGATACAAGGAAAAATGAACAGACCCTTGAAGACCATTCAGCTGGTAAGTCAAGAATAGTCAAAACGCTTGAAACCCTGCAGATGGCTTCATGCCTGGACCATGTGGGGCAAACGATTGTCCCATCTGTGCCTCAAAAACAACTCTGAATTCTGGAAGGCAATAACAGGACAAAAGGGCACTTCATGCTGTCACCAGCAGTATGGAACTGAGTAAGCCTTTTGGGAAATAAATTTGGTAAGTTATTAAAAACATTAAAAGCTCACACCATCCAGTTCTAAAGAAATCAACCAGAAGTTGAGTTTTATAAGCATGTTTATCTAGAAATTTCTTATAGGAGAAAAAAACCCCAACCTAAATGTACAATGGGCTCTCTAAATAAATCATGTACCTTTGAGACATATTAAAAATGGAACTTTTTAGACATGGGTAAACTTCCAAGATATGGAAGTTTTTTTTCTTTTTTCTTTTTTTATTGGTAAGAGACTTTTCGTTTTTTTTTAAGCTTATTTATTTTGAGACAGAGAGGGAGAGCACACGTGTGAGAGGGGGAAGGGCAGAGAGAGAGGGAGAGAGAATCCCAAGCAGGCTCTGACTTGTCAGCACAGAGCCTGACTTGGGGGGCTAAATTCCATGGACCGGAAGATCATGACCCGAGCCAAAATTCAGAGTTGGACACTTAACCAACTGAGCCACTCAGACTCCTCAAGATACGTAGGTTTTAAACAGAATATAAAGTTTATCTATAGCAGTATTCTAATTATATAAAAACATAGTATTTTTCCTATGCATATAGAAAATAACAGTGGTTATCTTTTAATTATGGAATGAAAAATTTTAAAAATGCACTTACACTTTCTGTATTTCTCAAGTTTTATTTTAGCACAATAAATAATGTAGTCTTGTTCTTGGAAATAAATAATAAATCACACTAAGCACCAAAATGTTCTTAAAAAACCAACCTGCTGGACTTCAGCTGCTGTGCTTCTGAAGAGTTCAATGTATCTTTTACCCAACAAGTCCTTATGCTTCCTCAATGCATTCTGTGCATATTCCTCACAGGCAAAGAGGACAAAAGCATCCCCTGTTGGCCTACCATCTGGGTAGGTAACGAAAAGGATGCCTTCCTTCCCCCCAGTGATGGGGCAATGCTGTCCAAAGAAGGCCACCACTTCATCAGCTGTGGCCGTGAAAGGGAGCCCCCGCATGCGGACAATGACTTGATTTTCCTTGGAGAGAAATTGAGCTACCTCATTGGACGTACCTAGGGAACACAAATACCAGGAAACATGGGGAGAAATGGTTAAGACATCAACTTTACCAAATTTAAAATGGCAAAATTCTTGGCAATGTCTTGAGTTTTTAATTAAAATTCACACTCCCACTGAATTCATGACAACATCCCAGGAATCAGAATTCTCTTCCCACAAGTTTGAAACTTTTCCCCTACCGTTTTCATAAAACACCTGTTAACTTAGGAAGGTGGCCAGACAGTTAAATCATGCACCAACCACTGTATTCTTCTCACAGAGAGGCAGTAAGTCATTATGATAGGTAAGGGCATTGGTCAGGGAGCTAGAATGTCTGGGCCCAATCTTGACTTTGCCATTTACTAGGTTATGACTTTAGTCAAGTTTAACCCCTATCTTTTAGTATCCTCATCTAAAAGTGGAGGTAAAATTACCTACTTCATAAATTATGATAATTAAATAAGTTACTATACATGAAGCACTTTGGTGACTTTTGTTATTATTTTCCTGACTATGTTTTATTAAGAAAGTTTCAAAAATAATCAAGTTAAGGGAAGTATAATGAACATACATGGCAGCTAATTTCAAGATTTATCAACATTCTGCCTGACATAAAGCATTTTGTACAATATTGCCACATAGCAAATATTCAAATGCACATCTACCACCAACATGGAGCTTTAATTCACAAGCCCTAGAACAAGAGTCACATGCTTTACTGGCTGAGCCAGCCAGGCACCCCAGGAACATTTTCCTTTAAGAGCAAACTATCATACTACCTACAAGCCATGAAATCCCAGGCATGAACGTATTAGTTAACTTTGCTTCTTCAATTTACAATATTAGCTATCATGGAACCTCAGAGCCATAGCAACTCCAAATGTATTTTATCACCAACCAATATCAAACATCACTTTGGGATTCTGGAAGCACTATTAAATTTGAAGCTCTGAATTTGGAAGCCTTCGTTTATCTAAAGGAATAAGTGCCAGAATAGAAATATACCAGCAAATTGAAAACAGGATGTTTTTACTACAAGTTCAACAGTTGCAAGGATTTTAACCAGGGCTATATAATGCAGAGATACAAAAGTTCTCTATATTTAAGTAAAAGTCATCCTAGTATATATTTGGCAATAGAAGATTTTCAAAAGCCTCTTAAAAGGTCTACCTACATTCTTTGATCCAACTATCCTAATTTTAGAGAGGTATCCTAATGAGTGGTATATTCAGAGACAAAAATATTCACTGCAACATACTTAGCATGAAAAATTGGAAATAAGCTTTTAATGCCCAACAGGGGTGTTTTTAAAATAATGTATGGTACTTAATACTGTATAGTAGTTAACATATAATAGTTACATGGGAAAATATTTATAATATACTAAAAGGAGAAAGTTATAAAGCTGTATGAACAGAGCAATAAAAACTTACAAAGTAGTTTTATGTATAGAAAAAATCTGTCAGACAAACCATAGTTAACATTTTTTATCCATTACTTACAGCTTTTAAAGTAACAAATTACTCAATAATTAGATAAATATCCGTTCCCATTTCTTTTTGACCATAGTACTGCAAACAAAACACTACATATTCAAACATATTAGAGCAAGAAAAGTACTATGTTTTTGGTCATTGATGAGTTAAGGAAGCTTGAGAGAAAAACTATAAGCAGATATACAACAATTCCAGGTATTCTGGTGTGGTATTCTGTGACTGTTTCAAAGTAGTTTTCAGACTATTTAATTTCTTTCAAGAACTACTCTCTTCCTTTGTACAAGACTTTACAATGACCCTTTCACCTTTTTATGATACTATTTTGTTTTTAAAGGTTTTATTTTTAAATGATCTCTACACCCAAGATGGGGCTTGAACTCACAGCCCCAAGATCAAGAGTCACATGGTCTACTGAGTCAGCCAGACTCTCCCATATGTTACTATTGTTAATGGCTATTTAACTACAGTTGGTTGACTCAAGCCTTAGGGTGAGTGTATACATTTAGTCACTGATACCATATGGGTCTTGTTTCCAACTTATAAAAAAAAAAAAAAAAAAAAGTCAATTCCTTTGTTTCTTTAAGCAATAAATTCATGACCCTACTTATTTATTCTAGTATATAAATAAATTTTAGATTCTTCTTATAGCCACATTATATAAAAAGCACTCACCACCAGCAATTTTAAGAAAATCTTCACCTGTTGCTTTGTAAACCTAAGAAAAGAAAAGGGAATTAATTAAATACAGTTTCTGAGCCTTCCAACATTAATATTCATTCAAGATGCCAAGGATCTCAGATTGTGAGGACGTACCTCAATGTACCGGGTCCCCATGTGATGTTTGTGCCTCTGTAATGCTAGGTCTCTGTGTTCCTCACTTACAAACCTAACCAGAGCTTCTCCATTCCTTCGACCCTGGGCATTCAGACAAAGTGCTGCACCTCCCCTTTGAAAAGGACAGACAGCAGTGGGGGAAAAACACAGTGAGGAAAAATGGTAGGACACCCATTATCCCTTTGGGATTACTAAACAAAATAGAGATTAAAGAAAACCAACTTGGCAATATTGAGTCCTTTGAAGAATCTTGCAATGTCTTGATCTGAAGACTGCCATGGTAAACCTCTCGCCCGGACTATGGTGTTGTCATCAATAAGTTCCATCTTGCTGCTGTGGGTCAAGCAAAACTTCAGTTTGCATAATTAGCACTAGGGAGTCCAAACTATTCCCTCCTACCATTTTCCTAGTTACACATAAGGTATTGTTTGGTGTTCAGACAGACTTGTAATACTGCCTCATTTATTTCAGAACCTCAAAAATTATCTGGGCACTCAGGGCGCCTGGGTGGCTCAGTCGGTTAAGCATCCAACTTCAGCTCAGGTCATGATCTCACGGTTGGTGAGTTCGAGCCCCGCGTCAGGCTCTGTGCTGACAGCTCAGAACCTGGAGCCTGCTTCAGATTCTGTGTCCCCCTCTCTTTGTGCCCCTCCCCTGCTCATGCTCTTTTTGTCTCAAAAATAAAGATATTAAAAACAAATTATCTGGGCACAAAGTATTCTTTAGGTGGTTCACTATAGAAAGGAAAGTGCCAAAGCAGGTCCCACACCGGTAGCTCACTCAACAAACCATCTATCAGTGGAGTTGCTTGCCTGCTTGCCATAAACTCAAAAGGACCTAGGATCAAGTCACAGAAAGCAAAGTTCTCCTGATACCCTGATAGCCAGTAAGTTCCTAGAACCAAGAAGAATACGTTTAAATTTATTATGAGATCTGGCCAGTATACCAGTGGAGTTTAAATCCAGTTTGACAGCAAAAGTTAAGATCTGCATAAAGCTGACAATTAACCCACATCAGGAATGTGTGCATGCAGTCAGAACACTGCCATTAAAATATCTCCCCTATCAAACAGGGGAGCCATCAGAGTGTTTATGGAAATGCATGGGAGTTCCCACACCTTAATGAGTCATTTGCAAATCACCTATTATATATTTTAACACCTTTTGATGTGCTATTCCTCCCATATTCATATTTCTAATAGTCCTAGGACACTTTCGGAATGAGTCACTTTCTCCCCAACTAAATAGGCCTCAAAGTCTCTCGCTGGGCAAAGATGTCCAAAGTTTTTGCTCACTTCAGGCAGCAGGCAATCTCAGGGATTCGCTGCTGTGATTTACAAACCGTTCTGTCATCAGAATGAGATACCACCATTTCATACTTCTTGCCAGTTATTTCCTTTGCTTTAAAGTAGAAGTTGATAGAACATACTTAAAATTATCTCCGTAAGGGCCTTGTGAACTCTTTTAAAGCCTATGATTTTTCCTTTGGAAGTTCTCTGGTGAGAGGATGAATAGTTCTGAGAGGCTAAAGCAAGAGTCACAGATACAACACCTATGGGTCATAGTGACTAGAGATACAAATATTCCACTTAAGTTTAATGCCAACATCCAAGCTCACTTTAAGATACAACTTTCTTTTATAAATAACGTAATATTTTTAACAATGGATAGCCAAAAGGTTTAGTGAAGTTACAAGAAGAGTTAAATATCACAATATGAATAAAACAAATTAAAAGGCTCAAACCGAATACCACTCTAGTACTTACCAAGTGCCACTTTCAAATTTGTAATTTACTCTCTCTGGATCTGAAAACCTATGATCTAAAAATGAGAAAACAGAAGTCATCATTTTACCTATTAGGAAGACAAAGATATGGCAGGAGATTTAAAAGTATACATGAGGGAAAAATGGCAGGATCAAACTCTACGTCTGCAACTGTTAAAACAGCAATACTTACTATAAGGCTCTGAAATCATTGCTAAAATTATATTCCCCATATCTTCAACTTGAGAGGCTCCATACCGGGAGACTGAACTATTCTTCTCAAGGTTTAAACCTGGGATATTAAGTTAAGGAAACATTTTGAGGAAGTAACGTGAGGTTGCTTCTAACCCCAAATTAAACTTACACAGAGCCAAGAAGCCAAGTAAAATACATCTGAGATCAAGAATTATTTGAAATGACAGAATAGTTGCTTCCTATCAGTCTGGACTTCACCCACACTTTTTGGAGTCTCCAATTTCCCTCTTGGGCAAATATATAAAAAAATGGCCTAATCAATCCTATCCTGAGGCACGACTAGTAATAAAATTTCTATTTATTGAGTAGTAGCAAAGGCATGAATACTAAGCACTTTCGTTTAGTTTCAAACTACCTAGTATACACCAAAGTTAGTAAACCTCTTCATCCTATTATCTTTATAGCACATCCAAGGCAGTGATCATACTGACTTAAAGATATGGTTACATCTAGAGATGCCTGGGTGGCTCAGTTGGTTAAGCATCTAGCTTCGGCTCAGGTCATGATCTCATGGTTCGTGAGTTCGAGCCCTGTGTCCAGCTCTGTGCTGACAGCTCAAAGGTTGGAGCTTGCTTTGGATTCTGTGTCTCCCTCTCTCTTTGCCCCTCCCCCACATGAGCTCTGTTTTTCTCTCAAATAAACATTAAAAAAAATTTAAAGATATGGTTACATCTCTCTCTCTCTCTCAATAAATAAATATCCCCCACTCTCTCTCAAATGAATGGATGGATGAGTAGGTAGGCAGGTAGGTAGGTGGATAGATAGGCAGGTGCCTGGGTGGCTCAGTCAGTTAAGTGTCTGACTCAATTTCAGCTCAGGTCATGATCTCATGGTTGTGAGATCAAGCTCCACATCAGGCTCTGCACGGGGCATGGAGCCTGCTAGATTCTTTCTCCCTCTCAAAGGAAAAAAAAAAAAGATAGTTACATCAGTCAAGATCATGAGGCATCAAAAGGCTTTTTAAGGCTGTTTGAAAAAAAAAAAACAACTTCAGATTAGTGATGACACTATTTCTATGCCACCTTTACTCAGAACTTCCCTACCAGATTTATAGAGCCATATAGTATAGCCTTCTTAGATGGCAGCAAATGCTTGTCCTTTGAGAGTAAATTTGTAGAAAGAATTCAAATACTCAGAGCTAACAAACAATGGCTAATATGCCTCTCAATCAAGTGAATACATGCTTTGAGCAAGCCAGGATACATGGATTTTGAGAAATGCATGGCTTAAGTTGGGTTGGAGAGTGGGACCAGAAGAGATTTACATCAAGTTTTACAAATTTATAATCTCTCTAAAAGAAGCATGTATCTTTGACAAAATGGTTGCTTAAGAAGTCATTAAAATGTTTAATTTTGTTATTTCTAAGTTTCAATACTACAGTCATACTTTGTATTATGTATAAATTTGCATAAATTTCATAATATAGTACACAACGTATACAACAGATAACACTGTGGGACCTATCTTTCCTCCAATTTGAAATGAAAACAGCAATCTGGGTGGTTGTTTGCCTTTATTTTAGTTTTCTAACTGGTATTTTATAATAAGGGTAAAAAACGAAGACAGACATTAAGAAAAACTTCAAAGCACTACTTCACAGCAATCAAAGAGGATACAAGATTCAAACAGTTCAGAGAGCCTGACTTCCACCAAGCATTATAACCAATCATCTGAGGAGTTAATTCAATGAGCAATAAGTATCCTTTTCCATTCAATTAAAAATCCCTTTCCATTTCATCCTTCCACAAGCTCCACCCCCCCTTCCTCCTTTCTTTCTCCACTAAAGAGACGTTGTTTTCCCACGGTGCTGTGCAAATTCACTTTGTGTTGCCCCTCATCCGGCTACATTTCTCTGCAGTTAAATATACTACATGTAGAAATGCAGGCATATGTTCCTTGGCAAATTACTTAACCCTACTAAACTTCAGCTTATCTGAAAAGCCAAAGCTGTGATAATCTTTACCTCCCTGGGCATTTTTGTGAAGATTAAATGAGATAAAACAAGTCCAAGGCACAAAGCAGGCATTATAAAAAGCGATGTCCTCCCCCTCATCCTAGAACCCTTGGGTAACCAACTTTCATAACCCATAATAATCACACTTTGAGAGTCACATTTATGACCAAAATTCTGAACTCACCAGATGCCTATTTGTATACTCACAGGATAATCATCAAGCTGAAATGGTAATTTCTATACTCCCCACCCCCGAATCCCACCGTTTACATCATCTAGTGATGAAATAAATGTGCTGACCCCTCAGGAATTAGAAAATCAATCCCAGGAGATGGATGCTTCCACCTGAGCAATGACCATGGAACGGGTCATTAAAATGATTATCAGGGCACCTGCTTGGCTCAGTAGAGCATGTGACACTTGATCGTGGGGCTGTAAGTTGGAGCCCCATGTTGGGTGTAGAGATTACTTAAAAATAAAATCTTAAAAATAAAATGAAATGATTATCCATGGAAGGTATACAGTAAGTATTAATCCAGTGTTGTTTTCAAAAAGTACGACAGGACAGAAACAGTAGAAACAAATGATGAAGATACTCTGGGGAGACAACTGCCCTAAATTTTCTGGGAAGGCAAGGGAGGGGGTGAGGAGGGGTACTTTAAGAATCCTTACAGAACTAAGAAGGACTAGCTGTGACTAGCCATAGTTTACCACGCAAACCCTGCCACTGAACAGTCCCTTGAAACCTTGCAATTCTTTTTTAATATTTAAGTTTATTTATTCATTTCAAGAGAGACAGAATGAGAGGGGGAGGGGCAGAGAGAAAGGGAGAGATATGATCTCAAGCAGGCTCTGCACTGAGTGCATGGAGCCCAGATCCCAGATGCGGGGCTTGAACTCATGAAATGCGAGACCACGACCTGAGCCAAAACCAAGAGTTGGATGTTTAACCAACTGAGCCACCCAGGCACCCCTACAATTTCTTTTTTTTTTTTTTAAACGTTTATTTATTTTGAGAGAGAGCGCACACGTGCGAACGGGGGCAGGGAAGATGAAGAGGAGAGAGAGAATCCCAACTCAGGGCTTGATCCCATGAACTGTGAGATCATGGACCTGAGCCAAACTCAAGAATTAGACACTTAACCAACTGAGCCAGCCAGGCACCCCTGGAACCCTGCAATTAGAATAATTGCTTTTGGCCTTGTCAGGGGCTACGATGGAATCAAGAGAAAAGTATCCAAGAAATGGAGACCAATCCCACTGTATAAATCACTTTTATTTCAACCTTGGCACTATTGGCCAAGACAATTCTTTGTTTGGGTTGGGTGGGTGGTGGTGCATAGGGTGGGGATCCTGTGTACTATAGGATTTTTACTAGCATGCTGGCCTCTACCCACCTGAGTTCTGGCTAAAAATATCTCCAGGCATTGCCAAATGTCCCCAAGTGGGCAAAAATCACTCCAGGTTGGGAACCACTCGTATAGGCTAATGGTTCCCAATTGTTCCAACTTCACCCCTCACCATCCACTGAATGATCAGAGAAAGTTGTTTTTTTTTAATTTTTTTAAACATTTATTTTTAAGAAAGAGACAGAACGTGACCAGAGGAGGGGCAGGGAGGGAGACACAGAATCTAAAGCCAGTTCCAGGCTCCGAGCTGTCAGCACAGAGCCTGATGTTGGGCTTGAACCCAAAAACTCTGAGATTATAACCTGAGCCAAAGTTGGACACTTAACCGACTGAGCCACACAGGCACCCCTAGAAAATTTTTATAATATAGGAGACCATTACTGAACAGAGTTTCAAGAAAATTGGCTAAAAAAAATCCCATGTAAGGACCTGTACAGTGCTGTATCAAAACCCCTATCAGTAAATACACACACACACACACACACACACACACACCCTATCTTAGGAAATGAAAGAAAAACATTGCAAGAGTCAACCCTTGATGGTCAGCCTGTTTTTGGACGATCAAAAACAGAAAAATGGATTTTACATTTTTAGGATTATAAAAAGAAAAATATGAGCAGAGACCATATGTGGCCTACAAAAAGTATAAACTATTGACTATCTGGACCTTTACTGAAAAAGTTTGCTGACCTCTGGCCTAAACGAAGAGCGATTGCTTGAAGATGGCCAAAAAGCAGAACAGCACAGGAACGTTTACCACATCACAACATTCTATCCCCAAACAGAATATTGGTTGAAATCAAGCTTTGAAGGAATAGGAATGGGGAGAGTATATTCCATTCAAACCACTGTTTTCTCTCTCCTATAAAGAGGTTTCTAGCCTTCTCACCTTTCCTCAGTTAACTAGTCTATGAAGCTCTCTTATCTTTCTAATCCCCTAACCAAATTAGACCATAGGTAACTCCTACCCAGCAACAATACCCTCCCTAACTGCTCTAGGCTGCAACCGTCAATTTAAGAGTTGATTAGATATTACCATTCTCATAAAATATTTCTGTCCTCAACTGTACTGTATATTTCCTAAGCACAGGCCCCTACCTCCTTCTGTTCTCTATCCATCTATCACAGCACCTATCATTTCCCAGAATCTAGTGACATAAATGATGACATTTATTAAACATTTCACACCCCACACACACTGTTTCCTCCAGTTTTTGCAATGGCCCTACCAGATAGATAAGAGTAAAACCAAACAGATGAAGAAACTAGGATTTAGAGAAGTTCCATAACTTACCCAGTCCACTAGCTCGTCTGTAAGAGAGCTGGGATTACAATACAGCTCTGATCTGACTATGCGTACATAATTCCCTGAACCAAGAGAAGCAGCTTTGCTTAATTCATTTTAAGCAATACTTTATGAGAGATTTTCTAAATGTATATATCAAAGTCAAGTGAAAAAAGATCAAAAGTAAAAATGTAAAGTATCCTGTCTGTGTAGACAAAGATTGGTAGATGAAGGATTATTTACTGAATTCTGCATTTAAAGTAGGAATATGTTCTAGACATTTGGCTAACTTGGTTCCACATAACACGTCCCAACATGTTTCCCTTCAAGACATCACACACCAAGGATCAGCAGCTCTAAGCTCCTGACAACTTTTAAAAGTCACCCAACCTCCTGCATGCCCAAACCTAAACCAAAACTCACACACACTTACACACACAGACACCCTCTCTTCAAAAGGCTTGCTCAATCCATAATCCTTACCAGAATTTAACATGAATGACAAATAAAGAATAGCAAAAAAAAAAAAAAAAAGTTTTAGTACCAATTCTTTCCTCTATCAATTCATAATTATATATTGAATTACTTGCTGCACGTCTGATCTTGAGGAAAGGAAAGATGAGTCTATGCCCCTTGATTTATGGCTCATCATGCAACTTACTCACTCTGCCCTCGAGGCAACCACAACAGCACGAACAGGCTCAGCCAGCTTTACAAATGAGAAATGCCATGAGGAAATGAGGAAGGGTAAAGCCAGACATGGTGGGGACAAAACTAACATTTCAGGCTACAACTGAGCAAAGTGCTGCATTTACACTGAGCTTACAGAAGTCCAGCTGTTGCCTTCATCTGAGTAGGGGGAACATTTTCCTTAGCACTCTTTTCAGTGAAACAGATTTCAGGATTTGACCCAAACTTATACCATAGCTGAAGGTGGAATTCAGAGTGTGAGATTTTAGAGTTCATCAATATTAGCTAACTCTCTCGGGGCGGGGTGAATCACCAAAAACTCGCCACTATTAGCTTATCCAGCCAAAAAGTTACCTTTTCTGACTGCTTAAAAATACACATTTGGTTATTAATTTTCACTTTTAAGTAACCTCTTTAAGCTAAAGCTACATTATAATCGCATCCCAATTAGAAATTCCAACCCCACGCCATTTTTTCCTGTCATAGGCCCTTCAGAAGACAAGTTTGTTTCCTCCCATTCTATTCTTACTCTTTGATTTAAAACACCAATTGCCTAATTGCCAGACATATTACAATAAAATACCTATGCTAATGAACAAAAAGAATAACAAACAATATGGCAAGAGAAAAGTTGGATTAGTATTCCAACAAAGAACTGAATTTCCTACAATTATGTGAAGGAAAGAAGGGAAAAAGCAAGTGATAAATTACCCTTGAGTTCCATAATTAAAAAAAAATAGGCTCTGTAAGTAACCTTTCATACTAAAGTAGGCTTTGAAAAAAGCAAATCAATGGGGCGCCTGGGTGGCTCAGTCGACTTCGGCTCAGGTCATGATTTTGTGGTCCGTGAGTTCGAGCCCCGCGTCGGGCTCTGTGCTGACAGCTCAGAGCCTGGAGCCTGTTTCAGATTCTTTGTCTCCCTCTCTCTGACCCTCCCCCATTCATGCTCTCTGTCTTAAAAATAAATAAACGTAAAAAAAAAAAAAATTGAAAAAAGCAAATCAAGAATGCCACTGTCAAACAGAACTAACAGCCAAGGCAACAAAAACTTTTTCATACCAGTAATAAAATGCTGGAAAAAGAATCTAAAAACCCATAGTTTTCTAACTGTATTTCCAGAAGCTTACTCTTTCCAAGAAGGGAAAAAATAAGACCGATCCTAACGAATATTACTTCAGGAGGTATTATTTTAACAAAACACAAAACTGATGACTCAATTGTAATCTCAAAGAAATAAAATAGAAGTATGGGCTGATGCCACAAAAGAGTGAAAATGTCCACTTTAGAAAAAGACACGTATGTGGGATAAACAAATTAGGAAAAGAGAGACTCTATGGTAACAAAGTCTTCTAACGCCATCTAAAACAAACCAAAAAAATTATCCTGAAATTCCCAAACTCCGATTTTAAAAGTAAATTATTTTATAATTAAAATAACCACACAAAATTAACATAACTCTGAGTGCTGGCCAAGAATATACAGTATTTCTAGTCACTTACTACAGACCACAAACCAGAGTATTTGCGGATTTGGCTCATATCATGCCGATGAGATGCCAAAGATAATTTTCCCCCTCCAGTGAACAAGGTCAACTACTAACCTAGCTTAACTGTACACTTGGCGATATTTAAAATCCTTTTCATACGCAAAAAAGTACCAAGGAGGATTTGGTACTTCCCTCCCCCTTTTAAGAAGGGCAATGAAGGTTTATGCAATTGGATTTATCAGAATAAGCGAGTAAGTGCAGAATGAACCACACACACTATTTACAACTGGAGAAGCTAAGTTAACCTTGAAGATTAGCTGTACTAACATGTACCTGAGGCTTTAAAAGGTCTATATCCAAACTCGCTCAAAGTTAAAAAAAATTTTCAAGTGTAAAATAGTTTAAATAAGGTCTTAAATCAACAAGGAAGTCCTTTGAAGCTGTTTTTCTTCATCCCCAACAACCTGGTGAGGTTCGAATAATCACAGCAACATTGGAAAGTGTGTGAGAGGCCAGGCACTGGCTACGTGTTTGCATATACTATCTTCTTCTTTTTTTTTAATGTTTATTTATTTTGAGAGAGAGAGAGCATGAGCAGGATAGGGTCAGAGGTGGGGGGGAAGGAGGGAAGGAGGGGGGAGAGGGGGAGCGAGAGAGAGGATATCCCAAGAAGACTCTCTGCCACCAGCACAGAGCCTGACACAGAGCTCAATCCCCTGAACCAGGAGGTCATGACCTGAGCAGAAACCAAGAGTCAGACACTCATCCAACTGAGCCATCCAGGTGCCCCTCTTATTATTCCTTATAATAGGCATGGCCATTTTAAGATGGGGAAAATGAAGCTAAGAGGTATAGTAAATTCACCCCCAATAAATCTGACTTGAGAGCTTGTGTTCTCAACCATTCTGCTGGTAAGGCTTTATCTTGATCTTTAATATATGGGAAAACAGGCCAATATCACTGTGTTAGCACATGCATACACACATACAATCCTTCACCCTCATCAAGAAGTAGTGAAACAGGGGCACCCGGGTGGCTCAGTTGGTTAAGCATCTTGGGGTTCATGAGTTCAAGCCAGCACTGGACTCCGTGCTGACAGCTCAGAGCCTAGAACCTGTTTTGGATTCTGTGTCTCCCTCTCTCTCTGCCTCTCCCCTGCTTGTGCTCTGTGTCTCTTTCTCTCTCTCTCTAAAATAAACAAACATTAAAAAAAAAAGTGATTGGGAGAACATGAGTATGACACATTTATTAAAAAAATAAATAAGTGGTGAAACACACACACCCCTACTAACCCTTGGACAGGCAGACAAGAGTGGTTTAGTGCCTTTTTTTTTTTTTATCCTGATAATAGAAAGCTGTACTAGTGAAATGGCATTTGCTAATAATAAACAGCACCTACGGATCCAACTGGATAAAAATTTTACAAAATTTCTATTCACTCCTCTTTCTTGCTGAATAGTTCAACACGTGCTCAGGAAACACAGAATATAAACTTACAAGGGAGATCATCTATTTTAACATGTAACACCACCTTCAAGTGAGCTCTGTAAATTCTAGAATATTACCCCCTAGTTAAGGAGCACGGTTTTTACCTCAGAAGGACTCTGGCTCAAATGCTGACACTTCTAACTCTAAGCCTCAGTTTTCCCAGCTGTAAAAAGGGGGCGACACTCCCCCACTGGTTATGAGGCTGCTGGAGGCACATACAGTAAGCACTTAACTCACAAGTGCTCACTGCTCTCCTTACAAGGCCAGACTTCATTAAAAAGTTCTTGCCAAAGGCTAAGTACAATAAACAAAATGGAAGAGGTCTTGATTAATGAAAATAAATTAGTTCATGAACAACAAAGCAAAGAAAAAATAGGTTAAGAAACCAAGAGGAAGTAATTCCATCCACCACTGGGGGGAAAATAGGGTTCTTTTTTTTAAATGGATAAAAGAAGTCATTTATACAAATAGTCCCATAATCGAAAGGTCTTTTCCACAGGAGAAAACTGTTTCCAAAAAAATCTAAGATAATTTCTTCCAAAAATAAAAAATAAAAATTGAGGCCTCAATCCCTATTTCACACCCTCACCACCTCACCTGATTAAATAAAAAGCTTACAAAATGCTACCCATCGTTCATCTGCTAAATGAGGTCTTCTTGTCTGCTGAGACTGCATAATTTAAAAAGCAGGTAACAAAACTGCAACTTGAAGAACTCAGAGAGACCCAACAACTAACACCAGAAGTGGTCTCAGAACCAACACAAAGACAAAAGAGGGAAATAAGCACTAAAATAAGGACGAGAACCGCACTCAAGAAATTCCTAAACCCTTTCTTTTATCAAAGTGGTCATACTTTTTCATTTACATAGCTCCTAGTGGTTTACAAAGCTTTCATTTGGGAATACCTGAGATCAAAGTAAAGCTTGGAGAAGGTAAGTAACTTTCCCAGGAAAGTAAAGCTACGTATTCTCTTACTTGTTCCTTTCCAAGGGTTGGCAAGAGCCTCTCCCTCCCTTGCTGGTTTACCTGGTCCAACAGGTATTCATTCCCTCAGGAGCAAATGACTCTCCATCTACTTGGCAAAACCATCAAGGATGTGTAATGACCATCTTTAGGTTTCCAAATTCAGTGTCATTTCCATATTAGAAAGGGAAATATTTAGTGAACTGAAAGAACTCTTTGGTCCAGACATTGTAGAAATCCTATGCATAGATAAGGACAAGTAGATAGTCATATTTGGTATGATTGTTTGTGTTTTTTAGTTTATTTATTTGAGAGAGAGAGCATGAGCAGTGCAAGGGCAAAGAGAAAGAGAGAGAGAAACCCAAGCAGGCTCTGTGCTATTAGCACAGAGCCTGATGTGGGGCTCAACTCACGAACCATGAGATCATGACCTGAATCAAAATCAAGAGTCAATGCTTAACCAACGGAGCTACCCAGAAGCCCCATTATGACTTTTTGAGCTGGGAACTTTGGTGGTCTAGTCAAGGAAATAATGATTCCTCTGAATAGGAGTCATAAAATAACTCGTCACAGCTGCAATGTAAAATAAAAACCACTGTTAGGAAAGCTTAAGATTTCTTATCCATTAAGTGGGGAAAAAATATGCAGATAAAACATTAATAAGAACATTTAAGATTAAAATCAATTTTCTGATTGGTAATAAAACTATAAATCTAAGACTTTTCCAATGTAAGCCCAAAGGAAGTAGGATATAATTAAGCTATTTAAGAAACAGAAAATAGTGGGGTGCCTGGGTGACTCAGTTGGTTGAGCTGACTCTTTGTTTTGGCTCAGGTCATGATCTCACGACTTATGGGATCGAGCCCAGCATCAGGCTCTGTGCTGACAGTGTGGAGCCTACTTGGGATTCTCTCTCTCCCTCTTTCTCTGCTTCTCCCCTGCTCATGCACTTGAACATACTCTCTCTCAAAATAAATAAACTTAAAAAAAGAAAAAAAGAAAATACCTTAGTTTTTCCAATGAATGCATTACTAAAGGGCCATGAGATCATACTCCAAGTGTGATATGTCTGAAATGGAGTCCAAGTTTGCTTTATGCACAATTTCTTTGTTTACTATAGTCAAATATTTCTGATTTTCATCTTCATGGCACTTGAAAAAGAACCACCAACAATAGTTTTAGAGCTAGGATTAACATGAATGACAAGAAAACAACAATTGTCATAGCATCCTATATCTATTTACTTAAATGTCAGATAATTCAGGGGTGCCTGAGTGGCTCAGTTGGTTGAGCATCCAACTTCGGCCCAGGTCATGATCTTCAGGTTGGTGGGTTCGAGCCCCACATAGGGCTCTGTGCTAACAGCTCAGAGCCTAGAGCCAGGTTTGGATTCTGTGTTTCCCTCTCTCTCTCTCTCTGTCCCTCCCCTGCTCATGCTCTCTCTCTCTAATATAAAAACGAAAAAAAATTTAATGTCAGATAATTCAATTTTATTTTATAAAGTACTATATACCAGTGCAAAGCAGAGAGCAAGTAAAAAGTCCAGATCACCACAATGAAAATGCTTACTAATAGCCCCAAATTTTATACACGTGAAGGTCACAAGAAGCCAAGGAGAAAAAAAAAAAAAAAAAAAAAAAGGATGAACTTTTAATAAATTTTCCCTGAACTGTCAACACACTGAGAAAAACCAAAAAACCCAAATATAAGCATCTCTTGCTTGTAGCTGTGGAAATTTTTACTACCATGTGACCTATAATTACTAGGGGAAGATTTTCTTTGCTAAAAGAGGATACTGAATTGTCAAGGATAAACAATTCTTAATATACTGCCTTTTCTACTCAAATTGTCTTTTTCTAAATTAAGATAACTTTATTAGACTTTCCCTCCATCTATTGATTTTTTGGATCTCTTTTTGTCTACCTTAGACTTCCCAAACTCCAAAACTGTGAGCAAATAAAATTTCTGTTGTTTAAGCCACATAGCCTATATAGTATTTGTCATGGTAGCCCTAGCAGGCTAATACAGCATTCAAACCAACAAAACAATCAGTAAGAATTTTTCTGGTGTCCAAACCTTTTAATTCTTATAAAAGTTCCCTCAAAATGAGCTTACTACATCCATCTCCCAGCACTACTAGGGACGCTAAAGCAAATTTCCAGCTAACTACTTCCAGAAAGAAGGTAGACATAATGGGTTTGACCTGCTTACAAGGGGTTAAGAAAAACATGCAAACATTTTCCAATCAGGAAAGGAAATTCTGAAATAAAACAAGAATCAGGCTTTGGCTCCTAAAAAGTGAGAAAGTTTAAGAATAAACATCTATGACCCACAGGTTCCTGAAAGAACTTAAATGCAATTTTAAGTTTGTTCTCATAGTGGCTTTGGGTAAGTTGCCCAACCCTTCTATTACTCAATTTCACATCTGATGTTAGCACATGACTGCTTATTAGTTAGCACTTTTAAAACTTACTGGATGGAAGATGACGAGTCAGTCATTCATGACTACAAGATTTGTGATTATAAAATTTACTTTTAGGATACATATTGCATCAAATATGCTATTTTGGTAATGAAAGGATTTTGGGGTAAAGTCCCCACCTCATTGTACCATCTCAAAAGAGGACTCATTATAATCACCATATGTATTTGAGAAACCCAAGGAGGGTTAAAAGAAATACCAATGAAACGTTTGTAAAGAGCATATATTCCGCTATTTAAAAAAATGCATATCCATTTGAAAGGTGTCAAAATAAGCCCTAAAACAAAGATAATCAAGAATAAGTGGCCTTGGAATCCGTTATCAAAGAAGGTAGTCTTCACATTCTTCATCAACCAAAAAACCAAAAACACTCCCATAATGTGAAATGGAAATCTATTTTAGATATGTTCAACTCACAAAAATCCAACTCTAAATCCATCACACTAAATCAGTATTTAAATTAATTAAATCATAACTTTGAGGGACGCCTGGGTGACTCAGCTGGTTGAGCATCAGGGTCTTGATTTCAGCTCAGGTCATGATCCCAGGGTCATGGGATCGGGCCCTGTATCAGGCTCCGTGCATAAGAATAAGATTCTTATTCTCTCTTTCCCTCTGCCCCTCTCCCCTGCTCGTGCAGGCGCTCTCTCTAAAATAAAAAAAATAAGCATAAAAGCTACTTTGAAAGATGTCTATAACTGTACTATTAGTTCTTCCTAGCACAGTAGACAAATTTTGGACAGGTCAATTTCATTCATACACTAACAAAAGGATTTTAAAGTTTCCTGAATTGCCATTTTATCTGGAGCTACCTTTTCAAAGGATTCTTGGGTAATCACTTAAAGGATACACTCTGTCATTGCTGCAACATCCAGTTTATCAATATCAGGTGAACCAGGGCAACACTTCTTGAATTCTTTTCGAAGATCAAAAAAGGAATAGAAGCATTCAGGCAATAATACATTCTGAGGAAGGACAAGGTAGACACTGTTAACTCAATGAATTTAATGTTTCTCTAATAATTAGGAACCTAAGAATGGCATGGAGTATATTTTACCAAAATTAATTTTTAAAATTAAATATAAGAGTGACTATTTTCTAGTACTGTATTATATCCTATATACAAGTGTCATGGAAAAAAATTATCTTATTTTAAGGCAATAGATTACATTTGTGTTCCATTACACATTCCATTCAAAACACTTCTGAAGCTATATTTGGGCTGTCATACATTTTCTAATTGATAAAATTACACTCTTTTCAGCCATAATCATTTCATACAGTCTATATTTTCAGGCAGCAACATTAGCCCTCTCAGTTCTCATAAAGATGCTTATATTTACAGTGTCTACCCAGATATAGGATTCAGTTACAAAACATAGTTAAATACTAGGCTCATATAACACTCATATTTTTATACTAAAATCAGAGCAAGATAGTAAATTCCTGATTACCTAAAAAGCATGATTTTGTGCCAAATTATAGTCCCACATTAGTTTTGTGACCAATATTCTAGCTATACCTGAGAACTCAAATTAGACTCAAAAACAAAAAAAAAGATATCACAAATCTCAAGGGTAAAGAAGAAATAGTTACCTACTGTTCTTAGCTACTAGTACTACTCTCGTACTTATTAAGCAAGTTCAACTGTCTGGGCAAATATTGTACTAATGCATTTTTGTTTCCCTTTGTAGGAAAAAACCCCATCAAATAACTGTCAAAGATGAATTTTTTAAAACTGAATTTAGATTTTTCTTACAATTTCAAAATAGTTTCTGCTGATTTACTGGGAATTTCTACCTACTTATACATTAGAAAGTCAAGGAAATAAAGACTTAATGTTTGCAACCATAACATTTATACAATGTCTCTTTCTATTCAGATTTCCTCATTGGATCTATCAGATGTACACCTGTTCATTAAATTAAATAATTAAATATAATTATTTAATTAAAATAGATGTCTGGCAGGGGCACCTGGCTGATTCAGTTGGTAGAGCCTACAACTCGATCTCGAGATTGTGAGTTCAAGCCCCATGTTGGGTGTAGAGATTCACAAAAAAATAAATAAAATCTTTAAAAAAATGAAATAGATATCATTGTACCATGGTCAGAGTTTTCAAAACAGTTACTTAAAAAAATGGTGAAACCTTCAGGATTATCTACAAAAATGTTCATTTAAAACCTGTTGATAACTCACATTTTACAATAAAAGATTTTAAATAGCTGTATCCACTTAAAAATACTTAACATTTAATTCCTACAAAAGATATTGATGTTATACTAATTATAAAATAGGCTAAAAAGTGTGTGTAGTATGAATGCTCCTTATAAAAATGAGGCTTTTCTACAAAAACCTGGAAGAATATTTTCAAATATGTTCATATTAGAGAAAAATAATAATATTGTTTTCTGAATGGCAGGATTATTTTGTTTTACCATTTTCTCTCCCCCTTCCCCCCTGCCATGAATAGAATTCCTTTATGATACTAAATTAGTTTCTGGTTTTAGGATACTAAGTTGGTTCAGGTTTCTTTATGAAAATCCTAATAGAAGTGATTCAGGAAAATGTCTCAATTGTTCTCTGGAGGTTTCCCCACATTTTAAAGCAGCCCATCTAAAATAACAAAAACAGCTGTTTTCCTCAAGCCAAATAGGGAAAGTATTAAGTTTTATCCCCTCCAAAAGAATTTGAAAGGGGAAAAAAAAATCCTCATATATCTATTTCTGGATCAAGGGGATAGCAACTGGTCTAACATTTAATTAACAAAAAACACTCTCCGTGGCCACCCCTTTAGCCAAGTTATTACAAAAGTTGCTATAAGAGGAGTGATTTTCTCAACCTTTAAGATCTAGGAACTTGAGTTTCTCCCTTGAATTTTTGAAATTGTCATCATATATTTAACTCCTTTCTTTCCATTTCCCTAGTGAGGTAAAAAGAAAAATCTGTACTGACTAGTCACTATACTTGGGACATCAATTGTCAGTCTGAATCTTTCTTTGAAGACTTGCTTCATCCAGTTTCCTGAAAATACTTCATCTTTTCAAGTTCAGTATTTGCCTACCACAATAAAAAGTTACAGCTCAAACTAATTAAGTTGATAAGATCAACTATATTAGCAATGATTGGCCACATTGGGGCTGCCCTCTGCTGTCTCCATTTCCCCACAGCCCCTCAGTATTCTTCCCAGAGAGGAGTCACATTTTTACAGTAAGATTATGTTTTTTTTCACTCCATACCCTTTTCTATGTCAGAAAGACCAGCAAAGGTAAAAGATGAAGGCTGACCCTACTGTTATGATACAGTATTTAATTAGTTTTGAATATTTACTTTAAGTCAAAGTGCAGTATGCTATAATTAATGTTTCACTAGTTATATGACTAGGTCTTTACACAGTACAAAGCTCTTTAATGAAATTAGTTATGATTAACAAGGTTTAATTAAACTATTTTTCTTTGCTCCTTCCTTTCTAGCATTTTCTACAGAAGGGAATATTACAATGTCTTAAAATTTAAAAGTAAATGTTCTCTCCTGCCTACCTGCTGTTACTTTACATGTCAAAATTCAGCTAATATGCTTAGAAGAGGGGGAATGTCAACCATCTCAAAAACAACATAAAACAAAAAGAAAAACTTTTGTTAAGTCACCAGAAGGTATCTATAAAATTACTGCAGTCTCAAAGATCTCTATTAAAGGGTCATGATTTTTTTGTGGTAAAATATACATAACACAATATTTACCATTTTAACATTCAATAATATACACAACACAATATTTACAGTTCAGTGGCATTAACTACATTTCACACTGTTGTGAAACCATTACCACTATTCCTCTGTTATCTTCTCAAACTGAAATTCTGCCAGGAAACAATAACTCCCGACACACATCTTTTTTAAAATGGAGAAACTTGGATAAACCATGGGGGGGAAAAAAAAGCCTCCAGTCACCCCCAAAGGAAGGTCCAATCATTCTCCGAGAAGCCAGCACTCTTACCTTCTTGGAAGCCTCGGGATGCAAGATTTGCCTGACATGAAGCTGCCCGTCAGTACACAGACAGAAGGAAGTTCCAACCCCAATATTCAGTTCATTGCTTACTGACTGGTTAAACTGTAAACAAGACACAGGGATGCAACTTAAGCAGGATTTACAAACTCCGGCAAAGTGGCCCCACGTGTTGGTAACCAACGAAAACCACGCTGCCATAAAAGAGGACACCAGTGCTGGGGCAACATTAGAAAGAAAGGCTCCGTTCCCACAAGCTATCTAGAATCCTTTGGATTGGCAAGCTTTCCAATCAAGCCACAGTTCACCCGCAGGAGAATTTAGTATAGACATTCTCCCTTCAGTGCCCCCGTCTACTTTTGCGCTAAATCCACATTCAAGACTTTTAAGTCGGGTCTCGTTTCATCAGCAGGTTGCCTTCAGATTACATCATTCCCTGGTGTTATTTTATGTTCGGATGTTTCAAGATTAAGAAAGATGCCAGTTTCTGATAAGCAAAGGTGGTTAATGGGTATACAGACCTCTGGGAAGTCTGGCAACACTTTCCCTGGAACACAATCCCAAATGATAACTTTCCCCTATTAATTCGCACCTCGTGTCCTGGCGCACAGGCCAAGAGAGCACCGGACACGCACCTGTGCACAGGTGTTTAGCGCCCCGCCCTATCCCTGATCCAGTACCCGTCAGAACCAGGAAGCAGCAGGTTTTTAGGTCACCTCAATTCTGTTAAGGGGGTTCCACCAGTTTCACAGTGACCCAACGATCAGCCCTACGTCTTCGGGTCTGCAAGCCCTCCCCAGCTAGGATCAAAGCCACTGAAGAAGTAATAAGGGAACCCAAACCGTGCCTTTAGGAGTTCAGAAGCTTGAAGCCAAGCAGGCACCCTCAGCTTCCCACTGAACTGGGGCCGTCTCTGGCACGCCTCGCGGGGCCCACCCGCTCATCTACACTACAGCGCCCTCTGTCCTAGCGTTGAGCCACACACCCAAAGCCCCGCAGAGGACGGGCGCGTCGGGCGTCTGGGCCTCGGGATGGGGGCGCTAGGATTCAACCTCTGCTCCTCATTCAATTGGTAAAACCCGACTGCTCCTGAAGCCCCAGGAAAGACTCGAAAACTAGCGAGTTTGGGCCCACGACGCTAGGGGCTGGGAGGCTTGGAGGAGCAGCGACCTCCTCCCAAGAGGTCCACCTCGGCCTCCAAGGCCGGGTTTCCACCCACGCGGTTGGGCGTCTTGCCACTCTGCCCCGGGGATGTGCGTGGACCGGCCGGCGAGGGCGTGGGACCTGGTGTGGCTGGGCTGCCTTGCGGGGGACGCCGGGGTGGCCTGGATAAAGGTGGACCGCGCGGCCCAAGGCTGTCACCTGTCGAAGGGCTTGGTCCAGCTGCGGCGCGGAGGACAGGCTTTCCGCGTCGATCTTCGTTTCTTCTTTACAATCCTCCGTCAGCTCCAACTGATCCGGTCTAACTAGCACTTCATGCAACTGTCCCACCTCCAGGGCGGAAAGAAACTGGGGTCAGTTTCCCCCTTCCTCAATTTGGAAGCCTCCATATTCACCCTCCTTCCTCGCTCCCCTGCTGGGGCGGCCAGCGCGGCTGCAGGGGTCTGGCCACAGAATCAAAGCTCACTCGTCGCGAGCGGCTCCGGTGGCAGAGAGGTCGGCACGGCCCTGCCTCCGGCCCCACCCCCACCCGGATCAGGTCGGAAAGGCCCAGAAGTGGGAACCCGAGCCCCAAGGATCTCACCCCGGCTCCGCGGGGCGTCCCCCGACGGGCAGAGAACCTGGCTCGGCTGCGCCCGGCCGCTCCACCTGAGCCAGATTTCAGATTACTGAAACGGTTCCCAGGCCGTTGGCCAACAAGTTTGGTTTTACTCTGGATTCTGTAGGCCTCGGGTCCAGCCTCATAAGTGGCTAAACGAGAGCACTTGTTTACCGACTCTCCAAACTTCTACAATAAACTTCTTGCCCCACTCCTATCAATTGGACAGAAATCTGGAGGAATACCTTCTTGTTGGCCAGATCCACGACTTTCCATAACAGCAGGATCAGCTCCTTCTCATCCGAGCCCAGCTTGGCCCCGGTGGCCCCAGCAGTGATCCCAAAAAGCACCACCAAGTAATCCGGAGACGCCGTCATGACGATAGGTGGGGAGGGGGAGAGGGGGGTCGGGAGGCGGTGAGGCGGGGTGGAAGTGAGAACGAGAAAACCCGTGCTAAAACCTCTTCCAAGAGAAAAAGAAGAAAGAGCGCCCGCCCCCCCCCCTCCTCGCCGCCGCCGGTGCAAAAGGCGGTAACCAACCACCCTAGCCCACACCTGGTCGGTGCTCCACACCCTGCGCAGGAAGGGGGTGGGAAGGAGGGCGCAGGAGGCCAGCCCTTTTTGTATTCAATTGCCCGTGCGTCTATGCAAAAAGCCAGGAGCTGGGCTGCACCCCGGGTGGAGCGCGCAATGGCTGAAAGCTTTTCTGTTTTGGGATGTGGCTCTACCTGCCCGCCCCTTCCCCCTCCCCCACGTGGTGCAGGTAAGAGACACCTGGCGGCGCCGGCCCATTGGCTCCTTCAAACTACGACGTGGCAGCGGTGGGGGTGGAGGCCGCCTGGGGAAAGGGGAGGAGGGGGCGGGAGACAATGGCTGGATGAATGGAGACAGGAGGGCGAGAAGGAAGGAGGGGGAGACGTGAGGGGCGGGGAAGAGACGGTTGCCACCCGAAGGGTAGCCGAGGCCAGACGGGAAAAGGGTGAGGGGTGAAGGGCGCGGAGGGGAGGGCCGGAGTCGCTTGTGGGGGTCACCCCTTTGGAGGTAATCGAGAGGGATGGGGGGCATGGAAAAATGTCGACTGTGGGGGAACTAAGCCGGGGGTTCTAAAGGGTCAAGGGAAAAGGCCTGGCGCAGGGAGGAGAAAAGAGGCCAGAGGTGAAGCCTGGGGTGCGGAGCTGCTCAGGGCGCGGCGCCCCAAGAGGGCGAACCGCGGAGGGAGGCACCGGCCAACCATAGCCGGGAAGCGGCAGGGGCAATTGCCAAGCACCGGGAAAGCCGCTCCCGAGCCCCACACACCTTTAAGTGCAAACAGTAGGTGAAACCTTGTGGGCCCTCCCTCTCTCCCGGCCAGAGCCCAGGCCCGAGCTCCTCCAAACCCCGGGACGCTACCCACCTTCTGGGGACACAGCCAGACGCCCGGGGCAGCACACCCAGCCACCAAGTTTCGCCCAAAGGCGCAGACGCTGCGCGCTACGGAGCACGAGTCCCCGCGAGGAAATTTAGGCACAATGGACCCCACTTCCTTGTCTCTCTTCTACTTCTTAATTGCCACGTCTTGTTTGGTTCTGGCTGCTAGCTTGAGACTAGAACCTTCTCCATGGCTGGGCCCACAAACTTTGTTTTGCTCTGGGCCCTAAATAAAACATACACACTAATGTTTTCCTAAATCAGGCCAAAGCAAATTTTCCCTCAGTTCCCAGCTCTGACCCCTACGTCCCTCCTCATACCTTTGCCTTTGTACTTATGTGTCGATTTGGCCAACTTTGCGAGCAGTTTCCCTTCTCTAGCTAAGCTAGGTCTGCACAGAGGCTTATGCGCCCACTATCGCCACCCAGACACCAAGTCAGAAGGCAATGTGGTTGGGACCTGTTGACGTGGGAGAGGAAAGAGCCAGAGGTGACGTTTCCTGGAGTTTTATGTTTCCAACTTCTCTATTATTGGAGAACCGAAATCGGTCCGAAGTATTACTTAGTTGGGCCCAAGGTATCCAGCCCTTTGTGTTCATGGTGTGAAATCAGGCAAGCATATATATAGTCACTGCCGGAACCCGCTCCGGGTACAGATCTGAGAACCTGTCGGGATGCGTGTCCGGGAAGGCGGGAGAGCGCGCTTTCCCCGCCGCGAGGCAGCGCGGACACAGTGGGGAGCGGCTGAGCGTTCCGGGGGGCAGGGAGGAGGGAGTCTGAGGACCCAGGGCCGCGCCGCTGCGTTTCCCGGCAGGACTGTGCGGGCGGAGGCGCTGCCGCCCGCGGCGCAGGTAGCAGCTCGCGTCCCCAGAGAGCGGGCGGAGGCTGGGGCTAGGTAGCGCTTCACCGGCCCACGAGGGTGCTCGGGGCCATCCTCGTCCGCAGCTCGAGCTCCAGCGGCGAGTGCTTTCAGTTCATGGACCGCAGAGTGCGTGGTGGGGAAGGCGCCCCCCGCGGTTCTCGGCGGGCTCGCCCCTCACCCCCGATCCCCGAGCCGCGCTCCCCGGCCCGCAGGCGCTGCGGGGGCAGGGACTGGGCGCGGAACAAGACAGGGAGGGACCTGGAAAAACCACCCAGATTGCATTGCAGTGGGCGAGGCCGCCGGAGGAGCCGGTTCCCCCGAGCCGCCTCCCCGCGGGGCGTTCTCGATGCGCGGTTCCCAGGTGCTCGGCTCTGCCTGGGCCGGGAGGTGCCGCCTGGAGGGGACGCGGGGCTGGGTGCGTGGCCCCTGCGGGGCGGACCCGAGCGCGAGCCGCAACCGCCCGGAGGCCCAAGGCGGGACGGCGGACTGTGGCTGAGAAAGTGGTTAGAACGGCTCTGAAGTCCTGCTCCGCCTGTCCTCTGTGGCCTCTGGTCTTCGGATTAATCATTTGTATAGCGCGTTTGGATAAACTGGGAATTTTACTATCCGCGCGTTTGTCGGGGATTCCGCGGCGTTATCCATATTCGATTTGAATCACCGAGCTGCCCCTTTTCAGAGCTGGCTTCTTCCTGTTTAAGGAAGTCGGGTCCCTGGGCTCTGATTTTTTTAATTTAAATTTGGACAATTAGGTTACAAGGGCAGGGATTTTGTTTTGTTTTGTTCTCTAATGTATTCCCAGGGTTGGAACAGAGCTGGACACCTACGAGGCACTCAACAAATATTTGTTGAAAGATTTTAATGAGTGACACCCACCCATCTTTGCAGCTCTTGTTTCCTAGAGAGGGCATAGTTCATCATTGCGAAGGTGAAATTCTGAAAATGGTAGTCTACCGGGAATTTAAGTCTCAAGTGTTTAAAAAGAGTAGGTGCTAATTCTTCACCAAACCTAATTTTGTTAAAGACATTAAACTCATAAAATACAGGAATGCCGAGGAAACAAAATCTACGTAATACATTGCAGCTCTGAATACAAATATGTTTTATTGTCTATCCCCACCATCTAGAATAATTCTGGTTTAGTAACAATAAGCAGTAGGAAATGGCTGGAAGGAGCCTTGAATGGCTCATTTACCTGTGATCTTCACTCAAGACCACACCTAAAACTCCCAAAACAAATGAGAATCTGTTTCTTTTGTTTTTGTTTTTTAAAGCAGCAGAGACCCAATTGCAAGACAGGCTACATAACTTGCCAGTATTAAGGGAAGAACAAAGACTGAAGAACTCAGTCTTTAAATTTCAGGTTAAAGAAATTTATGAGACATGACAACTATATGCAACATGGACCCTGGACCTGAAAACTTTTTTTTCCTTAATTTAATAGACATTATTAAGACAATAGGAAAAATTTGAATAAGGGCTATAGATTAAAAAATAGTATTGTATCTGTTAAATTCCTGATTTTTATATTACTGTGGCTTGGCAGGAGAATGTGCTTTGTGTTAGGAAATACCCAGTATTTAGGGATAAAGGGGGATTCATATAAATAATTTTACTCTCAAATGATTGTAAATATACATACAGAAAAGAGAAAATGATAAAGCAAATGTGGCAAAATGATAACATTGGTGAATCTGGGTGAAGGAATTTTTTATACTATCCTTTAACTTTTAAAACTTTTTAAAAAAATTTCGGAGGACTTTTTGCTGCAACTACCATTTGGTGTTTAATAAGGCTCTGATGACTTTCTATGCTAACCTAATCCTTCCTCCTGTAGAAGGAATCCATTTTCTTTGTCTTTTCCTTAGTGAAAGAAGGAAATAAAGGTCATCACATTTTTTGTATAACAATCCTCTTATATACTTTAAGGTTGTTCTTAAAAAATTTTTTTTAATGTTTATTTATTTTTGAGAGACAGAGAAAGCAGGGGAGGGGCAGAGAGAGGGAGACAGAATCTGAAGCAGGCTCCATGCTCTAACCTGTCAGCACAGAGCCCGACACAGGGCTCCAGCCCATGAACCGAACTGTTGAGATTATGACCTGAGCTGAAGTTGAAGTTGGACATTTAACCTACTGAGCCACACAGGCGCCCCAAGTTTGTTCTTAAATAACTTTCCTAGACTGAATTACTCCAAGCTCTTTAAAGCTTTCATTGTGAATCTTACTTTTCTTCTTTTAATTATCTTCATTATACTCCTTGGACCCTTTTCCTTTTATCACTTTTAGAGAGCCGCTCTTGAACTGGACAAAATTCAAACATGTCTACCATGGCCTGACCTTTGACACAGTGGTATCTATATGTCATATTCTTATAACTTGTCATACAATTCCCTTTTTAAGACTACAGTAGCATTACATTTGCTGGCTCCAGTTTTGTTTGAGATCTCTAGATCTTTCTTGGAGTTCTCAGCTGCACATACCTAGTTGTTCTCTTGCATGTGTTAGAAAAGAGACTTCAAAAGTGAATCAAAGTATGGATCTTTGAGCTAACCAATAGATACCACAGCAAAGCTCACCCATCTGAGTTGAAAAATTTATGTACAAGAACTTATCATTGAGCTTAAATGGTGGCAGGGGCACCTGTGTGGCTCAGTCTATTAAGCATCTGACTCTTGATCTCTGCTCAGATCTTGATCTCAGGGTTGTGAGTTTGAGCCCCACATTGGGTTCTATGCTGGGTGTGAAGAACTACTTAAAAAAAAAAAAAAAAAAAGAAATGAAAGGTTGGCAGACATGTCCAAAAAATATTGCGGGGGTTCGATCCCTTTATAAATGTTGTGACAGATGAAATGTGTGGAGATGTCAACCAGTGGGCAACAGAACAATATTGGAATGGTGATGATATGAAGAAATAGTATCATGTTAGAGCCTTGGAACAAGTATAAACAATGGGTGTGTTCACTGGAAGAAATCAACTGCTTCTACATGTTCCCTCTCCATAGCACCTGTTTTCCTACGATATAAAAATCAGGTCATGTGCATTTTCATATTGAACCTTTTTGTAAAATAAACTTTTGTAATGGTAAAAAAAAAAAAAAGTGAAACAAATGTTCCTGAATTAGATAATGGTGATGGTTGCACAAACATGTGAATATACTAAAAACCACTGGATTGTACACTTGAAAATGAATATTATGGCATATGAATTATATGCGTTTTTAAAATTTATTTTAATTTTTAGAGAGAGAGAATCTCAAGCAGGCTCCATGCTCACTGTGGAGCCAGAAATAGTGCTCGATCTCACTGAACCTGAGATCTCCACCCTGAGATCATGACCTGAGCCAAAACCAAGAGTCAGACATTTAACTGACTATGGCACCCAGACGCCCCTATATCTCAGTTTTTTTAAAAACAAATCAAAGTAAAAGCCTGTGTTCCGAGGCTACCACAAGCCATTGATATTTCCTAGTTATTTGTTTTAGAGACAGTTGTAAAAGATCACATTTTATATTCCATGGACAAATCCGACCTCTCTGAAATAGAGCGGTAAGAGGAAGTGATGGTCAAGATAATTAGATACATTATAATTTTCTGTGAATTACTCTGTGCATCACATATTTAAACAAATTACTGGTCTGAACCTTTATTATAGCAACTATTATAGATGGTTTGTATGGAAAAAGTATGGGTTTATTAATTGGCCCTGCCATTTGCTACCTCCTGCCCTTGAATGTGTTCCTTAGCTTCACAAGGATACAGTTTTTCGCCTGTAAAAATTGGGATGATGACAATGTACACTTCATAGTTTAGAGGAAATGTATAAAGAAGTGTCTTCCTTAGGGGTGCCTGGGTGGCTCAGTTGGTTAAGCATCCCACTTCGGTTCAGGTCATGATCTTGAGGCTGATGGGTTTGAGCCCGCATTGGGCTCTGTGGCTGACAGCTCAGAGCCTGCTTCAGATTCTGTGCCTCCCTCTCTCTCTCTGCCCCTCCCCTGCTCTGTCTCTGTCTCTGTCTCTGTCTTTGTCTCTGTCTCTCTCAAAAATAAACATAAAAAAAATAATAATAAAATTTAAAAAGAAGTGTCTTCCTTAAAGAAGACAAACATGAGTACCAGGAAGTTACTACTCAAGAGCAATATCCAGGTGGGGAGGGGGTGTCTTCAGACAACCACAAAGGCCTTAACCTTCTGACCCTAGCCTTGAAGGCAGGCTGAAACATTTAAACAAGACTTTACTGACTCCCATGCCGTAGGAAAATACACAGAAAAATTATATGCAGGGAAATTCTCCATGAATCGAGACGAGATGAACCTTCTCCTTGGGAACGACAGATTTAACTTGGCATACAAGGGAATTATGCCACCTAGAGAATTCTTCCCTACTCCTGGCCTCATGCCCTTTGCCCAGAAGCACATCCCTGTCCCTCCCAAAATCCTGTTAGAGAGGGAAGCATAGCAGCAAACCTTATCTTTTAAGTCAAGTTGGGTTGACAGGAGTGGTTGTTTAAATATTTTAAGTTCAACCCAATGTGGGGCTTCAACTTAAAACCCTGAGATCAAGAGTGGCACACTCCATCGACTGAGCCAGCCAGGCACCCCTCCACACGGTCCTTTTTTGTCTCATTGAATCTCCTATTGGAAAAAGTCATATACCAGGGTTTTGAAGTCACTGCCTCCATCCCTTCTGAAAATTATCAACGAATTGATTTTCCGGGGCACTTGGCTACCTCAGTCAGTGAAGCCAGCAACTCTTTATCTCTGGGTCGTGAGTTTAGTACATTGAGTATACTAAAAAACTTTTCCCTAAAACTCATGTGTTTTTAAAATTAATATATATTTAAAGTAATTCAAATATGTCACCTTAGGGGCACCTGGGTGACTTAGTGGGTTAAGTGTCCGACTTCGGCTCAGGTCATGATCTCACAGTTCGTGAGTTCGAGCCCCGCATCAGGCTCTGTGCTGACAGCTCAGAGCCTGAAGCCTGCTTCAGATTCTGTGCCTCCCTCTCTCTCTGCCCTTCCCCTGCTCACGCTCTGTCTCTTTCTCAAAAACAAACATTAGAAAAAACCAAATATGTCATTTTATAAGTCTAATCCTTCTACATGTTTATAACAAAAAAACTGCAGTTACCTCTCTCTGAATTCTGATTCCTGCTTCCCAGAGGCAGCCACTACCGACTTCCAGCTGTTTTCTGTTCTTGTGACCTCCTCATTTACAAATAACATGCACGTACTAATACTTACATAAATAAATAAATAATAAATAAATAAATAAATAAATAAATAAATAAATTTAGTCTAAAGTCCTACTTCAATCTTTTTTTAAGTGTATCTCACAGGTACATTTGTTCAAGCCACAAAGGAAACAACACTCCTGCAAGTGTACACATGATGTTCCATGTTCCCATCCAACAGAGCTTCCTGAAGTTTACAGTCAGGCTGATAGTCCCTCTGCTGTGTACTTCAAGTAAAGCTGATTAAAGATGACCGTGAGCAGGTGCAGGACTCAGAGCTTTCAAAGCTTTACTTTTTTTTTTTTTTTTTTTTTTTTAATCAGTAACCCTGATTTTATAAGTCATGAAGCCCATCAACCTCATGCTACCCAAATCTCCTGGTAAACTTGGGTGTAAGTAGAGCTTCATGGGGATCGCAACATTTTTAATAAGGCTTTTAAGCACCTCGGCGCAGTCCCACCAGCTCAGGCCACCTGACTCAGAAAGGTCGAAGCCTAGTTCAATCTTGTTGCTTCTCTTTTCAAATTAAATTAGAAGTATGGGATAAATTGTATATTATTTAACTGAAATCTCAAATCCATCTATGATGCTTCCCAGAGTCAAGCCCTCAGTGATTACCACAATAGAATATATACTTAAAATTCTGTCCAAATTATTTATTTCAAGTAGGCAATGGCTTTCTTTTCTTAAAATTCTAGGCTCTCAATGGTCACTGGATGGGTGGTTTTATTCCCATTTATTAAACTCTTTATGTGCACTCTATTTTTTTTTAAGTTTGTTTTCCAGTAATCTCTGTATCCAACGTGGGGCTCAAACTCATGACCCCAAGACCAAGAGTCACATGCTCTTCTGACTGAGCCAGACTGTCATCCCTCTATGCACTGTAACAACCTGGAGAACTTGCTCATGCTTTGAACTTGGGAAAGATGTTTGGTGAGGGTACCCATCAATTATGCTGGCCTTAGAAGAATAACATTTCCAAAATAGAAGCACTGCTGTCAGCAATAGGACATCCCTTTCCTGTTCAAATCTGTATTTCTGCTTTAGAATCTATTTAAATCAGCATCCATTTTTGCAAACAATATTTTGAATTGGATCATCATGCTGAAAGGCAACACACAAAAAAACACCATTAGCACTTACTCCTTGTAAAGAGTGGACTTGATGGGAAAGGGGGCAGGAGGAAGATCTTTCTCTTAATAAACATAAATGACAACAATAAAATGGCTTTTATTTATTAAATTGACACTATATATATTATCTCATGTGATTCTCACAACAACCAAATAAGGTAAAAGTACATTTTTTTTAAATCCCCCACTTTACAACTGATGAAACCAGAGGTTGAGAATAACCTGGTGGGGAGCCTGGGTGGCTCAGTCAGTTAAAACGTCCAACTCTTGATTTTTGACTCAGGTCATGATCTTGTTCATGGGTTTGAGCCCTGCGTTGGGTTCTGTGCTGACAATGCAGAGCCTGCTTGGGATTCTCTGTCTCCCTCTCTCTCTGCATCACCCCCTTAAAATAAATAAATAAACTTAAAAAAAAAAAAAAAGAACTTGGTGAAAACAGCATGGGGGGCACTGGCAGAGCTGGGATTTATACCTAGGTAGTCTGACACCAGAGACTGCATTTAGCTACTACTCTGTACTTAACACGAACCACATTTGTACTTTAGAAATTTTATTAATAAACTAAAATAAAGCAGACTGTCACAAAGCAAAACCTATCTCCCTGTGAAAACTGGGTTATAACACATACACATGGCCAGTAAGAAGCCACAAAAACAAAGCTACGGTAAGCTGATTTAATAGTTTTAGTAATATCACACCTTAAATTTTATAAAATAGCCTGCATTTTATACCTCAGCTTGCTTACAAAATAACCATGTATTATGAAGTATACTTGAGACCAATTGAGGATATAATATTCTACAACAGTTATAAATAACATGGTAGTTAAAACAAGCATTAAATCTGTCATCAAGGCTTATTATTTTCGTATTTGGAAGAGACTTTTGTAAATTTTGTTCCACCTCCTTTTCACAAGAGGCCAAAGAAGTAAGTGACTTGCCCAACCAAGGTGACATAGCTAATTAGCAGAAGGGCTGTACTCAGAGCTCAGGTCTCCTGGCTCCTAGCCCAATGCGCTTTCCCTTTTGTGTCCATGACTACCCAGAAAGTGTGCTCCCTCTGAGAGTATGATAGGCTTTCTAGATGGGACTCAGAAATGTCTATGTAGCTGGTTTTGGTGAAAATGACCTTATCGTTAAGGTTTTGGTAGGGAAAAGACATCTTGGTTGCAACTTAGGGGATAGAAAGAGGCCTTGAGGGGTGCTTGAGTGGCTCAGTCAGTTAAGCATTTGACTCTTGGTTTTGGCTCAGGTCATGATCTCACAGTTTTTGAGTTCCAGCTCCAGGTGGGGTTCTGTGCTATCAGCACAGAGCCTGCTTGGGATTCTCTCTCTCTCTCTCTCTCTCTCTCTCTCTCTCTCTCTCTCTCCCCCCCTTCCCTGCTCATGCACCTGTGCATACTCTCTCTCTCTCTCTCTCAAAATAAATAAACATTTAAAAAAAGAGAGACTTGAGTGTCTGATGCTGACTCATGTCTGCTTGCTGTCCTGGAGTCTGATTCCACAGCTACTGCCTATGGATTGAGAATTTAGAAGAGTTTTGGTGGGGAGAGAGCAGGTGGGGGTGGATGAGCCATTCTTTTTTCTTTTTTCTTTTTAATGTTTATTTGTGAGAGAGAGAGCATGAATGTGGAAGGAGCAGAGAGAGAGGGAGACAGGATCCAAAGCAGGCTCCACTCTGACATCACAGAGCCCCATGCTGGGCTCAAACCCACAAACTGCCAGACCATGACCTGAGCTGAAGTTAAGTGCTCAACCAACTGAGCCACCGAGGCATCCCTGGATGAACCATTCTTTTTTTTTTTTTTTATAGTTTTGTTTTATTTTTGAGAGGGAGAGTGTGTGAATGGGGGGACATAGAATCTAAAGAGAAGAGGGAGACATAGAATCTAAAGCAGGCTTCAGACTCCAAGCTGTTGGCACAGAGCCTGACATGGGGTCAAATTCACGGACATTGAAATTGTGGCCTGAGCTGAAGTTGGATGTTTAACCAACTGAGCCACCCAGGAGCCCCTGAATGAGCCATTCTTTTTTTTTTTTTTTAATTTTTTAATGTTTATTTATTTTTGAGAGAGAGAGAGACAGAGTGTGAGCAAGCGAGGGGCAGAGAGAGAGGGAGACACAGAATTGAAGCAGGCTCCAGGCTCTGAGCTGTCAGCACAGAGCCCGACGTGGGGCTCGAACCCACGAACTGTGAGATCATGACCTGAGCCAAAGCCGGACACTTAACCGACTGAGCCACCCAGGTGCCCCTAGAGCCATTTTTAGTTTAAAACTGTCCAGGGGTGCTTGAGTGGCTCAGTTAAGCAACCGACTTGATTTTGGCTCAGATCTGACAGTGCAGAACCTGCCTGGAATTCTCTCTCTTCCTCTCTCTCTTCCCCTCCCCTGCTCGTGTACTCTAAATAAATCAACAAATAAACTTTATAAAAAAAAAATATAAAGCTGTCCAAAGAAAGTTTAACAGGTGCATTCTTTTGATATCAGTTAATCTCTCTGTAGAAGTTACAGATACATAGGACATGATCTCGAATGAAGGACATGAAAATGAATGGAATACTGATACATGCCACGACCTAGGTGAAACGTGAAAACATTATGTTAAATGAAAGAAGCCAGTCACAAAAGGCCACATATTATATGATCCTATTTATATGAAATGCCCAGAATAGGCAAATACATAGAGACACAAAGTAGATTAGTGGTTTCTAGGGATTGGGAAAGAGAGAGAAATGGCTAATTTCTGTTAATAAATTTGGAGTTTCAAAAAAACACAAAAAACAAAAAACATGGAGTTTCTTTTGAGGACAATGAAATTTAGATAGTAATGTTGGTTTTATAACTCTGTGATATACTAAAACCCACTGGACTGTATGCTGTAAAAGGATGAATTTTATGGTGTGTGAATTACATGTCAATAAAGCTGTTATATAAAAAAGCCTATCATATAACATTAAAATTATGTCTTTCTATGTATTTGTCCTCCTACTGGAATTAGACTATGAACTCCCTTCATCCTTACATATGGTAGGTACTCAGTGAACATAATAAATACCTGTTAGTCAATAATTCATTCACTGACATCTTTGAAAGAAGTTTAAGACTTCGACAGGCAGTGGGAATGAAAAGATTATTGGTGGCTGGGCAGAGGTATAGAGAAGGAAAGGCACCGAGTTTGAGCAACCTGAAATCCCATCTGGCTAGGAGACATAGAAAAGGAAACTGTCCAGATATGGGTGGTAAGAGTGGTACTACCTAGTAAACATGTACCATTTTTTTTAAGTTTATTTACTTATTTTGAAATAGAGGGAGTGTGTAAGTGGGCAGAGAGACAGGGAGAGAGAGAATCCCAAACAGATTGCACCCTGTCAGGGCAGAGCCTGATACAGGGCTCAAACTCACGGACCATGAGATTATGACCTGAGCCACAATCAAGAGTTGGATGCTTAGCTGACCAAGCCACCCAGGTGCCCCAAAACATTTTCCCCCCAAATTTTTAATGTTTATTGCTGAGAGAGAGAGAGAGAGAGTGAGCAGGCGAAGGGCAGAGAGAGAGGGAGACACAGAATCCGAAGCAGGCTCCAGGCTCTGAGCTGTCAGCACAGAGCCCCATGAGGGGCTCAAACCCACAAACCATGAGATCATGACCTGAGGCGAAGTTGGAAGCTTAACCAACTGAGCCACCCAGGTGCCCCAAACAGGCGCCATTTTTAATTGTCCTTAAATATTTTGGCTAATTCGTGGTGTTTTGCTAATTAAAAGTATTTTCAAACAAAATGCTGATTCAACCTTTCTCCCTTACACCTTTTCTTCTTTTTTTTTCTTTTCTTTTTGATTTTTGATCTACTGTTTTTATTAACAAGGTTTATAGAAACAAATTAAATATTTAAAACCAAAGGCCAGTTCTTAGGTCTCATTTACTTGTTCCCTATGCCTTTTCCTACTCCATTAGTTTACTCAAAATCTACAAGGGAGAGTGCTCCAATTAGAGCGAAACAGAGGAGGAAAACATTTTCATCGTCGGCTGTCACGACCAGCTCTGGCCACAGTGGAAAGCCTGCTTTGAAAGCCCAGGTGATCATCATGCTTCTTTCACACAACTACTCTGCCCTACTTTCACACAGTTCTAAAGCCAAAAACCTACTGTTCGCACCTGGCTGCCCAGCTTCTTTCCTTCCTTCTTTCATTCCTTCATTCAGCAAATATTTATCAAGCACTTACTTTTTGCCAGGTGTTATGCCAGGTGCTGGATATAGCAGCAAATAAGTAAACTATGTTAATATGTGTATAGTATCCAATGTTGGGCTGAAGCCTTTCTATTGGACTATTAGTAGCAATATTTTAGAAAGATTAAAAAACCAGTTCTAGTGAATGCAAGATACTATCTTGTATTTGAATAGAACCATATAGTATTTAAGGATTTCACATGCAAGATTCCATTTTATACTCAAATCTATTAAAAAGAAAAAAGGGTAGGGCAAATATTATCTTCATTTTGCAGATGACACAAATGAGATTTAGGTAGGTTAGATTATTTCCTTCAAGGTCACACAGCTAGTAAGCAACAAAGCTGGCTTGGGAACTCAGCTCTTACTTCTGATTGGTTGCTTTTTCTATCACCCCTTGCTGGGACAGGAAGGTCTGGCTTCCTAGGAGGCAGCTACCTCACTCTGTGTGTAAATAAGGCAGTAGAGAACTGTTCCCTTTGAGTTTTTAATTTTTTTTTTAATGTTTATTTATTTTTGAGACAGAGAGAGACAGAGCATGAATGGGGGAGGGGCAGAGAGAGAGAGGGAGACACAGAATCCGAAGCAGGCTCCAGGCTCTGAGCCATCAGCCCAGAGCCTGACGCAGGGCTCGAACTCACGAACTGTGAGATCGTGACCTGAGCTAAAGTCGGACGCTCAACCGACTGAACCACCCAGGCTCCCCTTAATTTTTTTTAATGTTTATTTATTTTTTAGAGACAGAGACAGAGACAGAGTGTGAGCTTGGGAGGGGCAGAGAGAGAGGGAGACACAGAATCCGAAGCAGGGTCCAGGCTCTGAGCCATCAGCACAGAGCCGACATGGGGCTCGAACTCATGAACCATGAGTTCATGTTTATTGACTAGCTATTACATACTGAACACTGTGCTAACTGCTTTATAGGTACTATATCTCATTTAATCCTCACAAGAACCCTGTGAGTATTTTTCATTTAACACATGGCGAATCTGGGGCTCAGAGAGGTTAAGTGACTTGTTCCAAGTCCCACAGCTGGTAAGTAGATGGAGCCAGTTTGGGATCCCAAGTACGTCCTCTTAATGGAGACCCTGAAGAGCCTCTTTTCCTCCTAAAGCGACTGTTCTTTGATCTTACTGAGAACTCAGAAGCCTTGGTTTCCTTTTTTTCCCTTTCTGCTGGCCGTCACTTTTCCTTTCTTTACTCTCTATCCTCCAGCCACACCAAACCACTCATAGTAACCCACCTGGTGTGTGGTATAGCACTTTTCCTTTGTGCACATTGTTCCCACTGCCTGGATGAGCCAAATCACAGAGCTACCAAACCCATTTTGAAATATGACAGTGAAAGATGAAAAGGAACCGTAACACTAAAGTATATTTGAAAAGTTAATAATCAGTCCCATAATACCAAAAGAACTAAGGAAACTACAGAACTAGAAACTTTGTGGTAGACTTTACATGTGAAAATATCTTACTGGTAGAATTTGGGGAACACACTCTATTCGATGCAGTTGTAGGATTCACATAATTTGATCCTGTATTACAGGACAAAGATACACATAGTTAATATCTCAAGATATTATTTCTTTTTTTTTTAAGTTTATTTATTTTTGAGAGAGAGAAAGAGAGAGAGAGAGAGAGAGAAAAGAAAGAGCAGAGCCGGGGCAGAGAGAGAGGAGGACAGAGGGTCTGAGGCAGGTTCTGCACTGACAGCAGAGAGCCTGATGTGGGGCTCAAACTCACGAACCATGAGATCATGACCTGAGCTGAAGGCAGACACTCAACCACCTCAGCCACCCAGGCACCCTTCAATATATTATTTCTATATACGGTATACTTTGACAATGATAAAACAAAATTTTAAATACATTCTTAATGTAATATCTTTTAAAATAAACACATGAACACGTATATGTATCTGTATATATATATATATACCACACATATACTTTTGACTTTTTTTTTTTAGGTGATATCTACCCCCAACATGAAGCTCAAACTCACAAACCCATGACCAAGAGATCAAGACTCACATGTTCTAAGGACTGAGCCAGCTAGGCACCCCACATATACTCTTAAATAAAACCTAAGTCATAAAACCAGCTCACACTATAATCAGTTTTCTAAACAACAAAAATTAAAATATACATATCATTTATTAAGTCAGTATTTGGAAGAAAACCTCTTTGCTCTTAAATGCTTATAGTAGCAAAATAATTTTTTTTTTAAGAGAAAGAGTGCAAGTGGGGAACTGGAGCAGAGGGAAAGAGAGAATCCTAAGAGGGCTCCACGCTCAGCCCAACTCAGGACTCGATCCCATAATCCTGGGATCATGACCTGAGCCAAAATCAAGAGTGGAATGCTCAACTGACTGAGCCACCCAGGCGCCCTGTAGCAAAAAGAAAAAAATTTAAGAAAGAAGCATGATAAATTAAGTCTTTCTCTAAAGAGTATGAAAAGAAACAAAGTATTTCTTTACAGTCCAGTTCTGTTGTATCTTAACATTTTGCCATATTTTATATGAAATTACAGGTTTGAAAAATCAGTTGTTAATTTTTTTAAAGTTTATTTATTTATTTTGAGAGAAAGACAGTGTGAGCAAGGGAGGGGCAGAGAGAGAGAGGGAGAGAGAGAATCCCAAGCAGGCTCCATGCTGTCCGGACTGAGCCCAATGCAGGGCTCAATCCCACAAAGCTGAAATCATGACCTGAGCTGAAATCAAGAGTCAGTCAGCAGGTCACTTAACTAAGCCACCCAGGCTCCCGTGTTCTGTTAATTTTTAAAGAATTATATTGGTTTGCTTATCAATTTTATTTTTTGTGTGTATTTTAATTAATTAATTAAATTAACTTTAAAAAATTTTATTTTAGAGAGAAAGAATGTAAGCAGAGGAGAGGGGCAGAGGGAGAGAAAGAGAATCTCAAGCAGGTTCCATGCTCAGCACAGAGCTGGGCACAGGGCTTGATCCCATGACCCCAAGACCACAACCTGAGCCAGAATCAAGAGTCAGACATTCAACCAACTGAGTCACCCAGGCACCCCTACTTATTTCTTTATTTATTCATTTAGGTAGGTAGGTAGGTAGGTAGGTAGATAGGTAGGCTCCACACCCATCATGGCTTGAACTCAAGACCCTGAGATCAAGACCTGAGTGGAGATGAAGAATTGGATGCTGAAGCGACTGAACGACCTAGGCACCCCAATTTTATTTTATTTTTAAAGATTAAAAAAGGTTTTTTTAATGTTTCTTTTTGAGAGAGAGAGAGAGAGACAGAGAGACAGAGAGACAGAGCTCAAGCGGGAGAGGTGCACAGAGAGAGGGAGACACAGAATCCAAAGCAGGCTTCAGGCTCTGGGCACAGAGTCCAACATGGGGCTCAAACTCATGAACCGCAAGATCATGGCCTGAGCCCAAGCCGGACCCTTAAATGTCTGAGTCACCCAGGCGCCCCTATTTTTAAAGATTTTAAGTAATATCTATACCCAACGTGGGGCTAGAACTCACAACTCTGAGATCAAGAGTTGCATGCTCCACCAAATGAACCAGCCAGGTGCCTTTTGTGTTTATTTTATAACTGATGACAAATCAACAGTTTGCCTTGGGGGAAAAATGAGAAACCACCAGATTAGTTAATAAAAGAAAAATTCGAAGTAACAGAATCATGGACAGAAAAAAGGTCACATAACTCGAACATATTTTTTAATGACAGTAATGTTATATTATGCCACAAGCTTATAGAATATGCTAAAGAAGAGGAAGAGAAGACCAGCTTATGATACTGTAAGGACACCAAACTCAAGGGGGTCACAGAAAGAAACCAGGAAGATACATACAGCAGAGAAACAAATAGGTACTTAACAAATTATTAATAGAGCAACAACAAAAAGGGTGACCATTTCATACACTATTGCTGGGAGTAGAAATTTTTTTCTGGAGTACCATTTAGAAATATCACAGTTTTTTTGTGGTTACCATTTGACCCAGCAATTGTACGTTAGAAAGTTTTACTGAAGAAATGTTTAAATATGAATGTTTCAAAAGAGAGATTGCTCATCACACATTATTTTTATTTTTTAAAAGATTTTATTTTTAAGTAATCTCTACACCCAACATAGGGCTCAAACTTAAACCCCAAGATCAAGAGTCACACAGTCTATCTACCCAGCCACCCAGGCGCCCCACACCACAGAATATTTTTAAGAATAAAAATTTAGGGTGTGCCTGAGTGGCTCAGTCTGTTGAGCGTCCAGCTCTTGATTTCGGCTCAGGTCATGACCCCAGGGTCGTGGGATAGAGCCCTGCATTGGGCTCCACAGTGAATATGGAGTCTGCTAGAGATTTTTTTTTTCTCTCTCTCTCTCTGTCTTGTTTTCTCCTTCTATCCCTCTCCCCTACTCATGCTCTCTCTCTCAAAAAATAAATAAAACATTTTTTAAAAAAGAATAAAACTTTAGCAACTATCTTAATTTGATGTGGTGTAGAAACAGTATAATTTTCTATGTTTGACGTAAATGATGACCAAAATCTATTGATAAAAAAAAAATGCAGGTTATAGAAGGTATGCACGTATAACCTAATTTAAAAAGAAAAAAAAGGCTAAGGAGATGTATATGAAACTGTTTAATAGTGTTATCTCTAGTGAATGAGATATGAATGAAGTCTTCCCTTTTACTTAAAACATTTCTAATTGATTTTTTTTACAGTGACTAAAATTGGTAAAATCAATGAAGGTATTTCTGTTAGGGGAAAAAGGATCACTTGAAAGACTCTTAGAAGACTTTTCCAAATTTTCAAAAACTGTACAATCCCCATATTACATTACATTACATACCATCTTTTTTTAACAAAAAGATAAGGATATGTTTTACAATTTTGCTTCTTTTATGAAATTAATGCATTTTTAAAATTTTTATTTTCCCCAGTTTTATTGATGTATGACAAATAAAGGCAATATTTTTAAGGTGTACAACATGAGGTTTTGAAATGATACTACAATCAAGCTAATAGCCTATCCATCACCTCACATGGTTACTACTGTGTGTGTGTGTGTAGTGAAAACACTTGAGATGTACTCTTAGTAAACTTCAAGTGTATAGTGTATTATTATTACTATAGTGACCATGCTGTAAATTATTCATCATATAACTGAAAGTTTGTACTTTGGTACACTTTGGTCACTATGAGGCTAGTGTGGTTTTAACTCTAAAAACTTGAGAAGAATAACCAGAAAGAAAAAAATGTACTGGTTAATCCTGTTTCTGAATATAGGTGTAATCTAACTCTGCTACACAGACAGAGCTGAGCCCTCCCCACACTGTCTAAGCAGGCTTATACCACAAGCATTGCAAAAGGCAAGGGGCCACTGCACTTAAGGAGTGAAAATAAGTCAGATCATTATCTCAGTGGACTCTAAGAAGGCAGATAATAATACTCACCATTTGAAAACTTAAGCGTGATGTGGTTATTATTTTTTTAAATTTATTTCTTTTGAGAGAGACAGAGACAGTGAGAGTGGGGGAGGGGCAGAAAGAGGGAGAGAGAGAATCTCAAGCAGGCTCCTCACGGCTAGCGCAAAACCCAAGGGACTCAAACCCATGAAACCTCGATATTATGACCCCAGCCGAAATCAAGAGTCAACCAACTGAGCCACCAAGGCAGCCCTGATGTGGTTATTATTTTTTTTTAATATAAAATGTATATATGGATATAAAATGTGGCAAAACATTAAGATATGACAAAGGTGGGTGGAGGATGCACTGATGTTCCTTACATCATTACACTCTGTATTTCAAAATACAAAAGATTAGGGGATGCCTGGCTGGCTTAGTAGGTAGAGCATGTGACTCTTGATCTCAAGGTTGTGAGTTTGAGTCCCACATTGGGTGTGGAATCTACTTAAAATAAAATTAAAAAAATTTTTTTTGAGTTTATTTATTTTGAGAGAGTGAGAGAGAGAGCACGTGCACACACACAAGTGAGGGAGAGGCAGAGAGGGAGAGAGAGAGAAACCCAAGCAGACTCTGCACTATCAGTGCAGAGCCCAATTCGGGGCTCAAACTCAGGAACCTTGAGACCATGACCTGAGCTAAAATCAAGAGTCAGACATTTGGGGCGCCTGGGTGGCGCAGTCGGTTAAGCGTCCGACTTCAGCCAGGTCACGATCTCGCGGTCCGTGAGTTCGAGCCCCGCGTTAGGCTCTGGGCTGACGGCTCTGGGCTGACGGCTCTGGGCTGACGGCTCTGGGCTGACGGCTCTGGGCTGACGGCTCTGGGCTGACGGCTCTGGGCTGACGGCTCGGAGCCTGGAGCCTGTTTCCGATTCTGTGTCTCCCTCTCTCTCTGCCCCTCCCCCGTTCATGCTCTGTCTCTCTCTGTCCCCCCCCAAAAAAAAAAAAAAAAGAGTCAGACATTTAACTGACTGAGCCACCCAGGTGCCCCAAAAATTTTTAAAAAATTGAAAAAAAAATACAAAAGATTAGATGACTAAAATTATATATATATATTTATTTATATTTTTGTTTTATACATATATTTGTTTTATATATATTGTTATATATATAATTATATATAATTGTATATAATTGTATATAATATATATTATATATACATTGACTAAAATTATATAAATATAATATATATTAATATTAATAAATCTAATATATTTATATAATTTTAGTCAATGTATATATTTTTTAATTGTATTTTCAAATTATATATATATATATATATATATATATATATATAATTTTTTTTTTTTTTGTATTTTCAAACTTTCCCTCTCATTAAGGAAACCTTTTCTTGGGTCTCCTCAAGATAAAGCATTTGCTCTTTCCTGCTCTTCTAAGCCAGTATCTCAAAAAAATAGCGTCTTCCTCCTCCTTTCCCAGTCCCTCTTTCAACCTAGCAATAATCTTGTAGCTTTAGGTACCCACACATTGTTGAAACTTACCTTAGCAAAGGTCACCAATGAGATGTTGCTAAACCCCAAGGCCACTGTTTTGTCCCTTCCTACATGGCATTTCCCATGGTGTATTACTGCCTTTTGCTTGGTTTCTAAGGAAACAGCGTATCCTAATTTTTCTTCTAGCTCTCTGACCAGGCCTTCCTGATGGCCTGTGTGGCTTTCTTCTCCTCTGCACACCACCTCTCTCCACTGCCATGGCTCCCGCCGTGCTCTGTTGATGACCCTCAAGTCTCTGGTCTTCCATGCAGACCTCTCCTCACAATGCTAATATCCTTTAGGTTGGAGGCTGGGCTTCAGTCCTCACTCTACCATCTACCTTAGGCCATTTGTTTAATCCATTAATTCTTTGTCTCATCTGAAAACAAGAGTACCTCTCCAAACAGTTGAGAAATAAGTTTGTAAAGCACTTATCACAGTATCTATCATATTTGATCAATAAATGTTAGCTATGTGGCATCTCCACTCAGCTATTCCAAACACAGACAAAAATTCCGTATGTTCCAAAGTAAACGGATTACTTTCTCTACCTATAAATCCACTCGTCCTTCTAAAGTCCCTGCTGGGCCACGCTAGTTAGAATCCTGCGCCATGCCTAGAATTTTTTCCTTCCCTGGCGCTCCTCTTATTCAATGTATCACAAGGCCCTGCAGATTCTTGTTCCTTAAAATCTCCTGCCCAGCGCCTCCTCTTTATTTCTGCTTCCTCTCGTCTGGTGCAGGCCTTCTGTATGCTCATCTCAACTACTCTAGGTGCCTCTGGGTTGACCTCAGGGGCTCCAGGTTTGCCCTCTTAAATCCCACTGCCCTCCAGTGACCTCCCTAAAACACTACTCTGACGGGGTCACCCTGTCTCTAAACCCTACAGTGATTCTGAGTCAACAAAGGAAGGACCAGTGCACCAGTGGCACAGACTGAAGGCTTCTTGCTCAGCTCTCTTTCTCCATCATGAAAGGCATTTTTATTAGTTCTAGACTGTTGCATCTAATAGTAACTGAGTTCTTTGTGATTAACTTCATACTCTCTATCGACCTCTTTTAAATTGCAAACATTCCAGGGAGGGATAATAGAGTAAACTCCCTATGCCTGTTGTATAGAGTTGGAGAGAAAGCCATTGTGTGGGACTCCCTGAATGGGGGCACTAAAGGAAAGCTGTGCTGAAGGCATGAGTGTTTGTCTAGGAATGTGTGAAGAATTTGTAAGAACATTTTATTTCCTGGTTGGACCATCTGTTCTACAGATATTGGGTCTTAGGGCAAAGGTGGCCCTTCTGCCACATACAACAGATGCCAGTTGCCCACTCAATGCCACCTACCAGGTCCTGAACACTTTAACCACATCTCCCAACAACGGTGTCCAACACATTTATCAGGCAATGAAATCCAGGCTTGGAACCCTGTTCTGCTCTTGCAAGCAAATAATTTGTGAGTCACTCAAGACCTACTGTGATTCCTGGGTGTGAGATTTTAAAACAAGTGCTCTTCCTCCTTTCAGTCCCTCCCCACTTCTTCTAGGCTAGTTGTTCTCAAAGCGTGGTCCCCTGGCCAGCAGCATCACCATTACCTTAGGAACTTGGAAAAGCAAATTCTCAGGCTCCACCGTTGGCACGGCTAGAGGTTAGAAAGGGAAGGATGGAAGGATGATAGGCGAGAGACTGAGAAAAAAGGGGTTAAGGCCTGGAGGTCTCAGTAAGATCAAAGAACAGTGCTTTAAGAGGAAAAGCAGCCTTGCAAGGTCTCGATTAAGAGGATGCACTTGGGAGTCCAAACTGGCCCTATCCACTTAGCAGCTATGGGACTTGGGACAAATCACTTAACCTCTGAGCCTCAGACTCTTCACCTGTAAAACGAAAAATAATCACAGGGTTGTTGTGAGGATGAAATGAGACATACTACCCGTAAAGCAGTTAGCATCACCATCCAGCATATGATGGGTATTCAATAAAAATGTTATTTTCATTAAGGCAGCTGGAAAGTTTGGAGGTTTCCTGAAAGATTTAAGGTTTCAGATGGGGACGGGACCCCGGGAAACTCTGTTGTAACACGCCCTCCAGGTGATTCTGATGCACGTGCTGAAGGCTTGCAAACCACACACATTAGAGTCACCTGGAGAGTCTGTAAATTCCCACACCCAGACTGCACCTCAGACCCATTAAACTGGAATCCCTGGGGGGTGGAGCCAGCCCAGGCCTCAGTGTTTTTAGAGCTCCCCAGGTGATTCCAACGTGCAACCCAAGCTGGAAGCCCACTGCCTCGGCTCACGCTAATATAATTTAATAGCTATCATTTATGAAGCATTTATAATGTGCCAAGCATTGAACTTCTCATTTACATTTACATATAATCTTCGCAACAACTCTAGAACTTTAGTATTGTTACTCCCGCTTTAAAGAAATTAATATTGAGGTTTCGTGAAGTTTTTATCTTGCCCCCAGGCACAGGTTAGCAGAGTCAGGATTCAAATGCAGGATTTTCTGACTCAAAATCAGGGCCACAGCTCCCTGCCCACTGCTAGATAACACAGCATTCTTGGTGTTATTGTTAGCACACGAGCGCATGTGGTCAGTGGCAAAGTGACACTGGGGACTTCAGCGGCTCCAAAAAAGCACCCGAAGGGTGCTTGGGTGACTCAGTCTGTGAAGTGTCCGCCTCTTGATTTCGGCTCAGGTCGTGATCGTGAGTTTGAGCCCCACGTCAGTCTCTGCTCTCTGGTGCCAGAGCCTGCTTGGGGTTCTCTCTTCCTCCCTCTCTTCCCCTCCCTTGCCCTCAAAATAAACAAATAAATTAAAAAAAAAAAAACGTGAAAAAAAGCATTCAGTAATCCTGGGAGTTAGGTTTGGGACTCAGACAAACTCAGCTTTCATGCTGGCTCTCCCCAAGGTCCTACTTTGGGACTTAACCTCCCTGAAGGTCAGTTTCCTTAGGTATAAAATGAAGATATTAATACTTAGTAGAACTGCTGTGAAGATCAAGGCAGGTAGCACCCGTGAAAGTGCCTGGCACATACTAAGATCACAACAAATATCTACCTTGCCCCAGTGATAAAAATTCCTTCTCCACCTTGACCCTAACCTGTGAGAGCCTAGTGGTTATGGGTTGTTGTGGCCTTGGGAATAGTAGTTTCTTTTTCTTCAATGTTTTCCACTGCTTGACTCTATTTACATTTGAAAAAAAACCATTTTAAATGTTTGTTTATTTTGAGAGAGAGAGACAGAGCGAGAGCAGGAGAGGGAGAGAGGGAGACACAGAATCCGAAGCAGGCTCTGGGATCTGAGCTCTCAGCACCGAGCCCCACGCAGGTATCAAACTGAGATCATGACCTGAGCCAAAGTCAGGTGCTCAACCGACTGAGTCACCCAGGCGCCCCTTTATTTACACTTTCTATTCTCCACTCTGACCCTCATGAGAGCCGGCTCTTTCTTCTCCTTGCCACTGTTTGAATCACCCTACCCAAATCTTTGCCCAGATGCATGAACCAAATCACCTCCTCCCTTTCTTTTTTTTTTTTTTTTTTTTTTTTTTCACCTCTTCCCTTTCTAGTTAGACATTCATTCTGCTCAGGCCAGATCCCTCCTCTTGTCTTGATTAACCCGCCCCTCTCTGTGGTCCAACGCCCACAGGCCTTGCCTGCTACTGAGGCCTTAGCGTAATTACAGTGTTGGCCTGCACAGCCTTGGGTTGATGGCACCTGGTTGGATCACAACTTCCGGGCCCATTGGAATACCCAGCCTCTGGGAAAGCCTCCAAATGAAGCAATCTTCGAACATCTCACTCTCTACCTAGATTCACCAGTTTTTAATTTTTGTTTTTTTAGCATTCCACCACGCCTGGCCAGGAAGGCTTGTTTCTCTAGACTCGGACAAAACTTGCAGGGATTTAGGGAGGGAATTTGGAGTCTGTCCCTTTTGTTTTGTGGCTGAGGAAACAAACTGTGGTAGATCAAATGAAAGTCAGTGGTGGAACCCAGACCTTAATTTGGGTTTTCTTACCCTGCAAAAAGCACTCCTGCACCAGGAAGCTGTTTCTTAGTAGAGACTCCTCTGGACTTGAGTTGTAGTCGTGTGACTTTTACAGCAAGACCTGTACTAGGTTACACTGACTTTCTTGCTATTTTTTAGTTAATATTTTAAAATTGTGTACTAGGGGCGCCTGGGTGGCTTGGTCGGTTAAGCATCCGACTTCGGCTCAGGTCATCATCTCACGGCCCGTGAGTTCGAGCCCCGTGTCGGGCTCTGTGCTGACTGCTCAGAGCCTGCAGCCTGTTTCGGATTCTGTGTCTCCCTCTCTCTCTGCCCTGTTCCTGCTCATGCTCATGCTCCCCTGTTCATGCTCTGTCTCTCTCTGTCTCAAAAATAAATAAACGTTAAAAAAAAAATTTTTAAAAATAAAATAAAATAAAATTGTGTACTAATTAAAATACAGTCAGGGTGCCTGTTGGCTCTGTCAGTTGTGCCACTGACTTCAGCTCAGGTCATGATCTCCTTTGTTTTTTTTTGTTTGTGAGTCCAAACCCTGCATACGGAGCCCGCTTCAGATCCTCTTGTCTCCCTCTCTCTCTGTCCCTCCCCTGCTCTCTCTCTCTCAAAAATAAATAAACATGGGGTATCTAGGTGGCTCAGTCGGTTAAGCATCTGACTTCGGCTCAGGTTATGATCTCACGGTTCGTGAGTTCAAGCCCCGTGTCGGGCTCTGTGCTGACAGCTCAGAGCCTGGAACCTGCTTCAGATTCTGTGTCTCCCTCTCTCTCTGCTCCTGCCCTGCTTGCACTCTGTCTCTGTATATATATCAAAAATAAATAAGCATTAACAAAAAAAAATTTAGAATAAGTTCTTTTTAAAAAAAAACATTAAAAAAACAATAAAATGTGACCATAGTAGAAAAATATAGCAAAAAAGAGAAAGAAAAATCAAGAGAAAGAGACACAAAAAGACAGCAGGGGTAGGGGCAGGGTAGAGAGAAGCAGCTAAAATTAAATGACAGGAAGAGAACAGGAGAAGGAAAGGGTAAACAAAATCTGAGGCGTGGAATGGATAGGTATCAGAGGTGACCCTCAGCTTCTGGCTCTGCATGCACGATCACCGATCACCGAGACAACATCACTAACCCTACCATCGACCCCAACTGCCCCACCCCACAGGTCTGAGGCTCTGTTCCCATTCCCTCCTTTCTCTACCCTTAACGTTGCCCCCCATCAGCAGGTGAGACCAAAAAGCCAGGAAAGACTTAAGAGTGTGTGTGCTGGAATAGGTGACTCAGATAAATTAACACATTTCAGCGCTTGGTACAGAATTAAGCTTCCCCTGACTCTCAATGTAGGAAACGTTCTGGGGACACTATTCCCTTACCTAATTTAATAATCGGGGTCAAATTTGGATATACCCCCATCTCCAACTCACTCACTCACAGAGTATCAAATCAAACTGGGGATCCCAAGAGCAAGGTCATCTCTCATTCCATTACACTGTGGGAAGGTAAATAACGCACAAGCAAGAAGCAGAGACACATCCTGACTCATTCACTTTTTTAAGTTGAAGTTTTTATTGAGATAATTATACATTCATTGGCAGTTGTAAGAAATTAAGCAGAGAGCTCCTGTCTACCCTTTACCTAGTTTCTCCCATTGAGAACATTTTGCACACCTATGGTAAAACATCAGAACCAGGATATCGACATTCGTGTAGTTCATTTATTTAGACTTCTCCTGCTTCACTTGTATTTAGATCTATGCAATTTTCTCACACATGAAGTTTCCTGTATCCACCATCGTAGTGTAGATATTGAATAGCAACCTGGCAACCATTGTCGTGTTTCTAAAACTTTATTATTTTAAGAATTTTATATAAATGAAATCAAAGAGGATGTAAACTTTAGGGGTTTGGCTTTTTTCACCCAGCATAAGTCCTTGGGAAGTCATCCAAATTGTTTCAAGTATCAGTAGTCGGTTCCTTTTCATTGTTGAGTTCATTTACTTTTTTACTCTGTGATAGTGAACAAGTCACTTAGAAGTTTATACTTTTTGGGGCACCTGGGTGGCTCAGTCTGTTAAGCATTGGACTTCAGTTCAGGTCATGATCTCATGGGTTCGAGCTGCCTTGCACAGGGCTCTGTGCTGACAGCTCAGAGCCTGGCACCTGCTTCAGATTCTGTGTCTCCTTCTCTCTCTCTGCCCCTCCCCTGCTTGTGCTCGCTCTCTCTCTCTCTCTCTCTCTCTCTCAAAAATAAATAAACATTAATAAGTATTAAAAAAAAAGAAGTTTATACTTTTCTACCTGAGGGACCTTGGAAATGGTCTTAACCCTTCTAAGCCTCCATTTATTCATCTATCTTTTTTTTTTTTTTTTTTAATGGTGTGAGGTTGATAAGAGCAGAGCTTCTCTCAGGACTAAGATCAAATAAAGTAATGGACACAACAGTGTATTGTGAACTGTAAAGTGATGTATGCATGTGAGACATTATTATAATCGCCTCTTGGAAGGAAGCTCCTATTTTAAATTTTGTTTTTCCTGCTTCCAGACATATCAAATTACTCTCATTTTGGGATTTTCTTCCTGCCAGCTAAACTCAGGGGGACTCAAGTTCAACTTTCAGCCCTCCCTTGAGGAAATTGCTAACCTGAGCAGAGAGGGAGAGAGGTGGTAGGGTGGGGAGGGAACAAGGGAGAGAGAGACAGAGAGAGAGAGAGAGAGAGAGAGAGAGGTGGGGAAGAGGAGGAGGGAGGGAGGGAGAGGCTTAGAGAGAGAGGAAGAGGGAGAAGGAGAGTGCATGAAGCTTTCAGGGCTCTTTTGAAGCATTCTCAAACCTGTTCTGATGACAGAGTACCTCAAAATCTACTAGCAATTTGCAAAACACTGTCAAAATTGCTAAAAACAGCTCCGAGATCCAACACAAGAACCAATTTCAATGGCAGAAGAAAATACATTTAATTCTGTATATGCAGTATAAAATCACAGTCATGAGCCCTCATATCCCTGAAAAAGAGAAGGATATCTAAGCCTGGCTGCCTGTTTCTAAGTGTTTCTGTTAATACTCATTTTGTGTTCGAAGCTCAGCAGAAGACAAGTGATATCAAGCTCTAAAGGTTGTGAAAAGTTTAGGAGAGATAAACTATTTTATTTTCTTTTTCAAGTGTTTATTTTTAAGAGAGAGAGAGAGAGACAGAGTGTGAGCAGGGGAGGGGCAGAGAGAGAGATTGACACAGAATCCTAAGCAGGCCCTAGGCTCCAAGCTGTTAGCACAGAGCTGGATGTGGGGCTCAAACTCAGGAACCACTAGATAGTGACCTGAGCCCAAGTCTGTCGCTTAACTGACTGAGCCACCCAGGCACCCCCTAGGGGAGGTAAACTTAAAACTTGGAAGTTCTTCCTATTAACCTCTCCCCTTAGAAGGTATTTCTTTTGTTTTCGTGGGAATATTCTTGCACATCTCACCTCTACTCTATTTAGCTAAATCAGAATTACTGAAGGAGTTTTAAAAAATATATAGACTCAATGTCAATTATACCTCAATTAAAATAAAAAAAAAATTAAAGAAATATATAGATTCCATTAGTAAAAACTAAATTCAAATCTAATGACAATAGGGGCACCTGGGTGGCTCAGTCGGTTAAGCAGTTCAGTGTCCAAGTCTTGATTTTGGCTCAAATCACCATGTCATGGTTGGGGGTTTGAGCCCTGGATCGAGCTCTGTGCTGACAGCTCAGTCTGCAGTCTGCTTCAGAGTCTGTGTATGTGTCTCTCTCTCTGCCCCTCCCCTGCTTGCACTCTGTCTCTCTCTCTCAAAAATAAATAAACATTTAAAAAATTAAAAAGAAACTAATGGCAATAAAAGATAATCTACATATATATGTATTTCAACTCCCACTCCTACTAATTTAGTAAATCTGGGAGGGGACCAGAAACCTGTTTTATTTATTTAAATTAATTTATTTTTTTAGGCTTATGTATTTTTTTTTTCAACGTTTATTTATTTTTGGGACAGAGAGAGACAGAGCATGAACGGGGGAGGGACAGAGAGAGAGGGAGACACAGAATCGGAAACAGGCTCCAGGCTCTGAGCCATCAGCCCAGAGCCCGACGTGGGGCTCGAACTCACGGACCGTGAGATAGTGACCTGGCTGAAGTCGGACGCTTAACCGACTGTGCCACCCAGGCGCCCCTTATGTATTTTTGAGAAAGAGAGAGAGAGAGAGAGAGAGAGAGAGAGAGAATGAGTGGGGGAGGGGCAGAGAGCGAGACAGAGAATCCCAAGTAGGCTCTGTGCTGTAGGAACAGAGGCTGATGAAGGGCTCGAACTCACGAATTGTAAGATCATGACCAGAGCCAAAGTCAGACACTTAACCGACTAAGCCCCCTAGGCACCCCAAAACTTGTTTTATTTTATTTTTTTTAACGTTTATTTATTTTTGAGACAGAGAGAGACAGAGCATGAACGGGAAAGGGGCAGAGAGAGGGAGACACAGAATCTGAAACAGGCTCCAGGCTCTGAGCTGTCAGCACAGAGCCTGACGCGGGGCTTGAACTCACATACCGCGAGATGGTGACCTGAGCCGAAGTCGGACGCTTAACCGACTGAGCCACCCAGGCGCCCCTTGTTTTATTTTTTAAGTTCCTGGATGATTCTGACATTCAGCCAGGTTGAGAACCTCCTCTATTTCTCATGCCTCTTATGGACTTTTTCTGATATCCCTGGGTCTTCCTCTCTCCTGGAAGATCTGTCCTCGCAAACGTTTTCCTTTTTATCAAAAGCTGGTTTCTGGTTGGTTTTCAACCTCACTCCCTGGAACTACCTTTGTCAAGGTCATTATCACTTCTTTTTCTTACTCAACAACTCAGCAGCTTTTGACTTGGTGGCACACCCTCTTGGCTTGAAATACTTTCACCTTTTGATTTCTGCCATGTTGGGCTGTCCTACCTCTCAGATTCTTCCCTCTCAGCTCCTTTGCAGGCTCCACCTCCCATGCCTCACTCCGCCAGTTCCCTTTCCTAGAGCTCCTGATGGCCTCCCTTTTCTGCCTGGCCTGCATTCTGTCCCTATGTGATCCCAGTTAGGCAGATGGCTTTCAATACCATTCATCTGTTGTGTTCACTTTGGCAACACATATACCACCCAGATGCTAATGGCATTTACAGTTCCGCAGCTGATCTTCTACCAGAGCTCAACACCTCCATTGGTGATCTACTAGGCATCTCAACCTTAACATGTCCAAAAGAGAACTCTTGACCACCCCCAACACCACCGCTGTTTCTGCAGCCTTACTCCTGTCATGTTATGGCCCCACTATCCAGGCAGTTGTTCAAGGTAAACATCTAGCAGTCATCTGTGCTTCTGCTTACCTCTCCATCCACCTACAAAATCCCATCAGAACCTCTCCACTTACTGTCTCTCAGCTACTTCTCTGACTATGCCACCATGATCTCTCAGCAATGATTGCAATTGCTCCCTAATTGGTCTCTCTGCTTCCATTCTGAGTTGATGTTCTACCGAACACTATTAAAAATGTAAATAAGGTCAGACCACTCTCCCATTTAAAATTCTAATGACTTTTCACTGCAAATTGAATAAGTTCCAACTCCTTATTTTGGAGCTTACAAAGTTTAAACAACACAGCCCTGAACCCTCGTACTGCTGTCCCCTCTGCTTGGAAGATTCTTCCCAGAGATCTTTGCATTATGGACTCCTCAACATTTAGGTCTTGGCTTGAACATCACCCTAAGAGATACTTTTCTGAAGACTCTGAACCTGCCCTGTCTTTCGCTTTGTCGTTACCTGACTGCTTTTCTCCAATGCCCTTTCCCTCTCTGAAATTTTTATTTACGTATTTGTTTACTTGCTTATTGCTGGTCCAGCCCCATTGGAATGCAAGCTCTAGCTCCACAAAGTAGATGTTCAGTTAACATTTGCTTAATAGATCACTTATTCACACCAGAGTGTAAATGTCTGACAAGTGCTCCAAGTACTCCATTTTTCTTGGGCATTACATTTTAATTGGGCTCAAAGCTTTAAGATCAGGAAAAAGCAAGCTGGTAAGATTTTAATTATCAATTTACTGACTGAGGAGAATTTCTTCACCACTCCCCTGAAAAATCATACCTCTATTTTTATAGGCCACCCCTGTTTAATGTCTGTACTTGCTTCTGGATCCCCTCCAACTTTCCTGGGAGGTTCCCTCAGAAAACTGTTCTTCCCTAGTTGAATTCCACACCCCCCACCCCAACATTAATAGATGTTTGAACATCCGGGCTTACAGATTCTTGTTTGCAGTAGCTACACCTTGGGTACTCTTCTCAGAGGCAATGTCAGGTTCTGGGGGTCGGGTGATCTTTATCCACCTTGCACCTCAGCAGTTTTCGGTAGCCTATTACCACCTCAGCGTGATGTTCCTGGTCTGTCCACACCCTCATTCTTGCTTACCAGCTCAGCTGAGCCCATATTTCCTGTGCCTTTTCTGGCCTATACCTTTTCTTGCTTTTTTACTGGCTAGATGCCTAATTTTGCCTCCAGCTTCTCCATTTCTGGAACCATTCCACCATTCCTGCTGCTGCAATTCTGCCCCCTAGTAGCTGAAATTGGAAACACATCTCGGATGGAAACCACAGCACTCCTATTTCTAGAGCAGCTAGCTTCCATTCCCAGAAGAACCCAATTGCTGGAGAATCTCTCCACTCAAGGGGGTTCAGGAGAACTGGCTCTCTCTGTGTCCTGGTGACAGTCAAGCTATTTCTGTATTCAGAATTACCCCCATCACCCCATCAATGGTATATTCCCTTTTCTCCTCCATGTCCCTTGTTCACGACAGGGAACTCTCAGGGCTGAAATGAGAATTTGGTAACTCTTCAAATTAACAGATATTCTGTAAGTGTTCAACATGTATTTAGTGAGGATGGAGAGAAACTAATTTCCTATTCATAAAAATTAATCAAACTAAGGGATTTATAACATGTAATTTCCTAAACCAGAAAACATCTTGGGAAGGATAATTTTTTTTTACTCTCCAGAGATAAACTGAATTTTGACTATTACCATAGGTTAGATTTGTCTGTTGTTGAACTTCATATAAATGGAATTATATAATATGTATGGCGGGTTGGGGGGGGAGCCTCTGGCTTCTTTCACTTAACCTTTTTATTCAGTAATCTCTACGCCCAACGTGGAGCTTGAAAATACGACCCTGAGATCAAGAGTCTCATGCTTTGCCTGAGCCAAACCAGGTGCCCCTCATTCAGCATATTTTTGAGGTTTATCCATGTTATTGCATATAATAGTTCTTTTTATTGCTCAGTAGAATTCCATTGTATGGACATGGCATAATTTCTTTATCCATTCTCCTGTTGATGGATGTTCAGACTGCTTCCAGATCTTTTCAGGCTATTATAAATAAATAAAGCTACTGTGAACACTTGTGTACAGCTCTTCACGGATGTTATGGGTTTTTTTAATTTTTTTTTTAATTTTTAACGTTTATTTATTTATTTTTTGAGACAGAGACAGCATGAACAGGGGAGGGTCAGAGAGAGAGGGAGACACAGAATCCGAAACAGGCTCCAGGCTCTGAGCTGTCAGCACAGAGCCCGACGCGGGGCTCGAACTCACGGACCGTGAGATCATGACCTGAGCCGAAGTCGGACGCTTAACCGACCAAGCCACCCAGGCGCCCCGTTTTTTTTTTAATTTTTAAAAAATCTTTATTTATTTTTGAGAGAGAGAGAGACAGAGTGAGAGCAGGGGAGGAGCAGAGAGAGAGGGAGACACAGAATCCGAAGCAGGCTCCAGGCTCCGAGCTGTCAGCACAGACAGCACAGGGGCTTGAACCCCTGAACCTGAGATCATGACCTGAGCCGAAGCCGGACACAAAACCGACTGAGCCATCCAGGCGTCCCACGGATGTTATGTTTTAATTTTTCTTGGAAAATTACTTAGAAACAGAATTTGCTGGGTCATAGGGCAAATATTTGAGTTTATTAAAAAGTGTCACTTTTCTAGGGCCTCTGGGTGGCTCAGTCGGTTCAGTATCAGACTTCACCTCAAGTCATGAGTTCGAGCTCCGCGTAGGGCTCTCTGCTGTCAGCTCTGAGACTGGAGTCTGCTTTGGATTCTGTGTCTCCTGCTCTCTCTACCCCTCCCTTGCTCCTGCTCTGTCTCTGTCTCTGTCTCTCTCTCCCCAAAATAAATAAATATAAAAGAAAGAAAGAAAGAAAGAAAGAAAGAAAGAAAGAAAGAAAGAAAGAAAGGAAGAGAGAGAGAAAGAAAGAGAGAAAGAAAGAGCCAGTTTTCCAAGGTGGTTGTGTCACTTTATATTTTAGGAGACATAAAAAACTTTAAAATTGAGATAATCAAATAACTCACCTTCAGTCTCTAGTTCACTATACTTTTTCCAGTATAAGAAGTTCATCGGTTAGGGCCATCAGACTCCAGGAAACTGTTAATTGAAAGGTCTTGGGGCTGGAGGCTCATCTTTTAGTTGTATAGCACAAATTGTACAATCAGGTCACAAAATTAATCACTCAAGATTGGTCAGTTCTAGCAAGGCATGACTTTTTATTTCTCTAAAAACTGCTGTGTACTTTCGGCCAGTTCTGTAAACAGTCTAGTGAAATCTCAAGTTAACCGGTACAATATTTCAAATTTATTCTAGTAATGTTTTTTTTTTAACTTAATGTTTATTGATTTTTGAGAGAGAGAGAGAGAGAGAGAGAGAATGAGCAGAGGAGGGGCAGGGAGAGAGGGAGACACAGAATCTGAAGCAGGCTCCAGGCTCTGAGCTGTCAGCACAGAGCCTGACGCAGGGCTCGAACTCATGGACCATGAGGTCATGCCCTGAGCTGAAGTCAGCCACTCAACCAACTGAGCCACCTAGGCAGTTTGGGGCCACCTTTGAAGACTTGCAACACATCAGGCTTCTGTTAGGGCCCTTTTTCCTTCTCATTATACATACTCTCCCAGGAAAGTTCACCTACTTTTTTTCCTTTAATTAGTGGCTCATGATGACTCCCACATCCCTATCTCCTGAGCTCAAGGCTTGACATACAGGTATCACCTCCTAGAGGAGCCACATTATCTTTTCCCAAAGATGCTCCTTCCCTGCATACCCTATCTTAGTTATTACCAATTACCCAGTGATTTATCCTTCATCTTAGACTATCACCCTCACCTCTCCCTCAATTCTTACAGCCAACAGATTTCAAGTCTATCAATTACCTTTTTTTTTTTTTTTCAATGCGGGGCTTGAACTCATGACCCTGAGATGAAGACCTGAGCTGAGATCAAGAGTCGGATGCTTAACCTACTAAGCCACCCAGGCGCCCCATCTATCAATTCCTTTTTGAAATATCGCTGGACTCAGTCCTTCCCACTGCAATTTTTTGAGTTTGTGCCCTTGCCATTTCTCATGTAAGTAACCCTTTTGCTTCTCTAGACTCTGTTTCCAGTCTAATGTTTCCCTCCTCTCTATCACTGCCTTCCTCCTCACACTCTTCTCCCACCTTCTCATCTCCTACCTTCTCTCACTCTATCCTCAGTGGTCTGCAGAGTTATTTTTCTAAATAAAAATCAGGTCATATAATTCTGCCTAAAATTCTCGAATGACCTGTCACTGTTTATGAGATAAATTCCAGGCATATCTGAATCCTATACAGAATCTTCTCCACATTCCAAAATACTCTTTCAGTTCCCCCAGATTAGTCATGATTTTTCCTTCCTGCATATGGTTCTTTTTTTTTTTTTTTTTTTTGGTAGTCCTTCTACACTTCTCTATCCATAAATTCCTACTTCTCCCTTAGGAGAAAGCACAAGAGCTTCCTCTGCTTTGAAGCCTACTTTGATTTTCTCAGAGGGTCTTAGGATTGTTCTCTTTTGCTCCCATTATATCTTTTACATAACTCAATTATATTGGTTATATAATCCTCACTACTCCCCCCATTCCATTCTGGAAAATACGCTTCCTTCTGAATAAGACCCACATCTTTTTTAGTGGTATATTTTCATTGCTAACACAGAGACTGGCTGTATTGGTGAGAGTCTTCTATTGACCGTGGAAGCCTGACTCTGATCAACGTAAACCAAAAGGGATTTAGAGGAGGGATATCAGTTTGCAGACTCAATGGGAAGCGTCAATTTGGAAGTAGGAAGGGCTTAGGGCTGTTCTTGAGAGATAGGAAACAGAGGTGGAGAGAAAATCTTGTAACTGGAGCAAACTAAATGGACTTCAACCATTTTTTGTCTCTTTGGCTGGGCAGGCTTCAACAAAGGAATACCTTGGGGGTACCTGGGTGGCTCAGGTCATGATCTCACAACTCATGAGTTCAAACCCTGCATTCAGCTTGCTGATGTCAGTGTGGAGCCCACTTCAGATCCTTTGTCTCCCTCTCTTTCTGCCCCTCCCTGTTCACCCTCTCTGTCTCTCTCAAAAATAAATTAAAACATTAAAAAAAAAAAAAAAAAGGATTACCCAATTATAGCTATGCCCATCCCTAGCCATGACAGCAAGGTCCCTGATGAAGTCCCATATAACTGGCCAATAGAGGTGAGGTAATTTCTTGAAAGGAATAAAGTAATGTTAGATAGGACAAATGGATACATGGTAGCTAAAAAGACAAACATTCATTACACTGGCACATGGGAAGCACTCAATAAACCTATTAATGTAAAGCAATGAATGAATACTTGAAAGCTTTATTTCCTGCCATACTAAACTGCAGCCATTCACTGGATATCTCAGTTGACCTCTTTCTCCCCGACCTTTGCATGGGCTGCCACCTCCGTTTGGGTGGTCTTTCCTCTCTTGTTTGCCTAGGAATGTGTTTGTCCTCTAAGATTCAACCTTAAATGAAACAACGCCTCTTGGAAACTTTCCACGTGCCTTCCCCATCTTGTACTCTTCTGGTACCTTCTGTGTTCCTCTGTCACACTTCTTCACTGATTACATTCCTTTACACATCAGACTCCCCAGAGTTGATTCCTACTGTTTGTAGCAAAAGCATCCTTACAGATACACCAAGACAGACACATTTTCTGCTCTCCTACATTTTACATTTTATTTATTTATTGAAGTATATGATTATCTTAATTTAGGGTTATACTTTTACAATTTAGAAGGAAGACCTGTATAATTTTAAAATTCAATTTTCAGTGTTGTGTGTTTGGCCACTAAACTCCCATTTTTACCAATTTGGCCATTGAACCACCAATTTTATTTTTATTTATTTATTTATTTTTTAAATGTTTATTTTTGTTTTTGAGACAGAGAGAGACAGAGCATGAACGGGGGAGGGTCAGAGAGAGAGGGAGACACAGAATCTGAAGCAGGCTCCAGGCTCTGAGCTGTCAGCAGAGAGCCCGACGCGGGGCTCGAACTCACGGACTGTGAGATCATGACTTGAGCCGAAGTTGGACGCTTAACTGACTGAGCCACCCAGGCGCCCCTGAACCACCAATTTTAAAAGTTTCTGTTAGAAATCTGATGCTGAGTCCCTAAAACTAACTAATAAGTTATAGAACATCATGATATTGTAAGTTGTGGCCCATCTGTTTCTATATATCAACAAATATTCCCTGTACTATGAGGGCTTCACTGTGAGGACTTCATGGAAGAATAAAACCTGCTTTCTGGACAGTTTTTATTCTTGTCTTCAGGAATTTACATGTAGATTCTATTTGGAGAGACAGGCATTTAAATAACTAAATATAACAGAAGGCAAAACATACACAACACAGGCCACATAGCTCTTGTGAAATATTTTTTAATCTTCCTTTAATAATTTATCTTATTTTGAGAGAGAGAAAGAGAGAGCACGAGTGGGGAAGGGGGGCAGAAGGAGGGAGAGAGAGAAACTCAAGTAGGATCCATGCTCAGTGGAAGCCCAACGTGGGGCTCATCCCATGACCCTGGGATCATGACCTGAGCCGAAATCAAGAGTCATGTGCTCAACAGAGTGAGCCACCCAGGATCCCAGCTCTTGTGAAATATTAAAACAAAACAAACAAACAAAAAAAGTCACTTCTCTAAGCACCAAAAGTTACACTTTCCCTCATTTCCATCCCTCACAATGTCTGCCAGTGTGATGTTTATGAAAGACGCTCAATGAGTAGTGTTTGATTGATTCTCTGGTACAGAGAAATTGGCAGATGATATAAAAAAGTACCCTCAGCAGAGACTAAGAAAGAGAGAATGAGTTGTAAATAAATATGTTGTGAAATGTCACATAGTAATAGATGAGATAATGCTTACTTGGCACCTTAAAATTTCAGCCTGAGATTATGTCTTATGTATCTTTTTAAGTATAAACAATATTGTCCCAGTGCCAACTCAGAAGGGATTTTTGTCTTACTAAATCACTTGTATTATGTCCTTGAGCACACTAGGTTTTCCTGAAGGACTCCAAAGATGTCCAGTTAGTCATATCTAGAAAAGAAATTAGTTTGGGAGAATAGCATACAAGATCAGGGCTCCATTTAGAATCTTTCTATTTTTTATTTAGTTTTTTTCCCCCCTGTGACAAATATTTCAAAAGAATTTAAAATATTTTTCATAAATGTTTTAATTTTAAGATTAAAAAAAAAATCTCTTTTGAGACCACCAAGTTCAAATATGAAACAGAGGAAGTGAGTCATTAGGAATAGGAGTTAATTTTTGCAACAGAATATATTACATATATTTTTACTTTATTTGAGGCTTAGACGTTAATTATTATTTTTTTTTTAATGTTTATTTATTTCTGAGACAGAGAGAGACAGAGCATAAGAGGGGGAGGAGCAGAGAGAGAGGGGGACACAGAATCAAAAACAGGCTCCAGGCTCTGAGCTGTCAGCACAGAACCCAACTCGGGGCTGGAACTCACAAACCGTGAGATCATGACCTGAGCCGAAGTCGGTCGCTCAGCCGACTGAGCCACCCAGGAGCCCCTTTTCTTTCTTTCTTTCTTTCTTTCTTTCTTTCTTTCTTTCTTTCTTTCTTTCTTTCTTTTAAAATAATCTCCACCCAATTTAGGGCTCAGACTCATGACCCCAAGATCAAGAGTTGCACACTCTACTGACTGCACCACCCAGGTGCCCCAGAGGTTAATTATTTTTTTCTTTTTTTAAGATTTTAAGTAAACTCTACACCCAACATGAGGCTCAAACTTACAATCCTGATATCAAGGTCTCACGCTCCCGGGACTGAGCCAGCCAGGTGCCCCACCAGAAGTTAATTCTTTACAGTTAAAACAGAAGGCTTCTGTTAAAATCTAACAATTCTGGCAAAACATTAGGAAATGCAAAAAAATTTTTAATTTTTTAAAATGTAAAGTGTGTTGTTGATCCACCAAATGCTTTTATGAGATAGAATGGCATTAAGAGACATGCAAGTTTGGTAATTACCTGATTGCCACACCCAGACATCTATTTCCAAAAACTAGTGGAAGGGGTTTCATTGTAGATGCCTGAATAATTTTGTGATTATGTAATGCCCACGTTAATTTCAGAAATCACTCAAAGCAGGGTGGGGATTAGCAAAGTAACCAGAAAAGATGAAAATGTAAAAGGGTCGTGTCCAGATATGTTTTTTAATGCTCAAATCTGAAACTTTGACTTTTACCCTCTCCTCTTTCCAAGCTGCCAAACTGGCTTTTCTGGAGGCAGGCTTGGTCCGGGTGAGTGACAGTTAGTGATATTTCTGTTTGGGTAAAATCTTCCTTTGAATTTTCGTTCTCCTTGCTCCTCCCCCTTAACTCTGTAATCTTTCTCTTTTCTTCTTATCTTTTATCTCTGTGTCACATCCTTTGGCTTTCTTGGTTCCCCTGGGCTCCATGTTTGCCTTCTTCCGTGTTTCCCTCAGACTCTTCCTGCCCTCAATTGTGATGCTTCCTATGGCTGTCTGGTTCCATGCCTGTTTTCCTATACAAAGTGTTCAGGAGGTGTCTAGGGGTGGGAAAGCAAACAATAAACTTTGCTTTTTAAATTCCCTGGGTCAAATAACACTTAGTGTGACAAATCTTAACCAACAAGCATAATTGTTTATTGGTAGTGTGCCTGCTAAGGATATATAAGGCATAGAAAATGTGAGTGGGTCTCACACCCAGTGGGGTGACTATAATGAAAAGAAAAAAAAAAGCAAAACTGGAAACAACAAAGATGTGGAGAAGTGAGAACCCTCGTGCATTGCTGAATGGAAGGTAAAGTGGTTACAGCTGTTATGGAAAATAGTTTGATAGTTCCTCAAAGTGTTAAACATAGAGTTACCCTATGACCCAGGAATTCTACTCCTAGATATATACCCCAAAGAATTAAAAGGCGAGACTTGAACAGATTCTTGTATGCCAATGTTTGTAATACTATTATTCACAATGGCTAATATATGGAAACAACCCAAGTGTTCATCAACTGATGAGTGGATAAACAAAATGTGGAACACACAAACAATGAAATATTACTCAGCTGTAAAAAGGAATGAAATTCTGACACACGCTACCACACGGATGAACCTTGAAAACATTATGCTAAGTGAAATAAACCAGACACAAAAGGACAAATATTGTATGATTCCATTTACGTGAGTCATCAATTTATGGAGACAGAAAAGTGGTTACTGGGTTCTTGGAGATGGAAAAGTTCTGGAAATGGATAGCGGTGATGGTTGCACAACATTGTTAACGTACTTACTTAATGCCACTGAATTGTATACTTAAAAATTATTACAAGGTAAATTGTATGTCATGTATACTTTGCCACATACACACACACAAATGTAGGTGGTTTGTGGCCAGCCCAGATTCTGCTTAAATACCTCTTCCTAACAAGGGCCATCTCTAGGCTTTCAGAACCAGCTCTGTGTTTGCTTCAACTTCAAGGACCTACAAGAGATTGAATCTGTCTTCCCAAACCTCTGCCTGTAGTGGGAATTACTATTATTAAATGGAGCAACCCCTAGAAAATGCTATTTAATAAAAAATTAGGACTTTGGGAAAAACCCAGAACTGTGTGCATTGTAACTGGTAATTATATGGGACTTCTCTAGAGGTAATATATTGTAGATTTAAAAAAATTTTTAATCCAAACTTTTACTTTTAGGGGTGTCTGTGTGGCGCAGTCGGTTGAACATCTGACTTTGGTTCAGGTCATGATCTTGTAGTTTGTGAGTTCGAGCCCCACGTCAGGTTCTGTGCTGACAGCTCAGAGCCTGGAGCTTGCCTTGGATTCTGTCTCTCCTCCTCTCTCTGCCCCTCCCATGCTCATGCTCTGTCTCTCTGTCTCTCAATAATAAATAAACGTTAAAAAAATTTTTTAAAAAATCCAAACTTTTACTTTTAATTACCAAAATAACTTCTGGTTATTATAATAAAAATTTAGGGGCACCTGGGTGGCTCAGTTGGTTGAGCATCTGACTCTGGCTCAGGTCATGGTCTCCCGGTCTGTGAGTTCAAGCTCCGCATCGGGCTCCGTGCTGACAGCTCGGAGCCTGGAGCCTGCTTTGAATTCTGTGTCTCCTTCTCTCTCTGCCCCTTCCTGCTTGTGCTCTCTCTCAAAAATAAATAAACATTAAAAATGAATGAAAAATATTTAAAAATTGGAAAACAAAGGTAACCAGGAAAAAAAAAAAGATAACCAGGAAATAAAAATCACCTATGATCCCATTATCCAAAGAGAGATAACCGTAACATTTTGGTGTATATCCTTTCAATTATTTACATTTCATCTATATCATATATATGTATGATGTATGTATACATATGTATATCTGTATGTATATGTATAAACTGTTTTATCTGTATGTGTGTATATATACATAAACTTCTATAACCTCTTTGAATTTAACAATGTCTTCATGCAAGTAGTGGTTAGGATTTGGATCTGTAGGACCTCACTTTCGTTTAGAACTTTTACTTTGTCACACTGGCCCCTTAACTACTTTGGTGGAGGAGTAAATAAATAGAAAAGGCTCCCAGGCTTTTATATGAGGAAAACAGGACTGGACTGCCTTTTGCAATTTGATCCCCTAATTTAGATCTATGTTTGGGTTGGAGCAAGTCTAAGGCATAGATCACACTTAATGCCTCTGGTGATAGACAGAGCCTCAATAGTTTGACTCCCTCTGGTGGCCACATGGAGTCAGTACAGTAATTTTCAGAGTTACAACCGGGTCCTGTCTGCCTTTTGCCAAAGTTTCTTAAAACAGACATCCTTAGGAATACTGTGGTGGCTCAGTTGGTTAAGCATCCAACTCTTGATTTTAGCTCAGGTCATGATCTCACGGTTCATGAGGTCAAGCCCCATGTCGGATCTACTGTTATCTTGGAGCCTGCTTGGGATTCTCTCTCTTGCTCTCTCAAAATAAATAAATAAACTTAAAAAAAAGATATACTTAAGATGTCTTGATTCCAAAGATATTTGAAAGCATGATAAAATAGGCGCAAGTGCATGTGCACAGACCATACGTATAAACACAGATTTGGTCATAAACTGGGGTGAGAGGAAAGCTGACACTGAGGCATAGGAGTTCGTCTCATGCAAACCTCTTCCCCTTGGAGCTCATCTCACCAAGTCCACAGCCAAGTCCAGTCGGGGCGCTCTATGGCCCCAGAGGTTCCTGCTTGACTTGCCATGGACTGAATATCCTTCTTGATTAGCGCTACCTCTTTTATCAATTCCTGTAAGGGCAAAGGTAGAGTTCACTACAAGGGACAGTGTTTCAGTCTGCTAAGGCTACCATTGCAAAATACAATAGGCTAGGGTGGTTTAAACAACAGAAATTTATTTCCCATAGTTCTGGAGGCTGAGAAGTCCAAGATCAAGATGGCCACCAGTTCCATCCTGGTGAGAGCACTCTTCCTGGCTTGCAGACAGCCACCTTCTTCCTATGTCCTCACGTGGACCTTCCTTGGCTTGTGCATGTAGAGAGACTGCTCTCTCTCCTCCTCCTCTTTATAAGGCTACCAGTCCTATGGATTAGGATCCCACTCTTCTGACCGCATTTAACTTTAATTATATCCTTATAGGCCCTATCTCCAAATACAATTACATTGGAGGTTAGGACTTCAACATATGAATTTGCAGGGGGTGAGGGGACACACAATTCTGTCCACAGCAGGCAGAGCCTGAACTACACAGGTGTGTACTGTGCACTTGAGAGAGATTTTGTAGATTACATTCTCTAGTTGTGCATATTCTACTTGATTTCTCGATTGTTGCTTTTAAATCTTTAGAAAAGACTTTATAGTGAATAGTACCTTAACTATACAACAGAGCAAACAAGTTGAAATTTTATTATTGTTATTTCTGTTTGTAATAAAGGAGTGTGTGGTCTGCACTTTAAAAAAAATTTTTTTTAACGTTTATTCAATTTTGAGAGACAGAGAGAGACAGAATGTGAGCAGGCGAAGGGCAGAGAGGGAGACACAGAATCCGAAGCAGGCTCCAGGCTGTGAGCTGTCACCATAGAGCCCGACATGACATGGGGCTCAAACTCACAAGCTGTGAGATCATGACAGGAGCCGAAGTCAGACACTCAACTTACTGAGCCACCCAGGTGCCCCATAAATTTCTTGATTATTAAAAATGATCTACCCATGGTGTCAAAAATGCTAGGTATGTCCCAGCCCACCCCAACTCTTGTCTCCTAATCTCCCCTCTTCTCCCTGGTCTTTTGCCGCTAATTCACTAATTCCTGCCTTGCTGTTGTTGTTGTTATTGTTGTTGTTGTTTTAGTAATCTCTACACCCAAGGTGGGTCTCAAACTCGCAGAAGTTTAGCTACCTCTGCGAATAAAAGAAAGGCATCTGTAATTGTCACCGAGAGTTAGGAGGAAGGGAGCGTGTCTGTGAAGGGGTCAGAATTTTCAAGGAGTGCACCTGAAGGCTAGCACTGAAGATATCCAGGGGAACATGATGTGAGGTCAGCAAGACTGGAGGCAATGAGATCCAGCTGCCCTTCTCCTGTTGGGAGTCTCTACTCCTTGTCAAACCTAGGCTAGATTCTGTGGAGGGAGACAGAACCTTCATTCTAATCCAGTTACCCCAGTGCCCCAGAGGGCCATATACATGCCTTGTACCTCCTTGAGTCCTCAGCAACTCGGCTCATAGGGCATACTTTTAGGCTAAAACTGTGGATGTTTCAGGTCAAAAAGTGTCAAACAGCTGCAATTTCATGTGGTTCGACTGTTCTTTGTGTTGGTCATGATGGTTATGATGAAGGCCATCTTTTGATTCTCTAATATCAAAGTGTTCTTTCACAGGTAGTTCCAGCAGGTCTTTCCTGGCGCTGACCACAGATTCACAGTGGGGCTCAACCTGCCCAATGGGGATGATTCCTACAGAGAGATACTGTTACAAGGACAGAAGAGATTTGTCATGGAACTTGAAATTCCTGTCCTGTTACCAGACTATACAGCCTAGGGGATACTATACATATTTCTTAACTAACCCCCCCTAATTACTTTGTGATTTAGGTAATTAATTATATTGCATTCTATATTTTGTATTAAAAAGCATTAATGTGTTAAATATAAGCATTGAAAAATATACCACAATTCTTACAAGCTGTTTTGGTACTTCTTCAATTCTTAATGTATCAATAGCTGCCCCAGATTCAAATGACCTAAATCTCTCTTTACCTCTGAAAGGCTCTGACCAATGTTCATTTTCACTTGTGTGTGCGTGTGTGTGTATGTATGTGTGCCCTTAAAACTCATTGTTCTTTTAACCAGTGCTAAGTAAACACCAACTAACCACCTAATTATACTAAGTCTAGGAAAGGAATACAAAAATTTCTTTTCTTTTCTTTCTTTTTAAGCAAGCTCTATGCCCAATGTGGGGCTTGAACTCAAGACCCCAAGATAAAGAATTACATGCTCTACCCACTGAGCCAGCCAGGAGACCCCCCAAATTTCTTTTCTTAACAAAATCATAGTCTACTGAAACAGAAAGAAAAACATATGAAGTGGCACTCAATAATTCAGGGATAAATTTATCATTTGTGGGTTTTTCACATTGATAACGTAAAAATTTCAGTCTGAATACCCTTCTTAATGTTTAGATTATTTGTATAGAGATTCAACATTCTGTGATCCTTTCTGGCCCAAATAGCCTATTTATCCTAATGAAGACACAGACATAAAAATTTTTTTAAAAAAGGTAAAAATTTAACTAAAAGGAAGTCATGCTCCAGTGGTTCAAAGGAAAAAAGATTAAATCATATCATGCTTAATATGTATTTTGAAAGATATATTTCATATGAATTTCATCCAGTTTTGTAATTTATCAGTCACTATAAAATTTAGTTAAATTTGGAGTTTTTTAAAAAAAATGTTTATTTATTTTTGAAAGAGAGAGCAAGAGAGGGGCAGAGAGAGATGAGGACAGAGGATCTGAAGTGGGTCTGTGCTGACAGCAGAGAGCCTCCCACAGGGCTCAAACTCACAAACCTTGAGATCATGACCAGAGCCAAAGTTAGATGCCTAACCGACTGAGCCATTCAGGTATCCCTAATTTGAAGTTTCAATCTTTGGATTTCCTGGGGTTTTAAAACAAGTGGTGATTTTTTAAAAAAAATTCCAGAGTACCTTGTAGTTATTAATTTTTTTAAGTTTATTTTATTTATTTTGAGAGAGAGCACGAGCAGAAGAGAGGCAGATACAGGAGGAGAGAGAGAATCCCAAGCAGGCTCTGTGCTGTCAGTATAGAGCCTGATGCAGGGATTGATCCAATGAACTGTGAGATCATGAACGGAGCTGAAATCAAGAGTCAGACACTTAGCTGACTGAACCACCCAGGCACCCCTAGTTATTACATATATTTATGCTTATTACATAAATTTTAATGATTGAGACATATGCTAAAAATACTAAATGCATTATATAACTAGAATTTTAGTATCTGAAACTGTTCATCACGCATATTGGAGTTCCAGGCAATAATTTCACAAATATGCAAAATACACCAAGAATATATATGCTGCTAAATAAGAGAAACTGGAAAATCTGCCTAACATGATCATAACTCATTCCACGAATATTATTGATCCTTCTCACACTTTGCTCTTCCTGGATCATGGAGATATGAATAAGAATATAGATTTTAAAGGACTGATTCAATCACCATTGCAATAAAACAACTAAAGCCAGATGACCTATCAACTAAGCAATGTTTAGTGGAGGAAATAAGCAAATCAGCAGCTGTCATTGTCTATAAAAAACCACATACCTAGCTGGGCACTTGTTGATCGGCCTGTTATGATAGGTTTTGAAAAATTTCTGAAACCAGAGTTTAGGTTGAAACTGGACATTTGATATAAATATACAACTGAAGACCAAAGTATAGTGATGGAGAGAACTAAGGCAGCTAGGGAATAAAGGCAGGAAGAAAATAAAGGCCTCAGACCATCTGAGGTTATTACCCACCATCACACTGGGAAGCTGACACCATTCAATCTCTTTGATGGATATTCAAAGGGAATTTCATCTGTGCCCACATTGCTTCTGCTTTTTTTTTTTAAGCTTATTTATTTATTTTAAGAGAGAGAGAGAGAGAGAGGCACAAGTAGGGGAGGGGCAGAGGAAGAATCCCAAAGATCCCAATAATAATATGGAGCCTGATGCGGGGCTCAAACCCATGAACGGTGAGATAATGACTTGAGGTGAAACCAAGAGTCAGATGCTTAATTGACTGAGCCACCCAGGTGCCCCTCTTCTGGTTTTTGATGGAGAATCATGGTTTTCACATTTCTTTTATACATTACTCACTTCCCAGATTTTTTTCTCCAGTGCCCTCTAAATCAATGAGACATTTGGGGAAGAAGTTTTCAAATGGTAATGGCAAATGTTAAAAAAAAAAAAAAAAAGACAACAGCATCAAAATGGAGTCACTTGTGCTAAGACTATATCACCAAACTGAAACTTAATACCTAACCTACTTTGCAGTTTCAACCTCCCCCAGGAATATAATTTTAACTGGTCAGTCTGGAATTTCCTGGTCTGCGGTAGTGAGGTAATTCACCTAATAGACCCCTCTCATCCCCCAAAGAAAGATGAGTAATCCACTCTTTGTCCCCGCCCCATTCTGCCTATAGAAGTCTCCCCTTTTGTGCAGCAGTTTGGAGAAGCTGTGCCTTTCTATTGCTATATGGGATGCTGCCTGATTCATGACTCATTGAGTAAAGCCAATTAGATCTTTAATTTTTACTCAGTTGAATTTTTTTTTAACACATGTTAAGTTTAATTTTAAAAAGATTCCCACAGGATTTTTTACAAAGACATGTATGAGACCTCTTCATTTTGTGAAATAGGGATAGGGTGGATTAAAGACTTTTAAAGTTTATTTTTGAGAGAGAGAAGAGAGAGAGAGAGAGAGAGAGAGAGAGAGAGAGAGAGAGAGAGAGAGAACACAAGCAGGGCAGGGGCAGAGAGAGAGAGAGGGAGACACAGAATCCGAGAATCCGAAGTAGGCTCCAGGCGCTGATCTGTCAGCACAGCTGGGCTCAAACCCACAAACCAAGAGATCATGACCTGAGCCGAAGTTGGACATTTAACTGACTGAGTCCACCCAGGTGCTCCAAAGATGATTTTTAATAGGGAAAATTTTCTGGAAATATTAGAAAGTCTGGGTGCCATTCTCCTGTGATTTTAGAGCTCTTGTGCATTTAGATTCTAAAATTTACACTGTGACAGTGCCCTTAACAATTTGCCATTCCCAGAGATAACTATTTAATGTTGATTCATTTCTTTCTAACCACAGTAACAAAACCAGTTACAAAAAGATTTGGCACAGAACTCTTTGGCAGACAAAAGTCTAGTGAAATTATGAAACAATCACTTCATATTGCTAAAAAATTATAAAATGGCATTTAATCTTATGGTTGCTAAATTCACTCCTGGTTCTGTAATTGATTTTTTGTTTGTTTTTACATTGTTTCTTTAAATTTGAGGATATTTGACATACAACGTTACATTAGTATGGTTCTGTAATTGTTGACTTGGTAACTAAGTACAGACCAGTTCCAACCACCAGAGACAGCCAAGTCTGAAGACGTCAGATGTTTGCCTTGACACAGTCTTTTCCAAAACATGTTCCAAGGCTATTAAAGGTGTTCCTCAGAAAAAAGTTTCTCCAAAGAAGTTGTTGAAACAACTGACTAAACAAAATTCAACACTCTCTCTGCTGAAGCATTTCTTAAAGCCTTCACTATATTAATGTGCAATGGGAACCTCTAAGAGGAGGTTACAGTATATACTATTTGTCAAATGTATTTGATCATAGGACTTTTTTTTCCTTTTCTGGTTTTGTTTTGTTTTTGAGGAGCATCCCATAGGACTAACATTTAACCAGAAAAGATGGATTTTACAATGTGATTTTGAGACAGTTTATGTAGGCATTTTTGTCAGTTGTCTTCCTAGCAACATTTTCTTCTTCTCCCTTCTTCCAACCCTCAGTTTCCATTTTGCGATCCTAAGGTTCTAGGGAGGCTGATTCTGCCCCTCAATCCAGGGATGAAACATATGACCTAGGCTAATCCCATTCAGTGTGTTCCATCCAACAGACTACAGTGATGGGTTCAGGGGTGGGCAGATAGCAAAACCAATCCAATCAGAATTTTCTTGGAAATTCATGTGGGAGAATTGTGCCGGCTTTTTCCTGTTGGATGTACGAAAGTAAGCCATCATAGGAACTTTAGGCTATCATCCTGGAAATGCAGAGAGCCAGCTTTAAGACAAAGGCAAGAACAAAGAAGGCAGAGTGTACAGTGAGAAACTGGTCCTCAGGGAACTTGGAGCTTGCTAGCCCTGCCTCTGGACATCTTATGTACAACCTAATAGATTTCCTTTATTGTTAAGCCAGTTAAGTTTGGTTTTCTATTATTTGTGATGAAATTCCTACTAACTGATGAGAGTTTGCTTACCATAGTAAGACATACACTATAAAGGTTTGCAGACCCTTTTAAGAAAATAAGTACCTATTTAACCATAGAAGGAAGATTGACTCCTCTCACCCCTCCTCTTGAAGTTGACTTTCAGAGTTTCACTTTCCCTTGAGATCTGTAATTGTTTATCGTTGCTATGACAACGATGTTCCAAAAGTGTGCTGTTCTCATTTTTACGCTCCTGTATAAGTGTAATCAAACCCTCCTGATCCAATGTCATCAAATCAGCATTTATAGAACCTACTCTGTACCAGGAAAGAAGGGTTCAAAAATATGACAGTTCTTGATTTTGAAGAAGCTCAGTCTAAGAGTTTCAAATTTTCCAAACAATTTTATTCAAAATTATGGGAAATAAATATAAAAATTGGAAGCATTATAAACGTCTGTTTTACAAAGAAGTTTCCACAGTTGGCACAGTTGTCCTTATTCTACTGCCCTTTTGAGATATTTTCACTGTAGCTCCAAAGAGTTGGCCCAAAGTAGCCTGCTTAGGTCCCTCACCTCCTGGCTCCTCCCTTTTCTCTCCGTGGAAGAAGCTGTCTTCATTTAATACCCAGAAGCAATTTCCTAGGTGTTTTGGTTATATTTATTTATTTTTAGGCAAAATTCACATAATATAAAATTAATTAATTTTTTAAGTTTATTTATTTTGAGAGAGAGAGAGAGAGCGCGCACTTGTGCGCATGAGCAGGGGAGGGGCAGAGAGCAAGGGAGAGACAGAGAATCCCAAACAGGTTCCTCACAGCAGAGACCCCGAGGTGGGGCTCCATCCCACAAACCAAGAGATCATGACCTTAGCCAAGATCGAGTCAGACCCTTAACTGACAAGCCACGCAGGTGCCCCTAAAACTGATTACTTATAAGTGAACAATTCAGGGGCAACTGGGTGGCTCAATCAGTTAAGCTTGACTTCCGCTCAGGTCAAGATCTCACAATTCGTGAGACTGAGCCCGGAGTAGCTTCGCTGGGGGTGTAGCCTGCTTGAGATTAGCTCTCTCCCTCTCCCTCTGCCCCTCCCCCATTCGTGCATATGCATTTTCTCTGTCTAAAAAAAAAAAAGGTAAAATGAACAATTACATTTACACTTAGTACATTTACAATGTTGCACAACCACAACATTTTATAACCCTCAAAACATTTTCATCTTCCCTCAAAAAACCCTGTGCCCATTAAGCAGTTACGTCCCTTCCCACCCTATCCTCAGTCCCTGGCAACTACCAATCTGCTAATTTTGTGGATTTACTTATTCTGGATATTTAATATAAATGGAATCATACAATAAGTGGTCTTTTGTGCCTGGCTTCTTTCACTTAGCCATAATATTTTCAATGTTCATTCATACTACAGCATATGTTAGGAGTTCATTTCCTTTTATGGCTGATTAATAGCCTGTTGTATGATACATTACAATTTACCAATTTATCAGTTGATGGACACTTGAGTTGTTTCCACTTTGGAGCTACTGTGAATACTGCTGTATATACAAATATTTGAGTCTCTATTTCCATTTCTTTGGGTGTATGCCTACGAGTGGAATTTCTGGATCACATGGTAATTCTGTGATTAACTTTTTGAGGAACCACCAACCTGTTTTCCACAATAGATGCACCAGTTACATTTAATTTCTTCACATCCTAACCAACACCTGTTAATTATATTTTGTTCATTATAGCCATATTACTGGGTGTGAAGCAGTATTTCATTGTAGTTTTTTTTTTTTTTTTTTTTGGTTTTTAAAAGTTTTTATTTTAATTCTTATATTAGTTATATCAGTTTCAAGTGTACAATATAGTGCTTCAGGTGTACAATGTAATGATTATATTAGTTTCAGGTGTAGAGTACAGTGATTCAACAATTCCATACATCACCCGGTGCTCATCGTGACAAGTGCACTTCTTAATCCCCATCTATTTAATTCATATCTCCACCCCTCCCCTCTTCATGTAGTTTTTTTTTTTCCACTGTAGTTCTGATTTGCATTTCCCTAATGACTAATGATGTTGAGCATCGTTTCATGTGTTTGTTGATTATTTGCATATCTGCTTTGGAGAAATATCTATAAAGTCCTTTGCCCATTTTTTTTTTTTTTTTAGTGTTTATGTATTTTGAAAGAGACAGAGAACATGTGCGCATGCATGCACATGAGGGAGTGGGGGAGGAGCAAAGAGGAGAGGGAAAGAGAGAATCCCAAACAGACTCTGAGCCATCAGTGCAAAGCCCAACATGGGGGTTTTAACCCATGAACCTCAAGATCATGACCAGAACTGAAATCAAGAAGAGTTGGACGCTTAACTAAAGTTGGATGTTTTAATTAAAGTGTCTTTTTGTTGTTGAGCTGTAAAAGTTCTTTATATATTCTAGATTGTAGCCCTTATTAGGTATATGATTTACAAGTATTTTCTCCTGTTCTGTAAATTACCCTTTCACTTTCTTGATAACATCCTTTAGTTCCTAGGCATTTAACCCTTCATTCAGCAAAACCACCTTAACTATTTATCTTGGACCTCCCTCTTTGTTTCAAGCTTCTATCTGAAAAACACACTTCCTCCCTCATATCTGACATCAGAAGTGACCTTACCCTTCCTGGGAGACCTGCAAGAATGTAGCTTCATCCCTATAGCATAGTACTGTCTCAATATAACAAAGCATAATAATCATAGCATTCATATAACAGAGAATTGCACACTTGTAGTAACAGAGAGGTACTTTTTTCTTGCAGATACTCTCAGGGAATAGCCACTTCGGCTCAGGTCATGATCTCACTGCTTGTGAGTTCAAACCCCGAGTTGGGCTCTGTGCTGCTGACAGCTCAATGCTTGGAGCCTGCCTCAGATTCTGTCTCTGTCGCTCGCTGCCCCTCTCCCACCCCCTCTCTCTTGAAAATAAACATTAAAAAATTAGAATATAGAAAAAAATTAAAATGAGATTCATTGTGAAACACCCCTCTTGGTATATTTGTTTCTAGCTTTTTTATATTCATGGATTATTAAAATTTTGTTTAGTTTTACATAGCTGTAATTATACATTTCCTATGTGATTCTAAGTTATTCATAAATATTTTGATGGCTGTAAAACACTTCATTTTATGATTATAACATTGTTTAAAATTACTACTATTTTATTGGACATTTAACATGTCTAATTTCTTGTTATTACACATGATGTGATACATGTTTTGTAAATAAAGCTGATTTTACCATTTTGTGATTACATCCTTAAGATAAACTTCCAAAATGAAAAGTATTGGGTCAAAGGGCATGAATCTTTTATGGATATATGTTTAGATCCAGTATTACTAATATCAACCTATCAATATTCATTTAAACGTAGGATCACTCTAGTATATTTTATTCATTTATTTATAAATTTTTACGTTGATTTCTTTTCTTTTCTTTCTTTTTTACTTTAGAGAAAGAGTGTGAGCAGGGGAGAGGGACAGAGAGGACCTTAAGCAGAATCTTACGAGCCTAACTCGAGGCTTGATCTCATGACCCTGAAATTGAGTCAGTCGCTCAACCGACTGAGCCAACCAAGTGCCTCAGGCTAGTATATTTTAAAATATATTACTACAACATGGCAAGAATAAAAACTTTAAGGTACTGAATCGAAGTTCTTAAAAAATCAATTTGTAGGGGTGCCTGGGTGGCTCAGTCAGTTAAGCGTCCGACTTCAGCTCAGGTCACGATCTCACTGTCCGGGAGTTCGAGCCCCGCGTCGGGCTCTGGGCTGATGGCTCAGAGCCTGGAGCCTGCTTCCGATTCTGTGTCTCCCTCTCTCTCTGCCCCTCCCCCGTTCATGCTCTGTCTCTCTCTGTCTCAAAAAATAAATAAACGTTAAAAAAAATTAAAAAAAATCAATTTGTAGAACAAAACAGATGCCTGGTACAAACAAAAGAAAAACATCCTTACTTTTCAATGCTTTTTTTTCTCCATTCTTTTTTACGACATTGTAAAAGTAACTGGCAATGTTTTACTATTTCAGTCTTAGAAGTGAGGACATTGTTAATCTAAGGAAATCCTAAAACCATTCACGAATAGTCAAATGAAAATGGGATAAGGCATCAAGCTTGATCAGTCAGTAGCAGATCCATAGGGCTCCTTGAGCTGGTATTGATATGGCTATTGGAGTATATAATAAAGAATAGAAACTCCTATTACCATCCAGATGCTTGACATTTAGATGACTATATAATGTTAACCACAACTTGCAGGTTTCACAATTAAGAGACTATAGTCACTGTACCTCTGCCAGCAGATGGCAGTAGATATCGCAACTAGTCCTTGGGGTTCAAAATGTAAAATCTTTTGCCTGAGATTTTAATTTTCAACATAACTTTTTATATTTAAATAATAACAGCAGTATACTTTAGGAACCAGATGGATTCATCGTGTCATCATCTTGTCCCATCTTTATTTCTGTCATTGGTACCGACCAGAATTTTACAGTGTCAAACAATCAGTAAATGATAAGCTGCATGCACTTATGCTTGTCATAAGAGACCACTGTTGTTTTTTTTAAATAATGTTTATTCTTGAGAGAGAGAGAAAGAGAGAGAGAAAGCACAAGCGGGCAGAGAGGGGGAGACAGAATCTGAAGCAGGTTCCAGGCTCCAAGCTGTCAGCACAGAGCTGGATGCAGGGCTCAAACCTACGATTGCTTTGGCTATTGGGGTCTTTTCTGGTTCCATACGAATTTTAGGATTGTTTGTTCTAGCTCTGTGAAGAATGCTGGTGTTATTTTGATTGAGATTGCTCTGGCCATCTCATTCTTATGTCCTTCAGAATTTAGTTCAAATTCTATGTCCATGAAGATCAACTGACCACCCCAATTCTCATTTATTCATTCATTCAACAAGTACATAAAGAGAGCACTTATTGTGTTCAGGTAATATTAGGCATGGGAATACAACCATGACAATGGTGTAGTTCCTTTCTTCAAGAGGTTTATGGTTTGTTTTTCTTTTCTTTTTTTAAGTAGGCTCCATGCCCAATATAGGGCTTGAACTCACAACTCTGAGATCAAGAGTCACTTGCTCTGCGAACTGAGCCAGCCAGGTGCCTCAAGAGGTTTACAGTTTCTAAAGCTAAAGTTAATTACAATGCAGAAATAAGTGATGTAATAAAGTGTACAATAAAAGCATATAGCCGCCCCTTGCTTGTATTGGGTGCGGTGGTCAGGGAAATTTTCCCAAGTTCTCAAAGGTGTATAGAGGATTAGCTGGCAAAGTAGACAACAGCTACATAGAGAGACATAGAGCATGATTAGAAGCATGGAAACATAAGAAAATATGTTTTATTTTTATTTGTGAGAGAGAGAGAGCACAAGCAGGGGAGAGGGGCAGAGGGAGAGAGAGGGAGACGGAGAGAGAGGGAGAGAGAGAATCCCAAGCAGGCTCCATGCTCAGTGCAGTCTGATGTGAGCTCCTCACAGGGCTCGATCCCATGACCCTGGGATCATGACTTGAGGCAAAATCAAGAGTTGAATGCTCAACTGACTGAATCACCCAGGTGCCCCAAGAAAGCATTATAATCTGAAGACCAAAATCAAAGCAAACCAAAATTTTCAAGGATTCTAAACACTTAAGTTTTTCTAAATGCTCTCTTTCCAGATCTGCATTTAATCTAGGGAATAAGCTAGTCAAATCTGTATCTGTCACCCTAAGCGATGGACTGGAATAGAGCACGACCAGTTAGAAAGCTGTTGCAGCTCAGCGGACAAATGCCAAAAAATTTATCAGCTCAGGCAGGGCATAGAATGGAGAGGAGGGGTCACATGTAAATGTCATTATGGAGGTGAGCCAATCAGCACTGACTGGATGGGATGGGAGTAAAGAGAATGAAACATGACTGCCAAGTCTCTAGTTTAAGAAGCGAATGCAGAGTGGTAGAATAAGTGAATGGTGGTCTAGGGATCCCCATTTCTTTGGGGGTGAGGTGAACTAAGGATCGTTGAAACTAAATTACTCTCTGATGATCACACATCTGAGTGTCACAGCCCAGAGTACAACTTATTCTCTGTATGTTACTCCAGATCCACCCTTCCCTGCTGGGCTCTTTGCCATGGCTGGCTATATACTGCATCACCTGAACTTCTCTGTCACCTGGCTTCTAATTGGGTTTGGTCCAGGGGAGAGACAGAGATCAGTGTGGGAGGAAAGTGACTGACGTATGCATGTTCCCTAGCTTTTTCCATGCATAGCTCAAGTTTTATCAGAGATTGAATTTCTTTAGATCAGTGTTTCTCAAACTAGTGATGAACAATCTTTCTTAAATTACCACCCCACCAATGACCAACACCTTAAAAAATAAGTAACAAAAGTGAATTACTAGAAAAGTGAAATTAAAAACTAAATACATACAAAATATAATCCTCAGGTTTTCTAAAACATAACATTTGATTAAAAAAACATAACATTAGTCTGTAAAATTGGTATAGAAGTTTCTAAATGCTCACTCTCAGTTTCTGTCCTTCTCTCTTCCTAGATGGTTACAAACAGTTTGTAGATGGCTGGCCCCATGTTTACAGCTATAGCTCTGATGATTTCCTGTGAAGTTTCCTCCCAGTGCTCCTTTAGCCCTAGGGTGGTAATGGCTTCTCAGGATTGTTTGTCCATAGATGCATTACCCTTGACTTTGCTCAGACTTCCTAAATAGTTCCTTCATGAAATATCCTTTTTTCCCCCCAGCTTTATTGAAGCATAACTGACATTCAATAAAGTGCACAAATTTAAAGTGTGGAGCACGCGAATTTTGACAATGTACACTTTAAACCTATCACTATGATCAATAACCATACTCTACCTCAAAAGTTTCATTAAACATTCTTTCTTTTAAAAAAATTATCATTAAACATTTTTTAAATTTTTATGTAAAAAAATTTTTTTACTGTTTATTTATTTTTGAGACAGAGACAGAGAGTGAGTGGGGGAGAGGCAGAGAGCAAGGGATACACAGAATCTGAAGCAGGCTCCAGGCTCTGAGCTGTCAGCACAAAGCCTGACACGGGGTTGGAACTCACAACAATGAGATCATGACCTGAGCCGGAGTCAGATGCTTGACCGACTGAGCCACCCAGGTGCCCCTAGACATTCTTTGAAAAAAAATTTTTTTTAAATGTTTATTTATTTTTGAGAGAGAGACAGGGTGTGAATGGGAGAGGTGAAGAGAGACCCACAGAATCCAAAGCAGGCTCCAGGCTCTCAGCTGTCAGCACAGAGCTGGATGCGGAGCTTGAACCCATGAACCATGAGATCATGGTTAACTGACTGAACCATCCAGGCACCCATAAACATTCATTTTTTAAAGCTCTGTGCCAAACATGGGGCTTGAACTCATGACCCCAAGATCAAGAGTCACATACTCCACCCATTAAGCCAGTCAGGCACCCCATATTACTAAATTTTTTTTTATTTTTATTTTAGAGAAAGATAAAGACATAGCACAAGCTGGAGAGGGACAGAGGGAGAGAGAGAGATTCTTAAGCAGGTTTCAAGCTCAGCGCAGAGCCCGATGTTGGGCTTGATCCTATGACCCTGGGATCATGACCTGAGCCGAAATCAGGAGTTGGATGCTCAACCAACTCAGCCACCCAGGTGCCCCTTATTAAACATTCTTGAATTAAACATTTTGAATGTGCCACCTCTTCCCTGTCGAAACCCTGAGTCCTGAGCCCCCAAAATTCATGTTTTCATAAAGTCCAGTCATACTCTTTATACTATATTCTATAATTTTATAAATACTCTTAGATGATCAATTATCTAACAATTATGTTTTATTTCTGTAACTATTGTTCATTCATTTAAGATCATTACCATATTTCATTTTGTAGCATATGTCTCATTGATCTCAGAAGAACACTTGGTAAACAGTTGTTTTAATGTAGAACTGTTTCATTGCAAGAAATAGAGACCCACACAAATTATTTAAATACAAGGGGATTATGGTAAGAAGCATTCATTTCAAACAAGAGCAGTGACATGGCTGGGCCTACCTCAGCACTGGGACCTCAGCACAGGTGACCATCAATGCTTGCTCCAGTCTAATCCTTTGTGATTAATTTGACTTGGTTCCGCTCCATGAATCTGCATCCTTTTGTCTCACTACCAGCTGGTAATTTCACTCCCATATCTCATCTTTTTGAGTCAGAACTTGCTGCCAATTGAGGACTCCCTACAACCTGCCTTGTGCCAGGTGACTATCCTTGTTCCAATTAGCTGAAGCTGGGAGAGCACAAACTGAGGAAGATTTAGATAGGGGTAGAATCTCTGATGCAGGGGTATAAGTGGATCCAGAGGGAGAGGAACCTAACTAATATTTGCTCATCAACTAACATAAAGTTCTTATATAAAAGTAAGTTTTTAGTCAACTCTATTCATTCTACAGCCATCTTCATTCAAATCCCACCTAACCTTTGTATTTATGCTTTTCTTTGAAAGTGCTGAAAGAATAATCCGTAAGGCTGTTGTCACTAGCTCTTGAGGGTATAGAAATCATTGAAGTTGTTAAGAGCAAGTTTAAGCTGCATGGGCTAGTGGTTAAGTTCTAAAAAGTTAGAGAAGCTTCTCTGTGTACTTTTTAGAGCTTATAATATGCATGATGAAGCTCTAAGAGGGAAGTAGGGTATACAGAATTTCCCGTTATTTTTTTATCACGGAAACCTTTTCCCACGGGCTTATTAAGGGAACATGCTTTGAGAGATTATTCATCTGCTAAATACAGTAGAGCAATTTAAAAAAAGTGCCTTATGTAAGGTTTATAGTCTACATAGTGCAGGCTCTGTACTGAAGGGTAGAACTGAGCCACGAAGTTTTGGCTGTTTGCCTATCTTTTTTTTTTTTTTTAACGTTTATTTATTTTTGAGACAAAGAGAGACAGAGCATGAACGGGGGAGGGCAGAGAGAGAGGGAGACACAGAATCCGAAACAGGCTCCAGGCTCTGAGCCATCAGCCCAGAGCCTGACACGGGGCTCGAACTCACGGACTGCGAGATCATGACCTGAGCCGAAGTCGGCCGCTTAACCGACTGAGCCACCCAGGCGCCCCTAAGATTTAATCTTTAAGTAGGGGCGCCTAGGTGGCTCAGTCGGCTCCGGTCATGATCTCATGGTCTGTGAGTCTGAGCCTTGCATCAGGCTCTGTGCTGCTGACAGCGCAGAGCCTGGAGCTTGCTTTGGATTCTGTGTCTCCCTCTCTCTCTGCCCCTCCCCTGCTCATGGTCTCTCTCTCTCTCTCTCTCTCTCAAAAATAAATAAACATTAAAAAAAAATTTAAGATTTTACCTTTCAGTAACCTCTATACCCAATACGGGGCTAGAACTCACCATCCTGAGATCGAGAGTTACATGCTCTATTGACTGAGCCAGCCAGGCACCCCTATTTGCTTATCTTTAAAATAGCCAGGATTCCAGAGTGTTAATGCCTTTATGAAGCTGCAAAATGGGGCACCTGGGTGGCTCAGTCGGTTAAGTGTCCGACTTCAACTCAGGTCACGATCTCGTGGTCCGTGAGTTCGAGCCCCGCGTCGGGCTCTGGGCTGATGGCTCGGAGCCTGGAGCCTGCTTCCAAATTCTGTGTCTCCCTCTCTCTCTGCCCCTCTCCCATTCATGCTCTGTCTCTCTCTGTCTCAAAAATAAACGTTAAAAAAAAAAATTAAGCTGCAAAATAATTGAAAAATAGCTGGAGTCATTAAACCTTTCAGAACAATTGGCACTAATCGCTGTGCTTATTTCAAGATACTTTGTGTAGATAATAGCTTACAATTCTTGTTTCTCAAATTTTTAGGTAATTTCCAGACTACATTTTGAAGAATGATGTAGAGGTTTCACAGCAAGCCTTTGGCTGTAGGGAATTATCATAATCAAGTCTCATGGAAAGAGGGTGGCAGCTGTTACTTTTAATCAGTGTGCTCAGCTAGGGAGAAAAATGAAAGCTCTTTGTGTTCCTGCTGGTGGATGGATGTCTTACAGTTGGCAGTTTGCCAGATTACCCAATCAGTTGTTCTTGATATACTTGGTCTCTGGAGAGGTTGAAATGCTTGGCAGTTCATTCAGACCCTCCTCCTGCTCTGTATACTTGTGTGCATGTCAGTCACCTGGGAAAGGAGCTCATCTGTTACCGAATAAATGCAACCTTGAGTTATCCTGGACTGGTTAGCTCCCTCCCACATCTTTGCCTTTTTGTCAAGTTGCTCCTGGCATGCATTCAGATCCACACAAATTGCTTTTCACGTCAAAGGCAATTTTTGCTTTCCTTCAAGTTGCTCTTTTCACTGTGGGGTGATGGAAATCAAAGAGGGAAAGACACTATGGCTGGCCAAATAGCAACAGTTACTATGGACTGTTTACAGAGCACTGTTCAGGGTGAGTTTGATAATCTGATGAGCAAGACAGACAAAAATGAAAGAATAATAGTACAACCTAATCATATCATATATAACACATATACAATATATAATGCTCTAAGTGATTCAAAATAGCAAACAAGAAATCGGTTCATTCAACAACCATTTTTGAGTGTTTAGTGTATGCCACATACTAAGTAAGGATGTACTGGTGAACAAAACCAGGTGATGAAGATTTACCCATGTTTCCTTCTAAGAGTTGAACGGTTTTAGTTTAGGTCCTCAACTCATTTTGAGGTTTTTTTTTTTTAAGTTTATGTATTTATGTATGTATGTATTTTGAGAGAGAGAGCACACTCGAGAAGGAGGGGCAGAGAAGGGGGAGAGTGAGAGAATCCCAAGCAGGCTCTGCACTGACAGTGGGCTTGATCCCACGAATCATGAGATCATGACCTGAGTCGAAATCAAGAGTCCTATTTCTGGCCTCTTAATTCTATTCCATTGGTCTGTATGTTTATCCTTATGGCTTTACTACAGTTCTGATTGCTGTAATTTTATAGTAGGTTCTGAAATCAAGAAGTGTGTGTCCTCCAAATGTGTTCTTCTTTTTTCAAGATTGTTTTGGCTATTTGGGGATCCCTTGGAATTCCATATGAATTTGAAGATCAGACTCTCCATTTCTGAAAAAAAAAAAGCCATTAGGATTTTGATAGAGGTTGCACTGAATCTGTAGATCACTTTAGGTAATATTGTCATCTTAACGATATTGTCTTCCAATCCATGAATATAGAACGTCTTTCCATTTGTCTTAATTTTTTTAAAGCAATTATTTTATAGTTTTCAGTGTACAAGGCTTTCACCTCCTTGGTTAAATTTATTCCTTAGGTATTTTATTCTTTTGGATGCTACTGTAACTGTATGTAGGTTTTTGAAAGCCATTTCACAGGAGTCATATTCAAAGCAGAGGAAACCATGTAAGCCATAGGGCACAGTGATGTGAAATACCTTTGTATTAAGGGAGCCATATCTAGCTGGGAATGGCTGAATGATCAAATGGTAGTAGGAAAAAGGTGAAAACCTGAGCAAGTAAAAGCGAATTTGAGAAGTGATAGACACTTCTGTGAGAAGTGATAGACAGTCAATTAGGGATTCTTGGCTCTCCTAGAAGTCTGGTTAGTACTTTATATCTTCTTTGACCTCCTACACATTTTTCTGTCCTCTGAATCATAGCTGATGATCTCACTGAGACAATAGAAAACTATCAAAAAGGAACTCTTTCATTTCCACACAATAAATCATTACTCCCATTTGCATGTGTACTCATGGACTCCTTCTTGCCCCTGGTCACCAGGGAGTAGGCATTTCTAGCAAAGGTCACTTTCTACTTGGCTACCAGGTACCACCCTCCCAAACCCACCTACTCACTATTTTGCTGCCTCTTTCTCATCACTGTTTCTCTCTCCATTGCTTCTTTCCCACCAGTCGACATGCTGTTATTTCCCATCTTAAAAACATTTTTTCCTGACCCCAGGTCCCCCTCTCACAACCACCTCATTTTGCTTTTTATGCAACAAAAGTTCTTGAAAGAGGTGTTGTTTTCAAGTTTTCTTTGCTCGATTCTTTTATTTTTAACTAGAGACAGAGCATGAGTGGGGAGGGGCAGAGACAGAAACAGAATCTGAAGTAGGCTTCAAGCTCTGAGCTGTCAGCACAAAGCCCAATGTGGGGCTCAAACTCACACACCATGAGATCATGACCTGAGCTGAAGTTGGACACAACCGACTGAGCCACCCAGGTGCCCCTTTACTCCTCGATTCTTATTCATCTTTAAAAATTTGCTAACAGGTAATATATGTACATGGTAATACATTACCTTTATTTTTATACTTTAACCATCAAACTCCCCTCCCTAGAGGCAACAACTATTACCAGTTTCTTAAATAATTCTTTCAGAGATAATCTATAAATTCAAATACACATATAGCATATATGTACAACACAAAACAAATGGTGACCCCTAATGTAAACTATGGACTTTAGTTAATAATGATGTACCCATACTGGTTTATCAATTGTAATAAATGTACCACACTAAAGCAAGATATTAATAATTGAGGATGCTCTGAACAGGGGGGAAAGGGAATAAATGGGAACTACTGTATTATCTGCTCAATTTCCTGTAAAACTAAAACAATTCTAAAAAATAGTCTATTAATTAAAAAAAATATCTACCTCACATTACTCTTAGGCCAAAAAGAAAATTAAAACTAAGAAAATCAGAGTATGTAAAAATACCAATAATAAAGGTACTACATCATATATTACTTACAGTTAGAGCAGAGCTTAGGGGAAAGTTTGTAGACATATACAACAAATGATGAATATAAACAATTTAAGCATCACCATAGAAATTAGAAAAAGAACTGCATATAGGCCTTAAAAAGGCAGAAGAAACGAATTAGTAAATTCAAAAGCAGAAATTGGGGCGCCTGGCTGACTCAGTCAGTGGAGCGTGCTACTTAATTTCAGGGTTGTGAGTTCAAGCCCCACACTGGGCTATTTAAAAATAAAATCTTAGGGGAGCCTGGGTGGCTCAGTTGGTTAAGTGTGGGACTCTTATTTTGGCTCAGATCCTACTATCGGGCTCCGAGCTGACAGCACAGAACCTGCTTGGGATTCTCTCTCACCTCTCTCTCTGCCCTTTGCCCGCTAATGCACACTTACTCTCCCTCTCTCTCAAAATAAATAAATAAACAAAAAAAAATTCAGGTTCTGACTCAGCAGATATGGGGTGAGAGCTTGAAATTCTTCATTTAAGAAGAATAAAATATACTTTTTTAAAGTTTATTTATTTTGAGACAGAGATAGTGTGTGTGAGTGAGGGAGAGGCAGAGAGAGGGGGGACACAGAGAATCTGAAGCAGGCTCCACACTGTCATCTCAGAGACTGACAGAGGGCTCCAACTCACGAACAGTGAGATCATGACCTGAGCTGAAACCAAGAGTCAGGCGCTTAACTGACTGAACCAACCAGGCGCCCCAAGAAAAATAAAATCTTAAAAAAAAAAAAAAACAAAAAAAAAAAAGCAGAACTGAAAAATCAGAAAAGAGAAGAATGCTGGGAATAATAAATATGAATGCAAGAACGAGTTCTTTGAAAAAACAAATAGTAAAAGAGATGAACTGTTAGGTAAAGGCAGAAACTAGTGGGCTGAGGAAGGGGGTGAATGGAGATTTACTTTAAAAATTTTTCAAAATTATTTATTATTAAATATTTCAAGCATACCAAAAGGCACAAACAGTAATGTGAGGCATGCCTGTGAAACCATCACCAGCCTAAAGAATAAACCATAATCAAGCCCTTGTGCGCTTCTCAATTACACCTCCCTCCAGTTTCCTCCTATGTTGACATTTTAGTTTGTCATTCCAACGCATTTTGTAATTTTATAATTTATATACATGCCCCTGGAAAATTATATTGTTTGCATGTTTTGAACACGATACATACTATCTTACACTACAGGTTCTTCAGTCTGTTCGCTTAGTCGTTTTTCAGATGATCCATGTTAGATATGACACTAGTTCATTCTATTCTATGCGCTATTACATCGTATACATATACCACAATTTACTTATTGCTTCTTGTTGATGTCAATTAACAGATGTTTTTGCAACTATTAAGTTTTATCATGAACATTCTCGTATGCGTAGGTATTTCTTTGGGCACATGCGTGAGAATTGTCTTCGAAGTGGGGCAGACACATGTAGTTTCACTAAATAATTCCTAATTGCTCTCCCAAGCACTTGTGCCAATTTAGACTACAAAACAGTTCCAGTTGCTTCAATGTTCATGAACCCCGAGGCCATGAGACTTACTTTTCACTCTACATTTCTATGTTCATGGCATTTCACGTTATATAATTTCTTGTTTTGCTTCAATTAGTTCTCACCCTAAGGCTGGGTTGGGCATTATTATTCACATTTGCAGATGAAAAAAACAAAAAAAAAATCTCTTCGTTTTTAGACTACAGTTGCTTCTTAAAAAAAAAAAAAAAAAGTCTTACTTTTCAGCCTCGCTTATTGAACCTTTTTCCTGTCAGCCCTGGAAAGGCTGCTTGCTTGGGGAAGAGGTTTCACTGGGCCGGGCGTCCACCCGGCGATGCTCCTTACCCCTCCTCCACCCTCCTCGAATCCCGCTCGGCACCTTGCCATCCGAAGGCAGTCGTGGCTCTGCAACGCGGTGGAAGGACAGGGTTTGGACCACTAGCGATGCCGTAGTCCCCTCCTTTTCTCCCTCCGCCCTTCTCGGTGCTCCTGCGGCGCCCTCCGCCGCGCTGGAGAAGGCGGGGTCGGAGACTTCCGGCAGCACCACTCTTCGGGATAGGCCAATGCTCGCGGCGCCAGCGCTCTGGTCACCGGAAGTGCTGCGGTCTCTCCCTCTCCGGAGCCGCGGTCGCCGAGGTTGGAGCTCTGCCCCGGAAGTCCTCTCCCTATCCCCCGCCCGCGGCAAACATGGCGGTAGACTCGGCGATGGAGCTGCTATTTTTAGATACTTTTAAGCACCCGAGCGCCGAGGTAAGGCTTCCCGACTTGATTCCGATCCTGCTTGCCGACTCGTGGACCCTTACAAAAAGTCATTAGGCGGGCCTCGACTTTTCCTCCCGCCGTTTGCCGCTTTAACGCCTCACAGACATAGCCCCCTCCCCCCAGCTTGGGTGTAGGCACCGCGTCTGAGGGAGGGCGGCGGTAGACCCCCCCATTGCCCCCGGCTTTCCCTTAGTTCCCCAGGCCTTTGGTCGAGCTGGCTGCTCCGCTTGCCTTGTTCTTTTGTTGTTGTGCTGTTGTTCCTGTCAGCTTCGGACCTTGAGAAGGATCACGGTTTTCAAGTTTACCTGAGGTGGTGTTTGGGAGGGGTCTTGGACAGCTTGAGTTTGACAGCGCAGGTGACTGAGTAGGGTCCCGCAGGTTTCGTGGTTCCTGAATCCCTCCTCCTAGGTTTCCGTCCTGACAGGAGTTCTGCTGTCCAGATGTGACACTCGTTCGGTTCAGGATTGCGGCGTTCTCCGGTTTGCCCTGAGACTTTAATCCTTACCTCTTGGAAGGATTTCACACATTAGGACGCGAAGTTCTTACACGGAACGCCCTTTGCGTGGAGAATACTTGCGAAGAAGAGAGACTTGAGAGGATTGTAGCTCATCTGTCTGTGCAGCATAACTGTCTTGTCGTTTGGAGGGGCGAGGGTGGGGGTGGTGTGGACTCCTCGTTCTGTGATGACCGGAGTGCCCCTGAACGTCGGAGTGGCTCTGCGATATTTAAGTGGAAAGGAGCTAGTTGACTAACGGTTCCCGAAAGCTGGCCCAAATGAACATTAACCAGGTCCACAGAGAGAATGAAAACGGCCCCAGAGCTCCCATTTCTCTTCCAGTGTAAACTTAGTTTAGTGAACGGTTCTTTCTTCGGAGCTAGTGATGATAGTGGGTAGTGGTTGTATCTTAATGCTTTGTTTGGCAAAATAAAAAAATTGACAACTTGGTGGCCTTCTAATTATTTCGACGAGTGGTTTATAGGTGGGTAAAAATAAAAACTTTTGGAAACTTGAGCATGTCTTACTAACAATGAGTGAGTTTGTGGTCTCATTTCTTGTGGGTCAGTAAGCTCTGCTTGTCCCAACGACTGCCCGTACTTCTGTGACTGTACTTCCAGCTAAGCTTTAGAAAACTCATGATGGAGTTAGTAGTTGGATCAGAACGAACCTGTCATGTGTACAGTAATAAAGAACTGTTAAAAGTGAAAGAAAGAAGTCTGTGATGAGTTGGTGATGAGTTTAGGTAAATCGGCGTTAATTCACTTGTATATTTAAAAACCTAGTATTTCTTGGGGCACCTGGGTGGCTCAGTCTGTTAAGCGTCCCAGCTTCGGCTCAGGTCGCGATCTGGAGCTTTGTTGGTTCAAGCCCCCGGGGCGGGCTCTGTACTGACAGCTCGGAGCCTGGAGCCTGCTTGGGATTCTGTGTCTCCCTCTCTCTCTGCCCCTCCCCCACTGTGTTTCTCTTGCTCGCTCTCTCAAAAATAAACATACATTAAAAAATTAATAAATATCTAGTGTTTCTTCGTTCATTCTTAGACAAACATTGAGGGCCAGGAGAGGTCAGGACCAATTCTGGCAATGATTGAGGGAGGCTTAGTAGAGATCACATTGGAACAGAGTCTTGAAGGAAGACTAAGGGTTTGGGGGGAATATGGAATATTGAGCTGTTTGTTCTCAAGGAGCTTATAACTGACTATTGGAGGTTAGGTCCACAAAAGTATGATTCAAGTTAGAAGGCAATGAGTGTGTAAAGAAACAGTGGGAATCCCTTGGTGTTTATCATCTCTCTCTCTTTTCTCTCTGTCTCTCTGTCTCTCTCTCTCTTTTTAAAAGTAAGCTCTGTGCCCAGTGTGGGGCTCGAACTCACGACCTTGAGATCAAGAGTTGCATGTTCCACTGGCTGAGCCAGCCAGGCACCCTAGGGTTTATCATCTTTATTCCAAAATGCTCTGACGTATTAGGTCCCCGATGAGTATATATTTAGCTCCGTTTGGTGCTACCAATAAGGCTACATGATTTCAGAGGAGGGAGAGATCACTCTTCTTTTGAGAATATCAGGGAAGACTTCATCAAGGCAGTTAGCATGTGAACTTGGTCTTTGGTGGAAGAGGAAATGTTCCACAATTGTAGATAAGAAAGCAGGGCATTCTCCTGGAGTAGTCAGTCCTCTGTGGAGTATGCCAAAAATATTCGTATTAAGTGGCAGCTGCAGGGCAGTTCGAAGCCAGATCATGCAGTTCCTTGAATGCTCAGCAAAGGAGTATGGACTTTGTTTTATAGGAAATAGGTAGTTTTTGAGCAGGCAAATTAAATGACTAGTAAAATTCATTAAGTCAATTAATTGATCAGTAATCCCTAAAATGATTCAGAAAAATTAGAGATGGCAAATAAGGAAGAAAAAGTGAGACGTCATGAAAGCTTGGGTTTAGCAGATGGCCAGTAATCATTGTCCACAGTTATTGAATGCTCATTTTGTGCAAGATGCGGTGCTTTTGTAATTTAAATATACTATCTCTAATTCTTTTAATAATTTTGGAAGATCCTTATCCCTATTTTATAGATAAGGAGAGTGAGTGTGAGAGGTTAGGTCATTTTCCTAAAGTGTCATAGCAGGATGAAGGCACAGTAATGTGGCTCTAAAGCCATGCCATACTGTGTCTCAGTAGGGCTAAGTAGGAGGGGATAGGTACAAGATAAATTTTGGATATAGAGTTGATAGCATGGCAACTGATTGTGTGAGAGAGAAAGAGTAGTTAAAAGTTCTAGAGTTATAGTTTTAGAGACTAGAGAATTGGGAGGGCCATTGATAATAGAAAAGTCTGAAATTGGGTTTGATGGGAACAAGATAATTTTAGTTTTTGGTGTGTTTAGTGGTACACCAGAGAGATTTGCTCAAGTAGGAATTTGGGAATTTGTTTTAACGATTTCATTTATGAAAAATACTTCTGAAGGTGAGGTATAGCTCCAGGAGGGGCAATACAAATAAGAAAACAAAAAAATAAAACCTCCCAAAACCTATTGCCCTTGCCTTCAAAGAAGTTTGTTATCTGGTGAAGAAAATATTTAGTCACATTTCCCAAGGGGAATACTGAAAGGGGTTTGAGTCGTGTTAAATGAATTACAAATTGTGTTTGTGGTTTGTATGCCACTTTATTAAAAATTAAAAAAACTTAGTCAATTTTTTAAAAAGTTTACTCATTTTGAGAGAGATTGAGAGAGCACAAATGGGGGAGGGGCGGAGGGAAAAGGTGGGGGTGGGGAGAAAGAGAGGGAAAAAATCTCAAGCAGGCACCATGCTGTCAGATGCGGGGCTCAAACCCTTGAATTGTGAGATCATGACATGAGCCGAAATCAAGAGTCAGACACTTAATGTATTGAGCCTCCCGGGTGCCGCAATTATTATTATTATTTTTTAACATTTATTTTTGAGGGAGAGAGAGAGAGAGACAGCAGATCCAAAACAGGCTCTACACTGACAGCACAGAGCCTGACACAGGGTGTGAACCCACAAACTGAGAACCCACCGACTGAACCACCCACGTGCCCCTATTATTATTATTTTTTTAATTTTTAGTTTATTTTTGAGAGAACATGAACAAGGGAAGGGCAGAGAGAGGGAGACAGCAGATCTAAAGTGGGCTCTGTGCTGTCAGACGTGGGGCCAATGTGGGGCTTGAACTCACAAACCCCAGGGGATCATGACCAGAGCTGAAGTCAGATGCTTAACAGACTGAGCCACCCAGGTGCCCTGTACTTGTATAACATTTTAAAAATATACTTTATTTTAAAACAGTATCTTTTTATTTTGACTAGGTAACATATGTGTGAGGTAGAAATTCAATAGATACAAAAGGGTATACAGTAAAAATTATGGCTTTTTCTTGTCCGTGTCCTCTAGCCATCATGTTTCTTTGCCTAGGTATTCTATATAATTCCATTTTTACTGGCTGCATAATATTTCTTTAAGTGATAACGCTATTTATATTATATTCTCATACATTTAGGTTTCTTTTTTTTTTAAGTTTATTGGTTTATTTTGAGAGAGAGAGAGAGAGGACACGTGCACAGGGGAGGGGCTGAGAGAGAGAATCCCAAGCAGGCTGTGCACCTTTAGTGCAGATCCCAACACGGAGATCAAACCCATGAACCATGAGATCATGACCTGAGCCAAAGTCAGAAGCGTAACCAACTGAGCCACCCAGGTGCCCCTACGTTTAGGTCTCTAACTTTTTACAATGATCTGATATTCTTTAATTATTTAAATTAAAAATATTAAAGTTATTTTATGAATATTACTTTCTTTTTTTTTTTTAATTTTTTTTTAACGTTTTATTTATTTTTGAGACAGAGAGAGACAGAGCATGAACGGGGGAGGGGCAGAGAGAGAGGGAGACACAGAATCAGAAGCAGGCTCTAGGCTCTGAGCCATCAGCCCAGAGCCCGACGCGGGGCTCGAACTCATGGACCGCGAGATCGTGACCGAGCCGAAGTCGGCCGCTTAACCGACTGAGCCACCCAGGCGCCCCATGAATATTACTTTCTAGAGTAGAATTGCTAGGTTAAAATACAGTCTTACAATAATGATTGATGCTAGAAAGTACTGCTTCATTTTAGAGTTTCTTTAAGAAACTAATTTAGAACTCATCTGAACAGAAGTGATAATGGAAGTGGTAGGAATAGATGAGATAGCTTTAGCTTACCCTTAAGGAGAGGGTAAACAGAGAGGGGAAAATAGTTGCAGGATAAAAGAATAAGGAGGGGGAGACAGCTATACTGTGACTTGTAAACACACAGTGACTCCTTCTGAAGGTAAATGTGGTTCAGAGTCCTGAAATTTGACCAATTTATTCTTCACATTCCTGCTATCTCTGTAATCATAAATCTTCCATGATTCCCCTTGTCTTCCTAGGTTTAAGTACTCCTCTAGATATCTTAAGCGCCTACTTCATTGTAATATTTGCAACTCTCTGAAAACACAATTCAGTCAACTTTTATTCAGCACTTATTAAAAGTCTTCCATTCATTAAATGAATATGCTAAGCACTTTGATTATAACAAAGTATAAACTGAGACTTGGTTCTTGTCTTCTTGAGATACAACTGTAATGGGAGAAATAAAAAAAGCAATTACAATTTAGTTTGATAAGAGGCTTTTGATTCACAAGGAGAGGCATCTATCTAGACTTGCTCTGGCACAGGTTCCAAGAGAAAGTTAACTCTAGGGGTGTCTGGGTGGCTCAGTTAAGCGTATGGTTTTTGATTTCGGCTCAGGTCATGATCTCATGATCAAGCTCAGACAACTCAGAGCCTCCTTTGGATTCTCTTTCTCTGCCCCTACCCTTCTTCTTCTTTTTTTTTTTTTTTAATGTTTATTTATTTTTGAGAGAGAGAGACAGAGCATGAGCAGGGGAGGAGTAGAGAGAGAGGGAGACACAGAATCCAAAACAGGCTCCAGGCCCTGAGCTGTCGGGCACAGAGCCCGACATGGGGCTCGAACTCAGACTGTGAGATCGTGACCTGAGCTGAAGTTGGACGCTCAACCAACTGAGCCACCCAGGCGCCCCTGCCCCTACCCTTCTTGTGCTCTTGCTCTCTCCACCCCCGCCCCCCCAATAACAATAATAATAATAATGATAATAATAATAATAAAAAGAGGGGCGCCTGAGTGGCTCACTGGATTAAGCGTCTGGCTCTTACTTTTGGCTCAGGTCATGATCTCATAGTACAGAGCCTGCTTGGGATTCTTTCTCTCCATCTCTCTCTGCCCCTCCTCTTTCTCTCTCTCTCTCTCTCAAAATAAATAAACTTAAAAAAAAAAAACTCTTAAAAAAGTGGACTCTAAAAGGAGTTGGGACAGAGGAGTGTGGGAGCAGAGATAATATAGCATGAGTGAGGGCATGAAGGGTGAGAAAGAGCATGGTATGTTGGGGCTATAAATTTGAACTGATCAGAAGAGGTTATACTTGTTTATAAGACCAGAAATTTGGCCTGGGGAGCAGGGGAGTGATACATTTATCTTCTAGAAGGACTACATTGCAATAGGAGAATGGGTGGAGGGGGGCAAGAAAGAAACCCCAAACCAGTTAGGATCCTGTTGCTGTAATCCAGATTAGAGTGAATAGTGTCTAGAACTAGAGAAGTGAAGCAGTAATGGAGAGAAATACCAGATTTGAGAGCTTTTTAGAGGTTTAATCACTGGGACTTGATATTTAGATGAATGATTTAGGTGAGAGAATGAGAAAGAAGCAAAGGATAATAATGGTTTCTGTCTTGGTCATTGTGTGGATGGTGTTGCAAACACTGATATAGGAGAGTTCAGTTTTGGACTTGAGTTTGTGGTGCCAGAGGGACATTCAAGTGGAGATGTCCAGTTGGCAGTTGGTTATAGTGGTCCGGGGCTTGGGAGAGAGGTCATAAATGGAGATTTATATTTGGAGTTGACTTATGGCAATGGATGAAAGTTTTATTTCTTGTAATTTTATTGATTGTGTTTAGCTACTCTGCCCTACTTTTCTCCTCCATTTTGCCCTCTAGCCATGGTGAACTATGCTTGCAATTTCTTGAACCTTCCAGGTTTTTGTTTGCCTTCCTTATGTGCATGCTTCTCCCTTTGCTTGGAAAGTTATTCCTTCTCCTCCTTTTCCACTGATTCTTGTTTTCCTTAAAGACTTACTTAGCTCGGGGAGCCTGGGTGGCTCAGTCAGTTGAGCATCCAACTTCAGCTCAGGTCATGGTCTCACTGTCTGTGAGTTCGAGCCCCATGTCAGGCTCTGTGCTGATAGCTCAGAGCCTGGACCCTGCTTTAGATTCTGTGTCTCCTCTCTCTCTGCCCCTCCCCTGCTCATGTTCTGTTTCTCTCTCTGTCAAAAATAAATTAACATTAAAAAAAATTTAAAAAAAATCATGGAAGATTTATAATTACTTAGCTCAAGTGCTGTTTCTTTGGGGAAATCTTTCCTGACACTCCTCTTTTCCCCTCCACGAATTTTTGCTCACAGTCTGGGTTAGGTAAGTACCTCTTTGACTTTGCACAGACTCCTTTGTGAGTCTGTATCATAACAATATATCTGTCTACCACAATAGATGGTCTCTTCCTTAATGGTTGAGATTATGTTTTTGTCTTGGTATCCTTGGGACCTGCCATTCCTTGGAACATAATAGATATTGAATAAATGTTTAGAAATAAATATTGAATAAAAGGATAGCAACTAATACAGAAACTCTTCTACTTACAGACAAAATGGATTTTGAAAGTCTGTTCATAAAACTTTAAGTTCATTTTTTTTAGGTCCACAGTGATTACACCCTAAAAACTGATACTATTAATCAGTAGAGGGCAAGGTAGAGGAGGATGCAATTAATAACTTTTGTTCTAAGTTTCCTTTGTACATATTAATGAGAATTTATAATATGTAAGCAAAGGATCTTCAATATAGTATACTTTGTAAGTAGAGAAGTTCTTACAGGAAGGAAACATAGCACCAAAGTTTGAGGCAAAATGCTAATTTCTTTTGTGTAAAACTATGTAGTATATGTAGAATACCTATAGTATATTTGTAATAATAAGTATACAAGTTCAGCTGCTGTCACAAAAGTTAAAATAACAGTGGACTTGATAAAATAGGATTTTCTCTCAATCTGGTTGTTAAGTATTCTAGGGCTCATATGACAGTTCCACAGTGTCAAGGGCCCATATTCCTTCTGTCCTTTTCCTTTGCCATCCTTAGGGTATTGCCTGCCTTGTCCAACCAAGGTAGCTCACCGATAACATCTGTGTTCTAGAAAGGCAGCAGAATTTTGGAATAAGAAGTAGAAGGAGTTTCTAAAGTCTGAACCTTCCCTTTAAGGACATGATCTGGAGTTGCCTGCATCATTTCCATTTCCATCCCATTGATCAGAAGTTAGTGATCATGGGGTACCTGGGTGGCTCAGTTGGTTAATAACCATCCAACTCTTGATTTTGGCCCAGGTCATGATCTTACAGTTCGTGAGATCAAGCCCCATGTCAGGCTCTATGCTATTAGCATGGAGCCTGCTTAGGATTCTCTCTCTCCCTCTTTTTCTCTCTCTGCCCCTCTCCCATTCATGCTCACACTCACTCTCTCTCAAAATAAATAAACTTGAAAAGAATGTAAAATAACTCAATAATTTTTTAAAAAGTTATGATCAGGTGTTCACACTGGCTTAAGTGTCCAACTTCAGCTCCAGTCATGATCTCACAGTTTGTGACTTCGAGCCCCGTGTCGGGCTCTGTGCTGACAGCTCAGAGCCTGGAGCCTGCTTCAGATTCTGTGTCTCCCTCTCTCTCTGCCCCTTCCCTGCTCATGCTCTGTCTCTCTCTGTCTCAAAAATAAATAAAAACATTAAAAAAAATTTTTTTTAAATGCAAAATTGGGGGACTCAGTCAATTGAGTGACTCTTGATTTTGGCTCAGGTCATGATCCCAGGGTTGTGGGATCAAGCCCTACACTGCTTAAGATTCTTTCTCTCTCCCTTTCTGCCCCTCTCTCCCACTCACATGCTCTCTCTCTCTAAACTAAAAAGTTAAATTAAAAAATGCAAAATTGGGAAGTCATCCTGTCACATTTTAGGAAAGACTAACTTGAATAATCTTTTGGTCTGTTGATATGCATGATATTCTTTGCAGCTTCCAAGAGAGACTCAAGAGTCATTCTTTCTAGATACAAATAACATGAACCATTTTTCTCATGAATTTTGATCACTAAGTAATCAGGTTGGCTGAACTTCTAGGAAAAGTTGGTGTAAAATAGTTCAAAAACAATGTGAAACATTCATTTTAAATTACTGATCACGAGAGCTATCTTTGATACTGTGTCAAATAATACATAGAAGTAAGTGTATACTAAATATAATTCATGCTATCCATGTCTTTTATTTTGATAAACAGTTTGTGGATTCAGATTATTTCAGGGAGGGCTCAACTTCAACTATTAAATACCTAAATGACTCTCCTTCATCTCTTGTTATTAGTTGTATGTAAGTTTAGTAAATTAAACTGATTTAAGTATAGATCTGTAGTCTCAGTCTCTTATTTATAATTCAGAAATTCAAAAATGGCAGAAAAGTCCACCCTGAATTCATTTGGTCTTGCAGTCTAATCTGAACTGACATGGTAGTTACAATCTTTTTTAGTATGAATGTTTATACATGTAGCTGCAGAAATATTAATGTTTTGATGACAAGATAATCAAAAGCAGAAGCAGAGAGTGTTAAGTAACATGTAATATTTGTATCATACTGCCTTTCTAAAAACCCAGAAATTCAGGATTGTGAAAAGCATCTGGCACCAGACGCTGTTTGATGATATGGAGCTTAAGATTATTTGTGACATTTTGAAAGAAATTAAATTGAAGATGAATAAATTTTGAATAGAGAAAGTGTTTGGTTTTGCTTACAGTATGTCCCTGTCCTTCTTCTTTTTTTTTAAAGCAAAGTTCTCATATAGATGTAGTACGTTTTCCATGTGTGGTTTATATCAATGAAGTCCGAGTCATACCCCCAGGAGTAAGAGCCCATAGCAGCCTGCCAGATAATAGAGCATACGGGTAAGTGAGCTTTCTTTTTAAAAGTGTTTGTGACAAAAGATTGTCCTAGACATATTCTTAAATGCAAAAATTTGAGGTAATGTTTTGTAAGTAAAACAAACAGCAACCTAAAACTTTACTCAGTTATGTTATGTTGGATATAGGTTTTCTATATAATCCACATATTATTATAAATTTGAAAAGCGATTATTTGATCTAAGTACCAGAAAAAAATTTTTCTTCATTTTTTTTTTAATCGGTGAAATAGGTTTATATTTTCTAAAATATTCTAGGGTGGTACAGTCTAGTAATTGAAGTATTTTTAACCTGGCTTTTTCCTTGAAAATAAGTAAGAATTAGTCTGAATATTTAGAAATGTATCTTTTATATTATTTTATATCAGTTTTCATGACTTAATGGTGATCTTCTTAGCCTGATACATGTGTCTTTTTATAAATTTGTAGCTTCACATTAGCCTTTAGTTTTAAGTAGCAAGTACTTATTTGATGCTTTCTCTTTCTTAGGCTCTGTGGGAAATAAGCAAAATGTAAGACATGGTCTCTGATGTGGAGTTGTTGATAACTTTAACAGCTGACCTAAAACAGAGGAATTTGATCTCTGTTGTACCATGAATAATCATTTTCTTCTTCTTATTTTAATTACATGAATTGGAAGTATAAGCCAAATTTTGGTTTTGGAAGCATGAACATATACAGTAAATATATTTATATGAGTTTTTAGCTTATAGTCTCAGTACCACATTTTATTATGTGCATGTTCTGATAGCTTAATTTCTGTTACTTGAAAGAGTTAAACCAGCTACTTAGTGTTATGGTACAGATTCAAAGTGAAGGGCTCATTTCTTCATAATTATGAAAAGTAGTTGGTTATTTGTAGAAATAGATATAAAATCTTTATAGGTTTTCAGATCATTCAAAAATACAACAAATACAAAATGAAACAATAAAAATATTTAATGTTTATAATGAGAAATCATCACTGACTTCATATATCTTTTTTATCCGCGTTTAAGGAAATAAAAACATGTTTTCCAATCATTTTCTTCTTGTTTTTTCCTATAAAGGGAGATGTGTGTAGAATGGAAAAGATGGGGTGATGACAGTGTAATCTAGCAGTCTTCTCTAATTGTACTGCTTTTGGTCAAAGAAGGTCTATCAGTTATCTCTTGCTACATAACAAATTACAGCAAATTTAGCAGCCTAAAACAGTAAACATTTATTATTTCACACTTTTTCTGAGGGTCAGGAATCCAGAAGTGGCTTATTTGGTTCAAGTTCCCTCATGAGATTATAGTCAAGATGTAGTCCAGGGCTGCAGTGATTTGACTGGGACTGGAGAATTTGCTTAGAAACTCACTCACATGGCTGTTGTCAGGAGACTTCAGTTCTTTGCCAGGAGATCTTCTCTATGGTGCTGCTCATGTCACAACATGGATTCCTCCAGAGTGAGTGAGAGCGCATACTTCTAACCCAGTATCAGAAGTGATGTACCATCATTTTTACCATATTCTGTTCATTACATGTTCTGCTGGTATGGTGTGGGAAGAAACTACAAAGGTGTGAATACCAGGAATGAGGGGTCTCTGGGGCTGTCCTGGAGGCTGGCTAGCACAACAGGCAAAATGGATCTCTTCCATTAGCTGCAATGGGCAGGAGTATTGTTAAATTTTCCCTTTTTTCTCTCTTGTATTTCTTAGCTGGGGGTAAATGGCAGTTCATGTTTTAATAATTCCAAATACGAAATTATCAGAAACAACTTTATACATCATTAATATGTTATAGAACAGTAAATTAAAGTATTAATACAGTAATGCAAATAAGTGTAAGATGTCAGAAAGTAATGTTAGAGATCCAGTGATATTTGTGCAGCATACTTTACAGCATTGTTTTTTCTCATTATAAACATCTTTATACATCTAGCCAACAAATTAAAATAGTTAACAAGAAGTTTTTTCTCATTATAAAATTCAGGAATGTATAGGTAAAATTAAAATCCCTGTAATCCCTCCCTCCTAAGAAAATCCTTACATTTGATGCATTGTGTTGTTTAATGTATATGTGTATATTTGTATATTTTGTTGTTATATGTGGTGTTTGTATATTTTGTTGTTATTTTTTATAAGTGTGGTATCTTATGTGAGGTTAGGTTTTAGAGTCAACTTTTAAGATGGAAGTCTAGTGCAGTCAAATCACCATTGATTCTTTAAGTTGCTTTTCACTGACCAGTGCTTGAGTTTTTGGGGCTTCAAAAGTAAAGAACTTACATTTGAGTTACCTTTTTCCTTTCCTTAGATACTGAAGGAATCTAAGGATTCCTAGTATCCTAGGGTCTAGTTTGAAGAAATAAAGGAAAGAGAGACTAGAGATGTTGCGCATATACGGTTGAATTTGGGTTAGGTAAATGTTTGCTACTCTAACCCAGCTGTATACTGTTTTGTATATTTCTTTTTTACTTAACATTATGTCAGGAGTACTTTCACATCATTAAATACTATTTGAAAATATAATTTCTAATGGTTGCATAATCTAATGAATGACTGTACAGTAGTCCCCCCCTTATCCATGGTTTCACTTTCCGGGTTTCAGTTACCTGCGGTCAACCGCAGTCCAGAAGCAGATGATCCTCCTTCTGACAGATCGTCAGAAGGTCAGTAGTAGCCTAATGCTAAGTCGTGATGCCCATGTCATTCACCTCACTTCATCTCATCACATAGACATTTTATCATCTCACATCACAATAAGAGGGAGTACAATACAATAAGATATTTTGAGAGAGACTACATTCCCATAACTTTTATTACAGTATATTGTTATAATTGTCCTATTGTATTATTATTGTTAATCTCTTACTGTGCTTAATTAGAAGTTAAACTTTAATATACGTATGTATATATGTGTATACACACACACATATATATATGTACAAATATATATGGAAAGAACAGTATATTTAGGGTTTGGTACTATCCATGGTTTCAGGCAACCATTGGGGGTCTTGAAATGTATCCCCTGTGGATAAGGGGGTACTACTGTACTGTAATTTGTTTGGCTAGTTCCTTATGTGGGGACCATTAGGTGTTTTTTACTTTTCAAATTATAAATAAGAGTATGATGAACATTCTCTTGAAAAAAAAATCTTTTTTTGTGTATCAGTGTTTCCATAGAAACACCTAGAAAAAAGGTATTTCTGCATCAGATGGTATGAACATTTTCTCATTCTCCTGAATTTTATTGCCATGTTGCCTTTCAGAACAATTGCGCGTGTTTGTACTTCTATCAGTGCATAAGGGAACCTATTTGATATACTTTGGGCATTACTCCTTTTACCATTTGAATTTTTTGTAAATAACAAAATATGTGATGTTTAGAATCAAGGTTTTTAGTTGAGTCTGAGGAATTTCAGCCAAGGGTAAAATATGTATCAAGTAAGATTTCATTCTAACACAAATTAAATAGGCTTTACTCTTAACTATGTAAGTCTACAAAAAAATCAAAATGTTTATCTAAATTGCTACTATACAAATTTGAATTTAGGCTTTAAGTCACAATTTAGGGCTCTAATGCCAAAATTATTATTATAATCTTGTATTAATGTAGGTTAAGTTGAAATCAAATTGTAATTATATAACTCAAAGTTAGTTAACTCCTGATTCTTTCTGCTAATGGAAGGGAATCATGCTATAATGAATTATAAAAGTAGGTGTTACAATTAATTAGCATTTGTCTTTATAATACATTAAGACTTTAAAATATTTATGTGTATTAGAATGGCCCAAGTAGCAAGCTAAAGATACTTGTTGATTAAAATTTCATTTTCAGTAATACTCAAAACGCATAGGTGTCTACTTAAAAATTGAATATGAATTTTAAAAATTACAGAAAATAATTACAATTAACTGTGTATTTTTATTATTTAAATCTTAAGATATAATTCTAGGATTGCTTTTAAATTTGTACTTACTTTGTCTTTTGTTTTAATTTAGGAACTGATTATTGCAAAGGCTGATGTTTCAACTTTGTTTCATTCACAGGGAGACCTCTCCGCACACATTTCAATTAGACTTATTCTTTAACAATGTAAGCAAACCAAGTGCCCCAGTTTTCGATAGGTTGGGAAGGTATGTACCTACAAGGTAATTGCACCAGAAATTTAGGAGTTAATAGGCAAAACCTTTTTATTCTTTAGATAGAAGAAAAGGATGTATCTGTTGCTGGACCCAAGAACTCGGGGTTTATTTTATCAATTAGCATTATTAAAGAAACGTCAAGCTCCTAGAAAGATGTTGAGTTTCTTTACAGAGTAAAAATTTAAATGTGTGAAACATTAGCCATCTTGTTTGCTTTTTATTGGTGTATACATTTCTTATACACACATCAAATGATTTAATAATAATCTTCTAATTTGGAAAAAATTGCTTTTTGATTTCTTTAAAAGAACTGCATAAACACTTTGGTAACTAATAATTTGTATCTTTTACATCAGACTATTTCATAATTTAAAATTCCATGGGCATATTTTGTAAAATGAGAATTTTGTTAATAGAAACCTCTATTTTGGATTATTTAATACTTGCCAGGTATTACTAAAACTAGTTGTTTTGATGTCTGCAAAATAATTGACCATTAAATGGGCTTAGTAAGAACTCATTTATAAATTTTTACTTATTTATTTTGAGAGAGAGAGAGCAAGCTGGAGCAGGTCAAAGAGAGAGGTAGAGAGAGAGAATCCCAAGCAAGTTCCCCACTGTCAGTGCAGAGCCTGATATGAGGCTCAAATTCACAAACTGTGAGATCATGACCTGAGCTGAAACCAAGAGTCAGATGTTTAACCTGCTGAACCACCTAGGTGCCCCCTAGAACTCATTTATAAAATAAAAAAAACTTAAAGGCAGGTTAAAAATGGAAAAACTTCTATCCCTGTCATGAATTAAGTTTTTTAGATTTCAGTTGTCATTTTATTGATCTTTCACTCAATATTAATTTATATTGATAATTTGGCTTTTTTTTTAAATGAAGGAAACCTAGATAATCTGAAGTAGTTAAGTTTTAATATTATGGAATGTTTTTCTTATGTCAGTACCTACTTTTAAAAATAGGTATTTTTCTCTGTTTGGTCCCATTATACATTTTAGGAAGGCTGTAATGCAATGGTTCTCTACTTAGCTGTATATTAGAATTACTGGGGGTGCTTTTTAAAAAATACTGATACCTACACTTACCCCAAACCAATTAAATCAGAATCTCTGGGGAGTTTGTTTTATACTTGATAACATTTTGGGGGAAGTAAATTAAAACTAAACTTAGTGGTTTATTAAAACAATAATCTAGTATTTGGTTTTATTAAAACATATAAGTTGAGAAAGACTTCTTCATGAATAATGATGTTCAGTGTTTGAGCCTATATATTTATTCCTACTCTTTTGGCAGCCTGGAATATGATGAGAATACTTCTATCATCTTTAGACCCAACTCAAAGGTAATTGCAGAAGTCAGTTTTCATCTTGTTACTACTGTTTGTTTTCACTTTCATTGAGAGTTTTGATCTACATAAACCAGTGATGCAGAATATCGGCCTATTTGGTTCTAGTGCTGCAGGATAACATTTCTTGTCTGATTCCTCTTGCATCCAGAAGCTATTTTAAAATGGAGCAAAGACATTCTAATGTCACTGTCTACCTATAAAGCTCTTTCTTCCTCTAATTTTAGTGTGAGTCAGGAAGAGGCCAGCATTTGTGCTTGCCCTTCTTTCATTTAGGTGAGCAAGTTCAGAAGATGACAGGAAAGTAAATTGTTACTAGACACCACTGTGCCTTAGGTTTCTTAACAAATGTATTTTATATTCCTTTCGTATCAAAAGTATGTCTTTTTTCTTGATATAACAAATGCCATTCTTTTTTTTAATTTATTTTTATTTAAAAAAATTTTTTTTAACGTTTATTTATTTTTGAGACAGAGAGAGACAGAGCATGAACGGGGGAGGATCAGAGAGAGGGAGATACAGAATCTGAAACAGGCTCCAGGCTCTGAGCTGTCAGCACAGAGCCCGACGCGGGGCTTGAACTCACGGACCGTGAGATCATGACCTGAGCCGAAGTCAGCTGCTTAACCGACTGAGCTACCCAGGCGCCCCTAACAAATGCCATTCTATAAGCATCTAGAAAAGCTAAATCATGGGTGATCTGAAATGCAAAAAAAACTGTCCTAGTATGGGGCTACTTACTTAGGCCGTTTGTTTTTTCTTGGTGGGGAGGTGGGTATTTAATCCTCTATTTGCTGTTTAGATTAAGTTATCTTCCTGATCTCTTTATTTGTCTTCCAGTGGGGCTTCTGTTTAGAATCTGTCAATTCCTGGGCATAGTCTTTGAGCCGTTCTTTTGGTCCCCAGTTTCCCTTTACTGGAGTTTGCTAGAGTTCGCAAGGAGAATAATAATTTCATTCTTCCTTATCGTGCCTCCAGAATGGGCCCCATTACTACTTCTTACTTTATCTTTACTCAACATGGTAGAATGGAAAGAACTCAGAAGTCAGGGGCTTTGGTTTCTGGTTCAGGTTCTTCTACTGACACTCTGATTTTCTTATATATTTGTACTCATTCTGGCTACCTCTCATAGTATTGTGGAAATATGGCAATTAATGTAGATAAGCATTGAAAAAAAGTTTTTTTTTATTTTATAAGAAAATATTGAGGTTTAATTGCATTGATAAAGTCTTTGATCTTTTTAGGAGAAAGTTTCTTTGCAAAAACAATTTGTTTAATGCTTCTGGTTACCCTTACTTTTTAAGTACAACATGGGCACATTAAGTATACTTGCATGTATGAGTTGGGCATATAAAAAGAATGCTGTACAATTTTACGGATTAGAATTCTTGAGACTGGGCATAATTTGTGCTTTTGTGCACCTCCATGACCTCTATAACTATTGGAGTTTAATTTATTAATTGGCAGTAACTCTCACTTAATTTCATTCTCATTTCCCTTCTCTTGACTGGGAATCTGGTTATGCATTTTGAACAGAGTTGATGTAAAGTATCAGACAGGAGAGATGTAGTCTTGAGACAAATTTAGGTATGACAATTCTGGAGAGCCATATAAAAGCTATGCCTCTGGATGTATTTCCATCAATATTGACCTTTGCACTTTCAGCATACTTTTAAAGACTTTAGTTTAACCGTAGAGTAATTTGATATCAGTTTACTTTTGGCATATTAAAAGATTAACCTGGAAGATATTTTCCCCCAACAAATTAGGTGAATACTGATGGTTTGGTGCTAAGAGGCTGGTATAATTGTCTGACACTGGCAATATATGGATCAGTGGATAGAGTGATAAGTCATGACAGAGACTCTCCACCACCTCCACCTCCACCTCCACCTCCTCCCCAGCCACAGCCAAGTTTGAAAAGGAATCCAAAACATGGTGAGAATTTTAAATTTGTCTTTGTCAGTGACACTATGTTCATTATAATAGGAAAAGGTAATCGAAGTAGCTCTTTGAAACTTTGAAGAGCTTTTGAAACTTCCTTAAAACTTGAGAAGATATCTTTGTCAGTCTCACAATTCTTTCCTATAAAAGAGTTTATTTTTATGTTGAAGTGGTTACATTTTCTTCCTCTAGTTTCCTAGATACTTTTTTAATTGACCTGAGGGTTTTTTTTTTTAATATGTGAGTGAAATGTATTCCAGTGTTTATTCATGGTTTAATATCAAAATTATCTCCAAAGGAATTGAGGAATAGGCAGTAAGTTTGGTATATATGGTTAGAATACTCATGTTAATGGTATTTTTTTTTCAGGAGTGCATTTCAGATTTGGTTAGATGTCTAAATGCAGATTCCCCCCCCCCCCCATTTTTGAGAACCTTTTGCTCATTAAGTGGAGACAAGAAAAATAAGAATTCCATTAAACTTTAGTGACTCTCCTTCTATAAGGCAGGTAGTTGGACTCCTCTTTCAGAGGGTCTCATCTCCTTATTCCAGTATTATTACTGTAAGCTGTTGAAATATGGAGATTCAGGAATACATTTTCAAGTTATAATTGAGGTCACTAGGAAAAATCTTTTGCTTTACAATGAGCATTTTATGAGTAAATAAAATGACCTTCTCTTAAACATCATCTAATAGTGTCGTGTGAGCTCTTTGTCTTTGATGGTCACACACCATATTTTCATGTCTTTTCTTAAATCTTACCTATTAAGTGCGGTTAATCTTTCACTTTTTCTTTTAATCCTTTAGTTTTCTGTGCTCATTTGTCTTTTTTACCAGACTCTGAGCTCCTTGTGGGCTGAGAGTATATTTTACTTATATTTTGTGTTTCTAGTTTTATCACAGTGCCTAGTGTATATAGTGGCTACTCAAAATTTTTGTTTAATTTACTGAATTGTTTTAAAATTGGCATTTGTGCTCATCCATTTATTTATATGGATGTATGTGTTTTTAATTTTTAATTTTGAAATAATTATAGATCCATAAGAGGTTGCAAAGAAATGTATGAGGAAGTCCTGTGCACTCTTTCCCCAGGCTCCCTCACTGTTAACATCTTTTACAACTGTAGAACAATATCAAAACAAAATTGGCATTGGTACAATCTGTAGAGCTTCATTCAAATTTCACCAGTCATATGTACACTTTGTGTGTGTGCCTGTATGTGTGTGTAGTTGTATGCAGTTTTATTCATGTATAGCCTTTCATAACCACTACTACAATCAAAATACTTGATTGTACCATCACAAGATTGCCTGGTGTTATTTTTTAATAACTACACCCGTTCTACCCATCTCAAACCTTTGGCAACCACCAATCTGTTCTCCATTTCTGTAATTATATTATTTCATGAGTATTGCATAAATGGAATCCTGTAGTAGGTATCTTTTTGAGATGGGCTTTTTCCAATCAGCATAATTTCTTTGAAGTTCATCCACTGTTGTGTGTATCAATAGTTCATTCTTTTTTATTGCTCAGTAGTATTACATAGTATGGATATATCATAGTTTATTTATCCAATCATTGAAGGACACTTAGATGTTTTCCAGTTTTTGACTTTTGCAAATAAAGCTGTTATGAACATTTGTGTACATCTTCCTGAGGAAGATAAGTCTTCATTTCTCTGGGATAATGCCCAAGAGTATATTTTGGTATGTGGGAAGTCAGAAATTCTAATGTTTGTAATATAAATTAATTTGTAAAATTTGTTAGCTGTTAGGAAGGAAAAGTTTAACAATAAATTCTGAAGATGAAAGACTCAGCTGATAACAGCATTTTTGTCATGCATTCATTTCACTTTAATAATTTGAAAGTTCTTTTTCTGTCTTTAATAAAAAAGCTGATGGGGAGAAAGAAGATCAGTTTAATGGAAGCCCTCCAAGACCACAACCTAGGGGACCAAGAACTCCTCCAGGACCACCTCCACCTGATGATGATGAGGATGATCCCATACCTTTGCCAGGTGTGAACAAAATCAGTGCTAGTTTTTCATCCCCTGATTAATGTTATAGTGCTTTTTGATTAAAGGAAAAATTAGATATCGTTAATCAAATCTTGATGAATGCCCCTCACACTTTATCCTATGCGATATTTCCTTGTGTTTTCTTTTGGCAAATGAACTTGTTTAAAAAAAAAAAAAATCAGTTAATTCATTTGAAGCTGTACCGGCATTGCTTTGAAAATAATTTACTGTAGTGGTGTATACAGAAGAATACCAGTTAAAAATAAGCAGTATGTATTGGAAGAAGTAAACAACCTGTGTACTTAATAGCTATAAAGAAAAGGATTAGTTTGCGGTGTTAGAACATAAAATAGTATACTTTATTAATTCTTACTGTGTAAAATTGTGCAACATATACTCTTAATATTTTTAAAAGCAAGTAGTTTAACCACTTTTTTTTTAAAGGGTATTTATGAGCTAAATCATCCAAAATGTCATTAACTAGTTGCAGTATCCAGTATGCTGCCTTATGTTATTTAAACCATTAAAATAATCTGTGCCTTAAATCTCAATTTTTCAGTATCTGGTGATAAGGAAGAGGATGCTTCTCACAGAGAAGATTACTTTGAACCCATTTCTCCTGATCGGAATTCTGTTCCCCAAGAAGGGCAATATTCTGATGAAGGAGAAGTAGAAGAGGAACAGCAAGAAGAAGGAGAAGATGATGAAGATGATGTGGACGTAGAGGAAGAAGAGGATGAGGATGAGGATGATCGCCATACAGTAGACAGTATCCCCGAGGAGGAAGAGGAAGATGAAGAGGAAGAAGGTGAAGAGGATGAAGAAGGTGAAGGTAGGTTATGTTTGTTAGGATGTTTTGGTTTTAAGTACTAGGAACTGACTTGCTGTAGCTCTCAGCAATCCAAGAGAATTCATAGCAAAGATAAATGACTTTCAAGAAACTCAAGGGATAGACTCTAGCTGCACCTCAAGACTTGACTAGAACGGGGATTTCCATTTTTTGTTTGCTTTATGTTTCTGCTTTATTTTCTGTCAGCCAACTGTTGTTTCTCTGCCCACCCCACAGGTTTAATCTCCTTTTTTTGTTTTTAAGTTTATTTATTTTGAGAGAGAGAGAGAGAGAGAGAGAGAGCAGGGGAGGGGCAGAGAGAGAGGGGAGAGAGAGAATCCCAAGCAGGCTCTATACTGCTAGTGCAGAGCCTGACACGGGGCTCAAACCCAGAACTGTGCTGAAATCAAGAGTCGGGTGCTTGGGGCACCTGGGTGGCTCAGTCAGTAAAGGGTCCGACTTTGGCTCAGGTCACGATCTCACGGTTTGTGAGTTCGAGCCTCGTGTCGGGCTCTGTGCTGACAACTCAGAGCCTGGAGCCTGCTTCAGATTCTGTGTCTCCCTGTCTCTCTGCCCGTTCCCTGTTCACGCTCTGTCTCTCTATCTCTCAAAAATAAATAAACACTAAAAAAAAGAAAAAAAGAGTTGGCACTTAACTGACTGAGCCACCCAGGCACCCCAGGTTTAATCTCTTTTTAACCAACCAGCCTACACTACCTGTGCTATCTCCGTCTTGTTTGCATTTTTCTGGGAGATTGTTTGGCTTGCTCCAATATCATTTGTCCCTTGGTACCATCAGCTTTGGCCAGGAAGCAAGATCATGTAGGAAATACATGAGTAGAGATTTGGTAGGCTGTTTTCAGAAAGGAGTGGTGTAAGCTGGGTGGAATTCCTAAAGATGCCTGCCACCTAGATACTTTAGCAAATGCTACATTTTTAGTAATTCAGGGGGGAAAAAATCTCAACTATACAGGGATGTATGACAGCATGATGTAGTCCTTTCATTAGGCTTTATTTTTCCTTTGAAAGCAAAAAGTGAGAGCGACTCAAGCTAATTGACTCTTAAGTTGTCTAAGAAACGGCATGTAATGTTAAAGCATTTATGTAAAATAACATAAACTGCCTTGTTTTTTTCTAAAATAGGGTGAGGATTATTCTCCATGAGAATGAGGGTCATTTTGGTATCACAGGTGCCCTTTTACAGAATACAAATAATTAGGTTATTGAGTGATACTTTTGTATCTTCCCCCATTCCCAGATTAGCAAATAATATTTTTTATGTTTATTGTATTTGGCAAATAGTAGTTAGATTTCAGGCAGGCTGTTTTCTTAATCATTTTTGTAGAGAAGGTGAGAGAAAGAGGCTGGTTATTTTGGTTTTTAATAGAAGATATCTGGCTTATCCCAGAGTCGGGCCTCTGTAGGCCCTTATCTTTTCAAATAATGATGAGTATATATGGCTAAAGCAAACTTGTTTTGAACAAAAGGATGTCTACAGATGGCTGATGCTGGAAGAATACTCTAGAAAAATTTCCTTTTCTTATGTAGGCAATTATTTCAGTTTTCCCACAACCAGGCAATAGCAGTGTTAAAAAGTAAAACCAAGTTTTGTCTCTAACCTTGTTTTATTTGAAATACAGGAAAAAGTTGCACATGTATAATGATAAGAAAGCTTTGTTTTGGTCCAACTGAGCATTTTAAGTGAATAAATTTTCTTTAAAAATAAAATACAGACCTAGGAGGGTTGCCTGGGTGGCTTAGTCTGGCTCTGTGCTGACAGTGCAGAGCTTGCTTAGGATTCTCTCTCTCTCTCTCTCTTTCTTTCTCTCTCTGCCCCTCCCCTGCACACACGTGCATGTGCTCTCTCTCTCTCTCTCTCTCTCTCTCTCTCTCTCTGTCAAGAATAAATAAATAACTTTTTTGAAAAATTTAAAAAATACAGGTCTGTGTGGCAGGTAAATGAAGAGAAATAAAAATTCAGGAATATGATACTCAACCATCAAAAAGAATGAAATCTGGGGGCGCCTGGGTGGCTCAGTGTGTTGAGCGTCCCGCTTTGGCTCAGGTCATGATCTCGTGGTACTTGATTTGGAGCCCCGAGTTGGGATCTGTGCTGACAGCTCAGAGCCTGGAGCCTGCTTCAGATTCTGTATCTCCCTTTCTCTGCCCCTCATTTGCCCGTGCTCTGTCTCTTTCTCAAAAATAAACAAAAAAACTGAAATCTTGCCATTTACAATGACATGGATGGAGCTAGAATGTATCATGCTAAGCGAAATAAGTCAATCAGAGAAAGACAAATACCTTATGATTTCACTCATATGTAGAATTTAAGAAACAAAACAGATGAATAAATGGGAAAGGGAGGAAAAAAGAGAAAGAAAAGAGGGAAACAAACCATAAGAGACTCTATTTTCTTTTTTTAAGTTTATTTTTGAGAGAGAAAGTGCATGCGTGCGCGCAGATGGGTGGGGGAGGGGCAGAGAGAGGGGATCTGAAATGGGCTCTGTGCTGTCAGCTGTGAGCCTGATAGGGGGCTTGAACCCATGAACTGTGACATCATGACATGAGCTGAAGTCGGTTGTTCAACCAACTGAGCCACCCAGGTACCCTGCATAAGAGACTCTTAATGATAAGAGAACAAAGCGTGGGTTGGCAGAGGGAGGTGAGTGGGAGATGGGCCAGGTGGGTGTTGGGGGTACTAAGGAGGGCAATTGTTGTGATGAGCACTGGATAGTGTATGAATCACTGAATTCTCCTGAAACCAATATTGCACTGTATGTTAACTAAAATCTAAAAAAAAATTGGGGAATATGAAATTAATGTTAAAAAAGAACTTAAAATGCTTTCACTGAAAAATTTGGTTTAGCTTTGTGATTATGGTGTTACAGTTAAATTTAATAATCTTTGCCTGTCAGTTTTTCCCCCATCTTAAAAATACTCTTAAGAGGGCAAGGTTGGGGCGCCTGGGTGGCTTAGTTGGTTGAGCATCCGGCTTCGGCTCAGGTCATGATCCCACAGTTTGTGAGTTCGAGCCCCACATCGGGCTCTGTGCTGACAGCTTAAAGCCTAGAGCTTGCTTCGAATTCTGTGTCTCCCTCTCTCTTTCTCTGCTCCTCTCCCGCTCATGCTCTGTCTCTCTCTCTCTCCTTCAAAAATAAATAAAAACATTAAAAAAAAATTTTTTTTTTTAAAAGAGGGCAAGGTTAACCTCTTCCTTCTTGAGAGAGGTGTTTTTTATTCCTTTAAGACATTTTTAAAAATTTATTTATTTGAGAGAGAGAGAGAGAGAGAGAGAGAGAGAGAGAGCATGAACTCATGCACAAGGTGGAGAAGGGCAGAGAGAGGGAGAGAGCAAAAATCCCAAGCAGACTCTGCACTTGTCAGTGCGGAACCCAGCGTGGGGCTTGAACTCATGAACTGTGAGATACGACCTGAACCAAAACCAAGAGTCTGTCGCTTAACCCACTGAGCCACCCAGGCACCCCAAGACATTTCTAATTTTATTTCTGTGAAGAGAAGATATCCATAGAAGAGTCAGTTGTAAAGTTGAACAGATAGAAGACTTTGCTTATGAAGTTTCTTATTAATTATTCTACTAGAAATTATAAAATGTTGGTAATTGTTGATAAGATGTTGGATCAGGAGTTAATTTTATTGAAGAAATCATTCTAATTTTTTGCCATAGTACTAAATAAAGTATTTTTTTGATTAACTAGATTTTTTTGCATTAAACAACAGTAATATTTAAATATTCAAACTGATTTTCAGGGGATGATGGTTATGAACAAATTTCCAGTGATGAAGATGGAATTGCTGACTTGGAACGTGAAACATTTAAGTATCCAAACTTTGATGTTGAATACACTGCTGAAGACTTAGCTTCAGTTCCTCCTATGACATATGATCCATATGATAGGGAACTTGTACCACTCTTATACTTCAGCTGTCCATACAAGACTACTTTTGAAATTGAAATCAGTAGGATGAAGGATCAAGGTCCAGATAAAGAAAATTCAGGGGCAGTAGAAGCCTCAGTGAAGTTAACTGAACTGTTAGATTTGTATCGGGAAGATAGAGGTGCAAAGTGGGTAACAGCTTTAGAAGAAATTCCAAGTTTAATAATAAAAGGATTAAGTTATTTGCAGTTGAAAAACACAAAACAAGACTCTCTTGACCAGTTGGTAGACTGGACCATGCAAGCTTTAAATTTACAAGTAGCTCTTCGCCAACCCATTGCCTTAAATGTCCGACAACTCAAAGCTGGGACCAAATTAGTGTCCTCACTAGCAGAATGTGGGGCTCAAGGAGTCATGGGACTGCTACAAGCAGGAGTAATCAATGGATTATTTGAGCTCCTGTTTGCTGATCATGTGTCATCTTCTCTTAAGTTAAATGCTTTTAAAGCTTTGGACAGTGTCATTAGTATGACAGAAGGAATGGAAGCTTTTTTAAGAGGTAGGCAGAATGAAAAAAGTGGCTATCAAAAACTTTTGGAGCTCATACTTTTAGATCAGACTGTGAGAGTTGTCACTGCTGGTTCTGCTATTCTTCAGAAGTGCCATTTCTATGAAATCTTGTCAGAGATTAAAAGACTTGGTGACCATTTAGCAGAGAAGACTTCATCTGTTCCTAACCATGGTGAACCTGATCATGACACAGATGCAGGACTTGAGAGAACAAACCCAGAATATGAAAATGAGGTAGAGGCTTCAATGGACATGGATCTTTTGGAATCCTCAAATATAAGTGAAGGGGAAATAGAAAAGCTTATTAACCTCCTGGAAGAAGTTTTCCATTTAATGGAAACTGCACCTCATACAATGATCCAGCCTCCTGTTAAGTCTTTCCCAACGATGGCACGTATTACTGGACCTCCAGAAAGGGATGACCCATACCCTGTTCTCTTTAGGTAAGACATTTTCAGTTTGGGAAAATACGTTTCACAAATCACTACAGGCAATTTTGTGTGATTGATTTTGGTTTTTCAAATCTGTCTGTAGGCAGTGCATATCTGTGTAAGAATACTCTATTTCAAAAGAGTGGTGAAACTGAGAAGTATGCTACTGTGGGAGAGCTGCATTTTATTAGTACTTAAACTAGTAATAGTCATTTAAGTTAAAGATAGTGATAGTTAACAACAGTGCTTACATAAGCATGTCTATGAGCAAGAATAAATGAGAAACTGTAGAGTTGCTTCTGGGAAGGTGGTACAAGAAGATGGCCCAGGAAGGAGAGAACTTTTCTGTGTGAACCTCTTTGTACTTTATCATTTTAATACGTTGCAAGTTAAAGTTACATTTTACTAACTTAATTTTACAGACCTGGTTAAATGCTCACAGATTGAACCAGCCAGGTGCCCCTATCTAACTCTTTTTGTTGATAGAGTTTTGACATTATTAGGATCAGCACCCACAGTAGATTTTTAAATTTTGTTTTAATTTTTGATAATTTATTTTTTGGCATTTTGCTTGTAAATAATTTTGTAGCTAACGAGAAAATGGCATTTTAATTGTTATTCCTTATTTCGGTGATTAATTTTTCATTTGATTTAGGGCATACTGCATTAACAGAAGATGAGATGCTTAACCATTCTAAAATCTGTACATACCCATTCCTGTTTTTCGCTGAAACTATTAGATCTTGCCTTAGTTTGAGTTCTTACGGTAATAAAAGATGATAATGCTAGAGCAAGGTCTGGTAAGAGATGAGGTCAAGAGTACAAGTGTAGAGGTTTGGCTTTGAACAGGAGAAAGGAAATCTTATGTGTACAAATATAGATACATTTATAACATGGAGACAGTAAAAGAGCAAAGACACTTCACACTGACCCCTTTAGTTTTAGTAAGAAAGGAGGTGAAGTCATGCACTGAGGATACCTGAGGGTAGTGACTTTAAGGAAGGGAGTGATGCTCTTAGTTACTGAGGGGAAACCAATAATTCAAGGCTTATTAAGTATTGTTTTCTCCTCTGTAACTGGAGAAGGTACATTTAGATATCAGACTTGAAATATAGGGCCTTGAATGCTGTGCTAAGGAATTTGGATTTTTTTTACAATGTGGGAAACTCTTCACTGTTTCAGAGTAGTAGATCTGATCTGATCAAAATAGCATTCTAAGATCTTATGTTGTTAAGATATATTGCAATGGAAAAGAAATTGGAGTTAAGGAAGTAGATGAGCCAGTCTAGATTGTACTTTAAGTACTTACCAAATATAGTAGCACTTGCAGGGAATGGAAAGACAAATATTGTGCTAATAGCAAGAGGGTTTTGAAAGAGCAGTTACTAGGACTTGGTGACTGGACCTAATAGCTAAGAGAAAGTGAGAAGGAGCCAAAGGTGTTTTGAGGTTTCTAGCTAGGGTACCTACTAGAACTGGGATTTTATTGATAGAACCTGATAAATTAGGAGGGGCAATGAATTTTGAAAGGACAAATAATTGCATTTTGGAGAGATTAGTTTGAAGTAATGCTTTCCTTCCAGAAAGAAAGCAGGTGTTCCCTGTAAACCATGTTGTTTGCGTAAACATTTTAGGCAAAGTGAGCATTCTTACCAATTGGGGGATGCAACCCTCCCCCTCCTCAAATCCGGGTTCCCAGATGCCAGCCAAGGACCAGCCTCAAAGAAGGCATTTCTAAGAGTAAGCAGTCTGAGGCCTGCAGTATTAACGGTTTCTGAACACTCCACAAAGTAGTTAAAAGATGCTCTTAGAGTATAGTGGTTCTGGGATTTTATCTTCTTGTGGATTCTGTTTGCTTTTGTAGTCAAGAAGTTACTGGGGGGTGTTTGTTATCCTGAAGAAGAAGCCTGCGTTAAAGGAGTAATATGAGGAAGCAATTGTATACTGTATGATTCCAAATACATGACATTCTGAAAAAGGCAAAACTATGTGGAGACAGTAAACAGATCAGCGATTGCCAGGGGTTGGAGGGAGGGAAATGGATAAATACATGGAGCACAGTATTTTTAGGACAACGCAGTAGCATTTGTGTCTATTTTGGGGTGTTGAGTAAGTTCATGCTTTTTTCTACTAAAAGTATGTATGCTAAAAAATGGTTCTTAGATTTGATAAAAGTGCTATATGATAGTATTAACTATTCAAATACTAAACATTGATAATTTTAATTTATTTACTCTAGTAGAAAGTACTAATTCAGATATACTACCTATAGTAAATCTGAATAAACTACATATTTTTTGTAGTACATGTATTATATTTTTCCTAGATACACTTAATTCAGATACACTGGTATATACCATGAGTAGAGGAAGACCATGGTGAAAAAGAAATATTTGACAAGTGGCCTGGAAAGAACATCCAGAATTTAAAGTCAAGGTTGATTCTGGAAAGAGAAAACTTGTCCACAGTTATTTGTTGAACGTCCATTGAATGTTAGCTAGAAAAAAGCCTCACGCAATTTCACTTTTATTTGACCCAGTGGAGAGAAGACTTGCTGCTTGCATTATGTTCTTAAAGTAGTATATTGCTGAGGGTAAAGATTGTGGCCATTAACTTTTTTACCTCTCTCCTATCTAACGAATATTGAGTAAATGAAGAATGTTTTGCACTGACTTCACACGTATCAATTAATTTTTCTACAGGTATCTTCATAGTCATCACTTCTTGGAGTTAGTTACCTTGCTTCTGTCAATTCCGGTAACAAGTGCCCACCCTGGTGTGCTGCAAGCCACAAAAGATGTTTTAAAGTTTCTTGCACAGTCACAAAAGGGTCTTCTTTTTTTTATGTCGGAATATGAAGCAACAAATTTGTTGATCCGAGCTCTGTGTCACCTTTATGATCAAGATGAAGAGGAGGGTCTTCAGTCTGATGGTGTCATTGATGATGCGTTTGCCTTGTGGCTACAGGACTCAACACAGACATTGCAGTGTATTACAGAGCTCTTCAGCCATTTTCAGCGTTGCACAGCCAGTGAAGAAACTGACCATTCAGATCTCTTGGGAACCCTTCACAATCTTTATTTGATTACTTTTAACCCTGTGGGAAGATCAGCTGTTGGTCATGTTTTCAGTCTTGAGAAAAATCTCCAAAGTCTTATTACTCTAATGGAGTACTATTCCAAAGAAGCCTTAGGGTAATTTTCTTTTTACTTGTTAAATTTTTTATTATTCAGGAACACTGTGTCAGTAAAGGGCTAGTTTCTTAAAAGTAGGTGTTGCATTTGAAAGTAAAAACTGTAATTATTTTTTGACATAATACATAATTTGTTAATTAAGGATTGGTATGACAGAAATCTCTAAAATATAAGATGGCTATAAAGCAACGAAATGGATCTTTTTGCAGCTTCTTCCACTTTCCCCTTGGTGTTGACAAGACTGCAACTGTAGTACCCTTGCTAATTTGTGTGTAGAGTAATCCTAAGGCACCAAAATATATACTTGCAGAGTAATGAGGACTATCTTGCTGTCTTGAATTTTCCCTCACCTTTATACTGTGGTGCTCTGGTTTCAGAAGTACTTTGACTAAATGGATGTGGGGGATTTTAGAATGATACTAGTTTTCAAGAGCTGCCCTGGAGGGCAGAGGATTTTAGTGTCTGAGGAGGTAAACATGCTCTTCCTGGCTCATGTCATATAGAGCAGTGACATCCAGGTAGCTGGCCTCACAACAGGGTCTTGCTATGACTCCTTGAGTGATAGGTCTTTTGGCGGGGGTGGGGGTGGGGGGTGGGGGGGGCTATGAAAGGAAACACCATTGGCTTCCATGCCTAGCTCTACCTCAGCAGTTTCACAGTTAGAAGACTGAGTGATGATGGCAGTAGATTGATTGTTCCTACTTATCTGGAGTGGACAAACGTTTTAAAGGAGACCATTGAAGTAGACTTCTGGATCTTTTATTGTTAATATTTCATTGTTCTTCCAATCTTATTTCTTAATAGAATTTCACTTTCTATTGTGATACATGTTCTTTGTTTATATACTTTTAAGTAGTGCTTTCAGGTGAATTGGAGGTGAATGTTAAAATCTGATTTCATGTCTTCAGGAAGTTAGTTATGTTTCATTGTAAAATTCCCTGGTCTCTTTAAAACCAAATAGAAAAAAAAAAAAGTGTTTAAAATTGTTCCTGGAAGAATTGTTTTCATACCAAAAACTTTAAAACCTTATTTTGTTTCAGTGATTCCAAGTCTAAGAAGTCAGTAGCTTATAATTATGCATGCATACTTATTTTGGTGGTGGTTCAGTCTTCCAGTGATGTCCAAATGCTAGAACAGCATGCAGCATCTCTCTTGAAGCTTTGTAAAGCAGATGAAAATAATGCTAAATTACAAGGTATGGTACTTGAAGTTGTTTAAGCATTTATGATATGTGAAGGGAAAAGTCTTTGAATATCTGTAATTAGTACTTTATCAAGTTTTGATAATATACATAGTAATACGCTGTTATTGCCTCAGGGTACCCTATATGAAAGTGTTTTATATGGTGTTCTTAAAAAAATTTTTAGGAAGTTGTTGCAAGTACCTTTTCCTGGAAAATCATGGTAATTGGTGGTTGGTTGAAGTTACTAATCAAAATGGAAGAAGTAGCTTAAAGGTGAATTCAAAAGTTGAGTTTTGTGTATAGTTTGCATATGTGTGTGTTTTTCTATATATATCTCTAAGTATAACACTATTCTAAGTACAACTTAGAAATCTATTTGTCATTAACACATTGTGCTATCTTTAACAGTGAAAGATAGTGAATATGAACATTCTTTTCTTTTTTTAATAATTTTTTTTAAAGTTTATTTATTTATTTTGAGAGACAGAGAACATGAGCAGGGGTGGGGCAGAGAAAGAATCCCAAGCAGGCTCCGCACTGTCAGTGCAGAGCCCAGTGCAGGGTTCAAACCCGCAAACAGCGAGATCATGACCTGAGCCAAAATCAAGAGTCAGATGCTTAACCGACTGAGCCACCCAGGCACCCCGAGCATTATTTTCTAAAATATTTAAATGTATGTTGAGTGAAGTTTATGGCAAAGCTTATATGGGCAGTCCTGAAAAATCAAAGGTATTTAATCACAGTTTTTTATTATTTTGCTTTGATTTTTGGCTTTCTGACCTTACCAAATAGAAAATTTGAAAACATTGAGTAAATGCTATAAATAGCATGTGGCCTTTTTTCTTTTTAATCTTAAATTTTATGTGTGGTACTACCAGTAAAAGTTGGGTAGTAAATTCAGCTTCCCGTCTAGGAAATAGGTTTTTTCCCTGTAGTGTGCCTATATAAAAGGAGGTCACACAACATCTTCAAAGGTATTATTAATGCTTTACTACTTATTCTGGGTGATGGGTACACATATATGTTTTATTATTCCTTATATTTTTCATTGGGACAATATATTCTGTATATATTGAAAGAGTTAATTTAAAAACACATAGGAAAAGTACTCATGTGCATGGTTATAATCCTCATGGAGGAGTGTGTAGAACCAAGGAGAGACATGACTATTTTGTTTCCTTTAGTTTTTCCTACAAAGTGTCTGGAACTGGCATATCACTTTTTACATTAGAATGCTTTTCTTAAAACATTTTTGGTGATAAAGTATAGGTATTATAGCGTAGCTTCTAGGAGAGGGTTTTTTTCTACATTATTCCACTCAGTTTTTTTAAGTATAATTGACACACAATGTTACATTAGTTTTAATTGTACAACATAGCGATTCCACAACTCTATAAGGTTATGCGATGCTCACTGCAAGTGTATCTATCATCTGTTACCATACAGTGCTATTATAATGCCACTGACTATATTTCCTACACTGTATATTTCATCCCTGTGATTTATTCATACCATAACTGGAAGCCTTTACCTCCCACTCCACTTCGCTCATTTTGCTCATCCTTCCACCCCCATCCTCTCTGGCAACCCACCAGTTTCTTCTCTATATTTATGGATCTGTTTTTTCTTTTTTTGTTTGTTCATTTTTTTCTAGAAGAGTTTTAAATTCATTTGTGGTAGATGGTATATTTCACTTATAATTGTTTATAAGCAAAGTGTGTTATTATTTTGGGATGATAGTGATTATTTTTAATTTTATAAAGACAAATAAGGAAATTGATAAAATTTAAAATTCATGTTAAGAGAAAAGACACTCAGCAAATGTCTACCACTCCCCCAACAGGGTTGATCCTGTTGGAAATTAATATATTTTGTGCATGCTTTTTGGGGGGTGTGGGAGGCAGCAGTAGCATTAAGTGAATAAACACTATTTTATTATGTTAGTTTATAAAAAGTCTTTTATAAATCTTTTTAATGTTGTAAGTTGATGGTCCTGTTTAAGCATGTAAACACTTAAGTTTTCAGAAACCAAGTAACTAAGAATGGTCACTTCTTACTTCTAAACCAGTGTAGTAGTCCATTTACATTTCATGTTAAAACTTTTTTAAAAAAATTAGACATGAGCTCATCCCTGTATGAAGTTTAGATTATTGAAATCAGTATGAATCTGACAATGTTCTTTGGAAAAGAATACCTTTACTTCCTTTGTTATAAAGGCTTTTATTTTAAAATATTATACTATAAATGACCTCTTTGTTTTTAAGAACTTGGCAAGTGGCTTGAACCTCTGAAAAACCTTAGATTTGAAATTAACTGCATCCCAAACCTAATTGAATACGTTAAACAGGTAAGTAAAACCTAAAAGTACCTTGATTTTATGGAACTGCATGGTAGTGTATAGTAGTGTTACTTTAAATCATTTATGTAGATAATGCAGTAATTGTTAAGTATACTTGATTGATTTACTAGACTTTATGGGTGCAGATTCATACATATATGTAGATGGGTATGTGACGGTGTGTATATGGGAATACACATGCAGACAACCCTGTGTACTGTACTACTTTCCACTACCAGATTCTTTCATATTTTTTTTCTCAAATTGGAGTAATATCACTGCCATTTTGATGATATTTACAACAGTGTTTTAAAGTTAAGTAATTTAACATATTAATTGTTTAAGTTAAACTTTAGTGAAAAAAGAACTTCCTTCAAAATTTTTAGGCAAAAATTGACAAGAGTCAATTCCAGATAAGCACAATGGGGACTAGTTATAAATTTGTTAATTTGGGATGGTCACATCTATAAATAAAATATTCATGAAAGTTGAAAATCATAAAACTCATAATAGTACATTTGAAAAATTCATATACAATTCAAGTAATTAGTAATTAAAAATTCACTAAGATTGTTGTATTGTCAGTTTTAGAAGTTAGTGTAACATAGGAAGAAGGGCTAAAGGTGGTCATAGATGCATAAAAAGTTTAAGCTAAAAGAATGAACCTTGAATTATCTCCTCTTTCATTTAACAGGTAAACTGTGTATTTTTGTGTATGTGTGTGTGTAAAACATCTTGGTCTTGGAGTTGAAATGTGTTATTAAAATAACATACATGTATTTCTTTCTAATCTGGGTTTCTCTGCTTTAGATTTTTCTTTACTGACTTGTCTCCCTTATCTTCTCCTTTTACTCCATCTTTCCTAAGAGTACTTTAATCTCCTTTGGTGCCATCATATTCTTCTGTGTTCCTCACTCTATGCTTTGTATGACGTCTAGAGCTTCTCATTATATTCAGTCTTTTATTTGGCAGAAATATGATCATTTTTGGTCTGTAAATTTAAGTTGTCACGTATTCGGGGTACTTGTGTGTGGTCAGGAAAATATATAAGGAAACATCCAGTAAACATCAGATACTTGGGTACAAGATTTTAACCAGTAAGAAATTTAGTTCTAGAAATTTAAATTACGTGCTATAATTAAAGGAATTTTGACTTTTCTGTAAATCCTTATTCGTTAATTATACTTAATAATGAATGACTCTTATTCCAAGATATACCAAAAGCAGTTCATCTGAGACTGAAACTTCCCTTGGTGGCTCCATGCTGCCTTATGTAGTTTGTGGAATTATCATGGAAAGGCAGCAAGGAAGAAATCAGAGGAAAAGATGTAAGGTGAAAAATGTATAAGGGAAAGGAATTTTCTAATTTTTAAGTTCCTCCTCTGAGGTTTAGAAGCTGAAAGAGTAACATTTTTAAATGTTATTTTTTCTGAGGATTTTCAAACCATCTGTGCTTCTCTGTAGAAACTACAAAAACAGACATAACTATTGTCAGGAAACATGGCATGGGCAGGTGCTAAGGACATAGGCAACTGTATTTCTTTTTCCTTTAACCATGTCCTAACTGACCATCACAACTAGGTATCTATATTTAAGTGTATGTTATATAGTGCTAAAACTTTCCTTGTTGCTTCCTCAGTTTTAAAAGAGGTTTAGTGCCCACAAGGCTCTGTAAAATCAGTTATTGCTTCATTTTTGGGAGGGAGGGTATTTAGAAAGAGTATATGATAAAGAACTATTTTAAATTCTTAATACAAGGAGTCTCATTCAGTTTTGTATGTTACCTTTGTTTTTAATCAGCACTTTTTAATCTACTTGCACTTTGTAATTATTCATTTTATAAAATAACTTTTATAAACTTCATAAGCATTATTCATGTTTTACATTTAATTAAGATACTTAAAGTGTAAGTACTTACTATGAGATGTATTTTTAACTAATGCCTTCTTGGGAATTTTTTCTCAATTTGTATCAAAGCACCAAGAATTAAACTTTCTGTTCATTTTTATTTTTAAAGAATATCGATAATTTGATGACCCCAGAAGGAGTTGGCCTTACCACTGCCTTGCGTGTTCTCTGTAATGTCGCGTGTCCACCACCTCCTGTTGAAGGTAATATGGCTATTATACATTAAAAACTATTCTTAAGGCCTAGTATAAATGTCATTTATTAAATAAAATATTAAAAAATCTTAACTGATTATTAACATATAAGTAATTAGTTTTTTTTCCCCTTATCCTATATAAAGGTCAACAGAAAGACCTGAAATGGAATCTTGCCGTTATTCAGCTTTTTTCTGCTGAAGGAATGGACACCTTTATTCGGGTTCTACAAAAATTGAACAGTATTCTGACTCAGCCCTGGAGGCTCCATGTCAACATGGGGACTACCCTTCACAGAGTTACTACTATTTCAATGGCTCGCTGCACACTCACTCTTCTTAAAACTATGTTAACGGAACTCCTGAGAGGTGGATCCTTTGAGTTTAAGGACATGCGTGTTCCTTCAGCACTTGTGACTTTACACATGCTCCTGTGCTCTATCCCTCTCTCAGGTCGTTTGGATAGTGATGAACAGAAAATTCAAAATGATATCATTGATATCTTACTGACTTTTACACAAGGAGTTAATGAAAAACTCACAATCTCAGAAGAGACACTGGCCAATAATACTTGGTCTTTAATGTTAAAAGAAGTTCTTTCTTCAATCTTGAAGGTTCCTGAAGGATTTTTTTCTGGACTCATACTACTTTCAGAGCTGCTGCCTCTACCATTGCCCATGCAAACAACTCAGGTATCACTTCCATATAACATGCATCTTATAAATGACTGCAGTAACGCTTTAAAAAAAGCCAGTGATTTTGTTAAAAAAAAAACAAAACAAACCCACAACCCTCATCCCCTTCCCCTAAAAAAGACATAAAATAACCGGATGAGGGTGAGATAAAACTGAAGCAAGTTGGTCATTAAAGAAATATGGGGGGCAACATTTTAATAAATTTTTGTTAATGTGAATTTTATTATGCTGTTATGTATACTTGTACTTTTGTTATTTTTAAATCCTTTTTTTCCCCTTTATCATGTGTTAGAATTTGCCATTAACTAGGTTGGTTCACCAATGGACTCTGTTCTACTGACTGCTAACCTGAGAACAATAAGATTTTCTAGATGAATTGAATTCAAGCAAATGTTTAATTGTATAATAGAAAAATGTTTTAAGCATGTGTTCTTTTCGTAACAGTTCTTCCTGAACAATTTTTGTGACTATAAATAAATATTAAAGAAAATCTACGTACACACACAATATACTTTTTTAACAGGTTATTGAGCCACATGATATATCAGTGGCACTCAACACCCGAAAATTGTGGAGCATGCACCTTCATGTTCAAGCAAAGTTGCTCCAAGAAATAGTTCGCTCTTTCTCTGGCACAACCTGCCAGCCCATTCAACATATGTTACGGCGTATTTGTGTTCAATTGTGTGATCTTGCCTCACCAACTGCACTTCTGATTATGAGAACTGTGTTGGATTTGATTGTAGAAGACTTGCAAAGGTATTAAACATTTTTTCCTCAAGTTATTTTTGACACATACATTTTTTTTCACTTAGAATGTGGAAACCAGGGTTTAGAATGCTCAGATAATATATGTGTGTGTGTGTGTGTGTATATATATATATATATGTATGTATATATATGTGTGTGTGTATATATATATATATGTATATATATATATATGTGTGTGTACACATATACACAGGTATACATACACATTTGTGTATGTATATGAATATATGTAGATTGTTTTTAATTGGAAAACTTTATTTCACATGCAAGATACCTTGAAGGTCTTGATTTTGGGTGTTTAAAAGGTGAACTATAAAGTACTCTGATTTAAAAAAATACATATTGAAATCTGAATTTATAAAATTTTATAATAATTGTAAAATTCCAAAGAAGTCATAATATCCAAGGATTGAAATATTTTATACAAGATTTGTGTAAGATGATATGTGTTGGAAAATAAATATTAGTTAAATAATGCCTTAAAGTTAAGAATTTTGTTTACTAAATGTATTGATTTTATTTCAGCACTTCAGAAGATAAAGAAAAACAGTACACTAGCCAAACCACCAGGTTGCTTGCTCTTCTTGATGCTCTGGCTTCACACAAAGCTTGTAAATTAGCTATTTTGCATCTAATTAATGGAACTATTAAAGGTGATGAAAGATATGCAGAGATATTCCAGGATCTGTTAGCTTTGGTGCGGTCTCCTGGAGACAGTGTTATTCGCCAACAATGTGTTGAATATATCACATCCATTTTGCAGTCTCTCTGTGATCAGGTATTTATAGTTATTTTATAAATTCATTTTTTGTATATGGTTCCAAAGCTTCCCTTGATATAAATCTTGTCTGTGAACACAGAGATCTCATCTGTTTTATTATTCCTACTGTTGTTCGGGGAGATCTTGTTTGACCAGTGAACCAATAATAAAATGGTTTGGTGCTTCATAGCTTTCTTTGGGTTTGTACTTCACAGGTTTCTCTGAAGAGCTCTTTATGAGATTGCATCATTGGATAGTTACTTTATGTGCCACTATATTCGTTGGGGTTGGTTATGTCCAGCATGTTCATTTTCATTCCACTTATACACAGATTCATTCTTGAAATTTATAGCTTTGTGATTGGTTGAATTAATACCATGTGTTTTTTTGTTAGGACAACTTTTGAAGGTATCATAGGCTACTACAGTTTTAGTGTGTTTCCGACTACTCTCCTTACACATGTTGACCAAAAGTAGTAGTATTTCTACCTTTGTGTATTATTGACTTCCAGTTTATAATTCCATGAGTTAATGAAAATTGTTTTAACTTTTAAATCTCATTGTGATTGAGATTTTTTAAGATTTCTATACCTAATGGTACTTAGCTTATCATAATGCTCCTGTCTAATCAGATGTGATTTTTTTCAGGCAGAATGTATATTTTTTAATATTTATTTATTTACTTAGAGAGAGAGACAGTGCACACGTGTGCACAAGCAGGGTGAGGGGCAGAGAGAGAGAGGGAGAGAAAGACTCCCAAGCAAAGCTCTATACTGTTAGTGCAGTCTGACGGGGAGCTTGATCTCACGAACTCTGAGATTGTGACCTGAGCCAAAATCAAGAGTTGGATTCTTAATCAGCTGAGCCACCCAGGTGCCCCCAGGCAGAATATTTTTAATAGGATCCCATGTTGGAAGATTATCTTTATTCAGCTGACAAAAATCCAGTTTGGTTACATTTAACACCTAAGAAGGAGCATTTTTGGTGTGACTTGTTTTCACAAAAAGAGGACCTGGTAGAATATAGTTTTGGACCTGGCAGAGAGGATATTTTAAGTCCTTATACCCTAAAGTGTCCATTTGACTGGTGTTTGTTATATAACCCAGGTCAGGTTTTATGACTAATCTGAATGACACCATAGCACCATAGCTGCCCTGATCACGTAAACCTCATTCTTGGCCTCATCTTACTATATTTGCCTTCTGATTCAAACTTTGTTTTTTGGTTGTAACCCATGTTGAATACTAGTTTACAGTATGTTGAAGTGATTAAAGGCAATGAGACATCCCTAAAAATGTTTCTGTAAAATCTACTTTATTTACTTCTATAAAAAGAGTGGTGAGAGTTTTTAGTTATTGTTGGTTAAACTTGCTTAGTGCTGAAAAACTTGAATTTTAAAAGTATATAAAAACTAGAGGAAAATATTTAGTTGAAAGACAGTGCTTAAAATGTTTATTTGCTCTATCCATTTCTTTTTGTGATGTTTTAAATTCCAATATGTTCATTAAAATTAATTTCACTGGGGGCACCTAGGTGGCTCAGTCAGAGCCTGCTTGGGATTCTCTATCCTTCTATCTCTGCCCCTCTCCCGCACATGCATTCTCTCTCTCTCTCAAACTAAATAAACATTTAAAAATTTATTTCATTGAATGATTTCTTTATAAATTAAAAAGATATTCAAATGAATCAATAACACATGATTTAAAATCTTTTAGTACCAAAAGAATGTAACCACTTGAAGATAGAAACTACACTCAGTGCAGTACAGAAGGAAAAATGTGTAGGAGCACTTGGCTGGCTCATTCAGTAGAGTATGCAAATCTTGATCTTGGGATCATGAGTTCAAGCCCCATGTTGGGCATAGAGCCAGACAAACAATCAAACAAATAAATAAGTGCAAGCTTAAAAAGAGATATTCTTTTAAAGTAAAAATATTGTAAAGTAAAATATTTGTCTTTGTTTCTTTAAGTGTATATCCTTGAATTACCTTTTATAGAAGAGCAAAATGACGCCATTGTTCTTAATGTGTTTGAATTTATATTTGGTGTGGGAAGGTGACAATGTTTTGATGAGATAATTACTAAGTATTAGTTGCTGTGTGTTTCTGAAATAAAAATGTTAATCGATTGTGATAATAATGAAAGAAAAATTTTTCCCTACTCCTCTCCACCCTCACAGGACATTGCGCTTATTTTGCCAAACTCTTCTGAAGGTTCTATTTCTGAACTGGAGCAGCTCTCCAATTCTCTACCAAACAAAGAATTGATGGCCTCAATCTGTGACTGTCTACTGGCTATGCTAGCTAACTCTGAGAGCAGTTATAGCTGTCTACTGACATGTGTCAGAACAATGATGTTTCTTGCAGAGCATGATTATGGATTATTTCATTTAAAAAGGTAATGCTTTATCTAATTTAATATATTCTTGGATTTAACTTTTCACTCTGTCATCCCTCCCCAAATTAGTTAATTCATTGCTGTTGTAGAAGGCTGAAGATATGATTTCTTTCATGTGGAGAAATTTGTATTTATGGAAAGGATTTTTTAGTAGTGAAGTGTGCTAGTAATCCAATCTTCAGCATTAAAATATAAATTGAATAGATAGACAAATTAATGTGGACATCTTACAGTATTTAAGAAGAGAATCTTACTGTTCCAGGGGTATTAATTCACACTGTTTTTGTTTTGTTGATACATTTACCTGTAGTCCTTTAAAAGTGATGGTTGGTGTAGGGTGTGTGACTGGCTGAGTCAGTAGAGCATGCAGCTCTTTTTCTCAGGGTTGTGAGTTCAAGCCCCACATTGGTGTGGAGCCTACTTAAACAACAAACAAACAAACAGAAGTGATGGTGCTGTGATGGTGCTGTGATACTCTGTGCTGATTCTGTGTTTTTTATTCTGTAGAGAAGTGGCTGAGATAAAATTAATTTGAGATGATGTAAACCTCAAGTGTAATTTCTGCTTCAGTCTCTCTGACCATGCCCTCATCTTTTTCTTCTCTAGGAAGGTAGCTGGATGTTATGTAGATTTGCTTGGAAATTTGTAGAAGTTTGTAGGATTATGAGACAGAAAGGAGAAGGAAACATGTTTGTGCTTCTCGTTAATTCTTGTAACATTGGTTGAAAACTTGCGTTCCAAATGCTCTTTGGTGCTGGCTCCTACCTTCTCCACTTCCTTCTCCTGAAAAACCTGTCTCCTCTTTTATATTCTCTTTCAGTTGGTGGCACCTGCTGAAAATCCAAGTTTTCCATTTCCTCCTACCCCGCCTTCTTAGTCTCTCACCATAATCTTTACATTTTACTCTGGAATGCCCCTTTTCCTATTGCCTGGGTATTTACTCTATATCCTTAAAGCTCATCTTCTACTCTCCATCTCCAGGAAAGCCAAAAAACTTTGCTTGATTCCTCCATTCCTAAGCTCTCATAGTATTATGTGTGATATGTTTAATTTTGCTGGATTCCTGTTTCTGGTCTTTTTTCTATTGGTAATCTTTTCCTAAGTTGTCTTAACCTATTCCAGTTTCTCTCTTTAGCTCTAATTTTTCTTCTAAGCTCCAAATAACCCATCCATTTATTTGATGTCTCTGCTTGACTTTCTATTGGACATCTCAAACTGAACAGATTTAAAGGAGAGCTCTTGAAATTCTTGCTCTCAAACATGTTTCTGTCTTGTTCATCCCAGTAAGTGTTATAACGTTAACTGTCCACACAAAACACCAAGATCTTGATTTCTCTCTTTTCCTTACTTCCTACGTGCAACCTATCAGTAAGTCCAGTGGATTATACCTCCAAAATTTATCCCTAATTTGATCACTTTTGTCCACTCTGTAGTTACCACCCTTGTCCAGTTCACTGTCATTTCGTGCATGACTCATTTCAGTAGCCTCCAGTCTACTTCTTGCTTCCACTGTTGTCCCCCTAAAATCTATTTTCTGAGCATTCAGACTGATTTTTTAAACTTAAAACAGGGGCGCCTGGGTGGCTCAGTCGGTTAAGAGTCCGACTTCAGCTCAGGTCACAATCTCACAGTCCGTGAGTTCGAGCCCCACGTCAGGCTCTGGGCTGATGGCTCAGAGCCTGGAGGCTGCTTCCTTCTGTGTCTCCCTCTCTCTCTGCCCCTCCCCCATTCATGCTCTGTCTCTCTCTGTCTCAAAAATAAATGTTAAAAAAAAAAAAAAAAAAACTTAAAACAGATACATTTGTTGTTCTGCTGAAATGTTTCCAGTGGTTTCCTATTATACTGCAGTAAAATCCAAACTCTATAATGTTCTTTAAGGCTGTATACAATCTGGCCTTTGCTCATCTCTTTGACTTAACCTCATAGCTTTTTTATCCTCAGTTTTGCTACCTGTCAAGCTCATTTCTACCTCCAGACTTTTTTGTTTTGTTTTGTTTTCCTAAAATGTTTTTCCTCTAGATCCTTATAAGACTTATTTCTCACTTCACTCATGTATCTGTATAAATATTTTTCCTGTCAAAATACCTGTCTAAAATAGTGTATCCTGGGGTGCCTGACTGGCTTAGTTGGTAGAGCATGTGAGGTTTTTTTTTTTTTTTAATGTTTATTTATTTTTGAGAGGGAAACCAGGCACGAACAGGGGAGGGGCAGAGAGAGAGGGAGACACAGAATCTGTAGCAGGCTCCAGGCTCCGAGCTGTCAGCACAGAGCCCGATGTGGGGCTCAAACTCACGGACCACAAGATCATGACCTGAGCCGAAGTCAGATGCTTGACTGACTGAGCCACCCAGGCACCCCAAACATGTGACTTCTAATCTCAAGGTCATGAGTTCAAGCCCCATGTTGGGCGTGGAGCCTACTTAAAGTAAAACAACAACAACAACAACAAAACACTAAAATAGGTCTATCTTTTGAGTCCCCATTCCTTATCCCCCTTTATATTTTTCACTGTATTTATACTGTTTGACATTGCATTATGTAGATTTATTGTTTATTTGAATATAAGCTACCCTAAGAAAGGGACTGTGTCTTCTTGACTTTAGTCCCCCAGCATTTAGAAACCTGGTACATAGTAGGCTCTATGAAAGAATAAAAATGGACACTGGATTCATTTAGTCCACAAATACTTATTGAATGCCACTTCTGGGCCAGATACTGATCTAGGTACTAAAGATTGAGTAAATAAAATACATAGTATATTACAGAAGAACATTAAATAGAGCAGTTCAAGCTGCTGGTGAGTGCCAGAGTGAGGGTAGGAGTTGTCATTTGAAATACGGGGAGGTGATCAGGGAAGTCCTCACTGAGAAGGTGACCCTTGAACAAAGACCAAGACCCAGTGAAGGGTGAAACATGTTAATATCCTGGGGGAGAACAATCACAAATAGCATGCCTAATGTGTCTGAGAAACAGTCATGAGGTCACGGTGGCTATCTTTGGAGTAAGAGAGCAAGGAGAAAAATGATAGGGCATAGGTCGGAGAAGTAACCTGGGGGGAAGATGGGGGTCAGCAGATCAAGGGCCTTTAGGGTTATTATAAGGGCCATTGTAAGATTTTGAGCAGAGGCAAAGAATGATCTGGTTTTTTATCTGCCTTTTTTTTTCTTATGAGCAGGTCACTATTTATGCTTTTTACATAGTTCTAACAACAACCCTGAAGCACGTCACAAAAAATTTTCTTTTTTGAGGTAATTGTACTTTCAGAAGAATTACAAAAATAATAGTACAGAGTTCAGATATGCCTTTCATCCACCTTTACCCCTATGTTAATGTCTTATGTAACCACTAAATATTTACCAAAACTGAGAAACTAACCTTGGCATAATACTATTAACTAAAATACAAAATTTATTTAGATTTTACAGTTTTTCTGTTAATGTTTTTTTCTGTTTTAAGATCCAAGACAGGATCCTACATTGCTTTTAGTTGTGATGTATCCTTTGTGTCCTGTATCCTTGTTTTTCATGACCATGACATTTTTGGAGAGTACTTGTTAGTTATTTTGTAGAATGTTCCTCAATTTAGCTTTGTCTGATTTTTTCTCATAATTAGATTGAGATTATGCTTTATTGAGAAGATTACACAGAGAGAAATACCTCTTTTAGTGCACCATATTAGGAAATGCTTGATATATTTCTGATGATATCCACTTTGATCACTTGACTGAGGTGCTGTCTGTCAGGATTCTGCACTGTAAACTTAATAATTTTCCATTTTTAATTAAATATTTTGGAGAATATATTTCCAAAATATATTTCCATTGTGCAAATACAGGATCTTATTTCTGTGTAAAACTTTAGTCAGTAGGTTGAGCATCCAGTTGGCTCAGTAGGTTGAGCATCCAGCTTCCACTCAGGTCATGATCTCACAGTTCGTGAGTTCAATCCTTGGGTCGGACTCTACACTGACAGTGCAGAGCTTGCTTGGGATTTTCTGTCTTTCCCTCTCTCTCTGCCCCTCCCTGCTCATACACACACACACACACACACACACACACACACACACACACTCTCTCTCTCTCTCTCTCTCTCTCTCAAAATAAATAAACATTTAAAAGTATTGTTAAAAACAAACAAAAACCCTTTTGTCCACTAATTTTAGTATTCATCAGTGAATCTAGGCATGTGGCAGGTTTTACTGTGGTATCCCAGTGCTGGTTTCCTATTTCTCTTAATCCTTTTTTAATTTTTTTGGTGGTTTATTTTTTATTTTTAAAATTTTTAATGTTTATTATTTTTGAGAGAGAGAGAGACAGAGCTTGAGACGGGGAGGGAGAGAGAGAGAAGGAGACACAGAATCTGAAACAGGCTCCAGGCTCTGAGCTGTCAGCACAGAGCCCGATGCGGGGCTTGAACTCACAAGCCGTGAGATCATGACCTGAGCCGAAGCCAGACACTTAACCGAGTGAGCCACCCAGGTACCCCAATGGTTGTTTATTTTTGAGAGAGCAAAAGAGAATGAGCGGGGAAGGGTCAGAGAGAGAGGGAGACACAGAATCTGAAGCAGACTGCAGGCTGTAAGCTGTCAGCACAGAGCCCAACATGGGTCTTGAACTCAGGAATTGTGAGATCATGATCTGAGCCAAAGTCAGGAAGCTTAACCGACTGAGCCATGCAGGTGCCTCTCTCTTATTCCTTTTTAATTTATTAATTATCCTTCTATAAAGAAGAATTACCACTTTCTCCTCATTTATTTACTTATTCAGGGATATAAGTATGAATTTATGGACATTATTTTTTTTCTCTTTGTATGATAATCTGATACTATTGTTATTCATTTTGTTGCTCAGCTTGTGTCACTGATTTTGTTTCTTCTTATTGGATAGAGCTAGGAAATATATGCCTGTGTCCTAACTCATGCATATATATGTCTACATTTCTTTTTGTATCTATTTATTTGTATGTATGTATTTTTATTTTTATTTATTATTTTTTTTCAAGTTTCATGACATTGCTTTATTATCCATCAGAGTTCATCTCAGGGTCCATACAAATTCAGTCTTTCAGAGCACTATCTCTGGCTTGCGTATGTCAAATGTGGACCAGCCCTTGTGACTGTGGGACAGGTTGAGCCAAAGGGGCCCTGGCCTTTTGGTTTTAGGACTACATGGACATCCAGAGCCCTAGGGCATCAGAAGGGGTCCTGCCGAGAGCTGTTTGTGTGGAGGCTGGGCCAGATGTATTAGTGGGGAGCTGGCCTCTTTGCTGGGCCTAAGGGAAATAAAGTTAAAGATCTCTATTCTACATTGATCACATTCCCATTGGATGGAAATGTTGAACGCACTTTGGTCTTGACTGCAGCGATTCCCTCTGTTACTTTTCTGTTTCTGTGTTTCTGACTCTGTCTTCGTTCACCCTTAGGAGCCATGGAGCTGGCACTTACTCAGCGGGCTCCTAGGGATGGCCATCAGGTTCCCACTGGGTTCTGTGCTCAGTAACAGCCATCAGCATCAGATATCCCAAAGGAGAATAGCCCTTCTATTCCTGAGCTTGGTGCTTGGCTGTTTGTAACAAGGGGAGGCAGACAGGATCCAGCTTGCCTCATTGCTCTGGTTGATTGAAGTGCCTTCCTCCTCCTTCTTTTTTTTCTTTAAAATATAATTTATTGTCAAGTTGGCTAACGTACGGTGTATATAGTATGCTCTTGGTTTTGGGGGTAGATTCCCGTGATTCATCACTTTGTATGTATTTTTTTAAATGAGTCCATACTGACATTTTGACTCTAATATTAGATGTTGATTCTAGCTTTCTCTCTTTCCTTGTAACCTTATTCATGTTTCATGTTGTGCAGTTGTGTGGATTTTGACAAATGTATAGAGTCATGTGTTTATTGCCACAGTTGCATACAGAACAGTTCCATCAGTGTACTACCTTTTTATAGACAACTTCTTTATAGGCTGAGCAGCAGGGGCAGCTGGGTGGCTCAGTTGGTTAAGCATCTGACTCTTGACTTCAGCTCAAGTCATGATCTCACAGTTCGTGAGTTCGAGTCCTGCGTCAGGCTCTATGCTGACAGCTCAGAGCCTGCTTGGGATTCTGTGTCCCTCTCTCTCTGCCCCTTCCCTACTTGCTCTCTGTCTCTTTCTCAAAATAAATAAAAAGATAAACTTAAAAAAAAAAAGTTGAGCAATAAAAATACCAGCTTAAAAGTTTAGATATTCTAATAGGTATGTAGTGGACCCCAGATTTTAATAGATCATGGAAGTATTTGCTTAAGGTTATATGTAGAGACTAGTAATTGGTGTAGTCCAGTTTTAAATCCATTCTTTTTCCATTAATCATATTATCTTTGTATTTAATCTCATTCCTGTGTGTTGTGCCTTGTCCATTCCAGTATTTTATAAAGTTCTCAAGAGCAGGAGTCTTTATCTTTCTCTTTTGTATTGTTTTACCAAAGTCTTCTATGATGGCATCTCAGAATCCATCTGAGTTATATTTTTCAAATGTAAACACTGCATGTTTAGTGTTAATATAATCTTATTTTCATTTTGATTAATTATGAATTGTTACAACTCAAAGGGCACATTTGAATATTAGAATACTTTGTCCTTGAAATTCTCTTTTGATCAACAAAGAGCTGTGTAATTGTATAGAATAATTTTAGCAGGACTTGGATATGGTTGATTGTTATACTTAAATCTACCTATATCAGGAATTGGCAAACTATGGGCCACAGGTCAAATTCAGCTGACCACCAGTGTTTATAAATACAGATCTGTTGGAGCATAGCCAGCATTTATGTGCTGTTTATGTCTGTTTTCCCACTACACAAATGAGTTGAGTAGTGACTGACACTGGTGTTGTGTATAGAGAGAAACAGACTGCGTTTTTATTTAGCCAGCAAAGCATAAAATATGTACCATTAGGTTCTTTACATAAAAAGTTTGCAGGCCCCCAGTCTATACCCTTGATTTTCTTCTGTCAAATTATAGTAATAATAATAATTATTATTAAATAATTTACATAATAATTATTACATAAAGCAGGCTTTCTGGTCAGGCTTCTGAGACGGCTATAACCTCCTTGTATTAGAGAAATCCTCAGGCTATAAAAAGTATAAAAAATAGGGAATTTGGAGTTTCTTTTGCTAAGTTTTATATCTTTATTATTTGGGGGAAATTTTTTCTTTTTTTGTGGGGGGCTTGAAGCTTATTTTTAAAAGAAGGTATCTGTAGATATTGCTTTGTTAAATGGTGTTGTGTACATAGGCACACCAAAACATTTTTTAAATGATGGATTGAATTTTGTTCTGTCTGAACTGGAGATCGTTTATTTCTCATACTAGATTTATATGTTTAAATTTTGAGACATACTCTCTCTTTATTTACAGTTCTTTGAGGAAAAACAGTAATGCTCTGCATAGTTTACTGAAACGAGTGGTCAGCACGTTTAGTAAGGACACAGGTGAACTTGCATCTTCATTTTTGGAATTTATGAGACAAATTCTTAACTCTGACACAATGGTAAGTGTACATAAATGTATATGTATGTATTTGGTATTTTTTAAATTTATAGACTTTTGTCATAAGTTAAAAAAAATCACTTGCATTCAAAAATATCTTGAAATATTTTTGGAAGTTTGAACTTAGAATAATGTTTTTTTTTTTTCCTGTGTCCTTACCCGACTATAAATGCAAGGTTTTGATTTCTAAAAAAGATAGGTGTTTTAGAGTAGAATTTACTGAACTCTTTTTAAATCTATTAAACATCATTAATTTGTGAATACTCTGTAACTTGGCAACTTAGAGAAAAATACTCCTTACAGAGCCTTCATCTTTTATATAATTTTTTACATTGAGTTATCTTGCCAGGGACACTCAGGGCAGTCAAATTTTATTAGTCTCTTAATCAGATATTTACCTTCTGTCATTTAATTGAGCATTTACTCATTGTGTTTTGGATATTGTGCTTTCGGGGTGATTGCAAAGTTTATTACACTAGGGTATTTTGGATCCATCATAGATACTAAGTATCTATTTCTCTAAAATCTTACTGTTAAAATCTAATTAAGAATTTCTCCTGGGGCACCTGGGTAGCTTAGTCTGTTAAGCCTCTGATTCTTGATTTTGGCTCAGGTCATGATCTCATGGTTTGTGAGTTTGAGCCCTGCGTCGGGCTCTGCACTGATCACGTGGAGGCTGCTTGGGATTCTCTGTCTCCATCTCTCTCTGCCCCTCTCCTACTCACGTGCGCTCATTCTCTCTCTCTCTCTCTCAAAATAAATAAACTTAAAAAAAAAAAAAATCTCTCCCATCATATTTTCCAAAATCTAGTATATGTTGTGGACACAATTCCAGAAACCTTTAATAGGTTTGCCTTTAAAAAGTGTTTTTGGTCAGATAAGTTTGGAAAAGTCTCCCCTGATGGAACTTAACTGTGCACATTAGTATAGTAAAAGTTCTGAAAGTTCCTGGATAAATAGAAACTTGCTTTACTATAGTCTAATCTAGCTTTTCCCAAATGGATTGCCTGCAAAATACTTTGTGTGTGTGTGTGTGTGTGTGTGTACGTGTGTGTGTGTGTGTGTACGTGTACATGTGCATATACTGTTAACATCCTGTGGGTCTGTATTCTGTCAACACTGGTTTAAGAAATTCAGCTCAAGGGCACCTGCGTGTGTCAGTGGGTTGAGTATCTGACTTCAGCTCAGGTTATGATCTTATGGTTGGTGAGTTCAAATGCCACATCCAGCTTGCTGCTGTCAGCACAGCTCGCTGCTCCTCCCCTGCTCACGCTTTCTTTCTTTAAAAAAAAAAAAAAAATTCAGCTCATATTTAAGATTTGTGTTTGGGAAGAATTGTGGAGAACCTGTTTAGTTCAGTTTTACCAAAATAAATATAATATGGGATGATTTCATAAGGTAAAATTCAGTAAAATTACTGTTTAGTAAACATGTAATGCGTGTAATTTATATTAAGAATATCTACTCCTCCAGTAAGGGATGCCTCGCTGGCTCAGTCAGGAGAACATGAGACTTGGCTCTTGAGTTCAAGCCTCACATTGGGCATGGAGCCTACTTAAAAATTTTTTTCTGTTTTACTCTAGTAAGCACCTCTTGGCTGCCTGTTGTTTTTGTAGTTTTTTTTTATACTGATTTTACTGGCAGATTTGTGTTTGCTTTGTGTCAGATATACTTTATTAAAGTGATTAAGTTTACCAGATGCTTTGATCATTAAAGATCAGATTTTGATTCTGAAAGGTAAAGAGCATATTTAATGGTAGCACTATAGCTACCGTAAAGAAATTTTAGGAGTTTTTATGTAATGGAAGACTAATTAGTTTTACCAGATCCTAAGTGGTGTGTTGTTAATAAATCAGTTTGACAGATTTTCTTATGCATGTCATCAATTAAACAGTTTCTAATCAAAAACCACTAACCAGTGTTCATTCTTGTTATCCAGAAGCTGCTGGTCCCTGAGGACTGCTAATTAATGCTTTTATTCATCCCTCACCAGTGCATTTCCTTTTCTTACCTCCTTCATTGGGAAGGTCAAGGCCATCCTGTTTGGTTTCTAAATCTTTTCACTCTCCCTTAGATTCTTTCCCTGTTTTTTCTAACCTGTTGTTTCCTTCCTTAATCAGAGGAGAATATCCCTTCCGCCCCTCCCCCATCATTTCATTTCTATCTATGACATATATCTTACACCTTCTAATATCCTATCTGGCACCTTTTCCCTCTCCTGTTTCTCCTTGCCCTTGGCTACTTGATAGAATCTCTGAATATCCAAAATCAAATTCATTATCTTCCCCCATAAACTTGATTTATCTGTCTTACTTTTATATCATGATCTTCCCTGAACTTCACGATAGAAATCATGAAATAGTAGCCAACTTTCCTCCTTTTCTTCATCCTCTTCAGCAGCTGTCATTCGTATCAGTTTTATTTATAATACCTTTCATATTTCATTTTCTTTTGTATTTTACCACTATTACCTTAGATTTCCTTCCTGCTGCTGCTTTTTTCGTAATGTGTTTATTGAAGTATGATCTGCATCTCATAAAATTCACCCCTTTAGTTTTTAGTATATTGTACAATCATCTCTGCTATGTAATTTCAGAATGCTTTCGTAATCCCAAAAAGAAGCTCTGTGCCCATAACAGAAACTCCTCTTTTCCCCTTTTAGCCCATGGCAATCACTAATCTACTTTTCCATCTCTATATCAGTCTCTGCAAAAAGATTGCTGGGATTTTGATAGGAATTGTATTGAAATTTGGGAGTATCACTATCTTAATACCTTTTACTATATGGCTTACTTTTTTTTAAAACAGGAAATATTAACTTTTTTCATTACAGAATATAGCCCTAAATACAATAGTTAACTGTTTTCTTTAGTTCTTTGCTTTATCTCTAGAAAGATAAATTCAGGTTTCATCAGTTCTTTATTTTAGTAGTAGGCATTTTATTAACTTAAGTATCAATCAGTATGTTACATGTCCAGCAAGTGCCAGTGTATTTGCCATTGGATATTTTTGTTAAGAAACCTTGCTGCTAGTATGTTGAATATGTGTGTTTAGCTATTTATTATGTGAGTCTTACTCAAAGAAAATGCATTTCAGCCTTAAGCTGATTAACTCTTTCTTAAAACTAGCCATTTATACTGGTGTAAAACCAAAACACTGAGGGGAAGATTGCAGCAAATGGCTTAAATATCTGTATAAGTGTGGAAGCATCTTTGCAAATTTCTCTGCTCTCAAATTTAACTTGTGTGTGACATTTACAGGGATGTTGTGGAGATGATAGTGGTCTCATGGAAGTAGAGGGAACTCATCCGTCACGGACAATGAGTATTAATGCTGCAGAGTTAAAACAGCTTCTACAAAGCAAAGAAGAAAGTCCAGAAAATTTGTTCCTTGAACTAGAGAAGCTTGTTTTGGTAAAAAAAAACAAAAAACAAAAAACAAAAACAAAAACAAAACAAAACAAAAAACAAAGAAAAACAGAAGCAAAATAAAAACATTTGCTCATTCCTAAGATATATTTTTTTCTCTTTTTGACTAGTGCAAGTTTTTCAGTGACCTTTTTAAATAGTGAACCTTCAGTTGGATACCTGTAATAAAGTTTGAAATAACTCTTTGAATTAATAATTTGGAGTGAAGTCCTCCATACTGTTATGAATCTTAAGGAAGAAGGCATTAGTTTTTGAATTATCTATTTGAATGCAGGATGTCCCCTGCTACCATTCTTTAGAAATAAAATGACAAATGTTTTTGGTATTTGTTTTATTTGAATATGTTTAATGTTCATAAGTTTTTGACAGTTTTCCAAATTTCTTAGTAATCAAAAAATACAACCTTTTCTACTAAAGAGTCAGTAGATTATGGGCATAAATGTTCAAGTTTTACCTGTATCATCTTATTCTGCTTTTGTCTATATCTAGGAACATTCAAAAGATGATGACAATCTGGATTCTTTGTTGGACAATGTAGTTGGACTTAAGCAGATGCTGGAGTCATCTGGTGATCCTTTACCTCTTGGTGACCAGGATATAGAACCAGTACTTTCAGCTCCAGAATCTCTCCAGAATCTGTTTAATAATAGGTAAAACAAGCAATGTTTTGTGGTTGAGTATTGTATATTTAATGACCGAGGTCTAGAGAGGGCCAACAAGCTATTTTTGTTACGGGCTGGATAATAAAAATTCTAGGCTTTGTAGGCCACATTCAGCCTATGTTGCATATTCTTCTGTAGCATTTTGTTTGTTTCATATGTTTTTTTAAAACTCTTAAATAATAGGGGCACCTGGGGTGGCTTAGTCAGTTAAGCATCCGACTCTTGATCTCAGCTCAGGTCTTGATCTCAGTGTTGTGAGTTCAAACCCCATGTTGGGCTCTGTGCTGGATGTGAAGCCTACTTAAAAACAAAATGAAACAAAACTTAAATAATAAATCATTTCTATCTTACAGGCTATACACAAGCAGGCTGGCAGAATGGAGGCTATACTTTACTGATACTTCTAGAGCATAACTATTCAGTGTGATGGAATTACTCTCTAAATTTAGAAAAATTAAATATGGCCAGTTTCTGTACACATTGCTACAGTGTAATAAACTTGGCTTTTAAGTACTAATTTTACTAACAGTTTTGAGGGTGACATTTTAAATTGTACATTGTACAGATTTTGCTTAGAAGATAAGCTAAAATAATTTGATTTTGGAATTCTGCTTTTTACCAAATGTCTTTTCTGTTCTAGGACTGCATATGTGCTAGCTGATGTCATGGATGATCAGTTGAAATCTATGTGGTTCACTCCATTTCAGGCTGAAGAGATTGATACAGATCTGGATTTGGTATAAGTAATTTTATTACTAAATATTTAGAAAAAAGTTATTGTTGATTTTTTTGGTTTTTGTGTGTATTATTAGCACTAAAATAAGATACATGTTGTATGGCTGTTAAAAGCCCATTGAGGGGATGCCTGGCTGGCTCCGTCGTAGAGCATGCAACTCTTCATTGTATAGTAAGTTTGAGCCCCACGGTGGGTAATAGAGATTACTTAAAAATAAAATCTTAAAAACAAACAAAAAAAGGCCCGTTTGAGGACCAGTACTGCATTATTTTCATATCGGCTGCCCACTTAATGGTATCCAAGACATTCAGTATCTTATGCTACTTATTTTGCTTCTTTCTAGTTAGTGATCTGTATATTTGAGAATGAGATGCTTTCTTTTTTTTTTTCTGTTTTTTAGAGAGAGAGTGAGAGCAGGGGAGAGGGCCAGAGGGAGAGAGAGAATCTTAAGCAGGCTCCATTCTTGGTGGGGAGCCCGATGCAGGTCTTGACCCTGGGATCATGACCTGAGCCAAAATCAAGAGTTGGACACTCAACTGTCTGAGCCACCAAGGTGCCCTGAGAATGAGATTCTTTGGGGAAAAATTATGTTTTTGCCTAAGTACTCTGAGGCACTTTGTTTTCTTATATTTGTAGGGTATAGAATAGAGAAAAGTATCCCACAGAATTATAATTCATTTCTGTTTTGGGGTTTAAGGAAAGGAATGGTATTGTGGCAATCTACTTTTAATTTTGGGGCAAATGTGAAGAATCTATTTATTAAAATAACATAGGTACAAAAGGGAATTCTCATTCTTAAACGTAATGCTGAACATGTAAGAGTATAGTTAAACATTTAAAATTAGAAGCATGCTGATTTATGTTTCTCAGAGCCATATTAGGGAGGATGATTTCAGCCACATATTATACTATGTATTATTTTTTTCTTGATCAGAAAAATAAATATATTTGCTTATTCCCTGGTCCAAAAAGTGTTAGTATTTATTATATGCAATAAGACTAAAAGAATTATTTACTTCATGATTAAGGTGTATTTAATATATTTGAGAGCTCCTTTCCCTTCTTTTAAACTATTGCATAAAATCTGGGGTGCCTGGAAGGCTCAGTTGATTAAGTGTCTGACTTTGGCTCAGGTCAGGATCTCACCACCCGTTAGTTTGAGCCCTGTGTCAGGCTCTGTGCTGACAGCTCAGAGCCTGGAGCTGCTTTGGATTTTGTGTTTCCCTTTTTTTCTGCCCTCCCCCACTTGCATTCTGTCTCTTTCTCTCAAAAATAAATAAACATTAAAAAATTTAATATCGCATAAAATCCGATTTAAATTGCATTAGAGAATTAATTTCTCACGGTGCCTGGATGGCTCAGTCAATTGGGTGTCCAACTTTGCTTAGGTCATGATCTCAGTTTATGTGAGTTCGACCCCTACATCAAGCTTGCTGCTGTCGATGTAGGGCCTGCTTCAGACTCCCTGTCCCCCTCTTCTCTGCCCCTCCCCTGTTCTCTCTCTCTCAAAAATAAATGAACATTTTTTAAAAAAAGAATTAATTTCTCTTGGGGTGCCTGGCTGACTTAGTCAGTAGAGCAAGCATGTGACTCTTGATCTTGGCGTTGTCAGTTAAAGCCCCACATTGGGCGTAAAGCTTGCTTAAAAATTACAAAAAGGGGCGCCTGGGTGGCTCATTTGGTTGTGTCTGACTCTTGGTTTCGGCTTGGGTCATGTTCCAGGGTTGTAGGATTGAGCCCCATGTTGGGTTCCACCTTGAACATGGAGCCTGCTTAAGATTTTCTCTCTCCGGCCCCTCTCCCCTGCTAACACGCTCTCTCAAATTAAAAAAAAAAATAATTTCTTCTTTAGTGTAAATTGCCAATGATTCTTTAGAACTGTTCTGTCCAATAGAACTGTATGCAGTAACAGAAATGTTCAGAAATGTGCTCTGTTTAGTATAGTAGCCATTAGCCTTATGTGACTGTTGAACAACGAAATGTTGCTAGTGTGACTGAAGAACTGAATTTTATTTTTTATTTAATTTTAATTAATTTAAATTTAAATAGGCGCAAGAGGTTAAGGGGCTACCTACCATATCTAGCATCATAGATCTAAAATATTTGTTAGAAGGATGTTGGTTTTTTTTATAACTTTTATATTGAATCACAACTGTCTTTATTGTAACCTTACATGGTTTAGAAAATTTGGGGTTTTAGGGGCGCCTGGGTGGCTCAGTCGGTTGAGCGGCTGACTTCGGCTCAGGTCACGATCTCGCGGTCCGTGAGTTCGAGCCCCGCGTCGGGCTCTGTGCTGACAGCTCAGAGCCTGGAGCCTGTTTCGGACTCTGTGTCTCCCTCTTCCTCTGACCCTTCCCTGTTCATGCTCTCTCTCTCTGTCTCAAAAATAAATAAATGTTAAAAAAAATTTAAAAAAAATAAAAAATAAATAAAAATAAAAAAAAAGAAAATTTGGGGTTTTAGGTTTGCTAAATTTAAATAAAACTTAAGTAAACATAATTTTTATTTCTCTGGAAGTAAACTTAGATTGAACCCTCATTAAATGCATAGAACTTTGAGATCTGTGGCACAGAATCCTTTTATAATAGATATGTTGACTATACAGGGCTTACAAAGTATGTTATTTTCAGATTCTTTGGGAAACGTTTTGGAGATGCTACTTTATTAATTTATATAGATAAATTCTGAGTTCCTTGTCAGACAGCAGAGGCCTCCCAAATTTGACAACCCTTCTTTGAGGAAGAATGCCACTCTCTTCCATCCCTCCAAAATGCAGCTGAATTCCTAAGATTTTTAACTACCAATGATGTTGCTTTTTGAAAGGATAAGGGAAAGGGGTGCCTGACTGGCTTAGTCAATGGAGCATACAACTCTTGATCTTGAGATTGTGAATTCAAGCCCCATGTTGGATGTAGAGATTACTTAAAAATAAATTCTTTAAAAAAAAGGTGGGGGGGGGTGCACTTGGGTGGCTCAGCTGGTTAAGTGTCTGACTCTTGGATTCATCTCGGGTCACGATCTCTGGTTTGTGGGATTAAGCCCTGTGTTGGGCTCCCTGCTCACAGTGCAGAGCCTGCTTGGGATTCTTTCTCCTCTCTTTCTCTCGCTCTCTCAAAATTAATTAATTAAAAAAAAAAAAGGATGAGGGAAAGAGGCCGACCTATAATTTATTTATTATGAGAGTCAAAGCTAATTTATAGGAAATAAGAATTTTAATAAATGTTACATTAATAATTATATTTAAGATTATTTTTCATTTTGTTTAATTTTTATGATTGCAGGTAAAGGTTGACCTAATTGAGCTCTCTGAAAAATGCTGTAGTGACTTTGACTTGCACTCAGAATTAGAGCGCTCATTTTTGTCAGAACCATCGTCTCCAGGGAGAACTAAGACTACTAAAGGATTCAAACTTGGGAAGCACAAGCATGAGACCTTTATAACTTCAAGGTAAAACTTTTTATACTGAAGATCTTGACAGTGGTCATGGAAGCTTATTTCTTGCAATGTATTTTAAGATAGACACTAACTATAAGAGAAAAAAGGAAGTTGACATAATACTTGAGTCATGAATATTGTTTGGAATTTTTTTTAAGATAATACTTTGGCCAGGATATCCCTGGTACTTTTGTTATGTTCTTCTACTTTATGAGAGTTTGGAAGGTTGAACAAGAGGTGAACTGGATTATTTTAAATAATTGTTAGTCATATCATAAAATGTGAGTACCATTCTTAGCTAGTTTTGTTGTCCATCCCTGGAGAGGAATAGAGATGTTTGCAGTGTTAACACAATTGAAATAAGAACTAATTGAAATGTAGTTTTCAATATTACAAAGACTGACTTAAATATTCATTGGAAATAGGAAAAAAAAGAATAAGTTTTCATGGAGTGTTTTTATTTTAATAGCGGGAAGTCTGAATACATCGAACCTGCCAAACGAGCTCATGTTGTGCCACCACCAAGAGGAAGGGGCAGGGGAGGATTTGGACAGGGTATACGACCCCATGATATTTTTCGTCAGAGAAAACAGAACACAAGCAGACCACCATCTATGCACGTGGATGACTTTGTTGCAGCTGAAAGTAAAGAAGTGGTCCCTCAAGATGGAATACCCCCACCAAAACGACCACTCAAAGTATCACAGAAGATTTCTTCTCGTGGTGGATTTTCAGGCAATCGAGGAGGACGGGGTGCTTTTCACAGTCAGAATAGGTTTTTCACACCACCTGCTTCAAAAGGTAATTATTTATGTATATTTTCTAGTGGGTTAGAATATTGGAATATTAGCATATTTAATAGAAGTGATTTAGATGTGGGGCACCTGGGTGACTGAGTCAGTTGAGCGTCCGACTTCGGCTCAGGTCATGATCTCGTAGTTTGTGAATTCAAGCCCCGCGTAGGGCTCTGTGCTGACAGCTCAGAGCCTGGAGCCTGCTTCAGATTCTGTGTCTCCCCCTCTCTCTGCCCCTTCCCCGCTCATGCTCTGTCTCTCTCTGTCTCTCAAAAATGAATAAACGTTTAAAAAAGTTAAAAAAAAATCACTTTTTTTTAAAAGAAGTGATTTAGATATAAGTGATTCAGATGAAGTACTTTTCAGTTACTACAATTAAGTGACTTCTCAGACCACTGGTAACTATTTGCTGAGTACTTTATTGGATAGAAAAAAGAAATCTTTTTTTTTTTTTTTTTAATTTTTAAAAAAATTTTAACAATTTAAAAAATTTTTTTAAATGTTTAATTTGAGAGAGAGAGAGCAAGTACAAGTAGGAGAGGGGCAGAGAGAAAGGGAGACACAGAATCTGAAGCAGGCTCCAGGCTCTGAGCTGTCAGCACAGGGCCCAGTGCAGGGCTTGAATTCACGAGCCACGACATCATGACCTGAGCTGAAGTTGGACATTTAACCAGCTGAGCCACCGAGGCACCCCAGAAAAAATCTTTTTTAGATTAATATTTAATTAATTGCATGTTTAGTGATAAGTTTAAAAGAAGTCAGTTGGCTAATTATTTTCCTTTTTTTATTGAAAATTGTGTTTATCCTTTCTGAATAGTACATATACAATCTCACAGTTCTACTTGCCAACAATTTCCTTAGGATTCTTCTACGTAGTTAACCATTGATTCTCTTATCTACTTGCTTCTTGATGTTATATTTAATTTGTTGTGGTTTTTTTTTTTAAGATTTAATTATTTATTTATTTTTAAATTTTATTTTAGAGAGACAGAGAGAGAATGTGTGAGCAGGGGAGAGGGGCGGAGGGGGAGAGAGAAAATCTTAAACAGGTTCCACACTTAGTGGAGGGCCTGACACAGGCTTGATCCCACAAACTTCAGATCATGACCTGAGCTGAAATCAAGAGTTGGATGCTCAACTGACTGAGCCACCCTGGCGCCCCTTAAGATTTTATTTTTAAATCTCTACACCCAACATAGGGTTCGAATCCACAACCCCAAGGTCAAGAGATATATGTTCTATCGACTGAGACAGCCAGACACCCCTATTTAATCTGTTTTAAATTATTTCAAGATTTTGCCTGTGAATGAATTCCATTTGAAATGTTGTACACCTGTCATACCTGTTTCAGAATGCTACCCTCCTTATGGGCTCTAGGGAGACCACTGCACAGCAGAGCTTTTTTTTAAAAAAAAATTTTTTTTTAACGTTTATTTATTTTTGAGATAGAGAGAGACAGAGCATGAATGGGGGAGGGTCAGAGAGAGGGAGACACAGAATCCGAAACAGGCTCCAGGCTCTGAGCTGTCAGCACAGAGCCCGACACGGGGCTCGAACCCACGGACCGCGAGATCATGACCTGAGCCGAAGTCAGCCGCCCAACCGACTGAGCCACCCAGGCGCCCCTGCACAGCAGAGCTTTAAGTTACAAATCTTGTTTCTTTTATTTTAAGTTACTGTTGTGGAAAAAATTGTTTTAAAGATTTTATTTTTATGTAATCCCTACACCCAATGTGGGACTCAGACTCACAACCCCAAGATCAAGAGTTGCATACTCCACCTACTGAGCCAGCCAGGCGCCCCTACTATTGTGGAATGTAACAGAAAACCACAAAACTTGTTTTATTGATTGTCAAAGGTGGCTACTTTAACTTACTGCATGATATTTTTTGCTTCTGTGATTTATTAAACATTATTCCTTGTTTAAAAAAAGTTTCAAGATTTCAGAAATTAGGTATACTTGTAGAAATTATACTTCGCTAGTGGATTGTTGACATGTTTTCATGCTGCTGAGTTAAAGAGGTTGGTAGTGAAAGTGAATAGCAGTTTATATTAATAGCAAATACATAGCTGTGTTGGGACTATTATGTAAAACACTCTCATATCAACCCTTTGAGGTAGATTCTGTTAGTACACCCACTTTACAGAAGAGAAAACTATCAGCTGACCAGGATATATAAATGTAAGTGACAGAACCAGTATTTGAATGCTGGCGGTCTGGCTGTAGAGCCTCTGCTTCTAACCACATACGATGCTGCCACACTGTAGTATATAAGCCAGAATTTCACTGTTTCTCTTTCATTACTTTGAAGAATAAGAAAAGCCTGTTGAGTCTTTTTTAATTCAGTTGAAGTTGTGAAAATAGTAGATTTTGATTGTGTTTTCTCTTTTTAGGAAACTACAGTCGTCGGGAGGGGACAAGAGGCTCCAGTTGGAGTGCTCAGAATACTCCTCGAGGAACTTACAATGAAAGTCGTGGAGGCCAGAGCAATTTTAACAGAGGACCTCTTCCACCGTTGCGACCACTTAGTTCTACAGGTATACATCCTTCCAAGTTGATATCGCTGAGGCAGGGAATTGGGTGGGGCGTGGGGGTGAATCCTTTTTAAGTTGTCAGATGTCATATACTGTCATTCTGAGAGAGGATATTTTAGAACATAGACTTATAATTCTAAAGTCAATTTAATTTTATATCTGCAAATGAATGCCCAATGTTCATATTCTGTGGGAATAAAAAAATTCTGGATTCTGAATACACGTATAATCTGAGCAGTTTCACAGTGATGTGCTGATAATGAAAGCCAATCCTTAAGATACTTTTTTGACCAAAGTATTTTAGTAATAGAGATATCTTCATACAGTGGATTCTATTTTTGTTTATAATATTGGTGTTGTGTGAGTAGGCACATAACCTGTTTTTCCTCAAACATTACTGTATCAAGTCCAGAATTCTTCTGGTCAGAGGTAGCTTTTGGTTTCATATTCACTTACTTTTTTATAACAGCTTTATTTGCGATATAATTCTCACATATCATACAATTTACCTATTTAAGGTAGACAGTTCAGCAGTCTTCATCACATTTACAGAAAGAACCTGCACATGGATTTTAAAGGGGCAAAGAGTAATTCCTCTCTTAGTTTGAGCTCAGTTTTATAGGTTACTATTTCTATAGTGGGAATGTAAAGGGTGTTATGACTAAAAACTATATTCTTTTTTTTATAGGCTACCGCCCAAGTCCTCGTGACCGTGCTTCCAGAGGTCGTGGGGGACTTGGACCTTCCTGGGCAAGTGCAAATAGCGGCAGTGGAGGCTCAAGAGGAAAGTTTGTCAGTGGAGGCAGTGGTAGAGGTCGTCATGTACGATCCTTTACACGATAAAAATCCTTTTGGGAACATCCTGAGTGTATACGAACATTTCATGAGGACAATAAAAGTAAAATAAGACATTAAAGGACCAACTTAGACTTAGCAGTTATCTGGAGACATCTGAGAGAATATTTTTATCTGAAGAAAGCAGATTTTGTTTGATACCTAACACAAGATTTCAATAAAAATCCAAACTTTGTATGTACGTTTGTATATATTTTTTCCCTTTCATATATAACTATTTACAAAATTTCTTAGGTAGAAAATGAACAATGAAGTGACTTTGGTTTTAGTGTATTTTTGCCTATGCCACAGATGTCCTCAATACTTTCTCAGCTCATGGTGCCCTTTAGTGTTGCAGTAACTTTTTCACAGCACAGCTAAGCCAAAAGAAGTACCTAATACTTCTATTTATTAACAGGTGGGTCCAAACAGCTTAATAAGAATTTATATCATAACCATGAGTAACTGTGAACACTGCCACCTTCTTAGACTTTGGAACCAGCTTGGACACCATCAGTATCATTTCCTGTTCCACAGTGCTTTTTGCATAGTACTTTTTATCAGAACTGCTGAAAACCTGGTTTTGCAAAGATACACTGTCATGAGAAAATTTAGTGCTAATTAAAGTACCTTGAAGTAGTAGTTTGTGTTGTGTCCAACAGATGTGTTACTCTCAAAAATTTAAAATACCCTGTGACATCTGTGTTAATTTACTAGGATGCCCTGGTGCTGGGAATCTTTTGGCTGTACCAAAAGAAACCTGACACTCTTCTTCATATTAGAAAGAAATATGTACGTACTTTGTGTTTCAACTTTATACCTACTTATGCTATTTTATTATGCAATTTTTTAAAGCCTAAATGAGACATAGCCTAATAATGGTCTTTTGAGAGTCAGAAACATCTAATAAAGTCTGGACTTTACATACAGAAATAAAGTTGATAACTTTGAGAAAATAGCCATATTTTCCCCAAGGGTATCTTGACTCAGCCTATATAACTGGCATAAAATATAGAGTTCTTAAACAACAGGAGTGTATGAGTCTCATGCCATCCCTATATCACTGTTTTGCCAAACTATTTGTGGGAATATAAAGTATGTTTGTTTGGAAAATACTTTAAAGAACTCTGAGCTCTGAGCTCTAAAGACTCTGATTTAAGGAAAAGGTAATGGAAATCTTTTCATAACTATAGTAGCCTCAAAAAATCCAAGGTAACTTAAATCTCTTTCATTCCTGAAACCTAATGAGTTCATTCTCTCTAAAGATGCATTTTTCACATTAGCTAGAATTCAAAGTTTGTCCCTCATGTCTGACATAAGTACACAGAAAAATCGTTGTTTTTTAAGTAACTGCATTTCTTAAATAATAACATATGGCTATATACAAATACATAATTACTTGACTAGTTTTTTAGCTTTAAGTTGAATATAATCTCTGAGAAATAATCAGAGTTGTTTCTGCTGTTTGCCTTAGATGATTCAGGCCAATATTTCAGACCAGCCAAGATAATAAATTAACATAAATGCAAATTAATACCAGACAAATTTAAAACGTCTTGAGTAATTAAGAGTCTTAGATAAACATGTTGACTATCCCTTTCATGCATGCATCACTCAGTTTTTATAGCAATCCAGCAAAGGAGATATACCATAATTTTATAGATAGAGAAAGCTGAAGAGGAGCTTGACTCAAAAGTGAAAGAAACAGGATTTAGAACCAGGTTGGCTAGCTTGTAATTCTATACCTCTTTTTTTCCATCTTGGAGAAGTATGAAGCTACGTTTTAGGTTGAATGATAATAAAGGTAAAAATTAATTTATCATAGGGAAGTGTTAATTCCAAAGGCTTAACACTCTGTTTTAGTCATTTCTAAAGTGAGCCAGATAGATAACTGGGGGATGTTTGCTGTCATATATATTTAGATCTCTATGGAAGGTCACATACCTTCAAAAATAAATCAATTTTATATTATATGTACTTTGGTAAAATGGGTATATGTGTTATTTGCAAAACTACTTTGTTTTACATAAGACATTTCAGGAAAAGTTTTGAATGGTATTTAGAAATTAATGAAAATGGAGAATACCTTTAAGAATAAAACTTATATTCTATTTAACATATAATACAAGGAGTTACTGAGTTAAGTCTTTAATTGAATGATTTGTATTTTTTCATAAGTATAAGAAAAAAGAGGGGCGCCTGGCTGGCTCAGTAGGTAAAGCATACGACTTCTGCTCAGGTCATGATCTCAGGGTTCGTGAGTTCAAGCCCTGCATTGGGCTCTGTGCTGACAGTTCAGCCTGGAGGCTGCTTTGGATTCTGTGTGTCCCTCTCTCTGTCCCTCTCCCACTCACACTCTGTCTCTCAAAAATAAACAAAAAAATTTGTGAAAACTCAAATAAGTTTTTAAAGTAACTTTTTAAAATAGCTAAATAAAAAAAAAAGACATTAGAGTTGTATGTTAGATCATATATAACATCTCTGGAATTATTTTTGCATAAAGACTAGTTCAGATGAAAAACGTGATTTTTATTTTTAAATTCATAGGCCAGATAGATCAATAATTAATGAGCAAGATTTTATAAGGGTCCTATAAATTCATAAGCTAGAGAAAAGGTTGCAAACTCAACTACTAGCAATGGCCTGGAAAGTAACAAATGTGGGAAGAGAATCAGTTGAAGAACAGACAGTGAAAACTGGAGAAGAGTTGTTAGTTGGTATTTTGGCTTCAGTTCCAGAGTGAAAATAGGGATAGTTGAAGCAGGTGGCTCTGGAGAGTGCCTGCAGTGTTAAAGGAGACTAGGCTTCAGCTTCAGCTGATCAGTAACTTGGAAGACTGATAGGTCCAATGCTGATGCATCTTCTGACTTTTTTTATTTTTTATTAAAAAAAAATTTTTTTAATGTTTGTTTTTGAGAGAGTGAGACACAGTGTGAGTGGGGGAGGGGCAGAGAGAGAGGGAGATACAGAATCTGAAGCAGGCTCCAGGCTCCAAGCTGTCAGCACAGAATGGTGAGGTCATGACCCGAGCTGAGGTTGGACATGTAACTGACTGAGCCACCCAGGTGGCCCATTTTCTGATTTTATTAAAAAAATTTTTTTTTATTACTCAGGGGCTTCACTTCCGATTCTTTCAAAGAAGCCAAGGGGCGCCTGGGTGGCTCAAGCAGATAAGTGGTGAACTTGTTTTAGCCTCAGGTCATGATCTCATGGTTTGTGGGACCAAGCCCCTTGTCAGGCTCTGCACTGGCAGTACGGATCCTGCTTGGGATTCTCTCTCCGTCTCCCCCTTCCTTCCGCTTTTTGCTCTCTCTCAAAATACATAAACTTAAAACAGAGAAGTCAAAAATTTGGACCATTGTGTGAACAATTTTTTTTCTTTGTGTGTACGTAAGCATTTTCCAAATGCAGCAGTTAATAACTATATGAGCCAAAAAAACACAAGTGCAGGGCAAAATGTGGCCAGAGGATTCCATCCTGAAGAGTTTGATAACATCTGTTTTAGAAATTGGAACTGGATTATTGCAAAAACTTACCTCATTTGAGACAGTAAAATTTACCAAGTAAATTTGTGGTAGGACATGATGCTATGGAGCTCTTTGGAGCCAAAAAGCTTGGATTTGAGAACAGCTTTATCATCTATTAGCTGTGCAACTTTAATAAACTTTAATCTCTTATCCTAAATCTATCTCCTTTTACCTATCTCACTATGTCTTGAAGATTAAAGAAAGTATATATTTGACTTTTTTCTTTTTTGATGTGTAGAGCAATATTATTTGCTAAATTGTTATTTAACTAAATTATTTCTGAAGTCATAGGAATTAGTGCCTGCTTGAGAAATAATGTGGAAGTTATAGGAATAGAGTTACAGCTCTGTAGATCTACTGAAGCATTTTGATGGGACTTTAGGGAAGTTTTTAGTTTGGGGATACTTTTATAATAGTTCTGTAGTATACATTCTAAGTGAAGATAGTCCAGTTTCTAATAAGTTCCAGGATGCTCAGGAGCATGTGGTAATATTTTTTAAATATAAGGAGGTGGTAGATGATACGAAAATGCAAGGAACAGTGAGTAGTCTACTTTGGCCAGTATTGGATGCTGGGATCAAGGGTAGAAGAAGTGGAGGGAATGTGTACTTGGAGACTAGGGCTAAATTGCGAAAGGTCTCTTATTTGCTGTGCTCAGCAACAAAATAAGAATTTTTGTTAATATGAATGACATTTTTAAACTTGGCACACCTTTATAAGCATCTACTATTGGTGAGTGACTGAAAGATGTTTTCCATAAGTTAATCATAATCAGATTTATGCTTTAGAAAGATATCGGGGCGCCTGGGTGGCTCAGTCAGTTAAGCATCCAACTTCGGCTCAGGTAATGGTCTTGCGGTTTGTGAGTTCGAGCCCCACGTCGGGCTGTGTGCTGACAGTTTGGAGCCTGGAGCTTGCTTTGAATTCTGTGTCTCCCTCTTTCTGCCCCTTCCCCGCTTGTGCTCTGTCTGTCTGCCTCTCAAAAATAAATAAAAACATTTAAAAAGTAGAAAGACAGCTCTAGTGCAGTAAGAATGGATTAGAGAGGGAAGAGCCCAAGCAGAAACAGCAATTAAGCAATTACAGCAAAGATCTAAATCAGTGATTTCTAGAGTGGTCCTCAGACCAGCAGCTTGGCATCACCTGGGAATTTGTTAGGAATGCACATTCCCAGGCACAATCCCAGACCTAAGAAATTGGAACTGGGGCCCAGCAATGTGTGCTTTAACAAGCCCTGCACACAATTCTGCTAAAATTTGATGCACCCTAACACTTTGAGAACCGCTGATATGTTCTCAGTGGTTTTAAAATTTAGGAATCATCTGGGGAGGTCATTAAATACGCAGGTTCCAGGAGGCTCCTGGGTTGGCTCATCGGGTTAACCATCCGGCTCTTCGTTTTGGCTCAGGTCATGCTCTCACAGTTTGTGAGTTCAAGCCCCACATTGGGCTTCTTGCTGACAGTGCAGAGCCTGCTTGAGATTCTCTCTCTCCTCCTCTCCGCTCCTCCCCATCTTGTGCACAGGTGTGCATGCATGCTCGCTCTCTCTCAAAATAAATAAAAAACTTAAAAATAGAGGTTCCAGGGACCTACTAATCTGTTTTTAAAAAGCTTTTCAGGAGATTCTGATAATCAGCCAGGTTTGGATCCAGTGACCCAAATGAAAAGTAATGTCCTAAGCTAAGACAATGGTAATGGAAATGGAGGGATCAAATACAAAAGATGTTTCCCAGATACTGTAATGCCTCTAGAGTTATATTAGGCCACGATGGCATAAAATAGTACAAAGCAGTTACTGCTCTGAAATACCTTTCTAGTGGGAGAAGGGAGGGACAGCTACACAAGTTGCTACACAAGTCCTCAAAAGGTGAAGGTGAAAAGACTACTAGATTGGGCAGTTTGAAAGATTTTATAATTTCTGTGATGGTAGTTTTTTTGGAGTGTGAATTTGGAGAAAGGTAAGCAGAATCCACAATGCTGTTTGTTGAATTATAGAGAAGTGAGAAACTATGGGCAATGAATAGTTTTTCAATCTGGTGGGGAACAGAGGAGAGATTGCTAAAAGCTATGTGTACCAAAGCCACTCCTTCCCTAACATGTTATGTATAAAGTTTGCCTTTATGTTTGTGGTGCTAGACCGCATCTGCAGAATCTAGTTTTGTTTTCTGTGCTTCCATACTTGACTACAGACTGCTTTGGAAATTGCATTTCTTCCTTCCTTCCTTCCTTCCTTCCTTCCTTCCTTCCTTCCTTCCTTCTTTTCTTTTTCTTTCTTTCTTTCTTTCTTTCTTTCTTTCTTTCTTTCTTTCTTTCTTTCTTTCTTTCTTTCTAATTTATTTTGAGAGAGAGACAGAGTGTGCGAGTGGGGAAGGGGCAGAGAAAGAATTCCTAGCTGGCCCTGCACTGTCAGCATGGGGCCTGATGTGGGGCTCAAACCCACAAACCAAAAGTTTATGACCTGAGCCAAAACTAAGAGTTGGTCACTTAACTGACTCAGCCACCCACGCACCCTGGAAATTGCATTTCTGATTGTTGTATTCTAAGTTCTTCTGTCGATGTCTTTCATATCTAAGATGTTCTTAACTATGCTGCATTGTTTCATGCTGCATAAATATCTTGGAGATATACTTTTTTAATGACCCTATTCTGGTTAGTATATCATTATATATTCTTGGGTTTTAAATGGAACATAGTTTTGAGGTATTTGGAAAAAATTATGCTGAGTTCTTGGCTTTCATTTTATTATTTTACTTTTTAAAGTTTATTTATTTTGAGAGAGTGGAGGGGAGGAGCAGAGAAAGAGAGGGAGAGAGAGAATCCCAAGTGGGCTCTGCACTGGCAGTGTGGACTCACGAACCATGAGATCATGACCTGAGCTGAAATCAAGGGTCGGATATTTGACCGACTGAACCACCCAGCTGCCCCAGAAACTTTTACTTCTGATAGGTCTAATGTTAACTGAACCTGGGACACAGTACAATGTCCTTACAGAAAGTAGTGGTGATAAAATTTTAGTACTTACTCAATGAGTAAAGAAGGGAAGGAAATGAACTAAAGTTTATCAAAACATTTGTTTACAAAGATATCTGCATCCACAAAATTGCCTAGATGAAGAATTTTTTTTAAGTTTATTTATTTTTAATGTTTATTTTTTAGAGAGAGAGAGAGCGAGGGAGGGAAGAGCAGAGAGAGAGGGAGACACAGAATGTGAAGTAGGCTCCAGGCTCTGGGCTGCCAGCACAGAGCCCAACATGGGGCTTGAACTCACCAACCATGAGACCATGACCTGAGCTGAAGTCGGATGCTTAACCGACTGAGCCACCCAGGCACCCCTAAATTTATTTATTTTTGAGAGAGAGAGTGAGAGAGTACATGAGCAAAGGAGGGCAGAGAGAGAGAATCCTATGTAGGCTCCAAACTGTCAGCACAGAGTCTGACACAGGGCTCAAACTCACGAACCCGTGAGATCATGACCTGAACTGAAACTCAGAGTCAGATGCTTAAACCTACTGAGCCACCCAGGCACCCTTCAGTGTCGTAACTTTAAATAGCATCTCTACATATTGGTTCCTCTAAATTTCCAACCCAGACCTGTCCTGTGACACCCAGATTTGCATCTCGACATCTCCACCAGTTTTCTAGCAATCACTTTAAATTTGACATACTCAAATTGAGCTCTGAATATTCCCCTGCTGTGATCATTACTCCTTTGCTGTCTTCTTTTTTAAATTTTCAATAAATAGCAACTCCATACTTCAAATTTCTCACACCAAAACGCTTAGAGTCATTCTTCCCTACTGTGTTTCTCTCATACTCTGCTTCGATCTTGACTTCTAGACTCTAATTGTTCCACCTCTGCTGCCAAACCACCATTGTCTCTTTTCTGAGTTATGGTAATAGCTTCCTAATTCATCTCAAAACCCGTCAATGGCCTCCCATTTCAGAATAAAAGCTGGAATTCTTACAATAGTCCACAGGTTTCTACCCCTGTTTTCACCCCTCTTTGGTATTTCTTTGGCCTCATCTACTACTCTCTGAGCTCACTTTGCTCCAGCTACCACCTTCTGACTGTTCCTACCAGCCCTAAATACACTATTGCTTCAGGACCTTTGTTCAAAGAGGCCTTCCCTGGCTACCCTATCTAGAGTTTCAATACCCCCCATCTCTGCTTTACTCTTCTTATGCCTTTTCACTATCTAGCACTCACTTATCTTCTTTATCATTAGGTGCAAGTAGTAGACTTTGTCATTAAAATGCAGAAAATTAAAATCATTTATGTAATAAGTTATGTTAGTATTGAGAAGTAGTTGTAATCGTTCTGACAAAAATGACAGGTATCTTTCTACACTATCTTTTTTTTTCTAGCCCACCATTATCTAATACCATAAAACAATTAAGTGAAGTAAACTAAATATTTCATGATGATAATTTTTATTAGAAAGAATAAAAAGTGAGATTGATTTCTCTTCCATAGACAATTCCTATAAAATATAAATAAGCCTTTTGAAATTTTGAAATTTACTGTTTCAAAGAAAAGTTATTTTATCTGCTGTATTCTAACTAGGACTATATTTCTTTTGGTTTATGCTCATCAGTTATAATTTTGCTGTTTGTCCTTATCTTTATTGTAGAAAATTAATCCTAAGTTTTGCTGTTATGCAATTCATAACATCTTTATTTAAAACACGAATTTTGCTAAAATAAAGTCCAAAGAATTGTAACAATTTAGTATATAAAAAATGATACAGGGGCACTTGGTTAGCTCAGTTGGTAGAGCATGTGACTCTTGATCTCAGGGTCTGAATTCAAGTCCTACATTGGGCTTATAGTTCACTTAAAAATAAAATAAAATACAGGGTGCATGAGTGGCTCTGTCATTTAAGTGTCTGACTTTGGCTCAGGTCATGATTTCATTGTTTGTGAGTTTGAGCCCCACATTGGGCTTTGTGCTGAGAGAGAGAGAGGCCTGCTTGGGATTCTCTCTCTCTCTCTCTCTTTGGCTCTCACTCTCTCTCTCTGCCCCTCCCCACACACTCTGTCTCTCAAAATAAACTTTTATTAAAATTTTTTTTTCAATGTTTATTTTTGAGAGAGAGAGAGAGAGAGAGAGAGAGAGAGAAAGAAAGAGAGAGAGTGTGTGAGCAGGGGGAGGGGCAGAGAGAGAGGAAGACACAGAATCTGAAGCAGGCTCCAGGCTCTGAGCTGTTAGCACAGAGCCCAAGGTGGGGCTTGAACTCACAAACCAGGAGATCATGACCTGAGCTGATGTCAGGTTAATCAACTGAGCTACCCAGGCACCCCTCTCAAAATAAAAGTTTAAAATAAAATACAAAATTTCAAAAAAGAATACTAGTCTACCACAGTTAGGTAAAATTTAATATTCTCTAATTCTTTACCTATATTTTAGAGTTAAGTGTTTTCCAAAATCAGGCTAAACAATAAAAATTATTCTATTCACACATTTCTAAGTTTTTTGTTCAAACTGGAGTATTTTTGTAGATACTACAGACAGTGACATGGTTTGGAGATACTTCTACATTAAAAGGCCTATGACCTATACATGGCTTGTCACTATATTAAAAGGTGTCACACCACTTTTAAAAGGTTAGTTTACCTATTTGGGTTAGGTACTTTAAGGGCCTATATTATTTTAACCACGTTGCTGAAGTCACTTTATTCTTAAAATGCTGCATAATTTAGGAGCTTTATGGTAAAATCGGCATATTTGCATATTATTTTTCTAAGCAGACCATCTAACTGTATGAACATATCCATGTAGGTGGTCTCAGATTTAAGATGGGTCGTCTGTTGAAAATGAAGTCTGTAGCCTCAGCACCTACAGCATGTCTGATTATAGGACATAAGTAACAAATAAACAAATAAATATTTTTCCAACCAAATATTTTTGAATTGAACCAAACTACAAATAAAGGGAAACGCATAGAGACATGCGCAGTTAAGGTCGTCCAATCAGAGTCGGGCTGAACAAGGCGCAGCTGCAGGAAGGTGGTACGCACGCGCGGCTAGCTCGTTCGCGATAGGCTGCGCTGAGGCGGGAGCCTTAAGCTCCTCGGGTGGCGAGGTGTTTTCTGTTTACCCGAGTTTTTCTTCCCTGGATGTGCGGCTTCTATTGGGTCGTCGCCGGTGCGTCCTTGGAGGGGAAGGCTTGTGAGACTGCGGTGGTGTGTGCGCTTGTGTGGGACAAAACAGGAGAGGCGCTGGAGCAGGCCTCCGGGGAGGAGGGAAGGAAGGCGGTGGAGCGGCCGCGGCCGTCTCCTGCGGGCGTGGGGGGGGGGGGGGGGAGAGCGGTCTGAAGTGTAAAGGACGCCCTCGCTCTTGGCTCCGGGGTGGCTGGTGCCAAGGCCGGCGGTAGGGGTGCGTTTGTGATGGGGGGGGGTAGTGTCCCAGGGAGAGTCGACTCTGGGCAGTGGTCCCCCAGCTGTCCACCTGCTTTGCTTCTGTGGGTCTTGGGTTTCTTTCCCCCAGGGCTAGTCTACATTATGTTGCACGGTACAAACCGATTAATTAATAGACGATGTCTGTAGGCACGTTTAGCGGGGCCACAAAGGAGAGGAACGACTTAAGTCACGAAGTGTAGCTGCTGCCTATGGTAGTTGGAAGGCCAAAAGCAGAAACAGCAGGTCTGTTGCTGGTTCTTGGCTGTTTTATTAACGTTGTTGTATCCTAGAGGTTTAATGGTTGCATTCTTCAAAGACTCCATCATCGTTATCTAATCCATAGTATTATCAAAATCCACATCCTCAAGTTTACACCGTTCAATTTAAATCTTATATTCTTTTCAGTAGCTCGTTGTGATGAAAATAAAATGTTACTAGCTGTTAAACTTGTTTTCTAAGGCTTTTTACAGGTTTATTCTCTTATATTTTTAAAGATAGGGTTGTAGGGATGAACTGTTTTTATGTTTGGGGTTAAATCTGTCAGATTCGTAGATGATTTCTGTTTTGGGTGCTTTTTAGGTTGGTACTGCTGAATATGAGACGATCTGCAGCACCGAGTCAGTTGCAGGGGAATTCCTTCAAAAAAGTAAAATTTATACCACCAGGAAGGAGTAATCCAAGTCCAGATGAAGAGATTACAAAGATGAGTCCAGATGTAAAATTACTTCAGGTAAAAATAAAATAAATAAGTAAATAAAATAAAAGAAGCATAATATAGAGAAGCATGTTTTTTTTTTTTTTTAACATGTCATTTAAGGAGTTAACGACACTTATCGCCTGAAGGAGTTTTTACTGTCTCTGACAAAGTCTTCCCCAAACCTTAAAATAATGGTTAAAATCATTTTTTTAAAGGAATGATACGCAGTTGGATCTCTAGAGTAAACTGTTAACAGTAAAAAATAACCTCTGTGAAGGAATTGTAAAAATAAATTATTGTAACCAGTGTTCTTTTTAAAACTACCATATAAGTGAAAACCTTAGGTAAGGTGATTTGAGGAGACTATGTAAGTAATGATTACAGTCACTATTTTGTATGTTTCCTTTTTTCTTTTCCTTTTATTTTTTTAGGTTTATTTATTTATTTTGAGAGGGAGAGAGTGCAAGCACGCAAGTGAGCATGGGGGAGGGGCAGACAGAGGAGGGAGAGAGAGAATGCCAAGCAGGTTCCACACCAACACCCTGCAGTCCAATGTAGGGCTCAACCCTGAGAACCTCTAGATCGTGACTGAACCGAAATCAAGAGTCAGACGATTAACTGACTGAGCTGCCCAGGCGCCTCTCCTTTTTTTTTTTATTGCGATAAAGTATATATAACATAAAATTTGCTATTTTACCTTTTTTGTTTTTTAGAAGATTTATTTTTAGAGTGCGAGGCAGGGAGAGGGGCGGAGTGGGGAGGGGAGAGAGAGGGAGAAAGAAAAAGAGAGTATCTCAAGCGGGCTCCATCCTCGGCGAGGAGCAGGAGGCGGGGCTTGATCCCACAACCCTGGAATTTTGAGTTGAGCTGAAATCAAGAGTTGGTGCTCAACTGACCAAACCACCCAGGCCCCCCCGCCCCTTCCCGTTTTACCATTGTTTGTAAAAGTTTATTTTGAGAGAGCACAAGTGGGGGAGGGGCAGAGAGAGAGAATCCCAAGCAGGCTCCAAACTGTCAGTGCAGAGCCCAAGGGGGGGGGGGGGGGCTCAAACTCAGGAACCATGAGATCATGACCCTAGCCAAAGTCGGCTGCTTAATAGACTGAACCACCCAGGCACCCCCTGTATTACCATTTTTAAGTGTGCCAGATAAATGGCATTAATTATACTCACACTGTTTTGCAGCCATCATCACTGTTTTCACTTGAAAACTTTTTCATTACCCCAAACAGAAATTCTATAACCATTAAACAGTAATTCCTTATTCCCTCCTTTACCTACCCCCTTGTAAGCACTATTTATTGTACTTTCTCTCTTCATAAATTTGACTTCTAGTTACCTTATAGAAGTGGAATAATACGATATTTACCCTTTATTTCTGTCTTATTTCAGTTAGCATGTTTCAAGGTTCATCCGTGTTGTAGCATGTGTCAAAACTTCATAACTTTATAAGGTTGAACAATATTTAGTTGTATGTATATACCACATTTTATTTATCCATTCATTTATTGGTGGATACTTGTGTTTTCACTTTTTGGCTGTTGTGAATAATGCTGCTATGAACATTGGCATACAAGTTTCTATTTGAATCCCTGTGTTCATTTTTCTAGGAGTGGAATTGCTGGGTAATGAGGTAATTCTGTGTTTAATTTTTTGAGAAATTACCAAACTGTTTTCCACAACTGCTGCACCGTTTTACGTTTTCATCAGCACTGTGTGAGGGTTTCCTTTTCTCCACTTCTTCAGCAACACTTGTTATTTTATTTATTTATTTATTTATTTATTTATTTATTTGATTATAGCCATCCTAGTAGGTGATGGTAGTAAGAGTGGTATTTCATTGTGGTCTTGATTTGCATTTCTCTTATGAAAAGTGGTGCTGAGCATCTTTTCATATGTTAATTGGCTCTTTGTAGATCTGATTTGGAGAAATACCTATTCAAGTTCTTTGCCTGTTTTTTTTTTTTTTTTTTTTTTTTTTTTTTTAAGTTTTAATTTATTAGAGCCCACAAGAACAAACGGGGAGGGGCAGAGAGAGATGGGGACAGAGGATCCAAAATGCACTCTACACTGACAGCAGTGAGCCTGATACGGGGCTTGAACTCACTGTGAGATCATGACCTGAGCTTAAGTTGGCTGCTTAACTGACTGAGCCACCCAGGCACCCCCTTTGCCTGGTTTTTAATAGGTTGTTCTAATTTATTTTGTGTCTTTTTGTGGTTAAAAAGGTCTAATATTTTTTAAAGTTTATTTTGAGGTGGGAGGGGCAGAAAGAGAAGCAGAGAGAATCTCAAGCAGGTTCAGGGCAGAGCCCGATGTGGGGCTCAATGAGATCATGACCTGAGCCTAAACCAAGAGTCAGATGCTTAACTGACTGAGCCACCCAGGTGCTCCAAAAACTCTGCTAGTTTTTAACTTGTTTTTTGGTCTGCATGTGTTTGTTTTAGCCTACATTTCTTTCTGGCCACAATGTCAGAAGAAAACATAGGTTTCTGTTTTTTTAATAAGGTTCCTTTCTTTTTTTCTTTCTTTCTTTCTTTTTTTAAAAGCAGCTTTAATTAGATACAATTCACATTCCACACAGTCCCACTACTACAATTCGTGGATCTTTTTTTTGTTGTTTTTTTTTTTTTTTGTTTTTTGTTTTTTGTTTTTGTATTTTTGAGAGAGAGAGAGAGAGAGAGAGAGAGAGACAGAGCATGAGAGGGGGAGGGACAGAGAGGGACACACAGAATCCAAAGCAGGCCTGATGCAGGGCTTGAACTCATGAACCTTGAGATCCTGACCTGAGTTGAAGTTGGCTGCTTAACCAACTGCTTGAGCCACCCAGACGCCCTGTCATTGGTCTTTACCATATTCACAGAGTTGTACGGTGATCACAGAAATCAATTTTAGAACGTTTTCATCACTGGGCGCCTGGGTGACTCAGTTGCATCTGACTCTTGATTTTGGCTCAGGCCATGATCCCAGGGTCATGGGATCAAGCCCCATGTCAGGTTCCATGCTAAATGTGCAGCTTGCTTGGGATTATTTCTTTTTCTCCCTCTCCTGTGCGGGTGCAATCTCTTTCTCTCTTAAAAAAAAAAAAAAAAAAAAAGAAAAAAAAAGAACATTTTCATCACTCCAGAAAGAAAACTTATATATATTAACAGTCATTCTCCATTTTTCCCAAACTCTTTCAGTGCTTGGCAACCACTAATCATTTTTCCGTCTCTGTAGATTTGCCTATTAGGGACATTTCATATAAATGGAATCATACGTTCATCATACTCATTGCTTTTTGTGACTGGCTTTTTCCAGTTAGTGTAATGGTTTTCTTATCCATGTTTTAGTACGTATCAATAATTTATTTCTTTTTATTGCCAAATTTATTAGTTTTCTATTCCTGCTATAAAAAATTACCACAAGTTTAGTGGCTTAAAGAAACACAAATCTATTAAAGTTCTATAGGTCAGAAGTCCAAAACAGGTCTCACTGGGCTAAGATCAAGGTGTTGGCAGGGCTGCATTAATTTCTGGAAGTTTTAGGCGATAATCTATTTCCTTTGCTTTTTCTAGGTTTGATAGGCCACCTGAATTTATTTTTTGCTCCTGGCCCCCTTCTTTAATTTTCAAAGCCAGCAATGATAATTTCTGTTGCCATGTTGTTATGTCTCTGGTTCTCTCAAACTGGAATCATTTGATTAGATTGCGCCACCTGGATAATCCAGGACAGTCTCCATTCCGGGAGAGATTACTTTGAGCACATTTTACATCTGCAGAGTTCTTTTGCCTTGTAACATATTCACAGATTCTGGGGATTAGTATAAATGTCTTTGGGAAGCATTATTCTGCCTACCATACTGTATAATATTAATATTAATACACCACATTTTATTTATCTGTTCATCAGTTGACAGGCATTTGGATCGTTTCCACTTTTCAAATTATGAGTTATTGTAAGTTTTTTAATGTTTATTGTTGAGAGAGAGAGAGACAGGGTGAGTGGGGGAGGGTCAGAGAGAGAGGGAGACACAGAATCCAAAGCAGGCTCTAGGCTCTGAGCTGTCAGCACAGAGCCCAATGAGGGGCTTGAAGCCATGAGCCACAAGATCCTGATCTGAGCCAAAGTCAGACGCTTAACCAACTGAGCCATCCAGGTGCTCCTTAAATTATGAGTTATTAATAATGCTTATGAACATTTGTGTGTAAGTTTTTGTGTAGACATATGTTTTCATTTTTCTTAGTTATATTCCTAGGTTTGGAATTGCTGGATCATATGATAACTCTGTTTAATCTTTCATTAATAAACTGCCAGACTCTTTTTCAAGGTAGCTGCAGTAGTTTCATTTGTACCATCAGTGTATGAGGATTTCAGTTTCTCCACATCCCTGTCAACACTTAAGATCTTTTTGATTGTAGCCATACTAGTGGGTGAAGTAGTATGTCATTTGTGGTTTTGATTTGTGTGTCACTGGTGGCTAAATGTTGTTGAGCATCTTTATATGTGCTTATTGGCCATTTGTGTATTTTATTTGGAGAACTGTCTGTTCAGATCCTTTGACCCTTGTAAAACTGGATTATTTGCTTTTTATTATAGAGTTGTAAGAGTTTTTTTTCTTTAAGATTTTTAATTTTTTAAGTAATCTCTACACCTAATGAGGGGCTTGAACTTACAACCCAAGAACATGAGTCTCACACTTCACTGACAGAGCCAGCCAGGTGCCACTAGAGTGTTTTTAAAAAAAATATATTCTAGCTACAGCTTCTTATCAGATACGTTATTTGCAAACGTTTTCTCATTTTGTTGGTTATTCTTCACTTTTTAGATAGTATCATTTGTAGCACAGAAGTTTTTAATTTTGACTAAGTTAGATTTATCTAATTTTTTTGATGTTAGTCCTTGTGATTTTGGTAGTATATCTAAGAAGGTCATGAATAGTTACTCCTGTATTTTTGTTTTTTAATTTTTAGTTTTTTAATGTTTATTTTTGAGAGAGAGAGAGAGAGAGACAGAGAGAGAGGAAGACACAGAATCCAAAGTAGGCTTCAGGCTCTGAGCAGTCATCATAGAGCCCATCGCAGGGCTTGAACTCGTGAACAGTGAGATCATGACCTGAATCGAAGTCAGACGCTTAACTGACAGAGCCACCCAGCTGCCCCTGTATTTTGTTTTTTAAAGAACTTTTTTTTTGTTGTGCCTGGCTGGGTCAGGTGGTAGAGCATGCGACTCTTGATCTTGAAGTTGTGAGTTTGAGCCCCATGTTGGGTGTATTGATGACTTAAAATTAGAACCTAAAAAAAAAAACTTATTTGTTTTTTATTGAGGTATGATTGACATACAGCATTATATCCAGGTATACAACATAATGATATTTGTATATACTGTGAAATGATCATGATAAGTCTAGTTATCATCTGTCACTGCACATAGTTACAGAATTTTTTTTTCTTGTCTCATATTTTCTTCTAAGAGTTTTGTAGTTTTAGTTCTTACATTTTGGTCTGTGACCCATTTTGAGTTCCTTTTTGTGCATGGTGTGAGATAGGGGTGCAAATTCATTCTTTTGTATGTGGATACCTTGTTGTTCCAGGATGTTAAAAAGACTTTCTTTACCCATTAATCATTTTGACACCCTTGACTTAAGGTTTAATTTTTGATGTAGTTTTTTTTTTGTTTGTTTAAAAAAAATTTTTTTTTAATGTTTGTTTATTTTTGAGAGGGAGAGAGAGAGAGAGAGACAGAGTTCATACAGGGAAGGGGCAGAGAGAGAAAGGGAGACTCAGAATCCAAAGCAGGCTCCAGGCTCTGAGTTGTCAGCACAGAGCCCGATGTGGGGCTGAACCCACAAACTTTGAGATCATGACCTGAGCTGAAGTCAGATGCTTAACCAGCTGAGCCACCCAGGCACCCCCCCTTTTTTTTTTAAATGTTGTTTCTGAGGACTAATTTGAGACCAAAACCACCGATTTACTCTTTGAATTATATCAGGAAACTAAATAGTTATTTTTTAAAACTAGACATTTTCTAAGTAGGCATTTTTGAAATTATACAGCTATTTTAAGCAAGGCAACATGAGAACCTTTGGCAATTAACTTTACCTTAGTCTATTCCATTCCTAACTTTTGTTCTTAGAATATTTATCTTAGATTGAGTTATTCCATACTAAAAAGTGCTGTTTTGGTAACCTCAGGAGTTTTTATTTGGTCTGATAAATACAAAATCTGGAACAAATTGTCAAAATAAATGTGCTTGTGGGTAGTAATTCATTAAATAATAGAGTCTGAATATATAGTGAGATAAGTAAATAAGTAAATGGGGAGAAGAGTAAGCTCTTCCTTAAAGTGGAATGCTAAATCATAATAGAAGTGACAGTGTTAGAAAATAAAATGGATGCCATAAGTTGCTAAGAAGTAGACTTTATTTTTAAAAAAATTTTTTTAATGTTTATTCATTTTTGAGAGAGAGAGACAGACCGAATGTGAGTGGGGGAGGGGCAGAGAGAGGGAGACACAGAATCTGAAGAGGCTCTAGACTCTGAGCTGTCAGCATGGAGCCTGATGCAGGGCTAGAATTCATGAACTGCAAGATCATGACTTGAGCCGAAGTTGGCTGCTTAACCAACTGAGCCACCCAGGCGCCCCTAAGAAGTAGACTTTAAAAATTCTCATCACAAGAAAAATTTTTTGTAACTATGTATGGTGATGGATGTTAACTATGTTTATTGTGGTGATCAATTTGAAATATATTCAAATCTTGAAGCATTCCACTGTACACTTGAAACTAATATGTTATATCTCAGTTAAGCCTCAATTAAAACAAAAGTTTAGCCGTTTCTTAAGCCAGGGCTGAAGAGAAAACTGCCTTCAGTACTCCAATTAAAGGAGCTTATTAGCATACAACAATATATGCTTAAGAATGATTTGTGGGGATAAAGGAAGAATTTTAAGTTGCATGTTTATTACATGGGAACACATTTAAGCACCTACAATATGGCAGGATTTTATTTTTTATAAAATTTTTTTAATATTTATTTTTGAGAGAGAGTGTGCATTCACGGGGGAGGGGCAGAAAGAGAGAGGGACAGAGGATCAGAAGCAGGCTCTGTGCTAACAGCAGAGAGCCTGATGTGGGGCTCAAACTCACAAACCATGAGATCATGACCTGAGCTGAAGTCAGATGCTTAACTGACTGAACTACCCAGGGACCCCAATATGACAGGATTTTAAAGGGAATTAATACATTTAATATTAGTGTACTCTATAACAAAGAGTTTGCACATTAGTTCTTAATCCATGGAACAGAATCAATCTGTGTGATTTTTTTTTTTAAGTTTATTTATTTACTTTGAGAGAGACAGAGCGAGAGAAAAAGAGAGCACCAGCAGGAGATGGGCAGAGAAAGAGAGAGAGGATGCAAAGCCAGCTCTGTGCTGTCTGATGTGGGGCTTGATCCCACGAACCATGAGATCATGACTTGAACTGAAATCAAGAGTCAGATGGTTAACTGACTGAGCCACCCAGCACCCCCAATTTGTGTAATTTCTACAACAATGTAAGGGACTGGACTGGTTAGTATGAACTCTAGAAGGAAGTTTGAGGCATGGAGAACCATTAATACCTCCTAGATATTTGGACATTGGCTAGAATGACTTTTTTTCCTCCTTACCTGCCTTGCTTTCCATAGCAGTTGTTGGCCTTAGCTGTGTTTACTTGTCCATAAAAAAAAAGTTCAATGGATACCCAAACTAGTGCATGAATGTTTGAGGAAATAAGATATTTGAATAGATTCAAGCATCTTCTCACAACATACTTTTTACGATGATTTTTAAAAATATTTATTTATTTTTGAGAGAGAGATAGAGTGCAAGTAGGGGAGGGGCAGAAGAGAGAGGGAGACACATTCTGAACCAGGCTCCAGGCTCTGAGCTGTCAGCACAGAGCCCGATGCAGGGCTTGAACCCACGAACCGTGAGATCATGACCTGAGCCAAAGTCAGATGCTTAACTGACTTTGAAGTCAGAAACTTTAACTGAGCCACCCAGGTGCCCCTAGATGACTTTTTTTTTTTAAGTTTATTTTTGAGAGAGACAAAGACAACGTGGGTTGGAGAGCAGAGAGAGAGAGGGAGAGAGAGAGAATCCCAAGCAGGTTCTGTGCTGTGAGCACAGAGCCCGATGCTGGGCTCAAACTCACGAAACTTTGAGATCATGACCTGAGCTGACGTCCAAGAGCCAAACGCTTAACCGCTGAGCCACCCAGGTGTCCCACAACATGCTTTTAAGACTTACAAAGGTTGGGCACTTGGGTGTCTCACTTGGTTAAGCGTTTGGCTCTTGATTTCGGGTCTTGGTTCGTGGGTTCAAACTGCACATTGGGCTCTGTCCTGGGCACTGGATCTTGCTTGGGATTCTCTCTCCTTCTTTCTCCTTGCCCCTCCCCTGCTTGCTTGTTCTTTTTTTCAAAAATAAATAATAAAAAAGGGAAAAATACTAACTTTTCAGGGAGACCTGGCTAATGACACCTTTATCAAATATATACTTAAGTGATGGGGCAAATCAGTAGTATGTGCCTCTTGGTATGATGAACAGTGGTATTTCTGTCCAAATTGTATAACCTGAAGCTAATCATAAGAAACATCAGACAATCCATATTGGGACATTCTACAAAATGGCCTGTACTCTTCAAAAGTGTCAAAGTCTCAAAAGACAAATAAACGTTGAGGAATTATTCTAGATTAGAGACTACAGAACCATGCTTGCTAAATATAATATATGATCTGATATTGGCCATGGCTCAGGGAAAAAACTATAAAAGACATTATTGGGATAAGTGGCTGAATTTGAATGTGGACTGTGGGTTAGATAATAATATAGCAATGTTAAATCTTGATTTTGGTAATTTTACTGTGATTGTGGAAGAGAATGTCTTTGTTCTTTGGAAACACATCTGGAAATATTTAGAAGTAAAGGAGCACAGTGTCTCCAGCTCTATCTCAAATATAAACACACATATACACATAAAGAGAGGGAAGAAGGGAAAACAAATGGAGCAAAATGTAAATAAATGGTGAATCTGGGTAAATGCTATCAGGGATTTCCTTGTATTTTTGTAATGTTTCTTTAAGTTTGAAAGTATGTAAAAATAAATTTATGGCCTCTGTTCATTGTTTTGACTTTGGAATCTTATAGGTTTTTTGATTGCCTCTGAAACTTATTTTGATAAATATTTATAAAGATATGGCAACTATGTCTGTTATTGTGAGTTATATTTAAAAAAATTCAAACATATACTCTGGTAGGCAGAAAAATGGACCTCCCAAAACATCCATATTTTAATTCTTGGAACCTGTGAATATGTTACCTTACATAGCTAAAGGAACTTGGACTAGGTGATTAATGTTAAAGAAGACCCTGAGGTGGGGAGGTTATCCTGGATTATCTGGGTCCGCTCAGTTTAATGACAAAGGTTCTTAAAAGTAGAAGAGGGAGACAGAAGAGAGTGTTAAGGAAATGTGGTTATGTAAGCAGGGTCAGAGAGATACAGAGTAGCTGGCTTTGAAGAAGGAGGAAGGGGACCACAATCCAGGGAATGTGGATGACTTAGAAGTTCACAAAGACGTGGCATGAAAACAGACACTCAGATCAGTGGAACAGAATAGAGAACCCAGAAATGGACCCACAAACGTATGGCCAACTAATTTTTGACAAAGCAGGAAAGAATATCCAATGGAATAAAGACCGTCTCTTCAGGAAATGGTACTGGGAAAACTGGACAGCGACATGCAGAAAAATGAACCTGGACCACTTTCTTACACCATTCACAAAGATAAACTCAAAATGGATGAAAGACCTAAATGTAAGATAGGAAGCCATCAAAATCCTAGAGGAGAAAACAGGCAAAAACCTCTTTGACCTCGGCAGCAGCAACTTCTTACTTGACATGCCTCCAGAGGCAAGGAAGACCAAAGCAAAAAATGAACTATTGGGACCTCATCAAGATAAAAAGCTTCTGCACAATGAAGGAAGTAATCACCAAAACTAAAAGGCAACCAACGGAATAGGAGAAGATATCTGCAAATGAAGTATCAGATAAAGATCAGATAAAGGGTTAGTATCCAAAATCTATAAAGAACTTATAAAACTCAACACCCAAAAAACAAATAATCTAGTGAAGAAACGGGCAAAAGACATGAGTAGACACTTCTCCAAAGAAGGCATCCAGATGGCCAACTGACACATGAAAAACTGCTCAACATCACTCATCATCAGGGAAATAAATACAAATCAAAACCACAATGAGATATCACCTCACACCTGTCAGAATGGCTAACATTAACAACTCAGGCAACAACAGATGTTGGCGAGGATGCAGAGAAAGAGGAACCCTTTTGCACTGCTGGTGGGAATGCAAACTGGTGCGGCCACTCTGGAAAACAGTACGGAGGTTCCTCAAAAAATTAAAAATAGAATTGCCCTATGACCCAGCAACTGCACTACTAGGTATTTATCCAAGGGATACAGGTATGCTGTTTCGAAGGGACGCATGCACCCCAATGTTTATAGCAGCACTATCAACAACATCCAAAGTATGGAAAGAGCCCAAATGCCCAATGATGGATGAATGGATAAAAAGATGTGGTATATATATACAATGGAGTATTACTAGTCAATCAAAAATGAAATCTTGCCATTTGCCACTATGTGGATGGAACAAGAGGCTATTATGCTAAGTGAAATTAGTTGGAGAAAGACAAATATCATATGACTTCACTCATATGAGGACTTAAAGATACAAAACAGATGAACATAAGGGAAGGGAAGCAAAAGTAACATATATAAACAGAGAGAGGGGGACAAAACATAAGAGACTCTTAAATATGGAGAACAATCAGAGGGTTGCTAGAGGGGTTGTGGGAGGGGGGATGGGCTAAATGGATAAGGGACATTAAGTAATCTTCTGAAATCATTGTTGCACTATATGCAAACTAACTTGGATGTAAATTAAAAAATAAATTTAAAAAAAAGTTTGCAAAGACAAGGAAATGTATTCTAGAACTTCAAGAAAGGGGTGCATCCTTGCTGATCACCTTGATGTTAGTCTGGTGAGATTCAAGTCAGAGTTCTAACATACAGAATTGCAAAATGATAGATTTGCATTGTTTTTAAGCCACTAAATTTGTGTTCATTTGTTATAGCAGCAATAGAAAACTAATACATGTACAGAAATAGAGAAAAAATATATATAACCTTTATGCACCCATTATTTAGCTTCAATGATCATCAGTTCATGGCCAGTCTTGTTTCATTTTTACCTCTTCAGTTCCCTCCCTAGTTCCTCTTTACTCATTAATTTTGTAAAGTTTTTATTTTTAAATATTTTATTTTTAAGTAATCTCTACACTCAATATGCTGCTTGAATTTACAACCCTGAGATTAAGAGTTGCCTGCCAGGTGCCCCTTAAGTTTTTATTTTAATCACCCAATGCTTGTCATGACACGTGCACCCCTTAATCCCTATTACCTATTTCACCCATCCTCACCACCCCCACCTCTGCTCTGATAACCATAAGTTTGTTCTCTATAGTTAAGAGTCTGTTTCTTGGTTTGTCTCTTGTTCTTTTTTAATTCCCCTTTGCGCGTTTCTTATTATCATCATTAGCATTCTTAATTTACATCCAAGTTAGTTAACATGTAGTGTAATAATGGTTTCAGGAATAGAATTTAGTGATTCATCGCTTAACGTATAACGCCCAGTGCTCATCCCAACAAGTGCCCTCCTTAATGCCCCTTGCCCATTTAGCCCATCCCACCACCCAAACCCCTCCAACAGCCCTCAGTTTGTTCTCATGGTTTGTCTCCCTCCCTGTTTTTGTATTATTTTTGTTTCCCTTCCTTTATGTTAATCTGTTTTGTATCTTAAATTCCACACGAGTGAAGTCATATGATACTTATCTTTCTGTGACTGACTTGTTTCGCTTAGCATAATACACTCTAGTTTCATTTGCAAATGGCAAGATTTCATTCTTTTTGATCGCTGAGTAATATTCCATTGTATATATGTACCACATCTTTAACCATTCATCAGTCAATGGATATTTGGGCTCTTTCTATACTTTGGCTGTCGTAGGTAGTGCTGCTATAAACATTGGGGTGCATGTGTCCCTTTGAAACAGCATACCTGTATCCCTTGGATAAATACCTAGTAGTGCAGTTGCTGGGTCATAGGGTAGTTCTATTTTTAATTTTTTGAGGAACCTCCATACTGTTTTCCAGAGTGGCCGCACCAGTTTGCATTCCCACCAGCAGTGCAAAAGGGTTCCTCTTTCTCTGCATCCTCGCCAACATCTGTTGTTGCCTGAGTTGTTAATGTTAGCCATTCTGACAGGTGTGAGGTGATCTCTCATTGTGATTTTGATTTGTATTTCCCTGATGATGAGTGATGTTGAGCAGTATTTCATGTGTCTGTTAGTGATTTGGATGTCTTCTTTGGAGAAGACCTGTTTTTGCCCATTTCTTCACTGGATTATTTCTGTTTTGGGTGTTGAGTTTCATAAGTTCTTTATAGATTTTGGATACTAATCCTTTATCTGATACTTCATTTGCAGATATCTTCTCCCATTCCATTGGTTACCTTTTAGTTTTGCTGATTATTTCCTTCACTGTGCAGAAGCTTTTTATCTTTTTTTTTTTAATCTTTATTTTTTACTTTTGAGAGAGAGAGAGACAGAGTGCAAGCAGGGGAGGAACAGAGAGAGAGGGAGACACAGAATCGGAAGCAGGCTCCAACCTCTCAGCTGTCAGCACAGAGCCTGACATGGGCTTGAACTCACAAACCGTGAGATCATGATCTGAGCCAAAGTCAGACGCTTATCCAACTAAGCTAGCCAGGTGCCCTGAAGCTTTTTTATCTTGATGTGGTCCCAGTAGTTCATTTTTGCTTTGGTTTCCCTTGCCTCTGGAGGCATGTCAAGTAAGATGTTGCTGCTGTCAAGGTCAAAGAGGTTTTTGCCTGTTTTCTCCTCTAGGATTTTGATGGCTTCCTGTCTTACATTTAGGTCTTTCATCCGTTTCGAGATTATTTTTGTGCATGGTGTAGGAAAATGGTCCAGGTTCATTTTTCTGCATGTCACTGTCCATTTTCCCAGCACCAGTTGCTGAAGAGATGGTCTTTATTCCATTGGATATTCTTTCCTGCTTTGTCAAAAATTAGTTGGCCATATGTTTGTGGGTCCATTTCTGGGTTCTCTATTTTGGGTTCTCCATTGATTTATGTGTCTGTTTGTGTGTTAGTACCATACCGTCTTGATGATTACAGCTTTGTAATACAGTTTGAAGTCTGGGATTGTGATGCCTTCAGCTGTGGTTTCCTTTTTCAGGATAGCTTTGGCTCTTCGTGTCTTTTCAGGTTCCATATGAATTTTAAGGTTGTTTATTCTAGCTCTGTGAAGAATGCTGATGTTATTTTTGATAGGGATTGCATTGACTATGTAGATTGCTTTGGGTAGTGTCGACATTTTAACAATATTTGTTCTTCAATACATGAGCATGGAATGTTTTTCCATTTTTTTGTGTCATCTTCAATTTTTTTCATGAACTTTAGATTTTTTACCTCTTTGTTTAGGTTTATTCCTAGGTATTTTATGGTTTTTGGTGCATCATTTGTTTTGTTTCTTAAGTTCCACATATGAGTGAAATCATGTGGTATTTGTCTTTCTCTGACTTATTTCACTTAGCATTATACTCTTTATCGCCATCCATGTTGTTGCAAATGGCAAGATTTCATTCTTTTTTTTAAGGCTGAATAATATTCCTCTGTGTGTGTGTGTGTGTGTGTGTGTGTGTGTGTGTGTGTGTGTGTGTGTGTTTGTGTGTGTGTATGTGCGTGTACACACCACATTTTCTTTATCCATTCATCATTTGATGGACACTTGGGATGCTTCCATATCTTGGCCATTGTAAATAATGCTGCTGTAAATGTAGGGATGCATAATACTTTGAATTAGTGTTTTTGCATCCTGGGCTGGTTCACCCCCTCCTTAGGCAACCTAGTGGTCCCCCGCTCCCAGGAGGCCACCATATTGATGCCAAACTTAGTGCAGACACCCAGTTGGAATAGCGCGCCACAGCCCAGAATTCCTGGGCTCAAGCAATCCTCCTGTTTCAGCCTGAGTAGCTGAGACTACAGGTGCATGCCACCACACCTGGCTGAATTAGTGTTTTTGTATTCTTTGGGTAAATTCCTAGTAGTGTAATTACTGGATCATAGGATAGTTCTATTTTTAACTTTCTGAGGAACTTCCATACTGTTTTCCACAGTTGCTGCAGCAGTTTGCATTCCACCAATAATACATGAGGGTTCCTGTTTCTCTATATCCTCACCAGCATCTCTTGTTTCCTGTGTTGTCGATTGTGTAGCCATTGTGACAGGTGTGAGGTGATGCCTTATTGTAGTTTTGATTTGCGTTTCCCTGATGATGAGTGATGTTGAGCATCTTTTCATGTGTATGTTGGCTATTTGTATGTCTTTGCAGAAGTTTTTATTCATGTCTTCTGTCCATTTTTGATTGGATTATTTGTTTTGGGTGTATTGTATAAGTTTTTTTAAAATATATTTTAGATACTAACCGTTTATTTGATATAGCATTTGCAAATATCTTCTCGTATTCTGTAGGTTACCCTTTAGTTTTGTTGATTGTTTCCTTTGCTGTGTAAGAAGCTTTTTACTTTGATGTAGTCCCAGTAGTTTATTTTTGCTTTTGTCTCCCTTGCCCTAGGGGACCTATCTAGAAAAAAGTTGCTACAGCCAGTGTCAGAGAAATTACCGTCTGTGCTCTCTCTTCTAGCATTTTTATGGTTTTAGGTCTCACATTTAGGTCTTTAATCCATTTTGAATTTATTTTTGTGTATGGTGTAAGAAGGTGGTCCAGTTTCATTGTTTTGCATGGAGCTGTCCAGTTTTCCCAGCACCATTTGCTGAAGAGACTGCCTTTTTTCCATTGGATATTCTTTCCTGCTTTGTCGAAGATTAATTGACCATATAATTGTGAGTTTGTTTCTGGGTTTTGTATTCTGTTCTATGAACTATGTGTCTATTTTTATGGCAGTACTATATTCTTTTCATTACTACAGTTTTGTAATATAACTTGAGGTCTGGAATTGTGATCCCTCCAGCTCTGATTTTTCAGGGTTGCTTTGTCTATTTGGAGTCCATATAAATTTTAGGATTGTTTGTTCTAGTAATGTGAAAAATGCTGGTGGTAATTTTGTTTTTTTAAAACAAAAATTTTGAGAGAGAGAGAGAGAGGCATGTTTGTGTGTGAGAGGGGCAGAGAGAGAGGGAGAGAGAGACAGTCCTAAGTAGGCCCCACACTGTCAGCACAGAGCCCCATGTGGGGCTTGAATTCATGAACTGTGAGATCATGACCTAAGTGGAAATCAGCCACTTAACTTACTGAGCCATCCAGGCTCCTCTGGTGGTATTTTGATTGAGATTGCCTTAAATGTGTGGATTGCTTTGGGTAGTATAGACATTTGAACAATATTTGTTCTTCTAATCCATGAGCATGGAATGTCTTTCCATTTCTTTGTGTTATCTTCAGTTTCTTTCATCAGTGTTCATAATTTTCAGAGTATAGGTCTTTTACCTCTTACCTTTTACCTTTGGTTAGGTTAGGTTTATTCCTAGGTGTCTTATTATTTTTGGTGCAATCTACTCATTATTTTGATGCAAATCCCAGGAATATCTTTTCATTTGTAAACAGTTCAGTATTTGTCTCTGTAACCAACACAGTGACAGTACCATTATCCCACATAAAAATGGAGAATATTTAAATATTGATTTTAATATTGAGAAATTTGGCAAGAAAAAAACACAGTTGATTCTGAGAATGGCTTGTTATGACATGTTTAAAAACTCTTCTGATACATTGTTTACACTATAATTATAAGCATAATTTTCATTTTATTATGTCTTTAGCTTTTATAACATAATTAAAAGTTTAATAGTTTAGTAGACAGTAAAATTGGATTTTTAATTTATTTTAAAATGCCTATTTCCTTTTAAGATATAGAGAAGTTGGTAGTTCATATTTTAAATTAGGAATTTATTATATAAAAATATGGAAAATTAGATTTAATTTCTGCATAAAATACATATTTCCTTCTTTTAGGTTGCTGCAAATAAGAATACCTTTCTTCAGTTACAAAATAATACCCAAATATGCAGTTTAAATCTGCCTACTGACGGAAGTGCTAGAGAAATTAATCACGGGCATAATTACAATGGAAAACACTGTCTTGAAGTATCTGTAATGGCAACATTAGATCCACCTCATACAGGTAAGACTGCTTTTTATTGATTAGGTTTACACTTGACCAGTTGTAGTACAGTATTATTTAAGTTGACTATTTTCAAAATTGAATGTTGTATTTGAAAAGTGTTGAAATACCCCTAGGTTCTTGGCAATTCGTTTTTTTGTTGCCATAATTTCTTTTTTCAGTCTTTCTTTTTTTTTTTTTTCTTTTTTTTAATTTTTATTTATTTTGAGAGAGAGCATGTGCAGGAGAAGGGCAGAGAGAGAGAGGGAGAGTGAGAATCCTAAGCAGGCTCCACACTGTCAGTGAAAAGCCCGACGTGAGGCTTGAACCCATGAACCATGAGATCACAACCTAAGCCAAATCCAAGAGTCAGATGCTTAACTGAGCTACCCAGGCGCCCTATGTTGTCATAATTTCTTTAATTATTGGATTGATAACCATGTAATTCAAATCTTGTACTTTATAGTAGGTATCTAAGACTGTTAATTGTAAACTTGTTGGTCAAACATGGTCTTTTCCTCAAGTACCAAAATAAATTCTGTTTATTTAAAAAATTTTTTTTAACGTTTATTTATTTTTGAGACAGGGAGAGACAGAGCATGAATAGGGGAGGGTCAGAGAGAGGGAGACACAGAATATGAAGCAGGCTCCAGGCTCTGAGCTGTCAGCACAGAGCCCGACGCGAGGCTAGAACTCACGGACTGCAAGATCATGACCTGAGCCGAAGTCGGCCGCCTAACCGACTGAGCCACCCAGGCGCCCCAATAAATTCTGTTTAAAGGTTTGATTAAAAATTTTTTTAAAAACCATGTTGGGGCACGTGGCTAGCTCAGTAGGTAGAGTATACAACTCTTTATCTCAGGGTCATGAGTTCAAGCCCCATGTTGAGCATGGAGCCTACTTTAAAAAAAAATTAAAAAAAATTTTAAAACCATGTTAACAGTGCTAAGTTGGAGAGGTGAACTTGAAATGAATAAAATTGTTAATTCATAATAGTCCATAGAGTACCTCCAAATCAGATTTGTATTATGAGGGTATGTAATTGAAGGAGAACCAAGGATTTAACAGATGCTCCCTCCCTGCATTGTTGAATTGGGTTAAAATAATGATTATGTTTCTTTTTGTACCTGTCAGAGATTAATATTCTACAAGTAATTAAAAGAATAGAGTTGTTTACTAGTGTTTATTTGACCTTGTGAAAGACAACATTAAGACTACATTTTTCCAAATGACCTTTTATTCATTTTTTGCTTGAATAAACAGATTCAGGGAGAGAGCCCCATCTGCTGGTCTATAGAAGAGTAATTGTCATTCTCAAGATACCAGTGCTAATCAATAAGATTCCTTAAGCACTTAACCCTTTTTGAGCTTTGTGATGATTAGTACATTTTACCTCTGAATGGGTTAGTTTCTTCTTGTGGGAGAAAGGAATCCTGTGTTTTACTAGCTGGCTAGGATCTTCAGTTTCATTTATGTGCTCCTTGTAACTTTTCAAAAGTTGTTACTGGAGTCAAGACAAAGTTGAAAAGGGCTTTTGGAGCTGGATCTAGGGATCTGAAATCCCTAGAGACAGCTCTGGCTATGGCACTTTAGCTGCTGCGCTGTCTCACTGATTTAGTCTCTCCTTCTTTTTTCCTTTTCTCCCTTCCTCTTATTTTCCTTCCATCTTTGTTAAGTGGATATCCTGTTTTCCCAGGTTTTCTTCTCTACTGTCAAGCTGGTGGCAGATAATGATCCATGTATGCCTTTTTCTTTTCTATTACGGTAGCTAATCTTCACCAGAGAGTGATATTTAGACTCTGTAATATGTTCTGTGTTACTGATTTGCTGCTTTATTTTTGTTCTATAGTTTCTCACTCTCTAACCTGCTAAATATTAGGAGGGAGTTAAGAGTTAAGATAAATTGAAGAGGGAGTTAATTTACTCAACCCTTAATCCCTTAATCCCTTCTCTGATTTGGTACATTCACTGGACTGGGGAACCTTTGCCAACCTCCTGACACCCTCCTGCCTCTCATTCAGAGAGAGGCTAATTGGGGAAAAGAGCATTGTGAGAAACATCTTGCTTTCTGTGGTGAATTACTAGAGAAGGATGTTGTGTGAGGAGAAGTATGGAGATGAGAGATCCATGTAGTATACATTCACCTTTTCACATCTTTTTAATCCTACACATAATCCATCTTGAAGTACGGTCCAAATCTGTTTGTCCCAGTTAAAATATGTCGTCATTTTCCCCTATCACTTTTTATTTTGAAAAATTTCCTATATGTAGAGAAGTTGAAAGAATAATTATTATCCTAAATTCTGCATTTGTTAATCTTTTGCTTCTCCCTCCCTTATATGTCCCTTTTTTTTCTGGATCATTTGAAAATAAGTTGCAGATGTCATGCCACATCATCTCTAAATACTTCACTTATATTTCTTAAAATTTCTTAGTAGTAATTCATAATATTTAATATATACTTCATCATTAATATCATTTTTGCATAAGCTGATTTAAGTTTGGTTTCTTTCTCAACTGAAAGTTCCCTGATGAGTATATTTTCACTCCATTGAACTTCACTGAGCGCTTCAGGTCTCTTTATAAACCCTGTTCCTTTGCAGATAATAGTCCCTATGTGAGAAAGAAGATGTAGATCTACCACTAATGACTTCACCTATGGCTCAGGGTATGTGCCTTATTTGGAGATGTGCTAGAAGGGCCCACTCTGTCTTAAAAAAATTATTTCATTCATTCATTCATTCATTCATTCATTCATTCATTTATTATTTTTGTCTACAGCCTCTGCTGTTTGCCTAGTCTTGAGAAAATTAAAGCCTGGAAGAGGGGAAATATATAATGGGTTGAATTGTGTCCCCTAAAAAGATGTCTTTAAGTCGTAACCTATGGTACCCGCGAATGTGACCTTATTTGGAAATAGGGTCTTTGCAGTTGTAATCAACTTAAGATGAGGTCATACTGTGTTAGGCCCTAAATCACAAAGCTGGTATCCTTGTGAGGAGAGAGAGACCCAGAAACACAGAGAGAAAGACCACATGATGACGAAGGCGGAGATTGGAGTAGCTGCAAGCCAAGGAGCACCAAGGATTGTTGGCAACCACCAGAAGCTTTCTAGAAAGTGGCAAGGAAGGATCCTCCCCTAAAATCTTCAGAGAGCAAAAGGCTTTGCTGACACCTTAATTTTGAATATCTGGTCTCCAGATTTTGAGAGAATAAATTCTGTTGCTTAAGCCACCTGGTTTTTGGTACTTTGTTGTGGCAGTCTTCGAAAATTAATATAGGAAGTTCTAGACCTCCTGATATTCAGAACTGTATTTACTTTCTTCAGAAACAGAGAAATTGTTTCATTTTTTCTGATTCCTTCTCATTCTGATGAACTATAAGGTGAGACTTAGTTCTCCCTCAAACTGTTCAACCACACTATCTTGTGTTGTATGTATTTACCTGACCCTGTTTCACCTAAGGCAAGAACTTTCTCTTCAGGTTTTAAAACAAAAATTTTTAAGTTTATTTATTTACTTTGAGAGAGAATGAGCACAAGCGGGGGAGGAGCAAAGGGGAGAGAGAGAATCCCAAGCAGCCTTCACGCCATCAGTGCACAACTTGATGTGGGGCTTGAATTCACAAACCCGTGAGATCATGACCTAAGCCGAGATCAAGAGTCGGATGCCCAACTGACTCTGTTACCCAGGCACCCCTGTTGCACCCCTGTTGTTCAGGTTTTAAATCAAATAGTATGAATTCAAAAATAATTTATGACTGAATGAAAGGATCTTAGAAAACTTGTAATTAAGTCCTTTGGGTAAGTCTTTTGGCTTTGAAATGCTTCAGAGAAGTCCAGTAGTCAAGAAGAAGCTACTGGAACATTATAGTTTTCAGGGTTTGGTGATATTTGAGAGAACAGTTCCAAAAAGTGGAACAAAAGTCATATTGTAGTAGGGAACTAATGAGTGGAAACAGGCAAATGAAGTTAATATAAGTAAATGAAGTATGTAAAAATAAATTTGGTTGTGAAGGGAAGGAATAGTATCCTGAGAGAGAGCAGGGTTCCAGGAGGTGGTAGTTGTTGTTTTTTGTTGTTGTTGTTTTTGAGATTCTATGTTTTAAGTAATATCTACATCCAACATGGGGCTTGAATCCACAACCCCGAGATCCAAAGTTGCACGCTTGGGTCCCCTGGGTGGCTCAGTTGGTTGAGTGTCCGACTCTTGGTTTTGGCTCAGTTCATGATCTCATGTTTTTTTTTAGTTCCAACCCCGTGTTGGGCTCTGCACTGACAGTGTGGAGCCTGCTTGGGCTTGTCTCTCTCCCTCTCTCTCCCCCTCTCTCCCCCTCTCTCTCTCCCTCTCTCTCCCTCTCTCCCCCTCTCTCTCCCTCTCTCCCCCTCTCTCCCCCTCTCTCTCTCCCTCTCTCTCCCTCTCTCTCCCTCTCTCTCCCTCTCTCTCCCTCTCTCTCCCTCTCTCTCCCTCTCTCTCCCTCTCTCTCCCTCTCTCTCCCTCTCTCTCCCTCTCTCTCCCTCTCTCTCCCTCTCTCTCCCTCTCTCTCCCTCTCTCTCTCTCTAACCCTTCCCTGCTCACGCTGTCTCTGTCTCTCTCAGAATAAATAAACTTAAAAAAAAAAGTTGCACTCTCTACTGACTGAGCCAATCTTGTTTAAAAGTAGTATGGTATAGGCTGTCAGGAATGAGGTAGTGAAGAGGGGAAGATTAAGGATATAAAAAGGGAGCGATAAAATCTTTCTCGGTGTAGATATTAGATAAGTATTTTTCAATTGGGTTTGAAGTCCCTGGAGATGGTTGGGTGTATTCTCAGGTGTTTATAAATTCTTAGAGAAGCTTAGAATTTTGTATTTTCTTTTAACTGATGTGAATAAATGCATGTAAACATATGCTGGATCTTTTAGATGGCCACCTTATATAATTATTATAAGTTTTCATGTCTTCAAATGAGAAGAGGGCTGAACAGAATGTGTTAGTGGTCTACTCCTACCAAATGCAGTTTTTATATATTCACTTAAGATGGTCTAACAATTGACCCATTATATATCTTGTTGAAAAGAAAACTTGTTGAAAATAACCTGTGCCAAATCTGTTGGTATTATATTTATGTCATGAATAACGGTTTAATTTCAGTAAGGTATCACTATCATATTAAATTATTGTGATTTTTAATTTTATTGGTTTTATATTTAGTTTATAAATGTTTAATTTTTTATTGTAATAAAATATGCATAACATAGAATTCACCATTTTAACTATTTAAAGTGTACAACTGAGTGGCATTTAGCATATTTACAATGTTTTGCAACAGTCACCACTATCTAATTCCAGTTTCATGATGCTAAAAGAAAACCCAGACCAATTAAGCAATCAGTTCTCCACTCCCCACTTCTACATAGCCCCTGGCAACCACCAGTCTGCTTCCTGTCTCTATGGATTTGCCTGTTTTGGATATTTCATATGAATAGAATTATAAAATGTAGTTCTTCATGACTTAAAACAACAAGTAATGCATCACATGGTAAGGAATTTAGAAGGCGTGAAGAATATAATAAAAAAAACTCCCTTCCCTGATCCGTAGCCATCTAGTTCTCTAGAGGCAAACTAGTTTTCAATTTTAGGGTATCTTTTTGGAGATATTCTATACATTTTGAAAAAAAAATTTTTTTTTAACCTTTATTTATTTTTGAGACAGAGAGAGACAGAGCATGAATGGGGGAGGGTCAGAGAGAGGGAGATACAGAATCTGAAACAGGCTCCAGGCTCTGAGCTGTCAGCACAGAGCCCAACGCGGGGCTCAAACCCACGGACCGCGAGATCATGACCTGAGCCAAAGTCGGCCGCTTAACCGACTGAGCCACCCAGGCGCCCCTACATTTTGAATCATATTTGTGTGTATATATTCTCCCCATACAAATGATTGTTCACCTGCTGCAATGTTCTATACATTGCATTTTTACTGTAACAGTATATCTTAGAAATCTTTTTGTCAGTACATTTAGAACTACCTTATGCTGTTTATTTTATTTTTTATTTATTTTTATTTTTCAAATATAATTTATTGTCAGGTTGGTTAACATACTGTGTATAGTGTGCTCTTGGTTTTGGGGGCAGATTCCCTTGATTCATTGCTTACATACAACAACCAGTGCTCATCCCAACAAGTGTCCTCCTCAATGCCCACCACCCATTTTCCCCTCTCCTACAATTCCTCTACCTTATGCTTTTTTTTTTTTTAATTTTTTTTTTTCAACGTTTTTTATTTATTTTTGGGACAGAGAGAGACAGAGCATGAACGGGGGAGGGGCAGAGAGAGAGGGAGACACAGAATCGGAAACAGGCTCCAGGCTCCGAGCCATCAGCCCAGAGCCTGACGCGGGGCTCGAACTCACGGACCGCGAGATCGTGACCTGGCTGAAGTCGGACGCCTAACCGACTGCGCCACCCAGGCGCCCCTCTACCTTATGCTTTAAAAAAATTTTTTTTTAATGCTTATTTATTTTTGAGAGAGAGAGCCAGTGGGAGAGGGGCAGAGAGAGGGAGATGCAGAATCCAAAGCAAGCTCCAGGCTCTGCGCTGTCAGCACAGAGCATGATGTCGGGCCTGAACCCCCCAAACATGAGATCATGACCTGAGCCACCCAAGCGCCCCTAAAAGTTACCAATATTTCATTGCATGGGTATGCCAAATATACTTAACTAGTGCTTTATTAAAGGATATTTATGTTATTTGAGGTCTTTTGTTGTTACAAGCAAAGCTACAACTAATGTCTATATATTACATACATATGTGAGGATATGTCCATAAATATCCATTTATCCATAGGATAAATACCTTGGAGTAGGGTGCTGGTTTCAAGGTATGTGCATTAGCATTTTGATGGATAATAGTCATTTACCCTCTGCAGAGGTTAGAAGTTTATCCTTCTACCAGCAATGAGTAATGTTTGTATCATTTATTGTGATGCTTAATCTGTATATGAGTATATACTTATACTTTTTGGTATTTGATAATCTAATTGTTAAAAAATATTATTTTGTTGTGCCTTTTAAGTTAAACTTTTTAATGTTATGTCTTGAGAATGTTCCCTACTTTGCTCCTGAGGATAAGATCCCCTTGCTAAACATCCCTCCTTATTAGATAGATCAGGTACAGTTTCTGCTTATCTGTGAATAGCAGCTTTCATTTCCCTCCTGGCTGCAGAATTATTTAAATAAGCCTGTAGGAGCTGGGGGACACCTCACCCTCTTGGTACTGCAAAGCCTGCCTCCCACACCCCTAGTAGTTCACTGTGTTCTGGAGGGCAACCCCTTTGTGACCCTACATGAATATGGCAGTCTTCCTCCCCGACACTGTGAGTATATGTGACTACTGTTTTTTGTACCTGTTCAGTGTCAGGTGTTATGTGTTTGGCCATCCCTATAACCCTAGAACAGGAATCCTTTCCTCACCAACTAGATAAATAGAGGCAGTTAAAACAAGGAGACGTGTTTTTCTAAGGAGCTTTACTCAGTTTCTCTGAGAGTCTTACAACTCTTACTATCCCTCCTCCCAGGGCTAAAAATTACTGGTGTATAAACTTTGTGGGATGTATTTACTAAGCTCTTTTGGAAAGTTTCTTCATTGTCTAGCATATTAAGCATGTTAAGTTTGGTCTAAATTTCCTCAGTTACTTGGATTGGGTGCAAAATGGAAGTATTCCTGTTTGAACAGAGCTTTAAACTGGGAATTTGCTTTATGCTTTTGGAGGACTGATGTAGAATAATTGAAATAATGGTGTTCAGTGTCTAGTTTTGGGGGAATGAATTGTGTGTGTTCATATGTTGGCTCTTCTTTGAAGGCTCATTTAAAAACAAAATGTGAAGTGGTGACTTAAGCAAGATAAAATAGGCAAATGGGATAAGCACAATGGAAAGAAAGATAACACAGTTCTTTAGATACCAGTTGATATGCTTTTAGTTTATGTATTAATAAAAATACTGGCTTATATAATTGAATTTTATTGGCATGTGTAGCTAGAAATTCTAGGCTTCACGGTTGACTGGTCTAGCAGTTTAAAGGATGTCATCATGAGCCCAGTTCTTTCTCTTTTTCTCATCTGTCATCCACAGGATTGGCTTCATTGTTAAACTGGTTCCCCTCATGTTAAGTAATAGATTTCAGCAATCATTGGGGCCATATACTTCTTTTTTTCTCATCTATCTGTTGGCAGGCAGATGTGCCCTACTCATAATCATTAAATAACTTTTCTTAACTTCATGCTGATATTGTGCCACTTTATTGTGACCAGAGGGATTCCTAACTTTAGACCTATATTACCGCTGTAAGGAAGATTTACTGGTTTCTGAGAATCATCAATGTACCAGTCAGATACACATTCTTCATTTCTGTCCTTGGGAGTGAGAGCTATCTCATCCTAATTTCCTGGCTGCTGCACAATGGAGGAGGAATGGAATGGATGTTAGATACCTCCAATATCCATAATGTTAACTATACTGATAAGTGATTAGTTGAAAAAATGGCTAAAGTAAATATGAGTAGTTTAGCAACATTTTTAGTATATAAAATTTAACTGAAGGCTAAGTTTCTGCCAACCAGCTTCTGGGACAGAGGCTCCTTTAGTTCAAAAAATACATTTTTTAAAGATTTTACTAAAATTTTTTTAAGGTTATTTGTTTTGAGTGAGAGAGAATGAGTGGGAGAGGGGGAGAGGGGGAGAGAGAGAGAGAGAGAGAGAGAGAGAGAGAAAATCCCAAGCAGGCTCCATGCTGTCAGTGCAGAGCCTGATGCAGGGCTCGATCCCTTGAATCATGACATCATGAGCTGAACTGAAATGAAGAGTGGGATACTTAACTGACTGAGTAACCCAAGCGCCCCTAAAGATTTTATTTTTAAGAAGTCTCCACACCCAGTGTGGGGTTCGAACTCACAACTCCGATTTTAAGAATCACATGCTCTACCAACTGAGCCAGGTGCCCCTAGTTCAAAATATTTTTTGTCCCAAGAATATGATGTGGCCAGACAGGGAGGTATTCTGTGAAGATGAATGTAAATCTAGATTATATAGAGTAGGTCTGTGATTCATGTAGCATGGTTGTGGTAAAATCTATAATTTGACTCTGTGAGATAATATAAAATATATTTATTGGCCTCTGACCCTGGTTGCTGGCATAGAGCTCCTAAAACTCTTCTAATTTCCTCATTAATGACAATACTAAGAACATTTTCTCATTCTAGTATTTGGTCTTTGACCCTGGTTCCTGACATAGAGTTCCTAAATCCTTTGGAATTTCCTGGGTGATAGTAGTGTCTTTTATTCTAATGAGGTGATTCTTGGTGGGCTCCAAAATGGGGGCTGGTTTTCAGGAAGACCAGTCCATGATTACAGGCTGGGAATTTTCAGCTCCACTTCCATTCTTCACACATGGGAAGAGAGTTAGAAATGGAGTTAAATAATACATCATGCCTGACATGAGGAAGTCTCTATAAATAGTATGAGGTTTGGAGAGATTTTAGGTTGGTGAACATGTGGAGATGCTGGGAGACTGGCTGCCTAGATAGGGCATGGAAGCTCTGCGTCCCTTCCCACGTAACTTGCTCTGTGCATTTCTTCCATCTGGATGTTCATCTGTATCCTTTGCCATATCTTTTTATGATAAGTTGGTAAATAGTAAGTAAACTGTTGTCTTGGGTTCTGTGAGCTGCTCTAGCAAATTACTTGAATCCCTGGGATTATGGGAACCTCACATTTATAGCCTGTTGGTCAGAAGCACAGATGCGATTCGCGTCTGAAGGGAGGCAGTAGGTTTGTGGGACTGATTCCTTAACCTGTGGGATCTGATGCTATCTGCAGGTAGATAGTGTTAAAATTGAGTTAAATTGTAGAACACCCAGGTGGTGTCACAGAATCACTTGGTGGGGAAAACCTCACATCTTACATCAGAAGTGTGAGTGTGGTGGTTGTCTGAGAGAAGGGTGTAACACAGGAAGAGGACTGAGTTTTTCTTCCTCAGACTCCTTCAGTTCTGTAAGGTTTGTTAAGATCCCTGAAATCTAATTTTTGATTGTCTCAGGTGCTTAATATCACAGAATGTCATCACCAAAGCACAGCAATGAAGTATGAGATATAAATGCTATAGCAGAATGACTCTTAGGGTTTGCATTCACCCTCATTTTTACCCTATTTTTGTGGCAGATTTTGTGTTTTTTTTTTGTTTGTTTGTTTCGTCTTCCTTACATGTTATATTATGGTCTTATAAAATATTGAATATAATTTTGTGTGCCTCCTCAGATTCTCTCAATACCACCTGGCTCCTAGACTGCTCTTCTGTCTCTATAGGCTGATCTGTTGCATAACCTGGGCAGCAGGGCCCTATTCCTTAGTGGCTACCTTCCAACCAGACTGACATTTTGGGAGTGTCTGTTCCTCCTGCCATTTCCAATCTTGGATGAAATACCATAGCACAGGGCTTAGTACCCTGCACATTTGTGGAGGCTGGATGACACAATCTGGAAGTAGAGTGAAGTTTACTGTGTGTGGGATCAACTTTGACTAATGGGAAATAGGAGACGGGAGAGAACCTTCCAGATATATTCCTCTTTTTCCTCTGTGGACCACTCTGAGGTATGTTCTTTTTTGTAGACTATTATCAGTAAATGTTCCAAGGAGGGTACCAAGTAAATGCATTTGCCAAGTGACCTACTGTATCTTTTCATAGCTTGTTGTAAAGTGCTAGTCACTGACTTTGCTTTACACAGTTCTTGCCTCAGCTCCCACCTCCTTTTTTTTTTATTAACCTTTGGTGTCCTGGGTAAGAAACTCCCAAATAAAGCCACCAGCACTCTAATCATTGCTTTAGGCTCTGGTTGCCAGAGAATTTGGGCTAAGACAGATTAATAAGGTGTAATTTCTCACCTTTTTTTTTTTTTTTTTTTGACTATCCTAAGATGTAGAAATAATTTCAGTAGTCACAGTGCTTTTATTGCTTAAAGTTCATGGAAAAAAAAATCACCCCTACTCCACAGTTATTTCTTATTGTTAAATTTAATAGCTGTAATTGTCCACATTCTATTTTTAATGACTAAAGAGTTAAAATATATTAACTCATTTTTATTCTTTTTAAAAACATTTTTTTTTTTTAACGTTTATTCATTTTTGAGACAGAGAGAGACAGAGCATGAATGGGGGAAGGTCAGAGAGAGAGGGAGACACAGAATCTGAAACAGGCTCCAGGCTCTGAGCTGTCAGCACAGAGCCTGATGCGGGGCTCGAACTCACGGACCACGAGATCATGACCTGAGCCGAAGTTGGACGCCCAACCGACTGAGCCACCCAGGCGCCCCATAACTCATTTTTATTCTTAACGATAATTTTGGTAATTATTAAACATAAAGAAAAGTTGAAAGAATTGTACCCATGTACTGAGCACCCTTATACCCATTACCTGATTCTACAATTAAAGTTTTACTATATTTGCTTTATTACATACCCATCTATTCATTGGTCTTGTTTAAAAAAAATTTTTTTTTAGGAAGCTTATGCCCAACATGGGACTTGAACTCACAACCCCAAATCAAGGGTCACATACTCTGTTGACTGAGCCAGCCAGGTACCCCAGTCTTTCTTACTTTTATTTATTTACTTTATTATTATTATTATTATTATTATTATTATTATTATTATTTTTAAATATTTATTTTTGAGTGAGAGACAGAGACAGAACGTGACCAGGGGAGGGGCAGAGAGAGAGGGAGACACAGAATACCTAAGAACCCCAGGCTCTGAGCTGTCGGCATAGAGCCGGACATGGGACTCAAACCCACAAACCATGAGATCATGACCTGAGCCAAAGTTGGACACTCAACCTACTGAGCCACCCAGGCAGCCCAGTCTAGCTTACTTTTAAAAATTGATACAAGAAAACTTTTATTGTTGGGAGTATAGTTGATTTCATTAGTTATATTAGTTTCAGGTGTACAGCATAGTGATTTGACAAGCTGTACATTATTCAGTGCTCACCATGATAAAATGTAGTCACCATCTGTCACCATACAACATTATTACAATATTATTCACTATATTCCCAATGCTATATATTTTTATTTCCATGACCTATTTTATAACTTAAAGTTTCTACCTCTTAATCCGCTTCACCTATTTTGCCCATTCCCCTACTCCCCTCCCCTCTGGCAACTACTAGTTTATTCTCAGTTTTCATGAGTCTGTTTCTGTTTTCTTTTGTTTGTTCATTTGTTTTTTAGATGCACATGGAAGTGAAATCATGGTTTTTGTTTTTGTCTGACTTATATTACTTAAGATGATACCCTTTGTGACCATCTATGTTGTTACAAATGGCAAGATCTCATTCTTTTTTTTTTATGGCTGAGTAATATTCTAGTGTGTGTGTGTGTGTGTACCACATATTCTGTATTCATACATCTATCAGTGGGCACTTAGGTTGCTTCTGTATCTTGGCTGTTGTAAATAATGCTGCAATAAACATGGTGCATATGTCTTGTTGAATTAATGTTTTTGTTTTCTTAGGGTAAATTTCTTGTAGTGGAATTACTGTATCATATGGTAATTCTATTTTTAATTTTTTGAGGAACCTCCATACTGTATTCCACATTGGTTGCACCAATTTACATTCCCACAACAGTGCATGAAGGTTTTTTTCTTTATATTCTTGCCAACACTTGTTATGTCTGTCTTTTTGATACCAACCATTCTGACTGGTGTGAGGCGATTTGCATTTCCCTAATGATTAGTGATATTGAGCATCTTTTCATGTGTCTATTGGTCATTTGGATGTCTTCTTTGGAGAAATGTGTATTCAGGTCCTCTGCCCACTTTAAATTGGGTTATTTGTGGGGTTTCTTTTTTGGTGTTAAGTTATATAAATTCTTTATATGTTTTGGATTTTAACCCATTATCAGATGTATCATTTGCAAATATCTACTCCCAAAATGAAAAGGTTGCTTTTTGTTTTGTTCTGTGTTGAGGATTCTTTGCAGTTTTTTTTTTTAATTTTTAATTTTTTTTAATTTTTTTTTTATTTTTGAGAGAGAGAGAGAGGCAGAGGCAGACACAGAATCTGAAGCAGGTTCCAGGCTCCGAGCTGTCAGCACAGAGCCCGGCACACAGCTCAAACTCACAAACTGCGAGATCATGACCTGAGCTGAAGTCGGACGCTTAGCTGACTGAGCCACCCAGGTGCCCCTGCAGTTTTCACTAGTATGCTTTGGAGATACTTGTTTTAATTTTAGAACATATAGAGGTACCTCATTCTTTTAATCGCTGCAGAGTAACAGTGGTATGATTATATCATAGTTTATTTAGGATTTTTGTTAAAAACAATCCTGCAGTGTATATCATTGTGCATGTGGTCTTACGAACTTATGCAAATAGTAGTCAGAATCATAATGTGTTTGCATTACTTTTTTTAATTATTATTTTTGCATTACATTTTAATTTTTTTTTTTAACGTTTATTTATTTTGGGGACAGAGAGAGACAAAGCATGAACAGGGGAGGGGCAGAGAGAGAGGGAGACACAGAATCTGAAACAGGCTCCAGGCTCTGAGCCATCAGCCCAGAGTCCGACACAGGGCTCTGACTCACAGACTGCGAGATCGTGACCTGAGCTGAAGTCGGACGCTTAACCGACTGAGCCACCCAGGCGCCCCATGCATTACATTTTAATATGGTCTGCCAAACTGCCTTCCAAAATGACTCTGCCATCATTAGCGTCTGAGAGAATTTATTTCCCCATCTTTTTTTTTTTAAGTTTTTTTTTTTAACATTTATTCATTTTTTGATAGAGACAGAGAGTGAGTGGGGGAGGGGCAGAGAGAGAGGGAGACAGAATCGGAAGCAGGCTCCAGACTCAACTGACAGCACAGAGCCCAACGCGGGGCTTGAACTTACGGACCGTGAGATCAGGACCTGAGCTGAAGTCTGACGCTTAACCGACTGAGCCACCCAGGAGCCTCCTCCCCATCTTTTTTTAACACATCCTGCTAAATTAAACCTTTTTAACTTTAAAAAAAAAATTTTTTTTTTTTTACATTTATTTATTTTTGAGAGACAGAGCACAAGTGGGGAAGGGCAGAGAGAGAAGGAGACAGAATCCAAAACAGGCTCCCAGCTCCGAGCTGTCAGCACAGAGCCCGACGCGGGGCTCAAACTCACAAACCGTGAGATCATGACCTGAGCCAAAGTCAGACGCTCAATCGACTGAGCCACCCAGGCGCCCCTAACTTTTTTTAACTTTTGCCAGTTGAATCGGTAAAATCTACTGTGATCTTTTCATTTCTATCTCCCTAATTGCTTATGAGGTCAAGTTCTATATGTTGGATGTTCTTTTATTCTTTAAATTTTTTTCTATTCTACATCCGGTATTCTATAGCATTGTTTTTCTTAGTTTGTAAGAGTTACTTACAATTTGATTTTGGTTATATAAGTGATACATGAACATATTTTTATACATTTTCTAATAATACAGTTAAATTAATAGTTCTTTACTATTCTCCATTTCAGTCTCCTCCCAGTAATAGTTACTGTCAATAATTTGATGGCTATCCTTCTAGACCATTGTGTCAATAGAAATATAATACAAATCATGTACATAGATTATAAAATTTTCTAGTAGCCACATTAAGAAAAAGTAAAAAGCAGATGAAATTAATATTTATGATGCATTTTATTTAACCCAAAATTTATATCATCTCAACATGTAATTAATATGTTATTATTTGTACTAAGTTTTAAAAAGTTGGTATATATTTTACATTTACATCTCAGTTTGGATGCTGAATTTTTATTGTGAATTCTTGATCATTATTTAGATTGCATAGTACAATTGAAAAAACAGATTTGTATACCCAAGTTCTAAACATAGTTAAAAGTTGTTTACTATCTGAATAGAGTTTTTAAAAATTTTGTTTATATTCATATCTAGATCTGCAAAACTAATTCCATCTGTTTTAGAAGAATTGATTTGACTGGGAATTAAAAGTATCAGTTTCAGGGCACCTGGGTGGCTCAGTCAGTTGAGCGTCCGACTTCAGCTCAGGTCATGATCTCACAGCTCGTGAATTTGAGCCCCACGTTGGACTCTGTGCTGACAGCTCAGAGCCTGGAGCCTGTTAGGGATTCTATGTCTCTCTCTCTCTCTCTCTCTCTCTCTCTCTCTGCCCCTCCCCTGCTCACGTTCTGTGTCTCTCTCCTTCAAAAATAAATAAACATTAAAAAAAAAACCACATCAGATTCAAAAGTATGTCAAAGTTAAGTAAATTTACTATGTCACATTTTCAATGTTAATATTATTAACATTGATTTCACACGGTCATTGTGTAAATTAAAAGGCAGCTCTAAATTTATGAATATCAACAAAATATTTTTTATTTTTGGAGAGAGAGCCTGAGCGGGGGAGAGGAGCAGAGGGAGAGAGAGAGAGGTAGAATCTTAAGCAGGCTCCAGGCTCAGTGCAGAGCCCAACACAGGGCTTGAACTCATGATTGTGAGATTAAGACCTAAACTGAGATCCAGTCGGATGATTAACTGAGCTACCCTGGCGCCCCAACAAAGTACTTTTCAAAAATTTTATAGCTTTTGCATGCAATTTGCATATCACTCTGAATTGCAATTAAAGTTTTCCATTGATTCATGTTGGAAAAATGTGTATGTCACTTACTGATTTGTATCATTATGAAAATTTTCACTTAAAAAAAATTTTTTTTAACGTTTATTTATTTTTGAGACAGAGACAGAGCATGAATGGGGGAGGGTCAGAGAGAGAGAGGGAGACACAGAATCCAAAACAGGCTCTGGGCTCTGAGCTGTCAGCACAGAGCCTGACGCTGGGCTCGAACTCACGGACCGCGAGATCATGACCTGAGCCGAAGTCGGCTGCCCAACCGACTGAGCCACCCGGGCACCCCGAAAATTTTCACTTTAAACATAATTCTCTTACCTATCTAACCAGGTCACAGATACTTTTTTGTCAGAGCTTCAAATTTAGCTCATTCATATATAACTGTGATATTGGTAAGAAAATGTAAAGTATCATTTTTTCGTTTTTGATTATTGAATGTTTGGCAAGCATTCCTTTTGTTTCAAACAAATGTTGAATTGGAGTTCACAGTACTATAATTCTTTACAAAACTTTGTGACTCAACCAGTGAGCACTGGTGAAGAACAAAAAAACATCATTAAATGAAATGTGTTCTGTTTCTTTTTCTATAAACTGGCAGTGGTCATAGCAGTTGCATACATATTCCAAATGATTTTAACAACTATATTCAAGATAGTTTCCTTAGAGTCTACTTATGAAAATGAAGTACAAAATTTTTATAGTATATCTGGAACAAAGTAATAAGTAAAACATTCATGAGTTTATTTATCTGTCATTAATTAGTTATCTTTTAAAGTAAACTGTACACCCAACACGGGGTTTGAACTTACGACCCCAGGATCAAGAGTTGCATGCTCTATTGACTGAGCCAGCCAGACACCCCAAAACATTAGTTTTTTGTTTTAAAATTTCAATAGATCAGTTTTAACCTAACCTAAGAGAGCAATGATCGGTTGTGGTGGAACTTTTTTTTTCCATTTCTCACTGAAATTCTTCTTTTTACAGATATAGAAGATACACAAATATCTATGCCATGAATATTTGGTCATGAATTGATAGCATTTCTTATCAGTTTGGAAGTCCTTTGAGATAAGATGTGACCCAAATATTCATAGTAAAGTTTATCTTTTAATTGTACAACTTATTTAAATCTAAAGAAAAGTATTTGTATTTTAAAAATACTGAATCATTGAATCAGTGTGTTAGGTCTTGTATTCTGCAGACAATTGTTTGCTTAATTAATCCTTTTAAAAGTATATATTGTTGTTTGTTTTTTGTTTTTTTTTGGTAATCTCTGCACTCAACATGGGGCTTGAGCTCATGACCCCAAGATCAAAAATTGCATGCTCTTCTGACTGAGCCAGTCAGACACCCCTAAAAATATCTTTAAAAAAATTTTCCCGTAATGTTCTAAACAAAATTTCCATACCTGAAATAAAGGTTTTTTCACCAGCTCTTCATCTAGAAATGGTTTTCCTTTTTTGTGCAAGAAACCAAGCCATTTTATGGCTGGCCAAAGTGACAAGCTCACACCTTGTTATATATTATTTAAAAATGTTTCTGGATATTTAATTCTTTTTTTAGATGATTAAACTTCATTTTTGTTTGTTGAGAGGAAATTTCTTGTTAGATTTACTATGTATTTGTTGACAGTGTCACATAGTATTGTCTGGTTTATAATCTAAAATTTTTTTACACAATGAACAGCTTATTTCTGTTCTCTTGTATCAAATTGTATTTAGTGTTTATTGTGAAATTTGTGATGTGCCTTAGTCCAGTCTTTATTCTTCATTGTTCCAGTGAGAGTACTAGCTTCTGCATGTCCATTTGATTCTGCATCAGTAGTGTATTTTCTTTTTATATTAAAAAATTTATCCATTTTTGGGGCGCCTGGGTGGCTCAGTTGGTTGAGCGTCTGGCTTCAACTCAGGTCATGATCTCACGCTTTGTGGGTTCGAGCCCCGCGCTGGGCTCTGTGCTGACAGCTCAGAGCCTGGAGCCTGTTTTGGATTCTGTGTCTCCCTCTCTCTCTGCTCCTCCCCTGCTTGTGCTCTGTCTCTCTCTGTCTCTCAAAAATAAATAAACATTAAAAAAAATTTTTTTTGTCCATTCTTAAATGTTTTTGGCTAGAAAAAGAGTTTAATTATAATGCAATTAAAACTGTAATAAATATTTCAGAACAGTAATCAATTACAGTTACACAGGATATCACTGTAATTTGTACTGTCTGCATAAAATATTCAAACAAGTCCATTAAATGTTACATCAGTGCATAGAAAAAAATCATTCAAACGTAATCAATTTGTTAAGATTGAATACACTGGTGGAAGGGCCCTGGGTGGCTCAGTTGGTAGAGCATGCGACTCTTGACCCTCAGGTTTGTGAGTTTACGCCCTTTATTAGGTGTAGAGATTACTATAAAAAAAAAAAAGAAAGAAAGAAACATTGTCTACACTGGTGATGTGATTATGTGTAATGTCAAAGAAAAATTGTATTGGAAAAGTAAAATAAGCAAGAAGACTTTACTCAAAACTATTGCAGTAGAGGGTAGAGATTGAATTGAACTCCCAACACAGCAGGGATTTATAGCCAAGGGGCAGGATATAGAAGTGAGTGAATGAAAAATTACTGAGAGGAACTTGGTTAGGATCGGGGTGAAGGTATGAAGAATTTGGTTAGGTATCAAGAGTGGAGAGATTCTTGCCAATCTGGGCCTGGCAGGCTGCCAAGGCCAAAGCGTAGTTGAGAAGAGGGCTCAGAGGAGCCTGACTGAAGTTTGGTCAAGGGGGTTGTTCTTGTCAGTAATGTAGAAATAGTAGTATATGGGATCAAAATGTTATGTAAAATGTAATCCTACCAAAACAGTAAAGTAGTATTTCATGGAAAAAATATGTTTCTTCAATTTAAATTTTTTAACTTTAAATTAAAATTCAATAAAATTTAAAATTCACTTTCTCGGTTCCATTAACAACATTTAAAATGCTCAGTAGCCACACATGATTCATGGCTATGCTAAATAATCAGGCCAAGTAAGTTTGAAGATCTAATTGGCTTTATTAAAGAATTCATGCATTGGGCCCCACCTCCTCTAGCTAGTAGAGAGGCACTCCAAAGAGTTGTATAAAATGAAAGGTTTTTATAGAAGGAAGGAAGGAGGGTTAAGAAAGTTATTAGCGAAAGAAAAGGATTGACAAGGTTGTTTTCTAGGGGACGGGTCTTACCATGCAGAGTACCTCATCTTTCTTTGAGGGAGAGAGGACCCAGATGACAGAGTCATTGGCACTGGTGGAAAGAAAAATTTCCTGACTGACTGGTTAAGGCCACACTTCTGGGGGGAGGTTGAAACTGCAGCTAAGTTTAGGTATTAAGCCCCGGTTTGGGAACTCAGTCAAAGTGATACCATTAGGGCCTGTGGTTTTCTTTTCTTAACATTACTGTATTGGACAGTGGAGTTCTAGACCTTTTGGGAGTATGTTTTCATACATGTGTTTATGCCTGCCTACATGTTTTGTACCTGTGTATATTTTTTCTGTACCTACAGTTATTTAGCTTTGGTTGTTTTTGGTAAACATAATGGGATTATAGAGTATGTATTTTTCTTTTACTTGCTCATTTCACCTACCATATATCTTGGAGCTTATTCTGTGTCAATACATAAAAATCTGCCTCTTTTATTTTAGTGCTGCCTAGAGTTATGGATGTATTCTAGTGATTAAAAAAAATTTTTTTTTTAAATTTTATTTATTTTGAGAGAGAGGTGGGTGGGGAGGAGCAGAGAGAGAATACCAGGTAGGCTCCATGCTGTCAGGCACAGACCCTAATGTGGGGTCTAAACGCACGAACTGCAAGATCATGACCTGAGCCTAAACCAAGAGTTGGATGCTTTCCCAACTATGCCACCAGGCGCCCCTATTCTAGTGATTTTAATTGTCCCCACCTGAAATGCCCTTAGATTGCTTCCAACAGTATAGTATTACAGGGAATGGTTTATTCTTCCCTGTATTTGAATATTTTTTCTAAGTTAGATTCTGAGAAGTAAGATTACTGCAATTTTAGAAGGTTTTACACATGTGAAATATTAATACTCTCACACCGCCATCCAGAATGCTGTTTTACACTCCCATGATAGTACCAAAGAGAACCCTTTGCCCTGCACCATCGTCTACTTGACATTTTCAATCTTTAAGAATTTTGCCAGTCTTGTGGATGAAAATTATTTTTAGTATACATTCTTTGAGATAATTTTATGAGATTTATTGATTTTTCATATTTTTATTAGTATTTCATTTTTTATTAAAAATTTTTAATGTTTGTTTATTTTTGAGAGAGTATGAGTGTGGAATGGTTAGAGAGAGGGGTAACAGAGGATCTGAAGAGGGCTCTGTGCTGACAGCAGGGAGCCCAGTGTAGGGCTTGAACTCAAGAACCGAACCGTGAGATTATGACCTGAGCTGAAGTCGGACACTTTAACCGACTGAGCCACCCGGGTGCCCCAGCATTTCATTTTTTAATACATCACCAGTTATTTCTTCTGAAATTAACTAAGTTTATTATCTAAAGATGGCATATATCCTGTATTCTTGGGTTTCCTTTGAGTTCCTTTGATCAGGTTGTTAGGTGGGTCAGTTTTTAGTTTGCATCTCTGTGGACAAATATTATTTGCATTTCTATTTTCTGCAATTTACTGAGCAATAAAACTGCCTAACGGCTATGTTAGGGAGGAATAAGTATCTTCTGCCCTTTAGGTCTTTTTCACTGGACTAAGAATTAAATTGACAGGAGATAGATTAGCATGAGAAAATCAAATTTAGTTTTATGCATACGGGGAATCCACACAGACATGAGATTTCAAAGACAGGGAATTTGAGACTTATATAACATCCTGAGCTAAGGAGGGGGTTTAGTGGTCTGGGAAAACAAAGAGGAGGAAGACCTTTAGCAGGAAGGTAAGAGTATATGTATGGAAAACAAAGGTTGCCCTGTTACTGTAGATACCTTTCTTAAGTAAGGAACAATCTGTTAGTAGCTTTTCTTCTTGGTACAGGTTCTCCTTTTCAATGTAAATTTAGGCAGTTGAGGGGGAGGTTAAGAGCTTTTCCTGAATCTGCTGAGTTTTGATTGCTTTTAGGTCAAAACAGTCTTCATCCAAAGTGGCCCATTTTTGGAGCAGCTTGCCCTTAGCCCCTATACTTGTATATGAAGGGAAAATAGGCTTTTTTTTTTTTTTTTTTACCTTGTTTATGTTACATTGTTAAAATTGTTATGCATACATTTATTATGTTTTCTGACAGGGATTAGAAAGTACATTCTAAACTCCACCTGGTGGCCTTGCAAATGGCTAGACTAGCTGTTTACATTTGTTAAAAAACAACATTCAATTGAATAAGTTTTGAAGGTCTTATTGATTTTATTCAATGATTTATGAATTAGGTAGCATCCCATTTAACAGACAGAAGAGAACTCTGAGGAACTATACAAAATGAATGACTTTAATAGGCAGAAGTGAGTGCGAACAAGGAAATTATCCTAGGAAAAAGTGGATTGGTTGTGTTCATTTTCCTTAAGGGTCTGGCAGGGGTCTGTCAGGCAGATTGCTTCACTAGTGCTGATCACATAGTTCTCGATTGGTTTAAAATCCCATTTTTGGAAGAGCCAAAACTGTAATTAAGTTGCAATTAGGTGACATGGGACTTAGCATAAGTGACTCTATTTTGAGCCTGAAGTCTCTCTCTCTTTCTCTCTTTTTTAATGTTTATTTGAGAGCCAGAGAGAGATACTGCAGGAGGGGGAGGGGCAGAGAGAGAGAATCCCAAGCAGGCTCTGAACTTCCAGTGCAGAGTCAGACTCAGGGCTTGATCCCACGAACCGTGGGATCATGACCTGAACTGAAATTAAATCGAGTGAGACGCTTAACTGTCTGAGCCACCCAAAGCGCCTCCTGGTGTCTCGTTTTTAAATAGTCCAAATTATATGAATATAGCTAAATAAAAATCCTGCTCTGTAATAATAGCAAATGCCATTTTGTTGTGTGCGGTCTTCAGGCATGATTATTCTGTTCTCACTGTGAATGGTGTTTTTTACACATGATAAAGCAGGCTAGCATATTCACATACGTTCCAGCTAGAATAATCCATTGCTTTAAACATATAATTTTTAAGTGTTTTTTAGATTTAATGTTCAACAAAAATTTTTTCATAAGTAACTGAAAAAAATGTAGTGGCTACTGTAGACTGTAAATGAAGGAGAAGCTTAGCTTTACTGTGAAGTCTGAGTCTGGGTGTAACCTAACTAGCTAGAGGATATGCAATTCCTGATTGACAGCAGGACCAGCATTATGCAGATTTTGTAAGAGAACAGCAGCTCAGAAAACAGTGATTAGGGGCTCTGTTAGGAATCACTACATTCATCACTCATCTTTAGTTTTTCATTTCCCTGTCTACTGGATTTGTAAACAAATAGCACAAAACAGTTCCTCTTTTGTTTTTATTAAAGTGGTACTGCAATGCAGTTTCAGTCTATCAGCTAGGCATACATGTGTGGAAATACGATATTCTCACTAAATTAGCTAATTTTTAGCTGTGTTCCCTGTTTATCTCTAGACCTTTGTGTATTAAATCCTATCTCGAGCTGTTCTCTTTATACACAAGTGTGTTTTGCTTGTGCCTTCCTGTCTTCTTCAGTGAGAAGCTTTATGTAGGTCAGGCTTGGCTTAAGCAGATTTCCTGAACCTGCGTCAGCTTAAGCTGGAGGAATTTTAATAAACCCTCCCCTGTAGGCGTGGGCCTAAATGAGGCTAGCCTAGTTAAGCCTGATCTTTTTCTGTTTGTGAAAAGAGCTGGGCAGAGCTGAAGGCTGCATGGTGGTTTCAGAAACTGCCTACTTAATTTGAAAAGAACAATGGTAGGAAAGGCTAGATCTTCCAATTTTACCTTATCTGAAAAGCTTGATTTGCTAAAGCTTGTGAAGCCATATGTTAAAATTCTCGAAGAACACACTAATAAACATTCAGTAATAGTGGAAAAGAATAGATGTTGGGATATCATAGCAGTAAACTATAATGCAATTGGAGTAGATCGCCCTCCTCGAACAGCCCAGGGCCTACGCACCCTTTACAAAAGGCTCAAAGAATATGCCAAACAGGAGCTATTGCAGCAAAAAGAGACCCAATCAGATTTTAAAAGCAATATTTCTGAGCCAACCAAGAAAGTTATGGAGATGATTCCCCAGATTTCCAGTTTTTGCCTGGTAAGAGACAGGAACCACATTCAAAGGTAAGCTTTATTTTATTTTCTTGTGGAAAATTATGGCGCCTCCTATCTATTGGGCTCTGGCTTAGTTGTGATAGAGATATGCATAGTAAGCATCCCCACTACGGGAGCAATGAATAGTGTCTTTGTTTTGCTTTCTTAAAAAAGAAAAGTGAGGCTATAAGGAATTTTTCTGCTGCATTTGATTTAAGCCACTTTTTATTGTCTTCCCCTCCCCCTTCCTTCTCTCTATAGTTTCTAAAAGTAAAGGTTAGGGAGTAATAAATGGGATGAAATTTGTAACATAACCTCATAAACTTTTTAAGCTTAAAATTTAAATTGCTAATTAGCTTCTGAGAGATATCTTTTTCTTATTTAAGATTATATTTCATTGGAATTTTCAATTTTATGTAAAGTTAGCAGTTTCAGGAGAAATGGAAGAACCCTTGTTTTTTAATGAATTATTACTGTCTACACTTAGTGAATATTAATTGAGCTAAAAGCCTAAAATAAAAAATTAAGTAAATTTATTAATGGCATGATTGTATATACTAAGACAGTTTAAATTATTTTCCAACATATTCAAAATAAGAAAGATAAATACAAGGAGTTAATGCCTAATTAGGGATTCAGATTACTTAATAAAATTAAAAGTTTTTGTTGTTTTTGTTCATTAATGGTGTAGTTTCACTTTGATCTTGAATCATATAGGAAAGAAGGGTAAGCACTCCTATTTTGCAAAGATATAAACTATGAATTTTAATATATGAGTAAGCAACTAAGTTCTTACAGGGTTAGAAACAGTTGTTTGGTTAAATTTATGGTCTGGGAATAACTGGGAATCTTCAAAACTGTTATCTTATTACTAATTCAAATTTTAACCCCTGACAAAAGATAAAAATGGCAGCTGCATTCTTCTGAACCATTTAGGGTTATTTAAACAAATTGTAAACTTGTGAGTTGAGGGACATTTCAAACAAAGATTTACAGTGCTTTCTTCTTGGTGGAAGAGTCATTATATAAGCTAAATTATTGATTACCTGTGAAATCCTTTTGAAGTTAGGAGAGAAACAGGGGAGAAAAACTTTTTTAACCAAACTTGTTATTTTTATAATTTATTAGGGTAGTTTTTTTGAGACCAGCTTCTTATCATACACTGCTTATTTCTGGTAGATAACATAGTAAAAAAAAAAAAAAAAAAATCAGGGGGAATCTGGAACTTGGATACACAGTGTATTAATTCATCAGTGCTTAAAATGTTCTCTGTGAAGAGAAATGATTAAATCCTAATTTGCTGGGTGTCCAAAAAACTCCACAGTAAGACTTTTATACTGTACTGCTTATTAACCACCCCCCTGCCCCCGCAAAGTGGCTTTCGTGTTACAGGTATAAAACTACCTTTTGGGTATTAAGTATAGGCTTTTGTAATTTGAAAACTACATATATAAACTGTAGTTTTAATTAGTGGTGTATTTTAAAAATACAGTGAGTATAGAAGAGAAGTAATATACAAGTATCTGTTTACATTATGACTATTTGTGAACATACAGTCAATCTTTTGGGATAACAACATTGCTCTGATAAATGAATTTGTTAATTTATACATTACAAAACCCACTATTTAAACAAGAACAACTTTTCATATTTTAAAGGGAAGAATTTATTATTAGAAATAAGCCTTTTAAGTGCTTGTGTCAGTGTGCACATTGCCATTTTCTCTGTATTAGCATTTTTATTTAACATATTTGTATATTTAATGTGCTTTTACTTGATTTGACATCATCTTGAATCTTCATAATTCTCAGAAGTTTATAATCTATAATCTTAGTTATGCTTCAGTATAAAATATGCCTGTTAATCTCACCAAACTCTCCCATTCTTAATAAGGTAAATATTACTGCTTATATTTAACATATTTAAAGATATATACCCGTTTTGTAAGGCTACCTCTATAACACATTGATATATGTCTTTATTTTTACTTTTCTCTAATATCAGATTATATTTTGTGTTTTTGCAGTCTATTTGACCTTCAAAATTCATAAATTTTAGAAGTCCTTCTGCTTATAATTTTTGTGACCTTCTCTAAAACATTTTTTATTTTTTACTTCGTTATGCTTACTTGTAATGTTTCAATGAAAATGAATATTTCTGATAAAAGCATTTTAAAATTTACATGGGAGTGTAATGTCTGTATATAATAGTGGTTCTTATACTCCTTTATACATACTAATTTGGAATAGCAATTATGTGGGTTTTTAAAAGTTTCATTTTTGTCTGTAGTTTTAACCTTCCTCCTTGCTAGGTTTTAGAGTTAATAAAGGGAAGACTTGCTACTTTGAATTACATTGATATTGTATTGTTTTACTTTTGAAAATTGTAAGATGACAAAAAGAATGAAAAGTAAGGAATTTATATAATCTACAAATTTTTCATAACATACTATATATCTTATTATTTCATTTGTATCTCTTAAATATCTGATAATTTCTGGCAATTTAATTTCATTAGTAAGTGACATATGGAGAGTTTTAATTTTGTTCCTCATGTTCTACTTGAACTTATTCCAGCATTTTAATCATCCATATAGAGTGCATTCTTAACTATGTTACTTATTTATCATTTGGAAAGTGTTCTCTAATGTTGAATGTAGTGTTTTTTTCACTAATGGTCCGATACTCCCTTTCCCCTCTATAACTTATTTTTAAGTTAGGCAGAAGCATAAATTTAAAAAAACCCAAGAAAAAAATTACATATTCTTAATCAGTAGCTTCATGTTACTCATGAAATTTGTTTGTTGAAAAAGTAGAATTTTTAGATACATTGTGTTTTATGTCATAACAAATATTGTTATGTCACAGTTTAAATTACGCTAAAACTAGTTTTCTCTGATAGAAGTGCGTATTTTATGAAAGTTACATGTAAATTTAACAGGCTTTCAGTATATAGTATATAAGCCATTTAAAAATACTTCATTAAAAATGCCTTTTGTTTAATCATTCAAGATGTGATAAATACCTGCTAGGTTCCAAGTACAGTATTATGCTCTGCTGGGGATACAGTAGTGGATATGAAACCTTTCCCTGTGAACTTTACCTGACCAATGGTTGAAAGACTGAAAGGCCAACAGAGTCATGTGGTTTAGGATCTGTAAAGAATAAACACCATGGTATCTAAAATTGTATAGTTAGGATAACATTCTGATAGTTGGGCATACCCAAAGCCATACAAGAACTTGATTTTGTTTTTTTTTGGACAGATATAGAAATCCTATAGGAGGACAGTACCTCCTATCTATGGTCTTCTACTATCCTAGAAATCATGGACCTTGGTGATTTTTAGATCAGCCCAGGAGAGCAGGAGCAGGGGATCTAGGGCTAAGGTGTGGGAATAGCAAGGCCCAAAGTGCGGTAAATGTCCCTTTATACCATTTAAGAATGTCGGGCTTGTGGGAACATGTGGTATCTCTTTGAGAGCATTAAGAAAGGCCTTTCTTTTTTATTTACTTCATTGGCCTTAGGTAGTATTTGCAATTTTTTGTCCTTTTAAGAGCTTGATTTTAAAGTTAAGGATGCAGTGAGAGCTGTATATATATATTATTGAAATTTTAAATTTAGTCATTTTAAATTTCAAGGATTAAATTTTTTTGTTTCCAATTTTCTTTATAGCTCTAAAGCTTGACAATTTGATGTATACTAATTATAAAATGATGCTATAAATATGCTCTTGTCTTCATTTGATTTACATTTAATGCTTTTTTGTGTGCTGTAGTGCAAACTTGGATGAGGAAGCACAGGCTGGTACGAGTTCACTACAGGTAATGTTGGATCACCATCCAGTTGCTATTACAGTGGAGGTGAAGCAAGAAGAAGACATTAAGCCCCCTCCTCCACTGGTTTTAAATTCTCAACAGAGTGATATTTTAGAGCAAAGAGAAGACCATGAATTAGTACATGTTATGGAAAGATCTTTGTCGCCGTCACTTTCCTCTGTTGACATGAGAATGACCTCGTCTCCATCTTCTATCCCAAGGAGAGATGATTTTTTTCGGCATGAGCGTGGAGAACACTTTAGGTCACAGTTAGGGTATGACCCTCAGATTCTGCAAATGCTGAAAGAAGAGCATCAGATAATTTTAGAAAATCAAAAAAATTTTGGATTGTACGTTCAGGAGAAGAGGGATGGATTGAAAAGAAGGCAGCAGCTAGAGGAAGAGCTGCTAAGAGCAAAAATTGAAGTGGAGAAGTTGAAAGCAGTTCGCTTACGGCATGATCTGCCTGAATGTAATAGTCTCTAATATTTTTTTTTAATCTTGCAATTTGATAATTTTAATTTTGGCCCAATTACTTTCATTTGGTAATATCCTAAGCAGGATACATATACTCTTAAAAAGTGTTGTTAGTCTCAATTGTGAAAAAGCCTTTTTTTTTGACATTATCCAATTATTTAATTTTCTTTTGACATATATTAAAACGTATGCATTGGTTGGCATGGTTATATATTTTTTGTCTTCAATTTTTTTTTCTAAGAAGTTTAATTGATGGCCTTACAAAAGATGTCTTATTTTGATCATTAAAATAGAACATACATGAAAAAGATATACAAACGTATTCTTTCAAAGTTCTGAGTCTTCAGCATTTTAAATTAGAGCTTTGAAAACTGTAGTTCAAGGTTTTTAAGTCCGTCTAATTTAGAAACAGTACAGGCCTGATAAGAGAAGCTTGTCTGTATGACATTGATTTTTATGCTTCCCTGTGTTTTGAAGAAGTGATAGAATTTTAGAGAGGGAAGGTATTTGGAAATCACTTTTTTCCACCTCTTCAGTTTAGAGATATGAAACTGAGGTCAATTGGAGAACTCAGTGACTTGATGTAACAGAGCTGTTTATGGCAGAGCAAGGACCAGCATTCAGTTTTCATTTCTCTGTAGGTTTCTCCCCTGCTATTCCATAGAAGTAAAAATCCACTAAAATATATTCCATATGAAAAAATTATAGAAGTGTTTATTTCATCAAAATTGCTTTTAAAGATTCATAGTTATGAAATCAGGGGACTTCTATCAGTTACCCCTAGCCTTCTTCCCTTTTTTGTCCAGCAAAATAAGATGTTCTCTGTCTGGACTTATATATTTTGGCTATAAGATTTAATGTCGTAATCATTTTTCATATCTTATTCTGAAAAAGATTTATTTCACAGTAAAAAAGTTAATGAACAAAATTAAAATTTTACATAGAAATAGCAAAAAATAGTTATGATTTAATATATATTATTGTAAATACTGCTATTTTAGTATTTGCAGAAATAAAATCCCAATTCTGAAAGCACATTTTAAATTTAAGTGAAATTTTTAATATGTATATTTTTGTTGGTGCTTTGTTGAGGAAGGATTTTTAAGCCAATCTTTAGAAATGGGTAGGTGGAATTTCAGTATTTCATTACAGTGGAAAAAGGATGTTTAAGTCAGAATGAACAACATGGGAAAAGGTTTAGAGAATGGGGAGAAGTGAATCAGGGAATACAAGCACAGTGGTAGGCCAGGTGATTTTAAGTGGATACAGAGAGGGCCAATTAGGACTTAGTTACCTAGACTAGGATTAAATGAATAGCTACTATTAGCTCCAGCAAAATTTTTACATGCAGTACTCCAGAAATCTGCATTTTTATGTGAAGATTTTCAACTTAAAAATGTTTGCAAATAATTCAAAATGTTTTAAAAACTACATAGACAAAACATGTGAGTGGGCCTCATTCGGCCACTGGGCTTCCAGTTTGTTGCCTTTGGAGTAGAGTAATGGTTCACCAAGAGTAGCGTTGACCAGCAACATCGCCACCACTTGAGAACTTTGTTAGAAATGTAAATCCATTTCCTTTTGAATCAGAAACTCTGGAGGTGAATCCAGCAATCTGTTATAAACCCTCTAGAGATTCTGATGGAAGCTAAAGTTTGAGAACCACTAGAACAGAGTATTTGGAATGTAGCTTGATGCCTAAATCATACTAGATTCTCAAAAAATTTTGCTGAAAAGAGGAGGTGGGTGAAGGTGAATTGAGGGACATTAGTTTGGAAGTTGATTGGTGCCAGATTATGGATGACACTGAATGCTGTTTTTAAATAATCACAGTTGAATGTACAATAGGTAGTCATTGAACACTTTTAATTAGAGGGATATAAATTAGATATCTGAGTTAGCATTATAATAGCATTTGTGGGTTGGGCATTTAGTGAGAGGAAATTAAATCCAGAATTAGGTTATGGCTATTGAAATAGAATTAAAAAAACCTCTCCTGGTACTATTTTAGTTTGTAGATTGCTTAATTTCATTGGCATTTTATGTCTGCTATTAGAGCTAAATATTTTATTATGAAAATGCCTTGCATGCATGATATACCTCTTTTCAGTACTTCCATCTTTATGCTGTGATTTTTCTTTAAGTCTAAACTGGACTCAAGAGATTAGAATCTTATAATTCTAATTTAATGTTTTTACAATATAATTTTAGTAAATACATCCTTGAAGTAGTCAGTTTTAACTTTTGAAATTATTGGAAGCATATTACCATATGTAATGTAATTCATATTATAATCTTAGCATGCTGCTCCTCAGAATTGATGTTAATGTTCAATTTGAATGTTGACTTTGTGCAGCCAGATCAGTTTTCCAGACTCTGCTCTGTGCAACATTAAATTTGTGAGATGTTTTCTAGGAGAGTTTTGTGTTCAAAAAAGTGCAACACATTTATTTTTGTGTGTGGTTAGGTTCTAAAATCACTGTGGTAGGTAACAAATTAATATACAAAATTGCCCTTGAAAGTTTTTTTGCTGCCCGTAATAGTCTTCTACAGTCATATTTTCCTTCAGCATTGTTCAAGATTGTTGTTTCTTTGGTTGTGTCAGGTGACAGACTCCTTAGAATTTAGGGACTGCGTAGAAGAAAAAACTTTATTTTTATATACATTTAAACACCAGAATTGTACTTATTGCAGTGAGTTTACTGCAGCATTTTTCTGAGTCAATCTTGTTTAATTGTAATTTGCAAAAATTTAAATGCCATGAACTTTACCTACGAAATGTAATGCTGAAAAACATAGGTAAGAGTGATTTTATTTTTAAAATGTAGACTTGATTCTGTAAAAGCATACTAAAATTGAAAAATAAGCTAAGTCAAACTATCCTTTCATTGAGTATATTAGTAATTTGGATAACAGGTTATTTTTGCCACCTTTGTATCTTATCCACATGAACTTAAATGATACATTGTTACTTTTACAACTTGATTTTTCTAAACTAGGTATGATTTATAATGGCATCCTGAAAAACTTAACAAAGCTCTTTTCATTTCTAAACATACCATTAGATTTCTTAAAAATTTCAAATTAAGTACTTGGCTTTTTTTGTATGAGACATTGAGTGTTATTTTTGAAAGATTTCATTCTACCCTGTTGCATCTTTATTTATGTGAAAATGTTTAGACTATGAATTATTTCCATGTGCCTTCTTTTAGAGTAATGTCAAATTTTAAATAGACATGTAAATAGAGTGTGACATATTGTATTTAATATATACTGTAGATGATGGTGGTTAAATGCTTTGTTAATACATATCTTTTAAATACAGGGTGATACATTGTACTGATTTGTATACTCTTTATGTGTCATAAGACAAAGAATTCAGTACTACTGAGATAAAATTTTTTGGATGGGGCGCAATTGAAATACATTTATTTAAATAATTGTGTTTATAGTGGATACTAAATGTACCGTGTCTAAATGTCATAATATATTTTTTTTAGATGTTAAGATCCACAAATTCTCAAAATCAGTTAAGTATTTGATGGTGAATTTGATTGTAAATATGTAAAAATAATTAGATGAAATATGGTTGTAATACTTAAATACAAAAAAGTGAGTTCTTAAGATATACAATCTAATTAAATGTTAACAGTCATATTAAATGTTTGCATATGATTTTGAGAAATTGACTCAGTATATTTTTATATATTTTTTAAATTGATTAAACCTAGTAGGTATAATTTGAATTTATATCATTTTTAGTGTTCAGTTGCTTCGTAAGTAGTGGAAAGCCATATAAATTAAAATAAAATTACCACCCAAAGTTAGCCCCAAAATTTAAATTAAAAGAGATATATCATTAGACTTACACTTTGTTAGTAGATCTTTAAGGTCTTAAAATTATGTGTGAATTCACCTCGTTAAAAAGATTAAGAAACTCTTCAAATAGGAAAAGTTAAAAGCATTTTGCAGTAAACCTTTATATGCCTGCCACCTAAATTCTGCGATTATTGTTTTGCCATATTTGCTTTATCGTGTATCCATCCATCAGTTCATTTTTAAAAATAAAACGATGGGGTGCCTGGGTGGCTCAGTTGTTTAAGCGTCCAACTCTTTTCAGCTCAGGTCATGATCTCACAGTTCATGAGATTGAGCCCCGTGTCAATTCTGCGCTGATAGTGCTGAACCTACTTGGGATTCTCTCCCTCTCTTTCTGCCCCTCTCCCACTGGCTCATACTTGCGCTCCCTCCCTCTCTGTCTCAAAATAAATAACCTTAAAAAAAGATGTTAGACAATTATAAAATAAAACAGCTATTTAAAACATTGGATAATTATTTAGAATACTTTCCCCTTAAACAATTAAGCATAAGTATTGTGAAATGGAATTCAGTATTTGTGTGTGTGTGTGTGTGTGTGTGTGTGTGTGTGTGTGTGTGTGTGTGTTTTGGGTAAGATTTGCAAACAGTGAAATATACAAGTTTTAAATGATGAGTTGTGACAGGTGACTCCACTTGTGTAGCTTATATCCCTATCAAGATTTAGAACATTATTCTCACCCCAGAAAGTTCTCTCCTCCCCTTTCCTGATCAGTCCCTTGGCACATCAGGCAATTGTTCTAATTTTTCAAAAATCATAGATAAGTTTTGCCTGTTCTAGAACTTTATATAATTGGACTCATATACTATGTTCCCTTTGTTTCTGTTTTCTTGCACCTATCTTAATGTTTTTAATATCCGTGTTCATTCATCCTCTTATTAGTAGCTCATTACTTCTTGTTGTTGAGTAGTATTCCATTGTAGAAGTATACCTCAGTTTGTGTATCCATTATTTTTTGATGGACTTTTGGCCTATTTCCAGATTTTGGCTATTATGTATAAAGATTCTGAGTTTTCTTGTATAAATTTCTAGTAGACATGATGCTGGATTAGGGAAGACCTATATGTTTAAGTTTTTAAGAAACTGCCAGACCTTTTCCCAAAGTGATTGTATCATCTTACACTTTCATCAATAGTGTATGGGTTTCTTTTTTTATTTTTTTAAATTTTTTTGCATGCTCAATGATTGGAATGTCAGAGTTGAAATTCATAACTTTTCTTATATTTAGATGAATTTAAAATGCTGAGCAGAAAAATGCTGAGCATGTAGTTTTAATATCTGGGAATATTGTAGTTTTATTTAAGTTTTTTTTTTTTTTTTCTATTTTAGCCTCTACTGCATATATGCTTTGATAAGAGTATTGAGAAATGTGATGAAATGTATAGTCCCTGTCATGCTCATAAAGTATTCTGAAAATGATATTTAATGCAAAGAAATATCTTCTGGGTTTATTTTATACATAATGATATTTAGATGACATTAAATCTCTCTTATTAAAACTGGATGATTACTGGTTCGGAGGAACTTGTATATTAATGATTGTAAATTTTTTAGTGTAATAAAACTGTTTCAAACCTTAAATTTATATTGCAGTTATATGTTAATTATATTAAAAATTCTGGTAGGTTTTGGTAATTTTAAAACTCAAAAAATATAATCTGGGAGAGTATTTACATTCTTTGTTGAATTTGATTGTATGAGACATTTTAAATTTCATTTGCTCTATTGAAACTGTGTATTTGGAATTTTTGAAAGAAAAGGAAGAATATTAGAGACTTGGGTATATGAAATGTATAACTAAGCCATCCAACTATAGAGTAACTGTGCTTAGGAATCATTTAGATGATAATGTTCACTATCAATATTAAAATGACAATATCTCCCTCTTCCTCTTTTATCAAAGCATGGTTTTAAGCATCATGCTTACCTTGTGAATCTGGCTTATAGGCATTCAAGTCTTTTGTTTATGCGACTGTTTTTGGTCTTGATTTGTAAGGTACATTATTGGGTCAAGGGGGAAATAGATCAGATCAAGTTTAGAAATAAAAATTATAGTTAGAGTGGAATTGTTGGGGGTGATTAGTCTGGAACATAGCAAATTAGTATTTTATGTATTACAAATAGTCTAGATGTAGGAGGTTATGTTCCTTATGTGTTTAATTCCCAATATCTTTATTCTTCTTTTTGGAATTTCTCTCTTTCCTGCCTTAATGACCTATATTTAAAATGGGACTAAATGGGAAAGGGACAAAGACAAGATGATGATGATGGTAGTTAATAGGTAGTATGTATTACATGTCAAGTACTGTTCTAAGTGTTTTACATATGTTAGCTAATCTAATGCCCACAAAAAAATCTGTGAGGTAGGTACTAGTATTACATTCATTTACAGATTCATGAACTGGCATAGAATGGGAAATAGCTTGTCCAGGGTCTCAAAATTCAGACCCCATCAGATTGGTTCATACTCTTGTCTTCCTCCTACTGTTCTGCAAAAGAAAGGGTATATCTGAGAATCTTCCGATATTTCAAAGTTAATTATAAGTAATTTCTGAATTCTCAGTTTATTATCTATTCATTTTTTTCTTGGTGCAGGAAGGGTCTTGGACACAAGTCAACTCTTTAGGCTCTGGGAATACAACAGGGTATTTGATTTGGATGAAGACATACTTTTCACCTTTGTTTTACTGCAATCCTGTGGAATCACATTTTTTTCTTGGATAATGTAATAAAAGATAAGAGCAAATTTAAAAAATGCAGAATGGTATTATTAGTCTTTCATTCAATGTACATTGACTACTACTGGTAGAAATAATGCAAAAACAAAACTAAAATTGCACACCACAAAATTTTTTGGAGTTCAAAAACTGATCAAGTATCCTGTCTTTTTTCTTAATCCTAAAAACCTCCAAACTTTATCTGGGGAAAATCAACGTTGGTTAAAAAAAAAAAAAAAAATCAATAAATGACAACTACTAGTTATCTAAAACCTGGTAAATTTTCTTGACTAAAAAATTGATGGAGTAATACAGTTTTAGTAATATTTAGATAATCAAAATCTGACTTAGCAAAACTGCATTTGGTAGAAATTATGGTTTTAAAAACTAATGTTTGCAAAAGCTGTAATCTGTAAAATATGATTCATAAAAAAGTGACCAAGGAATCAAATCTTTGTTATAAAGTTTACTTGGAAAATAATCCTGAAGGTAACAACTTAATTAAAATGGTCAATAATGGAGATGAGTTCAAAGTTAATTCCTAAAGCTACTTTCACATGAAAATTAATTTTAAGATAATGCTATCTTAATATTTTTATAAGTATGAAGTCAAATGCACTTTGATTCAAAATGGCAGTTTTCAAAAGTACCTATTATTCTGGGCATATGGTGATGAGCAAGATCAAAATAGACCCTCTCAGGACTTCATAGTTTAGTGGGGAAGTAATCTGTCACATAATTAATTGCTGAGATAATGTTGAAATAATAAAGCAAGATCTATCTAGCTTGGTGGTCAGGAAATTTAAAGTCTATGACTGGGTGAATAGAAGTTAATTTGGAATAGCATGTTGGAGGAAGAGGTAGAAGGTTAGAAGTAACATGTTTTCTTAGAGACCATTAAAACTAATGGATTTTAAGCAAGAAGGATACTTAATGAGATCTACATTTAAAAATAGATAAATACAGTAAATACAGAAAATGGCTTTAGGGAGTAGAGGTGGCAAGACATCTCAGGAGACCTGTTGGGAAGATCCTACAATAGTCCAGATCAGAGATGGTGCTTTGAAGAGTAGAGGTTATGGAGAAAGCAAACAGTACAAAGCTTTGAGAGCTATGTGGGATCTAGAATCACCTGGATTTGTGGTTGATTGGCTATGGAACTGAGAATAAAGGATGTCAAGGATGATTTCCAACTTTTTGGCATGAATCAGGGTGGTGGCACTCTTACTGAGAAATGAGAAAACTGCAGGAGAAGCAATTTTTGGAGAGAAGACAAGTGGGCCTGATGAGATGTTCATGTAGATTGGTCTGAGGGGCAGTTATGTACAGATATACAGAACTACAATCATGATCTGGGCTAGAGAAAAAAAATACAGGTTTATGCAGTGGTAGTATCAACTTAAGGAGAAAGGCACATTGAGAGGACGTAGAACTCCAGTCTGATGCACTGGCAAAGATGTTCAAGAAGAAGCAACCAGAGAAGTAAGGAAAAATTGAAATGTGTTAGAGAAGCTAACCTAAGTAAAAATAGGGTTTAGTATTTCAAGTAGGAAGTAGTCAACATTGTCAAATGCTTTTGAGAACTCTGATGAGGACTAAAAAAATATCTTGTGGATTTATTGGCAAGGAGTTTGTCAGTAGCCTTTAACGGTATAGTTTTGGTGGAGGACTGGACTGGAAACCGGATTGGAGTACAGATCTTCCTTGACTTATGATGGGTTATGTCCTGATAAACCCATCATAAGTTGAAAATACTGCAAGTTGAAAATGCATTTATACACCTAACTAACCTACCAGTCATCATAGCTTAGCCCAGCTGACCTTCACCATGCTCAGAACATTTACAGTAGCCTATAGTTGGGCAAAATCATTTTTTAAAAAAGTTGTATTTATTCATTTTGAGAGGGAGAACAGGAGAGAGTGAGAATCCCAAGCAGATTCTGCACTGTCATCACAGAGCCTGACATGGGGCTTCAACTCATGAAATCATGACCTGAGCCGGAATCAGGAGTCAGATGCTTAGAAGACTGAGCCATCCAGGCGCCCTGGGCAAAATCATGTAACACAAGCCGTTTTGTAATAAAGTGTTGACTATCTCCTGTAATTTATTGAATAGTGAGAGTGAAAAACAATGGTTTTGAGTGTATTGGTTGTTTACACTCATGATTTGGTGGCAGACAGGGAGCTGTGGTTCGCTGTCGCTGTCCAGTTTCACGAGAGGATTAGACTACATATTGCTAGCCCAGGAAAAGACCAAAATTCAAAATTTGAAGTTGATATTTTCCCATGGATGTTGAAAATTTATCTTTAGTTCCCAGAGCTTTAAAATGTTAGCGGTAAAATAAAATGTGGTAATTATCATGTTGTTCTATTTAAACTGAGTTTGTATGACTTTGAGATGATAAGAATTTGTATTCATTGTACTCATGCTAATGCTAGCATCTGATGTTTGAATTTCTCAACTTATAAAATACTAACAGGAGTATGACCAAATATTTTTTCATACTTTTTAGTAACATCTAATTTTCTTATGTTCTTATTTTTGTTGAAATGATCTTTCTGCTTAAAGTCATCTCTAATAATGTGGTTTTATTTTATTTTATTTTTTTTGTTCTAGTTCACTCAGCCCCTAAAGAAATTACAGTGCCTAAGAGACAAGAAGAGGAAGAACCTGATAGCCTAGTTAAATATTTCAGTGTTGTTTGGTGTAAGGCTTCAAAGAAAAAACACAAAAAGTGGGAAGGTGATGCTGTTCTCATTGTAAAAGGAAAGTCATTTACATTAAAGGATTTGGAAGGCAAAGACATTGGAAGAGGTATTGTGATATTACATAATGCTTATGATTTGGCCTAAAATTAGTATATATCTGAGGTTACATAATTAAAATGATTGGGTTTTATAAAGTGTTAGTTTAAGATGCTCTTTAACTAAATTATAGTAGTCAGTCTGACAGTCTTTTTATTTTTTTAGTGTTTATTTTTGAGAGAGAGAGAGAGAGAGACAGAGCATGAGCAGGGGAGGTGCAGAGAGAGAGGGAGACACAGATTCAGAAACAGGCTCCAGGCTCTGAGCTGTCAGCACAGCCTGACACAGGGCTTGAACCCACAAACCGTGAGATCATGACCTGAGTCAAAGTCATACGCTCAACCGACTGAGCCACTCAGGTGCCTCATCAGTCTGACAGTCTTATGTATACTAACTCACTGAAGCAAATCCCATTCCATGGATTCATTTTCTCTAAAGTGAAATGGCTAGTCAGGGTATATACAGTTATTCTGGTATTTTTCTGAGATTAAGCAGTTTGTCTTAGTGTACTTTTCTCCCCAGAATGCTAAATGATTAAAATTAGAAAGATGTTGATGTCAGGAGTGGAATATTATCTAATTTCAATGATATCCAATAAAATTTGAAAAAAAAAAAGGTAATGGCTAGGAATGACCTAGATTAATACATATAAATTGGAGGTTATCATTTCTGTTATGATATAAATGTTGCCAGCATGATTTGTACTAATACAGGTTAGCTCACAAATTCAGAATGCTTAACACCAACCATGCTTTTTGGCATTGTCTTCAATCATTCATTCATTCATTCATTCAGTAATATAGTTAATAGTTTTCAGTAACCGTTATGTGCCAAGCACTATGCTAGGAGTAAACATTCAAAAATGGATATGATTTATAGTTTAGTGGGGACAAGACAATATAATTGATAATTAGGAGGCAATAATAGAATTGTTTCATTGAGAATTTGTACTCAGTGCAATAGGAAATAGGCCATTTAGATCTGCCCAGGAGGCTGGGGGAAAGCTTCATAAGAGTAATTGCTTAAGGTAGTATTTGAAGGATAGTTTTGTAGGGTATGAGAAAGGGGCATACAGAAGAGGGAGTAGTATATGCAAAGGTATGAAAGGAGAGAAGTAAAACTAATTCAGTGTTTCAGGAATGTAGTCTGTGAAGGTCAGGGACAGAGTGATGAGTGGAGGCTGAGCTGAATTATCTGCAACAGAACTTTTGTATTATAAAAATATTGAACAACTATTATATATATGTTATTCTCAGCTTTTAGAGGAATTAAAAAGAAAATTACAGTTCATATTCCATGTTGTTGGTTAAGGTAGATTGGGGCTAGATTTTAGGAGAACTTGTTTATACCTATATGGTGAAATTACATTCTAAAGCCAGCTAGAGAGGTAAAATTATCAAAATTACCCTGGAATATTCCTTACCCATAAGGCATAGTATACATGGTTTTGTGTATGTGCAGTTTATAATAAAATGGTCTTTCAGTTGCATGTAGCAAAAAATGCAAATCAGGTTTCAAATAGTGGGTTTTTACTCTGCACAAATAGAATCACCTAAGGTGTTTTTATTTATTATTATTAATGATAATGCTCATAGGAAATGCCAATTTCTGTGTCTCTGCTACTGTTTTATTTATTTTTTATTTTAATTTTTTTATACACTTATTTATTTTTGATAGAGAGAGATAGAGCACAAGTGGGGGAGGGGCAGAGAGAGAAGGAGACACAGAATCTGGAGCAGGCTCCAGGCTCCGAGCTGTCAGCACAGAGCCTGATGCGGGGCTCAAACTCACAAACTGCGAGATCATGACCTGAGCCGAAGTCGGATGCTTAACTGACTGAGCCACCCAGGTGCCCCAATTTATTTTTTAAATGTTTGTTTATTTTTGAGAGAGAGTGCGAGTGAAGGAGGGGCAGAGAGAGAAGGAGACAGAGGATCTGAAGCAGGCTCCGTGCTGATAGCAGCAAGCCTGATGTGGGGCTGGAACTCAGGAACTCCTGAGATCATGACCTGAGCAGAAGTTGGATGCTCAGCCAACTGAACCACCCAGGTGCCCCACCTAAGGTGTTTTTTAAAAATACCAGTGCCAGGTCCTGACCTGGCAGGATTTATTTGGCCTGGATGGTGATTTATTTGGCCTGGATGGTGGAGAGAGGCACTGGCATAAATATATTTTAAGTTTCTAGATTTGACCGGGGCTCGAACTCATGAACCGTGAGATCATGACCTGAGCTGAAGTTGGATGCTTAACGGACTGAGCCACCTAGGCACTCTGGTTTCCAGGTGATATCTAATATCTAACCACTGCTTTAAGCAATAAAGAGGATTTTATTGGCTTTCCAAATGAAAACATCCAAACATAAGACTTTATTGCTTAATTATAACAATAAGTGTATCAACTTGGAATTGATTTTGTAAGTTATTGGCTCTAATGGAGGCAGTTTTTCTTTTAAATGAATTGAATGTACAACATTTAAATATTGTTAATGTAGGGGGGTGCCTGGCTGGCTCAGTTGGTTAGGTGTCCAACGTCAGCTCAGGTCATGATCTCAAGTTTGTGAGTTCGAGCCCCGCGTTGGGCTCTGTGCTGACAGCTCAGAGCCTGGAGCCTGTTTTAGATTCTGTGTCTCCCTCTCTCTCTGCCCTTCCCCTGCTCATACTCTGTCTCTCTCTCTCTCAAAAATAAATAAACATTAAAAAAAAAAAATATATATATATATATTGTTAATGTAGGGATAGAGCCTCAAGAAAAAAACCGAAGACTGGAGTGCTGCAGTTGCTAATAGCTCATGGTAATTTGGTTAAGTTCATCTGACCATCATTACGTGATACCCAGAAAAAAAAGAGTTGTGGGAAACAAAGCTCAAGACTTTTAAGAAAGTCTTCTGGAGATTCAGAGATGTTTGAGAGAGTCATCTCTGTAGATCAAAGTGAAAGGAGAGATTCTGGAGTTAGACTTCTAAAGATGCCTCAAAATTAAGTTTATTCTCGTCTCCCATTTACATGTAACTCAGATGAATAGTAATTGGATTCTATATGAAGATGAAAATCTTTATTGATGTGGAGTGGTCAACACTGCAGTTGAATTGAGATAGTTTGGGGAATGGAGGGATGGGTCTTTTGCATTTAGGAACACCAGCTAAGTAATTTCTTCCTATATCAGAGCATTAAAATTAAAAATTGTTCTATCATAAATAATTTAAGAAGATATATTGGCTACTGTTTGGCCCAGACTGTAAGGTTTAGCCCAGTTTTAATAGGGTGAATTGTAGCACTTTATAGCTAATTTAAAAGGGTCCTATCATGTTTTCTAAAATGTGACAATCTTTTACTTCATTTTTAGAGACTTAAAAACATTTATGGTATGCAGTTCTTGCCTCTTGTAATGGCCCAGTAACTACACATTTAATGTAGGCAGGCACAGGAATCAAAGATTCCACCACTCTATGTATCTGGTTAATGAGCTCATTTTGAGCATACTGTGACTGACTTACTCATATTTATATTTCATTAGCACCTTGCATATGGCAACACTTAATAAATGTTGAATTAATACTTCAGAGAAGCTTGATATTATAAAATACCCCACTTTTTAATTCAAGAGCTAGAACTTAGACTATCAATGACCTTTTGCCACAAATGCATTTTTACTTTGCTATCTCATGTGGAACAGTAAAGTACTGATTGTGGCAGCAGTTGCTTTTATTGCTAGTTTTCCACATTTCCACTTGTTTCTAAGTGGAAATAGAGATGCCGTGGTATTTCTCTAGTTTATTCACAAGAAAGGAAGGTCCCATATAGCCTACAAAACTCTTCTTGGCTTGATTTTCAACAGACAACAGATGGCAAAACTGTGAGTACAGTAAGTTATGTTTTCTTTTTTTTTAAAAATTTTATTTTATTTTTTAAGAATGTTTATTTTTGAGCGAGCAGGAGTGGGGGAGGGGCAGAGAGAGAGGGGGACAGAGGATCCAAAGCAGGTACTGCACTGACAGCAGTGAGCCCAATGCTGGGCTTGAACTCACGAACTGTGAGATCATGACCTGAGCCGAAGACAGAAGCTTAACCGACTGAGCCACACAGGTGCCCCTAATATTTTATTTTTTTAAGTAATCTTTACACTCATCGAGGGGCTCAAGCTTACAACCCTGAGATCAAGAGTCTCATGCTCTACTGACTGAGCTAGCTAGGGCACCCTTGGCTATATTTTCTTTAGATTTTTTTTTTTTTAACGTTTTTTTATTTTTGAGAGAGAGAGAGACAGAAATACAGAGTGTGGGTGGGGAAGGGACAGAGAGAAATGGAGACAGAGAATCCAAAGTAGGCTCCAGGCTCTGAGCTGTCAGCACAGAGCCTCATGCGAGGCTCAAACTCACTAACTGTGAGATCATGACCTGAGCCGAAGTCGGACACTTAACCAACGGAGTCACCCAGGTACCCCAGCCATATTTTCGATAATTAAAAAAGGCCTTGCTTTCTCTAAAGCTTGGCTAATTTTTATAGTTTTATTATTTATTCCTTCTGATTTTTTTAGTGTTTTGTGTTTTTTTTAACCAAAATGATAAAGTATGTTTTCATTCTGCTCCTTGGTTATACAAGGCTGTTTGCATTCAAAGTACAGTTTTCATTCTGTACAGTTATGGGAAGGTGACTATGGTATCACTAATTATGTCATCTTAGAGGGTCAGTAAATTAAATTCACACACTCCCTTCTCAATTTAAAGGCCTTGCATATAAATTCAAAGAGCTTGAAAAGATTGAAGAGGGCCACAGAGTGATGATTGGTGGAAAAGAAGTAGAAGTCATGGGCATAATCTCTCCAGATGATTTCAACAGTGGCAGATGTTTTCAACTTGGAGGAGGAAGCCTTGCTATCTCAAGTTCTTCTCAGGCTGCCAAGAAGTGTTTCTCTAACCCCTTCAAAAGTGTTTGTAAACCAAGTTCAAAGGAAAATAGACCAAACGGTTTCCAAGATTGTAAACCACGTCATGACCCACATGCACAAAGTAAGATGTAAAAAATAATTTGAATATTCTGTTTTTACTGTCAAAAGATATTGGCATGTGAATTTAAAGTTTAAGTTTTGTTTAAAGTTTTCAGGTGAAAGTATATATTATTCTTCAGGTGTACAACTGACATAAGGAATAATGTTGAAGCTATATAACAATATAGTTTGGGAATCATTTTATAAATAAATGCCTAATTCTAAGAATACAGTAGTGAAGAATACTTGTGTTGAAGGAAAAATATACAAATTGGAGATGTATACACACATCATACATGTATATGATTTTGAATAATATCTGATATTTCAGCAAGAAGAAATATTAGTCAATGCATGAGTCAGGATTATGTTTATACTTCTCTTTTGACAACTGTATGTTTTGATCACATCCATTAATGTATTAAAATATTGAATGATGAGGTGTCATGTAAATAACTTAAATTTTACTTATAATCATTAAATTTAATGATTTAATTTTAATATTAATGAGTCTAATTTAAAAATAATATTAAAAATAAAACCTCACCTGTTTTTTGATTGTTTACTTAACAGGGATTTCTTCAGTGCCTTTTTTTGCAGTGTAAACTGTCATCAGAGATCTTCTCATTTGTTGAGAAGACAGACAAATAAATTTGGATTGTAAAGCAATAGTAGATGTCGAATTTGGGGTATCAAGTAGGTTGCTTTCATAGTAGTGGTAAAATGAAAAGTACATAAAGCAACATAATTAAGTATTTTTTGCAAGTATTATAGAGATAGAATTTTTGAAATAAAGGGACTGTTGAGATCAGTCTCTTCCCTTTGCATTTGAAGAAAGTAAGGCCCAGAAAGATGAACCGACTTGCCTAAATTCAAAGAACTATTGACATTTTTGGGATAAAACCCCAAATTAAAAATTCCTAGCTCTATATGAGCTTACCTGAGACTTAATTGAAAGAAAGTGGAAGCTTCTGCTTCTGTTTTTTCTTTTATCCAAATATTTTATCTGTCCCACCAGCTCTTTCAATAGGCTTCCTTCTCTTTTATTCTTTCTCTCTGCCTTCCTATTACATAATAGAGGGATGTGGGGAACCAAAAAGAATAATGTGCTTATTTAAAGATCTGAGTTAGAGTCCCATTTTCCCACTGAACTAACTGGTTCTTTGTCCTCTTGGGGCAGTCACTTGTCTCACAAATGGGTATGTCTCCTCAAGTCTACATTGTGGGTTCTAATCACTACCATAAAGACATAGAGTGTCTGCTATATACCATGTACAATAAATATTTGTTGACTGAATGAAAAATTTTATTGTGATAACATATATATATATATATATGTGTGTGTACATGTATGTGTGTGTGTGTATATAATATAATAAAAGCCCTTTGTGTTAATGATTCTCATTTATTTATCTTGCCAAGGGTAGAACTAGGTTGTAGACTTAAAATGAAAGCATGAAAGATTTTGTTAGCATTAAGTCGTGCCTCATTATTGTGAAGATAGAGAGAGGCATCTTAAAATTTGAACTGGTGTCCTGTTATTGTGGTGGTTTAGGTTTTATCTTTCCTGAAGATGGATGCTTTGTTAGTTGACTTAGATCCTATGGTCCTTCTTGCTTGAGTGTATTATCCTCCCCTCTTATCTTTTCTTTTTCCCCTTTGTATTATCCTCACCTGTTCTCTTTTTTCCCCTTTGTGCTTTTCACAAGAGAAAAAATGGGGCCATTTCTTGGTTAGAAATCCACAAGGAATATACTCTTGCTCTGCTACTGGGATATAGAGGAAAGCCAAGAGCTAAGTTTTCCATTTTCACTTCCTAATCCTCTGCCTGCCAGGAATTGACCTCAGAAATGGGAGTTCCTTTTAGTTGCTCAGAAATCTAGGAAGATCCACAGAAAACTTTCCTCTGGGTAATCACTAATGGTAGACATGACCAGACTCTCATTCCTGTGACTGCATATTTCTGCATTGCTGGATATTGTTTTAATCTACTAGAACCTATTTTCTTTATCTCCCCTTCTCCTTTCTGTTCTCTTTTTTCTTTTTGTTTATTTAAAAAATCTATTTCATTTTTTTTTAATGTTTGTTTATTTTTGAGACAGAGAGAGATGGAGCATGAACAGGGGAGGGCCAATGAGAGAGAGGGAGACACAGAACCCGAGGCAGGCTCCAAGCTCTGAGCTGTCAGCACAGAACCTGATGCGGGGCTTGAACTCACGGATGGTGAGATCATGACCTGAGCCGAAGCTGGACACCCAACCGACTGAGCCACCCAGGCGCCCCAAAATCTATTTCATTTTTTAACCATGATGCAGACATATAAATATATCCCAAAAATAATTTTGATGAATTTATTACCTGACTTTAGATTAATTGAGACCTGCTTTCTAGTTATATTTGAGTTTGTATTTTTTGGTGATATTTTAATAAATCTTGAACTGTATTAGCATATATCTAAAGAATTACATTATTATTCAATGGTTGCTTTTATTTGCTGCTTTGCAAAGATAAATGAATTTGACATTCATGAACGTAGTAATTAACTTGAAGGAAATAATGATGGTGAAGTCAATGGAAAATTTGTCATCCTTTCTCAGTTCTTCTGGTTAATAGAAGAAGTAATAGTCATTGTTAGTGTGTACAGAAGTGAAAATAATGGGAGGCTTTATGTTAAATTTGGGGTGCCTTTCCAAAATAAGAAGCTGTGATCATTCTCAAGTGCAACTTGGCAAAATTCCAACCTGTGCTTTTAGTTGGAAATCGTTCTCTTTGCTCTGAATACTGAGCTATTAAATGTGTGGCTTACTGAATACTCTATTAAACAGTAGTGAATTTTAGTGGCTTTTTTTTTTTTTTAAGTTTATTTAGTTTGTGGGGTCCCTGGGTGGCTAAGTTGGTTAGACATCTGACTTTGGCTCAAGTCATGATCTCATGGTTTGTGGGTTCGAGCCCCGCTCCAGGCTCTGTTCTGACAGCTTGGAACCTGGATCCTCCTTTGGATTTTGTGTCTCCCCCTGTCTCTGCCCCTTCCATGCTCATGCTCTGCTCTCTGTCTCTCTTTGAGAGAGTGAGAAAGAGAGAGAGAGTATATATGAATGAGTGCAAGCAGGGGAGAGGCAGAGAAAGAGCGAGAATCCCAAGTATGCTCTGAACTGTTAGCATAGAGCCCAATGGCCAGGCTGGAGTTCATAAACCATGAGATCATGACCTGAGCTGAGATTAAGAGTAGTTAGGCACATAACCTGCTGAGCCACCCAGGTGCCCCAATTTCAGTGGTTTTGGAAAGCCCTTTGAAATTCTCTGCCTGAAATCTTACATTGATAAGGCATGAGGTTTTATTTTTTAATTTTCCACTCTTGCTTAGTATCACTGTTACTAAACTTCAACTTTTTTGCCACAAAGGATGGCAAACAGTTCTAAGTTATGAGTAATTAAAGCAAGATAATGTAGTTGCTGACAAAGTGAAATTGCAATACATTAATAGGTAAACTATCATCTTTTTCTTAAGATTCTCTTGTAATGTCACGACCAGACAATAATCACCAGTGGATGTTCAATAAGAACTGTTCTCCTATTGTGGATGTAGTGATAGATCCTTACCTTGTATATCATCTTCGACCACATCAAAAAGAAGGGATCCTATTCCTATATGAATGTGTAATGGGAATGAGGTAGGAAAATAATTTGTTTATTCTGACTTTTGATTTAACCTGTAACATAATGGTTTTCTAGAAAAAGTCTGATAAAATGAGTCTCAGTATATCATGAATTATGCTTAATGTGTGCATTTATTCCAAAAGTGGTTCTTGATGGAATCCCATGTGCCAGATATCTTGCTAGGAGCTGGGCATACAGGAGTCAGGACCATGGGTCCTATCCTTAAGTAGTTTTTAAGGTATTTGAAGAAATAGGTAAATATAGTCAACCTTAATGTGGTACAATAAGAGCTCACTAGTATGAGAAAGGCTTATGAGGGCAAAATTGAAGTAGCTGTTAATTCTGCTTATGAGACTTTTGAAAAAAGATTTTCTTCTTATCTCACTTCTACTTAAAAAAAAAGGAGTCTTCCCTACTCCCTTTTAAATATTTATTTATTTATTTATTTATTTATTTATTTATTTATTTATTTATTTTGAGAGAGAGAGAGAGAGTGTAAGCAGGGAAGGGGCAGAGAGAGAGGGAGAGAGAAAATCCCAAGCAGGCTCGGTGCTGTCAGTGCACAGCCCTATGCAGATTCAGGGCTTGATTTCATGAACTGTAAGAGCATGACCTGAGCAGACATCAAAAATTGTATTCTAAAAAAAGAAAAAGAAGAACTGGATTTTTAGTCATCTGAGTCACCCAGGTACCATCCCCCAAAAAGGAATCTCCCTCATTCCCTTTTAAATGGAGTTTTCTGGTAAAGAACTGTAGCATCCTTTCTTTCTTTTTTTTTTTTTTTTAATGTTTATTTTTGAGACAGAGAGAGACAGAACATGAACGGGGGGGGGGGGGGGTAAGGGGGCAGAGAGAGAGGGAGGCACAGAATCGGAAGCAGGCTCCAGGCTCCAAGCCATCAGCCCAGAGCCCGACGCGGGGCTCGAACTTGCGGACCACAAGATTGTGACCTGAGCTGAAGTCGGACACTTAACCGACTGAGCCACCCAGGCGCCCCCGTAGCATCCTTTCTTAAAGATATTTTAGAGGACACACGCACACAAAAGCTTGATAAAGGAAGTAAAAAAGAATCAAAGGAACCTGCTAACATCTTGTTATATTTCTATATGTATTTCCTTTTTGTTTTGCTTTTAATGCATAGGCCCTTGATTTTTAAATTGATTATTTAATAGGGAGTTGCGAATGTAAATTCCCTCACACTCTTTTTTTTTTAAGTTTTTAAATTTTTATTAAAAATTTTTTTTTTAATGTTTATTTATTTTTGAGAGAGAGAGAGACAGAGCATGAGCAGAGGAGGGGCAGACACAGAATCGGAAGCAGGCTCCAGGCTCTGAGCTGTCAGCACGGGGCCTGATGGGGGGCTCGAACTCACAAACTGTGAGGTCATGACCTGAGCCGAAGTCGGACACTCAACTGACTGAGCCACCCAGGTGCCCCAATTCCCTCACACTCTTAAGAACCCTTTGCATGATGACAGCTTAAGGAAATGCTATATCCCAGAAACTTTCTAGACTCCTGTTCTTTCTCAAATCTGCTCTTTTCTTTGGAGACCGTATCTCATTTGGCCTGGAAAGCAACTTTAATTTCATCTCTCTCACTTTCTCAGTTTAATCAAACCTCAAATTTTAATTTTGAACTCCTAAATATCCTTTGATTCCAAATCTTTTCTGGCACCACACTGCAGCAGTGCTAGTAATTGACATTACACGATTATGTTTTGTTTGGATTTTTGCAGTGGCATCTAGCTGTTTCTGATGCTCCTCAAATTCACTCTTATTGCCACCAGCTTGATTTTTCTGAAAAACAGTTCTGAAAATGGCATTCCCTTGCTTAACATGCTTCAGACTCTCAGAACTTACAGGAGTGTTACCTGATCTGTAACATGTACTCTGCTTGTGATTTGTGGGATTATTTTAGTTGGACATAGACAAGCCTTGTTTTTTAATTCTGATAGTAGTATATTTAGTTAATGAATTATTAGAAAAAGCAGCATTTAAAATTTTTGGTTTCGTTAATCATGCTTGGACTTTTCAAATAAATCTAAGTACAAAAGGGAGTTGACTTAAAGAAAAATAAATAATAACATATAGTATCACATATATGGCAAAAATTGTGATGGTAGTCACGAAAGACTGATGTTTGGGAGACATTGACTTGCAAGATACAGTCTGAGTTTTCAAGGATATGTATGCTCATCTTTAGTCTCTGGCTATCTTGCCAGGTTCATAGCCTTTGTATTTCCTTGTTTGGAATTCAGTTCAAGCTCCCACTGTGTTGAACTACTTGATTCATATAGTGAAATCTTATTTACTTTTGTTTGACAAGATCCATCTTCTCAGTGAAGACTTCCTGTTCTCTTCCCTCCACTGTGGAAGGATGGATCACTATTTTATCTCTGCCACTCTATATCTCAGCTGGCATTTGGTTTTGCATTGGCAAGTTGTTGATCTAAAATGGTAATAATGGGAGTGCCTGGCTGGCTGGCTCAGTTGGTAAAGCATGCAACTTGATGTCAGGGTTGTGAGTTTGAGCTCCATATTGGGTGTAGAGATTATTTTTAAAAAATTAAAGACTTTTAATTAAAATTTTTAAAAATCTTTAATTTAAAAAAAATGTTTATTTTTGAGACAGAGACAGAGTGTGAGCGTGGGAGAGGGGCAGAGAGAGAGGGAGACACAGAATGGGAAGCAGGCTCCAGGGTCTGAGCTGCCAGCACAGAGCCCGACATGAGACTCGAACCCTCGAACCGTGAGATCATGATCTGAGCCGAAGTCGGACGCTTAACCGACCTAGCCGCCCAGGCACCCCCAAAACAAATCTTAAAAAAATAAAATGATAATGACTGTAATTCATGTTTGTGACTTTTTTCTGTACTTTGAAATGGAAAACATATAGTTGAATTTTGGTTATTATTTTTACTAATAAGAAATAGAATGAATTAAACTATAATCAAACTGGGGGCCTCTGGGTGGCCCAGTTGGTTAATATCTGACTCTTGATTTTGGCTCAAGTCATGACCTCATGGTTTGTGAGATTGAGCACTCTCTCCCTCTCTCTCTGCTCCTTCCCTGTTCGCGTGCATGTGCATCTATGCACTCTTTCCCTCTCTCTCAAAATAAATAAAACAATTTACACTATAATAAAACTCCACTTTTAAAAAATTTTAAGTTCCAGTTAGCATACAGTGTAATATTAGTTTCAGGTGTACAATTTAGTGATTCAACAATTACATACAACACTCATTGCTCATCACAAGTATACTCTTTAATCCCCATCACCTATTTCACCCATCCCCCACCTTCCTTCCCTCTGTTGACCATCAGTTTATTCTCTGGAGTTAAATCTGTTTCTTGGTTTGTCCCCCTCTCTCTTTTTTCCCCTCTTCTCGTTTGTTTTGTTTCTTAAATTCCACATATGAGTTAAATCAATATCACTCATCATCAGGGAAATACAAATCAAAACTACAATGAGATATTACCTCATACATGTCAGAATGGCTAAAATCAACAACACAAAATAGATGTCAGTGAGGATACAGAGGAAGGAGAACTCTCTTTTTCTAAATTTTTTTTAATGTTTATTTTTGAGAGAGAGAGAGAGAGAGAGAGAGAGAGAGAAACAGTGCGAAAGGGGAAGAGGCAGAGAGAGGGAGACACAGAATCTAAAGTAAGCTCCAGGCTCCAAGCTGTCAGCACAGAGCCCGATGTTAGGCTCAAACCCACAAAGCATGAGATCACCTGAGCTGAAGTCAGATGTTTAACCAACTGAGCCACCCAGGCACCCCAGAAAGGAGAATCCTCTTACACTGTTGGTGGGAATGCAAACTGGTGCAGGCACTCTGGCAAACAGTATGGAGATTCCTCAAAAAGCTAAAAATTGATCTACCCTATGATCTAGCAATTGCATTACTAGCTATTTACCCAAAGAATACAAAAATACTAATTCAAAGGGATATATGCACCCCAATGCTTATAGCAGCATTATCTACAATAGCCAAATTATGGAAAGAGTCCATTGACTGTGAATGGATAAAGAAGATGTATATATATATATATATATATATATATATATATATATATATATATAATGGAATATTAGCCATAAAAAAATGAAATCTTGCCATTTGCAATGACATGGTTGGAACTAGAGTGTTATGATAAGTGAAATAAGTCAGAGAAAGACAAAACCATACTTATTTTGGTACTATCCTTAATTCTTTTGATTTTATAACATGTATATACATATATACGTATATATATACGTATATATGTGAAGAGCTTTAAAAGCTATGAAGTGATATAAACATGCCACTTAATATTCTTTATTATATTTAATTTTAATTTGTATTAACTGAGTAGGTCCGTAGGATAAGTCTATTACTAAGTTACATGTATTAGATCAATATTTAGTGTTTTTTTCTTATAGTGCAGGGAGCTATATGATTGAGGAGTTCATTTACTGCTTGAAAATCATAAATACAGCTCAATTGGTCTTTCTGGTTAAGATTATAATATATTTTAAACTTTTTTGATAACTGATGCTGAAACTGATAAAAATTGCTCAACTGTTAGTGATAAGAAGCACAGTTATAGTTATTCAAATGTATATATAAAATTGGGATTCATTTCTAGTTTCTCTAAATATATATGTATGATAATATCATATGATTTAGATTCAACTGTCAAATTTCAGATTTGTTTTAGTAATTTAGTTGATAGTAAGTATGTCACGAAAAAAATTACAAATTATCAAAGATGCAAAAGATATGTTGTAAATCAGATGCATGAAATCCTAGAAAAAAGATTTAGAAGGGGGTAGAGTTTGTCCTAATTACAAAACTATCAGTTTCTGATTTTTTGACTAATAAGTGACAGTATTAGGGCATAAAATATTTAACTATTGTGACTAAAAGAAGTATAATTATTTCTAACAGAGTGAATGGCAGATGTGGAGCTATTCTTGCTGATGAAATGGGTTTAGGGAAAACATTGCAATGTATTTCACTCATCTGGACTCTACAGTGTCAGGGACCCTATGGAGGCAAGCCAGTAATCAAGAAGACACTTATTGTCACACCTGGGAGCTTGGTGAATAATTGGAGGAAAGAATTTCAAAAATGGCTAGGAAGTGAAAGGATCAAGATATTTCCTGTTGATCAGGTAAGAGATTTTTAACACAGTTTAGCCTTGGTCATTTTCTAAATCTCTGTGCTTTTTTTTTTTCTTCTTTTTCTTTTGTTTAAAAAAATTTTTTTAATATTTATTTATTTTTGAGAGAGAGAGAGAGACAGAGACAGAGACAGTGTGAGTGGGCGAGGGGCAGAGAGAGAGGGAGACACAGAATCTGAAGCAGGCTCCAGGCTCTGAGCTGTCAGCACAGAGCCTGATGCAGGGCTCAAACTCACGGACCATGAGATTATGACCTGAGCCAAAGTTGGACGCTTAACTCACTGAGCCACCCAGGCACCCCCTTAATTTTTTTTAAATGTTTATTTACTTTTGGGAGAAAGAGACAGTGTGAGCTGGTGAGGAGCACAAAGAGGGAACACAGAATCCAAAGCAGGCTCTAGGCTCTGAGCTGTCAGCACAGATCCTAACCTGGGGCTTGAACCCACTAACTGTGAGATCATGACCTGAGCTTAAGTTGGACGCTTAACCAGCTGAGCCACCCAGGTGCCCCATTATATCTCTGTGCTTTTCAAATCAGCACTGAAGTTTTCACTGTCTATATGGTAGTTTTTCAAGTGTATTGTAACTCTGCAACTCCTTTGCAGAAAAATGGAATCTTGGCTTACAATTTGGTTTTGAATGCACATATTCTAATTAATGTCTGTCAGGAATATGCTGCTTGAATTTGATTTTACAGTTTTAGCCCATGATTTGTTAAATACTGTCTTTTTTTTTTTTTTTTTTTTTTTTTTTTAGGACCACAAAGTAGAAGAATTCATCAAATCTCCATTTTATTCTGTTCTTATCATCAGTTATGAAATGTTACTTCGTTCCTTGGATCAAATCAAGAATGTTAAATTTGATCTTCTAATCTGTGATGAAGGGCATCGTTTGAAGAATAGTGCCATTAAGACAACTACAGCCCTCATTAGCCTTTCTTGTGAGAAAAGAATAATTCTAACTGGTCAGTGTTTACTTTGGGGAAGACTTGATGGAATTTTTGTCTTCTTATCATAAAGGATTTGTAATATGTTGGCATCCAAAGAATTGGTGGTGCTGGATGGAATTCATACTAATAAACCTATGGTAATTAAGTCTTGGTAGGATTCTGAATTTTCAAATCCCTATGTAATTTCCCGCCACTTAGATTTTGGAGTTTTTGAAGAATAAACAATGCTATCATGATAAAGAATGTAGGAGATAGGTCTGCATTGTCTCTTCATGGTTCCTAGGTCTGCTATTTATAGCTGTGCAACTTTGGGCAAGTTATTTAACTTCTCTGTGCCTCAGTTTCCTTATCTGTGAAATAAGGAATAATAATACCATCTACTTTGTAGAGTTATTGTAAAGGTCAAAGGAGTTAATTCATGTAAAGTTATTTAAAGACTACCTGACACATGGTAAATGCCTAATGCCTAAGTATCCATTGTTTATATATGTATATGCTACATGCATAATTTATTGCTGGCCAAACTTGCTGGCCCAGACTGGAAAGGGGGTGGCCCATATGTAAATACAGGAATCTTTTTCTACTCATTCCTTTTTAGCCTAGACTAGAATCAGGCCTGAATAGCTCAATGTAGCTTTCCTCCCACACCTTATTTTGGCCTTGTGTGGCCTTTCCAATTTCTGGAGAATTATCCTTGTTTGAATGAGAACCTCCACTCTCTTCTGCATCTTGGTCAATGATTGATTCATAGAGGTAAGTGAAAAATGCCAGAGCCCTTGCCTTAGGGTAATTTCAGGACCGGCTTTATAGCACAATTTATGCTCTGAGGATTGCTATAATTTATCTCAAGCAAGGAGGCCATCCTTGCTTAGTTTCTTCCCCTCCTATTCTCTGATTCTATTATTCTCTTTCTCCTCAGAGCACTCCCTCCATACATGTTGTACAGCCAAATCCCTGTCTCGGGCACTGCTCCTGGAGAACCCAGTCAAAAGACATAAATCCTTTCCTGCAGCTATCATTGGCAAATGGGATCCGACTATCATGAATGGCTTGGATTAGTTAGCCAGGGTTGGATGTCTGGAAGTCAACCACAAGGATCCTTATACCTTTGTTTCCCTTCTTACTTGCTTGCTTTTCTCATTCTGCCTATCTTAAAAAAAATTGTTTTTGATTAAGTAAGCTCTGCCCCCAACATGGGGCTCAAACTCATGACCCCGACATCAAGAGTTAAATGCTCTACCGACTGAGCCAGCCAGGTGCCCTTGATTCTGCCTTTTTTAGTCATTGTCATGGATATTTATTTAAAAGTTTAACAAAATGCGTACCAACATAAATATCATATTCTATTATGTATCTCAAAATTTAGAACTAGTTAGATGTGTTATATAATTAATAAGCATTGATCCTTTGGGTTGACCCATTTAATTTGAGGGGTATGATCATTAAATTCCCTGGCATTGTAAAATTCATGTTATCTATGTTAATGAATAAGTGCATTTTTATATGCCTCTTACATATATTTTTGGACAACCTTTTCTAGTCTGTCATTTGAATGTCATCTGAAATTATACTGTAGGACTTTGCTGATTTACATGGGGTTTTTTTTTTTGTTTGTTTTTGAGAGAGAGAGTGAGAGAGAGATCGCGCACGCGAGCATGGGTGGGGAAGGGGCCAGAGAGGGAGACACAATCTGAAAGCAGTCTCCAGGCTCTGAGCTGTCAGCACAGAGCCCGATGTGAGTCTCGAACTCATGAACCATGAGATCATGATCTGAGCTGAAGTCAGATGCCTGACCGACTGAGCTACACCCAGGCACCCCTACATGTTTTTTTGATATAATTATTGAAACATGCTAATGTTTCTTTGAAAATTAGTTAGCCAAAAGTTTTTGAGCATGTAATTTATGCAGGGTATATTTGTGTTAACCTTTAAGATTAGTCAAGATCTCAATTTGATCTGAAAACTTTGAAAGGTAATAATTACAGGTGTCATTCACTGAGTATTTACTAAATGTCAGGAACTGTGCTACAACGTGCATACAGTGTCTCTACTTTTTGTTGTAATACCACTGGGAAATTGTTAACTTCCCAGTTTTATAAGTGAAAAAATGCTGAATTTAACTTAAAGAGCTCAAGAATCTTGTCCAGAGTCACACTGTTATAATATTAAGAATCATTAACAGTTATGGAACATTTATTGTGCTTTAGGCACTGTTCTTAGTATATGGATTAACTAATTTGATCCTGACAATCCTAGGAGCTGCTATAATTATCCCCATTTTCTAGAAGTAAACTGAGGTATGTAACTTGCTTAGGATCACTCAGAGAGTAAATGATGCAGGTGGGATTTGATCCCAGGCGAGTCAGACTGCAGAGCCTGGACACAGCCACTATGCTGAAGTTAAAACCAGAGTTAAAAATTTATATGGTTCTTAATATTTTTTGTTCACTTGGAGTTGGCTGCTCTTTCTCATCTCTAAAGCCTTTAGTTTAGCTTTGTTAGGGAAGAGAGTACAAATTTCTACAAATAACCTGTGATTGTAAAACACAAACTTGACCTTTCATCACTTTTGTTTCTCTTAGGTACTCCAGTTCAGAATGATCTTCAAGAATTTTTTGCATTAATTGATTTTGTAAATCCAGGAATATTAGGCTCTTTGTCATCTTATAGAAAAATATATGAAGAACCCATCATTTTATCGAGACAACCTTCTGCTTCTGAGGTATAATTTACGTTAATAAATAGGTTTAAAAAAAAAGACTATGTTCAGGAAAGTCATCCACAACTTGGGCAATATTTTAATTCAGGAAAAATTAAATTAGTGAATTCTTTATTTTTCCATAATCCTTCAACTCTTCCTGCATTCTTTATTTTAGAGAATAATATCACATTAAAAAAATCATAAATAGGCACTTCACAAAGAATTGTAATTGACAGTAAACATATAAAAATATTCATTTTTACTGATATTGACGAAAGTAAACTAAAGTAACCATAAAATAACTTAAAAAAAAAGTTTTATTTATGGAGGTGCCTGGGTGGCTCAGTTGGTTAAGTGACCAACTTTGGCTCAGGTCGTGATCTATCAGTTTGTGGATTTGTGCCCCACCTTGGGCTCTGTGCCAACAGCTCAGAGCCTGGAGCCTGCTTTGGATTCTGTGCTTCCCTCACCCTCTGCTCCTCTCCCACTCATGCTCTGTCTCTCTGTCTCAAAAATAAAGAAAACATTAAAAAAATTTTTTTAAATGTTTTATTTACTTATCTTTTAAATGTTTATTTTTGAGAGAGAGGGAGTGCACATGCACACACAAGTGGGGGAGGGGCAAAGAGAGGTGGGGTTGGGGGATCCGAAACAGGTTCCATGCTGACAGCAGAGAGCCTGATGTGGGGCTTCAACTCTGATCCAACTCGGATCATGACCTGAGCCGAAAGTCGTACACTTAATTGACTGAACTACCCAGGCGCCCCAGGATGTTTTATTTATTTTTGAGAGTGCAAAAGTGGGGGAAGGGCAGAGAGAGGGATCCGAAGCAGGCTTTGCGCCAACAGCAGTGAGCCCAATGTGAGGCTTGAACTCACGAACTCATGAGATCATGACCTGAGCCGAAGTTGGATGCTCAACTGACTGAGCCGCCCAGGTGTCTCACTCTTCTATTGGTGTTTTAGTTGGTTCGATTTACATAGTAATAGCAAGTATAGATGAGAGTGCTGTTGTCTATTGGTTAGAATGTAAATTGGTATATAATTGGAGAATAGTTTGGTATTATGTATCAAAAGCTTTAAAATTGTGCATATTTTGTGGTGCAGCAATACCACTTTTAGGAATTTATTATAAAGAAATAATCATACATGTGCTTAAAGATTTACCTCTAAGGGTAGAAAATTCTGAAACTAAAGGAAACAAACTAATTGAAAACAGACATTTCTAAAGGTAGGAAAATGGTTAAAGCAGAGTCTGCATGTTGTTTACACAATGTATTTCATTGAATCTAAAATAATACCAATTGTAAGGTGCATGGTTATTTTATGAACCACTAAGGAAAACATGCTAATAAATATAGTTTAAGAAGTCATTGATGGTGGCTCAGTTGGTTAAGTTCCGATTTTGGTTCAGGTCATGATCTCACAGTTTGAGCCCTGCATTGGGCTCTCTGCTGTCAGCACAGAGCCCACTTAGGATCCTCTGTCTCCATCTCTCTCTGCCCCTTCCCCACTCTCTCTCTTCCTTTCTCTCAAAAGAAGCATTAAAAACAAATTTAAAAAAGCATCCTATATGAGAGAAGTTAAAGTATAAAAAAATACGTCTCAGAATTAATAAAATGATAATTAGTAAATATTTATTGAACATTTCCCATGAACCAGGAATGATACACAATAATAGCTTATGAATATATTTATTAGCATGGAAAATGTTAATCATATATTATTTAAAAATAAAATCACATTCATTTATTTACCCAACACCTACATGTTAAACATCTAAAGTGGGCCAAATGTAAAGTGTTAAATACTAGGGAAGACAGTGAAAAGCCAAACTGAATGGCGCCTTGTTCCCATGAAGCTTCAACTATAAAGATCCTGTTTTTGTTACAAATAAAAGTAAAATGTTAAATACATTTATATGTTAATATAAAGGAAAAAGACTTGGAAGATACACATAAAAGTGTTGACAGTAGTGGTTGTTTCTGATTGATTAAACTTGGTTTCAGTTTTAGTTTTAGTTTTGCATAACTGTGTTTTCTGACTTTTCTTCAGTGAAGCTATTTCTTTTGTAATAAAAATTGAAAATAGTTTTAAAATGTGAGGGGAATTTTTTATGATTTATATAGAAATGAATATATACATATGGGATATTATTTTAAGCTTCACTGTGAAGTTATGTATGCTCAAAAAAGAATTTAAGCTTATATTTCAATCATACTGTGTTTTGACTTAAAAAAGTACAGTGGTAAAAACTTTGAAACAAACAAAAAGAAGCAAACAAACTGGAAGCAAACATTTCTAATGAACAATGTTGTAATGATTTTGAAAGAATTAGCTGTGCTTTGTGCCAGTAATTTCTTGTAGGTTTAATTTTAGGGTCAATAACTTGTCAAAATATTTGCTTCCAAGAATTTGCTGAGTTAGTTCTTTGTTGATGATTTTAAGACTGTGTACCATGACAGTCTTCACATAAAAGCTTACTTTTAGAATAATTTAATTTGTAGATTGTTGATTGCTGATGGCTCTCAACAGTGCTAATAGCCAAACAAAGATTAGGAGACTGGCTTAATTTAGTTAAATGGTTATGCTGAACATTTAAAGAGATGATGGGTCATCTGGATGGCTCAGTTGGTTAAGCCTGACTTGGGCTCAGGTCATGATCTTTTTTGGGTTCAAGCCCTGCATCGGGCTCTGTGCTGACAGCTCAGAGCCTGGGGTCTGCTTCCCATTCCGTGTCTCTCTCTCTCTCTCTGCCCCTCCCCTGCTTGTGCTCTGTCTCTCTCTTTCAAAAATAAATAAATAAACATTTAAAATTAAAAAAAATAAATAAAGAGAATATGATTGGTTTTTCTATCCCAAACTCAAACTGAATTTATTCTGTTAAAAAAAAAATCTGAAGGGATGTAATTAGTAAATGGTTTATTGATATAAAATGTTTAATGTTCCTTTTAATTGCAATAATTCTTTGTTTATAACACTTTTAAGTCTGCGATTTTTCCATAGGAAGAAAAGGAGTTAGGAGAGAAAAGAGCAGCTGAACTTACTTGCCTCACTGGACTCTTTATCCTTAGAAGAACCCAAGAAGTCATAAATAAGTATCTTCCACCTAAAATAGAGAATGTAGTCTTTTGCCGACCAGGAGCACTACAGATTGAGCTTTATCGAAAGCTGTTGAATTCTCAGGCTGTCAGATTCTGCCTTCAAGGGTTGTTAGGAAATAGTCCTCATCTAATATGTATAGGAGCTCTTAAAAAGCTGTGCAATCACCCCTGCCTTTTGTTCAACTCAATAAAGGTAAGTAGTATCTGAGACTGTGTCAGAGATGTGAGCTAAGGGTTCTGTGTCATGTGAGTCTAAGAGGGCAAATTGGGCCAACCCCAGGGGTTGCATTTGTGGGTTTTCGAGAAGCTCTCCAGCCTCTCCTATATGTTTCATCTGTACAGCTTATCTAGCTTCTATTTGTTCAGAACATGTCCATACATATAGGACTGAACAAGGAGTGAAATGGATGTGAGGCACTGCCTTCTAGAGTTTGCCCCATGCCCTTTGGTATCTTGTCTAACTAATACTTTGCTGTGGTCCTCCTTCCTATCTTATATATATGTAGCCAATCAGTTTTGTTTGGTGCAAACAAATAGAAAATTTATCATTGAAAATAATTTAATTTTTTCCCATTATAAAAATAATATATGATACATATTGTATGAAATTTATAAAACTCAGAAAACCAGAAGAAAATTAAAGTCATCTGATTAGACTGTGAATTGGTGTAACTGAAAGATAGTTGGCAATGTGTACCAAAGCTTTAAAACTGTATGTATTTTGTGGCCTAGCAATACTTTTAGGAATTTATTATAAAGAAATAAAGCTCTCTAGCCAGAAAAAAAACCCGTAGTTTGATATTAATAATCTTAGCCAATACTTACTAAGCATATAAATGTACCCAACACTAAATGTTTTTCTAGCATTATTTTGTTTATTCTTTACAAAATTGTGGAATAAGTATTGTTATTACCATCCCCACTTCCTTTTTTTTTTTTTTTTTTTTTGGTGAGGAAACAGGGACTCAAAGATACGCATATATAATCTAGTTCTAGAGAAACTTAATTTTAATGATGTTATGCTTATTATTTTAAAATCTACTTTTTTCCACTAAATAAATTGAGAGCATTTTCCCAATTAGATACCTTCTCCAAGTATGATTTTTAATGATTATATAGTTGAACTAACCATTTGGATATTTAATAAACATAAGGCAGTTTAGAGTATAGTGAGAGTTTTCTGTTTTGGAGTTAGAGCTGGGTATCAGTTCCTATTCTACTGCTTACCAGTTCTTTAAGGGCAAATTTTTATTAAAAATTAAAAAAAAATTTTTTTGTATTTTTAATGAGCTGGGGAGGGGAAGAGAGGGAGACAGAGAATCTGAAGCAGGCTTTGTGCTGTCAGCGCAAAGCTGGATGTGGGCCTTGAAGCCATGAACTGTGAGATCATGACCTGAGCCGAAGTCAGATGCTTAACTGACTGAGCCACCCAGGTGCCCCTTTAAGGGCAAATTTAACCATGGTCAAGTTACATCTGCAGGCCTTTATTTTTCTTATTTCCAAAGAAGAGACAATAATAACTTCCTATGAACATACTATTTCATCAAGTTCCTGTGGCAACTTGATGAAATAGCATGGAAACAACTTAGCAGAATGCCTGACCATAGAAATTACACAATAACTATGAAAACTCTATTATCCCCAGCTCATTCTTAACACTGTTTTAGAACAGTTTTTATTCTTTTATTTTTTTCTTTAAACAGTAAAATCATAATTTACAAACAAAACGAAAGAAAACCCATGGATGCTGCATCACGCTTGAGGTCATTAGTTATATACTTGGAAAATGGAGTGTTCTACCAGAATTCTTCAAGTTTATCCTTCAATGAGTTATATTTACATAGTTTATCATAGGAGAAGTCAGCTTTCTGTAACTCTGCAGTAAGCAGGATTATAACAATTTATTAATCAACTTTTTAAGAAACAGATTTTATATACAGTGATAAAAATTAAACCCTTTGGGCATGATGCCCAGCAAAAATAGAAGCCAAAAATTCTTCCTTAAAAGGTCGACTTTATCATAGCCCAGAATGCACCAGTTAACTAGTAATAGGCACAAGATACCACAAGCTTCAAAGAGGGTGCATAACTTACAATCTGAGTCTTGTTTGGTAAAGCCTTTCCTCTAACATCATAGCAAATGAGGATCAATAGAAAGTGGCTGAAATGAGCCTTCCACATGTATAAACAACCTTTAAGCAGAGTTTTTTTTTAATAAAGGTATTCCTATTGAAACTAGGTTTTTTCCCCAAGTTCAGTCAAGGTGATGAGTTTCTTTTCAGGAAATGTGAATGGAATATAACCAAAAGAAGTGTAACTGATAACCAAAGGCTACAGAGAGTCAGAAGAGTGAGTGCCATGACTGGCTGATATGAGAAGTCTAACTGGTAAACTCCCCTGTGATGGAGGTGATTTATCAGGCTGTCACAGAATGAAGATATTATCTATTAGTTGATTCTTAATTAGGGGTATTATGCATTACAATCTGGAAAGCTTTTAAAACTCCATTTGTCTAGACCTCAACACCTATGGACTGATTCAGAAACTCTGAGAGTAGAACCCAAGTATGAGGATTTGGAAAAAGTGACTCCCCAAGTGATTCTGATTACATGTTCCTGGCTAAGAACTTGTGCCATAAGATCACCATTTCCTTTGTATTTTTATTTAATATTCACCAGACAACTTTATGCTAATGATTTGGCTTCCCTTGTGGTTTCATGTGACAGAATGTATAGGCCACTTGGTTTAAATAGGCAAGTCTCCTTTGAAGGTCAATAAATTTATATTCTGACTTTGTTTCTTAATTTGATTAGTATGGCTCATTTGCCTAGAGCTTAAACTTACTCAGTTTCTGAACGTGAAAAGCTGTGGACTAGATCCTGGGTCTGTGGTCTTTTGATGACCTCTCCAAGGTATAGGCATCTTAGCAGACCTAAGCTGAAGCAGCCAGCAACCATCTCTTTCCCCTTGTATATTCCAGTGATATTAGTATCTTAGGTTTCCAAGTATTTTTAATCAAGCAACTTTACCCAACTATTATTATATTTTGGAAATAAGCCAAATGTACTTTGTGCCTAGCATCTTACACTACAGGATTCACTGCCTTTAAGTGTTTCTGGAATTATTAAAGAGGGAACACAACACCCATGAAAACATAGGGAAGTATAATAAAGTATATAGTTAACTTCTCAATTAACTAAGGTCAAAGCTGAACTGTATTTTGTAACCATAAAGGTTAAGACTCAGTGCCCCCTTTGCCACCCAAAAAAGAGCTATAAATAATCAAATGGAATTTACATTGGGTCCTTAAGTATCTATAGGATTGGGATAATTGGACAGAAAAATGAGGAAGCATTCCAGGCAGGTGGAGTAGACTGAACAAAGTTTTAAAAACAGTGATAAATCTGGTAAATGTGGAACAAAGTGAGGAGACCAGCCAGTCTCAGAAATTTAACCTAAAAAGTGCTGTAGTTATTAATAAGTATATTTTTAGTTAAGTATTCACATGTCATCTAGGCACTTTTGGAAAAAGAATTTCAAAGGTGCTGATAATCACTTTGGAATAAAAGTATTCTAAAAATCATTGGTAATGTAAACAAAAATATAAGTAAGAATAAATTTCTGTTAACTTATGGCAGAATTATTCCTTCTTGTGGAAGAAATAGCTACGAGAAATTGTTCATAAGAGTGAGTAAACTCTTATGCTTGATTCTGAGTATAACCTGGGAGGTGCTGTATGAAGCCCAAAATCAGGAAAGAGAAGTAATAGCAGAGGGAAGGAAAGAAGAGAAGAAAGGACATATCAGTGATGAGAGATCTTAGGGTTTTGGAGAGAACAGTTGTATCACTGTACTGTAGTTTCCTCTCTTATTTCTCTGCTGTCCCTCCTCCCCTTCCCAAGGAACATGTGGGCAGTGATGCTGCCCTTGTAGGGTGAAGATCGCTTGCACTAGGAGACTGCATCGAATGGCTCTGTAATGAACTCAGTAGGATGCATGTTACCTTTTTCAAAAATGATCACATCGTAACCTATGAAGATTTATGTAATAGTTAACTTGGTCTTTTCAGGTGGCTATTAATCTTCACTTTCCCCCCCCATAATTTTAGCATTTCTTTCCCTCCCAGTTAACAAAATAAACATGAGCCAGTTAACAATCATCCTTTTGAATAGGGAAAAGAATGTAGCTCAACGTGGGATGAAAATGAAGAAAGGAGTCTATATGAAGGCTTGGTAAATGTGTTCCCTGCTGATTACAACCCTCTCATGTTTACTGAGGAAGAGTCAGGAAAACTCCAAGTGCTGTTGAAGCTCTTAGCCGTTATCCGTGAACTTTGTCCCACTGAAAAGTAAGAGATCAATTTAATAAACTTGCTTGTAAGTGCTCGTGGAACTTTGGTTTAGACTATAGCCTTACTTCCTCTTCTCCCTCCTTCTTTGGGATCATGGTCTTTATTTAAGAAGAACTGTATCTAAAGGTAGATACATATGTTTACAAAAACCTGGAGACATCTTTTGATATCTAACACCTACTAATTTATTCCTCTATCTCTTTTAGAATCCTTTCTTCTCTGTCGCTCAAATGTTGATACTTTAATTTTTAAGTTTATTTATTTATTTTGATAGAGACAGAGGGAGTACGAGTGGGGGAGAGGCAGAGAAAGAGGGAGAATCTCAAACAAGCTCCACCCTGTCAGCTCTGTCAGCAGAGCCACCCTGTCAGCAGAGCCCTTGTGCGGCTCGAAATCACAAAATTGAGACAATGACCTGAGCTAAAATCACGAGTTAGATACACAACCAACGGAGCCACTCAGACACCCCAAATGTCAATACTTCTTGGGGTTTCTCCATAGCCTTCTTCTCACTCTAAACAGCCTTCCTTGGTTTCCTCTACTCTCCATTGTTGCAACTCTCACTCATACAGTCTTGATTCCAAGTTTCTATCTCTGGTCCAACTCTGCCTTCTCATTCCCACATCCTTATTTCTTACTGTTTAATGGGCATCTAAATCTCTCTTGATGTCATGTAAGACTTTAAGGTACAGATATCCTCAACAGCTTTATCCTTTAACCTGATCCTTTTTCATCATTCCTTGGCTTGATGAATGGCACCATGATTCATGCAGAAAATCTAGTCATTCTAGACTCACTTTTCTTCTTCTCTCACCCAACATTGTCAGTAACTAAATTCTAGATTGTTATCTCTTAATCTTGGAATATACTTCCTTTCTGGTACCAAGATTTTTGTTTTGACTCTTGTAATTAATGATTTGGGTTATGATGGTCTCTCTCTCTTTTTTTTTTTTAAATTTTTTTAACATTTATTTATTTTTGAGACAGGGAGAGACAGAGCATGAACAGGGGAGGGTCAGAGAGAGGGAGACACAGAATATGAAGCAGGCTCCAGGCTCTGAGCTGTCAGCACAGAGCCCGACGCAGGGCTAGAACTCACGGACCGCAAGATCATGACCTGAGCCGCAGTCGGCCGCCTAACCGACTGAGCCACCCAGGCGCCCCTATGATGGTCTCTTATAAACTACTTCCCTCTTTCAACCTCATCACATATCAACATTGCCCTAAATTATATTTCTAAACTACAAATGCTAACATATCACTGTCTTCCGTAAAAGTCCTTCAAAGACTCCTAATTGTCTTCCAGGAATTTCTAAACTCTATGTAGCACATTGGGCAAGGCTCTTCATGACTGGCTAATGCCTCCTTTTCCAGCCTCATTTGCCACCACTTCTTCCCACTTAACATGTGGTTCAGTCATACCAAACATCTACCAGACCTGCCATTTGCTCTGCTTCTCACCCTCTGCTTTTACATGTTACAAGCTCTCATGCCTCCGCTGCCTTCACTTCTCATTCATCTGACCAGCTTTTTCTCTTCATTAAGACTCCGCTCCATTGCTTTCTCCTCTTGGAAGCCCCCAGCCTCAGATTGAGTTAGATGTCCTTCTTCTGTACTCCCTTTGTGTCCTGTACCTACCTCTCCTGGAGCTCTTCTCACATCGTATTAGTTCTCATTTTAGTTCTCTTATATATCAGTATTTGTAATACAGGGACTGTGTCTTAATTATCTTTGTATCAAACTGTGTTTGTGAATTAAGGCAAAAATACATAGAAAAGATTGCAAAATAGTAATTACTTTTAATTGTCAAGGGATCTGGCATAACCTCTTTGGAGCATTTATAATATCATTTGACTTGTGCATATTTTTAGGTTTATTTTTCATAACAATGAAGGAATTAAAATAAGGAAACTTTCTATAAGGTATTTAATACAGTTTGATTAAAATGTTTTATAATATTTCATATGTACAAAAGAACATGTATAATATAGATGTGCAGATTGTGATCTAGTTTAATCTTATGAGTATAAACTTTAACTCAGACTTAACTATTTGCTTTTTTTGTTGTTGTGTTACTGGATCCTTTTAAATTTTTTTTTTTTTAACGTTTATTTTATTTTTGAGACAGAGAGAGACAGAACATGAACGGGGGAGGGGCAGAGAGAGAGGGAGACACAGAATTGGAAGCAGGCTCCAGGCTCTGAGCCATCAGCCCAGAGCCCGACGCGGGGCTCGAACTCACGGACCGTGAGATCGTGACCTGAGCTGAAGTCGGATGCTTAACCGACTGAGCCACCCAGGCGCCCCTCATCTTAACTGTTTCTAAGTGTATTGTTCAGTAGTGGTAGGTTCATTCACATTATTGTGCAGCCAATCTCCAGAACTCTTTTCATCTTGCAAAACTGAGACTGTACCCAGTATATAACAACTCCCCAGGCTTGCCTCCCCCTCGGCTCCTGGGAACTACCCTTCTACTTTCTGTCTCTGTGAATTTGACTACTCTAGGTACCTCATAAAAGTGAAATCATATAGTATATTGTCTTTTTGTGACTTGCTTATTTTACTTAGCTTAACGTTCTCAAGCTTCGTCCGTGTTGTAGCATGTGTTAGAATTTCTTTCTAAGGCTGAATAATATTCCATTGTATGTATTTTCCACATTTGTTTATCCATTCATCTGTTGAAGATCACTTAGGTAGCTTCCACCTTTTGGCTATTGTGAATAATGCTGCTATGAACATGGGTGTACAAATATTCCTTCAATACCCTGCCTTCAGTTCTTTTGGATATATACCCAGAAGTGAAATTGTTGGCTCATTTGGGAATTCTTTTAAAAATTTTTTGAGGAATCACCATACTGTTTTTCTTTTCTTTTTTAAAGTTTATTTATTTTGAGAGAGAGAGAGAAAGAGAGAGAGTGTAAGCAGGGGAGAGGCAGAGAAAGAGGGAGACAGAGAATCCCAAGCAGGCTCTGCACTGTTAGCATGGAGCCCAGTGCGGGGCTTGAACTCACGAACTGTGAGATCATGACCTGAGCTGAGAAGAGTTGGAGGCTTAAACGACTGAGCCACCCAGGTTCCCCCACACTGCTTTTCATAACATCTACACCATTTTACATTCCCACCAACAGTGCACGAGATTTCTAATTTCTCCACATTCTCACCAACAATGTTATTTTCTGTTTTTTGATAATAGCCATGCTATTGGATGTGTAATGATATCTCATTGTGGTTTTGATTTGCATTTCCCTAATGATTAGTGATGTTGGGCACCTTTTCATATACTCGCTGGCCGTTTCTATGTTTTCACTGGAGAAATGTTTATTCAAGTCCTTTGCCATTTTCTAATTGGGTTGTTTTTTAGGTGTTGAGTGATGGCCCCTTTTTTTTTTTAATAAAAAACTGAGTGTAGAGGCCAGGCTTTCCAAGGCTGGGCTGCCTATGCACAAAACTTTAAAAAGTTGTAGTGTTTGGTTCCAGGAGTAGTATTACTGTCTTCACTGTGACTACTGTGTTACCATTGACTTGAACCAGATAGTTATATTTTAGGTCTTCTGGGAAGACATCTTCTAGCACATAGGGTGTTTTTGAGTAGGTTAAGATGTGTTAGAACGGGGTGGAGGCATATCTGAGAACTCTTGTCCACCGGGTGACCCTTTTGTGGAATTTAAAGAAAAGAAACTTCAAAATTTAAAACCATTTATTTTCCCTCCTGGTTGTTGCATTCATGCACTAGGCTTCATGGCTTGGTGAGCAGACTTGATACTGCATTCCAGGCCCCCCCCCCCCCCCCCCCCCCCCCGTGCTTCTCTTTGTTGGAGACTCTCCTGCTGGGTACAGCTTGCATTGTACTGTAGACCTGACGCCTTGCCTACACATTTCAGTTGCTTTAGGGGACAGTCTAGTGAACATAAAGATAATAGCCTGTTTCCAAGTGGATGTACTTGTGTGTGGGGGAGCTGCTCGAGACCTCTAAAAGAGGCTTGTCTGAGAGTCCTTACTAAGACAGTCACCTATCCCATCAATCTGCACCTAGCCTTGTAAAGATTTGTTGGGGGAAAATATTAAGCCAGAGTTTCTTTTCCTTCTAGTGAAGTTAGATCAGAAAAAACTATGTTTAGATAATATTATTCATCCCTATAAGGTTGCTAGGTGAACTGGGGGAGACCTCCAGGCCCTCCATCCAGCCTGTCCCAAAACATCACTGCAGTCTCTCAGTCTTGTCACAAGAAAAGAATTCAAGGACAGACCAGACAGAGTGGTTAAGTTGTGCTAGTGAAGAGTTTACTCAAGTGAGAGTACACTCTGGAGAGCGGGTGAACTCAAGGGAGAAGTTTGGGTCTCTCTCTTCTATTGACTCTTGTTAACTGAGGGGTGGGCTATTTATTGTTTGGGGAGAGGATTTCTTTGGGAGGAGGATTTTGTGTCTTTTCCCCCTTACTTGGTCAGGGCCTCTGACCTTCTTTGTTTTGGGCCTGTCTGGTTTGATCTGGCTTTTTGTGACTTTGTGGAATAGTGCTGGGACAGGTTGCTAACTTTCCTGGTAACTGGCCTTGACTCCCCCTTTGCTGGCTTCCAGGCATCCTGTTAAAGCCTGACTAACTGCCTACTCTAACAATAATAGATGAGAAAGAGGAAGGAAAAATGATTGAAATAGTAGTATAGGGATTATGGTAGATTGCAAAAATGGTCTAAGTTCTTCTCCATGTATCCATGTTCCTTTGCTAGGTAATTGTGAGTGATTTCCCACTCTGACTCTGAGCTGAGCCACATGACTTGCATTGGACCATGCAGTGTTGGCAAATATGGCACAAAAAAGAGACTTGCAAAGATCTTGTGCATTGGGGCTTTTCCTCCTTTGGGTTCCTGGAACCCTTCTGTCACCGTGTGAATAAACCTTGGGTAGCCTGATGAGTAGGTCAGCTAGTCCCCAGTTGACCTGGCAGCTGACTGCAGATGCTTGAGTTTGCCCAGCCATGACCAGCAGAGGAATCTTCTAGCTGAGCCCAGCCTAAATTGCCAATCTACTGTTAAAAAACAAAATTCAACCAAGTAAATTTTAAGATCTAATTGGCTTTATTAAACAATTCCTGAATCAGGCAGCATCCCATCTAGCAAGTAACTACAGAGGAGCTCTCCTGAGCTAAACTAACAAAAATGTTTTCAAGGCCGAGTGTTGGGGGGTGGGGAGAAAGGAATTTATTAGCAAGGAATGCATTGTTTAAGCAGGGTTGCCCTCCTAAGGGGAGCTGAAGGGGTCTATCAGTAAATTTCCTGGTATTGATCAGGAAATTCCATGTTGACTGGTTAAAGGTTACATTCCTTGGGGACTGAAATTGCAATTAGGTTAGTTATCAAGTCTTGTTTACTGACTTGGGGTCTTAACCTAAGTGATGCCATTTTCGGTCTGTGGTTTTCTTTTTAATACTACAGTTTGTAAGCTAAGTAGAAAATAAATGGTTGTTGTTTTAAGCCACTGAATTTTGGGATGGTTTGTTATGTAACAAAAAGTAACTGGTACAAGAAATACAAATATATTGTTGGATTATCTTTCCCTTCTTAGCATAGATATTTAAAATTATAACTGTTAAAGTTTGCTTTATTGTTTTTAGATTTCCAGTGCTAATAATATAAATATATAGGAAAGATTCTTTACCTTATTTTTATTTTTTGCTTTAGCTATTGTAAAAAATACTGTTTTTACTTTTTATATTATTTTATTGTTTTAAAATTTTTATTTTTCAAGGGGTTAAAAAGCTCATTGTAAAGCAACAGCCCCCATTTCCTCTCTGCCTTTGCATCCTGTTTCTCAGTGCAATCCCCAGCTCCCCTAGTGTATTGCCAGATCATGTGCTGTCACTGCTATCTTGTTATATCCACATTTTCATCTCCAGAATTTCTCTCTGGATTTATTTATTTATATTATTATTATTATTATTATTATTATTATTATTAAAAATCGTTTTAAATATTTATTTAATTTTGAGAGAGACAGAGTGTGAGCAGGGGAGGGGAAGAGAGAGACAGAAACAGAGAATCTGAAGCAGGCTCCAGGCTCTGAGCTGTCAGCACAGAGCCCAACGTGAGGCTTGAACCCACAAACTGTGAGATCATGACCTCACCTGAAGTCGGACTCATAACTGACTGAGCCACCCAGGTGCCCCTGGTGTTTCTTATTTGAGGATATTAATTATGTTCTTAAAATTGTTTCCTGTTTCCTCCATTGCTCTGTTTCATACAGGTTTCTTTTTTTTGTTGTTGTTTATTCATTTTAGTTTCTATTTTTCATGTTGGAACCTTACCTCTAATAGTTGGTGATCCATTCATATTTATGATTGATGTAGTAAGACGTTAATTGAACACTCCATGTGCCCGGGTAGGGCTGGTAGACTGGTGGCCCTCATTGGGTAATTAGACAGTGAGCTGGCTTTTTTATTTGGGGACTCCTTATCTGTGGACCTTTTCTTCAGGGTCATTTAAATCATTCCAGAGGTGAATCTTCCAATACTATCTTTTTGAGGTGGGATGTGAGAAGAAGGCCTGGCTACTGGTGTTCTGGGAGTTGGCAGTAAAAGGGAACTGGGATCGTACATCCAGTATACAGACTTTCATTTTGATTTCTCACTATAACCTTGCCTTCTAGAGTCCCTTGGTCTCAGTTTTCTTTGCGTTACTTTCTCCAAAATATAAACATTCTAGCTGAGAAAGAATAGTCATGGGAATAGAGTTTGGATTCTGTTTACCAGTGCTCTTATAATAGCTGCAGTCTAAACACCTTCCTTCTGAGGTATGTTAAGATTCCTTGATATGAATAAATTTGTGCTTGTTTCTTATTAGAATCTACCTCCTTGGGCACTTAGGTTTTACATTGTCTGCACTCCTCAGCAGGTCACCATTCCATTCTCTGTTTTCACATATAACTATCTCCTTGCTTTATCAAAGGTAGAGTTATTTCTGTTTCTTGTTCTGATGTTTTTAGGGTGGCTTCAGAGAGGTGAAGAAAGCAGAAAGCAGTATCTTAATACTGGACATCTCTTAGATATTGATTTAAAAATTGAATTTAAGGGATGCCTGGGTGACTCAGTTGGTTAAGTGTCCGACTTTGGCTCAGGTCATGATCTCACAATTCATGAGTTTGAGCCCTGTGTTGGGCTCTGTGCTGACAGCTTGGAACCTGGAGCCTGCTTTGGATTCTGTGTGTCCCTTTCTCTCTGCCCCTCCCCTGCTTTCACTCTGTCTCTGTCTCTGTTTCTCTCTCTCTCAAAAATAAACATAAAAAAAACTAAAAATTGAATTTTAAGGAGAACCTGTGATTTAGTTGTACAAGGTCATTGCTGCATGTTCTATAAATATCACTGATAGTATCACTGTAGTATTTCCTTTCAATTAAAAAAACCTAATACTGCTTTAAAATTATATATAAAGACTCTTTCTTTTTGATTGGCAGGGTGGTGTTGGTGTCCAACTACACACAAACCTTGAATATTCTACAAGAAGTATGCAGGCGTCATGGATATGCTTTTACAAGACTTGATGGACAAACACCAGTCTCTCAAAGACAGCAAATTGTTGATGGCTTTAATAGTAAATACTCTTCTGATTTTATTTTTTTGTTAAGTTCAAAAGCTGGTGGTGTGGGACTTAACCTTATTGGAGGATCTCACTTAATTCTGTATGATATTGATTGGAATCCAGCCACTGATATCCAGGTATGACTATTTATGAATTAAATAAACATTATGGGGTGGCTTGGTGGCTCAGTTGGTTAAGCATCTGACTCTTGATTTTGGCTCAGGTCATGATCTCATGGTTTGTGAGTTCCAGCCCTGCATTGGGCTCTGCGCTGACAGCAGGGAGCCTGCTTGGGATCTTGGGATTCTCTCTCTCTCCGCCCCTCTTGTGTGCATGCACATACTCTTTCTTTCTCTCTAAACAAACAAATAAATAAACATAAAAAAAAATTATAGAATGCATACTGGGGATATAAAGCCTGCCAGGGATATGAAGATGAAGAGGATATATAATTGCTGCATATTGAGCCCTTACTTTCGATCAGGCACTCTGCTAGGTGCTTTACATCTGTTTAATGTTCACAATAATCCTGCAAATGTGGATATTATTAGCCTGTTTTACAGATAAAGATATGGAAGCTTATTCTGGGCCACATAGCTTAGAAGAGGCAGAGCCAGGATTCAGACCCAAACCTGTATTTCTCTGTTCTCTACTCTACTGCACAGTTGGGTCTTCAGGATGTTCATGACCATCAGGGAAAGAAAATAAAGTATTATAGATGCTCTGCTGATCAGTGTTTGTGCAGGGTGTAGGAAAGATATTAAGTTAACTGATTTAGGAAAATATTTCAGAAGCAGCTTTTGTTTTCTTCGGAATACAGTCTATCTTCACATATTTTCAGATTTCTACCTACAGTTTGCACTCACTTAGTGTCTATGTTGGGGGACTCGAAGACAGCCCTCAGGTTCAGTGGTTACTAGAAGGACTCACAGAACCCAGAAAAACAGCTATACTCATAGTTACGGTTTATTACAGTGAGAGGAAACAGACTAAAATCACTAAAGGTAAAAGGCACATGGGGAGTTCAGGAGAGATGAGGCACAAGCCTCCAGTTGTCCTCTCCCACTGACGTTGTATGTACAACACTTAATTCTCCCAGCACTGATGAGTGACAACACATATTGGAGTATTGCCATCCAGAGCAGTTCGCTCAAGTCTTGGTGTCCAGAGATTTTGTTGGAGGTCAGACATGTAGGCATGGAGTACCAGTGTGGCTGGCCTAAGTTGCTCAGTCTCCAACCCCACCACAGGTCAAACTGGTCTATAGCCCACACCTGAGTCAAATTGTTGGTAAAAACTATCTTCTGTGGCCCAAGGCCTTAGGTAAACTAAGATGCTCTAATCAGGCAGGAATTGACAAGGGCTTAGAGTTTATCTCCCAGGAGCTGGTTGAAAGTGAGACATTTCTTTGGAATGTGTGGGATTTGAACACCAACTGTTTACACTATCATTGATACGTTGTGAAACCACAGGAATCTACCCAGAGCCTGAACTGATTGCAGGTATCTTAGGGATTCATAAGCTACTTGGAATGAGAATAAACCCTCCATGCCCATGCTATACTTGGTTCTTTGAGTTCTTGCTGTCCAAATTCGCTGTCCTGTTCTTTGATGCAGATAGATCCCCTCACTGTTGTGTGACAACTCTGCAGCTTTTTTACAGTACGATAGTGAGTGTTCATCCCTACCTTTCTTTCCAGGAAAAGAGTATGAAGTGGAGAATGCTTGGGTATGCCTGGGCTTTGTTTTCTGAAGCTATAAGTGAAATCTAGAATTCCTAATCTTACATATGTTAAGATAAGCATATGCTTATCTTGTTAGTATAAGCAATATGCTTATGTGGACAGGGCTACTGGTTTCCACTGTACTCTCAGAATTTTCATCTGTTTTCTATAGGCAATGTCTAGAGTATGGAGAGATGGTCAGAAACATCCTGTACATATTTACAGACTCCTAACCACAGGTAATAACCCTTCAGTATGACAAAAAATGTAGTCTTTTGAAGAGTTAAAACAATTTTTTTTTGCTCAGTCTGTACTTTGATATCAGAAATATTGTTATTTTGTTAAACAGTATGCTAATAAACATGTTTTACCCTACAAAAATAACAGACTTAAAGATCTGAAGGAAATCTAATCAATGTTTTCTCTTTAGGTACAATAGAAGAAAAGATTTATCAGAGACAAATCAGTAAGCAAGATCTTTCAGGGGCAGTTGTAGACGTAACCAAGACCTCTGAACATATCCAGTTCTCAGTAGAGGAGCTTAAAAATTTGTTTACATTACATGAAAGTTCACATTGTGTTACCCATGACCTGCTTGACTGTGAATGTACAGGAGACAAAGATCATACAGGTTAGTTGTATTTTAATTCTGTTATGATGGTAAAGTTAATTTATCTCTCTTTAGCAGTTGAAAACATTTAAATACAGAATAACTGAAATATTTACCATTTGCGTTTATTACTTTTCTTTTTTTTCTCAGGTCATAGGGCACCTGCCAGATGAATATTTGAGAAAATATTAATTAGAACCTTATTAGTTGTCTCAATTTAGCGTCTTCTGAATTAGTTGTTAAATGTTTAACTTGTTTAGGAAAATCTTTCAAGTCCTGGTATAATGACTTCAGAGTTACAAAAAATGTTTTTAATCCTTATTTCTATTTCCTAAAAAACATACTTGACAGAATAATCCTACTGTGTTTTTTTGGTTTAGAGCTTATTTATAATGTGGTCATACCTTCTGAGGCAGTTAGCTTGGGCCACCATACTTCTCAGTACTTGACAGACTCCCAGTGCTGCTTAAGTGAGCCTGAGAATGTCAGCCCTTCAGAGTTGACACTGTTCAGATAGGAACTGGATCAGGAGTAGGACTTGAGCAAGCAATATCCAGTGGTTTGAAGTCCCTTGGTAAATTGTGTTGAAAAGGTTTAAGAAATTAGACTGTACAAGACTGACATGGAAGAATTATATTTTATGTAAGTCAACATTTGATTCTCTCTCTTGTATGCTTTTTCTATTTTAATAATTTCTGCTTATTTTCTCTTCATTTTTCCTTGTATTTACTCTGTTTTTTTTTTTTTTTTTTCTTATTTTTCAAGTGGAGTGCTTAGTTTGATGATTTTAAGTCTTCTTTTCTAACGTGGGTATTTAAGGCTGTAAATTTTCCTCTCGGCTAAATCTCGTAATTTTGATATGTAGTCTTTTTATTATTCAGTTCTAAATGTTTCATATTTTCCACCGTGATTTCTGCTTTGACTCATGTGTTGTATAAAAGTATGTTTTAAATGTATTTTAGTTTTTGTTATTGTGTTCCGGCTACTGCAATGTAGTCAGATAGATATATGGTCTGTGAGATATGATTCTTTGGTAACTATAATGATGTGTGTGGCCTGGTATGTGGTCACTTTGTAAATGTTTCTTGTGTGCATGAAAACCATGTATATTCTCTTAATTACGTAGTTTAGAGTTGTGCCATGTTAGTCAAATTTTCTGTTAAAATCAATTTTATCTTGTTTTACAGATTTAAAAGTTAAGTATTTTAACTTATAAATTGTTAATATATTTACATGGTCAAGTATTTAAATATATAAAATGTATATATGAAAACTCTATGATACCCTTGTCTGCCTAATTTCTAGCCCCTATCCCATAACCATTATTAGCTTTTTGTGTGTCCTTCTAGATATATTTTTATGTTCATGCAAATAACTCTGAATATATATTCTTGTCCAGTTTTCCTACCAGTAAAGGGTAGCATAGTAAATAGATATAGGTCTGTACCTTTTTCACTTAATAGTATATCTTGAAATCTTTCCATATCATTCCAGAAGGTTTCCTTATTCTTTTTTTCCCTTATATAATTCTCCATTTTACTTGTCCCCCACAGGTATCATTAGGTATAATTACGGGTATAATTAGGTATATCAATTAGGTTCTTTCCACTCAGTGTATATCTTTATTCATACATCTTTTTCCATATGTTCAAGTATATCTATAAGGTAAATTATCAGTGCTGTTGGGTCAGAAAATATGTACATTTATAATTTTATTTTATTTTGCTTTATTATTATTTTTTTTAATGTTTATTATTTTTGAGAGAGAGAGAGAGCACACAAGCAGCAGAGGAGGAGCAGAAGAAGAGGGAGACAGAGGATTCAAAGCAGGCTCTGTGCTGACAGCAGAGATCCTAATATGGGGCTTGAACTCACAAACCGTGAGATCATGACCTAAACTGAAGTTAGACACTAAACCAACTGAACCACCCAGGCGCCCTATTGTCTTTTCATGTTCTGCTTATTCCAACAAAGGCCTACTAGTGGTTAACTCTCAATCTTTGATTTCTCAAAGTATATTTGTTTTTTTTCTCTCTCTCAAATGCTGTCTTTGCTAGGTGTACAATTCTAGTCAGTAGGGTGTTTTTGTTTTTATTTTGTCAGTACTTTGAAGGTATTATCCTACTGTCTTCTAGATTCTTAATGTGTCATCTCTTAAGACCTCAATGATTTTTGACATTGACAGGATTTAGATATTAAGGAAAGACAGTTTTAAGCGTGATGAAATTTTAAAAGAAGTCTTTATCTTTTAGAAATGTGAAGTGAAATATTTACAGTTGAAATGATATGTACAGTTGAAATGATATGTACTATGTATTGATTTCATAATAATAAGGAAGTAGAGAAAGCCTAAATAAAACAGGATTGGCTATTGATGGTTACTGAAGGTGGGGTGCATAATAAATCTTTAGGTTCTTCATTTCTGTCTTGTCAACTTTTTCTTTTTTATTGTTTGTTTATTTTTGAGAGAGAGAGAGAGAGAGAGAGAAAGCGAACGAATGGAGGGGGGAGCGGCAAAGAGACAGTGAGGCACAGAATCTGAAGCAGGCTCCAGCTTCTAAGCTGTCAGCACAGAGCCCGATGGAGGGCTCGAACTCATAAACTGCAAGACATGACCTGAGCCGAAGTTGGACGCTTAACCAACTGAGCCACTCAGGCGCCCCTATCTTGTCAACTTTTATATATATTTGAAATTTCCTGTAAATAAAATGCTTTTTTTTAAAAAAAATGTTTAGTTTTGAGACAGTGTGAGTGGGGGGGGGGGTGCAGAGAGAGAAGGGGACAGAGGATCCAAAACAGGCTCCACGCTGATGGCAGTGAGCCTGATGTGGGGCTTGGACTCAAGAACCATGAGAATATGACCTGAGCCAAAGTCACATGCTCAACCATCTGAGCCATCCAGGTGCCCCCATAAATAAAATGTTTAAAAAAAACCCTTTCAGTAGCTCCCATTACTCTTAAAGATAGAGATTATAAAATCTCCATTTTTTTTTTCTTTTTGACAAAGTGTTTATTGAATTTAATGTGGCTATGGGGTGTCTCTTACTGTATCCTAGAATTCTAGGAATCAGGGAGGCAGTAACGTGGCAATGGTGAATTTGGGAATCTGGTCCCCCAAAAGTACCTGCCGCTCCACCCCTAACTCCTGGATGGCTGCCAGGCGGATCACGCCTCTGCTGGAGCCATCCTGTTCCATGGCTGAAGTGAGGGCATTGGCAGACACTCTTCCTTGGTCATGCCTTCCCGGTAGGTAGTGTCGACATAGTCCTAGATATAGGAGCTCCCAGAGCCCCCAATGGCAAAGGACTGCCTTACCATCATACCCCCCCAGGGGCACCGAGTACACCTGGCCTCCTTCTTGGGGGTCCCAGCCTGCAGTGATGATTCCTGCCATCAATTCTTCCTGGTATAGGTAACACATCTCCTTAAAGAGGCTGGCGGCTGTGTACAGCAGCGGAGGCTCATTTAGCTCAATGCTGTGGAAACCAAGCTGATATGTGACAGCATCATCTACTGCCTGGGTATCTGCTGCTGAGCATGAGTGGCAGCAGAAGATACGGTCATGGATAGGGGTCAGCTTGTCAGTCACTCGATTGGCAATGTAGGACCCAGTGGTAGTTCTGGAGTCGGCTTCGAGAACCACGCCCCCTTCAAATTGTATGGCCACAATAGTGGTCCCTGTGGAGACTTCCTGGCTTTCCCAGTCGGGAGCAATAGCCTCGGGACCCAGGGCTGGGACAGACCCCGCTCCTCCACCAGATTCTAAGGTGGCCGCCATCTTCCTCCTCTAAAATCTTCATTTTAATTAAAGTTTTTTTTTTTTTTTTAATTTTTAACATTTATTTATGTTTGAGAGAGGGAGAGAGATTGCAAGCAGGGAAAGGTCAGAGAGAGAGGGAGACACAGAATCCAAAGCAGGCTCCAGGCTCCAATCTGTCAGCACAGAGCCCAGTGTGGGGCTCAAACCCATGAACCGTGAGATCATGACCTGAACGGAAGTTGGACACTCAACTGACTGAGCCACTCAGGCACCCCTTCATTTTAAATAGTCAATTGATTTTTTGAGACAAAAGTCTTTATTATTTGTTTAATGTTTATTTTTGAGAGAGAGAGCTTAAGAGTGAGGGGGGTGGGGACAGTGAGAGAGGGAGACACAGAATCCCAAGCAGGCTCCATGTAGCCAGTGCAGATCCTGATGCGGGGCTTGATCTCAGAAACTGTGAGCTTGTGACCTGAGCCAAAATCCTGAGTCAAATGCTCAACTGACTGAGCCACCCAGATACCCTGTTTATATATTTAAAACTAAAATCTTTAAAGTGGTTAGTTAGGATAGGGTAGTGCTGTAACAGGAAAGCACAGTGGCCTACCACAATAGAAGTGTATTTCTCATTCATGTCACAGGGCACATAATAGTAACTAACTAGTGGACAGCTAGTTACTATTACTCGCTATTTACTACTACTAAATCTCGGAGGTGATTTAGTGATCTAGGCTTCTTCCACTTTTCATTCTACCATCCTCTTAGGCCTTAGAGTTCGCTGCTGGGATCCCTGCATCTGCCAGCCAGCAGGTGAGAGAAGAAGAAAGGTAGAAAACCATGTGATATGGGGGATTTTTCTAAGCCAGCCCTGGAAGTGACCAGAGCACTTCTATCCGTCTTCCATAGGCCAGACTCCATGATTGCATCTAAGTGTAAGGGAGACTAGAGAAATGTGGCTGAGTGGTCTGGAGGAAAGAGATAGGGATTTCATGAGTAACTACTAGCCTCTGCCATTCAGGATTTGATCACAGTGTTTTGCATCTGATCCTTGAATGCACTTTACCCTGCATTACTCAACTTTTTGCATCTTTCTTTGGCTTTGCTTTCTGGGCTCTCTGGTTGCCTTGGGCTCCTGTGAGTTTGTCAGACTGTGCCAGACTCCCTTCACTTTCGTTCCTTCTCCTGGAGTGCTTCACCTCCTTTCCTCATCTGGTTCTTGCCTTCTCATCCTTCAGATCTTAATAAAACAAGTCAGTTCTTGTTACATGTGCTCAGAGTCCCCTGTATCTTAATTCCTTACCCTTACCACTGTAAGTGCCTTGTCTTCGATTTTGAAATCTAGGAAGATTGAAAGACCAGAAGTTGTTTTTTTTTTTTCTTTATAAGTTTGCAACAAACTTATTGGGTGGCAAAAACTTTAAGTCAGTGTGACTTAAAGTAGTCATTAACCAATTTCATAAGACTATTCATATGACTTGCTGCAGAATATTAATGTGTTTGATGATGGAGTGCTGTCCCAGATCGTTCCAATTATATTCTGAATTTGGAAACATATCTGTCCCAAAGGTTTTAGGTAAGGGATTATATACCTGTAATACATCTCTTTGATTATTTGTTTAATGTAGACCACGATGCCCTTGAAGTCAGAGACTAAAATGTAATAAATTATATAAGCTCATTGTGTCATAAAATAAAAAAAGTACTATTTATAGTAGGGTATTGATTGGCCTAAGGATTTTCTCATTGTTTTACTTATTTCAGGTGATTCGTTGGAAAAAGTCCCTATCTCTAGAAATTGTCAGCTTGGTCCACATCACCAGAAGTCTAGCTCTCTGAAACCTCTCTCCATGTCACAGCTGAAGCAATGGAAACATTTTTCTGGAGATCATTTAAATCTTACAGATCCTTTTCTTGAAAGAATAAGAGAAAATGTCTCATTCTTTTTTCAAAATATAACCAACCAAAGTACTGTTATATAAAAAGCGATTACTTCATGACATTCTCTTGCCAACTCTTTAAAAAATTAACATAATAATTAAATGTAATTTTTGAAAACTAATAGAATTATTTAAGTTATATTTTTTGTTGCAAAATATAATTTTGATACATGGTCAAAATTTGAGTTGCTTAATTTTTTGTATGTATGCTTCAATGTTGAAATATTAAAGACATGCTTCTGTCATCAGATTATTAATTAATGTTTCATAATTAATGCACTTTTATTAAATACCCATTAAAGAATTTTAATAAGGACTATAAAAAGGTAAAATACCTAGTCTCAGTCTCTGGGAAATCTGATCTGATTAGGAATATTAGACACAGATGTGTGAGACCATTGAAAAACTTGATCAGTTTAAACTATAGCTCTAGGGAGCAAGAGAATCAGCACCTAGGACTGCAGAGGCTGACGATCCTGAATGTAATAGTTGCTGCAAAGCAGTTGGAGTGAGCGTGGTCAGTAGGTTGGGGCAGGAGATGAAGGACGATGGGACACTTCAGAACACCAGCTTCTAATCTGAGACCTTAGACACATGGGGCACTGACAAGCAGTCTGTAAAGCAGTGTCCACCAAACATTGTTTGTATTCTGAATTAAGAAAGGTTCGGCTACCCTCATGTCGAGAGTTGTCTGTAGTAATTTTTGACATTAAAAAGAGACTTTTAATTTTAATGTACAAAGCAAGCTTTAGAAGACTGAAGTCTACAAGGAGAAAGGAATTTCTCAGTCTCCAGCTGGGGCGTCTACAATCAGCTTCTGCTTCCATTTAGGAAAATTTCTTTTAGGCTGAATATTGTCTTGAGGTCTTGAATAAAGACTCAATAATTATGTATGAGCAAATCTGAGTTCTTCAGATTTCTAGTGCCATACCTGGGCAGTTGTACATCTAGGATTCATGAATAGGCCCAAATTTGTCGGTGAGGAAGTAGTCAACTAATAATAAGCAAAAATGGTGTCTCTTGGCCCTATGTATAGACCTCATATATGAGGCTTTCCATATAAAACTTCTTTCAGTATCTATCTTGCATCATGTTATTCTCAGGTGTAAAATCCTTAAAAAAATACAATGATAGAGACTAGTAAATTTATCGTCTATCTTAAACTGTAGTGGATGCTAGAGCGTGCTGTCCAGATTGCCAGTGTGTTTGTTTCCCTAGGTGTCTGCCACCACTCCTAGCCAAATCCCTGCCTAAGTATAGCCCTGAGCTGAAAAGCGCTGCCTCACCCAAGGTTACGCTCCCTCCGCAGGGTAGCTGTCATCCAGTGATTTGTTGATGTAGGTTGCAAAGGCCCAGCTCCAGAGCTCTTCAGGACAAGTCTAAAGGATGGTCCAGCTCCAGACCTCCTCAGTCGAGGCTTTTGCTGCAGCTTTAGTGCAGTTCAGCCTCTCTCTCTGTTCAGTCATGCTTCCCTCACTCCCTTACAGATGTTCCAAAGAGCACTTCCCAACAAATTCGCTGTAAGCAAATCTGCCTCAGCATGTTTTCCGCAGAAGCTGACCCATGACGCTATCCACGACGTATCGCTGAAGAAAAGCATTTTAGTAATTATAATTGATGGCATTCAATTGTAAATACTTGTAGGCAGAATAATTTAATTGGATGAGCTGATATGAAAGTTTAAAAAATAGTATAAGTTTTGCTTTATACTATTTGAAAAATTAGACTCTGCAGAAAGAATTACCACTTGTACATTCACAGTGTTGTGCAGTCACTACCACTATCCGTTTTCAGAAAAGAGTTCTCTTCTTAATGTCTTCCTTTCTTTCTTCCTGGGCACTGTCAACCCAAAGCTGTTGGCCTCCATCCTAACTGATAAATGCGGTGAACTCTTTTCAGTCTTTATCTCAGCTTTTTTTCACATTAAATACTGGCGAACACTTTCTTCTTGAAACTCTTGCCTTCCTTAATTTTGATTAAATGAGTATATTCATTTGTCATTCCACAAATAGTTTTTAAATTAAAAAAAATTTTAACGTTTATTTATTTTGAGAAATAGATATAGAGAGCAAGCAGGGGAGGGGCAGAGAGAGGGAGACAGAGAATCCCAAGCAGGCTGCACGCCATCAATGCAGAGCCCGATGTGGGTCTCAAATCCATGGACCATGAGACCATGACCTAAGCCTAAAGATGCCAACCAACTGAGCCACCCAGGCACCCCTAATTTTAAAGTTTATTTATTTATTCTGAGAGAGAAAGAGAGTGGGGGGGGGCAGAGAGGGAGGGAGAGAGAGAAGCCCAAGCAGGCTCCACACTGTCAGCACAGAGCCTGACTTGGGGCTCAAATTCATGAAGTCGTGAGATCTTGACCTGAGCCAAAATCAAGAGCCAGACGCTCAACGGACTGAACCACGCAGGTGTCCCTCCACAAATATTGAGTAGCTAGCAACATGTTGGACATTGTCCTTGGGGTTGTGCATACAACAATGAATACCACAGGCAGTCTCCATCCTGACACTTTCATTCTAGCACACAGAAAACAGTGCACATATGTAATACAGCACATGATAAGTGCTATGAAGAAAAATAAGTGGAATAAAGGAAAGATATTAAAGTGGGGCTGTGGATTGCTATTTATATAGGATTAATTTATGCAGAGACCTGAAAGAACCATGACTTTCTGTTGGAAAAATGTTCCAGACAGAAGGAACCTCGTGCAAAGGCCTTGAGACAGATGAAGGAGTGTATGACATGTTTGAGAAACAGCCAGAGGTCATTGTGGAGAGAGTTAAGAGTAGTAAAAAATGAGGTCAAAGAGGTGATGGTGGGGGGCAATTCAAATGGTAGAGAGCACTGAAGATGGTCTTGAGAGCTTTAGCTTTTACTCTTGAGGGAGATGGAAAACCACCAGGATTTGAGCCAAGGAAAGACATGATCTGAATTGCTCTGGTGATGGAACGGAATGGTGGAACATGGGGTGGAAGCAAGATGAGTTACAAGATTATTGCAATAATCTAGTTAAGAGATAATGGTGATTTAGACCAGGTGGTAGCTGTGAAGTGTTAAGGAACAGTTGGATTCTTAATATTTTTGAAGGCAGAGCCAACAAGATTTATGAATGGATTGAAAAAGAGGAAAATCAAGAATGACTCCCAAGATTTTTGGCCTGAGCCGAAGGAGGAATTGTATTGCTAGTTAGTGTGATGGGAAGACTGAGAAAAGAGGTTTGTGGGAGATCTGAAGTTCAGTTTTCATTATGTCAAGTTTGATAGGCCAGGGAAGATGTCCAATAAGATTCATAAATGAGTTCAGAGCCTTGGTCAAAGCTAGAGATAAATTTGGGATTTTGTCAGTATATGTATGGTATTTAATAAAGTCATGAGATTGGATGCCATTACTTAGGTAGTAAGTGTAGGTAGAAAAGAGATAAAGCAGCTACATGTAGGGATAAATATAATGATAGCTAGCACTTATTAAGTACTTATTGCTGTGTTCTAAATGCTAAGAGCTTTGCAACCTATGAGATAGGGTTAATATTGTCTTAGATGAACTGAGTTTTCTAAACTGTTCAATTACATGTCTAAGGGTAGTCGTGAGACTTAAGTGAAATAATGTATGGTTAGTGAGAGAAATATTATCTTGGCTGCTTGCATCAAAATTTCTCTTAGTCTTTATTTGGAAAAACACCTTATTAAAACTTGGGTGGGAGAGAGTAAGCCTTGGGTGTTGGTTGCTGTCAAAGTGTAATGAAGGAGAAAAATTTGGAATTTTAAAGGCAATCTGAGGAAGGGTGAAGAGAAAGAAAAATGAGAATATGGAGGGGAGGCTGGGACTGGGTTAGATAAAAATTCCCAGTGACAGAACTGGAGGATATTTGAATAACAGTTGTTTTCCATGTAGTTGTTTGCTGCATAGTTCTGGAAGTAGCCCTCCCTTTATCTCTTTCCCACCATGAAATCTCGATGGAATGTTGGAAGAGGCTGAGTTTTGTGAGGGAAACCTTTTGACACGGGACAAAGGCGACAAGTGTGACATGGGAGCCCAGAGGCTGAGAAGCACAGGTGATGGTAAGCCCTTGGGAACTGAGGATGGCTTTGGACTTTGACAGGCCAGTTTGTGGGGGTTCAAACTCATTTAATTTAGATGTGGAAGGGCACCCAGTTAACCTATGGGTTGCATATATAAAGCACCTTTCCTGTGGCAGATGCTTAGTTTATAAGAATTCCCTTCTTTTCCCCTTCTCTGTGCTCCCCTGCCCCTAGGTCTGTGATATAGCACTTAACATATGGTCTGTAACTGTGTACCTGGCTCTTTCTTCCACCAGGCTGAATTCTTTGAAGATAGGAATTTATTTTACTCATCCTAGGATTGAATTACCTTGTGTGGTCTCTGGCACAAAATGGCTACTTAAAAGTAGGGGATTGGATGAATGAATGAATGAATGAATGAATGATTGAATGAATGAGTGAGATACTTCAATTCTTTTTCTTCCTTAACCACCATGATTGGGTTCCTTGCTCATAGATCTAAGCTTCAAGGTATTTACTAAGCTGAGCATGGAGCTGTGCTGGACCCTGAAGAAAGCAGAGCCAACAGTTTTTTCTTGCCTTCTGGCAACAATAGACTTCCGTTTTTGCTTTCACGATTTCTAACTATCTGCCGCATGAACTGACGAAAGTTCTCAGTATGATGGGTAGGATTTGAGTCACATTTAAGTCATTTCTAATTACACAAACACACCTTTGACACATGGTCATGTGAATTCTAGTTCTAAATGATAATATGAATACATTAATCACATTCTCATTGAGACCAAATCAATGATGAATTAAAATGCAAACAGCTCTGATTAGCAGAATTCAACTTCCCAACAGCCTGTTTGTCCATTTAACAGGATGTACGATAAAGGAACAAGTCAAAAAACCCTGCTGTCATTCTCTGGTGCAGTCCTGACCTACGTCACATTGCTTGGGCAATTTAGTATCATAATATATTGGCAATTGAAATTCTGTGATTTGCAGCAAATAGCATGTATAATCAGCAGATGGCACTGTTTCTCTGAGTTGGTCCCAAATTAATACTGGGTTCTAGAGGGGTTTGTAGACCTGGCTGTTTTTGTCATTGAAGGAAGGATTCAACAAAGGGATATTATTTTCTTCTTACCTTGTATGATACAGGGCTTTTTGATTTAGACTAGTTTCCTGTGGCATTCTATAGCTGGCCTGTTGCTTTAAGCCATTACAAACTTCCATCCCTGAGATCCTTTGTTGTCCACAAAATCAGTACCAATTCAGAATACAGCTGTTATGATTAAAAAAAAAAATTGTGAAAGAAGAATCCTTATTGACACAGACAGAATGGTTTGTTGGGGTTTGTTACACCTACTTGAAAACCTGAAACGTTAAATATAATTTAATTTTTATGAATTTTTTTTAGATTCATTAAAAATCCTGTTAAGTCTCTTCTCGAGTAATGAAAAGCCAACAAAGCAGACCAAAACAAATAATTCCTTTATTTTTTGAGGAAATAAAATCCTCAGCAAAATCCTGCAGACATTTTCTGAGTCGTTTTAATGTTACTGGTAGGGAAAAGCAGGGGGTAGGAGTGTTATCCCTCATCTTTGTTGTTATCTTTATCTTGATAGAAATATTTGGTACCCATTGGTATTTATACTGCCACAGAACAATAGAAATGATATTTTAGAATTGATTTTGATTTGATTACATTGCCTATTTTGCTCAGATGGACAAGCAAATTTATAAGATACAACAAGCTGCATCCATTTTTAGATTTATTTCTCTTTGGAGAAGCACACAACACAGGTACCAAGAAACCATGTATTGCAAAAGCAGAGCAGAAGTTTCATGACTTAGGCCAGGTTTTCATATCCCAGTCACTCTGCCCCTGAGATAATCTGTGGTCTTGTGAGATAGGATCGAGGGGGTGTGGACAACCTCGGTTACTGGAAGCCAACAGCTTTGGGGCCCTTTAGTCTTTGTACCTCGCTAAGGTTGGGAAATAAAGAGTAAATATGGAGGCCAACATATCCCTTGCTTTGTTGATAACAGCTTAGTTGATGAACTCGGCTTGAGGTCTATTACCCAGATGGGCTTAATACAGAACTCTGTCCAGCCCATGAGGAAATGCTTTCCCTGGATAAGCTTCATGATGTGGAGGCACAGAGCACAGCTTGTGCTTTCTATAAGCAGACTCAAGGCTCCTTCCCAGAAGGAAGGAGGTGGATGTATTTTGTTTTTTTGTGTGTGTTTGCATTTTTTTTATTGAGGCAAAATTCCATTACATAACATTCCAAAACATAAAATTCACCATTAAAACAGTTTATTGAGGTGGTGAAACTCACATAACATAAAATTAATCATCTTAAAGTGAGCGATTCAGTGGCATTCAGTGTATTCACAATGTTGCTTAGCCATCACCACTATCTTATTCTAGAACATTTTCATCACCACCACCACCTCTTCCCCCCCCCCCACTCCGAAAAAAAGCCCTGTCACTGTAAGCATTTATTCTCAGTGCTGGGGTGGACTATTACCATCATGGTGGTCCTTTTCATCTTCTGTTCCAAATCAGTGACAAGGGAAGGAGGCTGATGGAATATTTGGGGTCCTGGAGAGGTTCTTCCTCAGGACGATGAGAGAAGGGTAGGAATGGGGAGGGATGGTATGCTCAACAAGGCTTTCTACTCTGGTCCTTCATCCCACTTCCCAGTTGTCAATGAACAGAAATTCTAGTAACTTCTAGTGCAGGTTTAATTTTCCATTTGTATTAGGGTTCTCCAGAGAAACAGAACCAATAGGAAATCGATCCCTCTCTCTGTTTCTATCTATTTTAAGAAATTGACTCATGTGATTGAGGGAGGCTGGCAGGTGTCAAATCTGTAGGGTAAGCTAAGAACCTGTGACAGCAGGCAAATTTCTATGTTGCATTTTTTAAAAAAATTATTTATCTTGAGAGAGTGTACATGCACACATGTGTGCATGGGCAGGAGAGGGGCAGAGAGAGAAGGGGACAGAGGATCCAAAGCAGGCTCTGCTCTGACAGCAGCTAGCCCAATGTGGGGCTCAAACTCACAAACTGTGAGATCATGACCTGAGCCAACATTGGATGCTAAACCAACTAAGCCATCCAGGCGTCCCTAGGCAGAATTCCTTCTTGAGGGAACCTCAGTTTTTGCTCTTAAGACCGTCAGTCCACCCATACTCTGGAAGGTAATCTCCTTTATTTAAAGTCAACTGACTATAAATATTATTTATATCTAAAAAAATACCTTCATAGCAACTTCTACACTAGGGTTTTACTAAAACAGCTAGGCACCATAGCCTAGCCAGTTGACACAAAATTAACCATCGCACTATTCATTCTTATTTATTTATTTTTAGTTAATAGCACCTGTGTAGTATTTACTGTGTGCCAGGGACTTTTCTAAGTGCTTCATAAACATTAACTCAATGTGCTTATGCTTACTAATGAGGATCCATTATATGGGTACATGAATACAAATCTTAGCATATGACTATTAGTTCATGACTTGTAAGCTTGTTTCTCTCCTATTTATCTACTTTCTGTTCACCCTCAATTACTTTACTCTTTCATTTGGACCTAAATGTCCAGAGTGTTCTTTTCCTGGGCTGTGCCTCCCCGTGCCCCTGCATTCCTAGACTCTCCGTTGCCATTCTGTGGCTGTGATTGTCAGAGAATACAAAATAACGGGCTAAAATGAGGCATAGCTTTATTTCTTAAGTATAAGTCTGGGTTGGCAGTTCAGGCTAGTGTGATAATAGTCGTCAGGGACCCAGGCTTTCAACTTCTCTGCTGCTTCTCTGTTCTTACTATGCAGCTTCCACCTTCTAGTCCAGACTTGCTCTAGCAATCCTCTCTGCATTTTAGCAGACAGGAAGGAGATGGGCAGGCCTTTGTTTAAGGACCGGTCCTTGAAATTACATGCCTACTCTCACTTCCGTCCAATTGGCTGGAAGTAGTCACATGCCAAAGTGGAGCTATTCCTGACAAATGTACCAATCAAATAAGTCACTTCTTCTCCCAATGACTCTGGTGACTGAAGGTTCAAAGGAAGGCCAAAGGTTACATTAATTCACTGGAGTGATTGGGAAGAAGCACAGCCCCCTAATCATGGGCAGTTTGCACAATCTTAATGAACATCAACAGAAGTAGATGTTCTCTAAATAACTGAGAAGAGTGGGAAATGTGGTATCTAAAAAACTGTGAAAAAGTAACTTATATAAGGACTTTGGGCTGATGTACGTATAGGTTGATTTTTTTTTAGTCATTGTTGAATTAATTTTCAAGTTTTGGAGAGAGTGTGATTATTTATAAGATTGCTATTTAATCTGCCCTAATGAGTGCAGCAGTAATACTAATAGCCTGTGGCTTATGTCAGCACTTGGAAATGTTAACACAGTAATGACTATTTTCTACTCTTAGCAATAACCATCACAATAGGGTGTCACATTAACCTTTATCTTCTGAATCCTGTTCATATTTTAAAATTCAATCACTGGTAGAGCAGACAATGCCAGCTTTATTATACAAAACCAGTTGCTCTCATCTTTCTCCCTTTATTCTTTCAGATCCTCTACCATAGGAGGAAACCATTAAGGAGAAGCTTTGTGCTTTCTTGGTAAGGCCCCATTGAACATGGTCAGGAGGGAGGGGTAGCTATGTTTCCCCCCAGGATTGGCTTTGGAAATCATTCTCTAATTCATGGGCCAGCAACAAAAGGTAGCACTGAGGTTGCTGTGGGTACCATGTTTTTCTTCTTCCTGACCTTTATGCTCCTTTCTACTCAGAGGCAAAGCTAAGACAGCTCACAGGGATACCAGGATCCATAGTCTGTGAGGAAGGGCCCATGCCTCTGGCATTCCAACTGGACTAAAGGACTTTGCTCATCCCACAGAGCAGCCCCCATTGTGCTCACTCTCATAGTCTATGAGAAGCTCATGGAGATGAGATTAGGGAAAGAGGGAAGAGTTAAGCAAGTGTAAGAAAGCGAGAAGGAGGTGATTGGTATGCCAAAGCTCCTGTTCAGATTCCAGTCTAGGGGCTAATTTATAAGAATAAGCTATGGGCCCCTCCGAACCTCTGACTCAATCCTGTGGTGCTAGAGGGTATCTGTGCAATGCCCTGTGGCAATGCCCAAGGTGATGGAGACATGGTAGTTAATACTGGGGCATCCTTTTTTTTTTTTTTTTTTTAAGAAAAAAAATTGTAAGTTTATTTATTTAGAGAGAGCGAGAATGAGAGAGACTGTGTGGCCAGCATGCATGAGTGGGGAAGGGGCAGAGAGAGAGAAGGAGAGAGAGAATCTCAAGCAGGCTCTGCTCTGTCAGCCAACCCGTGAACCCATGAGATCATGACCTGAGCCAAAATCAACAGTCGGAAGCTCAACTGAGCCACCCAGGTGCCCCGGGGCATCCATTTTTAGTCATTTGGTAATTTAGCTCTTATCACCAAAGGAAAAACAATTACTACCTTTTCCCTCAAAACCTCATTCTTCTCAGAATAGAAGTCAAAGTCCTGACAATGGCCTACAGTCTGACCTACTCTGGCCCCATTATCTTTATGACCTCATCTCCCCCTTACCAACTATATTTTATTCCCACTGTCCCTCTTGTTATTTGAATACTAGGCACGCTTCTGTCCTGGTGCCCTGGGACCTGGCCTGTAGATCCTCAGGAACTAGTTGGGAAATTGAATTGAAGGAAGGAGTGGCCAAAGGTGCCTAACATTTTCTATGGAAATAAGGGGAAATGTGAGACAGGAAAAAGCTATTTGATGAGTTCTAAGACTTACTTTGTACTTACGGCACTGGAAAAATGGCTTTTGTGGTCAGTTACACAGATTGTCATATTGTCACTGGAGACAAAATTCACAGGTATGGTTGTACTCCTTTTTTTTTTTTTAATTTTTTTAATGTTTATTTTTGAGACAGAGAGAGAAGGAACATGAATGGGGGGAGGGTCAGAGAGAGAGGGAGACACAGAATCTGAAGCAGGCTCCAGGCTCTGGGCTGTCAGCACAGAGCCTGACATGGGGCTTGAACTCACGGACTATGAGATCATGACCTGAGCCGAAGGTGGACGCTTAACTGACTGAGCCACCCAGGCGCCCCTGGTTGTATTCTTAAAAGGCAATTAAGAAAGAACTATATGATTCAGAGGGTTGACTAGATGCCAAAGAGCATTGACGAGATGCCAAAGAACATTGATACCCATTTCCCCCCATACACTAGGACCCACTATTAACTATAGAGCCTTAAAAAAATACTGAACAATCAAGAAAGCCCTGTTGCCTGTATGCTGAGATGGGATTGATCAATAGCCAGAGTTTTCTACCACTTGCTAAGGATGCATGATGCTTTATAAAACTCTCTAGTTTTATATATGTAACTTATATAACTAATGAAGTCAGTTTGAGAAGCAAACCTTGTAAATTCCCTCCCTAGTTCTAGAACTCACTCACCTCCAGTATTTAGTTTCCATGAAGTAAGTTAATCTCCAAAGTGTGGAAAAGCCTTTGGAAATCCTTGGTTAGAATGTACCTGCAGATATAGGAATAATTTAACATTAAAAAAAATTTTTTTAATGTTTATTTATTTTTGGCAGAGAGAGAGTGAATGAGCACGAGCCAGGGGAGGGCAGAGAGAGAGGGAGACACAGAATCTGAAGCAAGCTCCAGGCTCTGAGCTGTCAGCACAGAGCCGAATGCAGGGCTTGAACTCATGAACCGTGAGATCATGACCTGAGCCAGAGTTGGACGCTTAACTGACTGAGCCAGGAATTCCAGGCACCCAGGAATAATTTAACATTTGATGACATGGCGAATCCAGAATGATTACCATTCAGATAGAAAGGGAAAGATGGAAATCTGATTATAGGAGAACATTTTAAAGAAACCTACATGAGACTTACTATTATTGAGACAAAAACCCTCCATTCCTTCTCTGTGTAGCCAAGTAAACCTTTTGCATTTCTGGTCTTCCTCTGGCTCCTGAAGCCACCAATCTTTAGCAGCAAGTCTAGATGCGAATTCATATTGTCCTGTCTTGTGCTGCGTGGCAACTCCTCAGTGAGCCATCCGAGGAGGCAGTCCCAGTCAGTGGGAAGCAGGGAGACTATGGCTTTTTTGGTTATTGCCTTAGCTTAGATTAGAGACCATTTCCACTAATTGTACTGGGGAACAACCCTCGTGGTTACGCTCCATGAAGGGTGTATTTAATAGTGTCATCTGAAGGAACAAATAGTGGACAGCTGTTTTATTTTTCTGAAGTTCCACAAAGGAAGGAAATTTCCAGGCTTAGAGAGAAGTCACATGTAGTTGCTTCTTATGAGAACTATCACCATGGAAACATCACTTCTGTCATCCATCGGGAAGCTGTTGTTGGGTGTTAGAGGGACGTCCAGTGGGCCTAATGGCTGGTATAATTCTGGGCTTATGAAGGATTTCACTTTTTAAAATGATTCTTGCAGTATGTTTGTGCCTATCTCAAGGGAACCAGAGTCTGAATATTAACTGGACAAATATAAGGTCAGCATCATTGCAATGTGACTGTCAGAGCTCTGGTGTGGGAATCAGCAGTCTGGAGATTCTAGTCAGATGGTCCCATCGATTTGGCTTCCAATTGTATGGAAGTCACTTAATTTTTGCACTTTCTGGTAATAATAATGATGAATCATTTATTGATTGCTTACTATGTGCCAGACATTTTACTAAATGCTTTGTATGCATTTCCCCTTCATTTGTTCCCCTTGACAATCCTAAAATGAATATATAATCCCCATTTTATGGCAAGAGGGGAGAGACATAGGCCTAGAAAACTTAAATACTTTCCAAGAGCAAATGCTGGTTAGTGGTAGAAGCTGGATCTGAGCCCAGGTCCATGTGGCTTTAGAACTCACTTGTATGCACCAGCCTTAAACTTGCAAACTAAATGGAAATTTAAGGACTATCTTGTAGTAGTCATCAAATGTGATGGACTGTGGGCCTCTGCCTTTCATACCAGGATTACTTATTCTCAGATTAAGATACATTGGCCAGAAAAATGATCTCAAAAAAGCAAGAATTTGGGAGTTCATGAAGAAAAATGCAAGTAGGAATTGGAGACAAGGGAAAAGACCAAGCTTATTTCTAAAAGAAAAAAAAAGAAAGGTGTATCATAGATTTTTGCAAAGTAATTGTTACTGAGGATATCCATGAAGAGATTTGTTATTTTATCTAATTATTTGTCCTTATTAAAGCATTTGGTGGTCAAGGAATACCTATAGATGAGTTGGAAAGAAAACAAAACAAAGGAAAAAATGTCATTCTGTGAGCATGTCCTGCTGGTGGCAGCAACAGTTCACAGCACTTGTCCCTCATTGCATTATGGAATTACAGGCACGTCTTAAAGCACAGAGCTTCCTGTTTTTATAAGATTCCAAATCACAGGCTGCTGTTATGATAGCTATAAAAATTGGCAAATCATTCTAGCTATCCATATGACTGACAGGATTATTTTCCAGAACATTTTATATTACCAGAGTTTTAGATTCATGTTTCCCCCCCATGGGTTGTTAGAAGGGCGTGGATAGAAGGGGTCGAAAAGGGTGGGTATTAAATGATTAATTAAAGGAGAAGTGAGCAAGCCTTTAAAAAACTGATGGAATAGACCATTGAAATCGGTAACACCACCTTAGTTTAACTTCTGATTTTGTTGTAAGGTGAAGATGGGTTTCATAACCTGACTTTTGCACAGGATGAAAGATTTGCTGTTTTATTGAGAATGTTTTGAGAGATCTCCAATAATGATTATTCAGTTTTCTTCTGTAAACATCATTAAGGAATTCTTTGACTTTCAGATGGCTTTGAAAACATGGAAACATTAATGTTTATTCCATAAGTACTAGATGATAAATGAATGTTTTGGTTTTTCTATTTATGCCCGAGGAAGTGCTCCTAAAGAGAAACTGAAAATTTTGCAGCTTCTGAGCTTTGATGAAGGCCAGCCTCAGGTCAGCAGCAGGAGCCGTCTCTTTTCGGTGTCCTCAGACACCCAAGTGTGGAAGGTTCTCATGGTCAGAAAGTGATGCTTTGACCCGGGCGTTACTTGGTCTCTGTGTGACTTAGCCCCGGAGGCTTCCCTACCTCTGAGCCTGGTTTCTGATACTACAGTGCTGCCGAGGAAGAAGACATGGAAGGGCCACCTTTTCTGAGGCAGCAGATCTCATCTAGGCCCCTCTAGTGGAAGGAACAAACACACTGAGGCTTAGAGATGTGAGTGCCTTGTAGGTGAAAGGGATCTGCATGAATTGGATCTGGATGGAGCCATTTGACAGGAAAAATGTTCCTGGAAGGAACTCGACCTGGAAGGACGAGTAGAGCCTTCAATCATTCCTACACCCTGAGATGTTGATGGCACCAGGCAGGTGCTCAATGCATGTGAATGAAATGAAGAAATGAATGAATAAGGCAAATAATATAATGCAAGAGAACTTTTTCCATTTCTTCAGTAAGGTGCTCTATGTCTCATTCACTTATTCATTCATGTGTCATACATTGTTTGAAAACTTGTGATAGTCTAGGTTTTTTGTTAAACACTTAGATTCAGGGATGCTTATTTTCATTTCTGCAGGTTTTATCATATGTCATTTTGGTGTGAGGAATGAGTCTGGGATCTAAGTTTTAGAAAATAGTTGGCCAGTTGTAATGACAACACTTAAATAATCCGTTCTTTCTCCATTGATATGATATGTCACCCATATCCTACAGGTTTATTTCTGGACTTTTTATGATGTCTTTTAAATTAACATGTGTTTACAAAATTTATTAGTATTTCATAGACCAAATTTATCTTTAGTATTCTTTTTTTTTAAATTTTTTAAAATGTTTTATTTATTTTTGAGAGAGAGAGAGAGAGAGAGACAGAGTATGAGCAGGGGAGGAGCAGAGAGAGAGGGAGACACAGAATCCGAAACAGGCTGCAGGCTCTGAGCTATCAGCACAGAGCCTCACGCGGGGTTCGAACTCACAAACCGTAAGATCATGACCTGAGCCGAAGCCGGATGCTGAACTGACTGAGCCATCCAAGTGCCCCTAGTATTCTTCTTTTTCAATACTTCATTGGTTGTTCTATACCAATTATTTTTCTGGATAGGCTAAAATTATTTTGTCAATTGATTTTTGGGGGAAGATGATATGTTTACAGTATTCATTTGGGAATGTAAGATGTCTCTCTAGATATTTCTAGATCTTCTTTTATATTCCTAGGAAATGTTGTGTTGTTTTCATTATGTGGAAGAAAACACAAAACATTGTTGGCTCCCTTAGCAGTTCATATGTCTGCTCAGTCTTCACCCCCTTAGGCCTTCCTAACCTTGCCATTAAGTAGCATTGCCCCCACCCCTATAACTTTTTATTTTGCTTTATTTTTATTTATAGCACTTTCTAGCTGACATAAATATTTGTTTTATGTTGTATATGGTCTTTCTCCCCGGTAGGTTGTAAGCTTTGTGTGGGAGGAGATTGGATGTCCTACTCACTGCTGTGTCTTCAGCTCCCAAAAGTGCCTGACACATTCTACTGTGAATATTTGTTGGCTAAATTGTACTTACCACCCATTCTTTTCAAATCTTAGCATTTTGCCATATTTGTTACAGATTCGTTTTTGAAAAAATAAAAGGCTAGTTGAAGGCTGCTTTGTATTTATCTCCAATCCTATTCTTCCTCTTCTCTCTTTGAGTCACAATTTAGTTTTTTAAAATAAATGTTCATGTGCTTTTGCTTCAAATTTACATAATATAAACACTATATACAACTATTTGCTTTTATTTTTATTTTATTGTTTTTTATTGACGTATAGTTGAAACAATGTTACATTGGTTTCAGGTGTGTTTGCTCTTAGTTTTTCATTTCATGGAAAATATGTATGTAAGTAAATGTATATATGTGTGAGTATGTACGCATATATATGTTTATTAATTGTCTTTTTTTCAGTCAGCATTACGCTTTATTTGTTTATTTTTATTTTTATTAAAAAAAATTTTTTTTTAACATTTATTCATTCTTGAGAGACAGAGACAGAGCATGAGTGGGGAAGGGGCAGAGAAAGAGAGGGAGACACAGAATCTGAAGCAGGCTCCAGGCTCCAAGCTGTCAGCACAGAGCCCGATGTGGGGCTTGAACCCACGAACTGTGAGATCATGACCTGAGCCGAAGTCAGACGCCCAACCGACTGAGCCACCCAGGCGCCCCAGCATTATGTTTTAGGGACTTACCCTTGCTGACATATAGATCTCTAGTTCTTTCATTTCAACACCAGGTTAATGAAACACAATTTGTTTATTCTCCTATTGGTGAACATTTAGAATAATTATTCTGCAATTACTGAAGATACTAGTACATACTGGTAGTGAACTGGCTATGTCCCTTCCTCTTTATTACACGTTGCCAAACTGATCTGTAGAGTAGGTGTACCCCAACAAGATATGAGAGCTTTTCTTACTCCCCATCCTTGCCAACACTTAGTGCTGATAGACTGTCTTAGTCTGTTTAGGCTGCTGTATAACAAGGTACCATAGACTGGTTGGCTTATAAACAACAAATTTATTTCTCACTGTTCTGGAGGCTGGAAGTCTGAGATCAGGGTACGAGCACGGTCAGTTGCTGGCGAAGGTCCTCCTTGGGGTTGTGGACTACTGACTTCTCATTGTATCCTCCTTACGTGGTAGAAGGCAGAGAACTCTCTGAAGTCTCTTTGATAAGGGCACTAATGCCATTTATGAGGGCTCCACCCTCATGACCTAATCACCTCACAAAGACTCTACCTCCTAATATGGGGGTTAGGATTTCAGTATATGAGGAGCATCTTGGTGGCTCAGTCAGTTGAGTATCCAACTTCAGCTCAAGTCATGATCTTCCAGTTCGTGAATGTCAGCCCCTCTTTGGGCTCTGTGCTGACAGCTGGGAGCCTGGAGCCTGCTTTGGAATTCTGTGTCTCCCGCTCCCTCTGCCCCTCCCTTGCTCATGCTCTGTCTCTCAAAAATGAATAAACATAAAAAAAAATTTAAAAAGCATTTCACCATATTAATTTGCGGGGATACAAACATTCTGTTCATAGCATAGACTGAAGTTTCCGTTTTAATGGTTTTAACTGAAATCTTTTTTTTTTTTTTTTTAATTTTCCTGATTACCAATCGGGTAAGTATTTTCATGTGTTAAGTAGGATGTTTGGATTTCCTCTTCTGTGAATTGCCTGTTCATTTATGTTGTCTATTTCCTTGTTTTTCTTTCTGTTACTGATATATTAGACTTTAAATATTTAGGTTGATTTAATAATTTAATATTTATTTAATAATATTTAATATTTCAGTTGGTTACTAATCCTTTGTCAGTTTTATGAGTTACAAATGTATCTTCTTCCAGCAATGTGTATTTCTATATATATAGAATTCTTGAATTTTAATGTAACCAAGTGTATCTATATTTTCTTTTTGAGTATGTGATTTTTTTTTGTTTGCTTATTTGCTCATTTATTGAGGAAATTCTTTCTTGCCCTGAAGTCATAAAGAGGTTTTATAATTTCTTCTAAAAGTGTTAAGTTTTAAGTTTCAGTATTTAAGTCTTTAATTCATCTGGAATTTATTTTTCCAAGTGCTATGAGATGGGAATTATATGTGTTTTTTTTCTGCTTGCATAATTAATTGCCCCAATAAATGTGTACAAATTTGTCCCTTCCAACTGGAATATAATGTCACACATAGTTCAAGTTTCCATAGTTGCATGCCTAAGTTCTACATTTTGTATTCTTTTTTTTTTTTTTAATATTTTTTCATTTTTGAGACAGAGAGAGAGCATGAGCAGGAGAGGGGCAGAGAAAGAGGGAGACACAGAATCCGAAGCAGGGTCCAGGCCCTGAGCTGTCAGCACAGAGCCCGACGTGGGGCTCGAACTCACAAACCGTGAGATCATGACCTGAGCCAAAGTCAGATGCTGAACTGACTGAGCCACCCAGGCGCCCCTGCATTTTGTATTCTTTTAGATTGGTTTGTTAGCCTAACCCTGATGAAATACCCCATTCTCTTATCATAAGTTTGTAGTAAGTCTTGACATATGAAATGAAAGCCTCACCTATTAGGCTGAAAATCTGTACTAACTTGTTCTTCACGTTTTGCTCTTTTCCATAAATTTGTTTCAGCTTATAAAGCTATACAGAGGTACTGACATTTTTCTTTGGTTACTCATTCTCTATTTAGTCCATTTTAATAGTAATACAAATGTATTAAGAAAAATTTGAAAAGAATATCTTATCACCCCAGAAAACCACTATACAGTTGTATATTTTCTTGGATTCTATTTTGTATGCTTACCCTAATGATAAGCCTGGTCGTCTGTTCTTGGCTGGGACAATCTCTTCTCCCTGCTCCCCTTCCTCCACTTTCATCCATGACCCTATTTCTTTTCTTCTTTCTGCTTCAGTCAGTCTTTGAACATCTTCTAACAACTCAGCCCCACTACAAGTTATAAATTATAATCCCAGTGTAGAGCTATTTAAATGCACATTTTCTCAAAATAGCCCACAGTGATCTTCATCCCCAAATCTTAGTAGTTGAAATCATGTTGTGATGTTTTATTCCTGTGAGCTGACATATGACATAATCTTTCCACCTAGTTGTTGTCTAGCCTAAGTCTTTTTTAAATCTTGAGTAAAACGGGCTCCTGGGTGGCTCAGTAGGTTGAGTGTCTGACTTCGGCTCAGGTCATGATCTCACGGTTCATGAGTTCAAGCCCTGCGTTGAGCTCTGTGCTGACAGCTCAGAGCCTGGAGCCTGCTTCAGATTCTGTGTCTCCCTCTCTCTCTGCCCCTTCCCCACTCATGCTTTGTCTCTCTCGGTCTTCAAAAATGAATAAACGTTAATTTTTTTTTTTTTTTTTAATCTTGAGTAAAACAGTGTTTGTGGTTCTGACAAACCTAACATTTAGGATGAATGTTCATTTGTTTTCTCTGGAAAGTAAGGTGAATTTCTCCATACTCTAAGATGCTATAATTCTATTGTCTCTTTGGCTGTTAGTAAGCCTGCTAACTGGACACACCCATAAAATGCCGAAAAGCTTAAAACTTCTACTTTGCTTTAAGTGCTGATGGGGTCATTTTGTGTTCCAGGAGTTTCTGTCCAGGTCAGCGTTAGTATTTTTTCTCCAGTAAATACAAAATGCAATTTTAACTGATGTTTGGAGTATACTTTATAATGTTGATAAAATCCATGGAAATCTGGACACATAAACAAGTAGTGGCTAGATGTTTCTAGACAGATACCAAATTCAAATTTGGGGGTGATGGTGCTCTGCTGGTACTCAGCTTCACTTGTCTCTTCTGAGAACTCTCAGTGCTCTGATCATCAGATCGGCTAAGTTTCATTCCCTCGCAGAGAGGATTTCAGTGACTCCCTTGGAATAAATTCCTTCGTTTCCAGAACAGAATCCAGTTTTCTTCTTCTCCTGGCATTGCCACATTGTGTTTCTTCACCACTGACTCAGGTCGGAAATTTCAGAGTTCTGTGCTATCAAACCCATTGTGAGAAGCACCGCCATGCCCCATGGCCATGAGCAAAAATTTCGGTCAACAGAGACTTTTTATCTGGGTTCCAAGCTAGCAAAGCTGATGAACTATACCTGTGTAAAGACCTTTGATGGTTCCAGGACTGGAGAGACCTCTCCTATGAATAAAAAGAATGGAATTGATTTTTTATTTAAAAAATTTTTTTAATGTTTGTTTATTTTTGAGAGAGAGAAAGAGACAGATAGAGTGTGAGTGGGGAAGGGGCAGAGAGAGAGGGAGACACAGAATCTGAAGCAGGCTCCAGGCTCTTAGCTGTCAGCACAGAACCCCACACGGGGCTTGAACTCATGAACCATGAGATCATGATCAGCCAAAGTCAGATGCTTAACTGACTGAGCCACACAGACACCCCAAAAGAATGGGATTTAAATGTAACACTGTTTCTGTCATGAGACTAATATTCAGCATCTGTGTATACAACTATTTCTTTTTAAAATTGTGAAATACTTTAAATGTACAAAAAGGTATATAGCACAACCTTGTAATAGCTACCTCTGTACATCTCATACAACTTTACACAGTCATAACATCTTGCTGTGTTTGCTTACATCTTTTTTCATTAAGAAATAAAACATAGGGGTGCCTGAATGTTCATTTGTTGAACATCTGACTTCTACTGAGGTAATAATCTCACAGTTTGTGAGTTCGAGCCCCACATTGGGCTTTGTGCTGACAGCATGGAGCCTGCTTGGGATTCTCTGTCTCTGTCTCTCTCTGTACCTCCCTCACTCATGCTCACTCTCTCTCAAAAATAATTAATTAATTAATTAATTAATTAAAAAAAAAAGAAATAAAACCCAACAAATGTGGTAAACCATATTTTGACCTCATTCCTCTCCCCAGAAAAATTAATATCCTGAATTTGGTACTTACCATTCCCATATATATTTTTAGACTTTGATTATATATATATTTGTTCATAAAGTTTTTATAGTGTTGTTTTCCAGGCTGAAAACTTTGTATAACTTTATGTCGACCTAATCTGTATGCTCTACATATAAAAAAATTATCCATGGGAACACAAATAGCATTAGTTTTTCATTTTAATTGCTGAGTAGTATTCAATTATGTGAATATACCACAATTCATTATTTCTCCTATTGGTGAACATTCAGGTTGTATCCATACATATACATATACATATGGTTGTATCCATATATATATATACACACACACATATATATATGCATACATATATATATGGATACACACACACACACATATATATATATATATATATATATATATATATATATATATATAAATTTGCCGTCATAAACAATGCTCCCAGACTTATTTTTGTACATGTCTCTTTGACTCATTAACAAGACTGTCTTTCAAAATGGAATCATTCTGGGGCACCTGGGTGGCTCAGTCGGTTAGGCCTCCGACTTGGGCTCAGGTCATGATCTTGCGGTTCATGAGTTTGAGCCTGGCATCGAGCTCTTTCTTGATAGCTCAGAGCTTGGAGCCTGCTTCAGATTCTGTCTCCCTCTCTCCCTGCCCCTCCCCCACTTGCGCACATGGGCTCATGCTCTCTCTCTCTCAAAAATAAACATTAAACATTTTTTTTTAATTTAAGTTAATTTTTTATTTTTTAAAATTTACATACAAATTAGTTAGCATATAGTGAAACAATGATTTCAGGAGTAGATTCCTTAATTCCCCTTACCCATTTAGCCCATCCCCCCTCCCACAACCTCTCCAGTAACCCTCAGTTTGTTCTCCATATTTATGAGTCTCTTCTGTTTTGTCCCCCTCCCTATTTTATATTATTTTTGTTAAGCTCTTCCCTTATGTTCATCTGTTTTGTCTCTTAAAGTCCTCATATGAGTGAAGTCATATGATTTTTGTCTTTCTCTGACTAATTTCACTTAGCATAATACCCTCCAGTTCCATCCATGTAGTTGCAAACGGCAAGATTTCATTCTTTTTGATTGCCAAGTAATACTCCATTGCATATATATACCATATCTTCTTTATCCATTCATCCATCGATGGACATTTGGGCTCTTTCCATACTTTGGCTATTGTTGATAGTGCTGGTATAAACATGGGGGTGCATGTGTCCCTTCAAAACAGCATACCTGTATCCCGTGGATAAATGCCTAGTAGTGCAATTTCTGGATCCTAGGGTAGTTCTATTTTTAGTTTTTCAAGGAACCTCCATACTGTTTTCTAGAGTGGCTGCACCAGTTTGTATTCCCACCAGCAGCGCAAAAGAGATCCTCTTTCTCCACATCCTTGCCAACATCTGTTGCTGCCTGAGTTGTTAATGTTAGCCATTCTGACAGGTGTAAGCATTAAAAAAATTTTTTTAATGGAATTGCTCAGCCATAAGATATGTCCATCCTTATGGGAAAATTACTCTCCAAAGTGGTTTTTGTCAACTTAGATGGGAGTGAAATTGTTCTTATTGTTATTTAATTTTGCATTCCCTTAGCTACAAGTGGAACTGAGTATATTATTTTTTAATTGACTATTAAAAAATGACTGCATGAGCAGGGGAGGGGCAGAACTTCTTCGTCTGAGAATTATTCACTTTAAACTTTAAATCCACTTAAACCTTAAACTTTAAATTGAAGTTTCTCCTTTTAAAACTTGTTTTGGTCTGAATTCTTTATGTATTCTGGATACTAATCTTTTGTCATGGCAAGTATCTTCTTTCAAGTGACTTGTATTTTCACTTTGTTATTAGTATCTTTTGGTGTACAGAGGTTTTTAAATTTAAACTTTCCCTATGGTTTTACTTCTTGTATTTTGGTTAAAAAAATAAAGTCCTTTCCTACCCTAAAGTCATAAATACATTTTTCTATATTTTAGTTTAAAAGCTTTAATGTTTTCCTTTTTCATTTAAGTATTTAATCTACCTGAAATTATTTTTCATATATATGCTGTTTAATAGGCTATAGCTTAATAGCCAAATGTGTTCTTCTTCAAAATGTATTGGCTATTCTTGGCTTTTTGCCTTTATATATAAATTTGAGAATTAGCTTGTCAAGTTGCACAAAGAACATTCCTGGTATTTTACCGTTTCTCTGACTTTTCTGGATTCATTTTGGGAGACTTGCTGTCTTGGTAATACTGGGACTTCCCATCTGTGAACATCACCTACTTCTTCATTTATTTACTCCTTCAATAATGTTTTGTGACTTTTAATCCACAAAAATGTTGCACATAAATTGTAGATTTAGTCCTCAGTTCCAGGTGGTATGCTGGTGCACAGAAAAGTAATTGATTTGTGCCTATTGCTCTTGTAGTCCAATAACTTGTTGAATTCTTTTTTTTTTTTTTTAATGTTTTTATTTATTTCTGAGACAGAGAGAGACAGAGCATGAGCAGGGGAGGGGCAGAGACAGATGGAGACACAGAATTCAAAGCAGGCTCCAGGCTCTGAGCTGTCAGCACAGAGCCTGACGCGGGGCTCAAACTCACGGATTGTGAGATCATGACCTGAGCTGAAGTCAGACGCCCAACCGACTGAGCCATCCAGGTGCCCCAACTTGTTGAATTCTAATAGTTTATAATTCTCTGGGATTGTCTATGTTGACATAACATCCATGAGAAATGACAGTCTTGTTACTCATTTCTAACTCTTTTTTTTTTTAATGTTTATTTTTGAGAGAGAGAGAGAGAGAGAGAGAGAGGCAGAGAGAGAGGGAGACACAGAATCTGAGCTGTCAGCACAGAGCCCAGTGTGGGACTTGAACGCTCAAACCGTGAGATCATGACCTGAGCGAAAGTTGGATGCTAACTGACTGAATCACCCAGGCACCCCTCATTTGTAACTCTTATATCACTTTTTTCTTGTTTTACCATGTTAGCAAGGTCCTCCAGTACAGTGTTGGATAGAATCAATGATAGCGGGCATCGTTTACTTTTTTTGCTTAGCTAATTATTATTTTTTTAAACTGTTTATTTTTGAGAGAGAGAGCATGAACAGGGGAGGGGCAGAGAGAGAGAAGGAGGGAGATAATCCCAAGCAGACTCTGTCCACACTGTCAGTGCAGAGCCCGACGTGGGGCTCAAACTCACTAACCCTGACTGAGATTGTGACCTGAGCCAATGTCAGATGCTTAATGGACTGAGCCACCCAGGTGCCCCTACTTTTTCTATGTTATTTATTTATTTATTTTTCTTTCTTTCTTTTTTTTTAAATTTTATTTAAAAAAATTTTTTAAATTAACATCCAAGTTAGCATATAGTGCAACAATGATTTCAGGAGTAGATTCCTTAATGCCCCTTACCCATTTAGCCCATCCCCCCCTCCCACAATCCCTCTAGCAACCCCCTGCTTGTTCTCCATATTTAAAATTTTTTTTTTTTAACATTTATTTATTTTTGAGACAGAGAGAGACAGAGCATGAACAGGGGAGGGTCAGAGAGAGAGGGAGACACAGAATCCGAAACACGCCCCGGGCTCTGAGCTGTCAGCACAGAGCCCGATGCGGGGCTCGAACTCACCGACTGTGAGATCATGACCTGAGCCGAAGTCGGCCGCTCAACCGACTGAGCCACCCAGGCGCCCCTATTCTCCATATTTAAGAATCTCTTATGTTTTGTCCCCCTCCCTGCTTTTTATATTATTTTTGCTTCCCTTCCCTTATGTTCATCTGTTTTGTATCTTAAAGTCCTCATATGAGTGAAGTCATATGATATTTGTCTTTCTCTGACTAATTTCATTTAGCATAATACCCTCTAGTTCCATCCACATAGTTGCAAATGGCAAGATTTCATTCTTTTTGATTGCCGAATAATACTCCATTGTGTGTGTGTGTGTGTGTGTGTGTGTGTGTGTGTGTGTGTGTGTATACCACATCTTCTGTATCCATTCATCCATTGATGGACATTTGGGCTCCTTCCATACTTTGGCTATTGTTGATAGTGCTGCTGTAAACATGGGGGTGCATGTGTCCCTTCGAAACAGCACACCTGTATCCCGTGGATAAATGCCTAGTAGTGCAATGGCTGGGTCGTGAGGTAGTTCTATTTTTAGTTTTTGAGGAACCTCCATACTGTTTTCCAGAGTGGCTGCACCAGTTTGCATTCCCACTTCTTCTACTTTAACAGTTACCATTGAATAAGATATTTGCTGTAGGTATTTGGTTGATTCCCACCCTCAGGTTAAGGGTATTCTTTTATATACTTATTAAGATGATTTTAAAAAACTATGAATGTGTTTTCATTTATAGCAAATGCATTTTCTGCAAGTATTAAAAGAATTACATAACTTTCTTTGCTTTGTTAATGAGGTAAATTACATTAATAAATTTTCTAATATTATACCATGGTTGTATCCCTAGAGTAAACACAGTTTAAAAGAAATTTTTTATGTATTTGCATTTTAAGAAAAATTTTTTAATACTTTTGCATTTATATCCGTAAATGAGATTAGCCTATAGTTTTCCTCTGTCATAGTCTCTGTTGGTTTTGGCATAATGGTTACATTAGCTTAATTAAATGAACCGTAGAATTTGTCTTAGTTTTCTATGCTCTGGAACATAAGATTGAGATTGCCTATTCTTTGAGTTCTTGTATACGCGTATTCAAGAGGGGTAGATTTTTTTTTTGAGAGAGAAAGCACAAGCACGGGAGGAGCAGAGAAAGAGAGAGAGAGAGAAAAAAAGAGAGAGAATCCCAAGCAGCCTCTGCACTGTCAGTGCAGGACTTGATCTCACAAACTGAGAGGTCATGACCTGAGCTGAGATCAAGAGTCAGACACTTAAGTGACTGAGCCACTCAGGTGCCTGGAGAGAGGTAGATTTTTAAAATGTTGAAACATTTTCTTTAATGGTTATTGGTTTATTTAGGTTTAAAAATTTTGTCCTTAAGTCAGTTTTGATAAGTAATATTTTTCTACAAATCATTTTCAAGTATATTGGCATAAAGTCGAATATTTCTTATGCTTTTAGCATCTACTTTCTCTGTAGTTGTGCTCCCTTTTTCATTCCTTGTATGTTTGCTTTTTTCTTTTTTCCTAATAAACCTTGCCACAGTCTATTTTATTAGTCTTTAAAAAACCCAACATTTGGTTTTGTTGGTTATGCTATTAACTTCTTGTTTTCTGATTCATTAATTTCTCTTCTTATTTTACTTTTTATTCTTTATGTTTCTTTGGACTTGCTCTGCTGTTCTTTTTCTAATCTTTTAAGTTGAATGTTTTGTCCATTCATTTTCACTATTTCTTCTTTTTAAGGCAAACATTTATAGTGCTTCCCAAAGGAAGAAATGACCCCAAATACCAGGCTTACCTTCTGGAGTTCCTTCTCCTGAATCTTGGCTTTGTCGTTCTTCATGGCCTCTTTAAGATCCCAATACATTCAAGTAGACTTACTTTGTTGAGGTATATTGTTGAAGTCATTGTTGTAAATATCGCTAAGGTAATTATTGAGGTATAATCTATATACAGTAAACTGTCTATATGTAAAATGTACAATTTGGTAATTTTTAAATATTTACTCATTTATTTGAGAAAGAGAGAGAATGCAAGAGGGGGAGGGACAGAGAGATAAGGAGATACAGAATCTGAAGCAAGCTCCAAGGCTCTCAGCTGTCAGCACAGAGCCCAATTCGGGGCTGGAACCGACGAACCGTGACATGAGCTGAAGTCAGATGCTTAGCTGACTGAGCCACCCAGCCACCCCTGGTGAGTTTTGGTATATGTATATAACCATGAAACCATTACCACAATAAAAATAATGAACATATTTATCCCTCCCCAAAGTTTCCTTGTGTTCCTTGGTAATCCTTTCTTCCCTACCCTCTGCCCATCCCAACTCCCCCTCTTCAGGCAACCACTGATCTGATCTACCTTCTGTCATGGTAAACTAGTTTGCATTTTCTAGAACTTTATGTTAATGAAAGCATGAAAGTCTTTACCTTTTTTTTGGCCTGGATTCTTTCACTCAGCATAATTAAGATTTGTCTGTGTTGTTGCATATACTAATCATTCATTCCTTCTTAAGACTGGGTATGTATATGTAACCACAATTTGTTTATACATTCATCTGTTGATAGGCATTGGAGGATTGTTTCCAGTTTGGGGCTCTTACAAATAAACCTGCTACAAATATTTACCTAAAAGTCTTTTGTGTGGACATATACTTTTATTTCTCTCAGACAAATATCTAGGCATGGGATAGTTGGGTCCAGTGGCATGAGTGCGTTTAAAAATATTTTACCTTGTTGTCTCAGCCAGGATTGTCAATTGAATTACTTAAGTTACTATTATAAGAAGTAGAAGTTCCCTATATGTTTTTCTTGTATGTTTGTGGTTTCTATTTTTTGTTTTCTTTTTCTTTTTTTAAAATGTATTTATTTCTTTTGAGAGAGAGAGAGAGAGAGGGAGAGAGAGAGAGAGAGAACATGAGCAGGGGAGGGACAGAGAGAGAGGGAGAGAAAGAATCCCAAGCAGGCTCCACGCTGTCAGTGCAGAGCCCAATGTTGGGCTCAACATCATGAACCATGAGATCATGACCTGAACCAAAATCAAGAGTTGGACGCTCAACCAATTGAGTTACCCAGGCACCCCTTGTTTTCTTTTTCTTTTTCTATTTAAGTTTCTGATTCCACTGGAATTTCTTTTGGTGTATGGAATGAGGTATCTTAACTTATTTTTCTCCATATGGTTAATCAATTGTCCCAACACTATTAATCCCATACATTTGGCAGTAATGTAAATAAATTGATACTTAAAGTGTACTTTGGAAACGCATCAGAATACTGGAAGAAGATTTGGAAATCTTGTTAATTGAAATAAACAGAAACAGAGATTTGTGGGATGCTTGGAAAGGCAACAGGGAAGTGAACAATTCCCAAGTGAAACATTAATTATGGTTATTTTGAGGATATTTTTTGCCATACTTAACAGAAGAACAGACAACAAAAGACATTTTAACCTCAAATATTTATCTCAGACAATAACTTTATGTAGTCTGTACTTTTTCCTCAGTAACAATTATGAAATTTAAGAAAACAAAGTTGTTATTTTGAATTTTAATCATGTTAGTTAGATGTGAAATGAGGATAAGAAATGAAATAGTCTTTCAAGTAGACCAGTGTGAAAATGTATAAAACACAGACTTGCTACAATTCTCTTATATGATTCATAGTTTAGAAACAAACATTTCTCCTTCCCAAGTTAAGATAAATCATGCATGAAGTGGCAAAATTTGCATTTCCCCACTGGAAAAAGAAGCTGCTACTCTTAGTTCTTTTAGATTTGATTTCCAGTGTATGTGGTGTGAACTTTTTGATTACCATGTTAATAAAGATAATTCTTGAATTTTATTATTTTACATTGCAACCTTATTATAATTACTATAGAGGAGGCATAGCTCTTGCTCAAGAACTGTGGATTGCACCTGGGATTTAAATATTTAACATTTTCATAAGAAAATGAGTTTAATATAATGCATGATTTGTGCAAAATATAAATTTGCTTTTAAGAAGATTACATGAACTTGTTTCAAATACTGCAAACTCTGTTATAATTTTTTTTCTGTATAACTTCTCTAAGCTTTCAGCTATCTTAATCCAAAAGCATTTTAATTTATTCACTCAGCTAACATTTGGTTACTCCTTTATTCAACAGATGTTCACTGACACTATAAATGAAGCCTAGGTACTGTTGTAGATGTTGAGGATGCAGTGTGGAACAAAGGCAAGGTCTCTCAACTCATGGGCTGTGTGTTCTATTCTAGTGAAATAAACAGACAATGAACACACACATACACAAATGAGATAATTGTAGGTAATAGCAGATACTGTGAAGAAAACTAACTGTGTAATATGAGAGAGAATGACTGAAGTGGGCAGCAGACGAGAGCATGGCTCACTAATACATACTGAGGATTGGTGCCGAGCCCTCTGGATGTGAATCCAAAATGGCACCTACGACGAGCTTTGGAGAAGAGCAGACCTGGATTAAATCCATAGCTCTGCCTGGATGCAAGCAGATTTATCATGAGCTTCAGCCTCATGAGTTCATTGCTTCAGACTCAAGAGTTCCTCCCTTGCATATCCCTTGTGAATGAAGGGAGTTGCAGAGTGTTCTAGGTGGTGAGAGCCAGGTAGCAACCAGGAAGCATTCCAGGTGAATTGTTTAAATCTATGTCAGAAGAAAAGGACTTGCATATCTTTTTTTTCTTTTTTTTTAAATGTTTATTTTTTTATATTAAATATAATTTATTGTCAAATTGGTTTCCACACAACACCCAGTGCTCATCCCAACAGGTGCCCTCCTCAATGCCCATCACCCACTTTCCCCTCTCCCCCACCCCCATCAACCCTCAGTTTGTTCTCAGTTTTTTTTTTCTTTTTTCTTTTTTTCAACGTTTTTTTTTTTTTTTTTTGGGGGGGGGGGACAGAGAGAGACAGAGCATGAACGGGGGAGGGGCAGAGAGAGAGGGAGACACAGAATCGGAAACAGGCTCCAGGCTCCGAGCCATCAGCCCAGAGCCTGACGCGGGGCTCGAACTCACGGACCGCGAGATCGTGACCTGGCTGAAGTTGGACGCTTAACCGACTGCGCCACCCAGGCGCCCCTGTTCTCAGTTTTTAAGAGTCTCTTATGGTTTGGCTCCCTCCCTCTCTAACTTATTTTTTTTTCCTTCCCCTCCCCCATGGCCTTCTGTTAAGTTTCTCAGGATCCACATAAGAGTGAAAACATATGGTATCTGTCTTTCTCTGCCCGACTTTTTTCACTTAACATAATACCCTCCAGTTCCATCCATGTTGCTGCAATTGGCCAGATTTCATTCTTTCTCATTGCCAAGTAGTATTCCATCGTATATAGAAAACACATCTTGTTTATCCATTCATCAGTTGATGGACATTTAGACTGTTTCCATAATTTAGCTATTGTTGAAAGTGCTGCTGTAAACACTGGGGTACAAGTGCCCCTATGCATCAGCACTCCTGTATCCCTTGGGTAGATTCCTAGCAGTGCTATTGCTGAGTCATAGGGTAGATCTATTTTTAATTTTTTAAGGAACCTCCACATTGTTTTCCAGAGCGGCTGCACCAGTTTGCATTCCCAACAGTGCAAGAGGGTTCCCATTTCTCCACATCCTCACCAGCATCTATATAGTCTCCTGATTTGTTCATTTTAGCCACTCTGACCAGTGTGAGGTGGTATCTCATTGTAGTTTTGATTTGTACTTCCCTGATGAGGAGTGACTTTGAGCATCTTTTCATGTGTCTGTTAGCCATCTGGATGTCTTCTTTAGAAAAGTGTCTATTTATGTCTTCTGCCCATTTCTTCACTGGATTATTTGTTTTTCGCTGTGGAGTTTGATGAGTTCTTTATAGATTTTGGGTACTAGCCCTTTACCCGATATGTCATTTGCAAATATCTTTTCCCATTCCGTTGGTTGCCTTTTAATTTTGTTGATTGTTTCCTTTGCAGTGCAGAAGCTTTTTATCTTGATGAGGTCCCAATAGTTCATTTTTGCTTCTAATTCCCTTGCCTTTGGAGATGTGTCAAGTAAGAAATTGCTGCAGCTGAGGTCAGAGAGGTTTTTTTCTGCTTTCTCCTCTAGGGTTTTGATGGTTTCCTGTCTCACATTCAGGTCCTTCATCCATTTTGAGTTTATTTTTGTGAATGGTGTAAGAAAATGGTCAGTTTCATTCTTCTGCATTTTGTTGTCCAGTTTTCCCAGCACCATTTGTTAAAGAGACTTTTTTTTCCATTGGGTACTCTTGACTGCTTTGTCAAAGATTAGTTGGCCATACATTTGTGGGTCCAATTCTGGGGTTTCTATTCTATTCCATTGGTCTATGTGTCTTTTTTTGTGCCAATACCATACTGTCTTGATGATTACAGACTTGTAGTAGAGGCTGAAGTCTGGGATTGTGATGCCTCCGCTTTGGTTTTCTTCTTCAATATTACTTTGGCTATTTGGGGTCTTTTGTTGTTCCATACAAATTTTAGGATTGTTTGTTCTAAGGGACTTGCATATCTAAGAGTCAAGTAATTAGTGGTAGTTTCTGTTTTCATTCTGAATATTCACTTTCATACCTAGTTTTGTATGTGTACATTTGAATTCTATTTCTTTGAGAGCCTCCCTAATCTAACTTGGATAAGCTTCAAGCCCTGCAAAACTTGGGTTCATTCCTATCTTGGCCATTGTCTATTTGTATGACTCTGGGTAGGGTATTAAAATTCACTGTGCTTTAGTTTCCTCTTTTGTAAAATGGGAATAGTGCCCTGATCATCAGATTGTGTGAGAATTAAATGAAATTAAATAATATTTTAAATGTTATGCACAGCATCTGACACATAGTAAGAGGTTACATAATAAGTGGTTATTAAACTATTAAGTTATAATAATAAGCTATTACTATTATAAATTATGTTATAATTATAAACCCTCAAAGGATTTATAATTCTCGTGGAGAAACAAAATCAGCAGACATAATTTTATAGGACACTTGTATACAGAACAGTACGGAGGTTTAAAATGTAGGCTCTGGAGTCAGATAAGCCTATTTAAATCCTAGTTCTGTGACTTATTTGCTGTGTGACCTTAAGGCAGTCACTTAAATTCTGAGTCTCAGGTTCCTCATTGGTAGAATGGGGGCAATATCTTGTCAGTGCACGGCAAATCTTTAATAATATCAAGGTATTTAAACTAGAGAAATTCTCTCACATAAGCACAGGAGACCTTCATGAGAATGTCCATTGCTTCTTTGTTTACAATGGAGAAAAATTGGAAACAATTCAATTTTTATTTTATTTTTTAAGAAAAAAAATTTTTTTAATATTTATTTATTTATTTTCGAGAGAGAGAGAGAGAGAGAGAGAGAGAGCGCACGTGTGGGGGAGGGGCAGAGAAAGAGAGAGGGAGACACAGAATCCAACGCAGTCTCCAGGCTCTGAGCTGTCAGCAAAAAGCCCGATGCGAGGCCTGAACCCACAAACCGTGAGATCATGACCTGAGCCCAAGTCAGGCACTCAACTGACTGAGCCACCCAGGTGCCCCGAAACAATCCAATCTGCTTATTCATACAATGGAAAATATAGGAATTAAAATGAATGAACTAGATCTATGGTTTTAATAGTAATAAACCTAAAAGCATAATGCTAAGAAAAAGCAAATTATAGAATGTATATATACTGATAACACTCATGTTAAATAAAAATATCACATAAAATATTACCATATATTGTTTATGAGTATATGTGATTTAATTATCCATTGCTTCGTAATAAACCACCCTAAAACTTATGGCTTAAATCAACAATTTTTTTTTTTTTGGCCTAAAATTCTGCATTCTGGGCTCAACTCAGCTGGGCAGTTCTGCTGGTTTTACTAGTCAGTCACTCACTTGGTGGCTGGAAGGTCATCTGGAGCTGGGGTCAGTGGCACCTGGGACAGCTGAAATTTTCTCTTTCTCCGTATAGTTTTGGGACTTCTCATTCCCATGTAATCCCATTTAGTCATCATGTGTGGTCCCATTTACCTGTGGACCCTATGTGTAGTCTCTCACATAGGCTGTATTCTTACATGGTGGGTCACGGCTCCCAAGAGTGCAAAAGTAGAAGAAGCCAAGAATTATTAAAGCCTAGTTATGGAATTGGCCCAGTATCATTCCTATCATTCACAGACCAGCTCAGGATCTAGGAAGGGGGTCTACTGAATGGTGTGAATTCCAGGAGGCATGGCTCATTGGAGGCAGCTAATGTAACAGAGCACCACAGTGTGTGTGTATGTGTGTGTGTGTGTGTGTGTGTGTGTGTGTGTGTAATGAATCTACACATTGTAGTCAGAATACACACAAATTTATGATACTAGTTGCCAATGGCTAGGAAGGGAGAGGTATGGGACTGGGAAAAAAAGAATTTTCAGTACACCTATAACATTGTGTTTCTCTAAAAACTAAATCTGAAGTAAACATTACCCTTCACACTTTTTTTAAAAATTAAAAAGTTGATTAAACAATAGTTATTAGTATGTAGGGAGGTTTGGTGAATTCGGTAAAGTTGCATGATACAAAATAAATGTACAGAAATCGGTTGCATTTCTATACACCAATAATGAAGCAGTAGGAGGAGAAATTAAGAAAACAATCCCTTTTACAATTGTACCCCAAATAATAAGATACCTAAGAATAAACTTAACCAAAGAGGTCAAAGACCTGTGCTCTGAGAACTATAAAACACTGATGAAAGAAATTGAAGGTGACACAAAGAAATGGAAAGACATTCCATGCTCATGGATTAGAACAACAAATATTGTTAAAATATCTATACTACCCAAAACAATCTACACTTTAAAAAATTTTTATTTTAACATTTATTTAGTTTTGAGACAGAGAGAGAGCATGAACAGGGGAAGGGCAGAGAGAGAGGGAGACACAGAATCTGAACAGGCTCCAGGCTCTGAGCTGTCAGCACAGAGCCCGACGCGGGGCTCAAACTCACGGACCGTGAGATCATGACCTGAGCCGAAGTCGGACGCTTAACCGACCAAGCCACCCAGGCGCCCCAACAATCTACACTTTCAATGCAATCTCTATCAAAATACCAACAGCATTTTTCACAGAACTGGAACAAACAGTTCTAAAATTTATATGGAATCACAAAAGACCATGAATAGCCAAAGCAATTTCGAAAAAGAAAAGCAATGCTAGAGGCATCACAATTCTGGACTTCAAGTTATATTACAAAGCTATAATAATCAAAACAACATGATACTGGCACAAAAATAGACATGTAGATCAATGGAACAGAATAGAATATCAAGAAATAAAACCACAACCATAAGGTCAATTATTCTTTGACAAAGTGGGAAGGAATATCCAATGGGAAAAAGATACTCTCTTCAAAAAATGGTGTTGGGAAAACTGGAGAGCAACATGCAAAAGAATGAAATTGGACCACTTTATTATGCCATACACAAAAATAAATTCAAAATGGGTTAAAGACCTAAATGTGAGACCTGAAACCATAAAAATCCTAGAAGAGAGCACAGGCAGTAATTTCTTTGACATCAGCTGTAGCAACTTGTTTCTAGGTAGGTCCCCTGAAGCAAGGGAGACAAAAGCAAAAATAAACTATTGAGATTACATCAAAATAAAAAGCTTCCGCACAACAAAGGAAACATTCAATAAGACTAAAAGGCAATCTATGGAATGGTAGAAGATATTTGCAAGTGACATATCCAATGAAGGGTTAGTATCCAAAATATATAAAGAACTGATACAACTCAACAACCAAAACCAAATAATCCAACTTAAAAATCAGCAGAAGACATGAACAGACTTTTCTCCAAAGAAGATATGCAGATGGCCAACAGACACATGAAAAGATGCTCATCATCACTTATTATCAGGGAAATGCAAATCAAAACTACAATGAGATATCACCTCACGCCTGTCAGAACGGCTAGAAACACAACACTAGAAACAACAGGTGTTGGCGAGGATGTGGAGAAAAAGGAACCCTCATGTACTGTTGGTGGGAATGCAAACTGGTGCAGCCACTGGGGAAAACAATATGGAGATTCCTCAGAAATTTAAAAATAGAACTTCCTTATAATCCAGCAATCACACCACTGGGTATTTACCCAAAGAATACAGGTACACTAATTCAAGGGGATACGTGCACCCCTATGTGTATAACAGCATTATTTACAATGGCCAATATATGGAAGAAGCTCCAGTGTCCATCAACTGATGAATGGGTAAAGAAGATGTGGTGTGTATATATACAATGGAATATTACTCAGCCATAAAAAAGAATGAAGTCTTGCCATTTTCAATGACATGGATGGAGCTAGAGAGTATAATGCTAAGCGAAATAAGCCAGTCAGAGAAAGACAAATATGATTTCACACATGTGGAATTTAAAAACAAACAACAAAGCAAAGGGATGAAAGAGAGAGAGAGGGGGAGAAAGCAAGAAACAATGAATTATAGAGACTTAATTATAGAGACTCTTAATTACAGAGACTCTTAATTATAGAGAACAAACTGATGGCTACTAGTGGGGGGAGGGGTGGGGGGGATTGGTTTAAATAGGTGGTGATTATGGACTGCACTTGTTGTGATGAGCACAGGGTGATGTATGCAAGTGCTGAATCATACACCTGAAAGTAATATAACACTTTATGTTAACTGGAATTAAAATAAAAACTTAAAATATACATATAGGAAGGTTTAGGTTAATAACCCAATAATCTGGCATGCTTTGTGTTTAGGAACATTGTCTTCGTACCACAGCTCTTTGCATGGTAGCACATCTCCTCTGATTCACACAGAAACAGGCAACCTCAAGGTCAGAGTTTTAAATATGATGATTAAATGCAGCTTTATAAACACTTAGTATGGTATTGAATGTTGAGTTTCATAGTGTGATGAAAGCAAATGTGCTCATAATTATTCAATTCATCCCAGATTTCCCAGTGTCATTGGAGAACAGCCCAGGGTGACATAAATGACAGGCTGCGCATGAGGCTGTTACAAATATGAAGAACAGTGTGGGCTGCAAACATCAGTGAAAGAAAGCTTCAGGAGGATGTGTGATGTGAATTAGACGTCAGTGATTGGGTTGTTTTGGACAAGTGGATTAGATGGCTCAAGATTCAGGGCATCAGAGGAGAGGAGAAATGTTCTAGAAGAGTGAGAATCCCAAGTGTAAGAAGTTGGGTAGGGGAAAATTTGGAGGTCCTTAAGAAGAACATTAAAGAAGTGTCAAAGAGTCATAAGAGCATTTTAACAATAACACAAAATGTGAAATTTCATTTAAATGAAAAACCTTATTTGAATTGAAAAATGATTTTAAATTTTGTCTCTGTTAGTAGTTAACTTTATATTACAGCTGGCTAAACCCTTGACTTTAAAGTGACAAAATAGAGAAAACAGTTATTCCATGTTGGCACTGAAACCTTGGGTCACAAGTCTGAGAAGTGACTTAGTCAGTCAGGACTTGCCCAAACAATTGAGACTGGGGTGATTCATTAGTGGCCTGTTTTATTAATAACCGTTATTCAACTAACAGGGAATACTTCCCAGATGATGAGTATGTCTAGAAACCAACTTAATAGGCTTTGGGTAGCTCTGAATGTTGGGGCAAGAACTGCCCACGGGAGTGGGGGTGTCTACCATACTCTAAGCAGTTGTAGACAGTAGATACTGCACTGAAATTGGTACCTGTGTGGCTAGACAGAGGAATGAGAAGCTTCAATAATCAAGTGGAGGAAGCTTTAAAAATATTTAATATTGAACAAAAAACATTCCTCTAAGAAGAGAGTTTTGTGTAACTGCTCTGTTTAGGCAATTTGAATTAATGGCCTCCTGCCCAACATAAGCTTGGGGCAACCTTGGGGCAGCCATGATTTAACACCCTTTTAAAGAATGGACAAGCAGAGGGCAGCGAGGCAGATCATTACAAACAACCTCAGAGCCAAGAGCCAAGGACCTTGAGTAGGTTAGAGTCCAGGAGAGGCCAGCAGGCAAAGAGTATGGCAAATCAGACATCTGGTGAGGATCCATTGAGCTTTGTGTTACTGTGGGAGAAATCTCATCTCTGGTGACTCCATGTGGACCAAGTGTTTGTGAGTTGTTCAACATTGGTTGACAAAACTTAGGTTTTGTTTGTATATTATTCTACAATGGCTAACACTTGGGTGTTAGTTGTAGAAATGTTAGCAGGACACATGAAGTACTTAAGTTATTCTCTTGAAATAAAAACATTTTAAAGCCCCTGGTCCCTTCCCTTCCCTCCCCTTCACTCCTCTTCTCTTTCCCCTCTCTTTCCTTTCTTTCTTTCCCTTCCCGTCTCTTCTCCTCCCCTCCCTTGCTTTCCCTTCCCTTCCTTTCTCTCCCCCTACCATATGTGTAATAAAGATATTGGATCTATTAATTAATTAATTAATTAATTAATTTAAATTCAAGTTCGTTAACATACAGTGTATTGTTGATTTCAGGAATAGAACCCGGTGATTCATCACTTACATGTAACACCCAGTGCTCATCCCAACAAGTGTCCTCCTTAATGCCCATCACCCATTTAGCCCATCCCTACCTCTCCTCCAGCAACCCTCAGTTTGTTCTCTGTATGTAAGTCTCTTATGGTTTGCCTCCCTCTCTCTTTTTATCTCATTTTTCCTTCCTTTCCCCTATGTTCATCTGTTGTGTTTCTTCAAATTCCACACAGGAGTGAAATCATATATTTGTCTTTCTCTGACTTATTTTGTTTTGCATAATACACTCTAGTTGCTTCCACATTGTTGCAAATGGCAAGATTTAATTCTTTTTGACTGAGAGATATTGGACTTTTAAAGCTGTATATGTAGCTTTCATGTGGGTATTTTTAATTACACATCCCAAGTAATGAAGTTAAAATGTCATGATAAGTTTTGGGTATATGATTAATGGCAAACTGTGACATTCAATGCACAATTTAAGTCAGTGATCTCTAAACACTTTTGATTATGTAGGTTGTAACTCTATCCAATTTTTAAAAAATGTTTTATTTATTTTTGAGAGAGCACATGTGGGGGAGGGGCGCAGAGCAAGGACAGAGGATTTGAAGCAGGCTCTGGTCTGACAGCAGCGAGCCCAACGTGGGGCTTGAACTCATGAACCTAGAGATCATGACCTGAGCTGAAGTCAGAGACTCAGCCGAATGAGCCACCAAGGTGCCCCATTCCATCACAGCTTTTGAGTATGCACTCCTAATATATGGAGTTTATTTATTTATGCACTGTATACATTTACTACTGTACTAATTAAATTAAACTTCTCATATTTTCCCCACTACCTCAATAGTTCAACTTACATATTTTGGGGATACACGAATCCCCTCCCCCACTGATCCCAACAACTTCACATAATAGTTGAAACAGTTAACTAGTTAAAAAAAAGAGGTTTTAAAAAAATATTTTCTTTAAAATTTCTTTTAATGTTTATTTTTTTAGAGAGAGAGAGAGAGAGGACAAGTGGGGGAGGGACAGAGAGAGAGAGAGAGAGAGGGAGACACAGAATCCAAAGCAGGCTCTAGGCTCTGAGCTGTCAGCGCAGAGCCTGATGCAGGGCTCCAACTCAGGAACCGCAAGATCGTGACCTGAGCCGAAGTTGGATGCTTAACCGATTGAGCCACCCAGGCGCCACTAAAAAAATATTTTTTTAATCCTAATCATGGGAGAAGAAATGATCTATAATTTTCGGAATTTAATCTTTGTTATCAGTATTGTGCTTTCTGAGCCTACCCTTGATCGCATAAAAGCAGTAAATAAAATCTCAAGAAACAGTGACATGGAGTAAGGGATTCCTTCTGTTGGGAGATGGTGCAGGGCAAAAAGTCAGGAACAGAGGACAAATTTAAATTTAATTTTATTGTGTATCTACTTTGTGTCAGGCATCAGGAACACCAAGCTATAGAAGAAGTGGTCTCTTCAAGTTGCTTATAAAAGCCTTAGAGACTTAGAGAAATTTATCTTTTTGGAGGAAAGAGCCAGATAACCACACCTATGCAAGCATTAGCTAAATTCACATGAAAGGGAACAATGGGTAGAAACAGAAAAGTTGTTACCACAGGTTATTGCATATTAGTTGACTATCCATTCTGTGCCAGGCTCTTTTATATATGTTACATCATTGGATATTCTCAGGAATTCTGTGAGATAGGCATTGCTATCACTATTTTACAGAGGAGAAAATGCAAGCTCATATAGATGAAGTAGTTTGTACAAGGTCAACAGCCAATAAATCATATAGCTAGGATTCCAACCTGATGTAAATAGTTACCATTTATTGAATGTTTTGGGCAGTGATAAGTGCTTCATTTATTTTCTCTTATTAGGTCGCCAGAACAACCCTATGACCTGCTGTCATTTTGCCCAGTTTACAGATAAGGAATCTGGGATTTGGAGAGCTGCTCGTGGTGTACAAGCACCAAGTGGCTCTCTGATTTTCTTCTCTCAATGATGAAACAGGTGTCAGGGCAAGGGCGAGACAGACCAGGGGGCCAAGGAGTAGCCTGTGGTGTGAAGGGCTGCTTCCAGCGCTCTAAATGGGAATTGGTTGCTTTTAGGCTCATTTGTAGCCATAGCAATATAGGATGCACATAAATGGTTGGGTGTGCTTTAGCTAAATATCAGTAAATCTGCGTTTAATCTTACCCATTGGTCATGAGTATTACATCTTCCCAAGACACTTCTAGGTATAAAGGCCCAATTTAAGAACAATGGCAGGAGATTGTGTCTGACATAAATTTTACTGACTCTACTGACCATCTCAGCCCTCGTGCCCTAATCATTGATGCCCTGGCTGACAGAGACCTCCAGACTGGATTTATTTTGCTTCCTCAGAAGGCTGATGTTAATCACATTTATTTCTAGCCTGTTCTTAAAGCTTGCCATCCACATTCATCCTCATTATCCTTCCCGCGCCCTTCTGAGTCATCTTACCTGAAGATCTTAGAGCTGTGCTTTGTTTCAGGCGCTGTGGTGAACCACGTAGGTAAATAATGTTTTTATTCTTTCCTGATCTCATAAAAGTAGAATTGTGGCTCAGTTACATTCTCCAGAGAGTGAAACTTTTATTCATGTGTGTCCAGGCAAGGAGTTCGTCACACAAACAGTGAGGAGTTGCTAAGCAATGTAATATACACTTCGTTAGTTGCAGCAGTGAAATTGTTTGCTCTTAGCGACGTGATAAGTGGGGGATTCCAAGCTAAGGTCCTGATGACACGGGTACAGTGAGGTCTGGAAGGCTCAGACGTGGGTATCTTTTGGTTTGAACCCCATGTTCTCCTTTCTCCTTCCCAAATCCCTTTGGATTGGTTTCACCCTATGTAATCAGGAGTGAAATAGAATGTGTAAGAATGGGAGAGGGCACTGATGAGCTGTTTAGTGCTTAGTATGTCCTTTAGCTGAAATATCAATGTATCCGGGCTGGGGTGGGGTGGCAGGGTGGGTATCGAGAAATAATTTAACTCTACCAAAACCCATGGCTAACTTCTATTGGTTCTTTAGGTTTCGGCTTAAATATCACTTTTCCCTAAAACCCCCCCAAGAGTGGATTAGGTGTCTCCCGGTATGGATATTTGTTGTTGTTTCTGGTTGTTAACATCCAAAACCTCTACTGAATGTGGGGAAGAGTTCCCTTATGTGTAGTATTTGTGGGATCCCTTCCTCTTCTCATGGAAGAAGCTGAATGAGGGCAGATTTCTCTCTCACCCTCTGACAGTCCAAGTCTCATCCAATCTGATTCTATTTTCTGGAATTTTGGATTGTGAGTGACTGACAAGAGACAAGCATTTTTCTTTGCCTAAATCAGCCAGAAGTAGTTTCCAGGCTTGCCCTGGGACACTTGGATGAGCCACTCTCTCATGAGCTCCCAGGGTATCTCTATTAGTTTTGTAAGGCTTTCCTGACAAATTATTATGAATTTTGTAGATTAAAACAACAGACATTTAGTTTCCCACAGTTCTAGAGGCCAGAAGTCCAAAGTCAGTATCACTGGGCCAAAATCAAAGTGTTGGCGGGGCCATGCTGCCTCCAGGAAGGGAGAATCCCTTCCTTCTCTTTCTTCGGCTCCCAGCTTCTCATGGCTGCCACCATCCCTCAGCTTATGGCTTGTGGCTGCATCACTCCAGGCTCTGCTTCTTGGTCACATTGTCTTCTCCTCTTCTCTGTGTGTTAAATCTCCCTCCGCCTCCCTTTTTATAAGGATCCATGTGAATGCATTTAAGACCCACACACATCATCCACAATAAACTCCCCATCTCAAGATCCTTAATTATATCTGCAAAGACATTTTGTTGTTGTTGTTGTTATATAAGTTAACATTCGGAGGTTCCAGGGATTGGGTTGTGGATATTTATATTTATATTTATATTTATATAAATTTATATTTATATATATATATAAATATAAATTTATATTTATATATAAATATATATATAAATATATATTTATTTAAAAATATTTTTTAATGTTTATTTATTTTTGACAGAGAGAGAGAGAGAGAGAGACAGAGCATGAGCGGGGTGGGGGGCAGAGATAGAGGGAGACACAGAATCTGAAACAGGCTCCAGGCTCTGAGCTGTCAGCACAGAGCCCACGCAGGGCTCAAACTCACAGACCGCGAGATCATGCCCTGGGCCGAAGTCGGACACTCAACCGACTGAGCCAACCAGGTGCTCCATGATTGTGGACACATTTTGGTGGCCATTTTTCAGCCTTTTATGCAGTATCCTCACTTTACCCCTCTGTAGTTCAGGAGGTCAGTTTACTTGTCTCTTTCCCTTCCTAGACTGTGAACTCCTGGAGTTCAGAAGCATTCATCTTGCCTATCACTTATTCCTGGTGCCAAAGTTCTGGTGGGCACACAAAGACACTCGTTGGATGAATCAAAAAACAAGTTCAAGCCAAGATGTAATCAATGTTGCATCCTTTTTTTCAACACCAGGCTTGAAGTTTAAGATTTTAGGGGCAAATTTTCTCTTGTAATAGGGATGTCGATGTCAACACTATCTGTCTGTTTAATCGAGTTAGTTTTGCTTTCACACCTCTAACTTTTCACAGCACTAAGCCAGCAGACAGGAAGCTCGTGCACCCAGGAAGCATCGTGCAGACAGGAAGCATCTGATTCCCAGGGCAGATGCTGCCAGACGATCGTGGCTCTTCCCTCAAAAGCCCAAACGCTGCCTTTGAGTCCTTGACACAGCGTTCTAGGCAGCTGCTCCCTATCAGGTGAAGTTGGCCAGCAAGGTAAAATTTTTCATGTCACCATAACCAGAAGATAAAAAGAGCCAACCTCCTCAGTCTGGTCCCACCTTGCTTGGCCACTTTCTTTTTCATTATTTTTAGCATTAACTCTCTACTTGAGCTGGCATCAAACATACCACATTCAGTCTCCACTCTGAGTTCATAGTGTTCTTCTCTCTTTCCTCTCCAAGGTAGTAGCCCCCCTTCAGCTTTCAGTGCAAGTCCCCACAAACAGAACAGATTTTTCTGTAACTTTGACACATATAGTCATTTCTCTTCATGCTACCAAACGCAATTTGTTTTCTCCCCAGGTCTCCAATTATAATCAGCACCTACTTACCCCAATAACGTTCCTTTACTTACTCCATCATACCGACATTTAACTTACTATCTTTCCCCACGTTCCAATATGTTAAACACTTCATTTCTATTCTGGGTTTCTCGGAGGAGACTCTCATGACCTGCAGGAGGCTCTAGCAGTTGCCAAGTGGTGCTAGTGTGGCCCCCAGCTATGTTACACCTGGTTAGAGCCAGGTTCCAGGTGTGTCTGATTCTGGTCAATTGGAATCTGAACTCTGTTTCTGGGCCAAGTTGGAAGGATCCAACTTCCAATCCAAACAGTGTAGTCACTAATCAATGCACTCTTTCCCTGCCTTCAGCATGGAGAATACCGCAGATGTTTCCGCACAATCTTTTGGGCTGTATTATGTGCCACCAAACCCACTTAATCTTGGAGAAATGACAATGTGCAAATAAATTACCAAGCTGGTGTCTTGCTTCAGAGTTAAGGGTTTCAGTTGCCAGATACATAATATGAAACAGGTACAGATTTTAATGTACCATTTTTCTTACAGGAAGATAAATCTAAAGTGGGACTTATTGCCTAAACCTGGTTTATGATAGTATGTGGTTTTCATGCTATGTGGTTAAACCTTTTTATTTTAATCACCCAAGGCTACCCTGGTTTAGATATAGTCATTCTTTTATTTTTTGTAGTTGCTGCAATCTCTGGGATCAATTCGAATCGGTTCAATACTGTTACTCAATGATATGTAGGTGGTGGTAGAGTCAGACTCTGCCGGAAATGACTTTTAGGTAGATAAACCTCCTAAGTCAAGGGAAACAAAAGCAAAAATCAATGATTGGGACCACCGCAATATAAAAAGCTTCTGTACAGCAAAGGAAACAAGCAACAAAACAAAAAGGCAGCCTACTGAATGGGAGAGGATGTTTGCAGAAATATATTCAATGTGGGGTTAGTATCCAGAGTATATAAAGAACTTACACAACTCAACACCAAAAAAATCCCACAAATAATCCAATTAAAAAAGACAGGGCGGAAGACATGAACAGATATTTCTCCAGAGAAGACATCCAGATGGCCAACAGACACACGAAAAGATGCTCATCATCACTAATCATCAGGGAAATGCAAATCAAAACCACTATGAGATATCACCTCAGATATCACCTTAGCCACCTTCAGAATGGCTAAAATCAAAAATATAAGAAACAACAGGTGTTGGTGAGGATGTAGTGAAAAAGGAAGACTCGTGTACTGTTGGTGGGAATGCAAACTGGTGCAGCCACTGTGGAGGTTTCCTCAAAAAAATTAAAAATAGAATTACCATTTGATCCAGCAATTCCACTACTGGAATTATTTTTTTACCCAAAGAATATGAAAACACTAATTTGAAAAGATACATGCACCCCTATGTTTATTGCAGCATTATTTACAAAAGTCAAATTATGGAAACAACCCCAAGTGTCCATTGATAGGTGAATGGATAAAGAAGATGTGGTATAGATAGATAGGTAGACAGACAGATGTAGAATATTATTCATCCATAAAAGTGATGAGATCTTGCCATTTGCAACAACATGGATGGGTCTAGAGGGCATAATGCTAAACAAAATAAGTCAGAGAGAAACAAATATCATGTGATTTCACTCATATGTGGAATTTGAAACAAAACAAAGAAAAAAAGAGACAAACCAAAAAAACAGACTCTTTAGAGAACAAACTAGTGGTTGCCAGAGCGGAGGTGAGGGGAGGTGATGGGTGAAACAGGTGAAGGAGATTAAGAGTGCACTTATGATAAACAGTGAGTAATATATAGAATTGTTGAATCACTGGATTGTACACCTGAAATGAATATAACACTGTATATTAACTCCATTGGAATAAAAAATAATAAAAATGCTGAAAAAAAAAAAGAAATTGCTCTTAGGGCTGGGAGTTTGGGCTGCAAGATGTCTCATTCATCCAATGTCACAGTACAAGTGTGTATTTCTTCAAATCTTGGGAAGTAAAATTGGGGCCATGAGAGGCACACCATGTCCTTTTCATGGTGTGCAGAAGACGCCACAAGGGCCTTAAATCATCAAGCTGCTCTTTAGCTGATGCATTTGGAGCAGTCTCATTCTATGTCCACAGATGGTCCCAGCTCCAAACTGTCTCCCCCCTTTCTTCCCCTTTCCAGCTGTGTCTCTGCATCCATGGCCTGAGATCCCCAAAGGCCATCCATTCTTCTTTCTCCCCCCACATCAACCATAAGTAAGTCAATACATGAAAAAAGCTTTCTGTACTTTGGCAGGTTTAGAAAATTCTTTACACTTCTCACTATTGGAAAGAGTGAGTCAATGTACTTTTTGTATCAGTTTCTAAAGTGTTTGATTTTTTAAAAAATGTTTGGCTCAAAATTCTGTCATCTTATATTGAATTCTCTTGTGATTTTGACCTTTTTGACTCAAGGAGGAGCATCACAGGGAAAATGGAAATATTGTCAACTATTGTCCCCAGACCTCCAAAAGAACAGAGACCTAACTAACCCAGCTTTGGTAACCTTTCCTTCTTCTCTTCTTTTGGAAGAAGAGCGAATGATCAAAATGAAGACACTCATGGGACCAAAGAAAGGCAGATGTGGAACTTGGGCTGGATTCCACCTTGAGTAACAGAGCAGGACAGGACTCTCTAAATGCCTCATCTAACACGATGGGATGATGCTTAAAGAACACACTGCTTTCTAAACAGTTTTGTTGTTTAGAGATTGTCAAATTCTGTAACATAACTGAGATAATGTCTCTCATCTTTTAAAGTAAAAATTGCATGGAAAAGTCTCTATTATGTAAACATTTGATAACCTTCTGTGCCAGTATCTTTTGGGGGATGGGCAGCCTTTAGCATCTGCAACTAACTGTGCCCAAAGCAGCTTCCAAAAGCCAATTTCGGCTTGTCCTCTAGGCCGGAGGCAGAGCAATTAGAAACCAGGCCCCTGCTGTATCATTCACTTTGTGGCATCAAAATATGGAGATGTTGCTCATGTTTGGGTTGTTTGCCAGTGTGCAATGCCAACCATCTGATATTTGTGCTAAGTGGGATTACTGAGAGAAATATCAGTGGGGCAGCTTCCCAAGATGACAGATTGTGGGAAGGCCTCTCAGCTACAGCAAATGGGCATTTGGATTCTCCAACGTCCATCCAGAAAGGGAGAGGAGAACCCGCATTCCTCAGATGCCTGGTGTTTCACCCTCAGTTGCAACGTCACATAAACATCTGGTCAAAGTTTTGAGGCAGACAGGCAGGCAGGCGACAGTGATTCGTGTCGTTGATAACCAGTTATGAATTACCTTAATTTGAAAAGAATACTTGTCTCACCCCTCCCCCACTATTACCTGGTTTCTGAAAGGCAAGAATGTTCTCAGAGAAAGGACTTTTCTTAGCAAATGTTGGATTCATAAAGGAAGAAGTCACGACAAGAGAAAAGACCTTGCAAGGGCACGACTCTCATTGTTTGCAGGGACAGAATTGCTTTTCAAACTTTCATGTGCTCACCAATTTCAAACAACAATCATGCTTCTGCAGTGGGGCCTCTGACTCAGAATTTCCAACCAGCTCTGAGGGGATGGCCGGTGGTGCTGGCCCCATGGACCTCTCTCAGAGGAGCAAAGGCTTCTGCCAGTGATTCTTGTGTGGAGGCAGGGAAGGTATATATAAGAACCACCTGGAGGAAGTTCTTTCAGAATACACATTCCCCTTTCTCCCCACAAGGGCCAGCAAAGTGGATGTAATGAGGGGCATGTGGATTTTAAAAAAGCATTGTTGAGATATAAGCCACAAGCCAGAAAACCCACCCATTTTAAGTATACGGTTCAATGGTTATTAGTGTTAGTTGTGCAGCCATCACCACAAACTTATTTTAAATCATTTCCATCACCCTGCAAAGAAACCTCATTCCCATTCCATCATTCCCCATTTGCACCCCCCAGTTCTAAGCAACTACCAATCTACCCCCTGTCCCTATGGATTTGTCTTTTCTTGACCTTTCATATAAACATATAAAAATATGTGGTCTTTTGTGTCTGGCTTCTTTCACTTAGCATAATGTTTTTGAGATTCATCCATGTTGTAGCATGTGACAGTACTTTGTTCCTTTTTATGGGCACAAGTGCTTGCAAAAAGCTCAGGGTGATTCCGTGGCTTTCTGGTGGAGGACCACCAAATAAACTGATATACTATATCAGTTTAGAAATCATCATCTTTTTTATTTTTTCAAAATGAAGAAGCAGAGAGACCAAACGATTCCTTTATGTTAATTAGTAATTGAAAACAGTATCTTTCAACTTCAAACCCAAGGTCTTTCCCTGAGGCACGGTCTGTGAACCCAGCAGCAACAGATCTGAGGTCACCTCAGGCATAGAGTGTTCTTCCAGAGCTCGCTCACCAGAATGCAGCCAGGATGCCTTTGAACAGTCTTCACAAAGGGGAGCATTCAAAGAAACATTTCCAGGTTCAAGAAAATCTTGTAAAGTCTTTTAAGTCTTTATCGAAATCCCTGGAAGAGACGCATTATGCTTGATGATGCATAGCAAGATACTCCTTTTTGAGTGTCACATGTCCATATTGCACAGGCCCCTCCTAAGATATCCCTCTGTCTTTGCTCTCTCTTGGGCATCCCCCTCTAACTCCACTTTGTGTTGGCTGGGTTTTCATCTGCTTCCTCCTCTAGGAAGGAATTTTTTCTTTGGTACTTCGTCCTTGCCCTTTAATGCAAGTCAACTTAGTCATTCTAAGGCCATTCTCTCCCTTCTCTGTTTGTACCTTTATCCATTTCTCAGAGTGGCACTCTAAGGACTGGTGAGGTTGGACAGGCCTATGACCACTTTTGAGTATTTTCTGTGCTGTTCTATAGTGTTGAAAGTGGGTTGTGTTCTGTCTTTTGAAGAGGCGTCCAAGGGGCCAGGCATCAGTGCTGCCTGGCTGATGTCTGGTCAAAAGAGGGATTAGAAGCCATCCTTCTTGCATTGCTGCCATCCCAGGGCTCTTAGCCCCAGTTCAGGCCAGTGTCAACCTTCTTGGTAAAGACCTAATGAAAAACTGCAACATAAAGACCCTTTTATCACTTAATAGTTCTTCCTTCCCCCCAGTCTAATAGTTGTCCTCTTGTTCTGGATATGGCTGAACTGTGCACAGGGTCTCTTGAAATTCAGGTTGTTACATGCTAGGCATGGAGCAGAACAACTTGGTAACAACAATTTTAGTGTCTCTTAACTCAACTTTGCCCATGGCCTGGGTCCTCCTCCCTGCCTTGAGCTTCTTCTCCTCATTGAAAAATGGAAGATCTGCCTACTTGGAACCTCAGGATCTCAGGACAGAACTGGAAGGGTCCTTTGAGTGTATCTTCTTCAACATGCCCATTTTTCAGGTGAGGAAACTGAGACCCTCAAGAGTGAAGTGTCTTATAATTGTTGTTAGCATTTCAGCTCCATGTGTGTGTATCTAGCTGTGTGAGAAACAGAAGGGAAGAAGCGAAAGCGAGTAGATTCTATAGAAAGTAGAGAGCAGAAAAAGATACATTGGAAACTGGGAAAACAATAGCATTTGAGATGGAAGTAAATTTCCAAACTGTCTCAGTCACCCTCGTCATCTGGGTCAAAGGAGTGATGAGAACATCAGTGCGCAATGCTGGTGTTAGATGCAGAATGTGTTAGAGTTTTAAGGGAAAAAAGATTCTAGAGAGCTTCTGGAAAACATGTGTCCAACATAGTTCTGGCACATAGCAGGTGCTGAATAAATATCTGTTGATTGATTCAAGTAGGCTTATAACAAGTAGGCATGCTCCACAATGTAAAGGCAACCTTGCAAAATAATGTGCTTAATTAACAGGCTGCGGTTTCTGCATTTGGTTTGCAGGTCTCTGTGGGCACCAGCTGAGGTCATGAGTGTCACCCTTTCTTCTCCTGTCCCTTGTACTAGTCTTTGAAGCTCCCCATTAGTGAAGAGACTGTGTCTCTTTACCTGCAGCAAATCCAGCTGAATTCAATTCCATAATCAAGACATCCTGAGTGCTCCCTCCTTATTAATATTTCTTGGAGAATGGAACTCAAAGGGAATATAAAGGAGAGACCAGGAACATTACGTCTTGTAGGTCTGATGTCTGATTTTTGTTTCATCATAGCAACTAGCAGTAACAGTGTGTAAAGCTTGCAGGACAATATCACATACATTTTCTCATTTTGTTACCTCATTTGGTTAATAACCCTGTCAAGCCTGGGGCTCCCGAAAACAAACATCAGGCTGCCCATCCTAGGTCAGTGCCTGGTCTCCTGTCTGCTCTGAGTTCTTTCAGCCCTGGCCCCCCAGTGAGGTTTCCATGGTACCCTGAACAATTTATCCCAGCATCTCTCACAGAGCCTCTCCAGGGTGCTTTTGGACAGGGCACCCTTGGGCGGAACTTCCCTTAGGGCTTGGGGGCCCTGCATCCCTGCTTCCCGAGGGAGATGTTCTGTGCTCAGAGACCATGACTCATAAGCTACAGGAAGTTCTTGGCATGCTCCCTGCACGCTGAAAGAAAATTAATGGCTCTGAAGTTGTGTTTGGTGAAGAAGAAGGACACAAGCAATGACTGCAAAATTCCTGGCTGGAAAATACCTGCTGGTATGTGAGGAGGCCGGGCCCTGGTTTGGCAGAACTGGTGAGTCCTACGTGGCATTGTGCGCCGAGCAGTTTGTGTGAGGGTCTCAGGGACTCCTCCATTTCACTCAACTCGCATCTCTCGATATGAGTTGGGTCCTTTGGATTTTTTACGTCTACTGGGCTTCCTGCCTCAACCTGCCCTCCTCAAAATACCATTGCGGATTTGCTTTCTCTCCTCCTCCTCAAGCCATCAACTGTCCTCATTCCCCTGCAAGCCTTGTCTCGGCTAGCACTGAGGAGGGAAGTAGCTGTTTATACCAAGCCTCATGTAGCCTTACAAAGGCCATTCTATAAGGAGGGGGTTGTCATTCATGGGTTCATTGAGGCATTCATTTTTTTCAAGTATGTGAATATTTATTAAGATCCCACCATGTGCTACATCCGGGGATACAATGGCAAACAAATACTGCCTGTTCTTCACACTGATGGAGCTCATAAGAGGGTCTGTTTACAGGGCAGGACAGACAGTTAAATAGGCAATAACAGTACAGTGTGAAAGGGAAGGACAGTGGGCCTTGGAGCACACGGCAGGAACATCTGGTTGCTTATCGGTGGAGTCAGGGAGTCTTAATTCAAACTTTTTTTTTTTTTAATTTTTAAAGTTAGTTCTTTATTTTGAGCGAGAAAGTGGGTGAGCATGAGTCAGGGAGGGGCAGAGAGAGGGAGGGAGAATTCCAATCAGGCTCCATGCTGTCAGTGTGGAGCCCAACGTGGGGCTTGATCTCACAAGCCGTGAGATCACAACCTGAGCTGAAATTAAGAGTCGGACACTCAACCAATTCAGCCTCCCAGGCATGACACTGCTTTCTAATTCAGAAGGGAAATTCTGATGGCAGGATCTCAGGCAATGCAACAGACTGCTGTGGGAGAGGCTGGTGCTATGAGCTCTGGGTCTCAGTCTCAGCCTTGGTCCTAATGAGTCAAGTGACTTTCGAAAGTCAGTTTACTTCTTTTTTTATTTTTTTTTATTTTTTGGGACAGAGAGAGACAGAGCATGAACGGGGGAGGGGCAGAGAGAGAGGGAGACACAGAATCGGAAACAGGCTCCAGGCTCCGAGCCATCAGCCCAGAGCCTGACGCGGGGCTCGAACTCACAGACCGCGAGATCGTGACCTGGCTGAAGTCGGACGCTTAACCGACTGCGCCACCCAGGCGCCCCGAAAGTCAGTTTACTTCTTGACCTTGTTTTCCTTCTCGGTACAATAAGGGCATTGGTCTTGATGGTATCTAAGGTCCCTTTGAATGCTAAAACATTTGGTGAGGACTGGCTCCATCTGTTGTTTCTTTAAGACACTGATTGTCTTAAAATTTAATTTTTTAATTGAGGAGTAACTGACAAATATAGTTGTATGTACTTAAAATGTGCAATGTGGGGCTCCTGCGTGGCTCAGTTGGTTAAGTGTCCGACTTCGGCTCAGGTCATGATCTCACTCACTCACTCAGGTTTGTGAGTTCGAGCCCCGTGTTGGGCTGTGTGCTGACAGCTCAGAGCCTGGAGCCTGCTTTGGATTCTGTGTCTCCGTCTCTCTCTGCCCCTGCCCCACTTGTGCTCTGTCTCTCTCTATCAAAAATAAATAAAATGTAAAAAAAAAAATTTTTAAATGTGCAATGTGATGATTTGATATACATACACACCGTGGAATGATGACCAGGTCAAGTTAACTAACGCTCAATCACCTCACATAGTTAATCACTCCCCATTTTTTGTGGTGAGAATGCTTAAGATCTATTCTCAACAATTTTGAACTACACGATATTGTATTATTAATTATAGTCACCATGCATTTATTAGATCCTCAGAACTTACTTTTCTTATAACTGAAAGTTTGTGTCCTTTGACCTATCTCACACCATTTCCCCCTGTCCTCAGCCCCTGGCAACTACTATTCTATTTTCTGTTTGAGTGAAATTGGTTTGTTTGTTGATTTGTTTAAGATTCCATATGTAAGTAAAATCATATATGATTTATTTCTCCATCTGGCTTATTTCACTTAGAATAGTGCCCCCCCACCCCCGCCCAATTCATCCATGTTGCAGCAAACAGCAGAAATGGCAGGAGTTCCTTCTTTTTTATGACTGAATAATATTCCTCTCTCTCTCTCTCTCTCTCTCTCTCTGTGTGTGTGTGTGTGTGTGTGTGTGTGTGTGTGTGTGTGTGTATCACATTTTCTTTCTTTCTTCATCCACTGAAGGACTTTTAGGTTGTTTCTATGCCTTGGCTATTGTGAATAATGCTGCAGTGACACAGGCATGAGGAGGCTGATTCTTAATCTCTTTGGATAACCAGATCCTTTTGAAAACTGTTGACTTTCTCCCAAGAAAAATGTCCCTAAGCCACACAAGGTTTTGCATGGAATTTCAGGGGACTTCCATGGTGTTTGGCAACACCTGGTGAATTTCCACTGGCTTGACACAAGGGCAGTAGAAGCCAGTGAATTTCACTGTGTTTGTGGAACACTGATACCTCCCTTAAAGCAGAGAGAGGGCATAGGAGTATTTACTTACTTTTAGAAAGTAACCACCTGGGAAATGTTTAATAGAATTCTCACTAGTTTTGTGTTTGGGGAGCTGCTTTGCCTTCCAGGGCTCTTGGGATTCTCTGAGAAGTTGAGTAGCAGTGTAGAGGAGGTGTGGAAGCATGGGCTCTGGTGTTACACCATGGGGGTGCAAAGCCTGCCTCTGCCACAAACTGGCTGAGTGATCTTGGGCAAGTTACTTAACATCTCTGTGCTTCAGTCCCCCCCCCCCCCGCCTTTGTAAACTATTGAGGGTAATGGCACCACTGATGGGTCTCATGGGGTTGTTCAGAGAATTAAGTAAGATGAAACCTGTGGTCTGGCAACTAGTAAGAGCTCAGCATACAAGAGCTCAGGCAAGAGTGAGCATCAACATTAAAGCAATCCTTGTGTGTTGCTTTTGTATCTCCTAGACTCAGGGAAGACTCCTGAACTTTGAGACATGGAGAATGAATCCAAAACTGCCACCTCCATATTGACTCTATCAGCTCCAAGTATTGAAAGACCCAACAAAAAATTGCTTACATGACAAGGGCGTTTAGTATCTTACACAACAAGATGTCTGGATTTGGTGATTCCAGGGCTGGTTAATTGAGAACTTGATGGTGGTCTCTTCCATCTGTCTTCTCAGGGGTCCTGGGCTATTGACTCATTCATGAGCTTGTCTCTTTTGGGTTGAAACATGGCTGCTGCTTTAGGTATCAGGTGTGAAGGGTCACCTGCATGAAGAACAGGGCATTTCCTCCCATGGATCTCTTTTAATTGGGGGTAGAAACACCCTCCCCTGAAACCCCTTGACCCCTGCTCCCCCCAGCAGCCTTCCTCTCAGGACCCCTGGCCATGATTGGGTCACAGGCCAGTGCTTTCTCTCCAAGGCAGGCTGTGTTGGTATCTGGAAACTTTAGCTGTAGCTCTGGAATAGGAGCATGGCTGTGTTGTGGGCCATCTGTGCCATCGGCCTTACTAACATTGGGGTTAGTGAGACTTCTCTCATATCAGCATACCAACCCCATCCCTCATGACATGCCCATGTTTCTTTTTGGAGTAAAATGTATTACATTATTCTTTTTGGAGTAAAATGTATTACATTAATACCTTCCAGTGAAATTGATACTTTGGGAAGACACCTGGTGTAGTCTATAGCTTCCATGACAGTAGGTCCATGTGGACCCCGGTTTGAGAAATCTAGAGAGAATATATTTTTGCAGCATTCGCTGAAAAACTTTTTGCAAAATGGAGGGATTCCAACAGAAAACCAGGAACCCCCAGATTCTAGGTTCTAAGCTTCGTGGGCAGGGGTAGTGTTGGGAGGTGTGGAATGGCGGCAGGGGCAGGACTTTATTGGGATGGAGAGAGTGATGGCCAGTCTTTGACTGGGATGTGATTTCCAGTGAACCACCATCCCCTGTGCCCGCTCTCTGCTCCAGCTGATGAACAGAGCTAATTCTTCTCACACAGTCTCTGGGGAAGGAGGAGACTCTGTGTCTTGAATCTTACTTGGTAGCCATCTGGTAATGGAGTCAGCTGAAGGAGGTTTAAAAAGCACTCTCTTCTATTGAGCCCTTACCATGTCCCAAACTCTGTACGGAGCACTCATCATGCACTTGATCTTCACAACAGCCTTGTGAGATAATATTATCATTCCATCCCCATTTCATGTCAGGAGGAAATTTGAAGCTAACCAAGGTAAGCAACCTGAGCCAGGTCACTCAGCTTTGTAAGTGACAGAGATAGAACTGGACCCTAAGTCTGACTCAAGAGCTTTTTGATTCATGATGAGGAGGCTTCAGCAGCTGTGTGAAGTGAGCCCCATGCCCTTCTACTCATAGCCTCTGACCTCTTCCTCAGCTGCCCACAGTGGAGCTGTGGCCTCCATGTTGGAATGGCCACCATGTGGTCTCTCCTAATTTGGTCGTATTTTGCTTGTGTACCCCGCCCCCCCCCCCCCCCCCAAACACACAAACACACTAGGACAGCCTATGGAGTGACTCTGGTGTCACAAGGGAGTAAAGAGGCCTGGTATATAAGTCCTTTCTTTGCACTTTGGTGCAGAAGGAGAGGTGTCATGCCCCCCCCCCCCCGAACCCAGCTGCACTCCCTCTGTCGCAACCACCAGTGCTGCAGGGAGAGGAGGGAGGAGGGTGATCGCTCCAACTCTGCAGCACTTGTGCAAGACCACAGACCGGGGCTGTCCCTAGCAATGTGTTTTGCAGCATCTATTACCACTAATTTTCAGTACTTTGACTTTTAGAAGAAAGGGTGTTTTCTAGGTAGGTGGCAGGTGAAGATTTGTCAGAATTTTGCAGTGAGGCATCTCTTCTTGGAAGTGCCCCTGGCTGGGTGTGGCAATTGCTTTCAGAGGACCCGATGAGAGCCTGTGATACGAAGCCCCAGATCCTGCTGTGGCCTGACTACAGCAGCTCTGAGGCCTGGCCTGGTGGGGGTGGGCATGGCTGGGAAGGCCTGTTTGTTCTTTGCTGACCAGGGAAGACTGCAGTGCACATCTGGATTTAATCAGCCGTCCGGTGGTTACTAAATACTAAAATACCCCAAGAAGATGTCTTTGGCTTGCCAGTTTATAGCTGGGTTAGAGGTATGTGTGTATTGCCACCCCAGGGCATGGCCTTTAATCAGAGGGGGTTTGTTTTGCATTCCAGAGATTGGCTGGAAGTTGGCTTTTCAGGGGATAACATTTTTTTGACTTTGAATCAACTGGTTCTTTTCAGATAATTCTTTCTTGTAGCCAGGATTTCTTTCCCTTTGCCAAGGGAACAGCTCCTCCTGGGGTTCCCGACAGGCCTCTCCTGTAAGTGCTGGAGATGAGTCACGGAGAGGGTCTGGCTCCAGGGCTGGGAGTCAGAGGGGGTGTGTGCTGCGAGAGCCGGGCTGGCACTTCTCAGGCAACAGGCCAGGCATCACCTTCTGTGCTGCTGAGAAGGGCCTCTGTCCTGTTTTTTTTTTGTTTTTTTTTTTTTTTTCAGATATACTTCTTTTGTGTAGTGGAGAGGGGCCTAACTGCCCAAGAATGTGCTATTTGTCAGTTTCCTCAGGCTGGAATATCTTCCCGTCAATGTTTTCTGGAGTGCGTACTAGCTGTAACGTACAAGCTGTATGTTGTGGGAATACTGAGAAGTAGAAGACAGAACTCTTGCCCACTGGAATAGAATAATAGAGCTGGGAAGACCAGACATATACCATCTACAGTGAAATGACTGCAAGAGTCATCTCCAGTTGTAACACACTAAACCGAGGAGGCTGGTGACATGACAAGGGGGGCCGAGCTTCCTGTGGTTGATGGGAAATAGGAAGTGGGAATAGAGAAGGGAAGGAAGGTATCCACAAAGGGATCCACCCTGCTGGGCTTTAAAGACTTCTGGAATTGGACAGATGGATAATAGTAAGACTAATGATGGTGGCCATTTAGTGAACTCTTAGTAGCACTCTGCTACTCAGTGTTACACAGATATTATTAACTTACTCTACGACAACTTTATGGTGAATACTACAATATCTATTGCACAGACGAGGAAACTAATCAGAGAAATGAAGAAACATGCCCAAAGTCACACAGCTAGTAAGAGGAGAATTAGGATTTGAATGATAGTGAGTCTAGCTCCAGAGTCTCTATTTTTATCTTCTGGGGGCCGTGGGGAGAGAACTCTCCATGTGTCTCTGTGTTTCTGTACGTCTTGGGATTGGGCATCGGCTCTTCTTTGGTATTATCTTTTCAAAGATGTTTTCACAGTACACAGTCTTGGAAGATAGCGATGATGTTTCCTTTCAGAACAAGGTATAGGCCTCCTCACTGCTCATTAGAAAAGATTCAGGTTCTCTAAGCATTGGGTTCCTCTCCTGTAGTGCAACCTCCTCTGTGAGCAGGTTTTCACTGGCCCTCTTTGTGGTGTCCTGTGGGAACTGGAGCTTGGGAAACCAGCATGGAATATGCTGATGCTCAGGCTGATTGCTGTACTGTGAGCAATAGGCTTTTTTTTTTTTGTATCTGACCCAGGAGTCTTTTGTCTTCTGCCAGCATCTGTGAAACTGTGGTTGACTCCGTTGTTAGCTTGAAAGTGGGGCAAAATCTCAGACCCTTTATAGTTCTTGATAGTGGTGTGTGTGTGTTCTTTCCCATGGAGCCTGACATGTAGGAAAAGGGAAGGCACTGGGCAAGAGGTGGAACTTTGTAGATCAAGCTGCAAGGAGGCAGGAAATGGAAGCCTTCATTGAGGATCAGTACATAGGTGGGTTTGCCTGGCATGGAGAGTTTGTGTGAGGGAGAAGGGAGAGATAAAGCTGAAGGAATAAATTATAGGTAGGTGGTGAACTTTCTACAAACTGAAAACATGAACATTAGGAGGAAAACCCACCAGAAACATGGTTGGTGCCTGGGAATGTTTCTTCAGCATCTCATGGAAATGAAATGTGATGTAGCCTAACACTAGTCACTGACCACATACAACACTAGTCCCTGAAAACATTGTCTGAGCACTTGCTACAAGGATACCAGCAGCCCACAGCCAGTCCAGCCATACTCAGTGGCCTCAAGGTTTGTGGACAAGCTGTGGCTGATTTTCCTACTTCCTGTTGGCCCATTTCTCTGTTCCTGGGCCAGTCTGAGCTTCAGTGAAAAGCACTGAAGCAGCCTCAGCTTCCCAGTGCCTGGTGCAGAGCTGCTGTTCTAAACCCTGCCTTTTCTGGACTGCTGGTTTGCCTGAACTGTGGCTGAGGATGGCGGGCTTCCTGGCACCCTTTCCCTTGTCAGCCAGCTTCCACCTTGCCCACCTGACTCCTGTTTTAGCCTTCCTGAACCGTAGTTCACAGGCCCAGTCAGGCCCCAGCTGTTCTCCTCGCCTGCCCAGTTTGAGGTGTAACCTGCCAAACTGCGACCACCAGTACAACTGTGGACAGTGACAAAGAGGAAGAAGCCCAGCAGGTGTGGGCCTCCAGCAGGAGTGGAAGGCAGCGAGGTTGGTTTGTACAGCCTTCCCCATGGCATAGCTTACCCCTGGGAATAGGTCTTCTCTTCCCTTTTTTTCCTGGTTTGTGGATGCATTCCTTCCTGACCCTGAACGTGCTAGGGCTTTGATTCTTTACCTGGGTGTGGAGGTGCACTCAGAATGTATATGGACTGTGAAGTTGGTTCACGAGCCACAGGAGGCCCTGGAGCTATGGAAGGGCAGTGTGGAAGCGATGTTTGTATCTCCTTGGCTCTCACCATTTCTGTTTATGCCCATCTTACTTCCAAATGCCAGGACTGCACATCTTCACCTGAGGGCTTGGTTTCGCTGCCAAGGCCCACTTTTCCCGTGTGTTGGGCAGGCTTAAAATGCCAGGGCATTCGTTCAACAAACACAGAGAGAAAAGTCTGAAAAAAAAAATGAACTGAGTATCATTGAGTTATGGTATAACTCAAATGGTCTATAATATGTGTGTAATTAGAGTCCTGGAAAGAGAATAGGGCCGAAAAATATCTTGAAGAAATGGCTGCATCCTATTTCATTGTATTAATGAACTGTAACCTAATCATTCCTTATGGTTGGACATGTAGATTATTTCCAATTTTATAGCCTTAGAAATAACATTCTAATGAACACTCATAGATAAATCTTTTTGTATCTCTATTTCCTTGGGATAAATGCCTGTAAGTGTATACGTCGGGCTAGAGGTTATAAACATTTTAAGGCTTTTGAGACTTACTTTTGAATGGTTCTGCAGAAACATTCATCCAGCTTATACTCCCACATGCAGCCCACTAAGTGCCTATTAGCCAGTATCCATACACATTGGGCAATATTTGCCTATTTGATGGAGTGCTATTTTTATTATTGTAAACTTGCATTTCGTTGATTATTGCTGAAGTTGAACATCACTTTTTTTTATGTTTATTTGAGAGAGAGCAAGAGTGAGAGAGCAGGGGAGGGGCAGAGAGAGAGGGAGAGAGAATCTCAAGTAGGCTTCATGTTCTTGGCGTGGCGCACAGAGCCTGACACAGGGCTTGAACTCATGAACTGTGAGATCACGACCTGAGCTGAAATCAAGAGTCAGCCGTTTAACTGACTCAGCCACCCAGGCGCCATGAACATCACTTTTATTTCTCATTTTCAGAGCTGTCTGTTCATGTCCATTCTCCACTTAAGCACTGTGTTATCTATTTTTTTTTTCTTGCTGATGTGTGATCTTTCTTTTCATCTGTCATGTATTTGTAAATATTTCTCCCAGTTTCTCATACTTGTATTTGGCATTTTGGATCCATTCCCATTGTGGTTCACTGCTAGTCATCATCTGTACTGCTAGCACCAAAACATATAACATTTTGCAGCCTATAGTTCATGCATCTGTTGTTATATGCTGTTACTAGTGTTAAGAGCAATAAGGACTAAAGACCTTTGTTTGATAATGACTTGGGCATGAAGCATTTGTGCACAGCTGTTGTCTATAGTTGTACGAGTCATGTTTGCCCTAGGGTGCCTTCTTCCTCCCCCAGTGGGGGCCAGTAGCAACTTTGGGATATCATCTTCTCCTTCTCCTTCTCCTTCTCCTTCTCCTTCTCCTTCTTTTCTTTCTTTCTTTCTTTCTTTCTTTCTTTCTTTCTTTCTTTCTTTCTTTCTTTCTTTCTTTCTTTCTAATTGCTTTTGAAGTTTTATTTATTTATTTTAGGAGACAGAGAGAGTGAGCAGGAGAGGGACAGACAGAGGGAGACAGAGAATCCCAAGCAGGCTCCACACTGTCAGTGCAGAGCCTGATGCGAGGCTGGAACTCAAACCGCACGATCATGACCTGAGCTGAAACCAAGAGTCAGATGCTTAACCAACTGAGCCACCCAGGTGTCCCAAAAGTTTATTTATTTATTTTGAGAGAGAGAGTGCAAGTGGGGGAAGGGCAGAGAGAGAAAGGGAGAGAGAGAATCCTAAGCAGGCTCCATGCTGGCAATGCAGAACCTGATGCGGGACTCGATCTCGCAAACCGTGAGGTCATGACCTGAGCTGAAATCAAGAGTTGGACACTTAACTGACTGAGTCACCCAGGTGCCCCTGGGATCCCTTCTTTGAATTCTCAGAAGGGTACTATGTTAGTCAGGGTTCTCCAGAGAAACAGATCCAATAGGAGATAGATACAGATGGTCCCCAGCTTATGATGTTTCGACTTATATTTTTTGACCTTGACCTTACGGTGGTGTGAAAGAGATGTGCATTCAGTAGAAACCATACTTCACACTTTGAATTTTGATTTTTTTCTAGGCTAGTGATATGATGTACAATACTCTCATAATTCTGGGCAGCAGCAGCAACCAGAGCTCCCAGTGAGCCAGGCCATCAAGTGGGTAAACCGCTGATATATGCAATCATTCTGGACCCAGACAACCATTGTGTTTTTCACTTTCAGTACAGTATTCAATAAAGTATAGGAGATATGCAACACTTTATTATAAAATAGGCTTTGTGTTAGATGATTTTGCCCAACTGTAGCTAATGTAAGTGTTCTGAGCATGTTTAAGGTAGGCTAAACTTTGATGTTCAGTAAATTAAGTGTTTTAAATGCATTTTTGACTTAATATTTTCAACTTGCAATAGGTTTATTGGGATGTAACCCCATTGTAAGTTGAGCAAGATACATGTAAAAATTTTTAAAAGGCCATATAAATTGGTTCTATATAAATTGCAACTATAGAGGCTGACTGTCCAGCCTGCAAGGTGGGTCAACAGGCTGCAGACCTGAGAAGAGCCAATGTTCCAGTTTGAAGGTTGTCAGTCAGGAGGAGCCAATGTTGTAGATGAAGTCAGATAAAGTCTGAAGGCAGTCAGCTGGAACGTTATTACTCGGGGGAGGGTTGGGCGTTTGTTCCCTTCATTCCTAATCAACTGATCAGATGTATCCCACTCAGTATGGAGGGCAATCTGCTTTACTCTACTGACTAAAATGGTAATCTAGTCTATTTTTAAAGTCTACCAATCTAAATGTTAATCTCATCCAACCACATCTTTGAAGAAACACTCAGAATAATGTTTGACTAAATGTCTGGGTACCCCATGGCCCAGTCAAGTTGACTAATACATAAAATTAACCATCACAGACACCCAGGGGCCAGCAGTCCCCAATGATGCAAGAGGATAAATTTGAGCCTTGACCTCTAAATAAAGAACTTAATCCTAAAAATACTTATCTTTAAGAGACTTGAAATGAAGTAATTTGGATAGAGTTGTGCTAGAATGGGACACAGATTTGTTTGAAATGAAGTCTCAGCTGTTATGAAGAAATATCCTAAGTGAGGGGAAGAATATCATATAAATATTAAAGTAGAGTAGGGAAGCTTTTTGCTCTCATCTTTATTTCAAATGACTGTGGTTGTTAACATACAGGTTTGTATATGAATTTTCCTCCAGCACCTTAGGTGGAATGACTTTGAGTTTCTTCTCAAAGCTTATTAACACTTCTTTTCATATTTAATCCTTATAATGGTTCTGTAAGGAAGATAGACACTAGGATTCTTTTTTTTTTTTTTTTTAATTTTTTTAATGTTTATTTATTTTTGAGACAGAGAGAGACAGAGCATGAACGGGGGAGGGTCAGAGAGAGAGGGAGACACAGAATCTGAAACAGGCTCCAGGCTCTGAGCTGTCAGCACAGAGCCCGACACGGGGCTCGAACCCACGAACCGTGAGATCATGACCTGAGCCGAAGTTGGAAGCTCAACCGATTGAGCCACCCAGGCGCCCCAACACTAGGATTCTTTATATCTGTTTGTCTCCCAAACTCCAGTTACCTGCCTAACACCTTCAAGATTGTTGCCTTACCCTCCATTACACTAGTGCTATTTGCTTTATTATGATTATTGCCGCTTTTAATTAATTACTTTTATTTAGAGAGAGTGTGAATGGGGGAGGGGCAGAGAGAGAGGAAGAGAGAATTTTAAGCAGGCTCCACACCCAACTCGGAGCCTGATGTGGGGCTTGATATCGCGACCATGAGATCGTGACCTGAGCCAAAAATCAAGAGTTGGACACTTAACCAACTGAGCCATCCAGGCTCTGTCACTTTTTATTTTAATCCATGTAATATATTTTAAAACAAAACTTTGTATTACTTATTTGTAAATTAAGTGCCACTATTACCTGCCAGAAATAATAGGTATCCATGGCAATAAACCCAGTAAAGAATAAAACATTTAAAACTTTTAGCTATTGTTACTTGCAGAAAACTGAGCTGGAGGCCTTCTCTTTATTAGTTAAAAAAAGAAATTAGGAAATGGTAGAGGCTTGTTTAAGGCTAGCACCAAAAGGAAACTTTCTCCTTGATATAATCAGAAGGCTTGAAAGGGATCTGAAAGGAGAATTCTTCCCTTTCCCTCTGATTTAGTGTCATTTAATCATTTGAATTCAAAGCATAATGGATCTTTTTGTACCACTTACTTTTCTCACATTGGAGAATGCTGCCATCTATAGCTCTGATATCGGTATCTATATAATCTAGAAAGAACTCTTTTTATTCATCTCTTTATTTCCAGTACTTAGCATGGTTGGTGAGCAACAGATAATGAGGGAAGAGAAAGGAAGGTAGGAAGGAAGGGAAGGAGGGAGGGAAGAAGGGAGGGAGGAAGATTCCTTGAAGGTGCTCTGGGTGCCTGAATTAGGATCAGAATTTACAACCCCTGGAATTCAATCCCTATGTGCTATCTTCTGGATCCATCAAACATTTGGGTTTACAGAGACACTCATAAAGGTTGGTCCTTCTGGAAGTCTCCCCAGCTGTAGGCTGATTCCTTCCTGAACTGGCTCCTGATACCAGCCAGGTTCTGGACTGCTTACAAAGCCAAGAAGGATTATCCCTTAAACAATTGCACCTTTAAAAACCTCAGAATAATTAACAATGGAGAGGCTACTGCTGGGTTTCCTTTGGGGGAAGGACAAAAATCCTTGAGGGCTGTGCTTCTACTTGTCTGTCCTGAAGCCCTGTGGAGCAGAGAACGCCAGAAGAATATTGCTAAGACCTGGGACCAAATCAAGGTAATTAAATAAAATCTCAAAATCCTACTAGGGAACAAACAGAACTTTTCATAAAGGACTAATTGTTAGGAAATCTCTAGGTATCTTGCAAATCTTAGTAGCTGGTTCATATTAGTTGTGGCTATTTTCCTTAATTGCTTTCCTTGAAACATATTGACGTTTTTGCTTCGGTGCCCCCCTGCCTCCTGCCTTTTTCTTCTCTCCAGAAGCTACAGCTGATTTGGTTCATTAAGATTTTACCAGGAATGACTCCTAGGCCTTTTGCAGGGACATGAAATGTAATTTACACCCTCAATGTAATGAGGATAATAGCAGGTAACTTACAACGTTCCAGGCAATGTGCAAGCATTTTATACACATTATTTAATTTCCTTCTCACAGTGACCCTGGGAGGTAGTAGCCTTATTGTTTCCACTTTACTGATGGGAAACCTGGGAACAGAGGTTGCCCTCACTTGGCCTAGGTCACACAGTCAGGATTCAAACCTACGTTTTTCTGGCCTCAGAGCCTGAGGTTTTAGCTGCTGCATTGTACAGTTGATCCTTGAACAACACAGGTTTGAACTCTGCGGGTCCACTTACATGCAGATTTTTATAGATAAATACAGTACAATACGATAAATGTGTTTTCCTTATGGTTTTCTTTATAACATTTTCTTCTCACTAGCTCACTTTATTGTAAGATTACAGTATATAATAAATATCACATAGAAAATACGTGTTAATCAACTATTTATGTTATTGGTCAGGTTCTTGTCAACAATAGGCTATTAGCAGGTAAGTTTTTGAGGAGTCAAAAGTTCTACGTTCTTGGATTTTCAACTGTGCAGGGTCAGCGCCACCCCCCGCCCCCCCCAATCCCTGTGTTGTTTGAGGTCAACTGTATGATGTTTGGGGATGCACGTTTGGTGATAAAATGATTAGTAGCCAAGGAAATGACTGCTTATCATCGCAGGGAGGGAGGGTTGAGATTGGGATGGTAAAAATGGGGGAGTTTCTGGGGAGAATGGTAACATTCTATTCCGTGAGCTGAGTGATTATTACGTGGATGCTCTCCTCAGTACTTCATTAAGCTCTACTGCTGTTTTGTGGGTTTTCTGTAGCTTTATTTTACAATAAGAAGGAGACACTAGTAAAAGGTGTTTATCATGTTATGATTCTGGTAAATATTATTTCACGTAGAACACTGGCGTGCTATTGGAAGGAAATGTAGTCCTATGTCACAAAAACCGAGCTTCACGAGGTAGGTGGTTCCGAACATCAACATCATATGGATTGTCTTTTCACTTTCAAACTAACTCAAAATCGTGCTGCGTTTTAGTTAGCTTCATGTTTGAGTTGTGACTTTCTTACTTTCCTACTTTGCCCCCCGCCCCTCCCCTGCCCCAGAATTTTTGTTTGTCTTTTTTCCCCTCTGGACAGAAGAAGCACATACCTTCATGTTATCACCAAGACCATCCAGCTGCTTAATCAGAATTTTAATGTGAATTCATTCCTTTTTGAATGCTTATTCTTAAAGCCCTCTGATTTCTTGTTTTTTTTTGTTTTTGTTTTTTTTTTAAAGTTTATTTATTTTTGAGACAGAGAGAGACAGAGCATGAACGGGGGAGGGGCAGAGAGAGAGGGAGACACAGAATCTGAAACAGGCTCCAGGCTCTGAGCCATCAGCCCAGAGCCCGACGCGGGGCTCGAACTCACGGACCGTGAGATCGTGACCTGGGCTGAAGTCAGACGCTTAACCGACTGAGCCACCCAGGCGCCCCTCTGATTTCTTGTTTTAATTGAGACTGATTACTGCTGCACAACTGTCAAATGTTACCTTGGGCCCTTTGTTTTGTTTTGTTTTTAATGAGCTACTGGGTTGGGTCCCTTATTTACTGGGTCCCATGTTTTCCTTTTTTCTTTTTGTTGTTGTTGACTTGCGGTTACTTTTAAAAGAATTTATTTTCCAAAAAGATAGGGTGGGAGGTCTTTTTTTTTTTTTTTTTTGAGTTCTTGTAAACAATGCCATTATTTTTACTTGACATTTCATTGAGAGTTTGGCTATGTATAGAATATTAGGTTCAAAATAATATTTCCCTTAGCACTTTGAGAACTATTTTCTAATGTCTATTGTTGCTGATGCATGTGACGCCAGTCAAGTTCTCATTCTTCTATAGTTAGCTTTCATTTGTTTTTGTCTCAGGACAAAAGGATCTTCTCTTTGTCTCAGTGTTCTGAGATTTCACAGTGATGTATCCTTGTGTGGGTCGTTTTTATTTCTCTTTTCTGTACTTGCTGAGCCCTTGTAATCTGAAACCATATATCTTTCTTCAGCTCTGAGAAAGTTCCTTCTTTTATTTATTTCCTATTTTCTTCTCCTGTATTTGCACTATTTTCTCCTTCTGAAACTCATGTTGGGGAGACTTCCCACACAAGTCCTCTATATGACTCTTAACATTCTGGTTATAGTTTCCATTTCTTTGATTTTTGCTCTATATTCCAGGAGATCTATATGGTTTTTTCTTGTAGCCTTTCTAGTAACTTAAAAAAATACCGTTGTTTTTTTTTAATTTTTTTTTTTTTACTGAAGTCTGCCCTAGGTTTTTTAGGCTTAGTTGTCTTAAATCTCTCTAGGTATACTGATTACAATTAGTTTTAGGTTGTCTTCTTGTCATTTAATTAGCTGTTTCTTTTGAGGTCAGATATTGGATCATCTAGATAGGTCCTTCTATTTTGTGCTGTTAGCATTTCCCTATTGTGTAGGCCTGTCACTCCTTTGAATGGAAGCTTCCATTGTCAGCCGGGAACTAGCATGTGCCGACCAGCAGCCTTACTTATGAGTGAGGAGGCAAATGCTTACTAGGCTTGACTCTAGGTTTATATATTAGTCATGGTTCTTTGGATGTGAGGGAAACTTAAAAGAAAGATATGGAATAGTGTATAAAGTCTAGGGTAAGTGGAAAGAACCAGGATCAGGGCAGGACAGGAGCTGGGACCCACAGCAACCAGAACATTTCCAGGGGTTTACCTCAAGGCAAAACGAAGGTTTAGGAACCAATGGTCTCTTCAGGATGGAAGAAAGAACTTGAGCCATGTTGAGTCTTTGTGCCAGTCTATTAGAGAGGTGATCTGACTGGCCTCACTTGGGTCGGGTGTCCACCCCTTGGCCAAGAGAGGAAGGCAGTTTGGTCCACAGTTTCTTGATTGACCAGACTAGAGGCAATGCAAGATGAGTGGTTCCTCAAAACAAAATCTGGGTTCTAAAAGAAAGAGGAATAAATGCAGGGCAGGCAAAACAGCCAGTGCCCATTGCAGGTTCTAGCACATGAACCAGGAAACTTGTTTCTTATCCCTAAAAAAAACCATTCTATCTCTTTGTTAAGTATGTCTTGTTTTTTTTCCAAGGAGTAATTTCTCAGCTGACAGTTCTCCAAAGGTAAAAGTGGGAATGTGCCTTACTCTCCAGTTGTTCCAGGGACAGGTCTTCAGTTCGCCATGCTGATTTCTGTTCTACTTCCCACTCCATTCTCTATTCCTGCTGACCTTGACCTCAGAAACCTCCCAGAATGACTCAAACCTTAGCTACAGCTTACTCTGCTTTACATTCTGGGCTGTTGCTGCTTCCTCTCTGTTTTATCTGCTAGGACAATTTTGTCTGTTCTCCTTATTTTGAGAAATCTGTCAAATTTCTGACCTTCTGCAGGCTCCCTTCACGTGATATATTCCCTTTTTCCTTCTTCACTGGCATGTCAATAATTTTAGGAAGAGGGGAAGTAAAGTCCTGTTCAGTCTGCCATCTTGTATCAGAAGTTTTAGTGGATAGATTCATCTCTTGATTTCTTTGAATATTTCCATGGACGATTGATTTTAAGGGCTTCTTTGTTCTTGGCAAAGAACCCACATTTGTTGAACATTAGATGGGAAACCCCTAGCCTTTTCCTTGCTCAAGATGGAGGGAAGATTTACTATTTATGTAAAGCTATGTTCAGATTTTATCAGTTGGCCTTCTATTGATCCAGGTATAAGGGGCCATAGTCTCCTACCATCCTCTGCCAACTGGGCTGAGCTCAGTGCTGACAGACCTCTCCACATTCGTCTTCTCCTTTGACTTTTATGCTTGCTTGGATGCTAAATTTTAAGGAAAACTTCCTTCTGTCATCTCCCCAAAGAAATAAATGAGGATCTGTTAAATTCTCAAAGGCTTAGATTCCCATTTTATTTTATTTTATTTTATTTACATTTATTTATTTTTGAGAGACATAGACAGAACACAAATGGGGAGGGGCAGAAAGAGAAGCAGACACAGAAGCCTAAGCAGGCTTCAGGCTCTGAGCTGTCAGCACAGAGCCTGACGCAGGGCTTGAACTCACAAACCGTGAGATCATGATCTGAGCCGAAGTTGGACACTTAACCGACTGAACCACCCAGGTGCCCCAGGTTCCCTCTATTCTGATAACTTACCAGCTAAATGACATTTTAGCTTTAGGAAAGAGAGGGAACCTAGAATATATATAATATTATAAATATATAATATATATTATAGAATATATAGAATTCTTGTATATATAATAATTATTCTTATATAAGAATTATATATATATGATATTTTAAAATGTTTATTTATTTATTTTGAGAGAGAGAGAGAGAGAGAGCAAGCGCACACATGTGCATGAGTGGGGGAGGGGCAGAGAGCGAGGGAGACAGAATCCCAAGCAGGCTCTGCACTGTCAGCACAGAGCCCGACATGGGGTTTGATCCCATGGAATGTGAGTTCATGATCTGAGCCAAAATCAACAGTTGGACACTTAACTGACCAAACCACCCAGGTGCGCATATATATATATATATATATATATAATTTTTTTAATATAGAGATCCAGAGACCTGAGATTTTAGCCTTAGCCTTATTACTTACTAGTGTGTGACCTTTGGGAGGTATTCAAGCCTTAGTTTCCACATCTGAAAAATGAGGCTAGGAACACTGCTTTGCCTTCTTCACCTGGCTGTCATAAAGGTGATATTAAAAAAAACACCTTGCAAACTATCATCTAAATGAAAGCTATAATTCAGAAGGGTCAGTTGAAACAACACTGTTGAAACAGCACTTCAAATTGCCTTAAGCCCACGGCCTCTAGAAAAACTAATTCTGGGACAGAAACCAGACTTTAATGATAAAGTATGCTCTGTGCTTAGGGAGTGTTGGCTCCAAGGTGCATTTATTTGTTCAATGAATATTCACTAAGCACCTTCTCTGTGTCTGGCACAATGCACGGCACTAGGGATATAATAGTGAGTAAGTCAGTATGGTGCCTGTCCACATGGAGCTTGTAGACTAGAGGCAAAGATGGATATTATCCAAATACCACTTAAGTTAATATGGTAACATGTAAACTGACAGAAGAGACTGTGTCTTGTTACTGCTGCATCCATGGTGCCTAGAATGCCCAATGAACCCTTAATAAATACTTGTCACACTTGGGTAATCCCCAGGAAGGAAAAGTCCAGAAAGGTCCAAGAGTATCAGGGGACCCAGCAGAGCTTTGAGGGTTGTGGGCTTCCCTGAGCAAGTGGTGTTTGAGCCAAGATCTGAAGGATAAGTAAGAATTAACTTGGGAGAGGCGGGAAACGAGTGTCCCAAGTTCAGGGATTGAGGAAGGAAAGAACTTGGCATGTTTCAGCAACTGAAAGCAGGAGAGAATACTTGAATAGCTTAGCAAGAGGGGTGGCAGGAACATGGAGGGAGGTAGGAGTAGAGAGGGAGGCAGGGGCTGTGTGACAGAGGCTTAGGGAACTTTAGAAAGATTGGGGGCTTTATCCTAAGAGTGAGCGGGAGCCAGTGAAGGGCTTTGAGCAAGGGAAGGTCAAGATGAGATTTATGTTTTATTTATTGTTTTAATGAAAGTTTATTTACTTTTGAGAGGGAGAGAGCATGCGCACATGAGCAGGGAAGGGGCAGAGAGAGAGAGAGAGAGAGAGAGAAAATCCCAAACAGGCTCCGTGTCCTTAGCATGGAGTCCAACTTGGGGGCAAACCCACGAACCATGGGATCACTACCTGAGCTGAAATCAAGAGTTGGATGCTCAACTGACTGTGCCACCCAGATGCCCCAAGATTTATGTTTTTTCCCTTGTATTTCTTTTTTTAAAATTTTATTTATTTATTTATTTATTTATTTATTTATTTATTTATTTACATCCAAGTTAGTTAGCATGTAGTGCAATAATGATTTTAGGAGTAGAGTCCGGTGATTCATCCCCTATGTATAACACCCAGTGCTCATCCCAGCGAGTGTCCTCCCTAATGCCCCTTACCCATTTAGCCCATCCCCTACCCACAACCCCTCCAGCAATCCTCAGTTTGTTCTCTGTATTTAAGAGTCTCTTATGTTTTCTCCCCCTCCTTGTTTTTATATTATTTTTGCTTCCCTTCCCTTATGTTCATCTGTTTTGTATCTTAAAGTCCTCATATGAATGAAGTCATATATTTGTCTTTCTCTGACTAATTTCACTTCGCATAATATCCTCTAGTTCCATCCACGTAGTTGCAAATGGCAAGATTTCATTCTTTTTGATTGCCGAGTAATACTCCATTGTGTGTGTGTGTGTGTGTGTGTGTGTGTGTGTGTGTGTGTATGCGTATACCACATCTTCTTTATCCATTCATCAGTCAATGGATATTTGGGCTCTTTCTATACTTTGGCTATCGTAGGTAGTGCTGCTATAAACATTGGGGTGCATGTGTGCCTTTGAAACAGCATACCTGTATCCCTTGGATAAATACCTAGTAGTGCAATTGCTGGGTCATAGGGTAGTTCTATTTTTAATTTTTTGAGGAACCTCCATACTGTTTTCCAGAGTGGCTGCACCAGTTTGCATTCCCACCAAGCAGTGCACGAGGGTTCCTCTTATTTATTTATTTTTTCTGAGATTTATGTTTTTAACCAATAACTCTGTGGTCTGTGAATTCTGAGAGAACCCTGGTAGGTGGCAATTGCTGATATTCATTTGGACTAGAGGTCATCCTGGGAGAAATGGAGAGAAGTGCAGGATATCAAGACCTGTTTTGAAGTAGTATCAACCGGACTTTGTGATGGATTGGGTGTGAGGAAGGCAAGAGAAGGAAGAGTCAAGACTGACTCCTGAATTTCTGTTTGTAGCCAAATAGATGAGTGTGCGTCCACTGAGAGGGGGCACTCAGTGAGGGGTTAACGTAAGGGTAAAAAGCGCCTCTGACAGTGTGAGCCCTCAGATGCAGCTCAGGAGTCTGTCTTAGGGTTCTCCCTTTTTCGGGTCTCTCTTCCTGCTGCCCCTTTTATATTGTGATTTTGTTCTGTTGTGCAATGGTTGCTTCCAAAAACAACACCATGTCATCCCCAGATCCAGAATAGCTCATGGGAAAAATTAAGATGCTCAAATCACATGGGTTATTATATCAATTTAAAACACACAGGAAGAGGGGCGCCTGGGTGGCTCATTCGGTTGGGCGGCCGACTTCGGCTCAGGTCATGATCTCGCGGTCCGTGAGTTCGAGCCCTGCGTCGGGCTCTGTGCTGACGGCTCAGAGCCTGAAGCCTGTTTCAGATTCTGTGTCCCCCTCTCTCTGACCCTCCCCCATTCATGCTCTGTCTCTCTCTGTCTCAAAAATAAATAAACATTAAAAAAAATTAAAAATAAATAAATAAAACACACAACAAGAAGCGAAGAGAAAGAGATGGGGCTGGTTACACACTTAAGATAGGGTGCCAGGACCACGCTGCCCCAGTCCTGGGTGATCCAGTGTCTGCCTGCCTTGTCTCTCTCTGCCTCATTACCATCCCTGCTGATGGTGTGTTTCGAGGACAAAGTTGAAGTGTGAGTAACAACAGATGAAAGGGACCTGGGCCAACACATCCTGTTCCACCAACAAGATGTAGTGACAGGTCCTGGCCATGGCTGTAGTTTGCCAGGTAACTGACGTGTCCCGATGGATTTGATCTGTGCATATGTGGGGTTGGGATGAGAGCATGGTGACTGCCACAACTGGTTGGTCAATTTAGGGGTACCATGGATGGTAGCTCAAAAAAGGCAGCATAACTGTACCTTAGGACTTGGTCTTTTGATCTTTTTTTTCCATCTATAAGTAACACTCTTGCCTATTATAGCCTATATTCCATATATCCTATCTAGTTTTAACAGATCTGACAGGCTACCGATTTATATATTCCTTACATTTAACGTATCTTAAGAATTCTTACAAGTCTACTTGTTGACTCATTATCTATATTTAACTTCTCCTGTGAGTTTAACTTATATCTCATATAGCTTATTTCCATTTTGTGGGTTTTATCTATCCCACTTGTTTCTATTGTCTTTTCTAGCAGAGCTGAAAATTGTAAAAATAAAATACATGTTGCATACTCTATTAAAAATCTTTTGAGTTTCATAAATCACCTAGAGCAGATGTGTGAAACACCAAGTAACTTATAAGTGTCCAAAAAGAAAGAGTTGCTACATAATATGTTTATATCTTATACATAGGTATGGTATGTCCTACTTTAGCCAAACAAACTATGTAAAAATCTGGCTTAACAAGGTATTAGGTAATGCTTATTCACTTTACAAAATGTTTCACTTTATAAATGATTCTCCATAGTAAGTTCTCTTAGTGTATTTAAAACATAATTCAGTTTATAACAATCATAAATACACTTTCTGGTAACTCTTACCTAACATGAGGTACATTTGGATTACACAGGGTGTTGTTTATTATTTCTTCTTCTGAGAAGACTGTTACCTTGTTCTGTTTTATAGACACCACTTGAAAAAGGCAGGAAGTCACTAGTGAAAACCTTGAAACTGGGCAGGAAGATTGTATCAGTTAGGATACTAGTTCGGTTGCTGTTGCAAAGGCCAAAGTCATAGTGACTTTGGCAAGATGGAAATTTCTGTGATAGACAGAGTAATGGCCTCTTCCAAATATCTATGTCTCAATCTCCAGAACTTGTGAATGTTACCTTACATGGAAAAGGGAATTTTGCAGATATGATTAAGGTTACAAACCTGTGACAGGGAGGTTATCCTATAAGATCTGGGTAAGCTCTTAAAAGTGGAGAACCTTTCCTGGCTGCGGTCAGAAAAGGATTTGATGAGGAAAGGGGGTCAGAGAGATCGTCATGAGAAAGACTCAACCTGCTGCCGTTGCTGGTTTTGAAAACAGAAGGATGGAACCATAAGCCAAGGATTGTGTTAGCCTCTAGAAGGTGGAAAAGGCAAGAAAACAGATTCTCCCCACAAATGTCCAGAAGGGACTTAGCCCTGTCAGCACTTTCATGTTAGCCCCACCTCTGGCCCATAGAACTCCAAATAATAAACACATGTTGTCTTAAGCCACTTAATTTGTGTTAATATATTAGAGCAGCAATAGGACAGTAATAAAGATTTTGGTACCTGAGAGAGGGAGCTGCTATAACCAATACTTAAAAATGTTGAAATTATGGGGCACCTGGGTGGCTCAGTCAGTTAAGCGTCCGACTTCGACTCAGGTCACGATCTCAGGGTCCGTGAGTTCGAGGCCCACGTCAGGCTCTGGGCTGATGGCTCACAGCCTGGAACCTGCTTCCGATTCTGTGTCTCCCTCTCTCTCTGTCCCTCCCCCATTCATGCTCTGTCTCTCTCTGTGTCAAAAATAATAAATAAACGTTAAAAAATAATTTAAAAAAAAATGTTGAAATTGTGGGGCACCTGGGTGGCTCAGTCGGTTAAGCCCGGACTTCCGCTCAGGTCATGATCTCGGGGTTCATGAGTTCAAGCCCTGCGTTGGGCTCTGTGCCGTCAGTTTGGAGCCTGGAGCCTGCTTGGAGTTTTGTGTCTCCCTCTCTCTCTCTCTGCCCCTCCCCTGCTCACACTCTGTCTCTCTCAAAAATACATAAATATTTTTTTTTAAATTTCAAAAAGGTTAAAATGGCTTTGGAATTGAGCAGTGGGCAGAGGTGGGAAGAATTTTGAGGGGGCTAGATTGCCTTAGACATACTGATGGTAGAAATATGGATATTAAAGTCTCTGCTATGAGGGCCCTGAAGAATCATCTTAGAGAAAACCTACATGGTTGTAAAGAGACTGTTAATAGAAATCCGGACTTTAAGGACACCTCTGGTGAGGACTCAGAGGGAAGTGAAGAACATGGTACTGGAAATGGGAGGCAAGTGGATCCTTGTTATATAGTTGCAGGAAGGTTAGCAGGATTGTGACTTACATCCCTGTGGAAAGCAGAATTTGTGCACGATGAACTTGGGTACTTAGCTCAGGAGATTTCATGCGGTGTGTTGAAGGCGCAGCTTAGTTTCTCCTTGCTGCTTATAGGAAAATGCAAGAGGAGAAAGACGATGGTTAAACAAAAAAGCCCCAAGACTTGATGTTTTGGGAACCTTTCGGCCTATCCAGATGGCAAAAGGATGCTAAAATGGAGAGATTTATTGTTTGGAAAGCACGCTCTGAAGAACAAGCTGAGGGTGTGGCTATACAACCTTTTGCTAATACCTCAGAAAGATCAAAAGGTCAGAGTATTTCAGTCACACAAAAGGCTGCTTAAGGGCAAGTTCTCTCCACCATTTCAGCAAAAGGGAAATCAGAGATGGGATTATCTAGTAAAGATCTGTGGGCAGGCCTCTTGCTAACCCTGCGGACATACAATGTTCTTGCTCGTTTTATACAGCTCAGACTGAAAGGGACAGAATGAAATGAGAAAAAGCTGTTGGACGCCCAAAATTCTAGAGGTTGGAAGCATGCCAATAAAACTACTCAGCTGCAAACAGGTGTTGCCTTTCAAGAAAGGGGAAAAGGAAGTAGGATATCTGTGGGTTTCCTTCCTATACGGACTTGGTGTGAAATGGGCCCTCAGTTTGTGATGAGCTACAGGTACGCCTGCGTTCTTTTGGTAATGGATTGTGGTTGCATGTGCTTCCAGATGTTGTGGAACAGAATATCAGTTATATTTACAAACTGTTTATAGAGTCATATCTAGAATAATTCGTGATATTTTGATAATACTGGAAGAGAATGTAGAGAACCAGAACATTTTTTCAAGGACATGTCAAAATTATCCTCATCCAAGCTTAGTGATTTGAAGGAAACAACTTTTCATGCCGACGAAAGTAGAAAAAAGGGAAATATGATGGCATGAGAGTTGATCAAGATGTTAGTATCATAGTTTTAAAAAGTACTGGCAGTTTTTATTTTGAAATTTGTCTTTCACCTAGCTGGCAACTGATGGAATATATTTCCAAAGACATGTTTTCATTGAACAGCAGAACTTGAAATATCTTCCATGTATGCCAAACTTTATACGAGGTGCTGGGGAGACTAGAGCTCATGAGATATGTCCCTCTAGTGTAGACTGAAATAAATTGCTAAGAATTCCTCCCATCCCTGTGTCCTGTTCCCTTAGCAATGTGACTTTGCCTCTCCTTCCATCAGTAGGCAAAGTCTATTTTCCACCATCTTGAATGTGGCTTGACCTTCTTACTCACTTTCTCTGATAAAATGTGGCAAGAGAGACATTTGTGGGAGTTTTCAGCTATGGAGTTTCAGGTCTTATAGCCTCTAGTCTTGCGTTCTTGGAATTCTGCTCCTGCTATGGGAAGAAGCCAAGGCCAGCCTCCTTGGTAGTGAGAAACCACATGGAGACAGAGAGAAGCCCAGCTGAGAGCCAACACTAACTTCTAGTCTTATGAGTGAGGCCATTTTGCATCATCCAGTCCTGGCTGAATTGCCAGCTGATTGTTGTGACATGAGTAAGCCTAAATGAGACCAAGCAAAGAACCACCCTTCTTAGTCTAGCCCAAACTGAAGACCCAAAGTATTATAAACTAATAAATTATAGTTGTTTTAAGCCACTAACATTTTGAGGTGGTTTGTAACAACACAATAGATAACTGTCATTGAGTGGCTCACTGTATAATGAGTGTATTTCCAATGGCTTTTCCATTCTAAAAGATTTACCTAGGAACTCTATATTTAGGTAATTCAATTCATTGGATTTCTTACATTGACATATTATATTTTGTTTTTTTGTCCTTTAGTCCAGATTGTCTGGATATCATGAGCTACTTTGGGTTTTGTTAATAGGATTTATTCAATGTTGGATCCAGCATCTCAAGAGAAATTACATTAGGAATATGTTGGACTCCTTGGCAAAAGATGTTTTATACTAAGTTGGGAGGGAGGGAACTGTGACTGGGAGGGAATATTTATCTGGATTTGGGTTCATTGCAAGAGACAGGGCTGTAGTCTTTGGACAGGTCGCTTTTCTTGACTTCTGAGCCTGAGTGTTCTAGAGTCCTTCATCTGGACCTGAGCATGAGAGTAATTCTGACCTCCTTATGGAAAGAGTGTATGAAGTTGGATCTTGCTTTGTGCTCCACTACCATTTAAAATAGTACTTTACATTTCAAGGATGCAAATGAGCCCCCAAAGGAAATCTTAATCTTGCCTGACATGGAGGAGAGACTGCTCTTTTGTGGTTATCAATCAGATAAAACTCACCAGACCATAATGGAGCTTTCCCTAGCCAGAAGCCCTGTCTAGGCTGGCATGTGAGTTTGTCTCTAGTCATGGATAATAGAACTTCCTGTTGGCAGGAATTTGCTTCTTTGGTTATAGGGACATGCTTACCAGTGACTAGATGCTTTAGGTCATAAATGAATTGGAAGCTGGGCTTGTATCTAGGAGATCAAAATATTTAGGATCTTTTGTGTAACATGACGTGTCTGTCTTTTCTTAGATTCTCATTGGTTCTCAGTGATATATTCTTTCCTCTTACTTCATGTTTGTGTGTTATATTTCTTCCTAATTTGTGGCAAGAATTGAGGCACTGTAACATTTAATATTAATTAGCTTATATTTCTAGGAGCGAGAGTGTACTGCTTGACTCTACTTGTTTAAATAAGCAGTTTACAGAAGATTTTACAAGAAGACTTGCAATCTTACCACCAAGATCATGCGGCCTTAGTCACCGAGAAGGTATGTAGCAGTCATAAATGATTTTGTGAAGTGAGAGAAGTTTTTTGCTTTAATCTAACAATTACGTAAAGTATTTCACTTCGAGATTCTCAGAAGTAGGTATCTGCGGAGAATAAGTCGTATTAAAATACCAGTTGAGGATACAATAGTACACTGAGCAGAACAGTAGTAATTTTGTTAAATATATATGAAATCCCAAACTAGTTATTGTTTGAAAATTAAAATGCTCAGAGAGATTCCTAAGGAGCTCATTTTATGTCCAGAGAGTATTTGGAGACAGGATAGGTCTTTTGTGATATCAGTGCTAGAAGTTCATGGCATTTTTTGAGGAAAACTATCAGGGGGTGCCTGGGTGGCTCAGTCAGTTAAGCATCTGGCATTGACTCAGGTCATGATCGTGAGTTTAAGTCCTGCGCCAGGCTCTGTGCTGACAGCTCAGAGCCTGGAGCCTGCTTTGGATTCTGTGTCTCCCTCTCTCTCTCTGTCTCTCCCCTGCTCATGCTCTGTCTCTGTCTCTCAAAAATAAACAAATATTAAAAAAAAAAAAACAAAAACAAAGCCTGCCAGGCCCATGTCTCTTTTATGGGAAAAGCAGAAGCAGACAGTTCCTTATTTTTGGTTTCTATTCTGTAGCCTGTAACCCCACTACCCCGGCCATACTGATGGGACCCAGGATTGATGGACTGACTCATGGGTTGATGACTGACCCAAAGAGAGCCACATGTGAGTTGAGATCCAATCCAGTATACTTTTGGGGAGAGCAAAGTCCATTCACTCAGAGAGATGGTGGCACAGAAGCCAAGAGACATGGAGACAGTCAGTAAGTAGAAAACGTGAAACGGTAGTAGCCATAGGTAAGCAGAAGCATGAGGTAGAAAATAAGAGAGAAGAAAAACTGTGAACGTAGAAACTATCAGTACCTGGGTCACTATAAAACAGTGCCCCGGGACAGGGAACAAGGGAAGCCTCTATAGAGAGATGACAGGATAGCCAGGGACTAGTAGATACTTCTTGTGGTGTTGCTCAGTTCACAGCAACCGCTTTCCTTTGAGAATGTCCTTCTTTCACGCTCTTAAGGCTCTCCTGTGGCAGTCAGGTTTGTGCTGCCTATCCCTGATTGGACCAAGGGTGGCAGTTTCATCCAAACTGAACCAATCAAATGCTCTATCCTGGGACTTTAGATTGACTCTTGGACATAGTGTACCTCAGCCTGTGGCGGGAGCAAAGGGACATAGTAGAGCTGTGGGATGAGAAGACAGAGCTGGTATGTAGAGAGAAAATAGAGAAACAGATGTATAGTGAAAGCAGATATGGAGAGGCCATGTGGAGAGAGGGAGAGAGTATGAGAGTCTTGTTGTATACTGCTGGTTTTCCATTTCCTTATTCTGATCCCACAAGGAAGTCCTTTAAGAGGGCCTCAAGATCCTCATAGTTTAAAAAATTTTTTTAACGTTTATTCATTTTTGAGAGACAGAGAGAGACAGAGTACAAGTGGGGGTGGTTCAGAGAGAGAGGGAGACACAGAATCCGAAGCAGGCTCCAGGCTCCAAGCTGTCAGCACAGAGCCTGACATGGGGCTCAAATTCATGAGCCGTGAGATCATGACCTGAGCCGAAGTCAGACACTTAACCAACTGAGCCACCCAGGCACCCTAAGATCCTTGTATTTTTACAATGCATACCACCATTTTTTTTTTTTTTCCATTAAAGTGGCTTGAGATAGTGGTATCCAGTGTTTGCAATGAAGACTCTCCATGAGAACATAGAACTGGTGTGGTAACTTGTATGAAATTTGGGTTCTCCACGAAGCCCAGCAGGGCAACTGTCAAGATGGTTTCTTGCGTCTCTTACAATAAGCTCCCAGCTGAGTATGTGTCACTTTCTTGCAATCTGGAAGGCACTAACAAACAAACATACCTGGAGAGCCTGACATAATAATAATGGGATGTGGAACTAATGGCATTAGAGCCTCAAACACCAAATACCGATTTCTGTTTGAGAATATTTTTGCTATTTTCTCTTCTCATTACCCTTTACTTTGTATATGTTTGTTTTTGGAGGGCAGAGGCTGTCTAGGCGCAGTAGGAATAGGGGAGACTCATGCCTAATTTCTCAGGTTCAGGGATTCCCCATTTGAAGGTTTCCTGTGATCCTGTCCATCTGTCCTGACCAGACTTGGTATTCTCGATGAACAGAGACTTCAGTACTAAATGCGGGTTCAATGATTGTGACTTTATTGAGACAGGGATTGTATTGCATTCATTTTGTGTGCCCTAGGGCCTAGCACTTGGCCCAATACCTAATAAGCCCTTCATCAAAATGTATCGAGTGAAAGACTGAATAAATCATTTTTATCAATGGCAACTGGAAGGTACAGAAAACAGAATGTAAAGTCTGAAACCAAGCCACTTACTAAATTATATAACCTGAGCATAACAATGAATAGATGCCTAATAAAATTCCTTAGGGTATTAATTATGATGATGGTATCTTCACTGTGCAATTTCCTAGCCGTCAAGGTGTGAATTCCCTAGTGCAGGAACATAGATACGAATATTGGGTCTAGGTGTCACTTGCGAGGAGCTTGTTTTTCTCTCCCCAAGACTGTGCTTTAATTTTGAAAGAAAGATAGCAAGCCAGCCCAGTTGCTACCAAGTCATGCATCACTCCTGCTGAGTTCCCCCGGGGCGGGGGGGGGGGGGGGGGGGGGGGGGGGGGCGGGGAAGGGGGGCGGGGGGAAGGCTTCACAGTGTCTTGGAGGCTTCTACTTATTTCACTTGTCAGAGGAACGTTTATAGTTTTCATATAGATTTTAATGGGTGGAAACATCTGTTCCCCATCCAGCCGTGATGTTTGCATTGGGTATAGATGAGAATCCGGCTGAGTGCTTGCTATATTTGCTATTTATTAGCTGCTCAGAAAAACAGTGTAGACCAAGGACAAAGAAGTGGGTAGGAGTGAAGAAGGGAGTAGGGAGGAGAAGGTGGGTGTTTGAGCAGGAAGCGTTTCCCTGCTCCTCCTGGTGGTGCCTTGTGTTGACCTGTCCCTCCTGGTGTTGTGTGTGGTCCCAGTAGATCCCAGGCCTTTCTCCTTCCTCTGGAAGCACAGTCAATGAACCTCTTAGCTCCATTTTATGGAGCTGCTCCCTCATAAAGGTTGTGGGTGCCTCTCGCCCCTTGTATGGGAAAGGGTGGATGTGCACCTGTGTGTTGTGTCTTTCATACCCATTCGGCCTTCAAAGCTGACAGTGCTGGCTGCTCCTTGTTTGCCCCTCTACCTTGAGAGGTTTCTCTCTGCCTCCCATCACCTGAGCTCTTGCCGGGACTTTGAGCTCCTGGGGTCACACTAAACTGAGCATTGGGCTTGTCTCTCTGTAGCTCAGAATTTACAGAAGCACCCCCTAACTACCTTTCTGGCCCTATCTCTCATTTCTCCCACACTTTCCATGCTCTCCAGCTACCCCAAATTACTTGTGGTCCCCCAAATGCCCATACTTCTGAGCCTCTGCATATTTTTTTTTTTTTTAGTTTAGAGTGCTTCCTGTTTCCAGCCCCTGTTCACTTAGTAGTGCGTCCATATGCACAGAGCACAAATGTGAATACATACATACCCCATCCTGCCAATTTCCCTGCATACTTTAAATTTTTTTAATGTTTATTTATTTTTGAGAGAGAGACACAGACAGAGCATGAGTGGGGGAGGGGCAGAGAGAGAGAGAGGGAGACACAGAATCCGAAGCAGGCTCCAGACCCTGAGCTGTCAGCACGGTGCCCGATGCGGGACTCGAACTCACGAGCCATGAGATCATGACCTGAGTCAGATGCTTAACCAACTGAGCCACCTAGATGTCCCTTCGCTGTGTACTTTAAAACTCAGACTCAAATTCTCTCTGTGAGGTGTTCTCTGACCCCCTGGATACTTCATCGCCTCTGTCTTGCTGCCCTAGTATTCTGCACACGTATTCTATGACAGTGTCTGTCATGTCACTTTGCAAAGACAGTTTTGGGTGAGAGGTCTGGCTCCGAAGTCAAGTTGCTTGGTTACAAATCATAGCTCTATCATGGGCCGTGGGATCCTGGGCAAGTTACTGAATCTCTCTATGCCTCAGTCTCCTAATTTATAAAATGGTGATAGAATTAATAATGACCACATAAGGATGCTGGGAAAATTAAGTGAGATGTTATGTGTAAATCACCAAACAAGATATTCGACTCAATAAAGGGCAGCTATTAATATTATTAACTCTCAGTTTTTCTCCCCAGCCATGCACAGGGACTGTTTCTAGCACACCCTGTATTTCTAGAGACTGGCATGAAATAGATCTTTCAAATTGTTTTGTTGAGTTGAATTGTCCTGATGGCTCCCAGTAGCTTCTTAGATTAAGTCCATGTTCTCTGGAATCAGAAGTTGGAGTCCAAATCTTAATTTTACCAGTTTCTAGCTGTGGAACCTTGGGCAAGTTAATTCAACTTTCTATGTTTTGGTTTCTTCATCTGCAAAACGGTAATTATGATAGTACCTAGCTCATAGGGTAGTTGAGAGGATTAAAAGAGATACCCTACTTTCACAGTACCTGGAATATGGAAAGATCTCAATCAATGTTAGTTGATATTATTCTTACTAATGTTATGAGTTATTTCATTTAAAGGTTCATCTTAAATGTCACTACTTAAGACTAAGTCTTTCTCAGTCACTCTAGCTGAAAGTGATCTCATTCTTTATTCAGTCATCCAATATAATTATTAAATGCCAACCAGAAGACAGGCACCAGGCTAGACACAAGCTGTGTAGTGGTAAATATATCCTATAGGATTTTCACCGTGGTGTACGTTTGGGTTTGAGGGAGTGACACTCCTCAGCCTGTTCTCAGAGTTCCAAACCCATTGAGATATTGATTCAGGAGACAGATAGATGGAGATCAAAATATTACCTTTCTAGCTGATTTTGCTGGACTGGGGAACATGATGCGGTTGGCCCAAATTAGGTTTTCCGCTACCTTCCTTAATGAGAATTAAACTCATTTGGCTATCAGTTGGTGTTGGCTGTGATGCATAGAAAACTTAGCTAATGGTGGCTTATTACCTGATAAGAAGTCTGGAGGAGGGTGATTTCAGGTTTCTTCTGCAGCTAAGTGGTATTATTAAAGATCCAGACTCTTGCTTTTCGTCATCCATGTGTTGCCTTGTTGTCTTAAGACGGTAGCTCCAGTTCCATGTTGGAACTATCCTCATACCTGTATTCCCAGGGGGAAGGAAGTGCCAGATGACCACCGGGGCTTTCTTTTTATTAGTGAGGAAATTCTGTCTCAGGAGACATCCTTTTACATGGTATTGGCCAGGACAGGATCACATGGCCATATTTAGACCAATCCTCTGCAAAGGGGGTGAGCTTACCTTGCCCAGCTCAGACCACTTCATTCTCTGATGCAGGGGCCCTCCGTCTACTACCAGAACAGGTCTCTACCAGAGGGCAGAGGGGAGGAAGAGCTGCGGGAAGGCCATCCCAGTGACTGCCACACTGTTGCTGCAGAGAGCGTGCAACTTTCCCTACCACAGCTTGGATGCTGTTGGAAGGACAGCAGGAGGAAAAGGGCCACCCAGGCAGCCTGGCCCCCCAGGAACAAGAAGTAAGGAGGCCTGATTTCACATGTTCAGTTTCTTCCCTGATCTTACCAGTTATAAAAGTCATTCCTTCTCCATTGCAAGGAGTCCAGGGCAGAGGTGCTTCCCAGTGTTGTTTTTCCCAAGGGAGAGACAACTAAATTAGGCTATTGTGCTGCGTGAGCCCAGGCAGACATGCTGGGAGCAGGAGGGAAGTTTCTTCTGCAACAGAGGCCAGATGGTCTCCGTCTTATTCCTTGTGTGCACGTCTCTCCTAGCTTCACACCATTGGCTGCATCTGATCACGCTCCCTGGCTTCCTCTCCCTCTGGGTCCTGAGCTCCTTGAATGTGAGACCTTGGACCCCTGGCTGTGCACCCTGCAGCCTCACAAATGTCCTTGCACACAGTAAGGGCCAGCACATGGTTGTTGATCACAGACCCATATTGAGTCCTTACTGTGTGTCACGTCTCTTAGGAGCTGGGATACAGAGGTGGACATGACAGTCTCCTGGCCTTTGAGCAGCTCCCACTCCCATGCCACTTCTGCCCCTGCTAATGGAACGTTGTCCGATTTTGCTCACTCTCTTCCTGCTCCCTGGGGGTGGGGGGAGCGGTGCCGGTGTCCGCCCTTAAGGAGCTGTGAAGAATCTCATCACATAGGCCAGAGTGTTGGATGAGAGTTAGACCCATTGAATCTGCCAATTCTGAGCTATAAAACTTTTTTCCTAATCTCAGCCAGGGAATGGTGGTACTGACTTCATAGAGTTGTGAAGATTAAGTCAGATAATGTGTGTCAGCCACTCTTACATTTTTCCATTATTAGCTTCACACCTCCAATAAATGCACCATTCTCCGTTACAAATGATAGAACTTGCTTATTTAGAAAACAAAGCATATGTTTGTTAGTCAAAGGTTTTTGCCCAATTTTTAAATTGGTTATGAAGGAAGCTTTTAAAAATAACAGTAACTTAGACTTCTACATTTTCATCGATTAAGGGCTTGATTCATTACAAAAATCTGGATGATATTCATTGCAGGGATGAGTTAAATGCCTTCTATCAAAGCCAAAAAGTCTTGCTGCCTTTTAGGTGTTGGAGAAACCATCCAATTGCTAAAGATGTAGGCAATCAGGACAATGTGCACTGGAAATGGAAAACAAAGCAGGACAGTGGGAATATACCCAGTATGAAAGGTGTTAACTGTGCGTGTCCTCAACCCAACTATTCATTCTTTTGGCCTTTTTAAGTATATCATTGAAGAATTCTTATGTCACTATAACTGGGTAAATCAAGACCTTTGTCTTAGGTTGATTTTGACTCCTGTGTTCAATATAGTCTCATTGATTTTTCTGTTGCTAGAGAAGGGAACTCCAGGGAAAGGATTGTGTTGGTTAGGAAACCAGATTACTTTGGGCAACTCTTGGATGATCCTTTCATGGGTTTGGTAGTTGCCAGGGACAGGAACACCAGACTTTATGCTCTTTGAGGATAGGAACCTGGTTTTATATAACTGTGTGTCCCTGGGGCTTGGGATATTGTGTTGTAATAATAAATATGCAATATATATTTGTTTAACTCACACTACTGAACAATAGTTAAGCTCAGCATAAAATTCCAGGTTGACGGGTTTTTTGTTTTTTGTTTTTGTTTTTTTTGCTAAGCACTTTGATCTTATGAGCAACTGTCTACTGGCTTCTGGGTTGTTTTGAGAAGTCTGCTGTCCATCTAATTGCCATTCCCGTCTTTCTCAGGGGTGATCTTTATTCTAAAGTTGGTGTGTATTTTTCTCATCCATGTTTTTATACTTTTACTAAATGCATGTATGTATGTATTTATTTTTTTAATGTTTATTTATTTTGAGAGAGAGAGAACATGAGCAGGGGAAGGGTAGAGCGGGGGTGTGGAATGGACAGAGAATCCCTAGCAGGCTCCATGCTGTCAGCAAAGAGCCTGATATGGGGCTTGAACTCAAGAACTGTGAGATCATGATCTGAGCCAAAAGCAAGAGTCAGTCGCTTAACTACCTGAGCCACCCAGGCACCCCTACTAAATGTATTTCACTATAAAATATTAGTGTGGAGTTTAAAACAATTATATAAATTACTACCCTGTAGATAAACTGCTATTTGCTCTTTCAAGTTACTATTATGATCTCAATATTTATTGATGTCGATACAAGTAGGTCTAGGTCTTTCATTTGTACCGCTGCATAATAATTTCCTTGTGTAAATATACCACCATGTACTTATTCATTGGTGATCATTAGGTGGTGGTTTTCACAAACAGTGCTTTGATGAGCATTCTTGTATCCATCTCCTTGTATTGTATAGAAGATGCACAATTACAAGTGGAATTCCTAGGTCATATCTTGGATGTTGATGGTTGATCTCCAAAATGGCCATACCAACTTACACTACCCCAAACAAGGCAAAAGAACCTCCCTTTACGTTTTCACCAGCATTGGCATTGCCAGACTTCTGAATGGGTATGACCCCCTACTTAATACATTCTCTCTGGTATTGTCATTCCCTTAAAATTTTTTTTATGTTTCTTTATTTTTGAGACAGAGAGAAACAGAGCATGAGTGGGGAGGGGCAATGGGCAAGGGAGACACAGAATCCGAAGCAGGTTCCAGGCTCTGAGCGGTCAGCACAGAGCCCGACATGGGGCTTGAACCCACCAACCATGAGATCATGACCGGAAGTCGGACGCTTAACCGACTGAGCCACCCAGGTGCCCCTGTCATTCCCTTTTATAGATGAGAAAACTGAGACTAAAAAGTGGAGTGCCCAGAGAATGAGTGAATGAATGATGGATGAATGAATATGGTGATATTTTGTTTATTATTTCTCCCCCCAGAATTTAAGTTCCATGAGTTGTAAGTACCTATTCCTAGGGCCTGGCATAAGGTAGATGCTCAGTAATTATTTGTGGAAAGAATGAATGAATGAATGAAGGATGCTGGTCAGAGAACAGCTGCTTTCTTCAGGAATCTCCTCTTGGCTTTCTGAGTTGGACTCTGTACTCTTCACTTACCCTGCAGGATTTTAGAAGGAGGGGCTCCAGCAAGCTCTGCCACTGGAGTGATAAGCCGGCAGCCTGCTGACGCTGAGCTAACACTGGAGGAAGGGTGAAAGCTAAGAATTTTCTCAATGGAAAATTGAATCTGCTCAGCAGGAGTCTGATGAGAAGCTGGGGCCAGCGAGGGAGGATGCAGCTGGAAGGAGTGTCCATCTGGATCCCACAGCCCTCTGGGTGTTGAGAGGTTATTCTTAGCCATCTTTTCTTCAGTCTTTATTTTCTCTTAATCAGGGCTCTCTTGATTTTGCAATTGGAGCCTTTTTTCCCCCTTCTGTAAAGCAATGATTTTCCATATAGTAATTCTTTCCTTCTTTAGACTTCCCGGAGGGGGTGGGTGGTTCTTTTTGTGCTCAGACACTTTGCACATTGCCTCCCACCCAGCTCCTCCCGGGTGCTTTTGTGGCTGGTGGAGACCTATTCTGTGAGCTGAGTATTTGACCCCATCTCCGTGTTTGTTTCCAGAGAACATAACCATAGCATTCTCGTTGCTAATTATTTTTTTCCTAGTAACATCAATGAGCACATTTCCCACCCTTCCTCCCTGTGCCTCATGTGTCCTGAATTCTGCTGGCTTAATTTAACTTGAGCCTTAAGAGGCAGCAAAACCGAGGGCAGGTGGCCTAGCTCCAGTCTTTGGATCCTGCGTCATAATCCTAATCACTCTCATTGACATGGTGCTCCAATGGTTGACAAAGCACTTCCATGCTCAGTAGCTCCTGAGTCTTTCAGAACGACAGAAGCCAAGACCCCTGGGGTCTGGTGACATCCCAGCATCAGGTGTCCAAGAAGGCCTGGGTTTGAACTTGCTTTTCTGACTCTAAATCTCCTCATACTTTTTCTTACGGCTCTTGCAGGAGTTACAAGCTCAGATGCCCTTGGGGCCAGCTGTATAGTCAAATGAAAGAAGCTGGCTGGGGTAGTGAGGGTTGTGGGGAATTGGAGAACATGCTTTGCCTAAGGGCGTTGAAACGCAATACGTATAAAAAGTAGTTAAAAAACCCATTTATTTTATCACCTACACAGTGCCCAGTCTACAGTCTCTCTTTTGATGCTGGAAAAGGGAGAGCATATAGTCCATGTCACCTTTACCATGGAGTATCATGGCCTGGTGGCATGAGTAAGCACACCTTGGTTGCAGTAGGTCTCCAGGGTAGATGAGGCAGTATGGTATGTTAGAGGTCGAGTGGTTCCCTTGCTCTTAGGGTAGTGTTAACGACTGAAGGATGTATGGATCTTGGGTCTACCCATCATCTCACATCCCTTAAAGTTTTCAAGGAATGAGATTCAAAGTAATATTACATTAATGGTTGTGCAAGTCCCTGGTTCCCTAAACTGCAGCCCTTATCAGAGGCTCTACTTCATCCCCACCTCTTTCTACCCTTTCTCATCCCTTTTTGAAATCATGGGACTTGGTCTATATTCTGAGAGAAAGAGTGACAGTGACAGAGACAGAGAGGTAGTCAGGGCCTTAAAGGAACCCCAAGTTCACCTTCTCATCCAGGGCATGGGGGAAAGAGCCCTGAGAAGGAGAAGAAGAGGACAGCCCACTGCATTTAAGTAGAAAAAGCCTGCCCATGAGTGAAATGTAGCTCAGTGAAGGTCATGGCCTTTGGCCAATCAGATAAAAACTCCTCTTTTGGGAGGGGGGAGTTAGGGAGGGCATGGGCTGAGGTGGGGCTAGCATGCGAATGGGGCTGAAGCATGTCCCCTACTCTGAGTAGAACAGGTTAAGATTGTGACCCTGGAGAGCACAGCTCTCCTACCTAGTAGCTCTGTGACCTTGGACAAGTGATTCCACCTCTTTCCTCATCACCTTCATCCATAAGACATGGAGAAGTGCAGGGGTGACGCGGATTAACTGAGCTAAGGCATGTGTATTGTTCGGTAAATGTTAGTTGTTTTTATTGTGAGCTCTGCCTTCTAACTGTACTCATCTTCGTGTTAGAACCCGAGGAAGCCTACAAATGCTGCCAGAAGGAATATGGAAAGGATAATTCATAGAACAAGAAACTATAATATTCTGCCAATATTTTTCTTTTCAGAACTTGCCACTTGTCCAAATGCCCTGATTCTACCTGTTTTTTTCCTCCGGTTCCATACCCTCAGATGGTTCCAGTGAGTTGGAATTCTGGACAAGGTAGCTGGGATTCTGCTGGCTAAGATTTGGCTCTGAAATGTGCTTTTTGAGGGGTGTAACTGTGATTTTTGTGTAAATACTCCAACTTAACTGTCATTCAGTTGAAACTTTTGCTAAGCAGTTGTTTTCCCATCTGGCTTTTTGTGGGGCAGAAAATTAAAGAAGGCAGATTCTTTTATTCAAACACAACATTGCTGTACGTACCTAATCAATAGTGAACTGAAAGCACCCCCTGCCAACCCCCACTGATCTTTAGAATTTGTTTTCTTTGGTATGTCTCACTCATACCAATGAAAAACAGTTCATGGCAGATATCACCTAGGCATAGAATTAGGTTCTTGTTAATGTGAAGAATTAGGTTCTTCATCAATGGCAAAAATCGAATTGAGAGGCTATATGAAGTGCTTATAGACTCTGATTTATTCTTAGTTTTTAGTCTCATAATGTTTCTGTTGAGACCGGTTGACAGAGTGGGAGGCTCAGCACGGAAAAAGCATGGTAAATTCTGAAATGCAGGTAATTCACAAATTACGTTACATGTGTTTTAGCATGAAGTCAGCTGTATAGTCAGGGATGATCTCTGTCTTCTCCCCCATGCACCCCCCCACCCCCACCCCAATCTTTTCCTCTCCTCACCTCGGCGGCCATCCCCTCCTGGCTAAGCCCAGAAGGAAAACTGGATGGCAATGGAGGGAGGGTACCATCCAGGAGATTATGATACCCAGGTTCTAGGTCCAGCTCCAGTTACTACTGACTGGTTGTCATCCCTCTGGGTCTCAACTTCCTTATGTATAAAGTAGGAGATTGGGGCCAAGGCACCTGGGTCTAAATGAACTCCCAATTTTCATTACTCTGTGGATCCCACCTCTGCCAGCTTGGGGCCTGGCGGGTCTCTGCAGCTGGTCACTTGGATAATCCCCAAAGCACATAACTGCATGCAGGAGAGCTGAGAATGGACTGTAATCACAGCAGAGGCCAGCCACTCAAATAGACGCTGGGGCCTTTGGCTGCTTCCCGGAGCCACCAGCCAACCAAGAGATGAAGCTGGCTGGAAAAGCAAATGGATGTGTTGGAAAGGCCAGTGTCATCTCCAAACACAGCATCTGGGAAATGCCCATGTCCCCAGAAAGAGGTCACTGAAACCCTTCAGCTGGTGGTGCAGTGCAAAGAGTCAGGCAAACCAGGTTTTGAATCCTGACTTTGCCACTTACAAGAGCTGCATGACCTTGGGCAAGCTCTCTGGCCAAGTGTCATTTTTCTCCATAGAATGGGGTGGCAATGTATCTACCTTGCAGAATTGTAGTGGGATTGAGGTACTGCAGAGGCCAAACAGTACCTACTGAGTGTAGGTACTCAGAGGTACTTAGTAAATGATGGTAGTAGTTGCTATTGTTATTATTAACCCTGTGCCCTTTATTCACAGGAGTCTCTGGGGTGGGGATGGGGGAATGGGGCCGTGGTGTTTGGCTCAGGGCTCCTCTCCATGGCTGGGAGACACGGGCTCCATGCCCAGGCCCAGCAGTGCCAGGGAGCCTGGTACAGAGATGCTGCTGATTGGGGCGCTGATTGAATTCCCTGATAGAGGAGCCTCAGCATCCTGGCCGACAGTGCCGCCAGCAGCATTTAGCACAATCTGCTTGAACCCCTAATTAAGTTATTTTTCAGAACTGCCCTTTTCAAGGTCTTGTCCCTTTTCGTCACCTCTCTCTGGCCCCTTCTCTGTGGGTCCCTGCCAGAGAAGGGAAATAAAGCGGTGTGGGGCTTTCCTCCCTCTGTCCTCCAGAGAGAGGGTGACAGGACGCAGGAAGAGGCAGTTTTCAGGGCAGAGTACGCGGCTGACACAAGCCCTGGCCACTCAAGGTGGCCGCAGCCCCATCCTAGAGGCTAAAGTCTCCGTGGGCACCTGGCCCATCCCTGTTTTCCTTCAAAGCTGGGTTCCCAACTCAAACCTGCCTCCTTCTCCATCCTGTGTCCCGACAGCTCGCCATCGTGGGAAGCGTGATTAAGTGGCACTTAGCGTATCTTTCCATCTTCTTGTGTCCGCCTCGTAAAAATAAAATACAACAAAATAAAAGGAGCCCGGGATGGAACTGTTGTTATTTTTTAAAAGGGGAGAAGGGGGTCACATGACTGCGAGTAACCGGTTCGGTGAAGTGGCTGCAAGTCGGAGTTTGCTGCAGAGCCGCCCCCTCCCAGCGGGGGCGCTGACGTCACGGAAAAGCCCCGGCGCGGACCGGCCGGCGCGCTATAAACGGCGGGGCCGCGGCGGCTGCGGGCGGCGGCACGGACGGCGGGCACGGCGCGAGCACCCCGCGCTCGGCGGCCCGGGATCGCAGCGCGCACCCACGCAGCACACGCGGACCCGCGGGCGCCCACGCTGCCGAGCCGAGTAAGCGGGCGGTTTGGGGCGGGGGTCCTCCTGAAGCCGGGCGGGGCGGGGGGCGGGCGGACACGAGGTGGGCGTTCCCAGCCCGCAGAACTTTCTAACTTGAGAGAAGAGCCCCTGAAACTTGCGGTCTGCGCCGTGGTTTTCCGGTCAGGGGCAGAGTTTAAGGTGCTGAAGATGCTATTTGTCGTTAGCAGGTTCCTTAGTTCGGCTCGGTAGGAGCGTGACCTCCTCCTACAGACTGTGTGGTCAGAGGGCAGCCCTGACTGATACGTCATGCTTTTGTTGTTTGAATGCAAGTCAGCCAACTGAGGCTGTGCTTGTAAGATCGAAAAACCGGCTGGTGCTCCCCGTTAGTGGCCGGCTCTCACGAATGATCTTGCTGATGAAAATGAGACGGCTTCTACTTTATCTCAAGTAGCCTTCGGGAACAGACCTTCGTGCAAGGGGAGGGAGTCTTGCAAAGGGAAAGTTGTGGCAGAGTTGTTGAATGTCATTTTGGGAGAGTCCTTGGCCTTCTGATTTTCTTCAAGAAGGTGGAAATCTGGGTTGAATTTTAAAACTCTTGGAGTGAATGTGGTTTCAGAAGAGGGAAGCATTTTCTTTGCAAATGGGATAGGTCGGAACGTGAGTAGGTCCTTAACCTGCGAGAACAACAGGGCTTGGGGCTGGGTTTTTTTACACATGATGTCTGTGGGCAAGAGGGCAGAGCTGAGGCATAAACCTCAAACAGAAAATTCTTTTTTTTTTTTTTTTTTTTTTTTTTTGCCCCCAAATAATAGCTTATTCAAGCAGCTGGAGAGCATCAGGGCGACTTTACTAAACATGGAAGTTCCAATAAGTGCATGTCCAGTCCAGCCAGAGGAGTGATGTCATTGCCACGTGTTTCCCACCCAGGCACAAAAGCCCGCTGGACGCTGGTGCAATTAAGAGCCATGTTTAGACAAGAGCAGCTAACCTGGCCAGCTGGTCCCCAGCTCCATTAACTTGTTGCTTTTCCAGCCATCTCTGAAGGCTGTTAGTTTCTTCTGGCTGCCTCTGTGTCAGTGCTGAGTGAGGGGTCCCAAGGCTTCCTTGAGGATGGAGGAAGCCCGAGGGCAGTGGGTGATGTTGACGGTACTTTTTTCTTTTTGCAAATGACAGTCCTCCTGAGGAGCCTGTTACGAAGTGTATGCATGTGTGTGTGTCCAGTTGAAAGCCTCTTGGGTTTGGGGACTGTTTCCTTGGGGTTCCTCATGTCAGGGTTACCGGGTCTCACCCCATCTGATCAAATATCACTGATGACTGACTGTGTGGTTGAGCCCCCGAGCTCTCGCTCCTGCTTATGATGCTTTCATCTTGGCTGCTTTGCTCTCCAGGACCCAGCGATGACTCTGAACAATGTCACCATGCGCCAGGGCACCGTGGCCATGCAGCCGCAGCAGCAGCGCTGGAGCATCCCAGCGGACGGCAGGCATCTGATGGTTCAGAAGGAGCCCCACCAGTACGGCCAGCGCAGCCGTCACTCTGCTGCCCCGGAGGACCACTGCCGCCGGAGCTGGTCTTCCGACTCCACAGACTCAGTCATCTCCTCCGAGTCGGGGAACACCTACTACCGGGTGGTGCTCATAGGGGAGCAGGGGGTGGGCAAGTCCACTCTGGCCAACATCTTTGCAGGTGTGCATGACAGCATGGACAGCGACTGCGAGGTGCTGGGAGGTAGGTGGCCCGACCCCAGTGGGCGTCTTTCCGTTAGCGGTGGTCCAGTCGGAAAGAGCGAGTGGGTGCGCCATTTATCTGCAGAGTTGGGAGTGGTGATTATGCATTCCTGGCACTGGCTGGGCAAGCTGAGTCCCCAGAACAGCCTGCTGGCATGGGTCCTCAGGACAAGAGAATGAAGATTCATCCTGTTCCAGATGGAACCTGGGCCAGAAAGGGGATTTCTTAGATTCCAGCTCCACAGGGACTGGGGGTAGAGTGGTTAAAGAGGGCAGAGTCAGAGGGTCAGGATCCCACCTCTGGTTTTTGCCAGCGCTGACCTGGATTTTTCAAGAGCTCAGTGCAGACATAGCTTTTTCCCACGATTATACCTAATACCAACCCGATTTGAAAAAGTATTAGGATGGATTCATCAGTTTCTACTGTTATTAGAGTCTTTCAAGGTTGTAAAATAGTTTAAAATAGTACAATGTCAAAAAAAATTTTTTTTGAGTATAACAATGGTGATACATATGTTTGTGTGTGTGATACATATGTTTTCAAGACAATTTTCCGTGTATAATCTCATTGAAAATATTCAAGACCTGCCTATTTCCAAAACTGATTTGAGGTGACATAGTCGCAAAAATGCATGTGTTCCTCGAATACACGTAAAGCATAGCGCTGCATTCTGGGAAGTAGTATGAGGATCCCAACTGTCAGTGGTATTCATACAGTGTTTCTCAGCCACAGCTTCCCTCGTAGCATACCTGACAAGGGGAGCTGGATGTCCTTATTTGCAGCTACAGAAATGAAGGAAGAACCTTCTAGTGCTTGCCCAAGTGGCACGATGTGTCTGTGCTCTCAGTTGCAACTCACAGCTGAATCACAGACCCCCAGGGTAGGAAGATGCCTTAGTGAGGAGTCAGTTCTGCCCTCCGCTTGAGGCACTGGAATGCTGCTCCTTCCCCACTACTACTGTGAGCCCATTTTGGCTAAATGTTTCATCTTGATCATCTCCAGTGTGCGGGAGTTCACTGCTTACGAGGCAGCTCCTGAACTGGACTATACATGATGACTCATTGATAGGACATTGATTTCTCTCCTCACTTCTGGAAGTCTCAGGGACTATAGCTAAATGAGAATCAAGGAGAAATAGTGACCTCAGTCTTAGAAGGCTGGTTTTTCTCTTTCTCAGTAAGGGCTGGTGGTTGACTGTCGGTATGGGAGAAAGGGAGAGAGGAACTACTGTCTAGAAAGCACATTTGCAATGGGAGAGGTGCTTTGTTGGGCATCTTATATTTGATCCCTTTTATTTTGGTACTCACAAAATTCCTGTACTCATATGAGTAAACTGAGTCTACAGAATACCACGTGGCTTACCTAGAATCAGTGGGGTAGCTGGAATGAGAACTCAGTATTTTATAATCTTAGTTCGGTGTTACTCTTATAGTGCCATTGACAGGGTACCTGCGATGTGCCAGGCACTATGCTAAGTACTTCTCATAAGTTTTTTCTGATAATGCAAAAACTGAACCAATTGGTATTAATATCCCTATTTTACAGGTGAAGAAATGGAGGCTTATGACATCAAGTAACTTTCCCAGAGTGATAAAGCTAGTCCACGGTATGGCCACGAGTCAGACCTAGATGTGTGCATTCATTGTACCCTGAAGCCCGTGGACGTAGCATCTACATACTCCTAGTGTCAGGCACGTGCCTGGCTCTGGGCTAGGCTCTGGGGTACCCAGTGGTAGTATATACCCTTTTAGGAAGGGGTGAAGTGTCAGTGGCTATAATTCAGAGCAGGGTAAAATTAGTGAATACCTTATGAAGTTAACAATAAAGTGTTTGGGGAGATTGACATAAGGAAGAGATCAACCAGGAGTTTTGTTTGTTTTTCGAGGGAGGTCTTAAAAGAGCTGGGTGGCAGGCTTTCAAAAATGCTTGTCAGTTAGAGTGGAGAGGTACTTATCTGGAGGGTGGTACCCCTATAGGCATATGGTGCCGGGAAGACTGACTCATATCTGGAATTTGGGAAGACATGCTTCTATATTTGGGAAAACTCATTTTGCTTAATGGGGGGAAAGGAGAGGGAGAATCCTTTCCTTACCTCCTTGAATAGAATCTTTGGCAAGAAACTCCTCAGGTGACCCAACCTATTTAATGTGTCCTATTTGAGTAACTTAATTTATACTGTCTAGGATTACATCTCTTATCCATAGGCAGCTGTTGGAATCACTACAGCTGGAAACTTGGAAGAAGGTTTTCCAAGTCATGCCCTCACATTGTTCTTTTTTCAGCATTAACCATCAAAAAACCTCTACACAATACTCTCATCAGTATCTCTCCTAATAAAGATGGATGTTGTTACAGCTCTATTGCAATAATCTTATGACTCTCTGTATACATTTAATGCCATTCGTTCATTTATTCATCCATTCATTCATGCAATATTCATTCCTAAGTAGTTACTGAACATACACCATGGAACTTGGTGAGACACTGCGGGGGCGTGCCAGGAGTCCTAGGGCTCCCCCTAAAGATGCTTCCAGTATGTGCAATAGAGATCAGATGTGCACCAACTAAATCAAGATAGGATGTGATGAGTGGCTTGAAGAGGTAGAGGGACCGTGCTGTAGGAATTGAGAGGAGAAAAGATTACTTCTGACTGTGGAAGTCAGTAAAGGATTCATAGAAGAGGTGGCCTCTGAGCTGGATCCTAAGGATGACTAGGATTTGGAAGCCCTGAGTCGGTGAGAAGGTACGGCACGTGCACACAGGAAGTATGGGAAAAGCACTGGACTTCAGTCTGGTGATGTGGGTTTGGAGCCCAGCTTTGACACGATGTAGCTGAGTGCTCCTGCACAAGGTGCTGACCCCCCCAAACTCCTCACTAGGGAGATAGAGATGATGCCTACCTCATAGGGCACTGGAGGATTGACGGAGGTAGCATATAAGCATGTAGCATAGTGCCTGGCACATAAGAAGTACTGAATGAGTGTTAGAGCTGATTCTGAATCTACCATTTCCTGTGCCTGGATTTATCTTCTCAAACTGGCACTTTTGTTGCTTGTAGTCCCCATCCACTCTGGCCCCTCTTGGCTAGGGCCCCGTGAGACGTGCAGAGGAAACGTGCCACAAGAGGAGAGGACGGTGTTCCTAGAGTGGGCTTCCCTTCCTGGGCTATGGAAGCTGGAAGCAGTTGAGAGTTTGGGGGAGAGGGATGTTGGAGCCTCCCAGCCTTTGAGAGGCTGCAGGAGCCCATTCTAGTGTGGGAGAGAACTCCTGTGCAGCTTCCACACAGCATGCGAGCCAATCTTGGACAGAAGGGTGTCTGAGCACCGTGAGGGTTAAGTTAAAGACACATTAAGGTGTACTAGTCCAGGGAGAATAGCTCCTGTCACCCAACCAGGTGACATCCATCCCATCCCTCAGGATGATCTCTCTCATTCCAGAGTGTGCGTGTTCACCCCCAGCTTTTACTGAGAGCACTGGAGAAGTGAGGGCTTCTCCAGACCCACGATACTGAAAAGCTCTATAAGCCTGTAGGCCTCGACCCTTTCTCCACACACCTTAACCAGGGCAAATTTCAAAGGACTTTTCTAGAATTTCATGTTCTTTTATTTCTCCTCTCCTCACCTGATTAGCTCTTGAGAAAGCTAAAAGGTGAGTGACAAAGGGGAGGAAGAGAAACTAGAACTTTGGTTGCAGGCAGGCCCTCTCCTGGTTAGCAGAGGGCCGTGAAGCAGGATACTTTGTGTGTCTGAAGAATCTGTGGGGAGTGGGGGGGAGTAGTCAGAGGCTGTATATAAATCTGGGTGTGGGGGCTCCTGGGTGGCTCAGTTGGTGAAGCATCCTACTCATGATTTTGGCTCAGGTCAGGATCTCAGAGTTGTGAGATTGAGACCTGCATTGGGCTCTTAGCCTACTTAAGATTCTCTGTCTCTCTCTCTCTCTCTCTCTCTCTCTCTCTCTCTCTCTCTCTCTCTCCCTCCTCTCCCTCCTCTCCCTCCCCCCCTCCCCACTCTTGCGTGTGTGTGTGTGTGTGTGTGTGTGTGTGTGTGTGTGTGTGTGTGTGTTCCCCCCCACCCCCATCCCACTGGCAAATAAAAATAAACTAGGTGTGGGGCATATGCGGTGAAGCAGGGCGGAGATATATTGTTTTAGGATTTGCAGCGTAATGATTTTCAGGCAGGGCTAAGTCCAGGAATCTTCCAGAATGTCAAAGCAGTTAGGCATCTACTTTTTAAGGTATAATCCCCATTTTCTCTAGGCTAATGTTCAGACATCTCTTAAACCAAGGGGAAGCGTGAGTTTGCTTTTCCCCCCTAGCTATTGGAATGTAGTAGGTTTCTACTTGAACTGCTGGGGTCTCAGTCCCTTGTACCTGCTTCTGGATGATGAGTGGTGGGCTGAGGGCAGAGAAAGTGCTGTTTTGGATTTTTTGAGAACAGGGAAGGCTTTTAGAGAAAAGGGAAAAACTCCGAGGTAGTAAGGGGCAGTCAGCCAACCCCCCTTTTGTGCTGCTCAGGCTCTGATCATTTCCATTTGGTTGTAAAATTTGCCTGTTGAGTCAGGAGACCCTACTCTGCAGAAATCCAGATTGTGCGTCCCACTGTGATCCCATTCATGCTGCACATTGTGGATGGCAGACAGGATGGGGATAACAGACTTAATCCCCCAGTGGGACACCATTACCATTGATTAGAATGACACCTTATGGAGGCACGGAAATTGACAGAAAGAGCCTTTTCATTTGTCCACGTTTTCCTTCCTTTGCCTCTGCTGATTCCATTTCCTAGATGAAGAAACATTTAAACTGGGAGCATTGCTTTTTATAAATCCCTTGTTATTATAAAACAAGAGATGCCTTGGTTTCCCCAATGTAGTGTTTTTAAGCTAGGATTTACCTATGGTAGGAAACACCAACTATGGCAAGAACTGGCTTCCTCCATCAGAGTGAGTGATGACAACAGCTAATATTTATTGCATTTCTACCCTGTGCCCATGCCTAGCCTATGTAATTGCCCCAAGGCATGAATACTGTTATCAGCCCCATTTCACAGATGAAGAAACTGAGGCCCAGAGCACTTCAGTAAATGGTCCAGAGCCACATAGTTAATAAGAGATGGCATTCAGATTCTAATTCAGGTTTGCTTGTGTTTATATCCCCAGTGCTATAGTTATCATTCATTCATTCATTCGATAAGTGTTGGTTGCCCACCTGCAGTATGCTAAGCACTGCGCTGGGTTCCGGGGGACATAGCAGCAGATCTCTGCCTTAATATTCGGGGGCCGAGAGGGACAGAAAAGAATAAGATAGGTGAATAAAATAGGTTAAGTGGATTGCATGTGGGGTACTTACAAGTACGACGAAGAAAAATGAAAATGGAAAGGAGTAAGCAATACTGGTAGGGGAGATGCGTTGCAATTTTAAGTAGCTGGTGAGGGAACACTTCCCCTGGAAAGAGGTGAGGGCACACGCCTGTTGGATATCCCAGGGAACAGGTTTCAGGCAAAAGGAGCAGCAAGAAAAATGGTAAAGAAAAAAAATCATTACAAAAATAATAATTCTCAAATGATGAAACTCGAAACAGGAAACCTCGTTGTGGAAACAGAGTGGGGATGGGCTCATGTGCATGGAGTTGATGGGAATCCCTCTTGCAAAATCCCAGTTAACTCAGCCAACTCTCCCCCTTGCCTCCCCACCTCGCCCCCGCCAACTGGTTTCTCTGGGCTGGAGCTGCTCTGGCGCATGGTACTGCTCACCCTTCACCTACACTCAGTCTGGGCTCAAGTGTAGGGAGGAGAGTTTCCATTACCAAGGAGGCCTGGAGGCTGTCCTGCTGACTTGAGATGGAAGAATAAGCCTGTTTATTCCTAGGGAGCTGAATGTTTTTTTTAAAGGAAGAGAACTTCAGCCAAAACAGGGTCGCAAGATTTTTTTCTTGCATGTTTCAAAACAGGAAAAATGTCTCTGAGCTTAGAGCTCCTGAAATTGCCAGTTAAGCACCCTACTGAAAGGTACAGTGGATTTCCATGTAAGGCTTATGAATGAGGCTTAGAGTTCCACTGGGCAGTTAGTGTTCTCTCATGGCATCATCCAATGAATCAGAGTCAAAAGCTCTCAGTGGGTTTATCCTTATAAATGGTTTTTCTATATAAAAGGTCCAGGAATGATGAAAACAAAAGCTTTTCATTTCAAGTGGTTTTTGGTGACACATGCAGAAGACATAGGGGTTCTGCTTAGGAGGTAGTGGAAGAATATACGTAAAATGTTGTTAAAGGTGATTAAAAAGTAGTAATTTGCCTTTGTGAATATCTATATATTTGCATAACTGATTGCATATTTAGTAAGCTAATTTTCTAGTGTAATTTTCTACGTGATGCTGACGGAAAAGCGTTGCCTAATTTCCTGACTCCAGTGTCACTGTTCTTGCTTTTCTAGAAGACACATACGAACGAACCCTGATTGTTGACGGGGAAAGTGCAACAATTATACTCCTGGACATGTGGGAAAACAAGGTATGCAGAGCTCACAGCTCTCTGTAAGTTCTGTCAAGGCTTGCCTTCCAACAGGCTGTCTGATGCAAGGGTGACCTTGTCCTTTTTAGTGTTCTAGGTGAGGTGGGCTCATTTTCTTGATTAAAAGCTTTCTTTTTCTGAAGTAAGAGGCTGTTCTAAGGAACAGGTCATTCGCAAATGAGCTCTGAATATTAAGCAAGTGACAGTGATTTGCCCTCAGTTCAATTAAAAAAAAAATACAAAAACATATATCCGCTTTAGGGCAAGTGCCAAATATGGATGATAATTTAAAGCTATATATAAAACCAGATTATGTGGAATTGACAATCTTAATACTAGTCTTCAACATGTGCTTTTTAAAGATTTTGGGCTCCTGAGGATATTTGCTAGACCTTCTGTTTACTGAGAAGTCTCCTGTTCTCACAGAAGGACTCTAAATTTCATCACTTGGGAAAGGCAAAAGGGAGTTTTTGGAAGTCAGAAAAGGCTCATTTTTGGTAGATTGGATAAAAATTGGAAATGTGGTTTGGCAGAGTCATTGTATAATTTATCAACTCAAGCTGTAGGAGGAATTGGACAGTAAAAACTTTTTGGCAGAAATACCCGATGGGCTAGCTTATAGCCACCAGACATAGTACAGGCATGGGAGGCATGCATGTGGGGAGCTGGAATACGTTTCCTTTCTTCCTCATATCAGCAAGGGTACATAGGATACATGTACTGTTTCCCCCGATGCTTCATGTACCAGACCAGCCTGAGCTCAGGGAGGTTCTCCTTTTACCAGGGAGAGAATGAATGGCTCCAAGATCACTGCATGCAGGTCGGGGATGCCTACTTGATTGTCTACTCCATCACGGACCGAGCCAGCTTTGAGAAGGCATCTGAGCTGCGAATCCAGCTCCGCCGGGCTCGGCAGACAGAGGACATTCCTATAATTTTGGTCGGCAACAAAAGTGACCTGGTGCGGTGCCGGGAAGTGTCTGTATCAGGTAAGGGGAGCGGTGCCAGTGTCATACAAACCGTCTCTGGGTCACCTGGTTTTCTTCAGATAGGTGCTCTTTTCTTCCTTCATGAAGCCGGAACCAGGGACTCATTAAAATGCTCCCTGGAGTTTTGTGTCTAAGATTCCCGCATTCCCAGCAGATTGTTTCTGTGCTGGTTGTTGCTCCCTGATCCATCTGGTCGACTTGCAGGATTCCACTTTCCCCTTCCTGCAATTCCTTTAGGGAAAAGATCGTGCTCAGGGATTTACTGGCACTCCCCAGCCTTTATTTCTTGTCCTTTTCTATTCTCCTGGGAGCTCTCAAGAGTTCAGGGAAATAAAAGTAGTCTCTTTATGCAAGAAAGATGAAAACTCCAAGAGTTTCAATGAGAATAAGGATTCTACTCTGGCTGCCTCTGGTTCCTGGAGACCCTAGAAACTCCTTCCTGTCCCCTGCCTTTTGCTTCCTAAATTTCAGTTAAGGCATCAGCCTGATGGTGTCACATATACTTTTTCATGCCTAGTTCAGAGATACTGCCTATTTGCTTTTGGGGCCTTTGAGATTTTTTTGGCCTACTATAGATTTGGTTCCTGGTACCATGGTAAAAAATAAAATACTGCATTGCTAGGCCTCATTCAGGAGGAAAGAAACCTGATGAAGACTTAAGGTATACAACTAGTTTGGGAATGTCTTACTCTTAGGAAAGGACTGTCTATAGTAATCTTTTTTTTTTTTTTTCCCTAACCAAAACTTGGATACATGGCCGTTGAACACGGTGGAACATTTGACATTGAGGCTGCTCCAGAAAGCCTGTTTGTATAGTTTGCTGTCACTGTATTGTACATGTGTGAAATCATCAAAAAGTTTTTCAAGGTACCTCATCAGAGCTTTAAAATTGTTTTCTAAGAGAGGAAAGTCAGATAGTAGGATTCTTTTCCAATTCAGGAAACTCAGTTAGGAGAAAGAGTTAAGAATCTGAACTTGAGGAAGAAGCAGGCTTGGCTTTACCCCTGCCACTTACAGGCTATGTGAATGCCTTCATGTTTTTAAAAGACCACCCCCCCACCTCAGTTCCTTCATCCATCTGAAAGCGATAGTGTATTTTTGAAGATTGTTTTGAACATTAAAAAAATGTTTATAAAAAAGTATTTAACTCAGTTCCTGGCACATAGTAAGTACAATAAATTAAGTCTGTGGTTTTTATTGTTATAATTAATGTTACCGTATTTGACGAAATTGGACTTTTGCATAGTGAATTTATGATGGCCAGATCTAAAGTCCATCTCTCCTGCTTCCTGTGACTCTGCCTCTTTCTGTGCTCTGGGAGTGGCCTCCTATATCCATCACATGTGTGACTGACCTAGAGTTACCTGGAGACAGCTTGAGGTCAAGAATCAGCAGCTTGGCTGTGTCCTGTGTAGCTCCTCTGACTTTCTTCTCCCCTCCTTTTCTTTCCAGAAGGGAGAGCGTGTGCTGTGGTGTTCGACTGCAAGTTCATTGAGACCTCCGCAGCTGTCCAGCACAATGTGAAGGAGCTGTTTGAGGGCATCGTGCGGCAGGTCCGCCTTCGGCGGGACAGCAAGGAGAAGAATGAGCGGCGGCTGGCCTACCAGAAAAGGAGGGAGAGCATCCCCAGGAAAGCCAGGCGCTTCTGGGGCAAGATCGTGGCCAAAAACAACAAGAATATGGCCTTCAAGCTCAAGTCCAAATCCTGCCATGACCTCTCTGTGCTCTAGGCACCCAGAGTCGCCCAGATGTCCCCCTGATGGACGTCATCGAACACCATTGGGACTGATAATCTATATTAGATTGGATCCTTAAGTATTACTACATATGGCTTCCCCCATTGTAGCTGGGAATTAATGTGTTAGCCTTAAGGGCAACATAATGCATGGGAAATGAAAGATCTTTGTAAAATCAGTATTTATTTACAGGAAAAAGCCTGACCTGGCTGCTTGAACACCCAAGACTCATTAGAGGACATGTTTGGTGTTCACTTGTGTTCCTCTCTCCTTTGGATAGTAGAGAATTGAAGCCTACAAAAGAATGCTCAGAACGAGAACTTTTCATCATTAAAATTTCACCCAGTGTTCTGATACATGAATTTGAGGCCATTAGGTCATACACAAATGTAGAAAAGCCTTCAAGGGATTTATTCAAAGGAGGGAGAACTTCTTTCTCTGTACCTTGTATTCATGGAGCTAGAATTATAGAACCGGGCTCATCATAATCATGACCATCATGGCTCCATCAAGCTGTGAAATGAAATGGTGCACCTTGCTGGAAGCTAAAGCTTAGTGAACAATTTTTGTTCAGCGCCCACAGTCGGGGATCCAGAAATTTGTAGAATTGGGAACTGATACAGATACTACTTATGGGATCAAAAAGTCATGTCTTTGCTTCTGTGTCTTGTAATTTTTTGTTTAGGGGAAAATTATTTTAATCAAATTCTACTTGGTCAAACCACCTTTTATGTTTCATTGTTTTTAAAGTCATGGGGCCATCATGAAAATATTTTAAAAATTTGAATTATTGATAACCTGGAGTGCAAAATGCCAAATTTTGAAATATGATCAAAGGTCTGAATTTTTATAAAACACAAAACATAAATACTTCCAGTACTTTGGGTTGACCATTGTATGCCACAGCTCTGCTCTATTTATTGTTATTTTGCAAAATAATAACCATTTTAACATTTGATAAAGCATATTTATGAGCATATTTCTTAATAGGAAGAATGTCCATTTTATTACCATTTTCTACCTTTTTCAGAATATGCAAGTTTTTACCTATGTGTCTTATAATAAAAGAAATAAAATCTTTGGGAAAAAAAGACATTCTTTAAAGTTTTTTTTAATCTTTATTTATTTTTGAGAGAGAGAGAGCAAGCCGGGGAGGAACAGAGAGAGAGGGAGACACAGAATCAGGCTCCAGGCTCTGAGCTGTCAGCACAGAGCCCAACACGGGGATCGAACTCGCGAACCGTGAGATCATGACCTGAGCTGAAGTTGGACGCCCAACCAACTGAGCCACCCAGGCATCCCCAAAAAAGGCATTCTTAAATGTTTTTCCTCCCCAAATAATACAATTATGATTCTTTCCATATGGCATTTAGGGCAAGCACTCTCTAAAGAAACATGCCTGTTATTTTATTTCTTCTTTTCTTTGGTGATAGCCCAGTTGTTATTTGTTTCAGAGTATCCTTGACACCTCTCCTTTGGAGTCATGATTCATAATGATGCAAAGTTAGTTTTGGCTAATACAGTTGCGAAGTATTTGGGTTCCTCTAGATGTTAAGTTCTAGTAAAAGCCAGATTGATCTTTTACTTTGGCAAATTCCTGACAGAACAGATGTGCCCTTGCTCCCTGAAGGCTCATGGTCCTAAGCTAGACTAAAGCATTAGAGGAAATTATAAAGGATTATGGGTCCAAAAAAAAAAAAAAAAAAAAAAAAGGAAACTGGTGATTTTCAGCCTGGATCCAGCTAGGCAAGGCTTTAACCAAATTCTCCTCTGTGTCATTAATATGGTTTGACCTTCCTACGTGGCATCTGCCCAGTGGTGGTGTGTGACCCCTGGCTGGAATGGAACCATCTGGTGTCCCCCTTTCACATCTCTGGCCCCCTACATGCACCCTCTTTTACTCCCACTCCCTGTGTTTCTGAGTTTGCAATCAGGCACACACTAATAGCAACAATCATGGGACCTCAATATTGCCGAAAGCAACAGCCTTATAATTCAGTGCTGCTGGCCCGTTCTCCTTTTTCCAAATTGAGCACAAACGTTCCCGTCTCTGAGTGCTTTGCCTCTTTGAAATGCTCAAGGAAGCAGTACACGGAGGTGATAAGAGAGAAGATTCTGGTTTCCCAGGCCTTTTAATATCAATGCCATTTAACGTCAGCGTGTCTTTGGAGTAAAGGCGAAACATTTGCAACCATCACTTTTCCCATCTGTAAGATGGGGTTGCTAACTAATACCTACCTTATAAGGTTTGAGATGAACATCTTTTAATCTGCCATACCACGAAGAGCTCGAGAGATGTCAGTCTTCATTGTCATACACCTTCCATTCTGCATAAATCAGTTTTATACGTCTACCTTCCCCCAAACAGAATGGAAACTCCTTAAAATCAGGGACCACTACTTCTTTTCCTTTTTTAGCCCTATACTCCTCAATATGGTGTTTTGTTTATATTGGGCTTTTTTTTTTAATGTTTATTTATTTTTGAGAGAGAGTGCGCAAGTGGGCGAGGGTCAGAGAGAGAGGGAGACACAGAATCCGAAGCAGCTCCAGGCTCTGAGCTGTCAGCACAGAGCCCAACGCAGGTCTCGAACTCACGAACCACGAGATTGTGACCTGAGCTGAAGTCGGCCACTTAACCGACTGAGCCACCCAGGCGCCCCTATATTGGGCTTTTATAATGTTGTTTCTTCTTCTCCTTCTCCTACTTCCTCTTCTTTTGATGTAGGTTTCATGCCCAGTGCACAGCCCAATGTGGGACTTGAACTCACGACCGTGTGATCAAGACCTGAGCTGAGATCAAGAGATGGATGTTTAACTGAGCCACCCCGACACCCCTATAGTGTTTCTTCTTGAATAGTTCTTCCCTGTGGCCCCATGAGGTTGAAAGGCCGTTTTACAGCAAACAAGTTCAGAGGGATAAGTGACCTGTCCCCGTTTGTTCAGATGTTCAATATCTGAACTAGGAGTGGAGGCCAGATGTGACTCAGAGTCATTTGCTTCTTTTGGTGTCCCAAACTGTTTCCTATAGACACAGCTCTTTTCATCCCCAGGAACCACTGCACTCCCCACACATGACACCCCTCCCCCCCACCATGACACCTACTTCACAGGGTTGCAGTGAGGATGGTGTTAGGCCTGCAAAAGTGATCAGCCCTAGAGGACTCTGAGGACTTCTATTCTAAGGCAGCATTTACACCTTCGTTCCCGTCATCCTTCAGACGTTGTTGGGCACCCGGGCACTGCTAGGTGCTGGGGATACAAGGACGGAGACATTGTCCTGGCCCTCACAGCCCCTGAGAATAGTATATTTGCCTGTCCTAAGAAGCCAGGGAAGGTGGCGTTGGAGATAGGAAGAAACTGAAAAAAACCAGGATGATACCTGGAAAGGGCTGGATTTACTGCTGTTAGACAAAATTCAAACGAAGGACAAAAATTATCAGTAAAATGATTGGATTCGATGTGGAAAAGTAAATTGGGCTATTTTTAAAAATTCCATTTTGGGGAAGTGGGAATGTTGGGGAAATTTGTTTTGTAAGCATCCTGCATTTTTGCTCACTAACACATGAACCATTCAATACAGGGAGAGAGAGATGATTATGAGTTCACTTGATGAATGTGAGCTATTTGTAAGGAGCTCCTGTTGTGCAAGGGGCTGTGGAGAAGACAGTGTGAGAAAGTAGTTGTGCCTTTAAGAAGCTTGTGATAGAGCTGTGACATATTGGTGGGATGTGGGCACGGTGGTGAATGAGGACAATGGCACAAAAACCTAGAATGATGGAGAAGATAAGATGGGCCAGCAGAGACAAGTGAAGTAAGGCAGTTGGAGCTTGGGTGGGGGAGAGAATTCCTTGGTTGGTTGGTGCAATCATGAATGTCTTCCTGGAGGAAGTGGCATTGAGCTTGATCATGAAGACTATTGAAGATTTCCACAAGTGAGATGGGCTGAAGAAAAGAAAAAGGGAGAGGTTGGTTTATGTAAAGAAAACAGTATATAGTTTGAGCAAGGGCAGAGAGGCAGAAGAGACAAAATTCTGTTTAGAAAAATGAGAGAAATTCAATGTGGCGAGGAACATTCTAGATGGTTAAGTGAAGTGTCTGAAGCTTGGAGTCAGAAGTAGTTTTAAATTCTCACTTGCTGGGTGTATTGGGTTGAATTGTGTTCTCTCCAAATTCATATGCACCTCAAAATGTGACCTTATTTGGAAGTAGGTCCTTCCAGATGTAATTAGCTAAGGATCTCAAGATGAAATCACTCTGGAGTTAGGGTGGATCCTAAACCTGATGAGTGGTATCTTCATAAGACAAAGGAGGGAGAGATAGAAAGAGATCTGGACACAGAAGAGACACACAAGGGAGAAAGGCCTTGTGAAGATGGGGGCAGAGACTGGAGTGATACAGCTGTAAACCAATGAATGCCAAGGAACATCCGGACCCACCAGGAGCTGCAAAGGGAAGGAAGGGTCTCCCCTAATGTTTTCCAAGGGAGTATGGCCCTGCCGACACCATGATTTTAGATTTTTAGCCTCCAGAACTGCAGGAGAATACATTTCTGTTATTTTAAGCCACCACGTTTATGGTAAGCTCACAGTCCTAGGAAATGAAATACTTTGGGTTATTTAGGGCAACTTACTTAGCATCTATAAGCCTCAATTTCTTCATTGGGAAAACAAGGGTGAAGGATTATTGTGAGGATTAAATGTAAAGCGCTTATTGTCTGTCTAGGAGGTGGAAAGTAAGCGGTCTGCAAGAGAAGATAGACAGCCGTTGTGGAATATGTTGGTCTCCAGCCTGAGAAGTTTCCACCTGGTTCAGAAGGCAACGCTGGAGCTTGAATGTTTCCAAATAAGGATGCGACAGACCAAGTGGCGCTGCTTCAGGACATGGCTCAGGAGGGCTGACTGGCAGGAGCCACTGCCAGGAGTCAGTGAGGAAGCCACCAGAACACCTAGCCTGGTGTGCCCAGTTCGCGCGCTGCAGAGGGAGGGAGGGAGTTGTTCATTGGGAGAAACAGCGCCTCAAGAGAGTCTGAGGATGGGCGTACAGAGCGTGTATCTGTATCTGGCCCCGTTCAGGTTTTGTACAAGGAGCGCTCACGAAGCAACGGGCCCGGCACCTTACAACAGCAGATAGCAGAGCAAATGGGCGGTGGGGTGGGGGCGGGGAAGGCAGCTGAGTGGGGGAGTCCCAAGGGTTAGCCGAGGCCCCAGTCACAAGATTGCACTGCAGCGAGGGCGCGGATTCTGACTTTGACTGCCTGGAAAACAGTCAAAAAATGAGAGACCCTAAACCGTCAGCCCTTGTCCAGCTTAACTTCTGGGGAAATGAGGAAGTCAATACCGCACACCTGATTTTCTTGTGAAATGGCTAGGGAAACATGTATGCAAACAGGGACTTGCGGCTTTCGGCCAAAGAATGCTATTGGACGCGCAGGTGACTCTGCGTGGCTGTGCACGTGTGGGCACACACGTGTGCATGCGAGTGTGCATGTGTATGTGTGTGTATGTTGGGGAGGGGTACGGCGGGGGGTGGGGAGAGATGCCTCACAGTTAAAGAAAAAGTAGAGTAACTTCAAGTATCAACCGGACTCTCATCTTGCTCTACTCTACTCTTCAGTATATGCCCCAAATGCCGCTGCGGTCAGTGGTCTTATTTATTTTAATGTCTTTCAGGGAAATGAAGTATTCAAGAAGTGCACGTCTTTTCTAAAAGTCAAGACAAGTTGTAATAAAGAAATTTTTGTTTCAATGTTTATTTCTGAGAGAGAGAGCACAAGCGGAGGAGGGGCAGAGAGCGAAAGAGACACAGAAACCCAAGCGGGCTCCAGGCTCTGAGCTGTCAGCGCAGAGCCGGAAGCACGGTTCAATCTCACCAACCATGAGATCATGACCTGAGCTGAAGTCAGACACTTAATCGACTGAACCACCCTGGCGCCCCAAGACGAGTTGTAATTTAAGTTTGCTGGGATGGTGGTCAAGTAAGTCATGACAAAAATGTGCCTGTGTCTTCTGTTGTGCTGGAGTTTTTAACTACTTGAATCAAAGCAGAGAAGCTCTCCTTTACTGTCAGGCTTTTAGAAAAATGGAAACACAGGGGGACTGAGAATTGCTCTTCCTGGTATCACCGGAGGCCCTAGGGCAGCTGTTTGGGAGAAATCTGGCTGCCTTGTGCAGAATTTGAAAGTTTTGGAAGGCGCTTTCTTGAAAGGTGTGTGAAATTTTACATGCATATTCATACACACACATATACATGCATGTATACATATATATGTGTTTATACATGTTTATACATGTATACCTGTGCATATGTATGTGTTCAACACACACACATCCACGTTTACAGCAGCCTTGTTTAAAGGCAGGGAGTTGATGTGGTCCAGACGGCAGATACTCTGAAATAAATATCTGATGAGGGAATTACAGCCTTTTGACGAGTGTTGGCAAAGGGTACCTTACCAGGAGCACCCCGAGACACAAAGCGAGCGCAAGTGTGCAAACATCAGAAAATGGGCGAGGCACAGGGTTGCGAGGAGTGCAACTCAAGCAGTCAGTCAACTTTTATTTGACAAACAACAACAACAAACGCCATCGGGTGTACTTGAAAGCAGTAATTTCTTTTTTTTTTTGTGAACGTCAGGCTGGACAAGGCCATGAGGTAGGAGTGGAAATCTTATTTTTAAAAAAGCCAAAGGAAGTCGCCTTGCGATTCATCTATTTGATTAAAGATGGAACTGGTGGCCTGCCATGATGTGTTTCACTATTTGGAAACAGCAGTGTGAGGAGCTTGGGTTATCTGAGCAATGGTTGGGCAAAAGCCTTTCTGAGCCTCGGTTGAAAAAAAGTGAAACCAGGCCCTCCAGGTGTCTTTTGGGTAAGAATTGCAAGACCATGAATAAGCAACCCTGGCCAGCAGGCTGGTGGCCCCGTGTATACCTTCTCTTAGCACCAGGTGAAGGGCACATTTGAATGGTCACTATTAACCGTAAATTCTGCAAGTCACAGCCAAGATTATTATTGATAAGGATAGTAGTGCTAATTGTTACAACCGTTTAAGTTAGCATTTCTTAGGTGAAGTACAGGGGGCCAGATAGGGAGCCACGGTTCAAAAACAGACCACAAGAGAAATTGAAATTGAGTTTTGCACAAGTCCTGGACAAAATACCAACCAGGCATTCCTCGGGGGGCCGCATGGGGAGGTCAAGGCAGGGTGCAGGCAGAAAGAGAAGCAGGCCCTGGGGCATGTGCCTTTATTAGAGTTCGTGCTTTGGGGTTCCCAGGCTAAGGCCGGATTGGTCAATTCCAACCAGAGTTGGCTTGTCTTAGTACAGCTACTGAAACTTACCTGTCTTAGGCTCAGGCTTCTGGCAGATGAAGGAATTGTGCAAGAAGTGTTGATGAGTGAAAATATCTTACATCCAGAGAACATTGGTCTTGGAGTTAAAAAAAAAGAAGCCTTAGATACTAGCCCTGGCTTTGCTAGTTACTAGTGAGCTCGAAAATCCTCATATAAAATAGGAAAAGCGATATGAACCTCGCAGCGTTTTTAAGATGACAAAATGTGATAAGTAAAAGTGTTTTGGAACCTCAGAATATTCAAACCTCTACAGGGTTATTAAAGTGTTATACACATATGAGGTGGTATTAGGGCCTGTTGGCACATCACTTACTTCAACAGTGTTTGAGGGAGAATTACAGTTACGCGTGTGACTGGCAAGTGGGAAAGATCTTTTGAAATAGGTGGGTGTCTCAGTGCCCTCCCCCAGCTTACCCTTTGGACCCCAGAATGTAGACATTCGCCTACTTTGCTGATATATTGGACTGGCCCTGATCGCTGTCTCTTGGAATGTGTAAAGCCAGCTGAAAAACATTAGCAGCTGGGAAAATGCCAATGCTATCTCTTGCGGCAGCAGAAGAAAGGAACTCTTCATTTGATTTCCTTAATTGTGTCTTTGAGAGTCTCTGTACAGACAATGGGCAATGAGAAATGCTATTTTAGGTGTTGAAGATGAGGACTTTTGACTCATAAAAAATCAGGTTGATAGTGACCTTGTCCATTCCCTTGCTTTTATGCAGACAAGTGCTCCATGCAACAGATAAATGGGACGTGAGGGTTTCACAGGTGCTTTCAGTTATAATTGTGCATATGAGAAAGAAGACGGAAATGGACATAAAGAATCCACTTCCTTTGTGACTGAGAAGGAAGATGCAGACTGTGAGGCTCTGTACACGAGCGGCTGGAAAGAGGGGATGAAGTGGCCGAGAAAAGGGTCCGTTCTGGGGTCCAGTTGCCTGGGTTTGATCCTGGCTCCCAGCTGGGAAACCTGGACAAATAACTTAATCTTTCTTAGGCTCAGGTTTTTCATCTGAATGAAGAAATCGAGGAAATGAGTTACAAAGTTATCTACTTCTTAGTTCTTTACAGGAAATGGGAAAATGCATACAAAGCCAACTGCTGGCACATGATGAAAAGCTCAACGTTTTTAATTATGTTTTATTACTTTCTTTATGCAAATGAAAACTAAGAGCCTTCAGAGATTAGTCTTAGGAGGAAGCCTGCAATGAGGGAGGGGCTACTTAACAAAAGACTTCTACACTATTATCCTAAATTGTCATCTTTCCCTTGGGCAATCTCAATGCCATTCTGGCCCGAATGCCCTGGCCAAGGGGTGGATCAAACTCCCTGCCAAAGGAGTTCCGCTCAGTGGCTGAGAACCGCTAAACATTTCAAAAAGCCTTTTTTAAGTTCTGAGATTGCTAAGCAACTTGTGTTCTGCGTGTAAACAGTACAGTCTATAATGGTGGAGGTAATTAGCCCCCAGTCCCTGGGGATGCATATTGGGGTGCATTGTCTCAGTCCTCTTGCCTGAGTCTCTTATTTCCAACCTTGCAAACCTGCTTCCAGAAGAAGGATCCTTAGGTTCTCCCACTTGGGAGCTACCTCATCGATATCTTGATATGAAGGCCCAGAGAAGCAGGTGTCTCCTCTGCGCTCTGCTATTGCGTGCTTTCTCTCTGAATCCTCGTTTACTGACTGACACGAAGCCCTCTTCCTTCCCTAGATAACTGGCCCAGTGTTTCTTCCCTGCATTAGATGAGACCCTTGCTCTCTTCCACCCTGGGATTTTATCCTTGAAGGTTCAGCCACAACATGACATACTGGCCTTTCCCAAAGGATATTCTCTGGGATCCTTGCTTTGTGTGTTATTCATGTGCAGTTCTGGTGAAAGGGAGAAGTCCGTGGTCAGATGCATCCAGGGAAATTTTGGTTATAGAAAGTGAAATAGGCTTCTTTTTTATTGTGATAAAATATGCATAAGATGAAACTTACCATTCACTGTGTAGTTCAGTGGCATTAAGTCTCTTCACATTGTTGTGCAACCATCACAGCCACCCCTCCTCAGAACTTTTCCATGTACCCCAACTGAATCCCTGTGTGCATTAAGCAATAACATCCCATGCCCCTTCTCCCGAGCCCTTGGCAACCACCCTCTACTTTCTGTCTCTGTGAATTTGACTATTCCAGGTACGTTGTATAAGAGGAATCATATGATATTTCCTTTTGTGACTGGCTTGTTTCATATAGCATAATGTCTTCAAGATTCATCCATGTAGTAGCATGTGCCTGAATTTCATTCCTTTTTAAGGCTGAATAATGTTCTATTGTATGTATGCACAAATGTATTCTACCTTTTGTTTATCCATTCATCCATCAATGGACACCTGGGTTTCTTCTACCTTTTTAAAATAAAAATATTGTTCTTCTTTTTTTTTTTTATTTTGAAAGAGAGAGACAGAGAAGAGCATGCCTGAGTGGGGGGGAGGCAGAGAGGGAGATCATGACCTGAGCTGAAACCAACAGTCTGAGGCTCAACCAACTGAGCCACCCAGGTGCCCTTCAATTCTTCTGAGAATATACCCAGAAGCAGAATTGCTGGATCATTTGGTTAATTCTGTCTTTAATTTTTTGAGAACTCTCCATGCCATTTTCCACAGTGACTGTACCATTTTATATTCCCACCAGTGAAGTGCAGGCCTTCACTTTCCCCGCATTCTTGCCAGCACTTCCTATTTTTTTTTCTTTTTTATGAGAGCCATCCTGAGTGTGAAGTAATGTCTCATTGTGGTTTTGATTTGCATTTCCCTAATGGTTAGTAACATTGAACACCTTTCCATGTGCTTATTGGTCATTTATATGCTATTTTTGGAGGAATGTCTGGTAAAGTCCTTCGCCCATTTTTAAATTGGGTTATGTATTTTTTGCTGTTGTTGAATTATAGGAGTTCTTTATATATTCTGGATATTAATCCCTCATTAGACATATGATTTGCAAATATTTTCTCCCGTTCTGTGGGGTTTCACTCGGCTTATAGTGTTCTCTACTGAACAAACATTTTTAATTTTGATAAGTCTAATTTTTTCCCGTGTTGCTTGTGTTTTTGGTGTTATGGCTAAGAAATCGTTGCTGAATCCCATGTTATTAAAGTGTTTTCTTCTAGGGTTTCATAGTCTTAACTTTTATGTTTAGGTCTTTGATCTATTTTGAATGAATTTTTGTATAAGGTGTAGGGTAAGGGTCCAACTTCATGTTTTTTGCCTGTGGAAAATAGGTCTCTTGCTTCATCTAGAGTTTTTGGGTTGCAAGCAACAGAAACAGACAGAGGCTAATAAATGGAATAATTCTAGATAGTTTGTAAGAATTAAGGGAAAACATGAATGGTAAAATCTCTGGAGGTACAAAATATGACTCAGCTCCAATAATCTTGTGCGTGTGTACTTCTGTGCTGGATATTGTGTTTGGCTGTGTACCTGTAAGGGAAGTATGTGTGTGTGTGTGTGTGTGTGTGTGTGTGTGTGTGTTGAGGATGAGGCAGCATTGTCACTGAATGGTTTCAATAAGCAAAGCCACATGAACTTCATGGTTGAGTGGGGCGAGGGGGAGGGAGGGAGTATTTCCCTAAAGGAAAGCTAGAATGCTGTTATAAAAGTGGGGACAGATGGGGAGGGGTACTGAGCAGGCCAAACAGTAAATGCTTCACCGAAAAACTTTCTCAGAGCTGCGGTACTACATCGTGAATCCCTGGTAGGGAGGAACAGAGTATGCAATGTTTCTCGCATCTATTGGCCCGAGACACCCTTTAGTACGTCTTTCAGAATTAATGTTCCATGGGACGTGTTTTGGGAAATGATCTCACATGCTAATAAAAAGAACTCTGTACTTGTACAAGAGCGAATTCAGTCCTGCTTGGCTTTTTTCTTCAGTGTGTAAATCAGACCCATCTTACATAAAAGGCGAGGACACATGTCGCACACGTGCAAGTGCTGAGCAGCAGTGGGTTAGGACTTTCCAAGGTCATGCTGGGAAGCTGAGAGTCAGACTTGAGGAATTCTTTCATAAACTCACAGCTTGAATGATGACCTCACATAAGCCAAGCAGAAATATGGTTCATGAATTTTTTTGGTGGGCATATTATCTATGTGATGAGTACAAATTTCTCTGTGACACTGAGACGTGAAGAATGACACATTTCTTTATTTTTTAAAGGAAAATTACATCTAAGCCGTTCCTCAGCAGGCTGGTCTTTTTGGAAGACCTCCACTCCTTTGGACTATTCATGAAACCAGGGGATTTGAGGCCAAAATAACTGGTCTTTAGGGAATGGTTACCTTTATCCCTACTGTTCTTTCTGATACTCATTCCCCACCCTGGGTGCTGGTCCCCAGCATGTATTGGGCACCCACACTCTGGGTGGGTTCCTAAGATGCCCTCTACTGTATGCTTCTTCCCTGACTTCAGGCTTGGCACAGGACTCTTAGTGTGGCTTCCCAAATCTCTTAGCATCCTGCCTCTGCAGGTGCCCAGGAAGCCACACCCCAACTGAAGTCCGCTAGCCCATGGGGGTGGCATAGTGCGAGCCTGGGACAGCCCTGCAGGAACCCCATCTCCTCCACAAGCTCTGGGACTCCCATTTCGTTTGACATCGAGTAATTTCTGTTTCTTACCTCAAAGCATCAATGCCTCTATTCCCTCCTCTGGAACACAGTGATCCAGCACTAACCCTTGGGGTAAGGGGATTGCAGACTGGTAGTCAAATTCAGTGCCCCAGGGGTTTTTTAAGATCCATGGCCCTGTCTCCAGAGGTTCTGCTCCAGTACCAGAATGGGGCCCAGAGCAAGCTCCCCAGGAGAGTCTGATACAGCAGGTCTTCTGACCATACTTTGATGAGCATTGGTCTAGACCTTGGGACAAAGGGCTGACAAGTCTCCAGCGGGTAGAAAGAGCTCAGTCTTTGAAACTCTATAGTTGGTCTCCCAGCTTCCAAAAATGGACAGCATACTTCTAAAGTAGCAACAGGGTTCAATAGGGTTCAGTGTTCCTATCCTGATTAAATTCGCCATGACAAACCTGTGTAGAGCTGTGTTCTGGAAGTCCTTGTAAATACAGAGGAGTCTGGCAATTGTGGCCTGACAGGTATTGGCATGACCTTGGCCAAGTGCCTGGTTTGCTAAGTCTTAGTGTCTGACAGGCTTGTGGCTTGACGTGATTAGGAGCAGATAGATGTGGGGGCTGGGCAAGGGCTTGTCTTCCCCAGGGCACAGCTGGGAATCCAGTCACTGATTTGGGAACCTTCTGTGACTTTCAGAACCAGTGCCTTTTATTTTCTGTTGCTTCTCTAAATTCCATGTCGGCACCCATATTTCTCTTTTTTCACAAATCCTGGAGTTCGAGAAATCAGTGGCTGTCCACCAGGACTGGTCAGGTGGAAATGACTGGTTTTTAATTCCAAAACGTAGGGCCAATTGGCGGGCTGATTTGGGACTCTCTGAAGACAGGTTTTGGAAGGGAGCAACTGGGGTTTTTGTAGGAGCCCTTTAAGGCTCTGAGGGTCAGGGTTGGGATGAAGGACCGGCTGAGTACAATAAGCTAGGACCAACGAGAATGGGCAGTGGGAATATTCCTGGTGCTCAGAATGGTGTTTTCTAGAATGTGAACCAGCAGGCAGGAAATTGGACACATGGCACCTGCCTCAGCCCTTCCTCGAATGTCTGGTCACCTCTGTGCTTCAGGGTTTTTTCTTTGGTAAAGTGAAGTGTGTTGGGATAAATCTATTAACTCGAAAATAAACATTTACTGAGCTTTGGTTAGGCACCAGGCTCTGTGCTAGAGGGATGTGACATTAAATACAGCAAGGTACACGCCCTTGTGAAGATGATTTCCAAGGTCTCTTGTCTGAGTCTGTAAAGTAACGCCTCCCCTACGGTAGTCCTTAAACGCTGCACTTTCACATGCATAATCATGCCTGCACTGTGAAATGTGTTGTCCTTCCCACGGTGTGGGTGTCAGATGACTTGTCTAAGGCCACACGGCTACTAAACAGTGCAACTGGATTTGAATCCAGATTTTCTGATTGTCAGTCCTGTGCTCTCTGCCCTGTAGCTTGCTGTCTATGACTCTCCTCCTTAGTATCTATGATGCTCCCTCCTTCCAGATTTTTTCCACCCGGTGGAAAAATAGCTATCATTTTCCAAGCACTTACTTTAGGTCCTGCTACATGCATTCTCAGGGAAATCTCGCAGCAACCTCAATAGGTACAATTATTATTGTCATCTCACAGAGGAGGAAACTGGGGCTCAGAGAGGCTGAGGGTCTTGCACAGAGTTGTGCAGCTTATCAGGGGCATTTGATGCTAGGTCTGCTCTGGGGCTGTTTTGCTATACTGTCCTCTGGAATCTTTGAGACAGATGACTGGGGGCGCAGTGGACTCAGTTCTGTCCTGCAGAGATGAAGTTTGGTATGGTCTTTCCTGGGCCCCTTGTGAAGAGGCCTTGGCCAGGGCCCGCTTTTGGGTTGAAGGCCCTGAGACCGGAGTCATCATGGGGGAAACTTCATGTCAGACATCCGAGGCTCCTGAGACACCCCCAGGTCCCATAGATCTAGATGTCCCAATCGAAGTCAGCTGAAAGGTGGGAGCACCCTGTCGTTTTCCAGAAGAGATGATGTGTGCTGGCTGGGGAAGCTGCTTCTGGGGACGGAGGCCCTCCCTTTCTCCCTGTGCCCGCCATCCTGGGCTCCCTGCTCCCACACTCAGGCCAACCAAGAGGACTTTCCTCTTCCTAAAGCCTGCCCGTGATGCTCTCTTTATCCAGCACTTGAAAGCTCTGAGAACGAATTAACCTCTGGCGGGGGAGCACCCTTGCCTTGGGGCTTCTGCTTAGCCTCACGCCATTGTGGGAAGGCTGAACAGTAGTGGGGTGCACCCCTAATATGCATATGGGGAATGTATGTTTAAAGGGACTACATCTTGGTCATCTCACTAATCACTGACAGAGGGAGCCAGGCTTCAAAGCCCTGACCTTAGTTTCTGAAGGCAGGATGCCGAGCTGGCCCAGCAACGTGGGTAAGCATCATTCACTCACACCTGTGGTTTGCTGATAGGAACTTTATCTCGTCCACGACAACCCTGTGAGGCAGGGAGTAGTGTCCCCATTCTACAAATGAGGAGCCTCACACTTGGAGAGGTTCACTAACCTGCCCAAGGCTGCTCGGCCAGAGGGCCGAAGGGCAGGATTCAAACTCAGGACCTTCTCATTCCCTTCACTGTGTCCTGCTCTATCTTCCTGTGACTTTCCACACTTGTAGGGTTCAGAGTAAGGTTGAGTTCACCGGATATGAGTGAAGCACAGATGGTCCTTTATGGTGGGTGGCTGGTAATTGGGGTCCTAATTGCCCATCAATGGCTGACCCTCCAGGCCCTGGATTTTAATTATCTTGCAAGCTGCTGTGATCAGCTTAGACTCACTTGTTAGCAACAGGAAGTGTGTGGGCTATGCAGAGGCTCCAAAGGGACCTTCTAAGGTAGCCAGCAGCTCGGGGACAGTTATGGATAGAGTAAGCAGAGCAGTCCGGAGATGAATCCACAAGCCGTAGGTCTCCGGGAAAGGAGGCTCTGAAGGCTGGTGAAGTCACCCTCAGGTGACAGATGCTAACGGAGGAAAGTCATGGCCTTCGTAGAGATGGGTGTGAGGCATGCATGTGTGAGTCACCGCAGGAGAGACTCACAGGCATGATCTGAAACCCAGAGACCAGAACCAAGATGTCTCCACAGCTGCCCTCCCATAAAATACATGATTAATTATAAGAAAACTTCCTTACAAATGTGAAGCTTGAAACTAGTTTTGCAATTAGGAAGAGGAAAAGGTGCTTCACATTCAACTAATTTTTATCTGACCTGTCTGGTCTCCTAAGGCAAGGCTCTGCTCGTGCTGTAAGGATTACATTCTCCGCCAGGGCCTAAGGGGGATTGCAGCTCTGGGTCTTTCCAGACTGCAGAGTGTGTTTGTGAGATGTGCAAACCGAGCAGATGGGCATCTAATGAGCTTAATTGTCCTCTTTCCCACCCTCTGGAGATCCGGGGAGGTAAAATCAAGCCTGTACTTTTGGAATCTGAAAGAGAAATCAGATGGCACAGTTTTTTTTTTTCTCAAGAAAGCATCATTCATATATGTGTGTGTGTGTGTATACACGTGTATATATATGTGTGTGTGTTTTAATGAAGAAAGTGTAATTCTTAAACGGGGAAATTTCACGTGTACACAGATGATTTTGACCTTGCACTGGCAGAGAGAGAGAGAGAGAGAGAGAGAGAAACACAAGACATGAATGGGGCTCCTTCTGGGTGCCTGATATTCCCTGTGATCCCCCCTCTTTAGCATGCCCATGTCTTGGTTTCATGTCCCAGACAAGGCGGAGGATCAGTGAACATCCTGGAGTGCTTGAGGCTTGCTCTCAGTGTCACAGACAGGTGCAGTCTCTGGGGAAGAAGTGCCACATCTTGGATGGAATTAGATCACTGGAGTGAGGGGGCAGGGGGGCGATGCTAATGCGACCCCAGGCCGGTCCCAGCTCCTGACCTGAGGGCCTGATCCCACCAGGTCCGGGAGGGCAGGGTGGTCACAGGGACCCTGAAGCACTGGCTTTTGCTGGAATTAGGGTGGACGGGATGAGGGAGGCCAATGGAACCGTCCACTAGAGTGAAACGGTCCCCATTTGAGTGGGACGGGACGATTTAAATCCGGTGGTTTGGGGGTCACTTTACCTAGCCTTCAAATAAGGCCAGCATGCTGTGAATCACCACATCCTGGAAGGCCTGGGGGTTTGGAGTTTCAAGAATAGGTGGTCAGAGCTCTCGCCACCTAATTAGATTTATCCAGAGAGCCCTCAAGGCAGAGAGGCCTGGTTCCACTTCCTTCCTGATGAGTCATCCTGGGGAAGTTATTTAACCTTGTAATCCTTACCCTTATAATATGAAGGTCATAAACATCTCCCAGTTAGGGCTGATGTGACGAATAATACCAACAGACCCTTGGGGCTGCTGCAGGTGTGTTCCTGAGCCCTCCAGCCTAACAGACTCACCTTTTCCTTTGATATCCTGGAAGGCTCACTTGAGACCTGTTCCACATTGTCCTCTGAGTTCTTGGGGGGATTTGTTTTCCTCCTAATGGCCCCCACTTTGATTTCCTGCTTCTGCAAGATTTTCAAGCCCCTCTGCACCTCTCCTGCTGTGACTGTGCTCCTGTTACTCATCACCTGGATCCCCTTTATTCAGTGGGAAATGTCATCTACCAAGGTGGTTGTGTCTGCAGATTTGGGCCCCATTGTGGGTGGTGCAAGAGGGTTTACAGCACAGACCAGACAACCTAAAACAGGATTAGATGTCAACCTTCTTGTGATCCTCCACTGTTCTACAGGCCATCCCCCTAGTCATCTGTATTGGTTAGCTACTGCTACATAACAAATCATCCCAAAACGCAGTGGTCACAATTCTGTGCATTAGCAGTTGAGGGTCAACAATGTGGTTCTTCTGGTTTCAGCTGGACTCTCACGTGGGTCTTGAGTTAGTTGTGGGTCCCTTTGCTGATCTCGGCTGAACTCTCACATGTCTGGTAGCTGGACTGGGATGCGTAGGGTCTGTTTCATGCGGTCTCTCAACTTGTAGCAGATTAACCCAGGCTCACACACATGGAAGTGAGTGGAAGCATGCAAGGTCTCTGAGATCTAGGCTTAGAACAGGCATTGCGTCACTCCCGCTGCATCTGCTGGTCAATGCAAGCCACGGGACTAGCCCAGGTTCAAGACTAGGAGAAGAGGACTCTAGTTTTGGATGAGGGGAGTTGCAAATCATATTGCAAAGGGTGCGCATTCGGGAAAGAGTGAAGTGTTGTATCCGTGTTTTGTAACCCAGCATACCACCTTTTCTGTCAGGGTCTCGCCTTCTGTCCTGTTTGTGGATCTTTAGTCTTTCCTCCTGGACTGTCTAGATCTCTTTCCAAATATTCTCTTCTCCCTGTTCTAGGGTTCCCAACTCTTCTTCCTACTTGAAGAAGACTCCAAAGTCTCCTAACGTTATGATGTAGGATATATGACTTTTTTTTTCTTCCCAATCATGTTCACACACACAAAAAAATGGTCTTAAGTGTGTTGATTAAAGTAAACCAGTCGTTCTCAACCTGCTTGGGCATCAGAGTCACTGGCAAAGATCTTAAAATTACTGATGCCTGAATGTGAGGGTGATCTGGCTGTGACATCTGTCACCCCATCGATCGCCATGGTTGATTTGGTTGTTCTGGCTGTCTAGGCGGATGTCCTCTTTCTCCCTCGCTGCTCCTTGTGCGTCCCTCCCGAAGCTGCGTGCTTGGTCTAAGAGGACGACCTTCCCCAATAGAAGAGGATCTTTCTTTGGTCAAGGATATACAAGTAGCTGCACTACCCTGCTATAAACTCCAAATAAGCTCTCAAGGTCCATTAGTAGGAGAACATAGGGTAGTCAAGCCTCCAAGACTCCAGACACAACCAAATGAAGTATTAATATGGTAGTCTACCTTTCTTTTTTTTTTTTTTAATTAAAAATTATTTTTTTAAAATTTTTGAGAGAGATACAGAGCACAAGCAGGGGAGGGGTAGAGAGAGAGGAGACACACAATCCAAAACAGCTCCAGGCTCTGAGCTGTTAGGATAGAGCCCGATGTGAGGCTCAAACTCACAGACTGTGAGATCATGACCTGAGCCAAAGTCAGAGGCTCAACCAACTGAGCCACCAGGCGCCCCGGTAGTCTACCTTTCTTTAAAACAACAACAACCACCAAAGATGGATGCTTGGGTCCCACCCCCAGGACTGGGAGTAGGTTTTGGATACTGGTATATATATATATATATATATATATATATATATATATATACACACACACACTGGTATATATATATGTATATATATATATATATATATATATATATATATATATATAAAATTTTAACTAGGCTCCATGCCCATTGTGGGACTTGAACTCACAACCCTGAGGTCAAGAGTCATATACTTTATGAGCCAGCCAGGTGCCTCTGGATGTTGGTATTTTTATTTTTATTTTATTCATTATTTCTTAAATTTTTTAATGTTTATTTATTTTTGAGAGAGAAAGACAGAGTGTGAGAAGGGCAGGGGGCAGAAAGAGAGGGAGACACAGAATCTGAAGCAGGCTCCAGGCTCTGAGCTATCAGCAGAGCCTGACATGGGGCTCAAACTCACAAATAGCTCATGACCTGAGCTGAAGTTGGACACTCAACCAGTTGAACCAGCCAGGTGTCTCTGGATGTTGGGTTTTTTTTTTCGGGGGGGGGGGATGTTGGTATTTTTAAAAACTACAAAGTGGTTCTAATATGTAAGTAGGATAGAAAACCACTGAAATAAACAAAAACACCATGTATCTCTGAGATAAATTTTGCTCCTTCCTTAAAGTGTGGACATTTTAGAAGCTGTTTTTTTTTTTTTTCCTAATCAGTGAATTCCCTCTTTGTATTACATTTGTAAAGTGTCCAGTGTCGTGCACATGCTCACTAAGTATGAGCGATCATCACTATGACTGGTGCTATCATGGGCAACATAGTGTGGTGGTAAGGAATGTGGGCTTTCGGTCAGCCAACTTGGTCTCCGCCTCAGTTTTCTCATCTGTAAAATGAGGGTAATTAAAATTCCTACTTCACAAATAAATACTATGATAAGTAATATAGTATTATGGTGGGTATTATTTAATACGTCTTAATGATTGTGCTTAGACCCAAAGTAAATGTTCAATGAATGCCGGGTAATGTAATTATCAGTGTGTTCATTCAGCACCCCAGAGTTTATTAAGCTTAGTTTGCTTTCTTTTGGATCCAGTTTCCAAATCAAATGTGATGACAATGGATAGAGAGAGGTAGCAATAACATAGAGAGCACAGTCGTGTTGGAAGAAGGCAGAAGAGAGATATTTCTATTGCTCGGGGGAGCCCTCAGCTCTGGCAGCTCCAGATTATTAAAAGCACTAAGAAAATTCTCTGGCAAACTTGGGTATCTTTCTTCTTTTCCAAGTTGACTTTTCTTCAGCCCAAACATTTATTTTAACGGAGGCAGCCTCAAACTTGTGCAATTACTTGAGTAGAGCCTAATTGGCACATTTAGCTCCATTTGAATGTCCTGGAGATAATAGATGTGAGCAGGGATGCAAAGATCTGGCAGGGGCCCGGGCCCTGGGCCAAGTGCCAGCATGGATGTGGCAGTGGACAGACAGCATAATGAGGGGTGTGGGCGGGACAGAGGACACCTTGGAATCACAGAGTCACTGGGACCCTTTGGTATCTAGACCCACACGTAAGGAAATAGAATTCTGGAAGAATTAAGCATCTCGAAAGTCACATGAATGGTGACGGGTAGAGCTCAGACCAGGGAGAACCATGGAGATTTTAACTGTCATTGTGTCCCTCCTTGTGCTAGGCTTGTGTTGGGTCTTTATCTTTACTGCTTAGTTATACCTCATAACTCCAAGAAGCGGGGATCATTGGTTCCTTTTTGCAGTTGAGAGAATGAAGGGTTCTAGAAGGTATGATGTCACAGCAACTAACAACCTAGGTCACAGCACAACCTGTGACACCACAAGAACTGTTGAAGGCATTGGAATGACATTAAAAAAACCTCCCATACGATTTTTATTCGCTTTGAAACAGATTGCTCACCTGTCTCCAGATGCCAAATGAGATTATCTCCATGGTATGGTTTTAGGAAGACCATAAGTGAAAAACAAAAAACAAAAAACACCCCAAATCCTTTCCAAAAAATGAAAATCAGAAAACCCAAATCTCACTTCAGTTTCCTGTCATCGTACTCATGGATATGTGGAAAGAAATTAGAGCTCAGTTTAAGGTTTTAATTTCTGATAAAATAGAATCATTCTTGAAAGAAGCTAAAATTTAATGTGACCCGAAGGAAACCATGAAGTATAGGAGAATGATCTCATATTTTAAATAACGAATTTGGGTTAAAAGTTGGCCCAGCCAGTACAAGTCACATATATAGGAAAGTGCCAGAAGAATGGCATGGACAAAATCTTATTTTGGTGGGAAAAAAGTCCAAATTATGAAATATTTAGGAAATACACAATGTTATTATGGTCTCTTTTATAAACCAATGCATGTGATATTATTGTGAAAAATACGATGTGAGAATTAAAAACTAATAAATCTCAACAGTCCTGATAACTGTCTCATAAGCAGAAAGCAATTACAAAGTTAGAATGTAATTTACCAACTTGGGAGTCAGACCTCCTGGTTTCAAATCCTGATGGGGCCACTTTACTAGTTGTGTTACTTTGTACAAGTTTACTTAACTTTTCTGGGCCCATTTCCTTATCTAGAAGAATAGTCCTAATGCGTATGTAGGTGCCTCATAATGTCATTTTGATATCTGAATGTGTTCATGTGTTATTTTCTTCTCCTTACAGGAATCCTCCCCTATTATTGCCTTGTTACAAGTATATGTCTTTGAATTATGGCAACCACTTTCCTGGCTTCTGGTCATTGTCTTTGCCTAGGACGGTCTGGCAATACTTCTCTTCGACTCTAATTTACTACTTGCACATGGCTGCCCTGGCTTGGACTAATAGCTCTTGCACTGTTTTTCAGATTCGCCGTGATTTTCAGAGCTTTGGCAAATGTGCACAGACTGGCTCACTGCTTGCTGCAAGAGGCACCGCGGAAGGGAACGCAGATTCTCCTGGTCGCTCTCACCAGAAGTTGGCCATGGTAGATGTGGCTTGCCCCACACGTGCCTGTTGAGTGGTGCCCCATACACTGGTGCGTTATTTTCATGTCTGCACCTGGCGGGCATGCCTGTGGCTCTGCTGAGCACTCAGCCTCTTGCCCACTCTCCAGGCCCCTGGTCCTACTTGAGATCAGGCACTGATCTCCTACTGAGATCAGGCACTGAGAGTAGGGTTATCGGGGGGGGGGGGGGGGAGGCACAGGAAGAAGAAGAGACAGACTGTTTTCCTAGCCCAAATACCAACACAAACTTTAAAAGCAAATAGCACGAAGATTCTACTACAATCTTCTTCTTATGTCTCTCCTACTCAATATTTCCACCCTTGAAACATGAACCACAAACAAGGGTAGATCTTAGCATAAACTAAAGACATGGTTTCTGGGGGCGGTGGAGGGGGGCCCTGGAGCAGGTCACCCGGGGTGCTAGAAGGGTCAGTTAGAGATCAAAGCGCAGCCTTGCCACTGGCTGCTTGCCTTTCAACGGCTCTTTGGAACAGCTTCGCCACAAACTATGAGCCACCGTTAGTCTAAGTTTGGGGTTGGCGGAGATAAGACACCTGGCAGATGGCCTGGTGAGAGCCTTTCCAGGGCCTCCTTAAGAATCTGTGACAAATGATGATTGTCAGGAGGGTGTGACAGATTGGGAGATATGGGCGTGCCCTGCTACCAAGAGCTTCCCTAAATCTCTTTCGAAGAGAGGGTATAGTTTGCAGTCTACTGCCATCTGCATGAGGATTGCTCCCCACAGTTACCCTAATTGCAGATGAAACAATCGTTTCACAGATGAAATCATGAAATCATTACATGTTACAGGAAATAGAACATGTAATATTGCACACTTACCATCACAAGTTCCTTCTGTTATAGGCATTTTGTTGGGACTTCATGTTTTCCGTACTTCTGACACAGCATAAAGAGAAATCACAAGTAATATGGAATTTGAAGACCTGTGTTCATATTTAGATTCTTCCATTAGTTGATCGATGCTAAGGCAAATCACTTAACTGAAAAGAGTTCCTCCATCTGTAAATGAGAATACAACAATATTTAGCTCACGGGTTTTAAAAATAGCATCTTAGATACATAATGCTTATTTTCTCAATCAATGGATTGTTTTTCTCATTAGAGAAGAAGAGATAAAATCATACCTTGGAATCAATGCGGTGATGCTCTCATCAGGCATGTGGCCTCTTGGGAAGGTTCCACAATAACTCCGGTTCCTTCTAGATGCTTCCTTCCTCACTTTGTGATGAAACTTGCTCAAGTGTGTATGTGTATGAGAGAGAAAGAGAGAGAGTGAGGGTTAATTTTATTTGTCAACTTAGCTGGGCATGATGCTCAGATATATGGTTAAACAATATTCTGGATATTTCTGTGGGGATGTTTTTGGGTGAAATGAACATTTAGATTGGTGAACTTAAATAAAGCAGATTGCTTTCCCTAATATGGGTGGGTCTCACTCAATCAGTCAAAGGCCTGGATACAACAAAAGATTGATTCCCTCTTATTCCTCTCTCCCCTTCAGCCAGAGTAAATTCTCTTAGCAGATGGTCTTTGGAACTTCAACGTTGGTTCTTTCTCATTTTCAGCCTGTTGGCCCACCTTGCAGATTTTAGATATGTCAGCCTTCATAATTGCATGAACCAGTGCTTTAAAATAAACCTCTTTTCTTTTTCCTTTTCTTTTCTCCTTTTCTTTCTTTTCTTCTTTCTTTTCTTCTTTCTTTTCTTCTTTCTTTCTTTCTTTCTTTCTTTCTCTTTCATCTGTCTGTCTTTCAATATCTTTCTATATAGATATACATTTTATTGGTTCTGCTTCTCTGGAGAACCCAGACTAACACAGGGGTAGTGAGACAATGAAAGCATCAGTATTCTCTGCTGCTTTGTATCAGCTGAAGGACTTCACTTGAAAACCCAGCTCCTAGCATATTTCACTGAAGATTTTGCATTTTAGGAATAGTCTTTTTGTCTTGTGCCTGCTTTTTATGTATTTGCTTATTTGGGATAAATTAAAAGCAGTACATGAGGAATAGTTTGGTGGTTATTAGATTGCACTATGTTCAAGTGAATCTTAGCTCAAGCTAAGACCAAAGACACACACCCACTCCTCTTCTGAGGACACAAGCCCATTCCTCCCAATGTAGTTCTATTTTCAGGACCTACAAGGCAAGGATTATGATGTTAATAATTATAATATGACAATAATAACAATAGTGGCAACCTAGGATCCCTTACCGATTGTGGGCATATATAGGACTTTACATATATTATTTCCTTAAACATGAGAGCAGATTTGGGAGGTCTCCCCAAATGTACCGAGCAATCATTTTCTGCCATATTCTTTCCAACTCGGTTTTAAGGCTCTTTTCTCCAAAATCTTCCAGTGATGGAGTAAATATTTTGGCAGAGGTCATATTTATCTAGATGCAATGGCAGAAAACCCAGTGTGGTCAGAGAATGTGCTATTCTGGGTAAGGAAGTATTCTGGTTGTATAGATTTCACATAGCCATATGCAGCTGAACATTTATCAGATAAATTTAATTCAATAAGAGATATTTAGAGCTCTGCCTCTCTGGAGTATAATTGCAGTTTGATGAGTCATAAACTTTTTTAGGATATTTCGCTGCCTCTGGGTATCTTTACGGCCATCAATACTCATTGTATTGTATCACTGCTTTCTAATCAATAGGATGCTAAATAAATGAGCTCTTATTGCATTACTTGCCACAGGGGAAAGGGCCTGGATTTGTCTATAAAAATATCATTCATGATCTATTTAAAAGTGATATAAGGTGACGGGAAAAGGAGATGTGAAATATGCTTCCATTGCCCACCAGCACCTGCCAGGCTTTCTGAAAGCTTTGCTCCTGGATTTGCTGCCAGATAAATGACCAAGGCATGAGTTGTCTTCTGAACTCTCTTGCCTTGTGTAACAAGGTATTCATCCTGTCCATCACGGTGCTGTTGGCCTTTACTTTAAGGATTTGGACTTTCACCCGGGAAATGTTCTGTGAATTACCCCTGCAGTGACATTGACCATCAGTGTCCACAAAGTGCTGCTCTGGGGCCTGCCAGAGTAGAGAGTGGAGAAAGGGTTTTGTAGGCAGACTTCCCTAGGTTAGAAGATGAGCTAAGTCACTTACCAGCTCTGTGACCCTGAGAAAATTATTCGACCTCTCTGAACCTCCTCCGATTTCCCTGACCACTGGAAATATAGAACCCCAAGTCATGCTGTGAGAGGCTAAAGACATCCCCACAATGGCTGAAAATTCGTGGGGCTTAGTCACAAGTGGGACCATCTGCCCCTTCGCCCCCTACATCCTCCTTACTCCCAGGTCACCGGCTCCTGTGTCTGCACGCGCTCTGTTTCACTCTGTGGCCGCCTGGCCATGAATCCTAGCTTTACATTTAGATGCTGACACAGGAGAACAGTTTTTGTGTTTCAATACTAATATTTTAGGACTTTGATCTTCAAATTTACTGTCTAATTCAGGAGCTTTCATTTAAATTTTCTGAAAGGCCAGACCGAGAAGGCAAACCAAGAGGATTCAGCACATGGTATTATGGTTGAATAGTCAGGCAGCTTTCCAATTGGAATGTGCTCATGACTGTCTTTAAAATTTTTTTTAAATTTTTTTAATGTTTATTTATTTTTGAGAGACAGAGACAGAGAGAGAGGGAGAGAGGGAGACACACACACACACACACACACACACACGGAGCATGAGTGGGGGAGGGGCGGAGAGAGAGAGGGAGACACAGAATCTGAAACAGCCTCCAGGCTCTGAGCTGTCAGCACAAAGTCTGACGCGGGCTTGAACTCACAGACAGTGAGATCATGACCTGAGCCGAAGTAGGACGCTTACCCGATTGAGTCACCCAGGCTCATGACTCTTTTTAAAGAAGTAAATGCCCTGATTATTTAAACAAACAAACAAACAACCCCACCACTTAGCCATTATTGACCCAGATCCTTGCTCAAGAACAAGAAGTTAGAGAGAAGATCAGGATGTGTGTGTGTGTATGTGTGTGACCTGATTTTTCTCATCTTAACATTTTCTAATAGAAGAATTCAAATGCAAACAAAAGTAGAGAGAATGACGTAATGAATTCCCATGTACTATCACCCAGCTCCCCCCTGTCACCAGCTCACGTCTGATTTTATTTCACCTCTGTTCCCCTGCATCTCACAACCCACCCTCACAGCCCAAATGGGTTCTTCTGAAGCAAGTTCAAGACAGCAAACCACTTAATCCATAACTTTCGATATGTATCTCTACATGGTAAGGACTCTTTAAGAACTGAAACCACATAACTGTTATCACACCTAAAAATGGACAACATTGGACTTTTCCTAGTTGTGTCATTTCCCTACCCCCACACTTTAGAAAGAATTGGTTGTTTCCATCAGGTCCAAAAATTCTCTTAAATTTGTTTTAATCTACAGGTTTCTGCTCCCTCTTCCCTGACCCCTTTCAATTTATATATGGAAGAAACATTTGTCCTGTAGTTTTTCATATTTTGTGTTTTGCAACCTGAGGTGTCATTTCATCCATAACCTGTTCCTCTGACCAGCATTTCCTATAAACTAGCTGTTAGACTCACATTCTAGAATTGGAAATTTGATCTGATGCAGGTACAAATTTTCATCGAGAATTCCTCCTAAGCTGACTTGTATAACATCTCTCAGGAGGCACATAGTGACCAGTTGTCTGTTCTAGTTCGTCATCTCTGTGTAGATCCATTATTTCAAGTAGGGGTTGCAAAATGATAATATGCTAATTCTATCATTCCTTCATTTATTAGCTGGAAGACTTTTATAAAGAGAAACTTTTCCTTAAAAATTTATTTTTTATTATTTTATTTTTTATTATTTGATTCCCCTGAAATTCAGCGTGTATAGGAAGGGCAGGTTAAATCCTTGATTCTTGCCCTGGATTTACACCTTTCCAGAATAGTAAATTGGTTCTTTAGCACCCTCCAAAGGTGATCAGCGAGTTCTTGTTGTGCAGTATAATTACTACCACCTGGATCTTACATATTTCATGTGTTTCGTATTGGAGTCATTATTCTTACTGGTTCTCAAAATTTTCCATCGTTTGCCTGTGAGAGCCTCTTTCCTGTTGGCTTCTGAATCTTTGATACAACTCCAGTAGTTTTTGAGAACTTCTTTGCTGTCCAGTATGACAAATGTTCAAGCCACATTCTGTGGATTTCCTACTGCAGACCTGAAATCAGCAATTTCTCCAAGGAGGCTTAGCTCCTTTTGTGAAAAATGATATTTAAAGATCACGAACTGGTTTTAGGCTGCCCATTGCTTACAAGTTGGTCATTGTTTCTAGGTTGTTTTGGCGGACAGAATGACAAAAAAATATTTAGCAGAAAATACATCATGAGTTTCTGCTAATATTTTGAATTTGGATTTAGTAATGCAAGGTTTTTTTTTAATTTAACTTCTTCGATTTTGTATTTGCATATTTTCACTCTTCTGCCTAAAATCCTGGTTCCAAACAATATTAACATAATTACTTTCTGCTTTATGATGTTTCAGAATCATAATATTAATATCATTACTAACAGTATGGTATTTGAAAACAGTGTAAGATTCTTTAAAGTTATTTTTGTCCTTAGGAACTATCCCACTAGGGATACGCAGTCAAATTACTGTTTTAAAATTACTTGGATTAATTCCTCTCAGTAGTCATGTTGCCAACTCCATACATAGTGAAGTTCACTTGTTTTATTTGCTTTCAATTTTTAGGAATTGCTCTCCTTTCATTTTGATTTAAGACTGTTTTATAACTATGTAAAGAATTTATGTGGTTCCAATGTCGAATCTATAACACTAAGTTTTATCAAGAGAAGTTCTAACTTCCCTTCTTCTCTCCACTTTGGTCCCTCTCTTCCCCTACGGTAACAATTAAACAAATGTGGTTTATTCTTCTATTTTCTAAAGTACAGATGGTTCCAGACTTATGGTGGTTCAACTTACTGCTTTTTCAGCTTTACGATGGTGCAAAAGTGATCCACATTCAGTAGACGCCGTATTTCAAAATTTGAATTTGGCTCTTTCCCCGGGCTAACGATACGCCAGACGATCATGTCTCACGATGCCAGACAGGGACACCCACAGCTCCTGGTCAGCCAGGAGGCCATGAGAGTCAATAACTGATATACTCACAACCATTCTGCACCCATACAACCATTTTGGTTTTCATTTTCAGTATAACATTCAATAAATTACATGAGATATTAACACTGTTATAAAACAGACTTTGTGTGAGATGATTTTGCCCAACTCTAGGCTAATGTAAGCGTTCTGAGCAAGTTTCAGGTCGGCTGGGTTAAGCTCTGATGTTGGGTGGGTTATGTGTATTAAATACATTTTCCACTTACGATGTTTTCAATTTATGATGGGTTTATCATAAATCAAGGACATTCCATAAATCAAGGAATATACGAATAAGCAAATGCCTACAAATGTGTTTTTATATGTGTACATAGTTTTACATACATACAAATATACATATTTGTATCTTCCCCTTCTTAGATATAACGTAAATGGTATACTATATATACTTTTTAAAAATGTTGTTTCTTTCACTTAGTGTATCCTAGAGCTTGCTCCATAATTGTGTATAGAAATTATCCCGATTCCTTTTAACAGCTGAAAAGTGTTTAATAGATATACCACATTGTATTCAACAGAACCTTATTGGTTGACATTTTGATTGCTTTCAGTTTTTACTAGTAACTAATGCTGCAATGAATAACCTTATACATAGATCTTAGGAAATTTTTTCCAGTGTCTCAACGGGATATTTTCCTAGAAATGAGATTTCTAAGACAGAGGGTAAATGTAATTCTGTTAATATTGCCAAATTCCCATCCACAGGGTTGTATCATTATGCATTCCCCATAGCTCTTCAACAGGCCTTGTATTTGGGTTTTTGTTAATATGATAAATAATTGTTTTTAATTTACATTTTTCTCATTATTAGTGAGGTACAGAATTTTCTTCTTCATATGTTTTAGGGCCATTTGCATTCCTTTCTTATGAACTATTGTTCATATTGCTTGTCCATTCGTCTACTTTCGTGGGGGATCTTTTTTGCTTCTATTTTTAGCAGCTCTTATACATTAAACATATCAACCCTCTCTCTATTATGCAGTGCCTGTATTTTCCATAGTTTATCTTTTCTTTTTACTTTGTTCTTGGTGTTTGTGCCCACGCAGATTGTTTTTAAAAATTAATATTATTGTGTTTATCAATGTTTTCATTGTTTTTTGAGGTTTTGAGTTAGGAAAGTTTTTTCCATTTCCTGGCTGTAGAGGAATTCACCTTCTGGTACTTGTATGGTTTTCTTAACTTTTTTTTTTTTTTTTTTAAATTTCTGATCGACTTGAAACATATTCTGGTGTGTGGTGTGAGGAATGGATCTTTCCCACATTCATGCCGGTTTTTGGCCAGAGCTGAGTAGCAGCAGCCAGGCAGACTTAGCTGTTTGGTTAGGGCCTGGAAGGTGGTTGACTGAAAGATAAAGTCTTTTCAACCGCAAAATTCTGTGGTTCAGAGTCAGAACTCATGAACTCCTGTAGTTAAGAGTCAGAACTCACCAATATCTGCAGCTAAGAAAGCAAAAATCCCTCAAAATTGTCTACCACAAACAAAAAAATGTTAAAAGTAATTTGTATGACGTCTCTTCAGAATTGAGCACAAATAGAGTTGGAAAAAGCCTCTAAGAATCCGATCTGTCTGTAAGTAGAAGAGCTTCTATACTTCAGATACCAGTCAGGCAGAGAGCAAAGCTGACACGATTTTATGAATTAATAAGCCTGGCCTGTATTCCAGGTAAGGGAGGACCATTCTACCCTTATCAGAGTTGACCAGAGGGCTGCTTCCAGAGTAAGATCATCATCTTCTTTTTCTAAGAAGCAATTTGGATGCTCTGGGGTGGGGGATGGTGTGCTTCAAGGGAGGCATAGATGAAACAAGGTTGGACATGAGCTGATAATTGCTGTACATGGGGTTCATTACATTATTCTCTCTACTTCTGTTTATGTTTGAACTTTTCTATCACAAAATGTTAAAATGAGAAAATTCAAGTCACACACACACACATACACACACAGCCTGGATGAAACATTTGGTGTGACTATAGACTACAGATACTTCTGTGGGCCTTCTGCCTATCTGTGAATCAAATTAATCACTAGCAGAAAGATTATCCTAGATGGATTTCCTTAATTTAAACCCCTGTAGAAAAGCCTTTATTAAGTTACACTTTAATGATATATCCTTTGATTTTACCAATGGTGGATGTAAAAAATGTCCTTCTAGAGAATGTTTCTGCATCTTTTATACTCTCAATGCAGAGAGATCTTACACTGTTGGATCTACTCTCTAAAGTTGGAGGTTTGATCTGATTCAGGTACTTTTTTTTTTTTTTTCAACATTAGTCCTGCATACACAGCATTACATGCTTTTATTGGGAGGCATATGGTGACCGGTTCGTCTATTTGTGATGTGGCAGCCATTGCTGGTCTTTGCCTAGACTTATCATTTCAGTAGGGTTTGAAAAATGATAACATTCAAATTCTATCATTCTCACTTCGTTTATTTATTGAAAGACATCTTTAAGAGAAACTTTTCCTTGTGACCCTAGAGTTCTTTCTCATAGAGCATGGCAGACATGACTTCAGCTTGGAAAATGCTAAGGGAAGCAACAACCAATTGCTACCATCTCAGGAAAATCTCAGTGAGCCCAGGAGTCTTCGGAAATGGAGAGCTTGGAATTTGAACAGAGCACTCTGGATGAATTTATATAAATATGTCCTGGAGGGAATATAGGAGCACACAAATACATAGGACTGGTTAACATTGCCTACTTAAACATTAGAGAGTTTGCCCAAAGCAGCAATTCTAGTTTTGATATAAATTCTCCAGAGCTGTTTTTGAGATTGTTATAAAACAGAGTTGGCCTTTAAAAACACTTTTTAATTGAGGTATAAACAACATACAACATTGTGTTTGTTTCAGGTGTGCAAAATAAATGATTTGCTGTTTGTATATATTGCAAAATGATCACCACGATAAATTTTTTTTTTAATTTTTTTTTTTTAACATTTATTTATTTATGAGACAGAGAGAGACAGAGCATGAACGGGGGAGGGGCAGAGAGAGAGAGGGAGACACAGAATCGGAAGCAGGCTCCAGGCTCTGAGCCATCAGCCCAGAGCCCGACGCGGGGCTCGAACTCATGGACCGTGAGATCGTGACCTGAGCTGAAATCGGACGCTTAACCGACTGAGCCACCCAGGTGCCCCAATCACCACGATAAATTTAGTTATCATTTGTCACACACACACACACACACACACACACACACACACACACGAGTTGGCTATATACTAAGTCCCCTTCTGGTTGGTGGCAGTAAAGCCATGGCAAGGCCAAGTGATAATAGAAAAGGAATGGTCGTGGTGTCCTGAGCAGGAGCTGTAACTAGGACATCCCTATAAACCAGGAGCGGTGTACAGAGTGGCAAAGATCTTGGGTCACTGCATCTGAGTTCAAATCCTCTCTCAGTGATCTACCAGCTAAGTGCCTTTGAGCAAGATAGTTGACTTCCCTGAGCTTCAGTTTCCTCAGTTGTAAATGGGGCTTGGAGGTTGTGATCTGCTTTTCAGACTTGTGCACATTAGAGATAAAGTAAGCCAAGCACTTTTCCCAATGCCCAGCACAGAACAAACATTCGCTAAACAGAGAAAATCGAAGTAACTGTTTATTTCTTAGAGTAAACAGTTGAATGAGAATCAGGGCTCATCCTGAAATCCAGTAGACGAACACTTCAGGTGGCAAACTAACTTTTGGAGTAATCAGATGGGTTACATTTGAAAATTGTTCAAAGTTTCTGATGGGGAGTATTGCCGGCTCCACAAAAGATGAACACATTGCTGTAGGGCTGTAGAGTCAGGACAACCCCCTAGTCAGCTACCAAGAGAAATCAGAGTCCTCACCATGCTTCCAGAAGCCATTTGGTGAGAAATGCCATGTCCAGATTATGTCCACTACAATGCCTCATGATTCATCTCAAGCTTTCTCACTGATGCTTGCTGTAGTTTGTTTTTTTGTTTGTTTTTTTTAGTTTAGCTTTTAAAATAGAAACTTACATGAGGATTTGAACTTAACTTTCTGTGGCTTCCTTTGTATCTGGTTTGGTGTGGTAAAGACACCAGGTTTTAATTTTAATTTTCTAGCAGCCTTTGTAATATCATGACATAGGGTGACTCTCTTCTTAGTTACTTACTTAGGCTTGTGACAGATAAGGCTGATTGCTGTTGGTTTCTGGTCTGAGTGTGGTTGGGAGGAGCAAATGGGAAAATATGCTTAAGGCAGGTGGAGTAGAGTTGAAACCTCTTTAGAAAAATAATTAACGGAAAATGTTAGGAATCTCCTCTTTCCACCTTCGATATATATTTAAAATATATCGGTCCCATTTTTAGACGGTGTTCAGAGCTCCCTACAAAAACCCCTAATACACCTTGGGTTTTTACCCCCTTGACTGGGCTATTGAAGTAACGAGCACAGAGTGGAGGGTGCATTATTGAGGGTCTAGTCTAAGATTTCCCAATCCATGCTGGTGATACATATCGAGGTCAAAGAATAGCATTAGAATTGGGATTCAGATCCCAATTTGCTAGTCTCTAAAGTCTGTAGTCTTAAACACTCTGCTTAAAGAATAGTACACTGGAAAAAAAAAAAAGAATAGTACACTAATTTGTCATGGAGCTGGATAAAGACAGGGAGAAATAAGTTCCCACTGCCTGTGTCAGGCTCGGGGGAATGTGCCACTGGCACTGTGACCCCCAGACCGGCTCCCTGGTAATTCTCCCCACACTCTTTTGCTTCATGACCAAAAAAGAAAAGGACCAAAGAATTTTGTATGCCAAAGAGAGAAGAAAATTAATTTTCAAAGTCCAAGGTCCCTGTAGACTAATGTTAAATTCTAGAACGAAGATCCTCAAGTCAGAATTGTTATGTGGGGAGCCACATGATAGCCTAGTAATGGAGAGGATATTCAGTCATTGAGAGCAGGGTACATTTTATTTTATTTGTTATTCTTTATTTAAATTCAAGTTAATTAACATACAGTGTATGTATGTTGAGTGTAGTATTGGTTTCAGAAGTAGAACCAAGTTATTCATCACTTACATACAATCCCCAGGGCTCATCCCAACAAGTGACCTCCTTATTGCCCATCATCCATTTAGCTCATTTCCTGCCCATCTTACTTCCAGCAACCTTCAGTTTGTTTTCTGTATTTAACAGTCCCTTAGGGCGCCTGGGTGGCTCAGTCGTTGAGCGCCCAACTTCGGCTCAGGTCAGGATCTCACAGTTTGTGAGTTCAAGCCCTGCGTCAGGCTCTGTGCTGACAGCTCAGAGCCTGGATCCTGCTTCCAATTCTGTGTCTCCCTCTCTCTGCCCCTTCCCCGCTCATGCTCTGTCTCGCTCTGTCTCGCTCTGTTTCCCTGTCTCTCAAAAATGAATAAACGTTAAAAAAAAATAAAAAAAGAGTCTCTTATGGTTTGCTCCCTCTCTGTTTTTATCTTTTTTTTTTCTTAATGTTTTTATTTATTTTTGAGAGGGAGAGAGACAGAGTACAAGCAGGGGGAAGGGCAGAGAGAGAGAGGGAGACACAGAATCCACAGAAGGGTTCAGGCTCTGAGCTGTCAACACAGAACCTGACGCGGGGCTCAAACTAGTGAAACTGCGAGATCATGACCTATGCTGAAGTCGGACACTTAACCGACTGAGCCACCCAGGAGCCCCATATCTCTGTTTTTATCTTATTTTTCCTTTCCTTCCTCTATGTTCATCTGTTGTGTTTCTTAAATTCCACATATGAGTGAATGCATATATTTGTCTTTCTCTGACTGACTTATTTTGTTATGGAAACTCGTCTGGATCACCAGGCAGAAGAACCAAGTGGCAATTGAGATCTTGGATGGAAGGAGGTTTATTTTACACCTGTGGGCCCAGAGGAGATCATTCTCCAGAGATCTGAGCCCAGAGCATCAACAGAGGGGACAATTTATAGTCTGTTTCTTCCACATTCCTCATTAGCAGTAATTTGGCATCTGAGACAAGCAGGGTGGGAACAAGTACCCGGAAGGGAAGTTTTCAGGCAGGAACTGAAATTCCCTTATCAGTCCTGTTGGGCATCATATAACAGATTTTTCCCTAACAATTTCACTTAGCATAACACATTCTAGTTCCATCCATGTTGTTGCAAATGGCAAGATTTCATTCTTTTTGATCAGTGAGTAGCATTCCAGTATATACATATATATATATATATATACACACATATATATGTATATGTATATATATATATATATATTCCAGTACACACACACACACACACATATATATATATATATATATATATATATACCACATCTTCTTTATCCATTCACCAATCAATGGACATTTGGGCTCTTTCCATGATTTGGCTATTGTTGATAGCGCTGCTAAACATTGGGGTGCATATGCCCCTTCAAAACAACATTTTTGTGTCCTTTGGGTAAATACCTAGCAGTGTGATTGCTGGATTATAAAGTAGTTCTATTTTTAATTTTTTTGAGGATGCTCCACACAGTTTTCCAGAGTAGTTGTATCAGTTTGCCTTTCTACCAGCCGTGCAAAAGGGTTCCCCTTTCTTTGCATCCTCGCCAACATCTGTTGTTTCCTGAGTTGCTAATTTTAGCCATTCTGACAGGTGTAAGTTGGTATATCTTTGTGGTTTTGATGTGTATTTTGAGGGGAGGGTACATTTTAGAAAGCCCCCTGAGCCAGGGATAATTCAGTTACTGCTAGGGGCAAGGCGTGCCCAGTGTTTACGTAGAACTCCTTGAGCAATATTGGTCATTAGGCCTGACTTGTCTGAGCTGAGCTACAGCAAAGCTAACCACTTCCTAATTAGCTCTGAGAGAGGGTGACCTTCCTCCAGAGCAATTGAAAGACAGCAACCGAATCTGAAGCGGCCAGGTGATGCTTTTTTGCTCCATGACAAGGGAGGGCAGGAGGAACCCTGGGAGGCTATCAGCAGGGAGAAAATTTGGGTGGGATATGCTCAACGGGATAAAGTGGTTGGTGTTGCTGTTCATGGAGATGGTACCCCGGGAAAGTTGCTCAGCTGGGATAGAATTCCCAGGGAAGTAAGTCAGGAAATGTGGCGTGGGAGGGAGAGCTGGTGGGAATGGTATTGGGGTGAAAGTATTGCTCATTTGGCTGTGGATCTGTGAGCTGATCAAGCTGCTTGGTGAACTGGAGCCACCCTGTTTCCAGGGTGTTCGTAGGTAAGTAGGGCCGGGTGGGAGATGGGGTGGCAGGGTCTGTAGGCTGTAACTTGAGCTCAGCGATGGCAAGCTCTTAAGTGCTTGGATTTTTTTCTCCCCTACTCTTACCTGGATTCAAACCGTGGAGCGTCTATTTTTACCTTTTTTGTCCCTCAAAAAAAATTTTTGTTTTTTTTGTAGAGTAATAATAGTAGCTACCTCACAGGGTTGCTGCAAAGATGAAATGATATCATATAGAGAGCAATTAGAAATGGGCCCGGGCAATTAGAAATGGGCCCGGTTCTTCACCTCAGCTGTGCCTGGGCACCAAGGAGAACTTTAAAAAGGATTGCTGTCGGGTTTCACCAAAGACCAACAGATCAGAATCCCTGTGATAGAGTGTAGCCATGTTTGAGAACCCCTGCACTAATTATTTGTATTTAGAAAACTCTTTCAGGGGGTTAAAAAAAAGTGGTGGGTTTGGTTAACTTTTTGTCAAGCCCTGTGTTGTTAACTGTTACTGGTTTTCTTTCATATTAAGTGGTAACTTAGGGAAGGTATTGCCACTTCTTGTATTGCCATACAAGTGGTATTGCCACTTGTAAATCTGCTTGGAAACAGTCCCGGTTTCAGGCAATTCCCTGTGTCTCTTGATTAGGGAGCAGCACTGGGAAGAGGGGCCGCCTCTGTGAGAGGCTGGTCAAGAAAATCGGATTTAAACAAGGGGCCGAGGGGCCGGTGGGTAAGCGGGACTCCAGCCATTTAGTTAAGGATGCTCTGCTGGGCCTTCTGCATGCTTTGCTAGAAGGGAGATCTGGTGCCCTGAGCACTTGCTGATGAGGCCAGAGATTCGGTCTCCAGGAGATTCCATCCTCCTCCCTCTGCACTGTGGGCTGCTCCCATGGACTGGGCTTCAGCAGGGGAATTCAGTGAAGATTGATTTCAGTTCCTGTATTTCTCATAGATGTGAGATTTCAGTTCCTGTATTTTCTCATATAGCACCTGGAAAATTCCAGACTTAAGATAACAAGGCTTTTCCAGAAATTCTCCTGGGTTTTTACTGAGGCTAAGCTTAATGTTATCCCGAGCGGGAACACCAAGGAGAAGAAAATTTTCTCCTCTTTATTTCTCAAGTAACTAGGTTTAGGCACCTAGAAAGGCAGGCGGTGAGATCAGAGGTTTATCCAGTGTTGAACTGGCTGAGCTGAAACACTAAGAAACAGACCCAAGGGCTCTGTGGGCACATGGTTGTTTCCTCCTTTCTTCTTTGCTCAGGGCAAAGATAATCTTCAAGTAGGGAAATGCTTTTATTCACATTATAAAAAGGAAAACCTATAAGAAGAGATAAACTAATAAGTAAAACAAATATATTTAAGCAAAAATAAAATGATTAAAACATCCCAAAATACCTGTGATGATAGAACACAAATGATCTGTTTCAAAGGGACTGGATTGAGGTGACTGAAAGTATTTAGCCTAAGTCTTGAATAGGGTGGGATTGGTTGCAGGGAAAACTTCCTTTTTTTGGTAACACATTTATTGAGATAAAATTCATATGCCATAAAATTCAGCATAGAGTTCAACAGTTTTTAGTATATTTATAGAATTGTGAAGCCATCATTGCAATGAATTTTATTTTATTTTATTTTTTTGTTTATTTATTTATTTTAAATTTCTTTCTTTCTTTTTTTAAAATATAATTTATTGTCAAGTTAGCCAACATACAGTATATACTGTGTGCTCTCGGCTTCGGGAGTAGATTCCCATGATTCATTGCTTACATACAACACGCAGTACTCATCCCAACAAGTGCCCGCCTCACTTCCCATCACCCATTCCCTGCCCCCCCACCCATCAACCCTCAGTCTGTTCTCTGTATTTAAGAGTCTCTTATGGTTTGCCTCCCTCTCTGTTTGTAACTATTTTTTCCCTTTTCCTTCCCCCATAGTCCTCTGTTAAGTTTCTCACATTCCACATATGAGTGAAAGCATATGATTTCTGTCTTTGACTTATTTCACTTAGCATAATACCCTCCAGTTCCATCCACATTGTTGCAAATGGCAAGATTTCATTCTTTCTCATTGCCAAGTAGTATTCCATTGTATATATAAACCACATCTTTATCCATTCATTAGTTAATGGAGATTTGGGCTCTTTCCATAATTTGGCTATTGTCAATAGAGCTTCTATAAACACTGGGATACATGTGCTCCTATGCATCAGCACTCCTGTATCCTTTGGATAAACACCTAGTAGTGCAATTGCTGGGTCATAGGGTAATTTTTAACTATTTTTAACTTCTTAAGGAACTTCCATACTGTTTTCCACAGTGGCTGCACCAGTTTGCATTCCCACCAACAGGGCAAGAGGGTTCCTGTTTCTCCACATCCTCGTCAACATCTGCTGTTTCCTGTGTTGTTAATTTTAGCGATTCTGACCGGTGTGGGGTGATATCTTAATGTGGTTTTGATTTGTATTTCCCTTAAGATGAGCAACATTGAGCATGTTTTCGCGTGTCTATTAGCCATCTGGATGTCTTCTTTGGAGAAGCGTCTATTCATGTCTTCTGCCCATTTCTTCACTGGATTATTTGTTTTTCGGGTTTTGAGTTTGGTAAATTCTTTATAGATTTTGGATACTCACCCTTTATCTGATATGTCATTTGCAAATATCTTCTCCCATTCTGTCAGTTGCCTTTTAGTTTTGTTGATTGTTTCCTTTGCTGCGCAGAGCCTTTTATCTCCATGAGGTCTCAATAGTTCATTTTTGCTTTTATTTCCTTTGTCTTTGGAGAGATGTTGAGTAAGAAGTTGCTGCAGCCGAGGTCAGAGAGGTTGTTGCCTATTTTCTCCCCTAGGGTTCTGATGGTTTCCTGTCTCACACTTAGGTCTTTCATGAATTTTGAGTTTATTTTTGTGTATGGTATAAGAAAGTGGTCCAGTTTCATTCTTCTGCATGTTGCTGTCCAGTTCTCCCAGCACCATTTGCTAAAGAGACCATCTTTTTTCCATTGGATACTCTTTCCTGCGTTGTCAAAGATTAATTGGCCATACATTTGTGGGTCAAATTCTGTGTCCTCCATTCTATTCCATTGGTCTATGTGTCTGTTTTTGTGGCAATACCATACTGTCTTGATGATTACAACTTTGTAGTAGAGGGTAAAGTCCAGGATTGTGATGCCTCCAGATTTGGTTTTCTTTTTTAACATTACTTTGGCTATTTGGGATCTTTTGCGGTTCCATACATATTTTAGGATCGTTTTTTCTAGCTCTGAGAAGAATGCTGGTGCTACATTGCAATGGATTTTAGAACATTTTTATCACCAGTAAAAGAAACCCCGTACCCTTTTGTTATAACTCTCTAGCCTCATGCCCCATGCCCTGGCCCCAGGCAACCATTAATTGTACTTGACCTCAAAGGTCTGGATTCTTTTACATAGCATAATGTTTTCAGTGTTCATCCATGTTATACCACATGTCAGTACTTCATTCCTTTTTAGGGATGAATAATATTCAATTATCTGGATGTACCACACTTTGTTTATCCAGTCATCAGTCAATGGACATTTGGGTTGTTTTCACTTTTGACTATTATGAAAAATACTGCTGTGGACATTCATGTGCTTTTGTCTGCTTTTGTGTGGACATACATTTTCATCTCTCTTGGATAGATACGTAGGAATGAAACTGCTGGGTCGAATGGTAGCTCTATGTTTAACTTTTTGAGAAAATATCCATCATTGTTTTCCAAAGTTGCTGTATCATTTTACATTCCCCCTAGAAGTGGAAGATTCTGACTCCTCTCCCTCCTTTCCAATACTTGTTGCGATCTGCCTTTTTATTGTTTTAAGTTTATTTATTCCGAGAGAGAGAAAGAAAGAGAGAGAGACAAAAGAGAGAGGGAGAGAGAGACTCTCAAGCAGGCTCTTCACTGTCAGCTTGGAGTCTGATGGGGGGCTCAAACTCATGAAACTTGAGGTCATGACCTGAGCCGAAACCAAGAGTCAGATGCTTAACCAACTGAGCCACCTGGGTGCCCCGCCCCTGCCTTTTTTAGTACAGCTGTCCTACTGGGTGCGAAGTAGCATCTTGTGGTTTTGATTTACATTTTGCATATGTGTAATGATGGTGAGCTTCAGTTCATGTTCATGTTGGCTATTTGTGTACCTTCTTTAAAACAATTTCTGTTCAAATCCTTTGTCCACTTTTGATTGAGTTTTGATTGTAAGGTGTTTTTTTTAGTGTATTCTACATACAATTCCCTTCTTAAATATGAGATTTGCAGTATTTTCTCCCATTATGTGAGTTCTTTTCACTTTCTTTTCTTTTTAAAAATTTTGTTTGTTTATTTATTTATTTTTGAGGAAGAGAGACAGAGAGTGAGTGGGGGCGGGGCAGAGAGAGAGTGAGAGAGAGAATCCCAAGCAGGCTCTGCTCTGTGAGCATGAAGCCCAACATGGGGCTCAAACCCACAAAGCATGAGATCATGACTTGAGCCAAAACCGAGTTGGTCATTTAACCGACTGAGCTACCCAGGTGCCCCTCTTTTCACTTTCTTAATACTGTTCTTTGAAGCAAAAAGTCTTAATTTTGAAAAAGTCTAATTTGCTTTTTTCTATTGTTACTTGTGTTTTTGATGTCATATCTGAGAAGCCATTGACAAATCCAAGGTCATGAAGATTTACCACTGTTTTCTCCTAAGACTTTTATAATTATAATTTTAGCTCTTACATTTAAATCTTTGATCCAGGGGCGCCTGGGTGGCTCAGTCGGTTGAGCGTCCGACTTCGGCTCAGGTCATGATCTTGTAGTCTGTGAGTTCAAGCCCCGCGTCGGGCTCTGTGCTGACAGCTCAGAGCCTGGAGCCTGTTTTGGATTCTGTGTCTCCCTCTCTCTCTGCCCCTCCCCTGCTCATGCTCTATCTCTCTCTGTCTCAGAAATAAATAAAACATTAAAAAAATTAAAAAAAATCTTTGATCCATTTTGAGTTAATTTTTCTGAGGTACGGGTCTGACTTCATTCTTCTGCATGTGGGTAACCAGTTGTTTCATTACCATTTGTTGAAAAGACTATTCCTCCCCCCCCACCAGGAAATACTTAAGGACAAAATTTTCAGAGGCAATCCGATGTTTCTAATCTAATCTCATCTAATGAGAGATCCACAAACAGAGAATGGAAACTGATATTTACTGAGCTCCTAGTATCCAGGCTACCGAGTCCTCCTAGGAAAGATTGGTGAATCCCAGGCATATCCATTGCCAGTCTCTTATTTATACCTATGATAGAGATTACTAATCAATCACAGCACTGTCTGGCTGAGACTTGATGACTGCCAGGGCTGACACGAAGGAGTGGTGTCCCAGGAAGATCAGTTTGGGAGGAATTAATATAGTGAGGTTAATTTTGACTGTGTTGAGTTTGTTGTGCATATGGGTGGTAATAGGTGGTTGGATATAAAAGACTGAAGCCCAGGCCAAGGGAGAGGTATGGGCAGAGAGAGACACTTGAGTCTTTGGCATGTAGATGGGAGCAGATCCAATCTCTTAGAGTGAGTGACAAGGCAAGATAAACTGGGAGTCTGATGAGCCTACAAATGGGGTCAGAAGGGACTGGCTTGAGAGGTAGAAGAAAAACCAGGAAAGAGTACTGGCGAGGAAACCATGGAGAAAGGGCGATTTAGGGAAAACATATGATAGCATCAAATGTTGGGAGAAGTTTGGTAAGGTGCAGATTGGAGAGTATCTCTGATTATTATGAAGTTTTTCAATTATTTTTTAAAACTTTGTTTTGAGAGAGAGAGAGAGAGAGAGAGAGAGAGAGAGAATGAATCCCAACCAGGCTCCACACTGTCATCGTGTGGAGCCTGATGTGGGGCTTGAACCCATGAACCATGAGATCATGAGCTGAGCCGAAATCAAGAGTTGGACCCTTACCTGACTGAGCCACCCAGGCACCCCTGATTTTTCTGATGGCTGACTTTGGCCTTTTAAAGTTTAGTCAATCTGATTCTCTGACTTGGAAGCTAGAGGCTGGAAGTAGCATAAAATGCACAGGGAAGCCTTGTTTGGGAACTTGGCTATCTTCTATCAGGAATGGTGTCACACAGGGAGCTTTCTTCCTATGGATATTCTTATTACTCACATGGAACTAGAAGGAAAATAATTTGACAGATTCTATAGTTGTGGTGAATAGGTTGGGCTTTGAATCAGACCAGGTTTGGAGTCCTAATTCTATAATCAAGCTGTGTGATTTGGATAAAAGGTAAAACTTTTGTTTTCTACCTATAAAATGGAATCTACTTTGTAGACATGTTGTAAAGATTAAGTGAGAAAACATTTTTTAACTGATAAGCTGATATGCGATGAACATAGTCATATAATATTGCTGAGAAAGAATGACTAAAAGTTATACATATATACTTTTAAAAAAGACTTTATAGATTTAAGAGGACCTTTTACATACATTATTTCAAAATTTCTAAAGAAGCAAACTCCTTTTAGAGCCATGCTAGTGGAATCTTGTCATTGATTTCAGGAAGTAAAACATACAAGCGGGAGCTATTTGATTTTGTAGAACAAGGTCATTTTATTTAACTAATGGGAGGGCAGAGGTGTTAAGAATTTCGCTTAGCCTCACTGACCTCATTGCCTTAAACATAGTTATGTTGGCTGTGAGACAAAGGAGAAGGATTTTTCCTAGACCTGCTGATCCACTGAATATGCTAACCATTGGCATGTGACGAGATGGTTTCACTTTCAAGGTCCTCAAGATAAATAAGGCTTACAGCAACCATGGGCTTCCTAAGGGATCTGAGAAGGAGGAAGTCCATCTAGACAGTGGGTTGTACTGGATGCACACCTAGAGACAAATGGAAAGCATAACACAGCTCAAGAGAAGCCCAGAAATGAATATCAGAAAGTCAACAGAAACCGGATAAAGTGTGACACATTTGACACAAAAGTGACGTTGCTTCTCCTCTTCAGTGTGGATTCCCAGAGTGACTGAAGGATGGGAATCAGAAATCAGCCTAAAAGATGACTTGACTTAAGAAATCTTGGGCTATTGGCTTTTATTGTTTAATTGGAAACCTCATTTTGAGTGGAAGAAGTAACCTGATTTTTAGGTAAATCTATTCAATTGTGGAGAAAAAAATAAGGACTTGTTTGTGTTTGGAGGGAAGGCTACTACTGGTTGTTTCATGTCGACTTTGAAGAGGACCCTTGAATTGTAGAAGCAGGTACTGCCAGATTGCATCTTTGGTCACACCTTCTGAGTTATTTCTTAATGTCTCCTGAGGCTGGTTATCCGTGAACTGTGTCATTGCTCAGACGTGGATCCCTGTGGTCTGTCTGTGTTTGCGATGGAATTGACAAAAATTTGTCGATTGAGCCTTCTGTACAGACACTATGCTAGATGTTGGGTGTACAAAATATGGACAAACAGTCTTGATGTCATGGAGCCCACACTCTAGAAGCAGTTGAATACATAGAGTGTTTCCCCTTTTTGGCTTCTGTTTGTCTTCTAATTTACTTCTCTACATTCAAAAGTTCAGATACTTGTTTGGAGATGTATTGAGTATGAATTAACTTCTTTTGGTACAAGCCCACTTCTTTTCTGGAGTGAATACAATGATACCTTTTATGACATCTGATGGCTTCTGCGGTCAATAAAACCTACCTAATAGGATGGTTAATGTTTGACTGAAGTCTGAAGGGAGAGGCTGGGGAAGCAGAACAGTGCGGAGGGAGTGTTCTCCAGGGAGATTCTCAAGCCCCAGCAAGAGTCTCAACAGCTGAATGGAAGAAAATAACTTTTAACGGCCATTTTGTTATTTACTTACAGAAAGGTAAGGGTTGACATGTCTTAACTATGTTGATAATGTACTTCTTCAAGAATGACAAAACAGATGGTGGAGGGAGAGTACTTAAGTTGCTGGACAAATTTATTCCTTGAAGAGTGCTACGTAGCTAGGAAGGGAAGGGAAGCTTATTTCTGGTGTGACAAGTTTTGCTTAGGGAGCATAATTTCTTTCTCAGTTTCTTTTAATTAGTCTCTATTTTATAAATTTAATGAAATATCTTTGGTTGAATCAAGCTTGGCAGTGTAAACAAAGAAAATATGGAGTTTTGGGATGTTTAAATGAGTATTATACCCATTCTTTCTGATTAAAATATAAGAGCGCCTAGACCTAAGATGCTCTGGAGCTCTTGTATTCCAGAAATTAGAATTGGAATCTCATTCTTACAAAGTGTTCTCTCTCAGATGTGGTCTTCAAAAAATGAGCATTCTATCTACTTCTCAGAGACTGAGATTAAACTTAGGATTCTTGGGACTGTCTGGGACACAATGGGGGAGGGGAAATGCATAGGAGAAAAGAAACCCTTTTCTTAAAAAGTATTGGATATAAGAATTGAAAACAACCAAAAAACAAAACAAAAACAAACAAATAAACAAACAAAGAGTTGGAAACAGACAGACCTGCAAGCAAGCCTTGGGAAAGCAAGACTTATTGTATGTGTTGGTCAGCTTTTGGTATTTCTTTCCACCTCATTGGTAGATGTACCATCTGCTAACAAGTGATTATTTTGAGATGTCAAGTTGTGTACAGCCTATTGTGTCTTCAAAGGTCCGGTCTCTGCCTCTGTCTTGTTTTTTTCTTTATTATGGGTGACTTCTGCGGGACAGATGCTGTCTCTGATGTGGGATGCTGAACAGGAGATTAGAAGAGCAATACATTCTCTGATATTTTCTTGTTTTTATTTTTCTTCAAAAACTTAGATAGCAAGTGAAAAATCATTTCAAAGAGAAAGAAAGCACATGTTTAGGTGACAAGAAAAATGGATGACATTTAGCTCTCACCAGGAAAAAAAAGAATCACTGAGTAAGGGTTTATCGCAGATTGCAGGGTATATAGTTTATGAGTCTTCAGGGTTGGGCAGATGGGTTAGGCCAGTTTCATCATTTACCAGCCAGCAGGCATTGAGCAGATTGCTTAAGCTCCCTGGACCTTAATTTTCTCATCTATAAAATGGAGATACTTGCCTAACCAAGCAGTTGTGAGAATAAATTAGATAAGCTTGTAAAGAATTTGGTACATGGCTTGCCATGTGGTAGCTGTTCAATGAGAGTTGGCTCTCCTGTCCATTAAAAAGGTCAAGTAGATGATTCAGGTCAAGCTGAAAAGTTGTTGTTTCATTTCCTAGGGAAAAACAACAGTAATGTTACAGTAATGGCATTTTGGGCAAGAGAGCAACAGATTCTATTCTAAGGACATGAAATCCAAAGATATAACAGAATGATGAAACAATTGGGCTTTGTTTTTTTGTTGGTATGTTTTTATGAGAGGCATTTAAAAGCCCCTCTGATGTTTTGTATATAGTTGATGCTTGAACAACATAGGTTTGAACTCTGTGGGTTCTCTTAGGAACAAATATTTTCAATAAATACAGCACAGTCCTATAAATGTATTTTCTCTTCTTTATAATTTTCTTTATATTTTCTTTCCCCAACTTATTTTGCTATAAGAGTACAGTATCTAATAAAACATAGAAAATATGTATTAATTGACTGGTTTTGTTATCATAAGGCTTCCAGTCAACAGTAGGCTATTAGTAGTTAAGGTTTTGGGGAGTCAGAAGTTGTATGCAGATTTTTGACTGCACGGGGGTTTAGTGCCCCTAACCCCTGAGTTGTTTAAGGGTCAACTGTGTAAGTTTTTCAGTGGGTGTGGCATCCTTTGAAACTTGCCTCAGTGACCCCTGGGAAAAGTCATTGTTGTTCAAGATGAAGGTTACCTTTCCTGTGCCTCCTCCCTTCTTTTATGAAAAGCAAAATATATGCTGGCAGGAACTCAACTTAGAAGTCCCTGGAAAGGAGAATGCACCCCCACTTTTCTTCCATGTTAAGAGAGGTGACTCAGAGAAGGAAAGCTGAGCACGAATCATCCTGCTTCTTTTTCCAAAGGCTCACAGATAAGTGCTTTTATGGATGTTAGTTTACATGGATAAAAATCTATAGATTTAACTGTTGGCATAAAATTGCATTCATTCAGAAATCCTTGGTCTCCAGCCTAGACTGGGGCTCATTCTGTGGTCTACTCAATGATTCAACACGGAAAAAGTACTTCAGTTTGTTACGGGAGTATCTATCTACCTATTTGTTACTTGTGACAACAAATAGCCATGTTTACTGAGGTACAGTAAATATAAATGTAATAAAAACAGATATTTACTTAGTGGTTGAAGTAATAAAAAAAAAGTTGATTTTTCACTTAAGCTTATATAGCAGCCCAAGCTATGCTCGGTTAGTGTATGTGGCACAAAGAAAACTTAATTTTTCTTAAAAGATTCTCTAAGACTGACATATTGAATTTTCTCATCCATGATATTCTGACTCAATAATTTCTTACCATATTTTAATTATTTTTAAATATTAAGACTTGTGTTCTTGACAAAGAGATAAAGAGAAGTCAAAATGGTAGATTTGTAGTTTTAAAGAATGTTTAAACTAAGGATGAACACCTCTTCTGTTCATCCTAAGGAGGGTTCTGTGCTTGATCTGTGCAGTCAGATTGGTGCCCCTTCCTCAACCTCTCTGAGCTTAGTTTCCTTCCCCATAGGATGACAACAGGACCTACCTTATAGGATTGTTGTGCTATTTATTTTTTAAATTTATTATTACTATTTTTTAATATTTATTTATTTTTGAGAGACAGAGAACAAGTGGGGGAGGGGCAGAGAGAGAGAGGGAGACCCAGAATCAGAAGCAGCCTCCAGGCTCTGAGCTGTCAGCACAGAGCCTGACGTGGGGCTTGAACCTGTGAACCGTGAGATCACGACCTGAGCCAAAGTCCAACGCTTAACTGACCGAGCCACCCAGGTGCCCTGGATTGTTGTGCTATTTAAATGAAATAAGTTATCCAAAGCGTTTGACTTAGTAAATGCTCATAAAATGCTAGCTGATTAGAAAAAAATTTTTTTTCAACTATAAATAAACTAACTCACGAGAGATTTCATAGTGGCATGGTATTCTTTGTTAAGATAGAATTAAATTCATTTTTCTTTTACTCTCTGACTCATCCCAGCCGCCAATTATGATTTAATTCAGGGATTGGAAAGTGAACCTGCTATAGTTAAGCATGTCTGTACATTTTTGTCATGAGAACCCCTGCCTCGGGGCTACTTTATAAATGAGCTAGTATTACAACAAGTGTTTTAGGGATTTTTGTTTTGTTTTGTTTTGTTTTAATCTCTGTGTCCAAACCCATTGGGATGAAATCTAATTTAGATTTACCTCACAAGGAATTTCTAAGACCAGAATGTGTGATTTTATTATACTGGCAAATGCTTGTCTGTGTCCTTAATAATACACAAGTCACTGTTGTATCATGAGAAAGCACTTTGTCAAAAGCAATTCAGCCATCTTTTATGAGAAATAATGATTCCTAGCCTCCTCTTTAGGCCAGGGAAGGCCCTTACGATGTTCTGACAGATACGGAGGAAAGCACATCTTTCCCTTGTGGCCTCCCGGGGTTTCTGAGGTGTCAACCTGCACATCGCAGGGAAAGCAACACTGACGTCTTACGGCCAACCTGCCTGACATGTCAGGCAAGCACCATGACTAGGCATCCATCTATGCCCATTGGGGCCCTCCCTTCCCTTTGACCTCCCCTGACAACCTTCTCATTCAGGGATGGGGCATCCTGTGCGACTCTGAGGAGAGGGCTCCTCACTCCCGCTGCCCTTCCCTTACTCCCTTCCTGGGAGTGTTGGGTGGAATAAAGCTAGGCAGGAATAGGCATAAGCACATGTCTCAAAATGTTTCTTAGAGCTCATTTCTTCTTTAATATGACTGATTCCAGTAGTCATTTGTATTTAAATTGATCACATAAATTGAAAACATTTTAAGTCCTGGGGGAGGCCGTCTATCTTTCGTGAGCCCATTTATCTTGACCACGAACCTATTGATACAAATAATCACTCTCAGTTTTGCAGACATGTAAATCCAGATTTTCATACACTGAAATATTGGCATATCTACGTTACAAAGCTTAGCGAGAGAACAAAGTGCTTCTATTTGTGTGCCTGGGGGTGGGCGTCCATCCCTCATTTTCTTTTTTTTTAAAAAAAAAATTTTTTTTTCAACGTTTTTTATTTATTTTTGGGACAGAGAGAGACAGAGCATGAACGGGGGAGGGGCAGAGAGAGAGGGAGACACAGAATCGGAAACAGGCTCCAGGCTCTGAGCCATCAGCCCAGAGCCTGACGCGGGGCTCGAACTCACGGACCGCGAGATCGTGACCTGGCTGAAGTCGGACGCTTAACCGACTGCACCACCCAGGCGCCCCCATCCCTCATTTTCTTCTTTCCTTCCTCCTAAATCAGTCTGAAGGATGAGGCAGCGGCCCTGCTTTTATGCCTGCCTGTTTCCTTCTAGCTTATTAATGGCCGCTTTAATTGGGTCCCTAATTTGTCAAGAGTGCAAATTGGTCAGATCTTCCTGTGATTTTTCTAGACCTTTAGAGATGTAATTGGTGCCAGGGATTTGTGAGCAAGACCGACAAGGTGGGCATGATTGATCTGAACATCACTTGATGAACAATGGTGTGAGCAGGCTTTTAATCTGATCTTTATTCATATCTGGCCTTGCTTTATAATTTATGGGGCTCTTAGCAATATACAGTGCAGAGATGAAAGAAATGGTACACAGGATATATGGTGCTGTTGGGTCCTGGCAGTATTATGAAGTCCAGTCACATCCTTTCCTGCCCACATCACCTATGAAAACAAATTTTCTAGTCCTTCCCTCCTGCACCTCCTTTGTTCTTTAGAAATGCATAGTTCAACCTTTGAGCAGGGTAAATTATTTGAATTCAAAGCCCTTAATGCTTCATTTTTTTTTTTTTTTTCTGTTAAGGATGAGCGATGACTAACTCTATTTGAGGGTTGCCTTTCTAGCTTTTTGCAAGGGGGAGAAAATCAATGCTTGTGTGTTGAGTTACTTGAAGGTTTGGAGACTTGGGATCTAGAAATTCCACGTCCTTACTCAGATAAAGGGGGAAATGACAAGAGTGTCTAAAAATGCCTCTTGGAGGAATTGGCGCCCAGCAGGAGAATCAATCAAGCTTCGAACGGAGCCCTGAGAGGCCTGCCATGGGCGCTGCATGTATAATAACTGAAGACAGCCCTTTCTGAGGCCACCTCTGTCCTGGAATGGCAGTGTCTTTCTTAGTCAAAATCAGAGTTCCTTGGTATATTAGTTTGATAGGGCTGCCAAAGCAAAGCACCACGGATGGGGTGGCTTAAACAACAGACATTTATTATCTCACAGTTCTGGAGTCTGGACATCCAAAATCAAGGTGTCAGCAGGGGTTGGTTCCTTCAGAGGGCCATGAGGGTCTGTTTTTGGCCCCTCCTTTCTGCTTCTGGAGGCTCATCTTCTTCTTATGTCTCTTCACATTGTCTTCCCTCTCTGTGTGTCTGTGTGTCCAAATTTCCCCTTTTTATGAGGACACCAGTCAGATTGGATGAAGGCCTACCCTAATGACCTCATTTTAAGTGCATTACCTCTGTAAAGACCTTGTCTCCACATAACATCACATTCTGAGGTCCTTGGGAGATAGGACTCCAACATACGAATTGGGTGTGGGCACTATCCAACACATAACACCTGGCTTGGTTAAAAAATGGGAGACCGCTGGGGCACCGGGTCAGTTAAGTGCCGACTTTGACTCAGGTCATGATCTCGCAGTTTGTGGGTTCAAGCCCGGCGTCAGGGTCTGTGCTGACAGCTCGGAGCCTGCAGCCTGCTTCAGATTGTCTCCCTCTCTCTGCCCCTCCCCTGCTCTTGCTCTGTCTCTCAAAAATAAATGTTAAAAAAAATTTTAAAAAGGAGACTGCTAAGGTGAAGGTCAGCGGGGAAATGAGGAGAGATGGTACCATACGTGAATACGTGTTCTGTAGGAACTAGATCTCCTAGGCTAATGTTCCTCTGAGCAGGGGGCGTCATATCAGTTTCTGACGAGGAAGAGCAGCAGAGTTTTAAAAAAAAAGGAAAAAGAAAAAGTTTTTTGAATTTTTGGGAAGATGTGTAATGGATTAAGTGATACTAGATGTCTCATTATGTTTATGAAAAGAACATGGGGGTAGAATTAGCCAGGCAGTGTGATCTCGGGCACGTCTCTTAACCTCTTTAACCCTCACCTTTAGATTTTTGATCTTTAAGAGGCAGATTTTAACAGTACCTGCTTCAGAGGGTTCTTACGAGAAATCAATAAGGTAACGCATACAGAAGTCTTAGCATGTGCATGGCAAATGGTTTTCAGTAAGTGTTAGCTGCCTTCGTGCTATTCTTCCGGCTGGACACAGATTCAGGACGCAGAGGGATTTGTGTTTTGTGGGCTGTGGTGAATCAAGGCATTGGCCGTAAACAGCAAGGCCAGCAGCCCTGATTCTGTATTTGCCGATGGTCCATGGTTAAAGCAAGTGGTGGTGGCTTTTCAAAATCCCCCTTTCCCACAAAACCTTTGACCTGTGTTGCTAAGGATGTGCTTGGCCTCACAGATAGTTGCCATAGAAACTGTCTGAATTTAGTCTTTGTGCCTGAGGGGAACCCCAACAAATAGCAAAAATTCTAAGCAGATCTTTGGATCAACCATTTCAGGTAGGGCAGCTAAAATGTCACTGAATTATCTAGAAATACACTCCAATCCTTTTCTAAGCGGTGTTTGTGAGGAAATCTATCAAGTGTGTGTGGCGTGGTGGTTTTAGGCAGTTGCGGTTATAAACTATGGTTTTCCTCCAGCAATATTATGATCCAGCATGTGATATTCATTAGTGGAATTACGTCCATGCACAGAGGAAATATAGGCAAGATTTGTTTGAGGGGCTAAAGTCCTCCTCTGGCATAATCCCAGCATTAGTGCCTTTTGCCTTGATGCATTCAGATAAAGGCTTTGTCTCACGGCGTCGCTTGGTTGTGAAGGCTGCTTCTTGAGTATTATGGGGGCCTCCAAACGCCAGGGATGATGAAAGGAGACGTTCTCCAGGACAGTGCTGAAAGCTCTGACTAAGGGAACGAGGTGGCAGAATGAATTTTTATGTGATGAACGCTGTTCAAACTAGTAACTCATTGAACCCCATAAATCTCAAAGGTAAGTACTATGATCATCCCTGATTTACAGAGGAATACAGACAGGTTGCTGGAGGAGCCAGGATCCACACCAACCAGTCTAACTCTGGGGTCCGTGTTCCCAACAACCGCACTGTGGGGTATATTTGTCTGCAGATAAATCATGGAACCCTAGGCACGGCAGCAGAGAGCAATTACTTCTCTTGCTCACTGGAAACCTTTCTGTGAGGGATAAGACTAGCTGTGACTGACAAAATAAGGGATAAGTGCATTGCTACTTTTACATTTTAGATTCCTTAAAGCATCCCAGATGGTGGCCTGTCTGAGCATCTGACTAAAATAAGGCATTTATTTTATTTTCATTTGCTTTTCTATCATTCGACTTATATGTCTTTGGGAGATTAAAGGCACTAAAGAAATCAGTTCAAGGAAGAGGTGATGTGTATCTGCCAGTCCTTAACCTATTTACTGAGCAGAAATCTGTTAGTGTATTTAAAAGAGAAGCAAACCTTTTCACCAACAATAAAAATGTATTACTTTGCATCAAAACAAATCTTTAAATTCCAAATTAACTTCCTTTAACAATTTATGTTTATTCTGAAAGCTCTTATAGATTGGACAAAATTCATAGGATATCAGTGTTAGACAATTAAAATGTTTTAGAATTTAACAAACATCTGTTGAGGGCTTAATATATGCAAGGCATAGTATGACAAGCTGTGAGAGGTAAAAAAAAAAAATTTTTTTTAATTAGGCCTCATGGCGCCTGGGTGACTCAGTTGGTTGAGTGTCAGACTTTGGCTCAGGTCATGATCTCGCCGCTTGTGGGTTCGAGCCCCGCCTCGGGCTATATGCCAACAGCTCAGAGCCTGGAGCCTGCTTTGGATCTGTGTCTCCCTCTCTCTCTGCCCCTCCCCCGCTTGTGCGCACTTTCTCTCTCTCTCTCTCTCTCAAAATAAATAAACATAATAAAAGAATTTTTTAAATAAAAAAATAAAATTAGGCCTCTGTCTTGAAGGATTGTGCTTCCTAGTAGAGGAAATAACACGGATATATAAATAAATGATTAAAAAACAAAATGCAGGAGGGGTTTCAAGAGGAAGATACATCTGGCTGAAAATCACTGACCATTTCATTAAGGAAGTAGGATTTTGGTTCTAGCTCTGTGAGCTACCCCTTATTTGCATATCCCAGTTCTTAGCATGGTATCTGGCATATGAGAAGCTTTTTATAATAATTCAATGCTTTTGAAATAAATGAACAAGTTGGAACTAGAGATGAGGTATGACAAGTAGTATGAGTAGAGGTCAGGAAGGACAATCTTAATCCAACTTCCTGATGCAAATATTATCTGTCCCTTTATTGCAGCTGGCCTTGTGCTGGGTGGGGAGGACAGCAATCCCCGAAGCATGGAGACAGGAAATCTCGGGTGCAGAGTCCATCCTGGTAGACAGCTTTACTGAGGGTGGGAAGGGAGTTGGAGATAAGGCTGGAAGAGTAAGTTGGGACCAGTATTTGAAAGCTCTTGAATGCTGTGGAGCTTGAGGTGAATGATCCCCAAGTGTGCCATCATCATGTATATTTTCGCTTCTCTTACAAGTATTTTTTATAATAATAATTATTTTTTGTTACTTTTTTTTGAGAGAGAGAGAGAGAGAGAGAGAGAGAGCATGCACGCACAAGTGGGAAAGGAGCAGAGAAAAAGGAAAAGAGAGAGAATCTCAAGCAGGCTCCACACTGTCAGTCTGGAGTGCAACGTGGGGCTTGAACCGACAAACCATGAGATCATGACCTGAGCTGAAACCAAGAGTTGGACACTCAACTGAATGAGTCACCCAGGCACCCCTTCTCTTAAAAACATTGGTGACAGCTGATCATGTGAATTTTTCCAATGTGAAAAAAACAAACCTAGTTAGATTTAATCATTGATTCATTTATATATATATATATATATATATATATATATATATATATATATATTTAATATTGCAATATACTTCAGTCTGGCATTGTTATTTATTTCCATATGTTTCCAAACCACATAAGCAGTCTAAAGCAGTAGAAAAATGTCTTGTTTGTGTTTAAGATAATGAGCCAATTCTAAAATGATGTTTGAACACAACGACCAAATTAATTCTGTTGCAAAAGCTCATTTCTAAACATTCATAGAATTTATGAATCTGATTTTCCTGAAGGGTTTTGATTCTAGCTCTTCCTTAACATAGCTGTAGAACCTTGGGAATAGTTGCTTCATTGATTTAGCATGTAGAAACAATATATACATTTTATATATCTCCATACCTCTATTCCTATATCTGTATCTCTGCAGCTCCCACATTATATACAGTACAGTAGAAAGAGTTGAAAGAGGTTTAGGTCTTTGGGATCTGACAGATCTGGCTGGAAGCAATGCAATGTCCCTTTCTAGCTATGTGTTAGGCAAATCACTTAACTTTGAACTTCCATTTCCTCATATATAAAACAAGTATAACATTTCCTAACTCATTATGTCTGTGAGAAACTCACAGGCTTTCTGACTCAGAATCCACTGTCTACATCACTGTTACACTGTTTGTAAAGGCTCCTCCCAAATCTACCTCCTAGATGTTGCTTAATAAATGCTTATTTCCATCTTTATCTCCTAAGGCATTTGCGAGGCTAAAATTGTGTAGTACATTTACCTTTTTAAAGTTCAAATATGGGAGCTCCAGTGGCACAATCGGTTAGTGTGTGGTACTTATAAAGTTCAACTATAAGCTATCCAAATGTAAGAAATTTAAAATGTCAGGGACTACATTTTTAGAGTGGTTAGAATTTCAATAACCATATTTTCATGGTGACTATATTAGTGATATAAGTTCATTGGAATTTTGGTGAAATGGGTACATGTTCCATTTTACCAATTTTTTTGGTTTTGTTTTAGCAGTCCAGTATTATGATAGGCAACAACTCTGCTTTATAGTCCATGTGGAAAATTTATATCAGATCTTAAAAATCAGTTCGTCATGATGTGTCTCAGAGTGAAAGTTATAATGTTGAAAAAATGTGAAGCCACAAGAAAGAAAGGAATAATGCTGAACAGAAGAGAGTAAGGACAGAGTTTGGATTCTTATTTGGTTGCTTTTGGAGTATTAAGAAATACACTTAGGCATATTGCCTTAGGCATATATACTTAGGCGTAGGAAATATACTTAGGCATATTCCCTTAGGCATATTGCCTAGTTAGCAACAGTGTTTAGAAGACCGAAGTGTGGCTGGTGAAGTCTTTGAATGAAGGATGATGAACGTTCTTGGGTTCTTTCTGCTCGAGGAAGCTCATGTCTTTGCAACTTTGAATCAGAATCACTAAAATTTTAGTATCTGTTATCCTGGCATTTGCCAAAACATATCTTTCCCATGCATACAATAAAAGTGAAAACTATACTTATTTTCTACCATTTAAGACCCTTAAATGGAGAAGATTATAATAAAGTGAAACAGGTAAAGAAATGGAATAACTATGAGCTTCTTTGGGGATTTTGACTTGTGTGTTGCTATGGATGAGGCATCATAAAGCTTCTGGAAGGCTGGGTGGTTCCAAAACGAGAAGAAGTTGGCCTTTAGAAATCCCATTCTACTAGGTTTATAACTGGATATTGTTCAATGATCCTTTCTGGTTGGAAATATGTGATTTTAACCGACTGGTAACTAATCACTTTTATCTCTGGTTTATTCACAGAAGTTTCAATACAGAAAACCACAATGATGCGAGCCCAACTCCATTGCTTGTGTCTCCTTACACTTTATTTGGTAAGAGAAGAGGATGCTCTTTATTTATTTGCCAGAATATTTTCTGCCATTTTCTACCTCATACCAAGGAAACGATGATTATCATCACCTAAAAAAAAATCTATCAAAATTAAATTGTATACAAAGGACACGTAGTTTGCCCCACTGTGATATTTTTGATGAAATGGCTACAAGTCAAATGTCTACTCTTCAACCAGGGAGGTATTTTCTCCTCAGCTCTTAAGAACCAATACCACTTAATGGGCAAGGTTTAAAACAAATCTGTCTATTCATGTTTAGATCTTCATGTATAGCTCAGGGACTCTGGAAAGAAAAGTATACTGTACATATATTAATGTCTATATATACTAAATATATTTATGTGTATGTAGTGTATATATATATACTTTAGTCTATGTCCCTTAATCTTGACTTTTTTTTTTTTTACTTTGACCATGAAAAATTACCATGGGAATATTAAGAAAAACATTTTCTCTATTTTCAACCCTGCTCTGTTTTGTACTTTTATCCCCTATATATGGTTTGGAGTTTTCTGGTCAAAGTTGTCTTCAGCCATTTGTTGAGTCAACCCTGTTGACTAACAGGCTTCTAGAAATTAGAGCTGGATGGACTCTGGAGAGACCCAGCCCTCAATCTTGGGTAGATAGTGGGGTGTCATTGTTGTTTTATTCATGAGTCTCATAAAGGTCATACACTTGCCCAACAGTCTGTTGTATTAGGGGGCAAGATTATGGGGAAGCATCTGCTTTCTCTTTAGAAGGAAGTTGCTAGACCCTCACATTTCAAATCTTGTTTTTTTCTTCTGGAACCCAAAAATAGCATCAAATTCTAAGTTCCTGGGAGCCTCCTAGAGTCCTCAAAGTTCAGAATATTGACATAATGAAACAGAGCCAAACTTGTAAACCTACCAGAGCCTTCCTCCTGGGGGAGGGAAGGAAGCTGTGGTTCCAACTTTATGAGCGATGTGCCTCCTCACAGACTGGGGGCTCAAAGCCAGACACAAGAGCTGCTTGGAGTATGTCAAACATCCCCTCTTAACCTGTCTCCTCTTCTTACCCTATTGAATGCCCTTTGCTATCTGTCTTATCACAGGTGGTAGTGAAGTCAGACCTAGGTACAAAAGTGGCAGTGCCACTTACTAGTGATAGGAGCTTGGGTGAGATAGTTAAGTTCTGAACCTCAGTTTTCTGCCCCATGAAATGGGTCTCAAAAGAGTACTTGCCTTGGGGCACCTGGGTGGCTCAGTCAGTTAAGCGGTTAAGCGTCCGACTTCGGCTCAGGTCACGATCTCACTGTCCGTGAGTTCGAGCCCCATGTCGGGCTCTGTGCTTACTGCTCAGAACCTGGAGCCTGTTTCAGATTCTGTGTCTCCCTCTCTCTCTGACCCTCCCCCGTTCATGCTCTGTCTCTCCCTGTCTCAAAAATAAATAAAACGTTAAAAAAATTTTTTTTTTTTAAAAAAAGAGTACTTGCCTTATTGGTTGTTGTGGCCATTAAATGAGCTAGTGCATTTATATAAAGCCCTTTGGTCAGTGACCGGCCCAGTCTAAGTACTAGATAAATATTGCCTATTATTATTACTGCAGCATTTTAAATATTCAGTGTCTACATTCATATGGACCTTGACTTCCATGAGGAGAACTATCTTTTAGTCATCTTTGCAGCCTCAGCACGCAGCACTATGCCAGGAACAGGGTAGAAATTAAGTACATAATCATGGACTTCTATTAGGAGACAGCAAGATCTAAGACAAGATTCTATCATGATAATTTGATAATAGTGGGCTTATCTTGTCTGAGAAGGCGATATGCATTTTTTTTTTTCCTGGATAAAACGTTGGATATAAGTTTTCCTTCTCTCTACTCTCAGGCCAGTGGGATTTCTACCTAGAGTAAGAAATAGTGCCCAAACCATTGCTGGCAGCAAGAGCCTTGCCCAGGAGATAGCCACATGCACAGCCGTGTCAGGTGAAGGAAGGGAGTTGCTACCATCCACCCCACCACCCCCTGTCATTTAAAAAATTTTTTTTAATGCTTATTTATTTTATTGAAAGAGAGAGAGAGAGAATGAACAAGTGGGGGAAGAACAGAGAGAGAGAAAAAAAAAAGAGAATCCTAAGCAGGCTTCATGTTCAGCCTGAGGTGGGGCTTGATCTCCCAACTGTGAGATCATGACCTGAGCCAAAATCAAGAATCAGACACTTGACTGACTCAGCCCCCCAGGCGCCCCTCACCCTCAGTCATTTGTTCAGCAAGTGGCTTTCCTGTTCTCTCCTGAGCACTGGTTTCCGTCAGCGGAATGAAACATTGCATGAATATATTGCAAGGGCCCTGAAGAGAAAGCAAGTAAGTGACCAGGGTTTGGGAAGGGGTGCTGAATAGTTAGGTAGGGAAATCAAGGAGAAGCCACCTGTTTTAGAGTTTTGCCTGGGATTGTACTTCTTCTAGAAGTAAGGAGGGTTTGGCATAAATACTATGTAATTACTGCAGAGAACTCTTGATGGGAAGTACAAGGAGGGTGGCTACAAGGTAGGCAGACCTAGCAGTCCCATGTATCCTTTGCTGGTCTGGAAGGGTGTGGCAACGTGGCTCAGAGTTGGGGCTCGGTGGTGCCACAGAGCTGGCTTCATCCCACATTCTCTGTGTCTCCACTGTGGCACTTTTCTGGACATACTTTCCTGATCTTGTTGAGGAGCAGAAGAAATGATACGTGTGGAGGGTCTAGTCCCACAGCTGCTGCACAGGAAACATTTAAAAAATGACAGTTCTATTCTCTTCCCTTCCTTTTACTTCGTGCAGGATGGTAGGTGTTACCTCTCCAACTCCTGCATGAACCCTCTTTTCTTTCTTGTTTCCCCCACACCACCTTTCCCAGTTCGGGCAATGTGGCTTGATGACTCAGAACACGCACACGCATTTTGAAATCTTTATAGCCCAAATAGAAATGTTAATGGGCATGTAGGGAGATTTGCTGCCCTGTTACGAGAATGCAACTTTGAACCTTGCAACTGAGATATACCCTCCTGTCCCGAAAGGTGAGCCAGCTTGTCCTCGCAGGAAGAACACAGCCCTGTTTGTGAGGTTTGCTCGACTAATGGGAGTTTCTTCTGGATGCCATTACTAGTGTGAGCTGCTGAAAGACTGGCCGCTTGCTGATATGAGCAGAAAGTTGATGAAGGCAGTTTGCTGTTAAATCATGATCCCACAGAAACCACTGCTCTTATCTTGTACAAACCATGGTGGTGCCTGGACATCTGCACCCAGTTCTTGTGTCCTGCCCTCCAGAGGATATGTGGAAAAGGAGTGCAGGGGAGAAAGAGCCCCCAGAGGAAGATATTCCTTTAAAGGAATTGATGAGCTAGAAGTCTATAACGTTATTGTGTCAGTTAAGGATGCTTTTAGTATAGGCAATAGAAAGTTCAACTTTGGAGTGGCTCTAGTAAGTCGAAGTTTATTTCCTCAGATAACGAGAAGCCTGGAGTGGACAGCCCAAGGCAGGTTTTGCATTTCTGTGATATTATCAGAGACTTGGGCATCATTCTCTTCGCTCCACCATTATTTGAGCTGATTTGTTCCCTTGTGGTTTCATGATGGCCACCACAGCCATAGACATGCGGTCCATGGTCTGAGCAAGAACAACGGGGAAGGGGGGTGACAATGCTGGCCACATCTGTCCTTTTTCATTGGAAAATAAAAGCTGGACCAGAAACCCTCCAGTAGACTTCACCTTTTGTTTCAGGAGCCAGAACTAAGTCACTCAGCTCCCTGCTAGCTGCAGGGGAGTCTGGGAAAGAGACCTCTTGGCTTCCCGAGAGAGAGAGGTTGGTGATGGCTGGGGGCAGCTAGTCCACAGGCCTTCCACAATCTGAGGGAGTGGAGACCAAATTCCAAAACCCTCTGTGTTTTCATCTGACAGACAACCAGTATCAAGTTAATCGAAATTCAGTGAACCAAGGGATATAGTGGAAGGCCTTCCCCCAAACTCTCATACTGATTGTTCTTGGTTTATTCTCAGCATGTCCATCCCAAGAGTGTACTTGCTCTCCCTGAAGAAGTGGCAAACAGTTCTCTTCCCCCGAGTTCTTCACACTTCTTTTTTATTTATTTATTTATTTATTTATTTATTTATTTATTTATTTATTTTTTAATTTTTTTTTCCCAACGTTTTTTATTTATTTTTGGGACAGAGAGAGACAGAGCATGAACGGGGGAGGGGCAGAGAGAGAGGGAGACACAGAATCAGAAACAGGCTCCAGGCTCCGAGCCATCAGCCCAGAGCCTGACGCGGGGCTCGAACTCACGGACCGCGAGATCGTGACCTGGCTGAAGTCGGACGCTTAACCGACTGCGCCACCCAGGCGCCCCTCTTCACACTTTCTTGACTTTACCTCTCCAGCTCCCCAACCATCAACTCCTCATATTATACTTCTGATCCTAACCTATCCCACCCATGATTTCTACACAAGTAGACCTGAAGAACCACAGAAGAAGCATTGGGTACGGGTGCTAAATCCCTCATTCCAGAGGGCGCCCTCTGTGGGTGGGTTGATGGCTGGCTGTCCCCCTGTGTGCCACCTGTCATGCTCTGTCTCACTTTAGAAGGATAGTTGTGGTGGGACATGGAGGGATGGCAGGGGTTGCCGCTGGATGCTCCCCATCCTCCTGGGTTGGGAATGGTGGGAGTCATACCCTCCTGTACATCCTTGATGTCACCTGTTTTCCTGTCAGATTGTCTTGGTCCTTTTTTGTTCCCTCTGGTAGGTAGTGGGGCATAGCAGCTGAGGGCAGCCATTGCAGAGTTGCAATGGGTTAGAATCCTGCTTCCTGTCAGCACCTGGGCAAACTGCTTACCCTCTCAGCAACTTAGTCTCATTGCCTGTAGAATGGAGCTGGCAGTAATAATTTGTCCCCAGGTGGTTGTCAGGATTAACTGTTTTTAGGACTGAGTTCAGCACATAACTAATTTCTCTTCTTACTGTCCCAGCCACCGCATACTGCTATTCCAGCCTGAATTTGGGTGCCTGCAGAGGTTTCTTGCCTGTCAAATTCAAGGTCTTTTGGCTTTAGAAATGTCGTAGTTACTTGAAGTAAACATTTTGTTCTTTTTTTTTTTTTCCTGTATGAGCATGGATTGCTAATCAAACGTTAAAATAGTAAGCTTTTCTTGAAGTTACAGTTGTACCAAGTAAGCACTGTACTCAACACATCTAAATATTTTTTTCCCTTATAAATTTAGTTGTCCTTGAAGTGACCATGAACTCTAGGGTGCTGGGAATCTTCCATAAACATCCTTCTAAATGAATAGGAGTGGAGGAAAGGTGTTTTAAGAAGCTGATTTAACACCGTGTTGTATTTAGAAGACAGAGTGGCATTGTGGGCAGATAGAAGCTTTTGTTCAGTTAGATCTTAGTGTGTGTGCCCTGACAACCACTTAAGGCATTTACTCTGGGCAAGTAGCTTCACCTCTGTGAGCCTCATTTGTAACATGGGAGTGTTAATATTCTCTCTACAGGGGGATTGCTTGAATGGTTAAAGGAGAAAAATAGCACAAGACTCATGGCAAGCCATCTTGATATAGTGAAACTCAACAATATCAGATCTCTTTCTATCTGTTTTGACTATACTTTGCATTGTTTTGACTAGGTTAGAATGTTATGTCTTCTATATCAGTCCTAGAAGCCATAATAAAATTAGCAAGTGGCATGTATATATTCATAATGATGGGTATGCTAATTTTCTTTTTTTTATTTCCTTTTTTAACAGACAGCTGGATATGGCCAGGAGAGGAAGTTTAGTGGACCCCTGAAACCCATGACATTTTCTATTTTTGAAGGCCAAGAACCAAGTCAAGTCATATTCCAGGTAATGGCTACTCTTGATCACTGTCACCTTCATTTTACAGGCTCTCACAGTGGACTTTACTCCTTAATCTACTGTACAGCAGGAAATAAAATAGAGGCATGGCAGATCTCATTATCAAGAATGATTTCAGAAGCTAAGTTAAACAGAGAGATGGGTGGCCTCAGTATTGTAAGGGGTTGTACGTGACATTCTCATTCAGACTTCTTCAACCATGTCTGGGGAAAATGCTCCCATCCCTGGGGGTGCGGAGCTTGGTGCCTATAGGCACTGCCTCTTCCTCAGGGTGGGAAGGGAACAAGTCCCTGGAGTGGGATGGCCATCTGACTATCCATCCAATGAGCATGCTGCTTGAAGCATTTAAAGATGCAGATTCTCTGGAGTAGCACTGGCATGGTGTGCTTTTCCTTACTATCTTCTCTGAACCCATCCCTGGGCCCTGGCCGGTGGGTTGGCCATGCTGGGAGGCGGTCATCTCATGTAGATAGATAACTGAGAAAAGCATCAGATTGAGGGTGGACTGTAGATGGAAGTAAGAGACTCCAGCTATAAAGGGGACCGAAAAAAGGCAGCAGCATGGACACCTGCCCTGTGCTGCCAGAGGAAAAAGCGTGTACCGAGGACTGGCAGTATAGAGTAGGTATTCCGTGAGCATCTATTGAACTTTCTATTGAACAGAATCAGGACCCCAGAGAGGCAATCTCCAACTTACAAACTTCACAGAACTGGAAACTGGCTTGGTAAGATGATTCTAGTCTCTGAGTATCCCAGTCAGTGCAATCATTTCTTGGGTTGCTCCACGTCTTTTTCGGTTCTTTTTCCATTAGCCAGCCACCCTACAAAGCCCATCTCTTCTTGGCCAGAAATGATAGTCCAGTTGTCATGGCTGAATGTTTCTTACTTATGGGTGAGTGTGTTGGAGGAGAGGAGTAGGAGACGAAGGGGATTTCCTTCCTGGGATCTCAGAATCTTTGTGTTAGAAAAGACCTTGGAGACTTTTGGTACCAACCACTTGTTTTACAGATAAGGAAACTGAGGCTTAAATAAGTTATTGGCAGAGTTGAGATTAGAACACAGATCTCCTGATACCTGTTTGGAGATGGAGATACCATACTCTCTCCATCTTTGTATATGGAGAGAATGCAGCAAACCCAGTTATGGTAGGATGTGCTTTGAACTCTTTATTGCAATGGTGCGGAGGTGTTGCACAGATACTTTTATTTGGTACCACTGGAAATATTCTTGCCTGGAGTTTGGGAGACACAAAGCAAGCTCAGTGCCGCACGAGGCTGATCCTTGGGTTGGTAACATATCTTAAAACAAAAAAGAACTAAACAGCCACAGACTTCTTTCACTGAGGATTTTCAACTAGCTCCAGTTCAGTACTCTAGGGGCTTCTAGATCATAAGATAATATAATACAAATCTAAGATAGGTCATTTTTTTCCTTGTAATGAGATTTAGCTTACACACCATAAAGCCTACCATTTAAAATGTGCAAATCATTGATTTTTAATATATCACAGAGATGTGCAACCATCACCACTAATTCCAGAACATTTTCATCAGCCTCAAAATGAACCCTGTACTCATTTGTAGTCCTCATTCTCTTCTCTTCCAAGCTCCTGGCAAACACAAATCTACTTGCAGTCTCTATTTGCCTATGTAGACATTTAATATAAATAGAATCATACATGTGAACTTTTGTGTATGGTTTCTTTTACTTAGCATGTTTTCCAAATTTATCCATACTCTAGCAGATATTAATACTTATTCCCTTTTTATAGCTGATTAATATTCCACTGTATGGATATATACCACATTTTGAATGTCCATTTTTCAACTGATGGACATTTATGCCTATTATGAATAATGCTATTATGGACAGTCATATACAACTTTTTGTGAGGACATATATTTTCAATTTTCTTGGATATATACCTAGGAGTAGAATTGCTGGATCATAGTTAATTCAATGTTTAACTTCTGAGGAACTGTAAAACTGTTCTCAAACCAACTGAACTATTTTACATTCTTACCAGCATTGCTTATAGGTTCTGATTTCTCCACATCCTTGCCAATGCATGTATTTATCTGTTTTTATTACAGCTATCCTTATGGGGGTGGAATGGTACTTTTTGTGGTGTGGGTTTACATTTCCATAATGACTAATGATGTTGAATATCTTCTCATGTGCTTATTGGCTGTTTGTATATCTTCTTTTTTTTTAAATGTTTTTTTTTTTTTTTTTTCCCCTGGGAGAGAGAGAGACAAAGAGAGAGAGAGAGAGAAACAGAGCACGTGTGGGGGAGGGGCAGAGAGAGAGGGAGACAGAATCCAAAGCAGGCTCTGGGCTCTAAGCTGTCAGCACAGAGCCTGATGCGGGGCTCAAACTCATAAGCCGTGAGATCATGAACTGAGCCAAAGTCGGACGCTTAACTGACTGAGCCACCCAGGCGCCCCTGTATATCTTCCTTGGAGAAATATTTTGCCTATTTTTAAACTGGGTTATCTTGTATTGTTCTAAGAGCTCTTTATATATTCTATATTACAAGTTCCTTATCAGATATATGATTTGCAAATATTTTCTCACATTCTATGGGTTATTGTCTCACTTTTTGATAGTGTCATTTGAAGCACAAAAGCCTTTAATTTGATGGGATGTTTTCCATTTATTCAGATCTTCTTTAATTTCTTTCAACCATGTTTTATAGTTTTCACTTTACCAATATTGTATTTATTTTTTAAATTTATCTTGAAGTATGTTATTCTTTTTGCTCCTATTGTAGATGTAATTATTTTCTTAATATCATTTTCAGATTATGCTTTGCTAGCATGTAGATATACAATTGATTTTTTTATACTGATATTTTATTCGGCAACCTTATTGGACTTGTTTATTAGCTGTATAAGTTTTTCAGATTCCGTATGATTTTTCATATATAAGATCATGCCGTCTTTGATTAGTTTTACTTCTTTCTTTCCAATCTGGATGTTTTTTTATTTCTTTTTCTTGCCTAGACCTTGAATAAAGCCTAAATAGAAGTGGCAAGATTGGGCTTTTTTTTTTCTTGTTTCTAATCTTTTGGGGAAAGCTTTTAGTCTTTCATCATTAGTTATAAGGTTAGCTGTGGGTTTTTCTTAGATGGCCTTTATCAGGTTGAGGAAATTACCTTCTATTCCTGGTTTGTTGAGTATTTTTTTTTCATGAAAGAATATTGGATTTTGTCAAATGATTTTCTGCCTCTGTTGAGATATTAATTTGGATTTGTCCTTTATTCTATGGACAAATCCATAGAATTTGTCCTTTATTCTATGGGGTATTAAATTAATACCCCCAAATCTATGGGTATGTCCATAGATTTGTCCTTTATTCTATGGGGTATTAAATTAATTGATTTTCATATATTGAACTAGTCTTATATTCTGGTATAAATTCCACTTGATCATGGTATATAATCATGTCAGGATGATACTATCCTCTTAGAATGAGTTGGGAAGTATTCCTTACTCTACTTTTGGGCTGCATTTGTGAAGATTTGGTTTTATTTTTTCTTTATGGGTTAGGTAGAATTTACCAGTGAAGTCAACTGGTCCTGGGGTTTCCTTTGTGGGAAGTTTTTTGATTACTAATTCAGTCTCTTTACTTGCTATAGTTTTATTCAGATTTCCTGTTTATTTTTTAGTCAGTTTTGATAGTTTTCATCTAAGAATTCATCCATTTCACCAAGGTTGTCTAACTGATGGGTAAATAATTACTTATCATATTCTCATTAATCCTTGTTATCTCTGAAGGTTGGTAGTGATGTCTGCTTTTACATTCCTGATTTCAGTTATTTGAATCTTGTTTTTGTTTTTTTTTTCTTGATAAGCCCAGCTAAAGATTTCCCAATTTTGTTGATCTTTAAAAAAAAAACAAATTCCAATTTTGTTGCTTTTTTTTCTCCTTTGCTTTGGTATTCTCCATTTTATTAATTTCCATTCTAAAAAAAATTTTTTTTAATGCTTATTTATTTTTGAGAGAGAGATAGACAGAGGACAAGCAGGGAAGGTGAAGAGAGAGTGGGAGACACAGAATCCAAAGCAGACTCCAGGCTCTGAGCTATCAGCACAGAGCTCAACGCGTGGCTCGAACCCATGAACTGTGAGATCATGACCTGAGCTAAAGTTGGATGCCCAACTGACTGAGCCACTCAGGTGCCCCTCACTAATTTCCATTCTAATCTTTATTTTCTTCTGCTTGCTTTGGGGTTAGTTTATTTATCTTTTCCTAGTTTCCCTTTATTCATCTGTTTCTAGTTTCTCAAAGTAAAAGATGACTGACTTGAGATCTTTCTTCTTTTATAAACATTTACAGCTAAAGATTTAGCTCGAAGTACTGCTTAATCTGCATCTCATGAGGTTTGGTCAGCTGTGTCTTCATTTTAATTCATCTAAAAGTATTTTATAATTTCCTTAAATTTTTTTTTATGTTTTTATTTTATTTTATTTAGTTTAGTTTATTTTTTAACTTTACATTCAAGTTAGTTATCATATAGTGCAACAATGATTTTAGGAGTAGATTCCTTAATGCCCTTTACCCATTTAACCCATCCCCCCTCCCACAACCCCTCCAGTAACCCTTTGTTTGTTCTCCATATTTAAGAGTCTCTTATGTTTCTGTCCCCCTCCCTGTTTTTATATTATTTTTGTTTCCCTTCCCTTATGTTCATCTGTTTTGTATATTAAAGTTCTCATATGAGTGAAGACATATGATATTTGTCTTTCTCTGACTAATTTCGCTTAGCATAATACCCTCTAGTTCCATCCACGTAGTTGCAAATGGCAAGATGTCATTCTCTTTGATTGCCGAGTAATACTCCATTGTATATATATACCACATCTTCTTTATCCATTCATCCATCGATGGACATTTGGGCTCTTTCCATACTTTGGCTATTGTTGATAGTGCTGCTGTAAACATTGGGGGTGCCTGTGTCCCTTCGAAACAGCACACCTGTATCCCTTGGATAAATACGTAGTAGTGCAATGGCTGGGTTGGGGGGTATTTATAATTTCCTTTTTGATTTCCTCTTTGACCTGTTGGTTATAGGGTGTGTTATTTCCACATATTTGTGATTTCCCCAAATTTCCTACTGTTTGGTTTCTAATTTTCTTCTGTTGTGGTCAGAGAATATATTTTGTATGATTTCAGTGTTTAAAAATGTATTGAGATGTGGTTGCTTCAGCAGCACATATACTAAAATTGGAACGATACAGAGAAGATTGGCCCCTGCACAAGATGGCATGCAAATCCACAAAGCGTTCCATACTTAAAAATAAAAAAATAAAAAAATAAAAATGTATTGAGACTTGTTTTATGGCCTAACATATAATCTATCCTGGAGAATTTCCATGTGCATTTGAGAAGAATGTGTATTAGGGTTTTGTTGTATGGAGTGTATTTTGAGTGCATTTTGGGGTCTGTCGGTAGGTGATCTTTGTCTGTAATTGTTATAGTTTCTTGATGGATTGGCCCTTTATAGAATGTCCTCCTTTGTCTCAATTAACAATTTATGTTTTAAAGTCTGTTTTTCTTCTAAAAGCAGTCAGGCTTAATTTCACTCTCATTTTGAAATGTAGTTTTGTTGGATATACAATTTTAATTGGCAGGTTTTTTTCTTTCAGCATAGTCTCCATGAGAAACCAGGTGTTCATTTCATTGAGGATGCCCTTATGTAATGAGTCTTTGCATTTTCAGCATTCTCCCTTTGTCTTTCACATGTTTGATGATGTGTCTAATTTTGAGTCTCTTTGAGTTTGCTATAGTTGGATTTAATCCAACTTCGTGGATGTATCATATTTTTCTTGAACTTGGGAGGCTTTTGGTCATTCTTTCTTCAAATAATCTTTTGGCCTCTTTTGTTCTTTCATTTCCTTTTTTGACTTTCACTACGCATGTGTTTGCTTGATGGTTCTTCATTGGTCTCTAGGATTCTGTTAATATTTCTTCATTCTTTTTTTTCTCTCTGTTCTTCACATTAGATAATCTCAATTGATCGAATATCAAGTTCACTTATTTTTTCTTCTGCTATGTCAGATCTACTGTTGAACTTTCTATGAATTTTTTTATTTTAGTTCTTATACTTGTCAACTCCAGAATTCCTATTTTTAAAAAATAATTTCTATGGGGTGCCTGGGTGGCTCAGTCAGTTAAGCATCTGACTTCAGCTCAGGTCATGATCTCACAGTCCGTGAGTTTGAGTCCCACATTGGGCTCTGTGCTGACAGCTTGGAGCCTGGAGCCTACTTTGGATTCTGTGTCTCCCTCTCTCTGCCCGTCCCCTGCTCATGCTTTGTCTCTCTCTGTCTCAAAAATAAGCAAAACATTAAAAAAAATTTTTAAAAATAATCTCTATGTCTTTACTGATATTCTCTCTTTGGTGAGATATCATTTTAATACTTCCCTTCAGTTCTTTAGAAATAGTTTTATTTAGTTTTTGAGCCTATTTAAAATAATTTAAAATCTTTATCTAGTAAATGTAACATCTAGCCTTCCTCAGAGGCTATTTCTACTGATTGCTTCTTTTCCTGTATATGGGCCTTACATTCTTTTTATTAGCATGTCTCATAATCATTTGTTGAAAATTAGACATTTTAAAGAATATGATATGGAAATTCTAGAAATCGTATATCCTCCTCTTTCCAGTGTTTGTTGCTGTTTGTTTGTTTAATGACTTTACTGAATTAATTTTGTAAAGTGTATGTTTTTTGTCATGTGTGGCCATTGATATCACCAAATGATTGAACTGAGATTTCATTTGCCAGGGAGTTCTGTGTGCACGTTGGACACACCTTCAAGAATGTGGTAAATAGTTTACAACTCTGCGTTAGCCTTCACTTTTTGCTTGCACAAAGTCTCAAGGTCAGCCAGAGGTGAGATATTAGGGCCTTCTCTGGTCTTTCTTGAGTAGGTACACAGCCCTACTTGTGAATGTGGCTTTCTACACTCCCAGGAATATATGGAAGATTTTCAATGCCCCCTAGGGTCATCTTATTTCCCAGATTAACCTTTTAAGTATTTTGGTCAGCTTCTTGTTTATATTAAATATTATCACTGCCTCAGGTAGCTGCAAAGTTGAATAATTGCTGATAATTATTTTTGACACATTCCCCAAGAGAAAAATTGTTTGCAGTGAGTGAACTCCCAAATTCCTCACACTGTATTTCCAGGAAACTTCCAGATAGGTCAGATAACAGCATTTCTCTGGGAGTGGGGCTTTGGGAAACTCAAAACCCTTTCTCCCTTCTCCATGGTACTGTGGTTGTGAGGCTGTTGGATTTCAAGACTACTGTATACCTTTTTTTTTAATTTTATTTTTTTAAATTTACATCCAAACTAGTTAGCATATAGTGCAACAATGATTTTAGGAGTAGATTCCTTAGTGCCCCTTACCCATTTAACCCATCCCCCCCCACAACCCCTCCAGTAACCCTCAGTTTGTTCTCCATATTTATGAGTCTCTTCTGTTTTGTCCCCCTCCCTGTTTTTCTTGAATAAGGGACAATGGAATTTGGGCAATTCAATGTAATCACAAAGCTTGGTTCTTATTGACAGTAATTTTCTTAAATAAACGCTCCTTGGATTTTGCAAGTTTTTGGTTAATTTCCAAGGTTCTGATAAAGTTTATATTTATTTATTTGCATTTTATTTCTATATTTATTTACATTTTTTTTTCCAGTTTCTCATTGCTTTCTGGAGGAAAAGTTTTGGTTTTTTTCCAGATCATTACTCTACCTTTCCCATTGACATCTAAGACTTTTCCTTAAAATACAAAATAGTAACACTTTCATTTAGTAGATAAATAACATAATATCAACAAGCAAACACTCACAAAAAAGTATTCACCCACAGTTCTACCCACTTAACACATCAAATATATTTTTTTTCCATTTCTTGCCCACTGCCATGAATGCTTTTGGTACTATTACAACCATAGTCTAGATTTACTCTTATATTCTCCTTTTGTTATTTTTCATAAATCCACTTTTTTCTTGTGCTGCTTCATACTTTATAAAATGAACATTTTAATTATTAACATTCTATCAACTTTATTATGTACAGTAGTAATTTTATCATCTTTAGTTTTTGATCATTTAAGAATTTTCAACTTTCCAATATTGTAAATAAGGCTACTTATACTATAAACATGTAGCTTACTGTTTAAAAAATATTTCTTTAGGATAAATTCTGTTTGGTGATGTTTTCTATCAAAGGCTACATTTTATGCCTCAAGTTATTTTCAAAAAGATTGTGCTAACTTAAATTTCCACCAATAATATATATGTTTCTTTACATCGTTTACAACATTGGCCGTTATTAGTTTTTAATGTTAATAAATAATATAAAAATGTATTAAAATGATTAATGAGGCTGAGCAAACTTTTATGTTTGCTTCATTTTATGTGAATTTTCTTTTTTTAAAATTTTATTTAAATCCAAGTTAGTTAATATATAGTGTAATAATGGTTTCAGGAGTAGAATTTAGTGATTCATCACTTACATTTAGCACCCTGTGCTCATCCCATCAGGTGCCTTCCTTAATGCCTGTCACCCATTTAGCCCATACCACAACCCAACACCCCTCCAGCAACCCTCAGTTTGTTTTCTGTATTTAAGAGCTCCTTCTCTGTTTTTATCTTATTTTTCCTTTTCTTACACTATGTTCATCTGTTTTGTTTCTTAAATTTTATACAGGAGTGAAATCATAGGATGCATCTTTCTCTGACTTATTTTGCTTAGCGTAAGACATTCTAGTTCGATCCACATTGTTGAAAATGGCAAGATTTCATTCTTTTTGATCCTTGAGTAATATTCCATTGTGTGTGTGTGTGTGTGTGTGTGTGTGTGTGTGTGTGTGTGTGTGTATCTTTATCCATTTATCAGTCAATGACATTTTGGCTCTTTCCATAATTTGGCTATTGTTGATAGCACTGCTATAAACATTGGGGTGCATGTGCCCCGTTGAATCAGCATTTTTGTATCCTTTGGATAAATACCTAGTAGTGCAATTACTGGGTTGTAGGGTAGCTCTATTTTTAACTTTTCGAGGAACCTCCATACTGTTTTCCAGAGTGGTCGTACCTGTTTGCATTCCCAGCAGCAGTGCAAAAGTGTTCCCTTTTCTCCGCATCCTCACCAATATCTGTTGTTTCCTGTGTTGTTAATTTTAGCCATCTGACAGGTGTGAGGTGGTATCTCAATTGTGGTTTTGATTTGTATTTCCCCGATGATGAATGATGTTGAGCATCTTTTCATGTGTTTGTTGGCCATCTGGATGTCTTCTTTGGAAAACTGTTCATGTCTTCTGCCCATGTTTTCACTGGATTATGTGTTTTTTTGGATGTTGAGTTTGATAAGTTCTTTATAGATTTTGGATACTAATCCTTTATCTGATATGTCATTTGCAAATATCTTCTCCCATTCTGTCGGTTGCCTTTTAGTTTTGTTGATTGTTTCCTTCACCTTGCAGAAGTTTTTATCTTGATGAGGTCTCAGTAGTTCATTTTTGCTTTTGTTTCCCTTGCCTCGGGAGACATGTCTAGTAAGAAGTTGCTGTAACCAAGGTCAAAGAGCTTGCTGCTGGTTTTCTCCTCCGGGATTTTGATGGCTTCCTATCTTGCATTTAGGTCTTTCATCCATTTTGAGTTTATTTTGTGTATGGTGTAAGAAAGTGGTCCAGGTTCATTTTTCTGTATGTTGCTGTCCAGTTCTCCCAACACCATTTGCTGGAGAGACTGTCTTTATTCCATTGGATATTCTTCCTGCTTTGTCAGAGAAGAGTTGGCTATAGATTTGTGGGTCCTTTTATGGCTTCTGTATTCTATTACTTTGATCTATGTGTCTGTTTTTGTGCCAGCACCACACTGTCTTGATGATTACAGCTTTGTACTACAGTTTGAAGTCTAGAATTGTGATGCCTCCAGCTTTGGTTTTCTTTTTCAACATTACTTTTGCTATTTGGGGTGTTTTTTGGTTCCATACAAATTTTAGAATGGTTTGTTCTAGCTCTGTTAATAATGTTAGTGTTATTTTGACAGGGATCTCATTGAATGTGTGATTGCTTTGGGTGGTATCAACATTTTAACAATATTTGTTCTTTTGATCCACGAGCATGGAATGTTTTTCCGTTTCTTTGTGTCTTCTTTGTTTCTTTCATAAGCTTTCTATAGTTTTCAGTGTATAGTTCTTTTATCTCTTTGGTTAGGTTTATTCCTGAGTATTTTATGGTTTTAGGTGCAATTGTAAATGGGATGGATTCCTTGATTTCTGTTTCTGCTGCTTCATTATTGGTGTATGGAAATGCAACTGATTTCTGTACATTGATTTTATATCCTGCAGCTTTGCTGAACTCATGTATCAGTTCTAGCAGCTTTGGGCAGAGCCTTTCAGGTTTTCCATGTAGTGTATCATCATATCATCTGTGAAGAGTGAAAGTTTGACTTCTTCCTTGCCAATTTGGATGATGCCTTTTATTTCTCTATGTTGTTTGATTTACTGAGGTACAACGTCCAACACTATGTTGAATAACAGTGGTAATAGTGGACACCATTTTCATGTTCCTGACCTTAAGGGGAAAGCTCTCAGTTTTCCCCCATTGAGGATAATATTAGCTGTGGGTTTTCATATATGGCCTTTGTGATCTTGAGGTGTGTTCCTTCTACCCTGACTTTCTTGAGGGTTTTTATCAAGAAAGGATGCTATATTTTGTCAAATGCTTTTTCTGCATCTATTGAGAGGATCATGTGGTTCTTATCCTTTCTTTTATTAATGTGATGTATCATGTTAATTGATTTGTGGATATTGAACCACCACCACAGCCAAGGAATAAATCCCACTTGATCATGGTGAATAATGCTTTTAATGTGTTGTTGGATTTGGTGGGCTAGTATCACGTTGAGAATTTTTGCATCCATGTTCATCAGGGAAATTGGTCTGTAATTCTTTTTAGTAGGGTCTTTGTCGGGTTTTGGAATACCAAGGTAATGCTGGCCTCATAGAATGAGTTTGGAAGTTTTCCTTCCATTTCTTTTCTTTTCTTTTTTTTTCTTTTTTTTTTTTTTTTTAGAATAGCTTCAAAAGAATAGGTATTAACTCTTCCTTGAATGTTCGGTAGAATTCCCCTGGGAAGTCATCCAGCCCTGGACTCTTGTTTGTTGGGAGATTTTTAATTACTGATTCAGTTAGTTTACTGATTATGGGTCTGTTCAAATTTTCTTTAAAAATTTTTTTGATGTTTATTTATTTTTGAGAGAAAGAGAGATAGAGAGGGAGGCAGAGGATCTGAAGCAGGCTCTGTGCTGACAGCAGACAGCCTGATGATGGGCTCGAACCCACAAACCATGAGATCATGACATGTGCCAAAGTTAGGTGCTTAACTGACTGAGTCACCTAAGTGCCCCCTCAAATTTTCTACTTCTTCCTGTTTCAGTTTTGGTAGTTTATGTTTCTAGGAATATGTCCATTTCTTCCATATTGACAATTTGTTGGCATATTAATTGCTCATAATGTTCTTTTTTATTGTTTGTATTTCTGCAGTGTTGATTGTAATCTTTCCTCTTTCATTCATATTTGGGTCCTTTTTCTTTTTGATAAATCTGGCTAGAGGTTTATCAATTCTGTTAATTTTTTCAAGCAAACAGCTCCTAGTTTTGTTGATCTGTTCTATTGTTTTTTCAATTTCCGTATCATTGATTTCTGCTCTAATCTTTATTATTTCCCTTCTTCTGCTGGTTTTGGGCTTCATTTGCTATTGTTTTCCCAGATCTTTCAGTTGTGTGGCTAGGTTGTGTTTTTGAGACCTTTCTTCCTTCTTTAGGAAGGCCTGGATTGCTATGTACTTCCTCCTTAGACTGCCTTTGCTGCTTCCAGGGATTTTGGACTATTGTGTTTTCATTTTCATTGGCTTCCATATACTTTTTAATTTCCTTTTTAATTTCTTGGTTAAGCCATTCATTCTTTAGTAGGATGTTCTTTAACCTCCAAGAATTTGTGGTCTTTCCAAATTTTTTCTTGTGATTGATTTCAAGTTTCATAGTTTTGTGGTCTGAAAATATGCATGATATGATATTGGTCTTTCTGTACTTGTTGAGGGCTGATTTGTGACCTAGTATGTGATCTATTCTGATCTATTCTGGAGAGTATTCCATGTGTACTGGGAAGAATGTGAATTCTACTTTAGGATGAAATGTTCTGAATATATCTATTAAGTCCATCAGGTGCAGTGTGTCATTAAAAGCCATTGTTTCCTTGTTGATTTTCTGCTTAGATGATCTGTCCATTGCTATAAGTGGGATGTTAAAGTCCCCTACTGTTATGGTATTATTATCAATGAGTTTCTTTCTGTTTGTGATAATTAATTTATATATTTGGGTGTTCCAAGTTGGGGTCATATATATTTACAATTGTTAGATCTTCTTGGTGGATAGACCCCTTAATTATGACATAATACGCTTCATCTCTTGTTACAGGCTTTGTTTTAATATCTAGTTTGTCTGATGAAATATGGCTACTCTGGCTTTCCTTTGACATCCATTATATTATACGTGAATTTTCAATTTTTTAAAATTTAATTCTGGGGCGCCTGGGTGGCTCAGTCGGTTAAGCATCCGACTTCAGCTCAGGTCACGATCTCGCCGTCCATGAGTTCGAGCCCCGCGTCGGGCTCTGGGCTGATGGCTCAGAGCCTGGAGCCTGCTTCCGATTCTGTGTCTCCCTCTCTCTCTGCCCCTCCCCCGTTCATGCTCTGTCTCTCTCTGTCTCAAAAATAAATAAAACGTTAAAAAAATTTATAAAAAAAAATAATAAAATAAAATTTAATTCTTTAAAAAAAATGTATTTATTTTTTTAATGTTTATTTATTTTTGAGACAGAGAGAGACAGAGCATGCGCTGAGCATGGGAGGGGCAGAGAGAGAGGGAGACACAGAATCGGAAGCAGGCTCCAGGCTCTGAGCTGCCAGCACAGTCTGATGTGGGGCTCAAACCCATGAATCATAAGATCATGACCTGAACCAAAGTTGGACTCCTAACTGACTGAGCAACCCAGGGATCCCATGAAATTTCTATTCTTGTGGTCTTAAAAGTGCTATAACTATTCCATGAATAATTACTGATATTTTCTTCACTTCTGAAAAATCAATTAAGATTGTCATATAGAATTTTATCAAGTTGAAGCCACTTTTAAATTGCTTTCTTAACATTAAAATGTCTCTTAACCTTTGTCATAATGTTTAGAAGAACCAAATGACATCTTTTTTTAATCTTAGAAATCATGTTATCCCTTTTAATGTTTCTTTTCTTTTTTTAGTATAATTTATCGCCAAATTGGCTACCATACAGTGTATGCAGTGTGCTCTTGGTTTTGGGGGTAGATTCCCATGGTTCATCGCTTACATACAACACCCAGTGCTCATCCCAACACGTGCTCTCCTCAATGCCCATCACCCGTTTAGAAGCCAATAATGTTAGGGCACCTGGGTGGCTCAGTTGGTTAAGTGTCTGACTTTGGCTCAGGTCATGATCTCACAGTTTGTGGGTTCGAGCCCTGTGTCAGGCTCTGCACTGGTGGTGAAAAGTCTGCTTGGGATTTTCTCTCTCTCCCTCTCTCTGCCCCTTACCCACTTGTGCTCTCTCTCCCTCTCAAAATAAATGAATAAACCTAAAAAAAAAAAAGAAGCTGGTAATGTTATAGCTTTCAGATATTCTCAGAAAAATCTCATCTAACTACAGCCACAATTTAAAGCATCAATTTACTTTTATCAATGTGTTAAATTATATTATACATTGTTTCTTGAGGAAATGTATTTTATTTTTATTTATTTATTTTTTTTTTCAACGTTTTTTATTTATTTTTGGGACAGAGAGAGACAGAGCATGAACGGGGGAGGGGCAGAGAGAGAGGGAGACACAGAATCGGAAACAGGCTCCAGGCTCCGAGCCATCAGCCCAGAGCCTGACGCGGGGCTCGAACTCACGGACCGCGAGATCGTGACCTGGCTGAAGTCGGACGCTTAACCGACTGCGCCACCCAGGCGCCCCGAGGAAATGTATTTTAAAAGATAAATAGTTAATATTCAGGCGGATATTTATTTATTTATTTATTTATTTATTTATTTATTTATTTATTTAAATGTTTGTTTATTTTTGAGAGAGAGAGAGAGAGAAACAGAGTGTAAGCCAGGGAGGCACAGAGAGTGAGGGAGACACAGAATTGGAAGCAGGCTCTAGGCTCTGAGCTGTCGGTGCAGAACCTAACACGGGGCTCAAACCCATGAACCACAAGATCATGACCTGATCCCAAGTTTGATGCCTAACCAACTGAGCCACCCAGAGCGAACTTTTCGAATGCACCACGTTAAAAGCTCAGGTCTTATTTAGTGATTGTACAAATGAAAACGTCACCTTTTCTACAAATTCTGCAACATTGTTTTTTCCTTACAACCTAATCTGATTTTTGCTTTCTTCCCCAGTTTAAGGCCAGTCCTCCTGCTGTGACTTTCAAACTAACTGGAGAGACAGATGGCATATTTCAGATACAACCGGATGGACTTTTGTATCATAACAAAGCCCTGGATAGAGAAACAAGAGCTGTTCACAAACTCCAGGTGAATTGAAACCAGACACAGGAATCTAACTCCAACCTCTCTGAACATCTTTTATCTTAGAAGAATCACTGGCACCTGCATCTCTTTCACAGAATCCTGTTACGGCTCTCTTGACATTAATGTCATGCTTTGCAAACCTCATTTGACAATTTTTTACCAACTACAAAGGGATACCCCTTTGGGTATGGCAAAGGTACCCCTTTTCTTCAGGCTTTTTAACCAGAGTAACCCAATTTAAATTGCCAAGGCCCTCAGAAAGCATTGCTTGCCCATGCATGGCCATGCTCAAGTACCTGGATCAAAACCAAGCCAACCCTTCTCTGATATTTCGCTGGTATCTTCCTTTGGTTGTTGTGTGGGTTCTGGATCCACAGAGAAGGCAGCATCAGTGCTAGGACAGACCTCCTGTGGGCCTTGCAAGAAGCAGAAGTAACCAGTGGTCAGAGGATCTGACTGAAGATAACTTCTCCCTCTTTGTCCTCCTTAGTTTTTCATGGTTTGTAGCTGAATACATGGGAATGGCAGAGAACTAATTGTAGGAAAAAAAGAACAAGCAAAAGCTTCCTGTCTGGTAACTTCTATTGGCTTTGCAGGTTGACCACTAAAATGCTCTGTAAGAGGACATGGCACTTCCACAGCCTTAAGGGTCAAAGTGTTCTTATCTAACTGACTCCAACTATTTAGAAAAGAAGTACGTCCAGTGTCCAGTATATCCTACTGCTGGAAGAACAAAGTCATGATTAGCCAGATTTAACAGATAGGGTCCCTGTTTTAGTACCTCCCAATATAGGGCTTTTATGGGTGTCTTTCACCCCTATAGTCACAAGGCTATTGGATCTTTGATGTCTAATTTCCTTCAACTGACTTTTGAGTGTGTGATATGAAGTTCAGACTCATCACGGTGGTTTCCTTTTCCTTTCTACATCAGGTCTCCACCCTGGATGCTTATGGAGCCACAGTGGAGGGCCCAGTTCCCATCACCATAGAAGTGAAGGACATCAATGACAATCGACCCACGTTTCTCCAGCCAAACTATGAAGGCTCAGTAAGACAGAATTCTCGTCCAGGTAAAAGGCAGGAGTCTGGAGATATTTATGGAAAGGTAGAAGAATAGCAGGCAGGAGGAGCAGATTTGTATGGCTAACAGCTGCGGCTATCACTCATTGAGCACTTCCTGTCATATTTAAATTTCACGACAGTCATCTAGGAGTTAGTTTATTATCTCCATTGCTCTAAGACATGGTTCTCAGCTTTGGCACTACTGACATCTTGGACCTGATAATTCTCTTTTTGTCAGGGGCTGTTCTGTGCATGTTAGGATGTTTAGCAGCATCCCTGCCATCTACTCACCAGATGCTGTTAGCAACCCCTCTCCCCAAGCTGTGACAATAAAGATGCCTTCAGACATTGCCAAATGTCACCCGGGGGACAAAATCTCTCCAGTTGAGAACTATGATTCTAGAATGAGCTTTAGAACACCTTAGAGCTGGGAGCACCTGGGTGACTCAGTTGGTTGAGCATCTGACTCCTGGTTTTGGCTCGGGTCATGAGTTCATGGTTCGTGGGTTCAAGCCCCATGTTGGGTTCTGCACTGGCAGTGCAGGAGCCTGCTTGGGACTCTCTCTCTGCCCCTTTCTGTCTACCCCTCCTCCACTTGCTCTCTGTCTCTCTCTCTCTCTCAAAATAAATAAATAAACAAACAAACAAACAAACAAACAAACTATATAAAAAAAGAATACCTTAGAGCTCTAAGACACTCAAGAATACTCTAGGGAAGTGAGCTCAGTCTCTTACATTCTCCCAGAAATCTACACGTTTATGGTCACTGCTGGCTCCCAGTTCTTTTTCTTCTCTGACTTGCAACTCCTGCTTACAGTCCATCCCTTCACTGTGCTTCTACCCTTCATTTACATTAAAGCCCCTCATCAAGGCATTATTGAAGATTTGGGGAGATGAAGGAGCATTATATCATAATATGAATATGAAGAAAACAAATGTGAATATTAGACTTCTGAGTTTTCATAAAGACTCTTGGCCATTTCCACCAACTCAATGTCAAGTTTCCCTCTGTGTTACTTAATCTTGTATCTCTTTCTTCAGTGCCACTTCTAGTAACTCAGGAAGAACATTTCTTCCACTTTATCATGTGCAGCAATTTCACTTTCTGTCCCTGAGACCACAACCAAAGACTCACTTATGAATTCTGCTAAATAAGAATCTTCTTTTTTTTTAATTAAAAATTTTTTAATGTTTTATTTATTTTTGAGACAGAGAGAGACAGAGCATGAGCAGGGGAGGGACAGAGAGAGAGGGAGACACAGAATCGGAAACAGGCTCCAGGCTCTGAGCTGTCAGCACAGAGCCCGACACGGGGCTTGAACCCACAAACTGTGAGATCATGACCTGGGCCAAAGCCGGACGCTTAAACGACTGAGCCACGCCGGCACCCCAAGAATCTTCTAAGTCTTACCCTTTCTCTCTTCACCAATAGGGTCTTCTAGATCAGTGGTTCCCAACATTTTTGGTCTCAGGGCTCCTGTGTTCTTTTAAAAATTATTAACAACTCCAAAAATCTTTTGAATATGTGGATTATATCCAGTGATGTGCTGGTAAATGTTTAATAGCTATCTTTCTGAGGGGAGAAGCCCTGATTTGTAACATTTTCCAATTTCTGTGGTATAAATACTCCCAACATGGCTTATTTTAAGCTACCAGTGGTGTTAATAATTGGTTCACAAAGTTTCTGGAAATTCAACCATTGGCTTTCAAGAGCTGGCTCTAGGACATCACTGATTATCAATATTTACCATATTAGAAATTTAAAAAATTAATTCATTGTAAGTAATAATAAACATTTTAATGAAAATAACTTTTTAAGGACAAAAGGAATTATTAAGAATAGCTTTGTTTTAATCTTTGCACATCTTTTTAATAACTGGATTAATTAACTGAAAGCAGTTGGATTCTTGTGTCCTTTTCTGCACCCATTCTGTTGCTATAGGCTGTTTTAGTTGAAGCATATGAAGAAAAACTGGCCCCACACAGATACGCAGTTGAAGAAAGGAGGAGTATTGTAATAGCATCCTCAGATAACTGTGGATATTCTTTGATACTACACCAGAACTCAACAAGTGGTGGTTTCTTAAAGGCTGGTGACAATGTGAAATCTGAAACTATACCAAAGCCTTTTTTTTGATACTCCTTTATGCTAAAATCCATCAAATTATCTTGTGCTTGACTGGACCTTTTACATGTGCATGACTCCATCAAACCTAAAATAATCTCAAAGACCCCTACAAGTCCCTGGACCATATTTCAAGAAACCCCATCCTAGGGGAAGGAAGCAGAGTAAAGATTTATTTCCCCACTGGTATAAATTATGGTACCTTCTGCCATCCTATCTCTGCCTCTTAGAAGATAAAAGTGGCTATGGTTGGTTTGGATTTCAATTAACATATTTTTCTTCTCTGGATATGTTTTGTTAAACAGGAAAACCCTTCATGTATGTCAATGCTACAGACCTGGATGACCCAACTACTCCCAATGGTCAGCTTATTTATGAAATTATCATCCAGCTTCCCAAGGTCAATGATGTCATGTACTTTCAGATCAACAACAAAACAGGGGCAATTTCCCTTACCCTAGAAGGTAAGTCAAATGATGCCCTCATAAGACTGAGTCAGGAAGAGGGACGTAGATCTGTGTTACCCTTGGAGACATTTCCTTTTCTCTTCTCTCCTACTTCTCATAGGATCTCGGGAATTGGATCCCATTAAGAATCCTTCCTACAGACTGGTGGTCTCAGTGAAGGACATGGGAGGCCAGAATGATCATTCCTTCAGTGACAGCACATCTGTGAACATTATGGTGAAGGAGAATATTTGGAAAGCACCAGAGCCTGTGGAGATTGTAGAAAACTCAACTGATCCTCACCCCATCAAAATCACTCAGGTAGTGCCCAAGGAATGTCTCCAGACTACGAGATAACTTTTTTTTTTTAGTTTATTTATTTATTTTTGAGAGGGAGAGGGAGAGAGGGAGAGAGAGAGAGCGCAAGCAAGGGACACAGACACAGACATGGACACAGAATCTGAAGCAGGCTCCAGGCTCTGAGCTGTCAGCGCAGAGCCTGACACAGGGCTTGAACCCACAAACTGCGAGATCATGACTTGAGCCAAAGTCGGATGCTCAACCAACTGAGCCACCCAGGCACCCCTCAAGACAATGAGATAAATGGCCTCACTTTGTAGAGGCCCTCTGTCATGGTCTTCACTGATATATTTATTGGGTACATTTTTACATAGCATAATTATAAAACAAACTAAATAGACAAAGTCTCTGGCCCTGAGTCTCTGGAGTTTATTAGTTTATTATCATGGATAAACCCTGGACTTTACCAACTTGGATTCAGATACACACACATACACACACATACACAAGCTTTAAAAAAGAATTGTACTCACCTTCCCTTCCAAGTAGATACTACTAATATACATGATTTGAATAGGAGTTGCAAATATTTTTGAAAGACTGCTTCTTATTCTTGTGAGAAAATCTCTATCCAATAGACTCATCCCATCAGAGACTGAGGGACAGACACAGGACTGGCTAAGAGTAGGAGTCAAGTAGGCAACCTGTACTCTTGGAGACCACCCTCCTGCGACTCCATCTCCTATATGTGCCTCTACTCTTCATTCAAATGTCCCCCTTCTTCCCACTTCTGTGGTTGGTGCTCTTACCCTGGGTCCCCTCCTACCTTAGATCCTGGAAATCCACCTTCAGGTCCACCCAGATCTGATATTTTCTGTAAGATCAGGGGGTTCCTTGACGTGAAAACTGTGGGTTAGTGAAAGAGCACTAGATTTTGAAGCAGATAACCAAAACCACATGCCTCCTCCATTATTTTAATGACTGATCATGAATAAGCCATTTAACTCCTCTGAGCCCCAGCTCCTCTTCAATAAAATGGGGATAATAATACCTCTCTTGTTGTTGTGAAGAGTAACCCAGCAACAGTATTTGTGAACATGGATAAAAGGTTTTAATATTATGAGTCTCAGTCTGTAGTTCCCCTAAGATATTTTTCTGAATGATGTTGTTAGGGGTCCTGGATTGGCCCATCCCATCATACCTATTGTCAATCTTAAAAGGATTTTTATTTATTGAAATATTGAATTAATGAACTTCACCTTCGGGGTGAAAAAAAAGAATGAAAGCAAGAGATATTCTGCTTTATCAGCTAAGAAAATGTGTCAGGACTCACAGCCATGCAAATTTCAGACTTGGGGTCTTTACTAAAGTCTTATTTATTATGTAGGTTATCCCCACAAGGACTTAGAAATGCTAAAAAGAGCACACGTGTTTGTTTGTTCTCAGGGCTGTCAATGTAAAGAAATTCGAGGTGCTGCACCTAATACCCAGGCCTGGGGAAAGTGCTTTGGGTGTCTTGAGACCCAGGAAGAAGAGTAGAGGGAAAAGCTCAAGAGAAAAGAAGTCAGACTGAATTTTTAGGACACAAGGGGAGCTCTCTTAGAACCAAGAACATGGTCTTTGGCTTGACAGGAGGGTGGTGTTTAAACAGCTAACAAGGGGCAAGGGTGGTTCCTTGATACCCTTCCCAAGCTGGTCTGAGAGAATAGTTTAGTCTGGAAATTTCTCATAGCCATAGAGAAATTTCTCATAGCCATAGACATTGTGCCCTGGTTTCCTCACTTATAAAATGGGTATAATAGTCTCTACCTCTCCACCTCATGGGGCTCTTTGAAAATTTAATGAAATCGTACATAAGAGTGTTTAGAATTGTGTCTGGCATGTGGCAGATCCTCTGTAGGTGTTATTATAAGTATTAGAATGTCAGAGAGGCCAGGCTGTGTCTCTAGCAAGTTGACTGATCTTACCATTCAGTTTATTTTTTGCCAAGTTGTTTACGAACAACACTAGGAGTTGGCAGTTATTCTTGCCTTTGGAGTCTCTAAGACTAAATATTTAGGGGATGAATGTGCTTTGTTTATGTACTATTTGTCTTACTTAAATAATGGCATGGAGAAGAGTTTAGAGTGTCTCCTACTGCTTTTATCATCGCCATTGTTGAGTTTCAGAAACTTGTCCTATGTCATGGATTTGTTCTCAGATAGTACCAGCTGCAAAGTACGTTTTGTTTCTTGAACTAATGTTTCATGGATATGAAGTCTCCATGGTCAGACCTCCAAAGGAGCAACCCACAAATTCTTTAAAGATTCACAAAGACCTGCTTTAGAGAAGAAAAACACCCCTGTGTGCTTTTTTTGAGCAATGTAACTTGGTAAAACAAGAAAACAAAAGGCTTAATTTTGGTTGAGTATGAAGTAGTTCTAGGAAAACACAGACATAAAAACAAGATCGTCAGAAATTTCAAATTGAAAACCGGAAAATTGTTTATCCCTTTCCGGTTTTCTTGGTCCTGATATATCTTTTCTCGCAATTCACTCTGGGCCCTGTAGGTGCAGTGGAATGAGCCGGGTGCACAATACTCCTTAGTTGAAAAGGAGAAGCTGTCAACTTTACCGTTTTCAATTGACCAGGAAGGAAGTATTTATGTGACTCAGCCCTTGGACCGTGAAGAAAAGGATTCGGTGAGTAAGTCTGGGAGGAGTTTCACAGATAGCAAGACGGAGTCCAGTGCCTACGGACAACTAAACGCAGAATCGATTTTACATAAAAACAACAACGACAACCAGAGCCCCAAACCGTGTTCTGGACCCCAGTATATTATTTCTCTCAAAGACATGAGAGCACCCCCACAGATCCAACTCATTTCATTTTTTCTCGTCTTCCAGCTCTAAGTAAATTGAAAATAAAGGGGTAAATCCAAGCTGTTTCCTCTGCCTTTTAAAGGGGATGATGGAGGAGTCCTGTCTTAACACTGATCTTCCTGTTGTAGTATGTTTTTTATGCCGTGGCAAAGGATGAGATGGGAAAACCGCTTGCCTTCCCACTGCAAATTCGTGTAAAAGTGAAAGACATTAATGATAATCCACCTACATGTCCATCTGCGGTGACCGTATTTGAGGTCCAGGAGAATGAAGATATAGGTAAGAAAAGAGAGCTGTTCGAAGCTGTGTAACTCTTCACCATATATTACCTCTGTAAGCCCTTTCTCCTCTCTACCAGGTGGTGGGTGGGCAGGTAAGCCTGGTCGGGGATCGGTTGTCCATGTCTACACAGCGCAGAGATTGAATACACTTTGGACTCCCATAGGTACAGTATTTTGGCTCAAACGTATGTGGGTGGTGCTCCGAAACTGGAGCTTTTATGACTACGACCACCACTATATTGCTACTACTACTACCCATTTACTACTACCAACTACCCCTATTATCATAACCATTTATGGATGCCAGGATCCTGTATACATATATAAGGTTATCTCATGTACAAGGTTGTCCCATCAATTCTTATTTGCCCTTCTGACAATCTGATAAAATCTCGTCAAACTTGCTAAATGATTTAAATGATCATTTACATCCAATGTCAGATACCTTACAATAAGTAAGCACTACGAATGCAAGTTGGCTTTTGACCCTTGAGTCTCCCTCTCTAGGAATCAAATAATTGTTCAGGAAGACGGTAGATGAAGCTCAAGTCCTACCTATTTTTGTCCTTTCGTTCTCAATTTGCTTTGTTTCTTTTCACTGTGTTGAATGATAGCTTTGGTTTTGTACAGAGGACAGCTGCTAGGAGAACATTATGATGTCTGGGAGGTTTTTTTTAGCTTTATTTATTTTTAGAGAGGAAGAGAAAGAGCACATGCATGGGAGGGGCAGGGAAAGAGGGGGAGAGAATCCCAAGCAGGCTCTGTGCTGTCAGCATGGAACCCAATGCGGAGCTCAAATTCACAAACCACAAGATCATGACCTGAGCTGAAACCAAGAGTTGGATGCTTAACTGACTGAGCCACCCCGGTACCCCTGATTTCTGGGAGTTTTAGGACTTCCCTGGATTTGGCACAATGCTTGTCTATTACCCCATGGTAATGAGCCCATTGGTTGAACAGTCTGGCATTTCTTTTCTTTCTTTCTTTCTTTCTTTCTTTCTTTCTTTCTTTCTTTCTTTCTTTCTTTCTTTCTTTCTTTCTTTCTTTCCTTTCTTTCTTTCTTTCTTTCCTTTTCTTTTCTTTTTCTTCCTTTCTTTCTTCCTTTCTTTTTAATTTTATTTTTTTAATTTATATCCAAATTAGTTAGCATCTAGCGCAACAATGATTTCAGGAGTAGATTCCTTAATGTCCCTTACCCATTTAGCCCATCCCCCCCTCCCCCAACCCATCCAGTAACCCTCAGTTTGTTCTCCATATTTAAGAGTCTCTTATGTTTTTTCCCCCTCCCTGTTTTTATATTATTTTTGCTCCCCTTCCCTTATGTTCATCTGTTCTGTGTCTTAAAATCCTCATATGAGTGAAGTCATATGATATTTATCTTTCTCTGACTGACTAATTTCACTTAGCATAATACCCTCTAGTTTCATCCACATAGTTGCAAATGGCAATATTTCATTCTTTTTGATTGCTGAGTAATACTCCATTGCATATATGTACCACATCTTCTTTATCCACTCATCCATCAATGGACATTTGGGCTCTTTCCATACTTTGGTTATTGTTGATAATGCTGCCATAAACATTCGGGTGCCTGTGTCCCTTCAAAACAGCACACCTGTATCCCTTGAATAAATACCTAGTAGTGCAATTGCTGGGTCATAGGGTAGTTCTATGTTTAATTTTTTGAGGAACCTCCACTGTTTTCCAGAGTGACTGCACCAGTTTGCATTCCCACTAGCAGTGCAAAAGAGATCCTCTTTCTCGGCATCCTTGCCAAAATCTGTTGTTGCCTGAGTTGTTAATGTTAGCCATTCTGACAGATGTAAGGTGGTATCTCATTGTGGTTTTGATTTGTATTTCCCTAAAAGATACTTTCTTTAAATTTTATTTATTGAAATAAAATTGTTGTTGCCTGAGTTGTTAATGTTAGCCATTCTGACAGGTGTAAGGTTGTATCTCATGGTGGTTTTGATTTGTATTTCCCTGATGATGAGTGATGTTGAGCAGTTTTTCATGTGTCAGTTGGCCATCTGGATGTCTTCTTTGGAGAAGTGTCTATTCATGTCTTTTGCCCATTTCTTCACTAGATTATTTGTTTTTTGGGTGTTGAGTTTGATAAGTTCTGTATAGATTTTGGATACTAACCCTTTATCCGATATGTCGCTTGCAAATATCTTCTCCCATTCCATCAGTTGCCTTTTGATTTTGCTGATTGTTTCCTTTGCTGTGCAGAAGGTTTTTATTTTGATGAAGTCCCAATAGTTCATTTTTGCTTTTGTTTCCCTGCCTCTGGAGAAATGTTGAGTAAGAAGTTGCTGCAGCCGAGGTGAAAGAGGTTTTTGCTTGCTTTCTTCTTGAGGATTTGGATGACTTCTTGTCTTACATTTAGGTCTTTCATCCATTTTGAGTTTATTTTTGTGTATGGTGTAAGATAGTGGTCCAGGTTCATTTTTCTGCATGTCGCTCTCCAGTTTTCCCAGCACCATTTGCTGAAGAGACCATCTTTATCCCATTGGATATTCTTTCCTGCTTTGTCAAAGATTAGTTGGCCATACGTTTGTGGGTCCATTTCTCGGTTCTCTATTCTGTTCCATTGATCTGAGTGTCTGTTTTTGTGCCACAGGCTGGCATGTCTTGAAATGTTTTTGTCTGTTGTTTTGTGCAAGATTAGACTGCCACTCCTAGGGCCTTGCTGTCCTTGTAAGCAGACCCTTCTATACCTTGTGGACCTCCTTACCATTTTCTTTTGATCTCTCTACTCTTCTTGCTACACATTTTTGGCACAGTGGGTGCCGTTCTGGCAGCTTGATGAGTACTGCTCCTGTGGCTTATTTGCTCAATACTCATAGTTTTGTTTTGTTTTTTTTCTTTTCTTGCTGTCAGGAGTCCTATATAGATTAACCTATTGTCTGCGTGTTCTGCTCAGGTCCTCTTTTTTTCATTTATTCTAATTCTTGCTGCAGTAGGAAGGGTTAAATGACAGCTTGAAGGATTTTAGTTAATTATAAGGAAGAATCTTCCAACAGTGACAGTTGTGTAAGAATGAAATGTATTACAATAGCCAAGAAATACTTGTGGCATCGCCCTTTTTGAAAACCTCCCAACTTTCTGGTCTGTGATGCTAAATGAAGGCAGAGGATCTTTGAAGAACTTTCCAGATGATCACTCAAGTTTCTTTGTTTAGGGCCTAACATTTAGTGTATTAGTTGTCTATTGCTACATAACAAATGTCCCCCAAACTTCACAGTTTCAAACAAATGTTTATTATATCAAAGTTTCTGTGAGTCAGGAATCAGAGTGTAGCTCAGTTGGGTACCTTTGATTCAGAGGGGAAGCTTGGGTGTGGGGGGCAGTGAGAGCTCGAAAAATGGTGACCAGATGAAAGCCAGTATTTTTATAATCTAATCCCTGAGGTGCCATCCATCATTTTGCCATATTCCATTCATTAGAAGTGAGTCACTAGGCCCAACCCACATTCAAGAGGTGGGGGTTACACCAGGGCATTAATATGGGAGAGGTCATTGGGAACAATTTTAAAAGCTGCCTACCTTTGGGAAGAGGATAGTACTAGCTTTCTGAGACTGGTGAAGAACTCATTGTTGGTAGAATAAACTGTTCGGGGGCCCAGGGGATATTTGCTTCTCTAAAGGTGAGAATTTATTTTGTAGCTATATTTCACAAGGTGTCAAACAGTGGATGTAATGGGCCAGGAATTCTTATAAATCAGCACAGATTGAGTCTGTTCTCTATATTTAGCGTAAACAAAGATTTGGTATCTTTAGTGTCTTTTATTAGCCAAAATCTCGTAGGACTCATGTCCCCAAGTTTTAGCAATGCCAATATTAATTCTGAAATCCCACTCGTTACCAAGTTCTCGTAAAAGTATCTCGTAAAAGGCCCACCTCCCTGCCCCACCGGCCTCAACTATTTCTGAGTGCCCCAAGAGATGCTGTATATACCTCTGAATCAATTCAGGCTGCCACCTGCTCCTGGCCTTTGTCACTCAGAGACAAGTAAAAGGGCCCTCCTTTTACTTCTGGCCCACCCAAAACGTTCTCTGCTCCCACTAAGTAGCATCCTCTACTGGAATTTCCCCAGTCACTGATGTTGATAGTCCTCATGGTGACTCTGACAGCTGGAATTTTCCTGTGGGGCGGGAGAAGAACAGTGTCCTCTGTGTTACACTTACTTGCTGAGAGGAAAGGTCCAAGGCAGGGCTGCTCAGACCACAAAGGATCACAGAATTTAGTAAGATACTCTTTCATTCCAACACACATATTTTTAAGGGCAGATGTATGCCACAAAGGTGACTTGGTTATAATGAAATCAGAAATAGCAGCTACTGCCATATTAGATAAATATTTGCCTATGCCCTGTAGATCATAATGCCCCCTCCCCAGCCCATGAGACACATCTACATGTGTCTGGTTCCATTATAGACAAAACATACATGCTTCTCTACCTCTCCTGTAAAAAAAAAAAAAAAAAAAAAAATCTCTAAATTTCCATGTAAGTCAGTTGATTCAGACTGATTGGGGAAGGGGTGAAACTTAACTCCACAACTGGGATGTATTCAAATTTTAGCCCCAAGGTGGAACTTTTACTGCATGTTGAGAAACCCACAGTTCTCATTTCACAGAGCAAGATGATCCAGAACCTATTAGAACTCACTCAGAATTAGAGGGAGCAGTGAGTCATAGCCTCTGACTTCTGGAACTCCCTGGACCAAAACACTCACCAGCATAAAATACATGGGGCTATAAACTGCACCAAGGTGGGGGATGTGTGTCTGTTCTTTGCCCTGTGTTATCTTTGGGGTGGGGTCAGTCTCTGCAACCAATGCATAAAGTTGCTTAGAAGCAAGCCACAGTTGACTCAGCCTTGTTTCGTTATACCATTTGTCTTGTCTATTAGTGTCCAAGGGGGGGCCATAACAAATGACCACAAAGTTGGTGCCTTCAAACAACAGAAATGTATTCTCTCACAGTTCTGGAGGCTAGAAGTCTAAAATCAAGGTGCCAGCCATGAGAGAATTCTTTCTTGACTCTTCTAGCTTCTGGTGGTTCCTGGCATTCCTTGACTGCTTAAGGCATCACTCTAGTCTTTGCCTCCTCCTTCACGTGGCCACCTCCTCTGTGTGTGTCTTGTGTCTTCTCCTTCTAATAAGAACAGCAATCACTGGATTTAGCCTACTCTAAATTCAGGATGATTTCATCTCAAGATCCTTAACTAATTACATCTGCAAAGACTCTATTTCCAAATAAGGTCACATTTGAGGTTTCAGGTGGACATGAATTTTTGTAGGACACTATTTGTTATGGGCTGAATTGTGTCCCCCCTAAAACGCATATGGTGAAATCCTCAGTATGTCAAAGGGGAAATATTATTTAGAACTAGGTTCGTTAAAGAGGTAGTTAAGTTGAAATGCTTCCATTAGTGTGGGTCTTAATCTAATATGAATGGTGTCATTCTAAGAAGAGAAAATCTGGACTCGGACATGTACAGAGGACTGGCCATGTGAAGACATGGGAAGACGGCCATCTGGAAACCAAGGAGAGAAGTCTTAGAACCAACCAACCCTGCTAACTTCTTGATCTCAGATCTTTAGCCTTCAGAAACTGTGAGAAAGTAAAGTTCTGTTGCTAAATCTATCCAACCTGTGGTACTTTGTTATGCTGGCCCTGTCAGACTAATATACTGCTCGATGTACTACACTATGGAAAGAGTGAGAGGAACCAAATAAATCTAAGAACTTTAGTCTGCTACTCAAAGTTATTTACAGCACTTTCTAGGAAACTGCTTATCCAGTGAAACCCTTTTTAATACAGTAGATTAAATAGAGCCTGTAATGAATGGATTCCCTTTATTCCTTCTCCACAGGTAGCAATATTGGGACTTTTATTGGCCATGACATGGATGAAGAAAATACTGCCAACAGTGTTTTAGTATACAAAATTGTGGATCAAATTCCCAAACTTCCCAAGGAAGGACTCTTCCTGGTCCAAACCTACTCGGGAGTGGTCCAGTTGGCTGGGCAGTCCTTGAAGAAGCAAGACACTCCGCAGTACAATTTGACAATAGAGGTGTCTGACAAAGGTTAGTATCATGTTCACTGTCAAAAGTGAAATACTGTTTTCCTTCCAGTTGCGATTTGTTAAGCTGCTCTAATGCCTGGGTGTATTATAGAATGCCATTTGAGAGTTCTTCCTTCCTTTATAAAACACACATGGAACATAGAGGGAGTTGGCCCAACATGGTAAAGGCCAGAGTTACAGTTCAGGCATCAGAACCATTAGACCACAATACAAACCTAACCTTGAGTGGAGGAGAGAAGGAAAGAAGGCTGGTGGGAGTACCATAGAACATTAAGAGTAAAAAAAAGGAAAAAATGAAAAGTTGGCCAAGGTCATTGAGGAGTCCAAGGTTAGCCATCAAAAGAGTCTATGATCTCCTTGAACATGCCTGCCTTGGCATGCCTGCCTTGCTCGGTCACTGGCTGGGGCAGCCCATGGGAAGTGAGGCCTCAATGCAAACGTGCTGATGGATTTCAAAGCACAGCAGCGGGGCCATTGTCAATTAAGTTCCCTGTTGTTGGAAGTCAGCAAGGCACGTTCTCATGGCTGCTGTGATCACGAACCAGCCTGTTAATTGTATTTTTCTATTCTCCCTTTCAGACTCCAAGGACTCTATTGTATGAAAATGGGGGAGCAATACACTTGGGGGAGTTCTGTTTTCTCTCAGCTTCCAGTTGGCCACGTGACATCACCAGGAGACATTGTTCCTTATTCCCGTACAATTTCAAAGCAAGTGGTTCTTAATCTTTGTCGGTCCCAGGACCCTTTGAAACTCTGATGAAAACGGTGCATTCTCTAAGAAACGCACACATTTTCAGACAAGTGTGCATAGACATACAAAAACACATGTATTCATAGCCAGATTTATTTGAGGGGCACACACACTCCTAGGTTAAGAATCTTTCTTTGAGTTAACTAGCACCGAATGTCACACGACCAATAGTTCAGTAACTGTTGAGCTAGGAGTCATAGATTATATAGGTACAGAGAAGAAGAGAGCATCATTTGACACTACTCTTCACCTTTCCCCCTTTATATGGATATTGATATACTGAAGAGAATTAGGGTTCAATAGGCCTCTACTACAGACTTTTTGGAAGTTAGTAATTTGGCAAATATTGAGGGCCTGATATATGTCTAGCATTATGTTAAGAGGTACAACAGAAGTGAGTATAATAAATCATCCCTTCCTATGATGAATTAACAGTTTCACGCCTTTAGCCATCCATTCTTTTGGCAAATAGTTATTGAGTGCTTACCTTGCATGAGATACCATTCAAGGTACTGAAGATACATAGATGAATAAGACACAGTGTCTGTCCTCAAGGAGCATTTCATGATAAAGGAGATGGACATGTGAATAAATACATTACAAGAAACATGCACAAGGTAGCCCATGAAGGAAATGAGTGACTCAGTGGAGGGAGAGGGCAGGTAAGGCTTTCTGGAAGGGGTTTCATTGAACTGAGTTTTGAAGGATGAATATGACAAGTTATAAAATAGTGCAGGGCTTATAGAGGAGAAGAAATTCCATCTGCAAATGCATTGAGACCTGAAGCAATTTGAGGCTGCAAGAGCATAAGGTGGAAATCAGATTACAAATTTTCATGTTCGTGAGTACATCTATATAGAAAATGTGGACCAGATCATGAAATATATTTATTCATAAATATATACGTGTGTATGTGTGTTGTTGGAATGAAACATTCAATTGTACACTACTCTAGCCTAGAGACTAGGCTTAATTAACATAGCTTTACATAAAATCCTGGCTCACTGTTGGCCCAACTTGAGGTTTGTGCAGAGCGAGGAGCCAGCAAATTCAGGTCCTGAGACCACCCCTCCTCCACCCTCCCTGCACCAGCCCCGCCCCCCACCACAATGTTAGCTATTCTTGTTGTCTGCAAATATTCCAGGGACTGACCCCAGCTTTAATCAACATCCATCATTATAGTTCGAATGTTATTATTTCACAAGCCTGGCCTCATGTCCGGTGCTTTGAACACCATTTATGCCTGAGTGCTTGTCAGGATCCTAGCAGCAAACAGTTCCTCAAAAGGAATAACCAAGAAGAATTTAAAGAAGGGGTTATTTGCAAAGGTTGAAGGCAAGGTTAAGGAAAAGCAATGGGAGGTGTGAAGCATAATAGACGGCCTGCCTTCCACGGAGGCGGAGGCGGGGTGGGAAGGGGCAAGGGAAGGGAACATTCCCGGAAGGAGCAAGACCTGTACTTGTACCTATAGGAGAGGCTGCTGGCAAAGGGGAACTGCCCCCGACTTCTGTCCTCCCCCCCCCCCTCCCATCTCCTGTCACTGCTGCCATTGGCAGCACTCAGGGTGTCCGTCACATAGTTAGTTTCTGAGGTCAGCCTCCTAGGGCACAGAGCAGGGTGAAGGGTGGAGAGCAGACAGAGAGAGCAAAGGGAGCACATGGATTTGAATCCTGGCTCAACCACTAGTTAGTGTGTGACCTCGGTTAGCTTATCTAGCTTTTCTATCCTGCGGTGTCCTCATTCGTGAACTAAATGAGAATGATGATAGTACTTACGTCACGAAATTAGCCTGAAGATGAAATGAGTAATGCTGGTAAATCACTGATAACAGTGCTGAAGATTTGTGTTGGGATAAGAAGCTCAGTTCTGTTGTTGTTGACATTTCATTCATTCATTCATTCATTCATTCGTTCGTTCATTTATATTTAAGAGAGAGAGTGCTCTCTAGTGCAAGTGGGGGAGAGGGGCAGAGGAAGAGAGAGAATCCCAAGCAGGCTCCGCGCTCAGTGCAGAGCCTGACACGTGGCTCGATCCCATAACCCTGGGATCATGACTTGAGCCAAAATCAAAAGTTGGATGCTCAACCGACTGAGCCACCCAGGTGCCCAGTTATCAACATTTTATAGAAAAACTAACTGAGGCACAGAGTCCTTGAGTGACACACACCAAGCTCTTACACATCTGGTAAGTGACAGAGTCAGATTTTAACAGTGGGACTCCAGAGCCCTGAGTCTTAGCCATTATACAACATAATATATCATGGCTTAGAACCATGGGGACCCCAGAAAAGAAAGTTGTTCCTCACTCTGGATATTTCCCAGGGCACCCCATTCCCATCTGTATTCTGTGCTCCTCTTGGACCTAGGTTGAACCTGCTCTCTCTGACCAGATATTTGAATAGTCAAACCCACCCTCAAAGCCTGTGTTATTTCCCAAAGGGTTCCATGAGCTACCTCTGACCCCCCTCACCTCCTACAGGCTGGGTAGCCAGGCTTTTTGGAGAGGGCTAACTGTAACACTTCCTCCCTCATTTGGAGGAAAGGGAACAGGCACCCGACTTTCCCACCATAGAGGACAGAGAAGCAGGATGGTAAGTACTGGAAGTGGTCAGAGAAGGAAAGACAGCTAGCTGGGCTACTCAGGGAAGGCTTTCTGGAAAGATAGTTTTGCACTAGGCTTTGAAGGCTACGGTTGGTTGCTTCACAGGAAAAAAACCCAAACTGTCTTGATCAGGACAAGCCTTACTGAGGAGGGGGCATATGTTCCATGTGCCTGGAACGCCCAGAGGAACTTCTTCCAGGGCTTTCTCCAGCCTCCTTTTGGTGACCTGCTTGTGGGTACAGGTGGGGAGCAGAGAATTCTGTTTCCACAAAACTGCATGTCAGTAGCAGAATTCTGGCTGTGGCTGTCACTTGCCTTGCCAATGTTTTTCTTGCAGATTTCTAATATTAATGCATGATTTCTAACGAAAAATTATTGTCATATGACTTTGCCTTTCAGATTTCAAAACCCTCTGTCACGTGGAGATCAATGTTATTGATATCAATGATCAGATCCCCATCTTTGAAAAATCAGATGTGAGTAGTTTTCATCTGTTTTTTCTTTATTTTGTTCATATTACTTGGCCCTTACTTCTGCGATAAAGACACTGTAAGTAGTTAGGAAAAATTCCAGACTTTAAAGGTAGCTTTAGGCAAACTGGTAACAAACCCAGACACCATCCTCAGTGGAAATCTTCAGGGAACAATAGCATTCACTGTTATAGTATATAACAGCATTTATAAACAGAATTTTATAAACTTCTACCAATGGCTCATTTCTTCCAAGGGCTTGCTTAAAAGCTGCACCCACAATCTTTGTCAAATGGAATGGAGTTGAATGGCTAATTGCAATTTGTCATTATATATTGTGTGACAATAAATGGTCTCAGACCAGCATTTTTAGTCAAAAATGTGATGTTTGGAATATTGGCACTTTCCACTCCTTTTGCAATAATTGGGTAAGAGAAAGGAGAAGAAAAACTAACCTCTCAGTTAAGCTCAAGAAGGATGTGCTTAAGACATTTGCAAGAATTACGAAAATTGGTCAGAAAAAGCAGGAGAAAAAGGATCAGTAGAGAACGTCAAGAAAAATACTTCACATATTTTGATTTGGGCTTTAAACTTGGGGTGGTTTTACCACTGCTTCCCTTAAAAGGGATGTCTCTCTTTATTCTAGAGCAGAGGGAAGCCCATTTGACTAGATTGTTGGTCATGTTTGAAGTCAGTTATGGGACGGTCCAGAGCCCTGTGATGATGATCACAAATCAAAATAGGGACAAGGCTGTGACAAAGAAAGGGAATTGATGTATGAGAGGGTTTGGGGCGGCAAGAGGTGTGACTGAATATAGCTTGTGTAGCAGGCACTGGGGCTACACAAACATGGGGTAAGGAACCCCTTCCTTCTCAGTCTCCAGGAGCCCTTCCTTGTGTTGTGGTTTCCTTCTGGTCCATCTGGACAGTGCTTTCACACTGAGGACAAGAACACCCTGCTTTGAGAGTTGGAAATACAAAGTGGGCTCTTGAGAGAGTGAGTGGGCTTCTGTCATTGCCCCAGTCCTCCGCCTGGGCCCTGCCTATTACCATCTTTAAGATCATGATGCCGAGAGAGATGATCGGGGGATTTTCAGTGGACATGGTCTAGGCCAGTGAGTAAGAACACAGGCTTTGGAACTGGACAAGCATGGGCTTGAGTCCCAATTCTGTGACTCACTAGCTGTATGCTCTTGGGTGGGGTTTACCCTTCCAATCTTCTGTTTTTCTGTCAAATGGAAATGATAATATAGCTACTCAATGGAGTGTTTTATTGCTTATCTTTATTGAGTACTTATGTGCCAGGCATTCAGGGGGTTTACATGCTTTATCTCTCTCAATCCCCACAGCAAGCAGGAAGTAGGTCCTACTATTATTTTCATTAGACAGATGATCACCTGAGACATAAGGAAATTAGATGACTTGCTTCCAGTCACCTGGCTCCTGAGTGGCAAGCCTAGGATTCATCCCCAGGCTGTTTGAGTCCAAAGTTCAGGCTCTTACCCTCTATTCCTTGGTGGATTACAGATGAACTAAAATAACGTATGTAAAGTGCCTGCCACAATTTAGGTACTCAACACATAGTAGCTATTTATTTATATGATCACTAGTATAATAATTTCAGTTAGTAAACATATTGGATGTGAGAAGGGGAATCTATTTTAGAGTCCTACCAGTAGCTCTGAGACCTGTTTCTTGGTGCAATGGATATCAGTCTACAAGTATGACTGAAGTCAAAATCAACTGCACCAAATTTATCAGTAGGAAAACATGCTCGGTAAGTATTGATACAAACTATGACGTGTGTTCATTGTGAAACCAAAGAGACAAATTTGCCCTTTGGCAACTGTGCTTGATGAAGAGGACATTCTCATCTTCTTCTCCTATTTTTTTTTTTTTTTTGTTGTTGTTAGTATGGAAACCTGACTCTTGCTGAAGACACAGCCGTTGGGTCCACCATCTTGACCATCCGGGCCACAGACACTGATGAGCCATTTACTGGGAGTTCTAAAATCCTGTATCGTATTATACAGGGAGACAGTGAGGGGCGCCTGGGGATTGACACAGATCCCCAAACCAACGCTGGATATGTCATAATTAAAAAGGTAAATAGCCCCATTAGTGGAAGTTTTCTTTTTGATAAATCAAGTTACTTAGGACGGTGTAAGGATCTATGAGCAGAGGTAATGGATTAGCAGTGACCTTGCAGGTGTAGTGAGGGACTCCTAGAGCACTCAGTCATTCTCATCCACCGGAAAGACAGAAGGCCAAGATTCTAGTTCTGCGTCTGTCACTAACTCAGCAAGTAACCTTTGTGGAGGGAGGGAGGGTTGCCATAGAAGATATATAAAATATAGGATAAATGATATTTTAGAATAAGGGTATCCCATGCAATATTTGGGACCTATTCATACTAAAAATAATGTTTGTTGTTTACCTGATATTCGAATTTAACTAGGTGTTCTATATGTTTATTTGTTAAATCTTGGGAGTGGGGAGGTTTTGCTTAGGGCTTTACTTTGCAAGTATGGGATGTTAGACTGGATGAGCCCTATGAGCCCTTTAGGCCGTAGACCCTCTATTCTAATGTGTCATCCATAGATTCTTCTTTAATAATGGCTGGAAATTGGTATATCTCCTTCCAAGGTTTAATAGACAAGTTTATCCTTTCCTCCTATCCTTCCTGCCAACCCCCTACTTTCATCTTTTATGATATTGCTGAACTCACTGGCTCTCACTTTATCTTTCCTTCTGTAAGGACTGGGAAGTCTAGAGCCAAAGTCTAAGTACCATAATCTACCATATCCATAGTAGAAAATGGATAGAAGCATGGGGAGGAAAGTGTTAGTGTTGAAGGGAGCCCTAGGGCAGAGTGTCAGGATTCTGATCCTATTATTACCATATACTTCACTTCTGACGAAGGGCCTCGTTGGGATCGAGCGGCAAGGTTTGTGTTTGGACCAACTCAAACCATTAGCATCCTGTCTCAGTCTGACATTTGGAAAAGATGATGTTATAACTACCCACCCCCCTCCTTCTTCATGGCTGTCTATGTGGAGAAGAACCACAGAAGGAACAGGCAAATGAAAGGACAGTTTTCAGAGTTGGCAGTGGGTGCTCCAGGAAGCGTGCTGACAGGGACAAACAGCTCCCAGTTTGTCCAGGACCAGAGCTCTTTGGAGATCTATGAGTAGAGGCCTGTCCATCTCAGTACGAGTAATTTCCACATGTCAACATTTCTTTGTGGTGGCTTTTGTGAACCAGCTTAAGTTAACTTGACCATTTGTGGCTATTGGGCACCTTTAGGGAGGTGTTGGTGACCCCGAATGATCAGTGGTGGGTGCAAGCTGTGAGTATCCTCCCACACAACCCTGGCGTGAGGAGGTACGTTACAATCACGCAGGCCTCTGACCTAAATCTTTGTCACATCCTTATTGTGTTTGTGGTTGTATTCCAAGTGTCTGGAATATTGCGTGGCGCATTGTAGAGTCTGATAAATATTGGTTGACTGAATAAATAACTGAAGTCTGCACCATATACACAAAAAGAATCATCCAGCTTGTGCTGTAGTCCTGTGAAGTCCCAGCTCTCCGTCCCTCAGGCACTGTGATGCCAGTATTCTCGTGAGAGGATTTGTCTGACTGTCCAAAGAAAGAGGATCCTAGACAGAACAGAACTGGAGTTCCAGAACTCGGAAGGGTATAGGCTGCTAGCCTAGCCAGATGCTCACACTGTTGTTCATGTGATGACTGAGAGATTATACCACATCTTAAACCAGACTACATGTCTTGGAGACCACTAATATCACCCCATCTCTTTGTAAGATCACTCTGCCAATTAACGAACCTTCTAGGGCTGCTTGAGGTAGTTGTGGCTCAAGGCCTGCAGTAGCTGCAGCGTGTATCTCTGATTAAGATCTTTTAAATGCTAAGCAACAGCTCACCCTAAGGTGTAGATTCTGGGTTTAGGATATACCAAATGTTAACCAATAGCCCTTAGGATGTATGTATTCACTATAACAGTTGTGTGTATTTATACTGTTCTTAGTGTTTTAAGTAAATTAGACCCTGTAATGTGGTTACTCGTGTGTGTCTTAGGCTTCTAATTCCATATCCATTAAGCTGCTAGGGGAGTACCATTGCTTTTGAACCATCGTGTCAATCATCTTTTAACGTTTAAATTTTTTTTTTTTCAACATTTATTTATTTTTGGGACAGAGAGAGACAGAGCATGAACGGGGGAGGGGCAGAGAGAGAGAGGGAGACACAGAATCGGAAACAGGCTCCAGGCTCTGAGCCATCAGCCCAGAGCCTGACGCGGGGCTCGAACTCACGGACTGCGAGATCGTGACCTGGCTGAAGTCGGACGCCCAACCGACTGCGCCACCCAGGCGCCCCTGACGTTTAAAACTAGTTGAAAAAACGGGGCACCTGGGTGGTGATTAAGTTCTGCTGATTATCGTTTGCTAATTTAGCATCTTTCATTTCTAATTTTTTCCCTGGAAGATGTGGGTCAGTGTTTTTCCTGGTGTGAAAGTTAAGCACACTGATCAATAGCAGGCTGCTCCTTTCTCATTTGGTCTTCCATTCAGTAAGTGTTTAAGGAGCACTGACGTCCTCTCGTTACCGGTCTCCCTGTTGGGTGCTTCTGCAGTTATTTTCCTAAAACACAAATCTGACCTTGTCAGTCTTGTGCGTAATGCTTCTCTTTGCTCCTCAAGGATAAAGTTCCAGCTCTTTAGCTGGACACACAGTCTCCCCTCTCATCTTTTTCTACTCTCAGTCTCACATGTTCTTTCGGGATAACACAGGCTTCTTCCCATTTGCAGACATGGTGTCTCGTGTTTTTATCCCCCACTTCTGGGGGCGGCAGTGATGGGGTGGGAAATCCAGGGAGGCCATGTAGGACCCATTTGGTGAGAGGATAGGATGCCCGTTCTCTGTCTGAGCACATGGAGAGCTGAGCTGCCTGCATGAGCTTGGACTTGGCTGGACCAGCAAGGAACAGAGTACATCCTTTGTCCACATTGTAGGCTTGCTCTGGGGCTGTTCTATCTGCCAGGATTTCTCTGTTTGATGCCCCTGTCTTCATCCCCTGAGATAAGGAGTGGGTCCCTGGGAGTCAGAAGCTCTAGCTTGCACCCCACCTTCAGGTGGGGAGCTCTATCAGATCACTTGGAGGTGATCAAAAAATCATTATGGGGCCATGGCCTGCAGATAGGGCGTGCTTATCTCTGTAAACATCCTCTCTTTTACATCTTGTCTAGCTTACAAAATTTTATAACTGTGTGTTATATCCTGTCAATTGCTTCTTATTTTCTATCTCAAATGACCTTGAGTCTTCAGACATAATCCTTTCTCTTCCATATGAACAATCTGTCTATCATCCTTTCTATTGCACTAGAAATTGTGTTGTGATGTTGTGTGTGTTTGTGTGTGCATAGAGGAGAGGGGTTTCTGAAGAGTGGGAATTTTCCCCAGAATCTCTTTTCTACTGGGGCTCTCAAGAGCCCAAGAAGGACCAAGTCCTTCTCATCTTTATATTTCTTGACTGATAACACAATGGATACTGCATGCCAAGGAAGAGTGGAGAAACAAAGGTGAATATAACACAATTCCTCCTCTCAGAGAGCTTATGCTCAGTAAAGATCTAAAATAGATAACTAAACAATGAGATTCCTGAGGCAGGTACTGTGAGATTACAGAGGATGTGGAGCCCGTCCATCTGGGGATAGCCGGTGGGGACTTGGAAAGCTGATGTGGAGAGGACAACATTGACATTGAGCCAAGTCCTGACTGAGGGAGAGAACTTTTTCTGATGTTAGGGAAGGGCAGGCCAAGCTAATGCGATGGTGTGTAAAATCCTCCATGAGTTTTTCTCTTCCTTGATCTTAGCCAAAAGGCCAAGAAGCGATGAGTTTTTCTCTTCCTGAATGGATATTACCATTTCTGTTTAACTGATGAGCAACTGACATAAACCAAAGTTAAAAGACTGACAGCTCACCAGAGGTCCTGGGTCCTACAGGCCTGGGAGAGTGAACAAAACAGTGTGGTTTCCACAATCCATGATGTACCTTTCGGGCTTTGCTTTGGTTCCTTTGTTTTTGAGGTCCTGGGTGCCACTGAGACTGTGACTGTATCCTCTCCCTGGAAGAAAATTCACATGTACACAAATATAAGTATTTCAATTTTGGTTTCTAGGGCTTCACAGCTTCCTAGAAGCCTTTTAATCCCAGATGAGAAGCCCAACTTTAGGGGCTATCACTCTTCAGCAGGCCTTTAAAGTTAGGATTCCTCCCCCACCCCCAGAATCATGGACTCTGTGCCTTGAGAGAGACCTTAAAAGTCACACAGAACCAGTTACTTAAATGATATGTAAGTTCTTTCTAGGCTAGCCTATTATATCTTGTTTAACCCTATTCTTGAAAGCTACCAGAGTTGGGAATTTACTGGTTTTTGAAGCAACTCCTTGTCTTGGGTAGCTCTGTTATGTGCTTCCTCTTATTACACTCAAATTAGTTTCTTGATTCTTGATTCCTGGCTCTGTCCAGCATGGTCTGGAACAAGAGTGGATCCTCTATCTTTTGATTTTTCTCTGCTAACCTCTGCCACCCTCTATGAGGTTAAGTCCTTTATTTTGGGGTTTGGATCCCGAGGTCTCTGGGAAATCATTCTCCATGCAATGTGAACATCTCAATATGAGCCTTTCCCCATCTGTCTTCTGGGAATTTTCTTGATAGAATTAATAAATTTCTGCTGAATGAATGGAGTATCCCAGGGCTAAGTAAATTTGAGGAATGCTATATTGATTTCCTCTTTTAGGAGAGTCAGAATGCATATAGCATATTAAAAGCTCTGATAAGTCCTTTAGCAAAGTCTTTTTTATGGTTCTGTTATCATTCCGAGAAGTAGGTTTTTGCTGACACCAAATTGGGAACTGCTGCTCTGTAAGAAAGTTTTTAAAGGACTTTTGGGACCGAATCTTTTAAGAGAGCTAATCGTCCTCCAAATTAATTTTTCCTCTTTTTTTCCCCCTACACAGCCTCTTGATTTTGAAACAGTAGCCATTCACAACATTGTGTTCCAAGCGGAGAATCCTGAGCCTCTGGTGTCTGGTGTACATTATAACACCAGCTCTTCTGCGAAGTTCAAGCTTATTGTGACAGATGTGAATGAAGCACCCCAATTTTCCCAGCGCATATACCAAGCAAAAGTCAGGGAAGATGTGGCTGTAGGCACTAAAGTGGGCAACGTGACTGCCAAGGATCCGGAAAATCTGGACATAAGGTAGAGGAGAGCAACGCTGGGCAGGCCTAGCTGTGCTGGGACCATGGCCAGAGGGGAGGAAGAAGGGCTGGGAGGGGCAGAGAAGCTGGCCTGACTCCAGGGCTCTCCCCTAAGAAAGCAGCCAGTGATCTGAAGCTCTATCCTAGGGTCCATGGTGAACTTAATCTTGGTTCCAACAGTCATCAGTACCCTGTGGGCATCAGTGAGAATCCAGGCCCAGGCAAGTGGGAAGCATGTCAGCTTCCATCCCAGCCCACTAACTGCAAGTTGTGGCTGAGAGCTGGTGAGTTCAGCAGATGGGGTCCAGAAGTTGGTCGACCCAAAGCCAGTCTCTGTGTCTGTACCAGCCACGGGGGCCAGGGTTTGGGAGAGAGTTCTAGCCCAGTCCCTAAAATGGACTGAAGCTCTAGACAGAGAGAATGAAGCAAAAACCCAGTTGGACAGACTCAGTCATCTGATATAAGGGAATCTTCTGGATGCAGAGTGCCTACATTTCTTGGATCTCTGGACAATAGTTCTGGGGTGACAAGACTCATTCCAGAGCCTACCTCTGGAGAGGTCAGTGCCCAGGCTGAGGCGGTTAGAAAAAAAAGATGTAAATCTTTCCATTCTTAGTCATTTTTTCCCAGTGCGACAGGACTTACACAGATTTGCCTTAGAAGTGAACAATGATAATTTGCCCAAGATATATATATATATATATGTGTGTGTGTGTGTGTGTGTGTGTGTATCCATATCTGTATCAATATTTGTAACTTCTTTAAGATTGTATAGTTAACAAGCACATAGATAGGATTTGAGCCCAAATCTTTTGCTTCTGCGGCATGACAAATACTTTAGCATGCCTTAAACCACTGCATGTGGTTAAGAATGACCTTAAATTCCTTAAATTTCTTGAAACATTTGAGGGGAGTCTTGCCTCCCAGTGAGCTGTCATTTAAGTACTTAGGATTACTTCTAAGACCTTTTTCTGATCGTCTATCAAGGAATAAATTTCCCATCTACAATTTCACTCTCTACATCCTTCTCTGGTTCCATAAAAACAAACATAAGGGGCGCCTGGATGGCTCAGTTGGTTAAGCGTCTGACTTCAGGTCAGGTCATGATCTCACGGGACTGTGCTCTGTGCTGACAGCTCAGAGCCTGGAGCCTGCTTTGGATTCTGTGTCTCTTTCTCTCTCTTCCCCTCCCCTGCTTGTGCTCTGTTTCTCTCTCTCAAAAATAAGTAAACATTTTTTTTTAAAGGCAAACATAAGAAAGAAAGAAGAGTGGGGGCTGTACTGTGTGGTTTAGTGTAGGTACTAATATATACATCAGAGCCACAAATTATGATGGGGCACAAAATATTTGTAATTTACGGCCATTTATTGTTTAACAAATGCTTCTGCCTTCTTCATGAGAATGCTATAAAGATTATTAGTCAAAGATAAGTGAAAAAAAATTTGAGTTTATGAGTAGGGAAAACAAAGTCATTTAAGAACATTTCTTGGATCAAGGAAAAGATATACATGCTATTAAATTGAGATCAGGAAGATGAGGAAGAAGACCGAGAAGGGGAGTGTCCTGTAAGAAGACAAATGAAAAAAGGCATTTCAAGAATGAGGAATAATCAATATTTCTGATGCTAGTAATATGTCAGTTTAGAATTAAGGATGGCTCCAAAGTTTTTGGCCTGAGTGCATTCTTTTTCTCTCAGCCCCCAAATTTATAATCCATCAGCACCCACTGGGTCCTAATCCGACCCACCAGCAAAAATGAGAGATCCTCTCCTTGAAATATATCCAGAATGCAAATGCTTCTCACCATGTCCACCATGGTCCAGACCACCATCCTCTCTTTTCTGGGTCCATCCCTGCCCACTCCTCCAGCCCACCCTGCGTCCACCTGCCACAGTCACAGTGGTCCTTTTAAAAAGTGGATCAGCTCAAAGGACTTCACTGAAAACCTTCCAAAGAGTTCCCATCTTACTCAGAATGAAATCCCAAGTACATAGGATTTCTTCTTCATCAGCTGTACATGCAGCCTAACAGTGCTTGGCATATGGAACATACTAATATTACAAAAAAAAAATTAATTTGATGAACTAATACACCCTGGCTTTTTAATCATTCTCTTGCTTCTGGGCATATAGGTTGTTTCCAGTATTTTTTTATTATATAAAATATTTTGAATATATACATGAATAGAATTCTTTTTTAACCTTGATTAAATTGTTTTTTATTTGGGGGAAAATTTCCAGAGGTGGTATTCTTTGGCCTAAAGATATGGATATCCTTATGGCTATGTTGTGTTGCCTCTCAAAAGGCAACACTAATCGGTTTTCCTGTGGTTCTAGTCTTGTCTCAGATTCATCTCTCACACACCTAACAACAAGTTTCATTGAAAACACAAATATGACTAGATCACCTTCCTGCTTAACAGCATTCCACGGCTGCCCATTGCTTCCCATTATCTGGCTCTTTCTACTTCCCTGGTTTCATCTTTTGCCATCCACTGCTTCCCGTTTTTATCCCAACACAGCTGGGATGTCTGACCCTCTCACACCACCAGGCTATTCCTTGGTCTCTTTGCATTAGCTCATGCAATCGCTTCTGCCTGAAGCATCCTGTTTCTTGCCTTAGTTAACATCTCCTGCTTCAGAAAGGCTTCTCTGGGGTGCCACAGGGCCCCTCTCATTGTATTTACCACATTTTATTGGAATTATCTATTTCTGTGTCTGTCTCCTCCATTGGCCTAAGAGCCTGTTTTTTTTGTTTGTTTTTTTGTTTTTGTTTTTGTTTTTGTTTTTGATAATCTCCTCTCTTGTTCTACAGCCTGATGTTTGCTAAGCACTCAGTAGATGTTTGTAGAAGGAACAATTCACTGTGCCACCAGCAACCTGAGTATCCACCCATTCCCTGGCATCTCTGCCCCTGGGTGTTCAAGTTTTCTTAGAGGGAGTGGTTTGCTAATCAGTTTTAAAAGATGTTTCCAGAGGGCACCTGGGTGGCTCGGTTGGTTAAGCATCTGGCTTCGGCTCAGGTCATGATCTCACCATTTGTGGGGTTGAATCCCACGTCGGGCTCTGTGCTGACAACTCAGAGCCTGGAGCCTGCTTCGGATTCTGTGTCTCCCTCTCTCTCTGCCCCTCCCCCGCTCACACTCTGTCTTTCTCTCTCCCTCAAAAATGAATAAACATTAAAACATTTTTTTAAAGATGTTTCCAGGCTGTCTTAATTAGAAACCTTTGATTTGCAGAAAAGTTTAACTTCTTTGCTCCAGAATTTGTGACTATACCTTTTCTAATAAAACAAGTATAACTACAAATCTGTAAGGATGAGGACATCCTCCTTTTGAAGATAGATGAGATGCAAATAAAGCATTAATAATATTGATTAATTATCCTTGAAATATGTTATAAGTGATATGCAAGGGATAAGGCATAATAATCCATAGACTCTCATCACATTTTCACACAGACTAATGTGGGTTTTCTTTTGCTCTTTTTACTTTATGAAGTTATTCTCTGAGAGACAACACAAGAGGCTGGCTTAAAATTGACCCTGTCACTGGCGAGATCTTTACCACGGCTCCTCTGGACAGGGAAGCTGAAAGTCTGTATCGGGTGCAAGTGATGGCGACCGAAGTAGGTGAGAAAGAAAAAAGGAGCAAATTATTAGGTGGTACGTTAATAGACATGGGAGGGAAGATGGCGTGGGCGGGAAACTTAACTGGGTCAAATTGTCAGCCTATCTTAGAGTGGAAGGTTGATAAGGGTACAAAAGTGGAGTGAAGGGCCCACACCTTCCTGGTTCTGTGCAAGGTGCGGCCCACGGGTGCCCCTGAACTGGGCTCTTTCAGGCAGGGGTGCACCTGCAGGCTGGCTAGGCAGCAAGAGAGCTGCTGCCACTCGCTCTTGTTCCTGGAGGGACTACAGCTTCTGGGCAGGTGTCTGTGTCCCCGCTGAACTCCCTCCCCTTCCTCCAAAGTGCTTGTGGGTTTCTCTCGAGAGCAGGGCCAAACCACTGCTCTGCTGACCTAGACCATTACTTGTTCTTTCAGCCTGCGATTGCAGTGGTTCAGGTCTGATCCTTTCTGAAACAGAAAATATTTTTTAAAAAAATTTTTTTTAAGTTTATTTACTTATTTTGAGAAAGAGAGAGAGAGCACAAGCAGGGGAGGGGCAGAGAGAAGGAGAGACAGAATTCCGAGCAGGCTCAGTGCCATCGGTGCAGAGCCCGATTAATGTGGGGCTCAAACTCACAAACTGTGAGAGCGTGATCTGAGTGGAGATGAAGAGTTGGACGCTTAACCGACTGCACCACCCAGGTACCCCTGAGACAGAAAGTGTTTTATGCCATGTTGTCAACTTGGATATGTGCCAGAATCACCTGGGAGACTGTTCAATAAGGTAGGAGGAGTTCACCCCTGGAGATTCTGATTCACTAGGTTTGGCTGGCCCTGGGTATCTCTGTTTTGATGAAATCAGGTGACCATTTGAAAGAAAAGACGTATATAGATGAGCCCAGGATGTTTGAATCATTCTGCAGAATCTTTGCATTCCGTTGGATCCCGTTGTGGTGCTATATATCCCCACTGACTTTGAACGTAGAGTTCCAGGGAATTTAAAAAATTAAAATCAACATAAATCCACAGGAATAGCATGCTTACCAGTGATAAGGCTGGTGATTAAAACATGAGGCTTCTTTGCATTTAAATGGAGTTTTCTAACTTAGAGTAGGAATTCTGTTGTTCTTATGCTGGTTGAAGCCTCTAATTAAATAGTAAATATATCTGCCTGGTTTACCAGAAAATGAGAATTGAACAAATTGGGACTAAATAAATACAGTTTTAGACCAAAAAAAATATATAAATAAATAAACTCTCAAAATGTGAGGCCCAGGGTTGGGAGGTGGAATGGGGAACATTCCAGTGGATGGAAATCATAAAAATGGCCCCTGCCTGTGAAAAGATTAAGAAAAACAAAAGCACCACAGTCAGATTAAGCCAATGAGGGTAGAAATGCCGAAGTGTGTGCCAAATTTGGAACGATTGTGTGCAAGCAGACGGGCCTTGCTGAAGTGGGGGCGGGGCGGGGGGGGGACGGTCTTTCTCCCTTGCGTGTTTCCACAGATGCACATTCCATTATCACATTGTATACCTTTAACTCTTGATTTAAAAGCTCCCGAGTAATCAGGAAGTTTCTGGCTGAGCCTTTGTGCCACGCATTCCACTACAACATACCATGGGGATTAACGCTTGACTTTGGATGTGTCCTAGAGGCCTCTCACATTTTAGAAGTTTCACAAATCAAAATCAGGATTCAATGCTCTGCACCCCTTGTTGGCTCTGAAATGATGCCTGAAACGACCTCAAGAGCACAGTGTCTTTTCCCCCTTTGGTTAAATGTGGTCAGGGCCCTAGAAGACAGTTGAAAAGCAAAGCAGGAAGACAGGGTTCACTGGAATTGAAACGGGATGGGGTCAGAAATTGTGGAACTGGTATCTGTGATTGATGTCAGGGAGAATGAGGAGAGTCAGTGTTTATGTTGCCCTGGCATCCTTGTTTCAAGCACTCAGTGTGACAACTTAATCCTCATACAACACTTTGGGTAAGTACTATTATTGGCCATATTTTATGGACGAGGGAATCAAGGCACTGAGAAGTTAAGTAACTTGCCCACCATCACACAGCTACCAACCATTAAGGCTACAGGGTCTAAATCTTTCACCACTACACCACAGAAAATAACATTTGCGCAGCCCTTTACTGTTTTCAACAAACACGACACATGGGATCCTCACAAAGTCACATGTTGTACAGCTGAAGAAACGGGGTGTAGAAAACCACAAACATGCCCGAGTCAGTGCTGAGGAGCGGTTGTGGGCTCTAGAGTCAGACTTCCTGGGATGGAGGCCTCTCTACTGCTGTGTGACCTTGAGCAAGTCACACGACTTCTCTGAACCTCAGTCTTGTCATCAGTAAATGCACATCGGAGTTGTTTTGAAGTAATACGTATAAAATATTAGTGTGTAAATCTTAGTTATTATTATCATCACTAAGACTTTTTAACCAGGAAACGAAAGCGGGTCTGATTCTAAAAGCTTGTTATCTTTCTACTACTTCAGCATACCAACTGCTTTAAGAGTGTGTGTGTGTGTGTGTGTGTGTGTGTGTGTGTGTGTATTTATTTATTTATTTTAAAGAAAAGAAGGTATCTTGTCACGTTATGAGGAAAATGAGAAAGCTGATATCATGTTTCAATCCCTTACTTCCTTAGGCGGCTCCTCCCAGAGCTCCATAGCCAGTTTCCACCTGACCCTCTTGGATGTCAACGATAACCCCCCTCGGCTAGCCAAGGAGTACACGGGCTTGTTTCTGTGCCATCCCCTCCACCAAGAGGGGACTCTCATTTTTGAGGTGACTGATGATGATCAGCGGTCATTTCCGAGTCCACACTTTTCATATTCCCTTGTCAGTGAAAGCTCACAAAATGACTGGAAAGTTTCGAGAGTCAATGGTGAGTTGAACAAAACACTGACGGATGATAAAATTAGTTTTTATTTGCTTTGGTGTGCTTGCGGTGGCACTCAACACAGAGTTTTCCCCCATGCTGCACGGAGGAAGCTCATGCTTTGAGAACCTGTAGAGGGGAGCTCTCCAGGGGGAAGAAAGCCCTGGGCTTCGGAGGGAGGAGAGATTAACATACAGCATCCCCCTTAGTGTATAGGGGCAGTTGGACAATCTGAACAGCATTTGCAAAATTTCCAATGGCCACCGAGGGACAGATTTCATAATGGTTTTTAAAAACACCTTCATGGAAAAATAATTGTCACACAATAAACGGCACATATTTAAAGTGCACAGTTTTATAGAAATTGATAAATGTAGACCCCATGAAGCCCTCATCACAATAAGGATAAGAATATTTTCACCACCCCCCAAGATTTTTCATGCTCCAGCTCTAGGTGCAGTCCTCATTTCCCACCCCACCCCCACCCCGCCAGTCCTCCACCCCCCATCCCCGGGAATGGCTGCTCTGCTTTTCATCACTATAGATTAGTTTGCATTTTCACGAATTTTATCTAAATAAAATAATACAGTATGTGCTCTTTTTGGCTGGCTGTTTTTGCCTTAGCTTACTTATTCTGGAATTTCTCCATGTCATTCTGTGTATCAATACTCATTCCTTCCGATTATGGAGTAGCATTCCATGGTAAGACGCTCTCACAGTTTGTTAGCCATTCACTTCTTGACTGTCACTTGGTTTGCTTCCAGTCTTTGCTGTTACAAATGAAGCTGCTATGAGCATTGTGACCAAGAATTCTGTAGGAGCATATGCTTTCATTTTTCTTGGTTAAATACCTAGAAGTGGAATGGCTGGGTCATATGGTAGCTGTATGGTTAAAGTTTTCAGAAAATGGCAAATTGCTTTCCAGTTTGTAACGTTCTACATCGGCAGCAGTCTATGAGGGTTCTGGTTGCTCAACATTCCTCCCAATACTTGCTCTGCTTGGTTTTTTTTAATAGTAGCCATTTTAGTGGGAGTGCAGTAGCATTTCATTATGGTTTTAATGTAAGTTTCCCTAAAGACTAATGGTGTTGAGCATCTTTTCATGTGTTTATTTGCCACCCATATATCTTCACAGGTGGAGGGGCTGGTCAAATTTTGTGCCCATTTGAAAAATTTGGCTGTTGGCCTTCTATTGTTGACTTCTAGCATTCTTTCTATAATCGAGGTATCAGTTCTTTGTCAGATATATGCTTGCAAATATTTTCTCATGGGTTATGACTTGCGTTTGCATTTTGTAACAGTGTCTTTTTTTTTAGTTTTTTTTTTTTTTTTAACATTTATTTATTATTGAGAGACAGACAGAGACAGAGCATGAGCAGGGGAGGGGCTGAGAGACAGGGAAACACAGCATCCAAAGCAGGCTCCAGGCTCTGAGCTGTCAGTGCAGAGCCTGACATGGGGCTCACACTCACTAACCATGAGATCATGACTTGAGTTGAAGTTGAGCTTAACTGACTGAGCCACCCAGGCGCCCCTCCAAAGATTTTCTACATGGACAATCATATTGTCTGCAAATAATAGCATTTTAATTTCCTTTCCAAACCAGATGACTTTTATTTCTTTATTTTTTTATTACTGGCTAAAACCATCAGTAGAATGTTGAATCAAAGTAGTGAGAGTAGAAATAAACTGATCTTGGGAGAAAGCACTTAGGCTTTGACCATTAAGTATAAAGTTTGCTATAGTTTTTTTGTATCAGATCAAGGAGTTTATCTTCTGTTCCTAACTTGCACAGAGGTTTTTTGTTTTGTTTTGTTTTTTGTTTTTGTTTTTTTTTTAACTAGGAATGGATGCTAAAATTTTCATGTACTTCTTTTGCATCTATTGAGATGATTGTATGGTTGATTTTTTTGGTCTATTGATTTGGTGAATTGTGTCAATCAACTTTTGGAATCAACTTCTAGATCTTAAACCAATCTCTTCCTGGTATAATGCTTACTTGGTGGTGAAATATTAGCATTTTTATGTATTGCTGGATTTGATTTGCAAAAATTTTAAGGATTTCTCCATCTGTATTCATGAGGGATATTGGTCTATATCTTTCTTTCCTTGTAATGTCTTTGTCAGGTTTTGATGTCAGAGTAATGCTGCTTCATCGAATGAGTTATGAAATATTCTACTTCTTCAATTATCTGGAAGAGTTTGTGTAGAATTGTTTTTTATTTCTCTCTTAATGTTTGGTAGAATCTACTATGAAGCCATTTGGACCCAGAGTTGTCTTTATAAAAAGTTTTAAGTAAAAATTCAACTTCTTGGGGCACCTGAGTGGCTCAGTCAGTTAAGTGACCAACTCTTGATTTCGGCTCAGGTCATGATCTCATGGTTCCTGAGATCGAGCCCAACGTTGGGTTGAGAGCTGATAGCATGGAGCCTGCTTGGGATTTTCTCTCTCTCTCTTCCTCTCTCTCTGCCGCTTCCCTGCTCATGCTCTCTCTCCCTCAAAATAAATAAGCTTAAAAAATTCAATTTCATTAATAGATACAGGGCTATTTAAATTATAGATTTTTTCGTGGTTGAACTTATTAGTTTGCGTCTTTTAAATGATTTGTCTGTTTCATTTGATTTGTCTAATTTATTGGCACAAAGTTATTTGTCATATGGTTTTATTATTCTCCTAAAATCTACAGACTCTGCAGTGATATCGTCACCTCATTCTGATATTGGAAGGTTGTCTCTTTTTTTTTTCCTGATCGATCTGGCTAGAGGTCATTAATTTTACTGATATTCTCAAAGAACCAGCCTTTGATTTCATAGATTTTTTTTCCTGCATTTTTGTTTTGTATTTCAATGCACAGATTTTTATTATTTCCTTTATTCTTCTTATGTTGAATTTAATTTGTTCTTCTTGTTTTATTTTTATTAAGGTGGAAGCTGAGGCAATTAATTTGGAAAGTTTTTCTTTGTTATTGTGGGCATTTGGTGCAATAATTTTATGTCTTAGTGTCATGTTAGCTGTAGCCCACAAAGTTTGACGTGTTGTTTTTCCATTTTCATTCCATTCCAAATACTTCCTAATTTCCCTTTAGATTTCTTCTGTGACCCATGGCTTACTTAGAAGTGTGTTATATAGTTCCCAAATATATGGGGATTTCCCACATCTTTGATTATGGATTTCTAACTTAATTGCTTGGCAACCAGGGGACAATTGGCTAAAATACTTTTAAATTTATTGAGACTTCTGTCTCTCAGTACTTTGAAGATGTTTTTCCCCCGGTGTCCTGGATTGCACCGTTTCTTCTTTGTTCCCTTAAATGTAATTTATCCTTTTTCCTCTGGATGCTTTTAAGATTTTCTTTTTCACACACACACACACACACACACGCACACACAGGATGATCTTTCTCACTAGTTTTAAGCAATTTGATTATTATGTGCCTTAGTGTCACTTTGTTTTTCTTTTTCCTGGGATTTACTAATCTTCTTGGATCTGAGGACTTAGAGTTTTTACCTAATTTGGAAAATCATTTAGCAGTTACGTCTTCAAATATTTTTTTCTTTTTCTAATTCAGTGTTTCATTCAGTCTAATGTTATAAAACATAGCTACAGAGCTATGATAGTTAGTAGTATTTATTCTACAGAGCAATCATAAATTGAGAAATTAAAGGGTGCTTTGGCATCCTGTTTGACGTTATGGAAGGCAATGTTGAGTGGTGATACTTTGGGTAATTTAACTCATACTTATATCGAATAATTTCCTGGCCAACCATAGTATTATATTGCAAAGGTGAGCTTTATTCCTGTTGATACATGGGTATGAGGTTGTGTTTTTATGTCATTCATTTTTTCCCCCTATTCTGACAGGAACTCATGCCAAACTTTCTACCAAGCACACTAACTTTGAAGAGGGACTTTACAGGGTCCCAATCCGCATCAGTGATGGTGGCCGGCCACCGTTGGAAGGTGTAGTCTCTTTACCAGGTAGGTACTTTGCCACAGACAACTTGGGATAATGTCTGTCACCATGGGTAGTTTGAGAGAATTCCTGTCTTTGATATAGGATTTTGCAAACTTTTTGCTTGAAAATATATTTTACCAAATACTGTTTTGCATTTTAGTTACTTTCTGCACATGTGTGGAAGGACATTGTTTTCAGCCAGCAGGTCACCAGCCTGGGATGCCCACTGTGGGCATGGCAGTTGGTATACTCCTGGCCACATTTTTGGTTATTGGTGAGTATAATTTCTCAGATTCAAGGATTCCTGTTCTGGGCCTTAGAAACCTTCACCTCAGGGTCTGTCTTCGGGGCTGGTCTGCTGGCTGCTTACTGACGTTCTAGGCAAACAGCCAGGAATATGCATTACCAGCAAACCATCAGACTCTCCTAGTTGAGATCTGCTGCCTTAATACCACCCATTACCTATCATTGGTTAGTTGGGAAATATCACACAAGAGGCTTTAAAGCATAAATTGTTATGTTTTGTGCCTAGTGTCCAAGCTTTTGTGATACAGGAGAGAGAGATGCAGTAGCTGTGCCCCTGCTATGCGGCAGGCACGGTGCTTGATGTGGGGGATAGGTGATGGGCAAGATATACACGGATCCTACCCTCACAGAGCTTACAGGCCAGTCTACCGTTGTTGGAACAGGTAGAATTAGCCTTCCGGTGGAGACGCTTACATACCCAAAATGTTGCAGACCTTCCCTTAGAGTATTATCATGATGGTAGACTAATTCTTTGTTACCCCAGAACAAGTCGAGCTTATCATGGGCCTTATTCTGCTCTGGCCCTGGCCAGGCTAAACAGCAGGGTCCACACTTCTAGCCGTCTTCTTTTTTTGTGAAACGCTCAGTGCTCAAAGAGGTCCTCTTTCAATTGTTGTCCTCACCATAAGTTAAATATTAGAAATAGATACTTCACCAAGTCACATCCACTTTACTGAAGGGGTTTATACCATTTCACATCCCTTCTCTTTGAAAAGGAAGGCTGGGATTATTCTAAGAATTCTTACTCGTTCTCTTAGCATTTGGTCTTTTCTGCTGCTATCCTCTGATTCGCAGCTCTAAAAGGGACCTCATTTCCTTATACCATTCCATCCAGATTCCTCATTATCATGACATGGAAGGGCCTTTGTGACATAGTCACTACTCATCCTAACATATGCATGGGGATCATCTTTTCCCCCTGATCACAGGCTGGTGCATACCCTTTCATACTAATTGAGCTAGACTTTTGAGTTTTCACTCACTTAAGCTTCCTTCTACCTCTATGCCTTTTCTTATTCTCTCCTCCCTCCCATCTTGAAAGGATTTTTTGAGTTTATGCACCAAATAGCAGTTTCTCAGATGACCATGTAAAGCCATAATTTTGCCACAAGTTAGACTGGGTAAGTCTGGGGATATCTGGAGCTAGAAGTAATAGGATCTTATAGTTTCATGCCCTTACTTTTCTAAAAGTAGGGTTGGAATTAGTGCAAGATTCTTTTTTTTTTTATGTTTATTTTTTTCTTTTTGATAGAGAGAGCAAAAGCAGGGGAGGGGCAGAGAGAGAGGGGGACAGGGAATCTAAAGCAGGCTCTGCACTGACAGCTTGATGCAGGGCTTGAAACCGCGAATCATGAGATCATGACCTGAGTATGACCGGATGCTTAACCGAGTGAGCCACCCAGATACTCTGGAATTAGTGCAATATTCTTAATGGGTCTCTGAGTATCCAGTCTTTTCTGCCACGATTCCTCCTATAAATTTACTGCAGGTTAATTTCCTTAAAACAACTCCCCTTTTCCATATTGGTCTCTGGTTTATAGTACACATTTACTGCTAAAACGCACAATGTAATTTTGTAGGTGTTCAGAGATAGGAGGAACCAGAAAGATTAGGGAGTCTACTCAAGCTGGAGCTATGAGGAAGGCACCAAAGAAAATGTGATAACTGGTGTGGACACACCCGAGCTTTAGGTAGGCGAACAGGTCAGAGAACAGCTTTCTGGTTGTTCTCACTGGACTATTTCCTCTAGAGAAGAGGATGAAGGACTGGAATCAACGTTCACTGAGTAGGTCCAAAGTTCAAGAAGTCTGCCAGATGTTCATGCTCTTAGTCAGCCACATACATTAGGTCCTATATTTCTTGGTAAAGACCCAGCAATAGCCACCAGCATAGATATGATTTGGGAGTTGATACATACTTACTGAACAAGATAAATGATAAGCTTATGAACCCAAGGAAGCCAATGCCTAGAATCCCTTATTCACCAGGACAACGAAACTTTGTTGACCCACAGAAAGAAATGAAGTTACATGAGTCACTTTTTCCTACCCGGGTATTACTTCATAAACAAATGTGATAGTACATTTTAAGATTCCATCTCTTTGACCTTGAATTTTCTCTTTTAGGTATAATTTTAGCAGTTGTGTTTATCCGAATAAAGAAGAATGAAGGCAAAGATACTGTCGAAAGTGCTCAGGCATCCGAAGCCCAACCTCTGAGAAACTGAATTTGAACAGGAATGTTTGAGTTTATGTACCAAGTGCTATTTCAGTAACACAACCATTTAATCTCATAATTTTACTTTTTGTCCAACATGTGCTCTGTAATTTTTTACAGATATACCCTCTTGCCCTTTAATATTTTATTACTCTTTGATATTTCATGTGCTATAGACATTAGAGACATTTTCCATTTTCCCATGACACTTTCCCCTCTGCAAAAGCCTTCGCTATTTATCCAAAGCCAAAAATGTATGTGTTTTTTCCCTTTAGGGAAAGATGGACTGATGAACTCTTCTGTTCACTTTCTCCTTATCGAGATTTATCAGTCCTCCACCACAGAACTTCCTGGATTCCACTCATACTTTCTCCCACTTCTATCCTATGTCTCCTTCCTCATGTCTCATTTGGTATTGTACTAATTTTAAGACATTTGTTGGAGACCAGGACAAAGGGAAATCTCAGGAAAAAAATAAAATAGGAGCGCCGTCCCTTGGTGTGAACAGACACTCTCTTGTGTTAGTAGCCTTCTTTGGCTCACTGTGGCTCATAGTGCTCTTCATTTGAGGTTCGTCCACTTGGGAATGGCACAAGCCACACAGGCCCCTTTCATCAATCTTGGTGCAGAAACCAACCACTGACTAGACTTACTTACTACCTACCATGCTTACATGCTGCACGTGTTTTCTTTATGTGTATATTAATAGTTTTGGTTACTGTATATTTAACGGTAAAAGAAAATATGAACGCATGAAAGACGTAGTGACAAAAACCAAGAATAAATGTTGGCTACGGTTTTGTTTCTTGAGCTCTTTGGCTCTACTTGCCGGTTCTTTGCATTTGTTGAGGGAACACCTGGAGAGCCATGGTTACTTACGGTTTATCAGAACTGCCTCCCATGTAGAGTGGGTCCGTAAGGAGGAGTGTCCAATGAAATAAAAACTCACTGCTTTCAGGACCATGGATTGGGTTCAAGACAGATATAGTTGGGATTTAAAAATTTTAAATAAGAGAACCTTAGACATTTGGAAGCATTTTGAGGTCTGATGCTATTGTCTTGCTCAGGCTTTGAGCCTTGAAAGCATTCAATATTACAAAACCTCTCAGAATTTCCAAGAATTTTTTGGAAGAGAACTTGTATCTGAAAAGGTGCTCTTAGAATGGCAGCTGAAGCAGGCCATGGAGTTCTGTTTTTCCTAAATAATCCTTTTTGTGGACTCCTATTATATTTTTTATGGGCAAAAAAGTAAAACAAAAGAAAATATCCAAACCCTAAGACCTGATTTTGCTTTCTTATTTAGTATCTTGTACTTCAAACTCTTACCTGTTTTTTTACATGAGGCTCATTGAAAGTCTTGTAATGGGTAAAGTTCTCCCTTGTCTCACTGTACATTAGAAGGCAAAACAAAAATCCAAGAGTGCCAAAAGAAAATTTACTTCACAAATTATACCCCAACCTAAAGAATAGTCTTCCTCAGCAACTTCTATAGGTATATTGTGTGTTTTGATCAAGAGTGACTATGATGTGACATTTAGGTCACGTAAAATTGCATCATTTCTTGCCCTGCTCATTTTCAAGAAATCCTATTATCATTATTGAAAGACCAAACCATCCAAGGCAGTTTTCTGAATTGGGTTCAGGGATCTAACCTGCCTCAATTCAGTGTTGTTCTCTCTGGACCAACTTGTACCACCTAATAATAGACTGATCACACAGAATCTTCTCATCTAAAATCATTGATTAGTATTCATACTTTTCTTGCTGTTCTGTTTGTTTGTTTGTTTACCATGGTGAGCTCTTTCTTTCAACCTTTTCTTCCTTCCATGACCAGATCCTACCCATTTTTAAGGTCTTTAAGATCGATTTAAATACTGGTCCCTTTGAGAAGCCTTCTCTGATTTCCTCCAGGAGATCAGGCCTATTACCTCATCTAAACTTCCACAGTGTGGTGAGAAGAATTGTTCGGCCAGGTTCCATCCCCTCTTCTGGTTAGGGTAGCTCTATTTCCACTGGGAAACATTTCCTCCACCCCTCACCTAATCTATATAGTTTGGGTAGAGCCAACCCCCTGTGTTTCCTCATCCTTCCAGTTTTAGAGATAGGTACTTTATCTCACTAAGACTTCTAGAATTCTAGTTGGCACTCTTAGAAAATAGCTCTCTTCAAGTGGAATTTGCTAATCGTGTAGGAAGTTAGCTTAGAGCATTCTGATCACCACTACAGTGAGCTTGTCCCTGAACAAAGGCTATAGAGAGTTAAGAGATAAGAGGAGAAATTCAAAAGATGTTGAGGACGAGCATCCAGCTTTGTTTGAAAGCAAACTTGCCTTGGACTTTTCTATCCTGTGAGCCAGTACATCCTTTTTAACTTAAGCCTTGATGTATTTCTGGCCCTTGCAAGAAAAAGAGTGGTATTTGAACCTTGCTTATGGCCCTTCTCATGTTCTACAATTAGAGCCCATTTAATCTCTGCAACTGGTCGGGGACTTCTCACAGTCCTTGCAATGCCACTATGACAAGTCTTGGCTCATCGTGGCTCCTCCATAGTTTTTTGAAGTATGCATAAATGAAAGAGCTGATTCATTTTGGCCACTTATGCTATTGTCATTTAAGTGCCATTCATTTGACAAAATTGGAACTAATTCGTTCTTTGTGTTCACTTACCCTATGCTCAAAGACATCTGAAGTCCCACTTTACCGCCCTTCTTTCCCTACATACAAACCCTGATGCTCCATTCAAACATCCTCAGAGCTGGCTGTGGTGGTTCATGAGGCCTATGAATTAAAAAACCCCTGAGAATTTCTGGATGGTTACGAATAGCTGTGAGATGAGGGTCTCGGTGGTGGAGGTGGGAGGAATAGGTGACAACTTTTGTGAGCAGCTCTGTTGGAAGTCTCAAAGGCTTCTGGGGAGCAACACATCTGGAGTGGAGATCTCTGGGTATTGGTCCCTAGTCTAAAGGACCCACAGGCAGGAAGCGGAGATTACCTCTGAGGTATCTAAGGGAAGAAGGAACTGATTTATTTCCAAGATTCGGTGCAACGCTATATGCATCATGGGAGCTTGTTAAACTTGGAACCTTAAAAGTTATCCAAAATGATACAACATCTTGTAATTCAACTGAAAAAAATCAGTTTATCTAGTTTTTAAAATTTATTTTCAGAGAGAGAGAAAGACAATCCCAAGCAGAGTCCTGTGCTATCAGCACAGAGTCCAATGCAGGGCTCGAACTCATGAACAATGCGATCATGACCTGAGCCAAAATCAAGAGCCATTTAACTGACTGAGCCACCCAGGCACCTCCAGTTTAACTACTTTTAGGTGTACAATTCATTTGCATTAAGTGAATACATATGGTTGTGCAACCATCACCAACATCCATCTCCAGAACACTTTCATCTTCCCAAATGAAATTCTACCCATTAAACAGTAATTCCCCATCCCCTTCCTTCCCCAAGCCTCTGAGAACCACTATTCTAACTTTCTGTGTCCGAATTTGATTATTCTTTGTACCTCATATAAATGGAATCCTACCATGTTTGTCCATAATATCAATGTTTTAAAATAGTAGCAGGAAAAAAAATAGAATTCAAAACCTAAAAGTTGTCTCATGAGGAAACTCTCAAGACCAAGGCTATTTTTGGTTTTGCCTGCATCCATATGTATCACACACATTGTATACACTTAAATATACATTTTACACACATGTGAAGATGTCCATACAATGGATATGTTTGTTCCCCAGACACCACACATGCTGTCATTGCTCCTAAATTTCTCTTCACAAAAGCCTGTCTCGTTCTGACCGAGGCCCAAGAAGTGTGGTCAGGTGGTGGGTGACCAGCTGTTTACTACAGGGGTTCTCGGTGGCTGCATGTTCAAATCACCTGGGGGAGTTTTTCAAAAACACTCATTCCCAGGGCCTCATCTCCAAATGAATTAGCATCTCTGGGCAGAGGGCCGTGCCTTTAGCATTAAAAACAAAATCTCTCCGGCATGAATCTAATGTGTATCCCCAACTGAGAACTCTTCCTCCAGACGATCCCTGGAGGGCATAGTCAGCACCTAGGTGGGGTGGAATGTGATCCTTTTTAGGGTCTGAATCAGCATGCTTCTTCAGAACCTTGGCTCCCCAGTCCTCTCAAATTTCTGGGCACCTTTAATCCTAACCAGCCCTGCCCAGACCCCTTCCAGGTGCAAACATGTCCCTGACCCAGAGCTCAGGGAAGGGGGGTTGGGGTGGGGTGGGTGCTGGCAGGAGAGCCATTCGTTGGCCCACAGAGATCCTTCAACTAAGAGCAGCCTGGTGCGTCCAGGCTCAAGTCACTCTGCCACCGCCTGGGAGCCTGTGAACTCCAACCTAGAAGCTGAGAAGAAAGAAGCCTTTGCAGCTGGAGAGGGAGCGTCAATGCCTAGCTTTTCACCGTAGATAAGTCTCTCAAAAATTACTCTAAAAATGTGCATCTGTGTAAAGTCACCCTCCCGTGTCTGTGCTTGGAGAGTTGGCTATTTATTTATTTATTTATGAAATGCTTTTGTTTATTTTTGAGAGAGGGTGTAAGAGAGAGAGAGAGCACAGGCAGGGGAGGGGCAGAGAGAGAGAGAGAGAGGGACATACAGAATCCAAAGCAGGCTCCAGGCTCTGAGCCGTCAGTACAGAGCCCGATGCAGGGCTCGAACTCACAAACCATGAGATCATGACCTGAGCCGAAGTCGGATGCTTAAACCGATTGAGCCACCCAGGTGCAAAGAGAGTTGGCTATTTAAAGAAATATTATCAACCATGCAAAACACAAAGAACATTTTTTTTAAAAATACAAACAGTTACCTTCCATTTTATTGGTTTTCCATTTTTACATACTAACATGGTACAGGATCCATTTGGCATTTCAAAATGATTTCCTGAGTACGTGTTATGTGTTAGTCATTTGTAAGCTATCTGGGCCTTTCCGGCAGGGAGGCCTCCTGAGATGATATACTTCTAATGGGTAAAGGGCTGTCCTGGAATTCAGGTCTGGTAATGGTGGTGGCTAAAGCATAAGCCAAACTTGAGGCCTCTATGAGTTGTCTCCAGTAGTCATTGGTTTCTCTGGGCAGAAACCAAAGCCTCCTTTTTTCATGTGGTCCTTGTCCTGAGAGAGGCAGTGAGACAGGAAGGCCAGGTGAGGAAGGGGCAGGCCATAGAAACAAGTGCCCATCTGATTGAGAGAAAGCATTATTTTCATTTTTTCCATGGCAACAACTGGGCTGATGTGTAACTCCAGGATTTGAAAGGCTACCGTTTCAAAGCGGAGAAGGGTGTGCACATGGGAGGTGGGAATAAAAATAGCATGTGTGTTGACCTAGCATTTTTAGCTACTCTTGAATTAAGCACAGGATTGGGAGGAAACAGAATCTATTCTTGGTAACAGAGTATAAAACGGGGCTTCTTTGGCTCCTGGCCAAGAAAAGATCCCAATGACAGAATTTCTGGCGGCTCTGCTCAGACACAACCCAAGTGAGGCATGGTCTGGTTGGCGGAGGGCACAAAGAACCGAGGAAATGTTCTCAAGGTTTCCAGGTCCACCACAGGGCAGGAGGGGAGAGACCGTGGCTCAGGTTCCCCGCTTAGTTTTGCCTTTTACAGCGGGGTTTCAGACAGCCTTTCTGGGGCCTCCAAGGGAGAAGGGGTTTTCCTCAGTAAGCAAATATGGCTTTGTGCATGCTTGCTGAAATCCTGACACGGTTGCGCCCAATGGCCCTGGGTTTTCAGTGGGTTTGAGGTCTTCCTGGGCTGTTCCACATCCTCTTGTCTCTGCTGCTTCTCCTCTGGCAGCATTGCGCTTGACGAGGCAGGAGACGCAGAAGCACTGCTTGGGTCCAGGTAGGCATTACTGTGTCCTTCAGGAGGGGCCCTCTGAGAAGCAGAGGCCAAGGTGGAATTAGACAAGGAAGAGACTGAGGGAAGGAAAGGTCTGTGAGGGATTTAGGGGAGGAACAGGAGAAGGCGGGGGGCGGGGAGTGTCCCACACCACATAGAAGTTCGATAGCTGTTGAAGAAGAGAAGGAAGGAAGGAAGATGGATAGGAAGAATCTCAGGCCTCTGTGTGGTCCAGCTCTGAGAGTCTGGGTGGGGTTGATGTTGAGCCCCGAAGCAAAGATTGTCTGTCTGTCGGAGCCCATATTGGACTGAAACCACCTGTCCTTGGAACCCCTATTGTCTGGGTGGCTGACTGGGGGTGTGATGCCGGAGGTGGAGGTGGGAGCAAGCAGCTGGGTGCAGGAGCCTCTCAAAGAAAGAGCGGAGCCTCTGCTCCTATGACTGTCAAGGTTAGTGAGTTCTTTTGCTCTTTTACTTATTTGTCACGTATTTATTAAGCCCCCAGTCTGGCCAGTTACCACCCTAGCCACCAGGAACACAAAGAACAGTAGCCAATAATTCTACAACGTTAAAGTGTGCCAGGCACTATCCTAAATGCCTTACAATATATTAAGTCAGTGACGCCTTACAACTACTGGCTGAGGGAGATACAATTTTTATGTCTAGTGCACAGATCAGAAACCGCAGTAGAGAGAGGTTAAGTATGTAACTCACTCAAGGTCACGTACCAAATAGGAGACCCCAGCAGTGTGTCTCTGAAGCCGATCCCCAGAGCTATCATATTTATCTAACGTAAGATGCCATCTGTTGTAAGACACGTTATTATTTCATATGATGCTAAGAAAAGAGAACTGTCAGTTGACTGCACCATGCCATTGTTCGTAAGATGCATCCTCGAGTTCAGAGATGTTAAAATGTGAAAAAATGTGAACCTTGATTCGACAGTTATTGCACAAAGTCACTGCCTTTGTTCTCACGGACTCCACAGTCACACAGGGGAGACAGACCATTGCCATGCACTGCGGTGAGTATCAAATGTCACCAAAGCAGAGCACACAGATCACTGCAGTGGCCAAGAGAGGAGTGAGTCAGTGCTTTTCCCCCCCCGCGGTGTCTAAGAAGCCATCACAGGGGAAGAGGCATCCAGCTGCGTCCCAGGGTTTCTCCAAATAGAAAAGGGAAGGGTGGAATTGGAAATTTGGGGTATTTTAAGGGCCATGGTTGATAATGCTAATGCTAATCATAAAACACCAATAGCGAATCATTGATTAAGAGCTCATGATGTGCCAGGCTCTGTGTGAAGGGCTTTTCATGCATCATACATTTTAATCCTCACAGAAACCCTAGGCGAAAGCACTCTTAATAGTCCCATTTTACAGGAAAGGAATCTGAGGCTCAGGAGGTGGACTGATTTACCCCACAGTGCACAGCTTGGAGGAGAATGAAACAGGGTAAGAATCTCCAGAAGCCTGGCTCCCAAGTCTCAGACTTTCATTGCACTGCTGGAACACCTCTGAGAAGCAAATTGGTTTGATAACGCTGTATGGTATAATTGAAATTTGCTAAGAGAGAAGAACTGAAATATTCTCACTAAATAAATAAATAAGTAAATAGGTAAATCCATGAGGTGATGGATGTGCTAATTAACTTGATGGGGGAATCCCTTCATAATGCATACTTATATCAAATCATCACATTGTACACTTTAACTATCTTACCATTTTATTTGTCAGTTACACCTCAATAAAGCTGAAAGAAAAAGAAAGCCGATCAGCGATGAGATGTGCTCACCAAAGTCATTCTCATCCACTGAGCTCCCCATTTCCTGGGAAAAGCATGGATGAGGGCTGGACGTGATCAAACACAAGGATTGAGGAGTGGCTGTCCTGAGTCCTGACTCTGAAGTTGGTCAGATAATGAATGATGGGTGGGGGGTGCTGGGGGTGGGGGTGGTGCAAGACTGGAGCCTCTCAATCATTTCAGCTGTCTAGTATTTGCTGAAAGTTTACCCTGAGCAAAGGTCTGTGCTGGGCGTTAAGGGGATCACTGAAGGGAGGCATGGACTGGGCACCAAAGTTGAATGAATATAAATGTAACATTGGGGTCCAGCTGCAGCCCTGCTCACCTCCAGCCTCAGCTCCTGCTTCCTCCCACCTTGCTCGCTTTAGTCACGCTGGCCATCTGCACTTCCTTGAGGAGGCCAAAGTCCTTCTACTTTACAGTGCTGTTCCTTTACAGTCCTGTTCCTTTACAGTGCCTCTGCCTGGAATGTCCTCTAACCTCTGCCCTTTTTGTGTGGCTCACCTTTGCTCTTGTTTTAGGTCTCGGTGTCCAGGTTGCCTCCTCTGAGATGTTCTGCTTATTATTTTCTATCATAACACCTGCTAATTCCCTCCCTCACACTTTTCATAGTGTATAATTGTGTCCTTTATTAGTCTGAATCTTTAGGGCAGAGACCTTGTTCACCGTGGTGTCCCAGCACTGGGCATGATGCCTGGCATATAGTAGGTGCTCCAGTTTTGGATGGATGAGTGTCTTAGCTTAGAATATGATTGAGGAGCCAAGATCTATGTCTAGGACACAGAAAAGAGTTAGCTGCTCAACTGCTCAAAGAATGGAAAGATTGATGTGTGCATTGAACAGTATGGGCAGAATTCAGAGACTTAGGGATGGCCAGGGAGGAAAAATCAGTGGAAGGGGGTAGGGGCAAAATCCAGTCTGTGGGAGGACAAAAAATAGTTTTCTCTTTCCGCAGGTTTGAAGCACATTCATTTTCAGTATCTGGAATCATCCTAGCTTTCCTTAACCCCTGGGCTCTCCTTCTACTTGTTGGAACATGGGCTAAGGCCCCAATGGCCAGTTGCCCAAGCTTCTGTCCCTGGAGTGCTTTGTGGGCTCCCTTGGGAGACTGAACACAATATTGGGACTGAATTCTCATGGCTTCTCAGCCTAGGAATGGGCACAATTTGGGGAAAACCATCATGGATGCTATCCTCATTTTTACTATGCATCATGGACCAAATGACTCCCAATGTCCGGAAAGGACCTCAAATGCCCATATTTTAGAATTCCTTTGAGGATTTTAGAAGTAGAGATAGGTCTCATCAATTACAATATCTTTAGTCAGCTATTCCTGGTTGGGTTTTTTCCCCCCACACAAAGATAAAATAGAGTACATAATTTGATTCACTCACTGAATTATGTACTTGCAGAGTTTGAATTTCATTGATTTCCATACCATATATTTTGAAGGTCAAGACATGTTGCCCTTTTATGGATTAAAGACCTAAATGTGAGGGGCACCAGGGTGTCTCAGTCAGTTGAGTGTCCAACTCTTGACTTCAGCTCAGATCATGATCTCACAGTTTGTGGGTTCCAGCCCCATGCGGGGCTCTGTGCTGACAGCATGATGCCTGCTTGGGATTCCCTCTCTCCCTGTGTCCCTCCCCTGCTTGTGTGCTCTCTCTGTCTCTCTCTGTCTTTCTCCCTCTTTCAAAATAAAGAAGTAAAGACCTAAATGTGAGCCCTGAAACCGTAAAAATCCTAGAGGAGAACACAGTCAGTATGTAACCTCTTTGACATCAGCCATAGCAACTTCTTTCTAGATATGTCTCCTGAGGCAAGGGAAACAAAAGCTAAAATAAACTATTGGGACTTCATCAAAATAAAAAGCTTCTGCGCAGTGAAGAAAACAATCAACAAAGTTAAAAGGCAACCTACAGAATGGAAGAAGACATTTGCAAATGACATATCTGATGAAGGACTAGTATCCAAAGTATATAAAGAATGTATAAAACTCAACACCTCAAAACCAAATAATTCAATTTAAAAAAAGGGCAGAAGACATGCATAGACATTTTTCCAAAGAAGACACCCAGATGGTCAACAAACACATGAAAAGATGCTCAACAGCACTGATCATCAGGGAAACGTGAATCAAAACTACAATAAGGTACCACCTCCCACCTGTCAGAATGGCTAAAATCAACAACGCAAGAAACAACAGGTGTTGGTGAGGATTCAGAGAAAGGGGAACCCTCTTGCACTGTTGGTGGGAATGCAAACTGGTGCAGCCACTCTGGAAAACTGTATGGAGAGTCCTCAAGAAGTTAAAAATAGAACTACCCTGCAATCCAGCAATTGCACTACTAGGTATTTACCCAAAGAATACAAAAATACTAATTCGAAGGGGTACATCCACCCTGATGCTTATAGCAGCATTATCTACAATAGCCAAACTATGGAAACAGCTCAAGTGTCCACTGATTGATGAATGGATAAAGAAGATATATATATATATATATATATATATATATATATATATATATAAATTGAATATTACTCAGGCATAAAAAAAAGAATGAAATTTTGCCACCAGCAATGACGTGGATGGAGCTAGAGAGTATTATGCTAAATGAAAAGCAGTCTGAGAAAGACAAATACCATATGATTTCACTCATCTGTGGAATTTAAGAAACAAAACAAATGAGCAAAGGGGCAAAAAAGAGAGAGAGAAAGGAAACCAAGAAACAGATTCTTAACTATAGAAACAAACACTGATGGCTACCAGAGGGGAATTGGAGGGTGGGGTAATGGGTGAAATAGGTGATTGGGGTTAAGGAGTGCACTTGTGATGAGCACAGAGTGATGTATGGAAGTGTTAAGTTACTATATTGTACGCCTGAAACGAATATATATATTGTATTATATTCATATGTACATATGAAACTAATATATATATTAGTAACATAATATACGTATGTTACATAACTGGAATTAAAATAAAAACTTGAAAAGGACTGTTTAGGTAGAATTAATAGAAGTTGGAAGGAACAATAGAAAAAGTAAGATAGAAATAAGAGTTATTATGATATTATTGTGAAAATAAAGGGAAAAATAAAAAGTATAATTTAAAAAAGGAGACTCACTACCATGTTATACATGTTCTGCCTGATGTTCAACAGACATTTATTTATCTTACTTGTCTAGTGTCAAGTCTTATTCTTATTATTTATTCATGTGTTTGCCTCCCCGGACCCCACCCCCATCAAGCACACACTCTGAGGTCCTTTAGGGCAAGAAATCATGTCTTATTATCATCGTAGTTCTGCTGACAGCAAAGAATCCTCAATAAAACAACTTCTTGGTAAATGTTGAATTAAACTGAAGAGTTCCAAGACCTTCTAGAAGTTCGGTTCTCTGCTCTTTTTAGCAGAGCACATTGCCTCAGTTTACCTGAGTCCAAAGTTGTTGCCTGTTAACTATATAAACCAGAATTTCTGTCCTCCTTGTCAAAGACTATTAAAGAGCAGAAATCTCACTTTAGCCTTAACTGATCTGTGACTTAATTTGGGAAGCCTCTCCTTGCTCAGGATTAGACATTATTGAACAAAGAATACAGAAGAATGAACTAAAAATAACTTTCTGCTATAATGGAACAACAATTTAAAAATTTAAGCAAAACTCTCTGCCATAAACCTCAACCCTTTAAGAAGCTTCTAGCTGTTTGAGAATTTGAAGGGAATATTAATCGCCACATTTCAGCCAAGGACAACACCATGTGATTGAGCTAGGAATGAAATCATTTGGGTATGTATTTTCTGGAACCCAGCCCTGAATAGTTTTCTTCTTGACATACGTCCAGCTCTTTAAAACAGCTTAACGTTAGTAAGGCTCATAGCTTTTGAGATAAAATCCTGTCTAGAATACAAAAGAAGCATAGAGAATGCCCCAAGTGAGGGAGAGAAAAGAAAGGAAGAAAGCATTTGTTGAGGTCGAGAGAGCATTCACCCTGATAGTGCGTGATGAAGACTGCTTTGTTAACGAGAGCCTCACCAAAAGAGTCATCGTGGTGGCTGACGTGATATTTACTCCCAGAATTAGGACACTTTGAATTTAGCTAAGAATCATCTTCAAATTCATGCACTATTCACATAATCCACAAATTACTATGTATTATTTTTTTATCCCTAATAAGCAGGCAGAAAGTAGCGGTAACATCCACTGCAGCCATTATTCTGGCAGCTTCCTTTCCATTAATCTTCTTGCTCAACAGAATCCTGTCGGACCTTCGGAAAGAGTTTTGGATGCTCCCAGACCCCAGGTTCAAGGGTTCTTCCGCCAAATGATTAGTAAGTAATGTTTATAGTAATATCTACCCCCCTAGGAATATTTCTGTCTCCGTTGTTTTACCATGATCAGAGCCTGATCCTAAAAACCAAGTGGAAAACATTTTAAGAAAACAAAAGGGATGAAAACCCCTTTGTGAGGCCAGATCTGTGGAATTACAGACAGACTTGGTAAAGGCTCTGCAGCAGCTGGGAACAGTCAGCCAGAGAGTGCTGCAGAATTCATAAACCAAGTTAAGAGTTTTGGTGCCCTGGAAAAAGCTCTAAAATGTTCCAATCATTAAATTACTCGACTGAAATCATTTTCAGATGAGCAAATTCAGGACAAACATTACCAACTTTTTAAACTACATCATATGTTCCAAAAGCAAAATGGAAAACAATAAAGCGGAATGGTCTGTTCTTACCCCACCTGTTTATACAGGTAATGTCAGATTTAATACAGAAGTGGTGTCAAAAGAAATCTCTGATATGTTTGTCCTCAGAGCCAATAATATGACTCTAGAAACCCGGGGTCACTGATTCAAAGGAATTTAATCGGTAAACGATTCTGCCAAGCAGAATGGTTAATGTCAGGACATCTAATACATGGTGGCTACTCAGACAATGTTCATCTCAGGGATACATAAATCCAGGGGAAAGTGACACTTGATGAAGAGCATAAGGTGAAAACTTGAAGTTTGGCAGAGTAACGAGGGCCTGTGGCAGAAGAGAAAAACAACAGCCAAATAAAGGTAAGGCAAACACTCGCAAACTGAGGTGTTGACAAAAAATTAGAGAAGACCATCGTAAAAAGGAGTGAGTGGCTGATAAGGTCCAATGTAGTCATACGCCTCGGAAACCGGACGGGTAAGTGTAAAGAACATTTAACAACAAGGTGGTGATCTGGATGATAACAGTTAACAGTTTGCATCCGAGACTCATTCAGTAGGCAGCCTCTACAATTGCCCCCCAACTCCTGGCATCACCTGCTTGTGTGCCCTGACCCTGAGGGTGGGCTGGAGTTAGTGCCACAATCCTGGTGAATGGAATCTGGCAGATGGGATGGATGTCACTTGTGATAGTGGGTAACAGAGAGACTGTGGCTCTTCTCTCAGGCTGTCCTCTGACTTTCTTTCTCTCATTTGCTTGTTCTGGAGGAAGCCGTCTTGTGAGCCACCCTGAAGGCAGAGTCACCTGACAAAAAAAAAAAAAAAAAAACCCTGATGTTTCTGGCCAACAGCCAGTGTAGACCTGAGGCCGGCCGCAGCCATGTGTATCCAAGGGCATTCCTGCAATCATTTACCATGTTAGGAATATGTGTTACTAGACATAGATTTCTTCCATTTATCTCGAGAAGTACCATGACATTATTGCTGAAGATCGCTTTGTAGCCATTCTCTCACCTACCAGCAACGAGTGGTGGCCCTAGGGACTTGAGGATGGACACAGAAGACATCTTCCCTAAATCACTGGCTGACTTAGCTCCTTTTCTCAAAGCTTGGAGTCAGCTCACTATTCTAACTGGTTTCTTGTATAGAAGGAAGGACTCTGGCATCATTCAGGTCCACCTCTTACCAGCTGGCTGTGTTAACACTGGGGAAATGAGTTAAACAAGCTTTGCCTCAGTTTCCTCACGAAGAAAATAAAGATGATAATGGCCCCTCCTTAATAATAACAGTGAACATTTATTGGGAGCTTACTGCGTACTAAACACTATTTAAGCACACTAAGTGTGTCAAACTCATTTAATCTTCGCAACTCTATGACATAGACTTTATTATTATTATTGCATTTTATGATAAAGAAACTGAAGAAAGGGTAAGAAGCTTCCCTGAGGTCACACAGCTGGTAAGGGGGCAGAGATTGGAGAGAGGGTTACTGTCATGATGGACCGCCGTAATGGTTGCATGCGAGGCCCAGCTTGGCACATAGTAGGTATGTGCCGTGACAAATGCTAGGTGTTATTTCTAGGTCACCTTCTGCCCATGATATTGCCTCAGAAACAATCACAGAAATCTGTCGGAGGCCACGAGCGAGGTAAGTAGCACAAGTTAAAGCACTGAATCTTGTTATTAAAACCAAGTTAGTGGGATGGTGACATGCCAGAGAGGCAGTTGTGGGTTTTCTAGGAAGCCGTCAAGTAGAAGCAGCCAGCGGAAGCCAGGCACGGAGCCAGTGTGGATGGACAACTAAAGGCACGCTCCGGAGAGGAACGAATGCTGAGCTCTCACAATGGCTGGAAGAGGTCTAAGAATGGAAAAGGGGCGACTGTGCCACCGACCCCACTCCTTTCTAAGATAATCTCCAGTGGTCTAATCCTTCCGTTTTTCCGTCTCATAACTGCAGAGTCATTGGCTTTCTTTCTTCCCCACAGATAACCCCACTCTATTCATGTGGATTCTTAGAACATTTTTTCCATTCCCCAAGACGCACTTAGGCTAACCCTGCTCTTGATTCCATCTGCAGCCAAGCTGAACTTTATGGATCTTCACTTGTGTTGCCTCCAACCCTGTTTAAAACTTGTCACTGAGTTCCTATTTTCTCAAAGATGTTTCCTGCAATCAAAAAGATTTATTATTTAATTGGACTTCCATGGAAATAATTTTAAGTGTCCCCCCCCCCCCTTCTTTACAACTCTTCAGGACAGATTTCTGTTCTGATGTTTTTCAGAAACAGGGCTTCTGGGGACTGTGTTGTGATTTGTGATATCCGCCGAGCGACGACTCCTTCCTTTTACAGAGGCTTTCCTTCTCTGACCGAGGTTAACCCCCTACCTATACCCTTGGTGCCATCTCCTTCTTCCTTCCTTGAATCTACACTTTGTCTCTGCCTCACCATCACCCATGTCTCCCTCTCCTATGTCCCCCCCCCTCCCCAATTTCACTGGCTTCCTGTCTCTTCCAGTCTCGCTAATCCCTTAGCTCTCTTCCTCTTTCCTTCCTGCGGTGGTCGAGTCTCTCCAACAAGTGGTATCACTTATAATTTCACTTCCTTGGTCCTATTACCCTCTAAAAATACCCTTTCCTCCATGGCCGATGGCCTCCTGATTGTCAACGTCCATAACCATCCCTGATTTTGTCCTCTGTAATCGCTGGGTAGCACTTGGTGTTGTTGACCCACCTCACCCTTTCCTAAATTTCATCTCTTCTGGCTTCTCTTTCTGGAAGTGGTGATTCCTCCAAGCAGCTATCTCTGACTTCCCAAAATAAGATGTGACTTCCTCCTCTCTGTGATTGTATGTGTCTATGTCATATCTTCATATCTGCCCTTATAGCTTATAAATTCCTTGAGAACAGTGACCTTGTTTTTATAACTCTCTCCATGCACATGTATACACATTCCACCTGGAGCTAATACAATGGCCTGCTCAAAGCAAGTATTTAACAAACATTAAGTACAGATACAAACATGGTCCCAAAATTCAGGATGCAGGCTGAATGTGGTCCAAAAATGAATTTAATTTGGCCCACTGAAGTGATTTAAAAAGATTTGAGTTAATGATCAGCATTTAAAAAATGGGATATTTCCAAAAAAGTATTTAAAAAATAAGAATTGGGATAGTTCACATAAAAAACTAGGATGTCTTGCTCATTTGCTTTGGCAAGTCTGACTTAATCTGGTCTGGGTCCCCATTCCTACATGGCAACAGTTAGCAGGATCTGAGTATCCACTGTCACCTTGGGTGGGACACCTGTGTCCCAGGTTTTCACTTCACTCATTGACATTTTCTTTATGGTCCCTCTAGGCACTTTTGTATTATGAACTCTTGATAAATGAACCAAAACAACTGGATTAAGGAAAAACAGACTCTTCAGTTTGTCTGTCAGTTTTCCTATTCGCTCTGTTATCTGGCTACCTATTAAGAATTTGGAGTGGATGGGAAGCTGGAAGTCTCTCTGAGCTCCATATAACTGGCTTGGATCTGGAGATAATGCTTCTTTCGTGAAGCCTTTCATGGTTACTCCTGCTGCTACAGAATCCTCAACGTCAACACACAATACACACACACACACACACACACACACACACACACACGTCTTTTCCTACATATATGGTTTAACTTCAGCTGCCTGTTGTCAGCGTTTCCCCTACCACACCTTCAATGCATCTTGAGGTCTATTTCCCTTTATGCACATGTTAGTGAGCTTTTGGTTGGTGAGCAATGGAGGAGGAAGAGCCTTGGTGGCGACAGAAAGAAGAGAAGGAGGAGTTTGGAAGGGATGTTCCCCTGGGCTGGCCCTATGGATGGACTGTGCCCTTTGGTGAAGAGGGAGAATCCAAAACTAACACAAGCATCTGGAGGGGCTCTGGGTAGAGCTGCCCAGATGCACCAGGAGGCACAGAGTGGCTAGAATTGTAAAGGGGTCCCTTTTGGCCTTTGCAAAGAGCTTTTGGCCCTCTCTTCACCCGGAAGTCTGGAGGGTTTGGAAGTGGAAGAGATAGTACTCTTGGCCTTCTTGTGATGGGCTGTGAAGGCAACAAGGCTCGCCACACTGAGGGCAATGTCGATGACAGGGAGCAGAAAGGGAAGAACAGAGCAAGTGTGCAAGTTAATAAACTGGTTGTAGGTCACTTGTGAAGCATCTTCTGGTAGCTCGCTGGAGTAAATGGAGGACATCTTGCTGAGGTCCTGCCATTACACAGATGGGGGCTACTGAGCTGTTTGACATTGGTTTACAGGGATTTGTGTGTTCATCTATATTCGTTGGGATATAAAGTCGGCCTCTTCAACAAAGAGACCTAAATAGTAATTTAAATGAAAAGTTAACTTCTTTTGTGGGTCAAAGTTCAGGGAGATGGTCCAGGGCTGGTATGGCAGCTCCATAATCATCAGGGCCTTAGTTCCTCCTATGTTGCTGCTCTTCTGTCCTTACGATGTGGCTTCCACCTCATGGTTCTAGATGGTACCTCCCGCTCCTGCCATCACGTCTGTATTTCAAGCAGCAGGAAGGAAAAGAAGGGGAAAAGGCGAGGTCTTTGCTTCTTTTTAAAGGTACAGCAGGGAAGGTGCACAGAACATTTCTAAAGTCCCACTGACCAGAACTTTGTTACAGGGCCACCCCTAGCTGCAGGGGAGGCTGAGAAGTACAGTGTTTGGCTCCGTAATCATGCACCCACTTAAAAATTCTCTCTCTCTAGGAGAAGGGAAGAATGAATATTGGATTTCAAATAGAAGTCTCGGCTACAACAGCTGTCTCTACTAGACTGGAAATTCACTAATGACCAGGTCTTTGGCAACATTGATTCTACCAAGTGCTAGCATAATATGTGTGTGCATAGTTGACGGCTCATTAACCAGATCCGCCATGAAATCTGCTCTTGCTACCTTTGTCCTACAGGCTAGTCATGGAGTTAGTGCCATCCCATGGCAATGTCAGGGAGGGGCTCTACACAGAATCCCCCAGTGCATACAGCTGCTAATGAAGACAACAGAAAAGTTCTGGGTAGGTGTGTGTTTGCTCGAAGAAACACTATTTATTTATTTATTTATTTAAAATGTTTATTTTTGAGGCGCGGGGGATGCAGGGGGAGAGGCAGAGAAAGAGGGAGACACAGAGTCTGAAGCAGGCTCCAGGCTCCAAGCTGTCAGCACAGCTATGTGGGGCTCAAACTCACGAACCGTGAGATGGTGACCTGAGCCAAAGTCAGGGGCTTAACTGACTGAGCCACCCAGGTGCCTCTGGGGAAACCCAATTTCTAATCATCTTTATAAAAACCAAAGAGAAACCTCAGCCGGTAAAATCAAGAGACAAACAGCTTGTGTTTCTCCACTGATTTATGACACAGGTTTCCTCAGCGTGGCTCCTTTGCCACTTACCAACAGATAGATACCGGGAATGTCTTCTTCCATGGCCTAAGGCTATTAGTGGAGAGCAAAGAGCTTTTCAACTAAAGATTGTGCACTGCAAAATTCCAATCCTACAGGAGATTTGGCTGAAAGGCTCGTTGCTTGAGGGTTTCCAGCCTTCCTTGAGGGCCTTGTTTCTAGACAATAAGGATTCCTGGCCCCAGGGCTGAGGTGTGTTTGGGGACTTTAGAAGGGTGAGTGTACTGACCTCTCAGCCCTTGCTTTAACTGTGCAGCCCGCCATTCCCCGAGGTGTTGCCAAGAATTTTTTTCTGAAGTACATGGTTTCGAGCATATCTTCTGTAAGAACAAGAGTCCTATTGACAAACGCAGCGACGTGGAAAGAGTATGGATTTAGAATAAGACTTTGTTTTTTGTTTTTTAAGTTTATTTATTTATTTATTTTGAGAGAGAGTGGGTGAGGGGCAGAGAGACTGGGAGAGAGAATCTCAAGCAGGCTCCACACTGTCAGTGCAGAGCCCAACACAGGGTTCAAAACCAGGAACCGTGAGCTGAGCTGAAGTGAAGAGTCAGACCCTTAACTCACTGAGCCACCCAGGCACCCCAGATTCACTTTGTAGCAAGCCCCCGCTCGACCACATAGGTAGGGGACTTCGGGCAAGTCCTGTAACTTTATAGACCCTCAGTTTCCTCATCTATAAAGTTGGATGCATGCCTCAGCAGGATCGTTAAAAGAATGAGATCAGCTAAAATCATCTATCAGAAGAGCACCTTGTACATAGAAAAACTCTGTGATGATGTTATTTTTATGCTGCTTTGACTGATGAGGAGGCCGTGCCTCGGATCCCTCCCACTGTGTGGGAAGGAACATTTGAAGAAGAGTCGCATTAGCTCCCTTCTGATATTGCAGCCCCCACGTCTGGCTCATTGTTTCCGTGGCTCTCCTCCACAGCCACGAATGGTCCATTCTCAGGTTAGTCAGCAGATTAGAGCTTGGCATTCGAGTCAGAGAGACCTCGCTTTGAAGTCTGCTCTGCAGTTCTTGAGTTACTTAGCTGTCTGCGTCAAGACTTCCAAGTGGGAAAATACAGCAGTGTATCAGTTAGGGTGGTTTTGGCTGCAAGTAGCAAAACGATACGACTCACATTGGCTTAAGCAGTCAGGACATTGATTATCTTACATAATAGGATGTCCCAAAGAATGCAGATTTCAGGGCTCTTTGACTCAGTGGCTCAACTGTGCTAGCTAGGAAGCCAGTCTTTACCTCTCCTGGCCCCTTCCGCCCTCATGCTGGCTCTGCCTGGTTAGCTATATTCTTGCAGCTGATCTAAGCATCAAATATTAAGGAAACTTTTCTAAGAAGTGCTCCAGGAGCATTCTCCTCCCAACTCACTTTCTAGATGAGAGTACACATGGCTGTGGTGTCTTTCTTGACTGGATGGGGGCCCCAAAACATGATGATCTGTGGAATCCAGTGGCGTGTGGCAGGTGGTGAAAGAATTCACCTGAGGCAGAACAAAGACGGTAGAAGTGTATTGAATACACTACAATGGAATGGCCGGCAGGACAGCAGAGACTGTGTGCAATGAGGCAGTGGGTGGGGCTGTTTTTAAAAGAGGAAGGTCAGGGGGTATGGGGACATATGGAATTTTTCCTTTTTTGGTAACTGCCTGGTTGTAAGTAGCCCATTGGTCAGCTAGGGCTTAGGGGTATTTTGAGGTGGGTTGCCCGATGGGTCTGACAGTATTCAGCCAGGGAGTCACTGTGGATCCTTCTCCCCTACTCAGGTTTCCATTGCTCAAGCCTGTTCCCTAAAAGTGGCCTCTACAGTGGCCATTCCTGAACCAAGTACTGGGAAGGGGATAGGCTTACCCTGAGATAGATCAGGCCCATTATTGGAGCAGGGATGCGTGTGGTTTTCCGGAGGCTGCACTTGGGGAAAACAAAACTGACAGTGATAAAAGAGAGGGGAAAATGGATGTGGAGTGGTCCCTCTGCCAGGATTCCATCAGCCCATCAGGGTTATAAGAAATATGGTAATGAAAAGGAAAACTCTCCCTTTATTCACTACTCACTGAATACTTCTGTACTCCAAGTGTGTGGGGTGATTTTTTCCTTTATACCAAGCAATTCTCTGATTCTTAGTGGACACCGACTAGGTGTCCTACAAATTTAACTCAATTTCATTCTATTGGCACAATCTACCTGGAGACAGTATCAGATCTCACAGGTGAAGGGCACAGTCCCCCCCAGACTGTCCCCAGTTCCCATTTTGAATGCCAATCACCAGAGCAGGTTACCACCTGTGCCTCTGGGCTATAAATCTGGGGTTCTCATGACCCCCCTCTTGGGTTTGATAAGTTGCTAGAGTGATTCATTGAACTCAGAAAGACAGTTTACTTACTAGATTATTGGCTTGTTATAAAAGGATACAACTCAGGAACAGCCATATGGGAGAGATGCACAGGTAAGGTATGGGGAAACGAGTGTGGTTCCATGCCCTCTCAGGGCTCACCACCCTCCCAGCACCTCCATTTTCAGCAAACCGGAAGCTTTAGGGATTTTAACAGAGGCTTCATTACATAGGCATGATTGATGAAGTCATTGGCCATTGGTGATTAAACTCTGTCTCCGGCTCCTTTCCCCTCCTGGGAAGCGGAAGTAATGTGGATAGTGTGGGGCTAAAAGTTCTGACCCTCTAATCACATGGTTGGTTTCCTTGGCAACCAGCCCCCATCCTGTGGGCTTTCCAAAAATCACTTCATTAACATAAACTCAGATGTGGTTGAAAGGGGCTTGTGTGGAACAAAAGATTCCCTTCCAGCCTTTATAGCACTTATCACTTGGCAAATTACATGGGTTTGAAGAGCTCTGTGCCAGGAACGCTAGACCAAATATGTATTTGCTTTTGTATCACAATATCACAGGTAGTGAGTGCTTAATAAAGAATACTCATTAGTATTATTGCTCTCTTTTTTCCCTCTGCCATCAGGCTCTCTTTATTCTGGATCTAGCTGCCTCAAGATCCAGATATGTGCTCATATGGACATTCCTAAAACGTGGCAGCTTCTGGTATCAAGCAGAACTATGGGCACTTTTTTTTCTTTAAGTTTGTTTATTTTGAGAGAGAGAGAGAGAGAGAGAGAGACTCCCAAGCAGGCTCCACACGCTGTCAGTGCAGAGCCACGAACAATGAGATCATGACCTGAGCGGAAATCAAGAGTTAGATGCTCAACCAACTGAGCTACCCAGGCGCCCCAGAACTGTGGGGAATTTTAAACAGAAGGGACAAAACCCCTTCACGCATAACCATACAGAATTCTCCTTAGGACCTTTATTAGTCACACGTGTCCTTGAAGCAACCCCGTGGGCCTCTCGCTGTGCTTGCTGTGTTGGGGGAGCAGAGGGCCTGGCACAGTCCTCAGAGGTTGATCTATGGCTGCAAGAGCTTGGCCTAGCAGGTGATGAGCTCTCGGCCTTTATCACTAACCCCAAGGCCCTCACTCCTCTTTCTTTGCTAAATCCAGCAAACGAAACCATGTGCTTATGATTCACAACATCCTTTTTGGCAGTTATCCTGAGCAAAACTGACTGTAATAGGAACAATATTATGAAAATATTAATCTGATATAGTTTTCATTTGCCTGTAGTCCTTGAGTCATAAGTCTGAGCATTAAGCTTATTACTCAGAGAAAGAGGGCGTTTGTGGCTAAAAATAGCAAAATGCTGTTTCTCATAGTCCATTCTTGGGTATGGGTTTCCACTTTAGAACATTCCAAAGCATAGAATGGGTTATTTTTTACAAGGCCATCTGGCTCAAATGCCTGCTCTTAAGACACGTTCCTCACATTTCCTAGTTGGAGGTAAAGGAAAACAGCATCCCATAATAACTCCCTGGTGAGGGTCCTCTTACCACCCACTCCCCAAAGTAGGTTCCTTCACTCTTTTCTCTGGTCTCGTTGCTTTCATTGTACTATTCCCTCCACCTGGCTTTGCTTTCTCCTTGCCTACCACTTTTTTCACCCTTCCTTCAAAACACAGCTCAAAGTTCATCTTGAGGAAAACTTTCTTGAACAGCCTTGAATTATGCAGGTCATTTTGTTGCCGGGTGGACTGCCGGGCCCTGAGACCTCTGCCCAACCCAGCCAGGGATGTCGCTGGAGGCTCCTGGTCGTCCTAAGAAAGAATTAGAGGACAGACTAGACACCAGGGGTGAATGGAGCAAGCGGGGACGTTTACTAAAATGGAAGTACACCCTCGAGATGTGAGAGCGGGTGAGCTCAAGGGAGGTCTGAAAGAAGATGTCTGGCGTGCAGTTGTTTACTTCTGCCATATGTATCTACTCCCAAGACAACGCTATAGCAATAGTACACGTGATGCGTAGAAAAAAATGGAGGCGCGACCAACCTTGTTAATTGGACGTTTCATTCTAATCACATAGATGGTATCCTAGTGAGGACAGAAGTGTCAGGTGACAGAGACAGAGGTGTTCAGAAATTTGTTGCTTCCTTTCAAAATGTAGTAAAACCTGCCAACCAACCAGGAGAAATTCCAGCCGTTGCTTCCAGAGGTTCTCTTGTGGCCTTTGAAGTTGATGACTAGGTGATACACAGCCTCATCAGTGTTCTGACCTTGTATAACACTAGCCAGGAGTACTGGTCATAGAGGCAAGAATCTGCTTTCTTATCTAGCTCTAGTGTTAAGAACAAGCCCTCACATGGGTAGGAAAACAAAGAAACTGTCTATTAGAGGCAAGGCAGCACCCAGAACTCATCTTACTTGGCCCCAAAAGTCCTTGTCACAGATTCATTAGCCTCCCTTTGGGGTGTCTCCTTAGATGTAGCTAATGAACATTTTTAACCCAATAAATATATATATATATACATATATATACACACACACACACACACACACGTACATATGTATGTATATTCCAATTATCCAATCTTTTCAACATGCTCAAAAATATACAGAGATTCCACAAAATTAAAACAAGACACCACCTATTTCTAAAGCAAACACTAAATATATATTGTGTTGAACTGATTAATTCACAGGATTTACCAAATCCAAAGAGGCAGAGGGGCACGTTAGAATAGCTGAGATTATGAGATACTGAAGTTATAGGACTTTTGATTGAGGTTCAATATGGCTTCCACCCCAGATATTAGTAATCAGACTAGCATTTTTGGACTGGGTCCTTTGTTTTACACAGACTTCATTTATCCTGCCTACAGGATTGTCCAAACCTTCTCCCATCTGCTGGGACTTTCTATCTAATATTTTAAGTTTCCTTTTCTTTTAACCAAATGCTTTACAGGAATATGACCTTCTCAACGTTTAGCATTTGAGTTTCTTGTTTTGTATGCCTTTTTATGAGGAGTTATTTTTTTTAAATATCAGTTCTGTAATGCTTTTCATTTCTTTACCTAAGCATTTAATGTAATTAATAATCAATAACTGCCTATTAGGTAAGTTAGTGACTACTTCATCCCCTCCAAACCCTCTTGTAAGTAGTTAAGTCTTAAGATATTGTTCCATGAATAATTCAGTGAAAATCTGTCCTTTTGTTAAATGTAGATAGATGAGCATGTTTAATAAGAGAATAACATGGGGCACCTAGGTGGCTCAGTCGGTTGAGCATCCGACTTTGGCTCAGGTCATGATCTTGCAGTTTGTGGGTTCGAGCCCCGCATCGGGTTCTGTGCTGACAGCTCAGAGCCTGGAGCCTGTTTCAGATTCTGTCTCCCTCTCTCTCTGCCTCTCCCCCACTCATGCTCTGTCTCTGTCTCAAAAATAAATAAACATTAAAAAAATGTTTTAAAAAAAGAAAGAGAATAATGCACGTGGTTTCATCCAGTTCTCTCCAAAGGTCCACATAGCAGCTCTCAGCCAAGTGACCTTTCCCTTTTGTCTCACCTTGGCTCCAGAAAAGGAGATGTGCCAGTGACAAATGATATAAGATTCTGATTTGCAAGTTTCCTAAACTTTCTGGAATGAAATGCTGACTCACCGTTAGAAATGACCATTTTTTTTTTAATGTTTATTTATTTTTGAGAGAGACAGAAACAGATCGTGAGTGGGGGAGAGGCAGAGAGAGAGGGAGACAGAATCTGAAACAGGCTCCAGGCTCTGAGCTGTCAGCCCAGAGCCCAATGCAGGGCTGGAACTCAAGAATCCCGAGATCATGACCTGAGCCGAAGTAGGATGCTCAACCGACTGAGCCACCTAGGCGCCCCAAAATGACCATGTGTTTTTTGTTTGTTTGTTTGTTTGTTTTTTAATGTATGAAATTTATTGTCAAATTGGTTTCCATACAACACCCAGTGCTCATCCCAACAGGTGCCCTCCTCAATACCCATCACTCACCGTCCCCTCCCTCCCACCCCCCATCAGCCCTCAGTTTGTTCTCAGTTTTTAAGAGTCTCTTATGCTTTGGCTCTCTCCCACTCTAACCTCTTTTTTTTTTTTTTTCCTTCCCCTCCCCCATGGGTTCCTGTTAAGTTTCTCAGGATCCACATAAGAGTGAACACATATGGTATCTGTCTTTCTCTGTATGGCTTATTTCACTTAGCATAACACTCTCCAGTTCCATCCACGTTGTTACAAAGGGCCACATTTCATTCTTTCTCCTTGCCACGTAGTACTCCATTGTGTATATAAACCACAATTTCTTTATCCATTCATCAGTTGATGGACATTTAGGTTCTTTCCATAATCTGGCTATTGTTGAGAGTGCTGCTATAAACATTGGGGTACAAGTGCCCCTATGCATCAGTACTCTTGTATCCCTTGGGTAAATTCCCAGCAGTGCTACTGCTGGGTCCTAGGGTAGGTCTATCCGTAATTTTCTGAGGAACCTCCACACTGCTTTCCAGAGCAGCTGCACCAGTTTGCATTCCCACCAACAGTGCAAGAGGGTTCCTGTTTCTCCACATCCTCTCCAGCATCTATAGTCTCCTGATTTGTTCATTTTGGCCACTCTGACTGGCATGAGGTGATATCTGAGTGTGGTTTTGATTTGCATTTCCCTGATGAGGAGCAACGTTGAGCATCTTTTCATGTGCCTGTTGGCCATCCGGATGTCTTCTTTAGAGAAGTGTCTATTCATGTTTTCTGCTCATTTCTTCACTGGATTATTTGTTTTTCAGGTGTGGAGTTTGGTGAGCTCTTTATAGATTTTGGATACTAGCCCTTTGTCCGATATGTCATTTGCAAACATCTTTTCCCATTCCGTTGGTTGCCTTTTAGTTTTGTTGATTGTTTCCTTTGCTGTGCAGAAGCTTTTTATCTTCATGATGACCATGTGTTTTGATCCAGGGTCCAATAAACAGGCAGGGATCAGTTGGATTTCAACAACTACCTAGTATGTCTGCAAATAACTGACACTATCTGAGATTGCAAGAGAGATCTGAGGCAGAAATAGTGGCATATGGAGTTCAGAAAATAATTCCCCAATCCAAATTGTATTCTGCTAATCTGCCTCAAAGTACTCTATCTTTTTTAAATCATATATAGCATTTATAATAATTTTAATAACATGTTTGAGTCTTTAATTTGTTAATGGTCATCTCCCCTGCCCATCACGAAGCTCCAAGAGAGCAGGAACTGTTATTGTTATTATTTTTGAGGTATTACTTACATATATAAAAATACACAAATCCTAAGTACGTAGGTTGATGGAAATTTTTATGTGCATATACACTCACATATCTACTACCCACGTTAAGATATAGACCATTTTCACCACTCCAAGAAGTTCTTTTTTTTTTAATTTTTTCTACGTTTATTTATTTTTGAGAGAAAGAGAGAGCACAAGCAGGGGAGGGGCAGAAAGAGAGGGAGACACAGGATCTGCAGAAGGCTCCAGGCTCTGAGCTATAGGCACAGAGCCCAAGGCGGGGCTCGAACCCACGAACCACGGGATCATGACCTGAGCTGAAGTCAGACTCTTAACCGACTGAGCCACCCAGGCGCCCCAGCCAAGAAGTTCTTTTATGTAAGCTCCCAGTCAATATTTCTATTTTGTATCACTGTAGGTTAATTTTGTCCGTTCTTGAATTTCATGTAAATGGAAACATATAGTATGTTTATTCTCTTTTATGTCTGGCTTTTAAAAATTTAATATAAATGGTTTAAGATTCATCCGTATTTTTCTATGTCTTTAGCTTTATTTTTCCTATTAGCATATAAGATTCCATTCCACTATATATCACAATTTACATACCATTCTCCTGTTGATAAACTTGGGAGTCATTTCTCACTTTAGCCCCAGTGAATAAAGCTGCTATGAAAAAGCCTTGGAGAAGTCTTTTTGTGATGTACACATTCATTTCTCTGAGGTAGATGCCTCGGGTAGAAATGCTGGGTCATAGGGTAAACACATGTGTCACTTTGTGCATACTGCTAAGGAGTCTTCCAAGATAGCTGTGTCATTACACGCCTCCCCAGTCCCAACTGAGAGTTCTCATTGCCCCACATCCTTGCCAGCACTTGGTGTTGTCATTCTTTCGGTTTTAGCTGTTCTGTTTGGTGCACAGAGGTATCTCATTGGGGTTCCAATTTGTATTTCCCTAATGGGTAGTTACGTTGAATGAACATCTCTCTCAGGATTATACTTTCTTTCCCACAGTCCGTAAACACAACTATGTGTTGGTTGAGCTGCAACTACTTTGACTAAATATAAATGCAGGTATAATGGAGTTTATACTTCTTGGTTCTGCTGGCCCAGTTTGTAAGAGCTGTCTACTCTAAAGGCACAGAATTTCTATTAGAAGTTTTACCTTTCGGGGTGCCTGGGTGGCTCAGTTGGTTGAGCATCCAACTTCAGGTCAGGTCATGATCTCACGGGTTCGTGGGTTCAAGCCCCGTGTCGGGCTCTGTGTTGACAGCTCAGAGCCTACAGCCTGCTTTGGTTTCTGTGTCTCCCTCTCTGCCCCTCCCCTGCTTGTGCTCTGTCTCTCAAAGAGTAAATAAACATTAAAAAATATATATATATTATTAAAAAAAAGAAGTTTTACCTTTAATTTCTGTGACCTGTGGAGAGATAATCTCACCAGAAGGGATTTTCCTTGTGCCATTATATCTGAAAGTTTGGTTCCACAGAGAGGTTTTGGAGGATGGTACACTGGGTTGAATAGTTTCCTCTTCAAGTTCATGCCCACCTGGAACCTCAGAATGTAATTTTCTTTGGAAATAGAGTCTTTGAGGATATAATTAGTTAAGATGAGGTTATACTGATTTAAGGATGGGCCTTAAATCGAGTGATGTTATGTATATAAGAAGGCCGTGTGAAGACAGAGAAGCACACACAGGGGAAAGAAGACCATGGAGCAAAGACTGGAGCGATGCATCAGCAGCCCAAGAAACACCAAGGATGCCGGAGCTGCCAGAAGCTAGGAAGAGGCTAGGAGGGATGCTTCTCCAGAGCCTTCAGAAGGAACATGGCTCCGCAGACATCTTGATTTCAGACTTGCAGCCTTCGGAACTGTGAGAGATTAAATTTGTGTTCTCTTGAGTCGCCTGGCTTGTGCTAATTTGGTATGGCAGGCCTAGGAAGCTAATACACATGGATTTATGGAGAATTTCATATTCAAGATATGGAGCAGGTTCAGCTGAGAATTCTTAAAAGTACCACGCTATGGTGCACTGATATAGAAGCTCTGCAATGGAAAGAGTAATGCTTCAGATGTGTATTTCTTTTTTGGTTAAACCAAACAATATGATGGGTGCATCATGGAAAGTATATCCTTGATGTGTCAAGATTCACTGACTATCCAGGAATTCAGTCAAGCAATATTTCTGCATTCCATGGGCTCTTAGAAGCTGACTCATTACTGTTGGAGACTTTCCATTTCATTTGCCTCAAAGTAGAATGAAATTTCCTCAAGATAGGGCACAGCACAATGCCTGGCACAAAGATGGCTATCAATAAATATTACTCAATAGACTGTAGTAATTAGGTCTCTTTCAGTTGTAAAGCAGCAGAAACTAACTCAGACTTACTTTTATGGGCTCATATAACTATAAAGACTAGGACACAGGTTGTTTCTGTAGGGCTAGATCTGGGGGCTTACAAGGTTCTCTTTCCATTTCTCAGTTCTGTGTTAGCATCATTCTTAATTGCCTTTCCCCCACCACTCCTTGTAAAGGCAAAGAGAGCCACCAACCGTTCTAGGCTTACATAACTTTCACAGTTAAGGATCTTCATGAAAAAAGAAAGGAGTGCTTCTTTTGTTACTAGTTCCAGAAAAAGTCCAGGGTGCTCTGATTTCTCCTGCTTGGGTTACAATGACTGTGACCAGGGGAGTGGAGAACTCTGGACAGGCCCAGGTCACGTGTGGCTGAACCACAAGGATTGAGAATGGGGAGAGTTATTTCTCCCAAGAGACCTCTGTAAACAAAAAACATATCCATCACTTGCCTGAGCTGTCATTAGGAGTCATCTTTGGAATGGAATGCCACTGCTGGTAATTGCTCAGCCTTCTTATTTATAGACTTCCCTGGTGTCTCTAGAAGTTTCATTCCTATATCACTCAGCAGGCAGGAGAAAGAAGACGATCTGTGACAGTCTTTTTCTGGAGCAAACTTTCCTGGGCCACCCCATCCAAAATCCAAGTAGGCTACAACAGCAGGATCTCAAAAGGTAGAAAGACATGAATGGAAGTTAAAAGGAACAAAGCATTAACATTGAGCCTCATTCACTGCTAGCACACGAAGACCCACTTTAAGATTGGCAGAGCCAATGTAGCCTTGCAAGGACTCTCCAAACTCCTGAGCCCTGGATGAAATCAGATAGGGCGATCGGTTTGAAACAGAAAGGAATTCATGCCTGAAGAATCAAATTAAGCATGACCGAGATGCTTAGCCTTCATCTCTTTGATGATTGAGAATTTTCTTTCTGTCTCCATGGGACAAGAATCAATCAAACCAACATTTTAACTCTTCAATATAAGTAGGATTTAGAATATAAGCAAGTTTACGTTGTATTTTTTAAGGAGAAACAACTGAGTTAGACATTATTAGCAGTGTTGAAATAAGTTTCTAGGCTCCAGATGGAGTCACTCCTGCCCCCGGGGTACCATATCAGCAAACCAAAACTTAGATAATTTCCATGTCCCTGTAAATGCTCTGCTTGACCAGAAACTCAGCGTATACATCTGGTCAGCCAACCCCTAAATGCTAAGCCAGTTCTGAGCTGGCTTTATCCTCATTTCCTTGTTCCTTCATTTTCTATTTTTCTCTTTCTTGTTCCTTATTCTTTATTCTGTAAAAGCTTCTTGCTTTCTGCCCCATTTTGCAGTTCCCTGAACCCCTGGGAACTGAGACTGACTGCTTCATGAGGTGTTAAATAAAGTTTGTTTGTAACCCCTAAACTGTCTTTTAAAATAATTTTTTTTTAATATTTATTTTTGAGAGGGGGAGAGAGAGAGAGAGAGAGAGAGAAAGAGAGCGTGCACGCACACAGGTTGGGGAGGGGCAGAGAGAGGGGGACAGAGGATCTGAAGCCGGGTCTGTGCTGACAGCAGAGAGCCTGATGCGGGGCTTGAAACTCACGAACTGTGAGATCATCACCTGGGCTGAAGTCAGAGGCTTCACTGAGCCACCCAGGCGCCCCTTTTAAAATAATTTTTAGGGGTGCCTAGGTGGCTCAGTTGGTTAAGTGTCCGACTTCACCTCAGGTCATGATCCCGCGGTTTCTAAGTTCAAGCCCCAGTGGGGCTCTGTGCTGACAGCTCAGAGCCTAGAGCCTGCTTTGGTTTCTGTGTCTCCCTCTCTATCTACCCCAACCCAGCTCGCACTCTGTCTCTCTCAAAAATAAATAAACACGAAAAAAGTTAAAAAAAAATAATTTTCAACAGCAGCAAAAATAAACTCTAAAAGATTTTTTTAAAATAATTTTTAACAGCAGCTAGCATTTATAATATGATTTATATGTCAAGCGCTATGCTAATTTTAATAGTTAATATCCCCAACATTCCTGTAAGATAGTTACTCATACCGTCTCCGAGATACTTCTAGGATTTTCCATGCAGCAGTTTACAAGGTTTTTTTTTTAATACATTACAATTTTAAAATTCTATCTCTAGGGTTCTTTGAGTATAGAATGGGGAAGGAAAAGCCAGGTGGCTCCACATGGATCACAAAAGGATGAAACCCAATTACACACATAAGGAGAGAAGCCTTGTCCAGGGCCCCACGTAGCACCTTGGCGCGACCCCCCAATTCCGTGTCCACTTTTGTCTCCACGTCCGGTCTACCGGTCTAGTGACAGACCCCCAAGGACAGTGCGGGTGAGCAGCCGCAGTGATTCAGCAACAGACCAAAACGAAGATACTCTCTGAAAAGGCACTTCCTGGGAACCCTGTCACTATGGGCTCCAGAGAGTGACAGGAAACAGGCAGTGCCGGTGGCTTCCGGGTGTCCTCCTGTGCCATCTTGACATTTCTCAGAGGGCATGTGCCCTGTCTGACTTCTTTCAAAACATACGCTCGATCTCAAATGCTTCTCAGGGATCCTCGAGCCTCTGGCTTATTACAAGAAGTATTCCTGCTATTCCAGAAATAATTTTTTCAGATCTGAGTGCCTGCTAATTAATAGTTGAGACTTGGCCTGTGAAGCCATGTTGGACTACGTCACGACTCTGGAAAATTCTGTTACAGCGGCCTTTTCCCTGATGCTATTATTGTTTTTAAAATGTTATTTTTTGTTAACTGTACCAAAGGATATATTGTCATTTTATAAAAATTAGAAGTCAACAAGTAAAAGGGGGAAAAAAAAAAACAAAACAAGAAACACAGTGCCACCTACTTAATTAATACACTAGCTCATGTCCTCGTAAATATTTTTGCCTTTCCCTGCAAAGGGTTCACACGATGCAAACTATTTTGTGATTTGCTTTTTGCATCTAATAACATTCAACTGAGTGTTTTCCCATGTCTGCAAATGCACTGCTGTAACTCATATACCAGCATAGCGTTCCGCTCGCCGATACAGCTACTCTTAAAGTGAACCCGGTAGGTGCCATATCTTCTGATAACTCCGTACCAAAGCAGACATTCAAACACTTGGTTGGAAAAACTAAGAAAATCATGTTTAATGGTTGTTTGATAACAGTACATCAAAGAATCGGTTTGGTTACTTTGTCCCCTGAGACCAGTGCCTTTTTTTTTTTTTTTTTACTGCATTAACTTAATCGGTCAGGAGCTCCGAGGTTCTGCGTCTAGATCCTAAACGTCCCCGGAAAGCCAAACAAAAATGTGAGATAAACATTTGAGGTAGGTTTTCCTGACGACAGTCAGAGCTGTCTGCTTTGTACTCCCCTCGCAGTGCGGGTGCTGACAGGGACTCTTCGGCCTTGTTGACTGTTCCATCCCCCATGTGACGTCATTGGACGTGGGAGGGAGGCGTGGAGGGGCGCTTACAGCCTGCTGCTCTTCAGAGGGCTCGCTCCTTGAACACACTTTATCTTGTCGCCGAAATAATCTTCTGTCATTTGTAAGGAGACTTCCTGGCAGTAATAGACGCAGTGCCTTCCTCGGTTTTCTTTCTTGTTTTACCGCGTCATGTGTAAGAGGATGTTCCCTTGCTTGCCGCAGCATTAGGCTGTTGGGGAGGGTGGGAAAGAAAGACAGGAGACAGTTTGCTAGAGCTTTTGGCACAAAAATTATCGTCTTCCCTTTCAGGAGATGTAAATGGCCGTTGCTGCTGGAGGTGTGACAGGCAGCTTCAGAACCCATCACCCTGCAGGGCAGCAACACATCTACACAAGGATGTCTTTTGTGAGCTTTCTCCCCAGCCTTCCAAGTGTGTGCTGTTGACCGCTGCGCCACCATCCTGGAGAGCTCAAACAGCAGGGCGACAGGTTCCCTGGAGGTCTGTCCTCTCATCTTGACCCCAAAGGCAGATCCCATGCTGCCGTCTCTGCCTGGCGCTGGCTGTCACAGAGGAGCCTCTGTCTGATGTGGGTACCTCTGTTTCAGACCTGCTTAAGAGCTTTGCCTCTCTGGTCTTTTTTTTTTTTTTTTTTTTTTAACGTTTATTTATTTTGAGAGAGAGAGATAGCAGGGGAGGGGCAGAGAGAGAGAGAGTGTGTGTTTGAGAGGGAGAAAGAAAGAACCCCAAGCAGGCTCCAGGCTCTGAGCTGTCAGTGCAGAGCCCGACGTGGGGCTCGAACCCACGAACTGTGAGATCAGGACCTGAGCCAAAGTCGGACGCGTAACCGACTGAACCACCCAGGCGCCCCTTGCCTCACTAGTCTTTAGACTCCTTGTGGTGAAGTAGATGAGTTGGCAGTGGGAACAGAGCTGACTGTCAGGGACAAAACTGATGGATAAATTCAGAGGCAGAGGCCATGCGAGGAACATAACGCTCCCTTACAGCAAGCTTTCCCCGACACCTTCCCCTGGGGCACACGGCCCATCATCAGGAATGGGAATTAGCTTGTCACTTCTGGTCTGGACCTCCCTCTGGCTGATGGCTCTCAACCTCTCCCTCTAGGTCTAAGCTCCATTCTGTCTTCTCTTAGCTCAGAGGCTTTTGCTCTGGACTCTAAAATTTCCCCCAAGTGATATTTCAGCAACTGCCCTGGACTCTTTCCTGTGTTTTGACTGCGTCATATTCGGCCTGTTTGTCATTGCCACCTTTTCTGACCTTGCCACCTTGGGCTGCAACTCCTTGCTCCCTAGGGAGGGTCCTCCACCTCCAGGCCACCGGCTAGACACCCGATTCTCTGCTGCTCTCTAGCTGTCCCAGAGGGAACTGCAGCGTCTGGGTGCAGAATTAATTCCTGGTGGGCTGGACCCCCTTCTAAAGACCTACTAGGATCCAGGTTCTGTGCAGGCCCAAAGCCCACTAGGTTTGCTTAAAAGCACCACCCTGGTCTGAGACAGCAGTGCCCGGGCCTAGGGCTTTTCTGCACACGTGTTGCATAAGCCCTGGATAAGTTCCGATTACCGGCAACCCTTTCCCACACGGGATTCTGTAGGACAGAAATAGAAGGGTAGAAAGGCAAATGAATAATCATGGGAGCATAATCTTCTCTCTGAATAACTGAAAACCACTGGATTATATCTGACCTCCTTTTCCTGTATCAGCTTTTGTCCTGAGGGAGACAATTACACAGAAGGGAGGGAAAGATCCTTTGTTTATTGCGTTTACCGTGTGGAATCAATTATTGAGAAGTGGTACATTTCTTGACTGGACGGTCACTAACGAGTAGCACTATAGTAATCCTCATCGCAAATGATTCAGAATTTTCCATGAGAAGAGCATGAGACTCTTTGAACCACCAAATTGGAATGAGGGTCCATCTATAATCTCAGCGAGAACGAACAAGTCCCCAGTTCCACCGATAATATGGAAATTACCCACTTAATTATGTCAGCCAGAGAGAAGTGGCTTTTCCTTAGCCAAATTTGCATTTTATTTTGTGCTCTGATGACTGTGGTGGAGGTCATGGAATGTCTAAGAAGCGTTCTGTTCTCTGTGTGCGGATGTTGTGACGGAATCACTTTTAGTTATTCACAAAACGATCTTTAAAAGTAATAAAGAACATAAGACTGCTACCCTCATCCAAAAAATAGACAACGATGTAAATGGTCTTGTGTTTGGATTCTGGGTCAGACTGCACTGTTAGCTGATGACTTGGGACGGCTATTACATCTTGTTAAGAATTAAAAGGAATAATGCAAGTAAAGTGAGCACAGAGAGACACGGTGGGCACAGCAAGCCCTCAACAAAGAATGAGTTGAGGCAAGTATATTAGCTTCCTATTGTTACTGTAACCTTAGTGGCTTAAAACAACACAAATGTAATAGCTTATAGTTCTGGAGGCCAGAAGTCTTAAAATCAAGATGTTCTTCTAGGGGCGCCTGGGTGGTTCAATTGGTTAAACGTCCAACTCTTGAATTTGGCTCAGGATTCCAGGGTTGTGGGATCGAGCCCTGAGTTGGGCTCTGTGCTGAGTGTGGAGCCTGCTTAAGATTCTCTCTCTCTCTCTCTCTCTCTCTGCTCCCTACCTCCTGCTTGAGCACGAGTTCTCTCTCTCTCAAACAACAAAAATTCTTCTGGAGGTTCTGGGGGAGACTTTATTTCCTTGCTCCTCATAGCTTCCAGAGGCTGCCCGCATTCCTACCCCTGGCCCTATGTCACTCTGACTGTGCTTCCACTCTCACATCTCCTCTGACTCTCCTGTCTCCTTCTTTCACTTAGAAGAACGCTTTTGGGGCGGTTGGGTGGCTCAGTCTGTTAAGCATCTGACTTTTGATTTGGGGTCAGGTCATGATCTCACAGTTCATGAGATCAAGCCCTGCATCAGGCTCTGTGCTGTCGGCGTGGAGTCTGCTTGGAATTCTCTTTCCCCCTTTCTCTCTACCCCTCCCCTGTTCTCATGAGTGTGCTCTCTTTCAAAACAAACAAACAAACAAACAAACAATCTAAAAGTAATTTAAAAAAGAAGAACACTTGTGATTGCCTTGGGCCCATGCAGAGAATCCAGGATAATCTCCTATCTCAAAATCCTTGATTTAACCATACATGCAAAGTCTCTTTTGCATGTTAAGGTAACAAATTTACAGGTTCCGGGGACTGGGACAGGACATCTTTTGGGGCGGGAGTGAAGGCACTATTCTGCTCATCTAGCAACTTATTTCACTCTTAGGTCTTTGAGGATATTTTGACAGCACAGACAATGGCATAGCTTGGATAAAACATAGGTTAGAAATGTACAAATGCTCAAGGGTTTTTGAGTTTGGGAGCATAAATGAGAAGCTGTTACCGGCATGCAGGTTGACCACTTAATTCAAAAATGGTTATTTCCCAAACTCCAATTGCGGAAGAACAATGGGGGTGAGCAGATGGGTACAGAATAAAGCTTTTTTGATTTGTATCACAGTCACTGGATTGAAAATGCTGAAAAGTTAGTGGTTGGGCTTGACTTGTGAGTGTTACAGTCCTTGGCCAGGTTCAGCCCTCAAGCATATTCTTCCATGGCCAGTGGTGGCTATAACAGTCCTGACTCCACTCCTGTGATGTCAACCTCTCATGCACTCCTGTATTGTCAAAAGGCATCAGCCAGAGTGGAAGTCAATCAACAACATTAGCCTCCTATCTTTGTAATCGGCACCAAAAAGGAATAGTCATATTTGGAGAGCTGTCTCATTGGTTACTAAGACTATAATGAATGATCAGAATCCTGGGTGATGAGGCTGGGAGGAACCTTGGAAATACTCTGCTCCAAACACTGGTTTTCTAGGTATGAAAACAGGATTTGGAAAGGTTATGCAACCTGCCCAAGTCACTCAGGATTCTAGGAACCTGGGTTTCCATTGAGGTGTTCCTTCCATTGCTACAAAGAGTTGCCAACCTCTCCTAATTTGCATAATTAATGTATTCTTCTCCTTTGCATTTTTTAGTATAGTACAAGCCCTATATGCTGGTCCAGTGTTGATCAAAATTTAGTGGGTATCAAAATCTCTCAGAAGAATTGTAAAACTGGAGATTCCTGGGCTCTACCCCCAAAGATCTGATTCAGTAGGTCTGGGGTAAGGTCTGAAAATGTGCATTTCTTTTTTTTTTTTTTAATTTTTTTTTTTAACGTTTATTTATTTTTGAGACAGAGAGAGACAGAGCATGAACAGGGGAGGGGCAGAGAGAGAGGGAGACACAGAATTGGAAGCAGGCTCCAGGCTCTGAACCATCAGCCCAGAGCCCGACGCAGGGCTTGAACTCACGGACAGTGAGATCGTGACCTGAGCTGAAGTCGTACGCTTAACCGACTGAGCCACCCAGGCGCCCCTGAAAATGTGCATTTCTACAAGCTTGCAGGTAATCCAGATGATGCTGGACCTTGCTTATGGAAGCACTCCTCTAGTCCCTCCTCCACATCCTAGGAGAGAGGGTGGCAGAAATTAAACAGGGAGGAAGATCACGGTCAGTTTCCACCATGCAAAGTACAATTATGCAATAGGACAGCAGTCTTACAAGCCATGCTATTGTCCTGAGAAATAATTTTCAATAAATTTCAATATCTGGAAATCTCTTCTTTTAGCACATAAAAAACACTTAGCAGATACACCTGTCTATAGAGTAGGGGGAATTGCTCTCCCTACCATTATGACTTAGATGGAACACAGAGCAAGGAGGATATGATATAAGGAAGCCTTGTCTGTTTCCAGGCCCAGTCATTGCCAGAAGAAGATGGAAAATGAGAGCTAATTAACGAATGCCACCCAAGGGACTACCTTCTCCAGTCCTAGAACATCCTGGGCCTTTGCTAACTTATGTGGTATCTTCGTGCATGTTAGAATAAGGTGTCTTTTGGATAAAGGGAAGACAACAGGTACCCCTCTGGGATGATCAGTTGGAAAGAGGAGCCCCTTCTCCAAGCTGATGCAGCTCTAGCCAGGTCATGGCTTGGCGAGCAAGGCATGGGCTAGAATGAAACCCCTACTCCAACCACACTGAGGCACCTTGTTCAAGACACAGACTAACCACAGCAGCTTACTGTGCCTCTTCTCTGCCACATCCCTCCCCTTGGATACCGTCTTAGAATTAGGAAGCGTTGAGGCTATCTATGAGCATTATGATTCCAGAGAGACTCAATATACCTAAATGGACTATTTAAATGATGAGAATGCACTAAGCTTTAAGCTGAGATAGGCCTATGATTAAAATTTTTATTCCTCCTGCTTAAAGAATAGGAACTTGGGGAAAAACCAGGCTGGCAATAGACTGAAATCTTTGGGAGATTGTTTGCAAAGATGGCCGCAAGGACTCCTTCCACCCCTGTATGGAGGCCCCTCTGCCTTGTGACTTAGCTTCTCCTCCCCTCTAGAGAAGGAGCCTATTTTCTACCCCTTGAATCCGGAGTTGGCCATCTGACTTTCTTTGGCCAAGTTAGCAAACATGAAGCAAGCAGAAGCTCAAAATGTACTCGAGCACCGGGGCTTACCTTCTCTTTCACCTGTGGACTTTGAACACCATGTGAACAAACCAGATGAGCCTGTTGGAGGATGAGATACTAGGTGCAGGGACCGCTGAGAACTGCAAAAACTCTCCACACAACTGACTCAGTCCAAACCCCTGCCCGAGTTGACTCGACCAAATACTAGCATGGCTCCTAGCAGGATCCTGCTCCTCTTGAGTTTCTATCTAGAAAAGCTCAAGGCGGCCAAAAGAATTGATGCTTTGTTCCAGCCAACACCCAAAGATAGGTCCCTGACTTCCCTTTCTCAGAGCATTTATTTAAAAAAGCTGATGATTATGAATCCTTCCACTGTCCCTTGCAGATGTACAGACATCTGGCCAACTCTAGAGTATCTTTCTCAAGGATCTGAAAGTCATTCCTTTACATTAAAAACATTTCTTTTTTAAATGTTTATTTATTTTTGAGAGGGAAAGAGACAGAGCATGAGCAAGGGAGGGGCAGAGAGAAAGGGAGACACAGAATCTGAGCTGTTAGCACACAGCTTGACCTGGGGCTTGAACCCATAAACCGTGAGATCATGACCTGAGCCGAAGCCAGACACTTACCTGACTGAGCCACCCAGGCGCCCCTAAATTTTTTGGGGGAGGGGGTTTGTTTATTTTGAGAGAGAGAGATAGAGAGCAAGTAGGGGAGGGGCAGAGGTCAGGAGAGAGGGAGAGAGTCCCAAGGAGGCTGGGTGCTGTCAGCCCAGAGCCCGACCTGGGGCTCGAACTCACAAACCGTGAGGTCATGAACTGAGCCGAAATCAAGTCAGACACTTTACCAACTCAGCCACCCAGGTGCCCCTAAAAGTCATTCCTTTAAAATGTAATTATCAAGAATAGGACCTCTGTCTCCCAGTCTGTGGAGGGTGGGAGGCTAACTTTGCTAAACCCAGTTAGCAGACACAGGACCTAACTGCCTTTGCACGAACCACCCTTCCTACTCACTTTTGGTAATTTTTCACTTCCCTGACTCTACCTTAGTCCCTGCTCGCTTCCCCTTCCAATTTCCTCATTTTCCCTTTTATATGCAAACCAGAATTGAAAGCTCTGCTCTTTTCCCTACTGCAGTAGTTATTTAAAAAAAAAAAAATGTTTTTACTGCTTTTAACCAATGTCTGGCTTTGTTTCTCTCTGATGGGCCCACGCTGTCCTGCAACCCTACCCTTCCCAGCTGAGATCCCAGACACGAGAAAAGCTATCTTAGACCATATAACTCCAAGGGATCCAGCCCAGATGAGAAGAACCACTCAACCAGTAATAAATATTTGAGAAACAATAAATATTTGCTCTTTGAATCTAAATTTTGGGGTGGTCTGTTGCATAAGAAGAGCTAACTGATACAATTTAAATTTTTTTTTTTTTTTGGTGCAAACTCAAATTTTAGAATAGGTTAAATTCATGACTTCATTCCACTTGTTATAATATCTTGTATGCCAATCCTAAGAAGGCAACTAAAAGTATGCAAACTAAGTCCATTAGCGTGGTTGGATTGCATAACAAAATACAAGGCAGATGGATTTTTACAACCGTTAATTTAACCTATACTCTGAGTTAAAACAGGCAGACAAGTTCTCTAGGGGAGATAAATATCCACCCTCCAGGCAGGTGAAATGGACTGGCAGCAGGCTGAGCGCTCCAGGTGCCTATCTATTCTATTCAATTACCTCAACATTTCTTGAAGATTCTTACAGAGATATGACACCTGAGTGGGTTGCCGTGGCGTGCAGGCTGGATGGTAAGGAATTAATTACTATCAACTTGTTCCTAGTATATGCTAATATTGCCAATGGCTAACTTGCAAATTAGAGTGGTCCCCAGGTTCTCCCACTAGAATGACTATTCTGACCCACTTGCAGAGTCAGTGCTTTCAGGAGTGGGGAAAGAATGGGGCTGCCAAAATGGCAACAGGACCTGCATGCTATTTCATGTCACAATGAAAAAAAAAAAAGATTCAGAACTTTGGTCTGGTTGGACTGATAGCCATCTACAAATCGACTGATTTACCAACAGTGAGGCAGGAATCTCTGTCATGGTCTCCTTGACTCTGAGCTGATCCATGCCTGAGCCTGTCATTTTCTACAGGGCTGGTATAGTCTTATTCCTTTATTTTTTAAAAAATATTTTTAACATTTATATACTTTTGAGAGACAGAGAGACAGAGCGTGAGTGGGGAAGGGGCGGAGAGTGAGGGAGACACAAAATCTGAAGCAGGCTCCAGGCTCTGAGCCATTAGCACAGAGCCCGACGTGCGGCTCAAACCCACGAACCGTGAGATGATAAACTGAGCTGAAGTCAGACGCCCGACCGACTGAGCCACCCAGGCACCCCTAGTCTTATTCCTTTTAATGTATGCCTTTTACTGTCGGTGGGAGGACCTTAATGGTTTTTGGTTTTTTGTTTTGTTTGTTTTAGCAAAATTCACAAATGCTATAAGTTAGATGTACCTTGTTCCATACAGATTCTTGGAATGTTCACTCATAAAACAGGTTCAGCTAAAAATGTTACAGGACCTGGTGACTATTTGGAGGGGAAGAGGTGACGGGGATGGGTAGTAACCAACTTGACGTGCTTAGTAGGTGCCGGTGAGGGAAACCCCTTTATTTATGACCCGGAAGACCAGTGCGCTAATTTATGAAGTTAACCAAATTTGGAAATATTTGTGACAAAGGTGAAATAATGCAAATGATGTTGACAATGGAAGAATCCTGGAAAAAAAAAATAAAAATTATTTTCTACCTCAGGAAACATGGGAACCAATACCTGGAAGACACAGCAATCTAAAATGCTGACTCTGTAGATGGGAAAACCCCCAGAAATTGGCAAGTACGGGAGAATATTAATAAATGTATACATTGGCATAAAATATGCAATTTGTAAGCCACTTGCTTTCTGCTTACGAAGATTCTTTACAGCATTACTGGAATGTTCATTACATTGAAAATGGAAAATTGTATCTGTAGAGTGTCATTTTTTGTGATTAGGCTGCTATGTATTGCAAAACCTATCAACCTAGCACACATTTATTAAGCACCTACTATTTTCCAGTTCCTGTGCTGAGGAAGCACTGGAAACCGGCCATAGTCATGCAGCAAAATTAGTGCTATAAGAAAGGTAAATACTTATGCGAGAGGAAAAAAACACTTTTGCATTCATTCCATCCTTAATTCCTTATACACATGTGACCTGCCAAACAATTTTTGCAGCCAAGGAGGCGCAAAAAAAGCTGATTTTACATCACTATCGTCATTACCATTGTCACCTTCCTACTCCTACTTCCTACTCCTGTGGCGTGTGGTCTCACCGGGTTCGGAGGCACCGCTCCAAAATGGACGACGCTTTCCAGGTCTGACTGACCACAGCCCCTCCCCCCTGCTGGAAAGGAATGCTCCCTTCCTCCCTCATCCTTGGCTTCTTTTCCCTGGGCTGCCTGCAAGACGCCAGAGACTTAAGATAGGTTTTATTTATTCTTGTCTCCTTGAGGTTTTGCTTATGTGTACTTTCCAGTTTCTAAAGTGCTGAAAGATATATTGTCTTTTTTTTTTTTTTTTAAACCGGCAGCTGATTGCCGAGCTACTCACCGAAGAACACATCTTAAAAAGAGATTGTTGCACATGTAGCATCTGCTTCAGTTTAGGCTTGTCCTTGTTCTGCTGTTAGAGCAATCGATCTTGGCCTCCAGGATTTGTCTCACCTAATGAAGGTTGCGGCAAATGTGATTTTCGCCTCAATTTTTACATTTTTAGAAGGAGGTCTAGGATTGCTTCAATACAGGTTAAATCCATTTAATTGAGCAAGCATTTTAAGGTCCACTGCATCAATAATGAAATCTCCCAGGTTGGAGGCCGAGGGGACAGCAAGGATGAATAAGGCAGTCTGTGCCCTCTGGGAGACTTTGATTTAATTGGAAGGTAGGTTGTTTCGTGTATGATTGAGAGCAGCGTTCGGCAACCTTTTTCTGAAAAGAGTCAGAAAGTAAACATTTTAGGCTTTGTGGGCCATAGGGTCTGTCACAAGTACTCAACCCTGCCTTTGTAGCATGAGAAGAGCCATAGACAATAGTTGGAAAAAAAAAACGGGTGTGGCTATGCTCAAATAATATTTATTTACAGGGGTACCTGGGTGGCTCAGTTGGTTGAGTGACCGACCCTTGATCTCAGCTCAGGTCTTGATTTCAGGGGGTCGTGAGTTCAAGACCTGAATTGGGCTTTCCATTGGGGGGTGAAGTCTACTTAAAAAAAAAAAAAAGTTTATTTCCAAAAATAAGCAGCATGCCAGATCTGGCTAACCAGTCGGAGTTTGCTGGTTCCTAGCTTAGAGCAAGGTCTTTGCCATCAGATGCTCATTTTATAGCCCTCTGCCTCTAACTGTGGGACTGTGGGCATTCCACTTAACCCCCCCAAGTCTTGGATTTCATATCTATAAGTGGGGATGGGAATAAAAGCTGCCTCCTGGGATTGTTCTAAGGTTTAATGAGATAGGGCTCACTGGCTCCGGGTTGGTTCCCAGTAAGAACTCAATACATGTTGGCACTTACTGCTAAGCCAGGAGCCCAATCAGAAGCTTCTTCAGCAAGGACATGTAGCAGTGATAACAGCTACAGGAGTAGAGAAGCGGACTCTAAACCATTAAGTGTTGTAAACAAATTCTCTTTGAAGTGGGAGACTGATACAAGGCCCCCCGGAGAGGGGTATGAGGACCAGACAGCCTTCTGAGATGGTCTCAGATATTTCCAGGCAAATATGGCTGGCTTTTGCTCTGTTCTTATTATATTTTGTGCAGTCCTCCATTAGAGTCTTTGGAGGTACCCCTGAGGTCACCGACAGCCAATGTCTGTCCCCATTCCGTTGGGAACCCCTCCTTCTGGGATCCCAGGACCTAGAACAGGGCTAGGCTCATGTTAGGTGATTAGTAAGTATCGCTCCCATATATTTTTCAGTGTTTAGGATTCCATACAGGTATAGAAACAGCTCTGCTGTAACAACCCTGAGCTCTGCAAAGCCGGTCCAGTTTCCAGGGAGTTTTGGATGGACCCTCCAAAAATGCTGCTGTCATCCTTCTTTTCACTGCCGCTCCTAAGCTGGATCTTCACCATTCCAAGGAATGTCTGTTTCCTTTCTTTCTCAGGGTCAAGGACCGATCCCTGTAATGCTTACAGGATGTTCTTGAATAGCCAATTGTCCTCTGATTATTAAGTGAATAATCTTCTTTTCATTTCACAGAAATGAAAAACAAGTTAAAATGCCAAAGTCAAACAGTCTGAGCACGGCAATTTTCTACGGTGGATGGAGGCCATGCCACCGTGCAGAGACCCAGATAAACAAAGTGAGTGCAAGCCAGACAGCCAGCTTTCCATCATATATATATCCAGTAGGCATTCTCTAGCGCCTTGCTGGCACAGTCTGGAAGGAAAGTGCCAAATGGGGACACGGCTGACATCCACCTCAATTCTAACAGACACAGATCAATGGACCCTGGCACCTGGTTCATCTCTTATTTGAATTGCTTTTGAAAGCTCAGGCTAGGGAAAGCCAACAAAGTCTGTGACACAATGTGCTATTGGTCTTTGCCAAATGCACTTCAGCTGTCTGTCTCTCCGTTTAGGTGAGTCACTCTAGACTGGGGTGGGGTGGGATGGGAGGGGGAGGAGAGGAGGCTTCTTTACAAAGAGTGCAGAGGAACTGGGGTCACCACATCCCAGTTCTTTGTGCAAGCTGGGCATTGTTGCACGCTTCTATCTAAGTCACAGAGTCAGGAATGGAGCAGAAGGGAAGAATGGGGGCATGGGAGAGGAAGAACAAAACTAGCATATGTCAGCACATGGGCAAGGTTAGTGCTTGATGCTGATACACACGATTGCAGTAAAGTCCCACAAAAAAGCCCAGGTTCTTCATACCAGAGCACTTCTCTACCCCAAATCCTAGATGTGAAGGCAATGACCAGGTTTTAACCAATCTGCACAAACTTCATTGCCTCATGTTGTCCCCAGCGTCAGTCAGCACTTGCTACATCGGCTTTCCTCAGACTTGGCATTCTCTCTTTTGCCACAGGACCTTTGCATATGCTATTCTCATGATCTGGAACTCTCTTCTGACCTTCCAGCTTTTTTATCTAAGTAACTCAATATTTAAATTTTTTTAATGTTTATTCATTTTTGAGAGAGAGACAGACAGACAGACAGAGTGTGAGCAGGGGAGGGGCAGAGAGAGAGGGAGACACAGAATCCGAAGCAGACCCCAGGCTCTGAGCTATCAGCACAGAACCTGACGTGGGGCTCAAACCCCTGAACCGAGATCATGGCCTGAGCCGAAGTCGGACACCTAACCGATGGAACCACCCAGGCGCCCCTAAGTAACTCAATATTTAGATCTCAGTTCCAGTTTTTCTTCACCAGGAAAGCCTTAACTAACTCTGAGGTATAGGTCAAGTATCATAGTTTTGGGCTGCATTTCTTCTCTTCAAACCACAGTTTGTGATCACATGTTTATTAGTGGTAAGTAAGTAGTTAATGTAGTGTTTTATTCCTATCATTAACACAGTTCCTGGCTCCAGAGCTGAACTACTAGGATTTGGATCCTACCTCTAAAACCTACCAGTTTTGTGACATGGGCAAATCACTGCATCTCTGGACGCCTAGTTTCTGCATCTATAAAATGGGGGTTAGAGTGGAGTCAATGTCATAGAGTTGTTGGGACGATTAAGTGAGTAACACATTCTTAGGTGTTCATGCTGCTCTTCTCCTTGGTGTTGACCTTGCTTGGATTTCTGCATTCACAGATGTAGCAGGACCTTGGCTTTAACTGTTCCCAACTCCCTGCTTTGACCAACTGGATTTGCTGTTACATTGGTTCATTTTGGCCTGGTCCATCTATGATTTTTTTTCTTCTACCCCTGACCCCATCTCCAGCCCCAAAACTCAACTGAACTGGCGCTGGCTTGAGTCCAGATTGTGACCACTGCTCTGGAAGGAAGGGAGGGAGAGGGGATGACCAAGTGGAACTGGACAGACTCAAGCTCTGACCTGCAGCTGCCTCCACCATGGGCTGCAGTCAGTGAGGGGCGGGGAGCTGACAGGCAGACAGGATGCGGAGACTCTCCAAAACGCTGCCCTCGTGGTATCTTCTCTCACTCCCCTCCCTGACCTGGCAGTGTTCTGTCACTGCTCTTGGTGGATGGCCTGAGCCCTGTGGTCCTGAAAGCAGCACTGAGGGGAATTATGTTGGTGGAGGGTTTTCCACTATAATCACTCTTCTATTACCATGTTATGATTGCATGTTTACATGGTGCAATTATTTCATTTCAAATTAGTTTGTAATAAATAATTTTTTTTATTAAAAAAATTTTTTTATGTTTATTCATTTTTGAAAGAGAAAGAGCACAAGCAGGGGTGGGGTGGAGAGAGAGGGGGACACAGAATCGGAAGCAGGCTCCAGGCTCTGAGCTGTCAGCACAGAGCCCGACGTGGGGCTCAAACTCACGGACCGCGAGTTCATGACCTGAGCCGAAGTCGGATGCTCAATCGACTGAGCCACCCAGGCGCCCCTGTAATAAATACATTTTAAAAAAAATTTTAAAAAGGGGTGCCTAGACGGCCTCAGTTGGTTAAGCATCTGACTCTTGATTTCGTCTCAGGTCATGATCTCACAGTTCCTGGATTGAGCCCTGTGTTGGGGTCTACACAGCACTGAGCTTGCTTGGGATTCTTTCCCTCTTTCTGCCTCCCCTGCACTCACTTGTATGCTCTCTCTCTCTCTCTCTCTCTCTGTCTCTGTGTATCTGTCTCTCAAAATAAATAAATAAACTTAAAAATTTTTTTTAATTAAAAAAAATTAGTTTTTAATTATAAAAGCAATAGAAATGCCCATGGTTTAAAAGTTCACAGTGATTAGATGCACAGAAAAGTTATTTTAAAAACTCTCCTCCAACTTACATATAAGTGCACGGGACATCCTTCCTTGGGGGTGTCCACGGTGTATTGTGTGTTCTTCTAAAAAAGTATTTGCTAAACATGCAATTTATGCAAAAATATGTATTAATACATCCCTTTCTACGCAAATGACATACATATTGCCCTGCACAAGGTATAACTTTGTTTCATTTTATTTATTTTATTTGAGAGAGAGTGAGCATGCAAATGGGGGAGAGGGCAGAGGGAGAGAGAGAGAGAGAGAGAACGAAACCCAAGCAGGTTCCAGGCTCAGCACAGAGCCTGACACAGGGCTCAATCCCACAACCCTGAGATCATGACCTGAGATGAGGTCAAGAGTTAGACGCTAAACCGACTGAGGCACCCAGGTGCCCCGACTTTGTTTCATTTTAAAAGATGAATACAGATTGAAGAAAAAACAGACATTCAGAATACCACTTGTCAACCTGTGTTGATCCTTCACATATTATTGATATATGACACATTCTTTTCAAGGTAATAAAATTCTGTTCGGAAAATTCAGAAAAGTCGTCACTTTAAAACCAAAAGGAGTTTTGGCCTTAAATGGATATTAAATAGTACTTGTACAGGGTAGGGATTTACCAAATGTTAGATATCGTCACTGCCACTCCTGTTATCATCATTAGTATAGTCTAGAAGGGAAGGCTGTGTGAGAGCAGCTGATTACTCCTTCCTACGTGTCACTACTAACCCTTGTATATATTCTGCAGTCACATCAGCAGTTCTAGATTTATAATTGTGTGTTTGTATTTATTCCTTTGGAGTCTTATTTCTCTTTCAAGCCCCAAGGGCTCAGTAGTGCCTGGGATATAATACACGATCAGTCTTTTCACTGTCAATCCCTTTGTAAACATTTGGCTTCCACTCTTAAATATAAATAGGCAGCCAAGGATCATCAGTTTGAAGAGAGCTAAGTCATGGGCTCCAGGAAACAGGGAACCCAACACAGGAAAGAGATGAAGAGAATAACCAGTATGATGGTGGAAGTTAGTTCTGCTGTTCTACAGCAGGCCTAGAACGAAACCAGGGGAGATTGAGCAAAAGAACAGAGGATTGTCTCCCAGGGAAAAGTGTAATTAACAGGTCAAGATGAGCTTGACCATATTGAGGGGAATTTTACAGTGTTGTAAGTGAATCCACTATAAATTAATGGTAAGTACTTTAAGCAAACCCTAAGGGAATAAAAAATAGCACAAGCCTGAACTCCAGAAAAAACAAGATCTATAGGAAAGCAAATTAAATAAACAATGCTTGCAGAGTAAAAAACATATAAACACACAGTAGTAATTTAACCAAAACTTGGGATATAAATATACTTGGAAGATAGTAAGAAGGGGAAATCGAGATGGGAGAGAATAAAGCTTTTTTTCCCCAGAGTGTGTAAAGTCAGTAGATAATGTCCATAAAATTTAAAGGAAAAAAAAGTAAGAAATATTTGTAAAAGCATATTACTTAGCATGAATTTTCCTCAAAAAATTAAAAATAGAATGAACATATGATCCAGCAACTCTACTTTTGGGTATAATCTCAAAAGAATTGAATGGATCTCAAAAAGATATTTGTACACCTACGTTCACTGCAGCATTATTCACAATAACCAAGAAATGGAAACAAGCCAAATGCCCATCAATGAATGAATGGATAAAGAAACTGTAGTATATACATACAATGGAATAATAGGCAGCCTTAACAAAAGAAGGAAATTCTGCCATTTACATCAATATGAATAAGCCTGGAGGACTTTATGCTAAGTGAAATAAACCAGTTACAAAAAGACAAATATTGTATGATTCTACTTATATGAGATATCTAGTCAAAGTCATAGAAAGAAGTAGAATTATGGTTGCCAGGGGGCTGTCAAGGCACTGGGGCAGCAGGGCAGAAATGGAGAGTTGTTCAACAGGTATAAAGCTTTAGTTTTGCAAGGTGAAAAAGTTCTTACGTATCTGTTGCACAGCAATGTAAGTATAGTTAACACCACTGAACTGTACTTAGAAATGGTTAAGAGGATGAATTTTATGTTGTGGTTTTTTTTTTTTTTTTTTTTTTTACTCAATTAAAAACCCTCATTGACAGTTAAAATTTAACAGCACAGGTAAAATATGTACATTTTATTGTGTGTAAATTATAGCTTTATTTACTTGAAAAAACCAGAAAAAAAATCTCGTTACTTAGAGAAAGCACTAGAAAAAACAGCTCTTTAAAGAAAACTCTTAAAGAGGCATTCTCTGGTGATGGGTAGGGGTAGGGCAGGAACTACCTGTTCATATTACAATTAACTATGTTATGTTCATACATTACACCCCCCCAAATAATAAACATTTAATTTAAAAAATTCATTCAAGGAAATGAGTCAACACTAAGCTTTCAATGGAAAAATGGATCAAGGTTATGAGTCAGGAAAGAAATACAAAAAACTAATGAAAATAAGGAAAAGTGTTCAAACTTATCAGTAACCGGAGAAACTCAGCAACATACTATTTTTCTATGAAAATGGCAGATATTAATAAAAAATTCACATAAAGGCATGGATGGCCTCTAACAGGACAACAGTTCCATACATTGTTGGTATAACCCTCAAGACAGCACGTTGAGAATGTGCAGTGAAATTGTTATGGAAATTGGTCTGGATCACCAGAAAGAAGAACCAAGGGGTACTCAGAGATCTTGGGAGGAAGGAGGTTTTGGAAGGAAGGAGGTTTATTTTACACCGGTGGGCCCAGAGGAGATCATTCTCCAGAGATGTGAGCCCAGAGCATCTACGGAGGGGACAATTTATAGGCTGTTACTTCCGTATTCCTCATTAGTAGTAATTTGGCACCTGAGGCAAGCAGGGTGGGAACAAGAACCTGGAAGGGAAGTTTTCAGGCAGGGACTGAAATTCCCTTATCAGTTCTGTCGGCCACCATATAACAGGGTATTCCCTAACAAAATCTTTAAAGATATTCATGACTTTTGACCCAGTGCTTCCTTTTTAAGAATTTGGTATAAACACAAAATTGAAGGGTTAGATCAGAGAAATGGACAAACGAAAGTGTTCGTCACGGCACTATTATTTATAATGTTTTATTATGAAAATTTCAAACCCAGAAAAGTTGAAAGAAAAGTACAATGACCTCTCATATACTATCTACCTGGATTCAACTAGTGACAGCATTTTGTCCTGTTTGAAAGTAAGTTGCCAATATCCTCTGACACTTCATCCTCAATATCTTATGCCAGTGATATTTATAATGGTAAAGTGTTAGAAAGAACCAAAAGTATAATGACAAAGGAATGCTATATAGGTTATAGGATATTATGCAGACATTACAATGATTTTCATGATGCATTTGCGATTATCTTCAAAATACTCAGAGCTTGTGGCTACATAAGTAAAGCAGAAGTCAAATTGTATGACCCCAAATAGAAAACACCAATAGTTAACAGTGGGTATGTCTGGGTATTGGGATTGATGAGGGAACTTGGGGCCAGCTGAGGGCAAAGTACAGGCTAACAGCACCCCACCCCGAGGTGGGATATATGTGGTAATCCCCAGATACTCCTGGCTACCCAAGAAAAAAGCATGGTGCTTGCCATGGTGATGTGGGAAACAAACGAAAAACTAAAGGCAAATGAAAAATTAAATTCCCTTACTGCCTACGGCCCATTGACAACCCCTTGAAACAGGCAGAGTGATCCTCTAGGAGCTCAGATGCCTCGATGATGACACTTTACTAGGTGCAAAAGGGAATTGTGGCTTAACTTTATCCTGACCCCAGGATCCTGTAAGTCTACTTTAACATATAAAAATACCTTTGGAAACTTCCTTTATCTCAACTCCCCCAGGGTATATGCTGGCAATCATACTCCAAGCTTATGGCCCCTTGATATATATCTGAAGGGTCTCCTGTCTGAGGTTTTACTAAACGGTAATAAATGACCTTTTCCTAATAGCAGCTAGCCTTTCAAGGTCCTGGAAACCTTGATTCCAAAATTCCTTAGAGACTTACTGAGGGTATATAATCAGTTACCTGCCACAACCCTAGCGCAACTCTTTCTGCCCACGGGTCCTGTCCCCGTGTTCTAATAAAATCACCTTTTTGCACCAAAGACGTCTTTAAGAATTCTTTCTTGGCTGTCAGCTCTGGACCACCCAACCATCACCCCAAAACCCCATCAGGCATTATAGGCAATTTTTACTATATATATATATATATATATATATATATATATATTTAGTGTTTTATATACATATATATATTAACACTATATATATATATATATATATATATATATATTTAGTGTTTAGCAAAAACAAAGAACAAAAATTCCCAAATGACATTTTATTTTATTTTTGTTTTTAAATTAAATTTAATTAATTAAATTTACTTATTTTTAAATAAATTCATGTTAGTTAACATATAGTTAACATATAACTAACTATATGTTAGTTAACATATAGTCTTGGCTTCAGGAGTAGAACATAATGAGGGAGCATAAGGGGAGCTGACAGGCCACAAACACCCCCCCACCACCACCACCACCCCGGGTGGGATGTGTGTGATATTCCCCAGGCACTCCTGGTTGCCCAAAAACAAAGGGAAGGGGAAAAAACAAATGGAAAGGGAAAAAACAGATCACAGTCCTTCGGGACCTAAGTCTCCATCTTCCCTCCATAGTGATTTGGGAAACAAAGGCAGAAGGAAATGGCAGATAGAACTAAATTTCTTTATAACCTGCAGCCCATTGGCAAATACTTGAGGCTGGCAGAGTAAAATGCTTCTCCAGGAACTCCCTACTGTCTTATGTTAATGCTTCGCTAGAGGGAAAAACAACCTGAGCTTGACAATAGTTAGGCCTCCAGTATCCTGTGAGTCTTCTTTAGCATATGAAAATCTCACTGGAAACTTTCCCTGGACTTTACCTCCCCCCTCCCCCCCCCCCAACCCCATAGTATATAACCAGTTTCTCCTCATGGTCCCAGGGTAGCTCTTCGTGCCCATGGGTCCTGTCCCTGTGCTTTAATAAAATCACCTGTTTGCACCAAAGATGTCTTCAAGAATTCTTTCTTGGTCGTTGGCTCCGGACCCCACGAACCCCACGGTCACCCCATAAAACCTCATCAGAACCCAGCGATTCATCTCTTATATATGCAAAAAAGAAATTCCAGAGAAGCGATTTGTCCATTCAATGAATATTACATAGTGAGTTCTTTCCTATGTGTCCTGCCATATGAAATGTGTCATGCTGTCCCCACGACAAACCCCATTTCTGGCATCAAAACACCAGGGGCTGTCTGCAGGGGCGCCTGGGTGGCTCTGTTATGCCCACAATTCGTGATCCCCAAATACCGCCAGGGAGCCGAGTCCGATGTAAAAGCAAAAGAGCCTTTATTCGAGCTAGCTCGAGCTCAATCCCCTACCTGCACCGACGCAGCGGTGAGATACCGGGGAGAGAGTGAGTTTCAAAAGGACAAAGGTTTTATTGGGGCCTAGGGGCAGTTGGTGAGGTAATGGCTATGGCCTCAGCCGATTGGCTGGGGAAGGGTCCTGGGGAAGGGTCCGAGTCCTGTTAGGCAGGTGAGGGGGGGTTACTCAAGGGGAGGAGGTGTGGTCAAGGTGAAGGACACAGAACAAGATGGAGTCGGCCGGCGTAGGCCCGCCCTTTCAGCTCCATTGTTTAAGTGTCTGACTTCAGCTCAGATCATGATTTCATGGTGTGAGGGTTCGAGCCCCCGTGTGGGGCTCTATGCTGACAGCTCAGAGCCTGGAGTCTCCTCAGATTCTGGGTCTCCCTCTCTCCCTGCTCCTCTCCTGCTCACACTCTTTCTTTGTCTTTCAAAAATAAATAAATGTTAAAAAAAATAAAAATAAAAAACAAAATCCAAACAGTAGTCTGCAGAGGCCGTAGTGAAGTCTGCAGTGAGTTCTTCCAGCCTTTTGTTGACTGTTTGCCCTTTAGAGAAGTTTGTAGGCTGCACATCGTGTATCAGAAGATATGAGGAAGTTCCTATCTGGGTCAATCTGAGACTGTGCTTATTACTATTTTTCTAATTTCTGATGATCCTGGAAATTATCCTGAATTCCAACTGCTTGTGTCTCTCTATTGGTCTTCCATTTTTTTTTTAATGTTTATTTATTGTTGAGAGAGAGAGAGAGAGACAGAGCTCAAGCAAGGGAGGGAGGGCAGAGAAAGAGAGGGAGACACAGAACCCAAAACAGGCTCCAGGCTCTGAGCTGTCAGCACAGAGCCCAATGTGGGGCTCCAACTGACAAACTGTGAGATCATGACCAGAGCTGGAGTCAGACGCTTGACTGACTGAGCCACCCAGGCGCCTCCGCTGGTCTTGATAAGGGAGCGTAAGGCAAGCTGAGGGCCAAGTACACATACCCACGCCCCCTCACCCAAGTGGGACGTGTGTGATATTCTCTGCACACTCCTGGCTGCCCAAGAACAAAGGAAAGGGAAGAAAACAAGTGGTTAACTGATAGCGATCACAGTCTTGCAGGACAGGAGAATCCGTCAGTTTACAAATATCTTAGTAAATTACAAAAAAAAAAAAAAAGACAATCTTATCAATAGCCTAATCTCTGGAAACCTATAGACTCAGTTTCCTGGAACCCCAACATCACCCTCCCCTCCATAGTGATGTGGGGAACAAAGGCGAGAAAGAAATGGCAGGTGAAATTAAATTTCCTCATAACCTGCAGCCCATTGGCAAATACTTGAGGCAAATACAGAGTATAATGTTCCTCGGGGAACCCCCTAGAGTCCTAATGTTAACGCCTCACTAGGGGAAAACAGCCTGAGCTGGACAACAGCAAGGCCTCAGGTGTCTTAGGATCACATCTCTTCACATCAAAGTCCTCCTGGAGGCCTCCCTTTTGACTTTACCTCCCCCAACTCCATAGTATACAAGCGTCACTCTCCACAACCCCAGTGCAGCTCTTCCTGCCCACGGGTCCTGTCCCCGTGCTCTGATAAAATCACCTTTTTGCACCAAAGACGTCTTCAAGAATTCTTTCTTGGCGGTCAGCTCTGAACCCCCACCATTCCAAAACCCCATCGATCTGAGTCTCTCTCCCTTGCTCCTGCCTGTCCAGCTCACACAGGCCCCCTGGAAGGTCTTGCCTGAATCCTGAGCACCTGATACCCCTGGGGAATGGGAAAAGTGACTCTCTCACCTCAGGCCCCAAGTGCTGCATATGCTGTCGTAGACGGAGCTTCCACAGTCTCTTTTCCTGCTTCCCACCCTGGACTTTTAGCTCTAAAGAACAGAGCCTGTCTAACCTCGGTGTCCCCAGGACCTAGAAGAGAGTGGGGCTCAGCCACCAGGAGTTTGAATGCCTACTCTGTCATTCTTTTTTTCCTGGAAAGTATTTACAATGACTACAGAACATCCCCTAGCCCGTTAGGGTTTCTTAGCCTCACTGAGAGAAATTCTGGAAAAAGGGGTGTATTCCCATCTGACCAGTGAGCGAGAGCTCAGGATTTTGGTCCTGTCTCTGGTCACGGGCCTGGGTAGGGGCAGCATTTTGTCTGTCAGAGGGAGACAGTTTGGGACGACTCGGATGGTCTTCTGGGGGGAGGAACGCAGCAGGGGAGGCATCTGAAATGCAAGCTCCTTCCCACCAACGGTGAGCTGAGTCCACTATCAGCAGGTTCAACTCCTCCCTGGGCTTGCTTCTTCATCTGTGAAATGTTAAGTCTGGACTGGGTGACTCCCCAGGTCTCTTCAGTGTGAGTCAGAGCGGGCACCCCACACCTGAGCCCACATGGGAGCACGGAGGATGCCCTTGGCCCAAAAGCCTCGGGAGTTCCCAACAACCCCGGAGAAGAGAAGTTCAGAGCAGGTCCCACCCTGGTCAGGTCTCCTCCCACGTGGGGTGGGGGGGGTGGGGAGCTCCCTTCCAGAACATAGGAGGCCCCTCAGACTCCATCCCCCGCCCCCCGTTTGGTGGTGTGACCGTGGCTGGGGGTTTCAGCGTGCAAGCCTGCAGGCCCAGTGTGGGCTCCCTGCCGCAGGGACTGCCAGGATCATTTCGGCGTTGTCTGCAGACCCCGACGCACACAACTGCCTAAGGAGGAAGGTTCAGGCCCCAGGCCTCTGTTAGCTGGGACCTGCTCTCCGGCCTTTGCCCCAGCCCCCCACCGCAGCCCCCAGCCTGCCAGGCTGCTGGGTCCCCCGTGAAAGGACGACTTCGCTTCAGTGGAGCCTGGTTTGGGGTTTGGTGCTTTTGAATCATTTTCAGAAACAGAAAATGGACATCGCTCCCCTCCCTCCCCTGGCACATCCTCTGCGTCTCAGCCCCCCATCGCGAATGAGTAGATGTAAAATCGGGCAGGAAGATCGGGCATCATTTAGAAGAGAGCAGATTTACGTAAAGGTCCCTCCAAATGTAGCTATTTTGAAACAGGCTGCTGCGGGGTTTGAGAGGATGTCGTGTTGGAACGAGCACTTCCTGTGACAAAATGGGAGAAATAATTACCCTGCGGTTCTCCGGCCGACAGCGCTATGGAAACCAGTGACCTGCTGCACATGGCCTGTGACTAATGCCGACTGAATTCTAAAAGGCATCATTTTGCAAAAAAAAAAAAAAAAAAAAAGCAGGATAATAATAAAATTCAGAAGCTTTCTAATATGACGTTTATGACTTTTCTCCTCATATGCCGAAAATATTTTTCATTGCTGAAACCCAGGGCTCAGAGACTGAGGACCCCAACTATTAAATATCCCGAACTTTGAATATTACTGATTTGTGAAAGAAAAAACAAAACAAACAAACAAACAACAGAGGACTGGGGAGGGGAGGGAATAGAGTTCTAGCTTCATACTCTAGAGAAAAATAAAACCAAGAACATAATGCAGTGTCCTTACTAGTGGTTTTATGAAAACCCGCTCACCTGGCTGGCACAGATGCACACTGGCCGACACTTCCGGGGTGAAAGCCTGGGAGAGGGGCCAGCCCCGACCTGTGGTATCAGTGTGTATCCCGTGTTGGTGCCCCTGCACTTCCACACTGATTTCCTGCGACCCCTAGCGCCATTTGAAAACGGATGACGTTTTGCCGTGGAAAGTTCCGCTCTTGGAAATACGCCCAAACTTTTGACATGGGAAAATTTTTACATCTATTGCTTAATGATTCCCAGCACACACCATAACCCCCTCACCAACACACACACACACACACACACACACACACACACACAATTTAGGGTACTTTAGTTCACCCTACCGAAAATAAATTAATTAATGAAAAACAACAAAGGGGCTTTATTTCCCACAGTAAAGTAAGAGGAGGAGAAACCAGCAGAGCCCTAGTTCCCTGAGGAGGAAAGTGGTCTTTGCTCAGCTCTTTCCCCATAGGGGAAGCCCTTCCATTCACTCCCTCCCTCCCTCGCTCCCTGGGAGTGGCTAATCTGGTTGTGCGGCTCTTAAGACACCAACCGACTGGGTCGTGTTCACCGTTCACCAGGGACAAGGGTGCTGGGAATTAGCGGCTCTCTCTTCTTCTGTGTGTTGCTGAAGCGGTAAACAGATTCAGGGCAGACCTCCTGCTCATCCTCCCTTCTCAGTGGGGAGATTGCTGAGGTCTTGGCCAGCTAAGGGGGGAGCTTCGCGATCTCTCCTCATCTCATCCTCCAGGGGCCGTGTGGGGTGCTTCTCTCCTGTGCTGCCAGCTAGAGGGTGATGAATACCTGAGAGCTGGATTTGCACTTAGGAGGAAACTGAGGGGCTGCCCCTCAGGACCCAGGTGGTGGCCACCTTCTCCGATCCTTTTCATGGTCATTTTGCACAGAGTGATGCTTCTCCAACTTTCACAGCATCAGGATCACTAGAGGGCCTGTTAAAACACGCGCTGCTGGGCCCGAGCAGGAGTATCTGGTTCAATAGGTCTGGAGCGGGACCTTAGAATCTGCATTGCTATTACGTTCCCAGGTGACTCCGATGCCACTGGGCCAGCAACCACATTTTGACAATCACAGAGTGTCACAGACACGAGCCTGGCTTATGATAGGTAGTATTTTTTAAGTTATTATTTTAGAGAGAGAGAGAGGGAGAGAGCACACATGAGCAGGGGAGAGGGGCAGAGGGAGAGAGAATGTTAAGCAGGCTCCTGGGTCAGCGCAGAGCCCAACATGGGCTCCATCCTACGATCCTAGAATCATGACCTGGGGCAAAATCAAGAGTCAGACGCTAGGCTGACAGAGCCACCCACACACCCCTTGCTTTCTTTTACAAATTGTGTATTCCTGGGTACCTAGCCGAATACCATCAAAACCTTCCTCTGACCACCTGAACCCTTTCCTCCACCAGCCATCACTTCTCTCCAGGAGTCCGCTTAGACGTCAGGTCCTCCGGGAAATCTGTTGGATCCTCATCTAGTTCTGAACCTCTAGGGCTCTATGCCCCTCCTCTGTGTTCCTGTATCTGCCCAGCAATCCTCCTTCACAGCACTCGTCATTCGTCTTATTTGCTTGAAGCCAGACACTGTCCTCATGCTGACTTGTCTCTAAGCCCTGATCATAACACAATGCTTCATAAGTATGTGTTGAGTCCACTTACAACTCCAAGAATCAAATTGAACTTGGCACCTCTCTCATGATGCACCTCACAAACTAGGACTGAACAGAGTAGAGTCAGGTCAAGGCCAAAGTCATTCCACAAACATTTGTTGCGTGCCTGCTCTGAGACTGGGAATGAGGTAGGTACGGAAGAGCAAGCCGCACACTCAGCTAAGAATTCTTACCAACGGATGAGCCCTGATGGCCTTCTCCCTCCTGCAGGGAGTTCTTCCTCCTCCCAGGGCCTGGAGGTAACGCTTGTGAAAACCTAATGCCTGCATTGCACCCCAGCTCCCTCCTGGGTCTGTGTGGAGGACAGAAGGTGCACCGAGCAGCTGGCTTAAGAGAACACTCAGGTCTCTGCACTTCTCCCCACTGGTTCAGGTTTCGGCCTTGTCTCCTGAGAGGAGCATATGGGTCCCGTGTCCTGGCTCCATGCCTTTAAAGCATGTCAGGGCCTTTCGTTCAGTTCCTCAATGATGGCATTAAATGCAAAGGAAAACCCCACCCAGCCATTCACAGATAAAGATGATGTCCTGACCCAGTTTAGATTTCTGTCTGGGGTGCCTGGGTGGCTCTGTCGGTTAAGTGTCTGACTTCGGCTCAGGTCACAATCTCACAGCTCGTGGGAGCCCCATGTGGGGCTCTGTGCCGACAGCTCAGAGCCTGGAGCCTGCTTCGGATTCTGTGTCTCCCTCTGTCTCTGCCCCTCCCCCACTTGCACACACACACACACACACACACACACACACTCTCTCTCTCTTAAAAAGTAAATAAACATTAAAAAAAATTTAGACAGATATATAAGTTCTTGTTTGTTTGTTTTTTGGGTTTTTTTTTTTGCCCCTTAGTATTCCTCAGGCACAGAAGAAAAATGTATCTCAGTTCTGGCAGGAGATCCAAATCTGTGTCCCGACGTATCTGGACTCCAAAAACAAAAAACAAAAAAAGGTCACATTATTTGTTTCCATTATTTGCATAATCTAAGAACTAGGCTTCCTTGGCCGGGAAAGAGCTCTGCAGAGAGGAAGACCCCCTCAGAAGGGGACCAAGGATGGGACACTGATCCTTCATAGGGGCAGCTTGGCTTCCAGCCAGGCTCCACGTGTAGGCACGTCAGGGACAAAGATCCGTTGTGTCATGCTTTCACCAGCCAGGGCATGACACACGTACAAGGATGTAAACTGCAGCACAGTTGACCGTAATGAAAGACTGCACACAACTTCAATGTCCATTGTTATCAGGCCACTTAGATAAATGATGGTCTCCCCATACCATGGAGTGTCAGGCAGCCATTAAAAAGAATGTGCTAATGTGCAGTGATCTCTAAGGTATGTTGTCAGGAGAAAAGAGAAGAGACAGAACAGTGTTCGTAGCTTCAATCAGCGTAAAAAAAGAGGACCAATCTACTTATCTATCTACTCATGCATATACAGGAACGTGTATGGTCTTAAATACTTGCTGGCTTAAATGTTCTGGGCAAGGGAACTAGACATTCGAAGGTGAGGGGAAGGCTTAACCTTCATGATATGTATTTCAAGGCACAAGCCTCCACCCACCTCCAGTATTCATGAAAGCTCCCGGAAGGTGGTCCTTCACCGTGGAACCCTTGATTGCATTGATACCCATAGGCGGGCAGCTCAGCAATGCTCCTCGTGCAGGCTTTGCCTTCTTCCCCGCCTCTGTCCTCGGTCCCCTCACCCCTATTCCCTGCCATTGCATTCTCTGATAAAGTGGTAGCGCATATGGCTTTGCCTCAGGCTCCGCCTTCTGCAGAACCCTGACGGAGACACCAAGAAATTCTTTTTCTTTTGTTTTGATAAAGTGCTGTTTGAGGAAGACAAATTGTTCTGAGACAATATATAGTCAGTGCAGGTTGGGGTGCACTGAGGTTGACTTGCACGATGGATTTTTCAAAGGAGGCAAATTTAATACAGATTCAGTCGTAAGGGGATAATACAGATTTAGTCATAAATCTAGGGATATGACTTCACAGTAGCAAGTACTAGATATCATTGAAAATGGATTTTTTTTTTTTTAAGGATCATTTTAAAAAGCAATAGTGATGGGGTTAGTTTATAGATATCACAAATACACATTTAGAGGATGGGTGAAAAAAATAACTGTACTAAATATTTTTTTTAAGTTTATTTATGTATTTTGATTGAGAGAGAGAGAGAGAGAGCACATGTGCACAAGTTGGGGAGGGGCATAGAGAGGGAGAGAGAACCCCAAGCAGTCTCCACACTGTCAGCACAGAGCCCAATGCGGGGCTCAGACTCATGAACTGTGAGATCATGACTTGAACTGAAATCAAGAGTCAGATGCGTAATCAGCAGAGCCACCCAGGTGCCCCTCAACTGTACTAAATCTTATGGAAATGGATATTTGGAGCTTAGAGTAAACTTTCATTAATGGCATACTGTATGGATTAAAAAGCAATGTATCTCAAAGCAATATAGCTGGAAATCGGATCCATGTGCTTTGGAAAAGTCTTAGATGGCTCAACGGTGACTGTACTTGGGATAAAGACCTTGATATCAGTGGGAACACGAAGAGTTTATGAAAGATTGTTTCCTGAATGTGAGATTGGGAATGTTTAAAAGCAGCGTTTCTGAATTACTAGAACTTTTATAATAAATGTGTCTGCATAATTAAATTAATAAATGTGTCTGCATAATTAAATTAATAAATGTAACAGACATCTGTGTATTGCATTTGCATTTCTAAAAGAGCGTATTCTCATTTTGGTCAAAATCTTTTTAACGATCTTCAACCTTTCAAAAATGGAGACTCACCTCTCTTCCAGTTTGCTGTCTATTCAGACACTTGTGGCTTGTAAGGGTTCGGCAGGAAGGAGGGAGTTAACAAACCCCAGACCCTTTGCCTTTCTCCTCCCTAATTAATAGCTCAGTTCTGCTTGCTCTTTGCTGCTCAGGTTCCACCAGGAGCTTGCTTGTTTTGCTTTGCTTTGTTTCCTCTAACAAGAGAGCCAGCCGTGGGTCTAGATCAGCGCCTGGCTCTTCTTACCCTGATATGTCCTGGCTGGTTTTCTGCCATACAGCTGATAGGGTGGGCGGATCTAGTTTCTGTTGATGAAAATCATCTCAGTTTGCCCAAGAAAGAGTGCCTTTCAGGTTGCCCTGCAGGGGCCAAACACCTGCCAAACACAAGTCAGAGCCACACAGAGAAAGGGCGCAGGGAAGTATTTTCTTGTGAATGTTTTCTCCCTGTCATGGAGGCAATGGTGCTGAGTGGTGGCTAAAACCAGGTTGACGCTAATGTGGCTGCTTTGGGTAAATAGATCACTTGTCTTCGCTCTAATGAGGAAGGGATCTTAATAGGACAATAGGTCGATTCACAATTATTATTATCAGTATTAGCACTCCCACTCCTGGTCTTCGCCTACACCCTGGCTCCTCCACAGCTTGTCATCACAGACAGGACCTAGACATTGGTGCTACCGTGTTTTTAGGGGCCAGCAGGCAGAAATTTGCCATTTGGGTATCTCCTAACAACTGGAGAAGGAGAGCTGTTGATACGTGCGAGCACTGGGACCAAGCTCGCAAATGGTCTCTGGGTTCCTGATCACCCAACAGATGGGCCTAGGGCAAGGCTCTGAAGCCAGCACCAAAAGGGAATCGAAAAATGGCTTCTTATTAGCCAATCAAGCGACCAGTGACAGCAGAGTGGTAAAGGGCTTGAGTGTGGGGAGTTAGACAGACCAGATAAGAATTTTAACTCCTCTATGTACTGGCCATGTAAACTTGGATATATTTATTAACTGTTTTCTTTCCATTCCTTTCATTCAAAATGGGATAATAATAAACCCTCTCCCTTTCCCCATAATGTTGGGAGGATTAAATAAGATAAATACGGAAAATTCTTGGCTTGTTGTCTGGCATCAAGTAGTCCAAAGATGTGTTATTATTGATGAGTATATTACAGCCATTCCCTTTAACTAGCGTTTGATCATGTACTACCAATATGTCATTCAGTCCTTCTCTGACCTAGGGGAGAATCCTTGCTCTCAGTGCACTAAACACAGCATGACTATCCCTGACAAGTTCTTAGAAACTCCTCCCTGAATCACTGCCCATGAACAACAAGAAAAAGAAACACTAAGTCAGAGCTAAACATCGAATACTTCACATGGGCTTAGGGAATGAATTAATAGATTGAAATAGGCTGACAAAAGATTAGATAAGAAGCTCTTGAGAGAAAAACAAAGGATGTGGTAAAAATAGGCAGAGTTGTTTATTATTGTGGGTTGTTTTATAGTGATCTTGGTGGTAAGGAAATACTCAAGGAGGCAAGGAGAAAAGTAGGCCCAATTCTTGGACAAGTAGAACACTTGTCTTCATTACCCTCAGCAACACAGATATCATTCCGGAGACTGTAGCAATAAAGTATTCTAGAATCTGAGTGAGGCATTGCAAAATGAAATACTACCCAAACAGGATAGCAAAAGCGAGTACTGTGTTACTCCCTTGGATTCTATTCCCCAGCCACCAATTCCTCTCCCTAGAAGCAACCAGGGTGAACTGATTTCTTTTTTTCTTTTAATTTCATTTTTTATTTTTAAAATTTACATCCAAGTTAGCATATAGTGCAACAGTGATTTCAGGAGTAGATTCCTTAGTGCCCCTTACCCATTTAGCCCATCCCCCCTCCCACAACCCCTCCAGTAACCCTCAGTTTGTTCTCCATATTTATGAGTCTCTTCTGTTTTGTCCCCCTCCCTGTTTTTATATTATTTTTGTTTCCCTTCCCTTATGTTCATCTGTTTTGTCTCTTAAAGTCCTCATGAGTGAAGTCATATGATTTTTGTCTTTTACTGACTAATTTCACTTAGCATAATACCCCCCAGTTCTATCCGCGTAGTTGCAAATGGCAAGATTTCATTCTTTTTGATTGCCAAGCAATACTCTATTGTATGTATGTACCATATCTTCTTTATCCATTCATCCGTCGATGGACATTTGGGCTCTTCCCATACTTTGGCTATTGTTGATAGTGCTGCTGTAAACATGGGGGTGAGAGTGAACTGATTTCTCATGGATCTTTTTGGTGACATTCTCTACATAATCAAGCAAAAGCTTTTACCTTTTTTTTTTTTTAATCTTTATTTATTTTTGAGAGAGAGACAGAGTGCAGGTGGGGGAAGGGTGGAGAGAGAATGAGACACAGAATCCCAAGCAGGCTCCAGACTCTGAGCTGTCAACACAGAGCCCTATGCAGGGCTTGAACTCACTAACGGAACCCACGAACCGAACCATGAGATCATGACCTGAGCTGAAATCGGATGCTTCACCAACTGAGCCACCCAGGTGCCCCTTACCTTTTTTAATTCAAATGGTAACAAAGCAGATGCATTGTTCTTCATTCTAGTATTCCATTTGACACTGTATTCTGATAATCACTGTAACGTGAATACACGAGAGCCTCCTCATTCCCTTCTCATTCCCGCAGTATTCTATCACATGCATATGCCGTAATTTACTTAAGAAATGCCCTGTTGGTGGATATTTAGGTTGTTCCTGGTCTTTTGTTGTTATAAAGAGTGCTGCAATAAATAACTTTAGACCCATAGCATTTCTCACCTGTAGAGACAGCATTTTACAAAGTGTATCAGGGCACCTGGGTGGCTCAGTCGGTTAAGGGTCTGACTCTTGATTTCGGTTCAGGTCATGATCTCATGGTTCGTGGGTTCAAGCCCTGTGTTGGGCTCTGTGCTGACGATACAGAGCCTGCTTGGGATTCTCTCCCCTTCTCTTCCTCCCAACACCCCCCCCCCCCCCCCCCCACTGGTTTCAGCGTGTGCACACATGTGCTCTCTTTCTCTCTGTCTCGAAATAAATAAATAAAATGTAAAAAGAAGTATATCAGTGTTTCTTCATCTTTTGCAAGCAGGAGTCACAGATACTGAGAGTCTTGTGGAAACGATGCTTCTATAAGTGATGTCCCTCTCAGATCCCTTTTACCAGGCCAGTTATAAGCCTCCAGCTACAGTGATTGTGGGCTGCTAACGGCGCATGGCTGCCCCTTTTTCCAGAGGTTTGGCATTCCTTTCACCCTCTGCAGCCCTGACTGACACAGGGGTACAAAACAAAGATCTACTCTATGATGCAGTTATCTGCCAGAGTGTCCCGCAAGGTCAGATGAAAGCTGGACATCAGCTGAGACTACATCTTCTCTTGGTTTTTTCCTGTGCTCTACCCTACTTTCCTTAATCCTTTTTCCCTGAGGTAATTCTCTCATGCTCTTGAATCCCTGTTTTAGGCTCTGCTTCAAAGGAACACTACTTAAGACAGCTTTTGTCCTCAGAAAAATGTACACACAGATAGCCAAGAAAACTTCACAGACAATTTCAGGGAGTTCAATTACTCTCTGAGTTCCAGATTGAAAAACTTTGGGTGGAATAGCACAGGGCTCTACCTCTAAAATCTTAAAACACCCCTGGTCTCACAAATAGAAATAGCCCCTCACATGTGGTATTACATCATATCCAACCATTTCTTCTGTACTTTAATTTATCTATTTCCTTTTTGGTAGAAGATGTCAACTTGATTAATTTCCTTTAGAGCTTCAAATATCTTAATCAATAGTTGGACTGTTCACAATCTGTGGGTAAGAAGTGGAAATTTTTACTCCAAAATAGGCTCCAGTTTGCAAATGCACATCCAGGGAAAAGTGTTTTCACCTCTGGGAAATGGGGGAAATGAGAAATCTTTCCAAGTAGTTTGAATACCTGATATCCATTTGGGAGGAAATGTGGGGGCTATCTCCTCCATCTTTTTTTTTTTTTTAATCTTTATTCATTCTTGAGAGACAGACAGAGACAGAGCATGAGCAGGGAAGGGGCAAAAAGAGGGAGACACAGAATCCGAAGCAGGCTCCAGGCTCCGAGCTGTCAGCATAGAGCCCGACGCGGGGCTCAAACTCAGGAGCCATGAGATCATGACCTAAGCCGAAGTCAGACGCTCAACCAACTAAGCCACCCAGGCGCCCCTATCTCCTCCATCTTTTGAACCTAGATCTCCAATTTTCTTAGAAGTTTATAGAGTTCTGGGGGACACGTTCTTCTGGAATTTACCAGTTTCTGTCACCCAGTTTTCGAAACCTCTACGAAAACCTCTTTAGTCATTAGTAAACTCAAATGCACAGATTCTTCCAGCTGGGCTTAGTGAATCAAATAGGTCACGAAGAATGACTTCAACAAAAATGGCGTCTAAATCCAGCAGTCCAAGTCTCCACAGACAATTATCAGAACCTCATTTTTTGGGCACTGCTACCCATGGGGAGAAGTGACAGATAGGGGGCTGAGTAATAATAATAACAACAATAACAGCAGCCACAGCATTCATAGCAGCTATTCTTCAATTCACCGAGCATTTGCTACTAGCACTATGCGAAGTGGGCATATTGTGCGAGCCAGCTTATATGCATCATCTGATTGAAATCTTCCCAACAACCCCATAAGATGTGGCTTATGTATGATGGAAATGAGGTACCAAAAGGTGTTCTTTTTCAACTTCAGCAATATTTAGTTATATCAAATCAAGAATCTCCAAAATTCTGATAAAAAGCAAACTGAAGCCCTATGATTGCCTACAGCAGGGGTGGGGTAGAATGGAAAAGAAATAAGACGAGACGAAGTAGGGAGGACTGGCTGAAAATTAAAGTTGCCCACAAGTTTGCCACTAACCATGGAGAGGGCCTTGAGGTGGCTGGAGGTGGCTGACACAGGATCATCCTCATCTGTTGAATGGGATTTCTGAAGTGTGAATTAATCACAGCCTTCTTTCTTCTGCTCTCCAGATTCTGAATTCATTAAGAAGTAGGAGTTGTGTAGGGAGCAAGGTATCCACTTATTGATGGCTAAGGTGATTGGAGAGATGATTTGGACCCTTGGACAAATTAGTGGTTAAATTTGGGGTGGGGGGCATGGGAGAGCAGCATGGAGGACCAGGCCTGGCCTCACAGCTTGTGAGTTTATGAGCTTGAGAGATAGGAGCAGAGAGAGAGAGGCCTCTAACTCATTAACCTTCACCAAAATAGAACACGAACATCCAGGGACCAGTGGATGTCAAACTCTAGTCATCTCAGCAACCAGATGAATCACTCTGCCCACAGGAGGAGCATTGACAGGTTAGGAGAGGAAACCAGAAACATTATTCCAGAACTCTTTCCTCTGGGGGATAGAATGGATGTTCCCTCTCCTTTATAGAAATGTCAAGACAGGTTACTGAACCTCCTCTCTCAACCCTCCTGTTATCCCTATCCCCAGCATGAACCTCTGCCATAAAGCCCCATTTGCTAAATTTTAACTTGCTTTCCACTAAAGGATGCCACATATCATAGGAATATCAAGATCTAGACTTTAATAACAAATAGATAAAACAAGAACAGAAGCATAAAGAAACAAAATGCTTTAGGCAGATTCTTCACTACTGAAGAAAGAATAAACACACTTGGCATGATATGACACTACGATGGATTTCTCCTGCTCACTTCACTTTTGCTCCCCCTTCTGGATTAAAAAAATTAAGCCCCTGAGGAGGAAGAGCATTTTCATAATGCTATGTCACATCTTGGGTCCTACGGGAAAAGGTCCAAATGTCAAATAAAAAAAAAAACAAAAAAACCCAGGTAATGTCTGGAACACAATTGCTCTACTCATACTTGGTAAAAAAACTCTCCATTCCTTTTTGAGATTTCCCCACGCAGAAATTGAGAGGCAATGAGCATTGTCTTTTACATGTTTGTAAAACAAAACGAAACAAGACAAAAAACACGTAAGACAAAGCATGGAAGTGGATTACCTCCCCAAACTAAAATTTGACCCTTTGGGAGAAAAGAATCTGGAATCTGAATGTTGCTGCTCAAATATGTATGTATGAAAATGGTATGTAAACATGTATAGAACATATAGCCCTTTATGGATGATAATGTTTTAAAGGAGAAAATCTAGATGACCTTGGGTATGGTGATGATTTTTTAGCTACAACACCGAAGGCACCATCCACGAAAGAAATAGCTGATAGGCTGAACTTCAGTGAGAAACACTGTTAATAAAATGAAAAGATAAGCCATAGACTCGGAAAAAATATTTGCAAAAGACATAACTGATACAGGACTATTATTCAAAATATCCTAAGGACACTTAAACTTCAACAGTAAAAAAATAACCAACATGATCTTAAAAATGGGCAAAAGATTTGAACACATATCTCACTACAGAAGTCAGTAGTGTCTCTCAAAACAAAACAAAAAAAGCCAACAATAACAACAACAACATCTTTTAGGATGGCCAAAATCCAGGACACCGACAACACTAAATGCTGGCGAGGATGTGGAGCAACAGGAACGCTCATTCATCATCCATGGGAATGCAAAATGGTACAGCCACTTTGGAAGACGGTTTGATGGTTTCTTAAAAGAACTAAACATACTCTTACCATACAATCAAACAATCATCCTCCTTGGTATTTGCCCAAAGGAGCCAAACATTTATGTCTACACAAAAATCTGCACATAGATATTTCTAATAGCTTTATTCTTAATCGCCACAACTTGGAAGCAAACAAGATGTCCTTCAGTAAGTGAATAGTGTGTAAATAAAAGAAAACCAACCTGTGTTATTGGTGACGGGTGCATATTTGGCATTTTCTGCCTGGTCCTAAATTGGAAGCAGGGACAAAAATTAGGGAAACTGTCATTGTAAGTCCTAGCCACTTTGGGAAGATTGTTACAGAAGTTATGGTTTCACTCTGTAGATGGTCTTTGAAGATAGCTTCCCCAAGTCTATCATAGCAGGCTGGCTTCCTAGGTTATTTATTGTAGATATAGAGGTTGGCTTCTTGGGTAGGTTACAGTAGATTGTGGGCCAAAATTCTTTTTTTATATATGGTCTGGTCTGTTTTTATATATTTCCCATTTGTAGTCAGCTTCTCAATGGATTAACTGGTACATCTAAACAATGGGATGTTATTCAGCACTAAAAAGAAATGAGCTGCCAAGCTATGAAAAGACATGGAGGAAACTCACGTGCATATTACTCAGTGAAAACAACCAGTCTGAGAAGGCCACATACTGTAAGATGTCAACTGGATGACATTCTGAAAAGGGCAAATCTATGGAGATAGTAAAAAATCATGGGGCGCCTGGGTAGCTCAGTTGGTTAAGCATCTGACTCTTGATTTCAGCTCAGGCCACAATCTCACGGTTCATGAGTTCGAGGCCTATGTCAAGTTCTGTGCTGACAGCACCAAGATTGCTTGGGATTCTCTCTCCCTCTCTCTGTCGCTCCCACCCCTTCTCCCAAATAAATAAATAAACATTAAAAAAATCAGTGGTTGCTGGGAATTAGGGGTGTTAATTAAACAAGGAGCCATTAGACTAAGGTGGCTGTAATGCCACGATAGCCTAAGTAAGCATAACAAAATCTAAGCCTGTAAGTGCCTTAAGTTTATGAAATCAAAGCTTAAGGACAACCAATCACAAATAGCCAGCTATGGCTTTAAGCCATAGCCAATTAAATACTTTCCTTTCTTTGTTTTACACCTTCTCTGTGTAAGTCTGTCCCCTGGCTCCTGATTACTTTGCAATTTGCCAAGAGCGAACCCCAATGCCAACCATGGACTCTGGGTGATAACGATGTGTCCACGTAGGTTCATGGGTTGAAGGAAATGTACCACTCTGGCAAGGGATGATGGTAGTTGGGGAGGTTGTGCATGTGTGGGGGTAGGGGGTATATGGGAATTCTGCGGTTTCTGTTCAATTTTGATGCAAACTTAAAATTGATCTAGAGGGGTGCCTGGGTGGCTTAGTTGAGCATCTGACTCTTGATTTTGGCTCAGGTCATGATCTCACGGTTCGTGGGATCGAGCCCCCTGTCGGGCTGTGCGCTGAGCATGGATCCTGCTTGGGATTATCTCTCTCCTTCTCTTCTCTGCCCTTCCTCTGCTCACATTCACCCATGCGCATGCTCTCTCTCTCTCTCAAAATAAAGAAATAAACCTTAAAAAAACTACTCCTGGATACAAAGTCTATTTGAAATGAATAAAATGTCTTAGAACTAGACAGTAGTGATAGTTGCACAATGCTGTGAAGGTACTAAATGCTACTGAATCACATTCTTTAAAATGGCTGATTTTATATTCTGTGAATTCCGCCTCACTTTTTTTTTTTTTTTTTTTTCTTAAAAAGGACATATACTAGGGGCGCCTGGGTGGCTCAGTTGGTTAAGCATCCGACTTCAGCTCAGGTCACGATCTCGCGGTCTGTGAGTTCGAGCCCCGCGTCGGGCTCTGGGCTGATGGCTCAGAGCCTAGAGCCTGCTTCAGATTCTGTGTCTCCCTCTCTCTCTCTGACCCTCCCCCGTTCATGCTCTGTCTCTCTCTGTCTCAAAAATAAATAAAGGTTAAAAAAAATTTTTTTTAAAAAAGGACATATACTAAAAGCAAAACCTATAGTGAACATCCTACTTTTGCTGAAGCTGGTTCACTGCTGGGATTCAGACATGTCCAGGCCTGTCTGGAGACTCTGACCTGGCCTGCTTGAGGGACTGAGGCCCCACTTGGAAAAGGATCTGCTCCTACAGGCAGAGAAAGAAGGCAAACTTTGTCTGGTAAGTCAGGGGAAGGGTGATTCAAAGGTTTCATGTGTTTGTGAACTCTACCTTTCGCCCATATAACCATGTGTCTCTTTGTTCTGGTGACCTACTGGATGGGTGGCCTTTCTTTGGGCATCATGCACCGACTCTGCCTTGACAGTGGCATGTCCTGTATACTACCTAATAGTGCTGGCAGTCCCAGGGGTTAGGGCCATTAACACATCCTGGTGGGGGGTGCCCCTCATCACTTATACCAGAATTGTGCTCTGGTTTTTCTCTACACCACCTCCAGCGGGCCCACAGCCTCTCCATGCCATACCATTTCTTCCAAACATGTTCATAAAACTTTCTGAAGTCTTTGGTAATAATGGAATTACATTATTAAGCAAAGAACATGGTTGGACCTGAGGCATCATTTTCCCTAAAGCCCTAGGTCAAATCTGCCCAAGACAGTTTCCTGACAGAGGCCTTCTTCTGGCTCTAGCCCATCACCGTGATGTTCCAGCCTGTTCTCTCAGAGCAGGGATCCATTGCCAATTTTCTCTCTCCCTAAAGTCTAGAAATGTCCCCACCTTTCCCCCTTCCCTTTCCTCCTAGACTGGCTGGAGAAGACCAAAAGTCAGTGATCACCAAATACAGGAGAAGCTAGAAGTAAAAACATAACATTCTTCCCAGAGAAGGAAATACTAAAAAACAATAACAACAATCAAACTCCAAAAAGAGCTCACCTTATTACCAACTGGAGAAATACCAAACACCACCTTCATTTCATACCTATCAAGACTGGCAAACATAAGTCTCAAAATACCAGCTGTTGGCAAGTATATGGAAAAACAGGTGCTCTGTCATAGGCATGTTGGGAGAACTCAGTGAAATCATGGGGGTAATCACCCGGCACAAAGCAAACAGTGTTGCTGGCCTCAATCTCCCTCTACTCCTTTTACTTTATAAGGCAGAGCAGATTAGCCTCTCTTTGAAGCAACAGGAACAGGAAGGTCTGGCCTTCATATATTCTCTTTGACAAAGCAAAGTCTCCTTAGAATGGATCTGCCCCATCCCCTTGGGTAACCGGCATAAGATCAAGCCTGTAGCTCTTTCTGCCTCTGCTCTACCTTGTGGATCTTTGTGCTCCTATCCTGGGTCAGAGTCACCAAGGTGGGTGAAGGATTTCCAGCCCCTGCTGCAGAGCTGCTGGAGGCTTTCCTGGGCCTTTCCAGCTCCAGGGCTGGCATTCTTCATGCTAGGGGTCAGCAGTAGCACCTTTGGCCTTGGGCACAGCAGGGTCACCAATGAAAACTGGAAGATTTAGAGATTCTCCAACATAAACGGTGCTTCAGTGTCAATGTTGGAGACAGATGGTCACCCATACCTTGACACCGTGCCTGTGATGGCCTGTAGGTGTCTCCCAGGGTTGTGTCCCTGCAGGGAGCAGAATAGGAACAAGGACGTGCAGGCCTCAGGTAGATCAGATGGATCATCTCAGGTAGATGAGGACACCCTCTCCAGGACTCCTGGGAGCTCGAGGAAGGCTCCAGCACGGAGGGAAATAAATGCTAGAACCAGAGACCCTGATGGTGACGAAGATGATGTTGGTACCCATGTTGATTCTCCTATTTTATCCCCCCCTGGCATGGCTTGGGGGCCACCAACAAAATAGCAATAAATTAGGTAATCCTCTGTTTGGGGCCAATTCTGTAGAACTCACATAAAGCAGTGCTTCTCAAAAGGAGGTCTTCAAACCATCAGCATCAATATCAGTGGGAAATTTCTTTAAATGTGGAGGCTGAAGTCCTAACCTATGCCTCCTGAACCAGTATCTTTGAGGCAGGGACCCAAGAACCTGCATTTGAAGGAATTTCTCAGGTGACCGTGTTTCCCCACCCACGGAAACGCAGGAACTTCTCTGTGAAGACAGCTGTGTCTCTGACAACAGAAGGCTCTGTGGTCTCGGCTCAGCCTTCTCACTGATGATCAGGGAGCCCCATGCACCAATGTGGCTCAAGAACTGTTTTCAGGCACATTCAATCATCAAAACTCAAGCTCCTCGTGTCAAAATCCCTTTCAATGGGCTTTGCTTTGTAAAACGTCTTTGAGCAGTCCTTCAAGGCTGGGGGGGGGGGGGGGAGGGGCGGGGTTCATATCCCTAAAGGGGCATCAACACCATTTTTTCCTTAACTGTGATTTTGTGAAACATGAGATTTGGGATGTATCTTAACACAATTTAGTCCATTTTATCCTGGAAGTCACTCTTGTTGACTTGTCCCCTTCGCATATGTATCATATAGAGGAAGGGAGAGACCAGGGTCCTGTGCAGAGTTTCTGGCTCCTTCCCCCCACCTCAACCTCCTCCTTACATGGGGCTCTCACGGAGGTGGGCCCCAGGTCAGCTTGGCTTTTATAGTGGTACCTGGCTTTTCCCCACGGGTATTCTCTGTAGTTTCTTCTCTCATGTTCCTCCCTCAGCTTTTACCAAAGTGTCTCAAAAGGTACTAATGCAAAAGATAGACCCAAACCAGGATTTGACACATTGGCTGGAATCTCTTGTTACCCATGGTTTAGAAAGGTTGCCTGGTTACCAGGAAAGTCTGGCTTGAGCTCCGAGAAAATCAGTTTGACACTAAAAACTTAAAAACGCCAGGTGCACTTAAATGTTTAGACGGGCTTGGCAGATGAAACGTTCCAGAACTGGAAAACGATACAAGCGGGAAACCCACCCCAAACGCACAGACCTCTGCATTTACACTTTCCCTCAATTCTCCTCTTGCCTTCCCCCCAGCCCTTCACTTGTCTGTGGGTGGGCAACAAATCTGCCTCCTGCCAAACCTTCCTTCACCTGTCGTCAATGATGAAGCACGTCTCTTCAGTGCAAAAGAGGAAGGCGGAATCCAGATGGAGTCCCCTGTATTTCTATTTATAGAAAAGCATAGACAACGGTGTGTGGCAGTTTGTAAATACATACGGTGTGCCTCCCCCGCTAAACATGTTTTCCACCACAGATGGAAGTTTGAGCCAGTCTGCCCGGAGTGGGGCCGGAGAATTTGCATTTTTAACAAGTTTCCTGGTGGTGGTGCTGACTGCGGGACTGGGGACCGCACTTTGAGAACCACTGGTCAAAGCGATGATTCTCTCCACTGTGGCCGCACACTAGAAACCCCTGGCGTGCTTTGAAAAAATGCACAGGCCTACCTCAGAAGGACCAATGATTTCTAAGAGTCACATCAGCACTTTTTAATCAGTAGGTCTGTGGTTCTTAATCTTGGCTGCACATTTGATTACTTGGGGAGTTTAAAAAACCCTGGTGCCCAGGCTGCCCCCAACCTCAGACTTACCGCCAGGCATCAGTGGTTTTTCAAAACTCTGCAGGTGATTCCCACATGCACCCGAATTGCAGGACTTTTATCATGAAACAGGCGCCTTAGCATTGGGAGGGGCTTGTGGGCCTCAGAGCGGACCCTAACAACCTCGGGAATGGTTTCTTTTTTTGTGTTTCTTCTCCTATTAAATGGGTTTTGAAATAGAGGCTTTAAATCCGCTTGCGTTAATGCTGGAGGGGTGTGCTGGCATTTTAATATTCACAAAAGCAAAGAGGATCACCATACTCTTTCGAGGTCAGGGAAGCCACCACGTTGAAGGAGAAAAGTCCATGTGGTCTTGACCTGGCTATACCCTCCTTTGGAGGTGGGAGTGGAGGTTGACACTTTAGTCAGAGTAGACTGTATGGCCTCCTCGGGAAGGAGACATTTGAGGGACGCTAGATGTGAGGGTGCCTGTTGGTGGGAGATTAATCCAAGGTTTGAACCGGCCCCACCCCTGTGGCTACAAGCTGGGAGAGGGGGAACAGGATGCCCAGCACTAGCAGAAACGAAACTGGGAGGGTCTGGGGAGGCCCAGGTGGGTGCTCAGGACAACTGAGGCATGGGGATGGCCAGGGTGCTTCAGGACAAGTCAGAAGGGGACTCAACAGGGACTCAGAGAAGTTTGGAAAACACCATGTGGCTTAGGCCTAGTGCTGGATGTGCCTTTTTTGATGAGGGACCCAAAGGGCACACTTTACCTTCAAAGTAGGTGGTGTGGACTAAGCTACTTTCTGGAAGTATTCTTGACCACACACAGGCCCTTACACCCGAAAGGGACACTAAGATCATCACAAAGGATTCACAAAGGATCTTTGAGGGGTCCCATAGGAGACCAGATGGGAGGCAAGAACCATGGGAAAACCACGTAGCAGCTTGAGAGGACCTTTGACCTCTCTAGACATAAAATCACATTAGCAATGCACTTGCCATGCAGCCTCAAGACAATAAAAGACAATTTAATGCCCGCTCACTCCTGCCATGCGCTTTTGTAAGCACTTTACATTTGAACTCATTTATAGATACACTCATTCAATCCCAACCCCCACGCCTGTGATGTAGTTTTATCTCTCTCATTAACAAGCAAAGAAGCCTAGAGAGGCCAGGGAAATTGTCTTAGGTCAGAGTCCTAAGTGACTGAGCCAAGACTTGCATTCTGGCATCCGGGCTCCAAAGTCCACGCTCCGCCACGGTGCCGTTTCTGCTCCTGACAGCCCTGCCTCCCGTAGGCCTCCGGGTTGCTGCCGGTAAGCCTTCTAGAGTCCTCTTGGCCACCCAAGCAAGGTGCAAGGCTTCCCCATCCATGGTTCAACCAGAGTTCACTCCAGGGTGGCAAGACCCTCCTCTTCATCTCCAAGTATGTACTTCCCTCTTTGCTCCTACGAATGAGTGGAGAGTCTGCTTGTGATTCCGTATGATGGGGCGGGCAGAGGGAGCGGTGCCCATGCAGCACTAGCTCCTTTTGACCCCCTCCCAGAGAACTGGTACAAAACCCGTACCTTCCCTGGGCAGCCTGCCTTACAGGCCTCCTCCAGACCAAACTGGCAAGACCATGGTGGAGGGATTCTTTACTAAAAGGCCAGGTAGGTATCAGGGCAGAGACAGGATAAAGACGACCCTCTCTCCAGCTCAGATGTTCTTTACTTTGCCAAAGACGGTCCTTCCAGTTCCATCCCTCTGCAAAGAGAGAGACCCCCTGGGTGTCACCTCCCTCCCAACCTCACTTTCTCTCCAGAAGAGGACCGCTCCTTCCTTTACTCCTTCAAGTCCTTACTCTGGGCTTGCTGTCCCACTTAATTTACAAAAATAAATGAGGAGGATGAGGCTCTGATCTTGGGTTCTGGTAATTTGCCCTCAAATTGTCCATGGGCCCTCTAAGGTTCTCTGAGCTTTGCAGGTGGAGGCTGGGAGGTGAACTAGGACCCCTCCTCCAGATCAGCCTCCTATTAGAAAGAGCCATTCTGGGGGAGGGGAGTTGGGGAATAACCTTGCCAAGGAGATCACTAGTTAACCAGACAGCTTCAGATCAAAGGAGGTTATTGTTCCTCTTAGCAGACCCTATGCTTTGTAGAACAGCCTTTCCCCTCTAAGCTTGGCCATGGGCTTTGCTACTTGGGGTACACGAGACCCTACAATTACAATACTCAGAAGTGTTTGTCTTTCCTGTTCCACCTGCAGCTGTTTACCTTGTATGTGAAGCCACACTCACTGTAAATGGTCCTTCATTTCAGGAGGAATGGTGCTGGACTCTGAACTTAAACCAAAGACCCTCCTTGGTTTGGTGCGAGCGGCACATGCCCTTCACACTGACATAAATTTACTGGAGCACCATGTAAATTTCCGTTTCAGAAACAGAGCCTGTGCTTAGGGGTAAACAAATATCGAAAACCAGATATTGAGTCTTTGCTCCTCATTTTATGTTTAAGAAAACTCACTCCAGGAACACCTGGGTAGCTCAGTTGGTTAAGCGTCCAACTCTTGATTTTGGCTCAAGTCATGATCTCACGGTCGTAAGATTGAGCCCTGGGTTAGACTGGGTTGACAAGGTGGAGCTTACTTGGGATTATCTCTCCCCCATCTCTGCTCCCCTCTTGCTCATGCTCACTGTCTCTCTTGTGTGCACTCTCTCTCTCCCTCTCTCTCAAAAGAAATAAATAAACTTATAAAAAGGAAAGGAAAGGAGAGGAGAGAAGAGAAAAGAGAAAAGAAAAGGAAAAGAAAAGAAAAGAAAAGAAAAGAAAAGAAAAGAAAAGAAGAGAAAACACAGTCCAAGAAGATGAGACTTCTCTGACAGGGTTTTTGAGCTCACCTTTACAGAAGAAGAATGAGCCTCATGTCTCCTGTGCAACAGTTTTTTCGGCTGTGATTCCTTCTGGAATAAAGTGCTGATCCCTCGCCTATTTCTTGTCCCTGTTGAGGACCTCACTCTGATCAGATTTCTTTCCTTTCTTATGGGATAGGTTAGGTGGGAAGTGTGGCATTAGTAAGATTTAACGTTACTGTTTCAAGGCTATATATAAAGGCACAGCCCCTGGAGTTTCAATCATTCCCCCTGCTGGGCTATTTCAAGGCCCGTGCCATGGATGTCTATACTCTACAAGGCAAAATTGGATCCTCTGGAATGTAGCTGTCGTTCTTTCTAGACTGCGGGGCAGTTTGTTTAAGATAGGGGGATGACAAATGGGCTGATGTGGAGTTGCTGGAGGCAAGACTGCGAGAGCAACTGCACAGCCTATACCTCTGCTGGCGCGGTGACATCATTCCTCCCTCTGTAAGCCCTGCTTACCACATTCCACAGAGAAATTTCCCTTCACTTGTTTTCTTTCTTCCTCTAGGTGATCCTATGCGGCTAATCCTTGCTCCAGGGAGCTGTGGAATTAGAGGGTGGGGTGGAGTGCGAGGCAGTAAAAGAAGAGAGGCTAAGAACTCAAACTGAGTCAAAAGCTACTCCAACCCTTAGTGACCTCATGATCCCAAGTCTCCATATTTGGATCTTTAAATGGGGTGAAAACAATGCCTCCTTCACATCATGATTATGACAGTTAAATAGGATAATGTTCTACAGTCCTGGGTCAACTTCTGGGTCCCATTATGTCATCACTCCTCTTCAGCCAGTTTTCTGTCCCCAAACTCTCTACAGGCAGCCTCTGCCTTTGTCTAGGTCACCAATGGTCTTCATGTAGCATAATCCAGGGGACGCTCATCCAGGACCATCTTCCTTGGCCCGTGTGCCATGCTCAACACAGCTGTCTCTGTCTCCTCCTTGAAACGTTCTTCTCTCTCAGTGTCCCTGACATTCCTTCCCCTCCTTCCTCCTCCTTGGCTTCTCCTCAGCAGACTTGATCTGATCCTCCTGCTTCTCCCCTTTCCCCTCTCTCCAGGTGATTCCTTGTCTAGTCTTAAGGCTTTAAGTCCACCTGGAAGCCAATAATGCCCAAATATTTATCACCAGCCTTGACCTCCTTGAGAAATCCCACACTTACATATCCAGCTTCCTACAGGACATCGCCACTTAGAGATGCCTAGTGGTCACTCCATATTCATATGGCCAAAACAAGACTCTTCAGTCGTGCTCTCCCTTCCCCTAAAAAGGCCTGCTTCCTAGGCATGCCTTTAGGAGTTATCTTAGATTGTTCTTTTTTTCTGCAACCCCTTCCTGCCATCATCATTTAATCCATGGCCTGTCCTGTCAACTGCATCTCAAAACTTACCCCAAATCCACCCCCTCTCTCCATCTCCCCTCCTACCACCTTAACCCAAACCCCTTTATCTTGTTTTGGAACTGCCATCATCACCTTACTCTTCTCCCTGCTCTTACTCGCATCCCCCCCCTCCCCCCCGCCGCCATAATCACTCTCCTACCCTGGCAGGAGTGCCCCCTGACCTACCTCTATAACCTCACCTTGTACCTTCTCTTCCCATCCATTCTGCTGAGGCCACACTGACACTATTTCTCACACATGCTAAATTAATCCTCCCTTTAGAGCATTTGCTGTAGAGATTTCCTCTGTCTGAATGCCCTTTGACAGGATAGTCTCAGCCCCTCCCAAAAAAGCACTCAATATTTGAAGGCAAAGGGAACAGACATCTTAAAATTATTTGCCACTTTAGACCATCTACAGCCTGACTGTGTTTCTCCACCTGGTATGATTGGCAGCTGGATATAATCTCTGTCGAGAGAGAAACAGAGACTGAGGCAGACACCTTTCCTGTTGATAAGGTGATGTGATTCCAATCTGAGGAATTCTATGAGGTTATGTGGGTCATGATTCACTGTGACTCACATACCACCCTGAGTTTGGTACAAATCCCTTCCTGGTACCAGTGGGAAACTTCCGTGAGTAATTAAATCAGTTGGACCCTGTTACTATATTACTGTCACATTACCTCGTGCTAAGATTTATTTCCCCTCCCTCAAAATGAAAAAAAAATCTAAATACAGTCTCCTAAACTCTTAAACTGACAATGGACAATACCTCTAGAGCAGACATCGTAAGGAAAAATATGAGGGTCATCAAGGCTGAATCCAATTCTCTTTTCTAAAATAGGACACAGAGGAAATGGGACAAAGGAATGATATGACAGGCCCAGTTGTTCTTCTGAAAGGGGGTCAGTGCACATACCATTTTACCAGAGGTGATGGGTGAAGCCAGAGGGGCCTATAAATGCCTTGATCACCATTAGACATCTTTGTCATTTGTCAGTGGCCTTGGAAGCTCCCTTTTCTTGGGCCCGAGTGTACATGGTTGCACTTCAGGTTGGGCTGTTGGCAGCTGGGAGCATGCCCACCACGTTGGGCGTTTTCAGAGAGCTGCACGTCTGCCCCGGGAAGTAAGAGACACGGCATAGATCGCTCCTCCGCTCCTCACAGACTCTGTGGCCACCACATTCCCCAGCCTGTAGGGAGCTCAGAGACCAAGAGAGAATAGGGAACACTTTGATAGAGGGCACATGTCCTCTTGATTAGCCAAGACATTCTGAGAAATTCCCCAGTGTTTGAGCCATGCCCTCCTGGCCACCCTATGTTATCTGTGGTCTACCTTATTGACCAAGGAGTCAACGGCTTTTGGTGCTTTTGGTGGTGAACAACACACTGCTCCCTGGCAGGATGTTCTGAGAATAAGCTAAAGTTCTAAAACAGCCACAGGAGTGAACCAGAATTTAGCACAACACTAGACTGTGGTCAGCAGTGGTACAAACCTGGATTTGCAACTACTATGCGAAACCCTCAAATGCGTGTTTTTACCTTTTATTCTGGATTTTTCTAAAGAACAGAAGCAATATGGAAGAAACAGACAAGAGTAAAATGAGACTAATGCTCACAAGGTTTTCCATTTCAGCACCAGGCTGCCGATGACCTGTCACCTGATAGCAGCCGAGCTGGGCAATGGGGCTCGGAGAGGGCTCTGTTCAAGTCCAACTCCCTCCCTCGTGTTGGCACCAGTCCTTGTCCTGCTCTTGCCTTTCTCGATGGGAAACTGACTGCCCCCCACTCCTGCCCCTGCCCCAGGAGAGCCCCTCTGCCAGCCCTGAACATTCCCTTCAGCCTCCTGAGGATGACCCTTGTCCATCAATCGTCAACAGCAACAGCTCCAGCTTATCTGTGCCTATTAGAGGTTTGGCACAACATGAACACGCTACCTACGTTCTCCTCTAGAGTCTAATGCTGAAACCAGCCCACTCAAATAGGGGTCACTGCCCCCACTCAACTGATGCAAAACAGGCAAGAAAGGTGAAGTAATTCTCCCAACTCATCCAAGGTGGGGGTCTTCCTGACCCCTAGCTCTTTGCTCTGTGCACTGTTCCACACTCCTTCCTTCTCCAGGTTTACTCCCTTCCTCTCCTCCCCACCCTCCTCTTCACGTCGTGCGGATTCAAACATCTTCTGTCCCAGAAAAAGCAAAGAGGAAGCCACAGCCTTAGCCTGATGGCTTCTTCTCTTCTAGCCACTGTCTTATCACTCTCCTTCCCGTCATTTACTTATTTGTCTTTAATGAGATAGACTTTAATATATGCACTCATTTTGTGCTGACTTTGTGCTCTGGAGCATGAGGCTTTCAATTTCTCTGTGTTGTCAGTAGGAAATGATTCTCAGATTAATCCATGAAACAGAATCCTATGGAGGAACTTGTAAAAATACATATTCATGGGGCACCTGGGTGGCTCAGTCGGTTCAGCATATGATTCTTGGTTTCAGCTCAGGCCATGATTTCATGGTTTGTGAGTTTGAGCCCCACATCGGGCTCCGTGCTGACAGTGCAGAGCCTGCTTGGGAAACTCTCTCTCTGCCCCTCCTGTATTTGTGCGCTCTCTCTCTTTCAAAATAAATAAACTTAAAAAAATAAAAATACACATTCATATTTGTTACTCTAAACACAATTTTGTTTTTACCCTAACTCCTTCAAATCTTAAGAGCCATTTGTTAAGCTTTTCAGGCTTTGCTAATATCATAAAGATGAGAGAGTCAGCAAGCTTCTGAAAATCTAGGTATGACGTAATAAAGGGAAATTCAGACTCTCAATCACAGGGCAAAAACACTTTGCAGATTCCAAATTTAAGCATTTTAAAGGCCCTGAAAATGTTAAATGTCATACTGTTATAGGCCAGGCAGAATTTGACAATCCTTTTCATTTTCATCATATGTGTGTAAGGTTAAGAGAAATTGTGAGCCATTTTTGGAAAATGTCTGAAGTAACACAGAGACATTGGGATACAAGAGTGACAAGAGAGTCCTTGAGAACTGAGAAGATGGAGTTACACCTCACCCCACCGTCTTCCGGCACTTCCTCAGGATCAGCGAGCTCTTTAGGTTCAGATGGGTAAGCAAGGGTGATATCTGAGCTAAACCAGAGGCAGAAGGCCACAGAAGGCAAGGTCTGTGCTTCCGAATTCTGTCTCTGCTGTTAACCTCCTGCAGAACTCTGTGCATTATCTCATAGGAACATAAAAATAAAGGTTCAGCTGAGCTAACTACAAAGTGGTTTTAAATAATAAAAATAGTTACGAAGGAAAGCTAATACACATAGGGAGAGATTTGAAACATCATCTTAATGCTAAAAGAGACTTAGGTTGATCCTCTTGTTCAATCGAAGAAGAAACAGGCACAGAAAAGGTCCGGTGACTTGCCCAAGGTCACACAGTAAATTAGTGCTGGATTGCAGATTAGAACATAGGTCTCCTGATGCCATTCCAGGATACTTTGCTCCTTAGTACATGGCTTTCAACGTGCATGGCACAGGTAAGTCAATGGTCAAGTCTAAAAATGGAAAATAAATGGATATGGTTGGAGAATAATTATGCTTATAAGCTCTTCTTATGAAAAGTAAAGACTGATTTTTTTTCCTTTCCTTGATAAGGGTTGAACGGTCAGAAAATTAGTATAGATTTTAAGGCTTAAGTAATAGTACAAATAATAATAGACATTAAATAGTATGTTAATTAGTAATAATAGTAGTATTTAACAAAATGCGCTAAATATCACATGCCAGGCCCGGTGATTGCTACCTCGCTTTATCTTCATGACATCTCTATGCCTATGAGATTGGAACTACTGAATCATTTTAGCGAAGAGAAACCTGAATTTTATAAAGATTTTCCAATGAAATGGCGTATACTGTGGGTGATCAGACGCGCTTCATTTTGTAGCCTCACTTTTGTTGTTGTTGTTATTTTAATTTTTTTTTTTGAGAGAGAGAGAATGAGAGAGAAAGAGAGAGAGAGAGAATCTTAAGCTAAGCAGGTTCCATGCTCAGCACGGAGTCTGACATAGGGCTCAATCCCACAACCCAGGATCGTGACCTGAGCCGAAAGCAAGAGTCAGATGCTCAACCGAGCCACCCAGGGGCCCCTATTTTGTAGCCTCACTTTAATGAACACTGATAGAGGGGCGCCTGGGTGGCGCAGTCGGTTAAGCGTCCGACTTCAGCCAGGTCACGATCTCGCGGTCCGTGAGTTCGAGCCCCGCCTCAGGCTCTGGGCTGATGGCTCGGAGCCTGGAGCCTGTTTCCGATTCTGTGTCTCCCTCTCTCTCTGCCTCTCCCCCGTTCATGCTCTGTCTCTCTCTGTCCCAAAAATAAATTAAAAAAAAAAAAAAAAAAAAATGAACACTGATAGAAAGGAACTTAATCTGAGAAGCCAAAGGATTTAAAACCTGTCATAGCAGAGGGAGCCGAGGGACCCCTTTTTGAATGCTCCTTGCTAAGTTAAATACATATACAAACTCATTTAATCCTTCTCAGCAACCATAAAATCTCGTTACCAAGGCTTCATTGGGTCCATTTTACAGATGGGAAAACTGAGCAAAGAGAGATCAAGTAACCTGACAGGGGTGCAGCCAGGATTCGGTCCTACCTCTGCTCACTTCTGAGTCCATGTTGTTGACCCTGCTCTACTTCCTCCTGATCCTCAGTTCTTCCATCTGTAAAGTGGGCATTAACTCTAATCATAAGGTTTGGGAGAGGATTCCACTGCATGGTGCTGGGTGAATGAAGGAGGCTTGTCAACTATTAGGTGCTTTGAGAACGCGATTATTTTGTGGAGATGAGAGGGAAAGAGAAACTTTGTTTGGAACAGTAGAATATAAATCTTGCTTTTCCTTGGAACATTTGCTATTTTTTTTTTTTTTTTTTTTTTTTTGTAAATTCTGGGTGCTAAAGTTCTAGATGCCTCCTTGCAGTTTTCCTTCTGCATACATTATTAAAATATGCATGAAACCCCAAGATGCAAATTCAGCTTTCTTAGGAGAGCCATCACCAGCTAAAACACGTTGTCAGGTTGATGAAGAGGAGAATTAAAAATCAAAATAGCAAGCCAGCTCCCAAAGGGTTGTTCGCGTTGACCTTGGGATTCTGAAAGAATGTAATTAAAGCAGGCCCCGTGCAAGGTTCCCACCAGATTTATGGACAGAAACTTGAATACCTCAGCAGGTCTGCCTGTTTAATTGCTCCATTGTCAGTGACCTCCACGGTGGAAAACGTGAGTCAGATGGCGGGGGGGGGGGGGGGGGGGGGGGGGGGGGGGGGGGGGGGGGAGCGGCGGGGGTGAGGGTGGAGGCGGGGGTGGGGCGCTGTGAGTGTCCACAGAAGCTGCCACCGCCCAGGAAGTGAGACGCCTCTCTTGCCCAGGGGCACTGGGACACCTTTGTGGCCATCGAAGTAACAGCTCTTCAATTGAGTTAAAAGGTCAGGCGTGAGGGAAGAAGACCTGGCCGCCCACAGATATCTTTTTCATGCACTGAATGTCCCTGTGCGCATCGCTTTAAATGGATATTTCCTGTCTCAGTTTTGACCACCGGTTCTTCCCCCACTAACATATAGACGCAGGTACGTGCTTAATCTCCAAACTAAAACAGTACCCAGACAGAACTCTGGGACATTTGTTGTTTAAAAAAACATCCATTTCTTAGAACGAGTACTGCTCAAAGCCAACAGTGACTTAATGTCTTAAAACTGCCCCAGTGAGAGGGTCCCAAGTTCAGCCTACACGGCATTCACGTGGTGGCAAACGGAAAGCCTCCGACTCCAACCCAGATTGTCCCAGTACAGGTGGTATGTTTTAATTCGGAGGCGTGACCCTCAGCTTGGTTAGTACCGAACCCTATTTTTTCTGTTTTTCTAATTTTCAAGATTTGTTCCAAATAATGCTTACATGGTAACCAATATAAATAAATAGACACCCGGCTGAAAGACTTCCCACAGGGAAAACGAAAATAAGGGCTGGCTTGTCCCTGTGAAATGGTTTCGTATATGTACCTAAATGAGGCCCCAGGGCTCATACTTACATAGGTACACAGGTCTCGCCCACAACTAAATCCACCTAACCCATCCAAGTGACTTCACAGTAAGGCTAAGACCCTCACTGTAAAGAAGAGGGGCGTAGGGGAACACTCAGGCCAGCCCCCTCCCATCTCCCTGGACGCCAGCTTCCTTAGCTTTGACCAAGCCCCATGTATGCGGGTGGGTGTCTTAAATCCTTCCGTAGATCTTTAGTTAAAAGTGGTGATTGGTTTTCTCCTTCAGCCAATTGGCAGAGAGAGTCAGGGGGGCTCAAACGGGAGCATCGGAAAAAGAATCACACGTGGCGATGGATGAGCAGTAATTCCATTTCCAGGCATCCTCGCGAAAGAATTGAATACAGGGGCTCAGACACGTGCTTGTACGCGAACGATCACAGCAGCACTCACCACAACAGATGAAAGGCGGAAACACCCCGATGCCCATCAATCAGTGAACAGATAAACACAATGTGATTATGTACGTATACATCCATATAATGGTACACTACACAGCCTTAAAGAGGGGTGAAGTTTGACACACGCTACATCATGGATGAACGTCAAAGACGTTATGCTTAGTGAAAGAAGCCAGAGACAAAAGGTTGCACGATGTTTGATTCTCTTTATAGGAAATATCCAGAATGGGTAGCTCCATAGAGACAGAAAGCAGATTAGCGGTAGCTGGGGGCTGGGAAGAGGGTGTAACTGTTTAATGGGGACAGGATTTCCTTCAGAGGAGATGAAAACGTTTGAGAACCAGATAAAGGTTGATGGTTGCACAACATGTGAATTACTAAAAGCCACTGAACTGTACAGTATTAACTTTATGTTATGAAAATTTTACCTCTTTTATTAAGAAGAACAAAATGGCCAGGGAACAAGATACAGACCCCATCACAGAAGAAGACCCTTTGCTACTTACTCACTGTCCTTTCTCCAGCCCCTGGGTCTCTCTGCAAAGGGCCTCCCCTCACCAAAGATGTCCCTGAGTGGCAGGGGGTGTGAGAAATCTCCACCCCATAGGCTCATCCAGCCCATCGGCTGCCTTCCAGCAGCTGCCCTGCCCCCTCCCCCCCAGCCAGGCACTCATCCTTCACCGCTGAGGACGGCTTCTGCCCTCAGCTGCTCTTCTCAGGGAGGATTTGCCGTTGCCCATCAGATGGCAGGTGCCGAAGCCCCTGGGGATGCTGCCTTTACACCAGGGCCACATGCTATCTGGTTTGCCTCAGCACCTGCCAAGGGGCCCCGAGAGTTAAAGGGCATATGGGGATTTTAACGCGTCCTTCTTGTTGCCAGAAGTTTCTGACCTACATATCCAGGTGGTTTTCCTAAAACAAGAAAGCACTTTCAGAGTCAAGGTAATGAAAATTAGGTTGTTGTCTTTGCCTGGGTGTCCCAGAGAGCAGAGCCTGAGACAAATGCATGGGTGCAGTTAGTTTATTTGGTCCCAGGGAGGAGTGAAGAAGGGCAATGTGGACCGAGGAACAAGGACAGAAGGAGTGCCAACATAAGGGTGCATTATCAAGCTGGCTCCCGCTGTAGGTGACTGCTGCTTGATCTCACCTGCTGCACTTTCTGAGGACCCTCATGCAAAGCATCGTCTCAGAACTACTGGTCCTGATTACAAAAGGGGGAGGCGCTTGTCCATTGACTCCCCCACCCGGTTTTGATCAAGGGTGTTCCTGTAGTGCTCGCATTATTGAGTTGCCCATGCATGAGATGCCCAGAAGGTTCCTGAGGGCGTGTCACACGCTGGAATCAGCGAAGCCCCAGGCAGGAAAGAGAAGTGCGCTTGCTGCAGCCGTCTGCAGGGAACCGTGTCTGGAACCTGTCTGGGCAAACAGCAGCTGGAGCAGATGTGAGCCTAAGAGGACTCGCCTTGGCACAAGGCATAAGTGCCATCGGGGTATTATGAGTGTCGGACTGAAAGAAACACACATCTGAAATGCTCACTACAGCTTCTGCGAATGGCTGAAGTATTCTGGCATGTGTTTCTGCGGTTCCCATTCACAATCACCAATGAGTAAGCCATCCCCAAATCAGCTCTGGCTTGAACTTCACTCAACCTTCAGTTCTTGATGGAGCACCTTCTTGTGATCCACAGGACTCTAGGAGCCGGGGCACTAGCCATGACTAAGACCACAACATCCTTGCTCTTCAGAGGTTTATATTCCAGTGGACTGAGACATACAATATAAAGTTTAGAATAAATAAATAAGAAAACTTTCAGATGGGGTAAGCACAGGAAATTGAAATGGGGTGATAGGATGGGGTTGAAGGACAACAGCTTATCTTGGTGCCTTTAAAGGTTAGGCAGGTGGGTGGTTTGGCTTCTGGTTCCTGTCTCCAATAGCTCTGTGACTCGGTCGCATTTTCTTTAAAATCCATTTTGATTGCTTAGTCAGACACAATAGCACAATTTTAAGGTCTAATGTTTTAAACACAATTTCCTGATTCATAAGATTCTATGACACATACCAATATCAATGGTGTCTTCTTTGGAAACACGGGAGAGTCATTTTCTATTCACTGCTCTCCCTTGTATATCACACACACACACACACACACACACACACAACACATGTGTCATATGTCCCAGTCTACTTCCTGCTTTTTCTCACATCCACTCTCCCTTCCAGTCTTCTCCACCCCTACAGCACATGCGGTCCAGGCTGCTCCACCTTTTGTCCAGGCTCTGTCAGCGACCTTCTGATGATTGTCCAAGCTTTGCTTTGCTTTGCAGCTTCATTTCCTGGTGTCTAGAAAATGTTTCCTCTTTGTAATTTTTACCCCCTGGTTCTGGTTATGCCCTTTAGAGACCCGGTGAATAAATGTAGGCATTCGACCACACAACTCTCCTCCCAATGATTAAATAGGACAACACTCCCTCTTTGTCTTCTCTCTGGCCTGCACCTCCCCCATTCCTTACCTTTCTCATTGCATCCTGGCAACCCATAGTTTGATTTATTGTTTTTAAGATGTGTTCAAAACTGAACATAGTATTTCAAGTGTGATCTGAACAAAGCACAGTCGTTCTATTTCTTCCTTTGAACTAAAACTGTTTGTAAAAATAGATTTTTAAGACTGCAGTTCTGAGTTTTGACAAATCAATATACCTGTGTAGTCAGCTGATCGAGATCTAGAACATTCCCATCACTCCAGAAAGTTTTCTCATACCCTTTCTCAGCCCAAACCTGCCACCAATAGCAACCCTTACTCTAATTTTTATTATCATAGATTTGTGTTGCTTATATCAGAATTTCATACACATAGCATCATGTAGAATGTACTCTTTTGTGATTGGCTGCTTTCAGTCAAAATAATGTTTCTGAGACTCATCCATGTTATATGTGACAGCAGTCCTTTCTTTTCTATTGCTGAGTAGTATTCCATTGAATGGATGCACCACAATTTGTTTATCGATTCTCTTACTGATGGACATTTGAACTGTTTTCAGTTTGGGGCTATAACAAATAAGCTTCCAGAAACAAGTAGTTTTATAGAGTTTTGTTTTCATTTGTCTGGGGTAAATGCCCAAGAGTGAAATTTCTGGATCATAATGCAAGTATCTAAATTTATAAGAAATTGACAAATAATTTTCCAAAATGGCTGTGCCAGCAATGTATGTATGAGTCTAGTTCTTTGCTCCACATTCTTGTCAACATTTAGTATTAGCAATTTTGTTTTTTCCTTTTAGCCATTCTCATGGATGTGAAATCATTGTGATTTTAGTTTGAATTAATTTAATGAACTTGATTGTATTTCCTGTACTTATTAGTCTTTTCCAAATCTTCCTCTGTGAAGTGCCTGGTCAAGTCTTTTGCCCATTTTTTTATTGGGTTGTTTATCTTTATATTTTCCTTACTCAATTATAGGAATTATTTACTTATTTTTATTTTTTAATTTTTAGAAGTTTATTTATTTATTTTGAGGGAGAGAGGGAGAGGGAGAGAGCATGTGTGAATGAGGGAGGGGCAGAGAGAGAGAGAGGGAGAGAGAGAATCCCAGGGAGTTGCCTGCTGTCAGCCCTATGTGGGGCTCGAACTCACGAAACTGTGAAATCATGACCTGAGCTGAAACCAAGAGTCAGATGCTTAACCAACTGAGCCACCCAGACACCCCATGATTATTTTTTCTTAAGTCCAATATAATTTCTTTTATAATTTAGTGCTTTTTTTTTTTTTTTTTGTCTTGAGAAATCTTTGCCTACCACACAGTGCAAAGATATTCTTTTAGGTTTCTTTCTAGAAGCCTTATATTTTCAGCTTTTATGTTCAGAGATATCTGTGATCACTGTTGGATTAATTTTTGCATATAGTTTGAGGTAAGGGTTAAGGTTTGCTTTTTTCCATACACTAATCTAGCTTTTGAGCACCAATTTGTCTTAGCAATTTTCTTTTTTCCTATTGAATTACCTTGCGTGTTGATCATTTCCTGTTCCCTGCTAGACGAGGAGCTCCTCCAAACCCATGTCTCTCTCTCCACCACCATTTAAAAAATAAATTTTGTACCCTTTGATTTATTTCACATGGCCTTTAGCCTTTACTGAATGAACACTCCATGTCAGGTATGAGATGAAGAGCTAGATCCAGAGAATTTTTGTCCTGGGGGAATTTCCTTCTGTTAGGAGGAGTTAACAGAGAGGTGAATGACTTCCATTCCATTTTTGAAGAAGGTACGTGCAGGGAGGCAACCTATCATAGTGATTAGAAACCATCAGTTTTGGGTTTAGCACATATGACTTAAAATCCAGGCTCTAACGTATCTTAGCTGCTAAGGTAGACCATGAGCAGGCCACTCAACTTTTTGAGGGTTCTGTTTCCTCAGATTTGTTGAAGTATTACATGATGCAAAGTATAGAATGCTTATTCCATTAGTCTGGTACTGAGTTAAGTGCTAATTAATTGGTTACTATTTTTATCCCATGGACTCAGGGAAGGCATCCTGGAGGAAGTGATTACTCAGCTGAGCCTTGAGGAATGTTGAAAGCTGTCCAGATGAAGAAATGCAGGAAAAGCATTGCAGGCTGAAGGTTTGGGAAGAACAAAGATATGGAGGCATAAATCAGCATGGTATAAATGGGGATATCATCAAAGCTTAAATTGTGAAGAAGAGCCTGGCTAAAAACATGGGGAGAAGTCAGGTCATGGAGAGACTTATATGGTAGTATTTTTCAGTCAACACAAGTTGTGAGCGACTAGGGGAAGTGTCAGCTGCCTCCTGGTTCCCCCAAGCTCTAAGTCAATTCTTGAAAGTTGCATTCAGTCCCCACCTAAACACTTGAACAGGAAACTCACCCTGAAAACTGGAGGGGTGGGTGGTGGGGATGCATCATGGAGACTCCGACAGGCCAACCAGCGTAATACTCTCCCTTGCAAAGCCTCAGGCATCCTGTCACATAGTACAAGAGACAGGTATCTGAGAATTTCCAGATGAAGCCTGATATCCACATCCTAATTCTGTCCAACAGCATGGCCACCTTGAGAACAGAGCCTGAGCCCGTGCCCCAATGGCTAGGCTGGGCTTGTTGGCTCTCACTAGTACCCATCGCAAAGAGAGAGCCTGTTTCTCTCATCTGTCCTCTTATAGGCAGGGATTCTACCAGGAATGGATCCATCTCCCCAAACTCTGCTGTCTTCCAGCTACTTGTTTGCTTTGAGCTACCATTTTTAGGCACTTGCTACATATTAAGCCCATTGCTAAACTCTTGTCATGCATTCACTCCATTACTTTAAGCTTCTCAGCAACTCTCCAAATAGATTTTATTGTTTCAATTTGCAGATGAAGAAAATGAAGCTTAAAAACATGAAATAACTTGCTGATAGTCACAGAAATCCTGAATGTCAGGTCCGAAATGGGAGCCATCATCTCAGCACCTGCACATTACTTCCTCCTGTTTCCCGAGTAGCCACTGAGGGAGGGGTCCCCCTACCCGCTGCTCCAACAGCTTGATGGAACATCAGCCTGGGTCACCTCTGTGCCTTTTGGGCACAATTTAGGCTGCCCTTCCGGGACTGCCTTCTCAGCTGAGTCACTTTAGGGGGTGCTGGGTCTTGGCAGTGTGGCAGCTACACCTTGTCCTTGCTGACACGGTGGCAGTGCTCTCCTAGCCTACTGTCAACCTGAATTGAATGCTTTATTAGCCCCATTCGCAAATTCAATAACTTAGGTTGAGAGAGGACAAGAACACATAACACCAAATCACAGCGTCAAGACTCAAAAACCTCCCAAACCAGCCACATCCCACAGGCTGTATTGTCTTTCTCGATGGTCAGTCCCATGGCCAGGAAGCATTCTGTCAGAGGCATAAGGACTATCTGAGAGAAGAGCTGTACCAGCCCCTTCAAACTACCAGTTTACAATTCTGCTGGATGACTGGGAATGTAAGATAAACTGTAAAAAGAGAAAAAACAATGTAGAAAGGCCCTTCGTGCTAACAACATAACTCATAGCCCGTCTACTTCTTACTCTCTTCTTATCAAGGAAAGATAGAACAGTGGAGGGATGAGTGGCCAAGGTGTGGATTCAGCCTCAAATGATCCAAAACAAAGATAAATGTCCGGAAAATGTGGAGCCCTGATTCATATTCTTACAGGCAAGAATTATCCTGCCAAGCCACCAGCTTTTCTCTTTACCTGATCAGGCTGAAAGCCCATTTGCAAGGTAAGATCATCTTGGAAAAGAAATGGAGCCACGTGAAGCCTTGCAGATCCACAAGAGTCTGGTTTGCTGGGAATGAACCAGATAGAATCTGACTATTGCTGCTGTGCCCAATTTGCTGAATTCATAAAGCAAAAAATCAAAATCTAGCCTTTCTTCCATGTCTAGCCATCCGTTTCTGTGAGTCTGCCCACATGCCCTGGACCTCTGGAGGGCAGAGTTCCAGGCCACTGTTCTGCTATTTTGACAGCTTTGCAGCTGTGACCCATGTACTGGAAAGAGCTGTGTGCAGTGCCTTGGTCTTGGAACTTTACACATTTTTGACGTGATTAGGTATTTACAACTGGAAGTGCAGCCAGAGTCCAGTGTTTCCAGGGATGATGCGTATAACCCAGAGGTTCTAATGTGGCTGCTCCTGGCTTTGGCTGGGATCACGTAAGTTCTTAGGAGTTTACCCACAGGTCATGAACATGAGATTATAAAACAGCCACACTGGGACCTTCATCCAGATGGATAAGTTGTATAAAACTTTCTCCACCACAGTTTCGGAAGGTGGTTTTGTAGAAGGCATTCATAAACATTTTGCAAAAGTCATTAGCAGTGACGTGGTAGAACAGACACGTCCTTGGTATTTCCTACATTACACGTATTTGCATAACAGCAAAAAAAGGATGGAGGGGCACTTGGGTGGCTCAGTTCGTTGAGCAACTGAGGCTTAGGTCATGATCCCAGGGTCATGGGATTGAGCCCGGAGTCAGGCTCTGAGCTGAGTGTGGATCCTGCTTAAGATTCTCTTTCTCTCTCCTCTGCCCCTCTCCTTCACTTGCACACGTGCTCTCTCTCTCTCTCAAAAAAAAAAAAAAAAAAGATGGAAATTACCCAAGGATAAAAATACAGTTGATTAAATAAAAAGCCTTTCAAACCATAAGAGACTTTTAAATACAGAGAACAAATGGAGGGTGGATGGGGGGAGGTAGCAAGAGGGGAAATGGGTGATGGGCAGTGAGGAGGGCACTTGTTGGGATGAGCACTGGGTGTTGTATGTAAGCGATGAACCATGGGAATCTACCCCAAAAACCAAGAGCACACTTTACACCCTTTATGTTAACCAATTTGCCAATAAATTATATTAAATAAATAAACAAAAAGCCTTTAACCTTTATTCATTGACTTCCCAATCATTTCTTCATCACCTGTTATGTGCCAGGAACTCTTGTTTGCTAAAGACAAAAATAATAATAATAATAATAAACACTCCCCCTCATTTCAAGGGGCTCATATTTGATGGGAGAAATAAACATATGTACAAATAATTATTCATGATTATGCAGAAGGTGATTTGGGAGCACAGAGGAAGAATGGATTAGCTGGGAGGCTAAGGGTGGGCATCACAATTGAGGAGGCGTTTGAACTGGGTCTGGAGAAAGGCACATAGGAGTTTCTCAGACAGAAGGGTTAAAGTGGGGTTCCAGACAGAGAAATTCTGGTCAGAGGAATTCCTTGAGGAGAGGAACGGTAAGTTTGGGAAAATGGCAAGTCATATGATGTACTTTAGTACTGAATTTTGAGCAATTGCTGTGAGAAAAACTAAAAACTCTCTGCAAATTACATACATACACTCCAATGCTAAAATGATCAGTCCGAAGTGAATCTAGATGAAACAGCACAGGTCATGGAAATAGGGTCCCAGATAGACTAGGAACAACTACAACAAAAAGGACGACCTGAACTCAAATAGTATGACATCTGGTTCCAGTGACTGCTGGTTTCCCCTAAATCCTGATGGGAAATAAGTGGATATTAGAGTGATATTATATACCATACAAGAAGACTATTAGGGTACATATATAATTCCAAAATGCAGGTTCAGCCATTCTCAGGAAATCCTTTTGTTATGCTTATAATTGCCTAAAGTAAATATGCCCTTCAGGTACTGATAAGGAGAAACACAAGAAATGGATGGAACTTACTGATATTTGCCCAGTGGAGAGAGTAGAGAGGTCCTTGTAGAATAGTGTCTGCAGAAGCTCTAGCACAGAGTAAGCACTCAATAAATGCTAGCTCAATCGTGACAAAAGATTATATAAAAATAACAAGTGAAGGGGCTAAGTGTCTGACTTTGGCTCAGATCATGATCTCATGGTTCATGGGTTGTTCAAGCCTCATGTCAGACTCTGTGCTGACAGCTCGGAGCCTGGAGCCCACTTTGGATTCTGTGTCTCCCTCTCTCTCTGCTCCTCCCCTGCTCGCTCTCTCTCTCTCTCTCTCTCTCTCTCTCAATAATAAATAAACATTAAAAAAATAATGAGTGGAAATTCACAAGGCATCCTAAGAAAGCTTTGAGCTTGTTATCTGGAGTTTCAAAGTGGTAAAAGTCAATTAAGGAAAATTGAAAATTGAGGTCAGCATGCACACGCACATCATAACCCATCTATACTACGTGTGTGGCACCAGAATCCCAAACTGAGAAATGAAATGAAGAAGTGGTATAGAACACTGAAAACCCTAGGGCTTTAGAAGGTGCAAATGTCAAACTGCTCTACAGAGATGATTCACAACCCCAGGTCATAGGGTCTCTCAGGAGAGGAAAACAAAACACACAACCTTTCTAGGGATGAGTTCATAATCAAGGATTGCAAACCACATGAAAAGACAAACTACCATAAAGGAGAATTAGGAGGCGTAAGAGTTGGAAATAACAGAATGCTCTAAAAATGATTTGAGGACAATTTGAGGACAAGTGTTTGAGGACGATGCAAACAAACACTTCTAGAACTTCTCTCCATGTACTAAATTTAATTGAAAACTGTTACGAACAATAAAAGGTAACTCCATCTGCAAATTCTTAATGGCCTCTTTTATGCTTCAATCTTGATTTGTGGATTGACTCAGATATCAAAGTCAAAATGTAATTTGATCCCAATCTGGTCAAAACCTACACCAATCTGGTCAACACCAGTCTTTAAAAGGTTATCTTGGAAAAAAGCAGAGAGGTGGAAAATGCCAAAACAGTCAAGTTAAAACAGGCATCTCATTTCCCTGGCAATTAAGCCAATGCTGAAATGGTCATAAATAATTTTATCTATTCATATTTCAGCTACTGCTTCCATTTGGCTTAAGTGTAAATTTTTAGTCATTTATTTTGTTAAAAGCCTCAACAAAGACTCCAAAAACAAGGGTTTTTTTGTATCTCACTGTTTCATTAGAACAACATTCCAAAAAAGCTTCTCCTGGTTTATTTTTACCTATAGAATTTTTAAATCTATAACTGCTAAATTTTAGTGGGTTGAAGGACCGGAAAATGGCACTGATGCAAGAACCCCAAATTCCTGTGTGTCCTTCCAGAACTCTCTTGGGGGAGTAGTCGCTGAACTTAAGGTTCTTATGCATGAACAAAATTTCAGGGAGTAAAATGAATGAGATATTGAGGCAGTGACATAGAATTGCCATCTTATGATTTGCTAGATAAGGACAGTCCACATAAATATTTACTACTGCCTTAATCTCATTTTTAAAGGACTATTTGATACCAAAATAAGGAAGAAGATAATTTCAGAAAAGAAGATGTTCCTCACATTTTCATGTAAATAGCTTTATTAAAAATAGATTACAGCATCCTTATTTTCCCCCATTTTGCCACAAATTAGCAAAATATTGGTCATGGTTTCAGAGTGTGAGATAATAGAAAATATATATATATTGGTCTCTGTCCCCAGTTACTGGCACAGAGCTCCTGAGCCCTTGTAATACCCTCAGTGATAAAAACACTAGGAGCATCTCTTGTTCTGATATTTGGCCTCTGCCTTTGGTTCCTGATATAGGGCTTCTTTTGTTCTGAGGTGACTCTGCCTGGCCTCCTGAATGGAGGCAGGTCACCAGAAAGACCAAGCCATGATTAGAAGTCTGGAATGTTCAGCTCCACATTGTCTTGAGAGGGAAGAGGAGTTGAAAATGGAGATAATGATTGATCGTGCCTATGCCATGAAACCTCCACAAACATTCAAAGAATCTGGAGTTTGGAGAGCTTCCAGGTTGGTGAACCACATACTGGAAGAGTGGCACACCCCAACTCTACAGGGACAGAAGCTTTTGTGCTCAGGACTCCCCCAGACATTGCTGTATGCATCTCTCCATCTGGCTGTTCATCTGTATCCTTTATCATATCCCTTAATCAACTAGCAAACATAAGTGTTTCTCTGAGTTCTGTGAGCTGCTGCTCCAGCGAATTGATTGAACCCAAGGGCGGGGGGGGGGGTCATGGGAACCTCTAATTTGGGGCCAATCAGTCAGAAGCACAGGTGACAATCTGGACTTGAAGTTGGCATCTGAACTGGGGTGGAGGCAATCTTGGGGGACTGAGCCCTTAAGCTGCAGGATCGGACAGTATCTCCAGGTATGTAGGGTCACAATTGAGTTAAATTGTAGGACATCCCATTACTGTCCTGGAGAATTGCTTGGTGTGGGAAAAAAAAATCCCACCCATTTGGTGATCAGAAGTGTCAGAAATGAAGTGTAGGAAGTAAGGAGCAAAGGAGAAAGTAAAGGAGGAAGTGAGGAGTAAAGGAGAAAGACAGGAGGTAGCCTGAACTGTAGAACTCTCCAGGACACTGATTCAGTGATCCCCAACTTTGGGGATGCAGGGCATGTGTCCTCTTATTTCAAAGCAGGGGATCCAGAACTCTAGAATCCCTATCAACTTAGATACAACATTAATTCAACATTAGTAATAGGCAGATTTTATACCTCTTGACCTACCATTATAACTAGTCTGACTATAAAATCATTGGAGTTTAGAGGGTCCTTTATGGTTTCCAAAGCATTTATACATGCATTCTCTCCTTCATTCTAAGGAAGAAAGAAAGGACCCTAATGTAAGAAGTTTTATTTATTTATTTCTATCTTGCAGTTGAAGAAACTGGAAGTTGAAGCTGTCATTCATTTGCTCATATAGTCAATAAATATTTATGTGTCTCCAGGCCCTGTAGCACTATTCTAATCCCCAATGACATTAAGATGAATAAAAAGTCAACCAACTGCTTACGATTATATGGGTAGTTAGTGACAGAGCTCGACTGGAGCCCAGGTATTTTGAATGCAAGTATTGTGCTCTCTCTAGCAAGCCATGATGCCCACGTCTCTCTCTCTTCATTGTGTTTAGTTCTCTTTTCCACAGACAACCCTCCTGCTTGCCCACATACCATCTGAGCTCCCTGACTTTGGGCAGAGCTCCCTGACCTTGGCCGTGGCATTCCGGGCAGGTTCTCATATTCACACCAATATCCTCTAGATGTTTGTTCAACATTTATTTAGGGTGGCTGAGCTCCGGAATGGGGTTGGATGGGTATGAAGAACAAAGAGGGCCATGCCCAATTAGCAAAATAAAGGCCCTGCAGCTAAATAGGAAGTTTAACAGAACATGAAGATAATCATTACATCGTTACTTGAACATAAACATGCGTACAATCTCTCCTCCCTACCCCAAGAAGCTTATCATAATATTTCTTCCAAACATACATAGTTCTTTCCCTGAGAGGAGATCCAATGAATACAGTTTTCTCCAGTTCTTTATATTCCAGTAATACCTTGTTTAACACCCTGGTCACCCACCCCCTCATCTTCCCTTGCACTCACTTCTTCATGAAACAGCCTCTGTTCAACACTTTGCCAAGACATATTCTCATTATGCACCACCCAATTCGAGGCCTGTTCTTTCCAAGAGTCTACTTTGATGCACCCAGAACATTTCACCTTCCCAACTTGATCTCCACACATTTCTCCATCTGGAGCCCATATAATCCAAGATTACAGCTAAGGCTGCATCCACCAGTATGTGATTGGTCTGACAGGTCTCCTGGTCACATGGGTGCAACACTTTTGAATATCGCCTTTACATATATTGCCACGTAGTCCTTTTCATTTGTAAAATCTTTGTAGGTCCTCTTCTCTCATATATCGGCCAGGTTGAGATATGTTAGAGTTCAGAGGCTTTTTCTGAATAGATATAGAACTGATAAAGGACATTTTTAACTTTTTATGTTCCTGGCCCCTGCTCCTGAGCTCCCGGGGAAGCTATACTCTAACATTTACCAAGGTCAAAATGCCTTGGCAAAATCTCAAAGTGTGGGCTCTGTTTCTGCCCTGAGCACACATTGTACATCCGCTTCGTTGAAGAAAATTACCAAAAGGAATTACCAAAAGGAGCAGTCTGAACACAAAAGGTAAGAAAAAGTAAGAAACTTCCCTGGTTCCCAGGAGATTAAAGTCATACAGCCTTGCATATACTCCAAATTTAAGATAAGGTCTGCAACTTTCTGAAATGTCTTTGTCAAATGTTCTATGTTCTTTGTAACTTTTATATAAATTATGTAAAAGCTGCATATGACCAGATGTTCGTTTACAGGAGCACTCTCTTCTTCGTGAAGACTGTATATCCCGGGTGGCTGTCCTAACTTGGGCTTGAATAAAATCTCTTTCTTGCCTTTAGAGATTCTGAAATTGTGTTCAATTTGTGTCAACAGATACATAGATATGCATATTTGTAATATGTCCAATGCAGTGCCGAGTGATGGATCATTATGCATTTGCTCATGATGCTTTTGGAACTAAGAGGAAAAGAGAAATAGTAGCTTCGACTCTTCACTTCCAACTACCCCCCACACTCTCTCTAATGGGATGTTTAAATGCTGAATTTTTTTCTGAAAATAGAAAACACTTGATGCCAGTGGTGCCCCTGCCTGAGTGGCTCAGTTGGTTAAACTTCTGACTCTTGGTTTCAGCTCAGGTCATGATCTCATGGTTCGTGAGTTCCAGGTCCGTGTGGGGCTCTGTGCTGCTGGTGCAGAGCCTGCTTGGGATTTTTCTCTCTCTCTCTCTCTCTCTCTCTCTTTCTCCCTCTCTCTCAAAATAAATAAATAAACTTTAAAAAAAAAAAAAGAATATAATTGGTGCCATATCAGAATACATTTAAGGGAAGATATTCGGTATACCTTGAAAGGTGCCAGTTCATGGGGCTTGTAGATGGCTCAGTCGGTTGAGTGTCTGACCTCGGCCCAGGTCATGATCTTGCGGTTTGTGAGTTCGAGCCCCACATCGGGCTCTGTGCTGACAGCTCAGAGCCTGGAGGCTGCTTCGGATTCTGTGTCTCCCTCTCTCTCTGTCCCTGCCCCACTTGTGCTCTGTCTCTCTCTCAAAAATAAGAATAAACATTTAAAAAATAAAAAAAAGAAAGGTGCCAGTTCAACAGAGAATATTTGAAAAATCTGTTGCTAACTTCATGCAAGATGGCCCTTCTATACATGAAAGTGCTCAGCTGCAAATACCTGGCAGGTGAAAGCCCGTCGAATGAACATGACTCCTCTTTCAATGGCAGTGCAAGCTTCTCTGTGAAGGAATCATACAGTCCTTTCACAATTTACTGCACTGTGGCCTTCTATAACTTTTATCCGAGGCACTAAGAGAAAGTACTTAGTGGTGACCCATCACAAGCCCAGGGAATGCCATTGTGAAGCCCTGCAGAATGCCAGACACATCAACTTGGTCATCAAGTACATGTGACTTGAGCTGATATGAGCTGTCATGCAAGTTCCTAGACTTCACTGTCACAGTGTATAGATAACACTCTCAAGATAGTCCTAGCTCTTGTGAAATCTGCAGGCTTTATCATCAAAACTACTTTGCACAAATTAGACAGCCAACGAATACCTGTTGAATAAAACTGAAGAATGGAATTGATTCTTTGTAGCCCAGGGAGCGGTTGCTACAAACCTCACATTTAAATGATAATGAAATTTAATGCTGAGAATTATACTTTCTAATCCTAACCCTGATCTTGGGGTAAGAGATTTTATGGCAAACACTCGGGTCCTCTGGGTTGTCCATAACCTATGCTTCTCATTGTCTTTCCACTTTGCTTATTTCAAGATAGAATTAAAGCCTATCAGTAGGTGAATTCCAGGAAGGAAGTTAATGTGGAGAAAAGTGTTCTCCAAAGCAGCCGTTCTAAAACGTATTAACTGTTTCTTGCATGAAAGCCGTATTTGATTTCTTGTTCAGTCCTTCCATCCCGTTAATTCCTTTCTCTTTTCCTACTTGACTAATAGTTAGCAAAAGTTAAGATATCAAAATCCCTTCTCCCCTGACCCCCACTCAAATAACAGGAATCCTGAATCATAGCACTCTAAGGCCCACGGGGAGAAGTGGGTGCTTCCTGCAGAAAGAGCAACCAGAAGAGGCACAGGATCCTGAGTGAAACACTGTATCTGTCTCCTAGGGAATCCTCAAGGGCAACTGAAATCATGCACAGATGCACGGAGACAGCCGGTGACCCACAGCTGTAGACAGCACCTTGGAACACACATTTTTGTGGCTTGGGTGAGCAGGAAACACCAGACATAGGAGAGGGTTGCAGAAGGGTGGGTGAAAGAGCACTAGAGCTGAACTTGATCTTCCTCCTTACTCCAAAGAACGAGGAGACCCTAATGCTCCAGAGATTTGCTGGCACCGAGATCTTATTTCGAATTGCAATTACCTGTGGGATGATTAAGACTACAGTACTGGAGATTGCGTTAAACTCAATTAAGTCCTCTGCAATCAGAGTCATTATTCTGGGGTAGGGATGAAAAAAAAAAAAGATGTATATTCTAGTTAAAAAGGGATGAAAAAGAAAATGATCTAGGGCAGTGTTTCCCAAGTCTGCTGCATAAGAATCAGAAGAGCTTGTTGAAAACACAGATTCTTTTCTCCTTCTCCCTACCTCATACCCATTCTGAATCAAGAAAGTCTGGGGTGGTGACCAGGAATCAATATTTTTAAAAGCTCCTTGGGCCATCTGATGTTGCCAGCCCAGGTATGAGCTCTGGGGAAGAACAGGTCTTGGAGGCTGGTTTGTTGCCCTGATCTTCAGCTTGACTGACATTGAACTTGATGTTGCACTGGGCTGATTGGGACTGATCTGCTTACAGACCTCACAGGAAACTTATGGATAAACTAAAATGCCTGCTCATTAGTTACAAGGAGGGTAATCCTTCTCAGAGGTCAAAATGCCCACGTCTGCCATGCAGAACACTGGCATGACACCTGGACGCTTTTAATCAGATGGTCGCTTGCTATTGGTCTGTGAAATCAGATCAAAGAGATGCTCCCAATTGCATTTTCATGTGGGCCACAGGAAGTGCGGGAAATAACTCTTCTATGCCCCAGACTAGATCTCCTCAACCTTGACCAGAGCTGGAGAAACACTGCCAAATTCTCGCTCTCACACATTTTTTTCTAGAGCCTATGAAGGCAATCATTCTCTTGTTTTTTGTTTTTTGTTTTATGTTTATTCTCCTTTCAAATGGGATACTATTTTACTAAATTTCCATTTTCTTCCCTGAAATTACATTCCATTTGTGTGTCCCTGGCCACCTATGCCACACTCCGTGTGTCCACATCACCAATATCTTGGTGACTGTTTACATGCGTAAGCTTATTTTCTATCCTTGTGTACTGACCTGATGGTCAACCTCATGAACTTATATTCCAGCCGGAATAGATTTATAATAAATATATCTTAAGAACCAAAAAAAAATTAGATAGTGTGAGTGCTTTGAAGAAGCTGAACGACAGCAAGAAGTAGATGTGATTTGAGCTGGGAGTTGATTAAGGAAGTCTTCTCTGCAGATGTGACATTTATGTTGAGAGCTAGAACCTCATAATTGCACTCTCAAGCAATGTTTATTTCCAAGGTCACGCAGAGGCATGTCTCCATCGTAAATACTAGCATTGTTTTACTAAAAGAGCCAGTAGATGGCTTTGTAAAATTTGTTATGAGCAGCTAATGGGGAAAATACTCCTCCAGATAGTTGGAAAACTCTTTCACTGTTACACATGAGAAACCCTGGACAAAATATAATAAATATTTTTAAATATGCTATTTTTAAGTGAAATCCATTTCTAGTGAAGAAGTGAGCTCACAAAAAAGTAAGAGAAATCACCAGATTTTGAGAAATCAAAAGTAACGAGGGAAATGAAACTCAGTGAGGTCAACAGGAGACCTGAAAGTTTAGCGGCTGCCGGGAAGGGGTTTGGATACGAATCCCTGTGTAGGAACAGGAGATAAAGCCGTAAGCCCTAGAGACAGGAAGTTGGAACTGAAGCCACAACAGGATGCCAAGATGAAGGATTTACAAATAGGGATTTTTAAAATGGAAAGATAGATAGATATCTCTGAGGACTTATAGCCACGTCACTATCTGATGTTCAAATTCATGTCATGGGCAAGATGTAGGAAACTCTAAGTTCAGATAATAGCATAAAAAGTAGTGCTTAGCTGTGGTGCTTTTGGAGTGACTTACAAAAGCAAATGCAAAACCTTTCTTGAAGAACATCCCGTTAGCAAGGTCTCTGTAGGGATTCCCAGAGATTAAATGCCAGTGAAGGCAAGTTCGTAATCTAAAACTGTAAAACATATGAGGAAACAATACTATGAAAAAGAGTCACCAAAAGTTATGTGTATAGTACAGAAGGTAGAATTAGAACTGTAAATACTGTAATTCTTGAACAGAAATGATTTTTAAAAAGAATTTAAAGGATTAAATTTATAAAAGAAGGTCTTACATGGAAAAAGTACAAGTGTCACTGAAAAAAGATCAGGCAGACCTTGAAAACTGAAGCCAAACAGAACTTTTAGAAATGACAAATATGGCAATAAAAGCTAAAACTTATTGGGGGTGAAATATGTGCATATCACATATCTAATAAGGGACTTATATCTCTAATACATGAAGAACTCTCTAAATAAGCAATTGAGACACACAATTTGGATGGATCTTAAAGGCATTACACTGAATGAAAAAAAGCCAATCTCAAAGGGTTACAAATTGGAGAAAACTCTCAAAATGACAAAAGTATAGAGAGGGAGAACAGATCAGTGGTTATCCAGAGTTAAGACAAGGTGTAAGCAGCGTGACGGTAAAAAGGCAGCGGGAGAGTGTTCTATTGTGTTGATGGAAGAGTTCTGCATGTTAATTGCGGCACTGGTTATATGAATCTACACTGGTGATAAAAGTCATAGAATAAAGACAAAGACTTCTATAATCGTAGTGTAGTTGAAAATATTGTACAAATCAATTTTTTGGCTTCAATAATGCACTGTAATTAGGTCACCATTGGGGCAAGCCAAAAGTGGGTATACATGAACTCTCTGTACTATTTTTGCAATTTATTATGATTCTATATTTAAAAACAAAACTTTTTGCAAAAATTTAAAACTGTGGAATACATATATTTTTAAAAACTGAATGGGCATGTGAAAAATAGATAAGTCGCTGACAAAAAGAGAATTAGTGAACTAGGAGACTGATCTGAGGAAATCATCCTAAGTCAGTCCAGAAAGATGAAGGGATGACAAATACAAAAACATTAAAAGACATGAAGGACAAAAGGAGATGCCCCACACAAACCTAATCGGAGTCACAGAAAGAAAACATTGAGAAAATGGAGGAAAGGGAATATTTGAATAGATAATGGTAGAGAATTTTACAAAATTGATGAAAGATACAAATCTGTAGATTCAAGAAACACAACCATTTGCAAACACTATAAATAACATTAAACCCACCCTCACACATTTTAGTGAAACTGTAGAATACCAAAGAAAGAAATTGTTTAAAGAACAACAGGCACGATTTTATCTGTTGCTAATCACAATTTTCTTCTCATTGAAAAACCAATTGCCTGATGTTTCTTTTGTACTTACATTTGAAGTCTATCTAAATACACTGGTAGCTAAGAATGTCTACAGCTTATTACTTCAGGGAAAACATTTAAAACACTCTGTACTGTGTAAACTTTAGTGCAATCTCAGGAATATGAGCTGAGTAAATATGACAGGCACATGATCCTGGCTGGCCAAGAACCCATAAGTCTGCCTTAGTTTTGCTCAGCTTGTTTTTGCTCTGTAAACAGCGAATAAATCAAACCCACCCTTCTTCCCAGCCTGGTCTGTGGTAACGGTTCCTGCTTGACCTAATGACAGCTCAGTACAAACACCCTTCAGTTAATGTGTTGAGTGTTCAGGGGGTACAAGTTTGGCCCCACACACCCCTTCTACCTGAGCTACCAGTCTCTGGCTTTGAACTGGGAAAATTGAACCAAGATAGAGAATAATGTAGTTCTTTTTTCTTCTTCTTTATCTCTTATGCCAAATAGGCATGGAGATTCTTCTCTGTGAATAAGGCAATTTCAGTCAAAATTTCAACCCTGGGGTTGATTTATAAAATAGAGCAAAGGGCTGAGCATGGACATTCTGTTTCTAACTCTTCTGGAGATTTTAGCATTGTTTTTATCCATCTCCAAAATGGTGCAAAAAAACCCAAAACACTATCATACTGCTTATCTCAGAAGAAATGCAGTGTCACAGCCCTACACTCCACAGACATACATCTCGCCATTCAATTCTACTGCAACTTAAGCTGGAAGGGAAATGAAAACTACTTATTCATTCATTCATTTATCTGTACACATTTTTTTTTTTAATTTGTCAAGCCAGATAATAAAAAAACAATCGTTGAGTACGAACTGGGACAGTGTGGAAGGATCTTCCATCATTTCCTGTTTGAATTCTTGGTAGATGAGTGAGGGGTGAGGGGACATTTTCTTTGGAGTTGTCCAATACTAGGGATGCATACGTGGGGCAGGTTCCTATAGAAAAGGAGTCATGAAACAAACCTACTTACAATCTCCTCATTTGGGGGATTTCTAGGACTCTCCCCCACTGGACACCCTCTTTGTTCTTCACACTGTCTATGGCTCTGGTAGGCTCTGACAAATGTATTTCTACAAACAGCAGTTAGACAGGAGTAGATTATGAGCTTCCCAGTTCTAGGAGTATGAATAACTAGAATGAGCTGTGCGGGGGAAGGTGGTATCATCTCTTTCCACGTCAGGATCCTTAGGCACATGGATGGGAAAGGTTGCCACACCATCCTCTTGGATCTGGAATGGAAGTTCTGCCCTGTTCCCTGAGGACTCGCACAAGTAGGGCATGTAGATGTCATGCAAAGATGATTCAGTCTCCGGCCGGAGGCCATCTTGATGCCTTGCTGGGCAAGTTTTTAATACAGAGAGATTTCAGCCAAAACTCACTGTAGAGAGATAGACGCAAGATTTTTGCTTAATTTTTACACTTCTTGGCCTCAACTCTGTTTTCTCATCTCTTACCATTTGCCTACTCTCTTTGTCTCTCTTCTCTCTCCCCCTCTCTTGAGCTCTTTGTTCTTTCCTCATTTACTTGAAGTGCTGAAATCCTTTCAAAAATTGCTGTTAAATAAAAACAATGAAGAAATGGAAACTTGCTGCCATACTCAGGCTAGGAAATGACTGGAAATTCTGACCATATCAAATAAATATACATGTGTTTTACCATCACTGTGCATTATACCAGTAAACCACAGCTGGCTAACATCACACCTACTTTTGAAAAGTAAACATTGTGACAATAAATGTTCCAAGATGAAATGGAAGTATTTTCGTCCCTTAAATTTCCCACTCAAGTGATAGGTATAGAGTTGGCATTTCAGTTGTTCCAGATAGTAAATTATTTCACCAGGTTACATCCTTCACTTACACAAACCTCCAGCCTCTGTCTGCTTCCATACTCCCCACAGCTGTTACTTAATTTTTTGCTGCATAATTACTGTTTATTCAAAATCTTTCATTTGTTAGAGGAGTTACCACAGAGCTCTCACATTCAGCTTTGAAAATGTGATGACTCAGGTTTTGTTCTTTGTGCTAAATGTTGCAGGCAGCTTTTAGTCCTAACCAAAATATTTGCACAATGCTAATTACGTTTCTGTGGACCATCAAAATAAAGTCTGTAGAAGAATAAATGAAAAATGTGCATCAAACTTCATGACTGCAATTTCAAATCTTTCAGAAAAGGATCTTAAAATTGGATGAAGCACAAACACGGGCACCTTCTTGCTTATCAACAGTAATAGAAAAACCAGCTGAGAAGTACTGAATGTTCCCCTTGGGCCAGGCCTGTTCTGGGCACCTTCCATACTTAATCTTTAAGTACTATCTAATATTTAAGTGCCTATGAGATAGGTAGTATTATCAGCCCATTTTACAGATGAAAAAACCAAGGCACAGAGTTTAAATCACTTGCCCAAGGCCCCTCAGCTAGTAAGTAATAGGGTCTGCATTTAAATGCAGGCATTCTGATTCCAGAGTCCACGCTTGAACCACTACTCAACATTCTACTCATGAAAGCTATTTTCCACATTAATATATATATATTTTTTTCTAAATGTTCATTTATTTATTATTTTTTTAATGTTTACTTATTTTTGAGAGAGGGAGACAGACAGACAGAGCATGAGAGGGGGAGGGGCAGAGAGAGAGAGAGAGAGAGGGACCCAGAATGTGAAGCAAGCTCCAGGCTCTGAGCTGTCAGCACAGAGCCTGATGCGGGGCTCGAACTCACGGACCACGAGATCATGACCGAGCTGAAGTCGGACGTTCAACTGACTGAGCCACCCAGGTGCTCCAATGTTTATTTTTGAGGTAGAGAGAGAGAGCATGGGCACTCAAGGCGGGGAGGGGCAGAGAAAGGGAGACAGATGATCTGAAGGGGGCTCCACGAGACAGCAGAGAGCCTGATGTGGGGCTTGAAGTCACGAACCGTGAGATCATGACCTGAGCCGAAGTCAGATGCTTGACCGACTGAGCCACCCAGGTGTCTCCCTCCCACATTAGTATATATTTTGAAGGAAGCTCCCCTGCCCTGTGTCTGGTCCCCGTTCAACTCATCAACCCCTCATGCCCTCCCCACTCACACCCTTCACCTTCGCAGTTAACGGGAGAAGCCCTGTAGGGCATCCAGCTCCCGAATAGCTGCCTTCCTTATTAGAGTTTATTTCAAAGATCTGGTCTCTGTCTTCTAGAAGTTTATAATCCAAGTTAAACAATATGAAGAGGCATATAATTTATAATCCAAGAAAACTATATAAAGAGGAGTATAAAAAGAACATATAGGCAAGAGGGAGGGGCATGAAAACATAGAGTGTGTACCAAGTTTGACCAGTAAAGCAATGAGATTTGTGACATGTAATGGATAAACCCCTCTGAAGGCAATTCCAAGGCCAGATTCCAGCAGGGTTTCTGCCAACCTGTGGTGCAGCAGTGAAATGACGGCCCACACTAACAACGTTTGCGTAAAAGTAGCTCGCTATTTTACACCTGCACCTTGAATACCAAATGGCTTTCACCTCTTTCCGGTCAATTTAGCTGGCTCTCCCAATATCTTCTTCTTTCATGTCCCCTCCTTCCTTCCTCCTCTTCCCAGGGAGTCGTTTAGCAGCTCCTTGTGGTGTGCTTGTCTTAGAAGACCCTGTTCCCGGCCCTCCAGGGGCTACCAGGAGCTAAAGGCAAGGTCCTCCTTCTCAAGGAGCTTACAGGCCACAAGATCGGCTTTTAAAAATACAAGCTTGATCCTCCCCACATTTAAAACCATCCAATGGCTTTCCATTGCTCTTAGGATAAAGAACAAAATTGACCCGAGGGCCTCCCTAAAGCCCCGAGTGGACAGCTTTGCCTCCTCCCAGTCATGTCCCGCACACTCCCTGCTCTGTTCACGTCTCTCCAACCTTTTATCAGCTCCTTGAATGTGCCAAACCGGGCTCTCAGTTTTAGGATCTGATGGTACCCTCTTTTGCCATTCAGAGCCCCCATCATGATTCATAGGTGCACTCCTGTGACGATCGAGTAGTGTTGACCTCCCTCACCGGACTGTAAATTACAGGAGTGTGGGGAGGAGGTTAGAGGTCCCCAAAGAAATAAGACAAATGTCAGCTGAAATCAGATTCTGAAGAGTTGCCAAGGTGCCAGACTGAGGCATTAGGACATTACTTTGTATGCTCTGGGGAGAGACTGATGGGTTTTGAGCAAGGAGGCAAAGTGATCAGCGGTGCGTTTTAGGAACCGAGGTGAGCCTGGTAGCAAGAAGTGAGAAGGGGTGGAGAGAGACAGAGCAGGGGCCCACGTAGAGGCTGTTGCTATAGTCTGCGTAAGAGGTATGAGCCTGCACAAGGGTGACGGGAAAGACAAGGACAGCAGATTCAGGAGACTTGGTCAAATCGACAGCATTTGATCATTGCTTGAATGTGAAAACTGAGGGACAGGGAAGGCCCACAAAGATTCCCAGTTTTCCAGTTGGCATGGCTGGGAATGTAAGTGGCATCATGAATAGAAATAGAAAGGTGAGGTGAGGAGTCCCCTCTGAGAAGATGACAGAATCAATTCTGGAAATTGTTCAGCTGCAGGCCAGCTGGATGTCGGACCCATGGGACCGGAGCAAGAAGAAAGGTCACGGCCGGTGAAGAGGATGTGGGTGACATGTGCACTGAAATGGTCCTCATGAACAGGAAGAGGAGAAGGGCGAGGTGGGCACTGAGCTGGAATGCAGGAAGAAAGAAAGAACACTCAGAGAGAGCGGGTGGAACCAGGAAAGCCAGGACAGAGGGGCTCTTGCAGGAGGTCAAGACCACTGACATAAGTGCCCTGCCAAGAGCTGGGAGAGGATCTTGCGTGAAAAAGGCCAGCTGAGATCACCAGTTATGGGAGGTCCCCGAGAGAGCTGTTTCAGTGAGTAGAATTTTGAGGGTAAAACCCACATTCCAGGCATTTTATCCAGACAGAGGCCATCAGGGATTCTACTGCCTCTGCTGCTGGCCTTGATTTAATTAAATTGGGCAAACACCAGTATTTACTTGACCACTGGCCAAGAATCAGGTGCTTTATGCTATTTAAATTATTTTTCACCACCGTCTTGTGAAGAAGATATCTTCACTCATTTCAGTATTTTAGTATCCATTATCATATAGTTTACAGTTTGAAGTGGAGCTCAGAGAAGTACTGTAACTTGCCTAAGGACACACAGCAAATAAAGCCACGAGACTGTAAGTTCCACAAGGGCGAGAACCGCAAGTTTAACTTACCATCATGTATGCCCCGATAGCAATAGTTGGCATATAAGGTAGAATGATTTTTTAGATGAATGAATGAATGAATGAAAGAACTAGTGACATTTACCATCAAAATTAGGTCTAACTAGTGACATTTAGCATCAAAGCCCATAAGCCTTCCATATATACAAACGCGATTAATCCAACAGAAGGAGTTCTCCTACTGTCAACTTCTTTAAAAAGTCTCTTGAGAAACAAAAGTGAGGAAGGTGACTTTGTGAGAGTTATTATTTCTGAGTAAAAGTATGTGATTATAACTTGACTTTGCAAATTACCCAGCTGATAATTCATTCAAATAATCAAGTCAATTAAAGCTAAATTCATCCCACATGTGTCAAAGCTTACAGCCAAGTATACATGTATGGAATTTAGGAAACATATTTTGGAAAGGAAGGGCCCCTCAACCATTCCAAGAGTCAATCATGGGCCCAACTGTTTCAAATTATAGAAGACAACTTTTCATATGTTTTTTAGAGAAAACTGTTCTCCTAAAGTGGCATTCCTTCATATGTATTTCAGAAGACAAATTCATGGGAAATAGTGGTCACATATATGAAACTAATTATTGGAAGTTGAAAGGAAAGTGATTCAGGTTTAACTTCTATGGGATATAATTTTTTAGTTTTTTGGAAAACATTAGGAAGGAGCATTTCCTAATAAGGACGATTTGAACTACAATAATCTATTTGTTCCTGTTATGGGAAGTTGCTATCATACTGGTTTTTTCTTCTTCCACTTAGTCCAAACCCAGCTGGGAGGCTGGGTGGTCCATTGAAAAGCATTGTAGGCAGAAGCATATTTCAGGTCTGCCTCTAATTAAATGCAAGTCTGGATAATCCACTAGACTTTCTAAATGTCAGTTTTCCCATCTGTATTGTGGGACTAGAAGTACCTGGTCTACCTAATTTACAGAATTGTTTTAAAGATCAAAGCAGGCAATATAAATTCAAAATTGATAAGAAATGTCAAAACGCTACACAAATGCAGTGTTATCATCATTACCTCTTCCTTAAAAGATGTTTCCAATCCATTCCCCCTAAACAGAAGAACGATCTTCAAGTAATCACGTTGCTGTTGGGTTTTCTCTGTGTCATCATCTTACTGAAACATGAAATCGAATGACTCTTTAGAAATTCTCCAGGCAAGGCTGCCTTTAAGCACTCTGGAAAGAAAATTGTCCTGGCTCATCTTACAAAGCTCTAGAGTTACAGATGTCTGCTTCTTGGGAGCTTCCAGATAGTCCTGAAGTTTTGATTTCCCTTGAAACTTCCTCTGTAGATCTGAAGTCACGATTGTCCAATCCTGAGGTGGAAATTCCCATCGGTATCTTTCCCAAAGGAAAATTCAAGGAAGCCAATGCCAGGATTAGCTTCGGGGAGAATCTTTCAAACCAGGAAGCCCTCTGAAACCTGGAGTTTGGTCTGTTGCATCTTTCAGAGGGATGAGCTTAGACTGCCGTGTTCTTTTTGTGGGCCTCGTATGGGCTATGGTTGGAAAGAGGCCTGACTCCCAGGAAGTAATTTGCCTTCTTACTGACTGAGCACTGAGACTGCCTTTGTTTCTGTTGTCAGCTGGAATTTCAGCCTGAGCTAAAGTGGATAATGTTCTCTGATCACAGCCTCCCCAGTCAGGACATCGCTTGAATAACTCTGAGTGCAAGCTCAGATGCTTAGAAGGTGAGTAGGAGAGAGAAGGCATAGCACAGACAGCTACTTCCTGGGAGAAGTCCATAGCGTTGGGTCCCAGCTTCACATCTGAGAATTACCTGGATTACTGGAACAGAGGGCAGTGGGGATGTTGGCCAACAAAAATAATAGTCACCATATATTTGTTCAACACTTTTTGTGAGCCAGGAACTTTAAATATATTATCACATTTGATCTTCTTAACAGTTAATTCTCCTGGGTAGATGTCTTGGTACCTCTTTTACAAACAAGAAAGCTGATGCAAAATGTCCCATTTACACAGAGTATTTATTGAGCATCTATTACTTTCCAGGCACTGAGAATATGGCAACGAATATGGCACATTATTGTTGAAGAACTAGTGGCCAGAGGAGGTCAAATAACTTGCCCAGTACATTGTCACTGACAGGATTTAGGAGCCAGAATTTAAATATAGATCCGCGAGGCTCAAAGTCTTCTTATCCTGCTTCCAAGACCACAACGGCTTTAAGTCATTCATTTGTTCGTTCATCCAATGAACGGTAAAGTATTCAGCACCTACTGTGCGCCGTGCCCGGAATGGAGTGGACAAAATGATGAGTCAAACCAGGCAGAGCTGGTTCTCATTTTCTTGGAGCTTCAGCCCTGCCTCCTCATAAGGGAAGAGCGGCAGTTCCCCTCCCCAGGAGCTATAGCCCTACCACCAATTTTAGGCGGCCCTCCAAGGCCCTCGTTCGCTCCAGTTATGTCAGGCACAGCAATGGGGATATTCCTAGCTGATTTTTATTTCCATTTATGGACAAAAAAATTTTCTTTGTTAGAGAAAGTGCCGATTCTGGACGGATGAGATCATTTATAAATAAGAGGCATATAAGTAAATAAATAAAATAGAAGGAAGAGATTTCCTGTGGGTTCCAAAGCCAGTACCTCTCGAGGTCCCGCCTCTGGTTCTCCGTGACCCAGATCCTCAAGGACTAGAGGTACAGAAAGGGCTGGCTTGGTCCTCGGGCTGCGTCAGAGCCTCCGCAGGACCTGCACACTTCACTGTGCCGTCAGCGGCTCACGCGTTCCTCAGGCTGGAATCGTATTTCTCTGACCGCGATCCCAGGACTGCGTGTGGCGGGCGCGTATCTTTGATCAGCGTGCGCCTGAAGCACTGACTCCCGCCGCCAGCGGGAAGCCCAGCTCCCTGCGCAAACGTCCCCCGCTGCCCGCTGAAATCGGAGGGGTTCGCAGCCCCCCAGCTCCATCTGTTGACTATTTCAGGCAACTGCCCTCTCCTCTCCAAGAGCCCTCTTTGGTGTCCCAGAGGCTCCGATTCCTTTTGTTCCACTTCCCTGTAGCTTTTTGGCTTCAGGATTAATTTTAGGCCTGAATTATGTATGCCTAACCTTTGCATTGCACACAATGTAATTTCCTACTTGTCCTCAATGTTCAGAAAGGAAACTATCAATGCCATTATTTCTTATTCATATTAAAGAGGTTCAGGCTCCTGATAGGAAAACTGCAGCCACTTCTTCTGGATGCTTCTTGAATGTAAGGTCTGGTGTCCTATCTCCTGGTTTTATCCACCTTTCTGGTGTCCCCACAAAGCTCATGGGCACATACCCTTCCACCCCCGTTATGGCTAGATGTCTTAGTCTCGACGGTTTGCCTCTGGATGTCTCACCACCGCACCAAAATGTTCTCTTCCGTTTACCTAGCTCTTTCTTAGGATTTTCTCAGTTCTTTGCACATCACATCTCAAGCCAGTTAAGTATTTTGATGCACAGGTGAGTGGAATCTACCCACCTTTGGCACTGTTATTCTGCCACACACAGGTAGCACTGATGAAGATGAAATTTTTCTTAAACCGCTTTCAGGTAGAATTTCACCTTGATAGATTGGCTTGCCGGATTTAGGCTTGATAACATAAGGAAGGATTCTTAGCCTATTTCCTGGCAAAAATCCCCAAATTTAATAAATGTTTATTTCCTTCCTTCCTTTCTTGGAAGAAGTCATTCAGTCTGTCTTAGAAGGTGTTTATTCTTAGATATGCGGGAGCCTGTACCTGAAATTAGAGGAATCAGAGTTCTGCTCAGAGTCATCTGCACCTTTCCGAAGAACCGTTCTGAGAATCCAACATGGCAGAATTTGTGACATCATAGAATCCTGGAGCTAACGTGGCTCTTAGAGATAATCTCTACTGACACTGAAACAATCTGACAGGCCTTAAATAGATTAGTAAATTTAGAAAGAAAGCAGACAAAAACATGGTGGTCATTACTGGGAGACGCCACCTTGGCTTCTTCGCAATCACTGTCTCCAGTATGTTGACTGTAGTGGCTCACTGTGCTACGTCTCCCAAGAAATGATCTGCTTTCCTTGGGTTCACCTGCTTTAGTATGTGTTTGTTGCTTTAAAAACATAGCCACTGGGGCGCCTGGGTGGCTCAGTCGGTTAAGCGTCCGACTTCGGCTCAGGTCACGATCTCGCGGCCGGTGAGTTCGAGCCCCGCATCGGGCTCTGTGCTGACTGCTCGGAGCCCGGAGCCTGTTTCAGATTCTGTGTCTCCCTCTCTCTCTGACCCTCCCCCGTTCATGCTCTGTCTCTCTCTGTCTCAAAAATAAATAAACGTTAAAAAACATAGCCACTGATTTAGGTTGATCCTTGAAGAGACACTGAAGATCTTTGTGAGATGCTTTTCAATCAGGACAACTTCCTTCAGAAGTGACAGGGCGTCTAAACATGGGGGTCCGAAAAGCATATGGGCTGACCTGGGGCAAAGAGCATGGGCTTTGAGTCAGGTACACCTGGGTTTGTGTTCAGAGTCTGGCATTTTCTGGTTGTGAGACATGGTGACAGGAAAGTCAGTAATGTCTCTGACATCTGCCTTCCTCATCTGCAAAATGGGGAAATTAGTACCTATCAGTGGAGATTGCTGGGGAAGTTAAATTACCGTATTATGCAACGTGCCTGGCACATAATAAGCAGCAGGTACTATTCGTTTATATTCGTTGTTGCACATTTGAACATCACTGTACCAAACAGGATCAAAAGATGTGTTATTGATTACCTATTACGTCTCTGAGAGTGGGAAAGGATCAGCAGGAAGTTCTGCTGACAACATTTAAACTGCAAATTTTGGGGCGCCTGGGTGGCTCAGTCGGTTAAGAGGCTGACTTCGGCTCAGGTCATGATCTCGTGGTCCGTGAGTTCGAGCCCCGCGTCCGGCTCTGTGCTGACAGCTCGGAGCCTGGAGCCTGTTTCAGATTCTGTGTCTCCCTCTCTCTCTGACCCTCCCCCATTTATGCTCTGTCTCTCTCTGTCTCAAAAATAAATAAACGTTTTAAAAAAAATTAAAAAAAAAATAAACTGCAAATTTTTTTCATGGTAGTCCATATCCGTTGGCAGAAATGGATGTCCTAATAAATAAAATAAAGAAGGCAAAAGAATGGCAATTTTATATTGTCTTAAATGATTGAATCCTACTTCTGCTGTGTAACTAGATATGCCTTGCCTTGCTCTGTAGTGTATCTGTGCAATATTTTCTCTTTTAATTTTCTATAATTTTTGAGTACTTATCCTGTACAGTAAAACCTTGGGTTACAAGTAACTTGTTCTGTGAGTGTTCCACAAGACTAGCAAACATTTCTACTAAATTTTAACTAGATAAACAGGTGATGTCTTGCAATGTAAGTAGCACGTGATGCTGAACGTCATATGATCACAATTGAGACAATGGTTTCTCTCTCTCTCTCTCTCTTTGTCGCGGGATTGGGGTGATCATCTCCCATGCTCAGATGCTCAGTCTCGGGCTGTGGTGTTTGGCAGAAATCAGTGAATTTTCAGAATGTTGGAAGGTGCCCACAGCTGGCACCAGTGTATTTTTGTCACTTCAAAGCACCTATGGACAGTCCTTTGCCTTTCCACACAAGAGTAAGCCTAGGAAGGCTTTGCTTCATTCTAGGTCAAGCTGCTTGCAGATAGATATAGACCCTTTTGTCTGCTGCCTTATTGCCAGTTACATTAAATACAGTATATGATAAGAGTTTATGAATACTCGCTTGTAGTCAACATCCATGTGAGCATATACAATGGCCTCCATGCAGAAAAAGGTTGAAAAGAAAGGTGGTAAAAAGAAGGAGATGATTATGGTGGAAGTTAAGAAGGAAATCACCGAGAAGTACAACCGAGGTATTCGAGTCGCCAAAATTGCAAGATTTTATAACAAGTCTACGTCTGCATCTCATCTGCGGAGGAGGAGGAGAAAAGGGCGGAGGAATCCCTCACTTCAAATGAGATTAGGGAGACGTGTAAAATGTGGGGAACAGTGCAAAATTTTGTAGAAAAGCACCGCCCGAATAAGTCTGTGGCAGTGCGAGCGACGAATCTAACGACAATGCGATGTCACATTTCCGCGAAATCCTCAAAAGGAGACAAAAGCAAGTGTCATGGGATGGGTTCCTTGTTAAAGTTGCATGAAAAGAAAAAGATTCCATTGAACCAATAGGTAGCAGTGATTCCGTTAGTGATAGTGAAAGTCGTCCTACACAATAACCCTCCTCTTTCTGTCTCCCTCACACCAGCCACGAAGGTTTTCAAAGATAAGTGCAGGTTAATTTGTTTATTTTTCTTTGTATTTTTCTTTTTTATTATTTCATATTCTATTACAGTATTGTAATCATTTTTACATGAATATTTGTGGGTTGTGGAACGAATCATCTGCGTTTCCATGATTTCTTATGGAAATTCTCTTTGATACACCAGTGCTTTACAAGCACGTTTCCAGAACTAATTAAGCTCACAAACCAAGGTTTTACTATATTTAATTAGGTGCTTTCCCTATATTTTTCTCATTTAACACTCCCAATGATCCTGTAAAAGGACTGTCATTATTCCAATATGATAGGTGAAGCTTAGTGAAATTAAGTGACTTGCCTTTCACTTAGTGAAATTAAGTGACGACACGGGTTTGCCTGCCATTCAGCCCCCTCCAGATTTTGGAGCGTGTGTGTATGTACAGACCTCTGAAATGTGGCTTTTTATATGCAGGCATGCACTGTGAGTTCTTTTTCCCGTGATGAAGGTGACTGGTACTCAACAGATATTTTTTGGGTAAATGAATCTTTCCTTTCTCCTCAGACCTTACTTGTAATGAGCAATGTGTCTTTGCGTCTTTGCTGTCTTTGGAGCCAGCAAGGTCCATGGGATGGACTTTCCTCCTCTGGGCAAAGATATTACTTTCATTTTTGCTGAGCTAACCATACAGGACAAAGAGAAGCATCATGCATATTCTTTTGTAACTTACGCACGTTGTATGGTCTGGCCCTTGTCTACACCTCCAGCCTCAATGCTCAGTACCCTCCCCTCGGTTCCTTAAATGCTGACCGTACAGGGCTTCTTCTGATTCTCGCCATGCTTCTCCCATTGGGGTCTTCGCATGCTGCTCTGCCTGCCTCAAACACCATTCCCTTCCTGAAGAGTTGAATTGTACCCACTCTTCCAATCTTAGCTTAATCAGAACTTTCTCCAGAAAACTTCCTTGACCCTGTCTCAGTTATCTATTGCTGCACAACAAGCCTCCTCAAAGTGTAGTGACTTAGAACAACCATCCTTCATCTGTTCACAGATCTGTGACGGAGTTGGGCTTTGTAGGGAAGTTCATTTCTGTTCCACGTAGCAATGGCTGGACTAGTCTGCCTGAGGCTGGGGGATCCAAGATGGCCTCACTCACATGTCTGGCACTTCAGCTGGGATGGCCACTCTCTCCCCACAAGATTTCTCCAGCTGGACTTCTTAACATGGTGTTTGGCTTCCAAGAGGGTGAGAAATGCTGCAAGGGAACCTTAAGGACTATGCTTGGAAGTCCCCTGGTGTCTTCCCCTTCTGCCATATTCTACTGATCAAAGCAAATCACAGGGCCAGATCAGGAAGAGGGAAAATAGACCCCATCTCTTGGAGTGGCGCGTGCTTAGAGGGCTAAGGGGAAAAGCTGGTGGCCATATCTCAGCATCTCCACACACTCCTATACTCGATTAGCTCTATTATATAGAGCACCCCTAACTAAAAGCACTTGTAAGTACTTATTCAATGTCTGTCTACATTCTCCCATTACCTCCCACGCTATAAAATCTATTAGAACAGGAATCCTGTCTGTCATCTTCATTGCTAATTGTAAATATGGAGTGAATGAAGGAATGAATGAGTGAGTGAGCATACTATAGTCCAGGCACACGGTACAAGATCACAGATCTTGGTGGTCATAAGCTTGACATTTAAAGTCATGTGGCACTTCCTCTCTCCTGGAAATATTGACAAGCATCTCATGAGGATTGAACTTCCACCATCATTAAAGGCACAGAAAAGCTTATGGTTCTGGAAAATTCTGACTTCTGTAGGAAGTAAAGGCAATGATGATGTTGTCAGCAATCTTTCTTAAAGTTATTGTAACACGACTTGTTTTTTGGTGCCTAGAAAGCTGTCACTGTGATGCTAGAATATCTTGTCTTGTTGATGTTTGTCTAGCAGTGGCTGTTTTGGAAACACATTGGAAAATCCCTTCTCCTTGTCCCCATCTGTCTTTCTTTTCTTTTCTTTTTTTTTTCTTAATATTAACGAAAACCAGAAGGGGATTTCAAGAGAACAGCAAAACCAAACATGGCTATGCAGCATTCACTGGAATTTGCTTTAGAAACTCACATTTCAAATGCTAAATTAACTGCAGGCTTATGAGAGAGAAAAAGAGAATCTTCTTAGAACTAGGGGGGAGAAAACAGGGAAATCAATCAATGTGCATTTCTTTTGATGTTCCTTTGCATGAAAACAGAACAGGATGTGAGGCACAGGGAAATTGGGATTTTTTCAGCCAGAGCAGGCAAGGGCTTGAAAAATCTGGTTTTGACCTATGAGTCATTTGATGCACAGATGCCAAATCTGGAGCCTATGCTGGTTGCTGCCCATCTCCTTGGCCTTCATCTCCTGAGCAGCTGAGCTGGGCCAAGGCAGATGACAAGCAGAAATTGGTTTATCAGCCACCCCGAGGTTGGGTGTTGTGCTCCTCCCGAAACTAATTGTGCTTAGGTGCCGGGACTGTTTGCAAGCATTTCTAATTGTTGGCAGCAATTGTTTACGGTGATTTTTAAAAAACAGCTTATTAAGGAAGAACTCCTAGTTGCTTCAAATTCCTGTAAGATATGTGTATATATACATATGTTTGTGTGTATATATACGTATGTGTGTGCATGAGTGCGTGTGTCTATAACTTTTCTTCTTCAGCGGACTGAAAAGATAGTCAGAAATAGAAGCATGCAAGGCAAACGTGGTCGCTTAGCTTCATAGACCAATCACGCAGCATTTCAGCTCAGAGTTGAGAGTGGCATGGTTTTCATTTGGATTTCTAAGCCTGTGTTCAGCATTTATTTCTTTGTAAATACATATAAACAAAGTCTCTAGGCAACCATCATGAAATAAAGGCAACTTGTTCTGAAAAGCAGAATAATTACTTTCATTCTAGTTTTCTTTTTTGCTACTTAGAAAATGTCTCCCACTCTATACCCACCAACTACCCCACACGTTCCTCCATAAAAACAAAAGGAGTTTATAGGTTTTTTCAACACCAAAGAGGGGGAAATTTCTTGAGCCTCAATATATTCAGCACCAGAGGCAAATGGCTTTACAAAATTCTATCAGATAGCACCCTAAATCAGTAGATCTTTCCAACTAAAATATAAATCAAAGATTGCAGGAGGAGTTTTCTTTGGCCTCTGGCATCATCTGGCTCAGCCCAGGCTGCTTTCATCGCTACATGGTTGCCTAGCAACCTGTCACCAGTCAGCCCCACTCCTGGGGCTCGGTTCCTTACACTGGTCCTCACAGGTTTTTCTTTTTTATATTTGTTGAGCCTGCCATAGCAGCATCTGAACAATGCAATGCCCGTAAGAACAGCTTAGAAGTTGTGCAGGACAGGGGGTGCCTGGCTGGCTCAGTTGGTAGAGCATGTGACTCTTGGTCTCTGGGTCATGAGTTCAAGCCCCATCGGGTGTGGAGCCTACTTTAAAAAAAAAAGTTGTTCAGGATAATATCATGACAGTCCTTGAACCTCAAGGTGAGGAGTCTCTCCCTCATTTGGGGAGTGGTGGTGAGCCACTGCTATTTTGAAGTACAGCAGTGACAAGATCTGTACTGGCTCCTGCTTAGGAGGTTGTGAGATAACAGACCATAGTGATTAACATGGGAATGGAAAGCCATGGCCCAGGAAAGCCATTTGACTTCAGTCGAAGCAGGGTCAGGTGTCATAAGAACACACGTTAGGGCACAAGCTTTTGAACCTGAGTTTACCTAGACCGCAAAGCCGGTGTTTTTTTCTTTATACCATTTTGTCTCGTGCCTAGTCCTGCAATGTGGCACTCAAGAGGCAAAAAAAAAAAAAAAAAAAAAAAAAAAAAAAAAACGCAAAAAAACAAAAAACAAAAACCCAGACATGTTTGTATCTCTACACATTGCCCATAATCATCTAGTGAAGCCATCTGTGACATTTTTTAAAGCCCAATGCCATAGAAAACGGGAGATACGCTCATTTTACAAATGTTCTCCATTCTTCTCCAGATGGTAGCTCTTCTGCCTGCTCCAGCTTTACAAGCAAAACATCTACTTTCGGCGTGGAAAGAATCATCGGACAGGCTCTTTGCAGCCTGCCACTTAAAGGGAGTGGTAGCGACCTTGGCAACTTGAGGCAGAAATCCTCACTGAGGATCAGGGGTAGCAATGGGGAGAGGGGCTCTGAAGGGCAGGCATCCACCCCCGAACTCTTAAAGGACAGCAGCTGACTCAGAAGTTGAAGCAGGTGTGTGGCTGGAGATGTGATCATTGCAGAAGCTCGTGAAACCTTCTCTCTAGAACATTCTTACGAGCATGCCTTGGCTCCAGCAATAGCCTGTTGATTACACTTTCCAGATTCACAGAAAACAGATACTGCTTGGCATAGCCCAGGTCAAGGGACAATCCCCAAATGACCCACCCAAGGAGGGGGCCGGGGTCACATAGGTCAGCTAGGACCATAGAAGTTAGAGGAGAGCGGGTAGTGGTGAGTCAAGCCATCAACCCAAGTGATGTCCACTGTAGCGTGATGGCCGGCCCTGGAGGTGGTGGCGAGATACTGCAGGCAGGGCCACAAGAGAACCAAGATCATGGCAGGTATTTGTGGGCAAACGTGCGACACAACCCTGGGACCCAGAGGGATGATGGATGGGAGAGCTAGTGCAGTGAAAATGAAGAGTAACAGTTACCGGCCACTCAGCCTGCCTGTGCGTAGCTCCGTCCTAAGCTCTTACTCCCTTATGCTAACTCACCGAATCCTCACCAGTGCCTACACAGCACGCACCGCTGCACTGTTCGAGCGAGGAAGCCAAAAGAGGAGAGACTGGGCAACTTCCCCAAGGGACACGCAGGGGAGGGTGGCCTCTTGGCTTTCAACCCAGATGCTTCGACTCCAGGGGCCGTGTGCCTTACCAGTACTTTACTCAGCAAATGGGGCAATGAAATATGAGCTGTTCTTCTCAGATGGGCCCCCTGTGCAGCCACAGATTACAGTCAGGGCTGTTGGGGCACTTTGTTTTGTGTTCTGTTGTTGTTTCAGATCAGCCTTCTTCGCCATTTGACAAAATGCATCCAAGGGGTAGTTTAAGACTTAGGATTACTTAGAAATACTCCAGTCTTCAGGCTCCACATATATCCTTACATATGAATTTGTCCACACCCTGGTGGCTATGATGGCCTATTATAGCCCTATGATGGCAACAACAATTATGCCCCAAACATGCAGTCTGTTCCAAGTATGAACACTAAACTGTGTGGTCCTGGTGTGGGACGAGTCCAAAGGGTGCCCAAGTCTGGATGTGTGTCTTTGCATAATCACTCTGTCCTTTCTAGAGGATGGCATGGTATACACCTGTTGGGGGTTTCACGTTTATTTAGAAGCTGCCACTATTGTCGCTTTGAGTTCTTCCTGTGGCCCTCTTTTCCTTGAACTGCACCGTAAGCCATGCTCATGTACATCCTCGAGGCGCGTTCCTGAGCCAACAACTATGGATTTTTCTACATGCATCCAGAATCCGGAACGGGGCCGGAGGGTGAAGCAGCCGCTTGTGCAGGTAGGTTTTTAAATAGACCAACCACCAGAGGGCGCGATGCAAGACCGTTTTCGGGGGAAGGGAGCAATTTCTGCCTTCACAGTCCCCAGGGGAGTCAAAAAAAAACTAAGGTCTTCAGCCGGGAAGGAATATGGTCTGGGGCTACATTTCTGTCATGAAGAAGATTTGCCATGTACTTCCTGCCTGTTTGGCTAATTATATTTTCTCAGCTCCCCTTAATTATGCAGACCAGATGCTTTATGACTAGAAATAAACACAAAAAGAGAAAGAGCATCAAAGATAAATCGTCTATGACGAGGAGCCATAAATTGGAAGAAAGTAACAAATTAAGTAGTCTAGTCACTGCCACACTTGGCTTGCCACAGTCCATCTTCTCAATTCAATTAGTTTTAGTACTGAGTGTAATGGTAAGCATTTTTAAAAATTGGGGCCAGAGTCTTTTACTTGTTTTCTTTTCTTTCCTTTTTTCTTTTTTGAATAGGCAGTAAAGTAAAACGTCAAATGCTAATTTCCAAATCCTGTAATGGAAAACTTCATCAACTAGGGAGTGTAGTACAGAAAATCCTCTGGTAGTGCTTTTTTTTTTTTTTTTTTTTTTTTGGTAGGGCTCATTTTTTAAGTTAATTTTTAGCTATACAAGTAATACCTAAATACATTCTCCTTATGAAAAAGAGACATTACAGGTACGGTTCGAGGCCCCTTTGAACATCACCACAGTTCTCTTAACCCCCTCCATCTTCTCAGAGATCATCATGATTTCCTATTAGTGTGTTTTCTTCCAGACTTTTCTTTAATTAATTAGGTAGGTGAGGGTATACTTTGTCTGAAGGGCACATTTCTGTTATACTCGTCTGAACATCCAGGCCTAGGTCAGGCCTTATGAGACACTGTTAAGAGCGCTGGACTTAGATTTGATAGGCCTACATTTAAACCTCAGCTCTGTTCTGTTCTGTGTCCGACTCCCGGCATGCCGCATAAGTGCTCTGCAAATGGGGCTAGCAAAACCTCCGTCAGACATTTGTTCATTCATTTATTCTGCAGTATTTACTGAATTCCTCTAAGTTCTAGGCACCTGGGCAAAGCTCTAGGCTAAGGTGGCTTGCAAAGACATAAGCAGACAATTACAACACAGTACGATAAGGAACACGTCACGGAAGTGCCAGGTGCTCTGGGATCGTAGCACTCAGGGGTCAGGGACAGCTTCCTGCAGGAGGTAATGCGAAGCTGCAATCTGAGGGATTAGAAGGAATTGATGGGGGGGGGCATCTGGGTGGCTCAGTTGGTGGAGCGTCGGACTCCTGGGTTTTGGCTCAGGTCACGATCTCCCGGTTTCACGAGTTCAAGCCTCTTGTTGGGCTCCGTGGTGGAAGCTCAGAGCCCGGGTGGGATTCTCTGTTCCTCTCTCTCTGCCCCTCCCCCACTCACACTGTCTCTGTCACTCTCAAAATAAATAAATAAACTTTAAAAAGGGGGGGATTGATCGAGCAAATAGGGATTTGGGAGTAGGTCAATGTGTGGGGGTTTGAGGAAGTAGAAGTAGTTTTCAAGGCAGAGAAAATGTTATATCCAAAGGTCCATTGGCTAAAATGAATAAAATACATTTTTGAGTTCAATAAGCTAAAGTGTTGAGTAGAAAATTTGAAGGGGGTGTAACTAGAGATGAGGTGAGAGAGCTTGGCAGAAGCCGTCATATACCATGTGAGGGAGTCGGGACTGGATCCTGCGGACAGTGGGGAGCCACTCAATTTAGCGGGGTCCATGCTGTGTTTAGATTTGCCCTGGACACGGTTAAGTGCTAATAATATTAGCTATGGTCCCCATACTATATTTCTTTAGCCAATATAGCCTGCACCTTCATCAATAGCGATTGCTATCCAAGAGCCAATTTCCAAGAGAAGAAGAAAGAAAAGGCTGGCTGCGGGGGGCCATGTGACAGTTGCCAGCCGTCATTAAAATCAATGCTCCTTCACCCGAACTCTCCATCCCAGTCATTCCTGTGTAGTTCAACTGTGACTTTCATCTTTTTTCTTTCCTACCATCAGAGACCTGAGAAATGAGTTCAGGAGAAAAGACAGAGAAATCTACCCAGAAGCCCAGACTCCAGACACTCAGGTCATCACTGGTCCTGTCCTGTCACATGCATTTCTGCTGTTCAGGTAACCCCCCTGGAAGTCACGCGAGCAGGAAGACCAGGTGAGAGAGGCCAGGCTCCACGAAGCTTGTACGTGATGCCCGGAGCCTTGCTGCTTTCAGAGTCTGTTTCAGCACATGAGCAGGAAGTCAGAGGGGAAAAAGGACTCCAGTTTTTACTGTGTGTTCTTGACAAGGCCACTCCTAAGTTTCCCTCATTACATCTTCCTTTCCCCATCTTACATTTTACGTCTTGATTGTTGAAGTGGAGTGAGGATGGGAGAGCGTGAAGACGTCACCATTTTTTCTAGCTCAAACATTTAATGATTCCTGCATTTGGTGAACCAGCCCCAAAAGAACCCCAGAGGAGCCAATGTCTCTTCGATTCCCTCTGGGAAAATCACTGCCTCCATAGGGTGTTAGCACACTGCACCGGTCCCAGCCAGACGTCTACCTGGGGATGAAGCCACACAAGCAACCAGCAAGAAAGCAGAGATAAAGTGAAAGGGACCTTTTGAAATATTGAGGCACTTTTTCCTCTCATTGTTAAAATCAGACCACACTTACCATGCTGGGGAAGGGAAGACGTAACTCTGTGAGAACAGTTCCATTCTTGAGTTTGCATTCCAAGTGTCTTGGCTTCAAATGCAAGAACAAGGCAATAGAGGTGGGAGTTGGGGTAGATTTCTTTGGATTCTAAAAGCCTCGCTTTAAATATCTGGTGCCAAACTCGAAGGATTCTTAGCCTAGAACAGGGGTCAGCAAACTTTCTCCAAAAGAGGCCAAATAGTCCTTGTCTCGACTATTCAACCCTGCTGTTGTAACAGGTAGCTCACAGACAGTGTGTAAACAAATGGGTGTGGTCTTGTTCCAATACAACTTTATTTATAAAACAGGCTCTCGCCAGATTTGTCACACAAACCATAGTTTGCCAACTCTGCCCTAGAGTGTATTTGGGAAACCAGAGACCGAGGAAGAATAAGATCCTTTTGTGGTCTGGGAAGAAAGTCTTTGAAGGGATTGGAAAAGGAAAGCAAGAAAATTTAAATTTTAGTGTCGTGTTCATCTCTTGGCTGTCATGTCTGTATTGAACTTGGGTGGAAGGGGGAGTTGGTAATAAATCCTGGATAGTCTTAAGATTTGGGAACAGAGGGTCTTGGCTGGAGCCAAGTGGATACTTGGTCAGCAGCGGAAACCCACCCAGTTCCCAAAGCAGTCCCCAAGACCGGCCTCTCCAAGAGAATGGACAAGGGACATCAATTTGGGGTGCCCGGGGAGAAGAGTCTGTGGAGGACCGATGCATCTTCCTTAACACCATCAGTGTGTTTAGCTTGTGCAGCTGTCATTGCTTCAAAGTGGTCATTGACATTGTGGGGACAGAGGTGGAGAAGTCCTGAGTGTGTGGGCCTAGGGTTTCTAACATATTTCTTTTCATTGCTGCTTCTTATTCTCAGAGTAAGTGATCATCCAGCATCTGACACAGTGCTTGCGTGTAGTCGTTTGAATTAATTAATTGGTGAATGAATATCTCCACCATTTCCTCTTGGTTCAGTTACTTGCTCCTCTCGTCATTGTCCCATAATAATGACCATGCCGCATTGTAATTATGTGTTGAGCTGTTTGTCTCCCCTGATGAACTCACGAGAAAGGACTGTGTCTTCTTTGTTTTTATAGCTTCAAGTTTATGTAAATAGATAAAACGTAAAATGAATTTCCAAGCTGGAGCACAGGGGGATGATGTGGTTTGCTCAGGGCTGAGCGAGTCACAGCAGGCAGGAGAGAGGGCTTGTCTTCTGCCCGCCGCGTGGTGCTGTGTTTTCCCGGCACTGTCTCACACCCCTTTTAAACACCTAGACCACAAACTGAACCCTTGAAGACATCTTCTTAGATGGAATATTATAGCACTTTAAGGTATTTTTGTTTTCATTCCACCCCAGTTTATTTCCACAAAGAGACTCTCAAAGTGTGGGCTGGTGAATTAACGTGGAACTTTGCACAGAAAGGGCACGACAGACACGAATTGGTTGGAGACAAAGAACCTGCTCCATCACCGGGAAGAGGGAGCGACTCTTTCCTGCTCAGAGAAGACACTACAAACCCTGAAAAGGGCAGGGCGGTTTTCACATGACGGTGAGGTGCACACACCAAAAAGGCAGCAACAGCACAGATAGTGTAGAAAACGTAGAAAAAGACGAAAACTCAACCTTCACTGAAAGTTACGACAGTTTCTGTTGAGACTGTAGCATCCACCTACCTCCAGCATCTGAAGACAGTTTCCACCAACTATAATGGTGGTGAAACTAGATGGATGGCTTACCTGTATTAATTTTCTAAGGCTGCTGTAACAAGTTACCACACACCTAATGGCTTAAACCAACACAAACTTATTATCTTATTCAGAAGTCTTAAAGTCAAGGTGTTGGCAGGGTTGAGTTCCTTCTGGAGGCTCTAGGGGAGAATCCATTTCTGTGCCTTTTCCTGCTTCTAGAGGCTTCCTGGGCATTATCTCATGTCCCCTTCCTCAAATCACTAACTTCTGTTTCTGCCATCACATTTCTCTCTCTCTCTCTCTCTCTCTCTCTCTCTGTCTCTCTCTCTCTCACACACACACTCTGACCTTCTCACCCCCCCCCCATAAGGACTTTTGTCGTTACAATGGGACCACCTGAATGATCTAGAATAATCTCCCGATCTCAAGGTCATTAACTTAATCGCAACAGCAAGTTCCTTTTGCCTTGGGTGGGGGGAGTGGGGGGGGGCATTCATTATTTAGTCCACAATACTATCCACGGAATGATGCCAAAAGCAGAGTGAGTCTGCCACAGGACAACTTCCCTTGATCTGCTTGACCCTGGACGAGAAACTCAAGGCCTGGACCAACCCCCCAAAATGGGCAGCTGGAGTGCTTTTCATTCTTTCCTCTCCCCTGGCCCCACCTTGTTCTACACTTGCTCAGAGACTGTCAGAACACAATTAGAAAAAAAGGGGGGTTGGCACTGGGGGGCTGGCAGAGGCATACCCCATGCTGGGAAATGTGTTTCCTACAAGTGAAGTGCTATGGGCGGGGCTGGTAACAAGAGAGCCCTGGTAGAAGTGCGTTGTGGGAGGTGTAGACTGGCATATTCTGGTTCTGTCAGAGTAGCTAAGAGCTGAGTAGTGGAGAAGTGGAGGCAGGCTGATGCTGCCTGCCTCTGGCAAGGAGAACCACTTGGGATTAATGACAGCTTGTCAGAGAACTCTGCACACCCCCTGCCATCCAAGGAGCTGGAAAGGGCTTTCGTCTCTCCTTCCTTGGTCTAGGAGTTCACATATACCGTGCAGAGGGATCTTTTCACATCTGAGCCACAACTGAGAGCTAAATTCAAGTTCTATCCTTTGGCATTGTTAGGTCCAAGAAAAACAAGGAATAAGGATTACCACTTCTGGTATGGAAGCTAAGGTAATTAGACCACTCTATCCACTGAGGACAAGTCAAAGAGCTGGATAAGTTTGTTTGTTTGTTTGTTTGTTTGTTTGTTTGTTTTTAAAGCATCAAAGAACAAACAGGGTGGGGAGCAATTGCTGGGTTCAAATCTAGGAGAGGGTAAGAACCCAGAGAGGTAAGCCCAGAACTCAAAGCTGCCTTTGTCCCAAGAGTATTTGCTGATCCAGAAGAAACAGCTGAAAACCAAGCTGATGGATTCCCGGTTCAAGAAGACAAAAGTCAAAACCTAGAACCCAGAAAAAAATATGTCCTGTGTTAAAACATCCTTTCTTTAAGCTGGGATCCTAACAGGGCCATAGACTCAGACTAACGTGAACTGGAAGAAAACCTTTCAGTGACCCACAGCCTCGTTTTACCATGCCCAGGTGGTTGAGGAAAACTCAAGACTTAAATTTAGATGAAGGGAGCCCTGGACTTAGTAATACCCCTAGGCACCCAGCAAAAATAAATGAAAATTCTCCCAGGATGGATATGTCTTCATCCTAGGGGTCCTCATTATTACTACAGTTTTCCAAATACAATGATCAGCACATAGTGAAAGATAACCAGACACCCTCAGAGCCTGGAAACTGTAAGTTAAAAAGAGTGGAAAGACCAGACAACATAAACAGACACACAAAGACCTAACAATTGAATTATTATATGCAAACTATAAAACAACTCTTCTTATTACATATTTATAGAAATAAAACACAGGCAGAAAAAAAATTTAGCAGGGACCTAGAAATTACATTTAAAAAGTGATGGGGCAGGGGCGCCTGGGTGGCTCAGTCAGTTAAGCGTCCGACTTTGGCTCAGGTCATGATCTCATGGTTCATGAGTTCGAGCCCCGCGTCCGGCTCTGTGCTGACAGAGCCTGGAGCCTGCTTCGGATTCTGTGTGTCTCTCTCTCTCTGCTCCTCCCTTGCTCACACGCTGTCTCTCTCTCAAAAATAAATAAAGATTAAAAAAAAAAAAAGTGATGGGGCAGAATTGAAAAAGAACCAGATACAATTTCTAGAGTTAAAAACTGCGGTAAGCAGCACGAACAGCTCAGTGGAAAGATTCAGTAGTAAGTTATACATGGCTGAAGAGAAAATCCACAGAGTGGAAGAAACTGTTGGAATGCAGCACAGAGAAACAAAGGTGGAAAACAGAAAAGAGAATTAAGAGACTGAGGATCCAATGGAGGTCTAACAGGTTTTTTTGTTTGTTTGTTTTTTTGTTTTTTTTTTTTTTTGAAGTTCCACAGGAGGAGAGGGAAAAGAACAGGGCAGAGGCACTATTTGAAGAAATGATTGCGGTAAGGCTGGCAGCAGGATCCCTGAACATCCCATCAGCTAGGTTCCCAGCACACTCCCAAGTTAGCGACCCGGTGAGCCCAGAGTGCAAGGAGATCCTCTAGGGGGCGGTGTTGTCTAGTGTCAAACAGGTCTGAGCGTTTCAGACATGTAAAAGCCCAAATGCTCAACACTGGTGGGAGAATAGGCAGTTATCTCCCTTGGCTGACAGGTAAAGAGTGTTCCAACCTGAGAGAGCGCATATGCAGAGACTGGAAGATGAAGAGAAGGGAAGGGACGGGACTGAGGAGGGGCGGGAGGAGGATAGGAATGACTCCTAAAATTATGAATGAGTTCCTCTTCTGGGGTATAGAGGCACATGACCAGATGATAGAGAAGACCCCAAACGGATAGGTGGAATGGGAGGGAAGAGCCTTCTAAGAAGGGAAGTGGCCTGATCAGACTCGTGTTAGGAGAAGCATGCTGGGCAGAGTATGCAGAATTGACCAGAGCTGGGAGAGTGATGGCTGTCCTAAGTCATCCAGATGAGAGCTGAGGGTGACCTGCTTAGGTAATGACATTTAAGACGTGGCAATAGCTGGGGCACTCGGGTGGCTCAGTGGGTTAAACATGGGACTCTTGATGTCAGCTCAGGTCATGCACAACCGACTCTGTGCTGGGTGTGGAGCCTGCTTAGGATTCTCTCTGTCCCTTTCCCCCACTCATGTGCTAGCTCTCTCTCTCTCTCTCTCTCTCTCTTTCAAAAAAAAAAAGAAAGAAAAGAAAAGAAAAGAAAAAAGAAAAAAGGTAGAAGACAACAATACCTGATATTGGTAAGGGTGCAGGAAACAGGCATTCTCAAATGCTACTGTTGAGATAGTTAATGGATGCAACTTTAGGGAATACAGTTTAGGAATATGCAATAAAGGCTTAAAAATGAATGTAATGTTTGACCCAGTAATTCCACGTGTAGGGTTTATCCTAAATAATTTAAAATGTACAGTTTATTTCAATATTAATTATGAGGAAAACAACCTAAATGTCCAACATTGGGGATCAATCAAATATATGTACACAAATAATATTTATAGAATTAAAAATCATATTGTAAAAGATTCATTTTCCTCTTGACACTTTTATCTTTTAATTTTGTTCTATAATTAACATGGATCACTTTTGTAATGAAGAACAAATCAATGAAAAACGTTTAGAGTTTATGAAAATGTGACAAGGAATGTTTCTAAAGAACACAAGGAGTAAGTTCCAAAAATAGAAATTATGCAAGGCATATGCTTTGGCCTCTACATAATAAAAATTAAAAGTAGTATCATATGTATGAATGACTCCACCCAGGGGGAATGCAAGTAATACCACATTTTATTTATTTCTCAAATTATTCAGCACCAGTTTGAGTCCCTATCTTCCAGACTGGTGGAAAGTCATGGCCTTGGCCTTGTCCACCCTAGGTCCCCTGCAATCATCCAAGAAGTTCATTATAGGCAGCTCAAAGCAGGATACTGGCAGGTGTTTATTCCCAAGCAGAGAAGAATCCTAGCATCTTTAAGTCTACTGCTGAGCTGTTCCTTGCTTCACAAAGCACTTTTGCCAGCCTGGGTCTTCCTCTGTCTGTCCCGCGCAGCTGGCCCCTATGTCCCAAGGTCAGGCTGCAACAGTCATGTCTTTCAAAGGGGAGCAGCCTTGTGGACAATCCCACTTCGATATCTGGGAGTCCAAAAGGGGAGGGCTTGTATGGTTTCCCAAATCAGACTGTCTCCAGGGGCAACAATTCAGTGTCCTCCCAGGTTCCGCAGCCCCCAAGGTCACCTGGGTGAACGCCTCTCCTGCTCACAAGAATACCAGTGTTCCTATCAAGGCTATCCCCAGAGCAGTGCAGTGTTCCACGGAGGAGAAGACAATAGCCTCCTCCCTAACTCTTGTCCTGAAATAGCTCAGACTGTACCAAAAGCCTCAAAAGATTCACTCAATTTCTCCATCTCTGGGCATAACCCTTGTCCATGAGCCCACCAAGTGTCTCAAGAAATATAGTTAAGTTTCTGGCCTTAAACCCTGTGTGAGGAGCCAAAACAAAGCAAAACAAAACAAACCCAAATACACCGAACAAAAACCAAAACGAAAAGAACTCCTGCTCAACCTTCACCTTCAACCCAAATTCCTCTTTCCACCACCAATTACACAAATAAACTGCAGGTATGTGAGTGGGTGCACAAAGAGATTCTGGGCCCCGGGGATGGAGATGTTTGCTTTGTTCACGGTGTCTCAGTCCCAGCTCAGCAAGTCAAAAATGCCCAACACTTACCACAAGCACAAAGAGCAATTCTTGACTCATAAAATGCACCAATAAATGATCCTTCCAGAGCATCTTCTATTACCGAGTTAGACCTCCAACAGTGCCAATAGCTTTCAGAGTCTGGTGGTTATGACAAGACGGAGCCTCTGGCTTCTCTCCTTGTTTTTTTCCTTCCTTTGCAATCTCCTCTGCTTTCTCCCTTCCTTGTCCATCTCCCTTCGTCTTTCTTTCTCTATTGATTCTTTGCCAAATTCTGTTATTAATTATAATAGCTTGAATTAATCCTCTTGAGTTTTGCAGATAGAAATGATGTAATCTGAAAATGGTGATACACTTATATCTGTTCCAATAACTCTTCCCTTCCTTTCTTATGGCACTGGCCTTTCCTTTCTTATTACGCTTAACCCTCAAGTTAATGTTATGTGAGAGGAGTGACAATGAATAGCTCCATTTTATTCTTCATTTCAAAGGCAATAATTCTGTTATATACCTTTGTATACTGTATATATCTTCTATACTATATATACCTTCTATCTACCTTTCTATACCATATTTGGTAAATAGTCTTCTTTTTCTATCTTACTAAGACATTTTTGTGGGGGCACCTGGCTAGCTCAGTTAGAGGAATATGTGACTTTTGATCTTTGGGTCGTGAGGTCAAGCCCCAGGTTGGATGCAGAGATTACTTAAATAAATAAACTTTAAAAAAAGACATTTTTTTAAAGCCAGCATTAGGTTTCGAACATTATCAAATGCCATTTTGACATATATTGGTCTATTTCTTATATGTACTAGAGTTTTCATAAACCATACTGTTCTTAAGATCTACAAAAGAAAATTTCCTAAATGTCCATTAATTGGGAATGGATAATTAAATGGCGGGGGATTCACACAATGGAATGTTATATGGCCATGAAAATGAGTGACTTATTCTGCTACTGCGCGGAACAATATAGGTGAATCTCATAAATATAATGTTGAATAGAAGCAACCGGGCAAAAATCAAATCTACTCTACAGTCCCATTTATATAAAGTACAAATGCAGGTACATGTGTCATCTATGGTGTCAGAAGCGGTAGTCATGACTGAACAGGAACAGGAGGTGGACCCCTGGAGTGCTGCTATCTTCTGTTTCTTGATCTGTTTCTGATGCTGTTACGTGGATGGGTTCAGTTTGTTAGAATCTGCACAATAGAGGGAAGTGAGGACCATTGCGGAGGGCAGGGGGTGAACTTCCATCGAAAGGTAAAAGGTAAAATTTCCAACTAATTGCTGCAGCTCAGGAATATAATATGAAGAAGGCAGAAGTCTGGATTTTTACATGATATCTCCCCTTTAAATATTTCTTTTTAAAAATTAAAACCAAACACAAACAAAAAACACTGTATCAGCCAAACACAGCATGTCTGAGGGCCAGACTTAGCTTATGGAGCCCAAACTTGCAGCCTCTGTTTAGAATTTGGCAGGGTCAGGCGTTTAAACCCCAGCTGATTAAAAGCTGATCAGCTCCTCTGGGGGATTTGCTTTTCTTCCTGCTGGAGATGCTGTTCAGATATGGCAGAAAAGGGTCACTTACTAAAGTGCCAAGCTTTCATTGTTATTTCCACATATGCCCCGCCCCCCCCCATAAAATGTGGGAGAAAGGGGTGAAAGAGAAGTTTTGGGTCCCTCTAAAGACCACCACCATCCTGTAATGTTCTATAATGTCCTCGCTCAGAAACTGCTGCTCATTCGTGGTTTGGTTTCTCAAGGAAGCATGACAGAAAAAAAAATGAGACAGCACTTGAAATAGAATGGAATCTGCCACAATGGGGCAGTATAATTCCATCCTGCCTACAATCCCTAACCACCTGGGCTTCCCAAATCCCAGCCCCAGATCCTTGAAGAGGAGTCTTATGCAATGCAGGCAGAGAGGGAGAGGTTATAGAAGGCAGAGAATACATTTGGGACACTATGATCTCTGGTTTAGGACATAAATTGAACTTGAAAATAGCTAGATCCATATTTTGAGAAAAGATCAAGAGGGAAGTTCAACAAAAGAGGAAAATGTATTATCAAGGATCTTATTGGTGTTTTTCCCTTGGGGATTTCAACATGGGTAGTTTTCCTTTATGAGTTAGCCAGGTAAACATCTGGTCACTGACGCTGCTGTGCTTTAGAAACAATCTAAGTTAAATCTACTTTTATCAGCAACAAACATCCAGTGTCTTTTTTTTCTATTCACGAGAGGGGAGAACCGAATCAATAGACTCGAGCCACAAAAGGATGATTCCAAAAGTGTGCTGTTGGGTGACTATTTTGGAAGTTAGGATGCATTTTTTTTTGCACAGAAACCAAGTGATATCTAAGGATTAAGTTTCCATAAACAGGTCAAGAGAAACTATTTGACCCAGAATGAAACTAAAATATTATTTTTACAATTAAGAAGAATAGAAAATAACACGTCCTGAGAAAGAATATCTAAGAACACAGCAAACAAGGTGAACCATTCAGCCTCACTTATTAAATATTTGCTTTGTGCAAGATGCAGTTGATCTGAATTTGTTGTTTGGAAGATCAGCACTAGCAGGTTTAGCGGGGAGGGAGGGACAAAAGCCCCATGAAAGTGGGTGAAGAGGAAAAGGAAGAGAGAAAGTAGAACCAAGTGAGTTTGTTCCTTCGAAGACCTTGATGGGGGAAAGGGAGAATGCTGTCGTGATAAGAGGGAAAGAGTGCAGGACCAAGGAAGACAGAGGGAGAGGCAAAAATACAAGCCAAAGGGGGCAGAACTGATGGACCTATCTATGTTCTTGTGGCAAGCATTATTAGTTGCTCTCTGCTAATCAATCTTTGCCTATCCTAGTAAGAGTACCTTGATTTTTTTTAATGTTTATTTATTGATTTTGACAGAGAGAGAGAGAGAGAGAGAGAGAGAGAGAGAGAGAGAAGTGGGGAAGGGGCAGAGAAAGAGGGAGAGAGAATCCCAAGCAGACTCTGAGATGTCAGCGCAGAGCCCGATGCACGACTCAAACTCACAAACCGTGAGATCATGACCTGAGCCAAAATTAAGAGTCAGCTACTTAACCCACTGAGCCACACAGGCGCCCCAAGAGCACCTTGATTTTAGTCAGGAAACCAATGCACTTAGCTAAAAGACTATTTTCCATCACCCCTTGCAGCCAGATGTGGCCTTATTGATAAGGTCTGGCCAATGAGACAGAAGTAGAAATTTCAGGTGGGACACTTAGGGAGATTGCTGATTCCGCCAGGAGAAAGCCCTCTTGTCCTTCCTACAGTTGAAACATATAAATGTGAAACGCATACTTCTCACCCATTATCTGAGCACGTGCCAAAGTGTAATTGATTCATTAATGAGGGGAGCCAGCAAGGTGACAAAGCTGGCTCAGTAGGGAAAAAAGAAATCCTGAAATAAGAATGCTAAGTTAGACAGAAAGTGGCAAATGTTCTTCAAGGTAATAAAACCATCTCTCCTGAGAAAACCTCATTTGCATCTTGCCCATTTTTAACAAATTAACGTCTAATTTTAGACTCTGAACCTTAATCAGCAGCAATGAAAGAGTAAGCCATTCACCAAGTGAGAAGACCCTAGGGGGAACGTGACAATGCTCTAGGATGACAGTGACAGGACCCACAGTCACCCTTTTGCTTTATTTCCAAGTTCTGGACACTTTTCCTGAACACCACCTTCTTTCTGCCTGCTGTCTGAAATACGGGTGCAGTTACAGCAGCCACGAGGAGGAAGCCAGGAAGTACAATGGCAGGGCAGAAAGGGAAAAGGAGCCTGGGTCCCTGATGACTGTGCAGTCACTGAAACAACCCTGCACCACCTACTCCTGACTTCTTTTTGGGGGGGAGGGGTGATAAGCTTCTCTCTCATTTAAGCCATCGCTTCTCTTATTTGTGGCCAAGCTCCATCTTCTCATGGGGCAGGAGGCAGACGTCTAGAGACAGAAATAATTATTTAAATAATGCTGGCAATCCCGTGGACCACTGCGCTCTGAGGTTGTCTACAGGCAGGAAGCCTCTTGGTAAAACGTACCAAAAAAGGTCTGGGTGATTTAGGGGGTTCCAAAGCGCACACAAATAATGAAATGTATTGTTCATCCCAGTGGGCAGTGATGGCTTTCCTATAACCTTGAAGAAGAAACTGAAGATCTAACTCGGGACTAGAGAGGCACTAATAAATTTATCCACAAAAACTTGGATGGTGACACCAAAGGAGAAGTCAGAATATTCACAAATGTGCTCAAATGTCCCAAAAAGCTTACTGCATTACTCAGTACAACCCCCCCTTTGGACTTTCATGCTTTATTACCATATTCCTTGTGCAGGAAACATGCTTTACACCTATATATTACTTTTGCTTGATACACTCATACTTCTATATTACCCTACAGAACCGCATTCCCACAGCCCTATCTGACATACTGTGATGCGTGATTTGAGAAGCCTACTAGGATAATTTTGACTCTGTGTGACGCTTGCCTGTGTGCTGACGCCAGAATCTAAACTCCACCTTAAGATGTGATTCCACCCTAGAGAAGCTGAAAGGGGCTCTGATCAAGATTGGTGGAGAGACAAGCTTTAAAACTGGAGAGAAGGAGGGAAATGTAGACACAGATAAATTTGTTGTTTAGGAAGTGGGAAACGAAGCAAGCTCTTCTAGATGGGTTTGGGAATTGAGTGAGGACTTGTGAGACCATAAGCAAAGAGATATGCCTAAACCTCACACGGGACTTGGCTTCAGCTTGGCATCCTCTCCCTCTTCCTCTGTTTCCCCCACCCAGTCGGGGCGCCGGGGTGGGGTGGAGCGGGGGTGGGGGCGGTGGGGAGGAGACAGGGAGGAGAAAGATCGAGCAGTTATGCATTGAGCCTGGACTCAGAGTAAATATAGTCCAATCCATAAGTAAGATAACATTTAGCCAAGTTGTGCAATGTGATTACATTTGGCTAAGAGCCTAAAGCCTTAGTCACTTATTTTAAACTTATTTTAGATTAAATTCTAAAATTTAGAATTCTAAAATTTAGGTGCACAGTAGGCACTTAATGCATGTTGAACGATCGGCTGAGTCCAAGGACTTGTTTTGTAACTTTCTGAATGCTGCAGAAGCTGCTGTCCAGAAGAAAAACCGGTCAAGAAAAGAGCCCCTTTAATGGCAAGGAGTTCACATGTACCGCACTTGAGAAGCCCTCCAGAGGCTGTGTGTCCCTTGCTCCTGTTTCCTCTCTTCGGAGGCTATACCTTCCACTTTCTTAAACAATACCTCTTTTTGAGTCAGAAAGAACCAGGGAACGGTGTCCTGACAGAAAAGGATTGAGCATGAATGTTAGCATCTTACGTAACTTGTATTTTTATACCACAACTTAAACCTAATACCATTTTCCTTTAGTGTCTATATTTATTTTTGAGAGCACCATATTTTTAAACTGCACGCTGTGCTGACTTTCTCTCCACTGTCCAGGCTACCCTGGGACTTTCTGATATCATCAGGGTGGTTGACCACGGTTGTGTGTTTGGTGTTCACAAATACTAATGAGGCAATGCGGCATCTTTTGTGGAGAGACAGTGGGAAGTACCCTTTGTCTCCCTCTGGGTTTTAGACAATGATCAAATACAAAAGAAGCAGGAGGTAGATTCTGGCAGCAGCCTCTCAGCCTTGGCCGCCTCTTCTCCTGAACAGGGAGCTCAATTTCTTGGTCACTAAGGAAGGTTAAGCTCAGTTTGCCATGAGAGGAGGGAAATCATTTCTTTCAGCAGCAAGTAAGTTTCTTGAGTACCTGAAGGAATTTAAGTGAGCCAGGACAGGGAAAGACTTCCTCTTTAGGACACGGACAAAGGTGACCCTAAATGGAGAACACACTGGATTTAGGAAAGCGATGTCAGACCCAGTGAACTTAGTTCGAACTGCCTTGTAAAGCGACCAAATATAAACTTTGTACCCAACTTTTGTGATGGTAGCCAGCCTGTCCCTATGTTACCCTCCCTGCTGTTGTAAGGGCTGCTCACACAGCAGACCCCAGATGAGTTACATATAGACCCAGATCATCTCTCCAGAGCTCCTACTGTGTGCCCGACCTAGAGGCCGGCAAGCGAAGGCAAGCACCATCTTTCTGAGTTAATAACCTCCACTCAGGCTCAAGTCCTGGAACAGCGGGAGCAAAGTCAGGAAGCAGCTGCCCCCTGGTCCCCCCCTCCAAGTGGGCATGGCTGGCTATGGTCCCCCGGGTCAGAGAGCTTGAAATGGGAGGTGGGGGGCAGTCCTCTTCCTCAGAAAGGGAAGCGATACAAATGAATGTAAAGGAGGAAAGGGTAATGCAACGATGCGCTGTCTCACATGCAAATGAGGAACCGAGCAAGGGAGCATTGGCAAGGAAAACCCAGCCACTGTCCATAGAAAGAAGATAATTTGCCAAAGGACAATAACATACTTTGTAAAGACTTTTTATAAGCCCTAATTAAACACACACACACACACACACACACACACACACACTGAGATAAAACCCCAAACCTCAGAAGCTTGATGTGGCTGAAAGGCAACTGGACAAAATCCTTTGGGGATTCCATTCTGTTAGCCTCTTCCTTTGCTGCCAGCTGCATAGCGGGGGCAAGACAGGGGAGAGAGGGTTGTAAGGTGTTGGATCAGACTCACTCAAGGAGAGGCAAAAGGGAGGGACCATGGTGAGCAGGGGAGGAGAGAGCAAGGTCCTAGGATTTACTGGGTGTTAGACAAGAGTTGAGGGCAGAGGATTTAAAGGTTAACCATGTGTTATGACCTAGATTATGTGAAATTTTTAGAGATGTGAGTCAGACAGAAATATCTCAGAAAATGAATCCACTCTGAGACTACACTGAGTGCCTTGTGACTACAAGTATCCTCCAGACAAGGTGATGAGGCTCTCTTTAAGGTAATGCCCTTTTGTGAGCAGGTTAAATTGAGGAAAATGGACTCATTCTCTTCGACTGTTTCAAGTACTGTCTTTGCCACTCCAGACCAATCATGCACCAACTTCTTCATAATCAACAAATTATAGCAGAAGAATACATCCCACTTTTTTATTATTCAATTGAAATTAAGAATTTTTATGTGAGGCGGCTTTCCAAGACTATAATCACAGTGAATATAAAACTCTACTGTAAGAGATGAATTCCAAGAGTTTAAAAAGTGACAGTCAAAAGACGTAGAAACTGCATAGCAAATAAACCAGATGTGCATGTCTATACCATCTCTCGAAAATGCTGCTGTTGAAACGAAGATGTGAATAGCCTCAAATTCAATATGTAAAAAGTTTCAAACAACAAAACAAGATCATATCACCTGTCTGCCGGAAGCTGTTCTAATGTAGCATAGAGTTTGTTGAAAGGGCTTCATGGAAATAGATGATTTTCAAGTGTTCATAGAGGGGAACACAAAGAAACTAATCAGCCTGTTGACCCTGTCATATCAGCAGCAAAGAAGAAAAGATACCATTCCCAAGGTGGGTAATGAGAGGAAGAAATCAGCCATGTAAAAGAAATGAATATTCCATTTTCTAAGTATTTCAGTATGTGCTTTTGACTCAAAGAAAACCTTCTGTTTGAAGGCAGAGATGGGGGGACAAGGACACATTTTCACTTCTGTGCTTTTTCAATTTCAGAGTGTCTTTTAGCTATCCTCTTTCTAGAAGACTAGTACTTTTTTAATATAACACATTTATTAAGATATGATTCATAATAACATACAATTCACCCACTTAAAATACACAATTCAGTGTCTTGTAGTATATTCAGCACTGTGCAACCATCAATTTAAGACCATCTTCTTCACCCACCCCACCCCCAAGTAACCCTTACCCGTTGGCAGTCACACTTCGGTTCCCCCTAACCCTCTCCCCACACCTAGCCAATCATTAATCCACTGTCTCTATAGGTTTCCCTATTCTGGACACTTCATAGAAAGAGAACCATACAACATATGGCCTTTTGTAACTGGCTTCTTTAACTTAGTGTAACGTTTTCAAGTTTCATACACACACACACACACACACACTTCATTCTTTTTTTTATTGTCAAATGATATCCTTTTTTTTAAATTGGTTTTTAGTGTTTATTTATTTATTTTTGAGAGAGAGAGAGAGAGCGTGCACAAGTGGGGGAGAGGCAGAGAGAGAAGGAGACACAGAATCCAAAGCAGGCTCCAGGCTCTGAGCTGTCAGCACAGAGCCCGACGCGGGGCTCGAACTCACAAGCCTCAAGATCATGACCTGAGCCGAAGTTGGACACCTAACTGACTGAGCCACCCAGGCACCCTGTCAAATGATATTCTACTGTATGGGTATGCCACATTTAATTTATCCGTTCATCAGTTGATAGACATTTCTGTCATTTCTACTTTTTGGTTATTATAAATGCTGTGAACATTTATGTACAAGTTTTTTTGTGACATATATTTTCATTTATCTTGGGTATATACTTAGGTGTGGGATTCTTTTTTTTTTTAACGTTTATTTATTTTTGAAACAGGGAGAGACCGAGCATGAACAGGGGAGGGGCAGAGAGAGAGGGAGACACAGAATCTGAAACAGGCTCCAGGCTCTGAGCTGTCGGCACAGAGCCCGACACGGGGCTCGAACTCACGGACCGTGAGATCATGACCTGAGCCGCAGTCGGCCGCCTAACCGACTGAGCCACCCAGGCGCCCCAGGCGTGGGATTCTTTATATACTCTGGATACAAGTCACTTATCAGATGTAGGCTTTGCAAATATTTTCTTACATTAAGATTTATGTTCTGTGTTGAGTTAATTTGGGTGTACAGTGTGTAAGGAAGGCATCCAATTGCATTGCATGTGGCTCTACAGTTGTACAAGCACCATTTGTTGAAAAGACACTGAATTGTCTGGGAACCCTTGCTGAAAATCAGCGATGGCCAAGAGCCGTAGCTTCTGGTCTTCTAGAGACTTTGCCCTATTAGGAAGCTAGAGCAAGGGCAATGGGGGTCCAATATTGTTTTATTTTTTAATATTTTTAAATATTTTATTTTAGAGAGACAGCAAGTGCGAGCAGGGGAGAGAGGCAGAGGGAGGGGAGGGAGAGAAAGAGAGAGAGAGAGAGAGAGAGAGAGAGAGAGACAGGGAGAGAATCTTAAGCTGGCTCCACACTCAGCGTAGAGCCGGACTGGGGCTCGATCCTACGCCCCCAGATCATGTCCTGAGCCTAAAGCAAGAGTCAGACACTCAACCAACTGAGCCTCCCAGGTGTCCCGGGGCCCAATATTCTTGACCTGCCAAGTCTAGGGTAGAGCCTATGTCTCAGGAGTGAGGGCTGGGTGAAGGAAGGGAGCCCCCAATCCCTTGGCTGTACTCACCTGGAATTTAGCCCCTGCAACACAGAGCTGAGGAGGATAGGAAATGCAGACAGCCTGCGCTCCAGGAGGGATACCACAGTCCTTGGCTGGTGGCCAGGGCAATAGGAGGGAACCGCACGGTCTTGGCGACTCCGAACTGGAGTGGAGCGCCCGTCACACTGAGCTGGGGGTAGGGAGAGGCAGGGAGCAGTTCATAGCTTAAGTGCCATAGAATCTCACTGTTCTCACTGAGATTTATTAGATTTTCTTAAGTAAATGATAAACGTTTTTCTTTTATCTGCCTTCAGGACAATCTCCAGAGACTTTCTTTTTTTTTAAATACTTTTTACCAGTTACAGTTGTTTCACTGGTCTGAGAAACTCCTCCTGGCACGATGCAGGAATTGCCCATCTGGTACTTGCATTTGATATTTCAGCACAGAGGGAAAATATAGTTCAAGTTAGGGTGGGAGCCGGAGAAGTCGGAAGCCAAAAAGAATCAGTTGGTCATGGTTACTTACCTCCCGAGGATTTTGTGGTACAGCTAACTCTGGAGTTAGACCTCTTCTCAGCTGAACCAGTGCTGGCAAAGCTGTGGGCAGTGATGTATGACAGCCTAGAACCATTATGAAGCATGTGATGTGACGGCCAGCTTGCTCCTCTGACCAGAGACCAGAAAGGATGTGGACTAGAGACATAGGGTGAAAGTGGGGTGGGGTTGGGGCCTCAGTGGGCCAGGAAGCAGAGAAGTGGGAAGTGAACTAGCCAAGATCAGGGACGATCTCAAGCTGGTAGTTTTTGTTTGTAAAATATTTACCGATTTCAAGGACTCTGTAAAGCAGTATCACAGTCACGTTCTACAAACTTCCACTAAGGAATGGAAATTCTCCCTGTTACAAAGTCGAAGGTGGAGTAAAAAGAACGAAAACTAGTCCAAGTCTAACCACTTAAATTACTATTTTTTTAAATATGGAAATTAGTGCAGTAAAAAAGAAACCAGACAACTAAATATTAGTCTGTTATTTGTGATAGAAAAAAAAATAGAGGGGCACCTGGGTGGCTCAGTCGGTTAAGTGTCTGACTTCGGCTCAGGTCATGATCTCACGGTTGGTGAGTTTGAGCCCCATGTTGGGCTCTGTGCTGGCCGCTCAGAGCCTGGAGCCTGCTTCCGATTCTGTGTCTCCCTCTCTCTCTGCCCCTCCCCCACTCACACTGTCTCTCTCACAAATAAATAAACATTAAAAAGAAAAAGAAAAAAAAATAGAAAAAAATTGAGACATCAGTTACATATATTTTGGCATGTCCAAAAAATAGATTACTATGTGATTATTTAAAAAAGATATTTGTCATATGTTAGTTTTATTTTACTTTTATACTTAAGGTCTACAAAATAATGATTTGGTATATGCACACGTTGTGAATTGATCATCACAATCAAGCTAATTAACACATCCCTTACTTCACATAGTTAAGCTTTTTTTTGTAGTGAGAACACTTAAGATCTACTCTCAACACATTTCAAGTATACAGTACAGTATTATTAACTATAGTCACCATGCTCTATATTAGATTATCAGAATTTATTCATTCTGCAGAACTGAAACCTTGTACCCTTTGACCAACTTCTCCCTATTTTCTCTACTCCTTAGCCTTGGCAACCACAATTCTACTCTTTGCTCTTAGGAGTTTGAATTTTTTAGATTTCACATATGAAATTATTCAGTATTTGCCTTTCTGTATCTGGCTTATTTTATTTAGCCTAACGTCCTCCAGGTTCTCCCATGTTACTGCAAATGGCAGAATTTCCTTTCGTGTGTGTGTGTGTGTGTGTGTGTGTGTGTGACATTTTCTTTCTCCATTTATCTGTCAATGGACACTTAGGTTGTTTCCATATCTTGGCTATTGTGAATAATGGTATGACAGTTATGGGAGTGTAGATCTCTCTTTAGGATCCCGATTTTACTTCCTTTAGATATATACTTACAAGTGGGATTGCTTGGATCATATGCTAGTTCCATTTTTAATTCTTTGAGGAAACTCCATACTATTTTCCGTATTGGCCGCACCAATTTACATTCCCACCAACAGTATACAGAGTTCCCGTTTCTCTACATCCTTGCCAACAGTTGTCTTTTTGATAATATCCATTCTAACAGGTGTGAGATGATACCTTGTGGTTTTGATTTGTATTTCCCTGATGACTAGTGATGTTGAGCACCTTTTCATATATTGTTGGCCTGTTATATGTTTTCTTTTGAGAAATGTCTATTTGGGTCCTTTGCCTATTTTTAACAAAGTTATTTGGTTTTTTCTATTGAGTTCCTTATAATTTTGGATATTACCCCTTATCAGACACATGGTTTGAAAGTACGGTCTCCAATTCTGTAGATTGTGTCTTCACCCTGATGATTGTTTCTTTCGCTGTGCAGAGCTTTTCAGTTTGATGCAACCCCATATGTCTGTTTTTGCTTCTGTTGCTTGTGCTTTTGGCAACATATATCCAAAAAAAATCATTGCTCAGACCAATGTCAAGAAAAGCTTTTCCCCATGTTTTCTTCTAGCACTTTCCTAGTTCCAGGTTTTCTGCTTAAGTTTTTCATGAATTTTTAGTGGATTTTGGCATATGTTGTGAGACAGGCTCCAGTTTCATTTTCCACATGTAGATATCTGATTTTCCCATCACCATTTATTGAAGAGACTATCTTTTCTATGTTGTGTGTTCTTGGCACCCTCGTTGAAGATCAGTTGGCTGTATATGCATGGATTTATTTCTGGCCTCTCTATTCTGTTTCATTAGCTTACATTTTTAGTTCAGTACAGTACTGTTCTGCTTACTAGCTTTGTAATACATATTGAAATCAGGAAGCGTGATGCCTCCAGCTTTGTTCTCGCTCAAGACTGCTTTGGCTTTGTGGGTCTTTTGTGGTTCCATAACAATTTGGAGATAGTTCTTTTTCTACTTCTAGACAAAATGTCATTGGAATTTTGATAGGGATTACATTGATCTGTAGATTGCTTTGGGTGGTATGGCCATTTTAACAGCATCAATCCTTCCAACTCACAAACGTGGGATATCTAAAAAGATATGTCATATATTATTAAGTAGACAAACAGGCTACAAATCAATGTACAATCTGACTTTATTTTAAATGCACAGATGCATATCAAAAGATCAAAAGATAGTTGTCTCTATGATAGAAATAAAGTTTTAAATTTATTTTTAATTAGGCTTAAAATAATCAAACATAAATGGGATCATATTACAGAACTTGAATTTTTTCACTCATTATATCTCAGAAATCTTTTCATAAGACTGCATGTAGATATAGCTCCTTTTTTTGTATTTATGTATGTATGTATGTATGTATGTATTTATTTGCCCAAGTGACTTTTAAACATATGACATCTTTGGTCATTGCACATCTTGTTTACCAGAAAATATCCAAGCTGGAGACATCGCCTTTTCAGGGAAAAGCTGAGTGAGCAGTGTCTGTGTGACTAAATGTATGATTCTCAAGAGTATAACAAATTACTTCAAATCTTAGTGTCTGAAATAATGAACAGTTATTTCTTTTTAAAAAATTTTTTTCAATGTTTATTTTTGAGAGAGAGAGAGAGAGAGAGAGAGTGCGCATGAGTGGGGGAGGGGCAGATAGAGAAGGAGACACAGAATCCGAAGCAGGCCCCGGGCTCCGAGCTGTCAATACAGAGACCCGGGGCTCGAACCCACAAGCCATGAGATTATGACCTGAGCCGAAGTCAGATGCTTAACCGACTGGGCCAACCAGGTGCCCCTGAACAGTTATTTCATGCAGTTTCTGAGGGTTTGGAATTTGAGAGCAGAAGTTCTAACCCAGGGTCTTTCGGGAGGTTGTAGTCGTGCTGTGAGCCAGGGCTGTAGCCTTTGGAGACTTGACTGCGGGCGGCAGAATCTGCTCTCAGGTTCACTCATATGACTGTTGGCAAGAGGCTTCAGTATCTTTCCACACAGCCCTCTCTCTACAAGGTTTTCTCATCATGGCTCCTTGCAGTGAGTGATCCAAAAGAAAGAGAGTGAGAATGACAAGACAGAAGCTTCAGTGCTTTTTATAACCTAATTTCAGGAGGGACATCACATTGCATCTGTGCTGTGTTCTGTTGGTCACACAAACCAATAGTTGGAGGCAGGGATCACTGGGAGCCATCGTAGAGGCAGGTTACCAAATATACCAAGTATCCTACACAAGGAAGAAAGGCAGTAAACATTTGCTAGATTGGACAGAACCAACGAGTGGCTGGCATTTCAATCCAGATATGATGGTCCAAGACTCTGAAGAGACGCTGTTTAGGTCACCCACATTCAGTTGTCAAGTTGCCCCAAACCTGAGTAGAATTCAGTGACCCTGTACTATGTCAACCAAGAAATTGAGAGAAATAAAAGTAGAACGGTTTAAACTAAACGTAAAGTAAGTTTGCATACCAGGTTACGAAATGTCACTATAGACACTGAACGACTAACGGCAACATGGAAATTACACAGGTGTTCTCTTGCTTAACCACCCATCTTACCCGATTTAGAAGTAGTCAAGTCACCCACCTACAAGTGGCTAGAAGCCAGATTTCAGCCTGGCATGGCTCTGCTGCCCTTGCAGCCTTGCTCATGCCTTCTTCTTACTCCTGCTGCCACCAACACTTGCAGCCCTTGGCCACTATCTGCCTTCCCAAGTAGTTCTGTCTTTAAACATATACTGGTTGAAAGGATGCTGCAGTCACTGTGTATCTACCGACAGCTTTTTTCTGACACTCTTATCTTTCTGCTTCTTCTCCCGCCATGGTCCTCCCTCACACTGAATGTTCTAGTCATACCAACAGTCCTCAGAGATCATACTATCAGACAGATAGTATGATTTCATGTTTCTGTGCCTTGCCGCGTGCTCTTCTTCTTCCAGGAATGTCATTCCAGGTCGTTTTCTGCCTAGCAAACTTCTTTTCACCTTTCAAATCTCTGCTCAAGCATCGTCCTTTCTAATGAAATTTCCCCGACTCTCCAGGGCCTGCCTTGTACCTGTGGCACAGCAGGACAGAGTTAATTACTCTGTTTTCTGGATTGTTGTTGGAATTTTTACTTGTTTCAGTTTTGGAACCATTCTTACTTCGGGGTAGTTATTTTTGTACACATGCATCTTCCCAAGCAAACTGTGAGCTAGCTCCTCGAAGGCAGATTCTACCTTTTACCCTCAATGCCTATCCTCAGTGCCTAGATTTCTGTAATAGATTTCAGTGAATATTTCAACAAATAAACTGAGGAACTAAGGAACTGCAACCTGGACGCTGCAATGCACTGTGAAGTGAGAGACACCTCTGGTTCTAACCTGTAAAACAATTTTGTTTATACCTTTGCTTGGCATACTCCGTCTGTCTGTGGGTGGCCCCATTCCTTATGTGCTAGACTAACTGCTGGGATACATCAGTCTTTGCTTTTTCTGAGGATCTTTGCCTCTGATTCTCAAGGGGTCACTTGCTTATGGCCACTCAATAGTCCTCAGGTCTTCTCAATTCTGAAGAGATCATTCTGGTTATATGGAGAGGCCAGGCGGTGTGACAGCTTAGAGGCTAAGAGGCCAAACAGACTAGCCGGCACAAGAATTAAATAAGAAAATGTACATAGTGTGCTTTCCACATGACCCGACACATAGACACATAATAAGTGCTCAATTGACAGTAGTTTTGGTTACTGTTACTATTACAGCTGCTATTACAGCTGCAAGGTCAGTGAATTTTCTGGTTATACCTGATGTCCTCTTAGCCTAAGGAAGAGCCACGAGGATCTGACACAAGATCCCAAGCGGTGCTCTAAGAATGTGCTCTCTCTGGTCGGCTCGGTCTCCCAGCTCTGTTTCTCCTGCCACCAGGACTCAATGATCCAGTCTTTTCATCAGGCTAAATTAGGCTGTTTAACCTGTGCCCAGGTTTAGAGCAAGGAATAATACCTCTAAACAAAGTTGTTTTGAGAAAACTGCCCATCTAGGCAGTACAGATCCCTTTGCATAAGGTCAGTTTCAAAGACTTTTCTTTCTCTGTCTTTTCCGATGAGCTGAGACAAAATGGCCATGCTAATGGCAACTGTTTTGCATTCCAACTGCTGCTGTCCTAGTATAAAAATTTCATAAAGCCTCAAAAATGTTTCAAATCTTTAGCTTACCTCTATTCAGCTCACTGCTGCCTTTCCTGTTTTGCTTTTGTCCCTGTCACTGGTCCAAGGTGTCAGAGGATCTGACGTTCCCTGCCCCCATTACCACCTCTAATCACTACTGAGATTGCTGACGCCATTCTCTCCACCGCCCCCCCCCCTTTTTTTTTCCTTCCCTCTCAGGTGTCTTGTCAGGTTTCCCATTCTTCTCAGCCTTCCTTGAAGAAGGCTGGCCTCCTAGTCAACACTGCCAGCCAATTACAGTTCCTGTCCTTCAAGGAGACAAACTGAGTAATCCTCACAGGTGAGATAAAATCTCACTTACTCTGACTCTCCCTGGCTGCTTGCTTTTGCTCAGCGCCCAAGGTTTGAAGTTTCTGAAAGGCTGAATGTGCTCACTAAACTCCTTGCACTGGAGGAAAATTAGGCTTTTCAGTTTGATCGAGTGTATGTAGCAGACAAGGCAGTGAATTGGGTATGATTTAGAAAAACAGGGAAGTGTGACCCTTAAACCTTCTCTTCCCACCACCCCAGGGGGTAGTAAGGTGAACTAAGAAGAGATAATTGGTCCTTTTGGGGCTTGGTGCCCAATACTTTCAAATAGCAGCTACAGTTCTTGGTGGGCCCTCACAGGAACCCTTCTCCCATTCTGTGCCTATGGAGCAACAGGGGTCAAGTGTTGGATGGAGAACATGTAGCAAAGTAACCGGGGATCTGAATGAACTTTTTGGGTCCAACTGACTCACTTGGCAAACTGAGACTTTGAGTTCTCTCCTAATGAATACAGAAGCCACCTCCCCTGGGGGACCAAACCTGTGAGGGGCCAATTTGTATTACTGGCACTTTCTTTCGTTCAGTTCTTTGCAAAAAGAAACTAGATTGAGTTTTAGAAATCATTGAATCTTAAGTATAAAATGAAACTATAACTACAGGAAAAAATTCTTTCTCTGTATCTGAGAAGTTAACTTCTGATGAATTGAAGAAGAGAACTTCAACTGAAAGTTTTGATTGTGTATCACTAATGTCAAGTGAATGCTGAACATCCACTTTATATTCATATTGTGTTGGGCTCAACGGGCCAACAAAACCGATGGGCCCTGCCCTTAAAAAACTGAAAATCTTAAAGTTCAAAAATTATTAAAACAATTTAGAAACAAGTATGTGCGCATTTTATGAACCTAAATATTGGTTAAATAATCGAGCCTAAATTGTGTGGCCCTTAAAATATGTGCATTCGGTAACCATTATTAATGGCATATGAAATGCATGAATTTTATCATTCTTAATATATTTGCTTAGACTTGTAACTTGAGAGTTATTTAGAAAACAATGCTGTATATTGTTAGGATCCCGTCTAAGGTATAAATTTTGTTGTAAGAACTGGGCAGAAAGGATTTAGTAGGATTAAGCTTGGCTCTCAAAGTAAATTCTGAAAACGACAAAGGAAAAAGACCTGCCTGCTGTAACAAGTCAGTTTAGATGCTGTTAAGATGTCTTCATTTACCAGGCTTGTCCAGGACTCAGCTTTTAAGGTTACTATTTATGAAAAAGGTATGTTAACTACTGACCAAGGATAATAAATTTACCTCCACACTCTTGCTAGGTCCAAGGACAAAACGAGTAACAATGCATATTCAGGCATGTGCTTTGACTGATAAACCAAGACCATCAAAAACCAGGACATAATTTGCCTTTTTCTTACAGTCATTAATTCAATCACTTAATGAACTTAAAATTAACTCAACAAAATTCTCAGTGGGAGAGGTACAGAGAGATCAACAGCAAAGAACCACTCCTGAATCCCTTCAAACTTTTCACCATGAAAAATTTTCATCTCTTGTTTATGGGACATTAAAAAAAAATTTTTTTTAAGTTTATTTGAGAGAGAGACTGACAGAGCGAGCAGGGGAGAGGCAGAGAGAGGGAGAAAATTCCAAGCAGGCTCCGCACTGTCAAAGCCCGTTGTGGGGCTAGAACTCACAAACTATGAGATCACCACCTGAGCAGAAACCAAGAGTCAGACACTTAACTGACTGAGCCACCCAGGGCATTTTTTAAAAAGTCCTGCCCAAGGTGCCCAAGGGCATTTTAAAAAAAGTCCTGCCTTTGAGGTATAGAACATAAAACTCACCTATAATTGTATTTGCAAAGTTACAGCTACACTTCACCATGAGTACTCCTGACAATTGCTAATCTGAAAGTCGGCTTTAGAAGGAGACAGGGAAGGGCTAATAATGTCCATCAACAATGGATAAATTGATATATTCATATGATGGAATGTTACTTGGTAATAAAGAGACTATGAACACATTTAACAACATAGAAGAATCTCAAAAAATTGAAAAGACAGACACAAAAGAGTATGTGTTATATGATTCCATTTATATGCATTTCTAGAATAGGCAACACTAACCTATGGTGGTGGAAGTCAGAACAACAGTTACATGGGGAAGGATTAACTGGAAAGGGGCTAGAGGGAATTTTCTGTAATGGAAAAGTTGTGTTTCTTTATTGGGGTTGTGGTCACCAAATCTCAAACTATACATTTAAAAACTGTGTAGTGTATTGAATGTAAACTATATGTTTTTTAAGTACTAATTATCTACTGGACTCTGAAGTTAAATATAATCTACTACTGTAGAAAGCACCTAAAAAATCTTACTATGATTAAAAAGCAACGCAGGCATTCAGAAAGCAGATATGAAGCTTTAATTCACTGTGGGCATTTCTCTGACCAATATTATAAACTTTACACGTCTTCATACAGATACATCTTTTGTAAGACACAGGTTTTTTTACCAAGTACTGTGAAACATACCACCATTCCACTTAGTTAAGGGCGTATTATAAATATAATGAGCCACTGATTAAATATAAATACAGAGGTTGATATGTGTTAGAAAGTTTCCATAATAAAAAAAAAGTTTAAGAAAGGCTAAACTATGAAAGTTCACGTGTTTTTACTTTAAATATCTCATCACAGTGACAGCCAATTACAATAAAATTACAACTGCTTTTAGATGATAGTACATTCTGATATCTAACATCCAGTTATTTTCATTTCCACACTGCATTTTCATTTCTAAAGAGTAGACCAACTTTTAGACTGCAGACCAAGTTTCTTGTGCAAGAAATAAGAATCACTATCTTGATTGTGACCACTGGAAACTAAATTTATACATACCATACTAAATAGAGACGAGACTATTAAGTATGTAATATGGAACTCTTCAGTAGCGGTGTTCAAGAGAAATTCAAATAGTAGCCTGAAAATGGTGTTTTTTTTTCTTAATGTTTATTTTTGAGAGAGAGAGAGAGAGAGAGAGAGAGTGTGAGTGTGTGGGGGGAGGGGCAGAGAGAGAGGGAGGCACAGAGTCCAAAGCAGGCTCCACACTGTCAGCACAGGGCCCGATGCAGGACTCGAACCCATTAACTGCGAGATCATAACCTGAGCTGAAGCCAGACGCTTAACCGACTGAGCCACCCAGGTGCCCCTGAAAATGGGTTTTCATTGCTACAGCAGTCTACATATATTTCATTAAAAAGATGACATCTCTGTCAAAACATTTAGAAATAAATATATGGTAGAGCCTTCCCTTTTCCAAGATGCTGCCTGGAAGAAAAGTTCCAAGCTGAATTAAGGGGGAAAGATGGGGGAAAAAAAAAAAAACCCTCAGAAAATAAACATTATACGATGCTCTGAACTACAATCTTCCTGAGTCTGTTTTTCAACTGGAACAAGTTTTAGTCAGTTCTACATTGCTTTAGTGTCCACAATCCAGAGGGAGTCCTTGAACAACCAGTTCATATTCTACAGAAATCAGAAGGACTCCTAAACACCCCTCAACTAATTACACGAGGGAAAGCTGATCATGAGTTGTATTAAAATCTATGTGAATATCAAACATAGTCATAGCCATTCTTTTACCAGTGATGCTAGAATAAGTGATGAAAATATATGCACAGCTGTACACAGATCACCATTAAATACAGGAACAAATGCCATTGATGCATATTAAAAAGCTCCCCAAAAGCCAATCTGAATGTTTATTTTCATTTATTTTGATACAGCATTAGAAGGGACTGCATATAATTACAGGGACTGCTGCAAACAACACTTGATGCTACTAAGTGTTCTATTAAGCATCAGGCATGCACAACAGTTACCTTTGAAAATTTCTCACGTATATATCTTAAATTCCTATTTATAAGCTACAACATGTTTAAAGCATTTAGTGATTTTTAAACCAAATATTTTAACTGACCTATGTCTACACGGAGAAAAACAAAAACTCCCTCCCTGGTCTCAATAACCAAAAGTAGTATTAAATCTTACTCCCCAATTTGATATTTAGACTTAATTCCAAAAAGTGGGGAACATTCTTATCACGACTAAACTGGAAGGATGATCTCCTGAACAGTCTACCCACCACACACAGCATGCTAAGCCTGTGGGGATTACGAGATAAGCATGATGTGCTTGGTGGCTACAGATGACAATAATTGAACAGTCTCTTCTTTTTTTTCTGGATCTTTTTATTTCAAACTAAATGAAGTCATTTCATCAATACAAACTAAAAAAATAATTCTTTTTTCTTCATTTAACATCAATCTAAGAGTGGACCAAACTAAAAACACTGTCTTCAAGCATGTGGCAAAGCAGAAAAAGTTTCAATTACATTAGGTAACCAGGGGTGGTGAAGGGAGTAGTTTGTTTTTCCATTTAAGAAGCATTCCAGTCAAATAATCACAAACACTTACAAATTCAGACTGCTTGGTTCTCAGTCATTTATGGCTTAAGTACTGGATTTGAAAACCACTTCAGGCTAAAATAAATTTATATGAATAATGCATAGATTGTATATCTAGGAAATCATGCAATAAATAAACATTCTCATGTACATTGGAATCTTAGTGACGAGAAGGGTCTGCAGGTGTGAACAGAATGTTTCTTCCCTTTTACGAAGAGAATACGCCCAGCAACATCCTGGCTTTTGGCCTATTCAAGATCCTACTTGCCAGGTCATCTTGATTTTCTCAGATCCATAAAAGAAGCCAATGTCATGAGACATTTGCAACAAGGAACGAACTCGCCTCAATCACAGGTGCCATGAGGTCCGAGCTAGGCAGAATGAGACTCTCGTGATCCTGCCACCCTGCCGCAAAGTCAATTTGGAGGACTTGACCAGCTAGAGTATCAATGGGTAAATGTTTAGTGACCTACTGGAAACCCTTATTATATTAGTATCTTTCACAAATCTATCTGCCCCTTAAATCTATTTCATTTGAAAATTGCCAGGCTAAGACCCACCCACTATTCCTGGTTTTGATATGCCCCTACAACATGAGAATTGAACTGAACCACGATGATTGTTATGTCGTCTCTGTACATCCGAGCAAGCTCCTCAGGAAGACTGAGCATTTTGGAGAGGCGCTCGTGGTCTACAGCTCCAAACTCGTTGTTGCCCACCGCGTGACGAATGAGATGGGTTGCTGCATTCTGATCCTCGAATACCGAGGACATCTTGGCTCTCCTTTCTGTTAAAAGGCCATGCATCTGTCCTAGAGTCACCTTGTAGCCGCCAACAGCTATTGGCTGTTGGTGATGCATGCCCGTCAGGTACTCACCCACAATCCTAACCACATCCTGCCTATGCATCGTCTCCCACAACCCATCAGTAGCCAACACCAGAAACTTATCCTGTGGCCTTAATCGGTGATAAGTCACCTCTGGCTCAGCAGTGAGATAAGGAGGTGTATAATAATTAGGAGGGATAAACTTGGTATATTCATTGTCATTCAACTGGTCTGGGCCTGATTCTATCACTCTCTTTTGAAGGTCAATGCTCCATTTGAACTTTACGTCTCCAAAAGCCCTAAAAGGCATCAGCAAGCCAAGCAGCCGATCCTGTTTCACCACGCTCTTGGCCTCATTCTTTGGGTGCTCCAATTTCAGCCGTTCCAGTTCTCTTTCATTCTGAGCATTGTGGTCATTTGAGAGAGTGACTGCCGACCAAGAGCCGTCCTCTTCCTGCACACCCAGCATGGCTCTGCTATCGCCGGTATTGGCCACGTGAAGGTCGACGCCATCTACATGGGCCACACAAGCAGTGGCCCCAGAAAATGCCACTCGAAGCACCAAGTAATTGAGAAAAGAATTGGGATCACCGACTTGAGCCTCCAAAGAGATGTCATTGTCGAGCCTCTTGAAAGCATTAATTAAAGCCTCCTTCACATCAATATCAGTAGACTCCCCGGTGTTGAGGTCTATAAGTTCTTGCCAGTAAGTCCTTAAGCTGTTGAAATACAATTTGGACGCCTCCTTACTGAAGTAATCATTGGGGTGCTTGTGCCACTGGAGAATGGGCAGCAGTGCCCGGCCACTCTCGACTGCATTTTCAATCTCTAGCAAAGTCTCATGGGGCAACAAGGAGACGGCAATGTAATAAAAGAGTCTCTCACTGACTGCCTGGGAACAAGCACAGCCGGCATGGCCATCAAAAACCCCCAAGAGCATCCCTCTGGTCTGCAAGCAAGTAGCTGCACTTCTCCGGTCCTCGATGGGTGCATTTGCAGGCAGCTGATTGCTGTCAAATCCAAGGACGGAACTGACATTTTTGCCATCGAATTCTGGCACTTTGAAGCTGTATTCGTTGGCTTTCAGGATGCTGTTGACCTGTGGGGGTGTGAGGTAAAATCTCTGCGGCGTGGAGGCGTATCTCCTTCCCTGGGTGTTGTACTGCCACCAGCTCTCCTTCGGCCTGCAAAAGGTGGCATAGGCCGGGTGGGGTGCGTATCGCAGGCGACTCTGAGGAACGTAAGGCGACGAACAGCAGAGGTGTTTGTGGTGGCAGTAACACGCGGTGCCATAGATTCTGCTCAGTTCACAGTTACGGATCAGAGGGAAAAACAGTTGAGTTGGTGCTGGCATGGCATCAGAGAACAGCGGCAGGCTGGCACTTCTGACGGGGATTCCTAGACAGCAATTATACAGACACACACAGAGAGAAGAGTTACATTTCAGATCACTTCATCCGTCTCTGCTTTGAGAACAAATATTTAGCAGGTGAATCTACACGCTAAGCCCTGCGCCAGAAAGCACTGTATTTTATACACCTCTCCTGTACTACTTCCACAGGGTATATTCTGCTAAGCCCAATTCTTAATCACTTATGGAGCCAAGACTAGAGTCTAGCTTTACTTCTCTCTTTTCCTCGTATTTCCTTCTGCAGCACAGACTGTGCAGAACATACAACAGATCTGGCTGGAAAAAAGCTGAGGAGACGAAGATTATATAACATTATGCAGTGGCAGTCTACCTGGCCAACCACTCTTCTCCCTCCCTATCCTTAAAAAGGCCCTGGATCTCCCATGACGAAAATCCCGTTTCCAGATTTGTGGTCAATGGTAACATTTGATTACACGATTACCACCAAAATGGTGTCAGAATACATCCCCGACATATATATGCTCATGAATTCTTTAGTAAGTTATATGCACACACTACCAAATTAATATTATGTTCATATATAGTATGAACATATATATGCAGCAGATATAGGGGAAAAAATTACATGATGAATAAAAAGAGAAATGCCAGTGTCCCTTTCCTGCGCCTCAGTGGACGGTCTTGCAAACTACGCTTCTCTAGACCACTGTGCCAATTTGGTGAGCTCAGGGACATAGGTCTGCCACCAACTTGCCAAATAATCCTAGAAATGTGAGCTTACCTCTTTGGGCCTCACTTCCCTAGGTTGTAAGTGAACACACAGAAGCAGATGCTATCGAAGGCCTCTTCTGGGTCTCTATGCCTTTATGAGTGTTTGTTGCAGTGAGGCTTTGAAATCAAATGCAGGTTTCATTTATTTGTTGTTTAATCACTGTACGCTTTGTGATAAAAATAAGTTTAAGTACGCTAGTAGCTCTAAGGCTTTGTTAGTAATGTAAATGGTCTCAGTTCTGTAATTTAATTTACTTGCTAGCATTTTCCCCTGCTAATCAGCCAGAAGGGAAAGCTACAGAAATACTATTTTCATTCATTATGGATCGAGGTAGAATTCAATCCCTAGAAAAATATTTTCTCTTACATTTAAAATAAAAGTATGTATTTGCCTTAAGGAAGCAATAAAGAATAGTGAAATAATAGTCTAACAGTCTAAGGTTTGTATAGAAAAGGTGCACATATTAATCCAAATAAAAATCACTGACACTATGTGACACTGAAAATATTTTGCTGGACATTTATCTAGAAAATTTATTGAATGTGCATCATTAATCCAGATAATTTATGCAAGGGAAAAAACTTTCTTCCTTCTAACATTTATTTCCCCTGAATTGTTGAGGTATTGCTTCAAATAACTCATTTGGCCTATAAAGAAATAGACTTTAGAATTAAATAAGGAAACAAATGCAGTAAACAAAAAATAATACAGAAAACAAAACCATGTGGGTTTTAATGTCAGCAATTCCTTCTTAAGGTTGAACCCATTAAGGAAAAAAAATTTACAAATATCACAGATTGTTAGCTATATATTACATTATTTTCAGGTACCCTCTTTTGAAGAGTAATTGGAGAAGTGATAAGTGGGATGTGTGAGAGCAGAGAAAACCAAACACCGAATAATAACTTATTCTTGTTTGCTTCTGTAATGAGCACTGCATAAGCTGGGCATACAGAACCCCTTTTGCAAGTGATAGAAAGCACCATTATTTTAAATGCACTATTTCAGAAGGGATTTGTTTTAAAAACCAAAGACAAGATTATACAACAGAAGGCAATGATTAGAATTTTGGAAAGAAGATCAATAACTAAATAAGCATTCTGAAATGCCATAATGAAAAACAGAAATTCCAGATGAACAGGAATCTATCAAGACTAACCATATAAATCTCTGCACTTCAAACTAAATACCTGAAAGTCATCCAAAGGTTAAGGGTACATGATTGAGCCAGGAGATGTGCTCAAATGTTGTGCCACATGACTCTGGCTTCCAGACATAAACCGTACCTTGTTAGATTTGCATGCAGAAAGCACATTAACTCATTTCATGCTTTGTATAAAGATTTTCTATTATTAAAAATATAAACAGATGACCATTTTAAGAGAAATTTTCTCCATAATTTTATTATTTTTTTAAGATCTTATTTTTAAGTAATCTCTACACTCAGCCTGGGGCTTGAACTCACAACCCCGAGATCGAGAGTCACTTGCTGCACCGACTGAGCCAGCCAGGCACCCCTCTCCATAACTTTAGATAAGTTTGTATTTGTGCTTACTTTAAAACTTAAGACTTTTATAGGAAGAAGAAATGTTTGCTTCTGTATGGAATGCAGACCAAATCAAAGTACTACTTTGTGCGTGTGTATGTGTATGTGTCTGCAAGGGGGGTTTGATAGATGAGCAGCAGGATTACGTTGTATGTCTAACCAAGGAATAACAAGTCCAAGAAATCTGCACTTTCCTTAAATTCCTCCGTTTTGACAATTTTTCTGCTTTTGTAGTTGATTGCAAAATGAATGAAATATTGTGGCAAAAGAACTGATTCATGCAGCAGATGCTTTGAATAATATATAAAATCAAAGAGCAAGCACTCAAATACTCAGATAACATACTACATTTTTTCCTTCAAGGCGAAAGTTCTTGAGATTAAAAAAAAAAAAAAAAAAAGCAGAGTGGATTTTATCAATTGTACCTTTCAGTTTTTCAGGAGCTTAGCATATGGACTGAGAATGTATCCCAATACCCCAACTCCCAGCATACCTTCAAAAGACAAATTCTTAGAGAATATGGAATTCATGAAAACCCTGCTCTGTGATTCATGAGTGTTGTATCATCACCAGTACACATGACATAGTCTCTCCATCAGACCAGATATCCTCACAAACCAAAGTACTTGCAAATGCTTTTTCAAACCGTAAGTGCGCATTCAAAAACTCTGAGTATCTTTCTGAATATCCTGTGATTCAACAACAACAAAACCCCATGAGATCAAAACTTTTGCTGACAAACTCACTGAACTAATGAAGTAGAAAGCTCTTGATTAGGCAATTAAGAACAGCAACAAGGTACAGTGTTGGTAAACTGGAGGACTGTCATATTTTCAAGTGGTTTCTGACCACAATTTCACTGAAAAGTTCCTATCCCTGATCCACGTTATATGCAGTATCTTCGTCCTAGGCAAATTTGACCCATTTTGCCAATGACTAGTAAGAAAAGATGCACTGCAACCCGAAACAGGAGAGAGACCCATCCATTCTTACTGATGGGCTCGACAGAGCCTGTGCCAAGAAACGATTCTACTTCATTCAATAAACCCACGGACCATATTAATTAGAAAATGCTGTTATACTGCACCGACTCCGGAGCTCTTTAGCTTTCAAAGCTTTTGGTGTAAATGAAGAAAAAAAAAAAGCTATACTCGTCATTCAACGTGTCACAACCTCAGTTTATGTAATCCAATTGCATTAAACACCCTGTATAAAGACTTCACAATTTTTCAGCATTTTCTGGAAATGCTAGCCATTTCACAGCTCCTGTTATCTCTACATGAATGAAGAAACCGGCTTCCCTCCGAAGACACGACGCCCCAAGCCAGCACTTGTTTGATTAGTTTCCTTTGTCCCTACCTGAAAGCTGCACTAAGGTATCAAAGCTATCCGGGTCCAGGACGCCTTTGTTCCCTTCTTCTATCTACCTCACCCCTAATTCCACGGCGACCCAGCTAAAACCATCCACACACAAAATCAGTCACCATCCTTTCTGGGTACCCAACGCAGGTAGTTAAGTGAATACCTACCAATTCGTCTGGGCCCGGGACACACACACATTCTCCTGTCATCACAACACGGAGCCGACAACATCCACAACCCGCGCGGACAGCAGCAGCGACAGCAGCACCGGCCCATTGAAAGCAAGGCAGAGATGCTCATTAGAGGAGGCGGCGGCGGGGGAGGCGGGCACGGAGGAGGGGCGAGCTCTCGCTCCAGCCCCGTGTGTGGGGCAGGGAGGGGGGAAAAGGATGGAGCAGGGAGAAAGGGGTGGGGAGATAGAAGGAAACCAAACAAACAAACCCACCCCACTGGAGAGGCAGGAACGGAGCCCGAGGCGGCGGGGACTCAGCCGCGAGCAGAGGCGCGCCCCGGGACCGGTCCCTCCATCCAGCCCGGGCGCGGAGCCCACCGGCCCCCGGCATCCTCCGCCCGCTGCCCACCCCGCCCGGCCCACGCAGCGCCGGCTTCAGTCCAGAAGCCTAAGGCAGGGGTCGGCCCGCGGCAGGCTGCCGTGGGATCACCCCAGACTCCGGGGTGCGTACGGGGGACCCTCAGGCAGAGACGCCACACAGCTGGCGCCGCACCTCCTCGGAGCTCGCACTCGCGTTAGGTTCTCCACGGCGTCCCCGGCGCTGACAGCGGCGGCGGCCGGCCCGCCCCCCACCCAGAGCCCGCGGCGGCCCCTCGGCGCCGCCACGTCCGCCCGTAGCCCCGACGCCCCCGCGCGCACCTAGCGCTCCGGGGCTCGTCCCTCCTCCGCCCGGGCCACCGCTCGCCAACCCTCTGCACGCCCGCGGCCGTCGCTCCCCATGCGTGCCGGGCAACCTCCTCACAACTTTGGGCGCGTAGAGGAGGATTCCGGACTGGGCGGCTCGGGCATGGGGCAGGGAAGGGAATACGAACCGGGCACACAGGGGAGGAGTCGCTTCTTCCCGACGAGGAAGCGGCCGCAGCAGTAGCGGCACCGCCAAGCGCTCCCTCCAAGCCGCCCGGCGTAACTCCCTGGAGTGCAGCCCCTGGCCCCCAGCTGGCCCACTCCCTGCCCCGCCGGGCCGCCACCCTGCCCCGCCCGAACGTCCGGGCCGAAGCACTGCCCGCCTCCCGATTGGCTGCGCCCGGGAGAGTGGGCGGGGAGGAGAAGTGAGGGCCAGGCCTGAGTCGAGGAGGGGGGGCGGAAGAGCCGCGCGCTCCCAGCCAGCTTTGTGACGTCATGGGGGTCAGACAATCCCTTCCATTCCGAGCGAGCGGCTCATTGGTTCCACTGGCACGCCTCACGTGACCGCGCCCGGTAGCTGGGTGGAAGGTGGGGCTTCGTGGCGCAAGGGAGCTGCGACCGGCTGGGCGGGGCGGCTGTGAAACGGCTGGAGACCCGCGGGGGTGGGAAGAAGCTCCTGGGCCCACCCCAGCATTCCCACACGCTGGGGTCTCCGGTGGTTCGCTGCTCCCGGCCGGCCGGGCTTCCGCGAATCCCTGGCGCCTCGGCGGGTGACCCGCCTTGGCCTGGCAGCCTGGCGGTTCAGCCTTCACCGCGCCTTGCTGGTGGGCCCAAGTTTCCTAGGATAGGCGGTGGGGCCGGCTCCCCAGCCCAGCAGGGAACTGAATTCCCTGCATTTCGCCCCAGCCTAGAATATAAGGCATGACAATCTGTTGCCCCGTTCACTTGATACTTTGCAAATTTTAGGAACAGTAATTCGGATCATGTTTCCCACCGTTTTCTAGACATCTCTTGAGTCCTAGGGAGGAAGAGCGAGACTGAACAGCAGCAAGAAGAAATTGTGATCAAGGAATTCTTTTCCCTCTAGTGTAGGTGTGCTCTGAAGGTCTTTGATACCAGTGTTGCCTCGTTTTCCCGGGATGGTTACAAGGAAACCTGTAGGAGTGGAAGAGTACTGGACTTGGAGCTGATCAGAACACCTTCATCCAAGTCATTTCTGCTCCATAAGACTCCGTGTCTGTTTCAGTGAGATGAGGTTACGCTTGGAGTGGCATTGGCATTCTGTGATTATACACAAGAGATCCTGAAGGCTTCTTTTGCCTCCATCCACACATATCCCATCTTTATGGGAACTGAGTTATCTATAGTGGCCTCTAAATGCTTCCCTGGGGATGATATTAGGTAGATCATTGCACTCAGCCTGCCTAGTGTGAAACTGTTTACTTTGATTTATTAAGCATATCTGCTTACTAGCCAATAAAGTTCACACAGTGATATGGGCTGGATATAAAAACTGTCATGTTAATGGTATTGTGGGGTTTTGTTTTTATTAATCTTGCATTATTTTATTTTTACGTAATAAAGGAAAAACTTTATATACACAAAACTGCCAAGAACTGGTTCTTCATAATTCCTGGATTTTTTCAGCTGCCTCTATTCTTTAAATTAGAGGAGAGCTTTTTTGTCCAGCTCCAAGTGGCCCATGAAACTCTTGTGGCTCTCTAAGTGGCCTTGATCTCCCATTTAGTTCATCTGCCTCACTTCCCCCCTTTTTACCTCTCAAATTCTGTATTTTTCATTGTCCTTTTCCCAATTGGTATAGATTTATTTGTCTAGTTTTCTCTTGTTTCATAGAAGCAGTATAGGGTGACTTAGCATAGTGAGTAAGAGCATAGCTGGAGGCAGGCTGCCTGGGTTCCAATCCCAGCTCTGTAAATTACTATGTGGTCTTAGGCAACCTCTTTCTGGCTCAGGTCTCTCATATGTGAGGTAGGAATAAAAATAGCAATAACTCACAGGACTGTACTAAATAGGCCAATATAAATATATATTGTGCTAAGTAAGTACATAGCAGGGAGTAAGAGCTTTATAAGTATTCGCTATTATTGGGGCACCTGGCTGGCTCAGTTGGTAGAGCATATGACTCTTGATCTTGGGGCTGTGAGTTTGAGCCCTACATTGAGTGTAGAGATTACTTAAAAATAAAATCTTAAAAAAAACCATTAGCTATTATTAATATTATAGACACATGTCCAGGTAAGTATGCCTCTTTTAGATTTAAGACTCCTAAAGAGTAGTGGTTCCAGATCCCTAAGTGCAATATATTCTTAATTCTCTAGTTAGACACTAAGAAGTTATTGATAGGGGTGCCTGGGTGGCTCAGTTGGTTAAGTATCCGACTCGATTTTCGTTCAAGTCACTATAGTTTGGGAGATTCAGCCCTGCATCGGGCTCTGCGCTGACAGCACATGGCCTGCTCCGGATTCTCTCTCCCCCTCTCTCTGCCCCTCCCTGAGTAGTGCTCCTCCTCCCCTCTCAAAATAAATAAGTAAACATTAAAAAAAAGAAGTTCTTAACATACTGGAAAGTCTTAGAACTTTAGGATATCAGTTTAATTTACGTGAGGAGTGTCACTGCCTCTTAGCCCCTACTTTGCAGACATGGTGATGAGTAAACTGAAGCTAAGGGTAGATTTTTATGAGTTTCTGCCTCATAAGGTTTCAGAAATGAAGTCTATACTAGGCTTGTCTGTTGTCTATAATATTTTCCCATTGATTCTGAAAGGTAGAGGGATAAGACTCAGGAATGTATACATCCATATGAATGACCTCTTCAAACTGTCACTTTGGGAATGTACACCTTTATTCCACACCAACGTTGCCATTATGCAGAGCACTTTTTAAATTACCTTTTCAAATTGTTTTTGTCTGCACAGGAAACTCCAACTTGTTTTACTATAACTAGCACCTTGTTTTTTATACCTAAAATAGCATTGATTTCCCCCATCTTACTATTCTTAGCCCTAAATGACCTGGCTATTTCTGAAAACCCATTCTCAAAAAACTAGTATTTGCCACCACTAAATATAGTCAAAAGCATTTGTCATGAGTGTTGGAGGCAATGTCAAGGTGTTTCTAGAATCAGAATGAAGGCCCCCCAAAGTAATGTCTATGAAGTGAACTTATGTAGAGGTGCAAGTTTGTTTTCCAGCTGCAGAGTTGTAGGTTTCAGTGATGTGTGTATTACACATCGAGTCATAGTTTTGCAGAGGAACCAACCGCTTGTACCATTGAGAGAGATTCTTTAGTATCTCAACCTTATCTCCTCTCTGCCTTGGCTTTCTCCCTGTCTCTATACACAGCTCTGTTTAGCCACTCAACAGGCTTGCTTATGAAGTGCCGTTTGTTACCACATGGTCATCTGGCCAGGCAAGGGCAAGTCCTTGGGTGTGCTGCGCTGACCCCACAGACTGCTTGAGCCACCAGAACACCTGTTGACACTTGGACATTGGAAGGTGTAGAAAAGAAGCTCCGGAACAACCTAGGATTGTTGGAAAGAAGGGCCAGCAAAGAGAGAGGAAAGGATTTCAAAAATAGTACAAAAATAGTACCAAAAACTGGTACAAAGGAGCTGTGCAAAAATACCTATTTTGTCTACTCACATGCTTTCCGTGATACCAGTAATGCAAAGACAGCTCATGAATGAGACCCTTGACGGTCATTTTCTTACCCTAGAACAAAGCTAGAAATGAGCAAGTGCCGAACCAGATTGGCCTGTTGTTCTTATGGATGGATGATGAAACCTCTGGGGGTATTGGAGGTTAGCTGTGACAACATGAGATGGCCCAGCAGAGTCTTGGTACCATCCAAGAAGCTTAAAATAGACCAGCATGTGGGTCTGAGGTATTGGTCTGGTAGTTAGTGACTTCCCTTTGCCTTTGCCAAAATCAACAATTGGAAGAGAGGCTGGGTCTAACACACTCCTCTCTAAGTCCTACTTCCCTACAGGAAGGGGCAGGAAATCAGCAAGTATTTACTAAGTGTGTAAGCAACAGGTACCTCTGTTAGTTATTACCATCCCAGGGTTGAGAATTGCTTTTTGGAAATTACTTGGAGTTATGCAGTAAGATCAGCAAACCATCTATAAGAAACAGAATGTGTATTGTAGCTCATCTCTTGTGGACTTAGAGGCTGTTAAAGGTGTTTTCACATTTATCTCATTTAATATTTTTAAAGTATTCCATTGTCATAAGAATTCATGAAGCAATGGTATATTTGAGGGGAAAAAAAAAGCTTCATTCTCTTGCAAAACTAGGGAGGAAAGTCTGCTGACTGGTAGGCAGGAAGTTTCTGTGCATTAATTTAACATGACAAAGAATATGACAGCTGTGTATCTGGGGTTGCTTAATTAGGGTGCTTTGGTAAGAAGACTGCAGGTCTGTGGACCTGACTGCCACATATTTCAACAATCCCTGTTAATGGGGGTGTCTTAGAATACTAAGGATGGCATGTTGGGGGGATCTGGGATTGTCTGGTCATCAGACAATCTGGCAAATTAACTTCCCACTCAGTGTAATTCTATAGATGGATTCCCCAGAATAAAGTACAGAGGGAAAAGGTAAAGGAAGGGCTTCAGGGAAACAGAGACATTGGGGCGAGTCTAGAGCACTTTGTACAACAGGTGCTGACTTGTGCCTTTGAAGCAGGTCAGGCCAATGTGCAGACTTCAGCAGAAGCCTCCAGTCTATACACCCAAAAATAGTCGCTGCTGATTTGCATACTTCTTAAAAGCTATAATTCTTCACTTATCTGTACACCTTAACTACTAGAATGTAAGCCTCTTAAGGGCAGGGATCATGTCTCTTTTATGAACCGATACAAACCCACGGCTTGGCATATAGTGAGAACTAACAGGTAGTGAGTGCTTAACTTTATATTATTCTCTGTTCTAACTGCATTGGCTCAGTATATTCTCATAACACTCATAGGAGGTAGGTGCTATCAGTATATCTATTTCACAGGAGAGGAAACTGAGTCTCAACAAGGGTAATTTGCCCGGGGTTACATAAGTAGGAAATAGTAGAACCATCTACTTCAGAGCTTGTACTCTAAGGCACTATGCTATAAGGTCCACTACATATAATAGGTGCTCAATGGGGCACCTGGGTGGCTCAGTTGGTTACGTATCTGACTCCTGGTTTCAGCTCAAGCCATGATCTCACGGTTTCTTGAGTATGAGCACCGCGTCAGGCTCCTTGCTGACAGAGGGGAGCCTGCTTGGGATTCTCTGTCTCCCTCTCTCTCTGCTCCTTCCCCACTCATGCTGTCTCTGTCTCTCTCAAAATAAATAAACTTTAAAAAAAAATAGATGCTCGATAATGAATGGACTCCTTTCAAATGAAAAAGGCAGCACGTTGCAATAGATGAATGCATTCTGATGAAGGCCTAAAGAAACTTTCCCATTTTCATTCGGATTTGAGGGCAAACTATATATTTGCAGGATTTTCACCCATGCTTATTGTGTCTGTGACCAGCAATAACCTTGATACAGCTAGAGGACACCAACAGTCCTCTATTGTCAGATTGCTGCAGGGTTTGGCTATAGTTTTTCAAGAGAACCAGCTGTGGCTATAAAAGCATATTTTCCTTGGAAACCAGATATTAATATTTGTAGATGATACCTAATGTATTCGATTCATATCCTAGATATGATATCAGCAGTTTAATCTGTTGAAAGCTATAAATTATGTTCATCTGAAAGCATTGCTTTTATTTTGAAGCAGTATCAGCTGGAGAGAGAAAAGTTCGAGGAGAGAAAGAAGACAGAGAAAGTGGAATGTTAGCTATTGAATGTATATGTATAGCTATTGAATTAGGTATCCAGTTTCTGCCAGGAACAATGGGCTCTGGAATGCTCATCAGAATATTTAGATATTACCTAGTACAACATCTGGGTTCTTAAGGCTTCATGGCTTTGTGAAATGAGTATAGACTGGAGTCAGAGAGTCTTGAATTCAAATCCTAGCTTTGCTTCTTAACAACTGGGTATTTTTTCAAAATTTGCCCAACGGCTTCAATTTTAAAAACCTCTAAGGTGTGTTGTAAAGATTAATGATGATGTCAATGAAAGTTCCAAATGATGGCTGGCAAGTAGTACCAAGAGGTTGTACCCAAATGAGTTCTCTATTGCTGCTGTAAGAGATGACCACAAATTTAGTGGGAACAGCGCACATATCTTACACTTGGGGAGATCAGAAGTCCGAAATGGGTCTCGGTGGGCTGACATCAAGGTGTCTGCAGATCTGCATCCCCTTCTGGAGTCTTTAGCCGAGAAGCTGTTTTCTTACCTTACCCAGCATTGAGAAGCTACCTGCATTCCCAGGCTAATGGCCCCTTTGTCCATCTTCAAGGCAAGCGGAGATCTTACGATCACTAACTCTGATCTCCTCCACTGCCTTCCTTTCTAATGGACACTTGCAATTACATCAGGCCCAACATGATAATCCAGGACGATCTCTTTATTTTAAAATCAGCTGATTAGCAATCATAATTCCATCTGCAACCTCGTTTCCTCTTGCAATGTAAAGCAGCATATTCACAAGTTCTGGGGATTATGATGTGGACCTAGGGAGGGGTATTATTCTGCACACCACAGCACCTTTCTTCCTTAATATTTGTTCATTCATTTATGCACTTATTAAAGGAAAATACGAATAATAAAAGTATCTTTTGGGGTGCCTGGGTGGCTCAGTTGGTTACACATCCAACTCTTGGTTTCCACTTAGGTCATCATCTCAAGGTTCGTGAGTTCGAGTCCCACATCGGGCTCTGAGCTGCCAGTGCAGACTCTGCTTGGAATTCTCTGTTTCTGCCCCTCCCCTGCTTGCACTCTCTCTCTCTCTCTCAAAATCAAAAAATAAACTTTAAAGAAAGTGTCTTTTAGGGAAATACAAATCAAAACCACAATGAGATACCACATTACATCTGTCAGAATGGCTAACATTAACAACTCAGGCAACAACAGATGTTGGTGAGGATGCGGAGAAAGAGGATCTCTTTGCGTTGTTGGTGGCAATGCAAGCTGGTGCAGCCACTCCGGAAAACAGTATGGAGGTTCCTCAAAAAACTAAAAATGGAACTACCCTACAACCCAGTAATTGCACTACTAGGCATTTATCCAAAGGATACAGGTGTGCTGTTTTGAAGGGACACATGCACTCCAATGTTTACAGCAGCACTATCAACAATAGCCAAAGTATGGAAAGAGCCAAAAGGTCCATCGATGGATGAATGGACAAAGAATATATACACACACACACACACACACACACACACACACACACATAGAGTATTACTCGGCAATCAAAAAGAATGAAATCTTGCCATTTGCAACTACGTGGATGGAACTGGAGGGTATTATGCTAAGTGAAATTAGTCAGAGAAAGACAAAAATCATATGATTTCACTCATATGAGGACTTTAACAGACAAAACAGATGAACATAAGGGAAGGGAAACAAAAATAATATAAAAACAGAGAGGGGGACAAAACAGAAGAGACTCATAAATAGGGAGAACAAACTGAGGGTTGCTGGAGGGGTTGTGGGAGGGGGGATGGGCTAAATGGATAAGGGCCATTAAGGAATCTACTCCTGAAATCATTATTTCACTATATGCTAACTAATTTGGATGTAAATTTTAAAAAATAAAAAATAAAATTAAAAAAAAGTATCTCTTACCCTCCAGAGAGATCTGTTTAGTTGGAGAGCTTAGATTAAAAAAAATTAAAAAATGTACTGACAATTATATACAACTGACACTTTATTAAAAATGTCATTAAAAAATTAACTGACCAGACAATATGCAACAGGCCCTGATATGAGCCACTCAAGGTTGTGCTACAGACTTTTGGAGGAAAGAGTCAGTTTGGTGTATGAGAGGGAAAAAAAGAATCGCTGGAAATTTTTATTGTCTTCAAGAAGTAATGTAATAAGGGTGTCCCCTTCCCTCCCCAAAAGAGATCTTAGTTTGCATTGTTTAAAATGTGATCTTAGTTTGCATTAAGGTAAGAACAAAGGAGGTGATAGCCTCCTTCCATTCTGCCTTGGTGACTCTCCACCAAACTTTGAGGGGTATAAAAAATCTTTAGTGGAACCAGAGGAAGGCAACCAGCAGGGTGAAGAGCCTAGAATCAGAACATAGGACAAGTTTAGGGATATTGATGGTGTGATCTTCAAATACTTAAATGACAGTCGTATGAAAAGAAAGCAAGATTTATCTTTGAAAGTTCTGGAGTTTGAAAACACTAGAATAAATATGTATACGTTAGATTTAAACTCGGTATTATCACTTTGTGCGTTATGGTTTTCTGAAAATGGAATGAGCTACCCCTTAAAGTAATGAGTTTTCTGAAGGTATTCAAATAAAACCCAGACAATAGTGTCAAAGAATGTGCTCCCAAAGCATTTTGTTCATGTCTCAAACATTGTACTTACATTGTAATCATTTACATTCCAGTCTCCCTGTATTAATTGTTGTTACCTTTTTCTAGGGTGAACCTATCATATTCATTTTTACTTGGTTTAGAAGATACCCAAAGAATGTTGGATGGGGGAATGGATATTGCATGGATGAGGTTGAGATTACACAGGGTGACCTTTGGAGTCTCTCCTACGCTGAGACTGTTAGTTCTCTGAGCTAGGGTATAAACTAAATTTAAAGAGCAGAACTGGAATCCAGAAAAGAGGTCGTGGTAGTACATTCTAGATTTCACAGTATGGAAAGGCCCAGAGAGGGGATGGAACAAATCTGAGTGGAGGTGCTGTGTTGGGTGAAGAACAGGAGTTAGAGTTGGCACAGAACACTAGGTCTAGATTTCCTGCAGTGTGGACCCAGGTTGACACTTGACTACTTTGTTCTGAAAGGAAAGTACTCAGACAATCATATGCATCATGGCTGGATGGGGATGACTAGGAGCTTGTTATGGACTTAATTATGTCCCTCCCTAATTTATATGTTAAAGCTCCAAACCCCAATGTGGTAGTATTGGGAGGTGGGGTCTTTGGGAAGTGACTAGGTTTAGACGAGGTCATGAGGACCCTCATGATGGGTGGGATTAGTGCTCTTTTAAGAAGAGGCAGCAGAGGGATGCCTGGATGGCTCAGTTGGTTGAGTCAGTTGGTTGGTCTGACTTCAGCTCAGGTCATGATCTCATGGCTTGTAAGTTTGAGACCCACTCTGGGCTCTGTGCTGATAGCTCAGAGCCCAGAGCCTATTTTGGATTCTGTGTCTCCCTCTCTCTCTGCTTCTCCCCCGCTCACACTCTGTCTCTCCCTCTCCCTCTCTCTCTCTCTGAAAACTAAACATTAAAAATTTTTTAAAAATTAAAAAAAAAAAGAAGAGGCAGCAGGAAGTTTGCTTTCCCCGCTGTCCCTCCCATGGGAGTACATGTAGAGAAGCGTGCCATCTGGAAGCCAGGAAAAGCACCCTCACCAGAGAAAAAAAATCCAGTCTAAGACAGGCTATTGCCTAAATATGAGAGTAAAGAGTTAAAACGCTGGGCTAGATAACGGCAGCAAAAATATAAGGGAGGGAAAAAATGGGATGTTTTTACTAAAAACATCAGGACCTGATGGCAAGGTAAATAAGAAAGGGAGGAAAGGAAATGGTATCAGAGGCCCAAAGCTTTGTGTCTGGGTGACCAAGAGGTTGGACATTTATGCCCACTGAGTTTCTTTCTTATTCAGATGGAAGGAATGTGGGAAGATATTCAGAATATTCAGGATTTCCCACAGCTGTTTCTGTGAAGTTCTGGCTGAAAATGGGCTGTTTTTTTGTTTTTTTTTTTTTAATATTTGTGAGGATGAAAAAGTCAAGAATGTTAGTCTGTGAAGGGCCAAAGTTTCATAGGTGAGCCGCAGTATGAGGTAAGACTTTGCCCTGAATGGCCATGATAATAGCAGGCACTGCTGGAGGGGAGACTGCCCTGGGCCCGTGCAACAGCAGGCACTCCATACGCATCACCTCATGTCATTGAATGGCCGGTGAATACGAAGGCCTCAGCTGGTCCTGCCCAGTGTCTGCGTTAGGGCAGCAGCCAGGGAGAATTCTCAGCCATGTTAGTACTAAGGATACTGACATGTTTCTTAAGTAACTGGATTTTCTTTTTTTTTTAATTTTTGGACTCTAAATTGAATAAATACCTGCCTGTGTCTGTGTGTATGTGACAGGGCGAGGGAGCAGGATGGAGGAGGTATTCAGTGGTTCAGAGCCAGAACTGTGGCCCAGTTATAGCATATTATTTTTCTAGCCTCCTTTCCATTTCTTTTTATATCCCCACCCTTGTTTTTCTATCCTCTCTCTTTTAATTTATGCTGTCTTATATTTTATGCATCCCTGAAAGTAGTCCTAAATTCCTTCTAGAACAAAGGAGAATAAGTATAAATATACTTCTACGGGGGCGCCTGGGGCTCAGTTGGTTAAGCATTTGACTCTTGATCTCGGCTCAGGTCATGATCCTGATTCGTGAGACTGAGCCCCGAGTTGGGCTCTGTGCTGACAGCTCAGAGCCTGCTTGGGATTCTCTCTCCCCGTGCCCCTCCCCTGCTCACGTGCATATGGACACACTCTCTCTCTCTTTTTCAAAAAATAAATAAACTTAAATATATACATACATATAGATATAGATATAGATATATATATATACTTACACACACACACACACACACATATATACACACACATATATATATTTCTATGTACATTAGTCCCCAATTTATTCACAAGAAAGCAGAGGCTCAATTAATTTATCTAACTTACCCAAGACTACAGTGGGTATATTAGTTGTCTGTTGCTAGGTAACAAATCACCCTTGAAATGAGCAACTAAAACAGAACGGACACTGAGTTTCTCACTTGATTTCTGAGGGTCAGGAATCTGGGAGCAGCGTAGCTGAGTGGTTCTAGCTCAGAGTCTGATGAGGTTGCAGCCAAGCCTCAGATGTTAGTAGTCACTTGAAGGCTTGACAGGGGCTGAAGGATCCGCTTCCAGCTCACTCCCATGGCTGTTGGCAGAACGTTTCCGTTTCTTGCCTCATGGGCCTCTCTGTGAGGCTGTTCACAACACAGGGGCTGGCTTTCCCGGGAGCCAGTAATCCGAGGGAGACACCGAGATGAAGCTGCGATATGTTTTGTAATTAACCTCAGAAACGATAGACGGTCACTTGCTTATATTCTGTTGGTCGCACAAACAAACCCTGGTGCCGTTGGGGAGGGAACTCTACACGGGGATGAATTCCAGGGCTGGGGATCACTGGGGGCCATCGTGCCAACCACACTGAGTAAATAATGTAGCTGAGCCCACATGATGCTGCTTTTACAAAACCACTGGATTCACGCTCAGGTTTGGCCCCCAAAGCTGTTCCCACTCCTTGCATCTTGAACATTAGGTGAATGAGCACCCACAAGCAGTGCTGTTCTGGGTTTCCAGTTTTCTTCCTCTGACCCTGCTTACGATCGATCGTCAGCGCTGCCACATTGTCATCCGTAAATCTTTGTGTAGCCTCGTAACTCTATTTAATCACTGCTAAAGATGAATCCAGATCTGATCCTTCTCCTTAAGATAACCCTAAATGACTTAATTTTGGGATGCTCAGGAGCTAAAATAACACTATATATACTTACATGCTGTGCATTTGGTTATGCAAGAAACGATTATGATTTTAACTCCTTTCACTTTTTACGTTCTTTGCTTCATGGGAGGTATATGTGTGTAGAAGATAAAAGGCTTTAGTGATCCCGCCCCTCATAAGATGACTCCACCCCTCATTTGTCAGTGTAATGAGAAAATCCATGAAGATAGTTTTATGGAACGTATTTTTACTGCATTGTTGAACTGTAGCCAAATTTTATCAGAGAAAGAAATGAGGACATGTTGTTCTCCTGGAACCAGGGCACTGCTGGCTCAGTGTTCAGTATTCAGACCACAGATCCATGAGTTACCAATAAACCAACAAACAACCCGGATAAATGAACACAGAGGATTTCATTTGTTGCTGGCTATTACCCTCCGTTTTGATGTTCCTTCCTCTATTCTGCATCTGGAAATTCCATTTTCATTTGAAGTATGTATAAATTGATGTCACTATCAGTGTGTAAACACAACCCCAGACCAATTTCTTAGCCAAGATTATTTTTTCAGAACAATGGTGTTGATTAATTATTTCATCTTTAAATTATTCCTATTTAAATTTGTAAGCCATTGCTATGTGCTAGGGGTATTTCGGTGTTCTTATAACTTTCTTTACCTCTGGGATCTACCTTCAAGACCTGGTGTGATAGGCTAGTTTACGAGTAAGATAATCAGTTTTGTCTAGGGAGAGAACTTTCTCTTTACATTTGTAAGCTTTGTGGTGTTCTATAAATGGATAAAAAGGTAAGACACAATCTTTGTGCCTTTAAGAACTTGTAGTCTCGCTGCTAGGTGAACATTAACAGGAATAATCATGAGACCATGTGTTATAGCAGAAGTATTCACAAAATGCTTAAAGAGAAGGGGGAAGGAGTTTAGTTCTGCCTGGTAGAGGAAGGAGTTACCAGGAAAGACTCTTCTTAGATTGGTGGTCCCCAAAATTTGGTCACAGGACCAGTGCTAGTCTCTAATAGAATTTTTACTGATTTGTGGCAGAGTGACCAAAAAAAAAAAAAAAAAAAAAAATGAGGCCATGATTTAATGTAAATAAACTAAATTATATAAGTTAACTTTATGATTTTTAAAAATTCTTCAGCCTAAAGTGAAGGATTTACGTTTCTTTTCTGTTGTATTATCCTTAATGAAGTCATGATGATAGTACCTATTATTTGTTTTCTTTAACTGCAAAATGAAACTTGGCAGCCTCACATCAATCTGCATTTTCATGCATTTAGTCATTTATTGGTCCGTGAAATCCAAAAGGATAGGAGCCCTTAATATGGATGGTTACAACTGAGCTGGAGTTGGAAAGGAGGTACACTCCTGTGTAAAGGAAATTTCTGCTGTTTGCCTGCAAGTGGTTTAACTACCTCTGCATTAAGGGTAAATAAATTTATGGGAAATAAAAATATATATATTCTTGCTTTTTTAAGACTGGTTTTTAATGTTTTTCTTGAATGTGTCTGGGGGAGTGTGGGGGGAAGATAGAGAGAAAACCTGTGCCCATAGGGGTATAGAATTTGAATTATAGCTTTGAAAAGCTGCTGCTACCAACATGAATACTGGTTTTAGAAGGATTTCCCCCTCCCCCCATAAAGTCTTCTGAAGTTTAGCTAAAATTAGGTTTGATGATTGTAAACCTTCTACTTCTTTCTGGGTATCAGGTTAAAAAAATAAGAACTTTTATATATATGGGCCTTCCCCCCCGCAACTTGTTGGCAACAAGACCAGAAAGAGTGAGCCATTGGCTCTGTCTGAGCAGGTCAGCAGTAACAGAAGCTTCACCGCAGCCAGGCTGAAGACCCGCTTTGCCCAAAGCCTCTCGCTCGTCTCACCTTTGGTAGCAAAAGCTTTCCATCTCTTTGCAAATAGATGCTTGGCAGGAATTGAGCTTAGCCATAATTTTAAGGAATGTGTCATCTTTGAAGAGGGATTCAAGGAGAATGACAAAGATGATAAAAGGACTGAATAATATCAAAAGATGTTTAAGAAAAGTATAGGGATTCCCCTGTCTGAACTCTGGGGCAGGTCTTGTAAGAGTTTATCTACCCTGAGTGACTCCCAGCAAAAGTGCTCTAAGACATGATCAAAGATTTCCTTGAAAACTTGCCAGACAACACTTGTACATAACAGGCTCCCATTGTCCTATCCACTTGGAAGCAATCCCTGTAAAGTAAGAGCGCTCTGAGGTCAGACATGCTCCTCGTTTCATCCTCCTGGTACTGCGAGGTTGTAACATTGCCAAACCCCAGTTTCCTCCTCTCTACAATGGGAATAATAGTTCTTACTGCATAAGGTTGTTGTGCACAGAAGTAATAGCATGCAATAAGCACAAATTACCACTGTTCCTATTTTTATTATTGCTGTTTCCTTCTGAGGGGGGGACTGTCTCTCCTGCACCCCCTCCTTCTCTACTGTGCACTGTCTTCCATCTTTGAATCCGGAGGGTCCTGATTCAAGTGCGCATGCATACTAGTTGATTCTTTCAGCTTCCTTGAGCCTAGAACACCTGCGCATGAACCAAAAAGCTACTCTCATGCTGATCGGACAGATCATTTATTTTGGTGAACTGTCATATACTTAAGCAAACGAATCAAAAATTTCTATCACAATATTTCTAAACAAAATCATGTAGAGAAAAAAATGCTAAACATTTAAGCAAATTATATTTTCTTTTTTTTAAGTTTATTTATTTATTTAGAGAGGTTACACGAGTGGAGGAGGAGCAGAGAGAGAGGGAGAGAGTGAATCCCAAGCAGGCTCTGTGCTGTCATTGTGGAACCCGAGGCAGTGCTCAATCTCACAGACGGTGAGATCATGACCTTAGCCAAAACTTAGAGTCAGACACATAAGCAACTGAACCACCCAAGTGCCCCTAAGCAAATTATATTTTCTATTAACAAGCCTCAGGCATTTCTCTCTCCATGACCTTTACCAACCCAGCAATGGGAATATTGGAAGGAGATAAACATACCAGTGATGATGGGATAATGGAATATTACATGTCCTTCCTGGTTCCTGCTTTGAAAAAGAGAGAGAGACAGAGAAAGAGAGAAATATAGAGATTCTATCTCTGGTCTTGAGGGGGTTGAATCATGACCTGATCTGATGCACAGAGGAGCTCCTGGAAGCCTGTCTGCCCTGAAATGACTGGCTAAGCTGTTGGGGGTTGAGATAGAGAAGCTAAGAAGCCCCTCTCACACACTCCCAAGAAACAGATTTTGTAATTAAATTAAAAGGGGGTGGAGGGGGGCGCCAGGGTGGCTCAGTTGGTTAAGCGGCCGACTTCGGCTCAGGTCATGATCTCACAGTCTGTGAGTTCGAGCCCCGCATCGGGCTTTGTGCTGACAGCTCAGAGCCTAGAGTCTGTTTCGGATTGTGTCTCCCTCTCTCTCTGCCCCTCCCCTGTTCATGCTCTGTCTCTCTCTGTCTCAAAAATAAATAAATGTTAAAAAAAAAATTAAAAAAAAAATAAAAGGGGGTGGAGGGATCATGAGGTTGTATCTCTTGCCTAGAAACGTTGAATTGACCTAAACTTAAAAAGTGCTATTTTGAGTCACTGGTTCATTCAATCAATAGTTAATGTCACCTGATGTGTGTCAGACACTGTTCTGGACGCTGGAGATCAAACAGGACCAAGTCCCTGTTCTCATGGAACCTGAAGTCTAGTGGAGAAAATAATTCAGAAAGAACACAGGAATTCCACAGAATGCACCCTCCTGTGGCATAGGAGTGTCTCGAGTGTGGGCCTGGTGGCTTAAGTACCGTGATGTCCGTGTTTAATATTCACTCAGAAACTTAGGTATGCGTTTTCATGTTGTTATACTAATTATCAAAGCACTCACTTCCAATTAAAGCAGTGAGTATTTTTGACCTCTCAAAAATCACTGACATGGCTTTGCAGATAGATCTATTTTTGTTCTGCTTTCTCAAGTTCATGCTCTTTGTGGGATCCAACAAGGAAAATGCCACCCAGCCACAAGTGTAATAGAATAAGCTCTATGTTACCCGTGATATTGACATGCTGAGAAGCAAACCTTTGATTTTCTCAAATGCAATTTTGTGCTTTAAGTATCGGGCTTACCTACCTAGGGTTTTACTCTTTGATATACTTAACTTTTTGTATATATTTTCTTAAGTTTCAATGTAAATTTTAATAAGAGTCAGAAATCTTGGCTGAGGCCAAAGGCTGGATCATATTATATGTGCTGGTAAAGCCATGAGAACGACCTTCAGATTTCTGTAGGCTAGTGGTTTGTAAAGGAGGACAGTTTGTTCTAACCTTAACCCCGTTACAACCCTAGCAAAAAACATGTGGTAAGTCAAGCAGCACATGGTAGATGTTATATTTCAGCTATGAAGTGATACCTAATACCAAGTCAATATTTATTTTTAACTTTGGAGGTACTGTATTAAGTAGTTAAGAACAAGTCTCTCAAATATCCCCCACAGATTATTCATTAATTACCATGGGGAAGTGGTGCCTTTATAATGGGGAGATCTGTCAGATACTACCATCATCAATGAATCTAACGTCATCAATGATTGTGATTATGGGCTAACATGTTCTCCCTGATGAGATGCATCACCTAGCTAGTAAGTATTCTCACCAAACAATGTGTAACCTGACCATGAGGAAACAAGCAGACAAATCTAGACTGTGGGGCATTCTGCAAGGCATCCGGCTTGGATGCTTCAAACACGCTGTGCCAGTACAACGACACCAACAGCAAAGTGAAGGAACGCTCCAAATTAAAAGACACTAAGTAGACATGACGGCTGAGTGATAGGGTGCTGGATCCAAAAACAGAGAGCAGAGAAGAGGGGATGGGAGTAGGGGGAAGGAGGAAAATATCTGTAAAGATTATTTGGGACAAAATCGGAGAAAGTGGAATATCGTCTTTCTATTATGCAATTCTTTTGTATTGGTGTTAAATTGCTTGACTCTGATTGTTACGAAGGGGAATGTTTTCACTCTTTGGAGATACATGCTGGAAACTTTTAGTGTGAAATGTCGTAAGATCTGCAACTTTCAAATGATTTAAGACAAAAATAAGAGAGAAACAAACATGGCAAAATGGTCATTGGTGGATCTAGGTGAAGGGAATATGTGTGTTCATTGTATTTTTCTTTTGACTTACCTGTAGGTTTTGAATTTTTTTAAATAAAAAGGAGAGTGGGGAGATAAGGAAAGTCTATTTGAGAGAAATTATTATAGAAATCTGGAATAAAACCAGAAGATGTATGAAAGCACACATGCATACAGCTTCGGCATGAAGCCCAGGACAATGGGCGGAACTCTGCGGTGGGAAGCACAGGGCTCATGCCCTGTGTGTCCTCTGCCATCGCCAGCCGTGTGATCGGAGGCAGTTTGCCTAAACTCTCTGTACTCATTTCCTAGGGCTGCCGTAACCAAGTACCTCAAACTATGCGCCTTAAAACAACAGAAATGTATTGTCTCGCAGTTCTGGAGGCCAGAAATCTGGAATCAAGGAGTCAGCAAGGCCATGAACCCTCTGAAACCTACAGGGGAGAATCCTCCCTTGCCTCTTCCTCGCTTCTGGTGGCTTGCCAGTAATCCTTGGCACTCCTTGCCTGGCAGCCACCACACATTCATCTCTTCCTGTGCAGTACATGGTGTTCTCCCCTCGTGTGTCTGTCCCAGTAACTCCTCTCCTAAGGACAGCCGTTATATTGAATTAGGGCTCTAATGACACTAATGACCTCATCTTAAGCTTTATTACATCTGCAAAGACCCTACACCCGAATAGGGTTGCATTCCCAGGTACTGGGGGTTACGGCTTTGACACAGCTTGTGGGGGGTGAGGTGGGGGAGATGCAAATAACCTCCAAGACTCTCCATTCTTATTTCTTCAACCCCCGAACAGGCATGGGAAGGTGGGGGGACCAGTGAACCAAAATGACATCTGAGGTCCCTTCTGATCCCAGAGCATGAGGCTCTGTGTGTCCACCTGTCCTAAGTGGTGACATTAGTCGGCGCTGGGCAACAAAGGAGCCCAAGAGAGACTTGGTGAGGAGGAGGCTCCAGGTCATTACCGAACATAGAAGAAACGCGGCCTTTGGAAAATACGATTCTTGCACATTCTTGGCATAGCAGGCCGCTTTAGTTTGCTGTCACGGGCATCCTCTTTGTCTTCATTTTTATTTGTCTCAGTGGTTGTTGGCCCAAAGTTTTCCAAGTCGAATTCTCCTCTTGTTACCCATAAAATTACATAAAATGAGATGCTAGTGTTAAAAAATATATAAATAATTGTCACATTGCAAGTGATTTCAGATGTTGGCTAGGCCACCGAATGGAGCAGATTAATGAGGAGAATCGAGACTCCTCTCTCTGTCTTTGTCCTTCAGGCTGAAAAAAGGCAAGATAAGAAGAGAGGACATTCTGTAATGAGTAAGGGCAACTTCACCTCCACATGGGCTCAGCCCCTCCTGCTGGGCCAGCTCTAGGCATCTAGAGGAGGAGACCCTTTGAGGCCCTTGGCTCTCCCTTTGCAAGCAGAGGAGGCAGGGGGCAGCATAAATGGAGATGAGAACTGTCCGGGCTCTTTCCTGATGTCCCCGTGCTTCAAAGAGAAAAGTGTGTCAAAGCCGGGGAGGGGAAAGCACTGAACACCGAGTTGAAAGAGGACATGTTCCCAGAACTCCAGGCTCACAGTTCTCAGTGTGACACGTTGTGTACAAAGATGCAACTGCATGCGTCCTCTATCTTCCTCCATGTGACCTGATGTGGACACCAGGTGTCTGTAAACCAGGACAGGGCGGTGTCCCATCTGAGCAATCTCCAACTTGGGGCGGGAAGCAAAAACCTTAGGGAAATGAGATCTTATCCAAGATTGAATAGCGTTCATTTTTCCTGATTTCAGAAATCATTTAGGTAAACACTTGGTAATTTAATTATAATGTTGTTGTTAGGAAAGCCTATTGTGTCATTTGCAGCCAATGCTAAGTAAAAACACTGGAGATTCACACCTTGTGGTTATTATTCTGGTCTTTCCCTGCCATTTCTTCAGCACTAGGAGTTATGGGTTTGTCAGCATTTCCATTATTACTTCTTATTTTTAAGGCTCTGTCTTAGTTGCTGAAAAGTGCATGTATTGGATGGGAGCCTAGAGATAATTTCCTTTAGTGTTATAGCAGCTGCATTCTTTCACGGATGTGTGTGACTTTGCAAGCGATTTCAATTTCTTTTTATTAAAAAATTAATTCCTACATAAATCTCAACTCCTTTTTTATATGCATATTGCTCTTATTCAAGATCATGGTGTAAATCGTGTGAGATAAACATTTACGAACAGTACACAATTCAAGAAGTGTATTGTCCTGGCAGCGACATAACAAGGTATGGTCAAGAAGTAAGGAGATGGATGTGGTGGTAATCGGTCACACATTGTGTATCTCTAGGGTTTGTAATATAAAACAGGAGAAAAGAACATAGGGCCTTAAATTATAAGTTTAAGTTACAAGTATTATACTTGCTATGGACATTGGGATCTTCCTATCAAATCATAGAATTTCAGTATCTGCAGAAAACCTTAGATTTTATCTCACTCACCAATTATGGATACTTATTCCATCAATTCCACATTCCTTCTTCCTCTTTTCCAACAACGTATCAGTTATCTATTGCTGTGTAACAAACAACTCTCAAACTTAGTGACTTAAAAAACAATCACTGAGTGACTCACAATTTTGGGTATTGGCAATTTGAACTGAGCTCAGCTAGGTGGTTCTTCTGCTCATCCCAACTAGGCTCACCCATGTGGCCACACAAACACTTTTCAAGGTTCTGTTTGTGTTACATTTGTGAATGCATCATTGGCCAAAGCAAATCACGAGCTTGGCCATATGATTTGCTTTGGCCAGTGACGTATTCACAAATGTAACACAAACAGAACCTTAAAAAGACTCTATCTCTTGGTGGATAAGACTCTATCTCCCATAGTTATGGGCCTCTGAGGGAAGTGAGAATTCATAATAAGAGAGAGAGGAGAGTGACATGATTGTCCAAGGACATTGAGTCAGTGATAGAGGTGGAGACACTTCAGCACTGTCCCTGTCTATCCCTCAGATGGCCCCAGCCCTATACCCATGATCTATACCCAAGACCTGAGGAGAAGTGGCTATAACAAAAAGAACAAAAGAGGGTTTCAGTGAAAACTCTAGGGAAGACATGGGGATTTAGAGGGTGAAGGGAGTTTGTGGTTTGGGATGGACGGGAATTGGGTTGCTGAACCCAGCCTGCTTCTGGAACAGAATTGAGATGGGAAAAGAAATCACCTGGGTCAGGCATCCAGGCTTCAATGGAATGTCCAGGAAGAATCACAGCCTCACCAGGTCAGGGTAGGAGGGAGGACTCCTTCTCAAACACAGATGAGACACCCTCTTAGGACTTCCAGACAAACTGGAAGACATTGAGGGAACTGAGTGCCCCATGGAGCAAGCAAGGCTGGAGTCAGAGAAACCTTTTTTGGTGACCCTTTATCTTGACCCTATTTCTGGCATCGGCTCTTGTGGCCTGAGGAACAGGAATGAGAGCTGTCCCCTACTGATGAGCCCTGCTCTTTCACCATGGCCCAGGCAAAACTACATTGTCCTTTGTTCTTGATATGTCTTAACCTCCCGTGCAAAGTCTCTTTCTCCTTTCTTGTCCTCAACTCCTCTATAGTTTATTCACCATAACAAAGAAGCTTTCTCTTATTTGACAAGTAATTTTCCCCAGGCTTAAATTACTTCCCCAGCCTGGGGATCTTTGCATCTTCATAGGAGATTTCTCATGACCCCAGACTCTGGATCTAAAGGAATAATTCTGTTTTTAAAAAAGAAAAACTGGTGTTATTCTAAGATATTTTCGCATAGAAATTCCAAAGGAATCTGCAAAAAGATTATTAGCTCTAATAAGTACATTTATCAAGATCTAAAGGAAAAAATTCTTTAATAAAAAATTCAATTGTGGGTGGGGGGGGGAGATGTTGAGCAAAGAAGGCTTCCTGGAGCCTCTCAAATCACATCACATGGGTAGCTTTGGTTTCAAGGCTGTGTCTGTGCCTCCAGGGACTCTGAGGACCAAAGGAAACATGAAAAGGACAATGTACTGATTTTGGAAGATGAGAGAAGCTAAAGAGCTTTTAGTCAACATTGTATTATGCAAATTTTCAAACATACAGAAAATTTGGAGGAATTTGTACTCAACATCCATGTACTCACTGCCCAGATTTTATCATAATGTTAAAATACTTACTTTATCACACCTGCACCCATCTGTCCATCCCTATCCTTTAATCCATCAATTTTTTGGATACATTTCAAAGTCGCAGGCACCACTTTCCCCTAAATGCTTCAGCATGCATTTCATTATCCCGAGTTTCATTTTGTTTATAGCTTTTTTTCAGGTATGCACAATGATCTAGGTACATTTCAAGCGAACGTTCTCTGAGTTTTCACAAATGTGCACAATTGTTTAATGGAGACCCCTATCAAAATAACATTACTATTACTCCAAAATGCCTCATGCTCCACACCCAGAGACAACTACTGCTCTGATTTTTCCACCACAGGTTAGTGGAATCATACAGTGCATACTCCATTATCCGAGACTCCTTTCATGCAGCACGTTTTAGAGATTCATCCATGTTGTTGCTTGAATCACTAGTTTGTTCCTTTTTGTTGTTGAGCAGCATTCCACTTGTTAAATTTACCATGGTTTGTGTGTCCATTGTCCAAGATGAATACCTAGAATAAAGCTGCCATGAACACTCTTGAAAATGTGTTTTCATTTTTCTTGGGTAAATACCTAGGAGTCAAATTGCTGGATCATAAGGTAGATATATGTTCAGTTTTATAAAAAAAAAAACAAAACCACTGACTTTTTTCCAAAGTCATTTTACAACCCTATCAAGAATTGGTTGCTCTATGTCCTCATCAACATTTTATATTGTCATTCTTGCTTAATTTTAGCCATTCTGGTCAGGAAGTAATGAAAGAAATTAATGAATACTTTAAAAAGTGAGGTTAAAAAGCCTAATAGCGCAATGAAATAAACGATTATGATTTTTATAGTTTTCTATTTAATCTCAGGGTATATTCTGGATATTGTAAAAGTTAAAAATATTGGAGGTAGAGTAGCTAATTGAAACTTTTAGCCAATGAAAAAGTATGTGACGGTTTTCATTTTTTCATATAACATTGTCGTGAAGACAAGAGAAGTAACATAATTATTGGCAGCTGTTGTTTCTAAAAGACAAACCAAGAATGAATTTAGAATAGTTAATTGGAAACTTATATTTTCAGAAAAATAAGCTATTGGGTTCTAAAGCATAAAAAAAACAAAAAAATATTGCTTCTAGAAATGTATTTGTTCTTCTTTCTTTAACTGTCATTTAACATCAAAGCCAATCAATTCTTATTGTTTTAGGTGGCCGAATATACTCAAATATCAGTCACAGTTCCAATTCTTAAGCTACTATGTAAACATGTATGTATTTCTCCATGATGGTATATATGTAATACCCGATATATAAGCAACAAGTGCTAGGGAAGGGGATCTGGGAGCCCACAACTGTGGAGGGACTTCAGGGAAGGGATAAGACTGAAGGTGAATCAGCAAATATGGGAGGATCAAGTGAGGGTTAAGATGGAGAATATTCCAAAGAGTAATCAAAAAAATACTCATGAGAGTTGATTAATACTTTCCTGAGAAGTATTCTTCTCTATTAAAAGATACTTTGTCTTTGATCACTGTGATAGAGACATGAAAGAAATTGTAGGATCAGAGGAATTAGGGAGGAAGAATGCTCCGATATGCCCCTAGACTCTCAATATTCAGAATCAATACAGAAAGTAAGTTTCTTTGGCAATGTCATTGGTATTGCCAGAGAGTAAATGAGTGGTGTGTGTGTGTGTGTGTGTGTGTGTGTGTGTGTGTGTGAGTGCATCTAAAATGGAAGCAAGAGGAAGCAGAAAGAATATGAAAGTCTTAGATAAAACAATAAATGATGTATAACACATTTATTGTTCTGTATTTATTTATACACACTCTATTTTGTTGCAGAAGAAAGCTAGGATAACTTGAATGGATACATATAACTTGAAGGCATAAATTTAAAATAAGGGTGAAATAATTTTTGCATGAGTTTTTTTCCTGCATCACTGTATTAATAGCTTTGCACTTGTGGGGACAATTGAATGGCACTTGTATCCTTCAACCTACCTTCAAAAAGCAGTCTCACTGTTGTGCAAGTTGGATTCCTTCTGGGTCACCACCTGTTGTGAGTCAGGTTTGGAATGAATTCTACAATCACACCCAGTTTAGGTTAAGGAATATGCTTTATTGAGGAAAGGGAAAACCTCTAAGACAGATCACACAGAAAGAAAAGATATGGATTCACTGCCTCCCATGGGCCCACAGGCGAGGGTCCCCTACAAGACATGTGGTCAGGGTTGATGTTCCAAGAGAAGAACAATACCCCCCCCCACTCCATTTTTCCTAGAAAGCAGGTATAAGAAAGCTGCTTTGTCACTGGGGGGAGCACTCAGGTACCTGGTCCAGGCAGTCTGGATTTGGGGGCCCAGGTGGTTTACAGCAGTTGCTGGGAAAGCCAGCTGCCTAGCACCTGAGGAATTTGGGGTTCATGGGATGTTGCAGTCTTCCTGCAGGGGAGAGGATGCTAGCTGACCCTTGGGAAGCTGAGCTTAAACGCAGCCCTTCTGCCATAACAAAGAGTCTCAGGTCCCCTGCTAGCTCATTGTCCTGGTCACCAGAATGAGTTTCCAGGGTCATCCTCAGACTATTTTACTCATCACATCATACTTAATGGGAAGTCTGCAGCCAGGAAGCCTAAAACTTGTATGGTGACCTTGCAAAAGTCCCTTCACCTCTCTGACCCTAATTAGAAGCTCTGGTACTTACCTTGCTCTGTGGGTTGTTAGGGAATCAAATAAGAGTGACCAAATAACTAAAATGGGAGGAACTGGAAGGAGGTGGTCAGAAGGTATGAACTTCCAGTTAAAGGTAAGTACCAGGGACAGAACAGGTAGCGAGGTGACTAGAGCTCATGATGCTTTATGGGAAATAGGGAAGCTGTTAAGAGAGTAATCTTAAGAGCTCCCATCACAAGGACATTTTTTTTCTTTCCTTTGTATTGTATTTGTATGAGAAGATGGATATTAACTAAACCTTACTGTGGTAATCACTTCAGAATATACGTAAACCAAATCATCATGTTGAATGCCTTAAGCTTACACAGTGACGTATGTCAATTATCTCTCAATAAAACTGGGAGGAAAAGTTTCTTTTTTAATTCTTAATGATTATTTACTTCTGAGAAGGAGAGAGACAGACAGACAGAGCGTGAACAGGGGAGAGAGGGAGACACAGAATTCGAAGCAGGCTCCGGGCTCGGAGCGGTCAGCACAGAGCCCAATGCTGGGATCACAACCTGAGCCAAAATCTTAACCTGAGCTGAGATCACGACCTGAGCCAAGATCATGACCTGAGCCAAAGTTGGATGCCCATCTGACTGAGCCACCAAGGTGCCCTGGGGAAGAAAAGGCGCCCCCCCTTTTTTTTTAAAAAGGTATGAGTGGGGCACCTGGGTGGTTCAGTCGTTGAGCCTCAGACTTTGGCTCAGTTCATGATCTCACGGTTGGCTGGCGAGTTAGAGCCCCACATTGGGCTCTCTGTTGTCAGTGCAGAGCCCGCTTAGGATCCTCTGTCCCCCCTCTCTCTCTGCCCCTCCCCTTCTCTCTCTCTCTCTCTCTCTCTCAAAAATAAACTTTTTTTTTTTTTTTTTTTTAAGGGAATGAGCAACAGCAAGAGCTGAGAGGTTTGATTCAGTTGAGTCCCTGCTTAGAAATCTTGGAAAAGGAGAATGTGGAAACAGTGGAGGCCCCAGCCAGATTGAAAAGAAAGCCAAAGGCAGAGGGGGCTTCTGCCTCACTTCCAGTTTGGAATTCTGAGGGGAGCCCACTTCACCAGGGGAGGCCGCAGAGGAGCAGAAATGGCGATGAGGCACGGTCAGGCAGTGAGAGGGCCTGCACATGGCGGCCGGGTGATTCGATCTCCCGTGTGTCCCACTAGGGGAAGACGGAGGTTTGAGTGGGCCAAAGGGACCCGGGTTTGGCATGAGGAGGCGGTGCAGGACATAGGCAGATGACATTGGCACACACTCCAAAGCTGGACGGACCAGTTGTATCCCCACCAAAGCCACATGGGATGCTACTGTAAATGGGATTGTTGTCCTGACATCTTTCTCGGAGAGTTCATTATTAGTGGGTAGAAACATAACTGATTTTTGTATGTCGATTTTGCATCCTCTAGTTTTTTCTTTTGTTGCTTGCTTTTGTTGGCAAGAAACCGTCACCTAATTTGAGATCATGAAAATTCACACTCCCGCTTCCTCCTAAGCGTTTTACACTTTCACCTCTTACATTTAGGTCTATGACCTCTTTCGAGTTCATTGTTGTATTTGGTGTGACGTAGAAGTCCAATAGAAAAGATATCTTCATAGTTAATTTCACTTAACCTTTCTTGCTTTTTAAAATGTGGCTACCAGAAAGTTTAAAGTTACTTTTAAAAGTGACGTGACTTAGATTACTTTTCTATTGGACAACACTGAAGTATGCCAGTGGCAATACTGGGATCATAGCTATAAGTGCTACAAAAATGTATTGAGCACATACGATGTGCCAGGTGCTATTCTAGACACTAGGGATACTGAGACAATGAGGCACAAGCTCTCCTCTCAAAGAGTTACAAATATTTTGTGGGAAACAGACAAGCAAACAAATCCATCATGGTGGAGAATTTGGTTCTCAGCTTCATATATCTAGAAAATCTTATCAGTTCCATAGGAAAAGGCATGCTGGAACACTGGCTCAGAGTTACCATCCTCACATAAATCACAGAACCATCATTTATCAGTTTTTAAGGAGATCTGGAATATAACAGTCATGACTTCTTGAGCACCTATCTATACAGGCATTGTTCTAGAACTCTACATGCAATATGTCATTTTGCCCTTATAGTGATCCTCTGAGATAGTACGATGATCATCTCCAGTTTACAGATACGGAAATTGAGATGTAGAGCTTTGAAGTAGTTAGCCCAAAGTCACACAGCTGGGAAGTTTTAAATTCAGAAACCAAGCTCTTTAACCAGTACACTCCATTGCCTGTTGCCAAATGTCCCGGACGTTTGTGTTGGCCCCTCAGCGGTTTGTCTCTCTGTAGGAGGATTTATATGCAAAGCAGAATTATAACTAGGGGTTGTCTGGGTGAGTATTGAGTCAGAGCAAGAGAGTTGGTGACAAATTGAAAGGCTAATGGCATCAAGACCCACCGTAGGGTCAAAAGATACCCAGTACAGCAATGGAGAATTAAATATGGAGGGTCATGGAATCCCTTCCTCTGGATACTTGCCAACTTCTGCCTCTCTGTGCTTGTGGGTTTTTTTTCTTTTTAATTGTTTCTAGAATGGCAGTTCCTCTTTCCTTAACTCGGTCCTGCTTTTGACAGCATAATACCTAGAGTTATGTTCTTTCTCTTCCTGTTTTGAGTCTAGGAAATACTTCGTGTTGAAGTTGACTGATTTACTGCCCTCCTTTGCAGAGCGTTGGCTTGATTGGTCAAAGCAACAGAGCTCTAACTGACACCCCGCCTTCCTTTCTCAGTTCTAATCTGAGTCCTGATATTTTTATGCCACCGCCACCATCTCTATCATAGTAACCGAGACAAACCTGTTCAAAATGATAGACCTTCTTGATCTTCCTGCCTAGAACTTTCCTGTCTCCCGTCCAGCCTCTACACACACGCTGTCGCCCAGAATAGCTGTGGTGTTGACCCACCGCTTAGGTGACTCCCTTTTGATTTTAAAATAAGCTCCTCAGCTGGACGCTTTCGGCTCCTCATGATCTAGCCTCACTCTTATTGTTCCCCCACCATGAATCCTCTGTCCTTCAGGTCCCTGTCTTCGTTCATTCCTTCCTCTGAAACCTGGCTCTAATAAAACTACCTACTCTTACAAGATCTACTTACTTATATCGTACAGTATATACTGGGCTTTAGCATATACTCCGCTCCGTTGCTCCCTCTCTCCCAGGTCAGAATTCTCTTTCTCTCTTCCAGGACGCAGTCTGGCTTATGTTATATTTAGCTCTGAGGTGATGGGAAAACCAGGGGCTCTGTAGCCCTGCCACCGGGGTAAGGAACATGTCAAGTAATTATGACAATATTAATAAGGACTAGAACTTTTTCAATAGCTGTCACAAACTGAGTGTTTCACAGCATTATCTCCCAACTCATGGAGGAAGGGACCACTGTACCCATCATACAGATAACAAAACCGAGACTCAGAAAGTAAAGCAGTAGCCAGATGGTGGGGCTGGGATTCAGAGCATGTTGTAGAGGCTAAGCATTGGCATTTTGGTGCCCATCTCAGGGGCGAGATGGTAGCTGGCTCCCGGGAGGCATCACACAGAAGACCTAGTCTCGGCTGCCCTCCGTGAACTTCTGTTCTTAACAACTTGGAAGAGAGGAGGCACAGAGGTACTGCACAGGCCAGCGGAGGAAACCAAAGCAGATGTCCAAAGGAGCTGGTGCAGAGCAGGAGGGAGGAACTGGGATTCGGTCTGGGGAAGTGCACATCAAACCAGCCCCAGGGAGCCAATCCAGCACGCTAGGCTGGGACGGTCAGCAGAGAAAGGACAGCGGGGAAGGTGGAAAATGCCAGGAGGGCTGATGGACAGTCACGGAGGTGTTGCTCTGTAATGGGATGAGGCAACAGCTGGGCCAGCGCTATTCTGGGCAGCACTCAGCGGAGGTGTCAAAGTACAGAGAGGCCTACTCTTGTCTTCGTGTTTACAGGAGCGAGTCCGTGTCACAGACTCAGTGTGCGTGTGCACGCGCGTGTGTGCATGTGTGTGCACTCACACACAGCCACGCGTGCACACACTGATACTGAGCCCCATTATACACACACCACACACTGAGCCTTATCTCTCCCTCACACACACACACACACACACACACACACACGGATACTGAGCCCCATCATACCCTGTGAATTTTTTCAACTTTCTTCCATTCCGGGTTTTGCCTGTATATTTCCTAATGCTTCTGAGAGAAGTTGTGGGCCTATTGCATCGATAGGACACCGGGTACAGTTCAGGGTAGATAGGGAGGCAGGGAGTAAGTAGCTGAATAAAATAGTCCGCAGCCACAATGATGAGTTCGTGCCAGGTTCTGGAAGATCTGTTTTTAGCTGAAATCTCTGCTCGTTTTAGACCATCCGGAGGCAACGTTGCTTCGTGTTAAAGGCAGGAGCCTGAGTTTACATTTGGCTCCACCTTTTACTACATACACTTAATTATTCCACCATTTGTGAGTCTATTTTCTCATCTGTGAAGTGCAAGTAGTAATAACACCTACCTCATGGGGCTGCAGGGAAGGTTAAATGCAAAGGGACTGCCCTTGTGTTGGCAGTCCTTGGTAAGTGGACATCAATGTTCTCTTGAAATACCCCCAGAGGTTAACAGTGTAATGCATTCACAATCCGTCTGTAGTCTTTATTCAGATGACTTCGGATTTTGATATGCCAGGCTTTGCAAAGATTAACAGATTGAAACCCACAGTGAAAAACAGAACAAAACAAAAAAGCCAGTTTGAGGACTTTCTTCTAGAGCTGGAATAAAGCGATCCCAATCTTTGGAAAGTTGGCTAAATGGGCTCAGGGATATACTAGGCTTTAGAGCCATATTTTTGTGCACCTCTGGGACCCGTCTTGGCCTGGCACCATCAGGAGGGTGCTCACACCTGGGGACCTTGGGAGACGAAGCTCTGTAGTGATTCTGTCATTCCCAAACCTCACTACTGGCCATGCCTTCTAAGGCTTGAGAGCACAATTCCAACCCAACGTGGCCTACATGTCGGGGCTGTGGGCCTGCCCATCACAAGGTGAGGACGAGACAGAGGGAGGCCCTCTGAGAGTTTCATTTTCCTCCTCCTTTATCTGGGGGACTTTTTCAGTGCCTGTCATTTCTGGGCACTCTCAGCTGGCTGATTCCCAGGAGGGGGAAAGGGACATCTCTGGCCTTCCAGCTGGAAGAGCCCTCTGGGGTTTATTTGGTGGAGCCTCTCAAAGGCTCCAGAGCCAACAATGCTTGTCTGTAATCCCCTGTCAGAGTCGGTGATAAGCAAACCGCCCGACACCCTGAGGACCTCTCAGCGAGGGCTACTCCGCTACAAAGTCCTAGGTAAACAGGGTGTGTCCGGGGAGAAGCCGTAAGAGGATTCTTTCTCTTTCAAACCAAAGCAAGGAAAATCAGAGAGAGGCAAGTCGTCTGTCATTGTCGTCCATCTGCAGAACTGACTAAGCAAAATTGTGAACAGGCCAAGACTGTTCTATCTCCTGATTCATGAGCCTGAATTTGTTTTTGTATTGGATTGATTCAGTTAATAAAGTGCTTACATGCTCTGCTTTTCCTCAATTGTAAGCAGCAAAATTTCTCCATAAAATGTCCCAAATGACTGTGCTTTTGAACTGAGTACGACCTTCTGTGGGTGATTTTTGTGCATCTTGGAATATGAATAGTTTGACAGCTTTAAAAAAAATTTTTTTTTAATTTTTTTTTAAATGTTTATTTATTCTTGAGACAGAGACAGAGCATGAACAGGGGAGGGGCAGAGAGAGAGGGAGACACAGAATCTTGAAACAGGCTCCAGGCTCTGAGCTGTCAGCACGGAGCCCGACGTGGGGCTCGAACCCACAAACCGTGAGATCATGACCTGAGCCGAAGTCGGACGCTTAACCGACTGAGCCACCCAGCCGCCCCTAGTTTGACAGCTTTTAAAAAAATGTTTATTAATAAGGATTATAAGGGTATCTGTCAATGGAGAATGAGGACAGCGCCTCCCCTTACATTACCCCATACATGTATCCAGGAGGCCTGCTTGGGAAGCTGGCCTGGTAGATCCTTCTTTGAAAACTTTTCTTTGCTTAGTTGTATCTGACAGAGATGCTGGATTTTTTGTCAGCTTCCAAGGAAACCAGTGGGGAAGACAGAGTAGCTGCTGCACGGACGTGGTGTAAGAAAGTGTCTAGATGCCTCACGTAGCCAGCAAGCCATGGCTCTCTCTGGCGTAACACATGCCTTATAAACTGTAATTGCAGGCGGGCCAGCTTCCTTTCCGCAATGGGAATACACACTGCTGCCCCTACCTGCCTTGTATGGTTGTGTGGGTTGTCGTGGCATGCTATATGACAAAGGGCTTTGTAGCGGCAACAGGGGTAATTGTTGTACTGTTATGGCTGCCTGCCCTTCACTGGAGTCAGCCTGGAGAATTTTATTTCCTCAGGGGATACCTTCTTGGTTTCTGAGTTAAAACGGTTAAATTCCACCAAGGACTATGGGACAAAGTCATCAGTCTTCTGCTCTTGCTGGATGATGGAACAGTATCTCTTGGAGACAGGTCTGAATGTGATTTGTGTACCCACTCGTATTAGGACATGTTTCTAGACATTACGTCCTTGTCTTTAAAAATTGTTACCCTAGAGGGTCTTTTGCTCTGAAATTCTTCAGAGCCAGCCAGCACCTGCACACAGAACCGGTCAGTGTGGAGTCAGACATAAGAGCTCCATGGAACGCCGGACACGAGTCTTGCTTGTGGGTGAAGACTATGTCAGGTAACACGCAGGGACACCAGGTGATGGAGACGAAGAACTTCAGAATACTGACCAATGTATTCGTAGAGTCCTAAGTACTAACGTGGGTAAGTTATCTGGGCCAAAGTGTTTATTTTAAGACGAGAAGATTACGGCTCAAAATTGGTTAAGAAAGCAAAATAGACTTAGTAATACATTAAATAGCTATTTTTTGCAAACTTAGTTTTTCTTAAAAAATTTCTTTAATGTTTGTTTATTTTTGAGAGAAAAGGGGGGGGGGCGGGGAATGGGGGAAGGGCAGAGAGAGAAAGAGACAGAGAATCCAAAGCAGGCTCCATGCAAAGCCTGACGTGGGGCTTGAACTCATGAACCGTGAGATCATGACCTGAGCCAAAGTCCAACACTTAACTGACTGAACCACCCAGGTGCCCCAATACTTAGTTTTTCTGATTCTAGGCCAATGTTCTTTCTATTAAATCACTAATAATATGGACAGAATCAACAGTCATAATAGCAGCTACTGTTTATTGAACAATGAGTATGTGTTAGACGTTGTGATAAGCTATTTACATATATTCACTCATTTAATTCCTGCAACAAACCAGGAAGGCAATATTTTTCCCAATTTACAAATGAAGAAAATGAAGCTCAGAAATATTATTTCCCAAGATCAGGGTGTTGATATTTATACCAATTCACAGTATAGACAGCAAGAAGGAGCATAGTGTTGTGGTGGTGGTTGTTGTTGTTTACATACAATATTGTGTCTACATTCTTAAAAAAATTAAAGAGGAGGGGCACCTGGGTGGCTCAGTCGGTTAAGCGTTGGACTTCAGCTCAGGTTGTGATCTTGTGGTTTGTGAGTTCGAGCCCCATGTCGGGCTCTGTGCTGACAGCTCGGAGGCTGGAACCTGCTTTGGATTCTGTGTCTCCCTCCCTTTCTGCTCCTCCCATGCTGACGCTCTGTCTCTCAAAACTAAATAAGCATTAAAAACAATAAAAACATTTTTAGAGATGAAAAATCAGTTCTTACCCCAAATATCAAGGACCCTAGAAAATACACCCTGAGGGGAACTGTCACACACAACTCATCCTAAAGCACAGCCTGACTTTATATAGACAGGGATTAACTGGAAATGAGAGTGTGGAGCCCCCGCTTCTTCCGCAAACCAAGCTTTTAGAACTCAGACACGAAATGAGTCATAAGAAAAATGTGCAGGCTTTTGGCCACAGTGGAAATACTCATTTCCCCAATTGCTCAGCACATCAAAACATTGAGGCCAACGATTTTTATGTGCTAGGAATGTTAAAAACAGCTTTTAGTCTTAGAGCTGCTTTTACAATAATTGAACCAACCTGTCTTTGCCCCTGCTGTAGTTCCATTCTAAAGATCTGACACTCTGGCTTTTTCTCCTCTTGCTTTGTGGGAGTTATGAGAAACTCTCTAGGCTGACCATCGTCACTTGCCACAATACGTTTGCCTGCCGCTTAATCTCGGCATCATCTGCTTCCAACGGTTGTTAAAAAGCGTAAATCCTCTATGAAGTCTTTCCATGCTCTGGCACAATTTACGCAGCTTGACCTTTAAAACTCTGAACATGTATTTAATTATAACTCAAAAATCAAAAAGCATTTTTTTAGAAATCCTGTCTTCCCTAAAAAGTTAACTTTCCGTTAAACAATGCCATGAACAAATGTCCTAAAAGCACCAAAAGTAGTTCCTGAAATTTCTCCATTATAAAATAAAAGCATAGTAAGAGAGAGAGAACAGCCGTCTCTGAAATCAGCCCAGGCTCTTTCAGCCCAAGTAGAAACAGGATGAAACTTGACAAGAATAAAAGAGAAAAAATCTTCTGAAAACAATCCAGTATTTGATTATTGGCTGGTAATGGAATGTGGTGTGTAACGTTGATGGGAAAGAGGATTGTGGTGTTCATTTAATACGTTGTTTAGAGAGGAGAAATGCTGGGCATGGACAGATTTATGAATGCATGCATAAATGGATGAAAGAGACAAAAAAGAAAGGTAAGGGTGATAGAGCCCACTTATCAAGCTCATTCTCTTTTTAAAAATGTTTAATGTTTATTTATTTTTGAGAGACAGAGGACAAGCAGGGGAAGGGCAGAGAGGGAGGGAGACACAGAATCTGAAGCAAGATCCAGGCTCTGAGCTGTCAGCACAGAGCCTGACCCAGGGCTCAAACCCATGAAGTGTAAGATCATGACCTGGGTCCAAGTCGGACACTAAACCAACTGAGCCACACAGGCACCCCAAGCTCATTCTCCTCTTTAAATCCCTCACCTTACATCCCAGCCACACTACCTAGATTTCTCCAGAAGGGCTGTGTCCCCTCTCCTGGTTTTCACTGGCAGGGCCCTATACCTAAAACATCCTTTTACATGCCCCTATTTGAGTCTTGTCCCATCATAATGTGATAGCAACAGAAACTGCTCACTAGTAATGAAGAGCCACAACCTGCAAGGTTCTGGACTAAATGCTGTATATGCTGACCTTGTATAATCCTTACACCAACCTTTGACAGCAGGTGCTATGACGAACCCCATTATGTTAAGAGAACTAAAGCTCAAAGAGGTAGAATAACTTGACCAAGGCCGCAGCTAGTAAGTAGAAGACACAATTCCAAACCAGGCAGTTGAACTCCTAAACCTGTGCTCTTAATCACTGCGCTTTACCACTTGAGTTTCTTTGCCCTAACCCATGCGCACTTAAGGACAGAAACATTCCATAAGGGAAGGGAAGCAAAAATAATACAAAAACAGGGAGGAGGACAAAACATAAGAGACTCTTAAATATGGAGAACAAACAGAGGGTTGCTGGAGGGGTTGTGGGAGGGGGGATGGGCTAAATGGGGAAGGGGCATTGAGGAATCTACTCCTGAAATCATTGTTGCACTATAGGCTCACTAATTTGGATGTAAATTTAAAAACTAAAATAAAAAAAAAGGATAGAAACATTCCTTATCTTTGTATCCATAGCATCTAGGACAATGCCTGGCATATAAGAAAAAGAAAAGTTTGTTGAATGAATGAAAGGTGGAGACAAGGAGAAAGGAGGTGAGAAATTGGGCAGCGTGACTGCAGAGTATTCCTTCGTGAATTATGGTTAAGTAGGAACAAGAGAGAAAAAGACCCAGTAAAGTGATAGTGATAGTTACAGGGACACATGACATGAGGGAAATGTGTGTGTGTGTGTGTGTGTGTGTGTGTGTGTGTGTGTGTAGATGAAGGGACTTAATGACTTCTAGGCTGAAGAAAAGGTGCCAGTGAAAATGGAAAGACTGAAGACACAGAAGAGAAAGCGATCTGGTGGTAAAGTATGTTCCCGAGCTCACACGAGGAGATGAAATCAAGCAAGAGCTTGGGTAATGTGAGTCAGCTCCTGGGAGTCATTCATTCATGCACATTCTCAATTCCAATTTTTCTCTTATAATATTTCTCTATTTAGAAAATGTTTTAAAAGTATTTGTGTGATCACATAAATGAATGAAATACAATCATCTTAGCTAATATAGTTGGTATTTAATTAAGTAGTTAATCTAATTAGCCCATTTCAAACATGTCTGCAGGTGCTCTAAAGCAGTTAGGAGAGTGGATCTTGAAAGTCTAATCAGAAGCAAAATTTTTTGTAATTGTATGGCGAGGGGTGTTAACCGGATTTGTAACGGGGATCATTTTGCAATTTATACAAATAGTGAATCATTACATTCTATACCTGAAAATAATAGGGGTAATGTGATGCCAGTTATACCTCAAAAATAAAAGAATTTAAAAAAAAAGAGAAGAAGAAACACCTGAAATTGCTCTGGACACTGCATCTTTCTAAGCTGGAATATGTCCTTTGTAAAGGAACTTTGTTATTCAGGAGGTAAAACGTGAAACATATCTTCCACTAAAATGAAAGTAATTGGAGTTATATTACCAGCGATTTTCTTGTTGTTGTTAGACCAGCTGGCGTTTGCCCAGCATTTCAGGTTAAAACAGGGGGACAGCACAGAATTGACTCAAAAGCCAGTGACCTCAGATTGGGTGGGAGTTATAAATCCCCTCCCCAACATCTGTTTTTCTCCTATAAATGGGAAGAATAATACCTTTCTTCCAAAGATTTTATGAGCATTAAATGTGGAAAAAAATGTGAAAGGGCTTTCAATTTTTGATGAACATCACTGTTATAAGACTTTTAGGCAGTGAGCAGATATCAAACCATTTGATGTCAAAGATAAAATTAAACACAGTAGCAGTTGTGCTAGAGCTAACAGAAAGGGAGCCTTAAAAATACAAGAGCCATAGGGCACCTGGGTGGCTCAGTCAGTTAAGTGTCCAACTCTTGATCTTGGCTCAGGTCATGATCTCACCGTTCGTGCGTTCCAGCCCTGAGTTGGACTCTGTGCTGACAGTGTGGGGCCTGCTTGGGATTCTGCCTCTCCCTTTCTCTGCCCCTCCCCTGCTCTCTCTCTCTGTGTGTCTCAAAATAAGTAAATAAACTTAAAAAAACAAAACTTTCCAAAAAGATAAACAGAAAGGCCTCTCACATAATTGCTTGAATCTCAGGGTTGGACAACCTTCACAGAGCAGACATGTTTCCTATATGCCAGGCCACAAGGCAGGGTTTCTAGGAGTTCTATGCCACTCCAGCTCCCCTGAGAGATTATCTGTATGTGCCTCCCACCCTGGAGGGAAGAGAAGAGAAAGGAGAGCCAATAGGGGGTAGGCTGGCCAGCCTCTCGCTGAGTGGCCTGGAGCTGGGTTTGGACTGTGGAAGCTGAGACTGGGACTGGAAAGTTCCTGACCCTGGCTAATAGGTCCTGCCACAGAATTCTGGAGAAAGCCTCAGGCCCCAAATCAGGACCTATGCCAAGCTTAGAGGGGCCAACAGTGGAGACAACTGAAGGGGTTACCCACCCACAGATGGGAATTGAAGAGGAACAAAATGAAAGCAAAAGGACATGGAGAATAATAACCCGGGAAGATACGTGGAGGAGGCTAGTTCTGAGGAACCTCCTGGAACAGCCAGAGGGCCACAGAGGAATAACGTGGCTTAAAACCCATCTGGCCAATGCAAGAAAACCTCAAAATAAAAGCTGACCTACTCTGGCAGCCCTCCCTTTCCCATAATTCTATCACTTAAACAGGACTTGCTGTTATGTGAAGCAACCTCTTTTTTCTAGATTCCAGTCTGTGTGCCTAGATGCAATTTGTATGGTTTACGTACTGTACAAATGCATCCCGGAGGTGGAAGGGAGAGCTGAACTCCAGCCACGCCTGGCTCACCAGGCCATGCCCATCTGCCCTGAGGAAAGAAAAGGCCCATTCTTTGCTCAAAGGCAATTCTATGGACTGAATTGTGTACCCCCTTCCCCAGCCCCACAAATTTGCATGTCGAAGCCCCAACCCCCACTGTGATGGTATATGGTGATGGGGCCTTTGGGAGGTAATTAGGTTTAGATGAGGTCGTGAAGGTGGGCCCTCATGGGGGGGGGTTGGTGCCCTGATGAGAAGAGACACCACAGAACTTGCTTCCCTCACCCCTGTCTCTACCCGAACGGTCCTGGGAAAAGTCATGTGAAGGCACAAGAAGGCAGGGATGCAAGGAAGCCGCTCTCACCAGGCACAGGCCCCCATGTCATCCTGATCTCAGACTTCTGGCCTCCGGAATGGTGAGAAATCAATTTCTGCTTAGGCCCCCCAGGCTGTGGTACCTTGTTATGGCAGGTGAGTCAACTGTGACAGGCTCCTGCGGGGATTCTTCCATCACAGAGCCACATTATGCCACGGTGGCAGTCCTCACCCTGCCTTTGGAGGCTGCAGGCTCCGAAAAATGACGATTCAGTTTCATTTATAAAACATTGGAATTGGGGGTGCCTGGGTAGCTCAGTTGGTTAAGCGTTCAACTCTTGATTTAGGCTCAGGTCATGACCTCACAGTTCATGGGTTCGAGCCCTACGATGAGCTCTGTGTTGATAGAGCGGAGCCTGCTTGGGATTTTCTCTCTCCCTTTCTCTCTGCCTCTCCCTCGCTCTCACTCGTGTGATCTCTCTCACAAAATAAATAAATAAACTTAAAAAAAAAAACATTAAGGGGCGCCTGGGTGGCTCAGTTGGTTAAGTGTCTGACTTCGGCTCAGGTCATGATCTCACGGTTCGCGGGTTGGAGACCCGCCTCAGGCTCTGTGCTGACAACTTGGAGCTTGGAGCCTGCTTCGGATTCTGTCTCTGTCTCTCTGCCCCTCCCTGCTCATGCTCTGTTTCTCTCTCTCTAATATACAACAAAACATAAAAACAATTTTTTTTAAAAACATAGAAATTAAATTAAAAAGTACATTTCCCAAATGCACTCACGAGTGTTATATATTATTTTCCTGGGGTTTTTATTTATTTGAAGACCATCGAACCAGGTTATCTTGTTTGGGGACAAAAATTTTAGAATATAGTTTCCTGCACATATCTGAATTCCTTGTTAAGGTGTCATATTGACAGTGATATCACTGCACTGGAATTGTAATAAATTTAAATTGTAACAAATGTCCCCCTTTTTAAGGATGTCAGTCACATCGGATTAGGGCCCATGCTAATGTCCTCATCTTAGCTTGATCACCTCTGGGAAGATCCTATCTTCAAGTAAGTTCACATTCTGAGGTCGTGGGGGCTAACCTCTAACATATCTTCTTGGGTGAACGCAATTCAAACCATAATACTCACCAAAGAGTTTTCTAGAGATCAGTTGGTCCCTGCAGATTCTCATATATTGAGAGAATATGGGGAGTGGGTGGCTGGAGCACTTCTCATTGTCAGGGAATGACTTGTGTTGGGGACATAAATCAAAACCTTCCCCAGCCCATAAAACCTCTCCCCAAAAAGTAGAGGAGTAAGGGGACATTTTTATTATTGGATGGGCATTAGACCCGAATGTGACCCACATCCCAGGCAATCTGCTGAGGGCAAAGATGGAAAGGAATCTTGCCCTTTCATGTGGTCGAGCAGATACAGCTCATTACATACATGTTCTCAAGGTAGACAATAGTCCTCAAGTAGGAAAACCAAGCAGCACCGTTAGTCACACATGTAGTTCATCCTAAATGCACCCGGGAATTGAGGTGGTCATCTGTGTTACCTAATTGGTTTTATCCAAAGGAAAAATAGAATTTCCTTATGACAAGAGGGAGCTTTGCAAGCTGGAGCCAGCTGGCTCACTGAAGTTAGGCTCCTACCCTCCCACAGAAACCGGGAGCCCGGGGCCGCTTTCTCCTCCTTGAGGATTACATTTCAGAGATGATTCCCACATCCTTGAGAAAAGTATTCTTGGGTCTTAAAGCTGGCAAGAGGCTGGTTTAGCTTTGAAAATGGTTCACATACATCTAGAGGGACAGAGAAGGAATTTACAGTGACAGGTTTTCTAAAGTAAATGCTGGAAGGAAAGGGGGAGGGGGTGTGAGTCTCCCTTTTTGTATGAGGGAAATGGCTTTTAAAATTTTGTATTTACCCTTTATACTTGGCACTTAGATTTATATACTAATCCTGTTTTAGTTTTGTTAACGCCGGTCAGAATACCCAAGCCTAAGCCACCATGACAGCACAGGACAAACTGAGCCTCTGGACGTAAAAACCTGAGGGGAGGACACTGAAGGGTAATGATTTATCTGTGAGAGCCTGTCTGAGAGGCCAGTTGGCTTTCCTAGATGACCGTCCATCCAATCGCTCTCCGACTCCAGTGGTTGTTAGACATTCTAGACATTTGGTTTTTTCACATAACAAATCCAAAACCAAGCCCAAACTTGATTTTGTTCATGGGACTTGGCTCAAACGTCACTCTCTCCAAGATGCCTATATGGACCCATGTGTCATCCATTCATGTGCGATTGATTGTCTTACAACTTACTTGAAATCCCGAAGAATAAGCCCTTCCTGGTACTTCATCCCTCTGCTTCCCACAACAGCTAGATCCTCAAGGCTTTTCAACTTTGTTGAAAAAATCATCCTTTATTCCCCTTCTGAGTCCATTTCTAATTCTATGGTTTCTTTTTAGCTTTTCCTGATCTGCACTGTCTTTGCTGGGCTTCCAGGATGTCAGCATCTTTTGTCCAAACTTCCTAACAACTAGACTGTGGAGGGTGAGGGAAGGATGGAATGGTTTGCCTTGGGAAGTTTTGAGCTTCCCAGGTGGAAAATATTTCAGAGAAGCTGAACGCCTCTTGGAAAAGAGTGGGGCAGGAATCCTCATCATGAGTGGGGTTTGGATTATATGACCTGCAATATTCTTTTCAAAACCAAGATATTGTTTCTCGTAGGCCTTATACATGCACCCACAGACTCCAAGCTGCAAAACTGTTCTGCAGAAGAGAGGAGAGTCTAGGTTAGAAAAACTCCATATCATCTTGTCCCGTCAGCTTATTGGTGTTGACCCGGCCACTTCTAATTTCTAATTTTATTCAGTCAGATAGATGTGTTTTCGATGCACCTGAAGAGCCTAATGCCTAAAAAATAAAACAAAAAGAATGGAATGAAATGTGCATGTATGTGAGTGTATACACATAGAAAAATCTGGAAGGGCAAACATTAAAACGTTTCAGTGTTTATCACTGAGATGTGAAATGATGGGTGATTTCAGTATTTAATTTTTGTTGTTCTCCATGTTTCAGATTTTTTTTTACAAGGTAAAAGGATTTATGTTTACTATCAAATGTCTCCCTGTTTTTCTATCTATATAGATTTTTCCCCCTGACAGGCTGGAATACAGGTGGAATCAGGAATTATTGGTAGGAGGTAGGGCTAGGGATCCTGAGGCGCAATACATATTTAGCAGAAAGAGATGCCGAAAGACAGAGAGGGCCGCAAGCATTAGGCTGGCTGACACCCAGGGCTGGGCCCACGAGGAGCTGTTTGGGGAAGTAGGTTAAGGCAGCAAGAATCCGTGACCCTGGACTTCATGTGGGAGAGCAAGCAGACTGGCTCTGTAGCATACAATTTGGTTCTAACTCAATGGAGGGAAGAACTTGGTCACCTTCAGAGCTTGCCAAAAACCAAATAGGGATCACTGTAAACATGTCCAAATGGAGTGAGAGGCACATGATGACCCGTCGGAGAACAGAATGCAAATAGATCTTGCGTGCCTGCCACACTTGAAGTATCCCGAGCAAAGAGCAGGGGTTACATAAAATGGGTGGTTGACCAAGGCAGGCCTCACTCCTTGGCCGGCTTTCGGTTATCGTGATGTGTAGCATGTTAGACGTACCCAGTGAGAATATTATCTTGATGTAACTAAGGTAATCCCAGCAAAATAGATAAGTGGCTTAACATGATTCCTGCAAACAAGAGGACATCGAAGAAATGGCACAGCTGGCATTTCTCCAACACTGAGAACAGGACTTTTGTCAGCCACATTAAGAAGTAAAAGCATAATCAAATCTGGCTAGAAGTCGGTCAGACACAGCTGAAATCATCAAAAAACTATCTGAAGTATGAGTTTACAACCATTATTATACCTAATAAATCAAGCAGTAGGGAATAGTATGCCTTGTGACATTAGCCCGTGATAGTAGGGAGCCATCATGGTTACCAGGATATAACCATTTAAAAACTAAGCATTCAGTATATTATTAATACTAGTATGATTAAAACGAGAGTAAAGGGGGTAGATAAAATTAATGAGATAATATGCGAGATCACTTCAGAAGTATTCTATATTTCCTCTTTATCTCATCATTTTTATTTCTGCTTTGTACCTGTTTTACCTGTGTTAATAGTACACGGATAGCTGTGTACACACATATGGAATTATACTTGAGTGGAAACATATGACATTACAGACAGGTGTGCCCAGTGCTATGCAGGAGAGGACAGTGGATTGCACCCAGGAATCACCCCAGGGATCAGACATGGGATCTCACATGTATGCATTGACAGGAGGGCAAAAAACCAACCAAACAAACCAGTTAACTAGGTTTAAAACTGGGAGTCTGGGAGATAATAAGTTCCTATCCCTGGAGCTCTTCAAACGTAGGTTAGAGGGCTGGGTATTTGACTATATTGTAAAGGGGATTCCAGCAGCCTTTGCAGAAATAGACCATATGGTTTTAAAGACCTTTCAACCCTGAATTCTATATTCCCATCATTCTTCTGTTTCCAATGTATTTTTGTTCAACTTTTCCCACAGATTTGATCTGATTCTGCCTTTTCTTATGTTGATTTATGTACGTTTTATCTCTTCTAGAAGATTAAATTCTCTGAGGGCAGAGGTTACTTTGTGTTCCTCTTTGATCCATGTTTTTGTACATTGGAGGCATTCAAGAAATGCTTGTTAGTTGAAATGGTAAGATGTTATTATGTTAATGAAGTAAAAAGTATTGTCTGACTGGGGAATAAAATAAATCAAATACCAAAGAAAGCAGTGGAAGTTATTCAGAGGCCTCAGATCTTTTTTGATTTTGAATGAGATGATTTTCAGGATTGAACGCACCGCCTCTTCTTAAAAGGATGTCCTTGTGTAACGAGGCTAGAACTGCCTCATCACAAACAGGACGTGGAACGGCCTGGGGCTTTTCTGTCACAGCGATTACCAATCTGTATTTATTGAGTCAGGAGCTGTGTTGTACAATATGAAGATTATGAATAAATACTAATACGGTTTCTGTGGTCAAAGAGCCCAGAATTCAATTCAGGAGACAAAGGAGAAGGCACACTCAGGAAGCAGACAATGTTGAAATAGCACATATTACAACATTATCAACTGGTCCCAACTGAAGGCTCTGGGGCTCCAGGGACCAGAAGGTCCCCATAGGCTGCAGTGACCGGCCAAGGCTTCTTGGAGGAGCCTGGCTTGAGCTGCTTTGAGTTCAAGGCATCAGCTGCTTTGTACCTGATAAAGGTGTCCTACGTCAGGGATCAGCCCTCTCTTTGTGATCCATCCGACCTTTGCTGCTAGGATTCTGGATAAGACTGGGACCACAAATCAGAGAACTTCTTTGTCATCAGAATCAATAACAATAGCCTTTGTCTGCTGCCATGAGAAAGCCCCCAAGTTGCTGTTTTTACCTATAAATGAGGTGAAATGTGGTTAACCTGATGTCAAAAAATTCTTGCCGTTATTAAAAAAAAAAATCTGTAATTTTATGAGAAAAGGTCATTTCCTGAAAGAAAACAGATCCAGGGAACTTGGCCTTTCCAGATGGTCTATCTAAGTAGAGCCTGAAGAAAGAGACAAAGCCTGTAGATGAGAACAAAGTGGAGGGAAGACTGAAGCTCTACCCTCACCATCTGAACCGCCACCGTCTGAATGCCGGGAACCTGAGAGGCCCTGCAGCCCTGGTGGCACCGTGGGTGTGTCCAGCATGGGTGGCCCTGCCAGAGCTGCTTAGCAGTTTGTCCTTGTTAATGTTGAGCCTGGTTGTCACCAGGCTCCTCAGCAGCTATAGCGCTGTGGTCACAAAGAGAACTGATGTGGTTTCCTATTTCAGTCAAATCCATCTCAGCTGCTAAGCACCAGAGCTAGGCTCTTCTGGCAGAGACTCTCAGATGACAGTTTCTGGAGCGAAGCGTTGTCAATAATGGTCAAGGGAGCAGATGACCGTGAGCACAAGAGACATAGGACAAGTAGAAGTCAGGCGAGTGTGCTTTTTATCGTTATCAGGGATGAGGATCTCTACGTAGGAAACCACCTATCAGAGAGGTTTCTGTTTTGGTTTTTGACCTTTCATTTAACAAGTACTAACTGATCTGAATTGGCTTTTTATCTGGAATGCTGGGACATGAGGCATTTTTCCTGCTCGGGACCACGTGGTATACGGATGCGAGAGCTGGAAGTGAGGCAAGACGTTTTAGCTCTCGTGGGGAAAATCAGTCCGAAGAGAAACTGGATGATGGCCGAGGTTAGAGGAATGAGACTGGCAGAAATCCAGAGCCACAGCCCTGATGACAGAGATGACACATGAGCCCGTATCCACTCTGAAGTGGTCTCGCCTACATTCTTGAAGCGTTACCTGCTAATGGGTTAGAAGTGCAATTTCTCAGTTATCACCCTGGACCTGCTGAATCAGAAACTACGAGGTGGGGTCCAGCAGTCTGTGTTTTAACAAGCCCTGCAAGTGATTCTGATGCTTATTAAAGTTTGAGAAACAATGACCTAGAGCAGTTACCTAAGCAGTAAATCCGCTTCCTACTTTAAGTCAGTTCAAGTTGGATTTGCTGTTACTTGTGTCACCTGCACTTCGAACCAGTAGGACTCTGGTGGTGACAAATGGACTTCATTTATGGCCTTCACTGCCTTGGACACCTGCTCAGGTGTGGGCAGTCTACTCACCACCTGGGGAAAATTTGAACAAGTCCCATAACTTTTCCATCCCTTTTTTCCCCCTATATTTTGTGTATTGTGGTAAAATAGGCATAACCTAAAGTGTGCCATTTCAATGATTTAAAAATTTTTTAATGTTTATTTTTGAGAGAGAGAGAGAGAGAGAGAGAGAGAGAGGGAGAGAAAGATTGAGTGAGCAGGGAAGGAGCAGAGAGAGAGGGAGACGGGATCTGAAGCAGGTTCTGTGCTGACAGCAGAGAGCCCAATGTGGGGTTCAAACTCACAAACTATGAGATCATGGTCTGAGCCAAAATCAAATGCTTAACTGACTGAGCCACCCAGGTGCCCAAACATTTTAACAATTTTTGTGTGTGCAGCTCTGGGGCATTAAGTACATTCACACGGTTATGCAACAATCACCACCATGTATCTTTAGAACTTTAAAATATTCCCATACTGAAACCACATACTCCTTAAACACCAACTGCCCATTCTTCTACCCTCCACCCCTGGCAACCACCATTTTACTTCTGTCTCTGAATTTGACCACTCTCAGAACCTCATGTAAATGGAAACATACAACATTTGCTCTCTTATGATCGGCTTATTTCCCTTAGCATAACGTCTTAAAGTTTCACCCATGTTGTAGTATGTGTTAGAATTTTAACTTCCTTTATAAGGTTGAATGATATTCCATTGTAATAGAACACATTTTGTTTGGCGGTTCTTCAGTCAGCAGACACTTGGGTTCCTTCCACGTTTTGACTGTTGTGAATAATGCCACTAAGAACACAGAGGTACAAATATCTGTCGGGGTCTCTGCTTTCCCTTTAGAGAAATTTGTATCACAAATCCACCTCACACATCCTCTCTTATTCTCTACTCTCTCCCTTTGGAATGAGGGGGTTTTAGTGTCCTGAAATTGGTTTTAGATAGTTGGATCTTGTATCTCAAAGTCTCAGTTAAAATGTACAACTCAACCTTTCATTACATAATAGCTGAAGACACATGGGTTGTTGCTGATCGCTTGCAAAGTTCTTTAAATATGAGTCATAGCCCACCTCCCAAAGAGAAGAGAAAACTCACAAGTGTTTAGAGACCACAGAGTGGTGGGCCTCAGATAGGGCTTGACATTTTTTTGGTGTTGTTTAATTTGTGTAACAACCCTGCCGAATGACGGTTCTTATCTTCTTTTCACATGAGGAAGCTCAGCTTCAGAGAAGACGGTTAGCATGTCTGTGTCCCACAGCCAAAAAACAGAATCCAAACACAGATCTGTTGGTCTGCTAGGCACTTCCATAACCTTTGTATTCTCTGCTTTCACACTTAATGGAGACACAAAACTGTGAATGAGTGAATTATAGAGCACAGATCCTATGTTAAATCTCAGGAAAGGGAAATAACAGTTTGGGCTATCTTGATTTCAGAGTAGTCCATGTTGAAGATTGAACACGACCAGGACCTTGAAGAATGATTAACATGTAGACAAACAGAAGTTAGGAGGCAGGGCGTTCCTGGGGTGAGGACTATATTAGGCAAAGGTGGGAAGGGGGCATCAGTATGGAATATGTAAAGGACAGAGATGAGGCCTTCCTAATTGAGTAGAGGGGGGGCCTGTCACAGAGCAGTAGGAGATAAAGTTAGATCTGAAGGGTCTGTGCACATTAGAACAGAACTGGAAATCCACGTGAGTTTTTTAAAAGCGACATGGAATAACACACAGAGCACGGAGTTAAACTTGGACTTGAATCTCTGCTTTGTCCTAATGTATAACATCTTGGGCCATTTTGTAACTCATTAAAACCCACGGATCCTCAGTCTTCATACTTGTACGATGGGATTGATAACATGTAACTCGGTTCAGCTCTTGTAAGAATTAGTGATACTGTACGTACAGGGTTTGCCCCAGGCCCAAAACAGAATAAGTGCTCAGTACGTGTAGAGGTCATGGCTGCCACCATCACCACAGTTATCCTCAGCAGTGCATTGGACGGTGGACAGGTACTGGGAATTCCTAAACACAGGAGTGGCCATGTGCGATTTTAGACGCTAATTTAGGAAGACCTGTCCAGCAACAGCATGCAGTCTGGATGGCTGAGGGTAACAACGCTGGAGGCCAAGGGACTCTAAGAGGTCCCTCTGGTTCCTGGCATGTGAAACCAGGAGGTAGAGCAGGGTGCGAGGGACTGGAACGGAGAGGGAAGAGAAACCACGAGGCCCTTCGACGGAAGAGATGACAGAGCTTGCAGACGCTTAGGAGTGAAGCAGCAGCACTGAGCTGCCTAGGAAGCAAGGAGGAGGAGGATGGGAACACTGGTGCTGTGGACTAAAAATAAGAAAGGGGAGCTGATGGGGAATGGAAATGCCATAGGGAAGCTGCTTACGTCAATGGTGGTATGTGGAGTTTGAGGTGATGCTAGACACTAAAGTAAGAACAAACTATTAGGTTTCCATACATGGACTGAGTGGGAACCGATACCAGAGAAAGTGGGAAAAACCCAGAGTGGCTGAGAGAGAGAGCGAAGCAAGATAGATTTGGGTTGAATGAACTGGCAACAGTACGCGTCATACAAAAAACTCTCGTTGCCTGGAGTCGGTAACAGAAAACAGTGTTCTTGTTTTACTATGGAGGCCGCTGCAAAAACCTAGGAACCACGAGGCCCCGTGTGGTGGTTCTTTGCTTTCCCAGCTTATGGCTACCACGGTGCTGGGCAAGTGCCAAGTGGTTGGCGTTTATGGTGGAAGGAGGCAAGACGGTGTCGTGGAAAGTGGCACACGGCCACCGTGGCAGAACGTTGATCCATGGTCCACATGCACCTCATGTGTCAGCTAATGCAACATAAATGTAATGTAACAGCACTGATCCTGATGCTGGCATGGTGACGTTCGACATACAGTCTATTGGAAATTCCCTTTACACTTCTGGGTTGCTTATGATTTAGAATCCCTCTAGGATATATTTCTTTCTCTCTTTCTCTTTTTTTTAAAGTTTATTTACTTATTTTTGAGAGAGACAGAGGCAGTGTGAGCAGGGGAGAGGCAGAGAGAGGGAGAGAGAGAATCCCAGGCAGGTTCCATGCTGTCAGCACAGAGCCCAATGCAGGGCTCAAACTCACGAAACTGTGAGATCACGACCTGAGCAGAAACCAAGAGTCAGATGCTTAACTGACTGAGCCACCAGGCATCTCTACTATACATTTCTTAAAAGTGTTAACGGGGTCCCCCAATACTTTAACTGTGGCCCATTATTTTTAGGAACTAAAATGGAATTAATGTGATTTAGCAATGGTTACAAGGTTTTATTCTTCTTAGCTTTTTTTTTTTTTAATCTTATTTTGGCAAAGATTACCTAAAATAAGAGTTATTCTTAGAGTGAAGGGTGTCTTTTTATTTCAAATTATGTCTGATTTTTTCTGTGTAAATCAATGTTGATCATGTCTCCAAGGAACAAGAGTGTCAGAATGTAGGCACATTTATTATTTGAATGAAATGGTGTGTATCATTATTTGAATCCTTGATATGAGTTCCACCTTATTGCTACTCTGAGTTCAAGCAGATTACAAAAGAAAATCTTTAAATCTTACACAAGCAATCCAAAGCGCCTTCCGGGTGGGAAGGAGAGTGGAAGGAGATTTTTTTTCTTGCTTTTGTTGCTGGGCAATTCAGATGTGCAATGCCAACCTGAGAGTTTCCATGTGCGAAACAGACAGCAAATGCCAAACCTGAAGTTTTCCCACCACTAGCTTTTCTGTTTGGCACACGTTGCCTCAGCATGAGCCAGTAGCCCAGGTAAAACAGAACACCAGCCATACAGAGGAATGTTTTAATTTTTACTTATAGAATTTAAATAATAAAATTTAAGATTTACTGACTATGCCCTTCTTTTTTTTTTTTTTTTTTTTTTTTTTAATTTTTTTTTTCAACGTTTTTTATTTATTTTGGGGACAGAGAGAGACAGAGCATGAACGGGGGAGGGGCAGAGAGAGAGGGAGACACAGAATCGGAAACAGGCTCCAGGCTCCGAGCCGTCAGCCCAGAGCCCGACGCGGGGCTCGAACTCACGGACCGCGAGATCGTGACCTGGCTGAAGTCGGACGCTTAACCGACTGCGCCACCCAGGCGCCCCTGACTATGCCCTTCTTAATGTGCTCCCAGTTTTCTCCAGCATCCTCTAACATAGAAACACTGTGCTATGTTCATTGAGCTCCTCTTCCATTAAATTGTCAGTTCCATGAGGAAGAGACCACATCTGCCTCATTCGTCATCGTACCCCCAGTATAGTTCCTGTCTCAAATTGTAATATGCATGCCGGGCATATTTGAATATCTAAATCCACGGATGACGGTGATAACCTGGTTCATTCAGCTATTTATATGAAATGCTGATATCTTTCTAGATTGTCTTAATACAATGTTTCACATGGCCTATCGTTGTATCTTAGAATCAGAAACTTAGTGTTACAAAGACCTTATAAGTCATTTAGTGAGGGAGTTTTCAACTTAAATGCACAGGAGAATCATCTGGGAGCTTTGCAAAATACTCAGGCTTAGGTCCCACTCCATAGAGTCTGACATAATTGGTCTGGGGTTGTGACCCAAGCACTGGGAGTCTTAAAATCTCCTCAGGTGATTCTATTGTGCAGACAAAATTGAGAAGCACTGATATATTGCAGTCTTTTACAGATAAGAAAATTGAGGCCTATAGAAGTTAACTGACTTGCCATAAGTCATAGCTAGTTAGTGGCAAAGGATAGAAACTCAGGTGTTCTGGATCTCAGACCAGTGTTCTTCTCTAACTGTGTTTTTCATTCTTGATTCACATACCACTGACTCTGTCATCCAATATTTTCTGTTAAGGTGACTCCCTTTTTAGCATTTAAATAATATTTATTTATTTATTTACTTACTTACTTAACTTACTTTTGAGAGAGAGAGAGCACATGAGCACAGGAAGGGACACAAAGAGATAGGGAGAGAGAGAATCCCAAGCAGGCTCTGTGCTGTCAGTGCAGAGCCCAATGCGGGGGCTCAAACTCACCAATGGGGGAGGTCATGACCTGAGCCGAAATCAAGAATCAGATGCTTAACTGACTGAGCCACCCAGGCACCCTTCAACTTATTTATTTTGAAAGAAAATTTTCTATTAGTTGATAACTGGAAAATGTTTCACTTGATATCCATAAATGAAAACTAAGACTAAAAATACTGAGAAAAAAATATTACTAAGTTTTAGCTAGATAAAATTGCCTGCTGAAGATTCTCAGCCTTAATTTTTTTTTTTCTCCTTAACAAGAACAGAAAGTGATAAAGAGGAATGAACATGTAATTATCATTAAGTTGAGACTTTCTCCTTAAGAGGATTGAAAAATAATTGAAATGGAGAGACTGTTTCACTTCTGAGTCAAATAATACATTCTGGAGAAATTAATAATTTTTTTATTAATTCATAAATTCTCTGTTCACATAGCACCCTTAATTGCCTTGAGTGCCAGAGTGGTCCACACCACATATTCTAAAGTGCCGTGCTCCATGCATAATTGGATTCACTACTTTCTTTGCAATGGCATCTAATCAGAACGGTTAAAGATCAAAATACATTAAGGGTAGAATTCTGGCATAAAAAGAACTGTATATAATGGGAAAGAGAAGAAAAACACAGAACTTTCTGTTGATATACATAAAGGAAAAACCAAGAACTTCCTTTATGGAGTTTAAAGCTCTTTACAAACTATTGAGTTACAAAGTTCTGATGCTGATGATAACCCGATGCACTTTTACCAAGTGCTCTCTCCAGGCAGAAAAAAGCTCAAACACTGGGTGGGATGAAAACAGAAGATAAAGAGGGGATGGAAGTCCCTGCTGGAACTTTCGGCTAAGTCAAATTTGATCAGACCACCTTTCATGGTACAAATTTTTATTTTGTGAGGCAAAAGTTGTCAGTCATACCTCAGTGGCCTGGACTAATGGTACAGGACAAATGAGGAGGGACACAAGCCTGTTCCAGCACTGCTCCAGAACAAGAAAACATTTGCCGGAACAATCCTTATAGTTTCCATAACATGCAGACTCATTGGCACGCACTCATTGTCTTTTTCGGAGGCTGACAACGTCTTTGTCTACTCTGTGCTTTTTCAAAGTTGTCTCATCAATGTTGGCCTAATGCTCGTGTCCTTCCTGCAGAAAAGCCAGCTGGGGTCTTTGGTTCTGTCAGGGGGCAAGTTATAATATAGCCACTTTCCTTTCATCACATTGACTAGGAAATCTCCCCTGCCAGGAACTAAAAGGCTTTAATTTTATGAATCATCAAAGCTTCTTTCTATACATGATGTAGAATAACCTTTTCTTTTCAGAAAGTCTAATCCAAGAGCCTCCCAGACCTCAGGATGTCACCAAATGGGCATGTGCGTGGTGAGCAAGAAGAAAAGTATTCAAAGCTGAGCTGTGTATTGCATAACACCCTGTATTAGAAAATCTCGACCCATAAAATGCTTACCTACTTTGGAGTTTAAATAAAGCAGGATGGTGTTCCTTTTTAAAGAACTGCTTTACAGTTATATTCTTGTCAGAATTCCAATTATTCTATGACTCAGTGGTATATGTCTAGCTTTTTCAAAATTCTTTTTTCGGGTAAGAATGTGAAGAAGTTTTTGTGAGAAGTTTGTGAAGGAAAGGTTTATGTAATTATGCTGAACTGCATCAAATACAAATACATTTTATTTCATTATTTGATAAACAGTGTTTTGAAAATAATGTTTTCAGAATCGAGCCTTACCTGTAAAAGCGATACATACTTTCTTTGGTGCCTTTGAAGATGTGGCAATTAACTTCTGCTTAGGAATTAATTGATATTTCTGGCAAGGTTGAGGCTATTCAATATGCAGCCCTGTCAGTCTTCTGGATTAAGACTTCCATAACAGAAGAAGAAACAGACTGAAGTTTTTAATGCAAAGGATTAATTTTTCCTAATTTTCACAAAACCTGAGCATTGGCACTTTCTATTTCTTTCTTTCTTTTTTTTTTTTTTTTAATGTTTATTTATTTTTGAGAGACAGGGTGCGAGCGGGAGAGGGGCAGAGAGAGGGAGATGCAGAATCTGAAGCAGGCTGCTAGCACAGGGCCCGATGAGGGGCTCGAACTCAGAACTCAGAATGAACTCAGAACTCATGACACTTAACCGACTGAGCCACCCAAGAGCCCCATTCCTATTTCATCGCTAGCAGAGACTGGCTCGCTGCTTCCGCCTCCCCCAGAGCACAGCTAGACAACAGGTCACGTAGACACTAGTTCTGGCCAATGAAATGCGTCTAGAAGTGCCTGGCCCAGAGAAAGTCTCAGGTCCCTGGTCTTATCACTGAATGGCAAGGGATCCAGGCGAGGATGTTGAGGCCAAGTCACAAGATGAACGGCCACTCGCCGCTCATAAACACCCACCACATTGACTTTTGAATAAGTGAGAAATAAATTCTCATCGTATTAAATCACTGAGATTTTAGAATGCTTTCATTTCTTGTTGTTGCTGTTTTTAACAGTAACCACTAAATAATACATCACCCGCTGTCCTTTCTTCTCTCTTTCTGTCTCCTGCTCTCCTCATTTCCTTCCTTTTACTGTCTTTGTTTACCGTGTGATTAGGTCTTTCTGATTTAATCACCAAAACAAACTGCTTTTATTGGATTTGGGACTAAGGCCTTAAAAGTGCTGAAATAATAAGCAGGCCCAATTAATTTAATTAGGAGGAAAAGTTCAATCAATTCAACTTTTTAAAAAGCTAGGATAATTTTTATTAAACAACTATTTGAAGAAAGGATCACACTTATCTAGTTTAGAGATCACATAAGAGTCTCACGATAACTGTGACAAATGTGATTATCTCAGTGCTAGAGACCCCGCGGATGTGCACAACAACCATCGTCTGATGAGGAAAACCAATGTGCATGGGCCTGAAAACAGCTACTAGCCTAAGCTCCCAGCCAACGATCTACTCAAATGGGACCGTGGCCTCCAGTATGCAAGCATGTTCATTGCACAATAAGAGCAGGCTAGAAAAAATATTAGTACTGGGTATACGACTGGGTGAGGCTTCCAAAAGAATTAAGAGTTTCAAAAAGGCTTTTTTAGAAACACAAAACGAAAATCTGATTTTTGTAAGCTGCTTTCTTTCAGACGCAATATGGCAATTAACCCTCTTCCTTCTTGCTCCAAGTTGCTGGTTCTCAAGCTGGGCTCAGTAAAGCCCATTCAGAGGCCGTCTTAGGAAGTGGGCTCCAGGCAACTCACCCCAGATTTGTCAAGAAAAAGCTTTATTTTGATACATTTTGCCATTTGGGCTTCTGCATCAGCATTTTTTTTTTTTTTTTGAGAAGTTTCCCTTGCTTTATGGGGTTACAAGCCATAGCTTTATAATGTTCTGCCTGGACATCACACCTACTCTCATAGTTTTAGGAACACAAATACCCAGTGAGGTCTAAATCTGAATCTATAGCACATCTCTTTTCTGGGCATCCCCCCCCCCCCACTCATGGTCCCACTCATACTTCACCACCTCCACTTGCTGGATGTCTCATAGCCACCTCTTCACAATATTTCTGAAATAGAATGCATTATTCTGCCTACCCTTCTTCCTTCGTGGATGACATCACCATCCACCTGATGATTCAGAGAAAACTCTGAATCATCCTGACCCCCTTTCTCTTCCATCCCCATCTCCAGTCATTCAGTCTAGTTTGTAAACTGTCCTAATTATCCATTAAATATGCCCTTCCTCACCATCCTCATTGCCACTGCTTTAGCCTATGCCCTTGTCACCCTTCTTCACCTGGACCATTACAATAGTCCCCAGTGGTTCTCCTACCACTCCATCCCTGGCTGCCTTGCTTTTGCTGAAATACAGTAGAAATACTAAAGGTTAATGTTTATTTTTACCTTGTCAGTTAACAAATTGCTTTCATGTACATTTTCATATTTAAGTATCATAGCATTCCTGCAAGAAGACACTGTTATTCTTAATTTAGAATAGGAATTGGAGGCCCGAGAAAGTATCTTGATCAAGGATCCTCAAAAAGCCAAAGAGCTGTTGTTCAAACCTGAGGACTGTAAAGTTTATGCTGATGATGTTAAACCATACTACCAAACACATGTCAGTCCTTGGTTCTAACACCTTCAGTTCCTCACCACTGTCTTCAAGAAAGTCTAGACCTTTTAGCACATCTAAAAGGCTCATTGTAATTGTGCCCCAGGGAGCTTTAGTAGTTATTGGTAATAGTTAAACAGTCCAGCTCTGGAATTAAGACCCACATTCTAGTTAAACCCTTGCTTAAGTTACATAACCCCTATAAACTTCAGTTTCCTAATGGGCACTCTAAGGCTAATAATAGAGTTTACCCCACAAGGTTGTTGTGGGGCTTAAATAAGATGGCGCATATGATGTGTTCAGTGAATGTCGGCTATGAGTACTGATTTACCAGCCTCATCCTACGGCATTGGTTTTCCATCTTCCACCCTTTGAGCAGCTCACACTTCTGTGACCTTGTCTGTGAAATCTTAAAGATCCCAGTTGGCGATTTCCCCACCACTTTGTACACACCTCTATAATTAGATACTTGGTTGGGTAGTACCACCCTTAAGACCAGCAGTGGAATGTTCCCTGGGAGTGGTCAGTAGGTCTTGGAGAAAGTCCCCACTACAGAATGCCCTTCCCCAATCTCTCCTAGGTCTATTACCTTAGATCTCTTGTTCCTTTGCCCTGCCTCTTCCTCAACTCCTGCCATTTCTGATGTCACATTTGTCCTCCAGGCTTGCCCTTGCTCTAACTTGCCCAGCCTTGCTGATGGCATCTGACTTCAGCTCCATGCCAGCGCTGTGTTCCACTTATGTGTGAGGCTTTGGCAACTTGTCTATTCTCTCTCTGGCATCTGACCTCAGTCTGTTTCCTGTTTCTAGCTTTTCTGAAGCTGACAAGTCCCAGGGACTGACCAACAATGGGTTCGATAGGATGATCACAGATCTTACCACCCTATTTTGTGTTGTCTTTCTTATCCATCAAGCTGAACTCTTTTAAAACAGAGACAACTTGTCTTTGATCTCAGTAGATCTTCTGTAGCATCTGGTTTGGAATAAACCCTTAATAATTGCTTGTTGATTGAATAGACTATTGTTCCCCCAAACAAGTGGCTGTGGGTCTTGGGGTCTCCTGCTGTATAAGTTTGCAGATCACAGAGACATCTGAGTGCACTCAATCTTCTGAAACTCCACTCATACAATCAGCTTCCAATAAATGAAAAGTACACATAACTACGATCATATGTAGTATTTTTTCCCATAAAAATATAAAACCATTTCACCTATAAGGTATTTTTTCTTATTTTCTTCCATTACATGCTGACAGAATTCTATAAGTTTGACTATGTCATCAACAACCTATTTAGCTTCATTCTATGCATTTTCAAGGTTAACTGCTTTTACCCTGCACTTTGTTGATGTTAATCCCTTATGATTGTATGTAAATTTCTTTTTTTATTGTACATAAATTTCTTGAAAGAAATCTTTATGTATTTTTTGATGGTACTTTATTGAACAGCCTAATGTGAAGTGCATACTACAAAATATTGCTTACATTGAAATATATTGCAGTCTCCTAAGTTTTGCTACTGAAAAATAATCTCATTTTGTGTTAACTCAACTATATGGCTTTCATTGGATACATTTTTCTTTACCCACAGAAATTTAATTTTGTTTTATCTGTAAAACAACAAGATTGCCCAGATGATCACTGTTTCTTTTCATCTCCAACCATATGTATAGTTCTGAAATACAATTTAAAAACCCCGGTGTCTCCTTGTCTCAAATGATCCTAGAATTAATAGAAAAAATCCTAAAAATCTATTGATTTACTAAAATGAAAAATACCCTTTGAAATTATTAAAATTTTCAAACATATACTTTAGGGAAATGCAAATTAATGCAACAATGAGATACCACAAATTGATTATCCTAATGCTGGGGGCATAATTGGACACCACTGGTAGAAACATACATTTGGTATAACCTTTATACCAAAAGGGCAATTAGACAATATGTTTCACCATAAATATGCATGCTTAAAACCATTTGGACCAGAAATTATTCTTCTAGAAGGTTCTCCTAAAGAAATAATCAAGGATAGATGCAAAGCTTTAGCTAAATGATGGTTCTCATCATTTAGATTGGAAAAGACAAGAAACTCATTAAATGTTTGTGGACAGAAGGAAGTGTCAGTTGGTAAACAAGTTGCACAGTGCCTTAAGGCTACTACTCTGTAAAAATTGGGGACGGGGCACACGATGGGGAAGAAACGTCTAATCACTTCTTTCTGGGGCTCAAGTCCTGTGGCTATATCATTCGGGGATTAGGCCAGGCAGGGCTACCTTCCTTTATTCTCTCTCTGGCTTCATTACAGGACAAAGCAGGGGGAATTGAGCATCTCAAAATCTGAACCCGAGGTGTGAGGAAGAAAGCTGGATGGGGCAAAAGAGCAAACAAGAGGTAGGTCAAAATCAAGAATGGAGGAGATGAGAGGAGGCCGGACAGACCTCTGCAGTGAGGGCAGAATGGGCTCTGGAACACAAGGTGACCACGAAGGATGAATGAGGAAAGTGCTCTCTTGCGTCACCTTCTGGTATCCAGGTGTATGTGGACCAGATAGACCTGCTCATAAACTCTGCTTGTTGCTCTTCTAAAGGGTTTACAATAGATAATAACCAAAATGTCTAACAATAGAAGATGGGTTGAAAAAATGTTTACAAAAGATTATTGTAGGGGAGGAAAAATAACTTTCCCTCTCCCTTCTGAGTTCTTAGCTAATACACCTGAGATAAAAGACAGATCAACAAGAGAAAAACAGAATTTGATTAACATGTATACCTCATGTATACATGGTAGATACCCAGGAAAAAGGTAAATAACTCCCAAAGGTGGCTTAGGATTCAGGCTTAAAAATCAATTTTTGAAGAACATTTAATCACATAGGAATATGTTTATTCTGTGTAGCTTTTTTTTTTTTTTTTAAAGCAGGCTACAAAACAATGCAATACACCTCCCAATATGGAGAAAAAGTGCAAGTATGATATATATCATCTAGGATGCAAAGAAAAATGTCTGGGGGAATAAGTGAAGGCTAAACTAATCTGTGGTTATCACTAGTGCTAGGATTACAAGCAGCATTTACTTTCTTTTCTTCATGCTATTCTGTACTGTCCAAAATTTCTACAAGGAATATATATGATTTTTATGATCACAAAAAAGGTTTAAATATGTAAGAAGTGTGCGTTAGAGACAGAGAACAGTGTCCTAAGGGTCAGAGGTCACCATGAATTCCAGGGATGTGAAAGAGGTATGAGCAAAAACCCAGATTCAGCACTGAGGCCTGGATGAGACTCAAGGCTCCATGAGATTTTACTGTTATTTTTCTATAGCAATTTAAACTGTAATCTGCATAGCAGTAAAGGCAGCTCTGTTTATCTTTTGATAATACAACATGAATTTCCCTATTGGCAGATAAGTTTCTCCTGTATAGCTAATATATATGCACATATTTTTGCATGTCTAACCATGTCATTTGCATATAATTTAAACCCATAAGTGATGTTTATAAGAATTCTGAGCCATACTCTTCCCACTCAGCAAGCTAAGTGAACAAATTAAATCCTGTCTCTATTAAACTATTATCAGAGCAGCAGTGGCTGTCCTGAGGAGGTTGTAATCCCAGCTGACCATTGAGGGATTTACCAGTAACCTTGGGCCTACCACAGAACTGCTTAGGGCCTCAGTTTTGTGATCCACGAATGAGGGTGGTAAACTACTATTTCTAAGGACCAGTGAAGTCTATGATTTGGGGATTTCTTTTTCCCCATGGTAAGACTTGACAACATCTAAAAACATAATGAAGACTGAACACTCTTTGAATACTAATCATTTTTATTCCATATGTTCCAGTGAAAAGGAACGATTGCTATTTTAAAAAGAAATGTCTGAAGCTGCTTATGCATTCTGGAAGACGGAAGAGACTAGGCTGATCTTTTGTTTGCGAAATACCTGGAGGGGGCTTTTGGTTATAAAAGGTGATTTCTGCAAGGCATTTTCCAGCAATATGTATTTTGACAGAGAACTGAATTGTTCTGTAGGTAGAGAGACTGTGGGTTTGCCGTGGTAAAAGGAAGGGGTGATTATATCAGTGGAAGTGTCTTTTCCTTCCTTCTACCCTCCATTAGACCCCCAACCCACTTCAAGTAACACACAATCTAAGTAGAAACAGCGTGCTTCTAAACAAAATAATGAAATAATACCTTTAACCCTAACTTCCAATCAGATTGTTCTCCCCAAACCCCTTTGTCTGTATAACAAGTTTGAGAGCCACTCCTGGCAGAAGGAGACCGTTTGGAAATACCGAGGACTTGACGAAGAGGGTAAAGGAGAGAAGGGTCCAAGCAGAGAGGAGAGCAGGAAAGACTTGGCTGAAGGGCTCCGAGAACAGCAAGGGCTGGTATTCCGCTTGGAGTTGTTTTCTATCTGTGTGATGCTGTAGCCCATCCCCTGTTATTCCAGACCTTCAGCAAAAGCTTACAACATACACTTGTCCAGTGTTAATAGTTCTGTGGGGGGAATTAAGGGGTCCTTATAGGGGCAAAATGGTAGGAGCAAGAACTATGGCTGCAGGAGGGAAGAGGAGAAACAGGAATTTGGCAGAAGCATTCCGAGTGAGAGGCGACTTGAAGATCATAAGCCAACCTACCTCCCACACACTCTGGTCCTCAGCTGTGACACATAACACATGCACGTGAGCACATGCACATACATGCTCGTGTGCAAACATACACAAGCACATGCACACACTTGTGCACCCCCTACTGGGAAGCTTAAAAAATACTGGAAAGAGGCAGGACTTATCATAATATACGGGTTGGGCTGGAAGCTAATCATTCCCTCTGTGTATTATAGGACAGGGTATTCTGAGAAGGTTGGAACACTGGTGAATGGCTTCCATTTGAATGTGTAATTCTTGACAGAGAACACATTCTTGTTACATTAGTAAAATTTAGCCTCAGTTGGCTCAATTTTTTTCTTTCTTTCTTCTTATTTTTATCTGAGGGAGAGAGAGAGTGCGCATGAGCAGAGGAGAGGGGCAGAGGGAGAGAGAATCTTAAGCAGGCTCCATGCTCAGCACAGAGCCCAAACACAGGGCTTAATCCCATGACCCTGGGATCATGACCTGAGACGAAATCAAAAGTCGGACAGTCAGTCAGTCAACTGAACCACCCCAGCACCCAATTTTTTTCTTTAAAAGAGAGTAGTGGGGCACCTGGGTGGCTCAGTTGGTTGAGCGACCAACCTTGGCTCAGGTCATGATCTTGCGGTTCGTGAGCTTGAGCCCCACATCAGTACAGAGCTTGCTTCGGATCCTCTGTCCCCCCCTCTCTTTGCCCCTCCCCTGCTCATACTCTCTCTCTCAAAAATAAATAAAACATTAAAAATAAATAAATAAATAAATAAATAAATAAATAAATAAATAGAGTAGCAACCTTCATTGTAGTAGAAATCACTCCAATTGTTGGCAAAATTTTCAAAGTTTGATTTCTATTTTAACCCCTTGCTTAGTCAGCTGAGCTCATTCACATCTTGAACTCACAGAGATTCCTTAATCTGGCCATTCCTTCAGCCCCAAGGACCTTTGTCTCTCCTGGGTCCTTCTCAACATCCTTTCACTTGAAGGGGGCCCAAACAAATGCCTGATCCACCCGTATGGGCCATCACCTCTTGTCACTGGGTTTTTTTCATTTAAATGATTGAATTTCAGTATCAGATGGTGTGGATGCTCCCCCATTTGGAGTGTGTAAAACTAGGAACACTTAACATGTGACTGTGACAGAAGCAAATATACCAGATGTGGCTTGGGTTTCAAGGATCTGTTTTTATCCTGATTTACTGTTAGCTTCCATGACCACCACAAGTTGAAGAAAGGTCCAAACCTTTGTGCTCTTACTACATTATCACATGTAAAAACAAAGTTTAAAGTACAAGGTCATGAAATGATTCTTTGGGCCAGCACTTTCTCTGGTTATTCATGAAGATATGCAAGCAAATGCTTTTTGGGTGTGGTGATTATAAGTGTGTTAACAAGATGGGGGGGGGAATATTCTGTTAGCAACTGGTACAAGAATCCTCCCCCCCCCCCCCCCCCGGGAGAGCTTGCTTCATTAAGAAACACCGTTCCTGCCTGAGATAAAAGGTGGGTCTACAGAGGCTGGAGTTTGGCTTCTCACACCACAAGGAGCTCCTGGGTGAATCTGGGAAGAAGGGGGAGAGAAGAAAGAGAGAAGGAAACAGATAAAATGAGAGAGGAGATGTTGGGGGCTGTGTCTTCAGAAAGTTAAAAAGAATCAGAGAATGTTTGGGGTGATTGCATTTCTTATGGAAACTTGAAGAAGTTCAGAGGAGCCGACCAGCTAGCTTCTGTATAGTCATAGGGAGAGGGTGGTCCGGGCTGCACTGGAGGGACGTGACCGGCCTGCTCAAAGGGAGACTGAGGAATAGCCTAGTGAGCAGAGGCTGTGGTGTTAGTGCAAGCCTGAGTACTTAGAAGTGAACTGAGACAGTCAGTGAACGATATAGATGGAGAGCGAACAGATAAATGGGATCTTAGCGGTTTTGACGGCAGACTTGAGTGACAGAGTTCCAAGAAGAGAGCTTGTTTTCTCCAGCAGGGACATAAGAGACAAATCCTGGTAGGAAAAAGAAAAAAACATGTCTATTGTCTATTCTTCAGTGGAGTGCAGGCATTCCTGGAAACCACATCATTAAGTGGACTGCTACAGAATAGAACCTATTGTTACCCTAGGAAAAGGATTATAACAGAATAGCATCCTGACCAAGAACTCAGCATTGCAGAAACCATAAATACAACCAACCACATGTCATAAAAGCAAAGATAGGTATACATTCATATAACCACTTAAAACTGTAAAATTATTCTTGAGTTCTACAAAACAAGCATAAATGTAATATACTCAGTTTCATAAAAGACTCCAATATGCTATAAAGCGAATAGTTGTAAAAACTAGTATCATAAATTTAACATGGAATATGTTAGTTGTAACAATTAATTAAACACTTAAGATTTTCTTTGCCTTCTTAGTACTTAAATGAAGTTTTATGACATAAGTATAATGTTTAATGGGGTTATCCAAGAAAGTTCGAATTAATGCTTTCTTTTCTCTTGCAAAATGTGTCTGAATTAAGCAATGCTGCTGGAAGTCAGTCAATTAATCAAAAGTTCCTTAAGGAACATGGCTGATGCTCCCCACCTATTATTGTTGCTACTGTTGAGGGTATTGATGATAATTCTGGCACTAAATAGCATATTTATAAGAAAGATACAAGAGTAGGCGTCTCTACTGTGTCATTGGATATTGAATTGTAGATGGTTACATATACCTCTTAGGACATTCTGGAGGGTACCAAGTGGAATTCACCCTTTGGTGTAATTAATTTGGGCTGACTGGGAAGTATTTGTTTAGGAGTATTTTATTAGTCAGGATTGCATTAGGCTGCATGTAATAGATACCTGTCTACAAATAGGGGTTTCTTGTTCCCAGTAGCAAGAAGTAGAAGCAGCCCTGGGCTGATACACCTGCTCAAGATAGTCATCAAGGACCCAGTCTTCCATAGTTTCCCGCTCTGCATCCTCAGGCCTGAGCTCAAGATGACTTTTGCACCTCCAGGTATCATGACCACATTTCCAGCAGGAAGAGGGGAAGGACAAAAAGTACGTGCCAGCTAAGTTTTTATGAGGAACTCAGCAGTCTTTTCAGAAGCCCCATCTAGTGCACTTCTGCTTGTCTCTCGCTGACTACCATGAAACGTGGCCACCTACACAGTGGAAGTTGAACACATTCCATTCCAAATGAAGCCAGCGTTCTGAAGAAAAGAGGTGGAGAATGGATATTCTATAGGCAGCTAGTGATATTCTTCTGCAAGCTGATTTATTTTAGGATAGCAATTCATAGTCTTATGATGGCATACTCTATATCACAGGTCGTGTTCAAATGTCAAGGTCAGTAACATTTTTCTCACATAGATTTAGTTTAAACTGCTGTACTTTAAAAATTTTTTTTAAATGTTTATTTTTGAAAGAGACAGAGTGTGAGGGGGAGCAGAGAGAGAGACACACACAGAATCTGAAGCAGGCTTCAGGCTCTGAGCTGTCAGCACAGAGCCTGATGCAGGGCTCAAACTCACGAGCCATGAGATCGTGATCTGAGCAGAAGTCAGACACTTAACTGACTGAGGTACTCAGGCACCCCAAACTGCTGTACTTCTTATAAATCTTGCCCACCTGCCCTTTCAAGATTATCTATCATTTAAAAATATGAAAAACCATATTTTAGGTGAAATGACTTGTCTGAGGACAAGTGGACTCAATATGAACATTGTCTTCATCTAGCATTTCCCATGTAGAGAGTTATCAACTGTGGATCCTGGAATTAGAGAGAGAAGATGGCTTAGAGATCTTTGGGACTGCACATGATGGGACAAAGTCCAGAAAGCATAATTGGTTTAGTCAAAGTCTCCGTACTGACAGAGATAGGACTAAAGTATACTAGACTGGAAGGCAAAAGGTATTCCTGTCTAGTATACTTTCTGCCTATTTCTAATAAACATATGCCTATTAAATATGTATCTCAACTTTGAACTCATTTCTCTCATGAGGAAGAAGAAACAAGTCACAAAGATTTCACTTGTTCTCCATCCACTTCAGATTCTTTTCTAAACCACTTCTTATTTACAGAACCCCTCAGGACAAACCTAATAACAAGGTTTGTCACTTTATGGACATAAACACGTACGTCATGGAATAAATGATATTTGCCCAAATGGTAGAACTATATAACTAAAAGCCGGGTATGGTCCAGTTAGTCTGGGATATTTGAGTTTGTGCTGTGTGCAAGGCAATTTGCTTTAGGTGTTTTCAGTATTTCAGTTCTTGAGGCTTACCATCTGGAGGCAAACAGACACCCTTCTTTGGTGTTATGATTTTTGCCTGGGAAGGTTTTATGTGCACGCCCAACTGGCCGACTGGGAAAGGACCACGGAGTCCGTGTGGTGTATCCCTTCCCCCAAGGCAGGTAACTCCACTCCATACCCCAGACTTATTGCCATGAGTCATCTATAGAAAGATCTGAATGACAAGTAGCCACTATTATTTAGGCAGCTCTAAATTATCATAATGTTCTTCCCTCTCTTAAGCTGAAATCTATTGTTTTTTAGCTTCCATTTATTGATCCTAATTTGTACTTAGAAGTCATATGGATGTTAACTCCATCTTCCATGAGACAAATAGTTGAAGAGAGCTATCGTGGTCCTGGTTAAACTTCTCCCCAGTTCCTTCTATCTTTCTTCCTGGGACAGCTCTAGATCCTTCAGTATCATCACCCTCCAAACAGCCCAATTCATCGGGCCCCTGAGAACCAGGTACATCGAGAACTAGACACAATACCATGCGTTAGATGTGGGCAGCACATTAGAGGACCGTTTCTTCCTTTATTTTGGGATTGTGGGTACTCAACTAATGTGGCCATAAATTGTATTAACAACCTCATCCCAATGTTGTTCTGTATTGTGCTTGTTGGCCTGTTGAAACCATTACTCTTTTTTTCTGGAACACTGTTGTCGGGTCAGTTCTCCTCCTCTGGATTTGCGTATCTACACTTGCCTTGGGTGTACTACAGAAGCATTCAAATAAGCAAAACATGCCACATTAATTCGTTTTGTGGTTGTCACAATAATAATTCAATCACAATGGTGTGCTACACTCATTGTGCGCTTAACCTCTCCCAGGTAACTAACCAGGATTATCTCCTTCAATCCTTACAATGGCTCTCTTGAGAGAGGTGTTATCCAGTTTTACAGATGAAGAAGAGGCTCATAGAGGTTGAAGCTTGGGCTTACAGTCACACACAAAGAAAATGGAGGATTCAGATATAGATGCCTCAGAATTCAAAGCTTTTGCTCGGAGCTACAATTCTGCTCTGCCTCTTTATCTCAGCATACAAAAAACCCAAAAATGTGGCTAAATGAGGGCTCTTCCCACAGATGTATAGTACTTAAGGAGAGCAGACAGAATTGGAGAAATTGGTTTGGGATTTTGTTTGGGTTAGGGTCTAAGATAGATACTCTGCAGCATAAAATCTCATAACCCTTTACCTCCTGAGGGTCAGAGGGAAAATGACCTAGTAACGTACAAAGTAACATTGAAAATGTCCATTTCATGAGTCTCCCTGGCAGCTGGGCTCCTACGACAGAGGCAGCTGAACAGGATACATGGAATGACACCCAAATATTTATTAAAACATTGGGAATCAAAGTGCCATGCAAACACTAGGCTACAATTATTTCTGTCAGAGCAGACTTGAGAAGAAAGTTCAAAAATGACATAAGGGGAAAAAGAGCTCTATGATTTGTTTTTAAACTATTTTTTTTAATGCTCTGGTAGACTAAACAGCTGTTTTTTTTCCTGCTGCATCAGTTCTGTCCCTCAGCAACTCACAGCAAGAGTGGCTGCAAAAGAAAATGACCAATGTGAAAGCATGATCAGAATAATGGCCAACTCCCAGCAAGGAACAGACCTTTCCCAAATGGGATGAGGGCTTTGGCTTTGGGTTCTGAGCTTGGTGTCTCCTCCCCCTACTATATAACAGTCCTTTGAAACAGTATGACACGATGGCTTTGAGAGAGACTCCAGAAAATGAGAAATGTTCATTGCATGGAACCACATTTAGCTAGCTAAAACTAAAACAAAATGAAATCTTACTCTGGTTGCTGCAATGAGGAAGGCCAAAGCCAGGAATTAGATGGAAGCAAGCTTTTTTCTTGCTTTGTATTTTTTACTCTAAACAATCCTTTCTTTACTGTTGGTCAGTTCTGTCAAATGGCTGATCCAGGACCTCTGTAAATGAGGTTGCTCCTGCCACAGGGCCTTTGCACATATCTTTCCTTCTATCTGGACATCTTCACCATCATTCCTACCTCATCATCCTGGCTGACTTATGCTAATCTTTCATGTCTTGGCTGAAATGTCCTATCCACGTTTTGTGTTCTTGTACCTTGTAGATTTTCTTTTTAGTGCTTGTGACAGGCAGAATAATGGCCCCCAAAGATGTCTACATCCTCATTCCCAGAACTCGTAAATATATTACCTTACATGGTAAGAGGGTCTTTGCAGATATGATTAAGGATTTTGAGTTGGGCATTATTGGGTGGGCCCAGTGTAATCACAGGAGTCTCTATATATAAAAACATAAATATTAATATATGCAAATGCATGTATTTAAATATATGTAAAGTATATGTCCGTATATGTAAATATATATTTAAATATAAATATTGTCTGTCTTTCTCTCTCTCTCTCTCTATATATATATATTATAGTTTCCACACCCAACATGGGGCTTGAACTCACAACCCCAGGATCAAGAGTCACATGCTCCACATCAAGAGTTCTTGTGCTTCACCAACTGAGCCAGCCAGTGACCCCTCACAGGAGCCAGGCGCCTCTTATAAATAAGAGAAAGGCAGGAAAATGTCCCAACGAGTCTCCATTTGGGGAGATTTGTAAAGGAGGAATTACATACTCTGGATAATGGTTTGATTTTTTTTAACGGATTTAAATGAAAATGTGTATTTCATTAAAATGAGGGGAGAGAGATTCCATAATCATTAGGTAATTCGTTTTTTGTTTCCCCCTTAGGCATGACCTGTTTTATGACCCTCTATCTAGGAGATCAATGAAAGTGTGTTTCTATTTTTAGCATTCAGTTCCCAAACCTGAGCTGAAAACCTCAGCACTACATATAGAGTAGTACACGTTATCATCTGAGCACGCGCAGTCCCCGGATGGGACAGTGGAAACGAGGAGGGGTGCAGAGGTAGCGAAGAGAGGGGAGAAGCACGACATTCTCTGGGCTCGGCAGCCCCCAGCCTGCACGCTCTTTGAAAACCGGGGAAGGGTTTAGTGTGCGCTCTACTGCCATCTGCTGCCAGCCGTGGCTTCAAACACTGAGTAAAGACTCATGGTTTAAAATACAAAGAAATCCAGTGGAAAGTTACAGATTAAGACTGATCCCCTCTACTTTCTATCAGACACATAGCATGAAAGTTCATTTGCTCCATATCATTAGGAACACTTGGTGTTTTAATTTTTGTAATTTTAGACATTTTTGTGATTCTGCCATGATATCTCACTGATTTCATCTTGCATTCTCAGGATGACTAAGGTTGAGCCCTTTGAAAAAATATTAATTTTTATTAAATACAAGAACTAATGCCCCTCTTAGCCTGTTCGGGGATCAAAGCCGCAACGTCAGTGCTGTTAGTGCCACACTCTACCCAACTGAGATAACCATCCACCTAACTGAACATTTTTCATCTGTGCTTATGATCCTTCAGAAATCCTCTTTAGAGAGATGCATACTGCAGTCTTTTGCCCATTTTCCTTTTGGGTTTGTTAGTCTTTTCCTTACTGAGTTGATGAGTTCTTTATTCTGGATGGAAGTGCCTTGTCAGATAATATGTTTCGAAATTTTTTTCACATGGAAGCTTGCCTTTTCATTCTTACAATTGTACCTTTTGATGAACAGAGTTCCTAATTTCAATGTAAATTGCAAATTTACATTTACATTTAATGGAAATATATGTAAGTGCAAATTTAATGTAAGTTGTAAAGTCCAACTTACCAATGTTTTCCTTTAAGGTTAATCTTTTCTGGGTCTAAAGAAATCTTGGCCTACAGCAAAGTTATGAATATATTGTCCTGTGTTACCATCTAGAGGCTTTAGCATTTAACCTTTCACATTTAGATCTACGATCTACCTGAAATTGATTTTTGTGTAGGTGTGACATAGGGGTAAGGATTCTAGTTTTTTTTTTTTCTGTTGTGATATTCAATAGACCATTGAAAAAACACCCTGTCCTCACTGCAATGCATGCCATAGATCAAGTGACTGTGGGTCTGTGGGTCTGTTTCTATATTTCATTCCAGTGGTCATTTGTTTATCCTGGGAAGATCCACAGCCATGTCTTTTTTTTTTTTTTTTTTTTTGGTAACAATCATGATAATAAATGCAAAGTTATTTTTAAAGCCCACAGACTGCTCTGTGTTGGGCAGTTTGTCCACCACTACTTCTAGCACTCTCCACAATGTCACAGTGTCCTAAGGCCGGCCCCAGAGAGACTAACCTGGGTCTTTCTTTCAGAATTAAATATGAATAGGACTTACTACTGCCACCTCTACTACTACATGGTAACACTGACATAGTATTAGCTACGTGCCAGGCAGTCTCCTAAGCACTGTATACTCAGTAACTCATTCAATCTTCCCTGAAACTCTATGAGGTAGGTACTATTATTCCCTCTTATGGAGCAGGAAATTTAGTCACAGGGAGGTAAGTAACTTGCTCCGAATCATTCAGCTAGTAAGAGCCAGAAGTTGAGTACGGTGAGTTTGGCTCCAGATTCTGTTGTCAACCACTACCCTTTGCTGCTGGTCTTATAAGCAATGCTTTTTTTTTTTTTTTTTTTAAATGAAACATGATATGCCAGGCAACAGACAGCAGAAGCACCAGTCTCCTAGCTCATGGACCACCAAGTACTCCAGGGCAATTTGACTGTGGAAGACGATCCTTTCATGCAGCCTCTGTCCATTCATTCACTCTTTGGGGTAAAATATTCAGCCGGTAAGCTTAGCTTGGTTGAACTTTTTATACACTGTGGCGTGATGTAAAAATCTTTCATGATACAGCTCCTATTTTCCCTTCCAACCTCATCTCCTTCTAAAACCCCCAAATGTACTGTTCTGTGTTCTTTTACGTGATGGTCAGGTGGGGCCACAAGAAGAGACACAGGAGAGGCTCAGGAAAACAGAAGTTCTTATACTCACGGTCTTACAAACAAGAGCGTGCCATACCGTGCAGGCACCCACGTCACACGGAGCCACATGGGGAAGCACCAGTGCTGGTCAGGAGGCAGAACTAGAGCAAGGGGAGAGCCTAGGCCCCAGCCTTTATCCGTCTCTGTATTTCTGCAGGAAAGGCAAGGCAGGCCAGGGTAAACAGGATTGGCTAGCTGAAATAATTACTGTGGGCTCTAAGCTGTGGGGTGCTCTTTAGTTGCCTGGTACTTGGTCCTGAGATGATTAAGGCAGGATATTGCTTCCTGGGCATGTATGAGCCAGATAGGGGTATGGATCTGGATTGGTTAGTCTATATGTCAAAGCAGGCAACTTGCTATGCCCTTTGCTGAAATTCAAATCCCAGAAAAAATAGCCAGAAAAAAAATTTAAGATGTCAAAACATCATAACATACAGAAAAATTTAAAAATATAAAGAATACACATATTCTGTATTCCAACTACCTGTAGTGCCCAAATGCTATGTTTCTTCATCTCAGAGTACACACTGTTTCTTGCTTTGATTGCCCTTGTCTTGTTAATCTTTAAATTTTAGATTAAATACCACTTTTCTCAGGTAAAATTCTAATGACAGCAGATGCACAGTTAAGAGCTTTCCCATCACACCCTGGTGGCTGTAGCACTTTTCAGTTCCCTGCAATTATTGGTTAACACACCTATTTCCTCTACCAGTTCTAAGACCCTCCTGAGAGGCTGTGGAGTGGGAAGAGTAGAAATACTATTTGAATGAATAAATGAATAAATTAAATTCCTGCTTCCAAATATTCCACTCTCTTCCCTTTTTCCTTTCTTTCTCTTTCTTTTCTTTCTTTTCTTTCTTTTCTTTCTTTCTTTCTTTCTTTCTTTCTTTCTTTCTTTCTTTCTTTCTTTCTTTCTTTCTTTCTTTCTATGCTTATTTATTTATTTTGAGAGAGAGAGAGAAAAGAGAAAGAGAGAATGTGCAGGGAAGAGGCAGAGAGAATCCCATGCAGGCTCCATGCTCAGTGCAGAGCTTGATGTGAGGCTCGATCCCATGACCGTGAGATCATGACCTGAGCTGAAACCAAGAGTTGGATGCTCACCCGACTGAGCCATCCAGGTGCCCCTCTTCCCTCTTTTCTAATCTGTACCATGAACCGTGTCTAAACATGGTGTGATGACACTTCCTTCTTGCCTTTCACTGATGGCTCTACTAGGGAGGGCCTCTTCCTGGTGAGGCTGGGGTCAGTTCCTGGTCAGTTCCTGAGATCAGTAATCTGGGTTTTAATATTATGGAAATAATTTATTAGCAAGATAGAAAATATATTTGGAGGCAGGTGTTTTAAACTAAAAATTATAAAAATTCTAGTGTACATAGTTTCCTGTTGTGTTTATCATTAAGATAAGGAATGAATCCTCACAACAAGCGGAAAACAAAGGGTATTATTTCCATTGTAGAGAGGCAGACTAAAGCTCAATGATGTCAAATGACCTGGTTTAAGGTCCCAAAGCCAGTAATTTGGAGGCACTCAAATTCTCATTTGAATCCGGGGCTTCTGTTACTAAATCTGGAGCATTCTCCATTAAGTCATACTGTTCCTTGACTTGTATTTATTTCCCCTCAGCTTTTATTTGTCAATATTTATAGGCAACAAAAAAGGATACATATTTCGTACCTGCAAGCAGAGTTAGTGGTCATTCTGAATGCCTCTCAATCTAGTAACCAGTAAAGCCTTCCCAAAAGGGTTTGTTAGGACAGCAGTGCCAGAGAAATGAGCAAATATAAACATCTCATAACAGAGACTGGTCTGCAGAACTGTCAGGGACCCATGCATTTTCTAAGTAGGATACTAAGCACACAGCAGCTTGTAAAGAACCTCCAGGTAAACCTAGAGTTTGCTTCAGTATGAAATGATGAGGAGACTTATCAAATGTTTCTAGGTAATCAGTAAAACTGGGGATGTAACATGACAAGTACCGTAAATCGGTGCCACAGAAACCGACATAAGATTATAGAGCTAATGGAAAATTAGGCACCTGATCATAAAATTTAAATTGTGGCAATGTAGACAAAGGAATCAACAGCATATGAAGATCTGAACACATTTTTATGTATCTAACCAAAGTAAAAAGCAACACTGTATAAAACTAGTATAGAAAAATGATGTTTTAAAATGTTTTTTCTCTGTTTTAATTTATTAGGTGAGCCGACTCACCTATTGTCTGAAATTCCCATTTTCAAACATTCACATAAATATTAACTTCTCATGTGTGCAATGAGAGTTAAATTTCTTTCATATGCTTCTGAGCAAGTGGTTTTAAAAATCCAGGCTATTACATTTGTTTCTCTTTACAGGTTTTATAAAGGCATTCCTGTACTTTGACCCTTCAAAAACTAGTTTCAAATACTTGAAATACTTCAAATACTTCTTAGCCCTACTTCTTTCTCCTCAGTCATTCTTAAAACTCAAAGAAATGTAAAAGATTCAACTTTGGCAAAGGCTGGGGACCCCTGTCGCAATAGTATTGTATATTCCTAAATGTTATTTCATGAAATACACATTAATCAAACAGGAAACAGAGACAACAAATGTTTTATTCCATATTTTCAATTAAAAAATAGAAACAATATTTACATAACATTGTATTTATGTATTTACACAGCATCAACATAGAAGGCAGTAAGAAATGATGGTTTGTGGGTTAATGATCATTATACTTGAAACATAAGATGACTTTCAAGTATACAGTATACAATGAAAAGGATTATTGAAGAGTATTTTAAAGAAAAAAACTCATGTCATGGGAAATTATTACTACATGGTTCAGAATCTACATTAAGTATATTTTGGATCCTAATTTTTTTTCCTTATTTAAAAAAAATACAAGTGTACTGATTTATGAAGCCTAAGTTTGCTTGCAATAAATCATCTTGTCAATATAGCATGATAAATTTACAGTTCATTATTTATAATCTTTAAATATAATGGAAGAGCAAAACTTGGGAGTGCTCTTAAAATGTAATTTTTAAAATATATGAAAAACTATATTGGGGAAAATGTCACACATTATAGCTTTGTTTTAAATGTAAATGATAGTTAAGATATATACATGCTTTACGGGAAAGATCTCCTGACCTAACAATACAGGTATACAAAGGAATGAATATATACCATCTCATGAGATGCCTATTAATCCAAGAGTGAATTAGTCCATTGCCAAACAGGGTGAGAAATTAAAATGAGACCAATTGAGTCAGCAATATACAATTTCAAATTTCTAAGTACTTGAAAATAGTTTTCAACATTTATTTACCATAACGTTAAGTAAAAACCAGAAACTGCTAAACTGAAAACTAGCCTTGAACTTGGAACTAAGTAATTTTGTCAATGTGAGAAAATGTAGGCAAATCCCAGTTTATAAAATTATCTACAGAGACAAATGATGGGGACTGCTTTCGTTACCATTGCAAAGTGTTATGCTGACAGCAACACGTAGATTTCCTTTGCCCTGCTGTCAGTTTATCTACTTTATGAACTGGTGAATTAAATACCACCACAAATGGGAAAACAACATTCTTCATTATATCACACTACATATTCACAAAGAAGTTATGTATCCACAAATTATAAAAATAAATCTTTCTTTAGATTAGAAAACAAAGAAAAATATAATAATTTGTATTAAAAGTTTTAAAAACTTTGGCAAACTAACCTGATGATCATGACTGTTTTTGCCACAGCTATGTTGTCTTTGAAGTTATTCACAAAATTAAATCAGAAATCTTTGATCCACTAATGTTTTGGATGCCAAATTCTTCTGTCCTACTGTATTACGTATAAATCTAAAAATCTGGAAAAATATTAAAACAATTTTTATTAATGAAATTTTATATACAGAAAGAATGAAAACTATATACAGAAAGAAAATGAAATATGTATAACCAATTAAAATATCTAAATTAAACTAGCTAATTTTCTCAACTATTTATTTTCATGTATTGGGCATCTGAGCCATGGTGATATACAAAATTATTTCAAGACTCTTTATCATCTTTCATAATACCAAAGAAGTGTATATTTCTATTTAGACTATGTTTTAATGAATTAATAATACAAATTTTCTCATGTTCATAGAAATTCACTGTCAAATATGTTGCAAGACATCTTATCTCTAGCTCTAAAAGCTACAGAAACATCAACAGAACTGTTAGGGACAGAATTTGTAATTTTAGATCTCTGTCAAAGACTAAGAAATTATGTATTACTAACTCATATACTTCCTTGGATATAATGGGGGAATATTTGAGTGACATTAATAACATTTCCAGAACAAATTTGTCATTTCTTAAAATCTTCATTTCAGGCTCCAAAGCCATCTAGCAGTTGTTTTTTTATTCACACAGGTGGAAAATGCATGAGAGTTACCATAAGGGGGCTGTTCTGGGGCTGAGTCCTGAGCTAGATCACCCTAGCTTGCCTTTTTGTTATGTTAACATCTGGTGCTGAGGATGAATGGAACTCTAATTACCTCTACTTTTTTTTTTTTTTTTTAATTTCAAGTTTTTATTTAAATTCCAGTTGGTTAACATATATGGTAAATTTTGTTTCAGATTCTAATTACTGTCGCTTCTGGCATCTAGAAGATCAGCAATTTGAATATCTTCCTACTGGATTCCTTTTACATTTGCTCAAACAACTTATGCCCTCCACAAGACCCCAGTATTTCATTGATCCTGAAGGAGAGGGCTGAAATATTTCTTCTTTTTTTTTTTTTTTTTGGTAGGAATAATCACATTCTAAACCTTTATAAATTCCTTGTGAAAGTAGATACTGTTAGTCTCTGCTATAAAATATCTACTTCCAACGTATTTTTTAAAAAATTATTAAAAAAAAATATTTGTTTTAAAGTTTATTTATTTATTAGGCGGGGGGGGGGGGGGGAGCGGGGGGAGTGGTGGTGCAGAGCCCAATGTAGGGCTTGAACTCACAAACTGTGAGATCATGACCTGAGCCAAGATCAAGAGTCAGACGCTTAATGGACTGAGCCACCAGGGGCCCCATCCAATATAGTTCTTTTAAAAGAAATCCAGTAAAAAATTTTACAGTTACCTCTTGTTGTAGGTATGTAAGGAAGGCTGCTAGAACAAAATTTTGGCAAGCCAAATCCACAACACAGAAGAACAGCACATCAAAAATAAGAAGAGTGGCTTCATTTCCATAATACAGGACACTGCTGAAAGAATATCCTTCATCTATTAAAAAAAAAAAAGCAATTTATAAGATATAAATTAGAAACTGCAAAATGGAATAAATTTTGGTGATAAAGTTTGGATATTTAAAAACAGCACAATAGAAACTAGCTGCTACTTGTAATACTTCATTGCTTTAAAAAAATAAACAAACGGTATTAAAATTAAAAATTGCTAATCTCAAAGATTAGTCAAGGAATTCTGCTTACAAAAAGCAATTTTAACATTTGTACCAAAGGTTGGTCATTGCTTGTAATATAAGTGTATCGTCAATACCTCTCAAAGACCAGGTAATTAATATCCCTTATTTGTTTATATAACTAAAGCCCAAAGAATCTTAGATTCTTCAAGATAGAGGAAGTTAAAAAAAAAAACAAATCAAACCAGCAAGGACTGAATAGTGCATAGTGTGCTATAATTTGCGTCTTAAATAGGTTGCGTCTTAAATAGAGCAGAACTCTAAGGTTCTGCTCTAAGACCTCTCTTTTTTTTTTTCTTCCCCTCACTCCACAAGGAGGGGTTTGTTCTTTTTGGGATGTAAACACCCTTTTAAGATTCTGATGAAAGCTACAGACCCTTTCACCAGAGTGGGAAGAAAGTACATATATACAAATCTGGCACATAATTTCAGGGAGGTCCGGGGAACCAGCAAAGCTGTTCATGGATATCCAGTTAGGAACTCTGTTTGATACAAGGGGATGCCTGGCTTGCTGGTAATGTTCTTTTTTGATCAGGGTGCTAGTTACAGGGATATATTCAGTTTGTGAAAACTCACTCCCCTTTATTCTATATTCTTACAAAATATGGACTTCTGTATATATATTATACTTGCATATATATTTAAACAAATAAACAAGCCTGCTCTGTATGCTCTTCCCGGGTGTTCTTTCACTGACATCGCTCCAGCAATGCCCTCCTTTGATGAGACTCCCGGCTATTGTGTGTCTTTCCTTTCTCCTGAGATCCAGTTTATTACATTTAATACCTCACTGGACATTTCCTCTTAGTTGTCCAGAAAGTACCGCAAGATACGACATATTCAAAACTAAATTTAGGGGCACCTGGGTGGCTCAATCAATTAAGCATCTGACTTCGGCTCAGGTCATGATCTCACAGTTCGTGAGTTCAAGCCTCGCGTCGGGCTCTGTGCTGACAGCTCGGAGCCTGGAGCCTGCTTCGGATTCTATGTCTCCCTCTCTCTCTGCCCTCCCCTACTTGCACTCTCTTTCTCAAAAATAAACATTAAAAAAAATTTAAAAGAAAACCTAAATTCATCTTCTTTCCCTCCATCTGCATTCTTTTAGTGAAAAGCATCACCACCAACCACTTAGTCATACAAGCTGGAAATCTGGATAATTTTTTACTACTCTCTCTCCCTTACCTGTTTTTTTTCCTCTTATTATCTCTGACAATCCTTTCTTCTTCTTTATCCCCATCATTACTGCTGTAGCTCATATTCTCATCATCTCCCAGTGAAGATGAAGATGAAGATGAAGATGACTGTATTGTTATTACAAATAGTAACATGACTACGCTGGGAGCCATCCCATACCAGGCACTGATGCCTACCAGGCTTTTCACACATGATAACACAGGTGTAAATACAACCTTAACACACTTTACTATTGCCAGAGTAGTAGAAATCTACCATCAGATTTGCTTAACACTTTTTGATGGCGTCCATGTTCATTAGCAGTGGTTTCCAAATTGTTTTGATCATGGATCCCTATCAGAACGAAGTGTTAAGCATGCATTCCACAATAGGTATATTTTATTAAATACTACTATATATTATAAATTCTTTAAAATACAAATTAAAAATGACCGAATTGCAAACATACAAATAGACATTTTAATGTTTTTTCTCATACCTCCACAGATCAACCACATCTCTTGTGAGGCAAAAATTGAAAAGATGTATATACATATTTTGGAAACAACTGCTCTATAGGATAAAGTAAAACTCCTCAGGATGTCAGACAAGGATTTTGGGATTTGATCATCACCCTCTTTATCTTTCATGCACTCCTACTATGTCCCACTTCATACCAGGCTTCAACAATAAAATTCAATAAAATTCATAAGTACTGAATGCCCTTTGCCCCTTCTGTACAAATGTCTTTGCCTCTCTTCCCCTGACATTCCTGTTTGACAATAGTAACTTTTTTTGTTTAAGATGCAATTCAAAGTTTTCCATGTTGCTTCTTCTGGCTCAACTCCATGCCTGGTTAGATATTCCACTATCCTTTCTGTACTTGGTATATCCTGTGCCTGCAGAGCCTTCCATCCCAGCATCACCCCACTCATACATTTGAGATGCCCACTAGTCTGTGTATCTGTGTATCCTGGGACTGGCACAACACATAATGCCCAATACTGCCTGAATAAGTGACATCTAGGCCATGACACAGGTTATATCATTTCCATTCTAATGAACCCATATAAGAGGTTATCAGCCACATTAAAAGTGACATATATACCACATTTTTAAGATAAGAAACCAGGTTTAGGCACCATTCCTGTCGCAGATAGCTGTGATTTTTAAGAATTTGGATAAAATAAAAAATTAAATGTTAAAACTAATCACGAATGTTATTCTTCTTTAAGTGTTTCATTAGTTTTCCACTAACTGCAGATTCTCATAAAATCTGAATTTTATGTTCACTCTTGCCACTTTTATTCAACATAGCACTGGAAGTGCTAGAGTAATCAGGCAAGAAAAAGAAATAAAGGGCATCTAAATTGGGTAAGGAAGAAATTAAATGGTCACTATTTTCAGATGACATGATACAACACCCTAAAGCCTCCAACCAAAAACTCTCATAAGTAATAAATGGATTCAGTAAAGTTGTAGGATACAAAATTAATACCTAGAAATCCTCTATACACTAATAATGAAGTAGCAGAAAGAGATATTAAGAAAACAATCCCATTTACAATTGCACCCAAAATAATAAAGTACCTAGAAATAAATAACCAAGGAGGTTATCTGTACTCTGAAAACTATAAAACATTGATGAAAGAAATTAAAGACACCACACACAAATGGAAAGATATTTCATGTTCATGGGTTGGAAGAATTAATATGGTTAAAATGTTCATACTACCCAAAGCAACCTAAAGATTCAATGCAATTCCTAACAAATTACTAACAGCATTTTCACAGATCTGGAACAAATAATACTAAAATTTATATGGAAACACAAATAGCCAAAGCAATCCTGAGAAAGAAAAAAACAAAGCTGGAGGTAGCACAGTTCCAGATTTCAAGATATACTACAAAGCTGTTGTAACCAAAACAGTATGGTACTGGCACAAAAACAAGACACATAGATCAACATAACAGAATAGAGAGCCCAGAAATAAACCCATGCCTATATGGTCAATTGTTCTATGACAGAGAAGGCAAGAATATACAATGAGGAAAAGACAATCTCTCCAATAAATGGTGCTGGGAAAACTGGACAGCTACATGCAAAGAAAGAATGGAACTGGACCACTTTCTTACACCATACACAAAAATAAAAACTCAAACGTATCAAAGACCTAAATGTGAGACATGAAACCACAGAACTCCTAGACATAGACAGTAATTTCTTTGACATTGACCATGGCAAATTAAAAAAAATTTTTAAATGTTTTATTTATTTTTGAGACAGAGAGAAACAGAGCATGAGCAAGGGAGGGGCAGAGAGAGAGGGAGACACAGAATCTGAAGCAGGCTCCAGGCTCTGAGCTGTCAGCACAGAGCCCGACGTGGGGCTCGAACTCACAAACCACAAGACCATGACCTGAGCCAAAGTTGGATGCTTAACCAACTGAGCCACCCAGGCACCCCTGACCATGGCAAAATTTTTAAGGAGACATATATATGTCTCCTCAGGCAAGAGAAATAAAGGCAAACATAAACTATTGGGACTACATCAAAATAAAAAAGCTTTACATAGTGAAGGAAGCAATCAACAACATAAAAAAACAACGTACTGAAGGGGAGAAGATATTTGCAAATGACATACCTGAAAAGAGGTTAATACCCAAAATACATAAAAACTTAACTCAATACTTAAAAAAAAAAATCCCATTTAAAAATGGGAAGAGGACCTGAAAGACATTTTCCCAAAAAAGACATACAGATGGCCAACAGACACATGAAATGAAGTCCAATGTCACTAATCATCAGGAAAATGCAAACCAAAACCACAATGAAAACCTTACACCTGTCTGAATGGCTAAAATTAAAAACACAAGAAATAAGAAGTGTTGATGAGGATGTGGAGAAAAGGGAACTCTTGTGCATTGTTGGTGGGAATGTAAATTGGTACAGCTACTGTGGAAAACAGTATGGAGGTTCCTCAAAATTTTAAAAATAGAAATGCCATATGATGCAATAATTCCACTACTGGTCATTTACCCAAAGAAAATAGAAACACTAATTTGGAAATATAGATGTACCCCTATGTTTATTGCAGCATTATTTACGATGACCAAGATATTAAAGCAGCCCAAGCATCCATTCACAGATGAGTGGATAAAGAATACACAAATAAATATATATATTCACACACACAGTGGAATATTAGCCATAAAAAATGGAATGAGATCTTGCCATATGCAACATGGATGGATGTAGAGGGTGTTATGCTAAGTGAAGTAAGTCAGACAGAAAAAGATAAATACCACATGATTTCATTTATATGTGTAATCTAAAAAACAAAACAAATGAACAAAAAGCAGAATCTGATGGTCGGCAGGGGTAAGGTGGAGGGGAGTACATATGGGTGGAGGAGGTGGGAGACACAGGCTTCTAGTTATAGAATGAATAAGTCACAGGGATAAAAGATACAGCATAAGGAATGTAGTCAGTGGTACTATAACAGCATTGCAGGGTGACAGATGGTAGCTACACTTGTGGTGAGCATAACACAACATACAGATTTGTTGAATCACTATGTTGTATACCTGAAACTAATGTAACATCATGTCAGTTATACTCAAATTTAAAAAACCTGAATTTTATGTGTTTTACTATCTCTTTCATGTCTACCACTGATTTTGAAATTGTTTTTTTACTTTCTTACAGAATAATGATCTTTTTTTGTATCACACACGCACACACGTGTGTGTGCGTGTGTGTGTGTGTGTGTGTGTGTGTGTGTGTATTTAAGTAGGCTTCACATCCAGCACAGAGCCCAGTGCAGGGCTTGAACTCACGACCCTGAGATCAAGACCTGAGCTGAGATGAAGAGTTGGACACTTAACTGACTGAGCCACACAGGCGCCCCTTTTATACTTTTGTTTCCTGCTATATGACATAATAAAATGGAACCTAGCAAACTACTATAATACTGTGAAGTTAATTAAGTTCATTACATTTCCTTTGTTTTTATATAAAATTATAAAAGCAAAACAAATAACCACAAGTACTTTTTTTTCAAACTTTGAAAATAGTAATCAAGTTTAGCAAAGGTCATTTGTAGGATACCATTGTAAAAGATGCTTTTTTCCATTGGTTCCATGAATTCCATTCCAAGAATTCTTTCAAGAAGCAATTTGTCTTTTATAAAGTAGTCCATTTCCTTATGAACCTAATATAAAAAGACAAAGTTATTTCAAAAACAGCAGTGAAATGTTTCCAAATTAATGTAAAATCAGGAAGAGAGAAAATGAAAAATGAATAGTAAGGAAAATAATGTTCTTTAAAAAGATGGATTTTACTACACTGGGCTTTGTAACAAAGTTTTTCTTTAGAAATGTTTAAAATTTTAAATGTCTGTAGTAGTATTTAGGGCTAGATATACTTAAAATCAACTTATAACAAGCTTTTCAGGAATACAACCACAGCATATCTCTGTAATAAATAATATAGTAATACTTCAGTAACTAGCTGACACAATTGCAGTATAGACATACTTCAAGGGAATTATCATTATGCTAGTAGCGATATAAAATGTCATTTTATTTTAATATAACCTAACTCTGTCTTTAAGCCACAGTATTAATTTTGACAGGCAAAAAAAGAAGGGTTCTAAGTCCACTGACTTAGTTAACTAAAGAAATCACTGACATTCCTGGTTAACTTTTTAAGAATTATATTTTGCTTCTAGTTTAAATATAAATGCTGACATACATACATGATCGATGAAAGAGCCAAGAAATTTATTCATAGTATGATATGCTTTTATACTCTGCTCAAATGTACTTGCCGATGAACTCAATAGTCTGGCAGGGCCATTTTTCTAATGTGAAAGAGACAAAAATAAATGCAACACGTCTTACATTCTTGGTTTTTAAGTAACATGAAATATTGACAAAATATACCTGAATTGTAATTTATACAAACCCTTGTTAGTGTCTCATGAATTCTGTCATAGTGTTGTCTCATCTGGCTGGAAATTGCAATCTGAAAAGTCTGACCATCTGTGTTTGGTACCAAACCTCTCTGGCTACACAAGTTTTCCTGAAAAGTTAAAGGATTTAAATAAAGATCATAAAAATTTTGCCTTATCTCAAAAAGAAAATATAAAAATTTTTTTTTAAAAAAAGTTTATTTATTTTTGAGAGACAGAGTGTGAGCGGGGGGAGGAGCAGAGAGAGAGGGAGACAGAATCTGAAGCAGGCTCCAGGCTTTAGGCTCCGAGCTGCCAGCACAGAGCCTGACACAGAGCTCAAACTCACGAACCGCAAGATCATGACCTGAGCCAAAGTTGGACACTTAACTGACTGAGGCACCCTTAAAATTTTTCTTTTTGTTGGTATCACACATTACAAGATTTGGAAGCCAACTGAAATTTTACTGAAACTATATTTGAGACAAAAGAGATTCTGACATTATCCGAGGTTCCCACTCCCCTCCGGGTTTTACTAATTTCTTTGTTGTCATGCCTTTCAGCTCTCTGTATCATTTCCTTTACACTACTTTAAAAAAAATCCATACTAAATTCATTATATATTGATATTTGCTTTATGATTAATTTTATTGCTCTTTAATGCATGCCAAAATGTCTAGTCTTAGATTAACTACTTTCATAATTATAATCTTTTTTGTTTTCTAAAAACTTTTAAAACACTTCCTTAATTAAATGCAATAAAAAGGTAGTGATACATGATTGAACGGTTAATGCCATGGACCAGATATCCATTTCAGGTCTCCTTGACACAGCCTGAATCCTGACAACCATAAACATGTGAAATTTTGCCCTACCCCACCCCTAGCTACTTCCCATCGATGCTTCAAGGTCACCTCAAGTCCTTCTGCTTCCCTTCTCTTGCTTTATTTGCCTATTCCAGAGTTTAATAACCTTCTTCTTTGTCTAAACTTAATCTTCAAACATAACACTTGTTTTTCACAAACTGAAAGTCCACATGTAGTAAATTTCTCTATTAAAAAACATTTCTTTTTTCCTGATTAAAAAAGCACATGCTATTTGCAGACAATTTATAAAATATGGAGTAGTATAAAAAAGAAAGAAAAGAAAAAAATGACCTATGATCTCAACATTCAGAGATAGAAGTTTTGAAGGTATTTCATTTCCAGTCCTTTGTCCAGGGATATACATATAGATGGCATAAAATTGGGATCACACTGATTTCTTTTTCTCTATGTCATTAAATATTCTATAAAACAAGATATTTAACGTCTACCTAAGATTTCACTGTGTAGGAAAACCAATTGATTTAATATATTCTTATTTTTATGTATGTTTTTGGCCTTATAAATAGTCCCTGTGATAAAGACCCTCAACCTAATTAGCTATTCACATTGCTAATTATTTCCTTGAATTAGATTTACAGAATCAGTGAGTAAAAGATAATCAACTCTTAAAAAAACTCTTGGTATATTTACTTCCAAATGCTTTCCAGAAGATTTGTAAAAATTTATTCTTAGACCAGTAGTTTTACGGGTGCCCATTTCACCATGTCCTTGGTACTATTAAGTATTAGCTTTTTTAAAAAAGTTTGCTAATTTGAAGAGGGCAAAAATATTAGTTTTTTACATTTATTTATGAGCTATAGATTTTTAAGAGGTTTATTAGTCTCCTGTTCATTTATGTATTTAAAATTTGTCATTTTTCCATTGAGGTTTTAACTGTTTGCTTATTGATCTTTATGACTTTCAATATTGCTATCAATATCTTTGTAATATTTGCTATGAGAATTTTATCCTTATTTGCTATGTCTTTTATTTATATGATTGTTGGCTAGGTAAATATTCTCCATTAATTAATAAAGTAAAATCAATGAATATTCCGTTTATGATGCTTTCTAATTTTTTTTTTTTTAATGTTTACTTTTTTGTGTAAACAGGGGAGGGGCAGAGAGAGAGAGGGCACAGAGGATCTCAAGCAGGCTCTGTGCTGACAGCAGAGAGCCTGACGTAGGGCTGGAGACCAGGGGCTGTGAGATGATGACCTGAGCTGAAGTCCGACACTCAACGGACTAAGCCACCCAGGTGCCCCTGATATTTTCTATTCTTTTTGCTTTGAATGTCATCTCTCAATCTCAGATATTCATTTTTTTTTTACATTTAACTTTTCAATCAGGTGTTAATTTCTAATAGTTAACCAACCAGTTCATTTAACTAAATAAATTGTTTTCTGAGACGTGCTATAATCATGTTCTAAATTCGTATAAGTCACAGGTCCTTTGGTCAAAAAATCCTTTTAATTTTTCTTCTTAAGTATTTATTTTTCTTTTTAATTTTATTAAGGAAGTGGTCTAATGTACACAGCACAGAGAACAAACAGTAAACCATCCATCACCCAACCCCAAATCTGTAAACAATTCTGTATGTATCTATAATTAATAAGGTCTTAAAAAAACAAACCACCATGCCATTTTCACATGTAATAAAATGAATCATTCCTTAATATAATTTAATATTTAGTCCTTAAATGTCCTAATTTTTCCCAAGGACTTTTTTTTTTATAGTTGGTTTGTTTGGATCAGGATCCAAAGTCTACACATTGTACTTGATTATTTTGTTTCTAAATCTCTTCCTATGTAACAGTTCTCACACCACCCACCCCTCTTCTTTACATGCTCTTGATTTGCTGGAGACACTGGGTCATCTACCTTGTGAGCCATCCTGCATTCTACATATGGCTAATTTCTTCCTATGGTATTATTGAATTTATCCCTCTAGCTCCTCTAATTCCTGTAAACTGGCGGTTAGATCTAGAGGCTTGATTGTATTTAGACTTGATTTTCTTAAGCAAGGATATTTTATGAGTGATACTATGTACTTCCTACTGCATCATAACAGGAGGTGCATAATGTTCGTTTTCCTAATTTTTACTTGTAGTAAGATTGAGCCAGTGTGCTCAGATTGTGTCGACCTGATTCCTTGTTATAAAGCTCCCTGTCAACTTACCCTTAACTGTTTTAGCATCCACTGATGATTGTAACCTATATGCATTAATCCATCAGTCATTACAACATGGTGATTTTCTAAGGTAGAATTTCTTTTAGTTTCTTTTTATAAGGAAGAACTTTCCCTCATGAATTCTTCGGTTACTCTGAAATACAGTTCATATAAGGAACTGTAAGATGAAATTTGATTCTTTCCCTTTATTAATGTTCAGGGTAATGAATCAGTGCCCCAGCAACTTTCAAAAGTAATCAATGAGGAATTTTTAAAAATATTATTACAAATCCTAGATTAAGAAAAGAGAACCCATGTCTCAAATTAAAAAGGAAGATGTTAAATACTTTCATACCGCTTCTCTTTTAAGATTCATATTCATTTCTTCCATATTAGTATCTGCATGCCCATGTACTGATCTACCATGAATGTAATATCCAAAACATTTGTGGGATAACAGAAACACTGATATCTATAAAAAGAGAAGAGAGGAACTATTAGCAGCTCATTGAGAAAACAATGAAAAGTAAGTTTTTCTTAAAATTGCTTTCTTTCTCTCAAAATAAAGAGGGTTGAATTCTCGGAAAATATATAAACAGGACAATAGAGTAATAAAGGATAATTAAGTAATTTTTTTTAAAGTACACAGAAATGAGATTGAAGATATTTTCCAAGAAAGGAAGAAATAGGATTGATATATGAAAACTTTTCAGGGACTCTGCTGAATGAATTATTTGGTAGCATAAGGAATTCATAATTAAGAAACTGCACATGAAGAAGAAGAAACTAAGGCAGTAAACATTAGCTTGTAGCTCATTATAACTATCTCCGGAATTAACAATCAGTGGGAAATTGGACTAAAAAATCCAATCATACCAAATCACTTTTAAAGCCTCTCTTAATGTACTCATGACCTTCAAAAAGGGAAAAATAACAGTCTCAAGATAAAGTTAGAAAGTACTTACATTGCTCATACAGCATAAATCCACAAACTGTCGAATTTTATCTTCTATAAATCTCTCATAAAAGACAGCAAAGAACATGATCTGAAACATTAAGCCAAGTTCATACTTATTAGGTTTTAAAATTTAATTTTCTTTTATAGCCACAGTATAGTATCTTAAGAAAAAAGAAGGTCCACCCAAGAACACACTGGCCTCTGAATGGTTCCTGTGGGATAAAATCCTACTTATCATTTCTGATTCTTCTGTCAAAGAAAGTAGGTTTTGGAATTTTATTAAGATTCATTGAGGGAGCCTATTTTGCATTTTAAAACCTTTTCTGTATCATTAAAACAAGACAGGACAAACGTGGGGGAAGAAAAAGAAGGGCTTTAAAAAATTTAGCATAAACCAACGTATTAGTGGCCAGATTTATGTTTGGTTCTGCAATCCTGCTCATCTCCTAAGTTCCAAAGCCATTAGAAAACATGCTGCTTTTCAAATTAATCTTCCCTGACAGAGTAGCACATAAAAAACATATATCAAGTATTCTATTTCAACTGTGGATACTGCATTAAATATTCGAATGGAATGGTTTCAACTGTTTTCTTAGCTTTAATAACAATACTGGAAAAGGAAATTATTTTATAAATCAAAAGAGAAAAGTTTATGTCGTAGACCTACTTAGATGTATGTCAGAGAAAGAGAACATTTCCTAACCACCCAGTTGAAAGTTGGCCCCTGTTCCTAACTTCCACCCACCTCTCCTCCACTTACTCCCTATCTCATCTCCCAATGCCCTTCACAGCATTTGCCACAATCTGTAGCTTGTTCTTGTTAAGCATATCCTTGAGCCCAGCACAGAGCCTAGTACAGAAATGTACTCAGATATTGAATGAATAAATAAATGAATCTACAGCAGCTGATTACTGAACACACTTCCCTAACATTCTATATATGTCTTGTTTTAAATCCCTTTAAAGGACTTGAAAAACAGCAACTTTCAAAGTTTAAAAACTAAAGGATACCACTTAAAAGTTGAAGAAGCTGGGTTTAGGGAAATAAAAGGAGTAAATAATAAGCTTAACATTATGAGAATCAAAAACACTTTTTATGAACAAATTTGTGGAACGGTAACAGGTTTTTAAAGGGACTCTTAACAATACTTGAGGAATAAACACTGATAACCCACGGAGAGTAATACTCCTACCAGAATGAAAGCAGAGTGAGAAACAAAGAATGAGGTGAGATGGTGGTGCCTGAGATGACTAGCTTCTGCCCCACCAATCCTTCCCGCTTTCTCCTTAGTGACAGAACCCTCTTTGGAGCGGGCACACTGCTGCCCAGCTGAAAGACACCAGTGCAGGAAGGTGTAGCCATCTGTCTAAGTTCTGGCCGAGGAAATGCTGAACAGCACTTCTGGAAAGGCTCTTAGAGAAGAGAGGGTGAGCTGTTCCCCCTGACTCCTTCCACAAGGTGACCTTAGAGAGGGAAGTTCTGAGTGGCAGAGCTTCTGGGTCCTGGCGGCAGCATGGAGCCGCCCTGCGTTGCACATCTCCATTCTTCTTTCTCATGATACAGGTCACTTTTACTTCAGCCATTGCCATTTTGGTTTTTTGTTGTTGTTGTACTTAACCAAATATGAAAAGGTTCAGATGGTATTCCTTTAAATTCTCTACATCCAGATGAATCCAATCTACTCAGAAAAATGTATACTTATATATCTTTAAAATGACTTTTCTTCCTATTATATTGATGATAAATATCAAACCCCATTCTCTTTTGATCCTATCTCATTTCAAATTCTAATGTGTTTGGCTTTCTTTTCTTAATTGTTAATTAATTAAGTGTTTAATTTATTAAACACTTAAGTGTTTAAGTTATTAAGTAAATAAACTTAATTAGTGTTTATTAATATTTTGAGAGAGAGGGAACAGAGCATGAGTTGGGGAGGGGCAGAGAGAGAGGGAAACAGAATTGGAAGCAGGCTTCAGGCTTTGAGCTGTCAGCACAGAGCCTGATGTGGGGCTCGAACCCACAAAATATGAGGTCAGGACCTGAGCCAAAATTGGATGTCCAACCGACTGAGCCACCCAGGTACCCCTGACTTTCTTTTCTGATTATTAAGCCATCTCTCACTGGATCTATTCCTGTAGCTTCTAGTTTAAATAAGTCTCACCAATTTAAAATAAATGTAAATTTTCAGAGTCTATTCTCAGGTTACAGAATGCCACCTGGATCCAATTCTATAGGAATTTTTGGATTTTAATCCCAAACCATGATTTAAAAATAGCCTGTTTTGCCAGGCTGGAGAAAGTTTAACGCGGTGTGTCTAAAGGTCCATGTTCATTTGCTGACTTAAAGAAATTTTTAATCAAACAGAAAGGTTCTTTCCATTCATGGGAGTGTCTAGAAGCAAGAGAAAGAAGTGCAGATATTGGAGTCAGGTGCTTTAGTTCATGCTGCTTTCTCTTCTTCATCTTTTTTTTTTTTTTTTTTAAGGTCTAAGAAGATAAGGGAAGTGAGCATAGAAAAGATCCTCTGCTAGAGCCACAGGACCTGAGGCCAAGATTTATTTTTAGTTTCAGTTTTCTCAATAAATATTTCAACAAAAATTTCACAAGGGGTACTGGCAATCTGAATGAGATTTAATGATATATAAATAAATGTAAACACTCAGTTGCATTTAAAAAAAAAAAAAAAAAAAGAAATATTAAAAGCAGCTTAGCAGGGCCCCTGGGTGGCTCAGTTGGTTGAGCGTCTGACTTCGGCTCAGGTCATGATCTCGTGGTCTGTGAGTCCGAGCCCTGTGTCGGGCTCTGTGCTGACAGCTCAGAGCCTGGAGCCTGTTTCGGATTCTGTGTCTCCCTCTCTCTGACCCTCCCCCACTCGTGCTCTGTCTCTCTTTCTCTGTCAAAAATAAGTAAACTTTTAAAAAAATAATAAATAAAAGTAGCTTAGCTATCCCTATAGTTTATACAAACTAAACACAAAGTCCGTCCTCTGACTAGAAAGCTGCAGGTCTGAAAGACCCTTTGGAGCCCACTGGGTTGGCTCTGACATCAGAGGTTCAAATTCCAGTTCTGTCGATCTCTAACTGCATGACTTTAGCAAACTATTTAGCCTTTCTGCGCCCCAGTGTCCTCATCTATAAAATGAGGATACTAATAGAAACTATCTCTGAGGGCTACTATAAAGATTAAGTTAATATTTACAATGCAATTAATTACCACAGGGCCTGGATCATAACACAATGTGAGCTATTAGCTATTGTTGTTTCCACTGTTACCTTATTTCTGCTGTAGAAACCAAGATTGTGGTCAATATTTGAAGATAATTAGTATGTAAACAGAGTTATAAATATGGAAAGGCAATGTTGCTAAAAAGTATGATCTGTTGTTACCTGTAAACTTCCAATGACTAGCCAAAGAGCAGTAGACACTGCGTATCTTAAAATGCGGCTATAGGGAGCTATATAGCTAGTTGGGCTTCTGGAAAGACTAGAGGATGAGTCCATTAATGCTAAGTTCTTGAATCCTACAACCTGAAGTAAAAAAAAAAGAAAAATTTAAACAGACATGGATAAAGAAAACAGCTCTACTATGAAAATGAGACACTCTTCCCTACCCTTACTTTAAAAAACTAAAATATTTATAAAAGTTTGTACAAACATTAGAAAATCTAGATTAAAAATCATTATCCAGGAGTTTTCATTACAAAACAAAATATTTAGTTAGTTCATTTGGAAATCTCTTCAATATGACTAAGGGCCAGATATAACCTTATTATCACACACTGACAAAATTAAAAAATTTCTGTCAAGAAGAATGAAACTTTACTCAGTAAACAGCAATGAACAACTAGCATTTCACACATTTTTAACATATGCCAGGCACTATGCAAAATACTTCTTATACTTTTCAACAGTGGTTTTTGCAAATGTTTTTTTGTAAAATGTCTTTTGAAGGAGGTACCTTCTGTGATAAAAGGAAGCCATAGCTGAGTAAGTATAGTCTGTACATTATACTCCTGTCCATGCCTTCCACTCTCATTGAATAAAGGTTCTGGTAAGTTTTTTTTTTTAAATTTTTTTTAAACATTTATTTATTATCGAGACAGAGAGACACAGAGTGTGAGCGGAGGAGGGGTAGACACAGAATCCGAAGCAGGCTCCAGGCTCCAAGTTGTCAGCACAGAGCCCGACGCGGGGCTCGAACTCACAAACTGTGAGATCATGACCTGAGCTGAAGTCAGTCGCCCAACCAACTGAGCCACCCAGGTGCCCCGGTTCTGGTAAGTTTTACAGTAAAGAAATCTACATGACTTTATTGAATCCAATGCTTTCCAAATGTGCTCATCTAAAAAAATTCTTTTTCATATAACACCTTTTAAAGCTCTATAGAACACTCTTAACAAACAAACTATAGATGAATTTTTGAAAAATCATTCATATGCCTTAGAAATACATATATTTTCCCAGCTTAAAAAAGGAAAGAAAGGGAAAGGAAGAAAAGAAGGAAAAAGGAAGGCAGACAGACATGAGTTAGTAATTCATATCTAACTTTATTTAAGCAGCTAATTCCTGAGAAAATCTATTAGCCACATAAATGGTTTTCATAGTTCAGTCTCCTATTCAGTACTGAATACTTCCTTTAATAATTCCAACCAGATCCATGAAATAGCTGCAAAGGCATCATAAGCATCACCCATTCTCTGTGCATAGTGCAGCTCTCAGCACTGAACGTAGCCCACAGCAAGCATTCAATGATAATTGGTTGAAAAACTTCACCTATAATAGTGGTTCTGATGCAGAATTCTAATTCTAGTAAGAATGTGACTGAGAAAGAAAAGTTTTTTGTTTTTGTTTTTTTTTTCAAAACACAGATAACTAGACCTCAGAGCTACTGAATCAAACATAATCTCTAGGGGTGAGGCCAGGAACAGATATTTTGCAAAAGCTTCCCAGGGGGTTTTGATACAAACCAGTAGTTTAAAAACGGCTCCTGGGGCACCTGGGTGGCTCAGTCGGTTAAGTGTCTGACTTCAGCTCAGGTCATGATTTCGCAGTTCGTGAGTTTGAGCCCCATGTCAGGCTCTGTGCTGACAGCTCAGATTCTAGAGCTTGCTTCGAATTCTGTGTCTCTCTCCCTCTCTCTCTGCCCCTCCCCTGCTCATGATCTTTCTCTCTCAAAAATAAACAAAACAAAATAAACTGCTCCTTACCTAGAGTAATCAAACTGAAAGAGACAGAGTAGAATGGCAATCGTCAGGGGCTGGGGAAGGGGTATGGGAAGTTGTTGTTTAATGAGTACAGAATTTCAGGTGTGCAAGATGAAAAGAGTCTTAGGGGCTGGTGACCCAACAAGATGAATGTACCTAATGAGACTGAACTGCACAATGAAAAATGGTTAAGATGATAAATTTCATGTTATGTGCATTTTTTTTTTTTAATTTTTATTTTAGAGAGACAGAGAGATAGTGAGCAGAGGAGAGGGGCAGAGGGAGAAGGAATCTTAAGCAGGCTCCATGCGCAGCACAGAACCCGAAGCAGGTCTCGATCCCACAACCCTGGGATCATGACCTGAGCTAAAATCAAGAGTCAGACACTCAACAGACTGAGCCACCCAGGCGATTTTTTGTTTTGTTTTACATGTTATGTGTATTTTAACAAAGTTTTTAAAAGCCACTCTTTGTAATGGCTTGATAACTTTAGAAAACTTTAGAAGACTTCCACTGATGTGAAAGTGTAGCTGGAAAAAAAATGTAGCTGGAATTACATGAAATTAATATATATGAGGCACACAGAAGTCACACACAATTACAAAAGTTCATACCTCCAAAAAAAAGAGGACAGTAAGTATTTGGAAGAGTGGATTAATTTTTCTCACAGTTTGAATTTCATTCCATTCATTTGCTACAAAATATGTTCTCCATATGCTCACAGGAACCATGGCACTGCGAACACCGCCCTCACCTGGTCAGAGAGAGAAAATAAGTAAGAGGGTTTCATCTTTGTTCTGAAAAAGCAGCAAAAGCATTTTGGTACAATGGTTATTTCAGTTACCTTCAACAGCTTTCAGAACCTTTCCTTTAGGTCGCTCCCAGTCAATAAAGAATATATCTATGGTAATCTGGGACATAAGCTTATGCAAAAATTGCAGAGCCTGAAAATGACAAACAAAACATTTGAAATGTATCCATGGGGCACATGGTGGCTCAGTTGGTTATGCGGCTGACTTCAGCTCAGATCACAATCTCATGGTTTGTGAGTTCGAGCCCCATGTTGCAATCTATGGTAACAGCTCAGAGCCTGGAGACTGCTTCAGATTTTGTGTCTCCCTTTCTCTCTGCTCCCTGCCCCCCACACTGTCTCTCTTTTTCTCTCTCAAAAATAATATGTAACATTTAAAAAAACCTGCCTATGAAAATAATGATTTTTTTAAGAAACAAATATACTTAATCACAAGAATATACAATACACAATGACAAAGTTATAATCATTATGGGATCACTAGAAGCTCATCAAGTAACATGGAATCAACAAATCCACAAAATTTTTATACATTTGCCCTCCTTTCTTCTTTCTTTAAAATAGGGATATGAAAAAAGTAGACATACTACCTTCTCCTCATACAGAAGCCATGCATAATTGACTCTCTTTCCCTAGGTTTCCAAAAGCACACTATTTTCTAGATCATCTGATTTCTTTATGAGTAAAGGTATTTTTCAACTGTAATTTGCTGTCTTAAAGTTTTAAGATGCCTTTACTGTCTATTTCTGGTATTGAGATTGCTAATTTTTAAAAATGTGTTGTTGAAACACATCTTTTTCATTTTAACGTAAGTAATATGTTTAATCTGGGGCGTTCTTCCTAGTAGAAGCATTGTTTATCAAAGAATACAAGTGTTAAGTATGACATGATTCCTTCATTCAAGAAGCTCACAGATCAGTGGGAAAAGCAGACACTAATAATCATAGTACAATGGGATGAGATCTACCACAACCATGTTAGACAGCTTTCCATACATTGATAGAACAATGAAATAGGGAAAGGAGACGTCATGAGAAGAGGAGGAAAGTAATATGGAGACAGAGAAAAGAAATTCTAGATTTCAGCACTTTATCCAAGGTGGTACCTTTTATTGTGCACTAAAGAGATAAAATTCATGCCTAAAGGTATTGTGAATGCACCATCAGACTTCAAAAAGAAAAGTCATATAATTAAATATCACTTTATCAAATTAATATAATTTGTATTAATTCAAAAATACGTATGGCTTCTTAACAAAATTATTTAAGTCAGTTTTTCAGAATGAACTACCTATTATAAATAAAAGTAGACTTTCTTGGTAAAATAAAATAATTCGTGCTTTTTTTTTTCTTTTAATATTTATTTATCTTTAAGAGACAGAAAGAGAGAGCACACAATACACGAGGGAGAGACAGAGGGAGAGGAGAGAGAGAATCCCAAGCAGACTCCACACTGCCAGCTTGGAGCCTGACACAGGGCTTGATCCCACAAACCACGAGAGCTGAACTGAAGCTAAGAGTTGAACGTTTAACCAACTGAACCACCCAGGAGCCCCTTCAGTATTTTAAAAAAGACTGATTAGAGGGGCAGCTGGGTGGCTTAGTTGGTTAAATGTCTGACTCTTGGTTTCGCCTCAGGTCATGATCTCACAGTTCATGGGATCAAGCCCTGCATCAGGCTCCAAGCACTGATGGAAAGAAGCATGCTTGGGATTCTCTCTCTCCCTCTCTCTCTTTGCCACTCCCTGACTCTTTCTCTCAAATTAAAAAAAAAAAAGAAAAGAAAAGAATAAATAATAAATTAAAAATAAAATCAAACTAAATTTGGAGCACCTGGCTGGCTCAGTGGGAAGAGCAGGCAACTCTTGATCTCAGGGTTGTGAGGTCGAGCTCCATGTTGGGTGTAGAGATTACTTAAATAAACAAAACTTTAAAAAATAAAAATAAACAAAAAAAGTAAAATCACACTAAATTTTACACCAAAGATTTTGAAAGCATTTTAAAGACTTATGAGTTTATTAGCAGGTTTTTTAAATTCAGGAACCTGTCCTTTAAAACTTACCTTCAGAGCAAAAGCACATCCCACATAAGTAACAAGACGTTCTTCCTGAGCTGGCACTGGTAGCAAAACAGAGATAGATTTCTGTGCCTACGATATAAATTACACTGTTAAATATGACCATACAGGGTTTTTAAGAAGCACAATTTATAAACCAAAGAAAGCATAAAAGAGGTAGGTGGTGATACTCAGTAAATACCATATTCAAGGAATCGGGAGTTCATCACTTGCCTCACTCAATTCTCTTGATCAGAAATATCCCCAAATAAAGATAGTTCCTCTATAAAGACAGCCTCAGTTATTCAGGTATGAACATTTAGGTTAAATTGAGAAACTCACGTACTTTGAAGAAAATAAGCCAATATAGACCTGTTCCCACAGTGATGATGAAGAAAACATTGGCCAGATCACCAGCATAGTACACCAAGAATTTCATAACTGTCTGCAATTTAAAAAGAGAATTATAGCGGTTATAGACTCAATCTATTTATACTATCACTTTTAGTAACCTATTTTCTACCCAGTTTCTCAAGTTTAAAGCCTGTTTCATGTGTCTATAGATTATTCAGTTATAAAGCCCAACTGGGGACACCTCCTGGGTTCCTTTGAATCTGTACCTTTCAGTCCATTACCAACATTGTCTTACTCAACCCGGCTTATCTTTTTACTGTCTAAGAAAGTTACATTGCTTCCTAATTCTCTCCTAGTTTGGAGCCCTTTACCCCAATCAGTCCTTCATACTACCACCAGAGTTAGCTTTCTAAAATCTAAATTGGAAAAATAAAATGTAAATTGGATTGTGTCACTCCTTTTCCTAAAAATGTACAATGACTCTTCACTATAAATTCCAGACCCATAAGGTCCTTCACAACCTAGACCAAAATGGACTTTTTAAACTTCATATGCCAGTTCCAACCACTCCATGATTAACTTGCATTTGAATTATTTTGTGGAATGAAATGGGCATTGCTTATTGTTCCATCAAATATTCTTTCTTCTCTGTGGCAAACTCTCATGAGCTCTGAAAGTAGAGACCCAATCTGTCTTTGCTCACTATCACATCCCAGCACCTGGTAGTGTTCTTGGCAATCAGAAAGTAGGTCCTCAGTGACTATCTGTGGAATGCTCAGATAACCCAACCCACCCTAAAGTTCACTTCTCTGGAAAGCCTTTCTTAACTATTCCAAACAGTAAACCAAGCGCCTCTCCTCTGATTCCTTGGCACACTGGCTTTGGTGTCGGGAAGATGTATCGGTACAAACAAGTTACTATGTTGCCTTTCTCAGGTAACTCATCAGCAAAATGGAAATAAATACCACCTATTACTGAGTTGTAAAAAATTAAATGAGTAGAAAATTTATTTCACTTCTGCCACAATTTCATTCCGTGTAAAATGGGAATGATAATAATAGTATCTAATCTCATAGAACTATTGTGAGGATTAAATAAATTATATAAATAAAGCTTTAAAAAAGTGCCTAGCATACATTCAATAAATGTTAGATAAAAATAAAAACAAAGGTAAATTAAAAACGACTATATGAGATGTAAAACTATAAAGTTAATAGAATAAAACCTGGGAGGATATCTTTGTGATCTTGAGATTGGGAAGGTTTTCCTAAAAAATATTCCAGAGGCACATGAAAAACTAATCAATGTGACAATATCAAAATTAAGAGTCTCTGTTAAACAAAGTAACACATAGATAAAGATAATAGATGGGTCATATTTGGAGGACATATTTCAACATCAAAAACCAAAAGGGGATTCATATTTAGAAAATACAAAGAACTACTTTAAATCAACGAGAAAAACTGGAAACCAAATAGAAAAATTGGCAAGGGATATAAACAGGCAGTTTACAAAAAGGGAAACCAAAATGATTAATAAAGTCTATGAAAAGCAGAGAAATGAAAATGAAATCAACAATGACGTACTACTTGCACTGCCAGATTGGCAATAAATGGAAACGCTGGAAAATACCAAGCGTTGGTGAGGATGTGTGGAAATAAGAACAGCACTGCGGGTGGGAGTGTGGACCGGCACACAGCAATGTGGGAGGAAAATGCGGTGTGCACACACCTCTTCTGGTTATATACCCCAGGGAAAGAAGGCAGTGTTTTACTCATTCTCCAGCTGTATCTTAAAAGAAAGACACAAAATAGTCAAAAGATGAAAATATACTTTAAAAACTCCTGAGATCATACCTGTAAATCAATCATGGGACTCCCAATGCGCCTCTTCCACCCTGCTGTCTTCAAAAGAGATGATAAAACAGCCAGCCCACCCAAAACGCCTAAAGCAATCTAAAAAAACACAACATTTTGGAATATATGTAATTTCCCTCATCAATGTTCAAATATGCAAATAGAGTAAAGAAATGCTAAAGAAAAATGGTGGATAGAGGCCAAGTTGAAGGAACTCTTAATGGCCAAATCTAGGACAATTTGACCAAGAAGATAGATAGTAATGAATTATAATCATTAGAATAAAATAAATATACAGGAATCTATACTGATTTAAAGAAATGACTGAATAGGGGCACCTGGGTGGCTCAGTCAGTTAAGCGTCCGACTTCGGCTCAGGTCACGATCTCATGGTTTGTGAGTTTGAGTCCCGCGTCAGGCTCTGCACTGACAGCTCAGAGCCTGGAGCCAGCTTCAGATTCTGTGTCTCCCTCTCTCTCTCTCTGCCCCTCCCCTGTTCATGCTCTATCTCTGTCTCCAAAATAAATAAAACATTAAAAAAAAAATCTTTTTAAAGAAATCATTGAATAAATAAATCCATGTGGGCAAAGGGACAACTTCTTCTAGAATTCCATTTAACAAACATAGAAGAAATGAAAAATAGAAAAAATAAAAAATAAAAAAAAGAGAAAAATCACCATCAGGCAGATGTCACGGTAATACTTTTTATAGATAAGAATCATCACTAGATACTAAAATCAGAGACCAAAAGGATAATGAGAAGCAGGATATTTGCATCCTCTCAAACTCTCTCTCCACAAGATACTTATTAATTACAAACAGAAAAATACTATTTGGAGAACTCTGCATACAGCACCTTAGACATATGATCCAAGTTAACATCATTAGTAATAAGACATCCTGACATCATGTACCTTCTGATATGATGCACTGAGAAGGGCACAACATCATATCTGTAGTATCTGTATCAAAACTTGATTTAATTATGAGAAAATATCAGACAACCCCAACTGAAGGTCAAAATAAATAACCAGTACTCTTCAAAAGTGTTGGGATGGGGTCATGAAATCAGACAAAGAAAAATTGAGGAACTGTCACAGATTAAAGGAGACTAAGGAGACTAAGGAGACATGATCACGAAAAGCAAAAGCAATTTGGGTCCTAAACCAAAAAAAAAGGATAGTGAGAGGCGCCTGAGTGCCTCCATTGGTTAAGTGTCCGACTTCAGCTCAGGTCACGATCTCACGGTTCGCGAGTTCGAGCCCCGTGTAAGACTCTGTGCTGACAGCTCAGAGACTGGAGCCTGATTCAGATTCTGTGTCTCCCTCTCTCTGCCCCTCCCTCGTTCACACTCTGTCTCTCTCTCTCTCTCTCTCTCAAAAATAAATAAACATTAAAAAAAAAATTTAAAAAAAAGGATAGTGAAAAAACTTATGAAATTCAAAGGATATGCAGATCAGTTAATAGGATTACATCAATATTAATGCCCTTATTATGATCACTGTACTATGGTTATGTAACAGGTGAACATTAGGAGAGGCTGGGTGAAGGATCTATCGCAGAACTATTTTGACAACTCCCTTGTGTACTTAAACATTTTTTAATTAAGAAATATACTGTAAATATTTTAACAAGTTAAAACAAACTCACATCTGTCTGGACTTGTGCTTCTCCTTGATTCATTTCATATTTGACTGAGAAAGAAACCTGAAATTTAAAACAAAGTAAATTAGCCATACTGAAATTATGTAACACAAACCTACTTTTACTATAAAGATATATTTGTTGTAGAAATGCCTATTTTTAATCTATCAGTATTTTTAGAGTTGACCTTTATTTATATATAAGTGGAAATACTCTGAGGAATTGTTCATGCTGCTTTAAATATACCTTTTGAACACACATTGAAGAAAGAGGGGTTCATTAACAGCAGTCAAACCAAACTAATGATATTTCATTTTCTGATAGGTGTCTGTAACTGAGGAATGTGACAAATCTTGTGTAGCAAGAATTTAGCAACTAGCTAAACAATCACACCTTAGAAGGCATTAATCAAAGGGCCGAACAAGAATCTTAGGGATACCACTATATTAAGAGACAAGAAGAGAAAGAGAAACCAGTAAAGGGTAGAGAAACAGGACTGTGAGAGGCAGAAGAGGCGAGATACCGAAGTCTTACCAAGATAACAGAATAGAGGTTCAAGAATATGTCTGGAAATACAGTGTCAAATATTGTATGTCAGGTTAAAGAAATAAAGCTAGTGTATGTGGAATTCATTGCTGACCTTTAAGAAAGAGGTTTTCAAAGACACAAAATGGCAAGAGCTAGACTGCAAATGATGAAAGAGTAAATGGCTGGAAAATCAAGGAAAGATATATGATAGCAAGCTAAAAAGCTGGCAGAACTAAGGAAAGATTTTATTGTTTGGTTGTTTTACTGTATTTAAGATGGGAGGACTTGATAGTTGTTATAGGCAAAGGAAAGGGGCCAGCAGAGAAGCTGGCTGAATAAGGGAAGAGCGGTGAAACAGGATGCTGGAGAAAGTACTACACACAAGCACACGTAGAAAATTAAGTAAGGAGGAAGGGCACTCTGTTCGTAAAAATCGGAGCAAGAGACAGGAAGGATAATGAAACAGAGATTCTGAAGTATTACAGAGGAAAACTGAGGGCATTCATCTGAGGGCAAATCTGAGGGATGCTCTTGATCTCCTCAGAAAATGTGAGGAAAAGTTATTTGCTGTTGGTGAGAGAGCAAAGACGTAGCTGAATGCTTCACTAATGTAGAATTTTTGCAACACCTCTCATGAAAAATTAAGAAATGATGAAAGAACTGTACATTCTATACTTAGAAGGAATCTGAGGTGGACTTCATCGGTATAGTTTCATGATTCTCGCAATTCTTTTTGTATCTATTATTTTCCAATTTATCAAGACTTACTTTGGAATATTTTAAGCAAATAAAAAGATTGTTAAAGAAAAGACCCAGAAGTGTTTTATCTTAAAATAAATATACTCTTGGTTACCCAGGAAATTTTATTTTTTTTTTAATTTTTAAAATTTATTTATTTTGAGAGAGAAAGAGAGAGACAGACACAGAGAGACAGACAGAGAATCTCAAGCAGGCTCCATGCTGCCAGCACAGAGCCTGACGCAGGGCTCCACTTGGGGCTCAACACAGAGCTTATCCGACTGAGCCACCCAGGTGGTGTTCCTAACCAGGAAATTTTAAACCAGGCAGCCTTGTTGTTACTAAGTGAGTTTCTGGATTTTCCTCTCCTCGTTATGGTGCATATGAGCTCAGGCAATGGAAACTAATTTTAACGTCCAATTCGGTCATACAAATGAGGAGGTAAAATCTTTCAGAGAAGAGTTATGTTATGTGCCTACTTTTTCTTTAATGGAAGCCTGAATCTAGTAGCAGCTGAGTACAAATACAATATAGAAGCCAAAAGTAGCCAAAATTCAGAAAAGTAAAACAGTAGAAATTAAAAGCTATTAGTGAGGTTTGGAGCTAGGGAATGCTTAAATACCTCTCATGTTTCCAGACGGGGAAGGGAATGGCCACTTAATCTCTCTGAGGGAAAAGTATAGAAGGATTACCTCTGGTTTTGGTCTCTATATCTCTATCATGTACCACTCCTCAAAGCAGAGATGCTTTATCTGACTACTCGTGAGGTTGGGAGGAGGAACTGAGCCTTCTCCAGGCTCATTCTCTAGCGTAGCCTGTCTTCAGAGTGTACGAGGTCTCTACTCCATTCACAGGCCCTTCCAGGCAAGGGAGGCCTTTAGTTCTGCAGTTAACTTTGAGTTGGGGAAATAGTAGGAAGCCAACCTGGCTGCAGGTCCAAACTATTCTCTACTTCCCTTTAGCACTACTAGTTATAAACTACTGATGATTTGAATCTTTCTACCTGTCAAAGTGCATTTTCATCAAGTGAGCAAACCTGACGAGAAGAGGAACACATATGCCTGCTGAAAAGTTCGAGTCTCTGCTTTTATTAGCCAAGGAAACAATACCTTAGTGCGAGCAAGTTGGCAAAAAGGACAGAGACAGACACTGCATATTTCAGGATACCCCGGGATCCTGAACAGGGATGCCCAACTGCATCCCTGGTGATGGTGTCTAGATAAAAACTTAATTCTTGCTTTTTTACTTGAACAATCTGTAAAGAACTCACCTTTACCGTTAGTAGTAAAAAGTAATTAACACTTGACTATATTTAGTGCAGTATTTTTTTTAAAACTTAAAAAAGAACTAATAACCTTTGACCATAATGTAAACTGCATCAGTATTACATTAACACATACAGAGCCACTGAATAGCATGGCACTCACCTTCACAGACTGGCTGTTGGGATCTTTGATATCAATGTCGCTGTAGGCAATGGTAATTAAGGGAGGGTAAATGTTTCCATTTTTTGTGTTGGGCACAAGGTAGATGCTGTTTATAAGAAAATACATTTTTAGTTATAAATATATCTAAGTCCTTAAACATACAGCTGACTTACTGTTGTTGTTGTTTTAATGTAATATGGATAGTCTTGGTGATCTCAGAATCAACCAGTTAATAAGGACTAGGGTCAAACAAACTAATGGTAACAACATAAGCTATCTTAAGTAGTCAAAACTTTAATATTAAAATATACCGTCTGAGACAAATTAGAAACTGTTTGCGATCTAGGTCCTATGAAGTTTACAAGTGAAATCACTGAAGTACTATGAACCATCTTTGAGGAACAGTCAAAAGTGAAGTGTTAAACGAAGCCTAGGAAAAGACAGATAACACCATAATTTTCAAAGGAGAAAGATGAATTCTTAACAAAATAATGCATGTCATATCTCGTACTGTTTATAGTACATAGTGGAACATATTTTGCTGAATTCAATGCATGAATATAGTTTGTAAATTCAAAGTGCCAAATGCTAGGGGCCAGCGTGGTTTTACCACAATCAGGTTAGGCCTGACTAGGTCCAATTTCATTTTTACCAGTGATACTACATTAGTAGATTGAGGGGATGCTAAAAAACACAGTATATTTGGACTTCAGCAAGATACATGATAAAGCTTCTATACTGCCTGTATCTCATAAGATTGCTATGAAAAGCAGAATGAAATAACAATGAAAAAATGTATGTGGATATTGAAGTGCTTCAAAGTGCCAGACTCATGTAAAACGACGGTGTTGATTCTTGCCAGTGTAGTCAATGTACACATCGAAAAATATTAGAGTGGGTGAGGTGCCTGGGTGGCTCAGTCAGTTAAGTGTCTGTCCAACTTGAGCTCAGGTCATGATCGCGCAGTTCATGAGTTCAAGCCCCACGGTGGATTCTGTGCTGACTGTGCAGAGCCTGGAGCCTGCTTTGAATTCTGTCTCCCTCTCTCTCTGTCCCTGCCCGGTCTGTGCTCTCTCTCCCTCTCTCTCTCAAAAATAAATAAACATTAAAAAATACATATATCAGAGTGGGGAAAGTCAGTTATGATCTAGAGGTAGGAATCTCACACTTAAAAACAGAGAAATAAGGGCTACAAGGCACTATTCTAAGGTAGGATCATCATTAAGATTTCCTAGGAAGAGGGAGGTGTTGATAGTTAATCTGGGCCAAGGCAGTAGCTATGAAAGGAAATGAAAACCCAGGGGCCTACCCATTAAACCACTGGGCAGGCTCCTTCTCACATTCCCATTTCAGCCCACTGCTATTCAGTTCCCCTCCGCCTCCCAACCCATTCTAATTCAGCAGGGCTAGAGTGTGCATTCTGACAAAACTCCTCAGGTTCTTCAACAGAATTCTCCCCCTGGAGCTCCTCACTTCTACTGGTGTATATACCAGTCTACACAGATATCTAAAAATCTCTATGTATTGCTGCAATTCAGTTGTCCTTATTGTTTTCATCTGATGATTACTAGTAAACACTTTCATTATCACATTTTCCCATACACTCCAACCTTAATTTAGTACAACAGATGTTTGCTTACCTCAGTGATATTTGGGTAGCAATTCGAGTTAATCTTGGCTGACTTCCTAAGTCATTTTCCCGTCCACTTAGTGCATCCACTAAGAAAATGCGCCGAGTCAGAAGCCACTTGCCGGGGCTACTGTCTTTTATCATAAAAAGAAAAGAAAAAGATGGCATTAAAAAATACCTTGGTTCTCAAGGAGAAGTTACAGAATAAATTTAAAACACAGAATTATACATTGTGTTTTAGATAAAATGATTGCACAAACAGCTATTGCTGCAAGAAATTCTTGGTAATAGCTTTCCTGACTTCACTTGAATGTCTGCTGATTGTTTGGACTTTCATCAGTTTGGAAGGATTTTCCCTGCAAATTACCTGAATAAGAATTTTATAATATGAGGACAAAATAAATGAACTTGTCTGAAAAGCAGCTTGAGAACAGCTTGAAGAAGCCCCAATTTACAGTTCTACTACTTTTTCTCAATTTACATGTTAGCAATAATATTTAATTTCTTAACAGTAGGCCTCATATGTTTGGCAGAAATTTCTAAATATATCAGCAGTCTTATTGTTTTACTTCTTGGCAGACTATCTAAAACCATATAATAAGAGAAAGCCCATGACCTTTTTTATAACCCATGGTTTATTAAATTATCATGAAGGTTGACTTATTTATTGGTTTTCAGCTCAGAGAGAGAATGGTATATATGGATGTCTTACCTCGGTTTACAAATATTTTATTGTGCTGAAGATTTAGGTTTAACACAGGCACAGCCCAAACATACTGGTGTTGATTTTCATCAGTATATTCAAGGTACACATCATAAAATATAGGAGAGGGAAAGTCGGTTAAGATCTTAGCAATAGGAATCTCACACTGGAAAATAAAAAATAAAAGCAATGAAAATTAGAAAGCATATTTAATCTTTCAAAGTGTTCTTTGGGGGCGCCTGGGTGGCTCAGTCGGTTGACTATCTGACTTCGGCTCAGGTCATGGTCTCGTGGTTCATGGGTTCGAGCCCCGCGTCATCCGTGCTGACAGCTCAGAGCCTGGAGGCTGCTTCGTATTCTGTGTCTCCCTCTCTCTGCCCCTCACTACTCATACTCTTTCAAAAATAAAAATAAACGTAAAAGAAAAGTGTTTTTTAAGCTTTTAAAATATCTTTAAACTATCTTTTTAATATGCATTCCCATGAACCTTCCAAAACATGAATACTTCAATATGATTCTTTTTAATGATCAAAAGAACTAAAAGTAAAGAACTGCTTGGTTCTTATTCTACAACACAGCTGGAGAAGGTATGCCTTTGTTCTCAACATTAAGTGTACATCAGTGAAAAAGTTTAAAAACTACTGTCCTATGGAATGAGGTCTTAATTCTTTCTCCTGACGTACAGTGTAGTCTAAGATTTGGCTTCCCTTAACAGAACCAGGCTTATCTCCCACTGCTCCCTACCAGTCTATGGTCCATTCATACCAACCTAATGCAGTTCCTAAATATGCTATGCTATTCTATGTCTCTCTGACATCACAAATGTTGCTGCCTGATATTCCCTTCCCCACTGTGTTTCCTGGCAAACTCATATTCATTCTACAAGACTAAATATCACTCATTCTGAGAAGCCTTCCAGTACCTCCCCAGGAACTGCTGATGACTCCTCTTTTGTGTCAATACGGTACTTTGTACACACCGCATTCTACATTCTTTGCGATTCTTTGTCTACATAGTATTTTCTCTATTAGGCTGTGAGCTACTTCAGAGGCAGCCCAGTTCAATGGAAAAAAACATGGTTTTTAAGTTTAACAGAACACCAGTTCCACAATTTACCTGCTACAAGACCTTAAGTCAATTACTTAATCTCACTGAGCACCATTTCCTCATCTATGAATGATATGTATAATAATGATACGTATCTCACATAGTTATTTCATGGATCAAATGAGATGACAAAATGCTGAGCATCCAGCAGCAGGCATTTAACTAGTGTTGATTCTCCTTGTTCATAGTAGACACATAATAACATTCCTTTTTTTTTTTTTTTTGATAACATAAGTCATTTATAATAAAAGTAAATTCATGTTCATGATAGAGGTTTGGAAACTATTACTATTTTGTTTATTTCTGAGAGACAGAGACAGACAGAGCATGAGCAGGGGAAGAACAGAGACAGAGGGAGACACAGAATCCAAAGCAGGCTCCAGGCTCCGAGCTGTCAGCACAGAGCCTGATGCGGGGCTTGAACTCACGAACCGTGAGATCATGGCCTGAGTCAAAGTCAAGACGCTTAATCGACTGAGCCACCCAGGTGCCCCTGAGGTTTGGAAAATAATAAAATAAATAAATAAATAAATAAATAAATAAATAACCTGCAATCCCACTATCCAGAGATAACCACTATTAAAAATGTTTATTGTCTTGCAATCTGTTTTCCATGATAGTTTTCATTGTAGTTTTAACAAAAGTGGAATCACAGTTTTGTTCTATGGTGTATGTATATGCATTTTATCAAGAAGTATTTCTGTAGACAAGTGAATGTCTGTCTTTCAGAAGTTTAATGGCTCGTAACATTCCTTTATACCATACTGTAAATACTGTAATTTCAAAATGGGTTACTAAAGGAAGGAACTGTCAGGGAGGGTAGAAGGGAGAAAAGTATGGAAGGAAAGACAGAGGCATTTTTATTTATTAACTGGGGGGTAGAGAGAGGAGGGAGTAACATTTTTATTAGTCACTAAAAATAATATTTTCGCTTTATTTGAAAATGCTCAGAAGAAAATATCATTTTATATGCCTAAAAGTAAATAAATAATAATTATGAAAATCTAATATTATATGATTTTAAACTCTATAGATGACAAGGTAAGACTTTCCACACCCAAATAATAAAAAACTATATCAGTCAGTGAAATTATTCACTACTATTAAAAACATTTTGAAAATTCAAAGATCATCCCAATATTGCTGATGTGAAATGAAGTTAAAATATAGACTAGTATAGTCCAAACTTACGTTTTGGTGATAGGTTGTTCCAAAAGAATAAGCAGCATTCAGTCTTGTCTCTGTGTCTGGACAAAGCTAGAGCAAAACAATACAAATGGTAAATATCTCAGAATAATGTTTTATTTGCTTATAGTCAAGAATTCTTAAACTCCTACTTCTTAAAGTAGTTTTAAGAAATTCCCATTTAAAACACAATAAAAAAAATCAATGTGGCCATGCAAGTTAATCTAGTAAACATCTAGTCTTTTCCTTATCTTTGCTGAGGCAAAAATAAGGCACATTAGGTAGGAATTCTTTAGCTAGAAGTATGCTCACCTGTAAAACACCTCCTTCTAATGTCTGCCACTTGAGAAAATTTCCTCTTACATCATAGGAAGCAGCAATAAACTTCAGTTTTCTATTCTGATTAAATAAAAACAAGAATAAAATGTTACATACTCTAGAAGCAATGCAGTATTCTATTGAGAAATGTTCATTACTGACTGATCCTTTCTTTTTCCAGAGATCAAATATCAAATTCAACTGTCTTTACTTTGAAGCAAAATTAATCTAAGTATCTTTATAATTAAACACACCTAAAATAAATGAACTGGTTTTTTTTGCATTAAAACTATTATCCCAGAATTGAGAGGCAATGCCAGTGACAAGTAACTTCCTTCAAAACTGTTAAGTATGTGTGCGTGTGTTTGTGTAGAAGAGTGGGGGGTGAGCAGGGACAAGAATAATCTATTCCATCATTCTAGAAGGTTAAAAAGCTGAAGGTAAAAATTTTGACCTTAGCACAAAAATTTATGCTAAGGAAATGGCATAGAGTTCCAGTCAGTCTTTGGAAGCAGTTCTTAAAAATGTAGAGACAGAGGAGGACAGAGTTTGTTTGGCATTTGGTGATGAAAACTACTTTCCCAGTCCTACACGTACTACTTACTCCCACAACCACATAATCCAGAGGTATCCATACACTCAGTAAGGCTGCTAAACTCTGTATTGTTTAATTCCTATGAACAGCTGATATTTTGGTTTAGTAATTAAATTTTTAGAAAAAAACCTAAGGAAGCAAGAATTACGACTAATTATAAATTTTAAATTATAAATCAAAATACAGTTGTTCTCTAATAATCTAATAACTTATACCTGGTTTTCCCCTTTAAAACTGAAATTTGTAGGAAGAGGTATGGTACTGAGTACTTGAGGTGCTAATCCTAGCTGGTCTCCATAGAAGAGCCATGGAAGATTCCGTCTCCTACAAATAATTACAATTGTTTTAGTAACACGGTACCAATATATCTTATTACTAATATTTGTGAAAGTAACTGCATTGAATTTGGTCAAAATGACAGTTCATCAGGGTATCTTTACCAAAATGAAATAGAATGAACAGTGTGCAGTCCAGTATTTTCAAAGATAAACTGAAACAGTCGGCATGCATCAAAAGTGACAGAGTCGTAAGAATTCATGTTCATCACACACATATTTCCGAGAGCTTGGCAAGATGTTAGATTGGCATACACCTACGAGAGAACCATGTAAAGGTAACCAGGCAAAGAAATGTAACATGGACTTCAATACTTTAAGCAAAAGCTGATATAAAAATTATGTTTGTACCTAGTCTACAAATTCTTTTTGGCAGTATTCTTTTGCTCTTTAATATCTTTCCTCTATTTTAAGTAGAAAAGAACTTTCCACTTGAAAAATGTGTACATTTTAACTGTAAATTACAGGTGAACATATAAAGATGAGCAGTTGAAAAAAGAACTAACTAAAAACATAGCATGACATTTAAAAAATTATTAGGTAAAATAATTATATTTGAAAGAATACTATTTGTTGAGTTTGCCACTCAAACTTCTCAGTTTCCCTATCAGGAAGAGGCAGCTCTATTTTTTATAGTTGATTCAAGTCAAACATTTCAGTGATCTTCTTTCTCTCCCTTCCCATACCCATACCCAGCTCATCAGTAAATCCTATTGCCTCAATCTTCAAGTGTATCTAGAAGCTGAACTTCTCTCAGACCCAGGCTACCACTCTTGTTCATGGGTCCGCCATCTCCCACTTGGGTTACTGTAATACTCTCCCGACTGGTCTCCCTGCTTCTGTCTTGCTTCAGCAAAATCTATTCTCCATGCTAGTGATCCTTTCAAAATCTGAAGTTCAGTCACTATCTTCCTGTGCACAAAATCCTTCTAATCCCCCTTGCAATAAACTCTAGGTCCTCACTGTAGCCACGCCCTTCATCTCCAAATTCACCTCTCCACTTGCCCTTACTTACTTACCCTGCTCTAGCCACTCTAGCCTCCTTCCTGTTTCTTTCTTTTTTTTTTTTTTTAAAAAGGTGATTTTTTTTTTTTAATTTTTTTTAACGTTTATTTATTTTTGAGACAGAGAGAGACAGAGCATGAATGGGGGAGGGTCAGAGACAGGGAGACACAGAATCTGAAACAGGCTCCAGGCTCTGAGCTGTCAGCACAGAGCCCGACGCGGGGCTCGAACTCACAGACCGCGAGATCATGACCTGAGCTGAAGTCGGACGCTTAACGGACCGAGCCACCCAGGCGCCCCACTTCCTGTTTCTTAAACACGAACACATCAGAGAACTGCTTTGGAATCTCTGTACTTGCTGTGGTCTCTATTTAGAACACTCTTTCCCTGGATATTTACACTCTCACTTCCTTCAGGACTTTGTTCAAATATCACTCACAGAGATATGTATCCCAACCACCCTGTATAAAATAGTACCCCTTCCACTCTCTATGCTCTTTATCCTGGTTTATTTGTCTTATAGCACTTAGCACCACCTGCATTTACTTAGAATATAATTCCATGAGGGATTTTTTTCCTGTCTTTTTCTGAAATACATAACCTGATTTGAGAACAGGGCCTGGCACACAGGTCAATAATTAATATTTAAGAAATGACAGTATGAATCACTTTCCTCTAACACTCCATTCTAGCTGAACAAGCTTGAAGACATTCAATTTGTGTATAATGAAATGTGAAATGAAAAACATTTTCTTTGTGTATTTTCTTTCCACTAGAAATGGCTTATTTTTCTTATAGAATATGACCAAGGAGATATATCTAGAAGATATATCTTAGAAGATTTTTATTATCTGGGGAAAAAATGGTGGTGGGACAATTCTGTAAAATGAAATAAAATTATTTAAAAACAACTTAAACTTACCCAACAAGCAGCTGCTGATGACTGCAAATACTTTGCAAACCATTCTGAAGTGAAAGACATGCCCTGCTCACAAAAAGATAAGTTTTAGTTTTAAGTTCAAATGAAGATTCCTTATGTACACTGCTAAGAAAATATTAACATGCATATTTTCCAATGGGAAATGACTACTAGCACTTTCTCAATGTTATTAGAAAATAGTTTTAATGAGGATATAAGAGTTAATTATAACCAAACTCAGTTATCACAAAGAGGGACTGCATTACAAAATCATGTCACTTAGGCAAAAGATAAAAGGAAACAGTGTGTCTATAATCCAAAAAAACTATTACACTCATTTTACTAATACAAGAAACAAAGAACAAGATGGCAAAAAAAAATAAAAGAAAAACTAGGTATTGATTTAGCATTTCACTGCCAACACATGCTGATTTAGGATTATTATACTGTATTAAATTTGCAAGTAATAAAAAAGAAACATTTATGAATGATTTCTAAGCAACAGGAAATTGGGGATATACAGAGTAACTGACATATAAAATCTCTAGAGTGGCGATTCTCAAATAATGATGGGCATCAGAGTCACCTGTGGAATTTCCAAAGAACAGAAAATGCCTGACTGCATTCCAAATCAATCTCCAGGAGACCAAGGCACGCATGTGCTCTGAAAGCTGCAGATATAAATCTCTGGCTAAGAACCACTGCTTTAGAGCTTATCTGCACATCTTGCTAAAAAATGACACACTAAGAAACACCATTCAGAGGCATGGACAGAGAGGAGATAAAGCCAAATTATATGGAACATGGCATCATAGCTATCAAAAAAATCTAAAGTAAAATTCTAAGTCACTATTTTCATCTCGTCAAGTAGCAATTCTCCCTTTTAAAAATTCTCCCTTTTAAAGAAAAACATCACCTTTGCATACAGGATTGAAGAACACATTAAAAAAAAAAACAACTAGTAAAAATGGAAAGCAAAGACAACAGTGTTTGGAAATTCATGTAAAATAAACCCACAGACAATTCCAGTGACAATGTTAAAGCTACATGATCCTTTCATAAAATACTATCCACACATTTTAACCCAGGAATTTAGAAACACTTGGGACATATATCATAAGGAAATAATCTCTCTAAAAGGAAAAACATATCTGTGCATAAAATGATTGATAGCAATATTATTAATAACAGAAAACCTAAATATTCAAAGGGGAGTGTTAGGTAACTATTAAAAATTATATTGGTTGAGCCTGGAACATGGTATAGAGAAACCAAGAAGGTGCAAAAAGACTGATGGAGACATGTCAAAATAACATAGGAACTGTCTTAAAGTGAAGCCCGAAGACAATTTGAACTTTGGAAAAAAAAAAAAAACACAGTAAAAAATTATAGCACATTGAATAAAGATTTCATGAGTTCAAAGTGAAAAAAAAGTATAGAGAGAAAGGAAAGCACTCTTTACAGAAGACTGCTAGCTACTAAATGTAAAGGAAATAACAGAATTGTGAAATTATCTTGAAATGACCGATTTAAAACTTGATTCAGGCAAGGTTGGTTCATCAGTGGCCACTAAAATGGATATTTACAAAGTCGCAAAGTAAAATCTCAGACTGACTTATTAATCACAGTACCTTTACAATGAAGAGAAGTGGCAGATCCCACCGTGACCAGATAATCAAATTTAGCATCACCAGGAACTAGACAACCTAACATGTGCTCTTTGTTATGATGCAATGGATATACACAATACCTACATCATATTCTTGTGAAAAGATGTTTCACTGAATCTAATCATGAGAAAACAATCAGAAAAATCCAGATTGTGGGACACTCTACAAGAGACCTGGCCTGGATTCTGCATTTCAATTCTATAAAAGTCAAAAAAGCAAAAAAACTGCAAACCCACAAAAGCAAAATTCAGCAGGGTCTAGATTAAAGAAAACTAAAAGACTAATTACATTGTGGGATCCTTAAATGAATCCTTGGATTCTTGCCTCCTCTCTCCCTGCACCCACAAAAAGGGAGGCATAAAGGACATTATTGGAACACAGGGTAAATTTAGATATGAACAGTATATCAGATAATTTTATTATCTTAGTTTCTTTGCTGTGAAGCCAGGAAAACCCCCTTGTTCTTAGGGGCTATATAATATGATATTTAGGAGTGAAGTGTCACAAGTCTACAACTTATTTTCAAGTGACTCTGAAAAAAAATGTGTGTGTGTATGCATGCATTTTACATATATACAGAATTATAAAGCAAATGCAGCAAAACAATAATTGGTTAACCTAAGTGAAAGATATATGTATAGTCCTGGTCTTGTACTTTTTTTTAAGTTTATTTATTTTGAGAGAGAGTGCACAAGTGAGCAGGGAAGGGCAGAGAGAGGAAGACAGAGAATCCCAATCAGGCTCCATGCTGTCAGCACAGAGCCCAGTGTGGGGTTCGAACCCACGAACTGTGAGAACATGACCTGAGCTGAAATCAAGAGTTGGATGCTCAAAACCGACTGAGCCACCCAGGCACATTCCTGGACTTATATTTTTAACTTTTCTGTAATTTTGAAATTTTCAAAAAAAAAGTTGAGAAAAACACAAAGCCAAGATGCTAGATCACTATTACTATCTTTGGGGACAGACAATGGGAACACACTGACCCGTATATATGGAAACTCTTTACTGATTGGCAGGTACATTCCTAGAGTAGGATTAAATGCTCTCATAAAATTATACAAAATTAATTATGTTCCAATTCTGTATTACCAAGAGAACACCTGATATGTAACGTTCTAAGCACACTTTTCCAATTAGGAAGCGTGTACATTATCAAGTCAATGTAAGTATTTTAGTCTAGCTGGCAATTAATATATATAAACTAATAAACATGCATTTTGCTTTATCCACCATCTAGTCTCTTGTGGGTTTAATTATTTTGTACTGGTCCCCTAGGTCCTGACTGACTACAAGTGCACTGCTAAAACTGAGTTCTTATGTCAGCCAGGCTGAGGACTGGGCCAAAATAGTCATATAATCTTAACTATATTTGTTTACATGCCTCATAACTTAAGCTACACAGAACCTGTCTCAACATTAGTTATAAAATGACTTAAAAATCAAGGTTTCCAAACTTGTCCTTAGGAAAGCATCAGTGTTCAAGATTGATAATGTTTAAATGAAATGTATTAACTGAATCAAATTAACTTTAAGAATGGAATTGATTTCCCCTGTCCATCTTTTCTTAACAGAGTCTGCAACAGATCTATTGCAAAGTGGTGTGAAGAAGGATGTGGAGATGGTATGGAAGAGAGCAGTATGGTTGGAAGACTATTACACTGAGCAAATGAGGAAACTGAAGATGAGACCCAGATTTCTCACTACTGGAGAAGGTACTTAAAATCTATCAAAAGGAGAGTTAGAAGGAATGCTGAGGTACTGCTTTGGAACTGAAAGTATCAGTGGGAACTCATTTACTTCAATACATATACAAAATAAATAGTTACAGATGTGTGTATGTATATAGGTATCTGCCTCCTAAAAGGGCATGCTCCGTGTGGTAATCTTGGTTCCTAATTATTATCTTCCAGAAATTCTAAAGAAATGGCTGATCCCAGGGCTGAGGTAGGAAAAGTACAAGATAAGCCTGGAAATCTTTTGTTCCAGAAAGGAAGGAAATGCTCAAAGAATGATGGAGATATATGAAAAAGACACAGGAAACAAACTGAAGAAGCTTCTACTAGCTAAATCTAGGACAATTTGAGGATCAAAACAAATAATGCATGTACTGGATTATAACCAACTGAATAAAACAGGAACCCACTAATCTATACCTACATTAATAAACAAATATATAAATGAGAAGAAGGAAAAATTCTTTCTTATAGTAGAATGTCAATTAATAAATGAAGAAGGAATGATGGAAATATTTGGCAACCATACTAGTAGTGGTTGATAAAGGCAAACATCACTAACCAAGACTAAAACTTATTGTTGTTTAACTTACTGTTGGGGTTGGTGAAGACGAAGTGCAATCTTGGAAATTCTCTTTACAAAATACTAACCTATTATAAAGGGAAAAATGGTACCCTTATAGTAGACATGGTGACTTTATGGCATGTGATCGAAGTTAAAATCACCAGTAGTGGGACAAATGGACACTGGGTGCCCTCTGTTATAATACGTTGACATCTTTTTTGTGGTTTCCTGCCAAGCATGTCCTGATTATGAGGAAAAACTGGATGGATCCAGGTTGAGGGTCATCCTATAGACTGTAAAGCCTGTAACCTTCAAAGCTGTTGAGTTCATGAAAGACAGCGAAAGACTGAGGACCTATTTCAGATCAGAGGAGACTAAAAGAGGCATGACTTCTAAATGACTGGTGATCTGACACCAAAGAGACAAAAGAGGCGTTGTTGGTACTGTTGGCAAAATTATTTTAAAAAGGCAAAAAGAAAACAAATGGAAAAATGAAAATTAAAGGCCTGCAAGTTTGACAATGGTATACAGAAGGTCACTATAACCTGAGACTGGGAACACTCCAGAAGACACACCTCTTATTCCAAATGAGGCAATTTGGGGTGATCTCAGAGCTCCGTATTTGCACCCCAATATTAACATTTATTTTGTTGGTTTGCAAATGCATGGTACTTGCCTATCACTCCCACAAGACCATATTGGAGAACAGGGATTTTTGCTTTATTCCTTAAGAGCCCAGATTCCACCTTCATCATGGCTGTCCTCCTGTCCCTTAATGACTCTCATTCATCTAAGGATAATTTGAGCAACCGGGTCCTAGCCTGCCTGCCAGAAGCTCTGCTGCCATACTGGGTATTTTATTTTCAGTGCTCATTAACTAACTCCTAGTTAGTCAACGAACTCCTATTCTCTATTCGTGATCTCTTCACTTCCAATTCATCTACTTCCCATTTTACACAGCAGACCTTGTCAGACCAGAATCTGTTACAAAGGCTCTAACCTGAGGCATCCATGCTCTCATCCACAGAACAAGGAATCTGGCCAGATATGAATAACCGTTGTTTCTCCAGTGATTAGCATGTATAGGCACTGTGAGGTAATTATTATTATTATGTCCAATGTACAGACAGTAAAACTGAAGTTTAGAAATATCAAGTAAATCCAAGGATATAAAACTAATGACTGGCAACCTAGGGTTCAAGTCTAGAGTCTCTGGTGCTCTTAACAAATAATGCTTCATTCCTTACAGGATCTATATAGGACCTTTCCAGCTTAAACATTCGGAGATTCACTGAAAAAGTTTGAGCTAAGGTAGAGAAGAGAGTAACTGTTTCTTAATTTATTTGTGTTTTGAAGTGACTTACACAGAAATATTTCTCATTTTAGCCCCAGACTGATGACCAAAGGAAGTAATGCAACAAGAATGGAACAAAAAAACTGAAACATACTCACAGGTTCTCCATAACGGGCAGATGAAATTACACGTGAAGGAAAATTCACTGTGCTGCTGAAACATAATCCCCCTGTCTTCATAAATAAATAAAAATTAAAAAAAAAAAGTTTATGGAAAGGTATAACTTAATTTTAAAATATACACTTCATTAATGTGCTTAGCCTTACTAAAATGTTCGGTTCCGAACACACACAGGACCTGTTGGTATTGACGAATGTTGGCTCACATCGAACACATCTGTCAATATAACAAAAACATTTTAAAATGTTAATGAATTATGCTAGATCTAATTTCATTAAAATTTGTCTTCTTAAATGCTGGATTAGAATAGATTCATTCAACTAAGTAATTACTTATAATAAACTAAACAAATTAAAAAAATTAACACTGATTTGATTATTTTTATACCACTCCTTGTATTACAAAGCAAGGTATAAATAAATAATATTAGCCAATAATAGGAGAATATTCTTTTGAAACTACATGGCGTGTACAGAATAAACAATATTGAATAAAAAAGATGGTTAAGTCACTCAATTAAGAGCCTAACAAACTCACATAAGTAAAACCCAATCTGTTTTCATAGGTAGTTATATCAAATCTACATTCCTTATTTTGCCTCTCACAAAGCAAAAAGGAAACATATACTGAAAAAATGTGTGTCTATCCCCTGATCAAAGCTGTGACAAACACTTTTAAAGTCTATTTATTATCTTTATTTATTTTAGAAAAATACTTTGTATTTTTCATTAATGTATGATATCCAGGGAGGGAGAGCATCCACCGGACTAGCGGGGACAGTGATGGGTCTGTAGTATTCATTACTCGTAAGATAGAGCAGGTAGGAGGGACTGGGGCATGGCATAGAAGTAGGCTTAAGGAGGTACTGGAGGGGAAGACCTGGGGATCAGCCCAATAGTCAATATTTGGATACTACAATCCATATCAGCATAAGGGAAGAGGTGATCCAATACTAAATACCCCCAGGAGAAGCTACTCAAGTATTTTCTCTTAAACTTGGGAAAAGTCATCATGTAGCTCTCTATAAAAATGTAAAGAATTTGAAATAGGGATACTGTGTTTGAGTTAGAGAGACAGGGCTGTGTGTTTATGTGGTGCACACATATGCACGCATAAAGGGGAAACAGGAAGTGATAAAGAACAGGGCTATTAATCAGGGTTTCTGGGTCACTATAATTACCATTTATCTATTAACATGCTTTTTTATGTAATATTATTAAAAAAATTTTTTTAATGTTTATTTATTTTTGAGAGAGACAGAAACAGAATGTGAATGGGTTAGGGGCAGAGAGAGAGGGAAACACAAAATCCAAAGCGGGTTCCAGGCTCCGAGCTGTCAGCACAGAGCCTGACGCAGGGCTCAAACCCACGAACCGTGAGATTATGACCTGAGCTGAAGTCGGATGTTCAACCGACTGAGCCACCCAGGTGCCCTTATGTAACATTATTTTAAAGCACAGTTCCTGGCACACAGTAAGGATGCTGCAAATAGAAGTTAATATTTATATACTATATATATTATAGATTATGTACAAATTTCATAATAACAAACAAAAAAAGCACCTTTTACTGAGCACGTACTCTGAAGCACTATGCTAAGAATTCACATACTGATTTCTGAGCTGTGATAACAGCCTAGGAAGTAGGCGGTATATTTCCATTCTAAGGACAAAAAGACTGACTTACTGAGCTAGCCAAGGTCAAACAACTGATAAGAGACTGAGCCAAGCTTTGAACCCTAATCAGTCTCATTCTCTGATCTTCAGCTTCTTTATATGTTAATATCTACTTTTATCTTCTTTGGGCTATTATGAGGAACAAGTGATATCATAGGAAGTATTTTTAAAAGGTATAGATTCCATATAAATGTAAGATGATATTTAAAGTCAGCACCCAGCACACCGCTTACCTGTTTCCTAAAGCATTTGCTACTGTAAAAGAGTTTTGATTTTCGTCACAGAGCTTACAAGTTGCTTGAGACAACAATGTTCCGTTAACATCTCTTTCCACTAAACAATTTAGAAACAAAATTAAGATGTAACTCAAAGTCAACATATAACCTTCTATAAACTTAGTACAGTCCCCTTGTAATTATTATAAATAATCAGGTATATTTAAGATACCTGATTTGTATAAGAGGAATGTCAAATACCACCATAACAAAGTGTAGAAAAGTGAAGCCTTCCTCATTCCCACATAAAAAAATTACAAAAATTAACCTTCCAAATCATAATAATAAATTATTATTTTTTTCTTAATTTTTCTTTTTTGTTACTTCTTACCTGTACGTTCCTACTACAGCAGGTATGCAGAAACAAGTAATTTCATAGACAGTTGATACGTTTCTACAACTTAAGAGGGTTTTTTGTAGCACCTATTAAAATGTTAAATTCACATATCCTACAACACCACAATTTCATTTTTAGATACCTAACCTACAGAAACACTTGTACATGTGTATAAGGATATTTACTGAGGCAGTTACTTGTTAGAAAACAACCTACATATTTAAAATAGCAAGATGATGGTATATTCATCCTACGAAATACTATGGAGTGGACTAAGAAGAATTAGGTAATCTAACAGATCATACTGGTAACTGAAAAAAGTTTGCTCTAGAACAATATTTTTGGTATGAAACATTTATGTTTGAAATGTTTGATATGAAACATAGGTATGAAAAAATGTGGCTGTAATGTTTATTTTAAAACAGAAAAAAAAAGGTTCTAGAAGGAAACACACACGCAAACGTGTATGTGCACACACATCAAAATGTTAACAATTACTTTTGGGGCTAAGGGAATTAACAGAGAACCAGCACTGAGAAAAATGGTCAAAGGGCATTACTCCTAATCATAATGTTATCAATAATGCTTTGTCCATAATGTTTTAAGTTTTTGCAAGATAGTAAAAATGAGTTTAACCAAAGTAAAGATGAATGACTTGTTTCTCCTACAGTCATCCCTATCCTCGTCTCAGTAAATGGCAATGCCACTGGACCATTTACTCAGGCCCTAGTCCTTAGAGTTTCCTCATTTCTTTTCATACTGTATATTAAAAACAATAAAATTAAAGTTAACAAAATAAATCTGAAAATCTTGTTAGCTCCTCCTTTAAAATATATCCAGAAACTGAATTATTCTCTCTACCTCCGCAACTCTACCCCAGGCCAAGGGACATCAATCTATCACCTGGACTTTTATGACAGCTTCCTAATTGGAGTCCTGGTTCTATTCTCTAGGCAGAAGCTAGAGCAAGACTTTTCAAAACTAAGTGTGATGATTTCACTCCCCTGAAAACTTTCTAATGGCCTTCCATCTCACTTGGGGTAATTTCTAAGGTCACCATTACAGCCAAAAGGCCTTACATGATCTGCAAACAATCACCCCAACTTTCCAGACCCATCTACTTCTGCTTTCCTCCTCATTTACTTTACCCACATTAGCATATTTGCTGCTCCTTGAAAATGCCAAATATTCTCTCATCTCAGGATCTTTGTACTTGCTATTCCCTCTGTCTAGAACGAGTCCCTTAGTCATCTACATGGCTCTGTCCCGCACTTCCTTCAAATCTTTGCTAAGATGTCACTTTTCCAAAGAGATCTTCCATGATCATCCATGTAAAATAACACTTGGCGTGCTCTCTCTCTCTCTCTCTCCCCCTCCCTCCCTTGTCTTCACAGCACTTACCACGCCCTGGCATATACTATTAATTTGCTTATTGCCTTCCTCTTAGAACCTAAGTTGGATTCACCACTGTCTGCCAGCACCTGGCAGGTAGTGCTCAATAAACTCTTTTTTGAATTTGGGAAATTTTAATTTGGAAGGTTTCACATAAAAATTGTGTATTTTTAGCATTTTTTTAAAGATAGGAAAATCTGATTTCATGGGACCCATGTTCCTACATGATGATAACCATTTTCTGGTACTGAACAGGGTACTGCTCAGTAAAAGGTACTGCTTTTTAGCTTCACTGCCGTTCTGTTAAGTTTTATAATTTTATTTTAAATTTTAATTTTTGTGAACAAATATTTATGATTAAATAAGTATGACAACATATAAATATTTCCAAGGATGTACAGAAACATATAAATACATAAAGCATTCTTGGAAGAACACAAAAGAAACTTAATAGTGGTTACATTAGAGAACTAAGAATAAGAGTGAGGGTGGAAGGGCAAGGACCCTTGGTTTTTATATTTTTCTATACTATTTACATTTCAAACCATATACATGTATTACTTTAATTTTAAAAAGTAAAAATTTTAAGTTGAAAAACATGGATATATCTTTTTAAGTAGTAAATCTACATGTGCTCTTATGGCACTCTCTCCAAAATACACTGCAAATAGACATTCCAATATATTTGCAATACATTAAAAACTTGGAAAGATAGAGAAAAAATAATTCCTTTAGGTTAATTTCTGGGAAATAAAATAGATGGGGAGTGTAGACTTTTATTTCTCATTCTATAGCCTCAAGAATTTTGATATTTTTAATGATAATTATTTTAAAATTATTTTTAAAAAATTATTTACCTGATTATCTGATCATTTTCTTTTTATGTCAGAAATGGGAAGAGTTGAGAGAAGCGGTGCAATAAGTAGGATGTACCCTCTTTCTGTACTCTTCCACTCCTCTCCAACCCCTCTTGCAAATTCACAGAACAAATCAACAGCAAAAGTTCAAGGTGGCTCTAAGGAGCTCATGCCATGGAGAATTTTAAGTACGTAACAGTAGCATCTAAGATAGTGAAATACTGTTTTCACAGCTGTCACTCAACCTTAAGGGGTCTCTAGGTGTCAGAGCCACCATCTGGCCCCCCAGGCATCTAGCCTCCATTCTCAGCAACCTACTAAAACTGCCACTTCTGTACCAGTGATCTCTGGCTGTCAAAAGTTGTTTCAGAAATTCAGTCCATAATGACTTCCTCACAGCATGAATCTATGAACCATCATCACCTTCATCCCCACTTAGAAATCCCAAAGATATTTTGACTTTTCCTTTTTCCTCATCCCTATATTCCTTCACTCATCTAGGTCTACTGTCATCCTTTTAATGTTTCTGGCATCTACTCTTTCGGGTATAATTCCCTCTAGCTCTGGTTCAGGTCCAGTAGTCACATGTCTACAGCACCAGAGCAGCCTCTTCACAGCTCTCCCTACTTCTGCTCTTCCACTCCTTAAATGTGAACTTCATGAAAGCAGGGACTTCGTGCCTGTTCACTGTATCCTCTTCACTGCTTTATGCTTTGCGCCCTTGCACAATGGCCAGTGCGTAGTAGGAGCTCAATAAATATTTGTTGAATGAACAAATGCAACAGATTGTTGCCAGATTAATCATCATTCTCCTGTTCAAAACTTTGAACAAAATGCCTATGCCTACAGAACATCCTACCATTCAAGGCCTTCCGCCATCTGTACCAAAGCACCTTTAAACTCAACAAACTGTTACCCTCCCAATTCCTTTATTTTCAATCTAGATGTTTGTGTTTATAATAATACTCTTGCTCACACTGCTCCTTCTGCCTAGATGTTCTCTTTCTTATTACCTTTTGAAATCCCATTAATCCTTTCTGGTCCCACGATTACACTGCCTCCTCATGACAACCTTCCTAAACAACCCTGGTTGAAGTGACTTCCTCTTTACAGAGCATTTATTGTTTATAAATGCTCATTTGAGGATTTAATATATGTGCCCCTGTGAAAATATTTTGTTGCTATTTTGCTCTGCAAATTACTTTTCCATAGGCATATCCTGCCTTCTAGCTAGATTTTAAATAAATTGATGGCAGAGATTTGTATTTCTTTAAAAAAATAATTTGGGGGAGGGGAGGCTCAGAGGGAGAGAGAGAATCTCAAGCAGGCTCCATGCTCAGTGTGGAGCCTGATGCAGGGCTCGATCCCATGAACTGTGGGATCATGACCTGAGTAGAAACCAAGAGTTGGACACTTAACTGAGCCACCCAGGTACCCCTATAAAATTAATTTTTGAATAGATAATATATAAATAGAATAAAAAAGGCACAAAAAATTTTTAAGTGAAAATTAAGTCTCTTCCATCCTTTTCCCCCCAGATACCGAATTCTCCTCCCTGGAAGCAATACTGTTATCAGTTCCTTGTAAATTCTTCCAGAAATAGGCTGTGCATAAACACATATGCATATATAATCTTTTTTAGAAAACATAAATGGTAGTTCACCAAACACAGAAAACAGAACTGATAAATAGCAGGTACCAAATAAATATTTGTGGATGAATGAATATAAACTTTATATACCTTGTTTTTTTACTTAATGGATCTTGGATTTGTTTTCACAGCAATAAAGAACTGCATTATTTTTCTATATAATAATCTATATTTTTCTGCATTCTATACCATTGTATGGATGTACCAGAGTTTATTTGACTAATCTCCTCTTAACAAACTTTTACATTGCTTACAATATTTTGTCTTAGGATTAATGTTTCAATAAGAAGCCATGCATATACTTCTTCAGACATATATTTCCCTGCATTGGAATAGGAAATTCCCAGATAAGGGCTAGCTGGGCAATGATCTGCATTTGATAAATACTGTCAAGTTGCTTTCTACAGACACTGCACAAATTTATAATCCTCTAGTAATATATGAATGACTATTTCCCTGTATCCTTACTTAACCAACTGAGCCACCCGGGCACCCTGAAATTCGTTTTTCTTTAGATTCATATTTAATATTTAGATATTTGACCTGAAATTTATTTTTTCTTAAGCAATAAGTTAGAAACCCGACTTAGTATTTTCCAAGTTTCCCCAACACCATTTACTAATCAGTCTTTTCTCCACTGACATGAAATACTACTTTTATCCCATATCACATTCTGATACAGATTAGATCTATTTTGATTCTCTATTTTAAGTCCCATCCATCAGTATGTGTAACCCATATACCAGCCATTCATATTATTACAGTAGCTTTAAAATGTACATAGTATCTGATGGGGTTATTTCCTCTTTCCTTTTTCATAATTGTCTTGGCTTTTCACATTTTCCAGATAAACTTTGGAATTAGTCTCTAAAACAGACAAACAATATTCTAGTAGAATTTATTAAGGTTCTGTTAAATGTATAGACGGGTATTGTGAGAGCCAACATCTTTTTTTTTTTAATGGTTTGTTTGTTTGTTTATTTATTTATTTATTTATTTATTTTTATTGTTTTAAATATTTATTTTTGAGAGACAGAGGGAGAGAGTGTGAGTAGGAGAGGGGTAGAGAGAGAGGAAGACACAGAATCTGAAGCAGTCTCCAGGCTCTGAGCTCTCAGCAGAGCCCAACATGGGGCTCAAACTCACAAACCGTGAGATCATGACCCGAGCCCAAATTGGACGCTTAACTGACTGAGCCATCCAGGTGCCCCTAATGTTTTGTTTATTTTTGTGAGAGAGAGACAGAGACAGAGACAGAGACAGAGAGAGAGAGAGAGAGAGAGAGAGAGAAGGAGAGAGAGAAGGAGTGGGGGACAGGCAGAGAGAAAGGGAGACAGAGAATCCAAAGCAGGCTCCGCATTGTCAGTGCAAAGCACAACGTGGGGCTCAAACCCATGAACCGTGAGATCACAACCTCAGCTGAAATCAAGAGCAGGATGCTCAACCGAGCCACCCAGGGGCCCTCTAATATCTTTATAATATTTAATCTTCCCCTCCAAGAACAAGGTATGTATTCCATTTATTAAAGCCAACTTTGTGTTCTGCAGGAGCATTCTAAGGTTCTTCAATTGATTTACCTTATATATTTCTTCTGAAGTTTATACAGGTGTTTTTTCTTTTTGTTGCTACTGTAGACAAGATCTTTTCTTCCTTCATATATTCTAAAGGATTGTTGTTTAGATAGACAAAGTCTACTAATTTTTTACCCCCAAACCTTTATTGTTTATGATAATTTTTAGTAATTCTCTTGGGTTTTCTAAACATATAATCAAATCATTAAAAATTAGTTTTTAATGATTTTTACTTCCTTTTTAATTACTCTACCACCTGTTTCTTTCACTTACCTAAATGCATCTTCATCTGGTTCCTGACAACAGAAATGCTTATACTTTCTCCCTATTAGGCACCATGTTGACTTTTGAGTTGAAACATATATACTTTATCATATTAAGGAAGTATCCATCTTATCCATCTAATTGTACATTGTTAAGACTTTTTTTTTTAATCAGGTAGGACTTTTTATTCTCTTCTCAATGCCTGCTGTTGACTTAAACATCATTAAATTCTGGGCAATAAAAAATACTGTTCACCAAGGTATTTCCATTAATGTCTTTATCAAAAATAACATAAGTGGGGGTGCCTGGGTGGCTTAGTCAAAGTGTCCAATTCTTGATTTCGGCTCAGGTCACAGTCTTGCAGTTTGTGAGATCAAGCCCTGCATCAGCCTTTGCACTGAGTGTGGAGCCTCCTTGAGGTTCTCTTCCTCTCTCTCTCTGCCCCACCCCTGCTCGCATTCTCTCTCTCAATATAAATAAATATATATTTGTTAAGTAGCGTAAGTGAAGATTCTACTACTTTTTCATAAAGAATCTACTTCTTACCTAAAATATGGCCAGTAGGACAGTGGCATTTTCCTTCTGCAGTTAAACCACCAGGGCAAGAAATGCAATTCCAGCCATCTTCAGTAACACCTTTCTAAATTAAAATAAATCAATAAGTAAATTCTCCTTCTTAATTGATGCTGTGAATTCAAGAAGCCACAGTAGTGTACAATTTGTAGTCAAGATTCAAATAAATCATGCATGTATGAGCTACATAAATATTTCTTGGAGAGTCAAACTGTGCTCACTTTCCAAAATTAAGCTATACATTATTACTATGTACAGACTACTGTTAACTCTGGGCAACCGTTGTTTCTTCTTCATGATTTTCAGTTCAAATGAATCATTTCTTTCAAAGTAATATTGCCATTCAGTTTTTCCATTTACAAAGAAAAAACAACAAAATTCAACAGCATTTAATCAACAGATAGTCAATTAATAGTTTGGTTTTACCTGTTCTAAAATATTCTAATTTTTACTTATTTAAAAAAAAAATTTAATGTTCATTATTTTTTAGAGAGAGAGACAAATTATGAGCAGGGGAGAGGCAGAGAGAGGGAGACATAGAATCTGAAGCAGGCTCCAGCCTCCAAGCTATCCACACAGAGCCCGATGTGGGGCTCAAACTCATGAACTATGAGATCATGACCAGAGCCAAAGTCAGATGCTCAACTGACGGAGCCAACCAGGTGCCCCTCTAATTTTTATAATCCAAATATGTTAGCTTTTAAAAATTAAGTTATGATTTAAAATGGGTGAATTTTATAGTGTATGAATAATATGTAAATAAAGTTGTTAAAGTTATAAGGATATTTCTTTCAATCCAGAATTGTTTGTATTAATGAAGGTTTTGTTTTTCTTTTTAAGTTTATTTATTTATTTTGAGTGGTGGAGGGGCAGTGAGAGAGGAAGACAGAGAATTCCATGCAGGCTCCGCACTGTCAGCACAGAGCTGATGCAGGGCCTGAACCCATGAACCATGAAATCATGAAATTCGAGCTGAAATCAAGAGCCAGATCTTAACTGATTGAGCCACCCAAGTGCCTCAATGAAGGTTTTTTATAAAATATGACATTCAAAATTAGGCATATTATATTATATGATTTTTCCTAAACCTGGGGCAAAAATATAATATCAAAAACATGAATGTAACCAAAATGAATAGAGAACAAATGGTAATAACAAAACAATGCCACAAATTATTTTTAATTTTAGTTGAAAAGACTGGATTTATCATGAAATGCTCCTATATTTGTCAGTACATTATACAGGACTATTTAAAAATTATGATTGTTGGGGTTCCTGGGTGGCTCAGTCGGTTAAGCATCCAACTCTTGATTTTGGCCCAGGTCATGACCTCAGGGTTCATTAGATCGATTCTGCAGTGTGCTCTGCCCTGATAGTACCAGTCTGTTTGGGATTTTCTCTCCTTCCCTCTCTCTCTCTCTCTCTCTCTCTCTCTCTCTGTGTCTCTCTCTGTCTCACTCTCTGCCCCTCCCCCACTCGTGTGCACACATGCTCTCCCTCTCTCAATATAAATAAATAAACATTGGAAAAATAAAAATTATGCTTGTTTAGTAATCTCACTGAAAATAAATTTTCTTTGTAGCCATTTCATATTAGCTTTTTATCATTGATAATTCATCTATGGTCAATATTTACAAAAATATAAAATACGTATTAAGGTGAAAATCAAACTTAAAAGTTAAATCAAGTTAGCCATAAATTAGGACAACTGGTAAATTAAACTAGTAAGTTAATAATAATCAACTTGATAGTATTTTAGACCATTAAATTCCCAGATTCAATTATTTTATTCAGATAATGAGAAGAAACATCACTATAAAAGAACTGGCTCACAAAGACTTCCAATTATCCAAAATGACTGGAAAATGTATTTCTGTTAATTAAGAATCATTACATATAGTAACTATTAATTTACTAATTTTCCTAAAATTATGATATGACTAACAAAACAGCAATAGATATTATTTAACCTCTTTAATGATGCAATTGGCATTTCATGAACTTATCACACCTCAGTTATCATTATAAACATGAATTGTTATATAAGACTGTTAACACAATAGGTGTAAGGCACAGAACTCAATCTGTACCAGTCAAAAAACTCACACATCCCAACTTGTTCTCTATATATACCATTCATCTATTTTTTTTTTAAGTCACTGAGTTACTCTATGAGGAAATATAAAGACACAAATATTCACAGCTTTGTGGTTTTTTAAATCTCAGACTTTAAAAACTAAGGCAATACATTTGTTTTTTTCCAAGTCTGCATAAAATTTCACTCATTTCCCAAAATTTACTCGAGGAAAACAAAGTTAATTTAACAATTTTGAGTTTTGGGACCATATTATAGTACAGCATTAAAATTAGTTTAAAAAAATAAAGATATGTTAATTTACTACTTTTTACAGTAAAATGATTTTAAAATAAATACTTGATACCATGTTTTCCGGGCACTTTTTACAAATAATATCAGGTCCTCCATTATTAGAGATCATCTGAAATCCTGGTAAACACACACATGAAGTTCCTAAAATAAAAACAGTCAATTTTGACCTTGGTAAATAAAAATAAAGCTCCAAGATAGGGAAAATTTTAATATTCTTACAATCTTGAGAAGTATAGCTGTTAATAGCAAGACTCTGGAATCAGCACTGCATGGGTTCTAATCTTAATTCTGCTATTCAGCTGTGTGACCTTTAGCAAGCTACTAAACTCTATGGCTTGGTCTCCAGTTTGGTAAAATGGGGACAATAACGGTACTTACCTCATAGGGTTGATATGGGTGTTAAATTAGTTATTATACGCAAAGATCTTGGAATGTGTATGGCACGCAGTAGGTACCATATGTGCTACCACCTTAAGTGCAAGCATAACTGAACTATTAAAGCACTGAACTTTAATTTTAATAATCAAACTATGCATTAACTGCTATGGGAAATTTTACTGTTCTATTTCATCCAACCATACACATATATTCAATGAATTCAAATTTACTTTGTCAAAACAAAACCTTATTAGCAAAGTTACCTTGATTCAAATAAAACCATTGTTTTCCTCTGGACAGACAGTAGACCTTATAAGATAATCACCATTCAACTTGCTGGACAGGTAAGGACAACATTCTCTAAGGAGGCATCAAGTGGAAACAGCACCCACAGGAATCTATGCAGTAGGATGCATCCAATATCTGGGTCCATAACTATGAAGCAACACCTTACAGTTTAAGAGTCGGTGAAATGCTTCCTCATTCATACATCCTCACCTGAGGAGCCGGCCCAGTCTTAAATGACAACTTTAATGAGGATATATCAAATTTGAAGATGGCAGAAAGTTAACACCATGGGTGACCAAATCAAGAGTGAAAACATTTTGGACCTTAGAATACGGAAAAAGTCTTATTCTGAGCAGTTTCAGTGAGGGGAACTGGGACCAAATGACCTACGTTTGAAGGGGAAAAAACAACAACAACTAAGTTTAATACAAAGAGACTTTAAGGGCAATTAGTAATATTCAATAATAAAAGGGATGAGTCCTAAGGAAATCTATATTAAGAACGCACTGTATAGTGGAAATACATGGGTTGAGACTGAGGGCAGAGAGACACCAGTTCTTCCAATCCACAATTTAGGTAACAAAGAAGATGTAACAACATCATCGAGGCTTGAATTTCCTTATCTGTAAAATGAGAAGACTGGACCTAATCATGGTTAAGGTCCCTTCTAGCTCTAGGTTTCTGGGATTTGAAGAGCACGATAAAGAGCTAACAACATTTATAAGCGCTAATTTGCATTCCCTCCCCAACCCATCCTGTGACCTACTTCTCTACACCTCGTTCCTTCTCTATTTTTTTTCTATCTTCGGTGGGCGACTTTCCAGGTGCCTCCCGAAAGACCCCTCGGATGAGAAGCGAAGGACTGGCGCCGAGAAATTAATTATCGGCCATGGCTCAGGGGGTAGCTTACTCGGGTTCCCCAACCTCATTTGTGTGCAAGCTGCAATCCTCCAAGGAAACCCACCCCTCAGGAGTTGGCAGTTAACTCTCCTGAAACATTTCTTCCCGCCGACGAAAATGTGTTTCAGAGACAGGGGGAGGGAGCAGCGGGCAACAACAAGCCTGGTGTGTTAAAACTCTGGCGAGGGCCCACCCTGAACGGTCTCACCTCGGGCATCCTGCCTCTGGTTGGCTCCACACGGCACACAGGACAGCGCGGAGATATCGAAGTACTGGTGGTGGCCGCACGACTCCGGCTGCAGGAATGGAAATGAGAAGGTCTGGGCGTGTGAGACTCGCGGGAGGGCCAACAGGAGGAATACGTTCACAGCCGCGGCGAAAGTGGACCAAGCCGCCATGGCTACCCTGGCCCCACCGCCGCTCGTCACCATGGTGCAGACGCCGGCGGCAGCGCAGTCTCCCGCGCCCCATCAGCCGCTGCGGCGAACCTGCAGAGCCGATTGGACGACTCCGCCTGGGGTTACGGAAGTGTCTGCCGTCGCCGCCTGGTTGCTAGGTGAGCAAAGCCTCGGGAAGCTGGCTGGTCTGGGATAGGAAGGGGTAGAGGTACAGTAACCCTGGAGGCTGGCAGGCCAACCCGCTCTTTAAAATGTGTTTCAAACTCTGGGACGCGACCCGTTACCGGGATTGTTATCAGTTTAGGAGGTCGGTAAATAGAATTTCACAGCAAAGACTATATGCGATAGGATGACAGAATTATGAGTATTGTTTCATTAAGCTGTTGAATGATGTTTACATCAGAATTTATCCAAATCAGGCCATTTTCGCGTTAAAGGAGACATTCCAACAGAGTATTTGCAAAATACATTTGTCAAAAAAGTAGAAAAAATCCACTGATTTGAAATATGCAATGCTGGAAGATTGGCTTAAGCACTAAAAAAAGATCTTTCCTGCCAGACTTTTTCTTTGTGTTTCTACTTTCTTTGTTTCGGGTAAAGGAAATCATGTATATAAAATTAGATCATCTTTACTCATTTGTGAATAAAGAAGGAAACTAATTTTTAACCAAATTTAAACATATGTGAATCCTGCCTTTCAAAGCAGGCATCCTTGAAGGCTATTAGCACCAAAACATTTTAGAATTACCTTTAGAGCCACTTTACAGATCATAAAATTTTATTTCTCAATATTTAAATCTCACTTCTGTTTCTGTTGTATTTTATTTTATTTTGTTCTCACACTCCCCACTCCCCCAATAAAATCACCTGGCATAATTTTCAGCCACCTTATCAATCAGTAGTAGCTAGAAACAACTTTTGGCTCTCTCTCAAAAAAAAAAAGATAGATAACTTTAACCAGTATCCACCATCAGTCCTAGTATTTTTCATGTGGCCTTCCCCAAAAGACCAGCATTCACTCAGTCACTAATATCTATGATACAGGACACAGTAATATGTTCTGAAAGCTCTCTCTTAAAAAGGAATCTAAAAAATGTTTTTGAGTAATTATGCATTGCTGGGGTGTTTTAACTGGTAGTGGAAATCATTTATCTGATTAAGATTTTTTTTAAAAGACATGTGACTATACAAATGTCAATGACTCAGAAAGGGTATGGTCAGAATAGTTGAGATTAATCTGCAAAAGCTTTGTATGGGTGAATTTTAATTCTAATCTTCCTTGATGAAGTGCATACTGTTATATGCTCTGTGGAGGGGATTGGGGCAATAACATTTACTCATTGCCTTCTATGTAATTAAGACAACAAAAGAGCTCCCATTCTTGGTTTTTCTTGTGTTCCACACTGTGCACTATACTAGGCTCTTGACAGCATTAATCTGAACTCTATAATAACCCTCTGAGGTAATACTATCCCTTTCTGAGGATCAAGAAAGTAACATTTTAGAAAGTGGTGGAACTAGAATTTATTTTCATCTGGCCAACTCCACAACCTGTTACCTTTCCAGTTTACTAAGTGGCTTCTTTGTGGAATAGAGGAAAAATTTGGCATATTCTATATATAGGATGAAACGATTGCCTTTAGTTAACAAGATGATACCTCCATTGTACACCACAGACAGGAACGATGATTGCCTAAGACCTTTGGGCACTGTACCTGACAAAACTGCTCCAAAAAGCTAAATAAAGTAGTGAAATGATTCAAAATAGAAACAGGTTTGACATAACTGTAGATACTATGGGTCCATCTGTATAAACTGCTTACAAGGATAGTGGAAAAAATGTTAGCTAAAACTGTTAAGTATAAATTGGGAGTGTATCATTAGGGATATTTCTGCTGCAAATAATAGATCAAGTAGTTTAAGCCAGTTCCCAATGGCTTAAACAAAAACAAACAGGAGAAGTCTGGACATAGGTGGTCACTGGTGTTCATTCAATGATGTCAGATAGTCACCTCTGCAGTTTTCTTGGCTTTTCCCTCTTAGTTGCAGGGTGCTTGCCCTATACCAGATTTAAGACAGGAACAAGAAAATAAGCTGAACCAGAGATATTTCCACTGTCTCTTAAAAGAAAAAAAAAGTAAATGCTTTCTCTATGTCATGTCTTATGCTAAACTTCTTACCTGCATCATTTCAGTATTTTTAACAGCCCTATAAATAGGCAGTGCATTTATCAGCTTAAAGACATCCCAGTATCACCCAGCTAAAATGTGGAAGAATTATCCATAGAAGTGGACGAGACTAGCAGAACATGGTTTAATGTCAGCTTATGAAGAAGTCTACCAAAAGACATGAGAGGATGGCTTCAAAGAGGATAGCAAATGCTTATTGAACACCTAGAATGAGATGGGTACTGTACCATGCCTTACCTACAATAACAAAATTAGGGCTATGGAAGAAGGGAGAGGCAGGGAAGGATGAATGAAAGAGCTGTTTAGGAGGAAGAATCGTGAGAATGTTAGGACTTGGACAGTGGAAGTAAAGAAACAAAAACAAGGATCACTCCCGGTTTCTGATTTGGGTAGCTAGGTGGATTGTGACATTATAGGAAAACAGGAAATATCTGGGGACAGATAAAAGCTTCTTTCTGAATAAAAAAAATTAATGGTAAAAATTAAATTTATAGAATTATCCATTCATGGGGAGTTGGGACCATGGATGATAATTTAAATAACTGATATTAATTTTTTGTTTTCAGTGTGTCAGTCACTGCAATATGTCATTTGACAAAATTGGGACCATTATAATCACTTTACTTTACAGATGAGAAAACCAAGACTTAGAAAGCATATATGACTTCCTAAGGTCATACTCAGATCATGATTCTAACTCTGGTAATTTGATACCAGAGCCCACATTCTTTCTTAAAAAAAAATAATAATAATGTTTATGTTTAAGAGAGAAACAGAGTGCGAGCAGGGGGATGGGCAGAGAGGGAGGGAGACACAGAGTCCAAAGCAGGCTCCAGGCTCCCAACTGTCATCACAGAGCCTGACACAGGGCTTGAACCCACAAGATCATGACCTAAGCCAAAGTTGGATGCTTAACTGACTGAGCTACCCAGGTACCCCTGGAGCCCACCATCTTGCCCCTGATTCTTTACTTGTGCTCTTGAACCCTTGGATGTGCTTTCTTGGGCATGAATAAAGAAAAGGGAAAGGCAGGTAAGCCCATGAGGGGGTTAATGCATTAAAGTATCACAAAGAATGTGATGAACAAATGCAAAGTGTGGAAGTGGAAGTTGTGGTCAGAAAGGGGAATTAGTGAGGTCAAGATCTTACAGTCAGGGCACTTTGTGTGTTAAACCCTACTCTCTTTCCCAATCTTCAGACTCTTGGTGCCAATTCCTACTAGAACTGCTGCATCACATTCAATATGTTCTAAACTGGATGGGCTTCCATAATGGAACACTCTCCCAGGTTTTCTCCAGGTGATTCCTAGAATAAACTTTCTGGTTATTCCTGCTCTTTGCCCTTTCTTGACTCAACTTCCTTTATCTAACTAAATATGGATAGTCCCTGAGGGCTCAGTCCTAGACTTTTGTCTCTTCTCATACTTTAGTTTCCCTCTGGATGTCAACCATATCCTTGACTTCACTGACCACTTTTTGCAGATGACTCACATATTTATATATATCCAGGCCAAATTTCTTTTTCTGAGCTCTGAACCAGTATTTCCACTGCTTGCTTGGAAGTTCCATTTGGGTGGAATGAAGCATCTTTAATTCAAGGTGTCCCGAAACAACCCATGATCTCCATCCCTTCCTCCACCCCCAACCTTGTCTTCTTCCAGTGTCTTCTATCTCAGTTAATGGTAACATCATCCCACCTGTAATACAGACCAAAACTCTAGGAGTCACTTTTGATGCTTTCCATTCTTTCATCCTCCCATTTCAGTCTAGCTAGACTTCTTAATTTTTTTAACTTTATTTATTTTGAGAGAGGGAGAGCGAGGGAGTGAAAGAGAGCAAGGGAGGGAGTGAGAAGTGAGAGAGAGCGAGGGAGGGGCAGAAAGTGAGGGAGAGAGAGAATCCTGAGAAGGCTCCATGCTGCCAGTGCAGAGTTCAATGAGGGGCACTATCCCACAAACCACGAGATCATGACCTGAGCCAAAATTAAGAGTCAGATGCTTAACTGACTGAGCCACCCAGGCACCCCTAGACCTCCTGATTTTTTGCCTTCTAAATATATCTTGAATTAATCACCCAAATATCCCTTGAATTCTTTTACTTTTCTTAACCTCTATTACCCTAAAATGTCTTCTCTCATATGAATTACTGCAATGACCTATTTTAAACCTTAATTTTCAGTTTTAGGCATTATCAGTTATTCTATTTTATTTTTTTATTGAGGTATAATTGACATATAATTTTTATATTGGTTTCAGGTTTACACCATGATTCAATATTTGTATATATTGATAAATGATCACCACAGTAAGTCTAGTTAACATCTATCACCATATATAGTTACAAAATTTTTTCTTGTAATGAGAACTTTTAAGATCTACTCTTAGCAACTTTCAAATATGCAATGAAGTATTATTAACTATAGTTGCTATGCTGTATATTACATCCCCATGACTTATTTATTTTACAGCTGGAAGTTTATACCTCTGGGCCCTCTTCATCCATTTCACCCACTCTCTACCCTCACTTCTGACAACTACCAGTCTGTTCTCTTGTATCTATGAGTTTGGGGATTTTTTGTTATCTTTTAAAATAGATTCCTCATGTAAATGAGATCATAAGGTATTTGTCTTTCTCTGTCAGACTTATTTCACTTAGTGTAATGCCTCAAGGTCCACCCATGTTGTTGCAAATGGCAAGTTCGCATTCTTAATTTTTTTTTTTAACATTTATTTATTTTTGAGAGACAGAGAGAGGCAGAGCACAAGCGGGGGAGGGGCAGAGAGAGAATGAGACACGGAATCCGAAACAGGCTCCAGGCTCTGAGCGTCAGCACAGAGCATGATGTGGGGCTCAAACTCACAAACCGCAAGATTATGACCTGAGCCGAAGTCGGACGCTTAACCGACTGAGCCACTGAGGTGCCCATGGTCGCATTCTTTTTTATGACTGAATAACATTCCTACATATATGTGTATAATCACATTTTTCCCTTTCTTTCTTTCTTTTTCTTTCTTTCTTTCTTTCTTTCTTTCTTTCTTTCTTTCTTTCTTTCTTTCTTTTCTTTCTTTTCTCTTTCTTTCTTTCTTTTTTCTTTCTTTCCTTCTTCCTCCCTTTCTTCTTTCATTTGTTGTTCCCATTGTTTCCATATCTTGGTTATTGTAAATAATGTTACAATGAGTGTAAGGGTGCATATATCTTTTTGAGTTAGGGTTTCATTTTCTTCAGATAGACACCCAGAGGTAGAATTGCTAGATCATATGATAGTTCTATTTTTAATTTTTAAAGGAACATCCATAATGGTTGCACTAATTTAAATTCTCACTAACAGTGCACAAGGTTTCCCTTTTTTCCACATCCTCACCAACACTTGTTCTTTTCTTTTTGATAATAACCATCCTAACAGGTGTGAGATAATATCTCACAGTTGTTTTTGATTTGCATTTCCCTGATGATTAGTGATGTTGAGTACCATTTCATATACCTGTTGGCCATCTGTATGTATTCATTGGAAAAATATCTATCCAGACCTTCTGCCCATTTTTTGATCAGATTGTTTCTCTGTGATTGAATTGTATTAGTTGTTTATATATTTTGGGTATTAATCCCTTATCAGATACATGATTTGCATGCTATTTTCTCCATTCACTAGGTTGCTTTTTCATTTTGTTGATGGTTTCCTTTGCTGTGCAGAATCTTTTTAGTTTGATGCAGTCCCGCTTGTTTATTTTCGCTTCAGTTGCTTCAGGGATCTATGTTCTTAAGCACTGTTATGAGGTCTCTCCTCAAGGACAGAAACCCAGAATGAAGAGACTATGCAATCTATCAAACTGGAAGGGTAAAGTGGAGTAATGTTAAAGAGAGATCTCAGGTTAAGTGTATTGCATATTCTCTCCTTTCTTGGTTTACTGCTTTCTTTGGGTAGAGTTTCCTGAGAAAAGATGCATAAGATGTAAATTTTTGAGACCTTGCGTGTCTGAAAATATCTTTATTCTTCCCTCACAGTTTATTTGGGTATGAAGTTCTACTTTGGAAAATCCCCTCAGAATTTTGAAGGTACTGCTTCTCTTTCTTTTGGTTTCTCATATTGCTCTTGGAAAATCTGCCATTTTGATTCTTAATCTTTTGGGTTTAAATTTGCTTTTTACCTTCTGGAAGTGTTGAGGATGTCCCTCTGTCCTCATTTTTTTTTAATTTTATAGTGATGCGTCTTGGAGTATTTCATTGTCTTCTTTTGTGTTGAGCACTTGTTGGATCTTAATTGTTCCTATGAAGATCACTCATTTATTCCTCTTCTCTCTTTTTGGAAGCTCTGTTTCAGATACTGGACCCCATGGACTGTTTCTTTAATTTTCTTATGTTATCTTTTCCATTTCATTTTGTTTTGCTCTACTTTCTGGAAAAATTTCCAAGCATTCTCTTTCAAACATTCCCTTGAGTTTTTCATTTCCACTATTATTAATTCAACTTCTAAAAGCACTTTTTAATTTTCTGACTATATCTAATGTGTAACATCATGGTATTCTTTCATGGATGTAATATTTTATCTCTTTGAGGACATTACTTATTAATAGTGTTTTAAGTTTCCTTTTAAGTTTTTTTTTTAAGAAATTTTATTTATTTTTTAATGTTCATTCACTTTTGAGAGACAGAGACAGAGACAGAACACAAGCAGGGGAGAGGCAGAAAGAGAGGGGGACACAGAATCCGAAGCAGGTTCCAGGCTCTGAGCTGTCAGCACAGAGGGCTTGAATTTACCAACTGTAAGATCATGACCTGAGCGGAAGTCAGATGCTCAACGGACTGAGCCACCCACGCACCCCTCCTTTTATGTTTAAAGTTTCCTTCTGCCTGCACAATCTCTGTTTTTTCAAAGTTATGTTTTGTATGAGAGGACTTACTTATAAATCTGGTGACCCTTTGCTATTTATGTATATGTGTTTTATATCTATGTATATTTATCTACTAAATGTATGCATATTAGAGTGGGGCACACTGAAAAGCTAATAGGAAGCTCTAAAAGGACATGTGGGGCTTCTTGACTGGTCTACAATGTGTAGGGTGATTTGCCTGGGCTGTTTCTTTTTCTTTTTTAGAAAAATTTTTTAAGTTTTTATTTATTTTTGAGAGAGAGAGAGGGAGAGACTGAGTGTGAGCAGGGGAGGGGCAGAGAGAGACACACAGAATCTGAAGCAGGCTACAGGCTCTGAGCTGTCAGCACAGAGCCCGACACGGGGCTTGAATCCACGAACTGTGAGATCATGACCTGAGCCAAAGTTGGAAGCTTAACTGACTGAGCCACCCACGCACCCCATGCCTGGGCTGTTTCTTAGGGCATCTCCCATGTTAGTGTTTTTTCTTTCTTCTGTCTTGTTGTGCTGATCAGGTTCCCCAGGAAGAAACTTCTCTCTGGAAAATTCAAGCCTGGCTGCCAGGGAAGGAGGGTGTGAGTTTCATCATTCAGTTTCATCATTTACATGTTGCCATTCTTTCATATAATAGAACCCCTGATCTCATTTGTACCCATTGTCCCATAGTCATATTCTCTCCAGAGAATGAACTTTCCATCTTCTGCTGTAGTGGGGGAGATCTATGTTTCTTGGCTCTGGAAAGGAGTCTTAAGTGCATGTTTTTAGTGCTTTATAAATTAATGTTCAACCAAATGTTTTCATCTCCTTCCCCAACAGAAGACACTGAGGACTTCTAAGACTTTGAGGACTTATTTGGTGTATATCAGGTTGCCTTTTGCTTTTCCCACTGTCAATTTAGGATTCAGCCCTCTTGGATTCACAAAAGAATTTATCACCTATCTATCTCTTTCCTGCTCACAAAATTTTATTGCCGTTGCCTCCTACTCTATTATCTTCATTCGTGTCAGTTTTTGCTTCTTCCAAAAGTTCCTTTTCTGTTATATTATTAGGATTTCTGAAAGGAGAGGAAGTAAATACCTGTGTTCAAACTGTCACCTTAAACTGGAAGTCAAAAACCCTGTTAACCTGTCCTCATATACATACTCTTGCTGCCCCCTAATCCATTCTCCATACCTCAGCTGGAGTAACCTTTGAAATGCAAGTCTATCACCTCTCTGCTTAAAATAATTTTTTTTTTTTTCCAGTGGGAAGCTCAACCTCTTGAGCATGAACCACAACTCCCAGCAGGGTCTGACTTGTTCCCACATCCTTTCATTGTCCCGTGCACTCCTGTGCACTCTGCCCACATTGGTCTTCTTTCAATTCTCTGAATGCTAAACCTGTGCACCTCTCTGCCTGGACTATCCCTCTTTCCTTGCCCTCCCTGGAAATTTCCATTTACTTTGTTAACTCTACCTTTCCTTCCAGCTCATCTGTCACTTCTTTTTTTTTTTTTTTTTTAAAGCTTATTTATTTATTTTGAGTGGGTGGGGGAGGGCAGAGAGAAAAACAGAGAAGAATCCCAAGCAGACTCCATGCTGTCAGTGCAGAGCCCCAAGTGGGGCTCAATCCTATGAACTCGTGAGACCAAGACCTGAGCTGAAATCAAGAGTCAGATGCTTAGCCAACTGAGCCACCCAAGCATCCCTCATCTGTCATTTAAGGAACTCCTCCTGCCTTTTGTGATCAGGCCAGGCCTGTGATTCTCACAGCATCATGTATTTCCCTTTTATAGCTCTTGTCCCTATTGTAAATTTACATTTAGTTGAGTAATTCTTCTAGGTTTCCTGCCCTCTCCTAGACTACAAGAATTATGAAAGCAAGGACCATGTCCATTTTTGTTCACCCTGTCTCCTTAGTACCTGGAGTTGTGCATAACACATTGTCATTTAATACACATTTGTTGCAATGGAAAAGATTAAAACTTGCTTCACTCCCTCATTCTCTAGTTTATTGTCATCTTCCAAACTCTAAGGGGATTTCAATGCTGTGTCCTCTCACTTCATCCCTGAGAAGGGGGCAGAGGACCAACATAGGTTGAGCCTGGAGTAGGCTCTAGCCATAGTCTAAGAGACAGATTTTTTTGTGTCCACAAAATCTTCTTTCTACTTTGCTTGATGTTGATCAATCAAAGTACCATGTACCAATAACCAGTCTCGGGAGGACTCCAAAAATTTCTGCCCATTGCATCTTCGTTTTAGAGTCATTAGGGGAAATACAATGCAGACAAACATTGGACAGACAATAGTTTATTTACATAGAGAAGAGACAGAGCAGGATCAGCTTCAATAGTGGTGTCAGTCCCCCATGGCCAGTGGGTCTCTCTTGGCCACTGACACAAGGCAACTGGTCTTTGTGCCACACCCCTCTCATGATGCAGTGGAAACAACCTGGCTTCTCTCTAGGACAAGATAACAGTAGGTTGACCAAGTGATGTTTAATGTACATACTTTAAACAGAGCAAGAGTACTTAGCCGAAAACAAGACCTATCCCACATAAGGTGATAGGTCAGGTTTAGCCTGTGTGGGCTCTTTAACTCTTGGCAAGGAGGTGTTGCAGACTCAAGGCCCATTCTTATGCAGCTGAGTGGGGTCTGAAAGACTGCATGAAGGAGACTCCTTCTTCCAACACAAAGTCTTATAGACTCTTTCCTTCTTCCTCCCTTCACCCTTTTCTTTTCTTCTTTCTTTCACTTTCTCCTTATATTCTGTGTTTGGAAGTTCTCTTTAGTTTATTGCTTCTTTCTTTTGTTTTATGTACCCAGTACTAAATGGAACCAAGAGAAATGAAGCCTAAGCAGGAGAGGTCATGTTTCATTGTGTGGTTCTACCTGTTCACTAGAAGTGGGTTCTATACTGAGATTTGGGGGCCAAAGCTTCAGCAGTAAAACAGAGATTTTGTCCACCACCTTTCCTGCATGCCTCCTTTGTTAACCTATAACATAAATAACATTCAGGATCTCAGTCTCCTCCATCTTTCCACCATGGCGATAAGACTCCCATTTACTCCGTCACACACAGTTGAGCAAGCTCCTTTATTTAATCAGTAGTGTCCAAACAGGGCTCCAACAATCCCTAGGGGTTTTGTAGGTGTGCCTCTGAGGACCACTTAAGGGGAAAATTGGAAAAGAGCATTCAGGTCACCACAGCAACAGGTAAGATTTCATGTTATATGCTTTTCTTGGTGCTTTACTATGTATTATATATAATATATGCATGTGTGCATATGCATGTGTGTGCATGCATGTTTATGCACATGCATGTGTGTTTTACATACACAACACTCCTACTGTCACCTTCATTTGATAGGTGAAGAAATTAAAGCAGAGTGATTCAGTGACTAATGTGATACAGCTAGCAAGTGGCAGAGTTAGGTTTGGAACTATGGTATTCTGATTTCTGAGCCAGCCTTCTTGATTTCCAAGTCATACTGGAGTTTGTTGTGTGTTAGGGACTGTGGTAAGTGCTTTACAAGCACTATATCATTTAGTCCTCAAAAATGGCCCTGAATGGTGAATACTGTTATCTTCACTCTACAAATGGAGAAACCTAAGGATAAGGAATTTGTTCAGTCATCAAGTGGCAGAGTTGGGATTTAAACTTGGATCTGCCTGATTCAAAAGCCCACAGTCTTAATCCCCATGTTCAACCTGTGCTTCTGGTGTAATGGCATGTGCAGTGTCTATTCTGCTACAGTATAAGCTTCCTGAGGAAAGAGGGCTGAGTTGTTCACCCTTGTCTTTCAGGGGCCTTGGCAAGGTTCTTGGCCCACAGTTTGTGCTCAATAAATGCCAGTTAAGTTGAATGGAAGTCAAGGTGTGCAAGATGGATAAAGGACTTTGCAGTTGAGAAGATCAAGGAACTCTTGAGATCAAGTGAGAAAAGACCGTTCTTGTGGGTGTTGAAGAGCTAGGAAGGGCAGATGAAAGCTGTCTGATCCAAAATCATTCTGGAGGGTAGGGAGTGATGTAGATATAGTAAAAAGCTGGGAGAGGTTGAGTAATTGCCCAGGCAGAGCCACAGAATGCTCATGGCTTGGTGTGGTTACCATATTTTATGATATAGTCTTGTTCCAGAAACTTTTCTTTCTGTACTCTGAAATGATTAGACATCCATGTTGACATACTAAAGGCTCAAGAAACTATTCTATAACCAGGATACCATGTAATTAAACCTAATTACCTCAACTGGCATTTTCTGGTTTTGATTGTAATTGGTATTGTTATCTGAGTGAGGCAGGAGGCAGACTAGAAAAGACAGGCATACGGTATAGTGTCTTATTTGTGGAGAAAATCTGTGCAAGTAGAAGGGGATGGCTATCCCCAAACAGTAAATGAGGCTGACAAAACCTGTTTAAGCCTGTTCAAAAGACGGAGTTTGATCTAAGCATACTTGTTCAGATTAGCCTTATAGAAAATGCTCATTAAATGATAGCTATTATTTTTGTTAACATAGATGAGAATGCTTCCTAGGTACCCTTTAACTGAGAACCACTTTTTGAGATTAGGTACCTTCTCATGTTCTATTTCCACATGTAGCGAACAACTCTTTGAGTATTTGACTTCATATAGAGAGCATATACAGGCCAGGAAAAGTGCTGGTCAGCCAGAGGTGATCTCAGGTTCACTTTACTAGTGTTTCTTCTTGTGACTTAATATTGGCAATATTGACATTCTGGAGTGTTGGTTCTGTGTTTGTTTAAAGGGAGCCTGCCTCAAAGGCCAGAATCCTCTTCCTGTGGCCTCTGGGAGCAAATGAGCAGGGTTCAATTCCTGGATTGAATTCCTGGATTGGATTCAATTCCTTCACTATCTCTGTAGTTTTGAGCAAGCTATGCAATCCTTTATGCATTAGTTTCCCTTATCTGTAATATAGGAAACATAATAGTACCTACTTCTAAAAATAGTTGTAAAAATATAATGAGATAATGCACAGGGCTTGTCACGTGGTAAGTAAGCCCTCAATATATTTTAGCTTTTGAGGCCAGGTTCCCCTAGGACCAAACCCAGGACTGTAGGGAATAATCAAGGTAAATGCTATTTACTCAATAAGCCTAGCTTCCCAAAGTGCCCTCTTTCGGCATGGATGGCCTGGGTAACCCTGACATTTGAAACAAGTCACTAATACTTACCTAGTCTAAGGTTTTATATATATTAACTCATTTAGTATTTATGGCAACCCCATGGGGTAGATATTATTTTATCCCCATTTTACAGATGAGGAAACTGAGGCATAGAGAGGCTAAATAACTTGCCCAAGTGAGTAAATGGTGGCTCTCATTCCAGGAACCACCTTTTATTCACTTGATAGACTACCTCTTATAATCATATCAGAAGGATTGAAAACTCATTTTTTTCATCTCCATTTTAAAGATGTAGTATCTGTTTTCTTAGTGAGCTTTGACTCCAACCATAAATGCATCATGTAGTTATAAAACTGGTGGGCTGCTTTGTTATTTGTAAATAATAAAATAAAATCAAACACAAGGCTGTTCACCAGATATTACATAGCTGGCATCACAGAACATGCCTGTAATTGTGCTTTTCACTTACCATTTGTTCAAGATTGGTCTATCTGTTCTCATGTTTCAAAAAACTAGGAAGTAGTAACAACAAACGTAAAAAGGCACTTCAAAAAGTTATTAATGTCTATAAAATTGAATAGGCATGGATTTATTAAACCCACTGGGTGTTGGTCATCTAAGGCAGTAAAACTAACATTTCTGTGCCTTTTTAAAGCTTATGAAAGAGCTTTATAGAAGATGCTTACAATACACGATAACTGCAGCGGTGAAAAGACAAATCGCCAACTGGTCTCTGCTTTTGCATCTCTTAATTCCTGTAAACCACAAATGTTTCCCCAACGTACCTCAGCAGTTATTATTGAAGCTTCTCCTTACTGCAATGATTCGGCCTCGAACTTTGTCTAGGAATCGCTCCCTTCTCTGGTGGAGGCTCCCGGATTGGCTGGAATCTGAACATGCGCAGAAGCTCAGCAAACCCTAGGCGGGCCGTTGTGCTCGTGGGCACCGCCTCCCTTCCCCTGACAAGGGGAAGCGGGTGAGCACAAGACGCGTGCGCAAACGTGGCCGGGGCGCCGGGGTGGTGGGTTACGCCTGGAGAGCGCATGGGCAGACAAACTGTACGTCCGTTTGTCCGGAGCGGAGGGGAGAGTGGGCGCCATCTTCTTCTAGGCTTACTGAGGGCTTCACCTGTGCCGGGCAGGCTGCTGCGACGAGGAGTGCCCCCCGCCCCCGGTCTTGTGTGTCCGACTCGGCAGCAGTGGTGTGTGTTTACTGCCAAGTGCGAAGCAGTTACCCTTGGGGCGTCGGGGGTGGGGAGGGGTTGGCGACTGGGACGGAAGAACGGGGAAAGGCGGGGCCGGCGGCCGCGCCAGGAGCTAGCGTAGCTTCTGCCGTTAGGGCACCCTCCTTCCTTGCTAAACACCGACTCTCCCGTCAGCCTCCATGTGGTGTTGTGTGTGCGCTTCCCAGTTTTCCTGAGAGTGAAGATCTCGAAGGATTTCATAGGTATTTTTTTTCTTTGCTATGTCATCGTAGTCAGTGGTGGCAGAAAAGCGCTGAAGGCCCGGCTCGTTAGGCGTGAGAGTGGCCAAAGTGTTTGAGTTAGGTATGGGCAGTTCACCCTGTGGCGAGTTAGGGTGGAATGTTTGCCCTTGGGACGGCGTAACGGAAAGGCACGGAGGTTGGGCGGTCCAGGTTAATTTGAAGGCTGATTTTGGCTGAAGGTCTGGCGACAGCATCGGATCCCACGTAGCAACTTTGGCCTGGCGCAAAAGAAGGAAGCTCTAACCCTTGGGAGTCTGGACAAAGGCTTTGGGCTATAGAAGCGATTCCTTCGGATGATCCCCGTTTGAGGATGATGGATGTTGTGGGAAATCCTGTGCCCTGTGGATTCGTCTTCATTTACAGTTCCTATTAACGACTATGGCTCTGTCGTCATGCCTTTGGTTTTTATTTTAACCATCTACATTATAAAAGGATAAAAGGCAGATCTTCATAAAGAATAATTGTGGACCGGGCTAGATTATTTTCTGCAAGGGAAACTCATGCATTTAGAATTTCATCATAACTTTGGGTTTTAAGGAATAGTCATTTCCCCCCACCGTATCTGGAGAATGACTTGTTACTCACTAGTTAAAATCAGATGGATCTGAGATAATACCTATTTAAATTTAGTCTCGTTTCCCTATCAGGCTTGATTAGAAGATGCACATTTCGTATTGTTTAGTAATGGTGATCAAGTGTGATGAATCCTGGATAAAATCAAAATTACTTAAAATGAACTTAATTTCAAGCTTTTCAGGACTCACTTCATCTTTTCATAGGTTAGAAGTTCTAACATCACTGTCTTTAAATCAACACAGTCGCAAAAATACTTCTGTTACATTCATAAGTAGAAACAATTCTAAGTGCAGTGTACTTTAGGGTATTTTGTGTGTTTCTATTTTTGTGTTATGTTCTAAGAGTAGAATTTCTGGTGAATTTGCTTAAGGAAATGACCTATGGGAACCATAGGAAAAGTGCTCATTTTGAGAACTGGTCTCTTACAGATGGCCTCCTAGGTGTGTCATTGTTGAGGGATAAAATGGTACGTTACCCTACCAGCTAAAAGGGAAAAAAGTTAATTGTTAGCTTTATGTGGCAAATTAGACAAAATATTTTGTCTGCTTGGATTGGAACTCATGAGATTTGTACTCCTGGAACTATTTAGTTCAAATATTGTTTTTAAGCTGAGGATAAACTAGAAATTTTTTGAATTTGACATGTTATTCCTTGAAACGTCCCTACGTAGCTTGTCGATATATTTATGTTCTCAGGGCATATCCCTTTTTAAGTTTTTTAAAAAGTTGAGGATAGACAAAATGGCACGTATCTTACTTGCTTTGGAGCTAAGTTAATTTGTATAGGAAGGAATCTTGGAACTTTAATGTGGACAACTAGTACAGAAGCCATTTATATAGTTTTTTAAACGTTGGTGTGGATATTGGTTTGTTGAAGGAACCAGGTTTGTACTCATTTTTATTTTTGGTACTGTGGATTTTTCATAAACGATTTTTTTAGGGCAGTTTTTTTAGGTTTACAGCAATATTGAGCAGAAGATGCAGAGATTTCCTATATACCCCCTGCCCGCGCCCATGTGCTTTGTAAATATTTTAATAGTATTAATAGTCAATATTTTAAGTATCAATTTGGCATTGATAATTCAGATGTAGAATATGGCCAGTAATTTCTTGATACCTTGTTAGTTGAGCTTGTAGTTTAAAAAGTAATCAGTGGACCCTTTCCAAAGGAAAATAAGCCTTGCAGACCTCAAAGAATATGTCTTCCAACCACACTTTGTGGAAGAGTGGTACTTAAGTGTAAGTACTGAATTAAAGCAACATTTCTTTGCACATTAAAAACATAAGTGTATAATTATTAATTTAGCAACTCTTATTTGATAAGATTACATTAAATGTTGTAACTTTGAGTATCTCTGAAAATATTAGATATAAATTTCCTTAAGGAAATAATAAGATTTCTCAGCAGTTAATACTGATAATCCCTAAACATTCTAAATACATGTGTTTTTATTTTCTTTATTGTCATTTGGGTTTTCTCAGTGCAGGACAGCTTAAAATGGAATAAACTTGTTAGCATAATAAGATTCTTGTTTGAACATTTTCTGTTTGGCTTAGGATGAATTTAGTAGTAATTGTTTTAGGAGTTTAAGATAAGGATTAGTAGCAGAGATTTTTTATTTTAGGGGTATTTTAGTGTTTGCCTTAATTATATTAGAATCAGGAAATTTAATTCCCTGTTTGGAAGTGGGAGCTATATGTGTATAACTTAAAATTTGTATTCAGATGGGTAGCCATGGGTTTGAATTTATTACTTTAAAAATTGGTTTTTGAATCCAAAACGTTAGTATTTTGTTCATTTATTGTATCATTTTGAATGGTTGCCTTTTTAGTTTGATTTGGTCTTATATTTTAAAAGGGAGGAAAACTGCAAGAGAGTTGGACATAAGGAGCTAGGTGTTTGGTTTTCTCATGAGTGGAAGTGACAGAAGTTTTTTTGGGAACTTTTGATGTGTTTAAATTGACCTTTTACTTGTAGAACACTTGTCTTTTTTTTTTTTTTTTTTAAGTGGATATAAAATTTATATACAGTGAAATGCACAGACTTTAAGGATAGTATTCATTTGATAAGTTTGTACTCCCATGTAGCCAACACTCTAATCAAAATGTATAACACTTTCATCACCCCTTTGCTCTTGCCACTTCCAATCAAGGAGCTATTTAATTTCCAGAAGATTTTTGTTTTTAAATAATTTGCAGATGTCTACTTGGAATTTGTACTTCGTTTTTGCTGAAGGATGATTAATTTCCCCTTGGAACAAAGAAGACCATTTTGTAATGTCCATAGTTGTGGTTCCGTATATTGCTTCACTTTTAATAGGTAATTCTGAAGGGAATATCCTAATCTGGCGTGTTTAAGATCAATTACAGGGTCCAAGGATTAATTATATTTCATTTTCTTTCCACAGTTAAGTTGCTTTTACAGAATTAACAGGTCTCCAAGAAATTTTAAAAAGGTAAGATATCCAGAGCTTAAGGCTATTCACAGAAGCTTGACAAAAAAATGTAAAGTAGAATAGTACATGTAGGCACACATGGTTTCTGTACTTTACCTTTGGCCAGTGATGCACCAGTGGTAGACAGTTTATTATTATGAGCAGAAATTATATTCTGACCATAGATGGCTTTTCTCATATGTAAAACTTATCATGGTTGGTAACATTCTTTAATCCACAAAGCTCTCTCACATGTTTCAGCAGAAGATCTGTTTCTAAGTGAGTCTGAAAATAGTTTTTGGTCTTGTTGTGAAGCAGTGCTTGGCAGATTTACAAAGAAGATTTGATATTTTTGATGTTCATACTATATAGGATAGGTGATATGAAATATTTCTCCGAAGTAGTTGGTTTATTTGTATGTTTAGATGGGAGGTTTATTCTTTTTCTAAGAAATTAGATACTGTCCATATTTTTTGTGAACTCATACCCTGTTTTCATTTATAAATGCTGAAGAAGGTAGGAACCAAGTAATTATTAAGTTTAGTTTGGGATAAGGTACTTCACAAATAAGACTTGCTATTATGTGTACCTTTTTGTCTGCAGGTCATTATTGCTGTGGTTTGAGCTCAGCATGGCTGTAGTCATCCGTTTACTGGGGCTTCCTTTTATTGCGGGGCCTGTGGATATTCGTCACTTCTTCACGGGATTGACTATTCCTGATGGAGGAGTGCATATAATTGGAGGGGAAGTTGGGGAGGCTTTTATTATTTTTGCAACAGATGAAGATGCAAGACGTGCCATAAGTCGTTCAGGAGGGTTTATCAAGGATTCATCTGTAGAGCTCTTTCTTAGTAGTAAGGCAGAAATGCAGAAGACTATAGAAATGAAAAGAACTGATCGCATAGGAAGAGAGCGACCGGGATCTGGGGCATCAGGGGCTGGCAGCTTATCTAACTTTGTTGAGGCTATTAAAGAAGAAGCAAGTAATTCTGGATATGGCTCTCCAATTAATCAAGATGCTGGGTTTCATACTAATGGTACAGGACATGGTGATTTAAGGCCAAGAAAGACAAGGCCATTGAAGGCAGAGAATCCTTACTTGTTTCTGCGAGGTTTGCCTTACTTAGTAAATGAAGATGATGTACGTGTCTTTTTTTCTGGTTTGTGTGTGGATGGCGTAATTTTCTTAAAACATCACGATGGCCGAAATAATGGTGATGCCATAGTAAAATTTGCTTCATGTATTGATGCTTCAGGAGGTCTTAAATGTCATAGAAGTTTTATGGGTTCAAGATTTATAGAAGTAATGCAAGGCTCAGAACAACAGTGGATTGAGTTTGGTGGTAATGCAATTAAGGAGGTTGACATTCCTATGAGAACTGAAGAACATTCTCCACCAAGAGGAATTAATGATAGACATTTTCGAAAACGATCTCATTCAAAATCGCCCAGAAGAACACGTTCTCGTTCTCCTCTCGGATTTTATGTTCACTTAAAAAATCTGTCCCTAAGTATTAACAAAAGAGATTTAAGAAATTTCTTTAGAGATACTGATCTGACTAATGAACAGATTAGGTTTTTATATAAAGATGAAAGAAGAACAAGATATGCCTTTGTAATGTTCAAAACTCTGAAAGACTATAACACTGCTCTGGGTTTACATAAGACTGTTTTACAGTATCGTCCTGTTCATATTGATCCTGTTTCTAGAAAACAAATGCTGAAGTTCATTGAATGTTATGAAAAGAAAAGACCAGTGTCCATAGAAAAAGAGAGGCTTGGACATATTTCACAAAAATACTCTCAAGAAGGCTACCCTGGCCAGAAACTGTGTATATATATAAGAAATTTTCCTTTTGATGTTACAAAAGTTGAAGTGCAAAAGTTCTTTGCAGACTTTTCTCTTGCAGAGGATGACATTTACTTACTTTATGATGACAAAGGAGTTGGTCTGGGAGAAGCATTGGTGAAATTCAAATCAGAAGAACAAGCCATGAAAGCCGAACGTTTAAACCGACGGAGATTCTTGGGGACAGAGGTATTGTTAAGACTTATATCTGAGGCACAAATGCAGGAGTTTGATGTAAATTTTTCCTTGATGTCCAGTGAGAGAGTGCAAGACCATTCACAGTCACGTGATAGAGATGACCATTCCCATTCTTTTGACTCCAGCGATCCACCAATATACTCAGTTGGTCCTTCTGAAAACTTCAGGCATCAGCAGGAGGACTTGAGGCAACTGGACAATTTCAAGCAAACCCAGGGGGATTTCCGACAGCTTGATAGGAGCCTTCCAGAAGATTTTAGGCGCTCCCCAGAGGACTTCAGGCGCTCCCCAGAAGACTTCAGGCGCCCTCGGGAGGAACACTTTAGGCGGCCTCTTGAGGATTTCAGGCGGCCTCTTGAGGAGGATTTCAGGCGTCCTTGGGAGGACTTCAGATACCCTCGGGAGGAGGACTTCAGGTACTCCAGAGAGGAGGAGTGGAGGCGGGCACCGGAGGAGGATTTCAGGCGGCCTTCCAAGGAGGATTTCAGGCGACCCCTCGAGGAGGACTGGAGGCGGCTCCCGGAGGAGGATTGGAGGAGGCCCCCGGAGGGAGACTTCAGGCGGCCTCTTGAGGAGGATTGGAGGCGGCCTCCTGAGGATGACTTTAGACGGCTTCCCCAAGGGGAGTGGAGACGACCACCTGAGGAGGACTTCAGGCGACTTCCCGAGGAGGACTTCCGGCGACCTCCGGAGGAAGATTTCAGGCGACCTCCCGAGGAGGATTTCAGGCGTTCTCCCGAGGAGGATTTCAGGCGTTCTCCCGAAGAAGATTTCAGGCGGCCGCCCCAGGAACACTTCAGGCGGCCGGCCCCGGAGCATCTCAGGCGTCCGCCCCCGGAGCACTTCAGGCGGCCGCCCCCAGAGCATTTCAGGCGACCGCCTCAGGAGCACTTCCGCCGGCCACCCCAGGAGCACTTCCGCCGGCCGCCTCAGGAGCATTTCCGGCGGCCACCCCAGGAACATTTAAGGCGCCCCCGAGAGGAGGATTTCAGGCACCCACCGGATGAAGATTTCAGAGGCCTTCCCGATGAAGACTTGAGGCATCCTCCTGATGAGGACTTCAGGAGCCCCCAGGAGGAAGATTTTAGATGCCCTTCTGATGAGGACTTCAGGCGGCTCCAGGAAGAAGACCTCAGGGAACCTCCAGAGGAGGACCCTAGACTTCCTGACAGTTTTAGACCTCCTGGTGAGGAGTTTAGGAGTCCACCCGATGACTTTAGAAGTCATCGTCCTTTTGTGAATTTTGGTCGCCCAGAAGGTGGCAAGTTTGATTTTGGAAAGCGCAGTATGGGGAGTTTTCCTGAGGGGAGATTCATGCCCGACCCAAAATTAAATTGTAGTTCAGGTAGACTAACACCTATTAAGATAATGAATCTTCCATTTAAAGCTAATGTTAACGAAATTCTAGACTTTTTCCATGGTTATAGAATCATACCTGATTCAGTTTCAATACAGTATAATGAGCAAGGGTTACCTACAGGGGAAGCCATTGTTGCTATGATAAACTATAATGAAGCTATGGCTGCTATTAAAGATCTAAGTGATAGGCCAGTTGGCCCACGCAAAGTTAAATTAATGTTGCTCTAGAGAGCATTCCTAAATTCAGAATTACCTCCCCACAGTATTGATGCAGTAAAATGCATTTGTTTTTTTTTTTTAAGTGTTTATTTTTAATTATCTAATGAAAAGAAACATTTTGACTTGTGAATAGAACAAATGTAAATAGTAGAATGTGAATCTGGTTTTCTTTTGCTTGCAAATTACCATTCACTTTTTCTAATTTAAAATTATATATGCCCCCTTTTTTGGACAGTTGGGGAGAAAACTCCCTGAGTGCATTAGTTTTTGTTGATGTCATGGGTAAACCTCAAGATTTGTATAAAGTAGACCTGTATTTGGGGAAGATAAGTTTTATATTCACTTTTGTTTCTGGTCTGTAGTCTACATCTTTTACACTGTATAAGGAAATGGTCAGTGACTATTGTTCAGGTTTAGCATTTGCATTGCTAACTGCCTACAGAATTAATGCCCTCTTCTTTGTCTGAGATATTACTGTGTTAAGCCTCCCATTAATTATAAATAGTTCAAAATGGACAGACTGTGAACTTGAAGTTTACTTGTGTAAAAAGCTTAGGAGATTCTTGAAGTTTCCATGTTCATAACTTTGCAAAGTTTTATAAAAATAAAAAAATTTGCAACTGAATAGACCAGCCAATTAACTTTACTTGTATTTGTATAAAAAGAAAAAAGGATTACAGCTTCTTCTGTGAAGTTTTCAACAGCTATCTTAGACCATATTTATGATAGGATGGACCAAATAGCCTATAATAGCATAGAGTGCTGTGTACCTTTATGGTGTTTTCCATATCTCATCAACCAAACTGGTAAGATTAACTCCAAATACTTAAAAGAAAAAAGTAATTATAGGTACAAGGGGACATTTAGGCTTATGCTGGGAAGAATCTGATAAATGGATATAGTTTGTTCTGGGAAGAATTTAGTGATGATTCATTGAACTTTTTTTTTTTTTTTTTACTAGGTTCTCATTTTTAAATTATAAGACTTTGTATCCAAAGACTCAATAACTAAATATAATCAGATTTTTGTGAGATTGCATTTTTACTTCTTTGATATTTAGTGTAGACGTTTTACAAACACTGCATTTGATTTTATTATACCCATAATAGTGGCTAACATTTATTGGGCACCTACTGTGTGCTAGGCAGTGAAAGTGCTTTACATGCATAATCTCAATCTCAATTTAAACATTACCTTAAGAAGTATGGGGTATTACTTATGTCTATTTCACAAGTGAGATAATGAAGTTTAGAGGTTAAGTAACTTGCCTAAAGTCATAGCTAGTAAATCATGGAGCCAGGTTCAACCCAGACAGACCTTGGACTCCCGTTCATGCTCTTAACACTTTTGCCTACTAACTTTTGTTAAACGGTACTTTTAATTTTGGTAAGATTGTGCTAAAAATACTTGAGTAAATGATGTTTTCTTTCTCTCCATTGTTGCTTTAAAGTGGCATTAAAAAACCAAAATTACTATGCTCATTGTTCATAAAAGACAAAATAACTTTAAAAGTTTTTATATATCTATCCAGGGCTTCTCTTGGATAATAATATCATAAATTGACTTCTAATTTAAAATTGTTCATTTTATCAAATATGATTTGATTTTGGTTGGCCTTTTATATAGTTTACATAAAGCCAGGTTAATTTTCCTCAATTCTGTGATTCACAGGTTTCCCATATTGAGCAAATAAGAATATAATTTGAATTTATATGTGGTAGCTTAGTAATTTAATAATAGGATTTTGCAGAAGTAGAATACTTTGTCAGTATTTAGCCATTTGCCACTATTTTGGATTAATCTTCAGTGATTTAAGAAACTTAAGAGAGGCCAACTAAAGTTTCTGTGTTTTTAATTATTGTGAATATCTTACTTGCTAGTAGAATGAATAAACTGGTAAATTTGGTTTGAAAAAGCACATCAATATGGCTCTTTAAACTAGTAAGCTTACAAATAGGGGAATGATAAATGTGCAAACTGAACACAATGAACAAAAAACAAAAGAAGAAGAAATGACTATTTTTAAATGCTCAGAGATTATATAAATGGTTCATTTGATCAGTCTTCTTGAGGAATGTATAGAAGACTTTAAAACCCTTCCTAAATACATATCAGTAAGAGCCAAGATGAAGCCTAAAAGTGAAATACCATGTGATGTGGAACTGCTTCTCAAATGGGCTGGGGTGTGAGGTGATAGTAGACAAGAGGTCAACAATAGTAAACAGAAGCTTTGTATTATGATTGTAAAATTAATGAATTGATATAATTTACTCATAACCATTTAGTTTAATAAATTTATTAACTTTTAAAAATAAAAAAGTAGAGAAAATTGGCTCCTACTGGTTGGGAACCATTTTTGCACATTTTCCCAGCTCTGCTGTCATTGGTTATGTTAAATTGGCCATGGTAGTATTTTTGCAATGGAAATTGGCAAATGTAACAAATCAGGGCATTTTCCATGATGGACAAACAGCACACCAATTTCAAAAACATAAAAGAGAATACTGCACTCAATTCTCATAGACCCATCAATGTGGTTGACTTTGAACAACCAGGGTTTGAACTGCAAGTGTGCACTTATAGGTAGGATTGTTTTGATAGATACAGTATAACACTAAATATTTTTATGGTTTTGTTGATACTTTGTTTTCTCTAGCTGACTTTATTGTAAGAATATAGTGGATAATACAGATACAAAATGTGTTGATCAACTGTTATTGGTAAGGCTTCTGATCAACAGGAGGTTACTGATAAGCAAGAGGCTGCTAAGTTTTAAGGGAATCAAAAGTTAATGGATTTAAACTGTGCAGGGATCAGCACTCTTGACCCTGGTATAGTTTGGGGGAAAACTGTTTCAGCCACTTTCTCCTGTTCCCAGACACATCAGGTACACTAGGAGCATACTGGTTCTCTAGTTTAATACCTAGCAACATGTTAACTATCTTAAAACCAAACATTTTTTGTCAGAAGGTATCTGAAAAATATAGTTACCATCTAGAAAGTAAACTTGATCCCATAAACCAGGAGATAGTTAAGAATCATTAAGAGTTTATTTTTTATCAGTTACTAAGAATATTCTCAAGAGCAGTAGCTCTTGGTCCATAGATCACCTATTAAGCAGTGACCCCATCACCTCCATCTTTGTATTAAGTGTTAGCTATTACTTAAGGAGTTGTACTAGGTACTATATATTTGGCTTATAATTATGAATTAACTATGTGATTTATTCTCAATAACCCTAAAAAACTTAAACTGTTTTGGAGATATGTGGAGGCTTATAGGCTAAGTAACTGGTCCAGTTACCTATTTTTTTTTTTTTTTTTAATTAGGAACCTGAAGAGGTTTTTACATTTTTAAAGGTGGTTTAAATGATTATAGAACTATCTATGTAGTAGCCTTAATTTTGTTTCTCAGCCCACAGATTATAAAGTATTTACTGCCTAGCCCTTTAAGAAATAGTTTGCCAACCTAAGTCTGGTCTAAAAGAAACTTAATTTTACATTGCTGAAAGTATTATGTATAGTAATCCTTTTGTCTTTAGAAGATTTCTTTGAAGTAGGCAGAGCATACATTTTATATCAGAACTATTTGCTGATTGCTTTGTATATCAGGCACTGTTTTAATTTTATAGATAGGCAACTAATGCTAAGAGAAGTGAGCTGCTATAATAAATGAGAAATACTATAACCCTGGTTTTTCCTCCCAACTATAACACCACGTTTAAATATTGAGAAAATAAAATGCAATGTAATGATACCTTTAGTGTCTTAATTTATTTAGGGTTTTAGAACATTCTGAATATTTTGTACTGAAGTAATTTTATCATTTAGGGCTATTCTCAGGAAGCAATGTTTTGTTAACAGAACCATGAATAACAAAGTCAAAAAAGCTTTCTAGAAAGTCTTTATTTTTGTTGTGAATAGTTGCCTTTTGTGGTTATCCCAAATGATTTTATAAATTTCACAATTTTTATATGCCTGACTGGTATCCATGAAATAACAAAAGTACAGTCCCCATCCAAAGAAACAAAAGTATTGGACATACTGAAAGGCTCTGATTAAATTGATTATTTTCAGGAATAAAAGTAACTGTATACTCTTCCATTAATTAGATGGTGGTTTGGTAAAATTTTTATAGACTTTTAAATGATTATCGTTTTCCATGATGTTTCTTAGGCAACATTCCACCAAATTACAGCTTTCTAAAAGCTATATAGTACCATGTATAATGCTTTAGTATGACAGCATTTTCATTTTAAAACCAGAATCAGGCTGAATGTGGCTTTCTTTTTGAGTCTAAAATTTCTGCTTTATGTAGTTTTAAGACACTGATATCCTAGTGTCCCATTACATTTAATAAAAAGTAATGACACTTATTGAAAAGTAAATTATGTATCAAATAATGAAACTTCAGGTTGTAGTAAAAGTGAAAAAAAAGTAAAGGAAAAAAACCTTTGTCCTTTTGATTAAGGCTTTATGGAATAGAATTTGTATTTAATCAGAATGAGTAAAGACCCTTTTTTTGGCAATGAAAGCAAAGAAAGCAAGTGGAATTGTTAGATCTCTTGTGTTTTGTCATCTATTTCTATTGCAACCTCAACTAGGTATAGTGCATTAATATGGAATGCATTTGAAATACATAATTTTTTTTTTTTTTAATGGAACCTATACAAAAATCACATACTGCTAGATAGGATGTTGAAATGGCTGGTGTGTAATATTTTTTAAAACCTTCATTTTTGGTCAGCATAAATTTCCTTTAATTTTCATTTTCAGGAGGATTTCATTTTGAGGTTTAACGAGTATGAAGCCAGTATAAAGTTTTACAGTGTAGTAATTCTGGATGCCAAGTCATTCAAGATGAAAATTGAAATATGAAGTTTTCTTAAGAAAATTAATTTTCTTCTTCTGTAACATCTAAGTCTTCATCCTCTTCATCATCATCTGCCTGTTGATCCTTTCTTGGTCGACAGGTAGATACCTGTTAAAAGTTAACACATTTTAAAAAATATCAACTTAAAATATTTTTACATACTTGGTATCTTTTTAATATGCCCTTATAGAGAAGGTCACATAGAACATATGTTTCAGGAAGATGATAATTTTTCAGTAATGAAAATTCCCTATGAATTCTTATATTTTAAGGTTGAAAACAGTTACAGAGCTTTTTCATTCATATATCAGGTTGTTTTTGAACAAAAATATGAAATTAACCAATTCCAGTTGGGTACTAGTATTTGAATAACAAAACACTTCAGAGAAAAGTACATACTCAGTATACTATGGATATCGAAAATATTTTGTTAAGTAATTCTTAGGTCACAAAAATGGGCATTTGAATATGAGAATCATCAAAGGGACAGCAAATAATATGCCAAGACTATTTCAACTAGGCAGCTGAAATATTAAAATTTACTACTGTGATTTAAATGGAGTGAGTCTGAATTCACTACTTGCTTTTAAGTCCTGACCATTGCCACTTGGGAAGTCATCTTGCTTCAGACCTTTCTGAGGCCCATTTGGCAATGTCTGGAGACAATGTTGTTACATCTGGGGGTTTGTGTTTGTGTGTGTTACTGGCATCTTGTGGGTAGAGGCTAGTGATGCTGAACATCTTTAGAATGCACAGGACAGTACTCCCTGTTCCCTTGCCAAATTATCTGACTCAAAGTCAATGGTGTGGAGGTCAAGAAACCCTAGGATAATGTAATTCTAAAGTACGACACAGATGTTAGCCAATTTTGGTAACATTATTAGCTCTCAATAGAAACAAACTTTGTACTATAATACTAGATAATATGGAATTTACATGAAAGGCACTTTATGCTGATAAATAATAAAAATGTGAGTTTGGGGGAAAGAGACGTATACATATAAAGCAGTAAATAAATGCTTAGAAGAGAACCAAATGAAAATAGAAGTCATTGGGTCACATTTACCTACAAGTTGTATTTTGAAAATATGTTGCTTAATCTTATTTATTAATTTTTTTGAGAGAGATCAAAGGGGGTGGGGAAGGACAGAGAGAGGGAGACAGAAGGTCTGAAGTAGGCTCTGTGCTGACAGCAGCGAGCCCGATGTGGGACTTGAACTCACAAACTGAGATCATGACCTGAGCTGAAGTTGGATGCTTAACTGACTGAGCCACCCAAGTGCCCCTATTTTGCTCAATTTTAAATTCTGAAGGCTAGATATGAAACAAAGTATTGATCTCTGGATCAGAAGTTGGCAAGCTATACTCCATTTTGCCTCCTGTTTTTGTAAATAAAGTTTTATTATAACACTGCCATAAAGAATTGTTAATGTATTGTTTATGGCTGCCCTTATTTGGGACATACACCTTGGGCCCGTTTTCTGTATGGCCTCTTAAAAGAAAAAGGCTGTACACCCCTCCCAGTTGTAGACATCTAGTAACTCAGGCTTTCTGGATATAGAAGAAATGAGCAAATGGACTTTTTACCTAAAGATATGTGCTTCCAGATCTAAGATCATGTTCAGCAAAAAGACTTTTTTTAGGTATAATTTTCACTGAGTCATGATAGTGGTATTTAAACCATAAGCAGTTTGACTTCAGAATCTATGCTCTTCATATTACATCTGAAAACAAATCTAGATTAGCATTCTCCTGTCCTTTCCACCTCTGCTCTCAAGTGTTCTGTAGAGAGTATTATGTACTACAGTATACAAAATAAATAACAGAGCTGCACTTAATGCAATCTTCCAATCATCTTCTGTAAGAGGGTAAGTTATATGAAGTCAGGACATAAGGGAAACTAAAAATGTATTGAACAATACCAAAGGCAGCTGCTCATATTCCTTTAAATTACGGTTTTTAGCTTACCTGACCTGTTCCAGATACACACTTAGCTGACAGTGATCTTTGAAGAGGGGACTTTGAATTTGCTCTTACGATATCTAAACGGGATGAATAATCTGGTGGATACAGAGAATTTCGGAAAACCTGTTGCAATGATAAAGCAACATTATAAAATAAATACCAAACGATGGGAATCTAGGAAGCCATGTTAAGTTCTTCTTAGTTAAGATTTTTTTTTTTTTAAAGCAACCACACCCACCTGCTCACCTCCACCTCCTAGGAACAAATTTCTATTATTGTAAATTAAAAAAAAAAAAAAAAAAGCACTACAAAAAATAAAGTTTTAAAGATGAAAGCTATAAAGTTTATTTGAACCAGGTTAAGATGCTGATGGGTTCTGAAACCATCACTTGAGAGCTTCTGCTGAGGAGTTCCTACCCTCAAAGTGGATGCTTCCGAGTAGAGAGGCTGCAAGTCATACCTTTGATTCTTTGTCTTCTCCTGTCTCAACTCTTATCAATTTAACTTCATCGCAGTACTCTGACAGTACATCATTTCAGAGTAGGTTGGAGCCACTGTGATTTATGGATCATAATCTCACTAGACTCTTGAAACACCTTTTGTCAGTTTTTTTATCCTTAAGGCAACAGTTCCAAATACCACTCTCTTAAGCCTATCTATATTTTTTGTCTTCCCCCATTTCTCTAATATATAAACTGGTAGGTAATGTTGTCAGATGTGAATTTCTTCAACTTCACTCCCTTTTTCCTCAACTCTTTACCTCACCCCTTTTATTTAATGTCATCTGAGTCTTTCCAAGGTGCATATTTCCTATATCTAAGACTTCAAAAAAGAAAAGCCTTCTTTCTCCACAGGTTTCTTCCCCTCAGCAAATAAGCTCAAGATCAATTTTTTTTTTTTTTTAAATTCAAGATATAACTTTACTCCTTAACTTCTCAAATATTCTCCTTCATCTCCATTTGTCAAAAAAACTACAAGTGGGCTTTCACTTTCCACTGAAATTGCTTTTGCCCCAAACCACCAAAGTCATCTTTGATCCTCCCTGGCCTTGTTATGAAACTTCTTTTCCAGGTATGCCATCTCTAAACTCTTTTCATGTGCTAGCTGCCCTATTTCTTCACATCTCTTTTTTTACTGCTTATACCTTAAATATTTTTAAAGGATTTCCCTTAGGCCACTTTTTTTTTTTTTCTTACCCTTTTCTCTGAAGATCTTACCTATATAGTGTTTAATGGCTACCTTTCAACCAATTTTCTATAGGCTCTCTTCTGATAGCCATACTTAACATGCCTAACTACTTCTCTGTTCCAGACCAACCATCTAGTAGAACTCTGAGATGATTGAAATGCTTGCTGTCTAAACAGGCTACATGTGGCTACTACCCCTTGAAATGTGGTTCATGTGAATGAGGAACTGAATTGTTAACTCTAGCCACATATGCCTAGGGGCTACTGTGTTAGACAGTGTAGTTCTACATTCACCTTTACAATGATAGATGTTACGATACATTGAGTAGACCAAACTATAATCCTAGGCATTCTCCCTAAATTTCTCATCTGAGGCACTTCTATTTTAATTTATTGACTCTGCACATCTTTCTTTGTAGTTTACTTAGAATTATCTTACTGAAGACCAAAGTATGATTATTAAAACACTTTGTGGCTCCTCCCTACCTAGAGTCCAAATAGTGACACCCAAGGCTTAACATTACTCAAACCTACTCATCACTCTTCACCTCTAGCCTATTTACCTATATGCAGAATATGTTATACTCTGCCTTTGCAATGCTGATTCCTCAGCCTAGAATTCCAGCACACTCATCATTCAAGAGCCAAGTCAAATGCCATCTTCTGCTTTCTCCTATTCTCTAGTCAGTAGCGCTTACTGTTTATACCTCAATACAGCTATCATTTCATTGTTCTGTAATTATGTATCTACAACACTAGTGCAAGGAGCCCTGTTTTATCTTTGCAACTCCTCCCAGCTTAAGACTGTAACATAAAGGAATGTTAACGACATGTTTTGGGGAAAAGAAACTCAAAACTAAGGGATTTCTCTATGCATTTCTTTAAACCTTAGAGAAGTGCAAGACACAAAAGGAGCGAAGAGGTGAAACTTAAACTCAAGAGGTGAGACATGTTTTAGGACAATTCAGTCATGCTAATTAGGTTATTTAACATGTTACTGAGGATCCAATTATGTTTTCATGCCAGTTAAGGAACACATTTCCTGGTATGATATAAGAACCGGATATAAGGAACACATATCCTGGTATAAGAACCATGAATCAAATGGTATTTGGAAGGGATGTATTTTTGTTAGAACAATATTCCTTTTTTAACTGTTCTAGGAAAGATGAAGTTAAAAGTGGGAAATGGAAGACAGGATACACCCATGGGATAAAAGTCTAAACCAGCTACATGTTAAAATTAATCTCTTAATGCAAAACAACAGGTTTACAGGAATGTTTATTGGCAATAATGCATTTCCCAATATGGTCCAAGATCTCTTCTAGGAGTGAGTCTCAAGATGCTCTGAAGTGATTGCACAGAGGTGATCTTTTGAAGGGGAAAATGAGCCTGACAATGCTTTTTTATGTGAAGAACAAATAAGGTAAGATGGTTTGTGATATAACTAGATGCCTAACCGCAAAAAAAATTAGCTGTTGCCAGAATAAGTCTCAGCAGTCTTTGTAAAGCATGAAGTATTTAAGAAGAATAGCAAGTTATTTCTCTGTCCCTGTCTACATATTTTCTCTACTTGTTACCAAGAAATGCTGTATGCAAAAGATTCTTTTTCTTTTTGGTACCAGTTTCATAGAATTTTACTTTCCCTGGTCCCACAACTCTCCCTAGTCTGCTTCCTTCTCTCCACAATTGCTGTGTGGCAGAACACTAACAGCTTCTGCCTATAGTTCGTTACACCTCAGGACCTTTGTGTATCTGTGTCCTTTGCCCTACAGGTGTTGCCAGGCATCCTACGCGTCCCTCAGACTTCTAATTAAGAAACCATTCTTTGATTCGCCAGACTATTTAGAATCCTCACAGCACACTATATTTTTTCTTTACAGGACTGGTCACATTATAAAACTTAAACAGTTACACAGTACAGGCATACTTCATTTTATTGCAGTTCACTGTGCTTCACAGAGACTCTTTTACAACTTAAGGGTTTTGTGGCAATGCTGCTTCAAGCAAGTCTGTCAGTGGCATGTTTCCAACAGCATTTGCTCACTTCGTGTCTCTGTGTCACATTTTGGTAATTATTAACAATATTTTAAACTTTTTCATTATTATTACCTGTCTTAAGGTGACCTGTGATCAGTGATTATGACTCACTGGAAGCTCGGGTGATGGTTAGCATTTTTTTAGCAATAATATATTTTCTTTATGTACACCTTTTTGCTTTTTGGATCTAATGCTGTTGCACACTTAATGGACTATAGTATATAACACTGTATGTTAACTGTGCTGGAATTAAAATAAAAGACTTAAAAAAGTAGACTACAGTATAGCGTAAACATAACTTTGATGTGCACTGGCAAACCTTAAAATTCATTTGACTTGCTTTATTGTGATGTTCCTTTTGTTGCACAGGTCTGGAATGCTATAATATCTCTGAGGTATGCCTGTATATTTTTTAAATGTCTGAACTCTATGGTAGATTTTTAAATCTTTGCTTTGACAACTCAGACCTTTTCTAACTTATAATACTAAATCTTCAGAGTGATGCCTGGCATATAACAGGTGCTCAATAAACAGTTGTTGAATGAACATTTTATGAGGTAAATACTAGATCTCCATTTGAGAGATAAGGAAGCTGAAGAATGAAAAACTTGCTCAATATTACCCCATTAGAAAGTAGGAACGTTGATACCCAAAAACGTATCTACCACACAGCTCTGAGATCCTGGGTGTTTTATGAATCTCTCCTCCCACGAGCTATTTAGCTAACTGATTAAGAATACTGGTAAGGGAAGTGGTGTGACAGAATAAACTAGCTAGGACCTCTGGAATGAGAAAGAAAATCTTGGGGTTCAAAGAGATTGAAGGAACTTTAGTGACAGTTAACAAATGGCATGTCAGAGGCATTAGAAAAAGGAGAATGAAGATACTTCTAAACAGGACTCCAGTCTTCTAGGAAAACTAAGGGATCAGTTTTGAACCTACCACTCAGTGCAGTGTTTTTCTTGTAGGGAATGGTGCCTATCACACTCATCAAGAACCACACTAATCACAGTATAGAGAGGATAAAAACAGTGTCTGTAGTCAGGACTTTTGGGTTTGGCTTCCAGCATTATTAGTTATGGGACCCTCTGGGAAGTTTCTTAATCTACTTCTGCCTCAGTTTCCTCTTCCATAGAAAGGAGGACAATAAATACTTTTGTCAAAGTTGATGGGAGGATTAAAATATAATTAAAATGCATAGATCAGTAGCTGTCCAAAGTAATCGCTATATATAAACATTTGCTATTATTTTACAAATGACAGATAAAAGCTTGATCTGTTTTTTAAAAGATAGGACATGAAAGGAGTGAAAATTAAGAAACCTTAGCTATAGTACTTGGAAGGAAGGGAAACTTAGGAAGCCATCTATTGATAGACAATAAATAGAAATATCACGTGTGCATACCTGATATAAAACTAAGATGAGATTTTGACATTGGAAAACATATGTACACATATTAAAACATGTATCCTTCTTCATTTTAGTCAAACTGTAATCTGATTTTATGAATTAAATTTCTTGGAACCAGTGGAGTAGTGGGAAGAGAAGGCCCAGGTGACTCTTTATGGATAGTTAGTTAATAAATAAACAACTGGGGGGATCTTCAAAATTGTCAACTGGCAGATACTCCCAAATTCTATCACTCATTAATAGACAATTCTGGTTATATCTTGAGATTATCTGGTCTTTTTCACTTCTACTATAGAGATAATATGGACAAAGTCTGTGTGTAATATTTTATCTATTTCAGCAAAAATACTTTTGTGCCTTTATTCCTCCCTTTAAAAGGTAAGAGGGTTGGACAGTTACTCTTCAGATGTGCTTGTTGAAGCCAGGTTGTGATATTTAGATGCTCTAACATTAGTTGGCTACTTGCATTTGCATCTAACTATCAGTACAAAGCAAGCCTTATTATAAACCTACACTTACTTCATAGCATACTGATTAAATCACACAAAACTGGTGAGAATTCTGATTCTGCTGTTTACTAGCTAAGTGGCTGTGGTCAAGTTAAGTTACTTAAAGCCTCTAAACCTGTTTCTGTAGTTATAAGATGTGAAAAACCACAGCACCTACTTCATAGGATTCTGAGCAGTGAATGAGAAAATGCATGTGAAGCTTTGGGTATTCTGCACAGCATAAGCAATCAAATGTTAGCACTAATCAATGTGATGGTTAGCACACTTAAGTGACTTACATCACCAGTCAAAATGATACAGTATTTCATGTAATGGCCTTATTAACTAGCTGTTAATAAATTAACTCTTGGAACTTTACCATGGTGAATTTGTTAAGTTAAAAATACATAATGAGAAAATCATAAAAGTTGAGCTATTTGGGACTGCACACAGTAACACGAGCCATTGTAGTATTCAAACTTAAGATATTTTTACCCATACAGATTAATGCTTTCTTTTAAATATTTCCATCTTAAGAGAAGAACTTAACTTAGATAGATATAGTCCTACCTCCAAATCTTCTTCTTCATCAATCTTTTGTATGTTTTGGTAGGCAGCAGTATAGACCTCTAAAGCTTTGCCATGAAATAACATTTCAATAGTGATAAATTCTGAAAATATAGTCTAAAAAAAAAAAAAAAACCACAAAGATTTGAATTTAAACAATCATATGAATTTGTGAATTTAGTAAATTTATTCCTTATTATTGTTTTTGCATTTTATGAAATACAGAGGTATCTCTTTTTCCACAGGGCACATCAAGTATAAAAGATAATGGGAATAAAAATAGTTGAAAAGACTGTAGCACAACGTTGAAATTATATAAAATATTTCTTATCCCACCATTTAATTTCCTCCTATTTTTTAATAAGTCAGTTCTTTGTATACCTTGTAACTGATATTTGTGATAAAAAAAAGATCTGACTAAAATGTATATCATATGTACTCTGTTACCATATGTCTCTAAATATTAGATAAAGCAGGTCAGTTCTAAACCTGATATTTTAGTAACTCCAACTGATGTTGAAACAATAGTATGTCTTTTTAGACAGGAATTCTATCCCATCATATTTCTATGTGTTACTTGTATTCTCTAGCCACAAAGGACTTACTTGGTAATTATATTGCTACTACTGATAATAGCACCATGGATTTGCGTAGAGCTTTTCCAGTTTACGAATACGTGACTTGCCTCCTGTTGCTCATAGCTAGAATGTTGTGACTTGGGTCTGATTCTTCGAAGGTTATAGCTCTTGCTTATTGTACTGTGCTCTTCTTGCTGGAATCCATCATTTCCTTCCCAAATAAACTGTGCATGTAAACTGTGCATCTATGGAGCATGATGACAGCTTACAAGGAAGATAATGAGCTAAGAGAATGAATGGAGATGTGCATGTTGATTTAAGCAGGGTGAGATAATCGGTAGGTAAGGAAAGGATACAAACCAGAAAAGTTTTCAATAAAATAGGATCTTATCCTTTTGTTAATTATTTTGTCTCTTATCAAAATAAAAAAATCAGAGCATTAATATAGAGAGGAGTGGACAGAATAAGAATAAGGTAGAAAGTACCAAAGCATTGTCCTTAAGGGGCAAGAGAAAAGAGATGGGCTACAACAGACAAGAGTCAAATACCCATTTCCCTTTGTTGCTGCTCTCCTGTGTTAGTCATCAAATAGGAGTGGCCCTGCACTTTGGAAGACAGTGTTATAGGTATCCCTTAGTGTCCTGTGATTTTTTTTTTTTTTCTCCTTCATGTCCATTCTTTCTTCCTTAAGAATATTTAAGGGAGTACTGATAGGCTTCTGATTACTACTCAATGGAAACAGATCAGTAGTTGAAAGTATCCCTTCTGGCCTAAAAAGACTGGGCTCTGGGACAAGACACAAGTATGACTAACAGTGACCCTTACTGTTACTTCACATAGGTCACAGAGGGTTCTGGTATACTGGAATGGCAACTGACTAATAAGCAGTATTATGACCAAGAATCTCTAGACCAAGAATGAAGTCGCTTTTGATTAAGACTGGCACTTATTCACTTAGTTGTCCGTCTTCCTAAGATAGCAGTCTAGCTAGAAAGGAGTCAAGTGCCCTTAGGAGTGTGAAAACTCCGAGAGGGAAAACAGCAGAACCAGAAGTCAATGATATGCCAAAACACTTAAGATTCCTACTTGGTTCTTGGTCTGCAGCGCATTTTAGGCAATGGGAATAATCAAGCAGAGGTTTACAACTTTCCTTCTGAATCTTAAATTTAGAGATTTTCTACATTTACTAAATAAAGAACTACGTAAAAAATATAGACATAGCTTGACTTTCTTTTTATTCAAGGCTGTTACAGAAATTTGTTTTCATTTATTTAGGTTTAATGTTTCAGCTAAGTACAGTAGAGAATCAACATTTTACAATGTTACACAGTGCACCCTCTTTTTTAGTTTTTCTTTTTTGGGTATTTATAAACCATCTGTTTACTTACGTGGATCTATTATGTGGAGAGAGAAGATAAGGTATTTGCTTTATGCTATAAAAGTACTTGAGAAATAAAGTAGCCTCAAATAAGGGAATTAAGCTTAATCAGTCAAGTGAGTTAGGTATTACTCCTATTTTTAAATATTTCTACAAATGGACATTCTAAATCTTTATAATAGACTGTCACACTATTTAATAACTAGTGAAATCCAAATACTTACAACCTTATTACACCTAAATCAGTAGATTAGGCTTAATTCAAATCTATTCCACTGTGGTAACTTTGTGGAATATGCAAACATTTCAAAATAATTTAAAACATTTTTCAAGTATTTGAATATAGTTATTAAATTTCTGATGGTCAGAATCTCTGAATGTGTCATCTCTGAACTAACAATTTTTTAATACTAGCATTTTATAGGATTTACATTACCCTTAGCTCATAAGTGAGCCCTGAAAAATATGTAGATACGTCTTTCCAGTCTCAATTTAGTTTCAATTAATGATAAGTACTTTGAAAATTCTCTTTAATCTATAAATGGCTATTATTTACTATGTGGAAGGTGGGGGGGAGGGAATCACTCTCAGGTTTTGTGATACTTTGGTTTAATCCTTTATGGTTTGAACTTTTATTTCTTGGCAAAACCTATATTGTAACACCTAAATAAGACGAGACTGGCCCTACTGATTTTTTATACTGTTTATTTTTCTGTCAAAAACCATAATGGGAAATCAGAAGTACTGGTAATCTAGTATCCCAGACTTGGAATTTTTGACCTAAGAGTTATGAAGCCTAAAGATTATCATAGAGAGTTATATCCCTGAGTATAGCGAGGAGGGAATACTGCCAATTAATTATACTCTTTTTTTTTTCTAGTTAGAATTTCACAAAACATCTGAAGATAGGCAGAAGGAAGGAGAATAATAGCAAGGAACAGAAAAGTTAGGTGACACCTAGTATAAGAAGAACATAAAAAGCATGTTTTTGAAATTAAATAGTTTCAGTGAATCACCAGAAGGGTGGTGGAACTTTTTAGGACCCAATCATATTTAGAAATAATTTTCCCCAAATAAATTTAGCCTAACTTTCAGTGATCTCATGTAATCTTATCTGCAGTGGGTGAGTATCATCAGGGACAGACGCATTAATGAGTTATCTTTTTTTCCCCTTTTCAATTTTATTTTGTATGACTAGAGGGTAATTTGGGCATGTACTTAATTTTTACTGGTAGGAGATGGGGGAACTAATCTGAAATTCTCTATTGACAAGTATTCTGTAAAGCAGGATAGTATATAGGAGTTAAGATTATGGGCTCTGGATTAAGATATGGGCTCTGGAATCTGGGTTCCAATCATGACCGAACATAACAGTTATATAATATTAAGCAGTTTATCTGTACTTTTCCTTAATTTTTCTCATCTGTACAATGGGGGATAAGAACAGTATCAAACTCATAAGTTTGGGGGTTAAGGATTAAATGAGAAAATCCAAGAAAAGGTATAGTATGGTGACTGACTTAGAGTAAGTGCTCCACACAAGTTAGCTATTTTTATCACTCAAGAAGTAAACTTGCTAAGTTAGAAAATGTTCCTTATGTTAATATTAAAGCCTCTACCTGGTTTAATTAGCAAGCAACACTTTTAACAAAAAAGTCATGAAAGGTCTGACTAATAACATTTTGGCAAATAAAGGGGAAATAATGACTCCAGAGTAGAGGCTATTCAATAAGTGATGCCAGGAGAACTTTTATCTACTTGAAAAGAATAAAGCTAGATATCTACCTTATACCATATGCAAAACACAACTGCCAGATAAAATGTTTAAATATTTAAAATATTTTTAAAACTTACAACTACTACAAGAAAATATAAGCAAGTATTTACAATCTTGAGGATGAAAACAACCTTTCAAACATGACACCAAATATGAAACCAAAAAAGAGACCAACAGATCTGGCAACAAACATAAAACTTTATGGCACAAACACACCATAAACAACAAAATGGGAAAATACATTTGTGACATTTCTCTTCAATATAAAAGGTTAATTCTCTCAATATAAGGATTTTTTACAAATTAATAAGCAAACTGCCAACACTCAATAAAAATACAGGCTAAGGACAAGTGTGGGTAATTTACTAAAGAAGAAATAAATGTATTATTAAATATATGAAAAAATATTGTCTTAATAGTAGTAAGTGCAACTTAAGATTACACTGATTTTTTTCACCTATCAGACTAATTATTAAAAAGACTACTACTCATCATTGGTATATTGGGTTACTCATGCAGGTTTTATAGAAATGTAAACCAGTTAAAACTTTGTGGGCAGGAATTTAAAAGCTTTGTGGACAGAAAGTATCAAAATTTAAAGGGTGTATGCTCTTTGAATCAGAAATACCACTCTGTTAATTTATCCCAAAAGAACAACTGGATCAGCAAAAAGCCAAATGTTTAATGATGCATTGAGATCTATACCTGCAAAAATAATGTTGATAACACCAAAAAGGACTGGTTAGACAAAGTAATATATATCCATAGCAAAAACTGTGAGGATACCAAAAGGATGATACACATCTGTTTCTTAGCAAATGTCTGTGATATATTAAATTTTAAAAAGAGATGCTACATATAGTGTGGTCCACTTAAATATAACTGTATAGGGGTAATGATATTACCTCCCTCATAAAGATGTTGTGAGGAGTAAGTGAGTGTATCCACATAAAATGCATAGAATATGTGACATAGTCAACACCTAAGAAATATTTATTATCCTATCTCTTGTGTATATGTACATAGAAAAAAGTTGTAATGACATAAACCAAAATGCTAATTTATTATTTCTGAGTAGTAGGATTATTATACTTTCTTAATAGTTTCATGCAGAAAATTTATGGTTATTTTATATTTAGTTATAAGAAAAATAAAGCTATTTAAATTTAGAAGATGTTTCTTGTTCATGTCAGCTACTTTGCCACATACTGAATTCCTGTTCCTCTCTGTTCCAGGAGTGACCCCCTGTTTAAGATCCTTTCTGTAGGCCTGAAATTCCCTTGACATTCACCATGTAACTGATGATTTTTCCTATTATATGGGAAACAAATGGGATTGTGATTTTTCATCCACATTCTGTACTCTTAAGTTCCATACCAACTTTTCTCAAGCCAATTTTTTGCAAGATTCCTGTGAAGTCTTTATCTAAAAATTGTGCTACCTTGCTGATTGATTAATTGTGCTACTTTTGCTGCTACCAAAATTCAGATGGACTTGTCAGTTAAACCTACCTCCCACACAGTTGTACAGTAATCAGCAGTGCTCACTCATTTCTGCCCCCAGAGAGGTTAGAGGAGCCAGAAGTTCTGCCCCCATCTGAACCAGTAGCCTGATAAAAGGTAAGAATAAGAATGTTCTAGGTTTGTTTCTCCCAAAATTATGAGTGGCAGCAACGATTTTTACTTTTCCAAGAATTTCTATCATAAACAGAAATGTAAGACATGCTAAAATCAACATAGGGGGGCAGTAGTGTCACTCTTTTTGACTTGTGTTTGAAACTTCTGGGATTTGTGCATCCCTCTTTATCATAAAAGATCTCAAATGAGGTCTGACTTGGAAAAGAAACAATTTGATAGTGATGAGGAAAGATGTATAAAATGGAGATTCAGAACCCTAACAGAGTTTAATTTTGACCTCTGGAACTCATTTCTGGAAGTTTGGTAGATTGTGGGGGGTCTGTATTTAAAGTGTAGGTTGTCACAGATGATATATATCTTGTATGTAGAAAATCTTAAGGAATCTACTAAACTATCAGCACTAATAAATGAATTCTGTAAGGTTGCAGGATACAGGATCAGTCTGCAAAAACTGATTATATTTGTGTGCATTTGCAATGAATAATCCAAAAATGAAATTAAGTAAACAATTCCATTTACAACAGCATGAAGGATTATAAAATACTTAGGAAAAATTGTGAGAAAAGAAACACAAAATGTATCCTCTGAACACTATAAAATGGTTAAAATAAACTAAGGAATACTTAAATAAATGGAAAAATATCCCTATGTTTATGGCCTGAAAAAATTAATTGTAAGATGGCAATACTCCCCAAATTGATTTACAGAGTTGATGCAATTCCTACCAGAATCCCACCTGACTTCTTTATAGAAACTGAGAAGCTGATTCTAAAATTCATACAGAATTACAACAGATCCAGAATAGCCAAAACAATCTTTGAAAAGAAGTAGAAGAACTTATACACCCTGATTTTAAAATTCATTATAAAGCAATGCTAATCAATGTAATGTGGTACTGGCATAGGACAGACCTATAGATCAATGAAAGGGAAAGTTCAGAAACAAAACCATGTCAACTGATTTTTACCAAGGGTTCCAAGGCTATTCAATGGAAAAGAATAGCTTCTTCAACAAATGGTGCTTGGGCAACTGGACAGTCACATGCAAAAAGATGGAAGTTTAACCTTCAGCTCACACCATACATCAAAATTAATTCAAATGGATCAAAGACTTAAAAGAACTATGAAAACTATACAACTGTTAGAAGAAAACAGGGATAAATCTTCATGATCTCAGATTCGGCAATGGATTGTTAGATATGACACTAAAAACACAAGCAACAAAAGAAACATATATTGACTTCAAGCATAAAAACTTTTCTGCTTCAAGGAACACCATGAAGATAGTGAAAAGAACCCTAAGGATGAGAGAAAATAATTGCAAACCATAGATCTGAAAAGGGACTTGTATCCAGAATAGATAAAGAACTTTTACCACTCAATAATAAAAAGACAACCCAATGAAAATATGGGCAAAGGGTCTGAATAGACATTTCTTCAAGGAAGACATACCAATGGCCAATAAGCATTAGCAGGGAAATGCAACTCAAAACCACAATGACCTACCATTTCACACCCACTCGGATGGTTGTGATGAAAAAGTCTGATGAACAGCAAGTATTGGTGAGGATGCAAAAAAATTTGAACCTAATCTTGAAGCCCCTTTGGAAAACAGTCTGGAAGCTTCTCAGATGATTACAGATAAGGTTATACCATATGATGCAGCAATTCAATTAGATGTATACCTAATAAAAATGACAATTCATGTCCATACAAAAACTTGTATATGAATGTATCGTTAATCACAATAGCCAAAAGGTAGAAACCACCCAAGTGTCCGTTAATGGATGAACAGATAAACAAAATGTGGCAATACTCATATAATAGAATATTTGGCCATAAAAAGGAATGGACTATACTCATAGGATACATGTTATGACATGAGAGCATGTATATAGCTAATATACATATATGTATATATGTATAGTTAATAATGAAAACATTACGCGAAGTGAAAGAAGCCAGTTACAAAAACCATGTCATGATTCCAGTCACATGAACTGTCCAGAGTAGCCAAATCCATAGAGACGTGAGATAAGTGATGGTTGCTTAGGGCTGGGGTGGGGTGGGGTGGGGTGGGGTGGGGGGAGCAGTGAAGTACTAGGTCTTACTTTGAGGTGATAACAATGTTCTAAAATTGAGTGGTGATGATTACATATATCACAACACATTAAAAACTACTGAGTTGTACATTTTAAGTGGGTAAATTGTGTGGTGTATGAATTATATCTCAATTTTCTAAGAAGTAGGTTTCTTCCTGTCTAACACTTTTGTGACCACCAAGAGCCTTCCAAGGGCATGATACAGTAGGTAAAGAGAAAGCTTGGAAGCCCTTCTCTGTGCACCCTCCACTGTGCAGTCTCTGTCTATGTCATAATGCTTCAGAAAATCCCAGGTACTTGGAATTGCAGTTGGGAATTCTGCATTCACGGTCTCTGCCTGTTCTGTAACTGGTGGTCACTCAGGGAATTAAAAACACATGTAGAGGTAGTCTGCCCCTGAAGTGAGCCCAAAGATCAGAGGCACAGATTGCCATGTGTACAAGGAAATTTTGCAGGCATGAGGATCAGCGGGAGAGAGGAATCAGACTGCCATCACTGAAGAACCCCTTAGGTGGCAATGGAATCAAGTATACCTCACCAGTCTTCATTCTCATTGTTCAGGTTAAAGCTGTTTATTTTAATAATCTTCTTTCCTTTCTCCCTCAATTTATGAGATGATGTCAGTGACTAAAATGTTATATCCTGCCCACACTCTCCCACCTCAGTAAATGGAGTTTGTCTCCTCTATTAAATGAGATGGTCTTCATGAGCAGTAATCTACCATTACAAAGCAGAGTGCAAAGTGAATTGAGAGGCTTTAAAAAAGGGTTTGGTCTTCAGGACCAAACCAGAGACTTTTGAGCAGAGTTATCAGAAAAAAATCAAAGTTCTGAAATCCTTTAAAACTGTAATGGGGAGAAAAAGGTACAAATGAATGTTGTTTCGTGGACTGTAAAGAGGAATGATATAATTAAATGGCAGATAATTTTACTGATAAGAACGTAACTTTTGAAAGCAAGATGTTTTCTTTGTTAGTAGTTGTAAAATGACAAAAGTATTTTTCTTTAAAGCTTTTTTCTCAGAAAATTTGCAGCAAGCCAAAACACATCCTAGATTACTTGTTTTAAGGGACATAATATGGTCATAAGCAATCCTCCAAATCTTTCCAAATGCATATGAAAAAGTCACTGAAGACTTCTGAAGTCTATGATCTGAAAGATGTCATATCTACTGGTATGTTGCAATAAGATAAGGCAATTCTTATGACACTGTATCATGGTGGATGCAAATTTATGTGGTTGGCTACTCTTGCTATTTTTTTATGTGATAATATCTAGTTACTAGAGAATGGAAAGCACAGATTTTTAAAATACATAATTGGTTTATAGTTTCAGATTTTTGGCTATGATACTTTGGGTAAATTACTTTCTATCTTTGCTTAAATTTTATACAATGTATGGATAACACCACCTCATTCTTATGAAGTTGCTATAAAGAGAATTCATATAAAGTGCCTGTAACAGCACTGGATGCACAAAAACATAAGAAATGTTAGTTTCCTTTGATTAAATAGAAATGGAATAAGTTGAATATCTGAGGAAATAGGAAAATATCATCTGATATATTTTTATTTATAGTACCTTTTTCATATAGACTATGGGCTAAAAAAAATCAGCATTAAAATTTTTCATACATTTAAATAAACAAAAAATAACATTAGAAAACATGTTTCAAACTTTAACAGTTACTTTATTACCTTTATATCCTTTATTTTCTGCTTTTCAAAATTGTCAATGGTTTCCTCCAGATGACGAGTTGTTCGGGTAGCATCCATTGTAGCTCTCTGCAATTCAGTTTCTGCCTACAAAAAGTATTCCCCAACCAAAGATATAAAACAGTTCAAGTTAGAATCCATTCAACTGAGTCTATTTGTAAATGTTACAATTGCCCTATTGGCTTTTTGGCGTAATACTGTAAACTGTTCAAGAATATATTTTACCACATAAAATAAAATGATCTATATAATAAGCATGTGCAGAATAAAGAACTTTAAATCTATTAAATGACAATTCCTGACCTCAAACAAAAGAAAACGTAACTCCTTCCCCTTTCTTCCTACAAAATCATTTTTTTCCCTATATCACCCTTGGACTGTTTACTGTAAAACAATTTTCTATACTTTCTACTCCTTTCATCTGTTTTACCATCTGTGCCATTTATCATTCTGTTCTTTTCTCATTATTTCCCCTTTAACCCTTTATTTTCCAAATAAGGATGGACTTGTGACTTAAGTATTTTAAATTTTCTAATTCTCCAAATGCATTAAATGTTTCTAATCCTGTAATATCCTAATCAGATATAGAAGAATGTACACTACAGATCTTTATTTCAGCATGGGGTGTATTTGTACATTCTTTTTATAAGCTAATCATATTACACTGTTACCATTTAGTTAATGCTTATTACAAAAAATATGTACCAGTAAGTAATAAATTAGATGGCAACTTTAACGCTTTACTTCATATACTGTAATGACAAGTACTCATACAATCTAGATCTGTAGTGTATAATCAATATGGTGGCCAGTAGCCACATGTGGCTACTGTAAGATTTAATGATTAAAAAACTACTTCCTCATTTGGTCTAATTGCATTTCAAGAGCTCAACAGCCATATATTGCTAGTGGCTACAGTACTGTAAAGTGCAGAACATTTCTAATCTACTCATGTATTTCACTTAAAAAAGCATTTCTTACTTTAGAACTGTAGTTGCCCAAAAATATTTAAAAGATTTTATTACTAAGCAGTAGAGGTTTTAAAAAACATAGCTTAATTTTTGATTAAATTCTAATACAGTTTTGTTTCCTGTACTAGTAGTATATTTACTCAAAAGTATCAAATATCATCATTTAATAATCCATGGAAAAATGTGCATTTGTCATCAAAGTTTAGTGACACGTACTATTTTGACATTTAGCCCTTGCTTTTTCAAGAAAATGTATAAATTGAAGTAAGTAAAAGAGTTTACTATAGGGATCCATCTCGACACACCACTTTATTACCCACCTGTGACTGAAATTTTTCATAAAGGAAAAAATACATTTCAAAGAGAACAATTTTTTTTAGTAAATTAGAATCATATGCTCATTGAGTTATATAAACTTGCAATCAGATTATACATTAATTATAATTTTATATTGATTATGTACTCTTACATTTAGAATAACTCACGGGGCACCTGGGTGGCTCAGTCGGTTAAGTGTCTGACTCTTGATTTCAGCTCAGGTCATGGTCTCACAGGTTTGTGGCTTCGAGCCCTGCAGCAGGCTCTGCATTGACAGTGCAGAGTCTGCTTGGGATTCTCTCTCTCTCTGCCCCTCCCCCACTTGCAGTGTCTCTCTCTCTCTCAAAAATAAGTAAACAAACTTAAAAAAAGAAGAATTTAGAATAATTCAAGTACATGATTTTAAGATGCTAAGAATTTAAAAATATAGTCATTATACGTATGTGTACATTTGCCATAAGGGTGTAAAGTTTTTTAAAAGCATACAAACTTCTAACTTTTTTTTTTAAGTTTACTTATTTATTGTGAAAGAGAGTGCAGACACATGTGCAGGAGAGGCAGAGAGAGAATCCCAAGCAGGCTCTGTGCTCACAGCAGTGAGCCCAATGCAGGGCTCAATCTCACAAACTGCAAGATCATGACCCCCAGCTGAAATCAAGAGCCTGAGGCTTAACCAACCAAGCCACCCAGGTGCCCTGGGCTTGCAATTTTTAAAAATATAACTGTATCACAGGAAATTCAAAAGTAAAATAGAGTTCCTTTGTAGATTAGTATGAAAAAATTTCTAACAGTTATTTGATGCATGTTAACCTTCTAATGAGAATATTCAGGAAAACTAATTTCTTAATAGTATTACATGAGACTCACGCAATTCTTTACTTGTGACTACTTCCTTCTGATTATGTCTTTGCCCTCTCCAGTTACTGATAGTTTCAAATTAAAAAAATTTTTTTTGATTTGGACAGGTAGGTGGAATTGGCTAAACCAGGAAAAGAGTGGGGAAGCAGAGGCTACAGCTGGGACACCTGTGTTTTAATCTTCCCCCACCCTCTACCAACTAATATTCATTTCTGAAAGTCTCAGATCTTTTCACTCAGGCACAGTAACTCACACAAAGTTAACACAGCTATTTTTAACAAAAAAGACATAGGTTTCTTTTTCTTGTTTTGTTTTGTTTTTTTTTTTCGGAAAATTCTTCAAAATCCTATAATGTATCAATTTGAGTAGGAAATGCTTTTTATTAAAACACTATGAGGGCGCCTGGGTGTCTCAGTCAGTTGAGCATCCGACTTCAGTTCAGGTCATGATTTCACAGCCTGTGAGTTCAAGCCCCCCGTCGGCCTCACTGCTGTCAGCACAGAGCAGGCTTCAGGTCTTCTGTCCCCTTTCTTTCTGTTCCTCCCCCTGCTCATGCTCTCTCAAAGATAAACATTACAAAAATAAAATAAAAAAATAAAATACTATGACACAACTCTGTGAGTTAGAGGTATCAGTATATTTAATGAAATTAGCCATGAGTGCAAAATGGCTTATAAAATGGTGAGCCAGACTGGCGTTTTTCAAACTGTGTCATAGGAAACTTTTTCCAAAGCCACCCAGGGCCTTGCAGGATGAGCAAGCAGACAGAGCCCTGAGATTCTTCTTTATCCCACCCTCTTATATCAGAGCCACTCCATGTTTTTTACATAATGAACTTTAACATGCTTGCTGCTTTTGAATTATGAGATGAATTTTAAGGGTCCATCCTAATAAATATTCTATTATGCTATGATTGAATATTTTTATATTTATATTGAATACATTTGTAGATAGATTGTCCTTTATTTTCTAGTCTTAGGTTGTCAAAATCCACTCACTTTTCCAGTGAGCATAGCAGTTCACCTATAGCAGTAATCTATTCCATTGTTGCATTTATTTCCCCCAATGTGAACCTAGCGACCAGTTTCATCTACAGTATAAGACTGCCTCCTCCACAGCAGTGTTTACAACAGACCATCTAAGTCAGAAACATCTTTGTCTTAGAAATGTTCATTTCTGTGTTGAATCTCCACACTAATACCCCTGATTCAATCCTACCAACCACTCGGGATTCCAGATGTGACATTTTTCTGCCTTTATGTATTCTCCTCCAAACAAAACAAAACAACAAAATTTTGATCTCTCGCTTCTTAAAATCTGGATAACCTGGTCTCTCTGCCTTAGTCCCTAGCTGGCAGTCATAAATTTTCCACCATTCTCTGGTTTTTCTGACTTGCTTAAAATCCAGACTCTATACTCTAGTTGGTAAATCTTAATCCTCAACTAGATGTTTCTGTCCCAGCCCTATGGCTGCCCATTTTTGTTTATTACAAGGTTGGGCTTATGTACCTTTGGTCCAGAGGAAGGAGGACCGCGCAACTGGTGTAGCCCCAAATTATTGCTCCAGGGGTTCCCCTCAGGGATGGAGGTGTTATGGAACCTCAAATGCCCCCAATAGGGACACTCCTAATTGGCTGAGCTAGGGCAGTAAAAACCTTCAGGAAGCAGGAAGGAGACACAAGGAATGGGAAAAAGAGGCAGGGGGATAAATTAGTACTTTCTATACAATTGCACCTATTCCAATTGTTGGCAATTAGCCAGGCACTATTTTCTATCCTTTTATTTAGTCACGAACAAGGTACATTCTACCTTAAGTAACAGTCATTCTTAACAGAAGATCCTTGTCACAGTTGGTAGTCCTATCTAGATCCTTTTGTGTCCAGCTAAGGACCTCAATTGTATTCTAGAACCTCCTGAGGGTCTTTGGCTGGTAGTCATAATTGTGGTTTCACACTGTTGTTGTTTTTTAAAGGTGAAGGGGATTATACTGGGGAAAAATGACTCTTCCTTCCTTTTCAAAAGCAGGGCAGCTGATTTCTATAATGAGAACTTGTAAATGCATAGGTTTCTTTTCAACCTTTATATTCAAATTTTCTGCACATTTAAGAGTAGAAATGCATAATTTCCATATATATTTACTTTTGTACGGCATACCTTACAAAACATTTTTTTAAAGATCAAAAGTCAAAGGATACAATAACATGTCGATCAGATGGGTTTCGCTGTCGTGTTCTTTCTAACTGAGTTAACTGTTTAGCTTCTCGATTCCTTGCTGTTAATGTTGCTTTGAGGTCATCCTGAAAACAGGCATTTATGATTAATACAAATCTCTGATTTAAGAAGTAATATATACACACTCTGTTTTAAGAATGGGAAAACACTCCTTGTTTGGTCCAAGTATCATTACCACAGGAATTATTACTACTGCAGAATCAGTGTGTGTGAGTGTGCCTACGTATGTGTGCATTTCTTTAATATCCTCTAAAAATAATGATACAGGCAAGATAATTTTAATACGAACCTATAACCATTATATATAATGTTATATATAGAGAGAATTTTGACTGTGGTAGTAGTTACATGTGTATACACATTTGTCAAAACTCAATGAACACTTAAAACAGGAGAATTTTACTGCCTGTAAATTATACCTCAAAGTTGATTTAAAAAACACAACTTGGGATGTAACATGCGGTATGGAGACTATAGTTATTAACCCTGTATTGCATATTTTAAAGTTGCTTAAGAGTACATCTTAAAAAGCCTCATCGCAAGAAAAAAAGATTTCTAACTATGTATGATGATGGATGTTAACTAGACTTTTGTGATCATTTCACAACGTACACAGATACTAAATCACTGAAACTAATATGTATCAATAAAGAAATAGAGCTTTGTCTTAGTCACTTTTAGTCTACCTGTTATTGCCTACTTTAAAATAAAAAAATATAAACTTAATATAAACTTATATTCATTTAGTAAAATAAGTTCTGTCCATATATTCTTCATGACTATAAATATTAAATATTTTAAACTTTCTATAATAATGTTTTATGTTGCTATAGTTTACTTAGTAAACTCACTAAAAATATCTCACTATTCTCAAAGTTCTAAGAAATGATGCTTCATAAAATGTGTGAAAAGAACTGTGTAAATATTATGTTATACTTTTTATTAAGAGGACAATTATTGGAAATCTCATCCTCATTGCCACAATACCTAATAAATAGTAGGAAAAAATGAATTTACTTACTCGTTTCATTTTTACAATGGTTCCATAAGCTTTCAAAGGTTCAACTACTTTGGCTTCAAGTCTTTCAACCTATTGAAAATTATTATAAAATATAACTGAAAAGAAACACAGACATATCAAAATTTAAATTCGGAAATAAAACCTGTGCTCTTTAACCTAAACATAATTACTACACAGAGTAATGTTTTAAGATGTCACAGTTTATCTTTATAAAAAAGCATCACCAGAAATTGATAAAACTCAGAATCGAAACTCAAATACAATAAAAACTATTAAGTTGCAGAGGAACAATAAAAGCAGAAAAGTACCTCGTATACAATATGGCAAGAAGGTGTCTCAGGTTTCTAAGAAGCTTATCTCCGCCACACAATCATCTCTCTATTACTTTTCTACCTCACAGTTGCTTTTGGGTAAGTCTCAAGACCTCTCAAATTTTAGTGCTGCTATCATTATCAGTGTGTTTAGCACAGTGTTGGATATTCTACATATATTATCTCCAAAAGTAATAGTCCAACTTTCCAGATAAGAAAATATATTATCTCCAAAGTAATAGTCCAACTTTCCAGATAAGAAAATTGAAGCTGAAAGCTACAGCATATTGGAAAAATTTTAAATGACACAAATCCTCAAAAGCAGAAAAAGCTTACAGACCACTGCATTAGCTGCAATTCTTTTCTGGGAAGCCTTTTGTAAATTACTAAAGCTTGAAGAACAAGATAAATGGTCTCAGTGTTGCTGAACTGTCAAACCGCATGGTTGATTTTTTATTTAGAATTAAACTGTTTTTCTTGGGGCGCCTGGGTGGCTCAGTCAGTTGAGCAGCTGACTTTTTTTTTTGGAGCAGCTGACTCTTGATTTCATCTCAGGTCATGATCCCAGGATCGTGGGATCTAGCCTCATGTTAGGCTCATTGCTGAGCATCTGAAACCTACTTAGGATTCGCGCTTTCTCTCTCTCTCTCCCCCTCTGCCGCCTCCCTTGCTTACAATCTCCCTAAAATTAAAAAAAAATTGAACTGTTTTTCTTAAACATTACAGTTTTTATCTCATTTTGAGTAATTAATTAATAGTGCTAGTGGAAGGCACTGAAAAAGGTTTTATAAAAAAAATTTTTTTTTTTTTAACATTTATTTATTTTTGAGACAGAGAGAGCATGAACAGGGGAGGGTCAGAGAAAGAGGGAGACACAGAATCTCAAACAGGCTCCAGGCTCTGAGCTGTCAGCACAGAGCCCGATGTGGGGCTCAAACCCACAGACTGTGAGATCATCACCTGAGCTGAAGTCGGACGCTCAACCGACTGAGCCACCCAGGCGCCCCTGAAAAAGGTTTTATAAAGACATATATAGGGGTGCCTGGGTGGCTTAGTTGGTTAAACATCCAACTCTTGATCCCTGCTCAGGTCATGATCTCATGGTTCATGAGATGGTTCATGAGACTGAGCCCCAAGTCAGGCTCTGCGCTGACAGGGAGGAGCCTGCTTGGGATTCTATCTTTCCCTCTCTCTCTCTGCCCCCCCCCCCCCCCCAGGTGCTTGTACATGCACACACACTTTCTCTCTCTCTCAAAATAAAATTTAAAAAAATCCAAAACTTTAAAGGCAAATATATATGTATAGTGTAAGAAAAATAACTCTTGGACAATAACATTTTCTTTATCAGGACAAGTAATACAAGATGACATTATTGTTCAAAATGAACATTATTTTTGGAGGAGGAAGAAGCCTTTTTTAAAAATGTTTATTTATTTATTTTGAGCGAAAGAGAGAGAGAGAGAGCACATAAGGAGGGGAGGGACAGAGAAAGAGGGAGACAGAATCAATCCCAAGCATGCTCTGTGCTGTCAGCACAGAGTCCAATGCAGGGCTCGATCTCACGAACTGTGAAATCATGACCTGAGCCGAAATCAAGAGTCAGAACTCTTGAAACTGACTGAGCCACCCAGGCGCCCCAGAAGAAGGCTCTTTTTTGATGATGTATGTTTATATAGTCAGTAGTTTACATTTCATATTGGTTTTTCTATAAACAAAATGTATATGAATGCTTCACTTTAAAAGATTTTAGGAAAATGAAACAAACCAAGTTCTCATTGAGTATTTAAATATTAGGAATCCTAAAATCAAAACCATGAATACTCTGAATAGTTTAGTCTATACCATTTTGAATAATCCATACACTGATTATGCAGTGCAAGGTTTATCTTAAGTCTTTTTTCTGTTCTTTTTGTTGCCTACCTTTTGTTCATGGTTCATTAGCACCTCCACCATTTGGGAAGCAGGGGAAATAAAAAAGGAGAACAAATGTAAATCAATTCACTTTGCTATTTGATAAATAGCATAGAGGTTTTCTAGAAAGGGACACTGAAATTACTGTCTTAACATGGGAATTCAGGGTTATCAGTGAGTGTAAATAAATAATTTTTGAACACTAAGTCCCCCGTTATGTTTAACTGAGAGTTGGGTGTTTATTATAGAAGACTGTCCTATGACAAGAACTCAACTTTTCCCAAAAAGTACCCCCAAATCTAATTACTACTCAAATTTCCGTTTGGATCGCAAATGTAGGTTCAAAGATCGTTATCTTTGTTTTTGTGAGTTTTTTTGATAATTGAAATTACTGGATTAGGCTTTTAAAAAGTACCAAAAGCACTGATGAGAAGAGTCCAAGAGAAGCAATGTGGCTCCTAACTTGGCAATTTTCTGACAGTAAACCTGTATCTTGAAACCTAAGATAAATATAAGTGAAAGTGCTTATGAGGTTTTAAAGGTAAAAATGGATTTTCATGAAGAAAACAATTACAACACCATCTTCTTCCCTCCTTTCCAAAGCAAAAGCAAAAAAACCAAAGCCACTCTACAAAGTCTCACTACTAGTTTATATCTATGATATAAATCAGCAAATCACTGCTGCTTTTTTTTTTTTTTAATCAATGAAATACCGGTCCACTTTGCAGAGCACTGAAGCAGCAAAGATCTCTTGTCCAATTATTACTTATTCACTCGTATCACCACTCTCAACATCTTCCATCTCCAGACATACTTTAAAATATACTTACGTGCACACAAGACACAAGTCATGCTCCTTTTCTTTCCCATGGGTACTATGTTTACTACCCCCTGTAAAGAGCCACCCCTTGGCCAAATGAAGTGGGGAAATTCAGGACTTCAGAACACCCTAAAGTTTAGTTTGAAAACGGTAAAATCACAAATCACAGGAAGCTTCCCTTTAACAGACTCACACAATGTTACATGAAATGTACGTTTATCATCAAGTGTGTGGTCGCCACTGCAGTTAGGTGGATTACAAGTGGAAGTCTTCACGGTTCCTTCATCCACTACTTCGGGGCTCATTCATAACAATGACGCTGTGACCTCACTCCATACCTCTGCTTGTCGATAATCCTGAAGTTTGGCAAACTCCTCGGCAAAGTTTTTCAGGCCCTGCTTTAAATTTGGGGTCTCTGTGCAGGCATACACGTTGATTTCATTCACCAGTAGGTCTGCTTTGTCTCGCAGTCTGGCAGTTTTCCGCACATAAGCAGCAAAGATTTGGCACAGCTCTCCGAAATGCTTCTCCACATTCGTGACAGCATCTTGCAGTTGTCTGGTTTGAGCGTCCCTAGAGAAAAAGATGACACAAAACGCAAATCATTCTCATCAGAGATGAAAAGGCTTCATCTCCGCGTTAATTTGATACGCAAACATTCCCGGGGCGTTTTGCGGCTTCGAAGGAGCAAACCATCAACGATCCCACCACCACCTCCCGAGGCGGGTTCCCCTCCTCTAGGTCCCCAGGTCGGGGCCTGGCCTCAACACCCCGACAGTGCGGGCGCACGGAGAGGCCAGGCTGTGGCCTGGCCGCGCCGCCGCGGGGTGGGGGCTGCTAGGGCTGCCGCTCGGCGCGGCGCGGCCTGGGCGCCCGGCTGCCTCCCAGGCGTCTGCACCGCCCGGGCAGTACCGGGCCCGGGGAGCGTGGTCCCAAGATCCACCCCCGGCCTCCGGGGCTCGCCGCAGCCCTGGGAAGTAGGCCCCAGATCGCAGCAGGGACGGGCCAGACCCCGGCCCAGGGTCGAGATTCGGCACGGAGGCCCCGGAGAGAGAGGCTCCGCTTCCCCCACCCGAGCCCTCGCGTGTGGAGGGGCCCTGGCCAGCCGAGGCCCCGGGGCTGTTACCGGTTTTCCAAGCTGCGCCTCAACATCTTGCCTGGCGCACGGCCGGGGACCCCGGGCTGGGCCCAACGACCTGGGCTCGGAGGCGTCCGAGCGTGCGCCGGGGCGCGAGCCACCGCCTCCCGGAGCCTGAGAACCCGCCCCGCGCGCCGCCGCGCCGGCCCCGGCGTTTCTACGGCAACGCGGCGCGTCCCCGCGCTCGGGGCCTGAGTCGGCGGGAGCGCGGCCAGGGAAAGCCGGGGGGCCCCGGCGCCCGCCCCGAGACCCGCCCGCGCCCTCGGCCCGCGCGTTCCCTCCCGCCGCGTGCGGATGGCACAGCGCCTAGGCCGGTGCCCGCTGCTGGGCCTTTCATCTTCGTCGAGAGCCGCGCTCGCCAAACACCGCCTCCGGTCCCTCCAGCCGGGACTGTGGGCAAAGGAGCGAAAAGCCAATCAGCCAGTAACTGGGAGGGAAACGTAAAAGGAAAGGCCAATGGGGTCCAGTTTCTGCTGACGCGCCCTTTAGCTTCAGAGCATATGCTCAGCGTGTCCGCGTCCCTGTGTTGAATCTGAAAACGTGGGCTCTTGGAAGCTGCCTTTGGTAGGAGCGCTGCTTACCGTCTCATCCCTAACTTTTCACTTATTCAGCAAATATTTGTTGAGTTCCTATTTTCTGGAAAAGATTGGGTTAGACACTGGAACTAATACAAACAAAGGTAAGAAGAAAGGACCCCCATCCTGACGGACCTTAGCGTTCAACGAGGTGACAGCCACTTAAACTGTTGAACAATATACTCTGAGATAAACAACAAACGGGAGGCTTTTCTTTTGCCTTTGAACAACCCATGTTCTTTGGGTCTTCTGACCTTACCTTGTGCCGCTCTTCCAAGTAAACACTGTTAGGAGGAAATTCAAGCGCTCTCTCTCTCTCTCTCTCTCTCTCTCTCTCTCTCTCTCTCACACACACACACACACACACACACACACACACACACACACACACACACACACGTCTCACGCTTCTGTCTTCCCAACAGCACGTTAGGGCCCTCTTCCTTGGTAGTGTATTTTCTGGATTTTGTGCTGTCTCCCCCAGTCTAGACTGAGCTCTTGGAGGTAGAGGAAATGCAGTTTTGGTCTTGTATTGTCAGTGCCTTAGGCTGATGAAAGTTTGTTTTGGACAAACGGATATCCCCAGTCCTTTGTTACCTCTCTTATGGAACTCCCCTTCTTCTCCTATGTTACCTGTATTCCTCTCTTCTCCCCCTTGTATTCATTCGGCAAGTTATCTATCCAGGACCTGTTGTATTCCAGATAGTGTGCTGGACTCTGAGCGTGGAGTAGTAAACTAAAATCAGAATAGTCTTTGCTCTTGTAGAGTGCACAGTCTCCTCAGAGTGATAGACACTAATCAAACAAATACTTGTAAAATTGCAGTTGAGGTATGTGCTACTGTATCTATTTTTTGCTGTATAACAAATCATGGCAGAACCTTGTGGCTTATGATAGTCCTTTAGCTAACTCAGGATTCTATGAATGGGCTGGGTGATTCTTTTACTTTAGTCTACTCAAATGGGCTCTTTTATATCTTTCTGGCCAGCTCTGGGTTTGCTGGTGACTGGATGAGCCAGGGTGACCTCGCTCACAAGTCTGGGGTTGAGAAGGCTATCAGCAGGGGCAACAGAGGCAACATGTTAGTGACCCCTTTTGCATTATAACACAGGTACTAAGGAAAAGTACATGGTGCACGATGACATATACTTAATACAGAAGTTTGGTTTGAACTGGATGGGGGAAGTAGTTCATTGAGAAAGTGACATTTGAACTGAGATTCAGAGATTGAGAAGGGGTTAACTAGGTGAAGAAGGAGGGAAAAGTAGTCCAAAGAGAAGGACAGGATAGGCAGATTCCCTCCCTCCCAACCCAAACCCCAATCCCATTCCCATCTATCCTAACTGCCCTCCAGCTGATTATTCAAGTCAAAAACTTTGGAGCCATCCTTTCTTTTCCACAGGCACACTGACAGTTTCCATCTGTCCCACTGCCAAAACGTACCCTGAATCACTCCTTTTTCATTTCTGCATCACCATAATCAAAGCTACTATTATCATTCACCTTTACCGCAGACCCTCCTTGTTGGTCTCTGCACGTCCACAGTTACACATTGCAATGCAAAATAAAAAAAATGTAGATCAGATCATGCCAACCTTTCAAAGCCTCTGCTGAATCATCTGAGTGCTTATGTCTCCCCCAAATTCATATGTTGAATTCCTAATTTCTGGGGTGATGGTTTTAGGAGATGGGGCCTTAGGGGAAGGCTTTATTAGTGCTCTTTTTTTTTTTTTTTTTTAAGTTTATTTATTTCTTGGAGAGAGAGAGAGAGAGAGAGGATCCCAGGCAGGCTCTGCACTGTCAGCACAGAGCCCAATGTGGGGCTTGAACTCATGAATCATGAGGTCATGCTGAGCCAAAATCAAGAGTGTGGCACTTAACCCATTGAGCCACCCAGATGTCCCAACCCTGTTGGCGCTCTTAATAAAAGAGATTTCAGAGAGCTCCGTAGCTCCTTCTGCCTTGTTACACTGAGAAGATGGCCATCAATGAGGGAGAGAACTGTGAGAAGTAAATTTCTGTTTTTTATAAGCTGCATAGTTTATGTTTTTGTTTCTGCTATAGCAGCTTAAATGGCCTAAGACGGACTCAGTATGCTTAAAATCAAGATTTAAATCCTTACTCTGGCTATGAAGGCTGTATCTCATTCTTGCCTTCCCATCTACTTCCACTGCCCCCACTCTGCTCTAGATACAGTATCTTTCTTTCTGTTCCCAGCATGTATCAAGCTCGTTTTAGAATCAGTTTTGTGTTTGTTGTTTTTTTCCGCCTGGAACACTCTTCCCTCAGGTCTTCGCATGGCTGGCCCCTTCTTATCACATAGAATTCTGCTTTAAAGGTGCCTACAGAATGAGGTTTTCTCTGAACACCTAATCATTACCATATCACTCTGTTTTGTTTCCTTTGAAGCACATAACACTCTCTGAAATTAACCTATTTGTTTATATGCTATTTCTGTCTCCCATGATTAGAATATAATCTGCATGGACGTAGGCACAGTTCACATTATATTCTCTGCACCACCAAAGTCCTTGATTCATAGTAGGAACTAATGGAATTAGTAATTAATGGAATTTACCAATGAAAAATGAATGAGTGAAAACCCCACGACAGAAAGAGCACGGTGTGTTTGAGGAAATGGAAGAAAATCAAAGAGACTGGAGTAGAGGAGGTGGGCATCATGATAGGTGATGTAGTTGGAGTGGTAGGGAGGGGGTCTGGTCACGTAGGCAGTTCAGCCATGGTGAAAAAATTTGTTCCTTACACTGGAGTTCTTCAGAGAAACAGAACCAATAGTATATGTGTATATGTACTAAATATAGTGTATATATATGTTTTTATTATCCATCCATCCATCCATCCATCAATCCATCCATCCATCCATCCATATGGTTTATTTTAAAGAACTGGCTCATGTGAAAATGGGAGCTGAGTCCCAGGACATGCTGTCAGCAAGCTGGAGACCCAGGAGAGCTGATGGTATGAATTCTAGTCCAAAAGCTGGCAGACTCAAGACTCAAGAAGAGCTGATATTTCTGGCTGAGTCTGAAGGTTGGGAAAAAAAGCAACATTCCAGTTTAAGCAGTCAGGTAGGAAGCTTTCCTTCTCCCTCAGATTTTTTGTCCTAGTCAGGTATCTTTTTTTTTTTTTAATTTAAATTTTAGTTAGTTAACATTATAGTGCAATATTGGTTTCAGGAGTAGAATTCAGTGATTCATCACTTACATACAACACCCAGTGCGTATCACAACAAGTGTCGTCCTCAATGCCCATCACCCATCTGACTCCCCTCTTTCTAGTCAGGTCTTAAATTGATTGGATGAGGCATACCTACATTAGGGAGGACAATCTGCTTTACTCAGTCTACCAATTCAAATGTTAATCTCATTCCAAAACATCCTCACAAACACACCCAGAAAAATGTTTGGTCAAAAGTTTGGGCATCCTGTGGCCCAGTCAAGTTGATACAAATTAAGGATCACAGTCCTTATCTTAGTATTTATATGTTACAGCGACAACTATCGTATTCGTCATGTAACTTTTAAATCTTTTAGCAAATGCCTCATGTACAATTTTTGAACAAAAATATACTGAATTGTACTCTTTCAGCCTCCACCTAACATATGGAATGAATATGTTCTAGGAACCCATCTCCTGAGTTCTGGGCTCTTCTTTGGTTTTACTCTTTTGTTAACAGACATTTCAGAACATTGAAATTAAATCCCTTGTCTTCTCTTTCCAGCGTGCTTGCCACTGTTCTAGACTCTCTCTCTCTCTCACACACACACACCACGTACATTGTGATTTTTTTTTGCAATGTTCTTAAACAAATGTAAGCATTAAATAAATTAATTTAAGTAGTCAATGAATGCCATTTCATATTTGAAATAAGGAGAGTGTATGTAGCCAATCATGGTTGTAGCATTCCAAAATCTCTGGGAATTACTCTTCCAGGATACCAGCTGTATAACTTGACTTTTTTCAGTGATTTCTTAAATTACTACTGACTTTTCACTGACTTCTCTTAAGTTACTACATGATATTTATTTATTGTGAAAACAGCACAATTTTATTTTGCATAACATTGAATGAATTCTAATTGACTTAGGTTGGTTTAAGAAAGGTCCAGTGGAGGCAAAGAGTTACATTAACTTCATTCACCATTTATTCAGCATTATTTACTGAGAACTTGTCATATACCAGGTGCTGGATTTACCATTCTTTTTTTTGTTTTTATGTTTATTCATTTTTGAGAGACAGAGACAGAGCACAAGCAGGGGGAGGGGTAGGGAGAGGGGGAGACACAGAATCCGAAACAGGCTCCAGACTCTGAGCTGCCAGCACAGAGCCTGACGTGGGGCTCGAACTCATGGACCGTGAGATCATGACCTGAGCTGAAGTCAGATGCTTAAAGGACTGAGGCACACAGGTGCCCCTGGATTTACCATTTTTTAAACCAAGTGCCCTGCATGAGGTGGAAGGAGGTACCTGTACATATAACTGGAGCAGTTTTTGAGCTTTTTTCCAGTCGTATTTCTTTGAAACTTTAGAGGTGATGATGTAGTTTAAATTAGATTATTTTATTTAAATCATATGTTATTATTTTCTTAATCTTAGCTTTCTCCTCCCCTCCCCCTTGTCCCATTTTAGAAAGGAAAATATTAAGTGAGCAACCATGATATATTGTATTTTTTTGCCGTTGTTTATGCCTATACAACATGACTTTGGATGTAGCTGTTACATGTTAGATAGCTTAAGAAAATTGTTTTAATGTTGATACACAGATACAAAACCTCTCCCTAGCAAATAGTTTTGTTTATTATTTGTTTAATTTTTTTTTTAATGTTTATTTTTATTTTTGAGACAGAGAGAGACAGAGCATGAGCAGGGGAGGGGCAGAGAGCAAGGGAGACACAGAATTGGAAACAGGCTCCAGGCTCTGAGCTGTCAGCACAGAGCCCGACGCGGGGCTCGAACTCACGGACCGTTAGATCATGACCTGAGCCGAAGTCGGACGCTTAACCGACTGAGCCACCCAGGCGCCCCTAATTTTGTTTTTTTACTCTTTGAAGATTCAGTATTTGAGGGGATATAAGGACTCCCTCTAGTGGTAAACTTAGTACTTAAAATGACTTGGTCAAGAACTGGAACCAAGGGATTAGGATGAAACTGCCCCAGACTGCCATCTCTTTTATGATCAGTTTTCAAGTAGAACTTACCTATCACTGGCTTTCTTAGTGTATTAAGGAGTGAGTGTCATAAAGTGATGAAGCACATGGGCTTTGGAGGGCTCTGAGGTCTCACACCCAGATTTAAAGCCCGGCTTTATCACTCTCTTGAGGGTTGGTGTTCATCAGAGTCACCTGGAAGGCACGTTAAGACACAGCTTTCTAGACCCCGGCCCAAGTTTCTGACTCAGGGATCTGGAGTGAGCGCCAAGAATATACATTTATAACAAATTCTCAGATGACACTGATGCTGCTGATCCAGGGACTGTAGCCGGGGCCCAAGGGTGCAAGAGCACCTGGCCCCAGGGGTCCCAAACAGACCGGGTTCAGCCACTTATTGCTGACATCATCCAGAGGCAGAGAGACAAGAGGTAGTGAGGCAAGAAAGGAATTTATTTCAGTGAGGACTACACTGGGAAGACAGCAGACTTACATCCCAAAGACTGACTCCAAAGTGCTGAAGATAGTGCTAGGTTTATATAAGGAAAATGTGGGACAAAGGTTGGTGGGTGCATGTAGGTGGGCAATACAGGTCAGGTCAAGCCTTGTCTTGGGGTCAATTGTGGGGGCTCTTGCTGGCATCAGGGCAATTGTTATTATTTGAGGGGGTAGTTTCGGTTCCCATCATGGGATGCTTTAGCCGCCAGCTCTTTTGCTTGAGTTAAAAGTTAAGTTGGAAAACTTCATCAGTTAGAAAGTACAGACTAAGGTAAAAATGGAGGTAAAGTTCTCTTTCAAAACCACACTTTGAGAAATAGGATCCTTGACTCCTAGAGTGATGTCACTAAGTAAGCCTTCTGTTCCTCAGGGTTGAGCTGCAGGGTTGTTGTGAGAATTAAATGGAGTAGTTGATGTTAATTAAGTGCTTAGCATGATTCCTGACATAGTGAGTGCTCCATAAAGGTTAGCTTGTGTTAATGTCACAGATATGCAGTGTTTTCTAATTTGGAAAATTCAAAAAATAAATAAAACTGTTTAATAATATTGTTGAGTTAAAATAGTCAGCTAAGTTATATCAGTAATTTTACTTATGGTTGAGGTCTTTGTGCTTGACACTGTACTAAGCATTATTAACAAATCTATAGAATCTCCATCATTATTAATATATTAATCTTTTTCATTGGTTTGAAAAACTGATAACAAAACAAAACAGAAACTACACACTGAAGGGGAGTGTCAAATAAACACAGGGGCCAATTGAAACAGCTCCCAATGGCCAAAGCTGGAAAAATTTGAGCAATAAAATATAGTAGTAATGGATTATAACCCAAGGTGAAAAACAGATATCCCTGAGTCCATGCTGAGATCAATGATTAAATGAATGAAAGAATGAATAAATAAGTAAATGGAGAAGAGACAAATCTTCCATGCAGAAGAGTCCAAATAATTTATGTAGATTCTCTGCCCTCAAAGCGGAAGCCTAACTCAGTCCTTAAGTGTAGACAACACATAGTGACTTCTTCCTTCCTTCCTTTTCTTTCTTCCTTTTTCTTTCTTTCTCTTTCTCTTTTCTCCTTTCCTTTTCTTTCTTTCTTTCTTTCTTCTCTTTCTTTCTTTTGCTTTTATTTACATAGTAACTTCTTTCTAAAGAAGGGGAAAAAAGTAAAGTGGAGAAACATGACAAACATCAGCTCAGCCAGGTGATTAAGGTCAATGTCAACAGTGGTAAGTTATGTTACAAGTATGTACCTTTTATGTGATGTCATGGAAATGGTATCTTATATTTCTGGTCTTTCTCCTCAAAACCCATAACCCCCGAGTAATCATGAGAAACACATCAGATAAATCCAAGTATAGTGGCATTTTATAAAATATCTTACCAGGATGCCTCAAAACTGTCAAGGTCATCAAAAATAAGAGAGTCTGGGGGTGCCTGGGTGGCTCAGTTGGTTAAGCATCCATTGGACTTTGGCTCAGGTCATGATCTCATGAGTTCAAACCCTGCACCGGGCTCTCTGCTGTCGGCACGGAGCCCGCTTCAGATCCTCTGTCCCCCAATCTCTCTGCCCCTCTCCCGCTTGCGTTCCTGCTCTTTCTCTCAAAAATAAATTTAAAAATGGGGCACCTGGGTGGCTCAGTTGGTTGAGCTACCGATTTCGACTCAGGTCATGATCTCACGGTTTGTGAGTTCGAGTCCCGCGTTGGGCTCTGTGCTGACAGCTCAGAGCCTGGAGCCTGCTTCTGATTCTGTGTCTCCCTCTCTCTCTGCCCTTCCCCCATTCATGCTCTGTCTCTGTGTCTCAGAAATAAATAAACATTAAAAAAAAATAAAATAAATTAAAAAAAATTAGGAAGTCTGAAAAACTGTCACAGGCAGGAGGAGCTTAAGGTGGCATGACAACTAAATGTAGTGTGGTATCCTGGATGGGGTCCTGGAACAGGACGTGGACATTAGGTAAACGGTAAGAACTAAGGAAATCTGAATAAAATACAGAAAAAAATAAAGCAAAGTTATTTGACTGTTAGAAAAATATGAATACATATTCATTATTAGAATGAGAAAAGTTGAGAAGTATAATAAAGAAAAGTTGAGGGGCGCCTGGGTGGCTCAGTCGGTTAAGCATCCGACTTCAGCTCAGGTCATGATCTCGTGGTTCATGAGTTCGAGCCCTGCATCAGGCTCTGTGCTAATAGCTAGGAGCCTGGAGCCTGCTTTGGATTCTGAGTCTCCCTCTCTGTCTGCCCCTCCTTTGCTCTCTGTCTCTGTCTCTCAAAAATAAATAAACATTAAAAAAAATTTAAAAAAAGAGAAAAGTTGAAAAGTATAATAAAGAAAAGAATGCCAATACTATAGGTAAAATGTTATGTTAATATTAGGTAAACATTTTTGTAGATCTGTTTTTCTAGATTGATCTATCTGATAGGTAGAGGTAGAGCATATATATGCATATGTAAATATACAAATATATAGTAGGCCTGAAGACAAATGATCTTACAAAAATATGATTTTTGTATGTGTTTTAAATTTTTATTTTAGGCATTATTTAATTTTTTTTTACATTATGAAATATAGCAAACATACAGAAAGTAATTAACTGGCCTCTGTGTATTCGTTGGGCAGATTTTACCATATTTGCTTCAGTTTTTTTTTTAATAAGCAAAAATTCCAGATAAGTTAAAATCCTACCCTTTCATCTTGTTCCCTCTCTCCCTTTTTTGTCGTGATAATCACTGTCTTCAAGCATATTCTTTCCATGCCTGTTTATATACTTCTACTTTATATGTATGTATTCATTAATGATGTAGTATTTTTTGTGTTTTTAAACATTATGTGATTGGTGTAATATTTACGTACCTTTTTGAAATTTGCTTCTTAACACAACATTATTATGTTTTAGAGGTTTATCCACATTGTTACATTGGGTGCTGTGTAGTTAAACTAGTGTTTGTATTCTTCTGGTGAATATTGGTTGTTTCCAATTTTTTGTCTTACAAAATATGCTGCAATGTATATGTACTTTATTTTCTCTAGAGTATCTACATAGAGATGGCTTGTCTTTTTGTGTTGTTTGTAATAACTTTTACATTACAAAAGTTTTTAATATTAGGCCTTTAATCTAGTTGGTATCTATTTTTGTATATACTAGGAAGTAAGGATCTAATTTTATTTTTTTCCATACAGGTAACCACTTGTACCAAATTAATTTATTGAATTATCCCCCCCATCCCAACTAATTTTTATTACTACTTCTGTCACATGCCAAGTTCCCATACATAGTTTGACCTTTTATAGGCATTCTGTTCATTGGCCTATTTGTTTAGCCATTGCTTCTCAAACCCGCCAGCCCTAGGCAATCAGTAATCTGTTTTCTGTCTCTATGGACTTGCCTGTTCTCGGTGTGTCAAATAAATGGAATCATACAATACATAGTCTTTTGTGATTGAACTTTCACTTAGCATAATGTTTTCAAGGTTCATTCATGTTATAAACTGTAGTAGTATTTTATTCTTTTTATTGCTGAGTAATAGTCCTTTGTATGGACATACCAATTTGATTTACCCCTTCATCAATTGATAGACGTTTGAGTTAGTTCCACTTTTTGCTTGTTATGAATAATGCTGCTGTAAACATTTCTGTGCAAGTTTTTGTGTAGGCATGCGTTTGCATTTCCCTTGAGTATATATACTTAGGAGTTGAATTGCTGTATCATAAGGTAACAGTATGTTTAACTTTTTGATGAATTTCCAGACTGTTTTGCAAAGTGGCTGCACCAGATTCCCACTAACAGTGCATGATGGCTCTAATTACTCCACATCCTGTGCAACATTTGTTATTTTCTGACTTTATTCATTTTAGCCATACTAGTGGGAAAAAAATGATATGACATAGTGGTTTTGATTTCCATTTGCCTGATGCCTAATAATAAGCATTTTTTCATGATCTTATTGGCCATTTATCTTTTTTTTGTATTTTTAAATTGAAGTATGATTAACATAAAGTGTTATTCGTTTCCGATGTACAGTATAATGATTCAACAAATCTATACATTACTCAGTGCTCTTCACAAGAAATGTACTCTTAATTTCTGTGGGGAAATAGGTTCTACTTACATAAATGGGTTAAAAAAAAAAAACTTAGGTTGGAAAACTGCCACCACGGGGTGAAAACACCCAAGGTTAGCTAGAGAGATACTGTAATGGAATCACGAGTTATATCACCTGTAGGAAATTACTTTCCATCTGGTGCCAATGTACCTGTATCACAAACTCCGCTTGCCCCCCAGATCCTTTGCTTCTTACACATACAAGTTAATGATTACTGTCTGATTGCTTTCTCCATGTTCACGTATGTAAGATTTTTTTTCCCTCATGTTCACCACGTGGGTAGTATCTTGTGAACTCAATAAATAGGGAGACAAAATCCCTGTTTGGGGCTCTTGTCTCCTCCCAGGCATTCGCCTCTCTTGCACTCAATTCTGCATCTGCTCTCTTGCTGGACAAGAGAGAACTCCAGACTCGTAGTCTGCTACAAATTTCCTTTATCTACTTCACCCATCTGCCCACCCACCTCCTCCTGGCAACCACCAGTTTGTTCTCTGTATTTGAGTCGTTTCTTTCTTTGTTTGTCCCTTTCTTTGTTCATTTTTTTTTTGTTTCCTCAACTCCATGTATAAGTGAAATCATATGGTCTTTGTCTGTCTGATTTATTTCACTTAGCATTATACCCTTTAGGTCCATCCATGTTGTTAGAAATGGCAAGATCCCAATTCTTTTTTTATGGCTGAGTAATATTCCATTGTGTGTGTGTGTGTGTGTGTATATATATATATATATATATATATATCTCACATATATTCCATTATATGTATATATATGTATCCATATATATATCACATCTTTATCCATTTATTTATGGATGGACACTTGGATTGCTTCCATATATTGACTGTTGTAAATATGCTTCAATTAAACATAGAAGTGTGTATATCTTTTTGAATTAATGATTTCATTTAGGGGGATAGATACACAGCAATGGAATTACTGGATCATATGGTAATTACATTTTTAATTTTGGGGGGAATGTCCATACTGTTTTCCACAGTGTGGCTGCACTTTGCATTTCCACTAATAGTGCACGAGGGTGCCTTTTTCTTCACATCCTCACCAACACTTGTTATTTCTTGTATTTTTGATACTAACCATTCTGGCAGGTGTAAGGTGATATCTCATTGTGGTTTTGATTTGCATTTCTCTGATGATTAGTGATGTTGAACATTTTTCATGTGTCTGTTGGCCATTTGTATGTCTTCTTTGGAACAATGTCTACTCAGGTCCTCTGCCCATTTTAAAAAAAAAAATTTTAAAGAGAGAGAGAGAGCTCATAAGTGGGGCAGAGTGAAGGAGGGGTGGGGGAGAGACAGAGAGAGAGAGAGAGAGAGAGAGAGAGAGAGAGGAAAAACTTAAGCAGGCTCTATGCTCAGCACAGAGCCTGATGTGAGGCTTGATCCCATGACCCTGGGATCATGTCCTGAGCTGAAACCAAGAGTCAACTAACTGACTGAACCACTCAGGCAAACCCCCCTGCCCATTTTTAATTGGGTTATTTGTTTTGTTGTTGTTGTTGTTTTGTTTTGTTTTCTTGGCATTGAGTTGTATAAATTCTTTATGTATTTTGGATATTAACCCCTTATTGGATATCTTATTGGCCATTTGTATATCTTCTTTGGAGAAATATCTATGTAGATCCTTTGCCTATTTTTTAAATTGGTAATTTGTCCTTATATTATTGGGTTATGAAAGTTCTTTATGTATTCTAGATACAAGTCCCTTATCAGATATATGATTTGCAAATATTTTTCTCCCATTATATGGATTGTCTTTTCACTTTCTTGATGCTATCTTTTGAAGTACAAAAGGTTTTAATTATGATGAAGCCCAATTTATGTAAGTTTTCCTTTGTTGTCTGTGCTTTTTAAACAAAGAGGGCTTGGTTAACCTAAGGTCATAAAGAATCACGCCTATATTTTCTTCTAAGAGTTTTATAGTTTTGGCACTTAAATTTATGTCTATGGTCAATTTTGAATTAATTTTTAAAAAATCTTTATTTATTTAATTATTTATTTTTAAAGTTTATTTATTTCTTTTGAGAGATACACAGACAGCATGAGTAAAGGAGGGCAGAGAGAAGGAGAGAGAATACCAAGCAGGTTCCGTACCTTCAGTGCAGAGCCTGATGAAGGGATTGAACCCACAAAACTGCAAGATCATGACCTGAGCCAAAACCAAGAGTCAGATGCTTAACCAACTGAGCCATCCAGGAGCCTCTATTTATTTTTGAGAGAGAGAGAGAGAGCATTAGTGGTGAGGGGCAGAGAGAGAGGGAGAGAGAGAATCCAAAGCAGGCTCTGTGCTCTCAGCACAGAGCCTGACATGGGAGTGGAACCCATCAGTGAGATCATGACTTGAACAGAAGTCAGATGTTCAACCAACTGAGCCACCCAGGCCGCCTAAGAATTGAAGATTTTATATTTTGTAAACATGTAGTTCAATTTCAAATTTTATGGTAAACTCTCTGCTATGAAAAATAAAGAAATTACCATCTTTATACCTTCTATCACTTCCCTTTTCCTCACATTTTGTTTTTATTAATAATACTATTATTTTATATTATCAATGTCCCTAACAATATGTTTGAAGCTATAACTCATATAGTGGTTTAGTCTTGGTTGTACATTTACATTGACTCATTGACTCATTGCTCCCTATCAGTCCACTTGATCTAAGTTGGTGACTTTATAAACTCAGAGTTGTATGTCATATTCTGTTATCGGTATTTTAATGTCTGTGGGACGAGTAATGATGTTCATTCTTTCATTTCTTTCATTTATGTGATTTATAATTTGTGCCTTCTCTCTCTCTCTCTCTTTTTTTTTTCTTGATTAGTCTGGCTAGAGACTTATCAATTTTAATGATCTTTTCAAAGAACTAGCTTTTGGTCCCATTTTTTTTCCTTCCCTCTCCTTTTCCTTCTTTTTTTTTTTTTTTTTTTTTCTGCCTCCTACTTGTTATAGGGTTAATTTGCTATTCTTTTTTTAAAAAAATGTTTATTTATTTATTTTGATGGAGAGAGTGTGTGTGCATGAGCAGGGAGGGGCAGAGAGAGAGGGAGAGAGAATTCCTAGCAGCTTCCATGCTGTCAGTGCAGAGCCTGACACGGGGCTCCATCTCATGAGAGATGAACGTGAGATCATGAACTGAGCCGAAATCAAGAGTCAGACGCTTAGCTGACTCAGCCACCCAGGTGTCCTTCCTCTTCTTTTCTTTCTTTCTTTTTTTTTTTCAAGATTTTATTTTTAAGTAATCTCTACATCCAACATGGGGCTTAAACTCACAATCCCGATATCAGGAGTCACATGCTCTACCAACTGAGCCAGCCAGGCACCCCATTTCCCCCCTAGTTTCTTAAGATAGAAGCTTAGATCATGGTATTTACACCTTTCTTCTTTTCTGATATATGAATTTAATGCTATATAAATACTATGCACTTTTCTCTAAGCACTGCTTTTGCCGCATCCATAAATTTTAGTATGTTGTGTTTTTCTTTTCATTCAACTAAAAATACTTTCTAATTTCCCTTATAGATCCCTCTTTGACTCATGGGTCATTTGGAGGTGTGTTGTTTAACTTTCAAATTTTCAAATTTTACAGATCTATTTCTGTTACTGATTTTTAGTTTAATTCTGTTATGATCAGAGAATATATATATTATGATTTTGGTTCTTTCAAATTGGTTGAAGGATTTTTTTTTAAGTAATCTCTATGCCCAACATGGGGCTCAAACTCGTGACTCCAAGATTAAGAGTCACAATGTCTACCGACTGAGCCAACCAAGCACCCCCTGGAGGATTTTTTAATGACTCAGAATATTGTCTATTTTGGTGAATGTTTCATATGCTTCATTTTTATTATACTTCATTTTTCAAGTTTTTATTTAAATTCTACTTTGTTAACATATAGTGTAATATTGTTTTCAGGAGTATAATTTAGTGATTCATCAGTTACATATGATGCCTTGTTTCATATGCTTTTGAAAAGAATTTGTATCCTACTGTTGGGTAGAAAATTCTACCAATGTTAATTAGGTCAAGTGTTGATAGCATTGTATTATAGGTTTTCTATAACCTTACTGAATTTCTTTCTATTTGCTCTGAAATAAGAATGTTGAAGTCTCCAACTGTAATTATAGATTTGCCTGTTTCTCCTTTCAGTTCCATCAGCTTTTGTCCATTTTGAATATGTGTTGTTAGGTTCATATATGTTTAGATTATGTACCATATTGATATATCTTCTTAATGACCCTTTAATGATTGTATAATACTGCTTTTTATCCCTAAGAAGTGTGGTACATGTGTATACACACACACACACACACACACACACACACACACACACACACACAGTACATACAATGGAATATTACTTGGTGATCAAAAAGAACGAAATCTTGCCATTTGCAACAACATGGATGGAATTAGAGTGTATTATGCTAAGCAAAATAAGTCATTCAGAGAAAGACAATTATCATATGATTTTACTCATATGTGGAATTTAAGAAAGAAAACAGATGAACATAGGGGAACGGAAGCAAAAATAAGATAAAAACAGAGAAGGAGACAAACCATAAGAAACTCTTAAATACAGAAAACAAACTGAGGTTTGCTGGTATGGTGTTGGGTGGGGGGATGGGCTAAATGGGTGTCGGGCATTAAGGAGGGCACTTGGGATTAACACTGGGTATTATATGAAAGTGATGAACCACTAAATTTTACACCTGAAACTAATATTACACTGTATGTTAACTAACTGGAATTTTAATAAAAATAGAAAATAATGCCAAGGTTTGTTATATATATATATATATATATATATATATATATATTTTTTTTTTTTTTTACCACAATTTGAAAATATTAAAAAGGTAATATATCAAAAACCATTGGAATTACATACTTTAGATGGGTGAATTGTATCATATGTGAATTATATCTCAGAAAGACTGTTAAAATTATCCAAAGCATTTAGGATTTTTGCTTTAAAACAGTTGGCATTTCGTGCTAAACATTGCAACCTTTTGGGAGCTGAGAAATTGTTCCTCCTGTCTAATGGACAACTAGTCATTTCCTTTCGCAGCACATTAGATGGTATATTAGGGACAATAGAAACACAAACGTCCCTAGGTTTGATATACATCAGAGGTTCATCATTGAAAAGAAATGGAAGGGAACAGGGGTGCCTGGCTGGCTAGCTCAGTTGGTACAGCATGCAACTTTTGTTCTTGGGGTTGTGAGTTTGAGCCTCATATTGGATGTGGAGATTACTTAAAAATAAAATCTTAAAAAAAAAAAAAGAAATAGAAGGGAATAAATAAGTAGGACCTGGCAGAGACAGACTCTCACCTAGAGATTGGCAGCACTGCCAGAGGAAAGTTATGAATTACCTAGTGAAATGAAAACTAGGCTTGGCTGTTACGGGCTTTTTATCTTAATCTATGAGAAGCTACTGACTACTGATTCCTGAAATCATTGTTATACTATATGTTAACTAACTTGGATTTAAATTAAAAAAAAATACTGCTCTTTATTCCTGGTACTATTCCTTAATCTGAAGACTATTTTTCCTGATACTAATGTACTTTTTATTAGTGTTAGGATGGTATAATCTTTCCCTTCCTTTCGCTTTTAACTTATCTGTATCTTTATATTTAAAATGGATTTCTTATATAGTTAGGTTTTGATTTATCCACCTGATAGTCTCTGACTTTAATTAATTTGTTTAGGCCATTTATATTTAATGTAATAATTGATATAGTAATATTAAAATCTACCATTTGGTAGCTTTTTAAATATATTCCGTATTTCCTTTGTTGGAAGACCTGGGTCCTATTATTTTTTGATGTCTTTGTTAATATCCTGTGTCAGGGCTAACTCCATGTAATTGCAGTATATCCTGTGCCTATGGTGGGGGATATCTGCTGACTCCAATTCAGCATGTGGCCATGGGATGCAGTTACTTCAAGAGATTCCTCCAGTGTAGTGGAGCTTAATGCTGGATGCACATTAGAAATACCTGAGAAGCTTTAAAAAAATACCAATGCCTGTGTCCTACCAATAAAAATTATAATTTGATTTATCTGGAATGCAGCCTGGCAATTGATAATCTTAAATTAGGCTTCCCAGGTGATTCTAATGTGAATTAGGTTGCAGACCCTGGGAAGATCTTGAATGAAAATAGAAAATTCTACTTTCATTGATTTTCCTTAATGCTTCTCTGAGCTCCCTACCTACTCTTTTTTCACTTCTTTAAAAATTTGGGGATAAAATGGAGAATTCCCAGGATTTAGTTGAACTCAATATTTTCCCTTATCCTTATTCCTTGGAAGAAGGTATGGGATTATGATCTAGTCATGGCTGAAACTTTTCAAAATTTATGACATGATTTAGTATACTTTACTGTGTTTTACTTTTGCTTGTAATTTTTTGGCTACTTTTTGCAACCTTTATTTATTTGTTTATTTTGTCAGATATGGAGGGAAAGGATTCTGAGATCCAACTTTATTCTATCATCTTTACCTGGAAGTCCTTGTATTTTTTGTTATATTATACTATTTTCTTTAATCTTCACAATGATCTTGTGAAGCTACTACTATTACTACTGTAGTTGTAGATTTCCTTGTTTTTACAGATGCTTAGACAATAATTCTATTAACTTTTTAAAAGGATAAAATTAGATATGAATTAACATTTTTTTCCTGACAGAAATGTAAAAAATTTTAAGCTACTATATTGTGGGCATACGTTGTAACTTTTTTTTTGTCCTTTAGATTGGAAGATTATCTTTCTCAACCAGAAAAGCCTCTGTTAGGGGCACCTGGGTGGCTCAGTTGGTTGACATCTGACTTCAGCTCAAGTCATGATCTCTATGTAAATTCGAGCCCCACATCAGTCTCTGTGCTCAGAGCCTGGAGCCTGCTTCGAATTCTGTGTCTCCCCCCGTCTCTGCCCCTCCCCTGCTCATGTTCTGTCTCTCTCTGTCTCTCAATAATAAATAAATGTTAAAAAAAATTTTTTTAAAAGAAAAGCCTGTGTTAGCAACCATTTGTATTTCACATGTTAGCTTCACGTTCTGTCCATATGAATTTTTTTCTTTATTGTTTTTCAGTGTTGATATCAGTTTTTCTGAGTCTTCACAGTTATTTTTAGTGAGCAGTTAGATTTTACTTAGTCAGTGTATTACAGGTGATTGCAGCCATTATTCTTTCTGATGTTCCAATTACTCAGGAGCTGGCCAGTGGGATCCATTCCAGCTGGTGCTGTGTTTGACAAGTTCCTGTTTCTCATAAATGTGTCCTGGGTTCTGGCCCAAGACGTCCCAGACTCGCCTTGTGTCTATTCTTCTCAAGACTTGGAATCAGCCAATTCTGCAAGGAACAGCTAGACGTCACTTTAAACTGAAAACTCTGAATTCCTTATTAAAGCATTTTCTTGAGAGAGTTTTGGGAATAGCAAGCCTGCTGAGTAAAGAGTTGAAAGCATCTATTTTGACTGTTAGCTGTAATGGTCACTGAAAACAATATGTTTATCTTTTTAACAAAGACTATCACAGTCAAAATCTGCGTTAAATCATAGCTTGTTGTGCTCCTATCCTTTCAACCTAAATAAACAAAAATTTAAAATAGTGTGTTTGAGATTGTACTTGTATTAGAGACAGTTTTATGCAGTTTAACATACTCATAGGCTTAGCCTACTGGGAAGAAAGAGTAATGTTTCTTCAGATCACCAGTTTTTGGAAATACTTCTCACTTTGATACCAGAATCTAGTAAATATGGGGTTTCTATGACAAATACCATGGAGTGAAAAGTTCAGTCATTTATTAGAGTATGTCCAGATCTTTATTTGGGATTAACTGAAGCATTGGAATAATTTTCAGAAACATTTCCTTTTTATCTAGATAATATTGTGTTATAGAAAAATGGGTATTTTATTAAAAGAGTGTACCTAAAACTTTTATTTTCTTTAAAAATTCTCACATATTTATTGCTTTGTTATTATTATAAAAGTTATAATGCTTTTTTTTAGATAGCTTGCAAGATGCAGAACCACTGTTAATCACTTTTCTTTTTTTTAAGTTTATTTATTTATTTTGAGAGAGAGAGAGAGAACACGAGCAGGGGAGGGGCAGAGAGAGATGGAGAGAGAGAATCCTAAGCAGCCTCCATGCTGAGCTTGACGTGCTGAGCTTGACATGGGGCTTGATCTCATGACTCTGAGATCATGACCTGAGCTGAAATCAAGAGTCAGATGCTTAACCGACAGAGCCACCCAGGCACCCCTGGGTGCTATTGATATCTCATACTTCTCTATGTGATATTTCATACTACTCTGTAGCATCGGTCACAATTATAAGTAAATATCTGATTGGGTAATGAGTACTATTTGTGTCTGTCTGTCCTCATATAGACTGCATTACTCATATGTCTGACCTCATATAGACAGCATGCTACATCATTCATTACCGCACACCTAGAAGCTAGAATACTGTCTTAAGTGTAATAGTCAATATATTTTTGTTGAACAAATTATATCTAAAAATAGTAAATATTTTACTTTAATATTTTAGTTCCCAAATTTGTAACTTGCCTCTTAAGCTTATGCTTTAAAACAAACAGATAAAATCCATTTTAGCAGTCTTTGTCATTGTAATTTGCTTTTATATTTTGAAAGCCCTTTCCCAATTTGAGATCAATTAAATATTCACCTTCCCCCCAAAGCTTTTATAAGGTTTCATTTTATGTAATTAACATTTTAATCCTTTAAAAATTTATTTCATTCTAAGTTGTGAGGAAACAGTGTTAAATGGCCAGTATGACCAATATGTCTAATTAGCTATTTTCCCCAGTGCCATTGATTTAATAATATAAATACCTTCTCTGATAATTTGAGGCTCTGTATATTTCTTTTCCTCTTATTGGTCTCCAAGAAGCTTCTTTAAAGTATGTGCCTAGGAATGGAACCATAATTCAAAATCACAGAAGTGCTCTTGACCCTATCCCTGCTTTTCACTTTTGCACATTTTGCTCCAGAAATGTTGAATTTTCCCAGAATGGTGGGAAAAGTCATTGTGCTTTTGGCCATATGTGAACTTCCAGGTGGCTCTGTGTTGCCAAGTCTGCCCTAAGAAAACAGTTTTAATTAAGAAAAAAAAAATTGGCAATTTGCTTTGGGAATTGCATTAAGCAGAAGACACCAGGAGTCAGGGGGGCTTACACAAGATAGAAATTAATTTTTCTTTCACATAAAAGAAGTACCATGGTAGGCAGTCAATAGCTTGTCTGGAGGATAAATAAAGTTATCTGGAATGCAGACTTCTTTCTTTGCAACAAGAAGCAGCACAGTCATTATATACAGATTTTTGGCTTCAGACAACTTTTGGGAAGGCTGAAGGGCAAAAAAGCCTTTCCCTAAAAGTTTGTTCCCCTTTTAAGGAGATTTTTAAAAGTCCCAAGTATCTCTCTATCTCTCTATCTCTGTCTCTGTCTCTATCTCTATCTCTCTATAGAAATATGTATGTATGTATCTATTTGCAGCTGTGGTAATTGTCCCATCTAAAACTCTAGCCAACGGAAAAGAAATACATATAGATTTTCTAGTAGTATAAAAACATGCAATGACATGTTTATTTTTTAAAGTGTGCAAGACAGTATTGTTTTTTTTTACACCTTGACTTTTAATGATTCCTTAAAATTTTTGCCAGTAGTGAATAATGCTTTCTCATTGTTTTAATTTGCATTCCTTTGAATTGTAGTTAAGTTGAGCATCTTTTTAAATATATGTATTCTTTTTTGTCTTTTTAAAAATGTTTCATTTGGAAATAATTTCAAAGCTGGAAATACAAAATCCGTACAAGGAACATATATACACTCTTTACTCAGGTTCATCTATTGCTAACATTTAACTCCATTTGCTTTGTCATTTTCTCTCTTTGTGTATGTTTGCATGTATGTGTGTGTGTGTGTGTGTGTGTGTGTGTGTGTGTGTGTGCATAATTTTTTACTGAAGCATTTGAAGTTACATATATGGAGTCCTTTACTCTTAAATATTTCCACATATATTTCCTAAGAATAGGGACACTTTTTCACAGAACCACATGAATTTATCAAATTCATAAATTAATATTGAGGGGCATGTGGGTGGCTCAGTTGGTTAAGCCTCTGACTTTGGCTCAGGTCATGATCTTGCAGTTCATGAGTTTGAGCCCCACATTGGGCTTCCTGCTGTCAGCCTGTCAGTGCAAAGCCCACTTTGGATCCCCTGTCCCTTTCTCTCTGCGCCCCCCCCCACCTTGGACTCTCCCCAAAATAAAAAAATTAATATTGTTGTAATACTTTATCATTCATATTCCAGTTTTGTTCATTGATCTAATATTTTCCTTGATAGCATTTTTTCCAGTCCAATAAAAGATCCAGTCTAGAATAAGGTATTGCATTTAATTGCCATGTCTCTTCAGCCTTCTTTAATATGGAACATTTCCACAGCCCCTCTTTGTCTTTTATGACATTGACATTTTGTGAGAATGTAATGCCCCATGTCCCACGTTCTTAGTAAAAGTTCATTATTTTGTGCTTGTCTGATGTTTCCTCATAAAAGACTGAGGTTATGCATTCTTGGCAAAAATACTGCATTGTAGATGGTGTGTTCTTCTCAGAGTATCACATCTGGGGCACATGTTCATCTCTTCCTTATTGGTTATTGTAATGGTCATCTGCCAAGTCTTCAATGTGCATCTCTTATAAGTTAAGTACTGGGTTCAAAGATGAATAAGATAATTCCTCTGCCAAGGAGATTACAGTCTAGGAAGGAAACGTAACGGAAATGTAGGAAACGGAAATGTAAACAGAAAAAGGACAGTAACATGAGTTGTGTGCTGTAATAGGGGCATGAACAGTGGAGTAATTAAATCTACCTTCAGGCATAACTCTGGCCAGGGAAGTTGGGAAAGCTTCACAGAGATAAGTTATTCAGGAACAGGGACTATGCTTATGGATGTTTGTTACCCTTAGAGGATCTTGCCTTATACTCATTAATAAGAAATAAATGAATTAAAAAAATCTATGTACTTCAAAATAAAACTGTCGAAATATAATACAAAATATATTTGATTTTATCTCTTTTTAGTTCACCATTGATTATATAATTGACTGTTTTAGACACTAAGGAAATATATTTACTTGCTGAGAGAAAATGCTCATAGTAAATTATGTGTAAAAATGTGGTTTATAAATTTATGAGATAAGCTTTTATTACACCCAGTTAGAGACCTTGATTAAAACATTGAAATATGTACAGAATCATAGATCTTGATGCAGGAAAGGATTTCAAGAGTTCATCCATTCCAGTGTCTTCTCTTCAGGTGAGGCCAGTTTTGCAGATGAAGACATGGGGCTCAGAGTAGTTTAATGACTTGACAAGGTGAAAGTTATATGGTTAATAAGAAGTCTGTAGCCTTGAACTAATTCCAGTCATGTTCCTAGTAATAACTGGTGTTTAATCCATATTTGCAGAATGAATGATGTTCTTTTTTCCTAGTGCATTGTGCTTTCCAGTATTCATACTGAACTCTTAGGAATCCCTATGATCACAAGTTCTATTTGTGGTCTCCAAGAGTCATAGCTAACCTTCAAGTTATATCCTAAAGTTATAAGTTCTCTTGGCATGAACTAATACCACTATTTAATAGAAATACAACATGACCCATTTTTTTAACTGGTTTGTAACTTGTAATCGGTACATTAAAAAAGTACAGAGGAAGAGTGAAGTCAATTTTCATAATATATTTTATTCAATGAATATATCTAAAGTTTTAGCATTTTGGGAATTATCTCTTAATCTCCATCTATTTCACCCATTCCCCCAATCCCCTCCCCTTTGGGAACGACCAGTTTGTTCTCTGTATGTGTGTATTTATTTAATGTTTATTTATTTTTGAGAGAGCGAGAGACAGAGACAGAGAGTGAGTGGGGAAGGGGCAGAGAGAGGGAGACAGAGAATCCAAAACAGGCTCCAGGCTCTGAGCTGTCAGCACAGAGCTCGATGTGGAGCTCGAACTTGTGAACCGGGAGATCATGACCTGAGCCAAAGTCGGATGCTTAACCGACTGAGCCACCCAGGCGCCCCTTGTTCTCTGTATTTAAAAGTATGTTTATTTTGTTTGTTTGTTTTGTTTTTAAGATTCTACATAAAAGTGAAATAATATTTGTCTTCCTTCCTCTTATTTCACTTAGCATAATACCTTCTAGGTGTGCTTATACTGTTACAAATGGCAAGATTTTCTTTTTAATGGCTGAGTAGTATTCCATTTTGTGTGTTTCACATGTAAATGTGATTTCAATAAACATTTCAATATGTAAATAATGTAAAATTATTGAAATATTTCAATTCCTTTTTTGATAATTTCTTAGAAATCCAGTGTATATTTTGCAGCCTATCCCATTTTGCACTATCTACATTTCAAGTTCTCAATAGTCACATGTGGTTAGTGGTTACTATATGGTTCAATACTCACAATATAGTGTGTGTGTGTTGGACAGTACAGATCTAGAATGACCCTTGGTAATCTATCTTTATGTTTTGCATTACTTAATACTAGCTGCCAAAGGACAATGTCCCAAAGAAGGGTTTCTTCTCCCACCAGACTGGATTTTGATATAATCTCAGGGTTGTGAGTGCAGATCCTTATATAAATCTTTCGAAGAATTGCAGAATTTTGGAGAGGGATAAGACAATATGGTAGTGCTTCAATAAAAACATACACACAACCACTTATTTCTCATGCTTATGGTATTAACAACTAGTTGTGATGCTTTTAGAATTAGATCATGGATAATGTGATTATCTAAATTGATCTCCATGTTCCTTTTATAGATCGATACATCACAGCATCAAGATAAAATTCTTTACTTTTAGATTTATGGGGAGAAAGAGAAGGCAGCTTTGATGAAAATGACATTCATACTTAAAAATTTTTATTTCATATGTTGATAGGAAACGTTTTTCTTGGCTGCTATTAGTGGCAGAAACCTTTAATAAGATAATATTTCAAATTAGTGGGTAAAGATAATGTAGTTCATAAATCATCTTGGGACAACTGGGCACACATCTGTAGCATTATAATATAATAAAGTTTGATCCCAACTTCTTCTATATCAGGATAATGCCACATGAAATTAGGATATTCTGTCTCATATATTGTTGGTGGAGTGCAGGGTTGGAGGCCAATTTGGCAATCTCGAATTATATGTTTCCACCTCTAGGAATTTATCTAACATATATATTCACATGCGTACAAAGAAGTATGTAATATGTAATTCACTCTAGCAGTTATTTATAATAGCAAAAAAACAACCAAAAAACTTAATGTAGGATTGGCTAAATACATTATGATACATCCATAGAGTAGCTTATTATATATTCTTTTAAAAAATGAGCTCTCTTTAATGTCCTGGTACAGAATTCACTCTAAGATATATTATAAAGAGAGAAAAACAAGATACAGAACTGTATACAGATCAGGGGTCAGCAAACAATCCAATTTGCTGCCTGTTTTGGTAAATAAAGTTTTACTGGAATGCAGCCTCTCCCGTCTGTTTACATATTGTCTCTGGCTGCTTTTGTGCTCAATGGCAGAGTTGAGTAATTGCTACAGACACCATATGGGCTGAAAAGCAGAAAATATTTATTATCCACCCTTTAAAAAAAATCTTGCTGAGCCCTGTGTACTCCTATCTATGTTATATAACTTTTACTAATTAAAAAAGAGTACAGAAATCTCCCTATTTGTGGCTTCATTTTTCATGATTTCAGTTACCAGCAGTCAACTGTGCTCAGCCCCAGTTTGGAAGCAGATGATCCTTTTCCTGATCAATCAATGAAGGCCAATGGTTGGCTAATGCTACATCATAATATTTACATCCTTCACCTCACTTCATGTTATCATGTAGACATTTTATCATCTCACATCATCACGAGAAGAAGGGTGAATACAGTACAATAAGATATTTCGAGAGAGACGATGTTCACATAACTTTTATTACAGTATATTGTTATAATTGTTCTACTTTATTATTAGTTATTGTTCTTACTCTCTTACTGTGCCTAATTTTCAGATTAAGCTTTATCATACACACACACACACACACACACACACACACACATATATGTGAACACATATACATATATATTTACATCAGAAAAAACATGGTATATATAGGGTTTGGTATTATGACTGGGTGTCTTGGAACATATCCCCTGCAAATAAGGGGATACTCCCCTATAAAATAATTGGAAATATTCTTACCTCCAACATTTCACAATTGTAAACCTGAAAATATCGTCAATGTTATGTTTGTCGAATTCCCTGCGTTTAAGGAGGTTGCATAAAAAAAATCAAGAATACGTTTTTAAGTGATTTCTGATATGATCAATCCATAGAAAGAAATTCCATTTCTTTATGATGGGATCTATACTGTGCCCAGAAGAGCAATTAAAAGGTGGAAAAATCCAATCAATCAGTTCATCATTTTGTGTACAGAGTAAGTGGTTTGAAGGTTTTTTGTTTTTGTTTTTTCCCCTGAACTCACTGTAACAACTCACCTGGAGGCAAGTTGGCAGAGTTATCAGCTAGCTGTGTAACTGACATCAAAGGTTCTGTGGCCCACGGATGAATTCTTTTGCCATCCCAGTTCTGGCCAGCCACCCTCCAGAGCTGGTGTTGGTTGTTTGGACCCCCCGATGCATACACAGAATAGAGCCATGGTTGTCTCCTTGACATCTTTCTATGGCTTCCTCCGACTCTCATTTCTTTGTTTTTCATGGTTCCTTGCTTGCTCTGATCTTGGACTGTCTACCTCTAACAACCTGGATTATCTGCCTATAACAACCTGGCCTCAGCTAGCCTGGTCTCCACCCCGCATTGGTACCCTCCCTCTCAGTTTGCAGCAAACCAAACCCAAAACTCTGTTAACACCCATATCACAACACGGCCCTTGTGCACCTCAGAGCATGTCAGCCAATAATTACAGTAATAAATCTCACCCCATTCCAAGCTATGTTTGCTCCTCTCTGCCCCCAGATACACAGTGCTCTTCCATGGTTCTGTTCCAAGCTGCTCCTATGCTGGAACATAGCCTGTGCTCTCTGCCTGGATAGCACCTCTCATCCGAGCTCAGTTGTTTCTGACTCCCGTGGAGAGATTTATATTCTCTTGTTTTCAATTTTCAACATTTTATTCTTTATTACAGTGTTGAGATTGTATTGAAATTATTTGTTTTTGTGCTTGTGTTTGCTCCTTCATTGCACATTGTGCAGTCCTCTTGGATGCCATGCCCCTTTAACAACATCAGCCACAGAGGAAGTCTGTCACAAAAGGCTGATGAATGAAGGTACTGTTCTTGAAAACTCCTTGCGACCTCAAGAGTCTAAGGTTCTCTGAATATTGACAAAAGTATGGCAGAAAATTTATTCAACAGCAGATATTTATGAAGTACCTACTACTATGTGCCGGACTATGATATGGTGCTTGGCACGAGTCAGAGAACAAAGCAAAGATGCCCTTGGAGTTTACTTCACGGTGAGGTGCAGGCATCATCCAATTTTATAGTATGTTAGAATGTGGTAAGTGGTACAACAAAAGGAAAACAGAGCAGGGTCCGAGTGATTAGCAGTGTTGCTGTCACAGTGGACGGTTTCAGTTCCTCGTTTTTTTTTTAAGCACGGCATCTGCTAATACCTAACAGTTGAGCCAGACAGTTGAAGCACTATATGAGCTCACTGAATTCTCGTACTAGCTAAATGTGGTAGGTATTATTTTTCTTATTATCTTCATTAATATTGATGAGGAAATGAAGAGAGAAGTTCAGTAACTTGAGACTAAGTTCACACTGCTAGTACATGGCAGACCGGGATTCGAATCCAATCAGTCTGATCTGAAAGTTCAGGTTATTAATCACTATTAATTAGTACCCTGATATCTGTGGGAAGTGATACATTTCCTAAATTCTCCACTACGCTTTTTCACTTTATAGTAATTTTTTTTAAGACAGTAGTTTTATTGAAAGATAAAGAATTTTTTTACAGCCAGGGGGCAGCAAATGATTGCTCTTAAACTATGTACAAAGCAGATGACAAATGCAGATAGCTTTTTGAACTGTTTAAATGTAGTTAATAAGCCTCAAGATGAGAAAATGGAAGTATTCCCTGTGCTTTTCTTTAATCATTTAGAATAAAATTACTTTCATGTTAAAAGTAATATTTACAAACATTTCTTTAAAATAATAAATTTACAGAAAGACTATCACCTTGATCTGAATCTTGATCTAAATATCAGTATCCCTAATATATTTCCAGTTTGGCTTTATAATATTTTTAGATGCCTGAATATGTGTATTTACAAATAACTTAATTGCTATTTTCACAACTAAAGAATGGAGTAAATGGGTATTTATGCTTAGTTATTCTTCATTAGAAATTGAATTTCTATTTTTCTTTTTTTCTTCATTGGAAATTGAATTTGAAATCCATGCATATAAAATCTTTTTTAAAGCTTCACAAAGGAAGAAGTGTTGTGGAAAAATGTCAACCAACTTAAATAATTAGGTTTTCTGAGTCGTACAGGGTATACTGTTGACCTTTGAACAGCACAGGGGTTAGGCACCAACCCTGTGCAATAAAAAAATCTACCTATAACTTTTGAATTTCTCCGAACTACTAATAGTCCACTGTTGACTGGCTAATAATAGCAGCAGTCAATTAACAGGTATTTTGTGTGTGTATCATATACTGTATTCTTATAATATACGAGGCCAGAGAAAAGAAAATGTTATTAAAATCATAAGGAAGAGAAAATATATTTACAGTATGTACTGTATTTATAAAAACAAATCCATCATGTGTAAGTGGATCACCACAGTTCAAACCCATGCTGTTCAAGGATCAAATGTAGTTGCACAAACTGTAGACGAAGATTTGGGGGTACTCTCAGAGCTTTTTAAAGGGCTAACTCGTAGAATAGCAGAATAGGGGATTTGGTCGTTAGGGAATGTTTAATAAAGAGCAACTCAATAAAGATCTTAGATGATCTCAGGGGAACACTGAGACTCAGAGCTTATTTTCCCAAATCGAATGGAAGCTTTGGCGTGGGACACAGGATCCCTAACATTCTGACGGACACGAGTTTTGAAGCAGAGGGAATTCATAATTCTTCATTCAACACGAGGCTGACACCAATCCCAAGTGAGGAACCCAAGCATTGCCCTAGGAGAAGGGCAGGGCTGTCTGCGGGGTGAAAAGTCAGGGGGCAGCCCCGCTCCAGGGCCCGGTGAACTTCCCACCCCCAGGTGAACTTCCCACCCCAAGCAGTGCGGCTGGGGCGGGAAGGAGGGGGAGGAGGAAGGGGACCCAGCGTCCCAGCCGCGCGAGCTCCTCCTCCCGCTGCCAGCGGCCTCAGCTAGTCCGCCTCGGGCTGCCGCCGGGCTGCAGGCACTGCGCTCCGAAGCGCCTCCCCACGGGCCACCACCCAAGGTCGGTTTCTCACACTTAGAACAAGCTCTTTAAAAACAGCCCTTGCGCTCGAAGGACGTGTCATTGTTAACAGTTTGGGGCAACTGATGTCCTTGGCCGATTTTCTGCAGAGTAGGGGAGGGAGTTTAACTCACTGCCCTTGCTCAGCCTCCCGGGGTCCTGGTTGTCCCCGCCCCCTCGAGAAGGGGTGTGTGTGGGGGGTCCCCTGCCTCCTGTTGGTCGTCGGCCCCTGCCACAGCCCGCCGGGTGTCGCCACTGTAGCTCTTGTCAGGTCCTTTCCTAACCGCTGTTGGCTGGTCTCCCCCACCGCGTCGTGTGGGTGTTTAGGTTCCTGGGGACTTCACAGCCCGGTCGGTCCCGGCAACGGAAGGGGGAGCCCGGGGGGCATGCGGTGGTGCAGAGGACAGACAGGCTGGGGGCAAGGGCCCTGCTGAGACTGGGGACGTGAGAAGGGCGACTGTGGTCAAGGCAGAGGCCTACAGTTGGAGCATGGGGGCCGGGAAGAAAAGCAAGCTTCAGGATATTGCTAACTGGGTGTCTTTTGCCAAGGCGAGAGAAAACAATTACCGGGACTCTCCTAGGTTCTAAACCAACAGCTGGATGCCATTTCCTATCCCTCCCGCCACCTCCGTTTGTAAGGCTTTATATTTGACAAAGAATTTACTTCTTTTTCTCAAATGAATGTAAGAAGACACCCATTTCAAATACACATTTGAGGGACCCAGGAAAGTTCTGTGAATAGGGAAATATGATATATTTACTAGAAGTCCAAACATATTTTATATGTAATATACTGCTGACTTAACAGACACACATATATTTATGTGTCTGCGTGGTATTTAGTATTTCTATTTCCTCCCTGTTTTGGTCCTAAGTCTAGTTAACCCCAGGGGTGCTGTTTCATTGCTCTACACGCTTTGCGGCAACTCCTCTCAGATTTGAACTCCTTTGTGGACCCCAGCGTAACCACACCTCGCCCTGCACGCCGAACCTTCCCAACTATATTATTATTGCCGTGAAACCCTAAGTGCTATGGAATCGCGTTTGTAGCTCACTAACAACTCTTAAAGCAGTCTACTTGATATTCGTGTTAGTACATTTGTATTCCAAGCTTCTTTATGAGATTTTGAGCTCTTTGGGCGTATTCGTCTTTGTATCCTCTGCAGTGCTCAGCACTGTACAGAGCAGTGTTCCTACCTCTAGGCCTCGGACTTGCTCTTCTCTTTCGGGAGGGTTCTTCCCCCAGACAGCTGCATGGCTAGCTAGCTCTTTCATTTCCTTGAGGTCTTGACTCAAAAATCACGTTGCCACTGCCTAAAATCCTCCTGCCCCTCAGCATTTTGTAGTTCCCTTTCTTGCTTTATTTTTTCTCTCTAGTACATAATACATTTAGCATTTTATGTATCTTACTCATTTATCTGGTTCATTTTCTATCTAAATTACAAGTTCCATGAGGACAGAGAGTTTTGTCTATTTTGTTCAGAACTGTATCCCTAGGGGTGCCTGGGTGGTTCAGTCGGTTGAGCATCCGACTTCAGCTCAGGTCATGATCTCACCGTCACCGTTCGTGGGTTCGAGCCCCACATCAGGCTCTGTGCTGACAGCTCAGAACCTGGAGCCTGCTTTGGATTCTGTATCTCCTTCTCTGATCCTCCCCCATTCATGCTCTGTCTCTCAAAAATAAATAAACGTTAAAAAAAAAAAAGAACTGTATCCCTAGTGTTTATCACACAGTAGGTGTCCAGTAAATATTAACAAATAAAGGAATAAATAGAAGCATTAAATAAATACAGTAGAAATGAATCAGAGTATATAGGCATTGGATCTGAGCCTAGAACTGATGTCAAGGGAAATGAATGCTTCTTTCCAACATGTGTAGAAGGGCACTAGCTAAATTAATTCACGTTTACCTGGGTCTGTTAAGTTTATGAGAAACCAACTAATTGTTTCATTAATGTTTCAAAATACATATTTTTAAAATAAAGAGTGAGCGTATAAATATTTCCAACCTGTTTTCATAGATCAAAGGGAAACATAGGTCTTTGTTTCCTGGCTTGTCAGAGAAATGATTATGCTTCTAAGACATCTGTTCAGCTCATCATTTTCATTTCCTCCTGTGGTTTATACAGTTGAGCCCATTGGTACATATTTGTTTATATAATATGGCATATGGTATTGGTCAGTTCTGACCATAGAAATGTCCTGAAGATTTGTGGTAGCACTAGGCCTTACAATGTGTGGTTTTGTCATGGAAAAATTAGATTTCCATTCTGGTAGACAGTTGAGTACTGATCATATTAACAAGAATTTTGAATAAAGATATTTAGATTTCTCACCTCACTGCAAAATGGTGAGTTGCAAGATTTAGTGAGCTAATACTAAATAAATAGTTCTTTTTCTCCTTGAAAGGTAAGCTTGGATCTGGGCAAATTTGAGGAAGTTGGTGTGCCAGGATTAAACTTAGGAAATACTGGGACTTTTACTAGGATTTGTTAAAACAAACAAACAACTCCTACCCCCCACAGAACAAAAACAAAGCTAATTTCACTATTCATTTGAATGCAAATATTTTCCAGAAAGCATTGCCCCTGGAAAGTTTTGAAATTTTATCTTGGGATTAAAGAAAAAAATATGAGAAATATGAATATCCTTATGAACCTCATATGATTTTGCTTCTAGAGCAGGAAGACTTTATAATCCTGATCTGTTTTAGTCAACTTCCCTCAGCCTTAGAGTTCTCGGTTTTGTCAAATAAAAAGCAAATCTGGACTTAGTAAGGAGAGACTTTATTTGAAAGGATTATTGCAAGAGGTGGGCAGAGACCATTACAATGTCATGAGGGGGCTCTTTCCATAGGGAGAACACTGTAACCATGTGATTGGCAAGTGTCTGAAGAGTTAGGCAAAAAGGGCTTCTTTTACAGGAGGAGTGAACAAGGCTAGCAAGAACTGGGCTGGAGAAGTGGGATGAGAGCACAGCATATAGGACAGTAGGTCAGAGAATGCCTTACTCAGACCCCACCCTGCTTTCCAGGTGGGACCCATAAATAGGTATTGTATGCTGTCTCAGGCTGCAAGTGGGCTCAATCAAGTTCAGGGACCCAAAGCAAGAAGAGAAGCCTAACCAAAGTTTGGTGAACAAGTGCTTTGTTTTAGTAAATCAGTGGGGACCAGGAGGTTCAGCTAATCATTTGTAAGGCAAAGGCTGGTCTTGTCATAGGGTGAACAAGTGGGGAACCTGTGAATTTTATCTAAGTAGTATGGGAAGGGTGGTTCTTTGCAGTAAGCCATTTTCCAGAACACAAAAGCAGAGGGAGAATTCCTTTAATTTTTGTTGTTTTCCAGGAGCACAGGACTCAGGTAAAATTCAACATTGTCAGTTTCTCTACCTAGAATGAATTTGGAAAAATACTCTGACCTTATTCTGCCTGCTTTATAAAAGGATTACAGTGAAAACAATCTGATGGTTGCTAATATTTGAAATTTGAAATTTTTCCTCCCAGAAAAAGAAAAGGTGAATATATAAAATATCTTTGGAGCTTTATTCTTGCAAATAAAATACATCTTAAAGGATGTGATTTTCTGGTTTATATAGTAGCTGACTTGCAGAGGCATTCCATATTTAATGGTTGTAAATGAGAATTGTAGGAGAAAATAAATCTTTAAAACATGGATTAATCAAAGTCAGTATTTAGAACTTTACCAAAAAGGTAAACACCCAGGTTTACTCTAAAGTACTTGGTTTATGAAAAAATTAAAGACTATTTCCTGACCCCCTAGGAAGTTTCATTCTACAGTGAATGACTTTGTTATGGCAGAAAGTTCCATAAAGATAGAGTGAGTTAAAGATAAAAAGCTCCGTGTTTTATTTTGTTGTGTTGTGTTTAAAAGGACCATAAAACCACAAAATTTAGATTTAAATCAGTTTATTCTTTTCAGAAACATATGTATTGGATACATCAACTTAGAGATAACTGCCCATTTTACTTTCTCATGTAGCTATGTACTTAAATTCTGATTTTCCTCAAAATAGCTCAGAGAAAGTGAGGAAAGTATGTATGAAGAAAGTATAGAATTTTATTAAGCCTCTGAAATTCCAAACATATGCAAAACAAATAAAAACAGACTGGAGGTGGGGAAACTTTTGAGGAACATTTTGTATGTGTGGCCTACTTGCGGAAAAATTTATTCTTCCAGGGCCCAATCTGTGGTCTGTCGCTCACCAGCTGGGTGACCCCAGGGTCACCTACATTTTTCTAGCTTCGGTTTCCTCTACTGTTAAATGCAGACTAAGATGGTCTATAAGGGATCAGCCTAGTTTTAGAAGTTTATGTATTGTCTTAAAGCCAGTAATTCCTTAATTTATGAAGCAATTTGAAAACCTTGGATCATCAACAGATTTCCAGCTCTAGATGATTTACAGACGGTGTAGTTAAGATGGGGGAATGGGGAAAAAAGGATATATAAAGTCAACAACACAGGAGAGAGATTTTCTCTGAAGACAGCTAAGTGCTCAGGGTAAATGTGATTCCTGCTGGTAACACTCCCCAGGATCCTGCATTCTTCCTTACCTCTCACAGAGGCTCATCCTGGCTGGGTATCTTTACCTGGTCACCACTTAAGCCAAAGCAACTCCCCTCTTTCTGCTTTTCTTCTCTCCCGCACCTCAGTCTCCTTTGAATACTCAACCCTCAATAGCTCTCACCAGCCAAGGCCCATCCTGGTTTCCAGAATTAGCTACACCTGTGACAGCCTCACCGCTTTCTCCCAGAGCCCGCCCCATGCTGGGTAGGAAATGGCTTTCGTTTGCTATTTCCATTTTCAGACAGTAGATGTCCCTGGTTTACCATTAAAAAGGGCTTCCTGGTTGTCATCCTGGTTCCCAGGCCTCCTATATCAAGTTCTGTGTTGAACCACCTTAGAGTCAGAAATGTTTGATTTTTGCTTGTTTATAATCATATCTTCTAGGCAGTAGTTTCACAAATGTATGTAAACTACTCAAACAGTGCTTCCCCGTTTTAGATATTTCTGTAGAAGAGTTATTTTCTGATTGCGATGCCAGTGTGTGTGTGTGGGGGGGGGAAACTAGCTCCCTGCCTTAGAGATCTTCATTAAATCATGCCATCTTCCATGAGGTATTGAGATGCTGCCTTTTGGAAAAGGGATTTCAAAAAACTTGTATAATTGACAATATCTTCCAGCTAAACCTTTGAAGTTCTAGTTCTAATATCTTAAAGAAACTTTTCAAATGGTGTAACCCATTTGATTTTTATTCCTATGTATATTTCCCTTTCTCTTTAAGCCGCAAGACATCCTTTAGTCTTAAAGGATGAAATTGAGAATCAGTTTTCTGGAAACAGTTTGCCATTTTCTCCCTAATGCTGTGCCAATAAGCCAAAGGGAGCATTATAGAGCAGACGTATACATCTCCACGATAGAAAAACAAAATATACTGCCACCAGAAAGACCAGCCTACTGTTGTAAATATCTCAAAGATGCCTTCATGGGAGGTGTCTTAAGAATTTTCATGGAAGACAAAATTAGGGAGAATCTGAAGAAAATATCTTATCATTAATAAAATTATAATTTTTGTAACTCTAGTGACTGATTTTCCCAGTATGTGATTTCGTTTAGTTCACTGAATATACATTTTAAAATAGAATTTCTTTCTTCCTACTTTCCCCCTTGTCATGCAACAAAATATGACTTCAAACCAAAAACCTAAATTCATAAATTAAGGAAGGTTCTAACTTTCATTAAAAAGATCTTTAAAATTCATAGTTTTCCACAAAACCCTGAATCATACCGCTTTTTTTTGGAAAATGTCTATTTGATTTTAAGAAATTAATCACTTCTTGGTGCTGCTATTTAAGACAGTAATCTAAATATATTTTATGAGATAAGTTACACTTTTGATGGGCTCTGTGATTAGAATTTGAAACACTTAAAGATCTCCCATACACTCTCAAATCTGGTGATTTTAAACAGAATGTAATCTAAAAATGATCTCCCAGATCTCGCCCAGCAGTGAGGTCTTATCATTTCACTGTTGCCCTCCTGTTCTCCAATTACCCAGATGTCTACACACTGAGCATGGTGCCTCCCTGACTTGGTGATGGATTTGTGTAGCTGTCAATTCTAGATTTATTGCTTAGTTTGGGAATGAGCTGTTTCAATAGCACATGCCCTGCAGATCTCTCAGAACTAGCAAAAACTCTCATCAGAAGCAAAATATTAGCCTACACCTCATATGCTTGTAGTCCTGAGATTATGTAGTTTTTTTTTTTTTTCCCTGAATAAAGTTAGAAATCCAAAATGACAACACAAATTTCTTAACTTCATCCTAACTCTGTGATATTGCTGTCTGGCAACAGCTATAGCCAAACCTACGATTTAAATTTCAAACTTAGTAAGTGAGAAATCATGTATAAGAGCCAGAATACACAAAGCAGCAGTTGCAACAATATCCTTCTACAACATGTTAGAAAGAACATCGCAAACACATTGCCAAAATTATTAATTTTCTAGAAGAAAAACACACAAAGCAAATGTTCTTGAGGAACAAATACATATATGCCTTGGAAATGGCTTTAACTAGCAATAATGTATAATTGTTGAGTTCTGTGTTCAAGACATTGGAATTCTTGTTAATTCATATTTTTTTCATGACTAAATGTACTGGAGGAAACCAAATAAATATCTCTAAAAGCTGAAGTTCTGAGTACTCAGAATGTTTTCTGGGACATAGCCCAGTTTTTTATACCTAAGAATTAGACGGGAGAAGTAAGGATACAGGCACTGTTTTGATCTTTCTCTCTCTCCTTCATGTTTCTCATAATCAGTCATGATATGATGGGACTATTTCACTTAGGTGTTCTGTCTTCAAGTTAAGTATCTTAGACATAAGCCAACCTTTCTCTCTTCCAAACTATAGTATTTAAAAAAAAATTTTTTTTAATGTTTATCTATTTTTGAGAGAGAGAGCGAGAGAGTGCACAAGCATAGGAGGGGCAGAGGGAGAGATGGACACACAGAATCTGAAGCAGGCTCCAGGCTCTACGTTGTCAGCACAGAGCCCAACTAGGGGCTCGAACTCATGAACCATGAAATCATGACCTTAGCTGAAATCTGACGCTTGACTGACTGAGCCACCCAGGTGCCCCTAAACTTTAGTATTTTTTAATCCTTTTAGCTCTTCCTTCAGGTTTAAAAGCCTGTGGCCATTTGGAATTTTTTCTCTTTTGTTGCTCCTCTAAACCCTTGTGGTCGCCAAGTTCCTCCTCTGAAATGCTTCCTCTTTTTGAGCATGAAAACACCTATCTTTGCTGTCTTTCACATCTGGTTTGACAGGTTAAAATTCAAATTAGTTTTATGTACAACCCTTTTTTTTTTTTTGCTGTTTTCTTCATCTTCCCCAGAACTTACAGTTTAGACTCTACTGCTGGTAAGAGCAAACAGAGGCTTTGCTGGTAGATTTTTCAAAAACCTTACCTAACTCCGGTGATCCTTACTACCTTCCACAAATTGACAGGACCTTTTCTCAGACCCCTCCTCACCCACTCTCCACCCCGTCTCATGATCATTCTACTTCTTGGCATTTGTTCATGCTGTCTCTGCCTCAGCTTCATTTTGCCTATTCAAATTCATCACATTCTTCATTGAGGTCACAGAGCAGGTCCCAGATGCTGCATTGTTTCCCCAAAGAGCATGTACACAGCCCTGTCCCAACTGAAAGTTCTTTGCTGGCACCTCTAATGTATATTCTGTGACTGTCCTTGTGTTCTTTCTGTGGCCTCATGTGACCATGGCTATGTCTCCAAGAATATTTTAGACTCTTAGGGCTGAGAATGTTGATGATCTTTTCAAATTACCCACCCTGTTTTGTTGGTGGTGGTGGTGATGACATTTGTTGTTTCCTTCAGGATCTTGCTGACTACGTCTCCAAGTGATCTTTACATAGGCGACCATGTTCATTTGGAAATACTTGTCTTCTTCAGAGAGAGAGGATCGGTGTGTGATTTCAAATGCTTCTTCTTTTGGTTTTTTAAAACAGCTTTATTGAGATGTAATTTACATACTATAAAGAGCACCCATTTTAAGTGTACAAATCAATGAATTTTAGTATATCCACAGAGTTGTGTAACCTCCCTACAGTCTAATTTTAGTATATTTTCATTGCCTCCAAAAGAAACCTTGAACCCATTTTCAGTCATCCCTCTATTGGTTGGCATTTAACACACCAATATTTTAAAACACTGAATGCAAAAAAAACCCAAAAAAACAAAAAAACAGTGAATGCGTTAGAACATCTCCATTCGATAGCATGGCTATTTTTGAGGGAAAGCTATTAACCAAATGTTAATGGATTTTTAAATCTATTATAAATTTTCCCATCAATCAGTAATGCTTAAAGTACTTGATCAGGCATTGTAGTTTTAAAATTTTGTTTGTTTTTTGGTGCATCAAACCCCAATGCCTAAGAACATTTGGCTCTTGCTCAATGGCAGATCATTTTTGTTTTCTAACAAGAAACTGTGTCAACAGGACAACTAATTCAGCCATGTTGATTGAATTGATGAGTCAATTTAGTGTTTACAGCTCTGTTAAAAATGATTATTTGATCAAGAACATTTGCCATTTTATTCAAGATTGTCAAATAATTTGAGTGTGTGGACATAGCCTTCTATCTGCATTAATTAATTCAAAACTTGGAGCAAAGAAATGGGACCTGATACAAAAAGAATTCCAGGAAATATCTCTTGGGAATCTAGCTCTGTGTGTAGCTCCAAAGCTCCATGTACTTCTTGAAAATCGACAGTAGTGATTTAAAACATTTCATTAAACAAATGGACCTGGTTTAGTGAGTAAAAACAGCTTTGTAGATGGCAAATCGGGAGCTGCAGTGAATGTAGGCACTCACGTACTTGTGACTGCTTCCAATATTTAGGAACCATTAGTCCAAGGCTAACATTTTGATATTCACGTACTTCTTCATGGTTTTATGTGTAACCTGTTGATTTTACCCTCTACGTGTTTCTTGAACCTGTCCTCTTACAGCATCTCCCAGCTCAGGCCCTCGTGCTCACTCTTGGGCTTGCGCAGCTCAAGCCTGACTTGTATTCCTGCCTCCACTCTCATGCGCCTTGCCTCAAACCCTGTCCCCAGGCTGCCTTCCACACACCAGCCAGAGTGACGGCTCAAGACCAAATCCATTTGGGGTGGTTCCCTTCCATGTGCTTCCACCACGGGGAGAATGAAGGGCAGGCCCCTTGGCACAGACCATAAGGCTTCTGTGTCCCGCGCTCTGCTCGGACCTCCTTTGCCGCCATTCCCCTGCACACTTAGCGTTCTAATAACACTTTACTGCTGGACGCTTCACCGTACCCACCTGAATGTTTCACGCTTCTCTTCAAGCAGTTCCTTCTGCCCGCAGTGGTTGCCCATACATCTTTCTTCACATAGATAATTCGGATTCATTTTTTTTGTTTTATTTGAGAGAGAGAGTGTGAGCGTGCGTGCAGGTGGGGGAGGGGCAGAGGGAGAAAGAATCCCAAGCAGGCTCCACGTTCAGTGAGGAGCCCACCGCAGGGCTCGAGCCCATGACCCTGGGATCATGACCCGAGCTGAAATCAAGAGTCGGATGCTCAACCGATTGAGCCACCCTGGCGCCTCCTCCTGGATTCATTTATAAGGCAGTTCAGGTGTCATCTTTATGGGAAAACCTTTCCTTGACAGCAGCTTAGGGGAAGGGTCCTTCACTGGTGTGCCAGCGCCTTGATATAAGGGAGGATGTTTTAATCATCTCTGTTTTCTCAGTGTCTGGCAGGAGGCACCTTGTAAAGGTTTGCTGACTTGAAGTCAATTTTGTTGAATAAGTAACTAAATTTCTTAGTTCATGGATCACTTCTGCCTTTGCTATGCCTTCTTTCTGAATGTTTGTTCATCTCATTGTGATTTATAACCAGTGTGTGCGCGCATGTGTGTGTTTTCAGAACTTTATGGGGTATAGGGGCACCCAGGTGGCTCAGTTGGTTGGGCATCTGACTCTGGATTTCGGCTCAGGTCATGATCCCAGGGTCATGAGATTGAGCTCAGCACAGAGCCTGCTTAGGATTCCCTCTCTCCCTTTGCCCCTCTCCCCCAGTCATGGGCTCACTCGCTCTCAAAATAATTAAATAAACTTTAAAACTTTATGGGTACAAAAACACTTTTTTCATGATATCTAGGGGAGTGGATCAAGCCTGATTTAGGATGAAAAATGAAAGATAAAGGTCTGTGTGGTATTTCTTGAACTGTAAGTAAACCTAGGCCAGAGATGCTCTAGTGTCAAGTTGATATTAACTCTTTATGTGTTTACATTTATTTGTTGATCATTTTCCAAACTGAAAGTTAGATTAAAAATTATTATTGTAACTACCATTTCCTTATTTATTGAGTACTTACTATATACAAGCCCCTGTTAAAACTCCTTCATGTTAATTATATATATATATATTTATACATATATATATTTATATATATGTATAAATATATATATATAAAAGCTTATTTATTTATTTTAAGAGAGAATAGAGTGCCTACAAACATGTATGAGCATGAGTGGGGGAGGGGCAGAGTGAGAGAATCCCAAACAGGCTACATGCTGTCATCACAGAGACCAGTGAGGGGCTTGAACCCATGAACCATGTAATCATGACTTGAGCCAAAGTCAAGAGTTGGACTTTGACCAACTGAGCCATCTAGGTGCCCCATGTTTATTATATTTAAACCTCCTATCAACAAATGCAGAAGAAATTACTATTCCCATTTACATTCAGGGAGACTGGTTAAGTAACTTGCTAAAAGTCATACAGCCATGGGCTGCATTGCTAGGATTCAAACTCTGAGGTCTTGAGCTCCAAAGCCCATGTTCTTTCCACTTAGTTTTGATGCCTCCACAAAAGGGTACTTCTGTAAGAATGAGCCACAAAGTAGGTAAACTGTGATAATGAGGTAGAGAGCAGGCAACAATCAGATACTACTCGGAAGGGTAAGCATTGAATAGGTCATGATCAAGGATAGGATGGCAGAATGGGTGTCCCTGGTGGGAGAAAGGCAGGCCTCTTACAGCTATAAGAAAGTTACCGGAAGGGGATGAGGGTGTGCCAAAGACACAGTGTGCCTGAAGCCCAATTTTGCAAGTAACTGGCTCTGATGGGAAATATTTTGGTGCTTGCTGCTCTCATCACATGAACTAGGAAAAACTAAGAAAAAACCTTCCTCTGCCCCCAATTTTTTTTTCTTAGAAAGCAATGAAAAAGAGAAAAAGAGAGAAGTTAAAGGGGAAAATAAGTATGTATAGATTGGTAAAGAAAATGAAGAGAAAGAGGTTTTGAAATAATTATGATAGAGGGCACCTGGCTCAGTGGGTTAAGCACCCAACTGCGTCTCAGGTCATGATGTCACCGTTCGTGAGTTCAAGCCCTGTGTCGGGCTTTCTGCTGTCAGTGCAGAGCCTGCTTCAGATTCTCTGTCCCGCCCTTCTCTCTGCTGATCTCTCTTTCTCAAAAATAAATAAACTTTAAAAAATAAAGAAAGAATTATAACACAGCCAGAATGGGTCACCAGTTTTCATATGCAAACATCAGATCTTTGGAGAAATTATTTCTTTCCAAAATATTTTGGAAGCAGAAATTATATTTGCCATAAATTATTTTGCAAGAGAATCTATTTGGCTTGATTTAACCTTAGTATTTAAAAGACCTGCAATCATCATTCTTTTTTACACTTTACGATTTTTTGAAGTTCTATTTTCTCAAGATTTGACCAAATTATTTAAAACGGGAATGGAAAAACATGGCTTTCTTCCAGATGGTGTGTGAGCATTGCTTTATAATTTTGTTAGCATGTGGGGGGGGGGGGTGGGTAGAATGTTATTTCATTTTGTTTGTAAACTCTGGGTGTGGATGTTCAGTTTTAAAATGAACATCATTTGTTAATGCTGTTACACTACTTACTTCTAGAATTTTTACAATAAATTCTTCTGTCTTCCTGGTGCTGAATTAAAACTTTCTTGCATGTGAGCTTCTTTCCAGTATGAAGGCAGATTTAAATTAATAATCTTTTTGAAATTAAAAAAAGGTAAGTATATTGATAAATTGTGTGATAAGTGGTTGCATAGAAACCATTGACAGACATTGCGTGGTGAATTACAATTTAAAATAAGGCTTAATTTTCATATATATATATGTATTCATTCTTGTAAGTTAGACTCAATCACATGCCTTTGCTTTTAGCTACATATCTATGTAAAATAGTACATTTGAAAGTCGTTTATTTTAAAATGAGACAAAATTTAAAAATTTGACTCAGAGGAAAATTGAACAATAGGGAGAATGAACTTCCCTTGACCTGGGATAAATGAAAAAGTGACTTCAACCAAAAATAACATTTCTCCCTGCAGAGCAGGAACGTAATATATGGAGATACCTTTGCAGCATCCAGACGTGTGATTTCAGGATGCTGCCAGATGTTATATGTGCTCCAGGAGACCTCACAGAATTGGGTAGAAAGTGTGGACTATGCTGCCTGAGCCACACATGAGGAGGACTGTGGACCGATAAGAAAAGATGGCCACAGAAATCAAGGTGCTGTAAGAGGAGGCTCACGAGTGTCCAGGGGTTGCATCAGTTTACCTCCATCAAACAGGAGGCAAGGCTGGATGAAGTGGGGAGAATCAGATCCCAAACATACTCATGATCTCTTTCGTTATCTGCTTCCCCCTAGGATGTGGGACGAAAGGGCATGTAAGGAGGTAGTTCAGATTATGCAGAATTCACTTCAGTTTAAATTTCAGGCCACAATAATATGACTACAATGGTTAGGCTTGCCAATTATGTATATTCCCCTTTTATATGTGAGCCAGTTTGTTCATTTATTTCTTCATTTCTTCCTTCCTTCCTCCCTTCCTGTCTTCCTCCCTTCCTTCCTTCCTTCCTTCCTTCCTTCCTTCCTTCCTTCCTTCCTTCTTCCCTTCCTTCCTTCCTTCCTTCCTTCCTTCCTTCCTTCCTTCCTTCCTTCCATTATTAAGAATTAGTTGCATTATCATTTTGCTAGGAGCTGATATCGAGATAACACAGGGACACAGCCTGCAAGGAACCTCTATATGGATGTTAAAATCCACTGCTCTTGGACTTAGTCTAGTTGGGGATATAGTCAGTAAATTTGTACACTGAACAAATAACTTGATTATTGCACATAGTGCTGGCTGCTGTGAAAGAAATGAACAAGATATAATGTTAGAAAGCAATGCTTAACAGCCTTTTTGAGGAGGGGACCTGGAGGCTCTCACTGAAAGTAAAGAGGAGAGCCAGCCCTGCAAAGAAGGGGGGAGAACATTCCAAGCAGAGGGAATAGCATATGCAAAGGCCTTGAGGTTTGCCCTCCTTGAGGTGTGAAAGAGCTTGCTATTTTTAAGGCACAGACATACAACGACCATTTTCTTCCACAGCTGGAGCTGTAAGGAAGAGATTAGCACAAACCAGGAGGATGGGGAGGGGAGGGGTGAATGCCAGTTTATGCAGGGTCTTTTAAGGCTGGGCAAGGAGCTTGGGTTTTCTTTGAAATGAGATGTGAATTCATTGAAAGGACCTAGTCAGGGGTGAAATATGAACTAGTTCATGTTTTGAGAAGAATGCCAGGCCTGCTGTGTGAAGAACGGATGGAGGTGGGCAGGAGAGGAAGGAGAGTCATACAGAGGTTCCTGAGTGGTCTGGGCAAAGAGGCCATGCCTGGTATCCAGTGGGGAGGCTGCAGGTAGCCCGTGCAGGGCTGAATGTGGGAGTTGTTCTCTGCTCATCCTAACGCCCACCTCTGTGGAGCCCTGGGGCTCTGGGAACAGAGTTTGAAAACCACGAACCCATATATGTGTAAAAATGAGTTTGACTGACGTTTTCAGACACGTAACCACTACTTGACTGAACTGACCAGATTAGCTAGGGGTGGGGTGTGTAGTTCTTCTGAAGCTAAGATCCTGGTTTGTTGTATTGGAAGGTTACAAGATAATTTTAGATGATGGAAGTATGTTTTGTTTACTGAGGTATATAAAAACTGTTGACCACACGTGTTCTATTTAAAGTATTCTTTGGAGGAAATAACTTCCAAATCCTTGGCTTTCAGTCTTACACTGAAATCTCATTATTGGAGGTCAAGATCAAGGGGACAACATAAACAAGGGTAAGAAAGAGCGAAGATGAACCCAATCAATGATTTACTGGCTCACACACCGCAAAATCAAACTGAGTCACGTTGCTGGGCTTGATCTCAATTTTTAAAAGCTACCCCTTTCTTTCAATGAACAATGTTTGGGAGATTAAGACAATGGTGTTGTGCTTTTCAGGCTCTAGGCAGGTTGTGCTTCTGTATTTAATTTTGCTGCAGTAACACATGTCCTGATGGAGCACGGGCTTGATTATTGTAATTCTCTTTTAGTAGGACTTCCAGCAGGGCTTTTCTGTCACTTGCTGCTCATGCAGAATGCAGCGGCACATCTGTTGGCTGATTTGAGAATGGGCAATCATATTACCCCATCCTGTATAATTTGATATGTGTGGGTCACTGAGGACTCTGGCGATGTTTCTTTGTTTCTCTCTGTCTCTCCTTCTCTCTCTTTTTAAAAAGGATGAAAATTATATTTCCTCTGTATCCAAGCCTATCTATTTTTCACAAGCATTTATCTTTTCTTAGAATTGTGAGGCATTTTACCTACTCTCAAGTCACCTGTCATTTTAGGTTAAAGGTGTATCCATGCTGTTTGTTACGTGGATGACAGGGGGAAAATGAGACTATGTGGTAAGATTATGAGGCACTGTTTTAATAGATTTTATTCCTGCTTGGTGAAAGAGGATGAAGAGTTTCCATTCCGTTCCGTTCCGTTCCGTTCCATTCCATTTCATGCCATTTCTTCCTTCCACTCAGGGATTCTTAAGTTTGCCAACAGCCTGGAAGAGAGAGACAGCTGCTGTGATACCGCAGCTTTGCCTGTGGCTGGTAATATAGCTTTTGACCCACATGGTTAGTGAATGTTGGAAAAGCTGTGGATGGAGAGGTCAAGTCAGGAGTCATGACACTGTGGACTTCTCTGGACTGCCAGTTGCCTCTGTTTCTTGTTCCATGAGCATCCTAGTTTAAGGTTGTTCAGAATGGTGGGAAATTGGATTGGAAGAAAGATCAGCAATTTGTATGCACAATTACCCAGAGGAGAAAGTAAGACAAGGCACACAGGTAGGGCGCCATCCTGCCTTCAAGGCCAGATGGTCATTGGGCCTCTGGTTTCCTTCACTGGCAAGTTTACTGATGTTACATTGAGTGTTGGGAGGGTGAAAAGATTGGAAAGGGTGGCAGGCACTTTAGGTGCCCCCACAGGTAGAGGCAGGCTGACTCTAGGGAGTATCTCAAGAGGCATCAATCATAACTAACCATTTCCAAGTTGTCCAGTGTCTTCTGGGTAAGGGAATCAATCTTTCTCTATGGTCTTTTATAACATTTACTCCATTTATTCTTTTGATTCTTTTAGTCACTATGGTCGGTGCTCATTTAACTTTTCAAAAGACAAGAACAAATTTTGGGAAGGAAATAAAGCTCATGTGGCAACTATAATTTTCATATATTAGGGGTTAGTGGAATTTACCCGAGGTGTTGACTACCTAGGTGGAGGCTGGGGTAAAAACCTTCATCCTGAATCACAACTCCAGTGTTTCTGTGAGTGGGTTCCTTTACATCACTGCTCCTCAGTTTCTTTGTGTGTAAAATGTGGATAATCATATCAGCCTCTCAGTGTTGCTGTGAGGGGTAAATGAGATAATGATTGGGAAGTTCCTGCAGCACCCTTTCCTGCCTCCTTTAAAGTTTATCTTGGTTCTATCCAGGAAAAGAGTTAATTTTTTCCCATTACTTAAGTATAATTTCTCTCTTTTGTGATGAATTTTCATCTTGAGAAATAGCTTTATTCAAGCAAGTTTTTCCCTCCCTCCCCCATCCTTCTTTCCTCCCTCTCCTCCTTTCTCCATTCCTCCCTTCCTTCCTTTTATCCCCCCCTTTCTTCCTTCCTTCCTTCCTTCCTTCCTTCCTTCCTTCCTTCCTTTCTTCCTCCCTTCATCCCTCCCTTTCTTCCTTCCTTCTTCCCTCCCTTCCTCCCTTCCTTCCTTTCTTCTTTTCTTCCCCCTTCCCCCTTTTTTCTTTCCTTCCTTCCTTCCTTCCTCCCTCCCAATAAATAGTCATAGTAGGTAGACACAAAGGCAGTCTTTTCAAACTGGCCTAAAGACCAGGTTAGTGATTACGTGACTCCAGTAAACTAATCAAATTCTATGATAAATTTGTGGAAAGATGTCCGCTTTAACATTGTTTTGTGTTTTAAAACAGAGTAGTGTAGTTGAAGGTTTATTTTATGCAAATACAGTGGAAGCATTGTGTAAGGACTAAAGCATACTTCATTAGAGTGGGGTCTAAGAAAAACCAAAGAAGGAATCCTAATGAGTAAGCATTTTAATAGACGGATAGTTCCACTGAGATCACAGAGTGGTTAGTAGAAAGAAGTAGGATGGCTGTAATTAGTGTTGGATGCAAATGGTTAAAGCAAGGAGGTCTTATTTCATAGAGCAGTGAAAGCCATTCTTGCTGTGTAAATATCATCACTTCTGCTGAAATAAACTGTACAGTGTCAGTCTCAGGTTGGTGATCAGAGAACCTAATTCTTGGGACACTTCTCAACCAAGGGGTACTAAAGCTCTTGAGAGAGTGTGAACGTCAAGGTTGCCCTTGGCTTTATAGACTTACAGTGATATATTGCTAGGCTCTGTTAGGTAATAGATTTAGTTGACTTTCGGAGGGATTTCAGTTTAAATTTGGAATCTCCAAGCCAGGAGTGGGACCTGTTTTTTTTTTGGCTGTTCATTATAAATAAACAGGTCTTCAGTGAAGCTGTCTCTTAGTCAGAACCTATGGGGCAGGGAGCCCATGATCAAAGGCACTGTTTCTCATGGATGAAGGGCGTGTGACCATAGGATGCTACTTTACAGTATTTTTTAAACAGTTAGATGAGATTACCCTACGGTTTATACTTGAAAATAGCACCTGAAATATTTTCAGGCACATACTAGAGTTAGTCACTTCATGAATTCTTTAAAAAAATTTTTTTTTAACAGTTACTTATTATTGAGAGACAGAGAGAGACAGACCGTGAGCAGGGGAGGGTCAGAGAGAGAGGGAGACACAGAATCCAAAGCAGGCTCCGAGCTCTGAGCTGTCAGCACAGAGCCCGACGTGGGGCTTGAACTCACAAACTATGAGATCATGACCTGAGCCGATGTTGGACGCTTAACCCACTGAGCCACCCATGCACCCCATTTAAAAAAATTTTTTTTTAAAAATATTTACTTATTATTGAGAGACAGAGAGAGACAGACCGTGAGCAGGGGAGGGGCAGAAAGAGAGGGAGTCATGAATTCTAATAGGAGTGTGGGAAAAAAAAAAAAAAAGATTAGTGTCATGCCCCAGACTGTGGCTTCCAGGACATGTCTGTGGGCAAAGTCTGACACACTGCTGTATCTGAAGGAGATGTTTTCTAACTCCAACCTTAAAGGCAAAAATAGGCTGCAGGTAGTGGCAGGACTTGAGGAATTTGGTTTCTGTGTGGAATCTGGAAAGGAGACACCAGGAAGGATAGGACCTGAGGTTTGGAAGGGATGGGGTGAGCTCAGAGACATCCTAGACAAGTGTCTAGATTGTTGTGATTAATATGTTTCCCACTCTTTTACCAAAACACTCCTGAATATCCCTGAGGGAATTTATGTAGATCACATGGGATTTACAAAAAATATGCCCAATATATACCGCGGTGACTCTAGTTAGCAATGTTGTATTGAATATTTGAAAGTTGCTAAAGAGTAGATCTTAAAAATTCTCATAAGAAAAAAAACATAACTCTGTGTAGGGACGGAAAACTAAATTTATTGTGGTAATGATGGTGTGCGGTATATACATATACCAAATCATTATGTTGTACACCTAAAGTTAAGAGAGTGTTATGTGTCAATCACATCTCAAAAACATGCCTAATAAATTATATTCCAGTTCATAATATCATAGATGGATCAAGTCCACAAAACCTTTTATGTGATCAGTATAACCTTATAGAAATAGCCAGATTCATAGAGTTTTTGTTTTGAGATTTAATGAACATTTTTATGAATATATATGATTAATTTCATTTCCTTAACAGATTTTTTTTTACAGTGTGTATGTGTGTGTTTTCATTTATTGAAATGGCCAAAGACCTTAAGAAAAAACAGAGATAGTACAGGGTGGCTTGGGTTTTAGCTCAGCTCTGACTCAGATCTTCTTGTGACCATGTGAAAGTCACTTCACTTTGCTGGTCCTCAGTGACTTCCATCATAAAATGAGAGGACTGATACAGGTCCTTGGATTTGTATGGTTATTTATAAAATAAATGATGCTGCTTGTGTGTAAATATGCTTTTTAAAAAAAATGTTTATTTATTTTTGAGAGAGAGAGAGAGAGAGAGAGAGAGAACAGGTGGGGGAGGGGCAGAGAGAGAGGGAGACACAGAATCTGAAGCAGGCTCCAGGCTCTGAGCTGTCAGCACAGAGCCCAATGTGGGGCTCGATCCCATGAACCATGAGATCATGACCTGAGCCAGTCAGACACTTAACCGACCAAGCCATCCAGGCGCTTGTGAAAATGTGCTTGTAATGTGCCTAGACTGTTGCTTATCTTTTCCAATCATCACTGTGAGGGGGATACTTACATGGAGGAGTAGGAGAGGACCGTGGAGCATGGGTGAGGGGACAGATAATACAGGAGAGGGAGCATTATGTGGACTGAGACAGTAGTATAGCATGAGCTAAGGAGTGTTATTAACACAGCTCTCTGCACCCATGGCCAAAAAATTAAAGCAAAAAAGAAAGACTTGGATCATGTGAGCAGTGCCCAATCTGTGTAATCTCATCAGCTAGCAATATTTAAAAAACGATGTTTGGGAATTGATAAGTCATATATAGTAAGGGTGTTAAAAATCTAGGGTGATGTATTACCTTCTTTTCATAAACAAACTGACCTTCAAATATAGAAAATACAGGGAGCATATATTACCAAAGGAAAAAAAAAATCTTTAAATTCATCAAATGGATCTCTTGGGAAACTCATCTCCTTGTCCTTATTTTTCTAATTTTTTCCTGGATTGGTAAAGAAGGTATCTTGCATGGTCCCAAGTCCCAAGGCTGGCATTTAGAAACCAGTGAGTCCTTTTCAGAATTCATCCTCTGATGCTTTGTATTTTCTGAGAGAGAACTATCACATGAGTGATCTCCTAGGCTTATTTTAAAATCCCGAGAGTCTAATGTTTAGTGGTGCTAGTAATGCCGGGACTGGAGGGGAAGAATAGCTCCTTGCTTGTTGCCTTCTCGGGACACCAGCCGAGCTGCTCTGTGTGTGTGGAGGGAATGCGTGCCTGAGTGCATGTGCCTTTGGAAACAGCGGGGAGCGCTGAGATGGAACCTTTGCAACCCTGCTGGGACTATCATCTTTAGATCCAGTTTTACAATTAGAAGGGTATGAATAACATAAATAAACGGATGGTGATTTACCTTGCTTTTTTATTTTATTTCCTGGAGTTTTATGACTTGAGTTTTGTGAAAATCTCCATTATCAGTCGGCGGGTAGCCCACCCATCTAAAATTATTTGTTGATTGTCTGAGAAATAATTTTTCCCCAAGGAAGTCCAGCATTGGCAGAGCACTGGTTTAATTGTTAAACAATTCCACTGATTTTTCCATAGGCCTTTGGCCACATGAAGCCTTTCTGAGGGAAATCCCTAGCATTAATAGTAGTACTGTCTGTGTGAATCAGTCTATACTTGAGTGGGAAAGCCTGCTTTCAGGGGACTGAGTCTCCTCTTTGTGTTTGGGGTGGGGGTGATAACAACCAGACAGTTATCTCCTGGAGGCAGAGATAAGAGCATCCTTCTGCGCTATCATGATTCTCTACTGTAAGTGGGCTCACGACCAATGTCTATCTAGAATGTCAACTTCCCGCTACCAGGAGCCATGATTTCTTGGTGCAAAGTTACAGAATGTATAATGTCATAATAATCAATATCCCTTAAGGGGAAACTAGAAAGCACCTTGGATTATTCTGCTAGCACATGTGTGTCTTCTAAGCGTTGGCCTTTTTCTGCTCAGTTCATTTGGCAGGCAAGAGGAAGTTAGTCTTGGCCCAAAGGCACACCACAGTGGGAAGAGGGTGAGGCAGAGACACATCTCCCCTTGTTTAAAGTCACACAAGGACCTTAAAAGACATCCCTCTGATGTTTATAGCAGGTTACTCTTTCCCTCAAAGAAGAATGTTAATGTTAAGTTCATTAAGTGGAGATTTTGTTATACTCATTTCCAACTGAATGTTGTACGTGATTGAATTTACTGGTTTTTGGTTTTTTGTTTTTTTGTTTTTTGTTTTGTTTGGTTTTGTTTGGTTTGTTTTTGGTGAGGACAGGTCTCTTTAAAGATGGGAAAACAAAGGAAAAAGGCCTGGAATACACTGAAAATGTAGCAGCATAGAAAATGACGTATGACTGAGTTTGCTCAGGCAGGACTCCGGCCTCCACTCTCTTGTCATACTTCCTCCTTTCTACAAACACAGAGGCTTGGTTTTGCTTGAAACCAGACTTCTGCTCACTAAACATCTTTATTGTGCCATGTTCTAGGTCTCAGTTAATGAAAACCATGTAATTCAGCTATCCACAGTGAAAATTTTAACCTATTAAAAATATTTATCTGTACTCTTGACTTTTCACATTCAATCAGTTGTACTAAGTGAAGGAGGTTTTTTCCCCCCGAATAGTTCTCTCCATTTTTATCATAATTACTTAATCCAGCCCCCAGAAGCTTCCTGCCTAGACTCTGGTGTGGTTCTCCTAGCTTATTTCCTGAACGCAGTCTCTTAGCCCTCTTCTCCATTCTGTGTTCTTGTTTTTGGACTTATCTTTCCTCAACCCCATTCATACTCTCATCTTCCCTGTCTTAACCAGTATCGGTGCAAGTCTCAACCCTATTTGAGCTTCTCTACGATTCCTTGGCTTCACATGCATTTATTGAGCACCAACAATGTGCTAGGCATGGCCATATGGCCTGGATATAAGAAAAAGGTATCAGCCCCACCTTCAAGGAGCATTGATTCTTGTGGAGGAGAGAGATGGATAGTGTAGGAGAACGTTCTGGAATCCAGGAAGGCTTTGCAAAGGGGGTGAACCCCAAAAAGGATTTCCAAAGAGAAGGAACTGTGTGAAGAGGGATGGAAGGGCACTGACTGGTGAGGTGGTGTCAATTCAGGGGTTAACTCAGGGTGACTTGAGGGTGGGTGTTGGTAAGAGTGGTGCAGTGAGGCTTGACAGGGAAGGAAGAGGCAGTAGCTGGAGCCAGGCCCCCTTGCTATGGTTCCCGCTCTCTCCAGCAGAGAGCCTCAGCACTGACCACACCTGCCTTGTGCCATCTTGTTCCTTGTCCCAGCTGGGCCCTCACTCACATGTTCCCCTCACTCGGAATGTGCCCTTTCCCCAGATCTTCCTATCTTTTAAGGCACAATTCTCATGCCACTTGCTCTGAAGAGACTTCCTAGACTTCTTAGGCCTTCTGTACAATGCCCTCTGTTTCTAAACTTCTTTTTTTGCGGTAGAACTTACGTAATATAAAATTTACCATTTTAACCATTTCCAGGTGTACAGTTAGATCTGTGGCATTAAATACCCTCCACATTATTGTACACCATCACTACCATCCATCTCTGGAACTTTTTCATCTCCCCAAACCGAAACTCTGTACCCCTCAAATACCAGCTCTCCACTTCCCATTTCTCCCAGCCGTGGAAACCACCATTCTACTTTCTGTTCATGACTTTGACTACTCTAAGTACTGGAATCTTACAGTATTTGCCCTTACAGGATATGCTTCTTTCACTTAGCATAATACCTTCAAGTTTCATTCATGATGTAGTGTGTGTTAGAATTTCCTTCCTTTTTATTTTTATTTTTATTTATTTTTTATTTTTATTATTTTTTATTTTTCATTTTTTTTAAGAATTTCCTTCCTTTTTAAAGCTGAATAACATCCCATTATATATATATATATATATATATATATATATATATATATATATATACCACCTTTCATTTATCCATTCATCCACCAAGGGGTACTTGGGTTGTTTCCACCTTTTGGCTATTGTGAATAATACTGCTGTGAACATGAGTGTACAAATATCAGTTTGGCTGGCTCAGTGCGTTAAGCATCTGACTCTTGATTTTGGCTCAGGTCACGATCTCATGGTTCGCAAGTTCAAACCCCACACGGACTCTGCACTGACAGCACAAGAGCCTACTTGGGATTCTCTCTCTTCCTCTCTCTCTGCCCCTCCCCAACTTGTGTGTGTGTGTGTGTGTGTGTGTGTGTGTGTGTGTGTGTGCGCGCTTGCTCTCTGTCACAGTCTCTCAAAACAAACAAAAAAACAAACAAACAAACAATCGAACAATAGAAACCCAAATATCAGTTTGAGTCCTGGTGTTCACTTCTTTGGGGGTGTTCCTCTACTTTTAAAAGGTTATGTAAGTCTATGTTACACGATTTAGAATGAAATCATTTAATGTCTCCTTTATCGGTGATATTATTTTATAAAACTTTGAACACCTACTAAGTGATATGAAATAGGTGCTTCGTTTAAACCCACAACCATAGCCACTAACATTTATTGAGGGCATACTTTGTATTAAGCAGTCCTCTGCATGCTTTACATGCAGTAACACATTTAATCCTCAGAATAACCTCATGAGAAGAACATTTACTATCCCTATTTTGCAGATGAGGAAATGGAGGCACTGAGCCGTTATGTGTATATAAGGGCATATAACAAATAAGAGGTGATATTATTAACTCTCACAGCGACTCAGAACAGATTTTATCATCTTCATTAATTCAGATGAGAAAATTATTGTTCTGAGCAATTAAGTGGCATTCCTAATAGCATACAGTTACGCAGAAGCAGAGTTCAAGTACCTTGTTTACTTGACTCTGATTCCCATGCTCTTTCCACTGCAGTGTATTTTTCTATTCTATTCTATTCTATTCTATTCTATTCTATTCTATTCTATTCTATTCTATTCATTTTGCTTTGTTTTTAACCAGATTGCACATTCTTGGGAGACAAAAACATCTTTCTGATTCTTTTCCAAGTACATAGTCAGTGATCACTACCTATTTGATTTCTCATTGTTAGGTCAATAAGCAGATGAATATAGGAAGGACTAAAGGATTCAAGGAAAGGACACAATAGTTTTGAATTGAGGCTTCAGCCATTTGAGGACAAGGGAATGGGAAGGAATCATTTAAAACACTACTTTCACCAAGAAATTAGTGTTCAATAACCATTGTTTTTCTTTTGTGTTTCTGCAATCTATAAGTATGTCATAATACATGGAACGCAGTGTTACATATGCTGCACCCCATGGGAAAAAACCCCATTGATTATTCACAAGAGTTACACTACTCTCGTGAATTATTAAAATTTGCTAATGAGATGAGAAGCAGCCCCAAACTCCCATCAGGCTGCTCTTTCTGCTCCTGCCATGGAGGGGCCTTTTCTGTGAAGAGAGGAGAGCTTGGGGGAGTCAGACTGGGAGGGGATGGCTGACAGGGAGAGTCAGTGTGAGGATGGATGGCCCCAGTGGGAGGAGGGCACGCGTGAATTGAGAAGTAGGATCCATCCATTATATAAAAATAAACAATAAGCAACTTTTGAATCGCGATGCTGTATTTCCTTCTGGGATTCAAATGACTACACAAACCACTTGAGCTTCATTTTTATGGTTTATGAAGCTCAAGGGAATTATATGCTCGTAATTTATAGTTGCTGGTTCCACGTAGTGTTTATGGCTCCGTATGCTATGTATGATGATATCGTGTGCATGCCTGTACACAGGGTTTAATTAATGACCTAGAGATTATCCTTGGCCTGACTTATTGATGTCTGTGTGTTGGAAAACATGTGCTTCCATGCTGAAAAATAAGAGTGGTTCAGGGCCAAGAGCAGTAGCCTTGGAGTTTGGAGTGAAATTTCATGCTACTTGCAGATTCAGTCTTCGGAATTCTGCATGTATTGTGCACCTTTCCAGCTCATCTTCTAAGCTTTTGCAGTAAGTGAAACAATTAAAAGTTAAATTAGATTCTGAGTCCCTCTGAATCAATTCCCTTCCTATATTTTTTTTTTTTTTGCAGAATGCAATGGACATGAAAGTTACAATTGATTTTGGGGGGTTATTCTTCCTTTGAGAAGCAGTGAGTCTTCTCCATTTCCTGGAGTTGGGAGGGGCCCAGGCAGGGATGTCTTTTAGGGTTCCACATGTGAAGAGCAGAGAGAAAGTCAAGGATGTAGGTTTCAATTTTATTAACTTTTTTCTTTAGAGTAGCTCTTGCTAAACCAGATTTTAGAGTGTTAAAGCGACTTAATTAGTTGAGATCAGTGGTTTTCAAACTTAAAAACTCATAGTTCTCTTTTTTAAAGGAGCTCACAGATAAAATGGGTACAAGGGTGCCCCCAGTCCCTCTGGTTAGTTGAGAGACAGTGTGGTACAGTGGTTCAAGTATGACCTAGAGTGGTAGACTGCTTGGGCTCAGGTCTCAAGTTTTCCTACTTACTTAGATGGGCAAATTATTTACCCTCCTGGTACCTCAGTTTCTCCAACTATAAAATGGGGATGATAAGAATAAAACCAGTCTCATGGGGTTTTTGTAAGGATTAAAGACAGGAGTTGATTATGAGTTAAGCGCTAAGATCAGTACTTGCATGCGATACTGCCTATCAGCTGCTGCTAGTATTATTTAATCTACCCAACAGGTCAGTGACGCAGCTTGAAAACCTCTGAGTTGTTCAAATATTTATCGTGTACCTACTCTGTGCCAGGAAGGTCTAAGGACTGGGGAGATGGCGGCGAACAAAACAAAGTCAACTTTTCTGTCTCTTCTAGCCCAGGGGTTGGCTAACTTTTTCTGTAAAGGGCCAGACGGTAAATGTTTTAGGCTCTGCAGCCCATACTGTCTCTGTCACCACTGCTTACCCCTGCCATTATAGCACTGAAGCAGTTATAGATAATATGTAAGTGAATGGGCATGGTTGTGTTCTAATAAAACTTTATTTACAGAAGCAAGAAGTGGGCTGAATTTGGCCTGAGGGCAGAGGTTTGCTTTTTCCTGTTCGAACTTAACCTCTCCTTTTATAAACTAGACAAATGAGGCCCAGGTCACATAATAGTGGCAAAATCAAAACCAGAATATTGTTTCAGACATCCTACCATGCAATACTTTTTCCTTTTTACTGTTCTCCCTGGCACATTGACTTTGGAGGGCCCTTCCTGTCTTTTATCAAGTTGCACAATGAGTTGGGTAAAAGTGGGATGACTGAGAGTCTCACCAGAAGATCCTGTGATTTGCTCGCTTTTGTATCTGTCTTTAGAATGGCATATTTGCTCATTCAACAGATATTTATCAGGTGCCCACCATGTACTAGGCACTGTTCTGAGGCCAAGTAGCTACTGGTTAACAAAGCAGACAAAGGTCCCTGCCCTCTTGGAACTTACATTCTAGAGGGGCGGGGAGAGATAGCAAACAATAGACAAAATAAATAAATTATCAGATGATCAGGAAGATTGAGGGCATACGAGCAGTTTGTGGGGTTCTCTAGGGTGGTCAGAGCAGGCTTCACCGCGAAGAGGAAATTTGAGCAAAGACTTAAAGGAGACAAGAACATCAGTAGAGTAAAACCAGAGCAAAAGCCCTTCTGGCAGAGAGCTCTGCTGGAGCATGTCAAGAGTGTTGGAAGAATGGCAAGTAGGCCACTGTGGCTGGAGAGAAGTGTATGGTGGGTGTGTAATAGAAAACAAGGTGGGGGTGGTTGGGGGTACTTGTGTAGTACACAATGGGGAGCCATTGTAGTATTCTGAACAGAGTCATGCATTGCTCCTAAAGAATAGACTCACTCTTACCTGCCCTTGAGAACGGGAGACAGAAGCAGAGGCCATTGTGTCGATCCAGATGAGCGGTGATGTTGACTCAGGCCGCAATAATAGTGACAGACCAAGGAAGTGAGAGGAGGTCAGATCCTGAATACATATTTTGAAGGTAGCATCAATAGACATTGCAATATACTGAAAGTGGCATATGAAGAATGAGAAGAGGTAAGGATGACCCTGTACTTACAGTATTCATAGGATTCCTGGCCTTATCATACAGCTCAAGAACTTTCTTTCACAGATGGGAGAACTGAGGTACAGAGAGGAATGGCTTGTCCAGGCCCCAGCAGCAAGCAAGTGGTTGCTCTCCATCTGGAGGGGCACAGCTCTATCTCTCTCTCTCTTTTAAATGGTTATTTATTTTTGAGAGAGAGAGAGAGAGAGAGAGAGAAAGAGGGAGAGAGAGAGAGAGAGAGAGAGAGAGAGAAGGGAACAGAGGATCCTAAGCAGGCTCTGCCCTGACAGCAGCGAGCTCGATGTAGGGCTTGAACTCATGACTGGTGAGATTATGACCTGAGCTGAAGTTGGATGCTCAGCCAACTGAGCCACCCAGGAGCCCCTCTCTCTTTTCTATTCTCCATCTTTTATCTTGTTGGGTTAGTCTTCTTTGTACTTCTCTGTAGAGCTGGGTGTTCCTTTACTCTTTCTGACGTATCCTGCTTTTACCTACCCCATGATAAGATTTTCCTCTCTGTTTTGTAATTGCCTGCTTACTGTCTCCATCTCCACTTGGCTCTTTGGGGGCTCCTAGCATAGTGTTTCACACACAATAGGTACTTTATTGTGCTTTGTTAATGTTATATGACTATGTAAAGTTTTTTCAAATGGTTTTCTCCTAACTTACAGCCATTGTAAAATCTTGTTCTTTTATAGTTTTTCTTCTTTCATTGACTTTCCCTCAGTGTTTTATTTCTTTTTCCTTATAGAATCTCCGTTTGGATTTGCTTTATGTTTTCTATTTTAAGAGTTTCCCTAGAGCCTGTCACATTGAAGGGAAAAGTCCTTTGATTTTCATTTTAAATTACATCTGTTAAATAGTAACACATCAGGTAGTAAGGCATTTGGTATTTTAAATCTCTCTTCTTACTTTCTTTGGTTCCTCAACAGGTCTCTCGGGGGGCATACAAGTTCAGAGCATCTTGAAATTCTGCCAGCAATGTGGCACAGTTGCCTCAGTGGGTATAATTCTCGAACGTGTGAAGTGCAGCTGGGTTATGTACAGTTTACCCATGCCCAGAGTAGAATGCATTTGCCTAACTACGCTCAGTCCTCTCTTTTGCCATTACTCTTAGTTGACTATGTGCTATAAAAACCAACAGGTGTCAACAATGTAGGCAACCATGCCTTGACTAAATCTGCTCAGGATGAGGGTGCATCTGCATCTGCTGGAAGCATCTTCTAGAACTGCTAGTTGCTGAAACTGCAAATTCACATAACCCTTTGCTTTTACCTAAATTACTGCTCCAAGTCCTACCAGATGCAAAAAAAAAAAAAAAAAAGAAAAAGAAAAAGAAAAAGAAAAGAAAAAAAATCAGGTTAGTGTATATAATGGGTAAAATATCTATTAAATACTGGAACCTGAAAGATATTTTAATTTTTTTTGCATATTTTTTGGTGGGATATGTGAGTCTTTTTATTGTCTCAATAAGAGCTGTGAACAAGCAATAGATTATTGGTTGTCATATTTTTGGTTTTATGACCCATTGATTATAGTCTCATTCTTTTGAGTTCAATGATGAAATGGTAGGCAATATTTATAGTCTGGCGTTGTGTTGAATATTCTACACGAGTTCTTTGATTCTTCCAGCAATGCTGAGGTAGCTGCTATTATTATTACTCCCATTTTACAGATGAGGAATGAAGTTAAGTAGCTGGCCCCATGACAATATCTGTAGAGCTAGGGACACACCTGTTATCCCAAAGGTATTTGTGAATCTAGAGGCTCTGTGGTATTGTGCTAGCTTATGTTCAGTTTTTCCTTATATAGATTTTAAATTATGATCATTTGGGGAGTTTACACTGTATCTCAATAAGCTTTATGGTTAATTTGTGTTTCATTTGGTATATGGTATTTTATGAAAATTCCCAACACTTATACACCACTGTAGCATTTATAAAATGTTTTTTACAAATAATCTCTCCCTTAATTTTAATGTTCTGTGGGCACTCACCCTATTTTCCTAGTATCAAAGTCATGCTGATCATCTTAAATGTGAAGAAAAGCTTCCCCGTACTTCCTTTTCTTTTTAATTTCCCCCATCTCTCACCCCGCCTCACATCTATTGCTTTACAGTATTCCAAATAATTTTGTATCTATTATTCCATTTAATCTTCAAACCAGTCATGTGAGGTAGATGTTGTTATTCCCACTTTGCTGTTGAAGAAGTTGAGCCTGAGAGAAGTGATTTGACTGGAGAGATGAGGCAGAAGGGAAGTCAGAGAGATTTGAAGTGTGGGAAAGACTCAGCCCACCATTGTTGGCTTTGAAGATGAAGGAGGCCACAGCCAGGGAATATGGGCAGCCTCAAGAAGCTGAGAACAACTCTGGCAAATAGCTGGCAAGGAAGTGGGGTCCTTAGTTCTACAACCTCATGGATCTGAATTCTGCCAACAACCTGAATGAGCCTGGAGGTGTGTGTTCTCCCCTAGCACCCCCAGAAAAGAACACAACCCCGCCAACACCTTCATCCTGCCACGTGCAACACTTAGCAAAGCACCTGCTGAGCCATGCTATGCCTGGATCCCTGGCTCATGGAAATCATGAGAGAATAAATTTGTTATTTTAAGCTGCTAAATTTGGGGTAATCTGTGACAGTGGCAATAGAATACACATACACTTGCAAAAGTTGTGTGGTGGTGACTCAGGTGATTCCCAGTTCCATACTGTTTCCACTGGTTGCCCAGGACAGCACCCAGCACTGTGGTCTCTAAGGGTGAGAGGTCCATCAGCCCCAGGTGTGCACAGAAGGATCCTTTTGAGTAAAGAAAGAAAACTCAACTTTTCAGTGTATAGTTTTGCCTAGGTTTTGCACTATAATTAATGTATTAGCATAGCAGAATAGTTATAATTCATGTACGGTATGTTGTCTCCTCAATTGTTTTTTACTGACAGGGTTGCATGATCATAAAGATTGCATAATAAATTGACTGTCATGTTGAACACTGACCTAGTTAGTGGACAGCAGAACACAGAGTCTGCATGCTCTAGTGGAAAGTATTTGGAGTTGGAGCCATCAATTTTATTTTCACCTATGATGGTAATTAGTCCAGTGACTTTGGTTAAGCCACTTAACTCTGGCTTACATTTCCTCATGGAACAGGAGTTCGGCATCCTGGATGCTCCCTGAGCTTTCTTTGAGAATATGGAGATGACACATTGGCACATAAATCAGTAACTATCATCTCTGAAACACGTCTTTGTTCTGACTGAGACAAGAGAGAAACTTGGACAAACAACAACAACAACGTCAACACAAACAACAAAACATGTTTCACAGAGTTGGCTGGTTGTTTGGACTAACTGATCATTATGTTTGACTGAATTGACTTCATATAGTGAGCTACTCCTGGGCAGGTATTTTTCTGACTCATTTGTTAAAGTTTTCCAAACCTCTGTTCTGGTACTTTGCACCAGATTCATAATAAGATCTTGCGGAATGAATGGGTAGACTTAAAATGGTAAAATAAAAGTATCAAGGTTAAAAAGAAGTGTTAAGGTTAAAAAGAAGCATTCCAACATAAATTACAGTGATCAATCTGTTATTTATTAAGAGATAAATAACGCTTCCAGAGAAGTGACTGCTTTCATTAGACCACAGGACCTCAAGGGGACTGGCAGTACAATTGATTGTTTCTAGGGGTATTCAACAGAACTGTTAGAACAATCTAGCTACTTGTATATGGTACCTATTATGCTTCAGATGTCATGCTGGGGACTTTTTGTATATTAACTTACTTAATGCTCACAATAACCATATTGGTTTGGAACTGGTATGACTCCCCTTATTAAAAGTAGGTAATGCAAAGCACAGAGAACTTAAATAACCTGCTCCAGGTCACATAGTTAATAATTGGTGGGGCAGGGATCCAAACCCGACAGGCTGGCTTCAGAGTCTTTGCCCCTCACTTGTGTGCTCTGTTGCTTGTCTGTGATAAGAGGTGGCTAGGCAGGCTCTGGAGGACTCTTTTCCTGAGTCCTCTGAGCATAAGTCTTTCTTTAATTTCTAACTCACCAGGAATAATCAGGACCACCTTTGTTCCCCATGGACTCAGGTATGGGACCAGAATAGGAAAGCCCACAGTAAGGTATTCAGTATCGTCATGAAGAGGAGTAGAGGGTAGATCTTGGCACAAAGAGCTTTCTGGCCTTGGAAAAATGGAACTTTCTGAGCCAGAGTTTTCTCGTATTATCAATATGGAGCTGACAGTACCTACTAGATAGGGCTATTATGAGGGTTAAGTGAAATAATGGGTATAGAGCATATTGTTTCAGGCATAGAATATAGCAGGTACTTAATAAATCTTTGTTGAACTGTACTGCACCCATGCCCTGGGTACTGGGTGGCTTTGGAACCCAGTAGATGTTAACACACAGGAGAGAGGATCTGCAACACAGCTTTGCCTACATAGCATCTCTGTGGTCATCTTTGTGTCTTTGCACAGGTATATTGAGGCTGGAGTACACGCTTCTCTGTTCTTCTCTCAGTTCCCAGTGGTAGTAATATTTTATTACGAACGCATTATATTATGAATGTACTTGAACGTAGATTTCTAATAGCCACAATTCTCTTGGAGATTGACGAAGCTTAATCAAAAGTCTTACATGATTTTTATTCACTTCCATCACAACCGTGCTTCCCTGAGCCTTCCCCATCTGTGTTAGGAGGATCACTGTTCACCTTTGCGTTCTCTTTTCCTCACTTATTTTGGGAGGTTCACTGTTGATCCATGCATCCTGTCTCCCCCGTTTCTGGTGGGAGGACCTCTATATATCTATGTGTTCAGGCTTGCCACCTGGGATTTTCCTTGACTCCTCCCTTCTTCCCATACCCCACATCCCATCCCTCAGTGGATCCTGTCAGTTCTCCCTTAATAACCTGTTCTGAATCTAACCAATTCTCTTCTCTTCTACCACTACCAGGTTAATCCTAGCCATGATCACCTCTTGTCTGGATGACGGTAAGCACCTCCTTTGGTCTTGCTTCCTGTCTTGCCCTTCTAGTTTACTCTCCATAGGCAGCCAGAGTGATTGTGTCACTCCTCTGTGTCCACCCCCAATGATATGTCACATTCAGAACACAATCCAGTGTCTCACCATGGCCTGCGAGGTTCCTTACGACCCTACCCATAACTATCTGTGCATCTTCGTTTCCATCTCTTTCCCCTGCTTGCTGCTCTCAGTCTGCTTGCCTCCTTTTTGCTTTAGGAGCACTCCAAGTGGCCTCCCACTTTGGACACTCCATGTTCACTTGCTCCTCCCTTCCAGAACACTCTTTCCCCAGAACTGCCCTTGGCTGTTTCTTCTTATTCTTCATGGCTCTGCTCAAACTTGATGTCCTCAGAGAGGCCGTTTCGGTGTTCATCGCGCTCTCTCAGACCCTAACCCTGTTTATCTTCCTTCATAACATCTAACTTAAAAAAAAACAAACTCCATATTATTTGCTTTTCTGTTCTCTGTCTAGGATGTATGGGGATTCAACACCTGGAAAAATAATTGGCACATATTATGAGTTTAAAAATATTTGGAATAAATGGATGAGTGAATTATTGAAGAATTTAAAAGGAATATAGTGGAAGAAGTTGGATATTTCAAAAAAGCATTTCTTCTCAGAGCAGCAAGGGAGGTAGAAGGCAATCTATCTAGGGGTGATTCCTTCCCCTTGACAGCAAAAGAGAATTTACCTACTTAGGGAATAAAGTGAGCCTGAGTTGAGGTAGTCCTCCCCACCACTCTGTCTTATACACCTGTTGCCTGCCTGTGGGCCCCCCCTCCTGCCCCCCCTGCCCTCCATCCTGCTGTTTGGAGGCTTAGGGAAGAGCACCTAATTTGCCATTACCCAGCAGAGCAGCTGTGCTTTTCTCTTGTCTTCTGTGCTTGGGATCTCTCTGGGAACAGGCCTACAGAAGCTTGGAGAACACTATTCCCTCCCCGGATGGTTTGGGAGGTACCAAGAGCCTAATGTCCACTTGGGAGTAATGGTCCTTAAGGAGAAGTTCAATACTTTGGCTGAACACAGCAGAGCCTTTCTCAGGGAAACTCTCCGAGGAGTTTCTGCACAGGCCTCCCAGGTAGAGACGTGATCTGTAGCGGTATTAGGCCTCTTTATATTCCAGTTTCATCTCTACGCATTGATTTTGTCATTTGCAGCTTATAATGGAAATGAGGATAGCTGGTATGGGTGGAGAAGTTACTAGATGCTTCTCTCTGTCTTGTAGCTGGGACACTCCTGGGGAGTAGCTGAATGGGCATTTGGTTTCTTAACTCTTCTCTGGGTTTCACCAAGTCAGGGTTGCCTGGAAGGTGGTCATCAATTCTGTAGATGGTTCATATTGTACAATGTGAATACATGAAAGAATTAGGACCAGCTCCCAACATAAAAGCTTAAAGGAGGACATAAGTATATAAATTGTGACAACTTATACTAATTTTAGGAATACGTGTTGTTTAAACAGGATGAAAAATACATTACATTTGATCAATTTCCCTGTATGCTGTTCTTGGGGGACAATGGAATCTTTAGTTTTCTGTAGATTGATTGTGATGCTAGTACCTTAAGGAAGGCTGGTATTTATTTTGCTTTGAGAAAACTAAAGATATATATGGTGGCGTATCACCTGTATATAGAGGTCAGTCTGAAATACAGCTTTGATCGGAAAAAAGTAAGTGGAAAAGGACTATGAAGATATGAAGCAGGAGACTCATGTCCTGGCATGAGAGCCAGGCCCCTGAGTGCTTCCTATTCTTGATATCTATTTAGCATTCTCATCTAACATTTTCAGTTGTCTTTCTCCCCACCCCAGAGCAGCGAAGAAGCAGTAAACTGGACGAGGGCAGAGGAGGTTTCAAGTCAAAGTCATACTTTGTCAAAACTTAACCAGCAATGCAGGACTGCTGTAGACTAGCTCAGAATTGTTGGTTTTGTCTGTAAGTCCAAGATAGACACAGTGGGGATTGCCTTCAGGCATGACACACAGGAAGGAGTCAGTGGATGGAAACGATCCAACCAGGAGGATGTTCATGAATTTGCCAAGTCAAAGAGCTTTGCTTGGCGAGGAAGCTGGGATAGGAAACTGGGCAAAGGTTGTGTGGCTCAAGCCAGATGCTGAAAGACCAAGAGATGGTTTCCAAGGTAGGTCGGCAAGAGTGTTAACAAATGGAAGTGTACTGAGGTCCACGTGGGTGGTTAGGTTGATTCTGAAACTAAATGAGAAGATTTAAGTTTGTGATGGCTAAGTTACTTTTATATCGCTACATGAAAATTATGCCATAGACTGGTACCTTCAGAATGGAGAATGTACACTCTAGGAAGGAGGCATGATGATCTCAGGGTATGTGATATGCAAAGCATATAATGCCTTCTTATCAAAAGACAGAAATCAATTTTTAGGTAAAGATTGACATTAGCATTTGTGCTGTATATATGGATCATCAAAAGACATATAATATATACTTGTATATATTGTATGTATAAATTTGGGAGTGTGCTCAAATCAAGTACAACATAAACAGTGTTTGGAAATGACCAGTCTATAGAATAATATAGCTCGATCAAACAGTCTGTATGAATTCTTTTGATTTCCTGCCCCTAATTTATCTGCACACTTATCTGTATCCATAGCCTTTTTTCCCCCTGTTTACTCCTTTTGCCATGGAAAAGATATCTTTCAGTGGAAAAGATGGGCTTTTCTTCTTTTCATCTGTGTGGTTTCTCCTCCTGCATTCAGAGTCTCAGTCCAATTGGTTAAGTTTGACTCTTTACTCAATAAATCTGTTCACTCCCTTACTCACACAGGCAACTTTTTTCTGCCCAACTTGTGAATAGTTTTACAGCCCTTTCATCTGAATAAAAACCCTGCAACTTTCCATCCCAAATCGGTTGTCCTTTCTCCCCACCACACCTCATTCCTGCCAAGTTTTTGTCCATGCTCTCTGTATGTCCCTTTGACTTTTCTCCTTCTGCAGTCTGGGTTCTGCCTCAGCATTCCATGGGAGCTGCCTTGGCTTTCATGCTTTGGCCCTGAGCCCCTGTAATCACCTAATGCCACATCCAATGAGCACTATTACTGCTCACTTTAGTTCACCTTTCTTTGGCATCTTAACCATTTCTTCTGTTTTGAATGTCTTCTTTCTGGCCACCTCTATTTGTTAATGCCTAAGAACACCCACCTTAGAAATCACTTCTCTCAGGTCATCATCTTTGCTTTAAACTAGTTCCTCCACCTGTATTTCCCTATCTTGATGAATGTCAGCACCATCTGCTCTATCATTTGCATTAGCCTCAGCTCCCTCTAATGATGAGCCAGTCAAAGGCACTCTTCATTTTTATTATTGCATTTATGATTTCTAGCATTTCTTTCTGATTATTTCTTAGTTTCCATCTCCCTTCTTATATTACTCATTGTCCTTGTGTTGACCTTACCTTGCCTGTCTGCCTACTTTTCCCATTAGAGTCCTTTATGTATTAATCATAGTTATTTTCAACATCCTGTATGATAATTCTAATTTCTGTGTCATATCTGAGTCTAATTCTGATGATATTTTTTTTCTCTTCATACAGTGTTTCTTCTTGCCTTTTGTCATACCTTGTAATTTTTTGTTGACAGCTGGGCATGTTGTATTGCATAATAAGAACTGAGGGAAATAGGTCTTTAGTGGGAGGATTTATGTTAATCTGGCTAGGAGCTGGACTATATTTAATGTTTATTTTAGCCGTAGGTTCCAGAGGCTTCAGTTTTTTTCTCATCTTTATTTTTGTTCTCTCTCTTGGCTTTGAAGCTTCCCTGTGTCCTACTTCTTGGAGGGAGTCTGCATTGTACACTTCCTTTACCTGTAATTCACTGTTATGACACTGGAGTCTGTTGGTGAAGTTGTAGGGTGTGTGTGTGTGTGTGTGTGTGTGTGTGTAAGTGACCCATGATCTTCTGATGAAGTCTCAGTCCTAGGCTCATAGGGAGACTGTGTTTTGGACTGTAGTCTTCACAAGAGTTTCTACCTCTCTTCCAGGGGTATAGCCCCTTTCTCCTTTGCCCTTTACTCCATACCAGGGCTACAGTTTCCTCAATTTATTTCCTTGAAGCCCAGCTCCTTGGTGACTATGGGATTCTCCTTCCCCCTTCTGCCCCTACTTCTCTATAGGAAGACTGTAGGGTACTGCAGTGGGGAGGAATTCCCTTCCCCCAGGCAAGATAAGGGTTCAAAATTATGCACAGGTGAAGTCATTTTCTCTGGAGAACAGGACTTTTTTAATGGTGATGGCTCTGGATGGGTGTCACAAGGATCGTTCAGCTGGGAGGGGATCTTTCTCAGATTCTCGCTGTGAACCTGGTGGTGTTCCTGGAGGGAAAGCTCAGGAAAGCTTCCTTGCCTCAAGACTATGGACCCCAGGAATTTCTCACTCTTACCCCAGTCTATACTGAACCTCCAGCAATTTGTCAAAATTACCAGGAAAGTGTTTCTACCAGTTTATGGCTCCTGTAACTTCTGCCTGAGGTAAACAGATCTCAGTCACTGTATTTCTTTCTTGAGATGTACCTACCTCTCCAGATTTCAGGGAGGTAATTTGCTCTGCTACTTCAATTTTATGATAGGTCCAAGCAAATTAATTGATTTTCAGTTTGTCCATTTTTTTCTCCTTATAAGAAAGGGGACGATGATTTCCAAGATCTTTACATGTCAGAGCTGAGATCAAAGTCTGCCTCACTCCTAGTCCTTCATTGTTTCTATCCAAGTCCTATTACTTCTATTTCCAAAGTATCTTTTGAAACATTCCCAGCTTCATTCAGTCAAGGCATCATGATTTCTTGTCTGGATCATTGCAGCAGTCACCTGACCATTCTCCTTATCACCAGTAACGCATAAATTGTCCTAAGATGAAGTCTCATCTTAGGACTGTCCTTACTAACGTCTTCTAATGGCCCAACCACTTTAGTATAGAATACAGTGTCCTCCTACATCCACTGCCTTCTGGTCCCTTACAATGCGGTACAAAAGATCAAACATTCAGGGTTTGGGGACAAGGATGTGGATGAATTTTATAAGAACCTTAAAAATTATTTCTTTAATTTCTGTTGCTTTAATTAAATGATCCCTTTAAACTGGGACATGTTCACAGAAGAAAGCGGATCAAAGAGAAATAAAATTCAGGTAGAACAAATGTTAATGTATGGTCTACTTATTGCTATAAAATATATGTTTCTTTGTGATCACACAAACATACCCATATTTTGTGCTTGTACAGAGGAAGGGACTGGATTGAAACATCTTTTATTTTGGCCGCAAGTCCAATAAAGTCCCAAGGGTTGTGATGTGACACACATTCTGTCAGGGCATACATGAGACTGGATACAGGTAAGATGAGGGCCCCTAGCATAAGCACTTGCCCTATTTTCAACTCCAGGCACTCTTAATTCACTACCAAAGACCAAATGAAGTGATAACTGTAACGCATCAACAGTCTAGACTTTAGCTGGCCCTGGAGACATTGCATTAGTGTCCTATGGGTGAGGTCTAAATTAGATGGCAGTCAGGTATGTATGTACACAGGAGCGGTCATTACTGTGGGCAGATGTGCACAGCTAATGGCTGGCAGTGGAGATTGCTGCAGGGGGAATTCCTTGATAAAAATGAGTTAAAATGAGACAATGGATTATCCAGAAGGGTGCTTTTCTACAGACTACACTTTTATTGGCGAAGGCAATCAAAGGAAAAAAAACCCGAGCCATTAAAAATGAAAGCCACTATACTGTATTTATTTAATACCATCTAGGTACCACATAGACGATGTATACATCTATATGATTTTTTTTTCTTTTTAGTTTGAGTAAACTAAAGGAAATGCTGCTTTCATTTTTCCCCCAAATAAATGTAGATGGGAGGCTGGTACATTAAGGCAATGTAGGAACCTAATGTACTGGGACAGAGGGACTACTTGCAAAAGAGTTAAATCTTTATGCATGTAAGCCAAACTGCCCATGATCTCATTACGCCGCAGAGAGCTTGCAAGCATTGCTCCCCAATCACAAAGAAAAATCAGCACACAAGTGACCTGTGTATTAGCATCTCTGCAAATCTCAGGCAGGAGCTGAGATTTATATACACTTTACACACCCCTGAGGAAATACCCATTTTATGCCATTGATAGGCCAGATGTATTTTTCTCTGTGAAATGTGATCAGAATGTAATTAGAAGAAAATACACTGCGTATTCAAAAACAAATAGACAGTATTCTTTAAAACTCCATGGCAATTTAGAACAGGCAGCAATATCAAATTACAGGAGTTGTATGGAAGGCTTATTACTGTGTGATTGGGCCTATGTGGTTATATTAGCAACAGTGAACTGATTTAGTTCTACAGCCATTGAGATGAGTTGAAAATCTCACATGTCCAAAAAATCTTTGTCTTGGAATATGATTACTTATGTGATAAAATATCTCACGTTAGATAGCGCGATTCCTTAAAAAATGCCAGTGTGGATTTCAGTCTGTTTTTCCCCCCAAAACCAATTTTACATGGAAGGAAAAAAATGAAGATGGCTTTGGGGGAAAAATACAGACATTTCTAATAGAACTTGCTAGAGCAATCACACAGACTGCTATTATTCTATTGCATCTGTGCATTTTCCTGTAACAAAGTGATTAATATGCTTTAAATTTTGAACTTATGGACTCAACTATTTTAGTGTCATATTAAAATACACAAAAACCTGACACATCTAATTTCTATGTAATCCCAAGTAGTATAAAATTATATGTGTATTTATAATGTTTAGGCATTTGAATGGATTGTGTGACATAAGCGTGGACAATTATGTACAGGAACATGAATAAAACATGGTCAAATGTATAAACAAAACAGACACCAGCCAAAAGAATTGTATGTGTGCATGATGAATCAGGATGAAAATTCATCCTTTAATCTCTCTAGACTTTGGATCACAATATTTTATATAAGACTGAATACTTTATAGGAAATATCTGGGAGGGGGGAGGGCATAATTTATAACCTGTGTCCTATAAGGATTTTAATTCTTAGTTTTATATGAACCAAAAAGATGTGTAAAACATTGTTAATGTTTCTAAACCTCTCTGAAGAGGTCCAAAGAGAGTATGGATTAGTGGCAATGAATTTAAAGACAGGATTAACAAGGGTTGCTTCCGAATTGAAGGTATTAAGAACCAACTTTACAAAGCAGAATATTCTCATAAGGAGATTTAGGCATCATCTGGGACTATTGATGAGTTCCAAGGAACCAGTAACCCATAGCCTTGCTCTGGTATTTGTCAAGACCTTACAAATGTGAAGAATGTCTACAGAAAAAGAAAGTTTGTGGGTGCACATTAAGGACTGAAACAAGACATGTGGCAGTTTAAAAATATGGCCCTGAATTCTTTGCTGTCCTCCCATTGAGAGGCAGGGTCTTGTCTGTTTCCTTTGAATTTAGGTAGGTCTGTGACTGCTTTGACCCCCAGAATGCGGCAAAAGGTGTTGCCACGTGATTCTGAAGCTTGGTCAGGAGAGGCCATGCAGTGTCCACCCAGTTCTCTGGGGATGCTCATTCTGGGAGAAGCCAGCCACGCGCCGTAAAGAAATCCCACCACCCTGAGGCTTCCGTACTGGAGAGGCCACTTATAGGTCCCCAGGGCAACAGCTGGCTGCACCTTGAGACTTTTGCAAGCACTGAGGAACAGAGACAAACCATGCTTCCTTTTCCTTCTCCCAGGCTCTGACACAGGGAATCCATGGGAATGATAAAGTTATCGTACACTACTTAGTTTGGGGATGTTTAGTTCACAGCAGCAGTTAACTGGGGCAAGCCAGTATTTCCCGAACTTACCTTCCACAATGGCCACTTGGGGAGCAAGTTAAAGATTCCCATGTTTCACTCCTGGGCATTCTGACTTAACAGGATTGGCTGGGAGTAGGGCTGGAGAAATCGGTTTTTAACAAGTAGCACGGAAAGTTAACGACGATAAAATGACTCCAAGATACTGCATGATTTGTTGGTCAGTTTTGATATATGAATTTTTCATGACAAACATATTTCTTTGATTACTTGGAATGGGCTCACGGGCCCATTATTTTCCTTATTTTAAGGTTGTAAAACACACCACTTATATGCCTATCTATTATGCCAGTCCCAATTGTGAAAAAGCAGCCAACGAGACAAGACACTCTCATTAGGCACTAAATCAGAGCAGCGAGAGAGAGGACGATGAGGGTTGGCATAGGAGGGAGTTTAGGGAGGAAGTGAGGCTGCCATGAGGCCTTTGATGCTGATGGCACTGGAAGCGGCTTAGAGGAGAAGGAAGGTGTCACGTGTGGAGGATGGAAGCAGGAGGGGAGGCCAACAGCGAAAGAGTTTTCAGATTCCATCATAGTACTGGGAATACTCTATTGCACTTGTTTATTACTATCATTACTTCTAACACCGGCAGCAACCCGAACCATCTTTTACTGAGTGTTTCCTTTGTGTGTGTTGCTCTCATTTGCTCACATCTGTCTCCTGCCTTCCTGGCACCTGCACTGCATCTTGCTCCTCTTTGTATCCTGTGATTGGTGTGGGGCCCGCCTAGCACATGGTGGGCAGGCCTACAGATGGTTGTGGAATAATAATAATAATGATAATAAAAAATGATAAGAGATAATATTTATGGGGCCAGACACCTTGAATAGATTACCCTATTTCGTCCTCATAACAAATCTATCACAGAACAGGATCCTTGCCCAAAGTTGTGTAGATTGTAAGTGGTGGCCCCTGCATTCCGACCTAGGCAGTTGGACTTTGAACATGACTCTGAATGCATTAAGAAAGCTGTGCTAGAGAATGAATAGAGTCTATCACTCTTGACCCCTCCACATACTGCCTTTACCTGGGGGCACTCTTCTCATCTTTCCTTGCCCCGCTAGTACCTACTCATCCTGCACTATCCTTTCCCTTGATGCGTAGTGGGAGACAGAAATGATGCTAAGTTTCCTACAGCACGTGGAACAATCCTATACAGAATGCCAGTAACAGCCCAGTTAGGAAACAGTGCATAATAACACTCACTAAAAGCTTGAAAGAAACCTACCCCCCAACCCCGTATTACAGGTGTCAGGTGGTGAATAATTTTATTTATTGGGAAAGAGAAGAAATATTTTCTCTTGACCCTCTTGAAGTGTCAAACTTACAGGGAACAATTTTATTTAAGAGCTGATTTCATAGAAACCTAAAAACAGCAACATTTTTATTTTTGGATATGAATCAAAGGATATTTTAATCTTCTAGCTTTTAATAAAGTCTATTCATTTGCTCACATGAACATTCATTTAGTCAACAGATATTTATTAAACACTTTTTAGAGGCAAATCACTCTTCTAGGCTTAGGAGATACAGCACGAACATGACAAGCAAAAACCCTGTCCTCATGCAAGAGGGAGTTTATAACCCTAAAATTGCAAGGGGGGATAGAACATGAGAGGGAGGATTCAATTGCTTCTTTTGCAGCCACGAATTATTTATGTGGGATCTCTGAAAATATAACTAGGGCCACATTTCTTCATAACTAGACAAGCTTATAACCCCAAGGGTGTATGCACTGTCCGTGCCTTGCTAGAGAGGTAGATATAGACTATGTCATTAAAGCCAATTGCTACCACATACCCGGGGCTGTTTGGGGACTAAGAGAATTGAGGATTTATTTAAAATTGGGAGAACAGAAGAGTTGGCACCTGTAGGAAATCTTGCCAGTGCAGTTATGTTAATGTCATAAATATTTCAGAAAAAATCAGTGGTTAAAAGGATATCAACGTTGACCTAATTGGTTGCAAATAAAGTAAAACCCAGAGATTTTCAAGAATCCTTTTAAAGCCGAATGGGTTGCACTTCGTTTTAGCTCATTTTCCCAGACCTCTTTGTTGGGACGAGCCAAGCAGGAAGAAGAAATATACATAGGATGGAAAGAAGCTATTATTTTGTCATCATTGCTATTATTTTGTTTGTTTTTGTGGTGGTACTTCAGATAATGTTCTTAATTTGATGGACCAGAAGAAAGAAAACTAAGATAGTTTCATTTTTGTACTAGTTTGATGTCATTGCTACCAAGAGAAATATTTCCTACCTAAGCCTAAAGTCAAAGATACGAAAAAGGGGTAAAGAGGTGCCACTGGTAGAAAAAGATAATAGAGCCAAATTTACCCATATTGGGTGGTTGCTGTTGTGGCAAGATCATTCACTGAGATATGACCTGTGTTTTGCCTTTCCTGTGCATGAAAAGGAGGTGGCCATTCCTTGGGTTCACTTACCTTAGGGTGAGTTTGGGTCAGAAGGGAATTTCACTTCCTGTCTTTGGTGAAAGCCTAAACTTGTTAAGCTGATTATAGTAAAATGCCCTGGGAATCAGTAGAGTTAGAGAGGTAAGAGAAGGAAGAACAGAAGAGAGAAGAGATCCTTTGTAACTGGCAGGATCTTGGTGTAGTGGATACTTGTATTCTGTTCTCTCACGGTGGACCTTGGAGGGAATGGCACTATGGAAGGCTGGACCCTAGGCACAGGGTTTGCTAGTTAAGTCCAAGATTCCATGTCTATTTCCACCCAGGACCCTTGGGGTCGATGTTCCTATCTGGACAAAGTGAGCCTGGGCCATAAAGCAACAGCTGTGACCCTATGGATGGGAGATTGGAGATGTGACTTTGTTCTGGGTTTGTGGGAGCCTCTCAGGTTTCTGTGAGATTCTAGAGAGGGGAAGATGTCAAGAACTATGAAAGGTCTGTGTAACTTATTACTACTGCCTTGAATATGATGTGAAGAATCAGTGAGATGATGCCTGGAAAGAGCTTAGCACATTGCCTGGCATAAAGTAAATGCCAAATATTTGGGAGCTATTATGTAAAGGCACATATGTATAGCACTAAATGTAGGTGGCAAATGCGGTGATCAAAGGTAGGAAAAGAGAGAAGGTGTGCTTTTTCCAGTCTTCTGTCTAGGCCCTGAGGTTCTCATTCTTTTGAATTGGAAGGCTTTTTGACTGGGCAACTTGGTTTTGAAGAAGTCTCAAGTTTTCTCTATCTGCATCCTTCACATCTTTGTTTGAGTTGGTATAAAACGTGGAAATATTATTGCTTTGCAGAGAAAATCAGGGCTTAAAGATAAGAAAGCCTGAAAAATCCAGGCTGACCCAAAAGTAAACTATTAAAAGGGTAGACCCAGGCTAGAGGCCAGCTAGCCCCTTAAGGCCGCACTGTCCATAGAAATGGCAGGCAAGCAGGTTATGAATGGGTCACCAGCATGCCTCAATAGTGGTACCCTCGACTGGAATGTAGCTAAAGAAGGTCTGAGGTGGTTGGAGGCCCCTCCCTGGTCCAGTAGCCTTTGGCTGAGAACATCTGTACAATATAAGAACAAATCTTGTATGTACAGCATAGTGACTATAGTTAATAATACTGTATTGGGGGCACCTGGGTGGCTAAGTCGGTTGAGCGTCCGACTTTGGCTCAGGTCATGATCTCATGGTCTGTGAGTTCGAGCCCTGCGTCGGGCTCTGTGCCGACAGCTCAGAGCCTGGAGCCTGCTTCAGATTCTGTGTCTCCCTCTCTCTCTGACCCTCCCCCACTCATGCTCTGTCTCTCTCTGTCTCAAAAATAAATAAACATTAAAAAAAATAATATTGTATTGTATATTTGAATGTTGCTAAAAGAGTAGATCTTAAGATTTCTCACAAGAAAAAAATTGTAACTATGTGTAGCAATGGATGGTAATGAGACTTATTGTGGTGATCATTTCACAATATATATAAATATTGAATCATTATGTTGTACACCTGAAACTAATTTAATGTTATATGTCAATTATATCTCAAAAAAAGGAACACATTTTATGTTCTATGTGTGCCATGATGTGTAAAATTTTGAGAAGCACTGATTTAAGGATTGAGAGCTTCAGGTCCACACCGGGGAGGATTGCGGAACTAGGGAGTGAGGAGGAAAGTATCCTTAAAAAGCTCAAACTGAATTAAAGATTTTTCAAACCCAAGCAGGGACAGTATAAGTAAATTCTCGGATTCCAGGAAGGGAAATTATTTGCCATGGAGTTGACATGGGGAGTTGCCAACGCAGAGTTGTGCAATGCAGGAGATCCTATAGGATGATTCAGCTGTCAGGTCCCAAGAATCTTGGACTTTGGAGGTGGAAATTCTACGTCTGCCAGTGGGTTTGGGGGCTGGGACTTATTGGTAGTGCAAGATACTGCCACTTAGAAACCTATTTATCTGGGAACTAGGGTGCCAATGCCAGAGTGAGCCTGGAAACCAGAATAAAGTCCTATCAATTGACCAAGCTAGTAGCGTAAGGCTCCTTGTCCTTCATCAATTTAGGGCAAGTGGACAAGTTTGGTGCCTAAGACTGGAGTGGGGCCAGGTTTTAAAGTAAAGGCTTAAATGGATTTAGGTTTGAATGTTAGGAAGGAAGCCAGGAAGGGAACCAAGCAGACCCCAAAACCACCTTCTCTGTAGGGCTCTTGTGGCTGCCAGGTCTAGAATCCACCAGCTGACCACTCCTCACCCACATATCGGTAAATAAATAGCTTTGTTCCTTGTGGAAGCTAAAGAACATTTAAGTTCTATTCTGCCATATCAGATCACAGGCTTTTTTTTTTTAATTGTGTGGGTTAAGTAATAAGCTCCGATAATCATGCTTAGCCCTTGTAGCAGCATTTGAGTCATTTATTAATGCAGGGACATTAAGCTGCTCTATTATAAATACAGGATAATTACCCAGATGATGTGTGAAGTTCTTTCCAAATTTCTTCCCTTTATTTAGTCCAACATAAGCACTAACATATGGTGCCTCTGCCATGAGTACATGTGGATGAGGTCAATTATAAAGAAAGCAAAAACTGATTGATAAGTGGGTGTGGTTTCAAGAATCAATCAGTCAATAAAGACATTAGGCCTTCTTTTATGACTGGGACTAGGTATCTGGGGGCACAGGGACAAAAATGTAACAACTCTGAGCACATGGCCCAAAGGGTTGGTAATCTAGCAGGGGATTGGTAAGAGATTGCTAATGTAGCCGGGGAAGTAAGGCTATGCTGTAGGGGTCAGTCAGGGTGGGTGAGAATCTGGAAACCCTTGGAGGGGGGACTTTCCAGTGTGGAGGTGCTGTGTATCAACCACACACTGGAGGAAGGTAGTCACGCACAAAGGCGATAGTTCACATCTCTGATTTATATCTTCATGTTACAGTGGGCAGGGTTCTTTAAAAAAAATTAAGGGTTCAACCCAGTGTAGGATAGATGGCCATGGAAAAAGGCAATCCTTTAGAGAAACAGCAGCAGCAACAAGAAAAAGGAGGCAAGTCTGATTCACAGCTTTGATGCTCTTTGAGAAAGAGAGTCTGAATGATAGGTCTAGGATCCATACTAAGAAATTTAGGACATTTCTTACCCCATAAACTTTCTGGTTTTTTTTTAAAGCTTCTTCTTCCCCGTCCATGGTGACCATCACTGTGTTCAAGTGAGGAAAACAAATTTCAGGAGATTGGAGCTGGTGGACTGTTAGTAACAGGAATTGAAATAGTAAGCATTCAGCTGTTTGCTGTGCTGGTTGTGCAGACGTTCCCCTGTCACTCCCAAAGCTCTGCCTTCTACCTCATTTGTAGGAGAGGGAAAAAGGACAAGGGAGCCACATTTCACATTAGTATGGATATGGGCTGGAGAAGAGAGAGTGACTGAAAGAGGCAAGACACGACAGGAGTCGAGAGAGGTTACTGAAAGCAGGCAATCCAAGCAAAGGGAGACTGGGGAAATAAGAGTTCTTTTGAGAGTCCTGAGATCCTGGGATGATGTTAATTAATGCTTGAACATTTTGAAAATTGATACTAAGACTATTCCACCACCTTTGCCTCCTCAGTGCCAGAAGGTTGTAAGGGGACATCTAGGCAGCCGACATGTGGGTTATAAGGCCCCTGTGTTTTATTTTGTGGCAACAAGGAAGGGGTGCGTACTGTAGAGACTACACCTCTACAACCAACATCGATGGGGAAGAACCTCAAAAGGATGGTACAGAAGAGCAGAAAGGTAAGCATGCCTTCCACCACTGTGGTCTGCAGTGGGAGAGGAAAAGGAAGACTTCCATATAACTTAAAAACTGTCCCGGATACTGTAGTTTCCATAGAGAACAATAGCCATCGTGTGCCATCTACCCACAAGGAAGGTGTCCATTGGTGGCAGGCACATCCATTATAAACTCAAAGAAGAGGGTAACTGGAGCCACCAGAGGTTTTGGGAAGAGATCTGACTTCAGTTTGATTTTAAAGAATGAGAGGGATTTGGCTTGGCCAAGAGAAATAATTTAATACAAGCTCCCATGTGCCAGGCCTGTGCTTTTGTACATATGATACTTCATTTAATCTTTGGAAGGCTTATTTAACAGATGAACAAATGAGGTTGAGAAAGATGAAGTTTGTTTTCTGATAAGTGATGGAGCTAAGTTTCATATTTAAGAAACTTTGGTGCCCAAGAATATTTTTAGTCACTACCACTCTGTTTCTGTAGGTTAGACTGTGTCGTTTCAAGGTGGGGACAATACTGCCTTATTGGAGGCTATTTTGAAAAGTGAGGAAGGAGGGAGGTTTGGGTACTTACATGAGATTGTCACTGGAGATGTCACTGGAGATTGAGAATTTAGTGGAAGGGCCTGTGTTGCAAGATATTCTGTGATATGTGGGTAATCCTATACTATGGAGAATTACCCCAAATGATAATATAATTCTATGAAGAAACACTGGAAGGAAAAAGCATAAATGCAGTAGATAAGGCAATGGGAAATAAGAATTGCCAGCAGTAGGGGACATGGGCTGAATGGAGACTTGTCTAATCAATGAACAGACTGGGGAGAAGAGTTTGTTTGCTTCCCAAGTGTTCCAAGTCCTTTTCCATTTCTGCTGGCTGGTCCTTTAACTTAGCTGGGTTTTGTTTGTTTGTTTGCAGAGCTCATTCTTGTTCTTTAGGTCTCAGAGCAAATATAATCTCATCACGTAGGTCTTTTCAAACCACTGCCAGTTTATTTCACATCCTTGTATCGTTACCTATTGCTGTGTAACAAATCCCCCCACAATTCAACAGCTTAAAACAATAAGACTTACTGTCTAACGCTTTGTGTGTGTCAAGAATCTGGGAGCTAGTGGTCTGGCTCAGGAACTTTCATGAAGTTACAGTCAAGGCATGGACTGGGGCTGCAGTCATCTGAAGGGCTGGAAGACCCACCTCTAAGACTATTCACACTGTTGTTGGCAGGCCTCAGTTCCTTGCTGGCCGTTTGCCACATGGGACTTGCCATAGGCTTTCTGAGGGTCCCCAACATATGGCAATTGGTTTTTCTGCCAGAGTGAGAGCATGAGAAGGTGACCGAACAAGCCACCCTGTCTTTTATAACCCAATTTTGAAAGTGACATACCATTCACTACTTCTTTTGTATTCTATTGGTCGGTCAGACCAACTCTGTAAAATGTGAGAAAGGACTACACAAAGGTGTGAATGTCAAGAGGAGGAATCACTGGGGGCGATCTTAGAAGCTGGTGACCACACTCCTGCTTACTTTCTTCATAGCACTTATCCCAACCTTGGATTCTCTTATTTGTTTACTTGTTAATTGGTGATCTTTTCCCCACTAGAATGAAAGTTGTACTAAAGCAGAAACACTTACCTGGCTCGCTTCTGAAATTCCAGCTCCTGGAAGAGTGTATAAATATTGTTGAAATAATGAATATTATTTGAATGGATAATGAATAATGAATAATGATGCGATAAATATTGTTGAAAGAATGAATATGTGAATGAACCACATGGTAACGTGTAGAAGGTCACTAACTAACCTTCATTTCCTCTGTCTACATTTGTGTTTCTCATATTAGTTTGTGATCGTGTTAAGAATGACTTAGATCACTGGCTGGACAAAGAGGCAGGAGCATGATACAGATGTCTAGTTTGATTTTTTTTCTTTTTTTACTTGATAAATGATTTAAAAGAATTAGCTATATTCTTAGTCCTTTTTCATACTGCCAAAACATGTTCTAGTGATAAAAATAGTCTGGGGTAGTACATCATAGTTTCAAAATTGCTCTCACATTCTACCCTTCGTTTGATTTTAACAATACCATGTTTAAGTTGATGGAAGTTATATTTACAGATGAGGTATTGGAGGTTTGCAAAGGGCAGTGACTCACCAAAGGGATGTACTTAGTGGTTAACATGGGGACCTAAGCAAAACCTGTCTCCAGATCAAGGACACTGTCCCTGAGCCCAGATTGCCTTTGTTTAATGCTTACTTGATACTTCTCTCATGATAATTTTTAATACTATTATATAAAATGATATTCTCAGAATAGCTCTCTCAGAATAACTTGCTGTCTTTCATATGTACACGGACCATTTCTTGTATAGCAGGGTGATTGTATTAACTTACCATTATGGCATGGGCTTCTAATAGTTTATTGTATTTAATTTCGTTATCATTTATTTGAGCGCCTGCTGTGTGAACCAGAACTGTGCTAGGTGCTGCATATAAAAAAGGTGAATAAAATATGTGCTTCGATTTTAAAAAATGACATTTTTTTTTGGTACTTTCTTTTCGTAATTCTAAAAGCAACTTAGGTGTTTTTCAGAATTTTTGAAAAATATGGAAATGTGTAAAGAAGAAAAAAAAGTCTTCCAAATGTTAATTACCATTCACATTTTGGAGTATTTTCTTCCAGAGTTTCACTTATAGACATATACATTTGTACATGTATATGTACTTTCCTATAATATTTTAATGTAAGAAAAAATCATATTAAAAAACTTTTTCCTCATCCCCTTAAAAAAGACTTAGCCCCTGGTCTTGGGTCGGTCAATGACTCTGTTGAGGTTGTAAAAGACCCCGAGGGCTTGCGCAGTCTGGAAAAATTGGTAGGGCTTCTGGTCTTCTGCCCCTTGTGTCCCAGCCCTCATAAACCATTCAGTGGTAGAGGCTCCCTGATGTCAGGGCTCACAAGGGACTGTTCAGACCCCAGATATCCAAGAGCCATTTCCCCCTGTGGGGCACACTGAAGAGAGCCAGGGAGCAGAAACCTAGGGTTTGACTCCTCCAATCCCAGTCTTTTTTTTTACTTTTACTTTTTATTTATTTTTTAATGTTTATGTATTTTTGAGAGAGAGGAGGGAGGGAGAGAGAGAGAGTGAGTGCACACAAGTGGGGAGGGGCAGAGAGAGAGAGGGAGACAGAGGATTAGAAGCGGGCTCTGCACTGATAGCACCGAGCCCGATTCGGGGCTTGAACTCACGAACCTGAAATCATGACCTGAGCCAAAGTCAGATGCCTAACTGACTGAGCCACCCAGGCATCCCTGAAGTCAACACTTTTTAAAAAATTTTTTTTTAACGTTTATTTATTTTTGAGACAGAGAGAGACAGAGCATGAACAGGGGAGGGTCAGAGAGAGGGAGACACAGAATCTGAAACAGGCTCCAGGCTCTGAGCTGTCAGCACAGAGCCCAACGCGGGACTTGAACTCATGGACCGCGAGATCATGTCCTGAGCCGAAGTCGGCCGCTTAACCGACTGAGCCACACAGGCGCCCCTGAAGTCAACATTTTTGAACATAGATCTTTGTTGAAACTTTGTGATCAGTTTTTAGGATAAATGATGGAGTGTCTGCTCTTCGAGTTCACATCTGGCCTGGGAATGAGAGGAAGACAATGAGAGAGAGAGAGTTTTCATGGAGGTGGTGAATTGGACAATAGAGATAGACTACCAGTCACAAAAGGGGCAAAAATGGGGGCAGCCTCAGCAGCGGTGACAGATTTGCCAAGATGAGTTTACACATGCTTCCTTTAATCTGCTGATGGTCGATGGCATATATTTTAGATCTGACGCTGGGAGAGTGGTGTCATTTAAGGCCTTACCACTCACAGTGTGGCCTCAGACTAGCAGCCTCAGCAACCCAGAAGTAGCTAAAATGCAGAATCTCAGACCTCACTCTAGACCTTGGTAACTGTAGATAGTATCACTATTATCCCATCCGAAGTCTTTGCGTTCTAACCAGCTGATAGGCACGCATTTTTAGCTTACAGCCTAATTTCCCTTTCCATCAACACAGAGCCCACGTTTGAAAATGCATGAGCAGTTATTGCTATTATGATGATGACTATTATTACTATTACCTTGATTTTATAGTGCATATTTTCTTTTGAGAGCCGAAAAGGCTTAAGAAATATTATATCACTAATCCTTACAACATCACTGTGAAATAGGTAGGTGGCAAATATAAACAAGTATCAATATTATGCTAAATCATACTTAAGTATATGGTGTGAAATCCTGGGCGATATAATGAAAGCAATATCCTTTTGCTTCTGGTGAAGTATTTTATGTTTTTATCTCTTGGGGTACATCAGTGAGGGATAGGGCTTGGTGACCTATTATGTTTTTCTCCATCACTCATTTAGATAATGTTCCTTTCACATTTATATGAAAACGTTTAGATATATTTTTGAAAAATTCTAGGCCATGAGAGAGACTTTACAAACATGACCTCAGCAATGCTGCTGTGAGAGGGAAACAGAGATACTTAGAATTACCAATGGAATTGAAATCAAAGACTGTAATTTAATCCAGTCAGCTTCTGTATTGAGGCATCTCCAGCCTGAGTCCAAGCCATCTTTCCATCTTGCCAGTTACTATGCCACATTTGTCCTCCCCACACCTTCATCATTTCTTGGTCACCCTCGCTGATTCTACTATTTATCTTTAAAAAACAACTAATTTTGGGTGCTTGGGTGGCTTAGTTGGCTGAGCATCTGCCTCTTGATTTCAGCCCAGGTCAAGATCCCAGGATTGTGGGATCGATCCCTGTGTTGGGCTCCACACCGAGAGTGGAGCCTGCTTAAGATTCTCTCTCTCCCTCAGCCCCTCTCCCCAGCTCGTGCATGCTCTCTCTCTCCCTAAAATAAAAATAAGCATTAAAAAAAAACAATAAATTTAAAAAATCTTAAATAAATTTTCCTTAAAAGGAAATGTTATATTACCACCACAAATGGAAGACCAGTAAGTGCTTCTTGGTATAGAATAAAGTAACATTGATAACCAACATTATGAAAGCAAACGATATTATCAAATTCCAGCCTGTAGACTTTGGGCCCGAGGCTGGCTCTCTTTGTGAAAAAGAGAGATTTAGCAAGTACTCGAGTGGTGTGGAAGATATATTGGCACCAAACTGAGACTGTCTTCTTAAGGCAATTAGGAGAATTAACAGAGTTAGTAGGAGATTATTTTTCTGACTTTATAATTCAATGTTATTTAATGCCTACATGTGTACTACTCAAAATCATTTCTCTTCACTTCTACAGGGCTGGACATTAATTCTCAAGATGTAACCAGAGCGGGCTCCCCACAATTTCACCCGTTACTCCTGCTTCCTCCCAATGAAATACTTCCTGCTCTGGGCTCTGTAAAGCTTCTCCCATCTGCTATGACTTCTCCTTTTCTGTGACCATCTGAATCTTTTCAGCCTTCAAGACTGATTTCAAATTCTTTTTGGTGAGCTTCCTTGATTTCCTGGGTTTGTGGAAATCTCACTGTTCTAAAAATTTCTTTTGTCGTGCTCAGTTCATGTTTATCACACACCCACTTAGTGGCTGAGAATCTTCTTGTGGGAGCATCTGTCTTCATACCAGCGAGGTGGTCAGCTTTCAGAGGCAGCATAGCATCTTAGGCTCCTTCTTAGAATGGTGCCTTGCAGGGCACAGGTGCTAGATCAGTAACTGATGCTTCTTTGGGATGAAATTTCTCTGAACTGGCTCCATTTGTGGTTTGAATATCTATGTGCTAACGGGAGCTGTATGTACAGTAGACTGATAGCTTTGAGGGTTCTTGTTTGACCTTGTCACTCTGTTCAACATTGCTACAGCTGATGTAGAAACTTTTGGCAGCTTGTAAGTGAGAACACTAAGTTCCAATTTATTTCTGCTTTGACCTGGAAGTTATGGTTTGTGCCGTTTGTGACATTCTCAGGGACCTTAGGAAAGCCCTCTCTAACTCAGAGGAGGTAAACTAAATTGGATGGAAACTTTGGGTTTGGATTCAATCTAGTAGCCCAATCATCTAGAATTCATAGAAAGCATTCCAGGAAGAGGCAAGGAAACCATCTTAGACCACTCGACACAGTTTTCATTATCCAGGCCACCAGATCATACTTCTTTTTTCCGTGTGCAATATTTTTCAGGCTCTCTCTACCATGATATGATTGTTTTTCAATTGAATCCTTCCTTTTGGGCTCTGTTTGCCAGGTTAATTAACTGCATTTGTCTCAGATCCTGATTGTTTCTAAGATCTGGATGCAATATTTCCCCCAAAGATCATTGAATTTACAAACAAGTTGTTACTGCTGAAATCTTGATATTTCACTTGGGTAAAATGTAAAGTACTGAGATCATTATCTAAATACTGATAAACTTGCCCTGTTTGAAACCTGTCCATTGTGTATGGTTACACTTCATATGACTTTTAAGATACATGATGGTTGTAAGGACTTTCTTCAGGAATATACCCTTTTGCAAAGGCCTTATCTTCATCTGTGAAGCTTTTCAAAAACAGCTACAGTGCATTTTAAACACCACAGAAAATTATTATAAGATCCTGAACTCACACAGAGCCAGAGATGTCAAATCCAACCACATAAATCCATAGTCCCTTCTCCTGATTTTTGGTGGGAGGTGTTGAGATTGCATTTTCATGGCCTTTATAAAATTGTCAGTAACTGTAGGAATATTAAAGGGTTAATCCGTTTCGTTTACTTAAATATTCCAAACCACGATGAAAACATTTTTGCACCTAAGAGGAAAGATTGTGGGTGAAAAACTGAAGATACATGATTTATCACTCCCCTCACAAATAAAATTTATTCATTGCATCCACCAGCCATCACACAGATGGTCAGAAAATTGGCTTTGTGTAGGGATGTGGATTCAGGCATGAATATTAATATGAGACAGATGTAAACGCATATTAATATGCATTTGCTTTGCATGGACTGACATTACAATATTTTCATTAAAGGAACTGCATTTGAAAAGAAAGTATAGGTCACCTTTTACAAAGCATAAAATTGAATGGTAGAATATATTTGTTGGCTCTGGAAAACTGCTGTTGATAAGAAATGGAAAAATTAACGTTGAATCCGTAGTCGGATGTTTACAACATGGCAACAGAGGCATCAGAAAGATTTCGCTCCTCTGGATTACAATTAAACTCTATTTTTGCACTTCAGTCGTACAGGGTACAGGCTGCGACTCAAACAACCTAGGAAGCAAAGCCCTGTTTGGATATGATACACGGACAAGTATAAATTATGAGGAGTCTGAGATAAGCTAAAGTATCAAGAAAGATCCATTCACATCCTAAGACACAAATTTGCAGTGTGCGTTTGCCGTAATGGCAGTGATTCATAAAAATATAAGATTTATGCAGGGATGGTACTTGGGGAATTTTTTTCTTTCTTTTTTTTTTTTTTTGGTGTGGGACAGCATTTATGCTCACATCAGCGCCAGCATCTGTGCTGTTAGTATCTGCTTATGGTAGCATTGTGCTTCCTTCCCAAGTGGAAGGAGAGAACGTGACATTGTAAAAAGCTATTCACATGCTTGCTGCTTTGTACTCACAAACCATTCACAGGGTGTTTTGCCACTAAAATATTGCTTACTGGAGAGAACAGCAGCTTTCTTCTGTTTGTGAATCCCTTTAAAACTGCTGTGTTGGCTCTTCAGACAAACATGATTACATCCCAGCACATGAACATGCAAGCTAATAATTATAAATGATCTGTTATTGATTATTCACTTCAGTGACTTCACTAATCCTTACAAAACCTCTGTGAGGCTTCTGAATTCCATTCTCCAACCCTGATGTCCGCCCCCTCCCACCTCGAGACTTGCCCATGTCTTTTTAGTTGCTTGCTGAAAAAAATTCAACCAGAGGCCCAACAATGTAGCCAAAATGGAGTTGAAGTTCCCCCCTGCCACCCTTCCCCCCAGCACTAGCATGGATTAATGGAGACAGCATGAAATCTGGCCTGGGGTCAGGAAGCTTTGGGTTCAAATCTTGATTCTGCTACTCATGGGCCTCATGACCTAGGCAAAAAAAGTCGAACGTTTCCGAGCATCAGTTTCTTATGGGTAAACAAAGGGATAGTTTTACCGGTTTCCTTGGTAATTTTCATTTGATTGTTTGGCATATTACTTGTGAAAACTTATGGGAAATTGCCTAGCATGTCTGGCACATAGTAATTTCTCAGAGCTATTTTCATAGTTTTCTATTTCTTTTGCTGGCCCAGCCATTTTTCCAATCTCTCTGTCTCTCTGCTTAGTTATTTTTCATTCTGTTTCTTATTCCTCTTCACTGTCATCGTTCTGCTTTGGCCTTCCTTATACTTCTCCTGGTGTATAACCATTTATTGTATAATGGTTTTATAACTGGTTTTCCCATCTACTCATCTAAACCACGGCACAAGTTGATTTTCCTAAAGCATAGTACCCATCAGGTTTCTTTTTTTTTTTTCAAAATCCTTCAAGGGTTTAGCATTACTTATCAAGTAAAACCCAAATCCTTAGTTGGCAGGCCAGGTCTCTTTTTGCTGAGCCTCTAATCTGCCCCTTCAGGCCAGTCTCTGTCTTCTTCTTCTTTTTTTTTTTTAGGATTTTATTTTTAAGTAATCTCTACACCCAATGTGGTGTAGAGATCAACGTGGCTTGAACTCATGACCCTGAGATCAAGAGTCGCATGCTACACCGACTGAGTCAGCCAGGCACCCCCAGCCCTCAACCTCTGTCTTCTTGTCACACTTCTACAGGACTGCTTTTTCCAAACCTTCTCTCACTTTCCTGCCTTGGCCTTGCCTGGATTCTGTCTGGAGGAGCATGTCTCCCTAATACCACCTGGTGAACTCCTACTCATTGAATAACTCTTTTCCTATGAATATTTTTCTGTGAATACCTATAACGTTTGGTTTCACTCCAATAAATGTTTGCTACAAAGTTTATTTGACAAATGCATTTATAGAACTCTAATTCATTCAACTATGTCATGTGTCCATTCTATAGATGAAGAAGCTGAGGCACAGAGAGTGAGTAATTCCCTTGGACACAGAGCTGTTAGGTGGCAGATTTGGGATTCCAACCCAGGTGGTCTGGCTACAGAATGTGTTATTAGGTTATTAGCCACATGTATTCTATACTACTTTTCAACTTCACATTTTTTAATATATCATGTGTCTTTCTATCAGTCCTATTCTTGTTAAGGTACTATTACAATTCTCCACCAAGCTTTCTTTTTAATTTTTTTTAAACATAAGATTATTTGTTTGGATTATGGAATCATTTAGCTTTTTTTTTTTTTTTTTACCATGTTTGAGTCAAAGATTGAAACTCGTGGTTGTCTGCAAGGGTTCTGGATGAACACAGGTATTTGATTGTCTGTCTGTCTATCTATCTATCTATCTATCTATCATCTATCTCTCTATATCTCTATTTCTATCTATCTGATATTTCTTTATATATTTATGTATTATATTTCTTTTAGGATGGTTATAAAACATTTCCACTCTGGTTCCATAATCCTTATATATCAATTATACACATTGTTTATATACTGAAGATTTTCCCTGCAATTACCACATTCTTATCAATAAGGTTGCTTATGTTTGTGATTAATTGTTTTATATATTTGCGTGCTTTCGAATTCGGTGCATAGGCATTTATGATTGTTAGCTCTTCCTGATGGATAGACCCTGTAATTATTATATAATGCCCTTCTTCATCTCTTGTTACAGCCTTTAATTTAAAGTCTAGTTTGTCTGATATCAGTATGGCTACTCCAGCTTTCTTTTGACTTCCAGTAGCATGATAGATAGTTCTCCATCCCCTCACTTTCAATCTGAAGGTGTTCTCAGGTCTGAAATGAGTCTCTTGTAGACAGCAAATAGATGGATCTTGTTTTGTTTTGTTTTTTTATCTATTCTGATACCCTATGTCTTTTGGTTGGACCATTTAGTCCACTTACATTCAGTGCTATTATTGAAAGATATGGATTTAGAGTCATTATGTTATCTGTAGGTTTAATGCTTATAGTGGTGTCTCTGGTGCTTTGTGGTCCTTGCAACATTTCACTTAGAGTTTCCCTTAGAATCTCTTGTAGGGCTGGTTTAGTGGAGATGAATTCCTTCAGTTTTTGTTTGTTTGGGAAAAGCTTTATCTCTCCTTCTATTCTGAATGACAGACTTGCTGGATAAAGGATTCTCGGCTGCATATTTTTTCTGTTCGCCACATTGAAGATTTCCTGCCATTCCATTCTGGTCTGCCGAGTTTCAGTAGATAGGTCTGCTACTACCCTTACGTGTCTACTTTTGTATGTTAAGGCCCGTTTATCCCTAGCTGCTTTCAGAATTCTCTATCCTTGTATTTTGCCAGTTTCACTATGATATGTCATGCAGAAGATTGATTCAAGTTATGTCGGAAGGGAGTTCTCTGTGCCTCTTCGATTTCAATGCCTGTTTGTTGCCCAGATCACGTAAGTTCTCAGCTATGGTTTGTTCAAGTACACCTTCAGCCCCTTTCTCTCTCTCTTCTTCTGACATTCCTATGATATGGATATTGTTCCGTTTGACTGCATCACTTAGTTCTCTAATTCTCCCCTCGTAACTCCCGGATTTTTTATCTCTTTCTCAGCTTCCTCTTTTTCCATAATTTTATCTTCTAATTCACCTATTCTCCCCTCTGCCTTTTATATACCGAAGATTTTCAACAAGATGGGATGTCTTGCATTAAGCAGGCCAAGAACATTCCCATGCCTCTAGGCACCCAGTAGTTTCTAGGTGGAAAACAAGCCTGTTTTTCTCACTGCCTTATTTCCAGTGCCTAGCATATTGCCTGGAATATGGCTAGTAAACAAATGCTCAAAGAACCATTCTATTTCCTCATGTTGTTCTAAGTACTCTTAGTAATAAGTTATTTATATGTTAATTTATTCCTTCATGTTTGTTATGATCACCCTTGGTGTGGTTCCTGAAGTTGCAATTCAGAGTTCCACATGTAGTCACTTCCAAAGAAACAAAGAAATGAATCTTTATTTCCCACTTGAGGGTGGCTGGGCATCATAGCAAATGGAGCCCAGGGTGATTACAGAATATATTTAATAGGTCCCCTGATCCTACTTCTCTCCAAGTCTGCAGGCATCAATTTTTTTAAAGTGGGGGTGCCTAGTCAGGGGCACACATACCCTTTAGAAGATCCATGGATGGGCTTCAGGGTCTTTGGGATTGCTAAAATTGTATACATAATTGTACATGAATTTTGGGGGGGAGAAGGTCCATAGATTAAAAAAATAATTTATATTATTCTTATTTTCCTTTTAAATAATAAAAGTAATATGTTCACACTGTGAGAAAATTCAAACTGTACAAAATATCAAGTAAAAAAATTCAACCAGCACAGAAGCAGATCAAGCAAAAACCTAGAATTTGTTTTTTTCCACTTTTCACTCTTTATATCTTCAGTCTCTTTCCTGATAAGAGGATCACACCACAATTCTATCTGACAGCTGATTCTAATAATACAAAGTTATATTTCCATATCAGTACATATAGACCAACCTTTTTTGGAAAACCTTTATTTTGATATAATTATAGATTCACAGGAAGGTGCAGAACATGTATAGAGAGGTCCTGTGTTTTGGGACCAATGGTAATATAATGCCTGATTATATCACAGTATCAAAACCAGGACCTGAGGTCTACAGGGCTTATTGACATTTCTCCAGTTTTACATATACCTGTGTGTGTGTGTGGTGGGGGGTGGGGGAGTGGGGGGGTTCTATGCAGTTGTGTTATGTACTACTCATGTAACCACTGCCACAATGAAGGTACAGAACTGTCCACAATCATGTCCCTCCTACTATTCCCTTTATAACCACATCCACCTCTGTCCCTACTATCCCTAATCCCTGTCAACCACCCTGTTCCTTGGCTCTACAATTTTGTTATTTCAAGAATGTTACATAAAGGGAGCCATCAAATTTGTAGTCTTTTGAGGTTTGCTTTATTATTTTTTTTTCCACTCAGCCTAAGTCCCTGGAGATTTATCCAAGTTGTTGAGTGTATCTGTAATTCACTTCTTTTTATTGTTAAGCAATATGTGGTACAGTAGGATTGTACCACAGTTTGGTTATACATGTGCCCACTGAAAATATTTAAGTTGTTCACAGTGCTTGGCTATTGTGAGTGAAACTGCTATGAACATTAGTGTACAGGTTTTTGTGTGAACAGGTCTTCATGTCTTTGGGATAAGTGCCCAACAGTGCAATTGCTGGGTCACATGGTAAGCACATATAGTTTTATTAGACATTGCAAAACTATTTTGAGGTCTGTAGCTTTGTCACAGATTATTAAAGGGAACTGTGATCATAAGAAGGCTGAACTAACTTGACATGACCCAAATATGGCCTGGAACCCAGTTTTTGCTCCAAATTGTCATGTAAGGAAACTTCTCTTTTCCATTCTTTTTTCTGCCGCCTCATAGGCATTTCACATGAAAACTTCAGCAACAGTTCTTTGAGGACATTCCTTACTTATCATCTACAACTCTGGTCCTAGGACTCTTCTAACTACTATTCATCTGCAGTCTTTTCAACATCCATTGTCCACAGGAGAAATTCACAACCTCTCTAGCTCTCAAAGATTTTGACTGCATTTATCATTCTGTTCTTATTTATTTACATTGTTGACACTTCATCTACTGATTGTTAGTGTCAGCTCTGTTAATCCTATGTCTTACAGACAATTAAGTTTTCACTTACTCTTGCACTGTGTTTTCCTATGTTCTCAAAATGCAGCTCGTTGAAACCCTTTGTTAGCTATCATCCTCTTTGCTTTAGGGAAAACTGAATAGAACAGCTCTGCTTAGGCTGGTGGCAAGAAAGGAATTTCTTAAGATAGAGAAGGATGATGATAAAAATTGATTAAAGTCAGGATAATGCAGTTTTTTAATTTCTTTTAAGTTAAATTTTCACAGGTGCTTCTTTTCCTGGTAGTGGCTGACATGAGAAATAAAGACACTAAGCAGCCATTTACAGATGTAAACATGAAAAATCCCAGAGACGATGAAGTAGATAGTTTGGGCTGAAAAGGGTAGTCTAATAGTTAATGCTCCCAGTCAGTGTCTTTGTTTCCTGATAATCAGCTTGTTTGATCCAACATATTTCTGGCCTGGGAGTTCATATGGCTTCATGTGACTCTGGGATCTAGCGTATCCAATGATAACTTACCATCGGAGCCAGACAACTCGTGTTCTGGAAAGTACTTTTGGTTTGCTGCATCTGATGTATGCCAGATCCTCATCTCGAGTCCTGTTAGGACTAGCCTGACAAATCCTTAACACTGAGGTTCTCTTTGCTTGCTCTTAGTTGAGCGTTGACTACATTTCAGTGATGATGAGTGAAGGGCAGAAGGGGATGCTGTTATTTTCTTATTCCCTCTCTTTCTTTTCTTTTAAGTGAATGCATATCAAAAGCTAATTAAGTGCCACACACCCTGCTAAATATTTTGTGTACATTGCTTCTTTTGATGTTTATAGCAACCCCTATGCACTTTCTCCATGTCTGTCTTATTGGAGGCTTTCCCTCTACCACATGTTGACTGGTCTTCCTGACATAGTGGCTGCTCAAGGCCAGTAGGTTATTCTTTAGTGCGCTGAACACTGTAGTGCACTTTTGGTGGAGGAATGTACTCAGAAGGACCACTTGAGCTTTGTTCCCAAACCTTTTGTGGTTGAAATTAATGTAAATTGATTAAATGTCATGTAAAGTGATAATATATAGGTGGGAAAGAAAGATACTGTTTTTAAGAAAACAAACTTGAATGTTTAGAAAGTGCTAGGAATTTCCCCAAGGGATACAGGAGTGCTGACGCGTACGGGCATTTGTACCCCAAGTTTTATTTATTGTATCCCTATTGTTTATTTCAACAATAGCCAAATTATGGAAAGAGCCTAAATGTCCATCAACTGATGAATGGATAAAGAAATTGTGGTTTATATATACAATGGAATACTACGTGGCAATGAGAAAGAATGAAATATGGCCTTTTGTAGCAACGTGGATGGAGCTGGAGAGTGTTATGCTAAGTGAAATAAATCATACAGAGAAAGATAGATACCATATGTTTTCATTCTTATGTGGATCCTGAGAAACTTAACAGAAGACCATGGGGGAGGGGAAGGGAAGGAAAAAAAAAGTTAGAGAGGAAGGGAGCCAAACTATAAGAGGCGTTTAAAAATTGAGAATAAACTGAAGGTTGATGGGGGGTAGGAGGGAGGGGAAAATGGATGATGGTCATTGAGGAGTGCACCTGTTGGGATGAGCACTGGATGTTGTATGGAAACCAATTTGACAATAAATTTCATATAAAAAAGTCTTAATAAGGGAATTCAGTAAACAAATTACTGTTTAATTTAGTATGAGGAGAAAATCTGGAAAGATTTTGCACTTAGACTACTTTACAAGTGTCTGCATGGTCTGTTTCTTGTTAAAGAAAGTAAAACTGGAAATTATAGATACATTATGAGTGTGGTTTGTGCAAGAAAGGAAATAAAAGGCTTTTACACTATTTCATAGGCTTGATGAGCGTTCATTTATATATGTTAGGTTACTGTAAAATGTTTAAGGTTTGTTTGTATCATTTTAGGACTCCCCCTTTACACTGATATTTTTGCTTATATAACTAATTCCAGGACTGAGTTATGCAGAATAGGAATCTGCAACTATATGATGACATTTTATAGGTAAGGAAACTGAAATTTACAGAGATTATGTAACTTGTCTTCTTTTTCTAGACAATTAATGATACCGCAGTGGATATTGCAAAACTAGGATTTGGTATACATGTTTCATATGTTGGGAAATTGCTTGATCCTATATCAAGGTTTTTTTAAGCCTTTATATAATATGCACATTGGTGCCTTACGTCATTTTTAATAGTGATGATAAATTAGCACATTGTGACATTGTAATTAAAATACTTAAGAATGTTCAGTGAAAAAAGTGCAGGTTATAAAGCCTGTTTATAATATAGATCCAGTTTTGAGGAGAAATATCTATATATCTATATATGTATATATCTATATATCTATATATAGATATCTGTATCTATGTCTATCTATCTCTATAGATATATATAGACATATATAGATATCTATATATAGATATATATAGACATATATAGATATCTATATATAGATATATATAGACATATATAGATATATATAGACATATATAGATATCTATTTATAGATAGATAGAGATAGATAGACATAGATACAGATCCAGTTTTGGGGAAAATATATATGCTTTAGATTATCATTACTATCAAATACACACATCTCCACATGAAATAGACCAAAGATATTTTTACGAAGTCTTAATGATTTTTTCTATTTCTGAGTAGTAACAGAAGAGATCATTTCTTTATTTTGTTTTTCCATATTTTAAAAAATTGCCTCTGGGAATACATAATATTTTTATGATCATTTAAAATGTTAAAAAAAAAACCGGTCATGGGCTTGATTTTTTTTCATTCTCCCCCCACCTTAAAAATATGCTGATTGGTCTATTATTACAGTCATTTTAATAATGGTGGCATGGAATCAGGGGAAGTGAAGGACTATTCCACAATATTTTCCCTTTGTCTGGTCTTCTGGACAAATCGCTTTAAAAAACAGGCTTGCATTCTGACCTGCTTTTCTCTGATACCTGACAATTCATCTCAGATGTTTCTCTCCTGGGTCTACCAGTGTCTTATCAGTGCTGCGTTCTGAAGAATTGAATGCAGTATGAGTTGATTTAACAGAGCTCTGTCATCCTCGATCTCTATTATGTCTAAGATTATAAGAAGTCTCCTGTCTTGTGACCTGGAATGCCCCACTAGAATGAATAATTCACCATCTAGTCTTCTCCAGTCACCCTATTTATGCCTTACCTGTTTTAAAACGGAAGTTTTCTAACAAATGAAAAAATATGGGTAAATAATTTTTCAGATTTTATTTCTTTACCCTGTAGTAGATTCCTGAGCAATATAAATGTGCAAATGAAAGCTGTCTCTTATTACTATCTGGCTTTCTCCGTGCAATTCATTTAGCTATATCTCTGTCTTTTCTTTTTGATGTAACAATTGCTGATATGAGGATGAATTGTAATGTTACTTGTCTGGAATCTGAGTGAAATATGCCTGAGGAATGTAATGATTAGGGTCGGGGGGGGTGTTTCTATGTGAAAGATGTACTCTTTTTTAAAACTCAGCATTGGTGGGAAATTGCCAGCCAGTGCATGGAGGTTTTAGTTAAAAAGAAAAAAAGTCCTAGGTTATAGTCTTCCACAGAAACATGGTAATAATTCATTAAACTTTAACAATTTAATCCAGAAGTCAGTGATGGTGGGGGGCCTCTGTGTGAAGCATAGAAAAAAAAAATCTCTCTGAGGTCTGGTGCAATTTTCTTGCTTTTAATCTGGTGTTCAGGGTGTTTGCAATCATCCTTACTTCACAGTTGGGAGTTTTTCCTTGGTGTTCTTGTAGATTGTACAAGGAATGATAAAACAGCTGTTATCAGGCTGCATGAGAATCTATCTCTTACCTCGCCACAATAGGAGGTGAAGTACAGATGTTGTTTAATAAAGAACTTAAGAGACAGGTCAGCCTGTCCAGCTTGGATGAACACAAGGCTGTAATTGCTCAAGTGGGGACACGTGGTATACCCCAAAGAGGATTCTCTTTGACAGCTCCAGCTTTTCTGGCTGAGCCCTCTGAGAGGTGAGAATGATATATATATATCTGTGGATATATATTGATATGTGTAAGGATAAACAGGGAGGGTGGAAGGTGTCAAATTAGAGGGTCACAAAATGTTTTAATTTTTCCTTTGTCTTCCAAATTTAAGACACTTATGGCATAAGAATCGTCCTAAGAGTTCAGTCTTTGACTTTTCTTGAACAATTCAATACTCAGTGCTAATCCACCTGCCAATCAACAATTTAGAAACAAATGGAAAATGTGAGAAGATGAATCAAATACTTTGCCCATTATAGAGTTTTCATGATTAGAGAACAAGAGGGAGTTCACTTGATCTCTCAAGACAGCATCTGAAAACTCCTGCTAACAATAAACTGATCCACAGAAGCCTGATTTTACTCTTGGTCTAGCAGGTGACATAGGCTCCCCAGTTGTCCAAGTGCAGGGCTTGATCCTTTCCAATGATTAGACACTTGTTGCACTTTGGTGGGCAAGCAAATCACGTATTAGCATAAGAAGAGCTCTAACAAAAAGAATTGTAGAAGTTAAGTTTCATTTTTTTCAAGTACTGTCACTTTTTGTCTATCTTTTAAAAATAATATAAAATATTTTTACCAAAAAAAATTGAAAAAAATAAAAGAGAAATAAGATATCTTTGAGTTGTAATCCCATGATCCAATAGTAATGATTGTTAACATCTTAGTTGTATGTTTTTCCGTACTGTTTCGTATGCGTGTGTAAACTACACCCTCCACATACACTGTAACTTTTTAAATTAATAACCACATGCATCACCACATTCATGTTGTTAATAATCTGCTGCTTTCACCTGATAATATCACAGTCTTGTTTCATGTCAACACATTAAGCTTAAGCATCGTAATCGATTGTATGGATTTATCATTAGTTATTAAGCTGATTCCTTATAGATGGACATTTAATTTGTTTCCACTATTCTGCGATTATAACAAACTATGATGAATACCTTTACAATCTTTTTTTTGGTACACATTTAACAAATTATGTTAGAAAATGGAATTTCTGGGAAAAAAATGATAGCTACAGCCAAACTGTCACCTAAAGATGTTAAAATAATTTATGTTCCTGCCAGTAGCATATGAGAATCCCTGTGTTTTCTCAAACACTTGCCAACATTAGGTTTTGTGGTTTTTTTTTTTAAATCTATATTAATCTGCTAAATTAAAAATGTTATCAGTTTATTGTCCTGATTGGCATTTATTTTATTACTAATAAGATAGAGCATTTTTTATATGCTGGTAAACATTTAAATTCTTTTACCATTTGCCTTTTCATGACTTTTGCTCATTTTTTTCCCTTTTAGGCTGTTTATATTTTCCTTATTGATTTTTAAGTTCATTATGTATTCTTTTTTATGTTTATTTATCTCTTTTTGAGAGAGAGACAGTGTGAGCCAGGGAGGGGCAGAGAGAGAGAGAGAGAGAGGGAGATACAGAATCTGAAACAGGTTCCAGGCTCTGAGCTGTGAGCACAGAGCCCAATGCAAGGCTTGAACTCACAAACCGTGAGATCATGACCTGAGCTAAAGTCGGGTGCTTAACCTACTAAGCCACCCAGTTGCCCCTGAGTTCATTATGTATTAAGCACATAAATTATTTTGTTATGAATTCTTTGCCATAGGCCCCCAAGTGTCAATTTTTTAAAAACCTTGTTACTGTCGTTTTGGGTCAAATAGAAACTTTAAAATGGATATGTAATAGAAGCACCTGGGTGGCTCAGTCGGTTAAGTGCCCATCTCTTGGTTTCGGCTCAGGTCATGATCTCACAGTTCATGGGTTCAAGCCCTACATCAGGTTCCATGCTTACAGTGCAGAGCTTGCTTGAGATTCTCTCTCTCTTTCTCTCTCTCTCTCTCTGCCCCTTCCCCACTTGTGTTCTCTCTCTCTCTCTCTCAAAATAAATAAATAAATAAGCTTAAAAAACTATATGTAATAAAATCTATTCATCTCTTCCCATTATGATCTCTATCTTTGGTATAACTTCCAGCCCAAGATTATATCAATCTCATTGATATTTTCTTCTAGTGCTTTTATGATTTATTTGTTCTTATTTGAATCTTTAATCTATATGAAATGCTGCATACATTCCAGTATACAGCACTGGTTAGGAACTTAACCTTTTCTCTGTAAATGGTTAACTACCTTCTCCATCATCACATATTGAATTTTCCATAATTTCATTATTGTTTTGAGTTGCTTTCTTTATGAGATTATAATTCTGATACATACTGGGTCTATTTCTGAATTCACTCTTCTATTAATCCATCTACCCTTAAGATAGCACCATACCTTTTCAAAAACTTTAACATAATATAGTGAGCAACTGAAGGGCATATCCTTTTGTCTACTTAGACACTGCACGTCACCATCTTTCCATAGCAGTTGTGAATGCATGCCTGGACTTGAGTCCAACCCTGTCACTTACTACATATATAATCACAGGTAAATTACCCACCTCTCTCAGATTTTGATTTCTTCCTGTGTAAAATGAAGAAAATAATACCTCACAGAGTTGTTGTGACAAGTGAAATAATCTGTGTAAAGCTCTTTGTGCAGTTTGGAATATAGCATATTCAACAATAACTGTTCATAATAGAAAGACATTTAGGATGTGGTCCTTCTCATGGTTTTGTGCATGCCTTGATTGCAGAGATTAAGGATAAACATGAAAAGGCAGATGATTTGATGACGCGCCATAAGGTGAACACGCACATTCCAACCCTCCCGTCTGTTAGGAGGCAGACTCAGGGCTGCTATGGCAGGTACAGAGGTGTGAGTGGGGCAGCTGACTGCTTAAGACATATTTCGCGGGGCGGGGGCAATGGCTTGATTTGGTCATCAGTGTCAACGGATTGGTTCTCAGCTTGGTGGTCCAGTTGATCTAGAGTCAGTTCAGGTCTGGAGTCACAAGCAGGAAATATATGGTCTCAGGTTATCTGATCTGAGAAGATGCACAAGTCTGATGAAACAGGGCTGATTCAGATCATGTGCCCTGTCCAGAAAGCACGGAGATCTGCATGCTTCCGACCGTTTTTATAAACATGGCACATCCCTCTTCTCATATTTTGTCTACCGATCCTTATGATGTCCAAGGGTTCCTAAATCAGATGGGTGGTGCCACTGAAAATGCCCAGGTGCAGTTGCAACTTACCTGGTGCCTTCTCCCTCATGGAGTCTGAGTCACATAAATTGTTTATGAAGGTGAATTTCCCATTGATTATAAGGCCTGCCTTTAATACCCTGTATGACACTAAAACGACTTAATGTGACTTATGTTAACTCTTATACTCCTTTTCTATTCCTTAACCCAGTAGCTGTTGCTTATACCAGCCTCTCAACACTGGAAAAATTATTCTTGCACCCCCAAACTGAGTACGTCTTCAAATAACAGGAATGGTTATTTCTCAGTACAACGTCTATCTCCTATTCACCGTTAGACAAACCCTGACAAATTCACATTCTTTGGCCTTCTTTTCCTTGCTTACACACATACCTCTCTTCTGTTGATACATCTCTTCTTTATACTCGTTATCATGTACAGTTGATAGGTTATAACCTTCGTTCCCTACATTCTAGCCGTTAGCTGTTGGGCTGGGTAGATCTCTAAGTCCATGCAGCAACACGTTTACACACCAACTCTCAGGACCACTGAATATGCTAATCCCTTGTATGCTGACCTTTACCACCGTCTGTTTCAATGGGTGGTTGTTTCCTGACCTTGTCTCCAAATTCAGAGTGCGAGTTCTTGATTACCGCCCCCAAATGAGCACTGCCTTCTTTCACACTACTAACAGGAAGCTTGTGCTCTCATCCAGTTCCATTTTCCTTGGGTGACACCAGACGGAGTTATAGTTTTCACATCTAGTGTTATCTATCTATACTACAATAGCAGGCTTCATTGTTCCAAAATGCTGTTGAAAGACACAACCACTACTGAGCCATTACCTATATATTTTTTTATCACCCACTATTCATTATAATGCCTTTGTGTTCTGTCAGCGTTATCAGAGGCAACCAGTATTTATTAGGCATCCACCGGCTGTGTGACATTGTGGTACGTGCTGCCAAGGGCACTTGTGTAGAATGAAGCATTACAAGAGAGGAGGACGACAGTTTTTCTTTATGGCGCACCACCCCACCTTACACCGTAGTGTTGGTCACCAGGTTGGTCAAATTACCCATTTGATCCCTTGGACTCCGTTAGGATTTCCTAGAAAGGTGACAGTGTTTGTCATGTGTTTTAGATGGGCTCGTTGCAACATGGCCTTTGGGTGAATTTGCAAAAATAGTAAGAAAAGATAGTCTTTTCTGAGAAGAGAGCAAACAAGAAAGCAAGGTTTTCTTAGAAAAGAGAAAGAAATTGTGTGTGTGTGTGTGTGTGTGTGTGTGTGTGTGTGTGTGTGTATTTGTAACTCAAGTGGCATAAGGACTTCTACTTTCATTTCAGTATGCATGCTGTGGAGCTAGGTTAATTTAAGACTTGTAAATATTTCTAGACCCATTTACCCAAATAAACTTAATTTACCTTATGACACATCATGTCCTGGAATTTCAGGTGAGGACTTAATGTACCCTTCCGGGAGTGGTTTCTGACTTCTTGGCATCTGATCAAGATAGAGTCTGAGCTTCCAATTTTCTTAGTCTTTGGATTCATCAACCTTCTTAAGTCTCACAGTGTAGATATAGCTATAATAAGTACCCTGTTAGTCTAGTGGGTCTGAGGTATATCTGTTCATTTTGGCACACACAGTATGCCCTTTGAACCTTCTGTCTCTTGGTCTCTGGGTGTCTGCCATTACATCATAGAGTCCTGCTAGATACTGACAAGTGTAAATCTACCATGATATTTTGAAGTTTTGGATGCTTCTTTTATTATGAGAATGATGATGGATTGAGTTATAACTCATTTCTTGTTCTCTGCCCAAAGTTTCTTAGCAGAGCTAGAATCAATTCTGGTGTAATCCCTGGTCATACCAGGTAGAGGGTTGCATGACATTTTTTTGGACACCAAGAGGGATTCATATTGTTTTGAACACAGAAGCAGGCTAACTCATTAAATAAGGCATTTCAGTGCAATAGAACTCACTTTGTATACATGATAGTCATTATTAGCAATAAAAATATTGATGATAATTTTAATGCATGCAATCTCATCATTTTACACCATATCTAGATATTTATTAGACTTTAATTTGCATGATGTATGGTTTCCATGTGTGTCCTTTTAACATTTTTTTTATTAAAGAGATTTTTTTAAATGTTTACTTAATTTTGAGAGAGAGACAGAGTGCGAATGAGGGAGGAGTGGAGAGAGAGGGAGACACAGAATCTGAAGCAGGCTCCAGGCTCTGAGCCGTAAGCACAGAGCCTGATGCCGGGTTCTAACTCATGAACCATGAGATCATGACCTGAGCCAAAGTTGGAAGCTTAACTGACTGAGCCATCCAGGCACCCCCTTTAGAAAATTTTTTTTAATGTTAATTTAGTTTTGAGAGAGAGAGAGAAAGAGAAAGAAATACAGAGTGTGAGGAGAGGAGGGGCAGAGAGAGAGGGAGACACAGAATCCAAAGCAGGCTCTAGGCTCTGAGCTGTCAGCACAGAGCCCGATGTGGGGTTTGAACTCATGAACCACAAGATCATGACCTGAACCAAAGTCGGACTCTTAACCGACTGAGCCACCCAGGTGCCCCACTATGTGTGTCCTTTTATTTGATGTAGGCAAAGTAGATACCATTGCCTTGTGGGAAGTCATCATGGAGTATTGGAGAAACAGACAGACCTGAGATTGGATTCCACCCCAAATACTCTAATCACTCAGTAGTGAATGCAAGCAACTTACTCTCATCTTTGGTTTAGGGATTTATCACTTGGATTCCGGTCAAGAGGCTGCAACCATATGAGTTATATTAACAGAGAGCTTTTAATATTAAGAATTACTAACTGGGTGTTGGAGAAATGAAAAGGTTAAAAACGAACGCCTAGGTACCATGGAGGTGATGATGCGGGAAGAAGCTACCACCCTCAGCTGCGAAACAGGAGGAAGAAGACGGAATGTTAATACTTAGAAGATTGGAGGAGGGGCCTTGCAGGGCTTGGATACAGATCTCCGAGGAGGGTGCACTGGCTGGGCTGGTGTCACCCGAGGGCAGCATCCACGAGGCTGGTTGTAGGAGTGTAAGAAAAGCTGCATGCTGACTCACCCTTGCTGCTGGCTTGGAAAGAACTTCTGTGAGCTGGAGTGAGCTGTGGCCTCCAGAGATGAGAAGTGTTGCTGAGCCATGCAGACAACGGGGAATAAGTTGGGAAGGAACAAATCCTTCTTCCTCCTCCAGTCTTGTGGTCTCTCTCGGATGACCCCTGGTGACAGAGCCTAGCGGGGGAACAGTAGGCTCTGACCGTGGGCTGCAGAGCACCAGCCCCGTTGCCGCAGAGCAGAGCAGGGAAGGCCGATTTGAAACTGAGAAACAATCCTTTAATAACCAGCGCGGGGATGATGTTGCCTACCCCAGTTGGTTATCATCTTAATCATTATTATTATCACTGAAATCTGTGTAAAGAATCTAGTGCAATGGCTGGCTCATAGTAAGGGCTAAAACTCATCAGTTCTTTTCATTTTTTTATAGGTTTACAAAGTCTTCTTTCAGCTTAGTTCTTAAAGATGGCCAGTGACACGTTGACACTCTGATTCCTCTATTTTTTTAAGTTTATTTATTTATTTTGAGAGAGAGAGAGAGACAGAGAGAATCCCAAGCAGGCTCTGTGTTTTCAGCACAGAGCCCAGCGCGGGGCACGATCTCATGAAGCATGAGTTTGTGACCTGAGTCGAAAGCAAGGGTCGGACGCTTAACCAAATGAGCCGCTCGGGCACCCCCGATTCCTCTATTTTGATCCCAAACCACCACAGTAGCATTTTGTGTGTGGATTAGTAGTGTTGCCTCTGGAATTCATTTGTTATTAGTTGCGAACTTTGGACAAGTTAATTAAGTTCTCCAAGCCTAAATTTACATTACGTGGAATACCACATGGACAGTGCTTGATTCAAAGCCTGGCAAATAAGTGTTTAAACATGTTAGCTGCCATTATTGTTATGCTCATCGTCGCCACTATCAGTATTTAATGTGTGTGGAGAAAGCAACAAAATAGCCTCAACTTGAGATACAACGTCTGCGAAGCCATCTTTCTCCAAAATCACCAGTGATTCCCTTTATCTCTGAAACCTAATCATTCTAATGAAAATGAAACACAGTTTGTTTTCCTTGTTAGCCACGTACCTCATTTTTGGTTCTTCAAAAAATTTCTATTTTTCTAACCTTTGATCCCATTATTCTGAAAGAACCCAATATTACCAATTCTGTTTTGCCTTAGGGGGTATTGAGTCCTGAGATTCTTTGAGCCTTTCCCTGAGTCATGCATGTGTTGGTGAAAAGGCCTGGAAGGGATTCAAAAATCCATCATGCCACTATCAGGGACTCTTGAATTCTGAAGCATTCCTGGCTCCCACTTGCTCAGGGATACAGAGACTGTCACTAGAAATTCAGAATGAGTGTTCTGCATGGTAATGCGGCACATCACTGCTAGGTCCTGAGGCAAGCTGAGGACATCCTGGATTTTATGCATTATGCATGAGAGGGTGTAAGAAATAAAGGATCAATCATCTTCTCCCTCAGATAACATTGATCATTTGCTACACATTATTTGGCTGGGCTCTGTGCAGATTTATTTTCTCCAATGAGAACGAGAAGCAGATTGCCTGTTTTCTTAATGAGCAATGACATCAATCTAGCCAAATCTATCTAATGCATTGGATGTCTCTCTCTCTCTCATTCTCTGCCCCCCCCCCCAATAGTTAGAAGAAATGGGGACAGCTTCCGAAGACTGCCGACTCCTGTGAGGGTGCCGATGGAGTGGGAAACTTGGGTCTAATTCAGGCTGATGAGGAGTCTCCTTCTCTCCCTGTACTTTTTTTTTTCTTTTTAATTTAAAGCAGTGTTTTCACTCTTCATTTTTCCAGATGGCATATTCTGAGGGGCTGATCTGCAGGAAAGGCCAAGTGAAAAGTCACCCAATAATGAGATAGGAGGAAGATGGTGTGTGAAATGCATGACTAGGCAGTGATGGTAGGACTCTGAGCGGGCTGGAATGGCACAGTCATCGGGCAGAATAACAAATACCAATCAGAACATGTTATTACAAGCGGTCCTCAGCCAACACGAGTGACCTCTCATAACATCGGAATCCACGTGTGGCCCCCATGAGCGCCTGGAGTTGAGACCTTTCTGTTGATCCAGTGTTCCCCTCGCTGTGGTAGCCAATAGAATGTTGGAGGTAGTGGCAGGACTGAAGATCTGAGAGGAGAGTGGAATGTCTTGCTGGAGCAAGACCCTCCTTCAATCAGACAAGTGTCAACTGTGGGAGGCAGGGGCTTTGGGACACTGGCTGGCTGAGGTTGGGCAATTTGGGATTTGGTGGAGCAGACCACTAATGGCAGATCAGGGCTGGCCTGGGGTCTTGGCAGGATTGGCCCGCCTGGAGACTGTTTGCTGGGAAGCACGATGCCTGAGGGAGAGGAGAGATCTCAGACCCCTGACCCGGCACAGGGTAGGGCAAGAGGGGTCCTAACAAAGGAGGAAAATGTGTCACTAGGTGGATGGGGCAGAGGAACAGGGCAACTTTCAAGGAGATCCTGCCAATCAGTGGCAGTGGCTCGGGTCCCAGAAGGAAGAGAAGAGGCTCTGGTGAGAATAAGGCAGGACACCCATCCCAGGCAACGGCCAGAATGGTGGGCCACGAGGCTTCCACATCATAAACTTCCCACCCCCAGTGTCTCAAAGTCACAGAGAAAGAAATGTTGAAACTGTTGGAAACTAATTAACCATGAACCACAATAGCACGTGGAAAATCAGTGATGTAAATTGCGAAACATTAAGTCCTGCTTCTGTTTTTTTTTTTTTTTTTTTTTTTTCCTGCAGAAATGTAAATATGGGAGAATTTTTACCAAGCTAGAATGTAAGAACCAGGAAGACTTGGGCAGGGGCATTTCATGGAGTGTCACGCCTCTCCTCCATCAGGCTTGCTTCCCACTCTGAAGCGGGGAGGTGGGTTAGAACCACAGCTCAGGGACAGGGCTGGGAGACTGAGTTAAACACGCAGGCTTCCTGTGGAGGGAAAGGAGAGGCTGGGAGGGTGTTGGAGGGTCCGCTGAAGTAAGCTCACTCTGCCAGACACTGTGCTGAGACTCTGATGGTTTTCCCATAAAATGAAGTGTTCTTAGCATTTTTTCTTTTCTGTTGGCTTTTCCCTCCCTCTCTCCCCTCCCTTTTCTTTTTTTCAAACAATTTTTAGAGCACGACCAGGGGAGGGGCAGAGAGAGAGAGGGAGATGCAGAATCCGAAGCATGTGCCAGGCTCTGAGCTCTCAGCACAGAGCCTGATGCGGGGCTCAGGGCTCAGGGCCGGAACCCACGAACCATGAGATCATGACCTGAGCCAAGGTCAGACTGAGCCACCCAGGCGCCCCCCACCCCTTCCCTTTTCTTAACAAATGAGGAAATTGTAACAGGGAGAAGCAAATTAACTCGCTCAAGTTCGAGGCAGGTAGAGAGCTGATCTCTAATCTATTAACGTGAGTCCAGAGCCTGGTCTCTCATGCACCCTGACACACAGCTCTCAGGCGTCTGCTCTGGGATGTGAAGTCTGAGTCAGCCCCGCTCAGAGGCTGTCCTGAGCCAAAGCATCACCTTTCTCATTCTAGAGCGAGAGAGTCCTTTTATCGATTCACCCTGAGATCAACTTACTGTTTGGGGAGTTCAGCAAACACGGCGTGCGTGGTATGAACTAGCAGTCCGCTCCTTAAAGGTCCTTTTATTTTGTGACCCGATGTAGATCGTTACATTGTAGATCTTATTTAAAGTCATCTTTTTATATTTAGCCGATTGCTCCAGCCTGTCAAGATCTTTTTAAATCCTTACTAACAGCAGATTCTTCTTTTTTGTTCCTTCTTTTTTAAAGTCCAATACAACGTGAAATGAAAACCACAACTCTCTTAAAAGCCCTCCTGTTTCGGAAAGCTTTGACACATTCAGCAGAGATCTATTCCTCGGTGTCTGTCTGTGCTATGTTTATTTTCTGCCTTGCCAATTCGTGGAGGATAACTGTACCCAAATGTGCCTTTAGACGGCAAACTCTTCAGGGCAAGGGCTCTGCTCTTTGTTTTGGCACATGCTACCTATTACAGAGCTCAGTGTGCACCTGAGGCTCCAGATAAATAATAACAATCCCGGACTATTTCTCACTTGGAGAGCTGCACGGGCCTTTTCAGACAGTGTGTTAGCTTTCTTTAAAGAATATCCGAGTGACCGATTTTACCTTGACATTGGGTGCCCATCTCTCTGCACCTGTTCCACCTGCTGCCTGGCTGGTAGCTGCTTCTTTATTGTTTGCTGTTTCTGCACTGCCCTTAGGAGCCATTCCTGAGAAGTAGCACTTTGGCTTGCAGATGATGCGCGCCTTTATGAATGTTCTGGTTCTGACGCCAACCAGGCAGCATTCTTCCCCCTTGCCCTCCCCACCCTGTTAGTGCTGAAGTGTGAATCCCGGATGGTTTCCAGTGGACAGGAGCCAGAGCAGGAGGAGGTAAAGAGGTGGGAGGGGACAGTTATTTGATTTCTGGCAGTAAAAACAACTAGCCGAAGCCTGGGTTTCACAGATTTTAGCAAAATAGTCTTTTGCTTTTCATTTCTTTCCCTCTCTTTCTCATGAAGAGCTCGAATGGCCGGGGGCTGGGGGGTGGGGTGGGGTGGGGGAGGATTACAGCTTTCTTTTGTTCGCTTTGAAAAGAATAGTTTAAATACAGTTAATGTACCTATTATCATTTTCAAAATATAGAACGAAAGAAATCCTGGTTGGCTCCAATGGATTTGGAAGCAAAGTTGCCTGCTTTGGCTGCAGCCAGATTAGATTACTGTAATTCTCTCAAGTGGCACTTTTGCTAACAATTAAAGTGGATCTTTGGAGGGACCAGGATTCAGTTGAGAGGAAGATGTCTTACAGCAGCGAATCAACCATTTGTTCTCAGATTGAGAATAAAAAACTTTTAATCCCCTCCACTTTTGGGTGGCCGTTGCGTAGAGGAGAGCTTGCTTTTTAACAGACTGACACTTCAAATCTTGAATTACCTGGCTCTGTCTCATGCCTCTGGGCTCTTCTTGGCGAACCAAACTTCATCATTAGATAGGGCTTATATTCTCTATCAAATGGGCCTTTTGAACATTCCTTTTATCATGCTAACGTCTCATTCATTCACCTCCAAAATAGTGAGGTCAAAACTTCTCTGTCTAGGCAATTACTGTTATCCTGTAGCGTGTGATATGTGTAATTGATATTAGCTATAATGTCATACATTTTATTCATTTATTTATTTAATTTTATTTAAAAAATGTTTATTTATTTTTGAGAGAGAGAGAGAGAGTAAGCAGGGAAGGGCAGAGAGAGAGAGGGGTGCAGAGGATCTGAAGCAAGCTCTGTGCTGACAGCAGGAAGCCTGCCTGATGCGGGGCTCAAACTCACCAACCATGAGATCAGAACTTAAGCCAGCGTCGGATGCTCAATCCACATTTTTGTTCCAAAGAGTAGCTTTATTTCTTGACCCTCTTTATTTTTAAATATTTATTTATTTATTTATTTACACTGCGAATGTCTTAATCATTTTTGTTTACAACTGAAACTCTGGGAACTCAAAGTTAACATCTTTAATTTCTGCCTGAGTCTTCAGACTTTTTTCAAAGTAAAGCTGTCTGGTGCACTCAGTGATTGGTCAGGATCTGTAAAATGGACATTGTCTAGTTCAACGTTCCATTGTATCAAGACTGTTTCCCCCCCATCCAAAGTTTCTTCCTCTCTTTTTCTCCTGATCCAACTTCTAAGTTACACTGAGGGGAGCAGAGGTTGCTCTCATGATGTTGAAGGCTGAGAGAAGTCACATCCATTTTCTGTTCTGCTGATGTTCCTGGAGTCTGTTATCCTGCTGTGGCTAACACCTGGAGGAATCACACAGAGGAGCAACTGTCCCTCTTCTCACCCTGCTGGTGGCTGCATTCTCCTCCCCTTCCTCCTCCCATTGGGGGTCCCTTCCCGGACAGGCTCTTAGAGCCACTCATGGGCCGATCTTCACTCCAGGACCATGAGATCCTTGTCGTTCCTCAGGTTTGGTTTGTGGTTGATGATGGCGTTGGACCACCACTCAAGTCTAGGTGCACGTGCCACCACACTCTTGTTTCTTGCAAGCTTCACGGGGCTGGATAGACTTGCAAAGACTGCCACTCTCCAACTGTACCTGGAAAATGTATTTAGCAGGCCTCCCCCCGCCCCCAGATATTCTAAACATCACAGGAGAATGCCCTGGTACCCGGGTTTCAAGCCCCTAGTTTGGCCAGAGGTGGGAAAGATTAAAAAAATTTCCCACTGTTCATTTTTTCCATCTTTTAATCTTCGTTGGACTCCTTCATCTCTCCTCTTCTCATAGTGGTGTTGGCCCTGGGGAGATAGGGTGAGGGGTAGCTCCCTGGCTTTGGATATATGTATCGGCATCTTCTTCCTTGCCCCTGAGGTCATTTATCTCAAAGTCAAGGCTTGGGCATATCGTTTCACTGCTTCCTACATGTGTAATATGTCCGCTATGTTTATCTTTAAGATTTAGAATAAAAAAGCAACGTTTCATTTCCTCCCTTGGGTTGATGTTGAGCTGATGATGGGAGCAACTACTTCCCCATGGCAAATGGCAAGTCAGTGTCTCCAGGTCCGGATGCAGAGATGGCAGGGGTTATGAATACTACTTGCTGCTTGATGTCTCACATTTTTGGTGTGACATGAATACTTTATATTTTTTCCTCCTATATATGTGTGTGAGTGTGTGTGTGTGTATGCTTGTGTGTGTATTTTGGCAACTATCATAACCAAAGTGGTCCCACGGAGAACAAATTTCTTAAGTAAAAAAAAAATTTTCTGTAATATTAATGATGCCATACAGACGACTATTTAGGAATAATAACTGTGATGTCATCTCAAGAATCATGTGTCAGGAAGGATCAACATAACATTTTTGTTCCTAGGAGAAAATATGCAGGGCTCTATCAAAGCAGAAATATAATGATTAATTGTATATAAATATTTGATTATATTTTGCTGTTTTCGAGAATCTGGAAGCAAGACAGCAATCTTTTTCTCGTACTGGGCTGAAGTGGTGCTGGAGCTGGGATGAGCATGTGTGGGGATGCTGGGGTGGAGGTCTGGTGGGCAGGACCAGGTGATGAGCAAGGAAGATTTCATCTTTATTGTACATGGCTTAACCATGTAGTATTTGTTTAGTTTGATCATTTGAAATGAGGTCATGTTAATCTTGTACTTTCTTTGGGAGGCACGTGAGGAGGTTTACCTGCCCACTTGGATGTCAAGTTATTAAAATCCAAGAGGGGTAGAGTAGAGGGAGAGATATATGGTAACATGTTATCTATCCAGCAGCTCATGTCATCTAGGGTGTTTGAACTGAGGGCAAGGATCTGCCAGCCAGGACTGGGACTCACGTGAAGGGTGTACAGGCACAAGACACACTGTCAGAGTGCGCGATATCATCCTGAAGACACAGGTCATAGGCTGTAACTGAATAAAGGCAATGGCCTTTAAACTCACACAGATCTGAGCTATGATGCCACCTTATTCATTTCTTTGCTCACAACCTTAATAGTGTTGACTCTCAAAGTTGTACTGTTACTGGAAACTGGAAGGTATTTTGTTTAAGAATAGTTTTTTTAAATGTTTATTTATTTTTGATGGGGTGGGGGAGAGGGGAGGGCAAGGACAGAGAGGGAGAGAGAATCCCAAGTAGGTTCTGTGCTGTCAACGCAGAGCCTGACATGAGGCTCGAACTCACAAAGCATGAGCTCATGACCTGAGCTGAAACCGAGAGTTGGACGTGTAGCTCACTGAACCACCCAAGCAGCCCTAAACTGGAAAGTACTAAATTTTACTCTAGGAATGTAATGTGGAACTCCAAATCAGTGGACCCATATTAAGAAAAAACAATTTAATTTAAAAAAGTGTTTAAAATCTTGTTTCTATTGCAAAATATATGATTATTAAATCTGTAATTGTGTACTTTAAGGTAAAACAAATGATTTAAGTATATATACATATATATTTTTATAATTACTTGCTTTAATGATGTTTTGATCAACTAACTAAGTTGTACTGGATTTCATTTAGGGCCATATCATCTGAAACGTGATGTTTATTTAACCTTTATAGTCAAACTTAATGTAGAAGTGTGGGAACACAGTCAACTGAGGCAATAGCAGATTCTTCTCGTCCTTATCAAATTCATTTCAGAGCTATGCTCATTGAGTGGAATAGTTTAAATTATGGTTGCATAATGCACATCATTTTTTTTTCCTATGGTCATACTTACTCTTATTCTCCCTCCTTTGCTGAGATCATAGAGTTAAATTCACATTAATTAAGTGCACATTTATACTTTATTGTTATCTCCTCCTCACAGATGAAGAAATAAAGCTTAGAGCAGTTGAGACATTTGTCAGCTTCTCAGAGCTTTAACAACCAAGGAGAAAGTTTTGAAAGCAAGCCATGGGGAATGTTTAGCCTTGCATCTGAGGCTAGGAGAGCTGTCTCCCTCCGGGTTCCTTATCCATCATCACCCAGCTATTTGCTCAAAGTCAAAACGTAGTAGTCATTCTCGGTTCCTCCCTCTTTCTCACCTTCCACATGATAAATATTTAAAATCTATCCATTTCCTTAGTTTAGGCCATCATCATCTCACCTGGATATTAAGAATATGATAATAGCAAATGTGTGTGTGTGTGTGTGTGTGTGTGTGTGTGTGTGTGTGTGTGTGTGTGTAGCACTTACTAAGCATTATACCACACCTGACATGTACTTATCTATATTTAATTCTCACAATTACTCCTTGAGGTAAGTACTATTGTTTGTTCTCATTTTAAAAACAAGAAAACTAAGGCACACCTAGATTAGAGGCAAAGATAAGAAACAGTATCCTATTTGATTTTTCTACCTTAGTTTTGTTTTCTCCAATTCACTTTCCGCAGCACAGCTAGTCTGATAGTTTTAAAGTAAAAATCTTCCTATATTGCTTATGATGTTAAAATCTTTTTTTTTCTTTTTGGCATCTTGCTACCATTTGGGGTCCACATTTGGTACTTGGTACCCCTTTTCCATGGGGCCTTACCCATGTAAGAGTAGTAACTGATGGAAGATTACTGGGGGAAGTTGGGTACCACACAAGGACCTGGTGGAAGAGGAGAGCTGTTTGGACCAGCACCTTCTTGGTGCCTTTGTAGACTGTATGCTCTAAAGATGCCTACAACAATATCTTCCCTCCCACACAGTCTTCTTAGAGAGCGACACTGTGAGAAGTGCTCCTTTCTCTTGAATCTGGATGGGCTTATAACTGTGGTCATTCTGACCCTCTGAGACTTCCAAGGCTGGATCATAAAAGGTGGTGTGGCTTCTGCATAGATCATGGAAAGAATCGCTCCGGATCTCTGTAGAAGCTACCAAAATGCCCCAAGGCCGCTGTGTTATGAGGAAGCCCAGTCTAGCTGTGGTACAGAGACCACCCAGAGAAGCTCTGAGACTCCTGAACAGAGATGCCGGCCCAGCCACCAGCTGCTCCAGTGCCATCATTGTCTGACTGTAACTGCATGAGACACCTTGAGCAGAAGCAACCAGCTATGGCTTTCCCAAATAATGACGCAGAGATAATAAAATGATTTTTGCTGTTCTAAGCCATTAAGTTTGGGATGATATGTTACACAGCAACATAGAACTGGGACTGTGTCCCGCAATTTATATCACTCGAGAGTAGCTGTAGGCTTGAGGAGGACACACACAGTGATTTGATCCCCAGTTTATTCTGGGAAAGAGGGTTCCCTATCTTCCCAGACTACTTTGTCTAAAAGATGAGTGGCTGAGACAGTTGTGTGTACTTGAACTGTGTTTCTTACTGAACTTTCAGCATCTTGGTGCATCACAGGTGATGAAACACACATTTTTATCAGTTGGTGATCCTGCCAGATGTCTCCTGCCTTCATTAGGTGGCTTGGCAGGGAGCTAGCTCAACAGAAGGATATACTCACCTTGACCCTCATCCTAGAAGCTCCCTGTCAGGTAGCTCATGGGTGCTCTCTGCTCCCCTCCCAACTTCTTGATAAAAATTTCCAGCAGCATTGGGGAGCAGATACCTCTTCTGGAGCACTTTCCATGGTGCCTTCCTTACTCTGGCCAGCCATGTTCTCTGCATGAGCTTGAGGAATTATGGGCACTCCTTTGCCACTCTACTTCTTCAATAAATCCCACTTTAGACTTACACTGTGTGTCGCGTGTGGTGTCTTACACTCTTTGTGCTCCTTACAATAAGAAGTAGGGTCAGTGGCCAACACAGTCTATGGATTTAGTCAGTCCAAGTTGGATTAATAGTGACAGAATGGGGGACATCCCCTTCATAGTTAGTGGTGAGAATGCTTCAGCAAAAATATCTCACCAAATATCAGGATGCCTGTCTCTGTGCCTGATATTTTACCATTAGAGACATATGTAATCAAGAAAGACGATGTTTTCAAGGATTCCAGAGTTTAAAGGGGGAGACAGACAAAGGAGCTGGCAACTGCAACTCAGGATGAGCAGCGCCACAGGAAGACTATGCCGAGGGCGTCTTGGGAGGAAATAGATCTCAGGGGAGGCAGAGGAAGCCAGAGATGTCTGAGGAAGCAGTAATGTGAGGACTGAGATCTGAAGATTAAGATGGAGTTGGCCAGTGGCGCTTGTGTGGCTCAGTCAGTTGGGCATCCAACTCTTATTTTGGCTCAGGTCATGATCTCATGGTCGTGAGATCCAGCCCCATGTCGGGCTCTGTGCTGGGCATGGAGCCTGCTTGAGATTCTCTCTTTCCTTTTACCCCTCACCTGCTCATGCTCTCTCTCTCTCTCTCTCTCAAAAAGAATAAAAAAAAAAAAGATAGAGGTGGCCAAGGGAAGGGAAGGAAAGGAGAGAGAAAGCCTGCCTCGTTTCAGGGATTGGAACACCACTCTGCTTTGGGAGACTGGGGGGATGGAAAAGTGGGGAGGAGAGCATCAGAATGAGGGAGGAGAAGGTGGAGGGTACAATCAAATCATGCAGGGGAGTTGGACTCTATTTTGAGGGCAGTAAGGAGCTGCTCATTGTTCTTAGGCAGGAGAGGTACAAGATGAGATTTGCCTTTTGGGAATGTGGCTTTGTCTGTAGTGTAAAGCATTAGAAGGGGCCATGGTGGTCATCTAAGTGAGATGCTGGTGGCCTCGAATTGGGAAAAGTGGACATGTGTTAAGATGCTTTTGGATGTGACCTCAGAGTATTTTTTTTTTCTCAGAGTATTTTTTTACCCCCATCCTCCTTAATTCCCAGTTCCCCACCTCCAAATACTATGTTCCATCCTGCTAGTCTTTAAATATATCAGCTCATCAGCCGTGTCAGGCATCAAAGTCTTTTTAAATCCCCCTTCCACAGTTTTTCCAGTCTGTAATGTCCCTTGTCTTTCACATTTGGCAAACTGTTACTCATCCTTCAGACCCATCTCCTCCCTATTTTCCCTGACTTGCTCGGGAAATACCATTATTTTCTCCTTGATACTTCAATAGATTGCTTTCCTCTCTTCTGTTATATGTATTGTACGCTCCTGTTTTCCCCTTTAGGTTTACTCTTTCTTTCATCCTGTCCACACTGCTGTTGCCTGGAAAGTCAGTCTGAATGGATACCAATGGACTCTCTTCTCTGAGACTGAATGGATGGGTCAGTCTCCATCCATTGGCTTGGCATTGGGTTGGCTATTTTCAGGAGAAGAGAGGGAATAAGGAGAATAAATTTGGCTTATTTATTCCCCTGGCATCCTTTCTGTGTGACTACTCTGAGCTAGCTGCCTCCCACAACAAAGATTCTACCTAGTGATGTGCTGGTAAATGGTTAACAAGCAGCTTGAGTGTTGGAGAATCCCTGATGTGTAGTTTTTGTCCATTTCTGTAGTGTAAATACTCCTACCATGACCAGTTTCAAGAAACCAATGTGATGTCACTAAATGTGGAGTTGGGAAGGGATGTACACTGTCTGTTTTCTCAAAGTGGCACAAGTCAGCTCTAGCCCCTCATGGTTCCATTTTCCCTTGTAAATAATTGTATCTGTTCTTCCCTTAGCCCTTTGGGTCTGTGAGGAGGGCTGTGCCATAGTTTTTAGTCCTGGGAAATTGCACTATCTTCTGTGGCTTTCTTCACAATACCCATAACTTTGAAAATAGTCCTTCTATTAGACTCTCCTCAGATTATACAATTTGAGGTGCCATCTGTTTCCTGATGAGATCCTAATTAATTCACCAAGTAATATTATGTAGAAATTGATCATTTAAAAAGCTTTTCTCCTGCTATATTACAAATACTTAGAGTGCAGGGATTATGATTTATTAATTTTTGTATCTCCAACATCTAGTCAGTGGAGGGGTGAGATGGGAAAGAAGGATCTAATTCTTATCCAGTATCTACTATGCACCACATATTGTCAGATACGTCAGAACTGTTCTGTCTTTAATTTTAACAAACCAAATCAAGTCTAGTCACTATCATTATAGGCATTGACAGATAAGGAAACTGAGGCTCAGAGTGTTAAATAACTTTTCCATGGTTACAGTTAAGAAGTAGCTGAGTTAGGATTTGAACCTGAGTGTCTGGCTCTGAAATATTCTTTTTGCTCTGTTGTCTCAATTTATTTTTAGTACTTGAATGGAAGTTTTAGCTAACAGAGAAGATAGACTGAGTGCCATCAGAGATGCCTGATGAGAGGGATCTCCGTGTGGAAGGAAGATGGCAATTGGCTTCCTTCTGTTCCTAGGAATGAACTTTCTAGCAATCTAGTAGCTTATGAAATGTAGACTGGTAATGTATAAGCATTTCCATTGAACAGGGTGTTTTAGGTAACATCAGGAAATCATAGATTAGTCATAAATCTGGCAGGTATTTTTATTAGTAGCTTAACAAATTCATATCTTACAATAGTACCGGGCAGCTTCTAATCTCTTTAGGGTTTAACATTAGCTTAATACTCCAAGATGAGGAAAACCATGCCTGTATAGTTGCATTAAATGATGGCAGAAACTGCAAGCGTGATCAATTCAAGAGAAATTTCATAAGAGAAAGTACTTAGATCATCCTAACATCTCAGATTTTGTGCTCCAGTCTTTTCATCTAGAATGTACTAGTGACCCTAGTCCAGACCTGGAGGGATCTGTGGGAAGTCTGCTTTAGAGAAACATCTGTCATGTATTTCCGCTCTCTTGAAAGGGCTTAGTGTTTTGTTTTAATAATGAAAAACATTTGCTGGAAAAATCGATCTTGTTTTGGCAATGTCATTCTGTTACGATGACATGAAAGGGAACACAATAGGTCTAGCAGACCTCTCAGGAGCCTGAGTGAGAAAACTTGGGTCTAGTACCAGCTTTGATACTTGCCTCGTTTTATCATTACAGCTGAGCCGCCTAAATGTGTGCACCTCAGTCTTCTCATAGGTGCAGTGGGTAGGGAGATTAGACGTAGCCTAAACGGTCTTCCTCGCTCTGAAAGCGTATGAAACCCTTATGAGTTTTTCTTTCTTTTTAGTGAAACCGTTACAATTTTTCTACATTTATCAGCCACTATGCCTTTAATTCCAATTTTATTCCTATTTTCCTTTATAGCAATAATTTTATTATTTGGTTAGTCATCCTCTCTCTCCCTCTCTCTTATTATCTATCATTTGCTTACCATCTGGCTATGTATCTATAACTACTAAGGAGAAAATCTGCCCAGTGTCCAATGTGTAGGTACAAAAATAAAACAATCCCTACATTATGTACTTCTGTCTAGCCTTCTATTCCCTAACACATGCTTTGCGTATATGTGTGTGTGCATGTGCACATATATATATGCATTAACACACATAGGTGTAAACATTATATATGTATATACATATATTAATATTAATGTAGCTATGTCTCTACACAGTTGTCTTTTGGTAATTGTTTACCCATCACTTCTCTTGGAATAAAAAGAAACATTTTGATTTATAGCATTTGCCAGTTTCTGTGGTCTAACAGCTCCCACCATGGCAATTTCAAGCTACCCATGGTAAATTGCCGAATGTAGAGCTGAGAAAAGATGCACAAAATCGGCCCTTGCAAGCGATACAAGCTGGTTCCAGCACACCTTCGAGTATAAGCAGCTTGTGGGGCACAAACTGCTCTCTTTCATGCTAAAATACCTATTTTAGCGTATATTTTGGGAACTGAATACTGAACCTAAAAGTAAGGAATACAAAGCTTGTGTTTTCTAGTTAATTTCTGTTCATTAGGATCTTGGAATTCTTTTTAATAGCCCTCTGTCACCCTCATACCAAATGCATGCATACACAAGCACGTATATGCACACACCTCAATTTGGTTGAATTTTGTTGATGATATCTGTGCCTTATGTAATTGTGTGTAAGTAGACAATATTAAAATACTGTGCCAATTTTCTTCTTCACAAATCGTCTATCCTTTCAAATTTGAAGTTAGGAGAGCTTCCCTAAAAATCTGTATTTCTAAAGAGTTCTAAACCTTTTTAAAAATGTTTATTTTTGAGAGAGAGAGAGAGAGAGAGAGAGAGAGAGAGAGAGAAGAGGGAGACACAGAATCAGAAGCAGGCTCCAGGCTCTGCGCTGTCGGCACAGAGCCCATAGGGGGTGGGGGGCTCAAACTCAGGAACCATGAGATCGTGACCTGAGCTGAAGTCGGACACTTAACCCACTGAGCTACCCAGGTGTCTCAAGGGTTCTAAACCTAAGCCTTTCCTTATGAGTGTGTCTGTGTTTGTACCCAAGATTTTCATTGATTAGTTGTTTATCAAAGGAGTTAGCGCTGGAAAAATCCCCAAACTATTAGAATCAAGTCAGAGACTGATATAAATTTGATATACTCAGAAATCCAGAGAGCTGCACATAGTAATTTGGTATTTAGTCAATCGCAGAAAGGCTACAATGCGTTGACTGTTGACTGAATGATGAGCATCAAACATAGAGTGTAATTAACACAGACAGAAGCTTACTGCCAACAACAGTTTGAAACAATTTTAGTCCTCTGTCTCTTGCCAACTTTGATATATAAAGAACCCTTCATTGCATGATGGAGAAAATTTGTTTTTGTATGGGGAATTCAGCATGTACCCCAGAGCCTCCAGAATAGTGGCTTTTGCAGGGTAGGAACTTAATGGGTATTTGTTGGATTGAACCAGATCTACATTAAAAAAAAATTGGTCCTCAGACACCACAATTCTTGTTAGAAAATACCACTGAGTTTCATGAGCCAGTGGTAACATGTCCTCTGTACCCTCAAGTAGTAAGTGAGCCTTTGCCAGGCTAGTGAACATTTTTTAAGGGAGGAAAGACAATGATGAATACCTATCTTATTCAATCCAAGGAAAACTTTTATAAAAATAGTCACTGAGAATTTGAAGTTGTGTACGGATCCAAGAATTGATCTGTGCTGATCAAATGTGTAAGAAGGAATATCAGCTCTAAGGTATCCATTTCAGCTACTACTTGAGTTCTAAGTTATCCACTAATAGTTTATCTGCTAAAACTGGAATCGTGTTTGCCGTGATAATTCGCTGCACCCTGGGCAATGAGCTTGAATTTTGAGCTGAGAGCCAGGTGGGACAGGACTTGGAAGAATATGCAGGTAGATACTGAGCAAGCTGCAGCTAGATGTGTGTGTGTGTGTGTGTGTGTGTGTGTGTGTGTGTGTGTGTGTGTGTGTTTGTGTGAACATTGCAAAGTGTGTATCATTCATCCACACTGATAGAGATAATAGTCAGAACATAGCCATTATCTGTAGTCCTTGATTGTCTTTAGGCTACAGTTCTAAGTCATGTGCTGCCCTTGTGGATCTCTCTGGCCTCACCTCTTGCTACTTCCTTCCTTGTACCCACAGATTAGTCATGTTGAGCTGTTAGCAGCCCCCCAAAGCAGTTAGGATTCCTGATACCCCTGTGCCACAGGACTGCTCTTCCTGCTTGCTACATGCTTCTTCCCATCTGACACTCCTCCCACCCCTTACTCAGCTTGGTTTACTCCTCTAAATCATTCTTCTCGACCCAGTTCAGATGTCTCTTAGAATGTCACCCTCGTCTGCACTGAGTGCCTATCTTGGGAGGCCCATTGCGTGTAGTAATACATTTATCAGTGTCTATCACATTGTATTGTAGTTGTTGGTCTGCAGGTTCCCCTACAGAGGAAGAGAGTGATTACTATCTCTTTGTATTCCCAGGACCCAGCACAGCATTTGGCAAATAGTAGGTATTCCATAAATGTTAAGTATTTCAATATATAAATAGCTAAAATGAATAAATATGTGATTTACCAGTTGAGTATTCATCTATTCAATCTTGAATTGCCTTTATTCATCAAGATTTTTCCTTTTTTTAAAATGTTTTTATTATTTATTTTTAAGAGAGAGAGAAAGAGAGGGGGAGAGAGAGAGAGAGAGAGAGTGCATAGAGAGAGGGAGACACAGAATCCAAAACAGGCTCCAGGCTCTGAGCTGTAGCACAGTGCCAGACATGGGGCTCAAACCCATGAACCATGAGATCATGACCTGAGACAAAGTGGAACACTTAACCCACTGAGCTACCCAGGTGTCCCCAGCAGGAATTTTTGTTGTAGAAGAAACACAACTTAAAGAAAAATAGGAATTTACCAGTTCAAATAACTGTGAGTCTAAAGAGTGGCGTTAACTATGGGCTTATTGGATCCAGGTCTCCGATGATGCCATTAGAAATCTCTTTCTCTCCATGTCTCTTTTCTCCTCTGGGGTGTTTTCTCATTAGGTTGTCTCCATGTGATTGGAAAAGATGGTCCTTGTAGCTCTAGGCTTACATGATCCAATATAGATCACAATTTCAGAATGATACTGAATGTCTACATCAACACACCCAAGATGCCTATGCTTGGCTCTGGTTGGGTTCCACATTCACCCTTGGACCAATCACTGTGCCCAGGGCAGTTAAGCATTCCGATTTTTCACCTTAGATCACATGCAAGCACCTGTGGATGGCAGGTTTCCTTAATTGAATACTTCTTGGGAAGTGGTTTCTGGGGGCAGTTTGCAACAGGAAGTGATAATTAAAATAGGCATATATATCTATATGCTGTCGTTGATTTTGCAATATGATTAACAAATATGCATTTTAAAAAGTCTACCAGGCGTCCAGGCAATTTAACTCTGTACATCTTTTCTGCGTCCACTGAGATGCACCAAGACTGGTGTAAAAGAAATCTCTGGAGGATACTCAATTTTCAGGTACTTAGATGCTGAGCCTAGGTGTGTAATTCTATGCCTGTATCTTGCTCCTTTCATTAAGGAGATTTTTGTTTATTGGTTAAAAAAAAACCCTTTTTTTTAGGGGCATCTGCGTGGCTCAGTCAGTTGAACGCCCAGTTCTTGATTTTGGCTCAGGTCATGATCTCAGAATTTTGTGGGTTTGAACCCTGAGTCAGGCTCAGAGCTGAGAGCACAGAGCCTGCTTGAGATTCTCCCCGTTTCTCTGCCCCTCTCCCACTTGCACATCCTCTGTCTCTGTCAAAATAAAAAAATAAACTTAAAAAATAAATAAACTTTTTAAAATTTTAGAATATTTTTTATAGACAAAGCACACAGTATAGAGGGTTCTCATATACCCCATCACCCAGTTTTCCCTGTTGTTAACATCTTACATTATTATGGTATGTTTGTCACAACTAAGGAAACAACATCTGTGCATTACCATTAACTGATCACCACAGTGTTATTTGGATTTCATGAGTTTTTCCTGAAAAACTTTTTTACTTTTTCTTGCTAGGATCCCATTCAAGGTACCCCATTATATTTAGTCACCGTCTTCTTGGCCTCCTCCTGTTTGATAGTTTCTTGGGCTTTTCCTTGTTTCTGATGACCTTGACAGTTTTGAGGAGTGCTGGTAGGGTATTTTGTAAACTCTCCCTCAACTTGGGTTTGTCTGATATTTTCTCCTGGTTAGACTGGAGTGATGGGATTTGGGGAGGAAGACCTCAGAGGTAGAGTGTCATTCTCATCACATAATGTCAAGGGGGCATACTATCCACATGACTTACCACTGTTGACATTAACTTTGATCACTGGCCTGAAGTAGTGTTTGCCGGGTTTCTCCACTGTACAGTTATTTTTTCCTCCCTCTTCTCACACTCTACTCTTTTGAAGCAGGTCACTAAGCACCACTTACACAAGACGTGGGGGTTGAGCTTCACCTCCTTGAGGGGAGGAGTACCTACATGAATTATTTGGAATTCTCCTGTGTGGGAGTTTTGTCTCTTCTTCTCTATTTACCCAATTATTTTATTTTTTAAAGTATACTTATTTATTTTGAGAGAGAGAGAGAGAGAGAGAGAGACAGAGAGAGAGAGAGAGAATGAGTGGGGGAAGGGCAGAAAGAGACGGGACAGAGCATCCAAAGTGGGGTCTGTGCTGATAGCAGACAGCCGAGGCGGAGCTCAGACTCCTGAGCCATGAGATCACGACCTGAGCCGAAGTCGGATGCTTAATCTACTGAGCCCCCCAGGAGCCCCTACTCAGTTATTTTTTAATGTCATTGTGGACCCATGAATGTTCATTTTTTACTTTGGGTTATAAGCGAGCACTACATTATTTATTTTGTTCCTCAAACTGTTCCAGCTTTAGCAATTGAGAGTTCTTTCAGTTGGCTCCTCTGTCCCTTTGCCATACTCCTATCCTTTTGTTTTTTTGAGCACTTCTTTATGCTCTGGCTTTACAAGATACCTCATTCTCATTTTGTATATTCTGTTCCAGTCCTAGAATCAGCCATGTCTCCGAGGGGCCCTGGTTCCTTTTATTGGAGAATGGTGTTAGAAACCAAGGTCTGGGAGCTGGTGCTGGTGGATTCTGGAGTTTCATTACTTCTCAATCCTCTTGGTGGACAGAGCTAATAAATATATGTATCTATACTAACTTATTTCACACTTGCTTTTAGTTTTCTTTGTTACTGACCTTCCCCCCCCCCACCCCCCCCCCGCCCCCAATCTATGCATGCCTTCACCTTGCCTTTCAGTTTGATGTATAATTTTCTCCTGGCTTCCAAATTTTGCTCTATTTCTTGGCTATGCTTTTATTACATTTTCTCCTTGATTCAGTGATCATGATGTAAGAAGTAATGTGTTCAGCTTGATCCAGCACTTGAAATAGCAGCTCCTCTGCTGTGTCCTTGCAGGTCACATGTTCTGTCCAGGACTTATTGGTGACACCCAGATGCTGTAGGACATATAAATGAGCTTTTATTTTTGGCCTCTCGTTTGAGATGCTCATAATAGGATTATATCACTCTGTTTGAAAAACATATATATTCTGCCTCAATATCCATTTTCAATATGCAGCAAGTGATATTTCCAAGTAAATATTTTGTTCCAGAAATCTGGGTCAGGCTGTAAACATTTCTAGAATTTTGCTTCTGCAAAGACAGAACATTATTTGGAAATTATGGTGTTATTGGGGAAAAAAGATGAGTTATTTGAAGAGACATATGAAGAAAACCACCTCAGAGTTAGAAGTAGCTAAAAGAAATTTTCTGATAGTACTTTTTATTTCCTTTTAAAAATTGAATATATTTGACATATAACATTGTGTAAGTTTAAGACATATATTTGTCTTTTCTTCCTCTTTCTTTCTTTCTTTTCTTTCTTTCTTTCTTTCTTTCTTTCTTTCTTTCTTTCTTTTGTTCTTTCTTCTTCTTCTTCTTCTTCTTCTTCTTCTTCTTCTTCTTCTTCTGTTATGAGTAAGGAAAAGGACTTGTGAAAGTCTTCAGGGGAAACAATGTGTGAGGAAGAAAGTGAGGTTCGTTCCCAGAGAAACTGCATAGAAGGTGAGCCCCTGAAGAATGAAGGAGAGAAATGAATGCCTACACTCTTATAAAATGCAAGCAGATATCTTAAGACTGCATACAGCCTTAGGTCCCCAGGGATAGACATCAGCAGAACACCTGTCACAATAGGACTCTGGCTTGAAGAAAAAAGTCAGGTTATATTTGCTACATAGGTCTGGAAGATAAAACCAAATTAGATCATCTAGTCATTTCTGAATAATGTGAATTTTAGCAAGCAAATTATTCTCTTAAATTTTATTACATATTTACCTTATATTATGTCTTAAAACAAGTGCAAAATGAGTAAACAATGTTTTTTTAAACTGATATTACATTTACCTCAAACATTTTTTTCCAGAGAAAAATACAACTAGTACATAATCTCTATTCTCATTTATGCTTCTGGGGGGAAGACTGGTTTATTTCAGGCATTCATTAACTCACTCAGTCATCAATCATTTATTGAACACTAATGAATCAGACATTATTGGAGGCTTTGAGGATAGAGTTTTGAGTCAGTTACCGTCTTTATCACCGCCCTTCGACTCCAGAGTTTGGGAATCTAAAAAAAGACCACTGTGTGAAGAATACAGTATTTAGGTATCATGTTAGAGGTGACTGGGGGGTACAGTAGAAGAAAAGGGGAAAGATGAATCTGTTCTATCTTGGCGGCTCCCCACCTTGCAGGCACAGTGCTTGAGAAGGAAACCAAATGCTCCTCTAAAAGATCCTATAAACCCAAACCCATACAAACATGAGGAAGTGATGCTGAAGTGCTCTCTCCCCTTCCTGCCTGTTCTTCCCTTCTCTCTCTTCCCCTCTCATTCTGTCTCTTACAGCAGAGATCAGGGACTTCAAGTTTTGAAGTACTAACACAATTAAGCAATTTAGAAATCCTTCTAATGGGATCTCCTCTCAAGGAAGTGTCTTTAGATTCCATGATCAGAGAAGGAAAAGTGATCAAGATTCTTGGATTCAAGATGGTCTGGGGATTGAGGGATGAGGTAGGGAGGATGTGTGCAAGACAGACCGCATTGATGACAGGTAAGTTCAAAATGGATCCTATTTCCAGGCCTGGTGTGTGGGAATTAATGAAATCGACAGACACAAGAGTATAGCAGTCATTCAACACAGATGTCAATAGCCGATGGTGTGGGTTCAAATCCTGCATGACTTACTTAACTACCCTTCATACTTCCATTTCCTTACCTGAAGGTGGGGAGGGTGATTGTTGTACCCACGTTATATGAGGATTATATGAGTTAATATGTATAAGATCTTTAGAACAGTGCTGGGCACACTATCAGTGCTATATAGTTAAGTGTTGGCAATTGTCAGATTTAGATACTGAACATCTTGTATGTGCAAGATTCTGTGCTAAATACTAGGAAGTATAAAAGATCTTCCAGGTAGGGTCCCTTCCACAATCTTTATCAGCAAGTACTTCTAACTCCTCTTCAACTGAATATTTTTTTATAATTCCATTTTGTGCTATATCTTTAAGGAAATAATCCATCCTTTTTCCATTTACCTCCTCTTAAGTAGACCAGCATATTCTATTAGCATTTTCTATTCCACTTGGAGTGGAAACATCATCTAAGGTAACAGTGTCTGGATAATGAAGAACTTGGTTCACTTTGCTGAGAAGGGAGTGAATTATTTCTATGCGATTTTCCAACAGCAATATCTTTAGATGCTCTGTCTTTTATTATTATTATTATTATTTTTTTTAAAGTGTTTATTTATTTTTTGAGAGAGAGAGAGAGAGAGAGAGCGAGCGTGCAGAGGAGTGGAGGGAGAGGGAAACACAGAATCCCAAAGCAGGCTTCAGGCTCTGAGCTGTCAGCACAAGCCTGACACAGGGCTGGAACCCACCAAGTGGGAGATCATGACCTGAGCCAAAGTTGGCCGCTTAACTGAGTGACCTACCCGGGCACCCCCCTCTGAGGGTCTTTAATTATGATTGCCAATTGCTAAAACTATTGAAAGCATATAGCATACATAAAAACAGCTATTTAGACTCTAATATGTACAGAGCAGCCATGATGTAACATTAAAAAAAATTGAGCTACTTTAATTGAACATACCATTAAAAAATAATGAAAAAATGTTGGCAATTTAGTCAGAAAAGAGTGGTCACTCATCACTTCTTTGAATTTATAAACTGGAGTTGAAAGTCCAGGACTGTTGACAAGCCTAGTAATTCTGGGTCTGGGTTTGTGAGCCCATCAATTACCTAATATTTCTTTAGTAGTAAACAATCAAAAAGGTAAAATCATCACGTTTCTACTGTTTAGGAATATTATGAGGTTAAGTTAGAGAATCTTTTTGAAACTCGGAGACCACAAGTGTCAATAAGCTACGAAATAAAACTTTAATATTTGAGTTAGTAACTAAAACTGTGCTCACAGTACCCTGAAAACTTTACACTTAGACCTACATCTGCTAAAGCCAGAGTCAAGAACATAGTTTCGCTTCAGATAACAATTGATACCTTTTCAAAGTTCAAAAATAGAAATTTTGACTGGTCATGATTCCAAATCAGCAGCTAAAAAGGTGTTTGGGAATCTGACATGCAAGTAACGGTTGCATTTTAAAAGGTTTCACGTTACCGAGAAGCTGTCAAAAGAGAAACAAGTGTGCGAAACCTTTTTATAGCTCTCTTGATCTCACAAAAAGAAACCCCAAATATTTCCTTTCGTCAGGTTTACTTTTAGGGTGCAATCTTTAGGAAATTTGATATATGCACTGGGCAATTTCGCTGACTTTCCCCATCCCTGAACTCTCCTTGCTTCTTATAAAGACTTTCAGTAGGGTTAGTTTCAAAATTAATCCAGGCATTTGAGGGCAGTTGTGCCCTCCGCGCTTGAATAATTAAGTGCATACTATTAAAGAAAAGGCTACACATTAGTAACTTAGAAGAATCAGAGTGGATGAACCACTTTTCAGAACCTGCATGACAATTTTGAAAATTAAACCCAGTTAATAGAAAAAAATGCTAAATCAATGGCCATAAAATTTAATGGGTTTATAGCAGCCTTAACACAGTAGGACTGAATTATCATGTTAATTTAATTTCCATTTCTAAATGAACCAGAAGGCACAATAAAGGTCAATTAACCAGCTACCTTCCCTGTCTTCTTTTTCTTTTACTGCTGGTTTTAAATCACATTCAGCCCCAAAGCACTCACACTGCTTCTGGAAACTCATTAGTTTTTCTTGAAATTAAAACAAAAAAGAAAAAAAAAAAGAAGAAACAAAAACTAACAACTAACCATGTGCTGAGAACAACCACTGAGAATGTGCCACAATTATGGGGATATATGTATTCAATGAAAAAGCTTTACTCTTGTCACATCGAGGCTACAAACAGTCACACCAAGCCTAGGGAAACACACAAGTTAAAGGTCTCAATTATAGTGTTTGCCAAGTGTTCATCTACAGTGAAAAAGCTGTGTGTGCTACTCTTAACATTTATGAGGCGAATAAGGAAGAGAACTCCATCTGTGAAATGTGGGTCTGTTGTTAGTACAGTGAGAACCTCAAGCTTTGCACAGCCTGCATTTTTTTTGCATTGAAATGTGTCACTTTATATTAATAGGCTTTTATTCCTTTTTTTTATTTAATGAAAAGAGAAAAAAAAAGAAGTCAGTTTCTTCCTCTTCACCAGCAAGAGAATTCAGTCCTTGTTTTTAGTGTAGTTAATTAATTTTGCAGTGTATTGCCTGTAATTTGATATAATGTGGATCCAATGCTTCAAACATTCCGGTGTTTTCCAGAGATAAAAACAACATCAGGGGTACTAGCCTGGTGAACAAAATATAGTTTTGTTTTTAAAAATCTTTACAGTCACTAAAATTGGTTTCTAATTACAATATTTGCAAGAATTGGAACAGTGATTTGCAGATGTTGCAAAATGATCGTGATTTTGGTTCCAATAGGAATGTCTTTAAAAGAAAATAAGTAATGTTTGTAAAACCTCTAACCCCAGGTACCAGGTAGCTTTCAATGAATGTTAGCCTTCTTTCCATTCCACATTAACATTCTAAAGTAGAAAAATGAAATACTCATGATTTAAAGTCTAGTTGTTTGGAATTATTTCTTAGGATTATAGAACTTTAAGAGAGCGATGACTTCAATATCTTTGCTTATCAAATTCCTATAACAAAGATACTGAATTTAAGTGTAATTTAGATCAGGAGTGTAAGGGTTTTACTTTATGGCTAACATCTATTTTTTTTCACATGAAAAATTTAGTTCACCTTTCTTTTAATAAAAATCTGCTCTTTTGCTTCCCCTTCACACCAAAGATCAATTGATCTGTATCTGTCTGTCTGTCCATCTATCTATCATCTATCAGTTTTAGAAGACATGAGTAAGATTTAATGATCTCATGACAATTTCTGGACCAAAATGAAACACATATTCCATGCAGAATGTTGATGTAGGAGTATAATTCACAACGTACAGATTTGACAAATACATACTCATGGATGTGATTGGCTTTGAGAGGCATCTTTGAGAGGCATCTGAAAACTTTTGTAGGCTAGCAATAGAATCCAGCCTTTCTTTTAATGGCAACCTGCTTAATCCACTTTTAGAGTTCTTGTGATAGAATAGAAAGAATTGAAATTTTGCCACTGGGATTCTTTAACAAAATTTTTTAAATGTTTATTTATTTTTGAGAGAGTGAGCAGGGGAGGGGCAGAGAGAGAGAGAGAGAGGGAGACAGAGAATCCGAAGCAGGCTCCAGGCTCCAAGCTATCAGCACAGAGCCCGACGTGGGGCTAGAACTCACGAGCCACGAGATCATGGCCTGAACTGAATTCTGATGCTCAACCGACTGAGCCACTCAGATGTGCCTGGAATTCTTCAAACATTAAATACACTTAAATGATTTTGTTAATTGCATGTGTATAATAAGCAATGCTTTTGTAAGATGGAGGGGGTTTCTTGTGCTGTTTTACTCCTGGTCTTTCTTTAGATTGACATTGGGATTGCACATATAAAGCACCCATTCTGTCACCTGTGTGAGGTAGCTCTGTAGTGAATACTCTCTTCCCCTCTCTTCTCCCTCTCCTCTTCCTCTTTACTCCCATCAGAGCTCTCAGTGAGCTCCAGAGTAAGGCCCTAGGAGCAAACGTGAGCCAAGTGTCTGCTGTGGCCTCTTGCCACTTGCCGTTTCCTACAATTGATGAGGATGCCCAATTACAGTGGATTCTCAAAAATTATTGCTGACCAACTGAACGATATCATATCGTATGATGTAATTATTCTGCCCTCCCCACCTCTTTTGAGACTGGAGAGGCTGTCTTTAAACATTAGGGCACTGTGTCATGAATTATATCCCTGAACCGTTGATATGACTTAGGGGTTGGAGTCACAGAAGTCACTAGACTGTGACTGACCATGTGCAGACAGGGAATGTAGAGAAGTGGTATGGGTACATGGTGGGATAATAGGAAACGAAAGAAGAAAAATGGAAGCAAGAGGAAGAGTGTTAGAAGAGAATAGGAGAAAGCTGTGGCAATGCGTGCCCTTCATGACCACATTCACGAGGCAGAATACCCATTCCTACATTTGCACAGCAGTCTCCCCTCCACCTCCCCTGCTTATTGACCACTGCCAGCTGGTATTATTTACAATGTCATGGTCAGGTCCAAAGATTATTGAGTTTGGAACTTTCTGTCTTGATGGTTTTAAGGAAATTTCCTCCAGGTGAGAGTTTAACTGGTATCTCTCCTAACTATTACCCGATAGTTCATAAGCCCTTAGCTCCCTGGAGTTGTCTTATCAGAATATGTGAATGTATTTGACAGCTCTTCTGCCATCTGGCTATGTGGTTTTTGGAAGTCACTTTAGTTTTCTAGGCCCTGGTTTCCCCAGTGGTGAAAGGGGTTTGCCCTTTGATTCTGAAGTTACCTCTGGCTCCAATATTCTATGGTTCTCTGAAGCCCCATTTCAAGCATGGAGTAAGAATGTAAACAGGATCAAAATGCCCCAGCTTTCCCCTTTTCCTTCAATTTACCTCTCTTGTACAAAGATGAACTGAACTGAACTGATTTTTGCTGGAAAATTACATGTGTGTCTATGCATGCATACACATATACATATATATATACACACAGATGTATATGTATATACATGTGTAGATATGTATTCTACAGTAGTTTGAAATTTTACTTTCGTATTAAGTGACTTGGAGGCAAAATTTTGATGTTGTGTAAATAGAGAGACAATGAAAAGAGGGAAAAAGTCTGTTTTTTGACTTCTAAAACTTTTTGACTGCCAGTTACATTCTTTTATTGAAAAGGGTCTAGTATATGTGCAGATGTAGGAAAATTGGAGAAAAACAGAACTTCTTACTCACTTAAGAAACATCTGTCCATTTGTGTAGTACGGTATATATATAATTTTTAGTGACAATATTTTATATTACACTTAAGCCTCACCATGAAAGCCGAGGAGCCGTGAGGAGAGGAAGTCTGATGGCTTGTGTGAAATGGGCCAGGTGGCTGACTGGTAAAGGAAAACACAAGTTCGTTACCTAGCAGCATTTCCTTTATCTCATAAGAACATGTTTGCTAAGAAAGTAGATCAGAAGGAAAAATCTTGGAATTGTGCTCTTTGTTTTACAATTGGAAAGAGTGAATAAATATGTGAAGTTAATGCAGCTTGGGCACCACTGCAGAGCCGTGTCAGGAGAAGACGATGGTAACTAAGAACAAATGGGCCAGGATGGCAGCAGAAGGGCCCTTCCTCGAAGACAGGAGAGCCATTCAGCTCCCTCTGAGCTCCCTCCCTTGCAGAGGTAGAGAGGAGAGGGACACAAGTGACAACTTTGGGCCTATGGCTCTCTCTCTATTTTTATTTCTCAGCTGGGGGTCCAGTGTTCTCATTTATAGGCACCTGTCCCTTTCAACTCTTAGAATAGTTTCTCCCTCTCACCTTGGTATCTATATCTCTTATTCTGTTCCAAAAAGAAAAGAAAAACAAAACTCTAAGTTTATTGCCCCAAGAAGTTTCTTACATTCAGAAGACTGCACAGATGTAGCTGAGTGCTGTATGAAGCAGTTCAGTCTACCCCAGTCCTGCCCAGCATCTAGAAAGGTGGCTGAGGGTGCCTGCCACCTGGCCACTGGGGAGGTAGGAAGATGGCTCAGGTAGATACAGAAAGATGAGTGTGATGTACCCAAGAAACAAATAATCCTGAAACCCTGTGGGCACCACCCAGGATCTCCATTGTAATCATGGAATGGGTGGCTGGTGCTCTCATTTATCTGTCTCCTCGTCCATCTCTTCATGGATCCATTGAGTCAATAAGCACTTGGGGAACTTCTTTGTGTCAGACGCAGATGCCTGTGCGTAAACTGGAGTAAGTCTACCAAGGGAAGACATTTAAAATAATATGAACTTTGATTTTGAGGTTTACAATTTGTCAGGCATTGTGTTAAGTACTTTATATGCATCATTTCATCTAATCTTCTTATGTATGACCCCAATTTTCAGACTAGAAACTGAGACTCTGAGACTCTAAGCGGCTTGTTCAAGACCACATAGCTAGTAAGTGACAGAGCCAGGTTTGAAGTTGGGACTGTTTTACTTGGAAACTTCCCACGAAGAGGTCATTGGACTAGAAAGTGATAAATGCAATAAGGGAGGCATGCCTGGGGATGAGGAAACATGACAGAGGAATTCAATCCACCTTTGTGGGTTCAGTTAAAGCACTTTGGAGATAGTTGTTCCTTTTTTTAAATTTTATTTTTTTAGTTTACATCTAAATTAGTTAGCATATAGTACAACAGTGATTTCAGGAGTAGATTCCCTATTGCCCCCTGCCCATTTAGGTCATCCCTCCTCTCACAACCCCTCCAGTAACCCTCTGTTTGTTCTCCATATTTAAGAGTCTCTTATGTTTTGTCCCCCTCCCTGTTTTTATATTATTTTTGTTTCCCTTCCCTTATGTTCATCTGTTCTGTGTCTTAAAGTCCTCATATGAGTAAAGTCATATGATATTTGTCTTTCTCTGACTAATTTTGCTTAGCATAATACCCTCCAGTTCCATCCGCGTAGTTGCAAATGGCAAGATTTCTTCTTTTTGATTGCCAAATAATACTCCATTGCATGTATGTACCACATCTTCTTTGTCCATTCATCCATCGATGGACGTTTGGGCTCTTTCCATACTTTGGTTATTGTTGATAGTGCTGCTATAAACATGGGGGTGCATGTGTCCCTTCAAAACAGCACACCTGTATCCCTTGGATAAATGCCTAGAAGTGCAATTGCTGGGTCGTAGGGTTGGAGATGGTTGTTCTTGAATGTAATGTTAAACTATGGACCTGAAGGCAGATTGAGGTATATTAGTGATTCGAGACAGAAGAATCACTTGTGAAAAGGACTGTGTGAGGAATTGCAAGTGCTTTGGTGTTTCTGAAAGATCAAGTGTAGGGCAAGGACTTGTGGGATATGAGCCTGGAGAGGTGGGTGGGGTCAGTTCATGGTGGATTATTTAGAATCTACAGTGTAGCTGATGTCAAATGAGCTTGGAACCTGTGCAGTGGTCTGGGAGAAATGTGATGGGGGCTGGTCATAGCAGGGGCCATGGCATGATGGAAGGAGAGAAGGGAGGGAAGACTTGATGGCCTGCTGGGTGGACAGAGGGAATGAGAGATGCAGGAGGGTAGGATGCCTCTCAGACTGGGTTGGTGGTTGGATGGATGGAAACTCCAGAGGACCCAGGAGGAGGAAAAGGTTCTGAAGAAGGGTACTGAGCCGCTTTATTTCTTACCAGTCTCTAGTTCCAACACAGTAAGTTTTTCTATATTAGGTTAAAATGGTAATGCATAGATTTCAAACTTACTATAATTTATAGTTAATTATTCCGTTTTATAATTTCATAAATAAGAACTATTTTTCTTGCCTGGGGGAAATTAAATACGTTTGTTACAATCTCAAAAAATAAAACAGAATTAGGTCAGCCATTGTTAAATGGATATTAACCATAACAACAACCACTTACTGAGCATGACACATGTCCAGGTATCATTCTATGGGCTTTAGCTACATCAATTCTATTCATCTTGCCTTCAGTGATTCTAGCCAGAAAATCCAAGCTGTAACCCGCTGGAGTTCATTCATATCCTGTCATGGTTGGAAGCCTAATTGTATGGCTCTGTCATGGGTGAGTTTGAGCATGGCATGATCCCCATTGCTGGTGACTGAGACCCAGGAGGACAGCTTTGTGGAAATAAATCAGAGAAAGCTGTTTCACTACAAGTTGTATGAAGATGGAATGTGTACTTTCTTCAGACCAAGTTTGTATTCTGGTAATGCCAGTTAGAAGCTGTATGACTTGGGGGTGTTCAAAGCAGCATTATTCATAATAGACGAAACTGGAAACAACCTAACTCTCCATCCACTGGTGAATGGACAGACAAAACTGATAGAAATTCCACTGAATACTATTCAGCAATAAAAAGAAACCTTATTTATGCAACCTTAGTATGGACGAGCCTCAAAAACTTTATGCTATGGGAAAGAAGCCAAGCACAGAAGACCACATATTCTATGATTCCATTTACATGAAATGTCCAGAAAAGGTCAGTTTCTAGAGAAAGAAAGTAGATTAGTGGTTGCTTGAGTCTGGAGGTGAGATGGATTCCATTGTATGTATGAGGAATTTTATCGGTATAAAAATGTTCTTAAACTAATTATGGTAATGATTGCAACCGTTTGGTAAAGTTAGTAAAAATCATTTAATTCATGAAATGGCTGCATTTTATGATATGTAAAATATACTTCAATGAAGTTGTTAAAAAAATAAAAGAAGCTGGGTGACCTTGGCCAAGTTCTTGAATCCCTTTTTGTTTCACTGTCCTTATCTTCACAATGGGTGGTGAATTTTTAGTTCTTATTTCATCTCTGGCAGCATTTGGCTCAGGTTATCATTCACTGCTCCCCTGTTGCTGGCCCCCACTCACTTTCTGAGATACTTTCTTGACTTGATTTCTCAGATACTGAACCCTCCTGATTTTCTTTTCTTACAACAAAAGCTGGCATTGGGTTCTCTGACAGTGTGGGGACAGGTTTAATTGTTTCAGTCTGCAATTAATTATCCAGCTCAATGCCTGGGATATGCATCCTGAATCAGCCTCTGCTACTTCTGATGTTGGGATTATTCTGGGTTCTGCCTGGGATATTTTGGGACTTTTTTGAGATATTTTTCTGACACCTCAATATCACTTCAGGTTCCTTAGCTCTAAGGGCAATTTTGTCAATCTTTTCCCATCAATTTATTCCAGAAGGTCTTCCTTATTCACCTTTGCTAGAGATCCCTCTCCTGATCTTCTGAATTCATTACAAATTCATTTTTGTTTTTATATTTTGCTCATGGTTGCAATAAGATTTTGTGAGAGGGGACATAGAAGATGCTCTGTGTGCTATTGAGATCACAATTAGGACTGAAGAGCTTATTTGTCCAGCTGCCCAAGATTGGTCTCCTTTCTAGGGGGAGCCTTCATTCAGTGACTCATCTACTCAAGGCTCAACCTTCTCACTCAACTTGGTAGAACTCTGAAGGACCACCCAGGTTCAGAACTTCCTGAAGTTGGCAGAAGCTTTTATTAAGAATCCGTCCATCCCAGCTTCTCTCTCTATTTCTATTTTCTTCCCTTCCTTTCCATCTGAGTTGACCCCAAGAATACCCTCTAATAAACGTTATTCATACTAATCTCCGTCTCAGAGTCTGCTTCCTAGAGAGAAGAGATGTGACAGAAGAGCTGTGAATACATCTGTCCACTCAGCCATTTGGAATGCTTTTTACATGCTTTTTACAGGGCTTATTTTGAGATCAGGGCCTTTTAAAATAAGATTGAAGTGTGTGAATTCTTTCTACCCGGAAGGTGATGTTAATTTCCCTCTCCAATACCAACTCACTCCTTTTGGTTTTGGATAGAGACATCAGGCTCAGTTGGGTTCCCAGCGTCTCCCTCCCTCCTTCTCCCCACAGCTGGTACTATGTGACCCTTACTTGTGAGCTCAGCCTCCCACTTCTTAGGGCTAAACTAACCCTGTGTGGAAAAATCTTAGCAGTTTGTCTTAAGTCAGTCTTTCCTCAAGCAGATCCTAAGATAAAGGTTTGTGTGTAAGTACTTTATTAAGGAGGTATCCCTGGAAGAAAGGGAGAGGAAGCCAAGCAAGGCTAAGATCTCAGGGAGAGTTCTTTGGCGATAATGTGATGGTTAATTTTGTATGGCAATGTGACTAGCCGCAGGGCGGGATGGGGGGTAGGGGTGTGCAGTGTAAATATTATTTCTGGGTGTGTCTGGAAGGGTATTTCCAGATGAGACTAGCATCTGAATCAGTGGACTTGGTAAAGTAGGTTGCCTTCCCCAAGGTCATGGAACTTGGGCATACTGACTCCACTAGGAGCCTGAATGAAACAAAGTGCGGGAGGAGAGGAACTTGTCTTTCTTTTCCTGTCTCACTGCTGAGCTTGAACACATCTCATTCTCTCTGCCCTGAGACTGGGATTTATACCACCAGCTCCTCCAGTTCCTGGGTCTTCAGCTTGCAGACAGCAGACTGTGGGACTTCTCAGCTTCAATAATTCTGTGACCCAATTCCTCATAATAAATTCCTGTCTGTCTATCTATCTATCTATCTATCTATCTATCTATCTATCTACATCTATCCATCCATCCATCCATCCATCCATCCATCCATCCATCCATCTCTCCATCCATCCTATTGACTCTGATTCTTTGGAGAACCCTGATTAATATAGATCATGTTGTTTGATCCTCAGAAGAACTCTGGGATGTAATTTATACCTCAGAAATTTTTCTTCCTGAGGCAGAAGAGTGGGGTTTCTATACTCTTGCATCCAATATTCAGATTGATTGACAGTGACTCCCTGTGGTGGGGCCAGGAGCTGGGATGAAAACTCCCAGGCACTTCTGGCTCTGCCCATGCAGAGCAAAGCCACTCCTGTACCATGAGGGTCCCTCAAGGTCACATATGAGTGCTGGATATTGGGAGCCAAAGCACACAGAAGCTAATGAAGGGGCACCCAGAAGGGACAGAGGGGATCTTGGTGGAACAACAACATCATCTGCTGCATGGTTCTACCACCAGCATCCTCATCAGTCTGGCTTTGGTGCCAGGCTCTAATTTTGATAGTGCGTCCTGACAGGAGAATTTTGAAACTTGGCCTTATAAATAGTCTGTCTCTAGCCTAGTAGAACTTATAGAATATCTAATTTTGTGTTGGACCGCATTCCAATGAGCCTGTTTGGATGAGTTAGTTGCAAAATGCTCCATTAAATAATGAAATGAGTTAATCTTTTTATGGAGTTCCTCTATATTTGCTATCAAAATGCAAAAAGTGTTTGCCAAAAGCAGCAAGCCTAGTATTGGTCTAATTGATATTGAGCTATTCCTCATAGTTGTAATTGCCCACTAAGCTTAGTGGCTCCTTGAGGCCACTCTGAGAATGATAATAGGACTATGTCATCAGCATAAAGGAGGATGCTGTGACAGGAGGTCATGTATCCAGGTTATCAAAAGATGTATCAAATGGTTTGGGTGAAAATTAAAGAGTAGGTGGGCTAGGACATTTGTACCATTTGAGGCCGTAATCTGCTCTGTGAAGAGCCCATTTCCTGTCCATTTTGATCCCTTTTTGATATTACAGTAAAGGCTCTGAAGGACTATTAAAAGCCAGGGATCGATCTCGAGATTATGCAACTTGGCCTGTAAATGGTTTCTGTCTATAAAATCAAAGGCTGACAATAGAGTAATAAACACCATAAGCCTCAAATCGTTTTTAACCATTTTCCTTAATAGAAGAAATAGAGTATAGTAGGAATAGTCCATAATAGAAAAACTATTTCTAAAGCATTTGTGCTCTTCCTGTAGGATATTATATTGAGACACCCAAATAGGCAGTGTGAGAGAGCAAAGATTTTTTAAAAGGATATTCTGAAGATTGCTGGGTGGTAAGCAACGATAGAAGAAGACTACCTCCCCCCCCCCCCCCACGCACACATTTATTTTACTAATAGATTATTCTCTTGGTCTATTTTATAGAATTATACTGTTGGTGATTATGTCAATAACGTTGCATGGATTAACACCTGCAATGTAGAATAGGATTTGGGGTGGCAAAACTGTCCCTGCTACACAGTTCAAAACAGTCCTTTCACCGTCCAACCAATGTGAGCTTGCTCCTTGGTGAATCACAGATACACCAGGTGGAGTTGTTGTACAAAGGAAACCTTATCTGCAGCAAATAAGGAGATCCCAGGAAATAACTTCCAAAGATGTGACTCTCTGAACTAGGGTGAGTGGGTTCCTTTTATTTAGGGTTAGAATGGATATTTAGATAGGGAAGCCTTGTCATTGTATGTAGAGGGGGATGTGAATCGCTCAAGCTGCCTTCAGGAAACACTCTGGTACAGACATTGTATGTTATGTAAATGAAGCTTGTGCTCTTGTTTGTGGGGAGATTTTAGTATTAAAATGGGCTAAAGGTAGTTTTCAGTCATTCTAGAGGTCACTCCAAGGTCCATCTGCCCTGGTGCAATTCAGGGTTAACACTCAAACTGGTCTGGGTGGTCTGGGCTGGTGGGAGGTCTTGTCAGGGCAGTCACTATTGCTTGAGGGGTGGTTTCAATTTCCATTTACCTGAATTGAGAGCTAAACTGGAAAGAAGAACTTACGGAAAAATGTGGGGATCAAGGGTTGGTGAGTATAATCAGGTGGGCAATAAAGGTCAGGTCTTGGGGTCTAGCTGGTGACGAATTTTGAGTGAAGTTTAATGAGTTAGGGGAACTGGATTTGAGCTAGAGAAAGTTCTACGGTTCTTAAACTGTGAGATGAATATAAGAGTTTTTTTTTTTTTATTAAATTTTTTTTTTTCAACGTTTATTGATTTTTGGGACAGAGAGAGACAGAGCATGAACGGGGGAGGGACAGAGAGAGAGGGAGACACAGAATCGGAAACAGGCTCCAGGCTCTGAGCCATCAGCCCAGAGCCTGACGCGGGGCTCAAACTCACGGACCGTGAGATCGTGACCTGGCTGAAGTCGGACGCTTAACCGACTGCGCCACCCAGGCGCCCCGAATATAAGAGTTTTAAAAAAAGAAGTCTTTGAAACTGCCTACCCACATCCCTAACCAATATAGTAAACAAAAAACAATGTGACATTGTGGGAGAAATGGTGATGATTAGTGCCACTTTTAAGGATCTCAAGGATGTGGGGGAGGGGTGGCCCCCAACATATCTCTATTTCATTTACCAATCTGGCCCCGGCAGAAACTGGATAGATCCTGGAGAATGACTGTAGGCTACCAGAGAGAAGCTCAAATAGTAGCCTTGATCAATAGGAGACTGGCAGAGTGGATCTAGTTTGCTAGTGCAGGTTAAAATACCTTTGTTACACAATATGCAGCCATTAATTTGATAATGGAGTTCTTTTCTTTCTCTGTAGGTAAGAAGTTGGAAACAGCTTGCCTTCACAAGGAGGGAAAACCATATATATTTGCGGTTTTGCAAATATGTACTATGTTAAGTCTCCTGCCCTCTGCCATAATATGGTCTGAACATATCTAGACTGTTGGTGTGTACTCTGTAGAATATCAATTGATTGATTACATTGTTGGTATCATGCTGATCAGGCAGGATGTGCAAAAGAAATTAGCATGCTGGAGACATTGGTGCTTGGGCCAAAGGGTGGGAGATAAATTCTCCAAAGGCTTTATGACCTGCCACTTTGGTAATGTTTTCAGGGGTCCAGTGGTTCCAGAGGCATACTGGGACATCTCCTCCAGGATATAGGAGAACATGCTTCAACCTTCATCCACTATCACAAAGAAGGCAGCACAATGCCTGCTAGACCTGTTCAGGTACTGGAGGAACACATTCTACATCCAAGAATACTATTCCAGCCATATATCATGTGACCCAAAGGCTGTCAGTTTTGAGAAGGGCCTGGAATAGGAAAGGGCTCTGAAGAGGTTCAAGTTGTGATATAAGCAGCTCTGTCATGTAGGCTATAAAATTCCACAAACTTAAGTGGCTATTCATCAAGAACTTATGAGCTGGGTTCTGTTGGAAGCATTAAGTTACAAAGCTGAGTGGACCCAGCAGCAGTTCATCATAAGGTGAAAATGGTATGTTTAAGACTGAGGAGCAGAGGGCATGAGTAGCCTAGACCCCCGTATCACCCACAATGTCTGCACCAGCACCTATCTTTCAGCCCAAAGCTAGCACGAGGTTGAGATGGGAAGGAGGTGCACACAATCAGTTGAAGGAGGAGGATAAACCTAAGGTTGGTTTATGGATGGGTTGGCTTGGTATGTGGGTCCAGGCAGAAGCGATGCAACCATAAGTAGGGCAGCTTTGAAAGATAATGTTGAGAAAAATCTTTCCATAGTAGAGCTCTGAACAGTATATCTGGTCATCCTCTTTATGAGCATGAAGAAATGGTCCATTCATCTGGCCCTTGATGCATAGCCTGGCCAGTTTGGTTAATGACCTGGAAGGAAAACAAAAACAAAAAGCAAAACTAGAAGATCAGAGAATAAGTCTGGGATAGAGGTAATGTGAATGAACATATGGAGGTTGGCATGAAGTGAGATTTTTGTATCATGTATTAATTAATGCTTACCAGAAAGCACATATCATTGAAGTAGCACTAAAACAATCGAGTAGACAATACAACTCAGACAGGTAACATTAGCTGGGATTGGTCATCAGCTACTTCAGGACTGCACTCTGGGCACATGAATGAAGAGGCCACAGAGGCAGAGGTGAAAGCCACACATGGACCTAACAACATGGATTCCCACGTATGAAGGCAAATATTGCTAAGCCAGCTCTGAGTGTTCAGCCTGGCCGCCACAGATCTCAAGGCTGAGCTCCTAACATGGTACTCTTCCTCACAAGTAGCTAGTTGCTGACAAGTTGACTACATCGGACCCTTGTCATTCTGGAAGTGCTGGTGATTTGCTCTAATAAGAACAAATATCTGTTCCAAATGAGTTTGCCTTTGCTGGTCACAAAAGTTCAGCCAGCACTGCTGTCTGGAGTCTTACCCGATCCATAGCATTCATAGAGTGAAGGAAATGCTGGAATGGGCCCATTATTATAAAATTCACTGGCAGGATCACATGCTGTACCATCCAGAATCTGTCAATCTAATAGACTATTGGACTGGCCTGTTGAAGGTGAAGCTAAAGTGCCATGTTGGGGGCAATACTCTGCAAGTATAGGGCCTCTTAATTAGAAATATAAGGAGGATTCTCAGGTTGCCATTTAACAGTAGACTAGATTATTGACATTCTCAAAGATATAACCTTATTACTACTCCTATGGAATATGATTTCTCTTATAAAATGTAATACTGTATAACTCGAAATGAAATGATCTGTTCACATTCAATGATACAAGAGCAGCAAAGCCAAGCTCAGTGCCCTCATGCCCTATCAGAGCTCTTCTCGTTCCACCTGTTTGCTCATCCTTCTCTGTTGTTATTGCTCTAGGTAAGACCGTGTTACAGTACATGCAGTTCAAATTAACATATGCACAACGTTACAAATGATGACATATTTTGAAATTTTAGGGCCACTCAGAAGTGCTCAAAACCATAAATGTTTTGTTTGCCACAATTAAGGCTCTACTGAAATGAGTGTGATTGCAAATTAATTTGACTAAATGCTGGCCTTTTCAAGTGCACAGCTTTCCCTACAGTTATAGTGATCTTTTAGTTCAGGTCTTCCATGAATTCCATTTGGAAGAATCATTTCAATTCTGGTATTCAGGTCTCTTGAATATTATTTCCTTTAAAGGGTAAAACAAATATGTGCAAGGCAAATAATAGGAAGAGGGACAAGGTAGATTTCATACATATAAATGTAATTTGATGGTGTAATATATGTATCTAAGGCATGCGTGGTCTGTCTTATTAGGGAGCAGAACCATTGTGTGATAAAAAGTCGCATTTCCAGTATCTGTTTGGATTCTAAAAATCTTAGAAATACATTCTTACTTGCAAAATGATTGCCTTATTTTGAACCCAGCTGCATGTGAGTTATTATTAATCACACCCCTCCCCTCCAAACACTTCTCTCTACGCATGTGGTTATTTATTTGAAATAGATAGAATCAGTATCAGTTTTTAAAGAGAATGGCTATATTCTTAAAGGAAGCTGGAAGACTGTGATACTACAAAGAGATATAAAAACTATATAAGGAAAATGATATATTAACTGGTTAAATTAGTACTTAAAAAAGGCAGAGAGGCCTACTTTACCTCTTACCTTAAACAAAATATGTTTGGGGCACCTGGGTGGCTCAGTTGGTTAAGAGTCCGACTCTTGATTTCAGCTCAGGTCATGATATCACAGTTGGTGAGTTTGAGCCCCACGTCGAGGCTCTGTGCTGATCCCTGCTTGGGATTCTCTCTCCCTCTCTCTCTGTCAAAATAAATAAATAAGGATAGTTAAAAATATGTTTATTTCTCTGTAGATTCTATTGAACAACTATGGTGTATTTTATTTTTCAGTGTTAAGTATTTTCATGTGAGTTTGTAAAGAAACATTTCCAAATTATGCTATTATTTTGCAAAAGAAGTCAGTGAACCAAATAACTATAAACATATTTCCACACAAAGATGGAAAACATGCACAAGAAGAGTCAGAATTTGTCTTGGCGAACACAGTATTGGGTTCATGGTGTGAGACTTTTATTCATTAAGTACTGCTTCAGAACCACCTACGGAATATAGAAAATGATTAAGATTTAGTGTCTGATGCTAACATAGAACCACAGAGCCCTAGCTTAAGAAAAGTCATAAAGCATCGTTTTCTGAGGAGGCAGGAAGAATGAAGGAGATCATCTCAGGTAATATCGGTGGTAAAGGAGACACAAAATGTTCCAAGATGACTGAATAGTCAACTGCTCTCTATCTTAAGTTGGGGAGATAAACTCTCCTTGAGAATTGCTGCCTTTACAGGAGACTTTCTTGACAGAGAGGGCCAGGTAGACCAAAGGAAGTATGCCTGGATCTGGAGAGTACAGTCCATTTTTTATAAGCTGACTAGCTGAATACCTACCATGTGCTAGGTACCCTTCCCAGTGTCGTGGGGGTTACAAAGATAAATAAAGAGGAAACTGGCTTATCTTAGAGCTCCTACTTTTGCCAAACACTTGACAGGACTTCTGTGAAATGGGTGTTATGGTTACTATTTTTACATATAGGAAAGTGGGGATTTGGAGATTAAATAATATGTTGCAAATCACAAAGCTAGTAAGTGATAACCATAATAGCCCCTTTGCAGAATTGTGGCTAGGTCCTCGGTGTGAAGTACAAGCTCAAAAAAAGTTAGTTCTGGGGCAGATTCTAAGTATGTATTTGGGAGTTATTTTATCTTAAAGCTGTTTGCAAACTCTATCATTCAATTATCACCTAATTATAACATGTTCAACTTAGTAATGTTCTAGAATTCTTTCTTATGTATTAGTTTATGCTATTATGGCAATCTGTGAGCTTCTGAGACTGTGTGTTATACGGGCAAGTCACACTTTCACCACACCCCATGTTGCCCCCTTGCTCTTTGGACACTGCTTAGTGAAGATCAAGGTTTCACTCTTTTGCTGAAGTGTTCATCATTCGTTGGTTCCTCCTGATCACCGTAAGGGTAAAGAATGAACGAGGGGTGCCTGGGTGGCTCAGTCGGTTAAGCGTCTGACTTTGGCTCTGGTCATGATCTTGTGGTCCGTGAGTTTGAGCCCCACGTCAGGCTCTGTGCTGACAGCTCAGAGCCTGGAGCCTGTTTCAGATTCTGGGTCTCCCTCTCTCTCTGCCCCTCCCCTGCTCATGCTCTGTCTCTCTCACTCTCAAAAATAAATAAAAACATTTAAAAAGGTTAAAAAAAAGAATGAATGACATGCAAGATCAGAATTTTATTTTGTATCAGTATGCTTTAAAAAAGTGGCTTCAGATGTTTGTCTGAAATCTCCAGCAAGAGATATATTTTTCATCAGACCTAGCTTTTGTGTATACATGCACACACTCCAGTCAAAGATTTTATGAAACAATACTTACCTTATGGACGATAGACTCTGATACTTTCTATTCGATTCAATTTAATTAGATTCCATTCCATTCTATTCCATTCTCTGCCATGCTTTTCTGCTATTCCATTCCATTCCATCCCATTAAAAAAAATCCTAATCACAGACCACTAAACTGATTTAATAGCCCACTAATGGGTCATGGTCCACATTTTGAAAAAAAAGATTTCTTTTTAAGACATTTCAAACACAGGGCACTAAATGAAATTTGAACCTCCTACAGTGCCTAGCACGGTGCTAAAATATAACAGGTAATCTGGTGTGTTAGATTACCAATTTGCTCCAAATCTTCACCCTCCTTTCCATGTCTACATTTTTTTGCCATGTAACTTTAGAGTGTATGCCTATTTTGATGCTGGCCTGGGCTATGTGATTTGTTTGGGGCAATGGGGAAGTTAGTAAACATGGCCCGATCAAAAGCTTAAAAAGTGCGTTTTATCGTGGTTGGGTTTGTTTGCTCTTGCCCCTATGTCTTGGTTATGAGAACATGCTCGACCAGCTGCTTGAGACACAGGGATGGGATCAGAATATGATCACAGCTGAATTGCTCCGGGTGTACCAGCTGAGGCAATCCTAGATCAGCTCACAGCCAGCCAACACTGACACATGAGTGAGCCCAGCCAAGATAAGCAGAGGCATCTAGCCATCTAGCCAACCACTCCAGACATGTGAGCAATAAACATTTATTGTTAAATGCCACTGAGGTTTTTTGGTTTGTTACACATTATTACTGTGGTGATAGATAATATGCACCTGGCTGCACCTGCCCAATCCTGTACTGTTTGTGTTTGAGTAACGTGAAGTTTATCTATGTAACTTGAAGCCTAGCAGAATCAAAAACTTCACCATCCTGCCTCACTTCCACTGATGTGTCAAAATTTATCCAGCTTGTTGATTGGGGTCACCTAGTTACAGGTATTTCCAGTTGAAGAAAAAAACCTCCAACTGTTCCCAAATGTTAGTGTCCATCAGATCAGCTGATCTGCTGAATTAGAACCTAATGCTTGCTAAAGGCTGAAAACTGCTGACCTGGTGAATCTATTTTTTTTGAATTTGGAAACAAGGGGATTAATTGCTAAAGACTACCGGGTAAAATCCAATGGTTTGCTCATGCAATTGATTTAAGTATAGTTATCCTACATACAACAAATGACAACACATATAACCCACATCTTCCTTGCTTAACTGTTTAGTCTTTGTACATCAGGAAACTAAAAGTTAAGCCTCAGTTCTGGTACTATTTTTTGGGGGTATTGTCTCTCCAAAGGTGCTGCCCCTTGTGGCTGCCAGGATATCTTTGAGTGGTTGTCAGGTCCTTAGAACTGTGTTGGTTACGAAGTTACTTAAGGCTCCTCTGTTTTTGTTTTTGTTTTTGTTTTGTTTTTAAACAAAACTCAATTTCTAATGTGTAAAACATTCTGCCATTGCTGTTATCTCTGTTTTTCATGTTTCTCTTTTCTTGTCAAACTTCATTGACCTGTGCTGGGCTTGGTTTCTTGGTGTTGGACAAATTTGGGGCACCCTGAAAATTTACTATTATCTCTTTGATCACCTGAGCATAGGGATAGTCCTCAGTACGTCTGATTTCCTCAGGAGGTTCTCAACCTCTCAGAGACCACATTTTGACATTCGGATGTAGGACCATTGAAATTGTTAACATTTAAGAAGACGATAAAGGTATGATGTTACACTGGAATGCACTACACTATATAGGTGCACAGAAATAATTTAGCATCCCACTGTTAGGAATCTGAAAGTTATTTTAAAGCATGTCAGTCTACCCTTTCTTCCTGTTCTTTCTAGGTTTCCAGCTTTTTGTTTTAGGACTTCTCTGCTAATTGCTCTTGTCTTATTTCCTTTAGCATTTTATTACTCCCCAAATAGGTACCCTTCTCCCCAAAAAGGTGTTCCTTCTGTGTAGGAGTTAGACAACTTGGGGTCTTCAAAAGAAAGATATTACTCACTGCTCTGGAAAATCTGAAATAGGTGGAAAGATCTGGATAATATCACTGAGAAAGCATAACTGCCAAAAAGGTGGTTATTAAAAAACCAGTAACTTCTACTTCTCCCTCTGATATCAGAGAGATCTCTAAGTTTGGGCCAGGGGATACTCCATTAAAACAAGCTGGAGAGGCCTCATTGCCTTGACATAGAAGGCTTGACATAGTTGCTTTACTTACTACCAATAAGCTTGAGCCTTGTCTTTTGTAGGTTAGCCAGGGACCCACGAAGAGGTCAGGCTTCTTAGAGGGAGGGGTCCTAGCACCTTAACAGAAATTCCTGGTCATTCCATCTTTCAGGTGCACCAAGCATAGCTCTCTTTACCAGTCAGGTTCCAATGACGGAAACAGACTTACTTTGATCTTTCGTATCTTCCTTGTTTTCTCTGACTTGGGTCTTAATGAGTCCTTTGGACTTTCTGAATTCTTGTATCCCCATCATCCTTTAGCACAGAGGTTTTTTTTTTTTTAATTTTTTTTTAATCTTTGTTAATTTTTGAAAGAGAGAGAGGCAGATTGCGAGTGGGGGAGGAACAGGGAGAGAGGGAGATACAAATCCAAAGCAGTCTCCAGGTTCCCAGCTGTCAGCACAGAGCCCGTCGCGGGGTTCGAATTCACGAACTGTGAGATCATGACCTGAGCTGAAGTAGGATGCTTAACTGAGTCATTCAGGCTCCCCTAGCACAGAGGTTTTTGATCTTAGTTGTCCTTCAGGAGCTCTGAAAAACCCAGATGCCCTGGGGCCGCACCCAGATTAATGACATCAGAATCTCTGGGGATGGGTCTCAAGCATCTGCACTTTTGGAGTAGTTTCATTGTGTAGCAAAGTGGAAAGCCATCGCTCTAGTCAATTTCTTAAGTCACCTTCCAAGCTCTTTACTTTCAGAAAGTTGGGAAGTACTGAGCTTTCATGCCTCTCTGATTTTGAGATTGAAAGGACTAGATTAGACACATAGTGCCAATAAGAAGACTGTCCTCTCCAGATCTTCTTTTTCTTTTCTACTTTTTCCGTTTCTCATTTCTCCCCCAACAGGGCTGTCAGTCAAAAAATAAAGTAGTTGCGCTTAAAATGTAAAGTATGTGGCTCATGTTCAAACCACTGCTACCCCAGCGGAAAGTCCTTTCTGGTCTGGCATGAAATTCTTAGGTCTTTCGAACCTAGCATATGGTATGAGGTAAACACATAGTTGTTAAATTGAATTGAAACATGAATTTTTTAAATTCACTCATAGCAAGTACATTATTCTACAGTGTCTCTGTATGTCTGAAACTCTCAGGTAAGTTTGTGAATTGCCGGGACTAAACAGATCATTCTTTCTTTCCAGACTGTCTAGCTGCAGGTACTCACTGCCATGATGTTAAATCTTCTGTGAATTCTTAAACTCTAAGGATATTTGCAAGATGAACACAATATTATCTTGGCAGAGAATCGTGTGTATGGATGTGGGTAGGGGGTGATAGTTGCTCCTATATATCTCTTTAACATAAAAGAAGCTAGGTTTAGTTTGCTCCTATTTTATTCTCCCAGGATCCAGGAAAAATACTCAAGAGGAAAAAGGGTATTATTTTCACTCTGAGAGCTAACAGTGATGGAAACTTGGAAATGAAAGCAAGTATGCATAGGTACATAAGTCATGAATTTTAAATGTCTGAATTACCTCTGGTTTATTCATCTAAAATGAAAATATTCTCCAGCCATCAAAATCATGTTTATAGCTTATTTGGGAAAATTTATCTTAAAACCAGATATAGATTTTGGAAGGAAACCAGGAGCCTGGACAGTACAATTCACTTGGGGTCAAAGGCACAATTACTGGGAGATCTTTTTTTTTTTTTTTTTTTTTTTTATTAAGGCTGCAATGTTAAGATTTGAGGAATATAAAAGAAATAACTTAAAACATCTTCCTAGAAGTAACTGTATATCATCAGCTTTAGATGAAAAAGCTGGGAACTGGCTTCATTTGAAGGAATAATTACTCAGCTCTCTAGAGTTTGCTTAAATGACTTCAAGGACCAAATTTACAGCTTATATCACGTGCTGTTAAATCCTTTTTTGCAGAGTCTGTGCAAGCCAGAATACTTATTAGGTTTCTGCTTATTTATTCATTTGTCATGTGCTTCTTGAGCACCTACTTTAGTCAGGTACTGCTAGGTTCTGGAAATACAAGGATGAACAATATGCTCCCTATCCTCAAGCAACTTACAGTTTAGTAAGGAAGACAGTCATTGAACAAATAAATGACACGGATAGTGATTTAATTACAGTTGCGATAAGTGGAACAAGAGAAAAATTACAGTGTGCAGTGGAAGTCATTAATATGGAAAGTGCCTCATCTTGGGGGTTAGAGATGGTTTTCTTTAGGAAATGATGCATTAGCTGGCGTTGGTGGGATTAGTAGGTGTTAGCTCACTTGTTGTTCTGTGAAAGTACATTTTAATCGAGTCATTGAAATCAGATATTTATTTGTAGAAGAACTGATTCAGTGTGATTGGGTGTCTAGTGGGCTTACATAAAATTTAATTTAGAAAATCAATATCTCTGTATATCCATAGAAGTCAGAGGTTAACAAAGTGTCATTAGTGACTCAAAAGATCATATCCATTCACTCAAAAAGTATTCGTGCTGGGGATATAGCAGTGAACAAAACAGACAAAAATCCCTGCCCTCACGGAGCTTGCGCTATAATAGACTAGACAGTCAGTAAAGATAAGTGAGTACTTACAGAACATATTAGTTATTGATAATGGCTATGGAAGAAAAATAAGGCAGAAAGGGGGTTAGGGAGTGTTGGGGTTGCAAATTTACCATAGCCTACTTTACATAATGCTTTTAGAAGAAAATCTGTTCTGATTCTACTCACAGATGGGCTACTAGGGTTGCAGTTGGCTGGAGTTGGCACCATATTCGAATATTCACTGGAATTCTTCAGAGCTGTTGTCCCTAAACTGTTGTGAGGGGGCACTAATGTCCTTTTCCTCACGACTTTGCAGTTGGGAAAGGTGCTGGTGGAGAAACCTTGACTGCTTTATCTCCTGGGACATTTGTCTGAGCTTTCGAAAGCACCTTGTATGTGATATTTTGCCTGTGTTGGTGAATGGTCTTTCTGTCAGGCAGGTAAAGAACATGTTATACTTGCATTGGCATCTTTTTGGCAATAATAACAAACATTTGTGTGTTACTAGCTAGGTGCCAGGTGCATTTCTCAACCTCTTACCTATAGTCCTCATGGCAGTTTTACAAGGTGAATATTATTGTCGTTCCCATTTTGCAAATGGCAAATTCAGAAAGATGAACTTGCCCAAGGTCACACATGTAGTACATAGCAGAATTAGGAATCAAGACCAGGCAGACTATGCCATGGTCGCCAAACATTTTTTGAACACACATCCCAATAATAAAATAATTTGGAGCATTAATCTCAAGGTATGTATGTTTATTGATTTAAAATTATACGTACAAATTAATATAATAATAGGGTATGTAAATTATAAAACATCCATAAAATAGAAAGTAAAAGTGAAAAGCTAAAGGTGAAGTATTTAAATATGCATTTTTAAGGTTTTATTAACAGTTCAAAACTTTTTTGCTTTCATAAATGTGATTCACTATGCTTTGTTATTTTTTGTTTCAAATTATGGACTACACTTTGTGATCATACTATTGAAAGATTTGTTTCTGAATTTTTAGCTGAAAAAGATGCTTCACAGATAATTCTTGGGTCCTTATGGAAGGTATACATCATTAGCTGCCCTGAATTATGATATGTTTGTCACTCATCCATCCTTTATACAAAGGCTTTTAAAATTGTGATTGTTTAGATTGTACAGAAAAACTCTTATCATTTCTGATTTGATTAGCTGCTCTTGCAAATTCCTTGGAAGAAGGTGCCTTTTTACATTTCGACAAATGAGATAAAGACCAACTAATATATTATTTTGAGGATGTTGAAACTGGTTAAAATATTGTTTCTACTTTTTTATTTTGATATAGATAAGGGGGATTTTAGAGGGCCCATCCTGCCGTCGTCTCGTTTTCCTAGAAAGCAGAACCTGGGCTTTATTTAGAAGTGTACAATCCCAGAGAGCAAGAAGGAGGGACAAGGGGAGGGAAATCCTGTCAAGGATTTATTATTGAGTTGGCCACTGTCTTGTATGGAGCATGACTGATGCTCAATACTAAGATATGGTCTTCCTAAAAGCTGTGCAAATGACTGCTTCCCAGGACAGTCCCTCTGGGGAAAGGAATAAGAAAACGTATTCTGTAGTTCCTATCTTCCAGAGTTCAGAAGTTCACTCTGGGATTGCACTTGTGTTGGGTACTCGGCAGGGTCCTGTAGCCTTTCTACTCCTCCAAGTCAACAGGAAAACCTGGGGCGGGAGGCAAGAAAGCAGCATCCCGAGCAAATATGAGGCTGGGCACTGTCAGCTTGTGTCTGCTTGAAGGAGGTCAGAGCCCGTGCTCCAACGAGGGGCTGGACAGGAGAGAGGCCGGGCAGGGCGAGGTGAAGGGGCACCAGAAAGGTGATTTGTGGATACACTTAAATTATGTCTTTGGCAATAGAAACCATATAACTATGCAAACATTTTCAAATAACCAGTTTCAAAATGCTCCCTTAAGCATTCTTTTTTTTTTTTTCCTAAAGCACTTACTTTTAATTTTTGTTAAAACAGCACCTGTATCAACCTAGGTAAACTGCCTACCAGGTAAATCGCAACATGCTGTGATACACCGAAGTAAAAGAACAAGGGAAGGTTCCACTGTGAAGTGCTGAAGTGTGAGAGCCTTCCCCCCCCCCCCCCCAGGATGCTCACAGGCTGTATGTGAGTGCAGGCAAACAGACTGATTTATGCACCAGGCTCAACCTGTATGCTAAATATTGGCATAACAATTTCTTATTTTTTGATCGGAACTGAATAGAAAAAGATGTTCTAATGTTTTCTAAATAAGTTCTAATATTTTCTCGTTTCCTAATTGCTAACTCCCTTCAGGCAGTGGCAGCTTTCAAAGCAATGGCCGCACCCCCGCCTTTGTGTCTGTTTGTCCCCATTAGGCTGTGACCTATATCCGAGATGGGAAGATGGAGAGTTGGTAGTTGGAATCGCCCAGCATCTGTGGAGAACTGGAAAGGGTAGGTTTTCTGGCAAGATGCGTATGACCAATATCTCCAATCCTTTTATGGCAGTGACTAATTGTGAGTGTGTGTGTGTGTGTGTGTGTGTGTGTGTGTGAGAGAGAGAGAGAGAGGGAGAGAGAGGAGAGAGAGAGAGAGAAGGAGGGAGAGACAAAGAGGAAGGGAGAGAGGAAGGGAGAGAGGGAGGGAGGGAGAGACGGGGAGAGAAAGGGAGGAGAAGGAGGGAGAGACAAAGAGGGAAAGGAGAGAAGGAGGAAGGGAGAGAGAGGAAGAGAGAGGGTGGGAGAGAGAGAGAAACCTTAGAAGGATGGGAAAAGTTGTTGCCTACCAGCTGTGGAGATGGTATGGGGGGCATGGTCGAGTGGGTATGAGGAGAAGGGCTGTTGTGTATTTTTGACATTGTCTAGGTGGAGACTGAACCTCCTCCCCTTGGGAATTATATGGACTCTGGTTGATTTTTTTTTGGTAGCAGAAAACTGCTAAATATATATATATATATATATATATATATATATATATATATATATATATTTAAATATTTTTTTGTGTTGAAGACATCATCCATCCATCCATCCATCCATCCATCCATCCTTTTGTACATCCACCCCCTTATCCATCTGTACCAAAACTTCAAAGAGCAGCTCTTACAGGAAGTTTAAAATTGTGTAGATCTCATCACTTTTCCAGAAAGATCTCTTATAGTTATTATAGGCCTCCTCCTGCCATAGTCCACTATTTTCTCTATTATTTTGTCCCTCTTTACCCGCATATTTTCTCGTATGTCTCTGCAGCCAGCCTGTGTGCTGCTTGTTCACCTGTGCCCCGCTGAGGCCAGCCCTGCACTGGACCGTCAGCCTGGATGCAGCCGTCTGGCTGTATATAAACACTGCTTTCATTTGTTTGTTGAATGCTGACAAAGTTCTCTGGCCTTATTCCTCCCAAATTACCCTCCAACCTATTTCTTGTATTTAATGATGCTGTCTTTAATATCTTGCATCTGTAAGAATGTGCAAAAATATACAGCGTATTCCTCACTTTCCTGACTGCTGTGCCAAGAAACGTAACAAGAAGGTATATTGATTTTTATTTCTTCTGGGCTTCAGCCACACACATTCCCACATAGTTCCAGACGTTAACAACTGAGGCAGGCCCTGGCATTACAGTTTTGGGAATTTTAACGACAGTGTTGGCCTGCATAGCTCATTCATCTCAGGACATGCGTCTCCATCTGCCAGGCTGAGGTGCTTTTTCCAAGAAGCATTCAAGTACACGGGGAGTGGGTTCGGTGCTGGGCAGTTTCTGTGTCAGAGTAATACTCCAGGCTGACGCCTCAGCAACAAAGAGGGCTGAGCAGAGCTCTGAGGCAGATGCGGCAGAAGTAACACACTCTCTGGAGAGGAGCGGTGACACTTTTGTGAAGGAAAACAAACTTCACACATGCCTAGTAGCTTCTCCCTTGAGAAATCCATATCTTAGTAAGAGCCAGAGAAGGGGTTGAGGGTTGAGAGCCATGCTTGCCCACGTCTATGGGGATGGACAGGTTGTACCCCAGTGAATCATCTTCCTGAACATTTCCTAGCATGTGAGCATTTGCTGTCTCTTTTCTGGCACAGAGCCAGTTGTTTGGCCTGATCTGAGAGCCACGAGTGAGTGCATTTCTCGAAGGATATACGTTTGGCTACACACGCACTGGAGGACGAAAAGATATAATTGCTTCCTGTTTTCTTCATTTTCCCTCTATATTAATTATTTCCCTTTTCTTCCGTCTGATGGAAAGAAGGCCACAGGAAACAAAACTACCCTTTCCCATTTGGTCTTAGCCAACAATGCATTAACGAAACCCCTTGTTTAGTGGCTGGGGTCACAGTTGATGGCATCTGTGGAGATTAGAGCTAGAGTTTACCCAGCTCTGAAAATGGCACAATTTTAAACTCAGAGGGAAAACACCTTCTGTAAAGTCCCCTAGGAGATAGGCAAATGAATGATCTACTTTAGAGCTTGCTTAAATATTCACCGTTGTGGTTGACTGCAGTGTGGAGTGGAGGTCTCCGTTGGACTATCTGCATGGCGATATTTTAAGAGAATCAGAGCAGGGAGGTCAGCCTGGGAAACTCATTTTACCACATGATGGATGCAGGACACACACATTATGCTCAGACCACTGCTTTGAGCCTCTGATTTGTTTGCACAACTCATCTAAACTGTAAGGCCCCATGCAGGACATGAAAAGTATCTTGGAAAGTGATGTACATTCTTCAGCTTGAAATTGGATTATAATCTAATTTAACATAGTTTTTTTTTTTCCCCCTCTTTAATTCTTACATTTTTTTTTACTGTGGTAAAATACCCCTTGCACAGAATTTACTATATTAACCGTTTTTAAATGTACAGTTCTGGGGTATTACATACATTAATAATGTACAACCATCACCACCGTTCATCTCCATTGCTCCTTTCATCTTGTAAAATTGAAACTCAATACTCATTAAACACAAACTCCCCATTGTTCCCTGCCTCCAGCCCTGGCAACCACCAGGGTGGTTGTCTACTTTCTGTCTCTATGATTTTGATGACTCTAAGTACCTAATACAGGTGGAATCACACAATATTTGTCTTTCTGTGTCTGGTTTATTCCACCTAGCATGGTGTCCATCCATGTTTGTCCATGTTCAACATCTTCATCTGTTTTGTAATATTATCAGAATTCCCTTTCTTTTTAAGGCCGAGTAGTCTTCCATTATGTGAATATACCATATTTTGGTTATTCATTCATCCATTGATGAACACTTGGGTTGCTTTCATGTTTTAGATTTTGTGAATAAGGCTGCTATGAACATGGGCGTACAAATATCTCTTTGAGACCCTGCTTTCACTTCTTTTGGGTGTATACCCAGAAGTGGAATTCTGGGTCATATGGTAATTCTATTTTTAAATTTTTGAGAAACTGCCACTCTTTCATTTCTCTCCATTTCTCATCCTTCTTCAAATGGGAAGATAGATCTGAATGTGTATTGTGGCTTTGTCATTTGATCATTTTCTTTGCCCACTATTTGTTCAGTCTCCTATATGTCTTGGGAGCATATATTGCCTCTAGTATTACTAAGTGGACCAGACAGTACGAAGTAAAGCCTTGATTTATAGGTGATGTGGATTAAGGAGTATCTTGTGATGATCACTGGATGTTACATGTAAGTATTAAGTCACTAAATCGTACACCTAAAACTAATATTACATTGTTTTTTAACTAACTAAAATTTAAATAAAAACTTAAAAATATATATGTGAGATAATTTAAAGACTTTAGGCCTGTGTATAGGCTACATAATAATCATTATTATTTACTGAATGTCTTTTACATGTCAAGAGCTTTATTAAGCACCAAGGCTACAAAGTATAAAAAACTCAGTCCCTGCCCTCAGGTAACTCACTGTCTGGTGGAGGAGAGACATATACCCAGGGATTTCAATGTCACAATCAATCTAATGGAAATATAATTATGTATAAGGCACAATTGGGAATGTCAAGAAGGGGCTTTAAAGTTTGCTTGGGGGGAAACCAAGAGCTAATCTTTTAGTTGAAAATTGTGGTAAAAGTTTGTCAATTGAAGATGGGCCAAGGGCATTCAAGCAATGGGAGAATGGGGTACAAAGGGAAATACCAGAAGTTTAGTGTGGGTGGAGTGGTGAGTTGTGAGACTGGATAAAAGCAAGAGATGAATAAGTAGGCAAGAGCAAGATCACAGGAGGTGCTGGACATCATAGTTCTTCCGTTGGGTAATGGTAAGCCACAGAAGGGTCTTAAGCAAAGAATAAATAGCATCTGAGTTGAGGTTCAGAATGTTGCACGTGTAAGACTGAGTGGGAAAGGGTTATTCTGGAAGGAGGGAGAACATTTAGAAGATGTGAGAATGGCCCCAGGAAAAGAAAAAAAATTGAACTTAAACCAAGGCACCAAGACAGTGTTTTGACAAAGAGGAAGGATACGGTTCTGGGAAAGATTTAAGAGAATAAAATGTATAGGACTTATTAAATCACTGGAAATAGAATGTATCTTCCAAGGAAATCCAGGATTGTAGTTTGAGTGATGCAAAGACAATGTTTTTTTTTTATTCATTCAGAAAATATTTATGATATATCTATGGGTCCCAAGAAAAGTGGTGAGTGCTGAGGATACTTAAGTGACAAGACGTAAGATCTGCCTTCAGAGAGTTTGAACTTTAGTAGGAGAGATAGATATCACAGCTTACAAGTGAAATATGGCACTTGCATCATGAAGTTGTGACTATTACCTCCAATAAGGAGCCCAACATCTTGAGCTTACGGAACTTGCAAGATATCCAGTGGAGATGCAGACAGCTGGGTATATGGGAGAAGGACTCAGAAGACACAGGAGTAATCAGGGTTGAAGTCACAGTCAAGATCTTGGGAGTGATGATATCACAAGGGAGAGTGGGGGTGTCCTAAGAGAAAATGGGCAAGGAGAGATGCAAATTTTAAAGGGGTAAAAGAGGAAGAGTTGCCAGCAAATAAGACTGCGAAGTAACTGTTAGGGAGACAAGAGTGAGACATTTGCATTTTATCTCCCATCACTCTTGAAAGTCCTGCTTTGGTGGTACATAGGAGAGAAGTACTCCTATTATTTCCAGTATCTATTTTGGTGCCTAGCTCAGAGCAGGCACTAAGAAATGTTGATTTAGTTAAATGTAATAGGGGTTAGGAAATTAATTTTATCCTAATAGTGTGATGAAGGAAGTGGAGAAATAATGTAATACACAAAATTGGAAAAGAATTGAATTTGATGTTTATTGAATTTGTGATCAGGGAAACTTTAGTTTACAGCTGACTTCATCACCAACTGCGGGGCAAGTTACTTGTCTCTCAATATTGTATTTATACTATGTGCTTCTGTGTCCTTCTTAGTAAATCAGGGGATTGGGATAAGAGGCAAAGTCCTATTTGGTTCTAAAATTCTGAATTTGGAAACATAATTAGCAGGCGAAGCTGAAGAGGTGATATATTTTCAAATGGAGGTATCCTTGTCGGCTTTCACTGATATATTATCTTATAAAACATTGAGACATTAAGTGTTTGATAGTGGAACTCTGGATATTGATTTCGCCCCCAGTCATAAATGGCCTTTGCTTCTGAAGAATGGTAGGCATTGCAGAGTTGTTTATACCAGTAGATTGCGTCCCTGCAAAACGAATGTCAAACAGTGCATCTGGGTATTGTCTTGATAAATTACATGACTCAGTGATCACTGACCCACATTTTGTAATATGATTTTATAAAACCCGTGTGACAATGCTAATGGAGATGCACTATAGATGCACTATAGTTCTTACACAGTAGAGGCCAACAGTGTTCTTGGAAAAAAATGAAAATAGGAAACGTAATCACAGATTTGCTATTATAAGATTTCATCTAAAGAAAGAATGTTAGGTGGGTGGATATTCTTTACAGGGAAGTTGTTAGAATTTCAAGCAAATTTACTGCATGCCAACCAATAATACTGCTTTGTCAAAATAATTGTTTATTTCTGTACTTCTAGAATCTGCACTGCCATAGCACCAGGTATGGGATAATAGGTTTGCACTCTGTACATATGCTGGGGTGCACGATACTTTGGCGTGTGTAGTCTTGGTCTGGGATTTCCTTTTTATGACTTCATTTTTTGTTGTGGCAGCCTCCATCTGAGGATTCATTCACAGCAGAAAAAAGACACTGACCTTATCAGTGAAGATTTTAGCCCGACTCACGAAAGGAAAAAGAGTACCTCAGACAACAAATTCACTTGTGTTTACAGAAAAAGCATTAGGAGAGTTATAAAGATTTCTTTTTCTTGAAACACAGCAGCTTGTATGGTTTTGTCATGTAAACTGCCAAGATAGAAGGAGGAATTTAGTGGGCTTCGATGTATGAGACTTATTCACAAATATCCTTTCTGTTTGTTTTTTTTTTTTAAACAGAACATTTGAATTCTAAGAGTTCTGTTTGTATGTTCCAGTTTGGAGTCTGAATTTTTGCCTATTGAAAAAAATGCAGTTATGGACTGGCACCTGGGCATGATTCTAGCTACCCTTCTAATTTCATTTCTTCAGTAGTGGTAGGAATCTAAAGAAACACTACGTTGGGTCTTGATCATTTTCTGAGAACAGAGTTTCTAATCTCGATTTGCTAAGTGTTCTTAATATTCTATTATTTTGCATCTTAGTGATTCATTGCCATGATTAAAATGGTGGTAGAAAAGTGAAGCCGAATAAGAAAACTGGACAGTTTAGGTTTACCAAAGGACTTTTCCCCCTCAGTTTCTTTAATGGGTTGGGGACACGGAAAATGATGAGGTCAGCTTTGGTCAGTTTGAAGTCATAAGCTTATAGCATATGCAAATGGAGATGTGAGCCTATAGGTCACATGTCATCATCGATGGTATGAGTTGAAGGTTGTGCATGGGAGAGATTACCCAAGGGAGAATATGAGGAATGAGATAAGTAAAGTGCTGCGAGTAAAATCTTGGTAAAGATCAATTTTTAAGTGGCTGTTGGAAAGAGACAAGGAAACTCAAAAAGAAGAGCCAGCCAGTCACTAGGAAATTCTTGAAGGTTACGGCAGACGTGAATTTTCAAAAGAAGGGAATGGTCACAAATGACAAACGCTGCAGGAAGATAAAGGAATAATTGGACTGGAACGTGTCCATTGCATTTGTCAACCAGGGGATGAAACTGACCATCGTAAGAACCAGTTTAGTGGAACAGCTGTGGCAGAAACCCAGATTGCATTAGATTTAGGAGTAAACAGGAAAAGAACAAATACTGTTTTCCTTTTAAAGAAACTAGTTTTGCTTCAATGAAGTTGTACTATGCTGTGTGCATGTGGGAGGGAGTGGTTGCAAATTAAGATTTCAAAGGGAAAGAAGGGTTTAAGAATGTGGTAATGATGGAAAGAAAAGTCTGTTGGGGCCAGTTGGGGATTTTGATCAGGACAATACAATTTGATGGGACATGGTGGTGGGTAGATTAGATGCAGGATTATTCCATCAACTTTCTTGGAAGAACATGGAGTGTTAGCAAAGAAACCAAAGGATGAAGGCAAGGGCTGGAGGTTGGGCCGAGTTATGGAGTGAAGCTCTTTAAAAAGAATTGCAGATTGTAGTCTGTATTGCAGTAGAATTCCAAGGTCACAGATATGGGAAGGTGGTTCTCAGAGCACAAAGTAGAATTTGTCGGTAGCCTTGAATACTGAAACACTTGCAAAGGAAGGAGACTCTGGAAGCAGTGGCAGAAGGTATAGTCTGAAGTAGTGGGGGTGGGGTTGTAGGAAATGGGTGACCCTGACACATGTATGGAAGATACCTGTGGCTGCACTTGAAATTGCTCTACAGGGGTACCTGGGTGGTTCAGTCCATGAATCCTCCAACTTCATGATCTCGCGGTCTGTGGGTTCGAGCCCAGCATCAGGCTCTGTGCTGACAGCTCAGAGCCTGGAGCTTGCTTTGGATTCTGTGTCTCCCTCTCTCTCTGCCCCTCCCCCTGCTCTCTCTCTCTCTCCCTCTCTCTCTCTGCCCCTCTCCCACTTGTGCTTTCTCTCTCTCTCAAAAATAAATAAACTTAAAAAATAAAAAAGATAAAAAAAAAAAAAAGAAGAAATTGCTCTACATGTGAGAGGTCCGAAGTGACTAGGGAACCACTCTTAGACTTGTTTCTCAGACAGTATATATATAACACAGAGGCAGGGGTCTTGTGAAGCGAAGACTATACTCATGGCTCGTGACTGGAACGACTGCGTCTTACCTTAGAATTCCTTAAGAGGAACTCATCCCCAAAGCTTGGATATCCTTGTTTATTTATACTACTACATCGGTGACAGTGGAAGTATCTGACATTTTAGGGGAACATAAAAAGTGATGAAGAGATGTTTGGGACCCTTTAAAAGGATGTCCAATAGAAAGAAGAATCAATTCCCCAAACTGTAGGACAGCTACTGAAGTAAAGGCGAGGATGGATCTAAAGCGGCAAAATCGGCATGGGGGAAAGTCATTCCCGTTTAGTCCTTTAGTGACCCAGAGGTCAGTACGGTTATGATGAATTGTTTATAACAGGGTCTCAAAGTGGGAAGAGTCCAATCTTTCCTCCAATTAAAAAAATTCCCCAACAGTTGGGTGAACATCTCTAGTAAGTCAGGTTCATTACTAGCCATGATCATCGTTAATGTACATCTCCGAGTAGGAAGATAGTAGCTGTAGGGCTGCCTGTTCCATTTACAAATTCTAAATTCCTTGTCGGCCAGGGTCCAAAATCCTCCGAACCCACCCAAATTATTTTTTTCCAAAAATGTCTTCCTTATGTAGAGATTTCACTCAGTGATCCTATTTTGAGTCTTCTGGAGTTATTCTTTTACAAATTCAGTGACCTCTATCTTTTTCCATATGTATCTTTCTACCATGTTTTAATATCATATAGTTTCCAGGTCTTCCAATACCTTGTCCTTGGGTATCAGGATCTAGACCTAGACACAATTCTCCAGACGTGCGCTGCTGGTGTTAGTAGAGTCATTGCTTATCTTGACCCAAATACAATGATATCATCAGCAGAGTCTTGGGTTTTTGTTTTTGTTTTTATTTTTTTCAAGTCCTAGCAAGGGGGTCATAGGCCTCTCTAATGATACATTCATGGAATAAAAAGAGAATCAAGAAAAGGGTGGAGAAAAATGCCAACAAAGCTCTTTCTACTTGCTAACAATTTTATGCACCGACACACCATTGAATAATTTTCCAAACAGTTACAAATCCACCTACCTCATTACTACCCGGTCCACAGCACTCCACTGTGTCTGTGCTGGTATTATGAAAGGCAGCCAAATGTCTTGGCGAGATCGTGGTGCATTTTCTGGCTTAAAGATCTTTCAAAGATTCTCCGAATCTCAGAATACTCCTCAGAATAAAGTCTAAACTCAGAATAAAATCTAAATTCCTCAACACGGCTTTCAGTTCTGATTTTGCTTGTTTCTCCTGCCTTCATTCTTCAATCTCCAGTATGAATTCTATGTTCCAGTCTTTCTGAACTACTTGCAGCTCAGCTCCATAAGCCATCGCATCGCCCTCTATCACCCCAAAGCCTTTCACCTTTTATTCTTTTCCACCAGCATTTTGTGGTCCTTAGTCCCCAGCTCTGTTGGCCTAGCTTATTTCCCTTTGTCCTTCCCCTCACACAATGAGACTATTTTCCCTCATCTAAGAGCTTCCTTCCATCTTTCTCCATTATATCCATGTTTAGCCCCATAAAGGCTGGTCTTTTTTTCTTTTCTAGCTCTCCCTTTAGACTGAAATCCCCTTGAAGGCAAGAACTGGGCACTTTATCCCCAAGGCCTATGTGGTACCCAGCACAGGGTAGGGACTCAATACATTAAAAAAAAAATCAATTCTGACTGGTCTTTGAATACATTTGACTTGTGATATTCTTTCCATCTACTCTCCTGCTAATGTAGCAAAGTAGTTTGCACTGAATTATTTTTGGCAACCTCGTGCTGGCCTCTGGTGACCACCTATTTCCCTACTAAGAGCATATAAATTACCTAGTGAAGAATACACTTTAGGATGTTCCTGGCTTTGAAAGTCAAACTCTTCTGGCTTCAGAATACGAAATCCCCCTTTTTGAAATCTGAAGCATTTGCTTAGCTCTGATCTTCTGGCAATTTTCCCATTCTCTGATTTTTTTTTTTCCCAGGACACTAGCAGCTGTGATAACAGCTGCAAATTGTTTTAATTGTCTTGGATGTAATGCATCTGGACTTGAACACATTTTAAAGCTGCTAGACACTCTCTTACTATCTCCCTTACTAAGATTGTGTTCCATCCATTGCAACCTCAATATTATTCTCCTCTGAGGAGGAAAATGGGAGCAAACCAAAGAGAGAACTTTTCTGCTTTTTCATTCATCATCATCAAGCAGTTAACTTATCATTCCTTTGTCTTATTATTAACAACATAACTTTATTTTTTTAAGTTTATTTATTTTGAGAGAGAGAGAGAGAGAGAGAGAGAGAGAGAGGGAGATTGTGTGTGTGTGTGGGGGGGAAGGTCAGAGAGAGAGGGACAGAGAGAATCCCAAGCAGGCTCCTTGCTGTCAGTGCAGTGTCTGACATGGATCTCGATCCCATGAACTGTAAGATCAAGACCTGAGCCAAAATCAAGAGTTGGAAGCTTAACCAACTGAGCCACCCAGGCGCCCCTAAAAACATAACTTTAAAACAATAACAACAACAACATTCTTATTTTGGTCTCATCTCAGTTACATTCTGGAAGGTTGGGGCAGGAGGAATATGCGTGGATAGAGAGGACAGCAATCGTATATTCTCCCTCTCTCTCTCTCTCTCTCTCTCTCTCTCTCTCTCTCTAAGACCTGCTTGGTACTAGACATTGTGATAGAGATCTTGTTACAAATATGATTTATTCTCTGTTCTTAGGGAGCTCATGGTCAAGTAGAGAGTGTTAAAAATCATAGTGTTATATTTGAGTTAGCTGTGCATCAACCTTGGCAAAAAAAGATAACTTGATAACTATTTTGCATGATTTAGTTTTTTATCCATCCTTCCATATATCTTCCAAGTCACGGTTCTCAACTATAGTTGTATGTTAGAATCACCGAGGGATTCTGGATTGGATAGCAATAAAGTAGGTGGATTTGTAACTATTTGGAAACTTTTATAACACAACAAACCAACTTGATTAGGATCTCTGAGGAATGAAGTCTTATGGGTGGTACCTATTGAAAGCTCCCTTGAAAAATTCGTAGTCAGAGAGTGGAGAACCATGGTCTTAAGTACTTACTATGTGTTTTAGTAGTGCCGTGCCAGGGACTGAAAAAGATACACCCCATCCTAATGTAATACAAAGTCATTGCCAGAGGTAACACTTTGAGTAGACAAGGCATTCTCACAGAAAAGAGCAAAGTGAAAATGCAAGGTAGTATATTGTATGATTAAGAGCCAAAGTGAGCGGAAGTAAACAAAACAAACCAAAACAAAAAACAAACAAAGAAAAAACCAAAAAAACCCACCCCCAAATCCATGGACGTTACAGGTAAAGGAGACAAATCCTGGGCCAGAGTTGTGAGAAAAGAGTTGGGGCAGGTGGGCTAAGGTACACTTTGAAGAATGCATAGGATCAATCAGGTGGTAGGATAGATACATGCGGTTCTGACCAGGAGGGTATAATGAACAAAGGCTTGGTGGCAGGAATGATGTGGAGTGTTCTGAGCATTTTGTGGACTGGAAAGCCAAAATGGAGCAGAAGTTTAATTTTGAGAACCAATCAGACTAAGGTTATGGAAGTAAAGCCCAAATAGGTAGAACTTTGTATGCTATTTTGAGGAATTTTTCTTTAAAGTATAGGCAGCACTTTATTTTTTTTTTTAATTTTAAAAACATAACCACAGTCCTTGGACATTTCTCAAACCTCTTTCAAATGAGAAAATATTTTACGGCATTGATCAACCTCAGCCTTGCTACTGAGTTTAGAATCTGTGATACAAACTTGGAGGAGAGAGGAGGCTGGATCTCATAGGCAAATGGAAGTATTCTCTAATGCTCCCATTCATTTGTGTCAGTAGCGTCCTGGTAAGTGTGTAACAACCAACTCTCTAGGGAGAAAAAAGCCTTGATTTGTAGTGTTTGCCGATTTCCATGGTGTAAATACTACCACTGTGATCAACATGAAGATACCATCGGTTTAAAAATCACTTTGCAAAATTTCTGGAAATCTGACATTGACTCTCACAAGCTGGTATGAGCCGGCTTCGAGACACCGCTGCTGGCGTTTACTACCTCAATTCTCTCAGTAATGGTTTGTCTCTGGGAAGAGGGGCATTGAGGCATAGAAGATTTGCCTTTGAAGTATCATATTCAGTTTCATCTAAATTTATGTAACTCATTAAAAAATGGGGGTGGTGGAGGAGGAGGAGGAGGAGGAGGAGGAGGAGGAGGAGGAGGAGGAGGAGGAGAAAATCCCTGACACTTTGACTAGAGCAAAACTGAAAGAGCACGTCAACATCCATGTCTTAGGAAATGCGATTCCAGAAGCGTCTTTTGCGGACAGAGGGGCCCCCGAGCGCTCGGTGGCCGGGTGGAGTGTCTCACCTTAGTTCGTGGTGTTTCCAGCAGAGCAGCGAAGGGTTACGAAGCCTGGGAAAACATAGGAATGTGCTGAATAAATCCAATTTCCGTGCAAGGGCGCTCTGTGTGCCCCAGGAGGAATCACAGGCCGTTGTGTTTGTGTGAAACTCAGCTCCCGCTGCGAAGGGCCCTTTCCACTTTGACTGCTGAACCCACGTCCCCTTGGTTCCCAGAGACAACCCAACGGCACCAGCATCGCCGGTGAGAAGTCCGTGAGCTTTGAAGCGCCATCGGACCCGATCTGATCACAGTTTGCCTCTCCCTAGCGCCCGGGTCACTCCTGACGCGTTTAGCTCTTGCCTTCAGTACTCGTCGCGGCCGCATGGGGGTGAGAGCGCAGGGGTCCCGCTCGAAGCGTTCAGACGCCACCTGGGTCCCGCGCCGGGCCTAGGCGAGCCTTCCACGGGCAACGCCGCCGCCCTCCGCGCAATCCACCTTCCCCTTTTCTTCCCACTTCAAAAAAAAAAAAAAAAAAAAACAAAACAAAAAAAAAAAACAACCAACCAACTCATGTGTGGGTAAAAAAGCCATTTAGTCAAAAATAAAGACTAAAATGTTTTTTCCTTCTGATAGTGTTCCCTGGTTCCGTCACTCGGCATTATGCTCCATAATGTGCCGCGTGCAGCCATTTTGTCATCGCTTTGGGTCATCCTTGCTCACAATTGGTTATTTACTCAGGGGCTTTTGAAATTATTGAGTTGACACATCTGTCAGACGGCAAAAGCAGAAATGCTAAAAGGTCACTTGGAGAGAAACCAGCTGCTCCAGACAAACCTTTCTGCCTCCAAATAGCGCAATCATTACAGCCTGGCAGATGGGGCCTCTGCTTTCGTTTCAGTCGCTCCCCTTGCCTTCAGGTATTTAGCCACACTACCTCATTGCCAGGTCAGCCAGGCCTCCTCGTAATTACCCACACAATAGGCATCTCTCTGCTTAAGAATAACAGCTCCATTTTCTCTAAATAGGAAACCAGTTTCCTCACAGATATGAGCTACTCAACGCGTGCCACAAACTTTCCTATTAACAGATTAATTTTGACAGTGGTGGGTATGTTTCTATTACTTCTGCAGCCTTCATTATACCTAGAAACACGAGGTTTGGTCTGATTTAACACTTTGGCGGGCTTCTGAGGGTCTGAGGAGATGGCCTCTGGAGAGTAGGTCTGCGATTCCCTTTCCCCTCCACCTAATCCTTCGTCCTCCTCACCTCCTTCCCCTCTGTGTGCCCCTGGAGAGTTGGTGTCATGTCGGGAGGAAAAGGGCAAAAGGTGACGCCTGTTTGTGCTGCTCCACGGGGAGGTTTCATTCGGATGACTTTTCAGTCAGCCTGGCTCCCCCGAGGCCTCAGAATCTGAAAGGTGTGTGTGCGCACGAGTGCTTATGTTTACGGCCCTGAGAGATGATGTAAAATAAAAATTAACAAGAAAAGCAAGCTGATATTGAACCTCAAGTGTATAGGGAGGAGAATCTTCCATAAAGCAGGTTCTCACAAACTCTGCTTTGGGGAACAATTAATATGTCATCAGCTATAATAACAGCATCTTAACCTTTCAGAATAATAACAAATAAATTGATAAACATAAGGCAGTGTGTCTCAAACTTAGTGGCCATGGGGGTGGTTTTTAGAAACCCTAATTTAACTATGCTTATTTTCCCCAAATCAGTAGTATTACCAACAGTAAGGTTGAAGTTTGCTCTCTGTCATTAGGGACAAGACACTTCAGTGGATAAGTTTGAAAAGCAACACTTTGGGGTACGTGCACGAAGCAGAGAGTGGAAAGGGATTTGAGAGCTGCCTTGTGATTACAGTTAGAGTTCTGAAATCATCGCGTCCGGAGTAGATCACACGACCTCAATATTCCCTTTCAGCCTGGTGGGGCTTCTCACATAAATAGACGTGAACCTGGAAGACTTCACTTGGGAAATGCTATCAAAGAGCTTCAAACAGAAAAACACTAACAAAACCTTCGACCACCCAATATCGTGACAACTCATGATTGACGCCCCAGACATTGCTGTTTTCCCTTTTGTTTCTCCTTGAGGTACTCACTACCTTGCCCCTCAGTCCTCCATTTCCACTTTTGCATTCTCTTCAGTCTCTTATTCTGGGGACTAAACAGCAACTCTACGGTTGTGTTAAGGGCTGTGAGCACCAAGAGAAATTGCTATTCGCAGCAAAAGTGGGGGCTCTCTGCGTTGTACCTCCATTATCCTATAAGAATTCAAAAAAATTGTTACATATGCCATAGCCTGAGACTAGCTGTGAATCAGGAAGCTGAGAAAAGTTTGGAAGTGAGACAAACTATGGCAACCGACCAAGTTGATCTAGGTAATTGTCCCCTAATAAGATTCAACTGTAAACTAGTAAATGGCTTTACTGTTTGCTTCTGGAAATCTTGCAAATTAGTTTATGTGGGCAAAGAGTTTGGTCACATGGGTAAGCAGTTCTATCAGGATGAGAGATTGCTCGTTTAGGCAATGGTTCACTTACCAGACAATAGTTAACACTATTGCTTCAAGGCACGAGTGTTGCTGTATTCATCAATCCTAAATTATCGTGTCGTAAACTTTGTCTAATCTCAATTAACCTCTTGTCTTGAAAGACTCCCCCCTCAAACCAGATCCCAGAGTCCTAGAAACGTCCTCTTCTGATCTCTCTTGTGAGATATTGCTAACATGCTGTCAAGGTGTTGTCTCCATTACTGCAGTAAGTCTGATAAACTTAGCTCAATCAACAGTTCTTCTGGTGGTCTTTTTGGGGAAGTTGATAGTCAACAAAGTGGACTGGTGTCCAGTCTTGGAACAGACTGGACAGAAAGAGAGAACACTCCGAAGAGATCCCCAGGAAAGTTATGATGTAGCAGTTAATTCCGAACATGGGCGATGGGGCAGGACACAAGATAGGTTTGGAGCATGTATGTATTCTACAGGGGTTCCTAGAAGTTATATATGAAGAGACACTGGTCAAAAAATAGACGTCCTATGATTCATGAGACAAACTTCAGAGTCATTACAAATTTATTATTAAAGAATAAATGGTGGGGTGTGTGACCAGCTTAGTTGGTAGAGCATGGGACTCTTGATCTTGGGGTTGTGAGTTCAATCCCCATGTTGGGCCTAGAGGTTACTTAAAGAGAAACAAGAATAAATAGTCTTACTTTAAGATCACCAGCTGTTGAAACTCAGGGGCATATTGGGTCCTTAGTCAGAAAGAAGGTATTCTGGAGCTGTGGAGGAGGGGGGTGACCAGGGAAGACTTTATGCAGGAGGTGGCTAGCATTTGAGGTGGGTCTTGAAGAATGGGTAGAATTTCTGTGTGTGTGCATGTGTGCGTGCGTGTGTGTGTGTGTGTGTGTGTTTATGTGGAGATGGGTCATGAGGACATTTGGAATAAAGCAAGATGCAGGAGGCAGTATAATGAAGTGGTTAAGAGAATGAGCACATGATTCAGAGACCTGCATTTGAAGTCTAATTCCACCACTTAAAATTGTGCAGATGCACATGGGCAAGTTGCTTAACTTCTCTAAGTCTCATCCATAAAATGGATCTATGATACCTACTGTATTAGGGTCCTTATGAGGACAAAATGAGATAATGTATGTAAAGTAGGAGGAGATTACGTGGATATAGTTAAGACTTACTAGATGATGGCTATTATCATTTATTATTATTATTATTATTATTATTATTATTATTACCACCGTCTAACACAAAAGAGAAGTGAATGGCAAGAAAGCTCAGGGCCCATTCCAGGACAGACTGAAGGTGAAACTCTGCATGCAAAAGTAGGAGAAAACAATTCAGGAAGAGTCAGGGCCAATTGTAAAAAAGCCTTGAATTCATTTTAAAACATTTATTCAGTAGGCAGAGGGGGACCCATAAAGGATTTTGATGCAGGGGAGCAATGATCAGAGCTGTCCTGGTAATACATGGGTTGAATGAAAGGAGAGGAGAGACCAGTTTCAGAGATCAGTGAGCTAGCAGGCTGTAGCAGAGTCAAGAGTGTGGTGTTTCTAATGCTGGAAGAAAGAATAACTGTGAGAGAGTTTTGGAAGGGTTTTGGGATTAAAAGGTCCTCTCGTCCATTTAATTCAGGCTTAAACAAATCAGCATTTAAGCCCTTAATCTAAAGCACATCAAATGAAGTTTAGCCACAAGTTTATTTAAAAAAAAATTTTTTTTTTAACGTTTATTTATTTTTGAGACAGAGAGAGACAGAGCATGAACGGGGGAGGGTCAGAGAGAGGGAGACACAGAATGTGAAACAGGCTCCAGGCTCTGAGCTGTCAGCACAGAGCCCGACACGGGGCTCAAACTCATGGACCGCGAGATCGTGACCTGAGCTGAAGTCGGCCGCTTAACTGACTGAGCCACCCAGGTGCCCCAAGCCACAAGTTTAAAAGTAGCTCATCACGCTAGTGCTGTAGCTTATGCTCTGAGCCTTCTGCTATGTGACGCCTGATCCCACGAACACCGGGCATGTGGAATGAATGCATAGCAAAAGCAACGAGCTAATGCATCTGAACTCTGTCTAATTTATAGTATATTTGCATTACCTACGAGCTTACCGTGGGACTGGAGCCCTTTGAATAGTAGAATGTGTTGCTAAGTTTTACCCGAGTTCTGCAAATTCCAATCCACTAACTTTTTATCATATAAGGTGCTAAATTTGACGCCCTCCCCTTCCGAGTTCATATCAGTTGAGGAAGGAAACATTAACAAATCCACTGAATATAGTATTTTTTGAATCAATTCTTGCCATGCTTTATCTATTGGCATTCAAATTTATTTAATTAGTGGGCTCTAATTTGCACTAAACAGAAAAGCCAGGATTCAGAGCCAGCATCAGGTGACACTAATGTTAGCCTAATTGGTCGATCTGTGTTAATTATCAGGTAACTTGGCTAAATAATAAAGCCATTCACAGACAAGGACAAAGTGATTTTAAAAGTCTCTCTTTAAACAAGGCCTCACTTCCCTAGAACAGTCTAGCAGCTTTTAGAGCCACAACGGGTTATTTATAACGGCTCTCTCCTTAGAGATTCTATTTTCAGATGGAGGAGGAGTATTAAGATTGGGACATAAGACCCGGAGGTGCAAATCAGAGTTAGTGGAAGCCACATAAGGGAGGGAGATCAGCTTCAAGGGTTGCGATATTTAGAATGAAAATGAAGAACATAATGTGTTTTATTCTTAAATAATTATTAAACTTTTGAAAAGGCTGAGAACAATCTAGGTAAAATCCAAACCACCTTCAACAAAGGGTAAGCCTCCCTTCCCAGGATTGGGATCATGTTGTGCATATGGTGTGGTTTTCTGATCCTTTTACTTAACCATCTGAGAGCATTTTCTTCCCCATAGTATTAATTATTTCTCAAAAACATTCGTCTAACTTCACAATTAAATTGGCTAAATCATAGGTCACATTTTAACCTTCTTATGTGAGGAGGGAGGTAGGGAACAAGGTCAGGGTGGGAGAGGGTTATTTGTAGGGTCCAAATGGTTAAGGGGAAGTGCCTTATGTAGAGAGGAGGGAGGTGGCCCTCTCCGTCGTCCTGGGCAGTTAAAACAAGGTGATGCTGGGAGAGTGTAAAGGCGTACCAACCTCACTGACTTCCGCACATTTCTTACTGCACAGCAGAACCCATGCAATCATCCTTTCTAAGTTTAGGTTTTAGGATTGTTAAAAGAGGAAAATATGGCCCGGGACCAAGTTTATCCCCCTGCATGTTTTTAGACAGTCTTAGATCATGATCTAAGAATATTTTTATATTTTTAACTGATTACAAAATATCAAAAGAAAAATAATATTTTGTGACACATTAAAGTTATATGAAGCTCACATTTCCGTGTCTTTGAAGTTTGACTGGAACCCAGCCATGCCCATTCATTTGCTTGCGGTCCCTGGAGCTTGTCTGCGGCCGCTTCCCTAGCGTAGCGGCAGAGCTGAGTGGTTGAGACCGAGGCTGTCTGGCCTGAAACACCTAAAATATTGACTGTCTGACCTTTCTAGTGAAAGTTTGTTCACCCTTGCTCTAGGAGATGAATTTTTACGCTCATATCCACATGTCTTCCTAGAATTTTAAAAGGGCATTCTAAGCCTTTAATTATAACTTCCTGACATCACAACCTCATATCCACTTGTTACTGAGCATATTTGTTTCAAATATTAATCATTACTAATAAGGACATTGCAGGCTGGACTAACTTTCCATGGCAGTGCTAACACTTGAGAATCTTGGGCCTCACTTTTAACTTACTCAGACTATGTATTATCACACAATTAGAATCATTCATTACGGAAAAAAGGACTTTTTTTAGTTTTTTCATTAAGCTGAGAAAGAAATTTTAAATATTATGTTAACATAAAAGCAATATGATGTTAATGACTTTGCAAAGCACCTTGAGAGATCTTGGATGATAATGAGAACTGAACGTGCAGTGGGTAAAACTACATGCCAGTCAGCTGTTTGTTCTAACACACGTATCCACACTGGAAGATAAAATTACCTGGAGATTGTATCATTCTCTCTTTCTTTTTCTCTCTCCCATATACACGTACACACACACACACACACACACACACACACACACACACATTGTGTGTACACATCCATACTCCATGGCTGGAATCCAAACTGGCTGCTCTATAGACAACAGTGATTGTCGCACATCCAATATGGCATGTATTTCCCTGAATCAGTTGAATTGAGAGTTACACGGCGGCTCTTACCTTTATAGACTGTTCATTATTTTGGAAACATAGGGAGAGCAATGATTTTATGTTTAGCATGTAATAAGCACGTAATACAAGTTACCTATTACTGTTGTTAGTAGTGGAAACTTGACTAACTTGAGTACGTCTCCAGAAAATACTTTGGGGGCCAGCTAATAGAATGCTGTTTGTGACTCTTGGTGGCACAACTGGAGGACATATTAGAGATTAGAATTCAGGCTGTGATGTGTCTCCAATAAAGTTTTGCTGTAGGTAAGACCCCAAAGTCAGGTGTTTTCGTGGTTCATTTAGAGCGACTGAGATGGTAGAGAAATATAATGTGCTTCTAATGGAGTCTTGGCAGAGATTAGTTGTGGAGATCACAGACTGGGGTCCCATGGTTGAATTTGGCTGGCAGTAGCTTTGATTAGCAAAATAAGTATTGATAAAAAAATAAATTTGAATATTTTTAGACAGGCCGCGTACTCTCAGCTTTACCGTTGTCTTCACTGTTGCATATTCCCAACATGGTACCCATCTTATCCCTAGAGGCATTCGAATTTGTAACTCTTGATTAGAAACACTGTTGAGGAATCCTTGAGAGGGACATTTTAAGGGACTTGGATTTGCATGCCTGTGTATGCGTGTGTGCATATATAGGTAAATAATTAGTTTTGCTGCTAGGTTCCAGATTTCAAAATCATATAGTTAAATAAAGCATCCCAACTAAAAAGAACTCAAGGCAAATTCTGTAGTACATTTCTCTGTGTCTGGTAGTGAAAAAATTCCCTCCTGTCCTTTTTTTATAATTTAGTCTTCTTACTATTTATTATGCTCAATGATAAAAGTCGAACAGCATCAGCTCACAGAAGGCTGGCTCTGCTCTGAAAATGTGTGCATCCTTGGGTTACATGAATTTGCTCTTCTGATATGAGGGTACTATAATGCCCCTTAGGGAAAGAACAGAATGCTTTCCTGTCCAGAGAATTTTGAACACTGGCCAGAGTAAATGAATGTCCTCTGGCTGAATGATGAGGCTCAGACTTATTATGTGGACACCTGTCCATTAAATACTTGTTAGACACAGTCCTTTTGCTCTTCTGTGGCCCTGGGTAAGTCTTATTTCTTTTCCCAATCACATATTATGGGATATTCTGAGAAAATGACTTGGTTATCTTGGAGTTCCTAATGGTACAAGAAGAAAATGTTAGATAGAGTCCGACATGGTACTAAGGCTGGAAAGAGAATTTTTAAGAGTTTACATAATGGTTTTTGTTGCCAGAAACCATGGAAAGAAATAGTACTCAAGAGGGGAAGGAAGCTGTAAAAATGAAATATGGACCATGACCATGGTAGGGCAATCCAGGAACACATCTGCTCTTTGTGGGGATATGGTCCCTTTAAGACAAGGATGTTCCTGACCAAAAGTCAATTGGTGCCACTTGCCTCTGTGGGCAGACTTGAATTTTTGCTTCTAATCTCGTTCAGCACCTACCCACTTGCCTTCAGGGCTCTCACTTTAGTCTCGGGGCTTGTTGGGCACTCATCTGTCTGTTCTTTAGTCTGCCTGAGGTGGCTTTGCTGTCTGGTCTCCTTTTTCTCTGTCCTGTATTGCAGAAAACCAACTTTGGATCACATACTGTGCAAAATTTTGAGGTAGATAAAAAGATTGCAACTTTTCCCTTTTTTGAGGTTTATAGTGAAAGAGAGAGCCCGATGTAGGTACTGAAATAGAGAGAAATGCACAGAGCTGAGGGAAATGGAGGAAGACAATGTCCCTGATATTTACATAGCACACTATATTCACAAACATTATCTCATTTAATCTCCCCATATTCTGTGATGCAGGCAGTATTCTCACTACAAGGTGAGGAGAACAAAGCTTAGAGGTGAAAGAAAAAACAATATGTGAAAGATTAAAAAGCTCAAAATGCAGTAATGTTGGGAGGAAAAAGTGCTAAAACACCCCAAAAAGAGTCTCTTCTGTGTTTGGAACAAAAGGGAGAACAAATAGGCCCAATTACAGGAGCGTTTAATGTTAAAATGATAGAAAATAGAAATTATTACAGAAGCAGATCCTATTTGGTTTCTGTATTCTATAAAAAGAACAAAAATCCACTGACTGTCAAATTCCCTGAAAAGACACCAAAAGACACCATTGAGAAAACAAAGCAGTAAGGGAGACAACCATTTTAGAAGAAAGAGGGCAAAAGTGGGATATTTATGAGGTTTTTTAGAGGTATGATTTAAAGTCTTTTCAGTATGGGGACCTGGTTGGGATTGAGCAAAATTCACAATGTGACAGTTGAGGATTAACAAGGTGGATTTTAAAGGATAAACAATCATGTAGTGAGTCTGGTTGGGAGGCCTATTGTCTGGGAAAGGGGCTATTAACTCTGATGAGGGTAGTAGAGTTTTTCATTGTTTGGAGAAATGGATTTCCAGAACGTTCCTGCAACAAAAACAATGCACCTTTATTTTCTTGGAAAACTTCCCTGCAAATTTTTCATGGAATATGAAAGTCCTATGAATGCAGACCGGTGAATAGTAAAGTCATGTTAATGTAAACAGTGTTGCCGATGGTTTCCATTCTCTGGAGGGAAGCCCTGCAAGTAGGGTGAGAGACCCACAGTGTGGCCTAAGGCAAGGCTCTGTCAGGCTGTCCCTGTGTGGAGTTGTTTGGAGCCCATGCAGAGTTGGTTGCGACAGTGGTGGGAAGAATGCGGACTGTAAGAAAAAGGGTTCTGAAATGGTGCCCGGTAAGGCAGGATTATTTAGGAGAGAGACTCTTCATTGACTTTCTTATACCTTACCCTATGTTTGAGAGTATTTCTGAATATTTGCTTATGATGCTGGAATTTATTTTTATTTTTTAAAAATATTTATTTATTTCGAGAGAGAGAGAAAGAGAGAGCAAGTGAAACAGGGAGGGGCACAGAGAGAGAGAGGGAGAGAGAGAATCCCAAGCAGGTTCTGTGCTGTCAGCACCGAGCTTGACTCAGGGCTTGATCCCGTGCCTCATGAGCCATGAGATCATGACCTGAGCCAAAATCAAAAGTTGCATGCTCAACCGACTGAGCTACCCAGGTGCCCCATGGAATTTATTTTTATTTGGAACAAAATCTATTCCACAATTAGAAGTAAAAGTGGGAATTGTAAGTTGATATGTAAGGATACAATGACCAAAATTCATCACACTGAAGAGTAATCAAGCCATTATGGTACCGTTATCTAATAGTAGATCATTTCCTGATCTGAAGTTAAAAGGCATGAACATTGGAAAGTGGGAGAAACATTTACTGATGACGACACAGGGTAGAAAGAGAGCTGGAATCCCATCAGCAGACATTGAACACTCTGTATCTGCTAGGCACTCTCTTAGGCCCTGGCATAGAACAGGTTATAAAACAGACTACATCTCTGTGCTCTGGGGCCCAGGCTGGAGGAAGGAGCAGACATTAAGCAAGCAATCCAAAGAAAAATATGTCAAGGAGGGTAAGTCCTACAAAGGAACATAAAGGAGGATAGGTACACAATAATGGAAGGTGTTATTTAAAATAATAGAGCAAGAGCTCTTCTAAAATAAGGTGAGGTTTTAATAGAGGCACAAAGCAGTTGAAGGGGGATGCCATGCCAATGACCGGACAAAGAAGCTTCTCCACAGAGAGCATAGCTTGTGCAAAGGCCCTGAGTCAGGAACATGCTTATCATATTCAGGGAACAAGAAAGCCAGTGTATTTGGAACAGAGTGAGGTAGGAAGGAAATGGAGGAGATAAATCCAAGAATGGTCTTGGATAGAGTGAAAAAGGGCAGATTGTTTTTTCCCAGGCTGACATTTTTTTGAGAGTAATCCCTGTTTACTTCATTTGAGCATAGGTACCTAGGGGGTAGGAGAAAATAGTCTATTATTCAAGACTGTGTACACTCCCACTTTAATGGGGCATCAATCACCCTGAAGCACTGTGTGCACCTTTGCTTGTAATATTTCTGGAATCCCTGCCTCATACCTTTCATGCTCTCTAGGTGATAGAAACTTTTACTTCAGAGAGAAAAGAGTCTAACATGACTGTCACTTACTACCCATGACTCAATTGTATCTACTTAATGAATATATTACCTCCATTGTCTTATTCCTTAAGACAAGATTTATCCTTCCTCCTGCCCTTCTGGGTTCAGGGTCCCATCCTCTGAGTGTCCTTGTTTATAAATCATCTGCTTCCTCTCTTTATTGTCAACATCCCCTCTTCCACTGGTTCTTTGTCTTCAGCTTTTAGAAGGGCTTAGGTCTTGCCCATCTCAAAACAATTCCCCCTCAACTTGATGACAAATTCTAGCTCTTGCCAATGTCTTTCTTCTCCTTCATAGCCCACATCTCCTTCATGACTCTACTCATGCTCTATGCGTTTTCCATCGCTTTCGTTCTGCACCCCTCTAAAGTCATGACTCCATACCACCTCTCCACAAAACCCCTTTCTCTCAGTTCAGCAGTGACTTACTCTTTGCCCAAACCAGCTCATACCTTTCAGTTTTCATTCTCTGCAAAGTCTCTCAAGTTCCTTTTTTTAAAAATGTTTGTTTATTTTTGAGACAGAGAGAGAAAGAGAGAGGAAGAAAGCTCAAGTGGGGGAGGGGAAGTGAGAGAGGGGGACAGAGGATCCAAAGCAAGCTCTGTGCTGACAGCAGCGAGTCTGACACCGGGCTTGAACTCACCAACCATGAGATCATGACCTGAGCTGAAGTCAGACATTCAACCAACTGAACCACCCAGGTGCCCCCCTCTCAAGTTCCTTTGCATAGTTCTTTCCTCTTCTGTGGCTACTTCTTGGTTTCCTTTGTTCATTTCCAGCTGCCTAAATGTATTTATTCCATAAGACTGAGCTTCTCAACCAGCATAAAACAGTGATGCCCTTAGTTCTTGTTATGGTCATAGTCCCCACGCTAGTTGCCTACAGACCTGAGTTTTCTTGTCTGTTTACCCCACCGGGCTGCCCAAATACCTGTTTGTACTGATATGAAAAAATGCATGGAAAGTACAGCCCTGGAAGTCTGTCCTCAGCCCTCCCAATCTTATATTCTAGATACTCTTAATGATCTCATTCACACAACTACTCCCTATGGGGAGATGAATTCTAAATCTGTCTCCATCATTCCTCTGTTGAGTTCTAGATCGGTATAATCAAACCAAATACCTCGTCTTGGGTGATCCTCAAATTAGCATATTAAACTTTTTATCCCCAGTGCTGTTCTTTTCAGTGAATGATATCACCAACCACCTCCAAACGTGAGTGATTCTCAGTCCAGCTGCATTACTCACACATAAACTCAGCTGCCACATCTTCTTGATTTGGGTTTTGTGCCATCATATCTAGTCTTTCCTGTCATCACTCTGATGCCACTTTCATTCAAGTCTTTATAATTCTTTACTGAAACTGTTGTGGTAGATCTTATTGCTCAAAGGATTTACAGCTCTTTCCTATAGTTCCCTTCTCTGTGATGACTCTTGTGGGAGAGTTATACATTCCTACCCCCAGTGAATTCAGACAGTGTGGTCTAGGGTTTGCTTTGGCTAAGGAAATGTGAATAGAGTTAGCCAGATGGCAAAGTTTGATGGCACAGTCCTCTAGACTGCCAATTCTACTCAAGACTTCTGTCACCAACTACAAGAAGGTAGGGTCCAACTACAATAGTGGGAAAAGTCCATATAAGGCCACCCTCTCTTCTGACATCAAATGCAAGTTTAGAGGTTCCTCAAACCACTCTCAGGTTTGATATTTTCTGGAAAGACTCACAGAACTCACTGAAAGCTATTGTACTTGTGGTTATAGTTTATTATAGGAAAAATATACAGAAGAAAAATTAGCCAAAGAAAGACATGCATAGAGCAAGGTCTGGGAGGGTTCCAAATGTAAAGTATCCATTATACTCAGAACATGTCACCGTCCCAGCATTAATGTGAGGCAATATACCTGGAGTATTGCCAACCAGGAAAGTTCACCTGAGCTTTGAGTTCAGAGCTTTCATTGGGGCTCCATCATATAAGCATGTTTAACTGATTGCCCATGTTGTTGACCCCAAATACCTATATCTCTGGGCAAAGACAAATTCTTTACTACACAGAAGTGAATTGGATCACTGCTGACAAGCAGCTTTAAACACCAGGGTGGGATTTGCTGTTTTCTTCTCTCTGCCATCTGACTAACAATGTTCCAGATAAGTAAGTCTGGGTCTAGAGTGAAGATGGAGAGGAGCTGAGTTGCAGCTGGCCCAACATGGCTGTGTGACATGGGCAAGATGTAAATCTTGGTGTTTGTAAGCACCTAAGATTTGGGAATCGTTTGTTACCACAGCATTACTTGTAGCATGGTATCATCTTATGGATGAAGCCATTGGCATCTGCCTCTTGCTCTGTCCCCACCCCCCCTACTTTGATCCGTTGGACCTGCTTGAGCCCAGGCATCATGGCAGTTTGTCCTTCCAGTATTGAGTGGTAAACAGACCAAGAATCACAGAGTTCTCTTTTTTTTCTTTCTTTTTTTCCTTTTGGAGAGAATGAGTGTGCCAGTGGGGGCACAGGGGCAGAGGGAGGGAGCAAGAGAATCCGAGCAGGCTCCATGCTCACCTCGGATCCCAACACAGGGCTTGATCCCATGACCCTGGGACCATGGCCTGAATTGAAATCAAGAGTCTTATGCTCAACTGACTGAGCCACCCAGGTGCCCCCAAGAAGCCCAGATTTTTATCAGGCTGAACTAGATTTCTGCTCACTTTATTCCAGCTTCTCCAGTTAGTCACAGGCTGTTTAAGTCAGGGAAAGATAGGACTCAGTTTTCAGGGAGGGAGGAGAGAAGCTTTGCAACATTCTCCAATCCAGCTTTTGAAACAGTAAAGTTGATCAGATATTTTGATTCTTCTCTGGCTGTTATTGTCTGCTCTCAAAGGGTTAAGAACCCAGAAAGGGAAAAATGGTTGCTCAGACAACCCCAACCCTATGTACCAGTAAAGGCTAAATCTGCTGACTTCAGTACTTGCTGGGGGTCAGGACTGGAACTTGGAATTGGTAGGAATTTGTAGTTCAAGTAAATCTCATTGGTAGTCCATCTTTAATATGAAAGACTATTCCAAGAACAGAAAATGGACAATGGTCTTATTGCTCCAAAGGTAGACAGGAAGGAGCTGGTGGGTGTTCCAGGAAAGAATAAACACTTTAGTGTAATCAGTTTGTGTCACCTTCTAGGTTGGAATCAGTTAGTGGTGAGGCAGTTGGCATTTTCAGCCTGAGGCTGTCATCTGCACAGGCAGGAAAACCAGAAAGCGGCTGAATGGCTGGCCACAGCACAGCCCATCAAGAGGTCGAGAGAGTCTCTGCAAGAAGAGCTGGAGTGGTGGGAGGCTCTGAAGAGGAGGCCAAGAATCTATATTTGATCTAGGATGTAAAAGGACAAAGTGGTTGAAGCAGTTCACGTAAGAATTAATTTCCAGGGAAACAGGATACTTAGCAAATTGTCTCTTTTCCTGAATTGACAGATATGATAGGAACTATAGTAATACATCTCAAAGGATGAGCAGTTTATTCCCAGGGGTACTTTATTTACTGAAAAGTAAATCTCACTGAGAACCCGGCTGGAAATATCTTTTCATTTACTATGCTCTCTGCCTGCCTTGCCTTTAATAGAAAACAAGCCAAGAATGTTCTCAAATAAAACTAAAGACCATACGGCCACTAGTGAGTTCCAGAGGAACATTTATAACAATAATTGCAGACAGAGGATCATTCTTTCAGGGACTGCAGTTCCCAGGCCCCCTCGCTGAAGCGGGATAGAGCAATACTGTGCAACCCTGGGGCCGATGCTTCCTATAAAGCTCAGAGACAGTCAACTGGGACTCAAGGGGAAAGGAAATGGGAACAGAAAGAAAATATCCAAGAGAATGATTTTTTTTCAAAAGGATGGGATGACCTCACAGGAAGTGTTTTGAGCTATTCATTAACTCATGAAGAGCTACAACTTACTCCTTTACTTTTTCTTCTTTTTCTCCTTCTTCAGCTCTCAACGTTCTCCTGCATCTGTTCCCCCAATCCCAGTAACCCCAGTAGCAATCCCTGGTGGAGACTAAAATTAGGACTGCTTTTAGAAATGCTGATAGTCTTGGAAAACTAGCAGGGCCATGACAATGACAAAGGCAGGACAGCCATAATGAAATAAATACATATATAAAGTGGCTGTCTTCTCTTCATGTGATCGTCTTCATTGACATGTTTGAGACTTGGCATAGAAAGTATACATGTCTCCCTCCCTCCTTCCTTCTTTCCTTCTTTCCTTCCTTCTTTCCTTCTTTCCTTCCTTCTTTCCTTCCTTCCTTCCTTCCTTCCTCCTCCTTTCCTCCCTTCCTCTTTCTTTCTTTCTTTCTTTCTTTCTTTCTTTCTTTCTTTCTTTCTTTTTCTTTCTTTCTTTCTTTCTTTCTTTCTTTCTTTTTCTTTCTTTCTTTCTTTTTCTTTCTTTCTTTCTTTCTTTCTTTCTTTCTTTCTTTCTTTCTTTCTTTCTTTCTTTCTCTCTTTCAAAGGCAGAGAGAACAGCTCCCGAGGGGTTGTAGTGGGTTTGAAGCCATCATATGGTGCACATGCCTCAAAATATTCCCCTCCACGTTCATTCTTGGAATCTGAAAGACACTTTTCATGCCATTAAAATTATTTCTTGGGAGCCTACTGAAGACATGCATCTTTAACTAAGCCAAGCCATGGGGCCATGGCATTATCTGGTGGGAGTGAATATATGTGTTCAGTACAATGCTGTCAGAATATTTCTTTCTCCTCTTCAATCATCTCTGTGAGGCGAGCAGCCTTGGGGGAGTGGGGCACAGGCTGGGTACATTTTGATGGGTAAGCTGAGGTCTGGAATATAGATGGACTCCTGTCAGGATGTGGTGAAGATGATGGAAGAAGGCGCTTGTCAAGCACAGGGCTGCGTGAGCACACTCTGTGTGCATGCATGTGTGTATGGGGAATACAGACAGGCGACACAGTGATCGATGAAAAGGGGAGAGCCTGTGAGACAGATAATTCAAAATTCTTATGTGGAAACACACTTATTTCTTGATCATGCCACATTAATTTATAAACTTTGTCTCTAGTGTTTCCTCTAGGATGTGTGTGTGTGTGTGTGTGTGTGTGTGTGTGTGTGTGTTCAACTAATAAGCTTTATTTTTTAGAACAGTTTTAAATTTACAGAGAAATTGATCAGGTATCAGGTGGTGCAGAGATCACGCACACATATCCTTCTGCCCCCAAATAGAGTTCCCTTATTATTATCATTTTCTATTAGGAAAGTCTATTAGTTACAATTAGTGCACTGATACTGATACATTATTAACTAAAGTCCATGGTTCATATTAATTTTCACTCTTTGTTTTGTATAGTCCTGTGGATTTTGGCAAATGCATAATGCCAGGTATTCACCATTACAGTATCATACAGAGTAGTTTTGCTGCCTCAAAAATCCCCATGCTTCACCTGTTATTTCTTCCCCCAAGATTCATTCTTTAACTCAATATAATGATGAAGGGAATAGTTAATTAAATGTACATATGTGCACATAATATATGAATATGTAAGTGTGTAAGTGTATATGTGTGTATACCCTCATACGCATGCACAATCTTATATTTAAGCAATGTAATTTCCTTATGGCTGCTTACACACTATCTCCAATAAAATAAGAAGCTGCATGTATGTAAAACCTTTATGCTTCTATCTTGTGCCTGAGGTGTTTTCTTTAACGGGACCATCGTCTATCATTAAATCCACAGAAGGTCAAACTTATCACCTGACGCTAGCATTATGATCCTTAAGATGTCCTTGTAAAGGCTGGATGTCATGGCAACCAGTTTTATATATCAGGATGCAGTGCTGCTGAACTTCTCTTAATAAATCAGGCATAATTGGCATATATGCACTATAATTAATTAAAAGTTATTCAAGTGGAATGATTTTATATCGTGCAACATTAAGTCATTAAATTTACTTGTCCTGATCTTCCTTCAGTGTTGGTATTCTTGTTTGGCTTAAAAAAAAAAAACCACCTTACATTTTTAGTATCAAGTGCTTTAAAAAGTAGCTATTTATGGGTACTATATTGTAAAATAGATCGATGCATTATTTATTTATTTGTTTTTGATATGTTAAGGTTAAATTCTGGTGGGTTTAGGTCAGAGAAGAGTTATAAGACTTTCTCTCCATTCTTTAATGTACTGAAGCGCCTTGCAAGGCACCTCTGTGTGGTCAGTCATGGTGCTTGTTAGCGCTCTGGTAGGTAAGTACTGCATGGGCAAGAGTGCATGTGCCAGAAATGGTTAACCCACCGCCACACCCTTAAGTTATCTTCTTGGTGGCTCCAAATCTGGGATGGAGCCAAAAAGAACGAGTGGTTCAAGGCCTGAAGGCAATGAGGAATTCAGGAAGAGCCAATGGCATCATGCCTTGCTACTCAGAGAGTAATCAGAGGGCCAGCAGATCCATCTGGGAACTTGTTAGAAATGTGGAGCTTTAGGTCCCAATCCAACTGACTGAATCAGGATTCACTTTGGATGATGATCCCCAGATGTCCCACGTGCACAACAAAGTTTGAGAAGCACTGGCCTAGTGGTTCAGAACATGCATGCTGGAGGAGAAAAGCCATGAGTTGAATTGCAATTCTACTACTTTTTAGTGGTAGGAATTGGCCACATGTCTCAGTTTGAGTTCCTTAATCCTTTAATGTGGGAATCACCCTTTTGGAGCATAATGATAGAACAGATGTGAAGTGCCCAGCACAGTGCCTCTTATACAGTAGTGCATGTGTTAGCTGTGATTAAAACTGGCTGGAGAGTCAGTGTGACTATAGAATGCCAACGTAAGTGACAGAGAAAGAGCCCCAGCTTGGGAATGTGAAAGTGAGTCTGAGTCAAAATCAGTAAACAATGATGAGCGACCTTAGAATTCAGGAGATGCCAAGGGAGAGAGGAGACAGTCTAACCCAGTTTCCTCGGTGAGTCATAGGTCCAGGATCTACCTTACAAGTACATTTCAGCTTCCCTATATTTCGGAACATCCCAGGTATTCAGGAATTCAGTGTCCTTGCCTCAGTGGTTCTCACAAAGTAGGAAGAAGGTAAATGAGCAGATGAGAAAGGAAGCATCCCACATTAGAATCACAAGAGATCAAGTTTGGAAGGAACCTGAAAGGTGATCTAGCGTGATTATCTATTTCATGTTTTGGTTCTCACCAAATTGTTGCTCAGTCTATGGCTGAATGCCCTCTGTGACTGAAAACCCACCAGCTCCACTGACTCAGCTGTAACTTGGCTGTTGTCTGTGGGCAGAGAAGTGTTTTACAAGTCAATGGACTCAGATATTTAGCATCCAACATATAGACAAAACAACCAGAGAATTTCAAACAAGTTATCCTGTTTGCAACCACACTTGTTGAAGTATCTACTATGTTCTAGGCATCAGGCAAAGTGTTTGGGATAAAAATATGTATAACACATAGAGCCCATAGTTTTGCTGAGTTCGTAGTCTGGATAAGTGACAGACATGTAAGCAATAACTATAATGCAATAAAGGCAATGATAGAAGAATGAATGAGTGGGTCAGGTAGCAGGGAAAAGGGCCACTCATTCTATGAAGGATGTTGAGGATTTGCTAAGCAGATGATTTTTGATATGGGTCTTTATTATAGACCTCTAGTGTTTGCCGAGTGAATACCTAGGTATATGAACTGTATGCATATGTGTGTGTGCGTGCACACGTGTGCTTCAGAATGTGCACGTACTCTTAAAAGGAACATAGCAAAGGTGTAGTATCTTGCAGTCCTGAGATTGGCTCCTATGCCATCCCTTCTTTGCTAGGTGATGTTGGAAATATTTCCCGTCTATGAGCCTCAAGTCTAAACAAAGGCAGTTCTTAGTGTTTTCTAATAAATAATACTATTCTGCAAAGTCTCTTTATTTAGTTTTTAAAATATTTATTTATTTAATTATTTAATTATTTATTTCAAGTTTTTATTTAAGCCTAGTTAGTTAATATATAGTGTAATACTGGTTTTAGGAGTAAAATTTAGTGATTCATCACTTACATATAACAAACACCCAGTGCTCATGCTAAGTGCCCTCCTTAATACACATCATCCATTTAGCCCATCCTCCTCCTACTTCCCTCCAGCAACCCTCAGTTTGTTTTCTATAGTTAAGAGTCTCTTATGATTTGCCTCCCTCTCTGTTTTTATCTTATTTTTCCTTCCCTTCCCCTATGTTCATCTGTTCTGTTTCTTAAATTCCACATTCTGAGTGAAATCAAATGATGTTTGTCTTTCTCTGATTGACTTATTTCACTTAGCATAATACATTCTAGTTCTATCCACATCATTGCAAATGGCAAGATTTCATTCTTTTTGATGGCTGAGTAATATTTCATTGTGTGTGTGTGTGTGTGTGTGTGTGTGTGTGTGTGTGTATACACACAGACATACATATATACATGTATATATACATCATATCATATCTTCTTTATCCATTCATCAGTTGATGGACATTTAAGCTCTTTTCATAATTGTTGAGAATGTTGCTATAAACATTGGGGAGCATGTATCCCTTCAAATCAGTATTTTTGTATCCTTTGGGTAAATACCTAGTAGGCAATTGCTGGGTCATAGGATAGTTCTGTTTTTAACTTTTTGATACTGTTTTCCAGAGTGGGTGTACCAGTTTGCATTCCCACCAGCAGAGCAAGGGAGTCCCCCTTTCTCAACACCCTTGCCAACATCTGTTGTTTCCTGTGTTGTTAATTTGAGCCATTCTGACAGGTGTGAGGTGATATCTCATCATAGCTTTGATTTGTATTTCCCTGATGATAAGTGATGTTGAGCATCTTTTCATGTGTCTGTTAGCCACTAATATGTCTTCTTTGGAAAATTGTCTATTCATGTCTTCTGTCCATTTATTCACTATTGTTTTTTGGGGGTATTGAGTTTGATAAGTTCTTTATAGATTTTGGGTAATAACCCTTTATCAGGTAAGTCATTTGCAGATACCTTCTCTCATTCCGTAGGTTGCCTTTTAGTTCTGTTAATTGTTTCCTTTGCTGTGCAGAAGTGTTTTATCTTGATGAGGTCCAAATGGTTCATTTTGCTTTTGTTTCCCCTGCCTTTCAAGATGTGTCTAGTAAGAAGTTGCTCCAGCTGATGTCAAAGAGGTTGCTGTGTGTGTTCTCCTCTAGGAATTTGATGATTTCTTTTCTCACATTCAGGTTCTTTATCCATTTTGAGTTTGTTTTTGTGTGTAGTGTAAGAAAGTGGCCCAGTTTCATTCTTCTGCATGTGCTATCCAGTTTTCCCAGCACCATTTGCTGAAGAGACTGTCTTTTTTCCATTGGACATTCTTTCCTGCTTTGTTGAAGATTAGTTGACCACATAATTGTGGGTATATTTCTGTGTTTTCAGTTCCGTTGATCTATGTATCTGTTTTTGTGACAGTACCATACTGTCTTGATGACTGCAACTTTGTAATATAGTTTGAAGTCCAGAATTGTGATACCTCCAGCTTTGTGTTCCCTATCAAAATACCACCAGCATTTCTCACAGAGCTAGGACAAACAATTCTAAGAGAATTTGTATGGAACCACAAAAGACCCTGGATAGCCAAAGCAGTCTTGAAAAAGAAAAGTAAAGCTAGAGGCATCAAAATGTAAAGTCCTCTTTAAACACATATACTGTGTGATAATAGAGATTTATAAAACACAAATAAGGCTGTGATTAGACACATAAAATCACTCTTCATTTTATAGGAGGATTTATTTTCAGAATGTTTATAATTTCTCTTTAGTGCATTTCAATTGTAATTTGACTTAATTTTTTGTGGTATGTTTCTCTTTTTAAAACAAGTTGTATCTCCACTTAGATAACATTGATAATAATATAAATATTTGAAATAATAGAGAAAAATAATTTTTATGGATCATGGAAGCAATTGGAAAAAATGTACTGAATTTAAATTTTAAGGGTTTCCTTTTTGTTAAACCATTCATCCATCCATCCAGCCCTTTAACCCATTCTCTATTCCAAGTCAAGAGTTATTATTTTTTCCTAAAGTTATAATGATATTGAGTACAGCAAACTTAAAAGTTAATATTGAGTATTGAAAAGTCTAAGATATTTTCTAGTCGTTTCTACATTTTTCTCAAAATTAAAATTTGGATTACCCATATACTTATACTTGTAGTAACTCATCAGGTAATACAACCGATTATTTCTTTTTGGTTCATTTTTAGGTAGAAATTTGAATTTTAGTGTTTGCTTGAAATGAGTGTTACTCTCCAATATTTCAAATCTCTGTAAATTATTCTTTGTATGCCTACTACTTGGACCTCAAATATTTTGTAATCCATTTGATACATTTCACCATGTTTACCTAAGAAAAACTTCTAAACATCTGAACCACTTATAAGGATGTCTTTGGCTTTTTGGACATCAACTTGGTACAAAACAACAGTTTGCTACAAAAGATGTAAGTGAATTAGAAACAGATGGATAATATTTCTGTGAATAAATATAATTAAAGGTTTAAAAGCTTGCAGAAAAATATTCACTAAAACCAAATGGCTGAAGAGTCAGTCTAGGAGCTATGACTAATCTTAAATAGGTTACGATTCCCTTCCAAGTCAATCTCAAAGTGTTTGGTGGGTTACTCATATCTGTTTATCCACACATTTGGTCAGTGTTTGTGACGAACTTGGAACGGTCAGATGGAGTTAGAGTACCTGGCACATGCTTGAAAGAAAGTGTGCTTTAAGCCACTTCATCAGAGCTTTGACATACCAACCATGGCAGTTAGTAATCATTTTATCTTTTTTGCTGTAAACGTACACTTGTTGCATCCAGTAATTGCTTTTGTTGAATCTATAGAGTAGGCATTATTGAGTCACGTCCAGCATTTGCTCAATTATGAACCAACAAACTGAATTCACAAGTAGATCTGATGTTCGAGATCCAGAAGAGGGCAGTAGGACACAGAGATTAAATCCCACTCCACCAGTCAGTACAACAATGGCTGCTAACAACTACTCAGTGTTAGATCTAACATTTACCTTCCCTTTGGCATACCATGAGCATGATATAGCTAAGGAAAGAAATTAACCCTTCTGCACCCCTACTATGTGTCAAGCACTAACTAGGTATTGTTCACATGTGGTAAGTCCTAACAGCCTTGAGAGGTAGGTGACATATTATTACCATTTGTATTAATGGGAAAAATCAATGCTCAGAGAGCTTAAGCAACTTGCCTGAGGTCACACAGCAAGTAATAGAACCAAAATTAAAGTCCAGATCTGACTGCATAGGTTCTGTTCAACCCTATTAGAATTTGATTACTGACCCCACTACTCATAAACTTACTGACCTAGGTCAGGCAAGTAATTAAGCTGTTAAGAACTCTGGTTTATTTTATTTATTTATCTTTCTTTCTTTCTTTTTCTTTCTTTTTTTTTTTTTTTTTTTTTTGAGAGAGGGAGAGAATGTACATGAACAAGCGGGGGAGGGGCAGAGGGAGAGAGAGAGAGAGAGAGGGAATCTTAAGCAGGCTTCACACTTAGCATGGTGCTGGATGTGCAGTTCAAGCCCTATGACCATGACATTATAACCTAAGCCCAAGTCAAGAGTTGGACACTTAGCTGACTGAGCCACCAGGCAAAAAATTAGAGAAAATTAAATCCAGAAGGGAAACAAGAGAGCTTATCCAACACTTCCATCTTAGAGATGATGAAAAGAAGGCCCAGAGTGTTTCAGTGACTTGTATACTATCAGAAAGCTTGATAGTGACAGACACTAGAACTCAGGATTGGCAACTTTTGTCCAGCTTTCTTCTCTCTTTTCTCTGTGTCATTTCCTAGAGATAACAATAAATGTCCCTGAAGAAATTATAGAAGTTTCTTTATTTTATAAGGAACTTATTTCATTAGGAAGTCCTGCTTCCCTTGCTCTGTTCATGAGGGAAGCCAATATAAGGCTAAGACTGTATAAGATTTGTCTAAGACTGTTGGTTGATAGGAGGGTGGGAAGGGCCAGGGTATGAATAATTAAGACACTCTTCAAATGGGAAATGCTAAAATGCAGACCCCAATAAAATCAATACTAATGTTAGATTTTTTTGTTTCAATCAGTCTTACTGGTTTTCCCAAATCTATGATGGAGAAGCTAACTACTTGGAAACAGTGGAGATTGATCTAATGTGACTCCTTTGAGAAAATTTTGGGTTATCAACCATATTTTATTCCAGTTTTTCTAACTTCTTCTTTTCTGAGTTTGGTATAATCCGTCTAGTCCTCACAGTAGGTTCATAGCGAATCCAGTAAGAGGAAGCAAAAAGGCGAAAAGAAAAAAAAGGAATAATTGGAAGGAGAAATGCTTCAGTCTTCATCACCAAGAGGGTAGGACGCCCAAGCACCTTGTACATGTGTTTGAAGAATCCCCCAGGTTTCATTGGGCTGTGGATTTATGGACTGTAGCTAGGAAAGCTGATCATCAGTTATACAGATATAGAGCCTTTCTATTTAAAATACTTGCAATTGGAGCTACTGGTTTTCCTAATTTACCCAAAGGTGGATTTTTGTGTTAAACATTGTTTGAAAATAGAGATTTCTAATAGTTTAAATGATCTATCCCTGGCTCACCTTAGGAATAGTTTCCCAGATCCCATTCATGTCTCATTTCATCAGATTCTTAGGGCTCTTCCTTTCCCTTGCAGTGCTGGAAAAAGATCTTCTGAGAGGTCTGGAGAAAGGGAGCTTAGGTGGTGATTCATGAATACATGTTCCAGGAGCTATAGCATGGCTGTCCTGGAGGCTGGAGGAAAGGGCAAGTGGAGACCAGTGATGCTTTGCTTCCAAACTCAGCATTTGAACACCTGCATTCAATGTGGTTCAATGGTTCACTGACCATTAGGCATGTAGTACATGTTCCAGTTTTCTGTTATCACTGGCCAAAGCTTACATTTTGTGTTTTGTGATTAGGTATCTTATCTCCATTATAGGTATGCCCAATCTCAACTCACACTCAGGATCTAGAACAGTGCCCTAAAATGCAAGGTTATGATACGTATTGATTATTTTGAATGACCCTCTGAATAGGACAAAACTTCTGACTTCTGTCCAGTCTGTATGGAATGAATGTAAAGATGGATTAGGGAAAGTGAACTATAAAGAAATAGGGAAAAAAACCACCGTGGGTTAGTAATGCAATCTAGTATCTTCGGATGCAGAGTGTGGCATATTAACAAATGACAATATTGCCTGTGAAGTGCTGAAATAATTCCTGATATGTTGCCTGCTGAATGGCAGCAAAGTGTTCCAGCACTGCTAATGGTATGGGATGTGAGAGATGATAGGGTCTGGGGCATAGAGCGTGCCCATTCTACATTGGATAGAGGGCCTGTTGCCTCAGGATGCTATTATTTCAGCATGATAGATGTTTGATGTAAGTTATAATAATTTCATCTCCCACAGCATTCCTGGAAGACAGTTGATAGGATACACACACACACACACACACACACACACACACACACACACAAGAACCTTTAGTTACCCAGGAGGATACTATAATTTTAGATGTTAGAATGACTATAGAAAGTAAAAAATAATAAAATTTAAACTATCACAAGAAGTATTAAATGCTTGTATTGTCTCTGATAACAAATAAGAAGCTGTTGCCCCTTAAAACACGATCAGTTGTACAAAAGGTTAACACGGTCAATAGCATTTAATACAGGTTCGTGGTATGTTGAGTTATGAGAAGAACAAAGGTCTGACTTTGCCATTTGTACAGTAGGTCCAATGATGGATATTCAGAATATCTCATGTCTCATCATTCTGTAACACCACTATCATTTTTATCATAAAAGAATTATGTTACTCCATATATGAAAAATGCATTCTTGAACCACTGTGAATTAGTTTTTAATGTACTGTGACCTTGGATTGCCCTGGGATATTAATGCTAAATGATTACTTCTGAATGCTTTTTGAATAGCTGCATAGTGCAATTAAATGTGCGATACATCATGGATGACATAGCTAAATGCCTCTTCTGGTCAAGGGACCCAAAGAGGTCTTGGGAATGATGGTAATTCTGCATTGCTGAGGATAGGAGAGAAAAGGATCTCTTGTTAGTAGGGAAATAAGTACAGACTGAAGTGGATGATAACCTTTTCCTGGGGTTAGTCAATGGGAAATAAATTTTTGATTAAGAACCGTAAAGGAAGATGATTTTTCATCATTGCCAAAGTAGTGTCCCATTATATCTGCCAAATGTGCAAAGTGAATAATTATCATTAGTCTTTCTGAGTGACAAGTTGCCAAACAGTATGTCTGAGTATGTGTGTGCACATGTATGTGCGTGTGTGTGTGTGTGTGTGTGTGTGTGTGTGTGTATGTATGAATGTAGAGGTGTAGATGAAGGAATAAAGAATTTGGTTCATATTCTAGCCCTCTTTCTAGAATGGGCCTCTATTGAATTACCGCTTGCTTCAGTGTGGAATCGCATAAATCTTGCACTTAATCAAATCCTTTTTTTATCAAATTATTGGGCCTGGGGAAATATGACAGATGAAAGGGTGGTACGGAAGAGCCAAGATGAAGTAGAGGGCCTTTTACCTATTGGTCAGTGGTTTAAATCCAACCTTGCTGGCTGGTGGCTAAGGGTGGTCACTGTCCTGCTGGTTGTGGGCTGGTGGCCAGAGTCTGGCTGTCAGCTGACTCCACAGTCTACAGAAGAGCCTTGAATTCGTGGGTCCCTGATGGCAAACGGCTCTCCATCAGACACTCTTTGTCTTTAGTTGACGCTGTGAACAGGCTGCTGCCGAAAGGCCCAGCACTAATGCTGTTGGGTGAGTGATCTGGGATTGGAACCTTTGAGCTTGATCAACGAAGAGAACTTTTTACTAAGGCAGAACTCACTGAATTTCTCTTTAACTGGTGACAATTTTAAAAAGAAGCATTAATAAGGATTTTGGTTCTGTTTCATGAAAATGAGCCACAATTGTGCAAGCCAGTCTAACTTCAGACCACAGCCCTAAGTGTATCACCCTTCCCAGGGCCAGGCTCACCATGGCCTCTTGTGAGACCTAGTGGCGGTGCTTGGTCAATACCAAGGTGCTCCATTAAGCTCCTTGCAGAGATCGCTTTATGGCCTCAGTGAGCCCAGGTATAGAAATGGCTAGAGTTCCCTATTCCTAAACTCCCACTCCTGTCCCTGCAACCGGAGGCCTTTCTTGCTGTTTGGAGAATGTGACCTTGTATTTTATCTAGCCAGCTAGCTAGCTATCTAGGAGAGAAAGATTGCAAGCAAGGGAAAGGGGCAGAGGGGGAGAGAGAGGGAGAGAGAGAGAGAGAGAGAATTTGAAGCAGGCTCCAGCTTGGTGTGGAGCTGGATGCAGGGCTCAGTCCCATGACTCTGGGATCATGACCTGAGCCGAAATCGGGAGTCAGATGCTCAACTGACTAAGCCATCCAGGCACCCCTGTGACCTTGTATTTTAAATGCTAGTGTTTCGGGGATAATAGCACCAGCCTAGATGTACTAATACTTATTTTTCCTAGAATGATACTGATACAGATTAAATGTAAATATATTAATGCCTACATCTCAACTGATTGACTTCTTGGATGAGCCTTCCAGGACATTTTTATGAGTATACATGTACAGCTTCTATTTTTGAATTTGAAATTCTGTTGCTGTTTATTCATAGAGATCTGCATTTTGTAATTATTTATTTGTTTATATATTTATCATGTGTGCTGCCAGTTCCACGAGGCAAGGACTTTGTTTTCTTCTTTTTATGTACCCCACACCTAGTATAGTGCCTTCTACATAATGGATGGTCAATAAAAATTTGGGGGATGACTGAATGAATGAACACATTTCTTAGGAACATATTTACGTGTATGAGTGGAGAAAGGGGCCTAGAAAGAGGAAAAGAGTAGGAGAATAATTTTATAATGAATAAAGCTATGAGTTTGGAACTTAATTACAAAAGATACAATGTGAATGCAAAAAAATTCAAAGATCTTCTTTGAGGCAGAGTGGAATCAGAAAAGCTTTGGTGCTTCCTTGCTGGCTTTGCAATTCACCAGCTATGAGCTAATTTCCTTCTTAAATGTCTTTGAAAAGCTCTATCTCATTCATATTTCGGAGCAGCAAACAAGTCCTGTCTCACTTCGGACCCTCTCAATTTCTCACCTGGATTATAGCAAGAGCTTCCTAACTAACTTCCCTGATCCAACCCCTCTCAGATCCTTCCTTCTTAGAGCTGCCAGGGAAATCTTTCCAAAATGCAAATCTGACCATGCTCTGCCCCAGATTTCTAATTGGCTGTAGGATAAAAGCCAAACTTCTTCTTTGTTTTAATGTTTATTTATTTTTGAGAGCTAAGGGTGCAGAGAGAGAGGGGGGAGAGAGAATCCTGAGCAGACTCTGTACTATCAGTGCAGAGCCCGATTTGGGGCTTGATCCCACAAACCACAAGACCTGAGTCAAAATCAAGAGTCAGATGCCCAACTGACTGAGCCACCCAGGCGTCCCCAGACTTCTCAGTGTGGCTTACAAGGCCTTTCTCAATCTTCCCTTCTTTGTTGCCTCACCCTCCTGTCTCACTCTCTGTCCAAACAGGGCAGCTCTCCAGAAGCCAAGACCCTTGGCTCTGCACTTTTGCAAGTGGTAGTTCCTACTTCCCTTTGTCTGGTTAACTCCATTTCTTCCTTCAACTTGGAGTTCAGCTTTCACTTCATTCAGGAAGTGTTTCCTGACACCACTCCGTCACCATCCCATGGCCAGGTGCCATAGATCTCTCTCTTTCATGTGCCATGTGCTCTTTGGTAGCCCAGAATACTCAGCTAAGTCCACTGCGATTGAGCGGCTCTGGTATGAGTTCTCACTAGATGCTGAGCAGCTTCGGGGACTCTTCTTCCATCTCTGAGTCTCTGGTGCTCATATAACCTGCACGTGGTAGATGTTCAATGAAGGTGTGTTGAGTGAATGCGTGACTCACTCACTGACCGACGGTACTTTATCTGGTCCTTGATGACAGACCTTTAAAGTGTGTAGGGTCTGGTGCAAAGGAGAGAATGGGGGAAGGGTAGTTGGCTTGCTGAGGTCAGCTGATGAGTTAGTTGTCAGATCTGTTTTACTCAGTGCTAAATGTAATGCAGTGTCAAGCAAAACGAAACAAAAAGCCACTGGAAGAAAAGGAGAAAATGTTTCGCCTGGGCTGCTGCTGCTGTGATTCAGGCATAAATGATCTTTTCCTCCTTTGAAATCCCTTATTTCCCTTATGGACAGGAACTAATGTAATTATATATGCTCTCATCTTAGTTTGTTGTATCAGTCGGCTTATATGAGTTATACTGTAGTAACAAACAACCTCTATATCTTACTGGTTGCCTACCTGCTCATGTTGCATTTCCATCATGGGGTGGCCATGGCTCTGCTCCTTATCCGGATCCAGGCTAATGGAGAGAAACCCCCATTTCTGTCTGGGGTGTTGCTGGGCTCACAGCAGGGGAGAAAGGGAAATCATGCAAAGTGCCCATCTGGTCTTTAAAAAAATTGAGGTATAACTGACATATAGCATGGTATTAGTTTCGACGAGAGGTGTATATGTTGTGAAATGACCACTACAGTAAGTCTAGTTAACATCCATCACCATACATACATTTTTTTTTCTTGTGATGAGAACTTTCAGATATACAATACAGAATTATTATGTATAGTCACAGTTCTGTATATTACATCTCCAGGACTTACTTATTTTTTAACTGGAAGTTCATGTCTTTTGACCACCTTTACCCATTTCGCTGCCCTCCCCGAGCATTGCCTGTGGCAGCCACCAATATTCTGTTCCCCGTGTCTATCATTTCATTTTTGTTTGTTTTTTATGCTTACTCTACTTCTCACTTTACTACTTAGACTCCTCACAGTTGGTCTTAATGCTTCTGCCTAGAAACATGGCTTCTACCCGTATTTCCTTAGCCAAAGCAAGTCCTAAGTGGAGATATATTGTATTCCCATGGGGGAGAGCAGCAGCAAATATTGTGAACAATAATGTAGCCTATCACATTTCCCCCACTGTACCATAAACTCCTGGAGGGCAGGAATGTTTGCGTTCTCTGACTCACAACCCTGGAGCCTGGCCAAAGCATATTACTTGTTATCTTTGAAATAAAGAGCAGAGGTGTTGTGCTTCAGAAATAATGGAGACTTATTTGGAATATCACACTCTTCTTTTTTGTGTGTCATCAGTTATATTTCAGTTTGTGTGATCTAATTATTTAAAAGCCCTTATTATTTTTTCCCAATTAAATATTGAATGCTTGATACTCCTTTGAATGTGTTAATCGGTTGCTTGCTACAGAACTCTAGTCAACAGAGGTTTGTCTTATTTCCCCAACTAATCTTGACCGATGGCTTCATGCTAGCTCTCCACTTCCTCCTCCGCAGCAAATCTCAAGGTTGGTACTGGAGGCCCTCTGTGATCTGGCACCAAGTGATGGTGCTCGTGCTGACCTCCACACCTAGCCGCCCTGAGCCTTGCCCCATGTGTGCTGCTTTTCCCCCTTAGTGTCTTTGCTCTGGTGATCGCCTCTGCCTGAGATGACCCACGGTCCTAGCAGCATCAATTCAGATCCTTCTCAGGCTTCACAACCTAGGTTAAGTACTACTTCTCTCACACAGTCTTCCTTGGCACTTAGGGGATGCAAGCCACACTTTCACGCCATGCTCTTTATCTTCCTCCTCAGGCAACTCATTTGTTTTATCCTGCGAAGGAGGTTAGGACCGCAGGGTTTGTACAGTTAGAACCGAATTTGAACTAAGTTTCTGCCACTGAACTACTTCTCAAAACCGGGCTGAAATTCTTATCCTCTGAGTGTCAATTACTTCATTTGTAAGTAGGGGGTGATAATAACTGTCTCATAGGACATATTTGATAAGCTATGTAAAGTGATTGATCACCATCCCTCACATATAGGAAGTGCACAATAAATGAAAGTCATTACCTGATAGAGTTAGGTACTACTGGGTAGGGTTTCTTTGCTTCACCCTTCTATCTCCCCAGTGACATTGCGCAGAGTAAAATGAAGGTATTTGTTGAGTGAATTAATGCGTAATAGAATGATGCTAGAAAGATGGCCACGAGGCTCACTTTTCAGGGAAATTCATGACACTGGACTGAGTCTTGGTTCTTTTCCCTGAGGCTGAGTTTGCCTAGATTGTTAATGGCTTAGGTCTGATGGTGGGGGTCCCAAATCTAGTGATAGGGCAGGGAGAGATGGAAACTGTTACAAAAACATTTGAGAGGTGTCCCCCAGTAGAGGATCAAAGAAAGTGGAACAAAAATTCTCCTAACATATTTGTAATAAAAAAATTACTGTCCAGAGACCCCAGATAACACCATTTTATGTATCACCCCAATAGTTTACTAGAAGTATCTTATTTCTTCTTCCTTTCATTATGGCAGACTGAACAAATAACTATTTCAAAGACTGGGTCTAAAATTTGCACCGTAAATCCTGGACATACTGCAAATGTTTATTGAATGGTAAGTGGCAACTACAGAGCAATCATTTACCTGATTAAGAGAATGCTGTTTGGAAAAAATCACAAGCTATATGTTTCAAAAGTCTTGTAATAAGTTAATGTTTTCAAATAAGTACAATTTCTCTTCCATAAGCCATAAATAATATCACAGTTCATTTTAAAGCACTACAGTTATTTAACTCTTCCAACAGTGCCTCTTTTAAATCAAGCTCAGTGCTACTCCTTTCTTAAATTGGCAATGTTGTCGAATTTTTGGATCCCTGTCCCCCAATGAGGACAGCTATAGGAACTTCCTGAGTGCCAGCAAAGGAGGAGTACAGGTGTTGATGACGCTGGAAGCCTCCACACCAAGCCAGAGTGGGGTTCAGACCCGTGGATTGTCCTCAGTATAGAGATAACTTAATCTTGGGACAAACTTTTTAGTGAATCAGGTTCTTTCTTTGTGTGTGTTTCCTGTTGTCACTGTAACAGATGACCGCAAGCTGAGCGGCTTAATACAACACAAATATATTCTTTGTAGTTCTGAAAATGAGTCTTATGGGGCTAAAATCAAGGTGTCAGCTGGGGTTGGTCCCATCTGGAGGCTCCACAGGAGACTGTTTCCTGTTTCTTCCAGTTCTAGCCAGGTTCCTGACTGCTTCTGTGGTCACATTGCCTTCTCTTCTACTGTAGTCAAAACTCCCTCCATCTCCTTATTATAAAGACATTTGTGATTACGTTTAGGGCCTGCCCCAATAATCGAGAGTAATCTCCGTTTCTCAAAAATTCTTAAATTAACCACATCTGCCAAGTCCCTTTGCCATATAGTGTAATATTCAGTTTCTGGGGATTAGGGCATCTTGGGGTGCCATTACTCAGCCTACCATGCCTTGCCTTTCAAAAGCTTTTCTGTTTCTAGACTATCATATTGACTTTATAAAAACAAAGAATAAAGTACTGGCTTTCCCAGAGGGAAAAGAAGGCATCTCAAAAGGCTGTATATACAGATTGCGGAATGAGGAGTAGGTTGTGAAGATTCTGATTTGCCTAAAGCCTGGCTCATGCAGTTTGGTTACGAACGGCGGTTTGTCCCTGTCATTCTGTGAGTTTGTTTGTTTCTATATCCAAATCCAAGTGATGAAAACCTATTGTTAAGATTTTGAAGAATGAGAACCATCATAGGATTCACTTCATCTTGCACAAAATAGATGTGTAGGCGCTTAGCGATCTAATCAAGTATTTGCATAATTCTTCCACTGCTCCACCATCCCACCTATGGCCACTGTGTAATCCTAGGGGCTGAGGGTCTCACTGCAAGCCTAATAAATGACTGTTGAAAGTGGACTTGATTCTAAATCTGCTTGAAATTAGCAATGGAAAAATTCGTCTCCACCTTCTCCAATTATTGTATCTTTCTTTATAACTCTGGATAGAGAACAGTTTAAACCTTAATTCTGATGGTCCTTAATTTTATGAGTTTCATTAAAACCCTTGAGAGTCATTTAATTTTATGGAGTTCAATGCTAATATCAAAATGCATTCCCTCCAAAATAGATTTTTACCTTGTATCATAGAGATTGAGCTTCCATTTTTAACACATATGTTCTTAGTGCTTATGCAAATTTCACTACTTATCTTTAAAATTGGCATATCATTGTTATTGTTATTATTATTATTGTGTATTGACCAAGTTGAATGCCTCATTCTCAAGGGATTGCTGTCAGAGTTATATAACACAAGAACAATGGGTGAATGTTGTTCATTTTAAATGTGAAATTATAAATCAATTACAGTGGTGGCTAAAACCCCTTCATGACATGCCACAATTTACTTCCAATGACATTTAAACCTATCTCACATGCTGAACAATCTGTAATAAATTATGATTTTTTTTTTTTTTTTGCTTCTGAAATGAAGCTATAATTATGACAGTTGAATTCTTGTTCTGGGAAATAAGGTGGCATTTAATTCCTTGAGAACAAATGACACTCACAAAAGAACAGTTAATTATTCTCAGCTGCAAAGGAAGGGAGGAGGGGAGAGAAAAATTATGAAAAAGAACATGGTAGCACTTTATGTGAAGTATCTATTAACTAATCCTTAACTAAAGCTGAACTACAATTGAACTTCTGGGGCTGCCCCTGAGCTCAGGTAACACTTTTCATTATTTCAATTCTCAATAAAACCCAAACAGAAGGAATTAGCAACCTGCACATTTCTCTATTCCTTGTCCATGATGATACAAATATTCTCCCAATCAGCCTTGGCTCATTGAACGTGGGTCTACACTGTAACCCAGTTAAATCAGACTCGAGATGGGGGGTGGGTGGGTGGGCAGGTGTTTCATGGTATTAGTTTTCAATTTCAGCTGTCCTAATAAAGGTCTTTAACTGCTATAGTCATTCAATCAATATTGCAAATAAAGAGAAAGGAAAGCATTGTACCCCCAGAATTTATTATGTTGTTGTTCGTTTCTAGTTTAAACAGCAACTCTACTTCTATTGGCTTTTCTCCGATGGCCCTTTCCTGTTCATTCTGGCAAGAAGCCCCTGTGCAATTGAATATGCCAGCAAACACGAGGCCACTCTTCAGAGCCAGTCCTGACACCATCAGCTGTGATGTTAGCAGCCTGCTATTAGAGACGCCTCTTTCTTTGACTTCCCTTTCTTCCTTGGGAGGAATAGATACTCCAGAGAAGGGCCCTGCTGAGTGGAATCCCCCATTTTGACTGCAATTAGGGATTGTGACTTGATTGATTTGGGGGCTCTCTGAAATGTAGCAGGATCAACACAGTTGCACACAAAACAAGGCATAATCCACTGGGTTAAATTAACGTTAAATCAGAGATGATTGGATTAATTGCTATTACATTTTATCTTCTGTGCACATGTGCTGTTGGCAGGCTTTCAGAGCCTTTTTAAAATTAGCTTAGAACTGGATGGAAATGGTACAGGTGCAAATGATTTGTGCACTGGGTCTTTCAAGTACACAGTGGGCTCATAAGAAGGTGCATTTTTTTCCAAATCATATTTTGGATGTGATTTACGAAAACTGCACCGAGAATAAACTTGGCATCACTATACAGAAGCTATGGATGTGTTAAATGGCAAAAGGACCCTGTTGGCTAGAAGATAACTTGGAAAGTGGATCTGCTTTGTACTGTGGCCTTGGCACTGTCCCTGTCTTCAGTTTGTTTCCCCTCCATGCTTTTCTGCCCTCATGAGAGTCTGTAGGGTCCTGGAGACTGATGCATCTGAGCACTTAGTGTGACAGTTGATACCCTGGAATGTATTCTTCAAAAACCCCATTCCTTCAACAAATTTTCAAGATAAAATGTTGACATGATGACTGTTAACAGAATGAATCTGTTTCACAGAAATAGTGTGGAATATGCAATTGAAATATGGAATGATCAGATGAGTGAGGCAAAAACAAAGATAGTCAAAGGCTAGTATCTTTTTATGTACTACTCATTTGCCCGTCAGCCAGTGGCTCAGGCCCACTGCCAAGCTGACGGTGTGAAAACCTGCTAAACCACTTGGAAGAAAGGGTTATGTTTTTATGGTTTAGGAAATGGGGTAAATCAACAGCTCCTTTTTAAGACCATGGTGTGCACAGCACTATAAAACAGGTATTGTGGAGGAGAGAAAGATTTCATTTCTGGGGCTGATCGTATTTTGGATCAATACAAATAAATGGGTTAGAGCATGGTATCTTCTCTTCTTTGACCTGTGACACTTTGCCAGCAATATCCGGCTCATGAGAGCAAGCAGTGACTATCAACGGGATTTTCCCCTCCTGGACAATCTTCTGTCTGCAGGTCTTTTGCATATGATGCGTTTGCTTCTGTCTAGCATGCCGGACCCGAGCATCCTGGCTTCTTCTATGGCTTTATCATCCCTGCCACTGACCCTCTTCTATGGCTTTGTCATCCCTGCCAAAGGCCCCACTGGCCTTTTGCACTTGCACCGGCTTCTTTTTTTTTTTTTAATGTTTATTTATTTTTGAGACAGAGAGAGACAGAGCATGAATGGGGGAGGGTCAGAGAGAGAGGGAGACACAGAATCCGAAACAGGCTCCAGGCTCTGAGCGGTCAGCACAGAGCCCGACGTGGGGCTCGAACTCACGGACTGTGAGATCATGACCTGAGCTGAAGTCGGCCGCTTAACCGACTGAGCCAGCCAGGCGCCCCTGCGCCGGCTTCTTGAACCTTCTCTGCTTTACCTTGTCTTTGTCACTCCTCATGCATACTTGTCTCCCTGCCTCCACTCCAGGCCATGTCAGTTCCCAAAAGAAAGGGTGTTATGATACATACAAATGTCCAAATGCAACAATTGGGAACTGGGCTCACAAAATCATTTCAGCTTATTACACATATATATGTATATGCATATATCAACCTTTAATTTATTCTTTTGAAAAAGTAGCACATATGTGATTAAGTTCACATGATGCCAATAGTTACACTGAAAAGAAAGTTTCCTTCCCATCCATGACCTGACCGCTGGTATTCTAATTTCTCATTTCAGAGATAGCCACTATTACTGGGTTTTATATTTTACCCATTCTTATAGAAATATATGCATATATAAATACATATGCATATATGCTCTACCTCATTTTTACACACAAATCACATGATGGCATCTCTGCTCTCTTCTATATTTCCTGCTTACTGTTTGCTTAAATGGATGAAGAGTGGCCCATATTTGTACACATAGAGATGCCTTATTCTTTTTTAAGTTTCCATAGTGTTCCTGGATGTGTCATAATTTATTGAGCCAGTCATCTACTGATGAGCACTTACACTGGTTTTCAGATTTTTGCTTTCATAAGTCACACTTGCACCTAATTTTTAACATGCTTAGGTATTTGCATTGTATCTGCAAAACAAAATCCTTAGAAATAAAGTTTTATGGATATATCACAAGATTTCAATAAAACACACTTAAGAAAGGTGAGTGAATCTTTGCCAGTGGAACGCCCTTAGAACCACTGCTTGGGTCAAAAAAGAGACTTGCTGGGGTGCCTGGGTGGCTCAGTTGGTTGAGCTTCTGACTTCGGCTCAGGTCATGATCTTGCCGTTCGTGAGTTCGAGCCTGACATCGTTGGGCTCTGTACTGACAGCTCAGAGCCTGGAGCCTGCTTTGGATTCTGTGTCTCCCTCTCTCTCTGCCCCTCCCCAACTTTCTCTCTCTCTCTCTCTCTCTCTTTCTCAAAAATAAATAAACATTAAAAAAAAAAAGAGTGACTTGCCACCACCTGAGAGACCCCATTCCTGGCAGCTTCCATTTCTTACTTGTTTCCTTCTTCCACTTGCTTTTCATACTATAGTTTTTCTTGCTTTTGAGCTTTGTAGAATTGATTTACACAGTACTATAGACTGCATGTTTGTGTTCCCCCCAAATTCACATGTGGACACCTAACTTCCAATGTGATGGTGTTAGGAGGTAGGCCTTTGGGAGGCTATGAGGTCACAAGGGTGGGGCCTTCATGATGGGATTAATGCCTTTATAAAAGAGACCTTGGGGAGGCTCTCACCCCATCTCCCATGTGAATACAGTCGAGAAGATTGCCTTGTGTGAACCAAGAAGAGAGCTCTCAGCAGACACTGAATGTTCCGGCACCTTTCCAGACTCCAGAACTGTGAGAAATAAATGTTGTTATGCAAGATGTCCAGTCTATGCTATTCTGTCATAGCAGTCTGAATGGACTATTTTTGTGTGTGTGTGCCATTTTTGTGTCTGGCTTTTTTGCTCATCGTATTTGTGAAGGCTGTGTGTATTGTTTCATTGTTTCGTTGTAACTGTAGATAGGTCATTTTTACTGGTATATATTACTTTATTGAATGAATACATCACAATTCATTTATCCATTCTTCTGCTGGTGGACATTTGGGTTCTTTGGCTGTTAGGAACAATGTGGCTATGCATACATTACTGTTGGGTACATACCCTAGGAGTGGGGTGGTCGTATCATGGATTCCATGTGTGTTAAATTCTAGTAATGCCAACATGTTTCCCCAAATCATATTCATATCAGCGTGTATAAGAATTCTCATTGTTCCACATTCTTTCAAATATAGGTAATGGCACTTTATTTTTAGACATTCTGCTAATTGCATAGTGGTGTATCATTGGGGTTTTAATTTGTATTTTTCTGATTACTCAAGGACTCCTGAATATGTTTCCTTATTGAAATATTATTTTGTGAAGTATCTGTCAAAGTCTCTTGCCCATTTTTCATTCAGGCTCTAGAGAGCTCGGAGATCATTTTATATATTCTTGATACAAGCCTTTTGTTACATACATATAACATTTTCTCCCATCTATAGATTGCTTTTCCACTTTCTTAATGTTATATTTTGATGAAAACAATTCCTAGTTTTAATGTAGTCCAGTTCAAAGATTTTCCATTAATGGTGATTTTTCTTTCCTTGTAGTATGTGTGTTGCTAAAAAAAAAATCCTTAATTCAATCTAACGAAAATATTCCCCTTATCATATACTAGTGTCATTCTTTGTCTTTATTTTTTGGGAATTGATTTTTGTGCATGGCAGGAGGTGGGAGTGAAGTTTCCTTTTTCCTATAAGAATATCCAGCTGAGGGGTGCCTGGGGGGCTCTGTTGGTTAAACGTCCAACTTCAGCTCATGATCTTGCAGTATGTGAGTTGGAGCCTTGCATCGGGTTCCGTGATGACAGCTCAGAGCCTGGAGCCTACTCTGGATTCTGTGTCTCCCTCTCTGTCTGCCCTTCCCCCGCTAATGCTCTGTCTCTCAAAAATGAATAATGTTAAAAAATTAATTAAAAAAAAAGAATATCCAGCTGATTCAGTGCCATGTACTGGAAAGACTATCCTTTTACCTCTTAATTGCATTGTTAACGTTGTCATGAATCAAGTACATGTACACATAGAGGATCACTTGGGGATCTACTTCTAGACTTTCTATTTTGTTCCATTGGTTTATTTGTCAAACTTTTACAAATATCACATTTCTTAATTATAGTAGCTTTATAATAAGTCTTGCTATCTAGTGGAACAAGGTCTCTTATCTTGTTCTTCAAGACAGTTTGCATATTCTTAGCCACTTGCATTTTTATATAATTTGAGAAATGGCTTTTTAGTTTCTTCAGAAATAAAGGTTAGATTTTTTGGGGGGGGAGTGGGGCAGGGACAGAGCTGGGGAGAGGGAGGGAGGCAGAAAGAGAGAGAGAGAGAAAGAAGAGAGAGAATCTTAAGCAGGCTCCACGCTCAGCACAGAGCCTGACTTGGGGCTGGACCCCATGACCCTGTGATCACGACCTTAGCCGAAAATGAGAGTTGGAGGCTCAACTGACTGAACCACCCCAGTGCCTCTAAATGTTGGAGTTTTAAACATGATTTCTTTGAATATATAAAAAATTGGGGGGAGAACCAATATTTTTGTAATATTGAGTCTTGCTATCTATGTATGCTACTGGAATCATGTGTTAATGAGTGAAACTGATCCATAATTTCTTTCTTATAATGGTTCTGTCAGGCTTTGGCATCAAGCCTCATAAAAATGCTAGTCATATGCCAGTCTCATAGAAATGAACCGTCTTTGTACTTTCTGAAGAGTTTGTGTGGAATTGTAGTTATTTCTTCGCCAACAAATCCTCGATCTGGAGTTTTTATTGCATATGTTTTTAAAGAATTTTTTTTTAGAGCAGCAATTTTAACAAAATTGAGATGAAGGTCGGAGATTTCCCATGTACCCCCTGCCTCCACACATGCATAGCCTCTCCCATTATTAACATCACTCACCAGAAGGGTACATTTACTACCAAGTATGAATCTACATTAACTCTTCATAATTACCCAAGTCCATAGTTTACCTTAGGATTCACTCTTGGTATATCCTCTGTGGGTTTGGATAAATGTATAATGACATATAATATATGTCTCTATAATATCATAGAGAGTATGTTCACTGCCCTAAAGATCTTCTCTGCTCTGTCTATCCATTCTTTCCCCTCCCCCAAATCTCTGGCAACCATTGACTTTTTTTATTGTCTCCATAGATGTGCCTTTTTTGGAATGTCATATAGTTGGAATCAGACAACATGTAACCTTTTTGAATTAGCCTCTTTCATTTAGTAATATGCATTTAAATTTCTTCTCATGGCTTGATGGCTCATTCTTTTTAGTACTAAATAATATTCCACTGTTTGGATGTACCACAGTTTATCCACTCATCTACTGAAAGACATCTTGGTTGCTTTCAAGTTTTGACAGTTATGAATAAAGCTGCTATAAACATCTGTGTGTAGGTTTTTGTGTTGACATAAATCTTCACATTTTTGTGGGGTAAATCCAAGGAGCATGATTGCTGAATTCCATGGTAAAAGTATGTTTAGTTTGGTAAAAAACTGTTAAGCTGTCTTCCAAAGTGCCTATACCACTTTGCATTCCCACCAGCAACAAATGAGAGATTCTGTTGATCCAAATCCTTGCCAACATTTGGTTTTGTCAGTGTCCCAGATTTGGGCTATTCTAATAGGTATGTGCTTGTATCTCATCATCGTTTTAATTTACATTTCCTCAATGACATATACTGTGGAGCATCTTTCCATATATTCATTTGCCATCTGTGTATCATCTTTAGTGTGGTATCTGTTGAGGTCTTTGGCCCATTTTTTAATCTGGCTGTTTTTTATTGTTGAGTTTTAAGAGTTCTTTGTATATTTTGATTAATAGTCCTTTATAAGATGTATCTTTTGCAAATATTTTCTCCCAATCTGTGGCTTGTCTTCCCATTCTCTTGAGTTGTCTTTTGCAGAACAGTAGCTTTAAATTTTAATAAAGTCCAGCTTATCAGTTATTTCTTTCTCGGATCATGCATTTGGTGTTGTGTCAAAAAAGATACCATCATACTCAAGGTCATCTAGGTTTTCTTTTTTTTTTGGTCATCTTCTAGGGGTTTTATAGTTTTGCATTTTACATTTTGGTTTATGATCCATTTTGAGTTAAGTTTTATAAAGAGAGTAAGATCTGTGTGTCTATGTTCTTGTTCTTTTTCTTTCTTTTCTTTTTTTTTTTTTTTACATGTAGATATCCAGTTGTTCCAGCACCATTTGTCAAAGAGATTATCTTTGCTCCATTGTATTATCTTTACTCCTTTTTCAACGATCAGTTTACTATATTCATGGGAGTTCTATTCCTGGGATCTCTATTCCGTTTCATTAATCTATTCGTGTATTCTTTCAATATATTACTGTCTTGATTACTATAGTGTTATAGTAAGTCTTGAAGTTGGGTACCATTAGCCCACCAGCTTTGTTCTTCTTCTTCAATATTGTGTTGGCTATTCTGTGTTTTTGACTTTCCATATAAACTTTGGAACCAGTTTGTTAATATCCATAAAATACTGCTGATATTTTGATTGGGAATTGAATCTATAGATCAAGTTATGAAGAACTGGCATTTTTGATAATACTGAGTTTTCCTATCAATGAACATGGAATATCTCTTCATTTATTTGGTTCTTCTTTTATTTCATTCATTAGGCTTTTGTAGTTTTTCTCATATAGATGTACACTTTTTGTGAAATTTATACCTAACGATTTAATTTGGGGGGGGGTGCTAATGCAAATGATATTATGTTTTTAATTTCAAATTCCACTTGTTCATTACTGGTATATAGGAAAGAAATTGACACTTTTATATTAACCTTGTATCCTGGAACCTTGCTATAATCACTTATTAGTTTCAGGAGTTTCTTTTGTCCATTCTTTGAGTTGTTCTATGTAGACAATCATGCCATCTGTAAACAAGGACAGTTTTATATCTTCCTTCCCAATCTATGAACCTTTTATTTCATTTTCCTGCCTTATTGAATTAGCAAGGATTGCCACTACAATGTTGAAAAGGAGTGGTAAGCTTTTCACTATATTTTCAGCAATATCTTCCTAAGATCTTTTTTTATAATATTGTTTTATAATCTCTTTAATGTTTTGTGATGTTACCTATTTCATATCTAACACGGTTATTTATGCCTTTTCTCCTTTTTTCTTGATCCATCTTATGGAGAATGTTATCAATGTATTGATTTTATAATGAAACAGTTTTGGTCTTGTTGATCCTATTTATCGTATTTTTTTCTATTTTATTTCTATTCTTGTCTGTTTAGTTCCTTTTACTATATTTAGGTTTATTTTACTGTTTTATGGCTAACTTAGTGAGATGAATATTTAACTTATTAATTTCATCTTTTCTTCTTTTGTAATGAATACTATACATTTCCTTGTGAGAATGGGCTTATCCACATTCCACAGTTTATCATCAGTTAATCAAATAATAACTATACATATTAATTCACACAGATATGGAGATTTTCTAGTTTTGTTTTGTTAATGATTTCAAGCTTAATAGAATTGTGTCACAGAACATATTCTGATCATTTAAATACTATGCAATTTGTTGAGTTTTTCTTGATGATTCAGCATATGGTTAATTTTTATCAATGCTTGGTATGTGCCTTAGAAGGTATATTTTGCAGTTCTTGGGTACTGTTATCTACAAGTCAGTTACTTAAAGTCTCTTAATTATGTTGTTCAGATCTTCCAAGTATTTACTATCTTTTATTCTACCATTTACTGAGAAGATTGTGATTATGTTTTCCACTATGATTATTGGCTTTATGTTTCACCTTGTAGTTCTGTTTTCTCTCTATATTTTGAAATTATGATATTAGGTAAATACAAATTAATAATGGATTAAGATGGTTAACCCCCTTTCATATGACATTTCCCACTTTTCTCTAGTTATGTATTTTATTTACTTTGTCTGGTATTGTATAATTTAATCAACCTTTTTGTTTTATGATTGTATGTTGTATCTTTTCCATCCTTGTATTTTCAACTTTTGGTTCCTTATTTTCAGATATATTATTTATAATCAGCATATTATAAATTTTAAATTTTAATATGACCATTTTTTTCTTTAAAAAAATTTTTTTTTACATTTATTTATTTTTGATAGAGAGAGACAGAGCACAAATGGGGGAGGGGCAGAGAGAGGAGACACAGAATCCAAAGAAAGCTCCAGGCTGTGAGCTGTCAGCACAGAGCCTGATGCGGGGCTTGAACTCACAAACTGAGATTATGACCTGAGCTGAAGTCAGACGCTTAACCGACTGAGTCACCCAGGCACCCCCACCATTTTTGTCTTTTAATATGAGCTTATAATATAATCAGTGATACATTTGTTTAAATCTCCCATTTTATATCTGTTTTCAATTTTCCTAACTTTCTTTATCCTCCTATTTTCTTTCTTTCTTGCCTTGTGTTTCAATAGATTATTTCTTAGTCATGTATTCTTGTCCCACTTTCCTAATCATGTCAGCTTGGTAGTTGTACAATTATTATTTTTTCAGTGGTTATCCTGAAGAATACAATATGCATTTTTAAATTATCAAAGACTGATATTTTTTGATTCTTTTTATCCATTTTCTTGATATGAGAGTGGTCTTAAAATACTTTAACTCCATTTAATCCTTTGTCAACTTTTATGCTATTTTTTTTTGTCTTGTATCTCAGTTCTATGCACGACTATTTTGCCTTTCTGTGTTTCATGTTTGTTATTTTCTTCTTTCTTTACTTACAAAAACAGAAAAAAAAGACACTGTCTTTACAAAACTTATATTCCTGTTGAGGAGACAGTCGACAAAAACATAAACAACTAAAATGTATTGTATGTCAGATGGTGATAAATACTTCAGAGAAAAAGCAGGGAAATAATATATGGAAGGTTGGGAAGCAAGGGTAGAATTTTAAGTGAGGGTGATGTGGGAAGACCTCCTTAAATAATTGAAGTTTGAACAAAGACATACAGGAGTTATGGGGATAAGCCATGAAGAAATCTGGTAGTAGATTATTTCTAGGCACAGGGAACTGTACATAAAAAGCATCTCAGTCAGAACTGTACCTGATATGTTTTAAGATTAGGTAGGAGGCAGGTGTGGCTGAAGTTAAATGAGTATGGGAGGGCAGAAATGGATAATGAGAGGAGTAGTGATGTTTTTGTTTGTTATCATTTAAAATTTTTTTAATAGTTATTTATTTTTGAGAGACAGAAAGAGACAGAGCATGAGCAGGGGAGGGGCAGAGAGAGAGAGGGAGACATAGAATCTGAAGCAGGCTCTAGGCTCTGAGCTGTCAGTACAGAGCCCAACATGGGGCTCGAACTCACCAACTGTTGAGATCATGACCTGAGCTTAAGTTGGATGCTTAACCTACTGAGCCACCCAGGCACCCCTGTAGTTATGTTTTTACAATGAGGTAGTGAGTTGGGAGTCAAATAATGTCACTATGGCCTTGTAGAAAAATTTTTGGCTTGTGATTATGACATAAAACCCAGTTTAAGAGATGTGATGGTAGTTGAATACAAAATACAACTTTTTTTTCTTTTAGCTTGCAGTTTTAGAGGGTTTATTATATGTCAGGTAGTGTATTAAGCACCTTACATGCAAAATTTCAGTTTATATTTAATATAAGAATGTAGGTTTCACACAGCTTGTCTTACCCAAGCTCACAGTTCATATGTAGCAATTCTAGAAGTCAAGGCCATGTGGTCTCTTAACCATAATTCTATTATTTCTTGGACTCTTATTGTTTAATGACAGTTTACCTGGAGAGATCTAGCTCTGAACTCTGTAGATGGGATTTCCTACTTCTTCTTTCAGTACACAAAGCATTAGCAAATGATCCCAAGAGACTTGGTTGGCTTGTCATGTGGGTCATTTACCTGTTCTATGTTTTAATGACACATGCTACACATTCGATTCTGGGCCATTTTTTTTTTCGTAAGCCTATTGCCATACACAAGAATGGACAAAGACATCATGGATGGTTAAACCTTAATAAAACATCATTACTGAAAAGAAACCATGTCCTATAGAGGACATTGGCATATGAGTTATTTTAACCTACTGTAAGGTCTTTTGTTTACATCTGAGTGACCAATTATGTTCCTTTTTTATTTTATGTAATATAAAAGAAAAAATTAACTTGGTAGACTATGCTAGAAAAACTTGCCCTTGGAATAATCTAACGTTGTATTTGTCTGTCACAAATGAGTAGCATGTGCATTCTTGAGTTTATTGTCTCAGAAGGAGGGATGTTGGCTGACCCAACCCCTGTGGAACAATCAGAAGGTTGGGCGATCCATTTTATTTTGTACACAATTTTACTAGAAAACTGAAGACTTATTGATGTAAGGTAAAATATTAGCTGGCAGGTAAAAATAAGCCTGTTAATGAATGCGATTAGACCAGCAGCTGGAATGAATTGCAGTGTTTGCAACATCAATGGAATTACTAGACCTTAAAATATTCAGGGAATCAATTAAAAGTCTTCTTTGGGATTCAAAAAATGTGTGTTCATGTGCTTAACTTTAAAATGAGCACCGGGAAGAGAAATGGCTAAACCTTCTGTCAGAAAACCACTTAAAGATTCCAAGGGCGTCTGACTGTTTTCTGGGCCCAGCCAGCTTCTGAAGGAAGCCCTGGTGGGCTGAAAGGCAGGCATCTTGGAGCACAAGCTCCAGACTGTGCTTCCGAGAATTGAATAAGAGAAGCACGTGAGAGCAATTGAAATGGGTGTCCTGGCCACACTCCCTGAAGGTTCTGCAACCTCGTTAACCTTTGAGAAGAGCGCAGCTTCCAACCAGGATGAAAGACGAAAAGAAGGTGATAGTTTCTTAAATATGTTCTTTCTCGTGGTCACCCCAAGGACCTTGAAGAGTTTCAAGCCAGAAGTTTTGAGCTGAATAATCTTGTATCAAAGTCCTTGGGAGAAATTAATTGGACAGCGTAATGTGTAAGCAACTGAACATAGATATTATCTAGCATTCCCAAAACTAGATTAATTAACCTCCGTTTCCCTACACTAACAAACAAGCTGGATAGGCTCTTTAAAGCTCTGCTTTTAGGCTTTTACCTCCAGGGAAGAACCAAAGGAAGCCTCCATTGTTCTCATAATTGTTTTACAATCCAAAGTTGAAAGTTCCTCTTCAAATTAATGGAAAATAGAAGCATAAAATAATAAAGCTGGGGAGATTATTTAGTTTTAGGCTATGATTGTCTAAGACATCTGTTTTAATTTGGGGGATACATTCGTGCCCTTTTTTCATGTCTAAGTCTAAAAGATGAGGGCTGGTTTACAGGTTAAATGTATCCTTCACAATTTCTGAGACTTTTTTTCCCCCTCATCGTCTCGGTAGGAAGCTGGGCAGGGTCAGAAATCCTGCAAGCCACAATTGCTGGTTTTGTGAAGATGACGTCAGGATTTCTGAACCTGCAAATCTCCTACTGGTTTTTTTTTTTTTTTTTTGCCCCCATGGCTCCAGGTTTCAATGTAACCCCTAGTCCCAAGCAGTCAGGATCCCGTGTTGGTCCCACAATACTCATGGATATCTTCTGGTTGCTCTTACTGGGGACAGGAGACAGTGGGGAGATGGCCAAGGGGATGTGCCCACCCAGTGCCTAGCTCCTCTTCTAGACCATGCTCTGGGGAATTCAAAATTCCTGGTTAAACCTGTGAGCTGGCTTTCAAGGTAACAGTTTGTCCTCATAAGAGTGAATTGTGGTACAGTGGGTGTGTGCACCCATAGATCTAAGGAGTAGACAAGGAGAGGGGGGAGAGTGAGAACAGGGGGAAGAGTGAATGGAGCTTAGACATGCAGGATGCACCCAGGCCTCTCAGAGGAGCCAAGTGATGGGGGTAGGGAGGATGGGACAACTTAGCCTTGCCACACAGTTAGGAACCTCTATTTGTACCGGCCCTACCAATTGCTGTAGCCAGCCATGGTCGTGGCCATATGAGAAGAGCTGCCTGTGCCTTGGGTCCCTAAAAAAGGACAGTGAAGACACACTTTGCCTTCTTACCAACATTCTCCAGTGGTTTTCTTCAAAACTGAAGTACCCCGTTGGCATTTTACTACAGAGATTATCAGAAGCAACAAGGGGTAATTGCACTATTTAGTGTACCTTTGTTCTAGTCTCAGCAACTTGTCTCTTATTTTAGCTTCTCCTAAGGTTCCTCCTATTTGACTATTTCTTTTTTGCCAACGTCCCCCTTCAGTGATCCAGCCATTGTATATTGCCTCTGTTCCCACCGCAACATCTATTCAGGTTTTTTTTCTTGTGGTATACCCCCGGTGATCTTCCACTTCGGCCCCACCCATGGCTTCCATTATATTTGCCTTAGGCTAATCCAGTAGTGCTTGAGATAACAATTTCAGGTGGAAGGGGAGTGTGGTATAATCACACTGTGTGTATATATGTTTATGGGTAGCAGAGAGAGAAGGGGAAAGTTCAGTGTATATTCTGCAACGGATACGTTGAAACCACAGAATCTTGAAGCTGCTGTTTTCTTCTAGGGCTTATGATATTTGTCAATTAACCGTTTGAAGACTCCTAAGAGAAATGCATTCCCTATGAAGAGCACTAAAGAGAGAAAATCATTACTATTTTTCAGGCACAAAAAAATAAATAAAGAGTGTGTAAACATCTTAGCCAGGAGCTCAGATCCTGATCTGGGGACAGGAGGGATAGACGTATAGAAGGTACGTTTAAATCCAACGAATTCAGGGAAAAAAAAAAAAAAGGATAGTGTGAGACTAAGAAAGTACATGCATTTGAGTAGTGAAGACATACATTGAACTGTCATGGGATCAGAGGACTTAATTCTGTCTCTCATCACCAGCTACCTGTGTGACCCTGAGCAGTTTACTAATGACCTTCACCTTCAGGTTCCTTGTTTGTAAAACTGACACAATGTCTTCCCTGCTGCCTTACAGGGTAGCTGTGAGGACGAACTGAAACAATGACTAGGAAAACACTTTGTTTACAGGAATCTGCGGTGTATATGTGTTGGAACCCTGTGTTCCCTCCCGAGCTCAGACGTGTCTGAGATCTGGACCTAGTCGAGGCTCATGCACATGGTGGTGCTTGTGCTCTTTGTTTTGGTTTTCCCCTAAGCCACTGTCCCCAGCACGTAAAAGTTTGTTGGCTAAATGAAAATAATGCAGAAAATAATGTTGCCTAATGAAAGAAATGCAGGACGATATTCTACTTTCATCACACAATCCTCTATCTCACTTTTTGTTTTCTTTTGTAAATAGAGATCTACATATGTTCTGCTGAGCCAACAGGATCACACCAGCTCCTACGGGAAGGATAAGCTCTGTGTCCCCGGGGGGCGGGGGGGGGGGGCCTCATCCTATGAGACTTCACTGGTTTAAGGGCTGGGATAGCATCCTGGCCGTTATCCAGCTGTGAGGGGCCTTGGGCATTAGATGACTTAGGCTGTTTCCCTATCACCCTATTTCCTCAGCTATAAAATCAATATTTTAAATGACACAATTTCTAGGATCTCTTCCAGCTCTAGTTTCCAGGATTCTAAATCTAGCATACACACATGCTCAGGTCTTCTTTTTCTTTTTAAAATGATGAAATAAGCAAAGGCAAAGCCTACCAGAACCTAAATAATCAAAATAACTGATAAGTTAAATATTTTGTTTGGTCAAAATTGTTTCTGGAATATCAACTTTATGGGGACACTGGGGAAGACAAAATAGACAAGATCCTCACTCTTACAGAGCTCACTCCTTAGTAGGCAAGACAACAAAGAAGCAAGTAAGTGAATAAAGAAACGGTGAATATAGACTTGTGCTATAAAATAGGAGATTTTAGATTCACCAAATTGACCATACATTCCCCTCCTCTAAATCCCCAGATTTCTTATTGAGGATCACCTTTTAAACAGATTTACAGAATTCTGTTTGCCTATGTGGAAATAAGGAAGAGAAAATAATTTGAAAGGGGCTTAGGGAATTCTGAATCTTTGAAATCATTAACTCTTTCAAATTTGGGTGGCCAAAAAAAAAAAAATCTACACACAAAAATGAGCAACTCTTAGTCTTAGACGCAACATTGAACAGATGAAGTTTGTCTATGGGGAAAACACTGAATAATATAGCATCGACTTACAGTGGGTCACTGTTTAGGCATTCATTTGCATTTTGACTGAATCTGTTGACAGGAAAAGGATCCCAAATGTGATGGAACTAATTTGAAAGCTTACAAAGCCTTATAAGCACAGTGAAACAAGTTAGTGTATAGTCAAACTTTAAAAAGTGGAGAGAAAACAGTATGTGTACAATGCTAGTGAGCAAAACAGAGAAGTCACAAATAGGCAAGAAATAGTTTTGAATTTATCTTGAATGTCTGCACTTGCAGCAGATCGATCAACCCAGAAAGACATTAGATGCTAAATTGGAGAGAGAAGCCTTTGCAGGTGCTTTGAAGGGCTCAAGTGGTCAAGATGCTGATTACTTATTATGCCCTATTTCACTTGTAAGCGTATGGCTTTCCTTTCTTTTGATTTTACAATGTTGCGGGACTCCGCACTTAATGCTTCCCAGTCGTGCCTATAGTGAGTTTATTTAACTCATAAATGGAACAAAGTAGGGAAAAGAAAAGAGGGCATGGATATTTTCTGAAGTCACCACAAAGATTTGAAGGAGGGCTGAGAAGAAGCGTGGGACTGAGGGAGATAAGGATATGTGGATACTTCAGAAAGAAGACCCAACGTACAACCAGTAGAGAAAGAAGTCCTGGATATCTAATGCACAAGCATAGTGATCATAGACAACAATATTGTACTATAAACACCAAACTTGCTAAGAGACTAGATGTAAATTATTCCCACCACAAAAAAGAAATGACAATTATGTGATGATAAGGGTGTTAGCCAACGCTTCAAAGACAATCATAATATCTAAATGCATCAGAGCAACATGTTGAGCACCTTAAACTTACACAGCGTTATACGTGAAATGTATTTCAATGTAAAAAGAAAGAAGACCTGTCTAAACTCCACCAAATTGCGAAGAGTTGAAAGCCAAGAAATGGGAGAGAGAGGAGAGGAGGTTGGGCAAATAAGGGTATTTATTTGATGGCCAAAAAGGAGGAAAAACCAGAAACTGCAACTTGGGTTGGGGGAAACAATGCTGAGTAAGTCATGGTGGTTGGTGCCGGTGACAGATTGCAACCCCCAATTTATATTTAGGAATCTTTGTAAATCAGATTTTGGTGTGTTAGAGAGTGCCTATTTTTTGAACATTTGCCTTGGACCTAACAGTGTTTTTAGCCACGCTACATTTTCTCTTAAGACAAGCTTAATGCTATTGTTTGTCGTTCAGCAATCTACTGTCAGATGTGGATGACTCATTGACATTTTAGCACCAACTACGATCTATTTTCCTCGCTAAACGTTGAATTAGAGGTTTTATGCATATAATATGGATTTAAGAAATTTCCCTGCAGAGGTTAATGTGCTTAAAGGTCAATGCAGTGGGGTGTGTTTTGGAAGAACGTAATATAAAGCATTTAAAAAATATAGATTTGACAGGTCTTTTGCAAGCTTTATTGTCTAAAATGTAATGCTTAGTTTCTGTGAGATTAATATACCCACAAAAGAAATCATTACCGGTACTTTGACGGACTGAGCAGTTTCTGAAGCTCCTGTAATGCCAAGAGTACAATATGCATGGGCAGCAGTGAAGCTATAACTCAGCCCTGTGTGATTATGATGTTTAAGTAGAAAGCAAGAATCAGGGAAAGTGTTTTGCAACAATGTCCTCTCCAAATAACAGAGTATTTACTGGTTCACCAAGAAAACGTCAGTGTTCAAAAGGACTGTGGGTGTCACAAGCAATTAGTGTGTCTACGAAGGATCTTCTGCAATTCCCAGAGAAGACAGGAAAATGTTATATAGAATGTGAAATGTAGGGGTCATTTCAAAAGTAATGGATACTGACACAGAGCTACAAACAATTGTACGGTTTACACATCACTCAAAGAAATTGGATTAGAGCCAGAGAAAAAGATGTTTTATATTATGGTTTCAAAAAAAAAAATCTTGAGGGCATTTGGTACAAGACAGTATAATATCTACCTTTTTTTTGAAATGTAATGTACATGAAGGCAAAGGGTTCTATGTCATTTCTGAGGTAAAATGTTACCACTTGGAGCATATTTCTTCCCAAAGACTTCACACTAACAATAGCCTGTACATATTAAAATAGTTTACAAGTGGCATGTAAATGAAGTACCTAAATCCTAGTGTTCAAAGTGTTTCTATGTCCTGCTGAAAGAATTGCTCATCTGATGTTTCTCAGGCTTTGTCTAAACTCTCAAATAGGAGCAGGCTTCCGTTTGTTTGTCTTGGAAACACATTTAACTAGGCAAGTGTTCTGACTCAGACTTGGGATGATATTTGTGGCACTGGCTGGCTTGGGAGAGTGTTTGACTCCCTGAGGCAAGGCCCTGGTAACCAGCAAGAACGTTATGTCTTAGTATGTGGACGTTGTAAAACCATACAAATGGTGGCTTCCGAAAAGATAGGTTTATGTCCTAATTCGTGAACTCTGTGGATATTATTTGGAAAAAGGGTCAATGCAGATGAAAGTAAGTTAAGGATCTCGAGATGAAGAGATCATCTTGGATTCTCTGGGTAGGACCTAAATCCAATGACAATACTCTTATGAGAGAAAGGCAGAGGGATATTGAGAAAGGTAGAAAAGACATAGAAGCTGAGGCGATGATTAGACATAGAAGAGATTGGAATGATGGAGCCACAAGCCCAGGAACTCAAGAAATACCAGCAGCCACCAGAAGCTGGAAAAGGCCAGGAAGGATTCACCCTTAGAGCCTTCTGAGGGAATGTGGCTTTGATCTTGAACTTTTGGTTGGCAAAGCTGTGAGAAAATGATTTTTATTTTTTAAGCCATCCAGTTTGTGGCAATTTGTTACAGTAGTGACAGAAGACTTATATAGCAACCTTTAACTTCTGGGGTTCCTACACACCAAAGTAAAACCAGGTTGCCAAGTGGTGCCTAGGTGACTCAGGTGAATAAGCGCCTGACTCTTGGTTTTGGCTCAGGTCATGGGATCAAGCCCCGCGTTGCTTGATTCTCTCTCTCCCTCTTCCTCTTCCCTTCTCCTGCTTATGTGCACTGTCTGTCTGTCTGTCTGTCTCTCTCTCCAAAAACCACCACCACCACCATCACCACCACCACCACCAACAAAAACCAGGGTCCCACGTAGAACATGGTCTAGGTTGCTCACCCTCTATCCTTCTACACTCCCATGAGGTGATAATAACTCACTGGGAGGAGACAACAAGATGGAGAAAGTGGTTCTGAATTCCAAATCCAAGATTGTAAAGGTGTCTTTAGTTTTGAAGTGAGGGAAGATAGGAGCCATTTCTGTCAGCGCGCTTACCACAGTATCTTTCTGATTCCTTTGTTCTTGCCTCCTGTCCACCATTTTGGCCTTGGGAAGAGGAGGGCAGGTGAGACACAAGAAAAGGAAGGAATTAAAACAGAGTAAGGAGTAAGCTGAACATAGTAAGGACTCTTCTCTGATAAGAACATATAATTATGGTATCCAGACAAAGACATTTTGAAGACAAACACAAACAGCAACAACAACAAACCAGATAGAAACCCAGGATAGATATAAATTAACAATGGAAGAGTTGAGACTTTTTCACCTTAACATTTCATGAAGTAGATAGACTATAGCACCAAATTAAGAGAGAAAACATTTTCCTCTCTGTCTGGCCAAGTTGTTGTATAAAGATTCACAACAATGACCATACATAATATCATTTAATTTTGGACAGATTATTTTATCTGTCTGGAACAGTTTGGAGTATATTGTTTTGACCTTTATTGAAGTCAGAGACTTTGTTCTTGGTCCCTGATTCTCTGTTATCTTTCCCTCTCTCTCTCTCTCTCTTTTTCTCTGTAGTCATATCTTTCAGGTAAGGTTCCTCAGGGTTCCCTGAATGAGCCTCTTGAAGTTATTTCTAGGTCTCCTCAGTGAATTCAATTTAGGATGTTAGTTTAACCTATTAACTTGTCTCGTAACTAGTGCGTTTTCGGCCCCATGGGTTTAAGTAGATTACATCTCGATGTGTTATTAGGTAATTCTGACTTCACATAGGCTTCATAAAATAGCGGCCCTGGCCTCTAAAATTTAAAGTAATGGAGTTTCCTGTAAGTGAGAAGAAACCACATCTGGACAACCCTGCAGGCTCATGGAGCTGTCTCGTATCCAGGCGCCATGAGGGGACTGGGGACGTTTGAGGATGTGCCAAGGTAACTGCTCTGACAGCAGTGCTCGTGAGAAAGTTCTCGTCTTCCTAGGGTTAATAACAAGGCAGTGCTGTCGATGTGAAAATGGATTCAATTTGCTTCAATTCAAACAGTTGTAGGAATAATTTTGCTGAGTCAGTACACTGCAAATGGCTCTGTGCCCTCATGGAGACACACGGATGCTCCAAGAGATGTCTGCTTAAGCAGCTCGGCTGCTACTGCCTTAACCTGGATATTAAGGTCTTCCTGAACTGTCCGCCATTTTTCTTTTTCTACTATGTTCCTTTAGATACCTGCCACTTTGACCAAACCTAGTCATTCAACAGTGATGTCAGGCCCTTGGGACTTTGTCAGGGATATCTGTCCCCTCATTTCTGCCTAGTTGAGATCCTAGTCATTTCGAGCCTGAATCAAACCTCCCAAACACAGTTACCCCCTTCTTCCTCTGCAGCCATGCATGGCACACTGCCAGAACCTCTCTCTTGGTCCCTCCTTCCTCTTTCATCTGCCCCATTTCACAGTTTATGCTCTTTCTGACTGCATCCCACTAAAATATTACTTCCTGGGGACTTGCGTCTTAGTCATCTTTCTATAACTCACATCTTTCTATAACTGAAAGTCATCTTTCTTAACTCACATCTTTCTATAACTGAAAGAGGACTTTTCCTCCTGTAACTATTTGATAAACATTTTTTAATGAACAAAAAAAAAATGATAGAAAAATAGGTGATTTGGACCATTACAAAATACTTTTTATTTCCCAGATTTGCTGGAGAACCCTGAACAAATAGTTGCCTGGGATACCCAGAAATCAAGTAAATGTTTGAGAATCAAGACAGCAGTTCATTATTCCATAAGTATAAAGACAAAAATGTTGGAATTAGCTCAGGATTTCCCTTGTACAAGTTACTTTAGATGGGAGAAACGAAGGTCATTACTGCCAAACTCTTAATGTCTTAGAGTGTCTTGCTTGGGTGGGACAACAACCTCCCCATTGGTCTCCATCCTCCCCTGGCATCTCCTCCAAGCCCGTCTTCACAAAGGAATATTTATAAAATAGAAAGCTGACCCTGCCTTGATCCTGCTCTCAGGATGAAGTCCAGACGCTGCGGCCTGTCATGTCAGGCCTTTTATGACCCTCCCCTGCTTGCCTTTCTAGTCGTGTCTCTGTAGCCTTTTCAGGTCTCCTTTCAGATTCATCGCTTATTCTCCGATCCCATGCTGTCTTAGGCCTGTGTTCTGTTTGGTTTTTTTCCCTGGAATTTTCTCCCTCTTTTCATCTTTCGGAATAACTCCTTCTTATCCTTTCAGAATTGGTTTAAGCAGATTCTTCAGGCTGAGTGTGTTCTGTGTGCACATCTATTATAACACATTTTAGCATAGCATTTCATACACACTGTCATAATACTTGATACCTTTTGTCTTTTTCCTTTTGTCAGGATCATGTCTTACTCACAAGTCTGGAGCTGTGGGAATCCTTAGCACAGAGGAGCAGATGAGGTTCCCTAGGAAGAACATGTAGACTAAAAAGTGCATCAGGCTGAGAGTTAGCAGAGGGAAAGTACCCACCAGAGGAGACAAAGAAGGTAGAGGAGAATCAGAAGAGATCTGCATGTGGAATCCAAAGAAGGTAAACGTTTCCTATTGAAAGAAATGTTCAGCTGTGTGAAACATTGTAAAAAGGTCAAGTTAAGTAAATATTGGAAGGTACTCATTGGATTTGGTGCTTAGGAGCTCATTGGTGGTCTTTGTAATAGATCACAAGGTCTGTTTCTAGGGTTTAGCACCCACATAAACACTATTGCATCCAGCAGAACAGATCATTTTGACTGAAGATTTTGTAATGCCTAGGTTGGCATGTCCGCTATACTTTTGTCATTAGGGACACAGTCCAGGTTCTCAGCACAAGGAGATATTTGGCAAAAGCTGAAGAAGGAAGATCTACTTCTGTGCTTTGGATATGATTGTAATCCTAGCTGCCGTTTCATGCTGTAATCTTCAGCACCTCATCAGCATCCCCAACCGCACCTGCTTGCCTGGCCCTCAGCTGTCACCGAGACAGATTGGTTGGTCCTTCACGGGCCTGTGCAATTTTGCCACCTGGGGCCGGTCAGCTGAACCCGTGGGGTCTCTGGCCCCTCCGACCACTTCCAGGCTTGGATGCAGCAGGACACTGAGGTACTGGGACGGGCTTCTTCAGCAGCTACTGAGGGAGCTAGGTGACATGACTTGGGATTTGGGGAAAAGAACTCCCTTTGTAATGAATCTGGGAGACTAGAGAGGGGAAGTAGCCATGCAGATAAATTTCCCCTCCTTCCTCTTTGAAGGGACTGCTTTGAGCAGCTTCGATGCACAGCCTGTCTGGAGACATCCCAGGTGGCTGAGTAGCTGCACCTGCTGAGCGACCAGCTGTGTGTCTTTGAGGCTTATGGTAAAGCAGTGGCCAGTACAGTGACACGCTGTGGCTCTGTAACCTTCCTTGTCACACTTCTCTTTTCATTAACTCTCACTGCTTCAGGACTTCACCTTTCAAATTAGGCACCCCTGTCCGGTTCTGTTTTCAGTGGAGTCCGGGCTGAGACATTTCTTTGTCTCCCTTGCCCACCTAGGATGCTGGTGATTGTGCAAATATCAACAGCAAAGCTTGGACTTCTCTAGTCAATAGCTGGCCTGTCCTCTCCTTTCCAACTTTAAGGCAATGGATAGGGCAAGGATGTCACATAATTTGAATGGCATGAATCATTGGCCAGGATTCATTTTGGCTGATACCTTGCCTATTCTGCAGGCAGAATAAATAAACTCCTTTGAATAAACACGTTGCTTATTTGGGGGACAAACCCAGGAGCCACATGCCAGCTCATCACTAGGGCACCAGGCTCTGGCTTATTTTCTTGGCTACATATGGCAGGAGAAGGGGGCTGTTCAAACGTCAGGAAGAAGAAGGCGATTTTATCAAGTCTCACACAATCTGCTGAGTCCACTGTCAGCTGGGTCCCATCTGCACAGATGTGAAATTGTATTCCTGTTGAACAAGGGTCCTTTAGGTTAAAAGTAATAAATATTATCTTACTTAATTGAAAGATTGTTAGGATTATTACTTCGGCTTTTGGCAAATCCTCCAAGGGGAAAAATGGATCCATGTATCTGGAAGGAGGGGCATGGTAACTTAAATTCTGGAATCTGAAGCAAATCTCTTAGCAGCTGGATAAGAGCTGAGAGAGGAGGAGGAGGAGGTTCTGAATAGCTATTCTTGAATAGGGCCATAGATTGAGGGGAGAAAATAAATTTAGTAGGTACCAAATTCTACTTCTAGGAGTTTGGTTCTGAAAGTTAGGGTACATAGGATGGTTGCTAGAGGAGGTGTCTGTCTACCTGATGAGGGGAAGAAGCTATCTGTCGAGTCAGAGTGTAGCCACAAATAGAAAATGTCTCCCTTGTCAGCCGGATGACTCTTGGGCTCTCACATGAGTTCTGAAAAGTTATGGTGGTTTTGCCTGTCTGGGCTTCAATTTCCTTTGTTCGTAAAGTGAGGACACTACACTGGGTGGTCTCCAAGATTGTTTTCATGAATGGAAATTTCCTGTCCATTCATTTTACTAGTAAGGCCTGTATTGACTTGTTCTCAGGTCCCCCACTGGATTCCAGAGCAGAAGTATGCATACCACTGATTGATTGCTTTTATTCTGATGTCAAGGTTACCATTCTGAAAACTCCACATGAGGGAAACATTAGGGTGGCATAGTAACAAAACGTTTTTTTTTTTTTTTTAAAAGAATACTTTGATGGGTTGGCTGCACAGATTCAGAAGTCCTGATATGCCCAAGGAAGATAGCTCAAGTGTAGATGAATAGAGATTAGGCCAACTTTAGACAGAGACAGAGATAAGGAACAGGAGAGGGAGTAGGAGAGGGGAGGAGGAGGGGATGGGAGGAGGGGAGGAAAGGAGGGAGGGCGAGAGAGGGAGAGAGACAGAGAGAGAGAGAGAGAGAGAGAGAGAAGCAGATAGACCCTAATGCCTATACCACAGAAACAAACATTAGTAACACTAGGTTCTGTTTGTTCCCAGATGCGCAAATCTATGCTATCTCTTAGACTTACCAGCCCTCTTTAAAATTCTGTCACGTTTCCCTTTTGTTTCTCTGCAACTTGGTGGGAAAGATGTGCAGTCAGAGCCTTGCAGCTTTTTCTTGGTTATTCTCATTCATTGTCCCAAACGGCTTCTGTGACTGTTAGCTGGCCAATGACGCCACAGCTAGGGACACAATTGAGATAACCTCTGAAGTGGAGGGAAAACATCTATGATTTGGGTGAGTGGAGGTGGCAGGGCCACTGGCCTGGTTCTATTCGCTGCATACGTGCAATGTATCAAGCACTGAACCCCAAGCTGGTACACAGCAGTGAACCAGACCAGTGGGGTCCCTCAGCTCATGGAGCGTCCATCCCCAGATCAGGTTTTCTCTTAGGGACCTGATTACATATTCTGTGTAATGCTAGATAAGTTTTTCTCATTTTTCATTAAAAGAGTGATGCAGATTTTATGCATTCAATGAACAAACATTTGGTGAGCACCTACTATGTACCAACAAACTTTCCAGGTGTGGGGGTACAATGTAGAACGAGGCAGACTCTGTTCTGCCTCCTTGGAGTTCAGGCTCTAGTGTGGAAAACAGAGATTTAACAAAGAATTACACACAGGGGTATTTAACTGGAAGGTCAGAGAGCAGTTTCTGAAGAGGTCATGTTCAAGAGGATTAGAGCTCATTCTCAATTATTTGAGTTTGGAAAATTTAATCCACAGTAAAATGTTAATCTCTCGTTTGATTTCTACTACTCTTACCTGGTATGGATATGGGCTGTCTTCCTGTGCAATCAGCAGCTGCTTGCATGGAGCTCCATCCTCATTTAAATGTTAATGTAAGCAAAACATTATTAGGAAAGTAACTTGGATGCAAATAAATAAATAAAGGGTTCTAAAGCCAAATACTAATGACTTGAAAATTACCTGCCGTGTTCGATTAGCTCTGCCACTTTTTATGAATATGGATAGTTGAGAACTGACTGTAAACTATTATTTCTAGCAGCTAATTGATCTCTTTCGTAGATCAATTTAAGTTTTATTATTTGTGCTTGATTCTTAAAAGAGAGTTAATGTTTGCCCAATTACTTTGCTGTGTATCAAATTAACGATATCCTATGATGTTCTATGCAAGCGTTTCTTAAATTCTAGCTTGGGATGCCAACGACTCACTTCCTGTGACTGTTAGCTGCCCGAGGCTGCAATGGCATCAAATGGGGGGAAAGGTACCCATGATTTGGGTGAGTGGGGATGGTAGGGATATCGGCTTACTTAAAACCTGCTGCTTTGGACTAGCTTTTCCTTCCAGGATGCAGCTAGAACAGGCAGACCAGGCATCACCTAATCTAATTGTGGACACGACAGAAAGGCTAAGGCCTTGGAAGGTTAGTAACCAGAAACTGAGCATCAGGAAACCAAACCAGTTGAGTTATATGCATTTTATGCCAAAACACAGGTTCAGAAAACATGCATATCACAATTCACTTGAAAAGAGTCAAAATATAGTCAGAATAGAGGTGACCTCAATGAGCCACCAATTATTAGAAGATGTTGTTTCTATAACCTAGAAAACTATATCCTGAATTTCAAAGCTAGTTTTTATCTTCTCCTGATCTAAACTGTAGATGTCCTGGAATCTCATCCAAAGGACTTTCTGGAGCATGATTCAATCTGTGTCCCACCTCTTAGGTTCACTTTAAGATAAGATTGGCTGGGTACCGACCAGTCGTGCATCTGAAGGAGATATAAACCAGATCTAAAGCCAAGGTCTAAGATTGCCCTGGGCCTCCAGAAGTTCTTCATTTTGGAATAATTTTCATCTTTTTTGTGACTCTGATAAAAAGTTGTGGATTCTTTCTCTAGAAAAATGCACATGTGCATACATACATAAAATGTTCTTTGGTCTTTTTTAAGGCACCATGGACCTGGGGTCAAGAACCCTTGGCCAAGAGGTAAAATAGAGCCCAATCACTCTTATTTGGACTGGAATATTTTCACATTGAATCTTCTTTGGTATTGACCAAAAGGGTCTCAAATCTTTTGTGGAGGGGTCATGTTCCATTCTATTCACTTTGGTATTTGTAGTTTCTAGTCACTTTTAGGTAGGTAATAAAAGTCCCTATAGTGCCATTCAGTCCCAAACACAGTATCAAGTAAATTCATAATATATCAACTCTGGTGTTAAAACAATAAAAAAACCACAAAAAACCCTCTGTCCTTGATTTAATGTTAACCTCTTTCCCCTCAAAATGTGGAACTGGAGGCTGAGTCTCTTTGAGATTGGAGGCCCAAAGTTTGTGACTAGGCAGGGATTTTGACTGGCTTCTTTTTTTCCCCTCTGCATCCTAGTTCATTCTCCCTCATTTTGCTACCTATGACTTCTGGACCTTTGTGGTTGGAACAAAGTGCAAAGGAAGGAGAGTAAGGGAGGCAGGAAAGGTCCCGCTGAAAGCTACTGCTGTGAGCTGGCTTTCAGTTGGTGGTACTCCTGCTTCTCTACTTACAGGATATGGTAGACTCCATTAGAGTAAATCGAGGTAAATTTTGGGCAGGTTTGGTGAATTATTACCCACTGTAGCTGAGGATCAATGAGCTCCATGAAGAAAAGGACACTCTGCCTACTTAATAGAGTTGAGCAAACAGGGAATCAACACTAGTCACTTTAAGCATTTCTAGATGGACTTAGGAAAAAGCATAATGAGGAGGACCACGAACTTTGGCAAAAGAAACTATGCCCAAACCTGCCTTTTCCCTTTACCAGTTGTGGAACCTTGATGGGTCATTTATGATTTCAGCAGTTAGTTTTCTCATTAGAAAAATGAGCATAATAATAACCTCTTGTGGTCATATTGGATAATCAGAGATAATGTTTATAAGGTGTCCAACACTTAGTAGGCACTTGATGAATGGTAACTATGAAGATTAGTTTGAAAACATACCCCAAGTCCCTTTAGTGCAGAAGTTTATAAGCACAGACATCCACGCCCTTTCTCAGTCTGTATCAAACATTCAATGTGGTCTCCAACACATTTACTGCTTTGAGGAGAAAAATAATATTCAAGCTGAGTTATTTTTCTCTCCCACATGTGGTTTCTCATAGTTCTACATGTGTGGCTTGGTTCTTGGATTCCACTCAGGCATTATGCAACATCCTGATGTTGCAAAGATGCTGTGTTGGAGAGAGAGGCACATTTAAAACAGACACAAGTAACATAGAGTCAGACCCACTGGTGGTGGTGGGAGATGAGCTCGGCCAGATGTTCCTCAACCTCCCACAAGCTGTGACTCACAGGTGGCCCCTGGTGCCGTGTGCAGCGGCTCGGGGGACAACCTGTTGTCCCAGCTGAGTTCTCCATCATGGTGAGGTCAGAGCCTAGATTTATGAGCTCCTGGCAAGGTAGAGTGCAGATGGAGAAAATTTCAACTTTAGCTTTTGTGAGGGAATCAGGAAGTACCTTTAGGAATTGTCACTGCCATGACTTATTAGAGAGTTTCGCCCCGAACCCTTTCTCCTGTGTAACTCCCCTTCTCTGCTGACTTCTTCCCCTCCAGCCTCCGCACAATGTCTAATGATACCTATGCCCCTAACTCTTATTTTTGACATTCTTTGCTCTTGACCTCTGTTGGAAACTTCTTTTATCTACCCTTTGGTGTGGATCTGAAATTCCATATGGCCATGCATCCCTGTTGATGGTAGAATTCAGAATATGGGATTGCAAAGTGAAGCTGTTTTAGCTTTCTCTCCCTCAGAGGTGTTGGGTCTTAACAATGGTCTTGCACCAAGCGAATTGTGGTTCCTGGGTGTGCTTTACAATGCTAAGGAAATCCCCTGGTAGTGGACAATGTGTCTTGTTATGCACTTCTTTACATTTGTTCCAGAAAAAGAAAGGAAGGAAGGAAGGGAGGAAGGAAGGGAGGAAGGAAGGGAGGGAGGAAAGAAAGAAAGAGAGAGAGAGAGAGAGAGAGAGAGAGAGAAAATGTTTACTGTGAATTGTTTTTACATGGAAATTAAATTAAATATTTTAAATAGTCCATGGAATGAAAGGCTCAGATTGAGAAGAAGTCACTTTCCACAAAATTCAGACACCCTCTAGAAATGGTCCTATTCCACTGCTAGCCTTTTTTGGTGTATGACTCCCCAGCCTCTGTTCTAGCCAACAGCTGCTGGCAATTTTGCAATGAATTTCTCCTTTAATTAATCAATTGGGGTCCACATGGAGGAGGTCTGTATTCACTGTGTCAAAATTTTGACAAAAGCATGCATGCAAGGGAATCAGGCATGCACAAAAAATCCAATTTCTTTTTGACTGTACTCAAATAGTAATCAGGAAGCTGCATACAGGAAATAAACAACTGTCTTTGCATAGACAATTAATGTGACATTTTTTTAAAGGGGAGCATGCTCTGGCTACTGGAATAAGTATAATGGTACTATAAGATCAAGAACAGAATGATGTATTTAGGGAAGAAAAATAAAGTTCATAAATCCAAGAATTGGAATAACTGAGAGTTGTCAAGGAATGAGAATTATGGAGGGGACGATGTTTTCCATTCTGCCTCAATGCAAGCAGAAACATAAGCACAAATATGTCTTGTTCCAGAAGTGAGATTAACACTGGACACTTCTGCTGACAGAGAGGGAAAGACAGTTGGGGGACAAGGAGGATATGAAGCCCGCATCCTGACATCCTCTAAGGCATGTGGAATGTAGGAGAATGAACACACCCATTTGAAAAGGCAGCAGGGGATGTGGTAACCTCATAGAGCCAGATTTCAGTGAAGATGGGCAGCGGTGTTCTGTGAGGAAGTTCAAGATAGAAGGGCGTTTGTCAACATGGAAAGGGCTTCTAGAAGGAGCATCCCTACCATGCAATGCATTGGCTATTTATTATTTGCCACATGACAATAGATGTTGCAGTGTATGTGTGTTGATCTGTGTGTCACTAGTATGTGTGTGTGTATGTGTGTGTACCATATCCTGACTACTTAATCAATTTTATTTAAAAAATCAAACTTTCTACAACCTCAAAACCTTTGTTAAGGCTAGAAATTCTCTTTAACCAAAATAACTTTTTTTTTACAAAAAAATAGCTGAATTAAAACTAACCAACGGAAAAGGAAAAACAACAACAACTGAATATGGTACAAGACACTCTCCAGATAAACCTGAACAAAATAAATGAAGGCGGCCAAGAAACGGATGGACTTGTGTGACAACTGTCTAGATTTCCAGGGCTCAGCCATTACATGGTTTCCACGTTTTCTAACCCCTACGTGCCAATGTCAGTGCTAATAGCAGGGCCCCTCTGGGGGCTTCTTCCTGCCATAGGGAGTCAAGGTCGGGGGGCGGGGGAGGGCGGGAAGGTACAGACCCCTGCCAGGATGTTCAGGGTACAGCCCGGGGGTGGGGGTGAGGGCTTGGGGGGGGGGGGCTGGGGCTTTATCTTTTTTTTTTTTTTTCTGCTTCATATATTGTTTCTCCCTCGTTAGAAATGACACTGCTGACAGTGTTCTTTCTCGGCAGTTTACATGCCACAGAATATGCTGAAGTTGTCTGGCAGCTTCCATGATGAGGGTAATCATCCTCACAGACGCCAGCCCTCGCGCACCTGCACTTGGCTCCAGCGCCGCAGCGCGCGGGGCGGCGGAGGCAGCGGGTCCCGGCCCTCTCGGCTCTGGCTCCTTCCGTCTTGCTGGCTCCAGCCGACTCTGTGTACAAGCCAGCAGCACGGGCTGGACTGCTTGCTTCCCGCACGGGGTTGTGCAGTGAGCTACTTGGGAAGAAGGCGCGAGACTGAGGCTTGCTCACCAAAGTGCTATTGCCTCCTAATATACTGGGCTGCTGGGAGTGCCTGAAGGCTTCTCATAGGAAGAGTAATGGTGCTATCTTACAGGGCACGATGAGAAAACACAGGCCACTTAGCTCTCTAGCTAGATCAGAGCAAAGTCGGAGTCCAAACTGCATGGTTGGAAGCCAGCTGTCATGTGCGGGACTAACTTCTATTGTGGAATGTTCTCAGAAACATCACCAAACACTTATCCCAAAGACAGTGTGAAGCTGCTTGAAACGCAGAGGCAGTCCGTTAAGCGTAACTAGTCGTTACTGCGGCTATTGTGTGCGGTCTCATCCCAGGCACTGCTAGGGCAAAGTCCAGCCCCTTGAGGAACTCTCCATGGAAAATGTAGGAGACAGGCGCTCAGTGTCTTTTGTTACAGAAAATATGTGCTCTAAGATTTAAGAGGAGGGTTTGTTAGCTGAGTGACACAGATGGGATGCCAGATCTGGAAGGGAAGGTAGGATTTTACATAGGGATAGAGAAAGAAGGATCATGAGACAGGCATAGATTTTAAATTCTTCCAGCTTGTATCCGATGTTGTCGTTAAGAACCAGTGTTAAATCACAGGAATCTCACCAAAATAGAATGGGAAGGGACCAGGGTCTGGGTAGGTGTTACTATCTAACACATTTCTATCCATGCAAAGACAACTCAGAAGGCAGGAACAAACCTGAAATGGGAGTGAGAGAGGGAGAAGGGGAGAAAGGGGAGACGATGAGACAGGGGAGGGCGGGGCAGGGACTAAAGGGGGCAGGGACTAATTACTCTGAAAAAGACAAGTTAGATCCTGCAATTTTAAGAGTTGAGATGTTGTTTTTAGAAGCCTTAAAAAGCTACAGCAGTGTTTAACAGGGGTAATTTCACCTAACAGCTGGAAAGAAGCTTAAAAAAGGAATACCTGTACTGGACCGCAGCTTGGAAGGAAGAAGGTAAAGAAGTGAGAACACTAGCTTTATCATGAATGACACCCTGTGTCTGCCCTCTTTGATTCTATGAATTTATTTTTAAACTACCTGTATCTTGCTTTGTATTATTTGGAATAGCTACCAGTTAACTTAGCCACCTTATTGTCTTGTTCCAGTAAAGAATACTTTTCTCTATTAAAAACAATGACTAGGCTGTATGGTGTGGAGCTGCTGGTGTTCTGTTAAGGAAATTAAATCCCCAGGCCTCTGTGAAAGGAATGGGCACTTGAAATCATTAGCGGCAGATGGGAAGGTATCCTGCCAGCCCCTGGCCCCCAGCTGCCATGTTTTACTTTTCCCCTCCCATTGCCCTGCATCTAATGAGCTGTCCCATCTGAAAAATTCTTTCTGTCATATTTCATACCTTTCCACTCTTCTCCATGCTCATGGCAGCTCTTCCGACTCAACTCTCCTTGCCTTTCACCTGGATATCAGCACATCCTCATTCATTCTAAACACCACCATTGGAGCATTAAGGTGGGAGCTGGGATTGTAATTATGCGTGAGACACAGCCCCTGCTTTTAAGTTGCACTTAATCTGGTTAAGGAGTTGGACAGATGAGCAGACAACATAAGTACTATTTTAGACCAAAGAAGCTGAGATGTTTTCAGCACATACAGGAGGACCACTCAATCAGGCAGGGGCTCAGGGGTGATTTTCTGGAGAAGAAAGGAATGCCGTGCTCGTCAGAGAAAGTAGTGTAGGAAGGAGTGACCCATGTAACAGTTTAGAGGCGTGAGAGAGCATGGCACTTTTAAGGAACTGGAGGAGTCTCTGAATTACATACCCCCAGGAAAGGGGCATGATGGTAAAACAGTAGCTAAGCAAGTAGACAGGACCAGGCTGTGTTGGGTCTGTGTTCCATTCATTTGTCATTCAGTCATTCATCTATCGTGGTTTTTGAGTGTTTACTGTGCACAAAGCAAGAGACTAAGCACCATATGTTAAAGGAAGCTAAGAATAAATATAAACATTTGTTGACTTGTTGATGAGAAAGAGCACAGGTGAGGTGTCGTTGGCACTGGAGGTAGAGAAGAGAAAGGGAGTGATGCCTGACTGATGTATCGACTGGTGTTGTCCTCGTGCCGCCCCCCATCCCCAGACCCCAGCTGCAGAACACAGTTTCAGTGACAGTCTGCAACTAAATGTCAGGTTAACTTTCCTTTCCTTGACTGAAAATATAAATGTAGGAAGGATGATGGGGCATTCAGCAGTGAGGAAATGAGTCAGGGACTAAGTAGAAGCAAGCTAGATGGTTGAGCAATTTTCTTAAACGATATATGAAAGGAGAATCTTGAAAAGGAATAGGGTTTGACTTGACTTTATATTCAGAACTTATAAAAATGCCGGGCAACGTGCACTCAGCAGAGCATTAGTGCATTAGGAGCCATAATCTAGTTGAGTTTCTAAAGTAACTCCAACCAAGAAATGAAAAATGAGGGTGTTCGATTTCTGCAGAATCAATGTTTGAAAAAAAAAGTAGTGAATAATGGATGCAATAGAATGGAATAACTGAATAATACAATGGGAAGGAATTAGGAACAAAAAAGGGAAAAGAAATTGCTCAGAGATAATCTGATCCATGGCAAAAGGTTATAAACTACCATTTTTAGCAATAAAGGTACTTTTGGGCCAGGGAAAAGAATAAGAAAAATAAAAAGTAATTTAAGATGAAAAAAAAAAAGAGAAACATGTGAAATATTAAACACCTGGGCCATGCAATATTGAAAAGACAGAACAAAATTAAAATAATATATAAACTTTGACAGTTTCCACTTTTTTAAAAAAAGCCATGTTGCTTCAGCCCCACTCCCAAATACTGACACCTTCCTGATGGCCCTCACTCAAAGCCCTTGGGGGCAACACTGAGAATGGGTGGACTCTCCTTGATCTCCCTCTTTAGGCAACTCAAAGTTACTCTCTCTCTCTCTCTGCACCCACCACTCCAGCCACCAAGCCGGATGAGTTCTAAGAGAGTGCTTGCTCGTAAGACAGGTGGCCAAGGTTCCGGAGACAAAATGATACAGTGCATTCATGGAAAAATAACTCTAAAAAGAGATGTGATCCCATTCTTCTGGAACCTGCGTTCCAGTGCCAACAAAATCTCTTAGCCCTCTGATCTTGCCTCACAGAGGATTCTCTGCCTCAGTGGTCCTGGGCCCCTGGCATCAGCATAACCTAGGAACTCATTAGAAATGCAGATTTTTCGGGGCACCTGGGTAGCTCAGTCAGTTAAGCGTCTGACTCTTGATTTCTGCTCAGGTTATGATTTCATGGTTTGTGAGATCAAGCCACACCATCAGGCTCTGTGATGGTGGCATGGAGCCTGTTTAGGATTTTCTGTCCATCTCTCTCTCTGTCCCTGCCTCACTCACTCACTTTCTCTTGCTCTCCCTTTCTCTCAAAATAAAGAAATAAACATTAAAAAAATTAAAAGAAATGCATATTTTTCAAGTCCCACCCAGACCTACTGGTTCTGGGTGAGGCCTAGCAATCTGGATTTCTTTTTTGGTTGCACAGTCAAGTGTGAGAGCCCAAGTTCTGTTTTTCTGCCCAGTTTGTGCTGACCATTCTTCCTCACTGAAGCCCAGGCAGGAGCTGGGTGCTTCACACATGTGCTCTTAATGCTTGAAACAACCTCCTGGAGTATTTCTTTGTTACTTGCCATTTCTATAGGAGACAGAACTGAGGCTCCACTCAAGAAAGGCACTTGCCCAACATCTCAGTGATAATGAGTTTAAGAGCTGGGGTTTGGATCCAGGGCTGGCCAATGCCAACATCCATGCTCCTTTCTCTACACGTTGTCCTTTTCTCTGAGCACCACACCTTTTCTGATTCAACTTTGCATTGTTCAGCCAACAGTTTCTCCCTTGTTTAAGTCTCCTATATCTCACCTTAGAGTATGTCTGCATGTGTCTGCTCCTCATTGTTCTGCTTGGCTCCTTTCCAAGGGTGATTCTTCCACTCTGCTCACATCGAGATTCCTCTTCCCCCCTCGTCTCTCTGCCGTTTTCTACCTTTTACCGTCCTTTATTTTCTCTTCATTAGCCCATGTATTTCTTCCAAAAATTACGTATCTCTTGTTTCTTATCTCTTTAATCATCAGACTCCCTCATCTTCCCTCTCTTTTCATATTCTCTCACTGAGAATGTCACCCGGTCCCAGGATTTCTCCTCGGGTGAAATCCAAACCTCGGTCTCCAGTCCTGACCTCTTTCTCAAGCTCCAGACCCATGGGTCAAGCTTCTTGCTGGATATCTTATCAACCTCACCTCAGTGTGCCTAACATTGAGCTGATGAGTCCCTCCTCAAATCTGCCCAATTCTCCATCTCTTCTTGCTAGGAGAGAAAACCTGTACTCTCCCCTCTTTCACACTCTATCCATTCAGGCCCTGTGACCTGATCATTCTTCTTGAAAATATCCACCAGATCTGGTGCTCTTAGTTATATTCCCCAACTGGATTCTAAGCTCTTTGAGGGATGGACAGGATCTTATTCCCCTTATATCTCTCCACCTAGCTTGTTGCTTTGATGTTATAGGTGCTCCAAGAATATTAAATGAATATGTAGAGAAATTATGGGGAATTAAAAAAATAGCAATTTTTATTCTCATGGGAAAAGGAGAAAAATAGCAGGCACTGTAAAGGTAAGTTAAAAGAATTTATTGACAGCCAAGGTGACTGTTAAAATGCTTGCTGAATTATTAGTCCCAGAGGAGCAGAAGGAGGGAGACCTGAAACACTTATCAAATAATGAATCAAAGGATGGTCCCTGTAGCCTCCTGTTAAGAGGCAGAGATATTTCAACATCTCAAGAATCAAGTACTACAATCTTTTATGAGACCAGAAAATCATTGTAGGTCTCATAAATTTCCCTCTTCTCATTGTTCCAAAGGCTTAATTTAGGATGAGTCACTCCATAAATCTAGACAAAGATGACTAATGATTATAATAACAATATCATAAATTATATCGTGCTTTTCCACCAAAGGAAAACTGTATCTAATTTATTCTCAAAATATTCCTCATTGGTTGCTAGGACCAGGGATCATTCTCTCTATTTTTCAGCAAACTGGGCATGGAAAGTGCCTACTCACTTATCCTTATGGCCATGCCATTTCCTATGGTACATCTTAACGTCTATCCAAGTTTTACTTCAAGTGGATTACAGCTTCCACCCCATCTTTGTCAGTCTCCAAGCCTTTCCTTAGTTTTCTTTCCTTCTAGTGGTCACACCACATTCTGAACCTTCTGTAATAAAATGTTGCTGTAGCTTACTCATTGTCTAATTCATTGCCCCAGGAACTCAGAAAACCTAACCACAGGGGAATGAAAAAGGTAAAAAAGTATGCAAACTGAATTTTAGGTCAGTTTTCTGATAATAATTACATTGGGGTGCCTGGCTGGCTCAGTTGGTTAAGTGTCTAACTTCGCCCTAGGTCATAATCTCGCGAGTTCAAGCCCCTGAGTCAGGCCCTGTGCTGACAGCTCAGAGCCTGGAGCCTGTTTCAGATTCTGTGTCTCCCTACCCCCCACCCCCCGCCCCTGCCCCTCCCCGACTCTGCTCTGTCTCTCTCTCCCTCTCTCAAAAATAAATAAGCATTAAAAAAAATTAAAAATAATTATAATAGTAGTTAACTCCTTTCTCATAACAGATATTTAAAGTTACTGCAATGGCAAGTTCCCTTTTTGGTATATTCATTTTAGTTAGCCCTGTTAATGCCACTGAAACAGGAAATATGCATTTTGTTTCGTTTTTAAATGTTTATTTTATTTTTGAGAGAGAGAGAGAAAGCTCAGGAGAGGGGCATAGAAAGAGGGAGACAGAGGATCCAAAGTGGGCTCTACACTGACAAACAGAGAGCCTGATGTGGGACTTGAAGTCACGAACTGGAAGATCATGACCTGAGCTGAAGTTGGACCCTTAACTAACTGAGCCAGTGAGGTGCCCCTGCATGTTTTTAATATATCCTCAATCACTGTTTACCAAGTTATTCAAGATGGATATTAAGCACATAGTTATTTACTAAGTGACTTGGTTAAAGTCACTGGTTCAATAACACTGTGATCACAGTGTTTGAGTCATTAAAATATGAATCCATATCTGTTGATACTCAGTTTATTATGTGGTCCATAAATGTATCATTTTGTAAAAATTTAAGCATGATTTTACAATTTTTTCCTAGTAAAACCCTCTGATGAGTTAATCTGAACAATTACCTTAAGAATAATGCCTTGATTTTAAATTTATTTTTTTATGAATTCAAGTTGCTTTGCAACTATTATTTTAAATAATAATTTCATAAGATGGTAATGAAAAAAGCAGTCCTATTCTTGTCTTTCTCTTCATAGATGGAGTTGCTAATACTCTTCATTCATCCATTCATTTATTCCACAAATATTCATTTATTGCCAACTGTATGCCAAGAACTCTCCTGGGTGCTGAATATATGAACAAATCAAATGATCCTTTTCCTTGAGGAGCTTAGAGCCTAAAACGAGATACAGACATGAAGCAAAGAGACACAGAAAGGGATGCATACCTTCAGATTACAAGTGCTATGAAGTAAAAGAATTAAGAGGGATACAATGGACAATGAAGAATCCAAGATGGCCTCTTTGAGAAAGAGACATTTGTTGTGGGATTGAAGGCTAGGAGTTAGGCCGAGTAGCACGCAGATGAGCAGCACTTGGGAATGACCTAAGAGGATCGTGTGGCACTGATGGCAGTGAGAGGGGAAGAGGGTTACAAAATGAGGCAGAGGAAGGGGGTAAGGGTGGGAGAGCCGCCAGATGGTGCATCATCTTGTCCATGCTGAGGATTTGAGACATTATTTTGAGTGCAAAGGAAACTACTGGAGGGTTTAAGCAGAGGAATAAGTAGAATCAAATTTTTATTTCAAAAGGACCATGCTGGCTGCTTTGTGGGAGCATAGGTTGGAAAGGAACAGGAGAGAAGGACTGATTATGAAGCTCTCAAGTTAGTTCAGGTGAGTAAGTACTAGGGTGCTCACTGTAGAGGTGGGCAGATTTATTTATTTTTTTATTGTTTATTTTTTGAGGTGGGCAGATTTAAAATATATTTTAGAGTCAGACTAGTAGGACTTAGTGATGGATTGGATGGAGCCAGGGTTAGGGATGAAGGAGACTGAGATGCTTTATGTCACTGAGTCTCTGACTGATAAGACCTAGAGGGAACCTTAGGTGCTTCCTAATTCAACTCCCCATTTTTGAGCAAACGGAATTGAGGATCTGAGAGGTGAGGTGATTTACATACACGAATAGTTCTTTTACTGCAGGTAAAGAACTGAGTGATGTTCAAGGTCAAAAGAATGAGCCAACAGAATTAAAATAGTCTTTTTATATTTAATTCTTACCTCTAAGAAAAATACTTAGAATAACTATTATGAGAAACTCATCATTTCATTATTAATTAGTTTGTTTATTTATTTTTAGATTTTTTAGAGAGAGAGTGTGAGTTGGAGAGGGGCAGTGAGGGAGGGAGAGAGAGAGAATCTTAAACAGGCTCCCTGCTCAGCACAGAGCCCAACGTGGGGCTTGATCCCACAACCCTGGGAGCATGACCTGAACTGGAATAAAGAGTCAGATGCTCAACTGAGCCACCTAGGCACCCCACTCACCATTTATTTTATAAATATTTGCAATGGGTCTGAGCATGTAGGAAAAAGTTTCTAGTTCCTTTTCCTGTGTGTTTAAGTGACTCATTAGTTGGGAAAGCCACCTCCTCATCTGTTCAGTTTCTCAGGCCAAAAACACTATAAAGTCATTCCTTGATATTCAGCCCAAGTGTTCACTTGTCCAATGACAGATGTTCTATTTTATTTGGAAATATAAAAGAAACCAATAGTTCCTGATCTGCCCCTAAAAAGAAGATATGGAGCTTTATTCTTTAGGTGAAGTGAAATATATTCACGCATGCAAATTATTATTTTATTTTTTTGTTTCTTTTCACTGATGCAAAAAGAATTGACTGCTGAGAAATGAGTCCCTGTCCTTTGTCCTGTTTGGCTGATGTGGCATATTCTTTGAAAGTTTGATTTATTAAAATAAGTGATAATTGTTAATCATTCTCTTAGGAGAATGAGATTTATATTTTATATTTAATGGTAATAATAATAATGTTTTTAAGTGTTTATTTATTTATTTTGAGAGAGAGAGAGTACAGGAGCATGGACAGAGAAAGGGCAGAGAGAGAGAGAGAGAGGGAGAAAGAGAATCCCAAGCAGGATCCGTGCTGTCAGTGCAGAGCCTGATGAAGGGCTTGATCCCAGGAACCATGAGATCATGACCTGAGCCAAAATCAAGCGTCAGATGCTTAACTAACTGAGCCACCCAGGTGCCCCAATAATAATTATGTTTTAATAATGATGGCTAATATGTATAGAGCCAATCCCTAAGTGCCAGGCCCTGTACCAGAACTGTTAATATGCACTGTTTGCCTACAGCCAGGCAGCTCATGGTGGCAGAGCTGAAGTTCATGCCCAAGTCTGTCTGATTACAGAGCCCATGTTCAAAGCCATTCTTTTGTATATTCACCCATCCATCCAATAAATGCCAAGCAGTTGGGTGACAGGAATGTTCCAAGAGCAGAGATATAGCAGTGAATAAAATAGACAAAAATCCCTGCCTTCATGAACTTATATTCTATTTTGGGGTAGGAAGGGTTAGGAATAAAGCATAATAAATTAGTAGATAGTGTGCTAGAAAGTGATAACTGGTATGGAGAAAAACAAATCCTGGTAAAGGGAGGTGTTGCACTTTTAAATAGAGGAGTTGGGGAGGGCGAAATCAAGAAGGTAACATCTGAGCAAAGACTTCAGGGAGACTAGGGCCTGAGCTCTGTGGCTATTGATGGGAATAGCATTCTAAGCAGAGGGAATAGCAATGCAAAGGCTCTCCTTCAGGAGGTGCCTGGCATGTTTGAGAATTAGTAGGGAGGCCATTGTGGTAGCAGTAGAGTGAGCAAGAGGGAAAGGGGATGGAGGGGCCAAAGTGGGGTTGGGGAGGGTAGTAAATGCAGTCAGTGATGGAAGGCCAGATTGTCCCGTAGGGTTTTTCAAGTCAGGATACTTAAAAAAACACCATAAATCTTGTATAAAAATGCTGTTCGACACACTATTACAAGGCAAGCTTTATTCACATGGCATTGGATGTCTCCAAGAATTGGTAAATGACAGTGGTTACTGCTCTCTGGGAATATCTGAGCCACTGACTTCCTGAGTCAGCCGTCCTTCCTCAGTAACCAAGAGTCAGATGGGTTTTATTCAACTTTGCAACTAATCTGTAAATCCATTTTTATAGTGTGTTACAGTAGTGTTTCTCAAACTTGAATGTGCATATTAATTAATTGGGGAATCATGTTAAAATGCAAGTTCTGATTCAGTGGGTCTGAGGCAGAGCCCATGAAGCTGCATTTCTTTTTTAAAAAAAAATTTTTTTTAACATTTATTTGTTTTTTGAGACAGAGAGAGACAGAGCATGAACGGGGGAGGGACAGAGAGAGAGGGAGACACAGAATCGGAAGCAGGCTCCAGGCTCTGAGCCATCAGCCCAGAGCCCGACGCGGGGCTCAAACTCACGGACCGTGAGATAGTGACCTGAGCTGAAGTCGGAGGCTTAACCGACTGAGCCACCCAGGCACCCCTGAAGCTGCATTTCTAACAAGCTTCCAGGTGAAGTCAGTGCTGCTGGTCTGTGGTCCATACCTTGAAAAATAGGGCGTTAGCATTTGCAGAAGACTTTCCTATACATCGTCTCATTTTAATTTGGCTCTTCGTCAAAACCCTGAGTTAATTGGTTCAGATCGTATCATCTTCATTTACAAATGAAGAAATCAAAGCTCAGAGGGGTGAGACGACCTGGCAGAGGTTGTATGGCCAAATGACAGAGCCGTGACTTGAATTTAGCTCCCTGGCTTCTAGACAACAGCTGCCCTGATGGCTTTTAAGATCTAATACATAAAAGCATGCTAATTAATGCTTTTAGCTGGTGCGTGTGTGTGTGTGCATGTGTGTGTGTGTGCACACACACACATGCACACACATTCATGCACACAATTTGGTGGGGGGCAGGCAGAGGGGATGATAAAGCTTCTCTAAAGCTGCAGCTGCCCAGAGGCCCGCCTTGGCAGTGGTCTCTGGAAATGATCCAGTCATCACAACATGCCCTGGAAATGTCTTCCTGTGTGCCTTGCTCTGGCACAGTGCTGGCCCCCACCTCGGATGGAAACATTTTCTTCACATCCACTTTGTGTGTGAGCTAAACTGCATTTCATCTACCTCTGAGATAATCTGGTCCTGTGCTCTTGCCCAAGTCAGAAAGTTATTTACTGTCAAGCTGGAAAATACTGTTCTTCTCACCCAAGGACAGCACTGTTCTCAGAAATGAAGCACATCACTTCATACTGAGCTCCAGCTTTCTGGGACAAGCAGAAATCTTTGAAGCATTTCCAGCCAAATCCTTGGAGAGGTAAACATATTTTTCAGCCGCAGGATTCCAGGTTAAAGAAGTGTGTCCCCCACTTGTTTACAAAGCATCGTAGCAGCTGTTCGGAGGCCTCCACCCCCCTGGACAGACAGGCATTTGGAAGATGCACCGAGCCCTGCCAGACAGTCTGCTCAGGCTCGCCCCTCTGGGAAGACCTCACCACCATCAGCCACCGGCAGTGCTGAGGGCTCAGTACAGGAACGGCACAGGAGACACGCCTGCCTGGCTGTTCGGATTCAGTTTTGTTGTGCTCTTTTTATTAATGTTCAAGAAATCGTGCTGCCTCTCAACTTTTTCCGCGGATGATGGTTAAAGGGAAACTCCTACCTCTACCCTCTACTGCTTCTTACTCCCTAGTGAGAGACAGGGCTTCAGAGATGCAGGCATTGGTTTCTCGGGCGCTCCAGGGAGAAGTGCTGCACCCCCTTCCCTCTGCCTGTGTGCCCATGCTTAAAAACTCTGCTCATGTCCTGTGTGCTTTGGGAAATCCTCGTGGGACCCACCAGCTTACAGGGACTGCTCGCTTTCCTCATTCCTAGAACACAGAGTGTTTTCACTATTCATTAGCCTTCCCCTGTACTGTCTTGGAAGGTTGTAACAATAATGGAGCTAACAATAGCTAGCATGTATAGCGTGATTACTATTCATTTCACATTGTGCTAAGCACTTTTTATGGACTACCCCATTTATCCTCAAAAAGAACCTCATAAAACTGGTATTGTTATCCCCATTTTAAGATAAGAAGATTAAGGCATTGAGAAAGTAGAGTTTGCCCAAGGTCATACAGCAAACAAATCAGAGAACCTGGCCTGGTACCAGGTGTGTTTGGACGCTTGTTATCTTTTAAACGTGTAAAGATAATGCCTCTTTTGTTAGGCAGAGACAGTAGTCAATAAACTGTGATGAATAGCAGTAGTTGAAATAATATCCCTGTGTTTCAGTGAAAACTACTCTGGAGACACTTCCACCTTAATATTACTACCTACTGTTACTACTACTCGTACGAATACTACTACTATGTGGGGCTCCATATGAGCAGATGGCTGTAGAAGTTATGTGGTGTGTGTGTGGTGTGTGTGTGTGCACTTGTTTGCTTGCTTGCTTCAGACATCTTTGGAAGAACCACCCATTTCCATTCTTAGTCCATGTAATTGGGGTAAGTGTGACCTTCTCCTTACCCCCTTCCTCTGAAGCTGGCACCCAATCCTTTCCAATAGAATATTCCATACTCCTGAACATAGGGATGGATCAGGGTCCAGCCAACCAGAGACTGATATAGAAGGACAAACTTGAGATTGTGGGTACCAAGAATGATAGGAGCCTGAGTCTACTGGGGGGTCACCTTTGCGCCCCCCCCCCCCACCATATACTAAAGCCAGCCTACAAAGAAAGCGCACATAGAAGACAGTAAGGCTTACAGAAGAGAGACAGTTTTAAGGAGAGATTGGAACCTCTGGATCCAGCTGGGCTTTATTCCTAGACTTCTCAAATATAAGAACAAATCAATTCTCTATTTTTGTTGAAGCTATTTTTGAGTTGCATTTTTCCTCTTATGATTGAGTGAGCCCTGACTAATCATTAGGAAAAAACCTCTCATTAAAACTAACACTAAAATTGGAGCACGTGTCCCCTTTTCCTTTAAATAGCAGTCATTTGGCCAGCAAGGGTTTGCTCTCCTTTTTATCTAGACTGGCACCGTCCAATAGTATTTTCTGTGATGATTGGAATATTCTAGAAATGGTCAAGATCTGCATTGTCCAACACAGTGGCCATTAGCCACACGCACTACTGAGCACTTGAAAAGTGGCTAGTGCAACTAAGGAACTGAATTTTTAATTTTATTTGTTTTCAACTGAAATATGCACATGTGGCTGGTGGCTACTGGACTGGGCAGCAAGGATCTAGGCCACCTCTGTACTATATGAATGAACGCAGAAACTCTCGATGACTCCACCGTACTAGGTGGAGTGACCAAAGAATTACAGCTTACTCTCTCTCTGTTTCTGGTGGGTTCCCAGGAGTCCTTCTGTCTGTGTGAATCCAAAGCTCATGCTCTTTCCCCTGGAGGAGGCTCAGAGAGAGGGGGTGACTTGATGAAGTCTTCTAATGGCAAATGCCTTAACAGCTCTGTTTGTGCAATGACAGATGAAAGAAAACTCTTAATTAAAAAAAAATTTTTTTAGACGTTTATTCATTTTTTGAAACACAAGAGAGAGATGGAGTGTGAGTGGGGGAGGGGCAGAGAGAGAGAGGGACACACAGAATCTGAAGCAGGCTCCAGGCTCTGAGCTGTCGGCACCGAGCCGGACGTGGGACTTGAACTCACGAACTGCAAGATCGTGACCTGAGCTGAAGTTGGCCACTTAAGCAACTGAGCCACCCAGGCGCCTCTTACTTTTTGAATATGGCTACCCCACTCTGGTCTATCCATCCTGAGACCTGCTGTGAGACAGGGCCTGGGAGGTCATTGTAGTTGAACCTTCTTGTGGTCTAGATCATGCTAACACTTGTTATAGAAAGCAATAGAGAAAAATAGACCCAGTGATATTCAGATTCCTCTTACTTGTCTTCTAAATGTTCATCTAAATTTGCAGAAGGAAGGTGGAGACAAATCTTAAGACATTACTCAACCGGAAATTGATCTAGTTGTCAAGAGCTTTTGAAATCAGGCAGCCTGGATTTAACTTCTGACTCTACCATTTAACACATGTGAGGCCTCCATGGAGCCATTCACGTTCTTTGAATGATGGGTTTTTGCAACTGAAAACAAATAGGGCAATAGCATCTAGCTCGTGGTATCTTACTGAGTATTAAGTGAGACAGTACATGTGAAAGACCTACTAGAGTGCTCTATAAACATCCCCTGCCATTGCTGTTTCATATTATTATTGATATCTATGGGGTAATGTTTCAAGTAACGAAGAGCACAAAACATATTGATGGTTTTTGTAACTTTCCACATCAGGGCTCCTCACTAGCCGGCAGTATCCTTTCAATCTGAAATTTAGCTGAAAGTCTGAATGAGGTTCCTCTGCACAAATTACTCAGTCTTAACTGAGGTAAATTAAATGAAGATCCCTGGTCCGAATGATGAGTGTCTGCCTGGCATAATTACTGCTTTTCACTGCTTGGCAACTTTCTTTTCATCTTTCAAAGATGTCAGGAGTTCTTGCCAGTGGGGTTTAAAAATAGTCCTTGCTCTTTCTTTCCTGAAGGCTGAAGCGCTAAACACCTTAACAATGACATTAGACAGCAGCTCCCCTAAAACCCTGGGGAGAAGGCCATGTTCTTTCCCAAGCTGCCTGTCTGGGTGTAGAATAATTAGACTGGAGTTCAGGAAGCATTTATTCTAAAAATATTTATCTCATACCTCCTACTTTCCAGACACTGTGCTGGCTGGCCACTGAGGGTACAGGAAGGGATCCAATGGACAGAGTCTACAGCTACCTTAATGGAGCATATAGTCTAAGGATGTTGTCTGATGGCTAAGCATGGGGGGTGTTTTAGTGCCTTGTTTACAGGATACTGGTCATCTCCCCAAAATCATTTTCTCATTAGGAAAGCACTACTGAGGGAGCCTCCAGAAAAGTATAAACGGGTTGAGAGAACATCATTCGATTAGATGCTGAGGCTTCTCTTCAGTTCTGTATTCTTGCCGTGCATAGAGGACATTTTTATGTTCATGTAAAAGAATTAAATGGCTGGATTCATGTCCAATGGCACAATTCTATGCATTAGAGGAAGGGGAGCCTTGTAAGGTCATATTATCACATACTAAGTCCCATAAACTGTTGGCTCAGTTTATTCAGACTTGTCTGTCATACTTGCTGCAAAATAGGATGTGGGGCACCTGAGTGGCTCAGTCAGTTAAGCATCTGACTTTTGGTTTCAGTTCAGGTCATGATCTCACGGTTCATGGGTTCAAGCCCTGCATTGAGCTCTCTGCTGTCGGCACAGGGCCCGCTTCGGATCCTCTCTCTGTCTTTCTCTTTCTCTCTCTCTCTCTCTCTCTGCCCCTCCTATGCTTTTTCTCTCTCTCTCTCTCAAAAATAAATACACATTAAAAAAATAGGATGGAAACATTTCAACATATAAACTTTGGGAAGCAGGTTTATCAGCATCAATATCTTAATAGCTACAGAACCCATGTACAGTATTCTTTTTACAAACATTAATGCCGTACTCACATTATGGCAGACACTGGCAGGATCTTGGAAGCAGCAAGTCTCATTTCTCTGGGAAGAGGCTGTTTTCAGTAGCTTGAGAGCAGTATAGTTCTATAAATTTACGTGATCACAAAGAATTCTGTTAATGGGATCTTGTTCCTCATTCCCCAAAAACGTTGTGTTGGGATTGCAGTAAAAGTTTAAGGAATCAGTGGGCATATGAAGCCAGGTTTCTGCGTCTCAGGATCTATTCTGACTTAAGTCCACCAGAGGTGACCACAGTAACATTCACTTTAGCGTCTTTTACTTGACTGGACATTGATTGAGTCACATGAAATACCATTAACAACAGTACACATTCACATGGATCGTCTCATGTCCTTCTCAGCACGTTCCTCTGAGGTCAGGAACGTGCTGCCATTTGCTGCCACTTTATAGAGGAGGATACCAGGAATCTAGAGTTAAAACACAGGCCCCAGATGAGGCTGCAAGACTGTAAGGGACCTGGATTGTATGCAGGTGTGGTGTATTTGACCCCAAAGCACAGGCTTTAAATCCACAGCCCTGAGGGTATGAGTGCATTGTCGACTTCTTCTAGTTCCCACTGTGTTTCGTCCATGGTTAAGTTCTCGATAAATACTGGTCAGTTAGAAGTTTTCGGCTCTGTGGTGGAGTGGGGTGGGGGATGGGAGAGTTGAGCTTTAATTCAAATTAGAAATTTTTTTCAGTACCTGCCTGATGCTGTTGTGACCTGCCCTTTCTCTATACCTTTGAAACTCGGATAACCGGGGTTGGAATCACCAGCCCTACATCTTGGTTAATACTTTTTCTGACCGCAACCGTTTTCTCCTGCCTCCACACAGATACTATTTCTGAGCTGATATGATGGAAAATCTACCCCCTGCAAGTTTCTACAAAGTATCTAAACTCACAATGCCATGTTTCTCTAGTAGTTTTCCTGAAGCTGTTAGGCTCACATTTCACAGTTAACATATTTTGCTAGTATCCTGCTGGCCATTGGCCCTCCAACTCACTTTCCCCTTCCACTGCTACCTAGCCCCAGACCCCCAAATCCTACACACACACACTTCCTGAGTCTTCTAAAAGTCCAAATTTGAGGGTCGCCTGGGTGGCTCAGTAGGTTAAGCATCCACCTCTTGATTTCAGCTCAGGTCATGATCTCACAGTTCATGAGCTCAAGCCCCATATCAGGCTCCATACTGACGATGTGTAGCCTGCTTCAGATTCTCGATCTTTCTCTCTCTCTCTCTCTGCTTCTCTCTCTGCCCCTCCGCCACTCATGCATGCTCTCTTTCTCTCTCAAAATAAGTAAATAAACGTATTAAAAAGATAAAAAAAATAAATGAAAGTCCAAATTTGAGTCTCTACTGGATATTCTTCTTGAAGCTTTCCCATGAAGCAGCATGCCTTCTCTTTCCCTGTTTTTCTGTCTTCGGGAAATCTGGAGAATAAAATCCTCTCCGTTACTGCACTAACAGGTGTTTAACAATTTTATGTAATTGTCATTCAATCTTTACAATAACTCTAGGAATTAGATGTTTTGTCCTTATTTTATGTTTATTTATTTTTGAGAGAGAGAGAGAGAGAGAGAGAGACAGAGCATGAGCAGGGGAGGGGCAGAGAGAGAGGGAGACACAGAATCTGAAACAGGCTCCAGACTCTGTAGCTGTCAGCACAGAGCCAGATGTGGGGCTCGAACCCATGGACTGTGAGATCTTGACCTAAACTGACTGAGCCACCCAGGCACTCCTGTCCTTATTTTATGATGAAAGGAAAAAAAAAAAGACTCAGAAACATAATTTATCCAGGTTATCACTGGGGGAGCTATGCTGAGAACCTTTGCTTTTTAGCCCGGCTCTGATGCTTTTCCCCCTCCCTCCTGCCTCACTTGTCCACACAGAGAAAGAAAGGATTTTTCCTCAGCTAGTTGGCTGTATCACTGTTTCCTCGATGGAGTGCTACTGACAGTTTGGGTGAGATGATTCACTGTAAGGAACTGTCTTGGGCATTGCTGGTGGCTTGGCCTCCCTGGTCCCACCCACAAAATGCTGGTAGTGTGTTCTAGTCATTGTGACAACCAATGAATGTCCCTTTGCATGTCTGGGGGTCACTTTCTTGGGTGGGGTAGTCCTTACTCCATGAAAGAGAACAGATGATCCCTAGAGGTAAGTGGACAGATAAATCCTCATTTCTGTACTACTCAATTAATTGCAGGGCTGATATGCATATAGCAGCCTCCACTACTGTTAAAACAGTATCATGAAGCAGAAAGGTAGGGAAGAATAGAAGACAGTCAGAAAAACAGAATATAGCCCTTCTTTCCCCCAATTTAACACATGGAACCTACGGAAGGCCCGGATGACAAGGTCATTCTCACCCCAGAATTAAGCTGTGGGTAGAATCCAAGATGGCGGGGAAGCAAGGCCAGAAAGTGGTGCTTTGGGAAGCAGCAAGAAGGGAGGAACCACTTCCAGTGGTGGAAAAATCACTGGAGAAAAGGAAGGGGAGTCTGGGTCTAGTGTTCTCTGGGTTGCAAGTCACTGTGTAATCTTGAGTACTCTCCTTCTGACCTGCAGAATGAGAGAATTGCATCAGGGGATGGCTAAGGGTCTTCTTAGCCATGTTTCTTAGTTTAGGGAGCTTGGGGGGATCAGAAATGCTGGTCATTTTGTTTACTGAGAGTTCTTAATACTTTGGTTGCTGTGTACAGTTTAGCCTCCTAATGACTTCCATATTTTTCAGCTGCTTCAGCCTGAATCATCTTTATCCCTGAGGAGAAAGGAAAGTCCAATTCCATGATCTGATTCTGTTCAGAAACCATAACCCTCGGCCCAGGCTCAGGGCCTGTGCTGTACTATTTATTCCTGCTGGCAAGTCACAGGCTCTGGGTTAGGGAGATACATGATCTTAAATGTTAGCAGAGTCAGATGTGCTCAATGGAAACAGTCTGGCTAACTCACAACAGATTCTCAGCCCTCTTGGCTGTCCTCCAGAAATCATGTCTGGTAGGATTTCTGCAACAGATCTGATAGTTGCTGACTTAGAGAACGTGTAAGCTGTTTGTGAATTCATGGTGAATGGTCCTAATTCCAGACACAAATTCCCATTGACAGTAAGAGAGTAGAAACGTACAGAAAATGCATTGAAAGCTTATTTGTGAAGTGTGTGTGTGTGTGTGTGTGTGTGTGTGTGTGTGTGTGAGAGAGAGAGAGAGAGAGAGAGAGAGAGAGAAGGAGAGTATGTGAAATATGAAAATAACTTAGGTTGGTAGAGGCTAGATACCTTCTAAGTGGAATATTTTGTCAAGATGGCTACATAGGGAAGGAATAGACTAGAATGATGAGGTCTAATGATTTTTCAACACAGAATATAAAACTTAACCTCACAAGACATAACCAAAACATAGCATGCTCTATCAGAAGGCCAGTATGCAATTTTTGATAATTGAGAGAAACAGGGCAGATAGACATAAGACATAGGAAAATTGATAAAGTTTACTAGAATTTATAGGTTGGTTTCATTTATTCTGTGTTCCAGAACATCAGGGAAACTTTCGGCAAATTATCAGATTATTTATAAGGATTTTTCTCCGTTCTCAAGCACTTAATGATTTTTGTTTTGTTTTGTTTTGTTTTACTGTTCACTACATATTTCGTAGAGCCTGACCCTATCCCAGATAGAATGTATGCTACTTCACACTCTCATGTGTATGAATGTGTGCAGGTGTGTGTGGGTGTAAAGGGTAATTTGTAGAGTTAGGAAGGTAGATGGGAAATGGTTATTCTAATGTCTTTTGCAGACTTGCTGCTTGTTTGCTAAGAGACAATTCCAAAAGGCAGAGGAAAAATAATACTAATACCTAATAATTGATGTGTGCCTTATCACCCATTGGTCGGTTTTCTGCTGTTCTTTCTGGAAACAACTTCTTAGGATGGGCAGATGCATGGGTATAGTTGTCTAGACAAATGCATTGTTACTTCTTTGAAGACTAAATAGAGTTTGAAGAGACATCTTAATTCTCAGCATGAGTCTAGAGAAATGAAATCGTGAGGGTCAGCTCTTAGATGGGTGATGTTGGTCAGTTAATTTTGGAGAACTATCACTTAACTGGCTTTGCTGGTAGAACATGTCTTCTCAGCTTGTGTGTATGAAGACTGTGTTATGAGTCTTCAGAAGTGTGCTAGCTCCTGCAGATGACGGGTTGACAATAAACACATTTATAGAGTATTAGGTTAGTAACATCTAAATGGGACTTTAATGTTTGAAGGGCTTAAAATAATTTTTATCGTTCAATCAATTGCTATGTTGTACACAGGCTGATTACTCTTGAGTCAGTGCAAAGAATTCCAGTAAATTTAACAACATCAGGAATCAAATTATTTGAGTGTCTTAATACTTATTCTGACTACCTAATGTATGTACCAACTATTCCTAAATGTAGTGGCTTAGGATAACTTCCTATTTTCTGTCATAGTTCTGTGGGTTGACTGTGACTTAAAGAGGACCCCGTCTTACATGGCATCAACTGGAAGGTTTGCTCTTGAGTTTCTCTCACCTAAAGGCTTGACCAGATGGACTCACTCACATGGCTGGCGGTTGATCATGGCCATGAGCTGGGAGTTTAGCTGAGATTGTCCACTGAAGTACCTACATGTGTTCTAGTGGCCTCGCCATGTGGCTTGAGCTTCTCACAGCCATGGGAGTTGGGCTCCCAAAAGAACCGTGCTAAGAGCTAGCCTTCCAAGAAAGCATAGCTAACTGCAAGTCTCTTGATCTTGCCCCTTAACCCCAAGAATGTCACCGTTGCTGCATTATATTGGTCAAAGGCAAGTCAGAAAGGGCAACCTAAGTTTAAGGGGAAGGGAATTAGATTCCACTCAATGATGGGGAAGTAACAAAGTCGTGCTGTAGCAGAACATGTGGAATGGGAGATATTATTGTGGGCATTTATGGAAAGTACAATTTGTCACAACGCTTTTAACCTAGTACTTACTTGTTTTATGTGTATGAATGAAGTCATTATTTCCAAAAAATTATACTATCACTGTTAAGACCTTCTTGGAAATCCAGCAAGATAAAAACAGAATGGTGGCATGTTCTGGCACCATGCTGACTTGGTTTTGAATCCAGATTTCGCTTCCCTAAGACCCATGGGACATTGGTCGAGTACAGTTATATAATTTGTGGGGCCCAGGGCAAAATGAGTGGTTGTTCAAAACTTAGTAAGAATTTTAATTTAATGGCATCAGACCATTAAACCAAGCATGAGGTCCTTTTCAATGCGAGGCTTTTTGTGACTGCACAGGTCGCTTACCTATGAGGCACCCCTCAGGGTACATAACTTCTCTGAGCCTCACTCACATCTTCAAATTAGGAATGATGCTATCTATCTTATAGGGGGATTTAAAATCTTTTTTAAATGTTTATTTAGTTTTGAGAGACAGAGAGAGACAGAACCCGAGTGGGGAAGGGGCAGAGAGAGAGGGAGAGACAGAATCTGAAGCAGGCTCCAGGCTCTGAGCTGTCAGCACAGAGCCTGGCGTGGGGCTTGAACCCACAAACCGTGAGATCATGACCTGAGCCGAAGTCAGATGCTTAACCAACTGAGCCACCCAGGCACCCCTCTTATAGGTGGATTTTAAAGAAAACTTGAAATGATGTTATGTAACAGTATTTATTAAGCTTATCAATATGCTTTCCCAGCTTATTAAGCTCGTAGAACGTGCTTAATAAATAAAAGTATTAAAAGTTAATAGTAGTAGTAGTTGAATTAAAACATAAATGAGAATTTATTTGGAGGACTTCTATCAAGAGTTTTTTTTTTTAATTTGCTGCTCAAAGAAATAAGAGCTTTTTGCAGGCCACATGCATGCCCAAAATATCCCTGAGTAGAAAAATATATGAAATCTAGAGAAATGCTTGACACATGCTCAGTCGTTCCCCTTATAATATTTGCAATCATAAAAATGTCTACTCTGATGCTTTCCAACTTGAGTAGAATTTCTTTTCCGTGGAGTACCATAGACAAGCAAGTTTCCAGGTTTCAAATTTAGTTACTTGAACATATGAGACATTTTAGTTACTTGAACTATTGAAAAGAATGTTTTATGTCAAAAGCAGAAATTGTGTATTTCTCTTTAATATTTAACAGCTGAAATGATTTAGGCTCAAATGTCATCTTCAAACCCTAAAAACACCTTTGGGGAGAGACAACATTAAAACTTTTAAGTCCTAAAGGACATCTTAAAAAGTCATGAGTTAATGAAAACAGGACCGTTCGTTTTCCGAAAACAATTTCTTTGACATATTTTCCTTACCTGGAAAACGGTTGAGAAGTCATAGTTCGAAGGTGGGATATCTGTGTATCTTCATTCTCCTAGTGACTTATCAACGCAATATTTCCAGACTAAATAACTGAAAATACAATATTTTATTCAAATTTAGTTATTGGATGGGAGGAGATAGACCCTATGAGGTGATTGTATTTCCTTTCCTCTCATTTCAAAGTTGTTCTCTCTGTTCCCCTCTCCTCTCTACCCACCCTCTTGTAATTTATCTAAATTATCCCTAAAATAAGAGTGTCAGATATTTCTTTGGTGATGTCACCCCTAGTTCATAACAGTACTGTCAAAATCTGGCCAAGAATCCACAAATAAGTCTTCTGCCTTTTGCTCAGTAAGGCCCAGAGGACAAATACCTCCATGAAGTGAATTGTGAGGATTTTGAAGGAACTTCCTACCTAGTTCATGGAAGATCAGATCCTCCTAGTAAAATGCCCAACCCCCAGAGGCGCTAAGCGTATAAACTCTGGGTAGATAAGGATGTGCTCCCCGTGCAGGGTCAGGGTCTGTATGACCAACCCTGTCCTTTATGGGGTTGACTACAGAAGATCTGAGCCAGGGCAAACCAAAGGCCCTTAAAATGCTCTCATCGTCACCAAGAAAGATTCCTGTGTCTTTCTGGGTTACCTCAGAGCCCAGCTCCACATTATCCATTGATGCTATCTGGGACCCTGAAGTCTGTCTTCTCAGTTGGTGGCCCCTCATTCTGTTACCTGCTTTCCCTGGAGCTCTGCTAATGGTCTGTGCCCTCTCATGCCTGGTCTTGCCTGTATCCTTATACCTATGGACATGATGCCCACATCTGCCTCACATATCTGCGGTCTTTGCCTCACAACCACATCCTACTGATCTGACCTCAACTGCAACACCTGGTCATTTCCCCTCAGACTAGTGAGAACTTTTGATTCCCATATGCACTTGGCCAGGTGGATTATTCCTCTAGGCGTCTATTATAGGTTGGATTGTGTTCTCCTCACATTCATACACTCAAGTCCGAATCCCCAGTGCCTTAGACTGTGACCTTCTTTGAAGATAGGGTGTTCGTGGAGATGGTCAACTTGGAATGAGATCATTAGGGTGGGCTGTAATCCAGGCTGACCGGTGTCCTTTAAGAAAGGGGGAAATTGGAGATAGACTAATATACAGGAAGAGCGCCATGAGCATATGCAGGGGTACACAGAAGGACATGGACAGATCCTTCTTCATGGCTCGTAGAAGGAACAACCCTGCAAACACCTTGATTTAAGACTTCTAGCCTCCAGAACCATGAGACAAATTGGTTTTATTGCTTAGGCTGCCCAGTTTGTGGTAGTTCATGATGGAAGCCCTAACAAACAAATAGGGGACCCCATCCTACACAGGTTTCAACTCCTTTTCTCGGCTCTTCCACAGCATTCAAAGCCTGTGTGGTGGCACTCGCTCTTTCTATGGTGGGGAGCCTGTCGACATCCACGAGGTAAGGTTTCTTTCTGGGTCCGCAGCGCACGGTTTTCTGAAGCGTGTTTGGCCTGTACCTGGCTGGTCTCTTGGCTCGCGAAACGTGCATTTCTGAAAGGGCTCCCGGACTGATGTCTACATCTCTAAGTTATCCATGCAGCTTGGCCTTTTCTTTGAAGATAAAGTATCCAGTTAATCTCTCCAGACCACCTTGCCGTCTCTTCCCTGGCTTCCTCCTAACTGGACTGAGTGAAAGCAAGTCAGCCCTCAAATCCCCTTCGGTGAGGACACTTGCCAGTGTCTGACTCTGCTGCTTCATCAAGGAGGGTGACAGTGGGGCCAGTCGTGCCATCAGGGCCACAAATCAAACGTAGCCGCTTCGTTGCAGTCAGATACAATATTGTTTCCTCTGCCCTCCCTACGAGCAAGTGGTCAGGGCCATAATTACTCTTGATGGCAGGTGGCAGGTCGACATCACATCTTGACATTAGCTTTTAGCTATTTTTTTTATAGCTGCCAGTGTGCTCAGTCAAATACCTGTCTGTCATCACAATCAGACAGGTCTTAATGTCTCTGCATTACAGAGGAGGACCTCGGCTCCCTTCCAGCCCGTTTATTATGGTCCCAGCGTAGCATTTTATCACACATTCCTTACGCATAGCCTCCTCTCCACCACCACGGAAATCTTCCAAGTTGGCAGCTTTAGTGTCTACTGCCATTAATCTTCACTAGGCTGGGATCACGGGGCAAAGGATGATTTATTGCAATTACCTGTTATAGTGCAGAGCTCAGGTGAGCTGGGCTCACATGCATTTACTGGGCTCCCTTCCACTCTCCCACAGCCAAGGAGTAAAACGTGTTTGCTTTGTTTCTGTGTATATCTTCTTGCATTTAGCCCATCAAATGTTAGTTAATTAACAGAGAAGTGGAAAAATAGATTTAGATAGTATTAGGGTTATGTACAGACATGGGGAAGCCTGGCTGTTCATAGCCAGAGCTGACGCTGACATTTGACAGTCCATTTAATTTCTTTGTTGTTTCTGCATTTTAAGAAACATCCAAAGGAAATTCGCAATTGCACTTACCTGCCACTTTCTGCACCATCTGTTCCAGGTGATTAAAACCAATCTGCATATAGTGTGTTTCATTTCCAATTTCTTGCTCCCTGGGAAGGCATGGGGCAGTGCATGAAGTGGATAATGTGTGCTTGAGTTCTGCTCGTAAGGGGGGGAAAGACAGGGTGGGGGTGGAATAAAAAGGGAGAAGACGAAAGTTCCAGGATAAGCTCTTCATAGCAGAAAAAAGTGTGTTCCTAAGAGCGGCCCATTGTTTTCCCATTACCAGCTCCGTTGGCAGCTTATCTGTCCTAAGTTAAAAAGCCCCAGTACTCTCATGTCCCTGGCCCAATGAGAAAGTGACAATTTTCTGGGTAGATTAATGGAATTAAAACACATGTTTGCTATTGTATATGGGATCTGATTCATTTGCATGTCGAATATAATTTGTAGGAGACACTATCTGGTGTCCTTACTATGGACAATAAATCGTTTGTCTCCTATTGGAGTGGGGAGGGGTAAACTAAATGATCTCCCTCTCTCTCCCCCCACGTCTGTTGAAGCCATGCTGTGAACTGCCCTATGAAGGGGCCCACGTGGCCAGCAATTGAGGGTGGCCTCTGGCCAGCGGCTAGGATGGAGTTGAGGCCCTCTGACCAAAAGTCTGGGAGAAACAGCATCCCACCAACGATGTGGACTTGGAAGCAGTTCTTCTCCAGTTGAGCTCTGAGGTCGATTGCAACCCCAGCTGGTGCCATGACTGTGGTCTTGTGCAAGACCGTGAGCCAGAGCATCCAGCAAGCCACCCCAGACCCCCGACTCACAGAAACTGCAAGATGATGCGTGTTGTTGTCTTAAGCCATTCTATTTTGGAGCGTTTTATTATACAGCCATAGACAATTAATACAACGTGGAAAACTGAACCACACGGGACTCTTTCACTAATTCTGCTTACTATAGAAAGGAACTTGGGAAAAGGTACGTTTGTCTTGCAATCCCGTAAGGAGTACTAACTGAGGTCAATGAAGAGGTAACGATAAAATATTGAACAAATCTGAATGGCACAGATGCCAATCAAACAGAAAGTAGCCTTGTCACCAAGTAGGGTGCTGGGGGCATGCTGTGGTGCTAGGGCCATGGCACCACATCCCCTTTAGTCATGAGGGGCTCCGGGAAGTTCTGGGAGAAGGGGTGGGCCACCCTACAGGTACTTGTGAGGCTCAGGAAGAGTTAATTACCAACTGGAACCAACATGTCCCTATTTGAACACTTAGCATGCCCATACTGGTGCCTCCCTCCTGGATATCAGCCCTTGGCCAGTTCAAAGGAGCTCATTTCAGATAGTATCATCTGCATCAGAAGGCCCAGACTCCGGGCAGGAGTGGGGAGGTAGCAGTTCCTTTTTGTTCTTTCCTCTGATTTACTGAGGAGACATCCATGGGTCCAAGGCTCCCAGTGGCCACAGTCAGCTACCTTTTCCATTTGCTTATCAGTAAGCAGTCTATTACGAGCCCAGAGGTTTTGGAGAACATACCTCCCACAGCTGGAAGCCCAGCTTTCGCTCTGACACCCTTTCTCCAGTTGCCAGGCATTAGTGAAGGTAATTCTGCAGAATGCAGGAGCTCGGGCAAAGGCAGGCCTTTTAAACATTCAGCTGCGCGCTTGAACTGGGGAAGTCACAGCTGCTCCTCGCTTTTGATAATGCCAGGGAAATTGGTAAATAAATAAATAACTAGGGCCCAGGGTTCATTTACTAAATACCCCAATATGTGCAAGCAAGCCGCATCAGGCACATCAAAGGAAAATAAAAGCATAATTTAGTAATAACATGGTCTCCTGCAGCCTCCTGCTTAACTCACATGTTAAGTTAAAAGAGGTAAATCAGGGGTTTTGAAGCACCATTGTATACTTAGTCTTCTTTTTCTTTTTTTAAAAAAAGAAAGGGATCTGGGACCACTTCCTATGTTAGCAGGATCTGGCACATTTTCCTTCCTGTGAAAGGGGAGACTTTAAAAAATGATTGTTAACAATTAGCCTTTATTTATCCTTCAGTTAGGGAATCTCCCCTCCTGCAAGAAGTGTGCCAATGTTTAAAGTGTTTGCAAGGATTTGAGGGACTTCGCGTCCCCCGTGGCGGAGATTGGTTTTCCGTTTGGGTGTGGAAGAAACAGGGCAGAGCTCTTGCTCGACTGAAGAAACTAACCCACAGGAGGGAAAATAAAGACACACATGCCCTGGGGCGGGGGCGGGGGGAGCAAGATAAATGTGGTGTCTCCTGGGACACCTTCCAAACTGTCTGCCCATTCCCAGGGACCTCTAAACCTTTGGATGGTCTCTGATGTCTGGGAACAGACGGCAAAGGGACAGCAGTGCGAGCACTGATGGTAGGACTTTCCCAAGGCACGTCAGGCAATCTCCTCAGGGGGGGAAATTTGTGAAGAATAAACTAAGCACCTGGGTGACTCAGTCAGTTCCTTGTCTGACTTCGACTCCGGTTGTGATCTCACAGTGCATGAGTTCGAGCCCTGCATCAGGCCCTCTGCTGTTAGCATGGAGCCTGCTTCAGATCTTCTGTCTCCCTCTCTTTCTGCCCCTCCCACCTTCCCTTCCTCTCTCTCCCTCTCTCTTTTCTCAAGAATAAATAAACATTAAAAAAACCTCAATATCTTTAAAAAAAAAAGTGAGTATCAGATATAATACCTATTTGAGGATTGTATGCTTTTTAAAAATTTTTTTTAAAGTTTATTTATTTATTTTGAAAGAAAGAGAGCACAAGCGAGGGAGGGGCAGAGAGGAGAGACAGAATCCCAACCAGGCTCGGTGCGAGGTTCAAACTCACGAACTGCGAGATCATGGCCTAAGCCAAGATCAAGAGTTGCAGGCTCGACTGACTGCGCCACGCAGATGCCGCGGGGATTGTATGTTAAAGGTGAAAGATATCAGCACATCTGCCTCTCCTGGTACATGAGGTCACGCCTGAACCCTGTGGGCTGTGGCAGTGATAGGTAGAGACGTCGGCTGAATTTCCGGCTGCTTTGCGCAGAGGCATCTACTGCGGGAGACTGAAGTAGTAGATGTCCACGTCCTTGTGGCACTCGAATACCGTATTAGCTGGCGTATTAGCTGGCGACTGTTGGTGTCGTGTGGAGTGACAGTCTGACACCCCTGCCATGAAGTTTGCTGGTAACGCTGAGGTCAGCAGCAGCCCTGACAACAGCTGTGCCGCAGCGGAGGGGATGCTGTCTGTCCGTGATCTTCTGCTCGTGGCCAAAGTGCCGATCCTGCGAGCGCATAGCCCGTTAGGCGGAAACTTCACCGCCATTTGCCTGTGTTCTGCTCTGAAGGTGGACAGCCTCCAACACTGTGCCGCTAGACCGGGAACCGGCGTCTTACTTACTGTGATCAAGAACGTGACCTCAGCATTAGGTAGACCTGCGTCTGAATCTCAGTTTTGACATTTAATAGCTGCGTGAATTTGGACGTGTTAATTAACCTCTCTGTTAGTTTCAGCATTTATAAAATAAGGACTAATACGATTACCCACTCTGTGGTAGTATCCTAATGAGGAGTAAATAAGATAATTTTTAAAAGATTACATGGTACCATATCTGGGTATACAGTAAACACAGATCTTCCTCAACTTACGATGGGTTATATCCAGATAGACCCACTGTTAAGTTGAAAATATTGCAAGTCAAAAATGCATTTAATACACCTGACCCACCAAACGTCATCGCTTAGTGTAGCCTACCTTAAATGTGCCCAGAACACTTAACATCAGCCAGAGTCGGGCTCACACAAAGCCTATTTTATACTAACACATTGACTATCTCATGTGATTTACTGAATCCTGTACTTAAAGTGCAAAACAACATTGTATGACTACAAAACCGTTGTTAAGTGTGTCGTTGTTTCCTGTCGTGGTCATGTGGCTGACTGGTTGCTGTGGCTCTCACTTCCCAGCATCATGATGGAGAATCACACCGTGCATATCACTAGCCCAGGAGAAGGTCAAACTTCACAACTGGAAGAATGGTTTCTACTGAATGCGTATTGCTTTCATACCATCGTAAAGTTAAAATATCGTAAGTCAAGTCATTGTAAGTCAGGAGTCGTCTGTGCTCTATTGGTGGTAATTTTATTTTAAATATTAAGAACAGATGGAAAAACTCTGTGGCTCTCCTTTACCTGGCGCTATCACAGAAGCCGCTAAACCACACTTCTTTGATTTCAAGTCTCCCTGGATTGTAGCATCATCAAATTCATAACTTTTGGAAAGAAAAAGAAACAGTAACACGTTGAACCACTTACAAAGCACATCTTGATTCCAGGTGTGAACGTATGAAAAATTCTCTCTCAGGATCATGTAAATGGGATTTATCAAGTCTGAGATGTACCTGATCAAAAAGGCTTCGCGTTATTATTCTAGCAGAATAATATCCGAAGGAACTGAGCATAGGTGAAGACTTGGTCCTTGTCATTTCTCTCAGAAAGTCTTTGATGTGCTCTTGCCCACAAGCTCCTCCTGTTTGTGGATACTTTCTCTAGATGAGCCTGAGTTTTCCTATACATAAAATGGGATATTTCCAATTTCCCAGTGTTGTTATGAGAATTACGTGAGACAACATAGACAAGTCACCTGGCCTAGTTTCTTACCCAGAAAAGCAGCTCCATGTTTTCTTGTCTGCTTCTTCTTGCTGTCGCACAACAGACTGTGAGCTACATGACGTGGATGTGAAGGAAATGGCACCGATGACATGGAACATTTCTGAATTAAAAAAGTTTAGACCACTCAGAATTCTCAGCCTGTGGATTTAGCCAACACTTACTGTGTAACGAACACAAACGTGATAAGCTGGCTGCGAACCCCCTGAATTAATTAAATGCTCCCTGATCAGAGGTAGCCTAGAGACTGTGTCTCTGGAAGGGTCCAAGTAGGATAGGCAGAAAAGGGGTTCTTTTGATGAATTGATGATTTTATTGAGGCTCTGAGAGGCCACAGCAAACATGAGAAATAGTGCTCCTGCTCTTCTTTAAGAGTCAGACTTTTCATTCATTTGTTCAACTGTTATTTTATAAAGTGCCTCCTTTGGGTGAGGTCCTGTACTAGGCTGTGTCTACACTGGTGGATAAAAGAGACATGTGACCCTTGTGCCATGGAGCTTGGAATCTGAAGAGGAAGGTAGGCAATGAACAAGAAAACAAACCAACACAAAATTATAAATTGGGATAAGTGCTATGAAGGAAAAGAGCCAGACATGGGGAATAATAGCAGGGTGTGGGATGAAGGAAAGCCTTTCAGTGGGGTTGGCATCTAAGCTGGAAGGAACTAGCAATAAAAAGCAAGAGAAAGGTGTTCTAGCCTGAGGGAACAGCATATGTGAAGCCTCTAAGGTGGGGGAGAACTTGGCATACTTTGTTTATTTGTTTGCTTATTTATTTGCCTATTTACTTATTTTGAGAGCGAGGGAGAGAATCCCAAGCGAGCTCCTGTCAGCGTAGAGCCTGACACAGGGCTCCATCTCATGAAACGTGACATCGTGACCTGAGCCAAGATCAAGGGTTGAACATTTAACCGCCTGAACCACCCAGGCACCCTGTCATACTTTAGACCTGTGAAAAGGCCAGTAGGAAGGAGCACAGTGTCCCAAGGTATAGTCTGTTCTCAAACAACTGATTTGCTTATTATTTCAGTAATATGTTGAAGGGAATCTAAAAGAATGATTATAATCTGACCAACATATTTGAACTTCCAGGGAGAACATGTAGGGAATAGGACAAGCAAGGAACACACAGGGGGAATTCATCATCATTTTCTTTTCATGGTGCTGCACATTAACAGGTCCTACTTGTGTCATCTCTGCTATGGTGCAAGCAAACTTTGCCTCTCCAGAGTGTAGGGGCCATGGGGTTTGGTTTCTCCAACTTATTTCATTCCAGCTGCACGTAGTGTTACTGGCTATGGGTGTGGGATCAGATCATCCTGGAAATAGTGAGTTAAGAGCCCAGCAGAGTATGAGTAGTTGTTTTCCCCCTAGCACGGTATTTGAAAATAGGTTTTTGCTCGGTTCTCCTAGAACCTTGCATTTCTTAATAGGTGCTATGGTCCGAATGTGTATGACCCCCTAAATTCATATGTCAGTGCCTGGTGTGATGGTATTAGGTGGTGGGGACTTCGGGAGGTGCTTAGATCATGAGGGGGGAGCTCTCATACATGGGATTAGTGCCCTTATAATAGAGGCCCCAGAGAGCTTGCTGGCCCCTTCCATCATGTGAGGACCTGGCTATGAACCAGGAGGAGGGCCCTCACTAGGACATGATCATGCCAATGCCTTGATCTTGGACTCCTCAGCATCCAGAACTGTGAGAAATAAAATTTCTGTTGTTTATCAGCAACCCACTCTGTGGTCTTTTGTTGTAGGGACCTGTCCAAGACAATAGATATTGGATCAAAAAAAAAAGACCTACTAAAGGAAATAAGTTTGGGAAATCTTGGAGGTGGGTGGGTGGTAAAGAGCTACAGTAAATAGTTAAACATTATTTTAGTACTTCCTGGAGCCTTTCATAGTCTTGAATTTCCTCAAATATTGCCATGAATGTTTATACTTCTGTTGGGGTATATATCAAATAAAAAGAAAAGTTTAAAAATGATACTTAAAATTCCTTTAAAATCAGGTTTTGAGAAAAGACCCAATTTATTCTTTTTTATATATTAAATATTATTTATTGTCAAATTGGTTCCCATACAACACCCAGCTCATCCCAACAGGTGCCCTCCTCAATGCCCATCACCCACTTTCCCCTCTCCCCCACCCCCCCAAGACACAATTTATTCTAACATGTGCCAGAATCAAGAGCAATAGCATTAGACAATTAGGAGCGCAAAGCAAATATATGCCATGATGTAAGGAATTAATGGAATGGAATTTAATCTAGGACATTAAAGGCAATCGTATTTATATGAGTTTGGAATGAATTCTTTTCGGAAATTCCCTTATGTGAGCCATGGTCCAGAAGATACATCCCAGTGAGTGTGTGAATGTAAGGAACCTCTCATGTAACTGGAACCATGGATACATTTGTGAGATTGGTTAGTTTGTGGGAGAGTCTATAAACACGTGCTCTCCACGAAGACAGTGTGAGCTGGAGAGACAGGGAGATGGCATTGTTAAGAGAGAGGTAAACTTGAGCCTAGCCATATGGTCAGTGCCACAGCCAGGCAAGCCTGTCAGGGGCAGGCAGCCTTGTAGTGCAGGCAAGAGGGAATTGTCCTGTGAGAACCACATACATTCGGCCCCGAGGAAATGAGGACAGAGGGCTGTGGGCCAGAGTCTGCTCAGTGACTGACACTTGTGCTGATCGGAGCCAACACCGGATGTTGAATCATGTCTACACAAAGTTGATTAGGATGGATGGGAGCCTTCTAATGCCCTAAAAACATTCAGTTCAGGGCAAACCATACTCATCCAAAGTGCCATACACAAGATTGGCTTCTATTTTGCGATGTTTGTGACTAAATTTATTCAACCGATCGGAGGCGTATAAATAGATCTTCCAAGAAATTCCTCTTTTTCTAACCACGCTCCATCCCAGATGTCTTCCTATAGCTGCCATTTATCCATTAAAATACTATGCTGGTTCCATTAAAATATCAAGCTTTCTGGATTAGATGGAGAACAACCATAGATGTGTGACTTTGCCTGTGCAGACTACTCACCTTGCTGCTATGAGTACATCAGAATTTGCTAACAGTATCGGTGAGAAGACATTGCCATGAGCTTCCCATTTGATCAGGGTTGATACGAGAGACTCAGGAATTGATCATTTGGCCACTTCCCTTCATGCTGTCTTTCGGCATGCAACACCGATGGAAATGCAGCCAGATATCTGGAAAACTGCCAAAGACATACGCATAACTGGGTTTTCCAAACTAAGTTGCTTTCTGGGAGTAATAGATGCATATTGATTTTTATGCCATCCATTCAGAGTTCTAACATAAAAAGCCGGGAGACGATTCTAACTCACTCAAGTTCTGCTTTGCCCCATGCTACCCCACCCCCTACTCACTGTGCTAGACATGGCCCTTTCATAACAAATCACTAACCCCCAAGATTCTCAAGCTAACCTAATGGGCTTAGCATCATTAGTGAATTAGTCTCTCTCACTCGCACACACACATAATCACACACATACATTATAATCTTTTAATGTTCTGCTGGAAGGATTACTTGAAATTTTTGCACAAAAGAATAATTATCACAGTTATGCTTATATTATAATATATACAAATGACCTTAATGTCATGTAAAAATGTATATCCTTAGGAAAATTCTTGCTTTAACTCCTAATAGCAAAATTGATATTATGAAATGAGGTATTTTATGACAAAAGAATGGATTAATTTCCTCACAATGCCCCATAAACAGTTGCTAAAGTCAAATCATCCGTTCACTAGTGACAATGGTTTAAAATATCTTGCCTCAATATATTTTGTTATATTAGAGTATGTAATGTCTAGTATAGTTTCCTACAGACTTAAACTATTTTATTTCATATATAAGGTAGCAATGAAAAAAAATTTTTTTGGCAACTAAATCTAGCTTTTCTCCTTGTAGTTAGAATTTTGAAGTAAATGATCTTCAGAGGGAGGAGATGTTAGTATATTCCAATTTTCTCCTCTGATTTCTAGGACGTCTTCTTAGAAGCAGACCCAAGGAAGGAAATAGTTTCATATGCAGTATGGTCTTGGCTTATGCTGTGGTTTTAAGATATAATTGGGATAATAAATCATGTTCTGGTGTTCTGATTGGATGTCAAAGCACTCCTAGGTGGTGAAAATGTGTCTCCTCTTCTGTAAACACTTTGTCTCCAGTCAAGAAGCTGTCTCCCATTCCTTCTTGTTTGTAAAGTCCTTGTGGATCTTTGTTGCCTTGATTTTAGCAGGCCTTATCCAATGTATGTAGCATTAATGGTGCTATTCAATTCTATATTTATGTCTGAATAAAAATATTTAAAAATCAGCATAAAGCACGTTCAGGCAAGTATATCATTTCATCAGTACACAGCCACACATGAAAATCTGGGATTCCCATTTGAGTCTATAGAATTCCCCCATTCTAAAAGGAAAGCATCCTACTTATTCTGAGACTGAGACCTGATTCACATGTCACTGAACATAGCAATCTGCCTACAGTATAGGGGGCCAATGAATTGGAGACTATCATTAAGACAACGGATAAGTCTTTTGAGAAGATGCTCCAGAAACTTTTAGAAAAGTACATCTTCTTTCTGCATTATTAAAGCTATTCCTGGGGCACCTGGGTGGCTCAGTCGGTTGGGTGTCCGACTTCGGCTCAGGTCACGATCTCGCTGTCCGTGAGTTCGAACCCCGTGTCGGGCTCTGTGCTGACTGCTCAGAGCCTGGAGCCTGTTTCGGATTCTGTGTCTCCCCCTCTCTCTGCCCCTCCCCCGTTCATGCTCTGTCTCTCTCTGTCTGAAAAATAAATAAACGTTAAAAAAAAATTTTAAAAAAAGCTATTCTTTTTTTTTCATATTGTGTTTCTAATGTAGACATTTAAGATTATTGTTGTTGAATGTCCCATGGAGCATGTCTTTTTTTTTTTTTTTCCTGGCTGTTCTATGTGGCTGTATGAAAGTACTAGTTAGGAGCAATAATAATGAAAACTTAGGCTAGGAGTCTCCATTTATTTCCTTATTCCCAACATGGAATCTAGGAGTTGATTGCTGTTTTACTTTGAATTATTCAACTCAACTCGTGTTTATAAAGCACCAGCTGTACACTCAGTCCTTGGTGATGTAAGGGCTTCCCAAAGGCATTCAGAACTTGGTCTCTAGGAATTACAGTAAAGTTGGGAGGCAAGACTCTCTTCCATTAAACAACCAAGAAACCATCATTGTCATGTGGTGACAACACCCATGATATAGTGACTCTGGTCCTTTAAGTGTGCAGTGTGGACCAGCAGCATCAGCATTAACTGGGAGAGTGCTAGAAATGTGATCTGCATGCATTAAAGTTTAAGAAATTCCCATAAAAGCCGTGAGCACTGGGGAAAGCCAGCTCTGGGTGAGGTCCTTGTAGGCTGGGATGGTGGGATAAGGCTTGATAGAGAACAACAGACGTAAGAGGGTAGGATCTAAGCCGTGTGGACCCGTTTGTCTTAAGCTGTCACTTGCATGAAAGCCACTCCCCAGGGATACTTGTTTAAAATGCTGATTCCTGAAACTCTCCCCCTATCCCTTAATGAATGAGAGTCTGTGGGATGGGCCCCAGGAAAATGTATTTTTTTAATGTTTATTTATTTTGAGAGAGAGAGAGAGAGAGAGAGAGCACAAGCAGGGGAGAGGCAGAAAAAGAGGGAGAGAGAGAGAAAGAGAGAGAGAGAGAGAGAGAGAGAGAGAGAGAGAATCCCAAGCAGACTCCACACCAGCAGTGCTGAGCCCTACACGGGCCTTGAATTCACAGACCGTGATGTCATGACCTGAGCTGAAATCAAGAGTCAGCCGCTGAACCAACTGAGCCACCCAGGTGGCCCTAAGAAAAGGTATTTTTAACAAACGCCACAGGAAACTTTCTAAAGTAAGTTTGAGAGTCATAGGTGCAGAAAAAAGAGAATGCATTCAGGGTAGGGAAAGTTTGCATCTTGAAACCACGCCAGTTTTGCTGTCTACACTTCTTCCTTACTGCCCTTGCCTGCGTCATTTCTCACCAGTCTCCATTCCAGTTTATCCTCCTTACTGGTGCCAGAGTGAATGATCTAAAAACAAATTGGGACACGTGTCTTGCCGGTTATAAAACGCTGCTGTTGTCTAAAGCAAGGCTTTTAACTGTGGCATAGAAGCCCTGTTAAACTCCGGCCCCCTGTCCGTCTCCTCTGCCAGCACTTCCTCTCCAGGAATCTCAAAGTCCAGGCAAACTGAACTTTTCTCCCTCCCAGAACACACTGGACCCTTCCACACCTGAGGGTATTTCCTTGTAATGCCCTACTATTCCTTCTCTGTCTGCCACACTCTTCTCCGTTTCTCGTCCTCAGTAGTACTTCTGGTGGGGATAAAAATAAGTTGTCTTTTTGCGGAGCTGTTTGTTCTCCTTATTCTAAGGTTGGAAACTGGATTTAGCTGTAGAGAAGCTTCTCTTTTGGGATGGGGGATGTAGCAATTTAATAGGCCTTCGTTTATGTAAAGGCCAGGCATATTCTGGAAGGGAGAGTTGAGACAATGAGGAGCTAAGCTGCTTTTTTATGATAGATCTTCTTCGAGACAAAAGATGGTTACAGTGTTCCCTTTTTGTTCCCCTTTTGTATGGTTTCTTGTTTTCTCTATGTGGAAGGGAAAGCGAATGAAATGGGCCCGCGTGAGGAGATGAGAGAGGCAGAATATTCTTGGGGACAAGGATGGGGTCTTCAGTGATAATCTAATGGTTCGGTTTTGACTCTGTCTTTTCCAAATTGCAATTCCTGTATGTTATCCTTAAGTCTTCAGTTAAGTTGATTCACCATTGTGGCTCCCTCTAGGTCTTACTTTAGTACCGCCTGAAGGAATAAAAGGACGAGCTAAGTCCATATTTTGGAGCTGTAGTAAGATGGAGAGAGGGTAAGGAGTTGGCAGACTTAACTGAAGAAGAACAACTGAAGGTGATCAGTTGGTCTGAAGACAAAATTCACAGAGTAATAGAACAAATATGCATGTCTCAAGTCTTCAAAATCATTCATTTGTTCATTCGATACACACTTATTGAACACCTACTCTGGGTCTGGTATGGCCACCTCTCTTCTTGACTACATTGAGGTTCGTGGAGAAAATCGCACAATTCACCCAGTAGTTGTCCAGCCTAGGACTTGATGCTCAGTAAATCTTTCCTTCATCTCTGAATGGCTTCAATTTTCCATCCCTGATGGCAGTTCAAAAATTTAATTATTGTAGGGGCACCTGGGTGGCTCAGCTGATTGAGCGACCAACTTCGGCTCAGTTCATGATATCATGGTTCATGAGTTCGAGGCAAATATCAGGCTCATTGCTGTCAGTCTTTCAGTGCAGAGCCTGCATTGGATCCTCTGTCCCTCTCTCTCTGCCCCTCCTCCACTTGCGCACACGCTCTCTCTCAGAAACAAACAAATAAATAAATAAATAAATAAATAAAGCATTATAAAAAACTCTCCTTAAAAATTTAATTATTTTCATTAAGCTACCCATTCCCTTGCTCCTTGTCCTTGTATTCATTAAAGTGTGGAGCATAATTTCCTCTGATTTCAGCTTTTCTGCTCTAGGGTTTTTCTGTTTCTTTTCCCATCTATATTTTTTACTTCTGAAGGAAAAGGTCTTTTGGAGTTAACATTCCTATGGTCAATGAGAAAAAACAACAAAAAGTGGGTAAAAGCATGAGCAAGCATTTCCTACCCCAGGAGACCCATTTGGCCCACGCATGCATGAGATGACCAAAGCTGAGATGCCCGCTTGGCCCCAAGTCCCATCCCCTCTGTCTTTTTGGGGACTGCGCCCATCCCCTGTCATTTCCACCTTTTCAACCTCTCCTACTCTAGTGACTTCTTCTCCTTACGTCTTTACCATCCCCAAATTAGCAGATTCCTATTCTGTTCTCCTAAATGCTATTATTTCTTTCTCTTGGCATCTCTTTCTTAGAAGCCCAATTGTATTGCTTGTTTTCTCATGGCCTCTGTAATTCCCATCTCCCTGCAACCTGGCTTCCATCTCAAAACTCCAGCCTTCCAACTCTTAATACGTGTAGGTCATATTTCTAGCTGTGGTGGAAATCATTGTAAATAGCAATAAAGTAACTGCAACTTCAGGTTATTGTGAGGATAAACTGAGATAGTGATTATAAAAAGCTTAGTGCAATGACTGGCATATTGTGAGCCCTCCATAATTGCTAGCTGTTTGATCCTTCACAAAAGGAAAATGGTGACAAAAGCCATCATCATCCACGATGGCTACCGAAGAAAGGCACAATACATAAGGCCAGCAGCAGATAGGTTAAAACTCCAACTTACTATCAGCTTAAAAGCCAACTGCCAAGGCCCATTAAAAGGGTCTTCTTAGTGATGTGAAAATTAATTCTTTTTACTAAATACACCCAATCTTTGCTTTCTGAACATAGTATAGAATGATATTTCTTGGCCTCCTGGGGCTGGAGAGGCTCTGTGGCCAGCGGCAGTCAATGAGTTGTGAGCAGAGGTGATGCGTGTCTTTTCTGGACCAAGGTCTGAATTGTTGGTGCAGGACTCTCCAGAGTGCTCTTTTCTCTCTGCCAAAATGTTCCAAAGAATGGCTGCTCTATCAGCCAGGCTCCTTGGCTCTTTAGACGAATGGCATGCAGGTTCACTGCCTTTCATTTATAAACTAGGTGAGTTAGCGAAGAATACTAGGTTTCGTATGCATAGAGTCATATGAATGCCTCCCCCGAGGTGGGAGCAGCAATTCTCTCCTCTGCTGAATGCTTGACTGCCAGCCACAGTACCCAGCTCCCGCTAGGCAAGTGCACATCCAGCAAGCTGCAATGCTCCGAGTTCAGAGAGAATTCTTTATTATCAGTGCGATCGGGTTGGTTGGTCCTTTCAACTTTTATTCTAGTTTTATTCTGGTTTTTAATGATCAATTATTATTAACTTGGGTTCTTCATATCCATTTAATTGGCTGCGGCTTATTTATCCTGAACGGGTAGGCTGCGTATTTATCTCAACAGTATTTTTGGCCTATAATTTTCTAATCATTTGATTTTAAAGCATAATGTATTGTAGTTCAAACTTAAATAATCTGTATATTTTTCTTAAAGAAAATGTATACATCCTCCGTTGAAAATTTGCTTAGAAAGTAACACTTCTCTGGCGATATGCTCCCTATAAATTTGTGCTACTTAAAATACTTAACAGTGTGAGTTAAATAATCAGTATAGTAAGATAACCAGGCTCTTTTTAATTTACAGGACATTTAAAAATATACTTAGCTTCATTTTGTGCTTATGGTTATTCGGAAGGACAAGTACTCCCATTTACCAAAAATGTCTACAAAGACAGAGGTAGAATGAAAATTTTATGTGTAAGATATTTTGCTCTGTGGAATAAACAATGAGCAATTAAATTATGTTGCTAGCAATCGGTTTATTACAACTTTTACATTTTGATCCTCTGTAATTGTTTTTCACTACTAAGTTCTGGACAGTGGGAAGGGTTGGTGAAATGGGTCACAGGATCTTTGGCCCTGAGACTAGAATAGAAACATCTGAGAGTGACCTATACAAAGCCTCCTTAGTGACCTGGTGAAGGGCTCAGTCTCTGGTGTAATCTTGTTCAAAATATCATCAGACTTTAAGGATGTGAAGGGGTGCAAAAGGAAAAAAAAGTAGATTTACCATATGTGGCCCAGAGAAGGGTTGCAATTTCAAGCAATGCCCATGGTAATAGGCAGGTAGTGTACACGATTAGAGAGTGGATGGGGGACAGTAAGGAGTCCTGGAGATTGTAAGGCATATATAACCCGTTTAAAAGCATTAAAAACAATCAAGCAAACAAACAATGATCCCAATCTAGCAAAACAGGGCTGCAGGCTAAATTCCGCACAGGACACACAGTCAGCACTCTGTGCTAAAGAGCAGACGTGGGTTCACAAGAGACAGAGAGTATTGTAGAAATGTTGGCTTTGGTTCAGTGTCAATACTCAGTTTCCATGAAGTTGAAAACGGGGTGCATGTAATCTCGCTGGAGATCGATGCCAAGATCTACTCATTCTTGATCCTAAGACTCCCGCAATGACATCTTTTATTTTGCCATGAAAGGATAAATACTGATATGATAACTTTTTTTTCCTCAATAGTTTCTGTTGTCCCTGCCCTTCTTCCTTATGGTAGCTCAACCTGCATCATTTGATGCTTCTGGTAAACCAGAACATACCTTGGCACACTTAATTTGGAATTTTGGGAAGACGATTATTTGACTGGTTCTTTTTTTCCCCCTAATTTTGATTTCTCTTGGGTTATTAGCGGTGATTCTGCGATTCTGTCAGCAGGTTATTGGAGATGAAGTATAATTGGGATTGGAGACTTCAGGAGAAAGCAGGTATAGATTGTCTTCATTTGCTGTAAGCACCTCGACACTTACAGTTGGAAGGCTGTTTTTCTTGGAAGGGAAAAAGAAATAAAATTGGAGATGAGTAATTGTGCCTTTTCTCTGCCATTCCCTCAACATTCTATCACTTCCTCCAAGCAATGGATCAATCCCTTCTTTCATATTTCTTGTTCCCACAAAAGTTTAACAACTTTTGTGGTCCTTGCTTGTCCTATACTTGGCCAGGTGAACACTAATCTTTCTGGTTTGTGCCGCTTCTTCATAATTTTATGACTTACACATTTTGATCAAGATCCTTTAGAATCCAACCTCATCAGAGAAGCCCCTTGGTAGCTACACCTGCTTCTTTGATTGCCATCCTCTCCTGCTTTCCCCTTTGACCATATTTCACTTGACCATCAGAAATTTGCTTGATTATAGAATCCCATCTATAGAGTCTAATGTCCATAGTAACATAGCCACCCATCCTCTCTCTACCCCAAACATTTTGAAATCTGTTCACTTAAAATCAAAGACACGTTGAAGTCTCCTCGCCTAAAAGCAAGGGCATTAAATTATGATTATGCCTTTAGTTCTTTTTGTTAGAATTCAAACTTACTGCTTGAAATCAGCCCAGCTGCTTTCTTTTAGTGTCCAACCCCTCCACTATTGGCAAGTTCTCCAGAATGAGGTCCATACTCAGTGGGATGCAGTGCTCTATGGTAGGAATAGTAGGGCTCTGCATCTAGTGAGCTGTGTGACCTTGGGCAAGATGGTTAACTTCTCTGAGCCTCAGTAATGTTTCGGATTGGTAAAATGCAGACAGCATCTACCTTGTGAGGTTACTGTGGCAATTATATGAGAAATGCTTTTAGCGGAGGGCCAGTTATGACACAGAAGTTCTGTAAGTGGCAGCCAATATCTTCTTTCAAGACATAAAAACTTTCAACAGAGTAAATCAGGAGTTTACCAGATCCTTCACTTTTAGCAGCAGAAGAATCTTCTAGCATCTGATGAGGAAGAGGATGACGGTGATGATGACTCCAGCTACCATTTATTGGAACACTCACCCTGCACCACTATTTACCCCTCATAGCAGCCCTATAAAACAAATATTGCTGTCATTCCCATTTTATGAGGGGGGAAACGAAGACCTAAGTAGATTAAGCAACATGCTTAAAGTGGCAGAGTCCGGTTCCAAACCAACATGTGCCGGACGTTGAAGTCTGTGCTCTGATCATGGATGACCCCCCGCCCCTTGCCTACATCAGGTAAGCCAGGCTCTTGGCCGAGGCGTCCACATGATCCGCCTGGAAGGTCTGTGTTACACCCACAGTGACACGGCATCCATGCAGTCCTCCGTCGTCCTGACCCAGTTTTCTTCCTGGTGTCTTCACTCTCTGCTCCTTGCACATGTACAGAACTGAATACCTGTGAAGTTTCCACATGATAGCTCCCTAGGATTTTGTATTTCTAATGTGGGTTACCATTCTGCTGTGTTGAACTCCCCTTCCCTGCTTCACACTTGTCTCAATAACATCTTGGTCCAATTCCACAAGTTTCTATCTAATCCCTTCAGCGATGAACAGTTTCGGTTTAGTAATTAAGTAAGATTCAGTCATGCTGATTTCTTAGTTTCAGGTCTGATGTGATTCCAAGATCCCTTGTCTCAGGACAGGGAAGAGTTCCCCGCATGAAGCCAGAGCAGAGTGTAGGGTTGCTTCCTTCTTGCTCTCCCTTCTCTCTTCTGTGCATTGAGGCCTTCAGGCCTGAGAGAGGATAGAAGAAGAGGAAAGCAGTTTGTCATTTTGTCTGACTATCCATGGTGAGGTCCTTCTTCCACATCTATGGGTTGTCACCACAGCACAGTGGATGGTAATAGGTTGTGATGTTAATTTTATGCATCAAGTGGGCTGGGCCATGGTGACCAGTTGTCTGGTCAAACACCAGTCTAGATGTTGCTGTAAGGATATCTTTAAGGTGTGATTAATGTTTACAGTTTGTTGACTTTAAGGCAGATTGTTCTCCATGATGTGGGTGAGCCTCGTCCAATCAGTTGAAGGGCTTAAGAGAAAGACTGAAGTTTCCAAAGAAGAAATTATTCCTCCAACTGTAACATAGAAGTTCTACCTGAGTTCCTAGCCTTCAGCTCAAGAATGCAACAGCAGCTCTTACCTGAATCACCAGCCTGCTGGCTTGCCCTACAGATTTTGCACTCGCCAGCCGAAACAATCACGAGTCAACTCCTCGAAATGAATCTTTTCCTCTCTCTCTCTTTCTGGAGAGACAGAGGTCTAGTAGTTTAGATTATGTCTCTGAAGAGAGGGGGTGGGAATTAAGAGAAAGATCTGGTTGCTTCTGTTTCTCTGGAGAATCTTGACTAACACAGTAATGATCTTTCAAATGGGGTATAAAAAATGGGAGTTTTTATATACCAGGAGAGGTTCAAGATGCTCCCATTGAGATGATACAAGAAATATTAGAACTTCAACCTATAGAGTTCCTTTTTTTTTTTTAATCCAAAGAAATAAAAAAGTTCTGTTTCTTTAATGTTTAATATGCAGATTGACACCAGCACCCTCCCTGGATCCATGTAAATCAGATGGCCACACTTCACGTACCAGGCCTGAAGGTTTATGGTCAAAAAGTGGCAATGACGAAGCAAAGGGCTTTTGCCAATGGTGCCTTCCCACACCCATTGGCGTTCAGTGTATTCAGGCACTTTTCAGTTACCTATACATACACTTAAAGTTAAATGGGGGTGCCTGGATGCCTCAGTCGGGTGAGTGTCCGACTTCAGCTTAGGTCCTGATCTCACAGTTGCTGGGTTTGAGCCCCGCATCCGGCTCTGTGCTGACAGCTCAGAGCCTGGAGCCTACTTTGGATTCTGGGTCTCCCTCTCTCTCTGCACTCCCCCCCCCGCCCCCCGCCACTTGCTTGCACATGCTCTCTGTCTCTCTGTCTCTCTGTCTCTCTGTCTCTCTCTCTCTCTCTCAAAAATAAATAAACATTAGCAGATTTGAAGATAAGTGTATTTATGGATACTACCTAATATTAGCGAAATCAAACCCGGTACAGTGGAAAAATGGTTTCAGATGATCTTCACAAAGACTGTATGGGTGAAAGCGAATGCTAATAATGCAAGCTCACCTGGAAAGTGGAATTGGCAGATATTTTTCACTCCCCTGGTGCAAGTGCTTCTTTGCCTCTATCTCGAAGTAGGGGTAGAGAATCTGGGACACTCCAATCAGGTATGCCAAAAAGGCGGCCAAAAGGTTTTCCTGATTTTCAAGAGGGCTATTAAAATATGGATTCAGGGTCGCATCTTAGCTTAAGTTTGCTTTACCATGTAGTTGCTCTCCATACATTGTAAGATAAATAGTTGAAGTGTGAGCATCTCCTGATCCATTTCTGTTGCCTACATCCTTTATTCTCTGATATCATGTAAATAGATGGAGGGAGAGAAGGATTTCAAGATGATTTCAAAGTTTTCATCCTGGGTGAGTGAATGAGATGTGATATAGAAGGCCGAGAAGAAAGGGGTAGATGATTTTTTTGGGGGGGACAAGTTCTGAGGTCAGAAGACCTTTAAGAAAAGAACTGAATATCACACACACACACACACACACGTACATTTAGAGATAGATGCTTAAAGAAAGAGTTCCGTTTTGAGGAACTTGAAAAAAGTGGATTTGTAAATTAAAATTTCTGTAAATGAAAGTTCATTGCCATGGTATGCCAAAGCAATGCATTATATTATGCTATTTAAAAATACAGATATTAACCATGGAGTGCACTTATAAATAATAACCCATTCTGAGGGGAAAGCGTCAGTTCCAAAGTGGTGGTGGTGCATAAAATTGCAAATTCCATGCCATTTTAACCATACATTTTGCAAATTAAACATACTACTTTTTTTCACATTTTTTTTTGTTGCTTGTTTGTGGATTCTATAAATCTGATATTTTTCAAGAGCTTTCTCACATTAGGTACTCGGACTGTTGAGAGTGTAAGATAATAATGCCGTCGTCTGCTCGGCATGCAGAAAAACCAGAGGTCACCTGGGTAAAGTCACCAAGTCTCTGCTCAGCTGGATGCATCTCATGTCCCTGCAAAGTCTGAACCCACCACATGGCAGTCCTTTGGGGCTAAGATCAAGTCCTTTTTCCCTTTGGCCTCTCCATGCTCCTTGCCTCCCTGCCGCCAAGACCTTTCTCCCGGAGATCCCTGCATCTCCTGACTGCTGCTGAGCTGGACAACAAGCAAATGAAAAAGAGTTGAGTCGATCTGAGTTGTGGGCTTGGGGTCCAATGAAAGTGGACTAGCCTGAGTCCATGTTACTTTTTTAGCTTGGTCACAATCCACAAATGTCATATAGCAGCAGGAAGGGTCCAGGGTCCTGCGTAGCATGTACGTTTTCCCTGAAAGCCTTGCTTGTGCAGATCCGGTTCTCCCTCTCTTAAGAAAAAAAAAGAAAGAAAAAGAAAGAAAAGAAAAAAAGAAAACATCCCAAGAAAACAACCCAAATCACACAGTAGTATGAGGCAAAATATCTGATTACAGAGTCTAAAACTGCTTTGTGTATGTAATTTTTGAAGAGAAAAAAATTACAAGCCAGCAGCAATGAAGTGCTTAGTGCAAGATTTCAGTTTTCAACCTTGCAGCTATTACATTTCAATCTGAGCAGCGGGAAGATTCTGCTGATCCTAAGCTAACGAATGTCAAGAAGGAAATGGCTTTCTTTCTTCTTTTAGCAGGTGGTTATTGTTTTAAAAATGAAGAGCCTCAATCCTGGCTGGAATCCAAGGCATGTCACATAATCTTGATCTAGAGATATGCAGTGAGATTCCCCAGCCCCCAAATATTTGATTAGAGCATATGTAAATCATCCTGTATTCTTGGCATGGGCTGAATTAGGAATGACAATGTGGATTATGATGTTCTTATACCATCAAAGGTTATTATTACTATTTTTTCCCCAAAGGAAGGAAAGTTGTTTAGTCAGGAGTTCCGATGCTTCTTGGTATGGCAGATAATTTCTGCTGATATCCAATAAGGAAATAAACAATGAGTATAACAGTTCACGACATTCTGTAAATGTAACTTAGATTTCTTGAAAGGTTAATAGCACAGCTAATACTGAAATATGCAGTCACTCAAAGAACTGTCAGCAATTTTCTTTTGTGACCCCGATTTCTGAGGGTTAAGGTAACTAACTGTCCCTCAGCCCCAAATCAAAAAATTAGATTTGAGAGCCCTAAATATGTATCAAAATCATTTAGAAACAGTGTAGTAGCCAAAATATGAAAGAGACACATTGTTTTGTTGTATAATTAATTGAGAAGATGTTTCAACATCTTATCTACTTGTGTATATAGAACGGCATCCTGAGAGGTAAACATCGCTGTGATCTTCAATGCTTAAATTCAAGGGTTTGCAGAAAACAGCTCCATACTCTCACTAATGTCCTTCGTTTGGTCCCGTGGATCTGGCTGTACAAAGTGGATGCTTTAACTCCAATCTAAATATAGTTGAAAGAATTCTAGGCAATGTTTTTCCAATCATAATAGTAATGACATACAGGAGACACAAATTTACCAAGAAAACGACGTTGCTGTGATTTAACACAATGGAAAAAATGGAATTATATGTATTTAATATAATTTGCTATCTACAGAGAATTGCTGTTTGTCTAGAGAGCAAATCTTGGGGGTGTGGGTGTTTCATGTATATCTCATGCATGATTAGGATTTATATCCCAAAGTTGCCAGTTTTTTTTTTTTTTAATACAGGTGGGATCTTTCTGGATTAGCTCCAGAAATAGTTAAATTATTGGATTAAAAGTGTTTCTTCCTCATAAGAATGAAGAGGGGGAAGGGATAAAAACTGCGTGCAGACAAGAACCAGTCTTGCCTGGAGGTGGAAATGTATGCAATGCCTCAGAACAGACAATAGAAACCTAATGAGGTAAAAAGTCTGGCGGAATAGTGATCTGATTTTCACAGATTAAACTAATGTCAATGAGGGGAAAGGAACAGTGAATGAGCCGAAATGGCTCTGAGACACCTGCAAATAATTGTGTTTCCAGCGATAGATTGTTCGGGCATTGTTTTATATGGCATTTTACAGCAGAAGGAACAGAATGGGGATCCAGAGAGGTGGGGTTCTTTTCTCACACCTCCTTCTCTCTCCAGAGATGCACTCCCCTTAAGCCCCCGCAGCAATCATGTCCCAGGAAGGAGCTGCCTACTGACCCCTCTGCCTGTTTACTAAATCATATAATTTGATTGATAAGAAAATAAAATCATTGCAGCTGAATGCTGCACCCCCATCTTAAAAAGGAAGAGTCTCGGTACTAATATTTTACAGTACATCTGTAGTACATGGGTTGCATTTTTTCACTGAGTTCTAGGACTATTTTTCATTCATTTGCTTTATTTGCTCTTTTGGGGGGCCAAGAAGAGAAATTAAGTGAAAAATTTAAGCGAAGAGGCCTTTATTTGGGCAATTAGAATTGCAACTCAGGAGACACTGATTCAAGGAGAAACATAAATTGGGTTTGGAGGAAGATAGACAGGGGTCAGAGTTAGAGAGGCAAAGGCTCTGAGTGTAGTTCTCATTCAGGTCCTCTATGCAAAACAGGGACTGAAACTAGGTTCACTGGGATTGGTCGAGTTCACATGCAAATGAAAGCTTGAACCTTCTTAAATCGAATTGGCTCCTTTCTAAGTGCAGAGGGCACAGGAGTCAGATGTCACGGTGAGGAGGAGGCTAAGTCCAGGATGAGGGCTTGAAGCGGACTGAAAGGTTTTTAAAAAGTTCATGCTTTCTCTGATGAGGATGTGCATAAATTCCTCCTCCCTAATGGCCTCCCGACCTGATTTTAAAAAGAGACTCTCTTAGCTAGATTTGCTTGGTCTGTTTTGAAATCTCATTTTATAGGCCTTTCATCAGCTTTATCTGGGCCATATTTTACTCAGAATTCGATTTAAGTGAGGTCCTCTTGTAACCAGCTGAAATTTTTGACTGACAAGCCTGTATGAGGGGACACACTCCCATTCCTGCGAGCAATACCTATAAAACAATTATCAACAATTCTTTAAGGACTGGATGGCGACATAAGGGACATAAGGAAGGAGAAGAAGGAAAATCTATATAGCTAACTTAGGACTTGAAATCTTTTCCTCCCATTTGGAAAACAATAAAAATGACATGATGATCATTGTGCCAGAAATAACACTATTTGGACTCTGGCAATTAATCACGGATGTGATAGATAGGTAGTGGAAATTTTATTTCAAAATTTAACCATATTTGGTGAAGTGTCTGATTAGCTTGATATGGGTTCATCTTACCAGAAAACAGTTTGAATTGCCATGGAAATACAATTTGCTTTAAAGGAAAAATCATAATCTGAGCAGGGTAACAAACTCATGTTGACTTTTCCATGATTTTTTAAAATTTCAGATTTATTGAGCTATAATTTGCATATTGTAAAATCCCTCTTTTTGAGTATGAGCTTTGATGGACATGTCACTGTGTAGTCATTGCCATAACCAAAACATAGCACAGTTCCCTCACTTGCAGAAATTTCCTCCTGCCCTTTTGCAGTCAACCCCTGCTCCCCCTTCTACCCTCAGCCCCTGGCCACTGATGATCTATTTCCTATCCCATAGTTCTATAGTTTTGCCTTTTCTGGAATGCCATGCAAATGGAATCATACAACATTGAGCTTTTTTGAGTCTAGCTTTTTTATTTAGGATAAATGTATTTGAGATTCATCCATGTTGTTGTGGATGTCAGTAGTTCACTTCTTTTGATTACTGGATAGTATTCCACATGGTTTCACTTTTAACATAGGGATGTATCTGGGGGCTAATTCTTCCATCTGGGCTATGATGGAATCAAGGTCAGGCAGAGCCTTTATCTGGTGGCAATGGTACCTTCTCTGGAAATTCTTCAGAGAGAACCTCTTGGATACTTTTTAGGCTAGGAGAACCCAAACCAAAGAAGCACACATATGTATATATATGTATATATATATATAGGCTGTGCTCTCATATAATTTGGGAGACAATTCTGAGCAGGAAAGACTGACTGGAACAGAGGTAGATACCAAACTAAGATTCCATGGTACCAGGAATTGTTTTTAAAAAATAAATCTCTACAGGGGCGCCTGGATGGCTCAGTCCATTACATGTCTGACTTCGGCTCAGGTCATAATCTCATGGTCAGTTGGTTTGAGCTCTGAGTTGGGCCCTGTGCTGACAGTTCAGAGCCTGGACCCTGCTTTGGATTCTGTGTCTCCCTCTCTCTCTGCCCCTTCCCCCTGCACCCCCACTGTCTCTCAAATAAATAAATACTTAAAAAATTAAAAAAATAAATCTCTGCAGGTAAGTAACTCAACATATATGGTTTTCCAAAAAATGAAAAACTGAAAGAACCATTTAGAGAAATCAATTGGAGAAAGTTTTAAAAGATGATTACACATTCGTTGACTGATTAAGACATTACTTTTCAAAATAACAGTGCATATATTTGTCTAGAACTTTCTAATATTTAAAACACTGCATGTACTATCTCATTTAATGGTCACAGCCACCCCATGACGCCACCAGGGTAGATACTGTTATAGGAGTCCAAGGTGACAGTGGCTTGCTCAAGGTCACATAGTGGGTAATTGTCAGCATTGACTCAAAAGCCTGAGTCTCCTGACTCTCAACCTAGTGAAAACTGAGAGGATCAAATTTTAAATAATAAATTTAAGTAGGAGTAAATATTGTCAGAGTTAAGTATTTAGGGTTGTAGTTACTAAGCTCATGGGAAAATTCAACCACGAGTCTCTTGTTATTTTATAAAAGATTGGAATTAAAAAAAATACAATCTCACCATGTTATTAGGTTAAGCACTTCTAAAACAAACAAGCAAACAACGACGTATTGTAAATTAGACCATTTTGGAATTTGTGCAATTTAAATGGTTGAGTTATTTTATGTTAGGGAAGTGACTGCACAATATTCATTAGCTAATTTTCATGATGTTTTGGTTTTTTTTTAAAACACATTGGGCCAAATTACACTTTCAGAGATGCTGGCAGAATTTTAATTAATGTAATAGGTCTAATTTCCATTCTTTGTATAGTGGTTTCCTTTTGATTCAGGGAGGTGTTGCACATTATAATTCCCCCTTTTATAAAGGAAGAAACCCAGTTTTTGCAGGCTGAGATATATACCCACAGTCCAACAATGAAGTGTAGAAGAGTTCATCATTGATATGGGTTTTAGGGGAGTGAAGTTTTGGCCCTAATAATTTGGTCGATGGTGGTAAAATTGGTGACATCCATATGTGTCCCATTCAGTGGCTGAGTTGTGCTATATTCCCCATTCCCCCACCACAATCCCTTCCCTGGTCTCTTTTGTTTTGAGGAGATGCAAGAGCTACGGAAGGAACAAAGATCTGAGTATACTAAACTAGCTCGTTAAAATAGTCCCTAGAAAATATTTCAACCAAAATGAAAACTTTATTGCGTGTTCCACCAAAACTTTGCAAAGACTTTCGCATTAATTGTCACCATCTTCTTGGGAGGCTAAGTAATAGTGTCTATAAGCCAGTGGGTTTATTTAAATTTACTTCTTCTTATGTATATATTTTTACTCAAAGAAGCTTGACGATGAAAGTAACACTTCATAAAAAATACTCTATCCTGTGTTGTTTCGATGTCTAAAGATTTCAGAGCTTGAGCATTAATATATAACATTTCACAAAGTGCATTCTAGAGTTAGACTCCCAGGGAAATAGGGTCACCTTTAGCATTTTAGACCTATGATCCCTTTTCTTGTGGATCTATAATTTCAGCAAAAAAAGCATATTAGCCGGAGCTAGGAAGCACTGGATACTTAACACAAACAGCTGTTAATTATAAAATGGCAGTCGTTTGTATTTTACTAAAAATGTTGATATGGCCCTCAAAGAATTTTTAGGAAGACATAAAATGCCTTTCATCTCTGTGTCTGATTTCTACATTTGCTACCTTCTTTCCCCCAAAGAATGCCTTTTCTTCCTTCAGAGCCCTATCAAGGCTCATAAAACCAATAAAATATCTTTTTGGAAGAAGCCAAAATGTACTTGAAGGAATTAGGGTTGATCTGGGAGATGCAATGCTGGCGTTATAGCAAATTAGTTCTGTTAAATATGAGTAGAATGAGTGTTCTGTATATTGTTTTGCAGTAAAATATATGGGCACGTGTATGCACGTGTACGAATGCAGTACACTTACATAGAAAGCTGCTTGCACGTTTCATTAGGTGTTTATCACGGTGATGCGGCAATGAAATACAAGACTGGCAGACAATAGATTTTTCTGTAGAAGCTGTAGATCCTGATCCAGTGTAAGATATATTTTTTATATTCAAGCCTGTCTTTTATTTTGTTTACACAACAAAGTTATTATGCTAATTACATGGTAATAAGCTGTCCCTGAGGACTTTCTACATTGATATCATCTACTTGAGGATGCAGATTTGGAGCCAATATGTTATTATTACTATTTCAAAATGATATGATCAGAATGACAGTTTCACCTTCTTACAGGAGTCCTCACTAGGCTCTTTACCGCTGAGGGCGGGGTTGGGCAATGAGCAGGAGGAGTAATCCAGGAGAGTGTGGGGGATTTTTTTTCATGCTGTTTTTAAAGAATGTGGGTCTGGACAACATTTTGGAATAAAGAGTCAGGTTTAAGGCTGTGTGTGTGTGTGTGTGTGTGTGTGTGTGTGTGTGTTGTGTATGTATGTGCACAAGTGGGAGCTCACTCTGATATGCGTGCAACTTCACTAGGGGGAGCTCTTGGCTGGCTGTTCAGAGGCTTGACCATTGTCTGTAGGAGACAATTTTTCTTTGTTTGAAAATTTACAAATCATCAATGAAAATGCCATAGATATAGCAGAAGCTTTGGGGCTAAGTCACTGGCTCCCAGTTCTGCCTTCAGGTGGGGATGGCGATGGTGATGTGTTTGTCTGTCCCGCCCATTGCTCAGCAATTATTTTTCTACATTGCCATCATGTAGCAGATTTTTAGAGCTATGTAAATAGATCTTTGCACCCAGAGATAGAGCTTCTTTGTAGCCCATTCCTTCTTCAACGCTCCCCACTGAAGCTTGGTGGTAACAGTGAAAAAGTTTACATTTACAAAACCTTTTTTTTTTCAATATGACCTCAGATCCATTAATTAAATGATGATAGAAATGTGATTTTTGTGAATGACATCACAATGCTAGTTTAAAAATTGGGAACTTTACGATTGTAAATGCACCTGATTAGAGAGTCACTAGGGGAAAATGCTCAGCTGAAGAGACAGAAAAATTATTTGAAAATCTTTATCATATAATCATTCTGGAAGGAAAAAAAGGATATATCAGGCCTAGGATAAAGGTGACACTGGCTCGGACAATTTTAGGACAATTTTATTGTCCTTGTTCTTTAAATGTTCTACTACCCACCCCCCCCCACCAAGCTTTTTTTTTTTTTGTCTTTTTTTTTTGTCTTTTTAAATTGGAGGGAAAAAAAATAAAGCAAAGTGCTTCTTTCCCGACCATGTTCCTTTCCTTTTTTCTCCACTCTAATGACATTTGGCAGGCTCGGCTGTGTAATGCTTGACTGGTTTTATTGTTGTCTGTTCCCAGTGGGGAATAGTTGACGCTGCTCTCTGTTTTCAATTGATATCCATTTTCAACAATATTGCTTTCTATTAGATTCCTGCACAGTTTGTGCCGAGCAAACTGAATATTTACTGGGCTGACCTCAAAGCCTTCATATCAACAAACACTAGAATAAGCAAAATATGCATTTTTAAGATCAAATGTTTTCAAATGCTCCTTTCAAAATTATTATTTTTTAAATGCACTGTGAACTGCAGATTAAAGGATATTATATTGCCACTGCTGTCAGCCCATTCTTATTTATTTATTTTCACACATTAAATAATGGGATTAAACACAAAACAAGTTGTATGCGCCTACCTGGGCAAGGTTAAAAGCAATTCAGTTTTCTCATATTTAGCAATCCCTCCTTTTTAAGCAATAAAGTATGTTTACTCATTGCTTTTTAATGCAGATGATGTTAATAATATCACATTGAGCAGAGCAACTGAGTCTGACAAGCTGGAAGACAGGTAACCATTTCAAGGCTTCCTCAGGGGCCAGGGACTCTGTGTTAGAACTGAGGGGTCAAGATTGAATTTAGCCAGAAAGAAAGCCAAAAAGCCAGTGAATTACATGAATTTTCAAGTATCTTTCAATCTGCTAGGCAAAGTTTTCAGAATCTTAATTGTATGCCCTACCTACATCACCATGTATCTGGCTGCAGTTGGTATATAAGAGAGAAAGATATTTGGGGCCCCTTGGGGTCTCAGTCAGTTGAGCGTCCGACTTCTGCTCAGGTCATGATCTCTTGGTTCGTGAGTTCAAGCCCCGCATCCAGTTCTGTGCTGACAGCTCAGAGCCTGGAGCCTGATTGGGATTCTGTGTCTCTCTCTCTCTGCTCCTCCCCCACTCACACTCTGTCTCTCTCTCAAAAACAAATAAACATTAAAATAAAAATTAAAAAAAAGAGAAAGATGTTTGGTTTGGGGAGATTAAAAAGCAGAAAAGGATTGTTTTCTATGATGGGTATATCAGGAACTATTGCAATATAGTCAAACCTATTTAGTTACTTTTAAAAAGGCCTGTGAGGGGCGCCTGGGTGGCGCAGTCGGTTAAGCGTCCGACTTCAGCCAGGTCACGATCTTCAGCCAGGTCACGATCTCGCGGTCCGTGAGTTCGAGCCCCGCGTCAGGCTCTGGGCTGATGGCTCGGAGCCTGGAGACTGTTTCCGATTCTGTGTCTCCCTCTCTCTCTGCCCCTCCCCCGTTCATGCTCTGTCTCTCTCTGTCCCAAAAATAATAAAAAACGTTGAAAAAAAAAATTAAAAAAATAAATAAAAAGGCCTGTGATTCTTTTTTTTAATTTATTTTTTTTAATGTTTATTCATTTTTGAGAGAGAGAGAGGGAGACACAGAATCTGAAGCAGGCTCCAGGTTCTGAGCTGTCAGCACCGAGCCTGACACAGGGCTCAAACCCACAGACTGTGAGATCATGATCCTAGCCAAAGTTGGATGCTTAACTGAGTGAGCCATCCAGGCCGCCCCCCCCCCCCCCGCCAAAGGCTTGTAATTCTTTTATACTGAAGTTGAAACAAACCATATTAGAATGAGTCTGCCTAAAATGTATTGGTTAGGTTGAAGTAACTATAGGTAATTTAAGCAAAGAAGCCTGCACAGTGAGGTGGAGATTGACTTCTATGAAGGGCAGTGTTAATGATACATGCCCACCTGACCCTCATGTTACAGAGGAGAAAACCATTTTATAAGCTCTCACATGTCACAGGCAAAGAAGAGTAAGCCCAATTTCCCATTTACAAAGTTTTCTCCCTCTTTCACTTCTTTCTTTTTCCCTCCTTTCCTTTAATAAATATTTATTAAGTATCTACATTAGCAGCCTCATTTCTCTTTAGGCAGAGACTCATCTCCCTGTTACCATTTCCTGTGCCCATACTACCTGCGAGCTACTCAGTGCCAAGCACTTTCCATACCTGTCATTTACCGGCCCCCCTCCCAACAGCCCCAGGGCTCTGACCGCTTTATTTTACTACTTCTGAAAGTTTGTGTGTGTTACAGCTGAAACACACCAGAGCCTTTAAGGATCATCTGCCATTCGAAGCATCTTACTTAGAAAATGTGGCCAAGTGGAGATTGTGCGGGCCTGGCAAGCAGTGGCCGGGACCCGACAGGCCGGGTGGTTCTGGGAAAACCCCTTACTCAGCTTCATTTTTCACCATCTGTGTCTCAGTTTTTCTATTTGTAAACCGGACATAATTAAAACTGCCCACTGGGCCTTTCACAGGCATGTTGGGAGGGTTAGCAAGTGGCTGCAAAGTTTCCTTAGCTCTTTGAAAGAGAGGTGTTACAAGAAATTCAAGGCAGGAGGCTTTTATGCAAGGCGTTGTCTGCATTTACATGTAAACCTCCATTTTTTTTAGATTAAATATGGCATTCTTTGGCCCTAATGAAGAGCATGGTTAATCAGTAGGATCTCAATCAAAAATACAATTTATATGGATTCCAGGAATGCCGGAATCTCACGACCAGTATGGAACTGACATAACAGGCTGATGGGACACTGGGTGCTCTGGGTGGGTGTTCAACAAACTTGGGTTCCAATCCACTGCTGTCACTAAGCAGCTGTGTCAACCCTGGTGGGAGATTTCCCTCCCTCAGCTTCTTCACTGGTGAAAATAATGCCCATTCTGATCACCTCCAAGGGGAATAAAACCAAGGAATGCATGAAAGTATTTAGAATGATATGAAGCATGATTTGCATGTAATATGTGCTATTGGTGATTTTTGAAAATGGAATGAGATAATCCTAAACTTTCTTCTTTGGCTAATTGCAGTTGCATTAAACCAATGCAGTACAGATTGTTTAAGAGTAAAGACGTCATTCTCCCTGTTGTTCTTTATCCTGTATTTTGTCGTTAAATTTTGGCTATCTTCCTTGTTGAGTATGAAAGCAGCTACCAGCCAGGTATTTCTCCAAATGCTTTGTTCCTAAAAAGTACCCTCAGATGTAAGATGCATTTCATTCTTACCAAAAACATACATGACTTGTGACCCAAGAGTGTTTTCTCAAAGCTTCTCTCATGAAGCTTGTCCAGGAATCTGCAGATCAAACATACAGTGTGCTAGTTGCACAAATGATTTTTTTAGGGTCCTTTGCACCATCTTAACGTTCTCACATCTATGACCGTATTTCCCAAGTGGTATCAGAATTCAATTATGCTTTACTTGATTTTTCCCCTTTCAAATGCAAATGATTATTTATCAAAATCGTGAGCATGCAAATGACAAAAGAAAAATAGATTTCATTGAGATCTGTTGCTTTGGAGAGTATTTCATTTAAATTGGATTCGTAAGATGGAACTTCCATTTTCTCTCTGTGAGTTGCAGGCCCACCCTTGGGAAGTAGACTTGAAGCAAGGTCGCTTGGGAAGGTTGACAGTCCAAAGTATGTGGCATCATCTTGGTGATGGCTATTGTAGGTGCATGAGTGTAAGTTATTGTAAAGAAGAAAGGCCTTGGGCAAAGACATAAAGAGTGGGAGAAATTACAGTGTGTCACCTTAATTAGGTCAAATTGAGTTAAAATGAACTTCTCTATCCTAGAAGGGGAGAAAAGACAAAAAATGTGGTTTTTGTTTTTATTTGTATTTATTTTATTTATTTATTTTGTGTGTGTGGTTTTTGTTCTTAAAAGGAGACTAAGATGGGGTGTCTGGTTGGCCCAGTCAGTTAAGTAACTTGACTCTTGATCTTGGCTCAGGTCATGATCTCACGGGTTGGTGGGTTCGAGGCCCATGACGGGTTCTGTGTTGACAGTGTGAAGCCTGCTTGGAATGCTCTCTCCCCTTTCTCTGCCCCTCCATTGCTCAAGCTCTCTCTCTCAAAATAAATAAACTTGAAAAAAATAAAATAAAATAAAAGCACACTAAGATAAAGGGGAGAGAGAAAGACAGAGGATTATATGCCACTCCTCTGCTTTCTTTCCATATGCCATGAGCCTCCATTATTCCAGTTTGTTCAAGTGTCGGGGTTAATCTAAGGCATGCGGCTTAGTTCCATGTCATGTCTTGGAGGGGTTTAGAATACCCACATTTCCTTCTTTTTTTTTTTTTTTTTTATGTTTTTTAAATTTATTTTTTAGACAGAGAGAGAAGAGAGAGAGCATGCACAAGCCGGGGAGGGGCAGAGAGAGGGAGACACAGAATCTGAAGCAGGCTCCAGGCTCTGAGCTGTCAGCACAGAGCCCCACACGGGCTCGAACCCACCAACTGTGAGATCATGACCTGAGCTGAAGTGGGAGGCTCAACCAACTGAGCCACTCGAGTGCCCCCCTCTTTTTTTTGGTAATTTTAAAAATGTTTATTTATTTATTTATTTATTTTGAGATGGGGGGAGAGAGAACGCGTGTGTGTGTGAAGAACAGGGAGAGAGGGAGAGAGAATCCCAAACTGGATTAGGGCTCGAATTCACAAACCGTGAAATCATGACCTGAGCTGAAATCAAGAGTCGGAGGCTTAACCGTCTGAGCCCCCAGGTGCCTCCCCACGTTTCCCCCGCAAAGCATTCGGAACCTGGGAAGCGCCCATGGCCCAGAGCCTGCCAAAAAGTAGCCGGAAGCTGTGTATCCCGGAGAGGATGCAGCACAGGGGTACAGGCCACTGGAGGCGAAGGCAGCGTGTGTGCGGATGGCATCTGGGGGCTCGGAATGGAGCGCACTGTGCGAGAGGCAGGGCTTAGACCAAAAGTGGGGCGGTGGGAGTAAGCGGCCCAGGAGGGAGGAGCGTGAAGCTGGCCAGAGACGGCCCCTCACTTAGCTGCCTGCAATTAAGGCGAGGGACTGAACTGCCGGAAGCTCCGGCTCTACACTTCCGGAAACAGCGAAGGAATCGGGTTGCCTTTAGGAACATTGGAAGTGACAAGTGAGATGGGGTGTGTAAAAAGCATTTTGTCCTAGAAGTCCTGTTAGGATTGGATGTGAGGTTGGCGCAACCGCGGAAGCAGGAAGGGCAGCCTGCAGGGAGGGGTCTTCTGAAGCTTGCAGTCACGGCACCCCTACCCCGTCGTGGGGCGTCTGGCTCATCGGTGAGCAGCGGGCAGTGGGTATCTGGGCTGCCAGGCTCTTCCCAGCACCCCTTGGTGGGTGCTGACCTCATCTGGAGTCCCCTTTTAGGAAGGGGACAACTGTGAGCACCTAACTCATACGAAAAACCTGCTTAGGGATAGAGCTTTCTGGATCCAATCTCAGAACCTCAGGCTCAGGAAGTGACCCTGCAGAGCACAGCACTCTTGAACTGACTTGAGGAGAAAGAGACAGACCTTAAAACATCTTCACAAAGGAAGAAAATATTATCAGCCCAGACACAGACACCGTAAAGACATAGTTTAGCGCCTACGGTTGGTTGGATTTCATAAAATGAAGAAAATCAACCCAGAGGCCTGTTTGTGGAGTTGAGGCATGATCGTATTTTAGTTTTCTTAACTAAATAAATCCATCGGTTGACAAAGAGGAGAGGGTAGTGGGTTAGACAGAGAAGCTATGATTGAAGACTTGAAGGCAGGGTCAGCTAGAGAGGCATTGATCACAGTCTCATTAGTCCTGGAACAGAAACAAAAATGAATTTGAAATGCAGGGAGGGGGCGGGGGAGGGCAGAAAAGGGACCAAAGGGAAATATGGGTACATTTTCCAACAGCATGATACATAACATACGCATGAGCTCGGACGCTGAGATACAATTCATCGGTTAAATTCCTGACAGATACTGAACCAGGGCAAAATGTTTCTATCATCCTGGACCTCTTTCTCTTTGCCTTTCTAGTAAAGCATGCTGAAATAACATCAACCACATAAAAAAGGCATTCTGCTCCTGGTAAGCATTATTAATGTTGCAACACTGCAAAATAGCTTTCCAAGTCAAGTCAGGTATAGTGAGGATGATGGGAGAGACAGGCAATTGGAGAGCTTGGGACATCATTACTATTGGCAAGTCATTTCTCTGATTTGGATTTGAAGAAGCCTATATTAGCCACAAAAGAGATCTATAAAAGAGCCGATTGCATTATTTTATTAAATTGGGAGTGAAGCTGATCATAAAATTTAATATTAGGAGGAACCAGAACAATTGGCGCAAAATTAAAGTAACTGTTACGAAAACCTTAGTCTTCCAGGCTGCCATCAGCTGCCCCGCTGTCCTGTGTCTTGTCAAACTGCATCCGTTATTTTTCTTTTGCGTAGAAAATGTAGTTCTGTGCCTCACATGAATCTTCCTTTTCCTGCCCACTACATTCTTTCTCTGCTCACACTGTTTCTTGTGCCTGCCTCCTTGGTTCTCATTTATTCTAGTCCCATGACATCTTTCAAGATCTGGTAGAAAGCTTTCCTGGATCTCCTTGAGGAATCAATCCCGGGGTTCAGGGGAGCCCAATAATGAAGACCTCTCTTCCCCACCTGAGTTCTGAACCAGCTGAGAAGTATATGGAAACAGGACAAATGCCATCCTTACTCTGATAAGGCTGAAGAATGTGGCACGTGGATCCCATAATCTGGAGGTGGAATGACATGCCTACTGCAGAGATCTGCCCTCAGGTGAGAGAGGCAGAAGGTGTGCTCTGGGGGGGCAGGCTCACTCCCAAGAGAAGGAGGAAGGGACAGAGCTGTGTAGAACCACTTCCTGATGCCGAGCTGCTTCTCTTCCAGTTCCCCCTTTGGCCAACTCTAGCCTGGAATCATAGAGAGGGGAAGGATTCCAGGAAAAGCCATTCTCAGCTTAAACAAACTGATGATAGAATAGTCTAGTGCAGTCAATACCTTGATAACTTGGCATTATGGGTAATATATTATTATGTACATTATATATAATGTAAACCATTATGAATATACCTCAGATAGGTAGGAAAAAGAGAAGAAAAAGAAAAGCAAACTATATAGGGCTTCATACCAAATTAAGGAAGAAATACTAGTAAGAACTACCGTCCTCTTTTCTGCAACTGGTCGCACAGTCATTGCTGGCATTTAAAGCTTCTTTCTTTCTGTAACCTTGCCATATTCCCTTTGCTCCAATCTGGGGCCTCAACTCATCATGGTTCTTGTCTGATGGTGGGTGGGGGACCTAAACTGTCGCTCCGGAAGGTTCTGTGCTGTTAGCTGTCTCACCTATAATGGGCCACTGCAGTTTTCTATTTCCTTTATCACAGAGCATTGGGAGTATTAAGAGGTCTCTGCTCCTATTATGCAGTAGTGTGGTATAATAAGAAAAATATCTGGTCTTTGTTCCTGGTTCCTGGCACAGAGCTCCTAAACCCCTTGGGATTTCCCGAGGGATAAGGGTGATAGGATGTCATTTGTTCTCCTGAGGGCACTCTTGGTAGCCCTGTAGATAGCTTCAGGATAGGGGTTGGTCATCAGAGAAACAACCATGTGATTAGAGAGTTGGAACTTTGAGTCTCCTGCCACAACCTCTAGGGAGGGGTGAGGGGATAAAGATTGAGTTAATCATCAATGGCCAACAATTTAATCAGTCATGTCTATGTAATGCCACCTCCATTAAAAACCCTTAATTGATGGGATCTGGGCAACTTCTGAGTTGGTGTATGCATACATGTGCAGGCAGGGTAGCATATCCCAACCCCGTGGGGACAGAGGCTCCTGCATTCAGGATCCTTCTGGACATTGCCGTATGTACCTTTTCATCTGGCTGTTCATTTGTATCTTTTATAATCAACGGTAATTGTAAGTATAGAATTTTCCTGAGTTCTATGAGTCATTCTTATAAATTACCGAAACTGAGGAGGGGGGTTATGGGAACCCCCAACTTTGTAGCCAAGTTGGACAGAAGCGTGGGTAACCTGGGACCTGATACTCGCAATTGGCATCTGAAATGGGAGCAGTTTTGTGGGACTGAGCCCTTAAACCTGTGGAGTCTGACACTAACTCAGATAGTTAATGTCAGAATTAAATTGGATTTGGAGGACACCCAGTTGGTGTCAAAATTGGTTGGTGGGAGGGAGAAAACCTTTCAAGTAGCAAACCAATTTTTTTTCACCCCAACCAATAAAGGAACCTCCTTCTTTGACAGTTGGTTTACTGATGTGAAGAGCCCAAGTGGCCAGGTGGTCATCTCAGCTTCCAGTTTAATGAAACATGTGTGTGTGCACACACGTGTACCCATGCAGGCACACCCCTGGAAACCTTCTTCCTTAGCAACAAAGCATTTGAAACCAGCAGAGCCCAAAATTGTGAGGAAAGAAAGCAGAAATTTTACTAGTAGAGGACACGGGTAATAGTAATATGAGCCACTTCTATTTCCATCCCTTGATTCTCAGGATCCTGAATCCTATCTATGGAAGAAACAGTACAATATATTAGTCATTAATCTGGCACTTACTGCATCCTAGAGGGTGTCACAAAAGAGTGGTTCCGCACTGATACCGTTAACTGTGTCTTCAAAGGCCTTTCTACTATTCTGTTAAGCCTCAGAAAGATGAGGGTTATGGTAAGCACAGTGAATTCCATGAATATAAGCCCATGATCCACTTTATTTGCTGAAAAATTAATTCTCTTGTCCAGAGCGATATTATGTAGAGTAGTATGATGGTAAATAAGGCATTCTGCAAGTTCATGGATGGTAGTTTTGGCATTTGTGTTGTGGGAAGTGAAGGCAAATCCATATTCAGAGGAAGTGTCAATTCCATGAGAACAAAGTACTGCCTCTAATGGAAAGGCATGGAAGACCACATGGAGGTCGTCCAGTCTAATCAACCTGCTATTAGGTGGCTGGCAGTTTTACCAAGAAATGGCGCCATATCAGGGGCTCAGTGTTGACCCCCGCTGTTGACAGTTTACATATTCAGCAATGACTACAGCCAGATCAGCATACCATTGGGTCCAACACCAATCGTTGACCTACAAGACTATGAGCAAATCAGTGTTTTAAGCTGCTAACTTTTGAGGTAGTTTGTTGCACAACAAAGGCTAACTTAAACAGAAATTGGTACCAGGAAGTGAGGTGCTGCCAACACAAAAAAACCTAAAACATGTGGCACTAGTTTTGTTTCAAAGTAATTGGCAAAACCACTGCATGTGGTGACTCGGAAGTTAGAAAATGTAACTAACTCATACGATTGTGGATCCAATTAAGAAAATTTTCAGGCAGAGTGTTGAAAACATATACGAAGAAAGGGATGAACTAAAGAAAACTATTCAGTTTGCAGGCAGAAAGTAGAGGAAGTATAGAGGGCCTTTCTAGACTTTCTAAATTAGAAAATAAAATAGTTTTCAGTCACAGTCTCTTCAGTCTACAAAAGATCCTTCTAAAATCTTTTGGGGGGGGGTTGGTTTTAAGCACCTGTACAGACCTCAGAAAGATTTGTGGTGGTTCCTAGAAGATTCTCTCAATAGGGCAAGATAACTTCTAAAGACTTCAAGGGCATTAATTTATAGCATCCTGATTTCCTGTCAAAAGAAGAAAGGAGAGCACATCAAAAACAATTGTGTGTGTGTGTGTGTGTGTGTGTGTGTGTGTGTGTGTGTTTTCTGTGTCTAATTAAATGGGCTCTACCCTGATACATAGGAAACCCACAAAGTTTTAAAGGGGGTTGTATAAGGTTGCATTCTAATGGGACCAAAACAGTTCAAAGTAAACAGATGACTCTGGGCCCTCAAATTTCTTTGAAAAGGGAGCAGGATGAGAAAAGCTATTTCTCTGTAAATAAGGGCTATTTCTTATTGTATATGTACATGACTGGATTCTTGAGTTGCTATGCACCAATGATTCCTATTTACTTCCCATTTCTCCTTTTTTAAAAAAATTCTTAAAGCTTATTTATTTATTTTGAGAGAGACAGAGACAGTGCGAGTTGGGGAGGGGCAAAGATAGGAATGGAGGGAGAGAATCCCAGGCAGGCTCCACACTGTCAGCACAGAGCCTGAGGTGGGGCTCGAATTCATGAAATGATGAGATCATGACCTGAGCCAAAACCGAGAGTTGGATACTTAACTGACTGAGCCACCCGGGTACCCCTCTCTTTTTTTTGAATGGAGATATTTATTACAATTTTCTTATTGCCATCTCACCATTGCATGTTGGGTATGTGGGGAGAGGGAGCAAACAAATGTGTCTGTTTAGTTCACAAATTTCCGGACTAAGAGGAGCCACATGCAAGAAGCTGTACCTAAGAGGCCTTGTCCACATCTGAACCATCCACATCTGGATAAAGTTCCCAAGATATTGGACTCTGCGTTTGTGATAAAACTATATGATGGTTTCCAGCAATCTCGGAAGTGAGTGAATAATTACAATAATACAAATAATACAAATAATTATAGCTAGTGGGTGATTGTGGACGATTACATCTGGCCACAAATTCTTTGCAGCTTGTCCCATGAAGAGATGGAGTGGGTTTCTCTACCTCTTGAATTGTGGCTGGCTCATGACTCGATTCAACCAACCAACCAACCTAACAGACAAAAATGTGACAGAAGTGACAATGTGTAAACTGTGAGTCTAAGCCTCCAGAGACCTTGCAGTTTCTGAACTTGCTCTCTTGGAACATGTCTACTCTGAATAAGCCTGCCCTCTTTTTCCTGTGGAGAGAAAGGCCTGGCCACCCCAACCCTGCCAGCTGTCTCAGCTGAGGCCCCAGATATAGGAGTGGGATCATCAGACGCTATGTAAGGCAAAGGTGCCTGTGTCTCAGCTGAGCCCAACCCAAACCTGCAACCCACAGAATTGAGAGGAGATAAATGATTATTTCAAGCCACAGAGTTTTGAGGTGGTTCTTTGCCTAACAAAATCCAGTTTTATGGCTTCATATAGAAGTCTTTTGTCTTTTACTGAAATTGCAAAAACCTTGAGGGCAGGAACAGCATTTTGCAATATTTGTGATTTCTGTAACACTTAGCACAGGGCTGGGTACATATTGATAGTATGTGAATGCTTTTTATGTGCTGGAGGCTATTATTCTTATGTTTGGAAATACAGAGTTTAAAAAGTAAAAGAATATCAGAAGAAAAAGTTTAGGCTGGCTAAGCCTATCATAGGAGTTCCTTCCTCGTTCCTGCCTCCTTTTTCACCCCTGACAAGGGGAACAGGTGTGGTCTTTAACCCCTGGTCTTCAGAATCAGAGGGGACCAGATTTTTTCCATCTATTTCACTGTTAGACTCTCAATGGGTAGTGAAGAAGTGTCCACTGCTTAAAGAGGTGACAATATAAATAGATAAAGAAAAAAACTAAACGTTTTGGCAGCAGGGAGTATTAGCCCAAACTCTGAATCTTTCAGCTTTGCCCATGGATGTTACTGGGCCTAATAACCAGTTGAAAGCAGACCAGTGAGAGTCAGAACAATTGCCTGGAATCATCTTGCTTCCTCCCTGATCTGATTCTGCTCTTCTTCTCTTTCCTCCTGAATCCTGGCCTTTGGCTTTGTTTCCCATTTACAACCTACTTACTCTTCCCTTTGCACTTGGCATTGCTATTAAGTATTCTTGGCTTGGGCTGTTAGTAATTCATACAGATGCTGGCTTAGGCTCACCTTTGGATCTTTCCACCCAGACTTGCCTTAGATAGGCTGCTGTGACCTAATTTTAGCTCCTTGTGGAGTAACCATCAAGAGATGCTGCCAGAATGGGCTGAGAGGTGGGTGAGGACCTCGTGCACATTGACTTCACATCTACTGCTGTTAGGTCTTGGAGGTCATTTGCTAATCGGATCAAGAGAAAAGAGTAATGTATTCTGCTACCATTGAAAAACAAGAGATGTAAAAATTTCCTCAATGAAATTATTATGTAACACACACAATGCATTTTCTCTCACTGGAGTATAGAGAGGTAGTTCCCAGGCTGTGCCTACCCAGGTGTCTGCAGAGCTGGGCTCAGGGTTCCTGCCTCCGTGCCCACCAGGGAGCTCTGCTTCATTCTGCTTTAAATGTGGGTGATGCGTAGAAGGATCCTGTAAAGGATTCTGCAGTGTAAGGCTTAGATGTGAATGCACACCATCTTTATTTGTTAAGCGTAGAATAAGAGCTCATCATGAGAAACTTGCTCAGAAACGCCAATGAACTGAGTATCTCTTCACTATAAGAACAGTAGAGTTACTTTAAAAGCCATGTTGTGACTTTTAATTTTGCGATAAGGTCAAAATATGATTTGTCCCCTTTATGCTTATTTAAAGATCACACGTGAATCTCTAAAGTGATAGTTACTAAAACTGTGGGTGGGCCAAGTCAGCAAATAACAATACTGCCTTTCTGTGTATGAGGCTTCATTAATACTTCAATATTCGTCTGAAGACAGAAGGGTGTGTGTCCCCCAATCCCCTTGCTTCCCATTATGTTTTTGCTTGATTACTGCAGGTGTGCAAAAGCCTTTTCCGTGTGAAGCCACATGTCTCTGCATAGGAGTTTGGGGTTTGAGAGTGCATTTATCAAATGCATGCCAACTCTTGCAAAACTCCCTAAGAAAATTGTAGAACACCTGCATACTAATGGTTTTTATTGTTGAAATTATTTTATTGCACAATCAAAAACCTACAATCATATCATGGAAACATGCTCCATGACTCCAAGTACAAAAATTGGCTGTGAACTTCACTGCTGACACTTTATTTCTTGTAATTAAACTTTTACTTTTATTTCACCTATTTTATCCCATAAACAGGGGAAAAAAATAAAACATATGGAGGGAACTGCGGGATGTTGTGGTTTATTCCATGTTTTGGTATTTTTAGCTGTTCCCAATGAACCTGAAGCCCTGAAATTTGTACTCAAAGTGTATTAAAAAGATAAATTCATTAGTTAAAAAATATTGAAAAGCTAGCTATAAATTTAGGTTGGAATCTTCTCTATTTCCTTGTCTTGCAGAAAGTAACAGACCACAGTCGCCGGTATTTTCTTTCCTCTTCAAAACCACTTCTGCTCCAAAGACCATGAACCTGAACTGAAGAAACGACTCTTTCCTGCTGGTGTGAGATAATTCAGTCTCCATGATGTCTTAATCCTGGGCCTCCCTTAATTGACTTCTAACTGTGCTGAACTGTGGCTGCTAGGAGTTGCAATGTGGATCGCAATTTACAAGGCACTGGAATCGTTTCTCGTCCTCAAATTAGTCCTGAGCCATACTCGAGAAAGATTAAAAAAAAAAAAAAAAAGGTTTACCTTTCCTGGCTGTCTTGCCATCTCAAGTAAGACTTTCTTACCATCTCAGAATGGATGGTTGCCTTTTAACAATTTAGTTAGGGACAGAAAGGAAAGAGCATTACGGCTGCCGATAACATGTCAATTTTGTCCTAATAAAGTTGCCTCCCCAAACCATAAGAGACTCTTAAATACAGAGAACAAACTGAGGATTGCTGGAGGGGAGGTAGGTGGGGGGATGGGCTAAGTGGTGATAGGGATTAAGGAGGGCACTTGGGATGAGCACTGGGTGTTGTATGTAAGTGATGAATCACTACATTCTACTACTGAATCCATTACTACACTATATGTTACCTAACTTGGATTTAAATTAAAAAAAAAAAAATTGCCTCCCATGGCTCATCTTGTCTAGGGGAATTGGAGAGCTCCTAATGCTTTTAGATGTTCATGAGGGGGTGGTGATTATTTTGAAGCCCTGTTCTGTGGGGATCCAATACAAGGATCACCTCCTTTTCCTTTTCCATGAATGTCTTTGGGATATATTTATTAATTAGGAAGTATTCTAGATCTTAGCAGCAGGGGGAAAAAAGGAGAAGGTTATTTCTTCTATGGCCCCTTATAGCCATGTAACATTTACTTCTGCCTAACCTACCTTGCTTCTTCCTTTCCTTCTTCGGACCCTCCAACTTAGAAAGCCATGATATATGCACACATGAACACCAGTGGGTATAGGTGCTCTGTTAACTCTTGGAATAAAGAAGATATGTTAGAATCCTCAAAGAATTCACATCCAAAGGGGGAGACATATACATAAATGATGGTGATATAATTTAAAAAGATGTATGTGAAGAGTTTTTATGGCATCAGAAAGGAGAGACACCTATCACTGGGGCTGGAGGAGTCCATGGTGGTTTTCTGGAGGAAAAGGCAACAGAATTAACTTTAAGGATGACTCAGAATCAGCCAGGAAAGGAAATGTTAAGAGGATCCTTTAGGCAGAAGGAATGGATGAGAAAAGCAGGGAAGGTTAAATAGGTAGTGTGTGTGCAGGAATCACAAGCTGTTTCATGCCACACCGGAGAGCAGATGGGGAGGTTTGGGGAGAGCTAATCAGGCCCGGAGGTAGGTATGTGTAGTATTACATGCCGTGGCAACCGGCTTGGACTTCATCAAGTAGAGGATGGGGATGCTCTTATGCAGGGAGTAAAAGTGGTCAGATTGGTGCCTTATGTGTGTCATTTGGGCAGCTGGGCACAGGGTGAATTTGAGCACAGGAAAAGTAAGGCTGCAGGTCAGATAGCAGGCTGATACAGTTGTCCAAGAAAAAGTCCTGAACTAGGGTGGTGACAGCTGATGGTGAGGGGTTACGGTTGAGAAATACCTAATAGGTTAAACTGGAAGGGCTTGCACTAAGTTCATAGAAGGCGACTCATTAATTTTTCAGAACGGCCACAGAACTTACTCAGCTTTGAAGAGACTGGATCCTCCATTTGAGACCTGAAGACCCTCCATCATGCAAGACTGACTGCCTGCCTATAACTTTGTGGAGAGGCTGGTATTAACATACCAGGGCTCATGGGTGAGCATTCAGGTATGAAATCATTCTTATGAGAATTCCATGAAGTCTGCTCCTTCTCACTCTCAGGAACCTTTGGACATTTGTGGGATAACTATTATGGAGAACCCAGGATGAATGGGGCTGGGATGATTAGGACTAGTTTTTGGCTATGAAGCCTACAATTCCCATCTCTAAGTGTTTCCAGATTGAGAGCCATATATTTTGTCATGGAAATGCCATTTGGCTCCTAGAATGATTCCTCAGAGCCTGTAGGAGAAAGCCAGCATCCTGAGCTTTGTGCTCAAGGTCCTTTCATGGTCTGTCCCTGTCTTCTTCATTCTCGTTTCCCATCACGTGACACATGCATTCTTTCTCCGTGTCTTGCGATTTGCAAATGTCGTTCTACTTTTGAAATCTTGTCCCACAGTTGTCCATCTAAATACCTTTTACTCCCCTTCAGAAAGTATCCTGGAAGCCTTACTGATGGTAAAGACTTTAAGGGAAATGCGTGCATACATATATATGTATATTTATTTCTAGTGGTTAGCTCAGTCAGTGCTTAGCAAAGAGTTCTGAATGAATATGGGTGGGTATTTCTCTTGTCCTATATCAGGCTCAGACTCTCAGGGATTTATAAGTCGTAAGAATTACTTAAAATACCCAGCAATATAAAATTCTAGAAAAAAATAAGTGTGTGACAATGCTTTTAAAAATGTAAAAATTATCTACCAAAGTATATTATTATTATATTGAACACCATGTTTACCTACTCACTCATTTAGCTAACACTTATTGGGCAAAATCTGTAAGCAAAGCACAAATAGAACAGGTAGCTCATGCTTAGGAGACTTACCTGATTGAAGTCCAGATCTTTGGAAGACTAGAAGTTCAGGTATCATATTGAGCATTTTACTGACCTTTGCCTGTTGTGGAGGACTAAGTGTAGCCAGGATGGTAGAAAGTGCTAGGTCTCTTGGAAGAGGATCTGAGCTCTCACAAGCTGACTGAGTGAAACACTGCTCTCATTTTCAATGGCCTCATCTGTAAAGCCCGGATAGAGGCACACACCTCCTGGGTTGTGCAATTCAGTAAAAGGATGGAAGCTAATGTGGGTGTGGATAATTTGGTGTCAGGGTCAGTTTTATGAGTATGTGACCTGTGCAGTTGCTCAGGGTGTTGGCCTTGGTTTAATGCTTTACTGTCGCCATCTTGAAATTCTCCATAATTACTGAACAAGGGGCCTCACAGTTTCATTTTTTTCTGAGTTCCTTAAATTATGTAGCCAGTTCTGCCTGACACACAACCACGGGCACATAATAGTGTTCTCAAAAGAGCCCTAAATTCTTAACCTGAGATTAGAGGGGCCACTTCTAATGAGGGTTGGGCTTTGATGATACCTTCTCTTTGCTCTTCCACTGAAGGCATGCTGTTGCTCCCTCTATTCCCATACCTGCTTCCTGAGGAGAATATAGATTTTCAATTCTGTCATCCATTTTTTTGTCATTTATTTAAAAAATCCATACTGAGATCATTCTTTTATCTTAACTACTATTTTTATCCCCCACCTGCCCCTTCTCCCTACCGAGATAAACACATTGGCCACCAGCTGTACATAAAATCAAAAATGCAAATTCCTTTTTGATTCCATCAAGGTTCGAGTTGCAGGTTTGTGTGTGGTGTGTGTGTGTGTGTGTGTGTGTGTGTGCTGTTAAAATACTTCAAAAATTTTAATTAAAAAAAAAGCTAAGTCCCTGTGGTAGTTTGATTTTGGCATCTACCATAGAATTTTAAGATTTTAATATCTTTGTTGATCATAAATTGACTGTGAATTTTGCTCCGATGAAAATTACTTGTGCCTGAAAGCTACACTGGGTTGAAACATTCTACCACAGTAATCTCTATGGATTAGAGCATATTGAAGTACAACCGTGGGAAATAGAATGCTTCTTTTAAACCACTGAGCCAACAAATAAGGTCATTTGATGCTGAGAGACCGTGAATGTCCACAAAGGGGCTAGTTCACCGGTAACATTAAGCTGGTTTGGACTGACCTATTCCTTAGCTGATGGTAGGAATATTAGAACTTTATTGTTATTATTATTATTATTATTATTATTATTATTATTTTATCAATCCCCTTTTTCTTTTTGTCCTTCCAAGATACAAGCTGGAAAATAAACTATAAGGTGGTTGAATCTCTGCATGGTTAAAACTAAGTCAACTTTTGTGCAGACTATTTCCTTTTGAATTTGCTGTCTAAATGCTTTGAAAGCACATTAAAAATGGCAACGTGTTAGGCATTTTAAATGGGGAAGATTTCAGGTGTCATCTCTAAATGACAATTCAGAAATACCTACTTTGTATCCCCCCCCGCCCAAATGCTCTGAGCTGGAAAACTGAATGAATGAAAAGAAAAATGGGAAAACCAAACAAATTGGAATCATGCCTGGCTTGTTTACTTTAGGAAATCTCTTAACACTCATTTTAATCAATTGAAAAGAGATGGTTCATCAGATCATAGAATTTTAGAGCTGAAAGGAGCCTCAGAGATGATCTCATCTGACTCTCTCATTTTATGGATGAGGAAACTGGGACCCAGCGAGGGGAAGACGGCTTTCTAGCATTCCACGGCTAATTAGCAGCTGGGCAGAGCACTGAAGTCACCACATGCCCAGCCTGATGTCTTTTCCAGTCTGGATTACTGCCTCATTTTCATACCAGTTTAAAGTCTTCACATAGTTACAAATTAAAAAGATTTATAAAAGTAACTTAGTGAACATAGGAAGAGTATTTTTTTTTTTGGTTGAATGAGAGCTTTCAATTATGTTTTGGAATTTTGACTGGTACTGGACATAAAATTGTTTTGCACACAGTAGACAGTAAATATTTGTAGATTGAGAGAACTGCTCAGAAAAAGTTAATTTATAAAAAAAAGAAAAACCCACAAAACCCTAAACACATATGTTTAACATTGCATAAGGGAAAATGCTTACATCTAATATCAAAGGAAGTAAGTTCTTCCCCCAATAAAATCCTAAATGCAATTTCAGGTGTTCTTTCCAAAAATAAAAGGAAACCTATGTGGTAGGATATTTGCAGACCTTCTCAAAGTTGCTTATCAATAGGGTGGACCATATGATTTTTTGTCCAAACTGGGTCACTTTTGATAGTGAAAGGAGACATTATAAACATTTTTGTTGAGGCAACAAGTATAAACTGGGACTTTGCAGGGCAACTAGGACGTATGGGTCACCTTACATATGAAATGATGAAAAGTTTACATTAATTCGGTATTTACTATGTGCTAGGCAAGGCCTCAGGGACTTCTAGACTTTAGTGTCTCTTTTACTGGTTGAGCAGGTAAAGTCTTCAGCGACATTTTATTATGAGGTTTAAATATTATATTAAAAGTCAGAGGTGTTGGATCACATAATTTTTACTTCCTACAATGAAAGGTACAGAAATCTTTTCTATTTCTCTAGGTAGAAAGAAATGAAGGCTTTCTGGAGGACTGTCTACCTCCTTCCACCCCCCCACCCCCCACCCCCCAAACCCCCCACCCCTGCCCAAATTTCTTCCACAAGTCCCTCTTTCTGAGACTTCTTTGAGTGGCAAAATTCAAATAGGATTATTTGGTGTTGAATATTTTTCTGAAAACAGCTTCCTGGTGAGGAAGGTTTCTTTGTCCTGACAAGATAGGTTGCTGCTGAATTTGCTTTTCTCACTTTTAGTTGGTTTTATAATGGGGTTGTTGAAAGCAATGAACGGTTTAGAAAAATACCCTTGGTGCGGCGAAATAGGGACCGTTTCCAAAGCTTGTTCAAAATCTGATTACATTAGCAATTTCTCAAATCCATTGTATTAGCTTTGTAATTTGCTTCCATGACCCACGAATCTATTGACTCAGACAGTGACTTTTTTTTTTAAGGAAGGGAAAAAGACCTCTCTCTTTGGAAAACACAAACTTTGAAGAACTTGGAAACAATAGATTTCTAGATTGGCTGGAAGATAAGATCCAAACCTACCCAATTTGTTTGCCATTGTTTGCAGTGTCTCTGTAGGGAGGCTGGGACTGATGCCTTGGTAGCTCTTTTGGATTTTATAGACAGCGCTTTAAGGAGTAACCTCAGGCTGGGCCCTTAGACGTTCTTTCTGCAGGGAGGGAGAAACCTTGACGTTTGAAAATAGGTAGTATCCTTATTGAAACTTCAGCAGGTGCCTAGGTCTTAATACTCGATGCTTTCCTTATATTTTCTCACTTTACCTTCACAGCAGCAGCATGAAAACCTAAACCATACTTCGCGCTAGTTTGTGGTCAAGAAAGCAGAGGCTGAGAGAGGTGACTTTGGGAACTAGCAAAGTTGTGATTTACAGGCAGTTTTGTCTGGTTCCAGGGCTGCACCCTGGGCTCTTAACTAACCACTCTGCCAGGCAATATTTGGAGATTCTCTTGGATTTATCTCAATTCTTGAGAGGGTTGTCTCCATTGAAAGCCAACTACCCAGTTATCGGAACCAGAACATTTGCATACTGTTATGGGTTGAACTGCGCCCCAGCCCCAAAGTATATGCTGAAGTCCTAAACCCCAATACCTCAGAATGTGACAGTATTTGGAAATAGGGTCTTTTATGTTTTATTTTAAATTTATTTTTATTATTATTTTATTTTTGAGAGAGAGAGAGAGAGAGCAGGGGAGGGGCAGAGAGAGAGGGAGACACAGAATCTGAAGCAGGCTCCAGGCTCTGAGCTGTCAGCACAGAGACCCATGTGGGGCTCGAACCCACAAAACTCGAGATCATGCCCTGAGGCGAAGTCGGTCGCTCAACCTGCTGAGCCAGTCAGGCATCCTGGAAATTGGGTCTTTTAAGAGAGAACCAAGTGAGGTGGGTAGTGTGGGACCTAATCTGATATGATCAGATGCCCTTAAAGGGGGAAATTTGGACACAGACAGAGGTAAGATGATGTGAAGTGGTACAGGAAGAAGACCACCATCTGGAAGCCAAAGCTACAAGCAGTCTACAAGGAGAGAGGCCTGGAACAGACCATTCCCTAGTGCCTCTGGAGACAGCACGTCTCTGCAAACTTCTTGATTTCAGACTTCTGGCCTCCAGAACCATCAGACAATAAATTTCTGTTGTTGTTCTAAGGCACCTAGTTTGTGGCACTTTGTTACAGCAGCCCTAGCAAATACACGTTTCCCCCACATTGTAGCTGGTGGGGACTTGCTTCTGAGTGACCGCTGGAGCTACTCTTTCTGCTGACTGTGGAGCAGAGAGAGACAGGTCCAGGCCGGAAGCGCTTGCGATGCAGCACCAGCCAGTGGAACCCATCTCCAGGCTTTGAGACTGAGGTAGAGCCCTGGCCACCTCACCAGTGACAAGGGGAGGTGGCCTGCGTGGTGGCTGTGATCTCCCACTTCTTAGACGCACACGATGGTGGTTCCAAGCCGACTCCTCTTTCTCTCTCTCCTACTCCCGGTGGGAGAATGATCTGTCATGGCTCTTGAATAATGCACACATTGATGATTTCTTAATAACTTAAAAGCCCTTGTGATGGGATGAGGAGAAGGAAGAAAACATGTCCGACCACCTGCAAGCAGGGAACAACAGCTTCATTCAAATCATTCTCAGGAGGAACTTTTGAACTGCCAGGCGAGACCTGATCCTGAGCTTCTGGGGAGAGTAATCTGGTTTCCTCAAATTTACCACCACTACCTCTAAGTGCAACCAGAAACACAACTATACTATTAGCTAGAAATAATAAAATGCTCAATAAACCCAAGATGATGAAGGCCCAGCCAGGAAACCCTCAAACACTCATGTTTACGGCACACCTGGTGAGTATTTTTATAGTAGAGTATAAAATATGCCCTTTTGAATAGCACCGAATTGGTGGCACAGCACATTTATGCCCTTCAAGCTATAAGCCTGAATTTGCAGTTTATAAACTCCTTATAACCCTTCTCTATAATGTAAAAGTTTAGAACAGAAAGAGTAGTTGGACAAGCTGTAGAGGTGGAAACAAACAGCTTCTGTTTCTCGTCTATAGAAGAGAAAGCTGAAGGGAGTGAGTGTCTTTATGGAATTGCTTCGGCCCAGGGGAAAATTCCTGGAAAGAGGATTGGAATCAGATAAATTCCTTCTTCTCTTGAATTTCTACTGTACTGTTGAGGACAAACTTATTAAAAAAAAAAAAAAAAAAGAACACCTTTGTTGAACAAGGTGTCAGAATAGCGGCAACCCGTTTTGGGTTGGCATTTCATCCCCCCAGTATGGCCATGCCTGGTGGAACTCTGTAGCCTTTCTCTCAATGTTTGTTTTTCCCTGTAGACTTGTAATACTCTGTGGGCCTTTCCTGATGCCGGGACCTCCCACTCAGGCCAAGCCACCCCGCTCCACGCCAGGCCCACCATTCTCGTCTTGGCCCACCTCTCTTCTTTCACAGTTTTATAATTAGTGACCCCTGCCACATACCGGGCACCTACCACTGCCCAAATTCTCTCTTTCCTCTCTGGAGTCCTGGTGGTCTGTCTCCAATGGCAAAATGTGTTTTCCTGAACCCTCTGCCTCTGGTTGGGTCCCAGGAAGTACTCAGCGGCAGAGCCTGGGAAGGGCTCCTAGGCCCATCTCCTGTGTGGGAGTAAAGGCAGCAAGATGGGGCTGAGGAAGAACCTAACGATGATGCAGCCGGAGCAAAGGCCTCAGCTCCCACCATGTGAAGCCCACCGTCTAGAACAGCTGGGTCTTTGAAAACCTTCCTCAAAGGGCACTAGGGGCTGGCTGCCCCAGGAGGGGATATGGTCTTGGGTAAGGAAACTCCCTGTGACTAAGGGCAGCTCTCTCTTTGGGAGAAACTCAGTCGGGACCCTTCAGCTACCAACAAGCCTAGCAGCTGGGGGAATGAGTGTTGGGTCTAACCAGGGTGGATCTGGCTGGGTACCACTGCGTTCACTACACCCTCATTGTAGAATTCCCAGTTGAGGAAGCCAAGACTTTGCAGAGAAATAAAGGTTACAAGTAAGGTTAGGAAGAATCTTATCCCTATTTTTTTTACATTTACCGAAATATAACAATCAAACACGTGCTATCAATACTATTTTACACACCTTAAATAAGTTATAATTAATGCTCTATAATTAATTAATCTATTATTTATCTCTTTCCCTTCTCCTAAGCTTTAATAAGATACTTACAAATATGTTTATCTCTGTTACAAATAGTATATTGATAATTGCCATTAACTGAGCACATACTGTATTGCAGATATTTATTATTTTATTCAATCTTCATAAGAGCCTATAAGAAAGATACCATTATCCCCATTACGGATGAGGAAAGCAAGCTTAAAACAGAACAAATTACTTCTCCAATTCACACATAAATTGCAGAACTGGGTTCTGAACCTGACCCCGGAAGTTCTATTCTTTTAACTCTATCATGTTGCTTTTTATCCTAATAAGTAGTTTATTTTCCTTTTTGGTTCTCTTTCCAGATATCCAATACCTCTCTGATTTTTGTTTTCCCTGCTAGTTATGGAATCCATTCCTGGAGTCTGACTTTAGTCCCAGAAATAAAGCTGTAAAAGAGACAATGGAAACCTGTATTAAACCTCCTTGGAATAGCTTGGGGGTGGGGTAGCTCCTTAGAGAGCCCCTGCTTTCCTAGGCTGGAGCTCTTGCTGCATGGCTCTGACCCTTCTTCCATCCATTGATGCAGGACAATCTCCCTTGGCTTCTCCTCTGTGCCCTGAACCTCTTGAGGCTTCACCACAATAATCTCAATCCCTATTCCACCTTCCTCTTCTCCCAAAGCCCAGTTCTTTTTTCTAGTTCTTTTCTTTTTTCTAGTTCTTAGCAGAAATGACAACTGATGTCCACAAGTTCAGATCTAAAATTCTCATGGCAGTAGAAAGAAAATAAGTAGATACAGTCCCACATCCTGGGATTTCAGGCACAGGGAAGAGAGATTGAGAAGAGACCACTACATATATAATGACTTAAAGACTTGTCTTCATGTGTCGTTTCCCCAGCATGCCTCATATTGAAAACCTGATTTGGTCCAGACTAAAACTTCCTAGAGTTTGGGGCATCAGGTAAAAAAATATTCCCTACTTCATCATTTCAGAAATTTTAAGTTAAATAGAGCCAATTCTCTGTCTCTCTTTGTCTCTCTCTTTCTCCTTCTCTCTCTCCCTACACACACACACACACACACACACACACACACACACACATACACACACACCCCCCACACACTCTCAATCTGTATCTGTATAGTATCTAGGTATGTAATTTGTAAATTTATAAATCTATATACAAATATAGATTCCATATAAATATAAATCTATGTATGCAATTTGTAAAACTATAACAAAAGGAATCTTATCCAGCTGGCTTTATCCAACTCAAAATGTGCCATGTGGGCTTTAGAGAAGAAATCAGGATGAGTTGCTTAGCTGAGGCCTTTTTTTATACTAGAATAGTGGAATTAAAATCTCATTTTTTGAAATGAAAAAAGGATAGATTTTCATCTGTCTGAGATAATTTAATATAACCTACCTGGAGGCAGAGGAGAATGGAGCGAATGATTCTTCTAGTCATTTCTAGCTCTATAATTATATTTTCAGGGGGAGAGAATAAAGATTCCTGCTGCTCCACACACTATTATACATTTTGAAGAGGATTCAGAATTTAATATTTGTCATTCAGCCACTTTCTTAATTTTATGTCTAATTAGCCAAGAAATTGAAGTTTCAAAAACATTCTTGATTTGCCAAATTCCCATATGTATTTCAATTCAACATGCATTTAGTATATTCCTTCTAGGTGTGTGGCACTTTGTTGGGGAACCAGGGAAAGAGGTCGAAGGAGGAGGAAAACGCGCCAAGTCTTTGCATGTCCAGAGTCCAGTGAGGAAGCAGGACAATTCAAAACGAGTTGCTAAGTTGGGGGTATTGCCGTTTAGCAGAAACACAGAGGTGGGCTCACAGAATTTTGCTGAGGTGGAGGGAACACTGAGGAAGCTTCACAAGGAGCTGATGTTGGAACTGGGTCAAAAATAAGCAGACTGTCACGTGGGGTGCTGGGAGGGAGGGAGGAAGGGAGGAAAGAAGGGAGGGAGGGAGGATGGGAAGAAGGAAGGAAAGAAGGGAGGGAAAACAGGGAGGGAAAGAAGGAAGGAGGAAGGAAATAAGGAAAGTTTCTTTGAGCCACCTCTCCACTGAGACCTTCCCCTGGCCTATTGTGATTAATGTTCCTCCATTGTGTCTGTTATGCAGAATCTGAAGGCTCAAGACAAGAAAGGCCCCAGGCTCTGCTAGCATTCTTCATTTCAAGACTGTCCTGTCCTTGCTTCCTCCCTGCCCTTCAGATAAGGAGGTAGCACGCAACTCTACACTTGCAACCTGTCCAGGTGTTTGTGTGTGAGGACTGTATGGCATATCACAAGCTCATCACCCCCTAAACAGAATGGTAGCTGTCGGTAACCCCAGCACTACAGTGGATTCCTACTGAGAATGCTCTCCTTCTCCCAAGACTGTCTTATCTTCCGAATCTCCAAAAATAATAGTACTGTTTCTCTCAAAACTGCTATTTCCATAGAGATGAATCTTTCCTCCCACATTTGTCTTATTTTGCAGGACATTGTTAAAAATATCTTTTCATAAATAACTAATAGTATTTACCTCCCTTTCACAAGCTTGACTCTCATGGATATTATAATGCTGCAAAGGATGAATGCTTTGTGGGGTTGGTTGCAAGCAGCCACAAGCCCACAGCCCCCCCACCCCCACCCCCATGCTCAAGGCCAGCACTAATTTCCATGTGAAGGCAGTGAATTTGCACTTCCATGTAATTCCCTTTCTTTGGGATTCCTAGCCATCCCCACACCCTTCTGGTCCTCAGACCATCTCTCCTGCCTGCAGCCAGCTGTCAACTAATCCTTCCAAACTGTGAATCCTCAACCGGAAAATGTTGCCTTCTCCAGAGACACATTCTAATGGGGGAATCACAGGCACTGTAACTGGCCTCAGTAGAACCATGGTAATGAAGGACTTGCTGGCCATGCTGCTGGCTGAGAGCTACTGGGAATAGTCTGAGGGGAGCCTTAGCCAAAACTTCCCAAAGGTGGTGGCAGCTGCCTTTTCTGCACTCACATAGACTTGTCGAAAATGTGTGGACTTTCTAACTACTAGGTACTGATTATTGGTGGCTTCTGTGAATTAGTCCTGTCCCCCACTTTTCTTGGGTCTCCAGATATACAGGCATCTAAGACATTGCTTCTTATTTACAGACACAACAGAGGCCCTTAAGTTAGGAATTTCCTCACCATTCTGCTTCTCCACCTTAGAACATCAGTCTTTGCATCCCTCTTAGCACTTGTCCTGCTCCTCTGCCTCCTTCACTCAAGGCCAGCCTGTTTCCCTGTTCTGGATTCCACCTTATACCTCTTGTTCCACTGCGTTCTCTTTCTTGACTGTAACCTCGAAGTGTCCCTCTCCTTGTTTATGCGAGTCCTTGCCTGCACGTAAGGTACAAATCCTTCTCACCTGAGAACCTGTCTTCCTCTCTATCTTCAACTCATTATAAGCTGGTGTTCTTCCTCTCCAGTCTGATGTAACTCTTCTTTCTAACACCACTGTTGATCCTCTAATGGTCAGCTTCATGGATATTTCTCAGGCATCATATTTGTTTCCCTACAATATTTACCGCTGCTGACAATGCCATCCTTCTTCAATTCATTTCCTCATTTGATTTCTTCGTTGAACTCCTTATGCTTCTCTTTGGTCTTCTTTCAAGGTGTCTCTTCTTTCACAACATCCCTTAAATATTGATATTTATTTAAATATTGACATCATGAATTTCTCATCAGCCTATTTCTCTTCTTTATTCCTTCCTGGGCTCTCTCATTAACCCTCTCAGCTTAAAGTCCATCTTTGTCCTGTTGACTGTGAACCCACATCTCCCACTCAGACCTCTTTCCTATGCTTCAGACGTGTATGTTCAGGTGTCTAATGGGCATGTACATCAGGCCAATCCAGACTCCTCAAATCTGCTTCATCCCAAAGTATGTCCCTCCGTCCCCCTTTAACTCCCTTCACCTTACTCACTCTCTTGTATTTCCTAAAAGAGGTGCCTGGCACCACTATATACACATGGGACTCCTGGATATATTCCCTTCCTTTCTCCCACACAGCTAACTGAGTGATGGTCTTATCAATTGTACAAGCTTGTCCATACCTTCTTCTACTTCCTATTGCTTCTGCCAGATTTAGGCACCCATTGTTTCTTCTATGCACTCTTTGTGCTGCTTCCAGTTTCTAGTCTTGCCCCTCACTGCCATCTACTATGAACACCATCCATCCACCACAAGTCTGAACATGTCAATGATCAGTCAGAATTCTTCAAGGTCCTTCTTGGCTCAGAGCAGAGAAAACTGTGGCTCATGGGCCAAATCTGGCCCATCTTCTGTTTCTGTACAAATAAAACTCACGTACAAACTCAACTCTTCCATTGCATAAAAGTTGCCACAAACAATGAAGAATTGAGTACTTCCGAAAGAGAGCATAGGGTCTCCAAAACCTACGAGATTTCCCATCTGAGCCTTTTCCAGGAAAAATTTGCTGGCCTGTGGCAGAGGATTCACCCAACCTTCTTACCATCTTAGCATAGCACAGAAAGCCCTCCAACATATGTCCTCTCTGTACACTGTCCAGATTCATGTTCTTTAACTTTGTCTCTAATAGAAATGTTGGATTTTTTTTTTTTTTTTTGGTATATGAGGTTGTGTAACATGGTGTTTTAAGGGGGATGTATACCCAAGATACCTGGAGCGAATCCTGGCCTTGCCACTCATTATCTGTGTGATCTTGAGCAAGTTACTTAACCTCTTTATGGTGTAGTTTCCCCATATGCAAAAATGGAAGATCCTGATTCAAACTTTTCCCAATTCAGAGAACTTTGGAAATATTTTATTTGACTGTAACGTAGAGCTAATGAGATTGTCTTTTGGGTAATAGTTCATGGCAGTACAGCTGTCAGCACAGAGCCTGACGCGGGGCTCAAACTCACGGACTGTGAGATCGTGACCTGAGCCGAAGTCAGACACTCAACCCACTGAGCCACCCAGGTGCCCCCCCCACCCCCCGCTGGCCACAATGTATTTTTGAGAGCAGTGTTACACATGTTAAAGTATTCTCACTTGAATAAGTCAACTTTCTTATCTCAACTGATTTATATGACATCGTCTAGAAACAAAAATTCACCTGTCAATGCAAAAAGCGAAGACATCAGGGAAAAAAAGGGATTATTTTTGAGGAATTTAAAAATTTATTGGAAAAGAGAAAGGCTCCCTGTTTATGGGGCACTTGGGTGGCTCAGTCGGTTAAACGTCCGACTTCGGCTCAAGCCGTGATCTCTCTGCTCACAGGTTTGAGCCCCGCATCAGGCTCTGTGCTGGCAGCTGAGAACCTAGAGCCTGCTTCACATTCTGTGTCTCCCTCTCTCTCTCTATCTCTCTCTCTCTCCTTCAAAAATAAAAATAAACTTTAAAAAAATTACAAAACCACAATTATTCCACCCTGCCTGCATGTGAGTATGGTATACATAAGCTGTTATTTATAGACTTTAGTGCTCACCCTAATCTGATTCTCTTCAGCTCATTTCTAAGAGAATGATATTTTTTTGCCCTCCGGCAGTTAGGTGAGATCTTGTGAATGCAAATGCGCCATTCCTTACTTCCTGGATGAAGCACTGGATCACTGGTGTGAGACCAGCACTTTCTTCCCATGCTGGATAGAACAAGGAGGACAATATTCCAGATGGTACATCCACAAGATGGAGGCCTCTCTCAGCCTCGATTACTGAGTCACACTGTATGGGGGCAAGTGGCTCCAGTGTGTTACCTGGACCCTCAATGGATTTTTTGACTGTGAACAATGAACTTCACTCAGATTCAATCAGAGAGATTTGGGGGTTGTTTGGTATTGCACATAACTTGGTCTATCTTGGATTATGACTCCGTAAGAGAATAATGCCTTTTCCTTCCCTCATGTTCTTAGACAGTGGAATTAAGTGAATACCCGGGTGGGTAGAGCAGGCTTCCCAGTCCCAAGTCTTGTGTGGGGCCTTGGAAAGAGCTGTTCTATTGTTCTATGCTGATGAAGAAAGGGCTCCCCTTTGTGATCCACTCCTGGTTGTTTTCCCTCTTGTAATTAGCAGTTTTTGTTATTGTACTTGGGAGGTGAAGCTTTAGGAGCAAAGGCCATGGCTTTAATGATAAATGCCTCCTCAAACATTTCTAACCTGAAAATAAAATAACATAAAACCCCTCAAATGAATGTGGGAGCAAGCTGCAAATGTCAATTCTGCCATTGTATGGATTTAAAATCAAATGTAAACAATGTTTGAGGAAACACTGACCTGAATCAAGTCTTTTTTTTTTTTTTTTTTTTTTTTTTTCACACTAGTAATTAGTTCTGCAGCAGCAGGCTGAGGCTGAAAGCTGGGTCAGTGCCCCTCTCCCCCAGGAAGCTGAGAAAATTCTCACTGCAGCCAGACCACAAGACTAGGCCCCTGGGGAGGTCGTCTGCTGTGGTTGCCACTTTGCCCACTTCTGGTAAAGGGCAGGTTTCTTGGCAAATGCTCCCCCGACTTGATTTGGAGGGAGTGGATAGAAATTTTTTCTTTCTTCAGTGTGAGCAGTAACCAGAGTGGAGAAGCTTGAGGAGGGATGATGGAGGTTAAAATTCAAGAAATCAGATGGCTGGCTTAACCAATATTGGGGTATCAGCTTCAAAAAGGTATCTTTACTAAAAAATAGGTGAATGGCCACAATGTTACATAGCTTTTCTCATACTCTGGAGCACAGTACCGCTATAAAATCAAATTATCTGAGGGTTTCTTATTTTGATTTTTGTTCTGCAGCTGTTTCAATAATCAGAACTTTTAATAATCCATTTTCCTGATTCATAAAGCAATGGGTAAGGATGGATGTTTTTGAAAAATATTTGAGACTGAGTGGCTGGTTTAAATTTCCCACAGTGAGTGTCTTCACTTGAAGCCTGAGAAACAGATATCAAATTGTGTGTAAGAAGTACAAACCAGTTCACGGGGCGCCTGGGTGGCTCAGTCGGTTGAGCATCCGACTTCAGCTCAGGTCACAATCTCGCGGTCCGCGAGTTCGAGCCCCGCGTCAGGCTCTGGGCTTATGGCTCAGAGCCTGGAGCTTGCTTCCAATTCTGTGTCTCCCTCTCTCTCTGCCCCTCCCCCGTTCACGCTGTGTCTCTCTCTGTCTCAAAAATAAATAAACGTTAAAAAAATTTTTTTTTTAAAAAAAGAAGTACAAACCAGTTCATAAATGAGAACTTTAACCTCTGGAGCTATTACTCAGAACTGTACAAATTCAGACATATCCTTGTGAACATCCGTGCCATTTCTAAGTTTATTTGAGAGCGTTTGGTCAAAAAAAGATTTTCAGGCCATCAAGATTATCTTCTCTGTTTCGAGTTCAGAGAACTAAAAGAAAATAAGACTCTACCTAATGAGGTGGAAAAATCATTTAAAAATCAGATAAATACCAAAGACTTGAGTATTAACAATTTATTATTATAGTATTCACTAACCTTAGGCAGGCTGGATATAAATGTTCTCTAAAGTGCTAAGTAGAAAGAATTTAATGATTTCAGTTTAATTCCCTGTTGCACTAAAGTCCATTCTGGAAAGAAAAAATAAAAACCATCAATGTACATTATATTAAAGGTCTGAGTCTCAAAAGTAAAACTCTAATCTTTAGCTGGAAAAACAAAGTATTTCAAAATGCATCCTGAGTCTACTGAAACTTCATCGTTCCTGAACCAGTCTGCTGTTATCAATAGTCAGTTCCTCTGTTATGACAGTAAATTAAAATACCACTCTTTGCCTTAACAACAACAACAACAAAAAATGAATAAGAAGAATAAGAAATTTAAATGCCTTTGCCAAATCACTCTTTGGCTTGCTTTTTCATATCTTCTTTCTTTACTGAGGCCTTAAATCTGATATCCTTCAAATAGGCAGGACAGAGAAGAAAATGGCTCTTACCTTTCTGTTCCCCCTTTCTCTCTCCTGATGCTTCTGGTCTTTGTTCATCATTTTTTTCAGGTCATTACATCCCTTCTGGATTAATTTCTTTACTATCCCATTGGCTGGGCTGCCAAAACTCATTTCTTCATTACTGTTCTTTGCTTAAGGGTAGCAGTTGTTCAATCCTCCACCACATCCCCTTTGATCTGCCTTGGATTTTATTTTTTTATAACATCTATTTCTTTTTCCTTCTTTGTTTATCCCAGTGGCAGAAAAAGAGGATTAATTATTTCTATGAAGCCAGTGCTTCCTTTTGTGTCAAAGTGCTGGCAAACAGAACACATTTATCTCGAGAAAGAGCATTTCTCCATCGGTTGTAATTTGGGGTTCTATATATTGGACACTGGATTCACTGAGGGCAGGGTCTCTGCAGATTCTCTTGGCAGAGTAAGTTGAACGATGACAAGTGTCTGCAGATCTAAGTCCGACTCCTTAATAAGTCTCTGTCTCTTGTCATGCATGTCTCTAAACCCATCCCAGAATAATCTTTCTGAAAGACAAATGAAATCTGTTAATTCTTGTCCCTGAACATTTCATGGGCTCTCCATTGTCTTCAGAAGAGACCCAAACTCTTCAGAATAGCATAAAAACACTGGTTTTCTCCAACTTACTTCATATCTTCCCATTCTCCCCACTATCTATTACATTTCAGCCATTTGGTATTTCATACCAAAATAGAGGGGTTTCCAGACAGAGGACATCTTCTCCCATCTCTGGGCTTTTGAACTTGTTATTCTCTCTTATGAGAATGCCCTCCCCCTTTAGCTACTTGGCAAAGTCCTCACACTTTTTAGGACTCGATCCAAGGTTAGCCACTCTCTGAACCTTCTCCCATTTTCCCAAGACCCACAGGGTCGCTGTCCCCATAGTACTTTATATTCGAGTCTGGTGTCCTGCTCACCATATTCAATGTGAGTGTCTACTTGCCTGGATCATCCACTAGGTTTTGAGCTGCTTGAGGACAGGATCTCTGTCTTAGTTATCTCTGGGATCTCCATATCCTATTAAAGAGCCAGGAATATCATAGTGGCTCAAACATATTACATGCTCAGATGAATGAATGAATGAATGAATGGATAGTTAAGCAGCTCAATATTTCTCATTAGTTGCATGGCATAAATTATGAATCACTCTAGTTTTATTTTTCTTTTTGGTTGGCAATAAGAATATTCCCAAATGCAGGTACTTACTAGTTGTTACTGCTGTTATTCTAATTAATTAAGACTCATATTTTGAATAATATGAATTGATTCTATACAGTCTGAATTTATCAGGAAATTGTGGGTTCCTTTTTTATAATTTTATATGGTTTCTCATCTCTTTTCTTGACAAGCCACACTTCTGTTGGTTTTCTGTAGAGTAAATAGGATTTGGACCTGTTCACTTTAAGAATGTCCTTTTTCCTTTTAAATCCTAAGGAAAAATTGCATTAGTGGTCTGAATTTATCAAGATAACATTGAATTAAAAATTGGGTACATGCTGTATATACACAATTGTTCTCCTACATTTTCTAGATTCCATTTTATTGTTTTATTGTGAGCATTGGGCCATGGTATTAAATATTTTAGGTAAATATAATTATCGACTGCATAATACCCCATTTTTTGGTTGTACTCTTTCTATAGTCGTCACTTATTGAAGTATTATTGCATTGTGTTATGTGTATGCTTTTGTTTATATATTTGTATGTTTGTATGGTATCACAATGCAAAATGTATTTCTTGTTATGGATTAGGGTCCAAAACGTCTGAGAGCCAATGGCTTACTCATAGACGAGTTCTGAGACGACCTATTCCCCTTTAATATTTTCTTACAAAGGCAAGTCAGGTTAAGATGAAACTCAAGGAGGGCAATCTTGAAAGGTTTAACAAGTATAACGTTTGTGAGTAGAAGTTAGAATAGTAGAATTAAGTTAAGAAGGTCCTGTCATAGAATAATTAAATACATGATAGATAAATGTATTATGCTTAATTTCCTTGTGTGATTTATGGGAACTGTATTTATTTTTAAACTCACCAGCTCTACCTACTTTAGGTCTCCTGACTTATTTTACCTCCCTGAGTCCCTGTCCCTCTGCCATTTACTACTGCAAATTGGGGATCCCTCAAATGGGGAGCCCAAGACAATAGACTTAGTTCAACACAGTCAAGTGTAGTTTCTATCTTCCTACCTTTGGCCAGCTAGCCTGGCCCCTCTGCTGTCATTCCCACTGTGCACTATATATTGTCAAAGCTGAGGCATGTCTTAGGAATAAGACGTCTCGGTTAAGGAAATCAGGATGGTGATCCCCACTTTTAAAAACTCCATCCTACCTTCCGGCACAGCAGTATGATTGATTCAGAAGATGGGTATCTTTCAGAAAGTTGCATCTTATTTTCCTGCATTAACACCTAGTGCATCCCACAGACACGTGGCCTGGTAACTCCTCTTGTGTAAGTTTTCCACGATTCCTCTTTGTGAGTCACCATTTCTAATGTTAGCAATTTACAGTAATGAGCCACGAGCTGACACCCAGGCTGGGTGAGACAGAGGCAACGTTCCATCTACAACAAGTGGCAAAGAGTACTTGAGGGATACATTCTCTGCATTTTGAAAGCATCTTAATGATCCTAAGTGCTTTAGATGTTTAGAGGAAGTTCAAAGGCACTGAATCAATTGTACATCATTAAAAGAATACAATACATAAAACTTGGGGGCTGGAGGAATGGCATCTATTTTCCTGTTTCACAGACTACAAAGACTGAGGAGGCAGAAGGATAGAAGACCACTGAAGTAATGCTCTTGTTCCCTAGAAGCACAGGGTAAATGCATGTTTCCTTATGTGTTCGTGGCTGGGTTCCAAATGTGCCTGGGTAAGGATGAGTAAATTCAGGCATGTTGGGGAATCATGGGACATCCCATGACGTTTCTCCAAACATCTTTCATTCAGCAAAACACCAAACTCCTTAGCTGAACATTGCTTCATATTTAATTTTTAAATTGATTCATTATATGGCAAGATGGAGTTTACGTGTTTCCAAAGACTTTTACAGTTTTTACAATAAGGATAGTTGGATAACTTTGGAACTGCGTCTTTTGTAACAAATTACTTATTTTGGTGATAACAAGAATGACAGATCTATAGTTATTAGAACATAAATATTATCACCACGCACATTGACACACTCAGTTCAGAAAGTCAGTTTCTTAATATAAGAACACAGCCATCAATTTGATGAATTGCATTTTCCTTTCTCTCAAAGTAGGCTTTTTAATATGACTTCATTATTGAACAGGGTAGAGAATTCTAGTGCCAACAAACTCCTGCCAGCTATTTTTAGATTCATATTTATGTTTTTCTCTAGTACCTTTGGACGGCAGCTGAGTATCTAGAAAGTGGAAGAAACATGGCCATTGGCTTCAGATGGCACTAGGTTTGAAATCTGGCCTTGCCACTGATTGGTTGAGTGGCCATGGGCAAATCACTTCATTTCTGTAAGACTTACTACCTCCCTTGTGGAAAGAGCACAGTACACTTCCTGGTTGTGCTCTTGTGAGAATGAAATGTATGTGCATGCAAAATGCTTCATATAAGGCCTTCTGGAAATTGTAGCAATTGGCTGAGATGCTGCCCTCATTACTCTCCTCACCCGATGGTGCAGAGATGGAGATAGAGGTGCACTGCTTTCCTCACTCTGGCCACTCTTTGCTCCCCGACTTGCCACCATTGACTTGTTTTCTAACCCAGCCATATTGCACTTGTGCCCTTTAGATGTCAGCCGGGCCCAAAGCCTATTCAGTCAACATTGTCTCCCTTGATGGCCACACAGCAAGGTTGTCTTCTCTGCACCTCTTAATCATGGTTTTCCACCTCTGCTTTCTCTGCCCTGCTGTGATTGCCCCACTGTGCTTCCCACATGCACCCTGTGGACAGTAGTCTTTCCCTTCCTATGCTGAAAGATGAGGTGATCTGAGAGGGAACGAAAGTCCTTTGTGTGAAATACATTCCCCTCTATCTTTTTACATTGGTTCGGTGCCCACAAGTATCATGTGGGTAATGAAAGTGTGGAGGCCAGAAGTTTAACTATGTCTGTCTAACAGACTGGAGCCTGAAGGTAGAGGTAGAAATTGGTGGAAGTCTCTCTTGCCTACCAGTGGATCAGCTTTTCTCACAAAACTAGTCTTTTTTCTCTTGTCAAGAGACCAGACCTAAAAGAAAGGTCATTCCTATGTTATGATATGATATGATATGATATGATTGATATAATAATATGATATGATATAATCAGGTCATCTTCATCATTCACAGATTCCATTGTGCAGTTGCCTACTTACTAAAATGTATTCATAATTCCAAATCAATATCCTGGTGCCTTGCTCACCATTCACAGATATATGCAGAGTGAGAGAGATATAGCCCTTCCAAGCACAAGTTCCTCATTGGAGTCAAACAAGGAATCCTTCTGTTTCTGTCTCTCTCTCATAACAGAAGGGACTAGAGGATGGAGACAAGATGTGGCAGGGAAGTGTAGTATGAGAAACTCTTGGTCTGGGGCCTTGGACTAGGTTTGAAGCCCAATTCTAGCATCTGTTAGTGGAGAGCCTGTAGGCAAATCACTCAACACTTGTGTGAGCTTGTGAGAAACACTTGTGAGAAAATAGAACCCACTGACTGGAGTTGTTTTGGGATTTAAGGTTATGATCTATGTGATATATATATATATATATATATATATATATATCTGTATCTATCTATCTCCAAGGAGCAATGGTTCAGTATTCACTAACTCACTAATTCAGTGTTTGTGGAGACTTTGTAAAACATAACTACCACAAATAATGAGAATCAACTGTTACATGTATATTGTGCGTTCGTGTGTGTGTGTGTGTGTGTGTGTGTGTGTAAACATCTTTCGGTGGAGGAGTAAGTGGGGAATAATAACTACCCTTGGATTCAGTTCCATTTCTATCAATAGACTCCATTGATGTGTAGATTGAGACAAGTTACTTTACTTCTGTGCTTTATAACTTCCTAATATGCAAAGTTAGGGTCAAGGTATCTGCCCTTCCCATAACAAGAGGTTGCTGTGAGGAGAAAATGAATTTAATAGTCATGAACTTCCTTAGTAACTTTCAAAACACTCTAATAATGGAAGGTAGTATTTTTATCTGGCTCCTGTCCAGGCAGCAAGAGTAATCAAGAGGCTGAGATGGTTATTCTGCAGGGTCTCTGGTCTACAGTGGGCTATTCTAATCTAGTGTTCATTCATCTGTTGATTTGTTTACTCAATCTTTCAGTGAACTTGTATTGAAAACGGATTATGTGCCCAGGCCTATGCAAGATGTGAGGGATACAAATGAGTGAGCAAGACTCATCTCTAAAGACGCTCACCGCAGGAGACAAACACGCTATCTGGATTCTAGGATAGGGGTATCCCAGGCTTCCACTTTTCCACCAAACCTAAATTTTTACATGGCCTTAGGGCTTCATCTGACTCTGGAGACTTTCCCATACTTATGTCGGTTGCATATTTGTGAGTACCTGTGAGTGTGTGAGAATGGGTATGAGTGTGTCCAGAGCTAGAAATGGGGATGCAAAATACCCTGATACTTTCCTCTAAGTGCAATTTCCTCCATGTTTCTCTTTCATTCATACTCATTCCCTAGGAGTCTCATGGAATGAATGGTTGCTTCTCTGGGATCTCAGTCATAATCCCTCATGCTACAGCTACAAACATACAGAAATTCACACATATTCAGATGATGATTCCTGACAGTTAAATACATCAGCTGAACAAACTGCATTCACTTCAGATGTGCTCCGTGGGAAGCATGTTGGGTTTTTTTTGTGTGTGTCCTAAACCCTGAGGCCCCAGTATAAATAAACCTACTAACATGATTCCTAGTGAGGAATCATTATTTGTCTAACAACTTCCGTTCTCTGAGCTTATATGAAAGCAATTCTTAGACGATATGTGTGTATATGAACTCCTCTAAAGTTGTTTTAAGGGTCTATAATATTGCATAGATATTGTATAATATATGTATTTAAGGGTGTATAATATTGCACTTGCCCTTTCAAATTGTCTTGATAATGTATGCAAAATAGGGAGAAAAATTACAGACCTCCTTGGAAATTGCTTTGACACAAGATTTGAGTGAACATAAAACCTATTTTAAAAGACCTACCAGGAAACACAGTAATCATATGAGCCAAATCCCTTCACAGAGAAGGTCTAGAGTGATGAAATGGATATCCTAATTTTTGGATTGTTAGTGTGAAAATATAATGCAATTTAGTTATGATACAATATACTTTACATCCTTCCTCCATCCCTTTTCTCTATGTTTTTCCCTCATCAATTTGGCTAATCATTCTAATCAAACTAATCAACACTAATATATTCATTCATTCATTGATTCATTCTTTCATGCATTCATTTATTATTAAGAGTGAATTAGAAGCCTGTAATATTCAAGGCCCTATCAGGACTAAAATTCCTTTCCTGGAACATGTCCTATTGGGATAAATGAAGTAGATAACCTGATATGTAGTATTTTTCTGGGTAGTTTTTCAATATTACACGTTTATTAAATTCTAGTAGGCTCATTCACTTTTATTAAAGGTTTCAAATATTTTTCTCCCAGTCTGTAAAGGTAAAATAATCTCATCCAAAGTAAGGCTAGGGTTTCTGTTCTAATATCTGTTAAGTTTAAGCTGCCATTTCCAGCTTCTGGAAAGATAGTGAGGATGTTAAGAGCATGGGCTCTAAAGTCAGACTGCCTGGATCCAAACTCTGGCTTAGCCAATTTCTTCCTTCCTCCCTCCCTCCCTCCCTTCCTTCCTTTCCTCCCTCCCTCCCTCCCTCCTTTCTTTCTTTCTTTCTTTCTTTCTTTCTTTCTTTCTTTCTTTCTTTCTTCATTTTTAATTTAAATTCTAGTTAGTTAACATATATGGTAAAATTGGTTTCAGATGTAGAATTTAGTGATTCATCATTTACATATGACACCCAGGACTCATCACAACAAGTGCCCTCCTTAATTACCATCACCCCCTTAGCCAATCCCCCACCCACCTCCCTCCATCAACCTCAGTTTGTTCTTGGTTAAGAGTCTTTTATGGCTTGTTTCCCTCTCTCTTTTTTTCCTTGTATCTGTTTTGTTTCTAAAATTCTACATATGAGATAAATCATATGGCATTTGTCTTTCTCTGACTGACTTATTTCTCTTAGCATAATACACTCTAGCTCTATCCATGTCATTGCATATGGCAAGATTTCATTCTTTTTGATGGCTGAGTAATATTCCATCATGTATGTATATACCACTTCTTTATCCACTCATCCATCAATGGACATTTGGGCTTCTTCCACAATTTGACTATTATAGATAATGCTGCTATAAACATTGGGGTGCATGTGCCCCTTCAAATAATTATTTTTGTGTCCTTTGGATAAATGCCTAGTAGTACAATTGCTGGATCACAAGATAGTTAGTTCTATTTTTGACTTTTTGAGGAACCTCCATACTGTTTTCCAGAGTAGCTGCACCAGTTTGCATTCCCACCAACAGTGTAAGAGAGTTTCCCTATCTCTGCATTCTTGCCAACATCTGTTGTTTCCTGTGTTGTTAATTTTAGCCATTCTGAGGTGTGAGGTGGTATCTCATTGTGGTTTGGATTTGTATTTCCCTGATGATGAGTGATATTGAGCATCTTTTCCTGTGTCTGTTAGCCATCTGCATGTCTTCTTTGAAAAAATGTCCTTTCATGTCCTCTGCCCATTTCTTAACTGGATTATTTTTTTCTTGGGTGTTGAGTTTGATAAGTTCTTTATAGATTTTGGGTACTAACAAACTCTGGCTTTGCCATTTTCTATCTTTATAACTTTAGGCAAGTTACTTAACTCTTTTATACTTCAATTTTATTGTCTGTAAAGCAAGAATGATGATATCTACTTCTTTGGGCTCTTCAGGATATTAAGTGGGAGGCCCTATAAAGCCCATAGTATAGCACCTGAACCATATTAACCATAGCAAGTACTTGGTAGATGTCAGTTGTTATTGTTGGTATTGTACAATGAAAGCCATTTATTTGATTCCTGGATTGATTTGGTAGCACATTGGATATTCTCTGCCAAAAATTTTACATTTCCACTAATAAGACATATGATGCTTGTTTGGATAATCTAGAGCCCACAGGTTAATTGTTGCCTAAGCCATAAATGCAAGGGTATAGCTATGGAGTTGATGGGCTTTACATCCCAGAATGAGGGCTGGGAAAGATACTTCCTGTATGTGTAGCTCTAGGAACAAATGAGTTAAATCACCAAGCCTGTGACTAGTGAAATGGAAACCTAGGGAATAAATCTGGTGGAAATTGCACTCATATTCTTAAATTAAGGAATAAGTTGATAGTTTTTGCAAACTTAGACTTGATTGGAATCATGTGGGAGAATTTTAATAATATAAATTTCTGAGCTAGAGTTAGGACCTAATAAATTAGAGTTTCCTGAAATTTCTATTTAACCAACAAGTTCCCACCAGTAATTTGTATGTAGCTAGCCTGATACCAGCATGTGAGAAGCCTCGTCCTACCTTGTAGTGGGTGGTTGATATCTAAATGCCATTATTTGGTAGACATTCCAGACCAGGTAGAAGAGATTACCTTCAACCTTAATTTGGTTTTCATTGAAGGCATACTAGGGCCCCTGTGCTCTCACTTCTGGACTGGTGACATCAGTAGGGAGGAGGAAAGAGATGAATTGAAGGGCTCTGTAATTCAAGTGGATATCTTTTGTTCTCTGTGAATCCCCTGGAACTTCCTCTTAGAGCTTAGCAGAGGCCTCACTTCTCACCTTTTAACGACAGTTCCTTGGTTTATGTGGAAAACCTCCAGCAAATATGCAGCTCATCATTATAATACCTGGTTTAACAAAACAAAACAACACCCCCCCCCAAAAAAAAGAAAGAAAAAACACTGGATAACTGAAAAACAGAAATAAAAATTTAAAACGCCAGAGCAAACCACCATTGCCTCAAGAAAACAGTTGGCTTAAACATTTTAGACACTACATTTTGTAAATGAGATTGTGGCCCCTTTTGCTTTGATACTAGAAACCTCAGAGCGAAGTCTATGCCTCACGTTGCACAAATACAGTAAGGGATGTTCTGCCAGGCATTTTATGTACTCATCTCACTCTTGGACTCTTCACATCATTTTCCTACCCTTATTTACCCTTTGTCATTATTTCCTCAGTTATGTATTTTTAACCCTCTTCTGCTCCGTATGATACAAAGCATATACAATCATTTTCAGAATGAGTTGGCGTTTGAATGTATAGACAAAGATATAGTAGGCAATTGGCACGTAAGATATTATTTCTGTCCTAATCTACACAATTTAGGAGTCAGAGAGAGTCACAGAAACATATAAAAAAAATTATAGTGTAGTTTTCTAAGTGCTATAAAGGCGGTGTGGACACAGTGCCACAAAGGTGGTGGCGCACAATGGGGGAGCAATTATTCTGCACCTGTTGTGTCCCAGCAATTTTTTTAGGCCCTGAAGATAAAAACTGCCTTAACCCCAAGGTGTTCAAGTCTATGGGGAAGACAAATACGTAAGCAAATAACTATAGGATAACGTGATTCATTCTAAAACGGAGTGTATATAAAATGCTGTGAAAACACAGATCATGGGCAATTAATTATATCTGGGAAAGGAAGTCTCAAGGAGAGAGAGCTACGGAGAGGTGATGACATTTCAGCTTGATCTTGTGCATAACAAATGACTTCCTATAAGGTATTTTCCACCTGTTTTGAATTAACTAAAATGATTAGGCCTTAGAATTTATAAAGGTCATCTCTACTAGGATGGGAAAAGTGGATCACTCTTGTAAAATAACCATTTAAAAAGCACCAGCTTGATTCTGGTATGGCTACCAGAATGAATTAATGATAAAATACATAAGAAGGAAGATTTTGGAAACTGAGATGGCGATTGAATAACAATAGTGCTAATAAATAATTGTACATAATTAATTATAAGCAATATGATATCAAATAATTATAGCTTCCTACTCTACCACATTGCCTTTTAGTTTGTGTTTGATTTAGGCCCAACTACAGGGAAAACCACTGACTGATGAGGTAAATAGAAATGTTGCCAACACTCTAAGACAGAAATAATGCTATGTGTTCTCCAAATCTACTTGGTTTTCTTTCTGGGTCCACTATTGAATTCTTTCCCATCACCCTTGCTGATATGTGACACTTCCAGAACTGGCCTATAAAAATCTTCTATGCTTGGGCCACCTGGGTGGCTCAGTCCGTTAGACTTCCAACTCTTGATTTTGGCTTAGGTCATGATCTCATGGTTTGTGGGTGCCAGCCCCACATTGGGCTCTGTGCTGTCATCACGGAGCCTGCTTAGGATTCTTTCTCTCCCTCTCTCTCTGCCCTCCTCCGTTCACACTCTATCTCAAAATAAACTAATAAACATTAAAAAAAAAAAAACAAAAAAAAAACCTTCCATGCTTGATCTTTGACTCTCTCACTTTCTCCTCCATGGAGACTGCGTGTTAAAGACAATGGCGTCAGAAGGAGCTTGGGTCCCTAGGGCACATTTCGAGGAGGGATCCCTAGGAAAGCTAACCAGGATCGTGCACACTGGCTTTGCCTGAGGGAGACGGTATCATACACTGTGCAAGGCTACAGACATTTGCAATTGTTTGCTACAGTGGTTGTTCTGCCCTAGCACGCTTTCCATGAGATAACGTCAGCACTGTTGCTTTTCCATTTTCCATTTTCAGCACCACTCCATCTATCCTCATAATCACATAACACACTGGGGTTAATTCAATAAATGTTTATGGAATCTATGAATTAAGGTTTTCAGACACTGAATAAGGTTAGTATTGTAACTCCCAAGTATCAAGTTTGCATAAAATAGGTCATAACAATATGCAGGTCTCAGTTCTCAGAGGAGCTGCCTTACATTGGCTGTGATTCATGTGACACACGTATGGGACACGTCAGAGTATGGCCCCTGTTCCAGACCTGGGGCACATGCGTCATGTGAGGGGAGGGTGCTCTGCCGTTGTGTTTGTGAACATACTTGCAAGAGGGCCCCCCCCCCATAAAAAATGAGTTGGGTCACTTGGTCTTAGTTCTCAGGGGCTTAGATTTGTTTGGCAAAGCAGTAGGGCTTTTTTTTCCCCCCCAATGTTTTATTATTTGTTTATTTTGAGAGAGATAGAGCATGAGTGGGGGAAGGGCAGAGAGAGGGGGAGACAGAGGATCTGAAGCAGTTTCCCTTCTGACAGCAGAGAGCCCAAGGCAGGGCTCAAACTCACGAACTGTGAGATCATGACCTGAGCTGAAGTTGAAGGCTTAACTGACTGAGCCACCCAGGTACCCCAGCGGTAGGGTTTGAAAATAGCTGTTCCCATGCGTGAATTCTTAAAGTATTTCTATGACATTCTAATGTACCTGAATGAACAATTTATTTAATCAAGGATATTTCATAAGTATGTCCTGCATTTCAGCGGGGAATTGCTCTTGTTATTGGGAACTAACATGGCGAACAGATTGGCCCCTGCCTTCAAGAATCTGGGAAGGGGAAACAGATATGTAAAATACAATACAACAATGGTTGTTTTCAGGGAGGCAAGACAGGGCATATTGCATTTATTTTGCACGTTTTCGCTTCTTTCTGGACAAAAAGATATGTTGATACTTCTGTTTTTTTAAAGCCAAAGCAACACCAAAAAGAATTTCTCTATGTGCAAAGTTTAATTCAATTATTAAGGTCTCTAAATTTGGTTTTTTTTCTTTGGTCATAATGGGTGTGGTATAGGCAGAGAGCTGGGAGTTCATGGAGGGGGTATTTTTGTATTAAACCTGCCGTTTGATTTTAAGACTTTGATGGACTGTATATATGCACTTCTCTGTGAATAGGTAGCCATATATCTCCTTGCAGTCAGCTATATATGAGATATATAAGAGATATATAAGATATATGAGAATTTACTTTTTTTCCCCTAGCACTAGGTTGCTTGGTGTAGAGGCCTAATTAATTTCTCAGTTAATTCCTTAATAAGGTGTCAAAAATAGTAAGTTATTGAACCTGCAAGTATGTCTGGTTTTCTTGCATTCAAATTCCCACGTCCCCAATATATCACTCACATTGCTCTGAGATTCATTTCTCCAAGCTCATCTCATTGTACCTATTTACCTGCTGAAAACACCTTCGGGGGTTCCCATTGCTTATTGAGTTATATTCGACTCCACAGTAGCATTTCAGCACTCTCCCTGTCTGCCCCATGTAGATTGCTAAACCCGTTCACGGCATCCTTCTCGTCCCTCACTGCAGGCCCAGCGTCGTGAACGTTCTCTCAGTTCCACATACCCCTTCATGCTCTTCCTTAATCCTATTTCTTCCTGTATCCTAAGGCTGTCCCTTGACTCTTCACCCAGTGTGCTTCCTGAGCTCCAGTTTTCCTGCACAAATGACTGTTTTTAGGAATTGGAGCTGTAGGTAGGGTGGCTGAGCTCATCAGCCACAGATTGGACACTAGTGAAGATTGTCGTAATGCTGTTGGAGGGCCTCTGTGGATCTTAATGAAACGATGGACAGGGGAGCTACTTAACTCCACCCTGTCGGATCTTTCCCTAGAGGGTCTCTGACAGTTCCTTGATATCAACATCTTCTGATCGGTTGTCTTCAGAAGAATGAGTGTGGAGGGTTAGAGGCTGAGCCATGATGCCTAAGGATTCAGAATCTGCAAGTCTAGCCTCTTCCTTATGGTTGCAGTCAGTCACCTGCCTCAGCAGAGTCTGGAAATCATAAAATGCAGAATCCAGGCCCATAGCAGACCAACCAAAGCAGAATTTCCAGGGTGAGGAAATAGAGTTCAGACATCCACAATTTTTTTTTAAGTTTATTTATGTATTTTGAGAGAGAGAGAGAGAGAGAGAGAGAGACTGAGAGCATGGGGTGGGGGGCGAGGGGGAGAAGCAGCAAGAGAGGGAGAGAAAGAATCCCAAGCAGGCTCTGCACTGTCAACACACAGCTCCATGCAGGGCTCGAACTCAAGAACCGTGAGACCATGGCCTGGCCAAAATCAAGAGTCAGACGCTTAACTGACCGAACCACTCAGCCGCCCCAGCATCCACATTTAAATTTTTTTTTATGTTTATTTGTTTTTGAGGGAGAGACAGAGTGTGAGCAGGGGAGGAGCAGAGAGAGAGGGAGACACAGAATCTGAAGCAGGCTCCAGGCTCTGAGCTGTCAGCACAGAGCCCAACGTGGGGCTTGAACACACGAACCTCGAGATCATGACCTGATCCGAAGTCTGACGCTTAACCAACTGAGCCACCCAGGTGCCCCTCTGCAACATCCACAGTTGAAATACCTATTCTGTGTGGGTGATTTAGGTCTGACAGCCACTCTCCACAGATGGGCAGACAGTCTGTGAGAAAAACCTGGTATCAGTCCCGTTACTGCCACAGTCAAAGGAAGGGCAAGTTGGCTTTTATTTCTTTGTTCACAATAGCGTTTGGCCTCCCAGCCGCCATGTGGACAGCAGGAAAGCTGAGTCCAAGGAGTGGTGGGGTGAGGGCAAATCAGGACCGTACCTCCTTGTGGGTATAGTCCTTGACAATCACAAGGAAGGAATGCGGTATTAGTTTGGAGGGGTGGGAATTACACTAATAATCCTCAATGTCCACTCACTATTTTATTGAGCACTAGGTACTGAGCACACCCGAATTGTCTGCAGTCCCCGATGCTCCTGCTTCTCGCCCCCTATCCCTATCTTGGCCTGATGCCAGAACACTTCTCTTCGTCTCTAAATTTTGGCGACATTGCTATAACCCGTACTGACGTAGTGGAAGAATGAAAAAGAACGTAGGATTATGTTTATCTTTTATTGCTTTCTAAGGTTTTTTTTTTTTTTGCACGTGTTTTATAACATATATGATATACAGTGGAGCACGTATTTGTGAATAAAAATACGCATGTTCACATGATACATATGGTCACTCTTCTTTAACTGATCCTGTATACCTTTAAAAAACTTTACTATCAGCTATCTTGATGAGGCAGCAACCTGATCCTCTAAGCTTTAACCAACTGCTGGCTCCTCTTTCCCGATTACTTTCTAAGGCCTGGGAATTTTGTATTTTGGACTCTCCCAGGGCTTTAATGAATTTCCTTTGGATGCTCGTCCAATGGAACCAGCACTGCTATTTGACATTTTGAATTTTTCATTTCATTATGTGACCTTGGAGGGTGTTGTTTTGAAGTAACCAAATCCTGATCTTAATCTAGTGAGTTTAACCCTTGCCTGTTTTGCTACCAATGTCATGGCCAATTAAATGCTTCGGTATTCATGTAACGCACCAAAAAATTAAAGGCTGTCCTCAATTAAAAGTCTATCCTCTTCCACCTATGACCTGACTCAAATTATTTTGTGTGACCTTACAAACTTGAGGTACAAAGTGTTTATATTCTTAGCTTCTTGAACTTCCACCAGTTAAATATTGAATATGTAGCAAATACCTGTATGTATGTGTATACACACACACACACACACACACGTATTACAGTATGTGTATGTACAATCCACAGTCATTTAATTTCTTTTTAAGTTGGGCTCTTTTTGGTCCAAGGATCATTTTTTTCATAATAGATCTAAATTTATACCAGTTGGGTACTATTTCCAGGACAGCCTTGTCACCGACATAAATCATCTCATTTCAGCAGCTACAGTAAATAATTGGGCCCCTGAGACATTGTTTTCCATCTTCTCTGCAGAGAGCTCCCTCCAACCTCTGGGTTCTCCCCTGGGTGTGCAGGGTGATGGTGCCGTTGCCTCTGGCCTTTTCATGTATTATTTATTTCATTTATTGCAGGACTCAGAACAAATTGGAATTGGCAAAAAATGGAGAGAGGGCTGGTGGAATGATAATGTCCACGGTTCTCATGATTACCAGAAACTGCAGAGAGAGCAGACAGGGAAAAGAAAACAAGAGAAAAAACGAAATATCATTTCAAATGAGAACACTGAAGAAAAAATACTTGTAACCGAGTGAATTTTCACGTCTCAATGACAAAAGGCTAGTTTAATAAAGTTTTTTTGTTTTGTTTTGTTTTTTATAAGTCAAATACAGCCTCAATTGCTAGAAGGCCAGGGGAGTGCTGGGTCTAGGCCAGGAGCTCTATCAAGAAGTTGACAGACTTACAGGATACCCTCCCTGGGGCTAAGCTTCTCCCTCCTAAAGCCTCAGTTTTTCCCCTGGTAAACACCCATGGATTGATTACTTTTCCCGGTCCCTGGAGTATAAAAGGGTCAGTTCACTACTGGGTTATAATAAAACTTTCTCCTTCATTTCTGGTTGATGAAATACCTTCCAGCTTTTGTACAAAGATTAATTGGCTGCAATAGAACTTGATTACAGTCCAGTAGCTTTTTGTCATACAGCTTTCATCTTGGACCAATTCTTCTTAAAACAAGAAGCCTTTAAATGTTATGATCCTGATTGACACCAAGTAAGATTTTACTGAAAGGTGGTGTAAAATATGTAAAGTACCTATCTGGCCTAGTAGCCAAAAGAGTAAATGCTTAATATAGCAGGTGTCTCCTGTCTTTTATTATGTGTGTATGTATTCTGAATATATATATATATATATATATATATATATAACATGTATACATTATATTTTATATATATATATATAAAACATGTATACATACATTATATATATATATATAAAACATGTATACATACATTATATATATATATATATATATATATATAAATTCTGTGTTCCAGAATTTTAAAGTTTGAATAGATCCTAGAGGGCATGTGATCCAGTGATACATAACATAACCTTGGCCACAATGATAGGTAGGAATTATTATTACTCTTTTAAATTAAGTTTTTCATTTTAATTCTGGTATAGTTACATACATTAGTTTCAAGTGTGCAGTATAGTGGTTCAACAATTCTGTACATTGCTTAGTGCTCATCAAGATAAGTGCAGTCTTAATCTCTTTCACCTATTTCATACATTCCTCCACCCACCTCCCCTCTGGTAACCATTTGTTTGTTTTCTATAATTAAGAGTCTGTTTCTTGGTTTCTCTCTCTCTCTCTCTCTCTCTCTCTCTCTCTCTCACTTGTTTGTTTTGTTTCTTAAATTCCACATATGTGAGAAATTATATGGTATTTGTCTTTCTCTGACTTATTTCGCTTAACATTATTCTCTCTAGCTCCATCCATGTTGTTGCAAATGGCAAGATTCCATTCATTTTTATGGCTGAATAACACTGCATTGTGTGTATACACCACATCTTCTTTATCCATTCATCTACTGAGGGACACTTGGGCTGCTTCTGCAATTTGGCTACTGTAAATAATGCTGCAGTGAACATTGGGGTGCAGTGTTTTTGTCTTTTGGGGGTAAATACCTAGTAATGTGATTACTGGATCGTAGGGTACTCCATTTTTAACTTTCTAAGGAACCTCCATACTGTTTTCCAGAGTGGCTGCACCAGTCTGCATTCCTCCCAGCAGTGCACATCTTCGTCAACACTTGCTGTTTCTTGTGTTGTTGATGGTAGCCATTTTGACAGGTGTAAAGGTGATATCTCATTGTGGTTTTGATCTGCGTTCCTCTGATGTTGAGTGATGTTGAGCATCTTCTCATGTGTCTGTTGGCCATCTGGATGTCTTCTTTGGAAAAATGTCTATTCATGTCTTCTGCCCATTTTTAATTGGATTATTTGTTTTTGGGTTGTTGAGTTGTATTAAGTTTTTAAATAGATTTTGGATACTAACCCTTTATCAGATATGTCATTTGCAAATATCTTCTCCCATTCTGTAGGTTGTCTTTCAGTTTTGTTGGTTGTTCCCTTTGCTGTGCAGAGGTCGGTATTATTATTATCCATATTCTTCAGATAAGGAAACTGAAATTTAGAAAGATGAAATAATTTGCAGAATCATCCAGCTAGGATTTAAACTCAGACCTAAATCCAGTAACTCCTAACCACTATATTAGATGCCGTTTAGGTCACATTTAAACTCATGCTATCAGTTTGAAAGTATTAGTTATCTATTGCTGTCTTATAAACCCACCCCAAAGCTTAGACGTATATAAGTACAACAATGACTTATTTTCTTGCATGGTTGCTGTGAGTCAGAAATTCAGGATGATCTTGATTAGGCAGTTCTCGCTTAGGGTCTTTTGTGAAGTTGTAGTCAGATGTTGGCTCAGGCTGTTGCCTGAAGGCTTGCCTGGGGCTAAAAATTTTACTTCCAAGGTGGTTCATTCACAAGAATGATAGACTGATGCTGGCTGCCAGCAGGGTTCTTCCATTGTTGTCCATGTGAACCACTCCACAGGGCTGTACAGCATGGTGGCTGGCTTCCCTTATAATGTGTGATTCAAAAGAGCAAGGCTGAAGCAGTAATGCCTTCCATGATGTGGCCTTAGAAATACCGTACTATGCTTCCCACCACAATGTGACCACAGAATGTTGTTGGTCACAACAGCCAACTCTAGTTCAATGTGTGAAGGACTATCCATGGGTGCCAATACCAGAAGGCCTGAGTCATTGGGGGTCGTCTTGGAGACTGGCTATGACAGCAGACCACTATTTGCTCTCTTCTTTCATAAGCCCTTTCCATTCCTGACCCTAGTCTACCATTCTTAGCCTATATTGATCTGTTATAGACAATAAATATTAGCATAGCCAATGGGCTCTATAACTATTTGGACTCTGGAAAGTGAAGCAATCCAATTTTTTGAGCTGTTGCTAGAGGAGTTACGTAACTTAGGCCTTCACCAATGACTCACTTTTTCAATCTGCTTTTCCTTTCAGAAACTGCTGGCTTACCTGCCCCTATAAACCTATAATCTAGTGATTGTGTAGGGAACCTCATAACTGAGGCCACTCTATCTGATCCATTAAGAGACACAAGAATAGGTTTGGCAGATTGGTGCTTCTGAACTGATCAGAGTCCAGAATGTTGTCCCTGAGAGAGCTTCTACAGTTGCTTCTGGTCCTACAGAAAGCTATGAAGTAGATCTCTTAGATACTCCATTTCAGAGCCAACCATGAGTCAAGTCGGTAATGTATAAGGAGCTATAACTATCCCCATGCGTTAATAATGCTGGTTCTTGGTGTATAGAAATACAGCATATTGAAAAATGTTTCTTGGGGAAGAAGGCCATTTTATTTTGTTGTCTCTAATTTACTAACATTTTTCATCCTATATATTACTTAATGAAGATAAGCCACTGAAACACTAGTTAGGACAGGAACTGTGTTTTTCCAGAAGCAACGCCTGGTGTGATGTTTAAAAATATAATGCGCTTCCAGTCCCTGCTTCTTTCTTGTTCCAAGGATGTCATTATCAATACTAGTATAAATTTTTCATTGCTTGAGCCATTAAAATATACTGGGAATAGATTTTTCAATTTTTCAAGTTCCACTGAGTATATTAGCAAAATTGTCCGTCTGTCAGCAGGCATGTGGTGACTCCAGTAGCATCTCTGATTTTGATTGTTCGGAATCTTCTTATTTGTACAGGTCTCCAGGAGAGAAGAGGCCAAGGATCTATTTGCAAACCCTCCTCCTCACTCTTCCCTTCCTATCACTTTTTCTTGTATCTTTTATTCTCTTGTCTGACTCTTTAAGAAAATAAACACTAAAAGCAATCTTAAGAGAAAGGATATGTAAATTTCATTGGTAAACTTGTGAGCTTTTAAACATCACGCTCGAAGGTACGTTATTTTATTATTTTTAATATCCCTAAAAGTTAAAGGAGAGAATTTATTAAGGAGGAGATCCTTGACCCGTGTAGAATTTTCTTATGCTTCAGGGACAGACTCAGAGTGGAGACATATGTTAACATTCAGTGTAGTGACTATTCTGGACTCATACACAAATGACCGACGGCAGCTTGAACGCTCTGTCCTTTTGTAATCACAATGAACTACAAGTTGTGTGCGCGCCTTTAGAATGAATTTTAGACTTCAGTGTGGGGTGTTATGCAACAAGAACCTAAGAGAGGATCACAGTGGGTGGGACAGGTTAGAATGTACAAACATGCTTAATTGAAAAGGTGAAGTCAGGCTAAAAAATAGCATGGTGCGGTCATAGATGGTAGATGTGGGGGGTAGTTCCAGGATCTGCCTCTCAATTCCTTTCATGTTAGAATGAGGAAAGAGAGGACAAGTGCACGGCCTAATGTCATATGACTGAAAAGTGGCAAATGGCCCTCAAATCAACATCCTAGACTTTCAGTCATGAAGTTTTTTCAGTACACCACGTCTTCACAAAAAGAAGGTGAGATTGATTTTCCATAGAATTCGCTTCCTTTCAATATAGATTATTCAGGGTTAACGACTAAAGAATAGATTTATTGTTTGTTTGAAATTAATCTGATTTGAGTAACCGCACAGATCAAATTCAACAAATGGTCTTTTATTATTGTGTGTTGTTTATATCCATCCACTGAGCTTGATCTTACAGTGTAATGCCAGTGGCTTACATCACCATGAAGACAACCTTATCAATGGACCTGAGGTCATTAACATCTACATTAGTTTCCTATTGCTACTGTGAACAAATTACTAGCCTCAAACAATATACCTAAATTTATTATCATCAAGTTCTGGGAGTCAGAGGTCTGAAAATAGGTCTTTACATGGCTAAAAACAAGGAAGGTGTCGTCAGGGCTGTTTTTTTCTGGAGACTCTAGGGAGAATCCATTCATTTTGTTTCCTGTCATTTGGAGGCTGGCTGCATTCCTTGGCTTATGGCCTTGTTCCAACAACGGCATCACTCTGACCCCTGCTTCTATCATCACACTTCCTTCTCTGACTCTAATACTCTTGCCTCCCTCTTCTAAGAACCCTTGTGATTACATGGCATTCATCCTTTCTGGATAATCCAGGGCAATATTCCCATCTCAAGATTGTTACTTACATCTACAAAGTCTGTTTGGCCACGTAACGTAACAAATTCACAGGTACTGGAGATCAGAACATGGATGTCTTTGGGGGGCCATTATTCTATCACAACATCTAAATTTAATACTCAGCTTAAAGGGGCACCTGGGTGGCTTGGTCGGTTAAGCATCCAGCTCTTGGTTTCCGCTTAGGTCATGATCTCATGGTTTGTGGGTTTGAGCCCCACATTGGGCTCTATGCTGACAGCATGGAGCCTGCTTGGTATTCTCTCTCCCTCTCTCTGCCCCTCCCCTGCTCTCTCTCTCTTTCAAAATAAATAAACTTATAAAAAATTAAACAAAAATTCAGTTAAAAAATTCGAGTGTGATGGTGAGATCCTTGCAAAGAGTCTGAAGACTTCAGTTTGAGTCTGATCTAGAACACATCACCTGGGTGACCTTGGGCAGCTTACTTAACCTGACCAAACCTTAGTTTCTTGATCTGCACACCAAGGGCTAGAAATAAGAGCCAGAATGTATTACACACTTGGTGTGTTCACTCATTCACAATTCTTTAAGAAATATTATTGCACACTCCCTCATGCCAGGGAGAGTGCGAGGTGCTGAGGGCACAGTGATGAGCAAACACTGACATAGGGCCTGTCTCAGGAACTTAGGTCTTGTGGAGAGCACATTTCTTCATTACATTTGTAGTTATATAAAGTATTAGAAAATTTTAAATATGACAGCATTCTACTGTTGAGGGACTCGTGCCAGGGGACTTGGTCTACAAAGGAGCGTGGAGAGGACTCTCCTGAGGCAGCATCTCCTGAATTGGGATGTGCAGAATCTGTAGAGATGAGGGAGGCAGAGGCGGAAGGAAGTGCACTGTAGGCAGAGGGACCAGAAGATGCAAAGCGGAAGGGAGCAGAGTGGGTGCAAAGGATCTGTAGAAGACTGTAGTGATAGACCTGAGAGAGTAAGTAGATCCCAAATACTCTGCCAATAGTTAGTTTAAAGTGCGTGATCCAAACACTCACTTCCTTTGGCAAATAACCTGAGGCAAGTCATTAAACTGTGCTAAGCCTCAGTTCCCTCACTGGTAAAATACAAAGAAGAGTTGTAGCTCTTAGGGAGTTGCAGATTAGATAAGAAAATGCCCCATAATTGCAAAGCACTGGAATTTTAGCAATTTTCCTAATCATTAACTCCTTTATTCTTGCATCAATCTTATGGTATATTATTGACCCTATGTTATAGATGGGAAAACTGAGGCTAGACCATTAAATTACCTGTCCAGGGCCATACAGCATGTTAGTGGGAGAGCAGGGAATTTCAGCCAAGATCCATCTAGTTGCAGGGAGCTGGTGGTCTCCACAACAGCGTCACTTGCCGTGGAGGGTGGCTTCAGGGATAAATGGGATGACACGGGCATGTTGTAAAGTAAATGTAGATCCATAAATAAAAGGCTTGTGATTATTCATATTACCTCCCAACCATTGTTTTTCCTTCCATTATTACTCACATTATAACAAAGGGAATGTAAGCTGCCTGAGCTGATTCATTTTATTTCCTCCCCAATTCATTTTCTCTCTAAATAAATTCCAATAAAAGCTAAAGAGAACAGGAATAAGGAGAGATGCAAAGTGCATTTGTGTCTTCATTGATTCTGTGGCCGTATTCCTTTTGGCACAGGTGCTAGAGCTTATTTCCTAGGTAACAGACAAGAACAGCTTACTGTCTATTATGCTCTTAGATTGAGAAATCAAGTGTTTGGGGCAATTAAATACTCTGACAAATGGAGATAACCAAATAAACCATTTGAGGTTTACCTAATTTCAAAGATTTAGAGCACAAGAATATATTTAACAATAAAATGATATATTTAATCTTCCTTTAATAATTTCAAAGATATTTCAGAACCATGCTGTTTTTCAGGATCCCCATCACTGTGTCAATTATCATTGCCTTGATAAAGTGGAGGAGTGCTGGCTTAATAGTCATTTTTAGTCCATAGGATCCCAGATAACCATTCCTTACTAGACATTGTCATAGACTGAAATTTGAATTCAATTTCTTGATTAATTCTGTATATTTAGAACAGTGCAATGAGGGCTTTGAAATAGTCTCCTTTTAATTTCATAATTAATGTGAAACAATAAAAAGCATTATATCTTAAGTGGAAAATACATAACCTCCAAATGCTTTCCCAACCAAATCAAACAGATGCAAAATGAAGAGAGAAGGAGCTTCCATTAGCTAAATTATGGATTGTTTTGTTTTTGCTTTTGTTTTTTTTAATCATTCATGAAGATGTCTGGCGATGTCAGAATACAAGTCTTTAGCAATTCTGAAGTCAGAAAGGTTTTCAAGGACACATCTATTTTCATAGACACCCACAAGAAGTATATTTGCTTTGTTGTTTTTGTTTTAAGATTGGTATTTAAGAAGAGTCCGACATGAATTGATACTTCTTAATTTCTAGCTGCTAGATCTCTCATCGCTCCTACCAATTCAAGGCAAGGATGCAGTTAATGAAAAGTATGGCAAGAGTCATTATGACAAGATCTATCTTACTGTAAGTTTATGGATTCAGAATCTCTGGTCACTGAATAGCCACATTAAGGACTAAAGAAGTCACTGACAGCTTGGAGCTGAGCTCTCAAAGTTGGAGCCAGCAGCATGTCTTATGCATTGACTGAAATAACTCAGCGAAATTTCTTTCTCTCTTAACAAGCTTCCTCCAGTCGTGAAATTCCCTTTGCTATGCTGCAACCCCAATGTGGAAAGGAGAACATGTTCAGATATTGAAAAACCGTAGGCCATTACCTACTTTATCACTCATATCAAAGACACTGAAAAGATAGCACATGTACAATTGATGGATTATTCTCATCATGAAAGTCTGATGACCCCACTTGGGTTTTCAAACAAGGCATTTAATAACCACTGCCTTGTTAAAAGGTGGAAAATGATCTGGCTGGTGGCCTGATAGGACGAGGTTTTATTGATTTTACTGAGGCCCTTGACTTGGGAGATCACAGGCTTCTTAAGGGCAAACTTAAAAGGAAGCATTAAGATGGATGAGTAATTACCTGTGTGATGTATGTCATTCTGTAAAAACATCAGGATTGGGTAGCTTCTCCTTTGGGTATCACTTGATGGGGGAGGGAAAGACCGTAGGCGAAGTTCATTTCAACCACTTCTAGTTCCTTGCATATATATGAATTAGCTTTGTTCTGTTAGAACTATTGGTACAGATGATTTTAAAGACATAAGCCTCTGTTTTATTCAAACTTGTAAACTCCTTGTTTACAAGGAGGAATAGATAGGTGCTAGACCAGCAAAATGATGTTTCAAATGCTAATGGAAAAAAAGAAAGAACTTTATAACGTTTTTAGTGCTCATGGTTCTGAATCTCACTGCAAATAGGGATCTCTGAAGCCTGGGGCTTCCCTGGGGCCAAGTTGAGCTCGAGACAAAGTCGGGATAGAGACCACTGCTGGCAGACTGGGGAATGGGGAAGGAGGTACTGAGTTGGAATCCACGCTAAGGAGATTTGGAAGCTTCACAGGGTCCTGGAGATCAGAGGCGACCATACAGCATTCTGAGCAGTAGGACAGGCACTCAGGACCATATGGAGCAGTGTCGAGTGCATACTGTTCGTGAGAGATGGCTGTCTGAGAGGTTGTGCAGTGGGGTTCTTCGGCCCATCTTTTTTGTCCCTTCCCCTCCTTGAGTTCATATCACTCACTGAATTAACAAGGCTATCCTCAGGCTGGAGAGGGAAAAGAGGAAGAGGTTTTGTTTACTGGAAACCACTGGGCTATTGAACCTGGGTGAAGCATGACATTCCTTCAGTGTTAAAATACTGTATTGAGCAATCCTTTCGATGTAAGGAAAAAGAATACTTTTTATCTTGGGGTGTCTGGGTTGCCCAGTTGGTTAAGCGTCCAACTCTTGATTTCGGCTTAGGTCGTGATCTCCTGTTTCACGCGATCAAGCCCCACATGGGGCTCTGTGCTGACAGTGTGGAGCTTTCTTGAGACTCTTTCTTTCCCTCTCTCTCTTGCCCCTCTCCCTCCCCTGCTTGCATTCACTCTCACTCTCTCTCTCTCTCTCTCTCTCTCTCTCTCAAAATACATAAGTAAACATGAAAAAAAAATTTTAAAGAATACTTTTTTATCTTACCTGTTGGATTATAATGGAAAGGGTATGAGCTTCAGAGCCAAACAGATGAGATCACCCGGCCTCCAGTTCTGGCTCCATGCAGTATCTGTGAGACCTTGGGCAAGTGTCTTAATTTCTCTAATCTTTCTAACTTTTAATCTGTCTAATTTTTCTAATCTTTCTCTCACTTACCTATCATTCATTTCTTCATTTATCTGTCAAACATCAGTTGGGCAAATACTGTCTATTAAGTGCCAGAATCCCCATGTTATGTAATAGAGTTCAACAGTGATTTCAACGTGATTATTGTTCTCAAAGAGATCCTAGCTTTATAGAGACAGTCACATTTGTAAATAAATGCAATATTATAGGGTCTGTTATGTGTTGGATAGAGGATATACTGGACAGAGTGAAGGCATAAGAAAAGGGAGTGATTGAATTTTCTAAACAGGGAACGGAACTGAGAATGATTCAGAAAGGAGGTAATGCATAACTGAGTCCTGAAAGATGATTAGTCGGGAGTGTGGTTTGCAAAGGTGGGCAGATGCCAAGTCACGGAGGGGGCTAGAATCCTCATGGTGCAAAGAGGAATCTTCCCATCAGGGGTGTCTTTATGTGGGGGATAAGGGGAATCATTATAAACAGTCTGGGGTGGGTGAGAGGGCACCCTCTTGTTTGTATCTACAAAACAAGGTTTCCTTGGGTAAATGATTACATGAACTTGTTATAGAGATTCCTTCTAAGATTCCAAATTCTCCTGGGAAAAAGAAAGTGTGGCCTCGTCTTTGACATCTTTGTCTATTTTACTGATCTTGGGCACCTAAGTTTTTGCCTTCTTGTGGGGATCCCGAAAGGGTGTTTTCGTCGTGTTCGCATAATGTCCTGGGCCTCTTCTAGTAGGAGGGAGGATTTGGCCGCTAGGTAGCACATCCTCTGAAGCCATGAATGAAAGCTGTCCTTTGCAGGTACTTCTGTTGTAGGAGATACTGAATCCTCCTACTCACTCATGCAGGCAGAAAGTTTTTGCTCTATAGGCAGTTGTGATTCTGCTGGCTTCCATTTTGTGGGTTAAAGGACACAGTTTTTCTGTATTATACAGCAGGACAAGTCAGCCACCAAAGAGCTCACTGGGATATGTGAATTATTTGTAAGCTATCACACAGGTTTAACTTGATTTATACTAGATGAAAGCATTACCACAGCATGTGTGAGCTTAGAAGAGGGGAGGAAATCCCTTGCTTTAGTTCCTACTTGGAAATACATTTTTTAAAAGGTCAGATCCAAGAGTGAAATCATGGAGGTGAGGTGCTAAAAATACGTATTAATTCCATCATTAAATGAAACTCATCATTGTTATACAGAGAAAAATGGATGGGATAGCACTTGGGGAAAAGGTCTGCTAAGTATTATAATGATGATATTGCAATTAGATTCCAGCAATGTGATATTACATAATGGACGAATATTTGGGAGATTATATTTCTATGTAAGGAAGCACTCAATGACTAGAATACATTTTTCCTTAAATGGATTTTTATATGTTTGCATACATTGGCTTTTTCCAGAGAAAAAAATTAATACATAAGATATTTCACTTTGTTAGAAGCCATCTCTGGTGAAGTATTGTTAAAAATAATGAATGTGTGAGAAGATTAGGTGAAATGTTTTTCTCTCCCTGTCTCTTACAAATGTTATAAAGTATAACACTACCACAGTAAACTTCCAGAAATTTCTTGATATCACCCAGAAAAGAAGAGGGATATCAAAGACCACCCAGAAAAGAAGAGGGATATCAAAGACCAATTTAATGTAGTTCTCTTATTTTCATTATCCTTCCATATTTGAAGCCCACTGCTCATCCCTTGGCTTAGAACTTCGACTCCAGCATACTCATGGACTCTTCCCTAATTGTTAATATTTGTGGGGTAGAATTCATTAGAAGGCCTACTCACATGGCTGTGATTTAGCTCCAGAAACGAATTCTCTGTAACAGGTTATTTCACATTTTGTTGATGGGGAAGTAATACATACTGTTGATGGGCAGATCCTATATTCCAAATGTGTTCATGAGTACTCATTCATTTGGGAGGACATCTGTCTAATGGTCATGTTTTGGAGAATAATTTTTATGCATGCTATTTGAATTTGAGCACATACAATGGTTTTATGAAGAAAACTAGCTACGTCTTTTTTTTTTTTTTTTTTTTTTCAAAATCTACCCATGAAGGGTTGGAATCTTTTGGGTGATGAAAAACAATGTCTCCTAAAAGGAGTGAGGATTGTAAAGTGAAAGGTGCTCCAAGTAGCTTGATTAGAAAAAACGTGCAGTTTTAGGAGAGTCCCAGAGACTGCAGTAAGTAGGCCTGAACTCAAATATTGGTTCCACCAGCTGCATGAATTGTGTCACGTTACATAGTCTCCTTAGTGCCTGGTCTTCATCCGTAAAATGGGGTTACTAATATCTAATCAAAGGAAATGTATAAAGGTCTTTACCCGCTGCCAGTCGCATTGTGACTTTTACCAAATAATGGTTATCATTGGATGTAAATTCATGAGTAGCTTTCAAAGGATCTCTTCTCCTATGGAAGTGAACTGCCTAGATTACCTGTAAATATAACTTTATTTATTTTTGGAAGAACTCTAACTTGAGGATGTCTGAGAGTCTTGTTTTCACATAATCTCCTTAAGTGGTTGTGATAATTCTCCTAGCAGCCCAGTGAGACAGTTTCCAACATGGTAAGTTGACTTGAGCCATATCATATTGACTTCTGACAGCTAGAGCATCGCTGTTAACGGGTACCAGACCAAAAAAAGGAAAAAGAAAATTTATATGTAGGCTTAAGTATCAAAACCCCAAATATCATTGCATGACATTAAAATAATGACTTCTGTTTTTCTCATAATGTGTGTTTATTGTAGAAAATTTAGAAAATACTAATATCAAAAAAATGTTTCTTTTACCCATTATTCAGATATAATTTATAACTGTTAATATTTTAGTATATGTCTGTCTAGTTCTTTCTCTAGATATGCAGCATATTTTTCCTAACAAAAATGGAATTGTGTTGAACATATTTCTTTACAGTATGCTTTTCTGATTTAATGGTTTATCGTGATCATATTTTCAAGTCTTTAGAGTACTCTAAACATATTTTAATGTGTGTATGATATTCCAATATACTTTAATCAATCCTCTCGTTTCGAACATTTATGCTGTACTCAGAACTCCTCACTCTTTGTCTGATGGGTAAGCTCACACATGGAAAGTCACAGGGAATGGCAGTGGAGCCCCTGGACTAAATCAAGACAGCAACCTGCTCAGTCTTTTCACATTTAATTATGTGAGTCAATACATTTCCTCATTACTAAAGCAGTTTGCTTTGGGTTTTGGTTACTTATAGCCAGACTTGTAGCCCAAGTAACAACTATCTGGTAATCAGAATTTGAAGATTTTAGTACTTAAAATTCTGATTTTAAGAATTTCAAAATCATAAATTACCTCCCCCCCCCGAAAGTTCATACTAATTTATTTTCCCACAAGCACGTGCTATAGCATCTTGAACAATATGCTAAAGTATAGTTTGTGTTGCATGAAAATGAGCTTATCACCAAAGTATATGGCAATCTACGGGTCACCGTTCTGGGACATGGAAACTATCCTTTCTCCAAACAAGTTCTGGCCGTTGCTCTTCCCTCCTCCCCCACCACCTGTCTTCATTTACATCAAGGCTTGGTCCAAAAACATTAAAACTCATTCCCAAGGGTCCTGGGTTACCATTCCCTCCTCTGCCATTAATTCTCTCTGTGGTGTTATATAATTTAGTAAGTCTCTGTGATATACTTTCTTTACTTGCTATTCATAACTTACAGAGCATGTATGTGGACAAAAGGAAGTAATAGGTTCAAAATTTCTTTGAAAAAATACTATCCATTTACTTTTCATCTTTAGCCCTTGTTTCTTGGAAAACTTCAGTTCCAGATGCGTAAATTTCAGTTAGTTGTCCTACTGTGGAAGGTGACACTGGAGTTAAAACATGAAGGAAATGAGAGGTATCTGAGGGAAGGTCTTTCCAGCAGAAAAATAAAACAAAGCGACAACAACAAACAACAGCCAGTGCAAAGGTCCTGGGTCAGGGCCATGTCTCAAGAATTGTAAATTGTTTGGGTGGGTCTCTGCTGCCTACCATATGACACCTACATTCTCTTTCTCTTCTAGGCTCATCGTAGCCATGTCTTCCATCACTGCAGATATTCAGGCCACACGGATGCCAAAGACACACATCTGAGCACTACTGTTAGTGTCATCCTCACAAAAGGCATTGCCTAAGGACTTTTGTCATGATACTCTTCCATGGGAAAAAAAAAAAAACAATGTCTGATTTTGAACATGCAGAAGATATGGCCATCATTACCATCATTTGTCAATGATTTAGATAACACGAGCACCAATCCCACTGAGCCTCCTCACATACTGTTTTTGGCTCTAAAAATGTTTTCTGTCCCATCTCCCTCAAACCCACTTGACCCTAGCTAATTCTTGTTCTTCCTTAAAGTCTCAACTTAAATGTCTCTTCTTCCAGTTGTAAGCTTTTCTGCTCTGTCCCTATCCTGTCATTACTGAAATCATGTAATTACTGAGCTCATGTCACTCCTGTGCTCAAACACATCAGTGCCTTTTTATCAAGCCAAATATGTAGGGTCACCTTGGCCTATTGGGTGCTGCCTGATTGGCCTACCCTTACCATTTCACTCTGACCACACCTTCTACCATGCTCTATCTGCTCACTCTAATGCACCCTGCATATGCCAGACATGGGCCTGACTCAGGGCCTTTGCACATGCTGTTCCTTCTGCCTAGAAAGCTTCTCCCTCAGGTATCTCTCATTTCCCTCAGTGTTTTTCTTGTGTCATCTTTTCAGGTAGACTATCTCTGGCCAACTTATCTAAAATTTCCACATACCTCTTTAGTCTCATATTCCCTTCCCTGATTTTTCCTTTGGAACTAATTACCTTATAAATATATTACACATGGTACTTAGATATATTATCTCTCCACTACTCTCCATTCCCACCAGATTACAAGCTCCAGGTGGGCAAGGATTTCTGTGTCCTTCATTAATGTAACTGCTGTATTCTCAGTGCCAGGAACTCAATAAACACTTGTTAAATGATTGAACATTGCATTTATATATGCATTTATGTATGCATTTATTATCTACTTATTTATTAATTTTGCTTTGTTTTATTTAAGATTCCTTTTCTCTCCTGAGAAGAGGCCAAGAAGCCTAAGGCAGAGGATAACCTGAATGAGGGCTGAATTCTGAGCTCAGAATTATTACTTACCCTTTTCCAACTCACAGTGTCTTTCAAGGAAGCTCTTGATTCCATACATCCTGTCCCTGTAATCTTCTAGACGTTTTCAGGAACATCCAAATTCTGGGGTACAAAGCTACTGAGCCCCCTTGTGCATTAAGGTTAATAAAAATGAGTGAGCCCTCATGTATGGTAGGGATAAATATCTATTGTAACAAAATTTAGACATAAGATAGCAATTAACACTGACATGCCCATCAAACTTGTAAAAAGAACAGAAAAAAGAACCATTTATCCCCAAAATGTTAAAAATTCCCTTTATAGTGAAAAATCAGCACACTAGATTTTTTTATTCCATTTAAAGAAAAAACTTACTGTGCAGGAATGAAAAATCTAGTATGTTAAAATTTATAATAATATATTTTTTTTAAGTCTTGAGCCATAGACTTTCTGATGGATATGGGCAGGTTTTATCTTTCAAACAGAATGTTAAAAATTCCTGTGATGTTAGTGGGAAATTGCTCACCACTTTGCCCTTCAAATGGCATCCTTGGCTCTTGAGAAAGATTTTTGAAAGCCTTTATTTGATTCTTGACAGCCGTGCATTCTTCCAGGCTGCCAGATGAGACTCTATCTTGTCTAAATGTAAATACCTGGTAACTTGACTCCCGGTCATGGAGGGCAGTTTATTCTTTTTGTAGGAAGGCTTGATTTTAAAGAAAGAAGAGACTGTGGGCCTTTCATTAGTAGGCAGGCTTCAAACTGGTTCCAGACCCTGCGTTTACTCCTGTAGAGCAGACTTTGTTTTCATGCCCAGTAAGTTTGAGAAAGCAGTAAAATCCCTCCGGTAAATGGATCACTGACACAGAGGGAGAGGTCACCCTGGTCTTGCAAAGCACAAAACTGCTGCTCTCCTGGGAAGTTGGACACCAATGAGTCCACTGGGGAGTGCTCCAGCTCCTCCTTTGCCCGGGGCTGTTAGGAGCCCAGAGTGCTCAAGTCAGTAGGTGGGGAAGGGCAGGGCTGGGAGGAGCAGTTTTGACTCAGTCTTGTGCAATCTTAACATCTTGCATGAGGGAACTGTAGAAATGCCTCTAATAAAATACACGGGTACACGTCACATACACACTCATAAAGCTATGAAATGCTTTTTTCCCTCTGTTTTTGGCTGGCAGGGGTGGGGGGGGGGCATGAAATCGCACAATTTATGCTGTCATTTCTGCAGCACTTCCAGTGAAGCATCTAGGTGTTTCTCCTAATATCTCCACTGCAACTTCCAAATCATAGTCTTCCTGTGTTAGCTGAAAGCATTAAAACCAGAAATTACCATAATAGTGCTATTTACCCCTCATTTATGGAGCTACTAGTGTTATTTTTCCACTGACTTTACAGAATGCATTTCAACCAGCAGTATTTTTGGTCTGGTTGATGAAACTCAATTGTACTTAAAAAACACAGTTGGGCATTGTATCCAAAGACGAAACAGCAGGCTTGTCATTTCACAAAAGGGACTTCCAGAGGTTGTAGTCCCTGTAATCAGACAGTATTTCATTTGGTGTTTGATGCTGTGGACTAATGCTTTATTTCACAGCTAATCATCTCCATGTGCTTATGTAACTGGACCAGTGTTTGAATGAAGTCTGTGCGTTTCAAGAGCACTACAAACTAGATGTTAGAAATTTGTTTTCACTTTATGTAAAAACAGACCTGACGATGGGGGTGAGTGAGATATAAATCCTGGAAGAGCTGTACCAAAAGGTTGGAAGAAATAAGTGATGTGTGTGTGTGTGTGTGTGTGTGTGTGTGTGTGCGCGATAACCCTGAGGTTGTTAGCACAGATTTACCCCATTGATATTTTATGTTCAGGCATAGCTCTTGGAGACTCTCTCTGAACTCACAAACAGCCCTGATTATGGTGTTTGTGACAATGCCACAGGGTCTTTGCATTATTTATCCCCGTCTGCTTTACTCATCCAGCTTTCTGGGAATATTTTCAGATGGAATCACTAATTAGCACATATGTGGAAACTTCTCAAAGCAGTTTGGCCCCCTTCTCATTACTTTTTAATTTTTTTTTCTATTTGCCTAATGTATGTCAAAGATAACATTTTATATGACGGGTCAGGGAAATTTTCAGATTGAAATGCACGCATTTCATGGAGAAAAAATAGTCAAGCCGGGAACATTTTACATGATCAGAAAGAAAGCAGTTCAAATGCATAGTAATGGAGAATGATGTTACTTTGGTCCATAAGGTGTTCTGTGGAGTATTTTATTAGTTGACCTCTAGGAGAGCTTTCTAAAATTGCCTCACAAATATTTTAACAATCCTGTAAACTGTGCCTTTATTGATCAGTGCACATCCTGACTTTGCTAGATTACATGGGCCTCCTTCTGCTTCCCAGGCTTTGAATTCTATATATTTTGGGCACGGCATTGTTTCAGTTAGATCACAATCCACATATGTAAGAACTTGTCTTATTTTTTTTTTTAATTTTGAAATACTAAGAACAATGTGAAAACAAAGTCTCTGAATTTTTGTATCTCCCTTCCTAGGTTTCTTCCTATTACTCTATGTCAAAAAAAAAAAAAAAAGAAAGAAAGAAAGAAAGAAAGAAAGAAATCATTTCCCATGTCATACAGCAAATACAAGGCATGAAATATGAATTCTTGGGCAATGGTATTATTAAGATGACAGAAAAATCTAGGTTCAGCCAGAAGAGAAAATACTAATATTGGAAGAAAAAAACCCATGGGGATATTTAAAAATAAATCATCAAAATAAAACACATCTCTTAACCAAAGAATTTAGACTTAGCAACACTATTTTCAATTAGGTAGGATGTTTTTTTCTGCATAACACGGGCACACGAATTATGTATTTTGTGAGCAGAGCTGTTGTGTGTGTGAATGATTGAATTGTGGTCTCTAAGAGGTCTGCTACACAGTTTATTTATTATGGTTGCATTTGCTTTATGAAGAACTCAGTGTAAATATGGATGGAAAATCTTCAGAGTGTTCTCTGCAGAAGTCCAAAAACAAATATAGTCTTTTAGATAGTGCAGTTCAGCTTCAGGCATAAAATGCCTAGTCATTTGGTGAAGTGGCCAAGTTACAGTCATCATCTACAGGATCTAATAAATGGTATTAATTGAAGAGTTTTCTTTTTTAACCTATGGCCAATGGCTTCTGTTGCATTATATTTCTATAGCTGAGCGTTTAAAGCTTAGTCTGGATTGGAGACTTAACATTTGCTTATCAACTATAGTCTTAAAGCAGCGCCTGGGGATCTGGGACAACGTATGAACTCATCTTACACGCCATTTCTGTTCTTTGAAAGTGGCTGCCTATAGACTTAGTGGGAAAGTGTGTCGGGATCTAGAAGTAATATCTGTAATAGTTATAGTAAAGAGTTTGTGGCAGTAACAATACACACGCCAGGCATTTTCCATCCCATATCTAAAAATTTGCACTCAGTTGTGCGAGCTTGCTAATTTAACAGCTGATTTACAGATGAGAAAACTGCCTAACGCTCTGTTCCAAATTTAACCTAATTCAAAATGTTCTCAGTCTGTGTTCTCCAATAGGGCAGCCATCAACTGCATGTGAGTATTGAGCACTTGAAATGTGTGGCTGGTCCAAATTGAGGTACACCATAACTGTAAAAATACATATTGGATTTCAGAGACTTAGCATGGGAAAAAGAATGTAAACATTTTATTAGTATTTCTTACATTGTTACATGTTGAAATAATACTATTTTGGATATATTGCGTTAAATAAACTATGTCATTAAAATTAATTTCACATAGTTCTTTTTACTTTTTAAAAACGTGGCTGCTAAAAAACTTAAAATTACATAGGTGGCTCACATTTCTGGCTCACATTATATTTCCATTGGATCGTGCTGCTCTCAATTAGCATGTCTTCTCTTCTTTCATTAGTTCTAATGTTTAAATATTTTAAACTTTAAAGACAGATTGTGGTTTCTTTTCTACAAATCTGTAGAAAGAAAGTGTTCACTTTTTCCCCCCAAAATATTTAACTTCTTTTCCAGGCCCCTCTATGCCTTTAGGCCTTTGCTCCCATTTGCTCTTCTGTTTGGAATGCCAGCATGCCCTTGCCCAGACACCTAGTGAAAGCCCACTCACGTATTTTTCAACACTTGCCTCAAGCCTCACAGTGGTATCATGTGTAACATTAAGGCCCAGTATTATGTGCTGCCTTGATGTCTGGTGAAGTTAGGGTGGCTTCCAACGGCCTAACCCCAAGTTCCCCTCCTCACGCTGCTCCTGCAGAAAAGGTCACCGAGCTAAACAGCCCTCCTTTGTCAGGGGAACCAAGTGCAGCTCCTGCTTTTATCCTTGAGTAGTGACTTTCAATTCCCTGCCAGCCACAGAATTACTCAAACCAGCCAAGCACATCTTCCTGTGGGAACCAGGGGCGCCCCACCTTCTTGGTGCTGCAAAGCCTGCCTCCCATAGTGTGGTTGTTCATCCCGCTCCAGAGTGCAAGGCGGGTATGATCTCGCATGTGATGCGGCATCCTCCACCCTCCGGGATGTGACTGCATACTAATCGACTAATAAGCTATTGTTGATCCTGCCTGTCCAGGATTGGGTGTCATCTGTTCAGACACCCCATTAACCCCAGGGTGGAATCTCTCCCTCGCCAACAGGGTGATGAAAACAATTGCCTTTTTGCATAGTAAGCCTTTCCTCACGCCCCCCCCCCCACCCCTTCCAAGGCAGAGGAAGTAACCAGCCCTCTCACTTACAGTAATTTGCCTATATATCTGTGTCCTTCTACTGGAAATTGAAAGCTGATTGAAGGTAACAGAATTTCTTGTATTTCTGTGCTTGTATTTCTGGTTCTGAGAGCAGTGCTGGTACATAGCAGGCACTCGGTAAATGTTTGATGAATGAAAAAAATTTTGAAAACCATTGCAGAGTTGAGGCTGGTATTAGGAATTTCCTACTTTCTTAAAAATCATTTTTTGGGGCGCCTGGGTGGCTCAGTCGGTTGAGCCTCCGACTTCGGCTCAAGTCATGGTCTCGCAGTCTGTGAGTTCGAGCCCCACGTTGGGCTCTGTGCTGACAGCTTGGAGCCTGGAGCCTGCTTTGGATTCTGTGTCTCCCTCCCTCTCTGCCCCTCCCCTGCTCATGCTCTGTCTCTCTCTCTCTCTGTCAAAAATAAACATTAAAAAAATTAAAAAGAATCATTTTAGAGAGAGAGATAGAGAGCATGAGCAGGGGGGAGGGGCAGAGGGAGAGAGAATCTTAAGCAGGCTGTGTGTTCAGCCTGGAGCCTGATGCAGGGCTGGATCCCTTGACCCTGGGATCCTGGGAATCCCACTCAGATACCCTGGAAATTTCCTATTCCTTAAACACAAAGAAATAAATTGAATTTTCCTCAGTCTAATAATTGCCAGTGGAAGGGTAGGGAAGGTATCTGCTTATGCTACAATTTGCCAAGGAAAAGTGGATGTAATCAGAAGTAATGGGAAGAGAATTAGTGGGTAATATCTTTTCTCCTCTTGAAAACTCTGTGAATGGTAGAAAGAAGAGGATGACCTTGGGAATAAATTCAGAGAACCATTGTGTCGTAAAATTGTTTGATCAACCACAATCTGCATTTTAGGGAAACATAATTTAAATCAAAAGATATTTTCCTTAAATTTAAGAGCAAAGAAAATGCTCAGTGTGATTATGGATAACTCAGGTTTGTTTCAGATTACAGGATGTCCATGTCTGTGGAGGGAAGAGGCCTAGAGTAGGTATGTGTTCGGTGGGAGAACAATAAGATGAATCTAATCTCATGGAAAGAACTGGGCTGAATCCAAGGCAGTTGGCAAGCCTGGGCTTGTAACTGATAAAGCTTTTACAAGGTCAGGTCTTTCTCTCAAGCCACCATGGTGCCTGTACTACAGGGACATTAGGACCTGCACAGTCATGGGTGGAAAGAATCCCACTGAATCAGTCAGTAGCCTCTCTGTTAAGCCCCTTCCAGGGCCAGACATCTGGTCTCCCACTGCTCCTCCACGGCCCTTGTCCAGAAGACAAGAGGAGCATCCAAGGCCAAGAACACTGTAGCTCTATTATTTCTCAGTTTTCTTAAATGTTCAGTCGAGTGAAATAGTGATGCATATTGTCTCTTTGCAATCTCACTTTCTCCTGTCACATATCTGAACAAGCTGGACCTCTCCAGTTAATAAATGACTACTGATAATTAAAACCAATTGCAACTGTAAGATAAACTATCATAGTCTGGTTTAACTGCATTAGAAATGAACACCTAGATCGCTTATATTTTTAGAATACCGTCAGTATTTGTTGGCTAACTACCTTCATTAGGAAGGACTTTGTTTTGTTTCTCATTTTTATCAATATTTGTTTTTGATGTTGAACTGTCCTATCCTTCACGTGATTATTGTAATAGTAGATGGTACATTGTTTTCATGTCTTCCCTTGACAACAACAGCTTTATATCAGTCCCCAAGTGGTTTGGGAATATAGCTGGTCTCTGGCAACCCTAAGCCTGGACTCACTGTTGTATGATGGGGTAGTATAAGATTCTTGCTGCTGGGGTAGTATAAGAATGAAGATGTGGCAAACCAGTAAACATGTCCCAAAAGCCAAAAGGCGTTCAGTAGCCGGGCTCCCTCCTGACCAACTTTCAGTTCCCAAATGGTCTATTTCTCCAATATTCATGGCCTCTGGTCCTGAGGATCCTCAGGGTTCGGAAGATAGAATTTGGGGTTTATGTGTCTTAGCTTCAGTTTATATCTCGGCCTGCAGGCTGCCCTCCATTTAGAATTAAATTAACTTAAAAAGAGAGTGCAAGCACCTTGTTTGAAAATCTGTTCGGTTTGCCTGGTGATTTAATTTTCAGCCCAGATATCATTTGGCCTCCCTGTTGGATAGTGTCTGCTTTTCATTTGCTGGGTGGTGTTCACAAGGTCCCAGGACATCGCAGGAGGCTGCCAACACAACAGCGGACCTTGGAAGGCCGGCCCTCATGCATATTTTTTAACTTCAGAGTCATAAGACTGGCCTCTTGCTCCACTGCAATTGCCCTGGCTTCAAGAAGCAAGGCATGCTTTCTGTTCTGCAAAGCATCTTGTATTATTTTTTAAACATTTTTCTTTTGATACATACCCAAGCACCACACATTTTTCCCCCTTAATTTTTAAACCCACGTACACTTCGAGGGAAATTGAATCCATATGTTTCTGATTCATTTACACACAACTCATCAAAATATTGTTTTAAAAGAGCTAAACTCAAGTCCCACAGGGGCTGAGCGGGTTGCAGGCTTGGCTGAAGGCTCTCCCTTCCCTGGTCGTGGCTAGATGTGAGCAAACCAGCTTCAGTGAAATAGGAACGCTCACACTTCACAGAATTTGCACTGAAAAGCATCTTTCTTTTGAGGTTCAGAGAGAACATGGTGACTCCTTAGCTTGCAGTCAACGTTCAGTTGTGCAGCTGGCCCAGCCCAGGCCTGCTTTAGCCCTAGACAGTGTGGAGAAAACCAGTAGGAAAGTCACTCCTTACACTGTGCTAGCCAAATTGGAATGATCAGAAATCATCTAGTGAAGCTATCTAGGTATATTTTTCTGCCTGATTGTAGAATTTCTGCCATAAAATCATGGCGCTGGCAGTGACCCTACAAAATCATTCTCCTACCTTCATACAGACCTCACAAAATTCCTAAACAAACAGCAAAGGTGGCCTAATTGTCACAAGTATTGTCATGTAGCAAAGGCTCGTTCTCACTGCCTTTTAGGTGATTGTGACGAAAGCTCAAAAGCCCTCAATGTCAGTAGCTCTGTTAAATTTAGATATATATACAAGATGTGTATGCTTGCCCCCAACTAAATTCTTGAGGTTCCACTAGTTCTCAGATAATGAACTGTGAAATTGTCCTATTGTGCCGTTTGGTTCCCAATAACCATTGAAGCGAGCATAGAGACTGGCAGGACAGCCAGCAGTGAGAAGCTTTGTCTGTGGTTAAGAACTGTTCTCTTATGCCTGAATTAATCAGGAAGCCCAGTTGGAATGGTCGAAAAGAGCTGTCAACATCTGGACATCTCTGCCATGGAAATTCCCAAGGCGATCACAGCCTAGGAAACAGTATTGGGGGGTCCATTCTTCCATTGCCAGTAGAGAAAACAGGAATCCCAATGTTGCATGCGCCATTGAAAGGTTAGCGAGGTGGCTGGGATGTACAAAGACGAACAGGAACTGTTTAGCCCCCAACAGGGTTCGGGCCTCTGAAAGCAGTACGTTTGCTAATCGGCAGAAGGGTTTCCAACACACAGGGTGTCTCTGACCTATTGAAAATGGGTAAACTTTTCAATAGGTTTTTTGATTAATGTCAATTAATGTAGCTGCTCTGAAATGGTGGGGCCTCATTAGTATCAAAAGGTTCTGCTACTTGGCACTAAAATGGCATCAGGCATTCAGCTAAATTCCTGCTTTCCTCGGGGGCAATCAGCCTGCTCAGCTTGCCTGGGGCTTTTGACTCTAAAGTCTCTTCCCACATTAAACAAGTGAATCCTGGGCACTCTGGTGGGTTCACAAATCCTGACAGATGTTTCTTTACAAAAACATGCAGGCCCGACAGCCCTCGAATACCTTAAATGTATGATGTTCTTTCTCTCCAAACTTTCTCGACGTTGTGTATTTACTCATTTTACTAAAGTCCGTGCCGAGTAATCTGACGAGCCTTGCTCTGAGGTAACACTGTATAGATGGGTCGGGGGATTTAAAAATTTGTTGGTTCTTCTTTTTATTTTTCTCTCAGTTTATTCAAGTGTTAGAACTGTTTAGTGGTCATGGATTATTCCCCTGGGTGATTCTTTGCTGGCATCATATTATGATCTAAATTTATGATGATGGGCTGGTTGGTGTCGCTAAAAATAAAAGTGCAATGGGGCATAGCACTAGGGCACACTCTGTCTAGGCTCCAGAAGGGCAGCTTTTAAAAGCAGCTGAATCACTTAGCAGCTGTATTAGACATGAAACACAGCCATGTCTAAGCATCCAGGACCTGGGTAAAGTACACTATTTTCACAAGGCCTTGCTGTGATCAGGATGTAGGTAGGCATGAGATTTGGGTCCCAGACTTTCTTTTAACAAGTACCACGAATAAAAATACTAGCAGCCACCAGCTTTGGGGTCCAGATATGTGTCCAGGCCTATGCTTGGCACATTATTTACATTATTTTATTAGCTCAAGACAACCAGGTGAAGTGAGCATTCTATCACATCTACTAGACAGATGAGGACACTGAGGCTCAAAGGAATTGGCTCATCTATCCAAGACAACAGGGCTAGTAAATGGGAGAAGGCTTCAGATCAAGCTAAAGGCTATAGGCTTTGGAATCAGAAGTAATAGATAGTAGTAATAGACAGTACTATTAACTACACTTTATTAAAAAAAACATTCGTACAAAAAACAGACTTGGAAAAAAATTAGGTATTCTGCATTTTAGGTGATTATCGTGCTAAAGAGCAAGGATGTGGTGCAGAAGCATCTCCTCCATGATGCCCTCCCTGATGTCCAGGCAGTGCCCCCTCCCTTGCTCCTTTGCAGAGTAACCTTCTCTTTCCCTCTGCCGCACCCTTTCTAGGCTGTATCTTTCTTCCTTGGTCTTTCTCCCCTGCCAGACTGTACTGCCTTCCAGGGAAGGGACTGGATCCTCTGGTATTCCCAGTGCCTGGCACAGTGCTTGGCATGGAATGTGTGCCGTTCAGCGTGTGTTTAGTGAACGAAGATATTGAAGAAGCTGATTAGCGACCCATGAAGCTGAAAGGAGGTGGGGAAGAAAGACAGGAACATAATGTGAGCCATCTCATATGTCAAAGAAAAGCCATCTTTAAGTAAGATCTGACTCAGGCCACCAGCTCTGGTCTAGCTTCCGTATAAACAGTGTCTCTTAGAGAGATATATTTAGTGCCATTTGCCTTTATTTTTATTATCAGAATTTTCCAGGATCTTCCTACGTAGATGGGGTAACACTTTTCCCCCTAATATAAAATAGGTGTGATTTTTTTATTTAAATTTTTTTTTAATGTTTACTTATTTTTGAGAGAGAGAGAGAGAGAGAAGAGGGGCAGAGAGTGAGGGAGACAGAATCTGAAACAGGCTCCAGGCTCTGAGCTGTCAGCACAGAGCCCGAGCCCGACCTGGGGCTCGAACCCATGAACCGTGAGATAATGACCTGAGCCGAAGTTGGACGCTTAACCCGACTGAGCCGCCTAGGCGCCCCCAAATAGGTGTGATTTTAATGGAGAAAGTTCTGGCTAACCTTTGGGCTGTGTGGACGATTAAGAAAATCATTAGTGCTTATTAAGAACTTATTTATTTAGGCCAAAGAGATCAAAACCCTGCTATGCCACGCTTTGTTCAAAATGAAAGCTGTTGGCCGGTCCCAGCACAGTCTTTCAGTACAATCCAATTGAAACCCCTCTACTTTCAGAACACAGAACATGACACAGGCGGACAAGCAAACATAATTAAACACTGGCCCAGATAGGGTTTTTCTTAATTAGTTGTGAGTCTCTATAATGAAAATACCTGGAGATTTGTCTGACTTCAAAGTCCCATTAAAGCTGTGCAGCTTTTGTTGCTTTGAAAATTTGAGAGTTTAGGACTCCTCGCCTTGTGCTTCTTAATGATGATAATTATATGATATGCTTAAAAGTGCTTTTGATCTTGGCCTCTCAAAGCACTCAAGTGAGGCGTCAATTCCCTCAACCCCACTCGGAGGCAGGCCTTCCTTGTTTACGGACAATGTGAGCTGACATGGATGTCACAGCTCTTGCTGCTTCCGAGAGACAGGGCCGGCAGCATCGGTGAAGTTGCACAGTTCCACATCTAAATCTCCAGCCTGAATGTGAATCCGTGGAAATAATGGCAACACCTGACATGGTTAGGGTGTTTTAGATAGCTTTTCTTAAATCTCATTTGAACAATAACAAAAAATTCATAGAGGAACCAAGTAACACAGCACCTGCTGCACCTATAAAATGGGAATAGAATTTCTCACTCTTTCCTTTCCTTTTTGTCTCTTCTAATAGTTTCTCAGAAGGCACGTCACCAACCAGGTGACAGGTACGCTGAGTCAATCTCATCTTGGGCTGCAAGGAGCGATCCCCCTACCTTTCCTGCAGTTCATCAGTCTTGCTAATGAAACACTTCATAGAGTACAGTCGTTTCTTTATGCTTCTATAACTGATGTTGTTGACTTCGTACCTTGCTAGAATGTTAGCTTCTTGTGTCATTATCCATGGGGCAGGCTGAAGACAGAAATGAATACTTATTGTGGAAAAATGAATTAAAAGGTATGCAATGAAAACCTAATTTTGGCATAAACCTTTCCAAGGAAATAAACTCTATCATGAGCAAGTTGAAGTTGAGTGAGATTGTCTTGTACATGCTACTTCAATTTATACATTTCTTTACCTGAAGTGAGTGAATAAATCTTAGATTTGAGCAGATGGCCCATGAGTCTAATTTGGGAGGAACTCTCAAGATCTACACAGAAGAGAACTTGATATAGTGGCATTAAGAATACAACAGAGGGGTGCCTGGGTGGCTCGGTCAGTTGAGTGTCTGACTTCGACTCATGTCATGATCTCGTGGTTCGTGAGTTCGAGCCCCACATCAGGCTTACTGCTGTCAGCACAGAGACCACTTCGGATCCTCTGTCCCCCTCTCTGCCCCTCCTCCACTTGCACTCCTCTCTCTCTCTCTCAAAAATAAATAAACATTAAAAAAAGAATAAAACATGAAGAGCGTGCTTGGTTGTTCACAAGCAGATCTTGGGAGTATCATGCCTTCATCCTATTACTACCTCTGAAAGGAAGAGGACCTGGGATCCAGTGACATCTAAGATGAGTGTTAAAAACACATATAACAGGGAACTTCTAGTGCATTGGAAGAGAGGCTTGATGTCAGCAAAGCATACTCATTTTGCATATCCAGGTCCATGGAGAGGCTACAGAATCAAAGAAAATCAAGAGAAAAATAAATCAAACAAAACAAACAAACTTAGATCTTATTGAAAAATTGTTAAAATTAGACCAAGTGTGGCAATGTTGTTGTTGTCATTACCTTGAACATCCATATAAAATTTACCTTGTTGTTGTTTTTTTAAATCTCAAAGACTTTGGTGTATTATTTTCTGTGTGGTATGGGGGTTTGTAAAGTTAAGAACAAGGAACAATAGCCGATATTGATTATGCTCTTTTAGGTGCCAGAATTGTTCTAAGTTCTTTGGGTATAATCTTCACATCAGCCCTGCAATGTAGATGTTGTTTTTCTAGTTTAGAGATGCAAAAACTGGAATTCAGGAAGGTTAACTAACTTGCTAGAGGACAGTGTTAATAAAAGAGCCAGGATTATTACCCAAAGACGTCTGACGCCAAAGCTCCCATTCTTATCCAGTAGATTATTCTGCCTGGAGGACGCAATTTGAGCTGGAAGACAGGGGACCTGGAACCAATAATGCTAGCACAAGAAAAATCCATCTCTTCATCTCATATATTGTTCCTCCTATGGAGAGTTAAGCACACACACACACTCACACACACACACACACTCACTCACAGAAAGAAGGAGATTGTATTTTCTAAGTCTGGGCAGACTTTATAGATTAGCCTAAGGTTTTCAAGCTATCACAGTGGGTGTTAAATGAGTACTCAAAATATAGCCAATAATCAAGCGTTAGACATAATAATACAGACACTCTCTTTTTTGGTCATTCTGGTCTTTGCAAAAGCAAAACCCTGTGTTAGCAAAGATTATTTAAGGTTTGGAAATGAGGCAAACACACATCCTTGCAAGTCACTCTGGGTCATTGTTCAACAGGCCCTGTTCAGGGCTAAATCTTTGCTGTCCCTCCTTCTACTCTTGGTTACAGGTTTACTCTTGGGCCCAGGCTCTATGAAGGCACGAGTCCGCTCAGAGATCCTCATTCAGGAGAGACGTAAATGATCCTGCATGCAGTGTTGGGAGCCCTAAAGTTTACAGTTCTATTATCCTGAAGAACACTGGCCAGGTCTGCCTTTTAGCAAACCTACTTTAACACGCCTTACCTGAGCGGCTAGGTGAAACTCTGGCCCTCAAATTTGCCTTTGAACCAACTTTACCACCCTGCCGTTTCCCTTGTAAGTTAAGTGAACTTTTGACATATGTGAACTTTTTATTTGTCTAAGAGTCATGCGTTTTTACTTGTTCAAAAATTAAACTCTGACATGTGAGAAAGCTGAGTAGGTGAGATGGATACATCTGAAATGGGATTTTAACAACAGATCCAATATATCAAACCCCAAATAAATAAGAGAAGATATCAGGTGCATTAGGAATCCCTCAAACCTATATAGCTGAGACCCCAATACTAACCAACTTCTGGCTCTGCTTGGGCAGGACCTAGCCTCTTTGATGGAGAAAGCCGGCAGGGGCCAATATGTCCAATGCGCTCCAGCTGAAGAAGAGGCTGACTTGATATCTAATTTTTTCCTAGGCACACTAAAAAGCAGAGCTCACTTCTGCCATCTCTTATCCTCCACGACCGAATAGATTAGAGCGAGGCTGATGTTCTACTTGCGTGCCAACTGAGAGGGATAAAACGCTCAAAGTCGTTTCAGGAAGTCAAAGGTCAAATTATTCCAGCAGTTATCTGGGATGATCTAAGTGATAGTTTTAGAGAAGTGTTTCTCAAGTATGATATGTGGCCTACTGGAGAGCAGCAATTACCCTCCTAATGGACCACAGACTAATCCAACGTGGAAGATATTTTTTTGAGTGTGAATGATACACAGTTCTTTAGAGTTCCTCTTTACTATATGGCTACACTGACTTGAGAGAAACCTGTCAAGTTTAATATTAAGAACAAAATTAAGACTCACCAGAGTTCATCAAGGACTCAAAAGTATACTACATTTTGCACGTACTTGGCAATATGTAAGATCTGGCAGAGGAAGGACTTTATTTTGTTTACTGCTATATCCCCAGCACCCAGAATGATGGCTTGGTGCACTTACTAGGTGAATGATCAGGTACTGAAATATTTTTTAAAAATTTTTAAGTGTTTACTTATTTTTGAGAGAGAGAGAGACAGAGCATGAGTAGGGGAGGAGCAGAGAGAGAGGGAGAATCCAGAGCAGGCTCCAAGCTCTGAGCTGTCAGCACAGAGCCCAATGTGGGGCTCGAACCCATGAACCATGAGATCATGACCTAAGCCGAAGTTGGATGCTCAATGGACTGAGCCACCCAGGAGCCCCTGTACTGAAATATTTGAATAAATGATGGCTCCTCCTTCACATGTGGATAGGCATCAAGTTTGATTTCCCACAATTTGGGGGAAGGATCCATTATTGTTAGTATATCCACAGTTGTGATTTTCAATTGCCATGATCTTGCTTTAGAATTACAAATTACTGTTAGTTTAGCTTCATCATTACTAATTTTAGTATGATGTGGGTTGTTTGGCTAACCCTACAATATGTGGTTCTGCACATTTGCATCAACATTAGTTTGGTCTATAATTTTCCAATAACTAGATTTTAAGGCATGCCTGCAGTGAGTTCAATAATGAATCATCTATATATCTAGAAATAAAGCAGATACATACATGCATCATCTGCTAAATTGTGCTGCCTTCACTAGTTATGGGCTGTCTGTACATTTGCTCTATTTAACTAAAATTTACTAGCAAAACAGAGGCACTAGATTATTTTTTAACTTTGTGTCATTATTTTATAATATAAAGCTGTAGTAAGCTTACAATTAGTCTTTGAATTTTGCTCATCATATTCTTTTTTTTTAACGTTTTTTGTTTTATTTTTGACAAAGACAGAGACAGAGTACGATCTGGGGAGGGGAAGAGAGAGAGGGAGACACAGAATCCGAAGCAGGCTCCAGGCTCTGAGCTATCAGCACAGAGCCCAACGGGAGGCTCGAACCCATGAACCATGAGATCGTGACCTGAGCTGAAGTTGGCCGCTTAACTAACTGAGCCACCCTGGTGTTCAGCTCATCATATTCTTTTATCAGTCACTGGGTTCTTGTACATTTAAAGTTGGGAACAGGTGGGAAAGGAGGGTATTTGTCCTACTGAAATGCACTATATCTCTTGCTCCACCTAAACTGTTTGTGTTCACCAAAAAATGAGAATCATTATTTCAGACTCAATGATTATGTGTTCATACACTGGCCAAAAGCACCATCTAAAAAGGTACCAGAGAACCCCAAAGTCTCCAGAGAATCCCCCCAAGGTCACCTCTTTTCTGAATCGACTCTCCTTTTATTCGTTTCCCTGGGCCACTCTAGCAAATCATCACAAACTAACTGGCTTAAAACATCAGAAATTAATTTTCTCATAGTTCTGGTCAGAAGTCTGAAACCAACATGCTAGCAGAATTGGTGCCTCCTGGCATCTTTGAAGAAGAATCCACCCCATGCCCCTTTCCCAGCTTCTAATGGCTGCAGGCAGACCTTGGTGTTTCTCGGCTTATGGACATCACTCCAGTCTCTGCCTTGGTATTCATATGGTGTTCTTCCCTGTATGTCTGTGTCTCTGTGTTCAAATTTCTGTCTTGTTACACAGATACCATTCATTGATATTCTTTTAATGACACCAGCCACTGTATTAGGGCCCGCTCTAATCCAATATGACCTCATCTTGATTATACCTGCGAAGACCTATTTTCAAATAAAGTCCATTCACAAGTGGTGGGGATTAGGCCTTGAACATAGCTTTCTGGAGAACACAATTCAACCCACAACATCCTTATCTATTGATTTTTTTTTCTTCCTGATGATTATTCTCTCAGGTCTGTGTCTTGTCTTCCTCTCCTCAATTAACCTCATTTGGTGTTTGAAGGCCCCTTGTAACCTCCCAGCTTGACCCCCTATTCAACATCCTCCAGCCCACACACCTAAGGACTATGCTTGCACAAAGTAGGCTCTTGATAGATATCTGTTGGCATGATATCTTTAGGACATTCTCCTAAAAGTCTCCAAATGATAATTTTTTTATTTGAAAGAATCAGTACTGCAGAATGTCCAAAAATGATCACTAATCACAAAAATTATAAGGATTTAAACAATATTTTAATTTGTTTTTACTTAAAACAGCCATATTCTAATGGCCAATGGATAAGACAGAGTATGTGTTATTGGTCCACTAATATACTTCTCCATGGCTTGATGTCTCATGAGGCCCCAAGGGCATGTCTGGTGACCCAGTCATATGACATATTTTATTGTATATTTTGTTTAATCATGCTCCAGACAAAGTGAGTTAAACCATACACACTTCTTTTTAAAGTATGGCTTGAAGGGCATTTTTATTTCTTATGTCCACTAGTATTTTTTAAAAGATGTCTAAATTCATGTAAATGAATCTGTTGAGAACCCAGAGAGTGGCTTCATGGTGGAAAGTGGACCTTCCTTAGTTAATTGCATTCCTAAGATCATCAATATGCATAGAAGCTGGATGTTCTTGATGAAAGTAATGGGATTCTTCACCAGGTCTTCCAGGGCCACAGTTAGAGCTGGACCTCAGTAGGAGATGTTTATCAAGTGCATCCCATTATCTTAACGGTTGCCCTTTATACTGGAATTACCTGCTTAGAATGGATGCACACTAGTTTTGGAGGTATTTAGGAAAAGAAATCATGTCTTATTTAATTCTGTATGATCAGGTGTATTGTGTGTGTCACTTTAATAAATATTGAAGTAAGTTTAACTATTTTCAAATGCATCATTGCTCTAGATGAAACAGAGCAAGGCACCATCCAGAGGCAAAATGGTCCTCCAAATGGTAACTTTGTCTAAAGAAGACAAGATCACACAATAATGATTTTAAAATGTTGAAGGTAAAGCCATATAAAAAGTATACTAGATAAATATGAGCTAAAAGAAATTTGGGTACATATAATACTAGAAACATAGATTTAGTGGAAGTAGTATTCACATTGAATTTAATTAAGTACATTATTAGAATAACACAGTCAATAAGTTTTCTGTAATGGACAAGCTGGAACCCTGTAACAAATTCAGAAATTCACATTTTTTCAAGCATACGTGGGGTATTTCCAAAAAGTTACCATATAGTAGTCTGAATTGCAAATTTTAATAAATAAATATAAAGAATCAAAATACTGAAAGCCATGTTTTTTACTATAATGGAATTTTATTAGAAATTAGAAATGAGAAATAAAAATACAGCCCAAAGAAGTTCACACATTTGGAAACTAAAAAACATGCTTCTAAACAATGCATGGATTAAGGAACAAATCATTATGGAAATTTAAAAAAGTATTTAGAAGGAAAATAATAAAACTACCAACATGAAGACTTGTGGGATGAAGGTAAATTAGTGGTTGAGGGCTATTTATAGTTTTAAATGTCTACATAAGAAAATCAGAAAAATTGACAATTACAAGCTAAGCTTTCAACTCAAGAAATTAGCAGAAGGGTGTCACAGTCAATCCAAAGAACACAGAAAGAAGGAAATGTAAATCAGCATAAATTAAAGGAATAAAAAAAATGTAAAACAATAGAAAAGATTGACAAAAGCAAACACTAATTTATTTGAAAAGACTAATAACAGTAAGAAACTTCTGGTAAGATCAATCAAGGAAAAAAGCAAGAAAGCAGAAAATAGTTATATTAGAAGTTTAAAAATGAAATAATAAATACAATAGAGATGAAAAGCACAAAAGAATAGTGGTCATGATTTATGCCAATAAATTTGAAATCAGTTAAATGGTTTTATAAAAAATAATAACAATTGCCAAAGCAAACTCAGGAAATATTGGAAAATGTGAATAAACTAAGGAGTTTATATCAATAATCAAAACCTACCATTAAAAAAATACCATAGGCAGATGATTTTATCAGGTGAGTTTTCTTTGAAAGAATAAATAGCTTATATCTTATGCAAATTGTTTCTGTGAACAAAAAAAGCTGGGAACTCTTTTTATGATGTTTGGTACTAAATCCAGACAACATAAAGAAGGAAATTTATAAACTATCCTTATCTAAAATGATAAAGGTAGTAACCTATATTTAAATTGAGCATGTAGTATGATATGAACACTTTATGTGTGTTGTCTCATTAAATACTAACAACAACCTTAAGAAGTGGACAGTGGACTCTAATTTCCAGCTGAGAAAACTGAAGCATAAATTGGTAGAACTTGGCTTTTAATGCCAAAATCAAAATGTAAGTGAATCAAATCAAGATATGTGTGTGTATACATATTACACATGTGTATAATCCACGACAGTGACTAAAGATGGAAAAACAACCACATTCATGTTGAATATAAAACATTATACCTGTTACTATCACTAGTGTATGGACCAACATTGTACTACAAGTTTTTTCCAGCATGATAAAATAAGGAAAAATAATAAAATGTATATGCACTAGAATGTAAGAAATAAAAACTGTTGTCTACACAGAAAAACCAAGGGAATTTACAAACTATTAAAACCAGTAAGAACTCAGCAATGATGCCAGATACATAAATTATAAATAAAACTCATTTGTGCCCTTATAACCAGGAATAAATTAGAAAACATTATTTAAAAAAGAAAAAAGAACTATTAAAAATCAAATTAAATTAAAAATTGTAAAGAATATTTAATGGCATAGGCAATAGAAAGATAATTGTGATGTCATGTTGAATGAAAAAAAGCAACACAAAATTACATTTATGTCTATATCATCATTTTTTTATAATGTAGTATAAACCCTTATCTTTCATGGATTTGGGTTGTGATTCTCTGATATATGTATATACAGTCCATTAATTTGTCAAATGAGTCATGGGAATTTGAATGATAAATTTTCTTCCAATTTCCTACATCTTTCAAGTGTTTGTAATGAGCTATATTTTGAAAGTGAGTAAAATCTTGTGGAAAAAGTTTTAACTGAATGTGCTGAATAGAACCTGAAGAAAAGTCTTGGACAAATGCTCTTGGTGAAGATGGCAATGGTTCTTTAAGGGAAGGAAGAAGACTTAATTGGGATGGCCTTACCCAGGCTGCAATTCCAGTGTCAAATAAAGGCAATGACTCTGGGGAAAGGAGACTCATTGGTACCCCAGTTTCTCAAAACCATTCATGTCCCAACACTTCCTAATACTTGCTAAATGATTCCATACACTGGCCAAAGACCGAATTGGAAAAAGGAGGAACATGGATTTAATAATCAAGGTAATTAATAAATCTGCTGTTGGTTGTGATTTAAATTAAGTGTAGGATAGAGGTAACACCAAATCTACACAGAGCTTTCCCTCTATCCATCAAAGCTACAAATCTTCTTTTTTTTTTTTTTAACTTGTTTTATTTTTTATTTTTTTTTAATTTACATCCAAGTTAGCATATAGTGCAACAATCATTTCAGGAGTAGATTCTTTAGTGCCCCTTACCTATTTAGCCCATCCTCCTCCCACAAACCCTCCCGTAACCCTCCGTTTGTTCTCCATATTTATGAGTCTCTTCTGTTTTGTCCCCCTTCCTGTTTTTATTTTTGTTTCCCTTCCCTTATGTTCATCTGTTTTGTCTCTTAAAGTCCTCATATGAGTAAAGTCATATGATTTTTGTCTTTCTCTGACTTACTAATTTCACTTAGCATAATACCCTTCACTTCCAACCACGTAGTTGCAAATGGCAAGATTTCATTCTTTTTGATTGCCAAGTAATACTCCATTGTACATATATATATATATATATATATATATATATACCAAAACTTCTTTATCCATTCATCCGTCGATGGACATTTGGGCTCTTTCCATACTTTGGCTATTGTTGATAGTGCTGCCGTAAACACGGCGGTGCATGTGTCCCTTTGAAACAGCACATGCCTAGTAGTGCAATTGCTGGGTCATAGGGTAGTTCTATTTTTAGTTTTTTGAGGGGCCTCCATACTGTTTTCCAGAGTGGCTGCACCAGCTTGCATTCCCACCAACAATGCAAAAGAGATCCTCTTTCTCCACATCCTCACTAACATCTGTTGTTGCCTGAGTTGTTAATGTTAGCCATTCTGACAGGTGTGAGGTGGTATCTCATTGTAGTTTTGATTTGTATTTCCCTGATGATGAGTGATGTTGAGCATTTTTTCATGTGCCAGTTGGCCATCTGGATGTCTTCTTTGGAGAAATGTCTGTTCATGTCTTTGGCTCATTTCTTCACTGGATTGTTTGTTTTTGGGGTGTTGAGTTTGATAAGTTCTTTATAGATTTTGGATACTAAGCCTTTATCTGATATGTCATTTGCAAATATCTTCTCCCATTCTGTCAGTTGCCTTTTAGTTTTCCTGATTATTTCCTTCACTGTGCAGAAGCTTTTTATTTTCATGAGGTCCCAGTAGTTCATTTTTGCTTTTGTTCCCCTTGCCTCTGGAGAAGTGTTGAGTAAGAAGTTGCTGCAGCTAAGATCAAAGAGGTTTTTGCCTGCTTTCTCCTCGAGGATTTTGATGGCTTCCTGTCTTACGTTGAGGTCTTCCATCCATTTTGAGGTTATTTTTGTGTATGGTGTAAGAAAGTGGTCCAGGTTCATTCTTCTGCATTTTGCTATCCAGTTTTCCCAGCACCACTTGCTGAAGAGACTGTCTTTATTCCATTGGATATTCTTTCCTGCCTTGTCAAAGATTAGTTGGCCATATGTTTGTGGGTCCATTTCTGGGTTCTCTGTTCTGTTCCATTGATCTGAGTGTCTGTTCTTGTGCCAGTACCATACTGTCTTGATGATTACAGCTTTGTAGTATAGCTTGAAGTTTGGGATTGTGATGCCTTCTGCTATGGTTTTCTTTTTCAAGATTGCTTTGGCTATTCGGGGTCTTTTATGGCTCCATACAAATTTTAGGATTATTTGTTCTAGCTCTGTGAAGAATGCTGGTGTTATTTTTGATAGGGATTGCATTGAATATGTAGATTGCTTTGGGTAGTATCGATATTTTAACAATATTTGTTCTTCCTATCAAGGAGCATGGAATCTTTTTCATTATTTTTTTGTGTCATCTTCAATTTCTTTCATAAACTTTCCATAGTTTTCAGTGTATACAGTTTTTACCTCTTTGGTTAGATGTATTCCTAGGTATTTTATGTTTTTTTGTGCAACTGTAAATGGGATCGATTCCTTGATTTCTCTTTCTGTTGCTTCATTGTTGGTGTATAGGAATGCAACCGATTTCTGTGTGTTGATTTTATATCCTGCAACTTTGCTGAATTCATGAATCAATTCTAGTAGTTTTTTGGTGGAATCTTTTGGGTTTTCCATATACAGTATCATGTCATCTGTGAAGAGTGAAAGTTTGACCTCCTCCTGGCTGATTTGGATGCCTTTTATTTCTTTGTGTTGTCTGATTGCAGAGGCTAAGACTTCCAATACTATGTTGATAACAGTGGCAAGAGTGGACATCACTGTCTTGTTCCTGACCTTAGGGGGAAAGCTCTCCGTTTTTCTCCATTGAGGATGATATTAGTGTTGGGTCATTCATATATGGCTTTTATGATCTCAAGGTATGCTTCTTCTATCCCTATCTTCTTGAGGGTTTTTATCAAGAAAGGATGCTGTATTTTGTCAAATGCTTTCTCTGCATCTATTGAAAGGATTATATGGTTCTTGTCCTTTCTTTTATTGATGTGATGAATCACGTTAATTGTTTTGCAGATATTGAACCAGCCCTGCATCCCAGGTATAAATCCCACTTGGTCGTGGTGAATAATTTTTTTAATGTATTGTTGAAGCTGGTTGGCTAATATTTTGTTGAGGATTTTTGCATCCATGTTCCTCAGGGAAATTGGTCTATAGTTCTTCTTTTTAGTGAGGTCTCTGTCTGGTTTTGGAATCAAGGTAATGCTGACTTCATAGAAAGAGTTTGCAAGTTTTCCTTCCATTTCTATTTTTTGGAACAGCTTCAAGAGAATAGGTATTAACTCTTCCTTAAATGTTTGGTAGAATTCCCCTGGAAAGCCATCTGGCCCTGGACTCTTTTTTGGGGGGAGATTTTTGATTACTAATTTAATTTCCTTACTGGTTATGGGTCTGTTCAAATTTTCTATTTCTTCCTGTTTCAGTTTTGGTAGTGTATATGTTTCTAGGAATTTGTCCATTTCTTCCAGATTTCCCATTTCATTGGCCTATAATTGCTCATAATATTCTCTTACTATTCTTTTTATTTCTGCTGTGTTCGTTGTGATTTCTCCCCTTTCCTTCTTGATTTTATTTATTTGGGTCCTTACCTTTTTCTTTTTGATCAAACTGGCTGGTGGTTTATCAATTGTGTCAATTCTTTCAAAGAACCAGCTTCTGGTTTCATTAATCTGTTCTACTGGTTTTTTGGTTTCTATAGCATTAATTTCTGCTCTAATCTTTATTATTTCCTGTCTTCTGCTGTTTTTGGGTTTTATTTGCTGTTCTTTTTCCAGCTCCTTGAGGCATAAGGTTAGGAATAGGAGATCTTTCTTCCTTCTTTAGGAAGGCCTGGATTGCTATATACTGGATTGCTATATACTCTTATGACCGCCTTTGCTTCATCCCAGAGGGTTTGGGTTGTAGTGTTATCATTATCATTGACTTCAATAGACTTTTTAATTTCCTCTTTAACTTCTTGGTTAGCCCATTCATTCTTTAGTAGGATGTTCGTCGGTCTCCAAGTATTTGTTACCTTTCCAAATTTTTTCTTGTGGTTGATTTCAAGTTTCATAGCATTGTGGTCTGAAAATATGCACAGTATGATCTCGATCTTTTTGTACTTACTTAGGGCTGATTTGTGTCCCAGTATATGGTCTATACTGTAGAACATTTCATGTTCACTGGAGAAGAATGTATATTCTGCTGTTTTAGGATGAAATGTTCTGAATATATCTGTTAAGTACATCTGGTCCAGTGTGTCATTCAAAGCCATTGTTTCCTTGTTGATTTTTGGATTAGATGATCTGTCCATTGTTGTGAGTGGGGTGTTGAAGCCTCCTACAACCATGGTATTACTATCGATGAGTTTCTTTATGTTTGTGATTAGTTGATTTATGTATTTGGATGCATCCATATTTGGCGCATAAATGTTTACAATTGTTAGGTCTTCTTGGTAGATAGACCCCTTGATTATGCTATAATGCCCTTCTGCATCTCTTGATACAGTTGTAATTTTAAAGACTAGATTGTCTAATAAGTATGGCTACTCTGGCTTTCTTTTGTTGACCATTAGCATGATAGATGATTCTCCATCCCCTTATTTTCAATCTGAAGGCATCTTTAGGTCTAAAGTGGGTCTCTTGTAAACAGCATATAGATGGATCTTCTTTTCTTATCCATTCTATTACCGTATGTCTTTTGATTGGAGCATTGAGCCCATTAACGTTTAGAATGAGTACTGAAAGATATGAATTTATTGCCATTATGATGCTTGTAGAGTTGGAGTTTCTGGTAGTGTTCTGTGGTCCTTTCTAATCTTTGTTGCTTTTGGTATATATAATATATAATATTATATATATATATAATATATAATATTATATATATATATATATATATATATATATATATATAGTTGCTTTGGGTATATATATATGTGTGTGTGTATATATATATACATATATATATATATATATATATATATATATATATATATATATATTTGGTATATATATATATGTATATATACATATATTTTCATCTTTTCTCCCCTCAGAGAGTCCCCCCTTAAAATTTCTTGCAGGGCTGGGTTAGTGGTCACAAACTCCTTTAATTTTTGTTTGTCTGGGAAACTTTCTATCTCTCTTTCTATTTTGAATGACAGCCTTGCTGGATAAAGAATTCTTGGCTGCATGTTTTTCTGACTCAACACATTGAATATATCCTGCCTCTCCTTCCTGGCCTGCCAAGTTTCTGTGGATAGGTCTGCTGCAAACCTGATCTGTCTTCCCTTGTAGTTTAGGGACTTTTTTTTCCTTGCTGCTTTCATGATTCCCTCCTTGCTGGAGTATTTTGTGAATTTGACTATGATATGTCTTGTTGATGGTTGGCTTTTGTTGAATCTAATGGGGATCCTCTGTGCTTCCTGGATTTTGATGTCTGTGTCCTTCCCCAGGTTAGGAAAGTTTTATGCTATGATTTGCTCACATAACACTTCAACCCCTATTTCTCTCTCTTTATCTTCTGGGACCCCTATGATTCTGATGTTGTTCCTTTTTAATGAGTCACTGATTTCTCTAATTGTTAAATCGTGCTCTTTTGCCTTAATCTCCCTCTTTTTTTCTGCTTCATTATTCTCTATAAGTTTGTCCTCTATATCGCTGATTCTCTGTTCTGCCTCATCCATCCTTGCTGCCGCTGCATCCATCCATGTTTGCAGCTCAGTTATAGCATTTTTAATTTCATTCTATTTTTTACTTCTTTTGTCTCTGCAGAAAGGCATTCTAATCTATTTTCGACTCCAGCTACTATTCTTATTACCGTGATTCTAAATTCTGGTTCAGACACCTTGCTTGTATCTGTGTTGGTAAAATCCCTGGCTGTCGTTTCTTTGTGCTCTTTCTTTTGGGGTGAATTCCTTCGTTTTTTCATTTTGAAGGGAGAAAAGGAATTAGTGAGGTAGAAAAATTAAAATTAAAAAAATTAAAATTAAAAAAATATTAAAATTAAAAACACACACACATATAAAAATCAAATAGATGATGCTAGATCATAGGTGTGTTTTGCTCTGGGTGTTGAAAGTGGTTTGACAGATTAGAGAAAAAAAGGTGGAAAAAAAGGAAATCATTTGAGAATTTGAAAAAATGAATACACTGAAGTAGACTAAAATGAGATGATGGGAGTAAGATAGAATTTGAAAAAGTTTACACAAAAGTAAAGAATATAGTAGAAGTAAATAAAAAAATATTTTAAATAAAAATTAAAAATAAAAATGAATTTTTTTCTCTTTCTGTATTCAAGAAAAAGAAAAGAAACAAAAAAGAAAAAGAGGAAAAAAAAATCATTTGAAAATTTGAAAAAGTGAATACACTGTAGTAGACTAAAATAAAATGATGGAAGTAAGATAGAATTTGAAAAAACTTACATAAAAGCAAAAAATATAAAGAAATTAAAGAAAAATATTTTTAATAGAAATTGGAAGTAAAAACAAAGTTTTTCTCTTTCTGCATTCAAGAAAAAGAAAGGAAACAAAAAAGAGAAAAAAGAAAAAGAAAAAAAAGGAAATCATTTAAAAATTTGAAAAGGTGAATACACTGAAGTAGACTAAAATAAAATGATGGAAGTAAGATAGAATTTGAAAAAATTTACACAAAAGTAAAAAATATGGTAAAAAAATTAAAGAAAATATTTTTTATAAAAATTGAAAATAAAAATGAATTTTTTCTCTGTCTGTATTCAAGAAAAAGAAAAGTAATGTAAAAGAGAAAAAAAAGAAAATTGAATAGATGCGACTGCTAACAGATTGAAGTAGGACTGAAATTACTTTGTTTTCCTGTAGGAGTCAGACCATGAAGCGCTTTACAGTCCAAAAATTAAGCTGGCGGTGAGACTTGTGCTCTTGAAGAGCGAGGTTGGCCCAGTTGGGCGGGGCTCAGTGTAACGGCTCCATTCTCCACTAGATGGTGCTGCTAGTCTACTGGGGTGGATTGTTGTGGCGCTCCTATGTGCGTATGTGCATGAGCGGGAACGGTGAAAATGGTGTCACCCAGCTACCCAGTCTCTAGTATTTGAAGGAACTCTGTTCTCCCTGTTCAGCAATCGTGCACCTGTCCTCTGCCTTCAGCTTTCGTCCCCTCCCTGCTTCTTCACTGTCTGTGACCAGGCCCCAGGCAGTACCTCTCCCCCGAGTTTTGTCTCAGATGCGGCTGTTTCCCCTGCCCCCTTCTGAAGGACTGAGGCTTTGACCCGTTCCGACCCTCTGCGGGAGGGTCTCACCAAGCAATGGCCGAACAATGGCCAAATGTCAGCTGCACCCAGGAACGCTTGCTGGACCCTGCTGCTGCTGGAGCCCTGAGACCGTGGCCAGGTGGCAGCCCACCCAGAAAAAGTTCACGAAATAGTGCAGCAGCAGCTTTTCAGGGATTATGGAAAATCACAACACACATCTGGCACCAGGCTTCACCCTTAACGACCTTGTTCCAGCACCAGCGAATGTGGCCATTTTCTGGGGTCTTCTAGGACCAGGTGTCTTCAACAGTCTCTACCAAATGTCCTTCCAGCAGTGGAACTGCTTTTCCCTGTGTGGCCCGAGAACCTCCCGGACCTTACTCTGTTCCTGGGGATTCACCCTTCCCACCAGAGCCCCACCAGGTATGGAGTTGCGGAGTTGCAAACTTTGTGCTCCCCTTGTTTATAGTCTTAATGGAATTTAAACCCTCTCCTTTCTCCCTTTTTAGTTTAGTTCCTGTGGCTGTTTCCAATTTTCCACTTTCCCTCCAGCTGCTTTTGGGGAGGGGTGCTTTTCCCGCATTCTCCCCCCCCCACCCCAGTCTCAGTCCTCTCTCTGCCTGCAAAAGCAGCTCCCTGCCCCTCCCGTCGCCAGCTTCTCTCTCCCCAAGTTCACCTCTCTGTGCCACGTACCTGCTGAACTCTGTGGTTCAGGTTGTGCAGATTGTTGTGTTGATCCTCCAATCAGTTTACTAGGTGTGCAGGATGGTTTAGTGTTGATCTGGCTGTATTTCATGGACGCGAGACACACAAAAAGCTACAAATATTCTAATGGCGGTTTGATTCTCTGGTAGACACTTTTTCCAAAAGTAAATTTATGAGACACCATTTTTAAATATTTTATTTTATTTTTAAAATACTTATTTATTTATTTATTTTGAGAGAGAGAAAGAAGAGAGAGATAGAGAATGGGGGAGGAGAAGAGAGGAGGGAGAGAGAAAGATTCACAAGAAGGCTCTGTGCTGTCAATGTGGAGCCTGACACAGGGATTCAATCTCACAAACCGCAAGATCATGACCTGAGCTGAATTCAGGAGTCTGATGCTCGACTGACTGAGCCACCCAGCCACCCCATATTTTTAAATATTTTAAAACATGAAATGAAACATAATCTTACAAGAACTCTAACCCGTATTTTGCCATTGATATTTTACACTCGATCCTCTTACACAGCTAGCATCAGCATTTGGGGCTGGGGCTAGTCAAGAATCCATAGGGCCCTGTTTAAAATTTGTAAGGGCTGGGATGGTGGAAGCCTTTTGAGGCAGTAGAATGCAGTGGCAGGGAGACCTTGCTTCAGAACATCTTGGCTTGAGGCTTGGTTCTGCCACTTTCCAGCTGTGTAAGTCTGGGCAAGTCATGTAAGGTTCCTAAGCCTCAGCTATTTTACCTATAAAATGGAGACCTTGAGAACACCTATGTTGCAGAATTATTGTGAACATTTGACTAAAGAACATAAAGAGCTTAGTGTGAGCCTATTAGGTTAACTGTTATACATAAGCTAAATACAAATATCCAACCTTTGTCTGATAGTCAATGGTCATAGATAGGACAGTTCATAAAAAAAAAAAAATTCTGCCAGCTTAATTGTCCTTTCCAGATACTCCAATCTTCAACAAATTCCCCTTCTCTGAATTTATGTATTCCAATAGCACTTACAGATCAAGCCCAAAGTTCCCTGTTCTTGAAGAAAATCGGAAAATCCTGAAGGCCCTGTGGACTATCCAGTCCTGTTCTCTAATCTAGGTTGAGAGCAGTCTTTGGAAGGCACTCAGGAACGGGAAAGTCCAGAAGGTGAGCACAAGCCAAGTACTGATGAGGCTCAAAATTAGGCAAACTGACTAAGCGCAGCCTGAGCACATCCCCAGAAAAGGAAAACAAAGCCAAAGAAGGGTTGGGAGCCAGCTGGCTTCTGGAAACAATTTGGGCGAAAACCCAGAAAGTTCTAAATAAAACTGAGGCTACTTGGCTGGCTAGTTTACTGACCGATTGTTAGCCCCAATTTTGAGGTGAATTTGCCTCTTTTGAGGACTCAGAGTAGGGTGGAGAATGTATTTTTCTAATAGCTGTTGACTAGGGAATTGTTTTTGAAAGAAAAAGAAAAGTCAGGGGCTATCACAACAATCCAGAAGCCAGATTACAAAATCTTTTATCATCTGCATATATGCTGCTGTGGCCCTCATGATAGTAAGCATGGAATGCTTAGAAAGAGAAATTTGGGGCTGCCAGTCTCTGAAGGAAATGAAATCAATGGAATTATGTAGGAAGCATTCAAAGAGTTCTTATTTTGATCTTCTCATACTAATCTGGAAGTTGCTTTCTTTTCCCTGACAAATGGCATTAGCTTTGTATGCCCATCTTCTTTGATAGTTGAGCAAGACACCTTTGACCTTAAGAGAAATCAGAACAGCAACAAAACAGAGTGGGAGGGGTAACCATTCCTGGGATATTAACTACTTATCTGCAGGCATTTGAGGAGTGTATTAGAATAAATACAATTACTTTTCTGTAGTTTTATGGATTTACAATTTAGACTTAGGCAGAAATTAGTTATTTCAAGTATCGTGGTGATAAAAGTCTTTAAGAAAAAGACTGAATTTATCAGCATAGGCAAAAAAAATGTGGACTATATAAAACATAAAACACTGTGAGGATCTAAAAGACTAAAAAAGAAAAGTCAAGGGGCCCCTGGGTGGCTCAGTAGGTTAAGTGTCCAACTCTTGATCTTGGCTCAGGTCATGATCTCACGGTTCATGAGTTTGAGCCCAGCATTGGGCTTGAGCGCTGTCGATGCAGAGCCTGATTGGGGTTCTCTCTCTTTCTTTCTCTCTCTATCTCCCCTCTCTTTCTCTCTCTCTCTCTCTCTCTCAAAATGAATAAATAAAACTTTAAAAGAAAGAAGAAAAGTCTAAGGAGTGGCAATTTTGTGTCACTAACAAATGAGAATATTGAGTGAAAACCAAGGACTGGCTTGTTCACTGTCCCCATCCCCTGCATCTGTATCCATATAAACTGCTTTTCCACCTTCTAAGACAGAATGACAGAAGTATGCTTTAGCCTCTCTTAGATCAGTGTGTAAATAACTAAAAACAAAACAAAATAAAACAAAACACTGTGTTTGCGTACCTTGGATTAATGCCCTGGTGTGTGTGTGTGTGTGTGTGTGGGTGTGTGTGTGTGCGCGCGCACCCCTTAAAGCAAACATCTGAAAAAAATTGTCTGTATTCTGTCTTCCCTTCTCTCCTCTCCTCTTTAGTCCAATTGAATTTTACTTATGACCCTCATCTCACAAATCCAGCAGTCTGTTCCCTACCTGGTATTACTTGTCAAATCAGCATGTTGCTGGTGACTATAGTGACTGTCCTTTCTTTCTTTTTCTTTTTTTATTTATTTAAATTTATTTTTATTTTTGAGAGAGAGAGAGAGTGCACAACAGGGGGAGAGGGGCAGAGGGAAAGAGAGAGAATCTCAAGCAGGCTCCATGCTTGGTGGGAAGCCCAACGTGGGGCTCAAGCCCACTGCCCTGGGATCATGACCTGAGCCAAAATCAAGAGTCAGACTCAATAGACTGAGCCACCCAGGCATCCCTGCTCTTTCTTTTCTGAAACATATTCTTCTTTTGAATCCTGAGACATCACCCCTCTTCTGATTCTTCCTCTTCTGACATGAAATGGTGGACTTCTCCAGGTCTTGATTCACAGTCCTATCCACTTTTCTGTTTACCTTCTCTTTGTAGAGAATGTATTTCATTGACTCCCGTGGCTTTAAACATTACATAACACTAAGCAATCCCAATTTACACTTCTACCCTGGCCTTTTCTTTGGGCACCAGATTCTTATATCCAATTGCCTGCTTAATATGCTCACTTTAGTATTTCATAAATATCTCAAACTAAACAAGTTCATAATGAAACTAACTCTGGATATTTTAATCTTGATTTTTTTCCCCAAATATTTTTAAAAAACTAAATTTCCATCAAACCATTCTATCAAGATCAAATCCAGGTGTCATTCTTTTTTTTTAATGTTTATTTTTGAGAGAGAGTGTGCAAGCAGGGGAGGGACAGAGAGGGAGGGGGACAGAGGATCTGAAGAGGGCTCTGTGCTGACGGTAGGGAGCCTGGTGCAGGGCTTGAACTCATGAACTGTGAGATCATGACCTCAGCCAAAATCAAGAGTCGGAGGCTTAACTGACTGAGGCACCCAGGTGTGCCCAGGAGTCATCCTTAATTCCTCTTTTTCTCAAACTTTCCCATCCAACCCAGCAGCAAGTGGATTGCCCTAAAAAATATATTTGGAAAAATATGTTCTCACCACCTCTACTACCATCCAGGTTGGAGCCACGAGCATCTCTCACCTGGACCACTGCACTAGCCTCCTGGCTGGTCGCCTGGCTTCCATTCTTGTTCACGTCTGTTTCACACACAGCCACGTGACTCTTAAAATGTAACTCAGGTTGTGCCATTTTCCTGCTCAAAACTCACTGCTTCCCATTTCATTTTGAATAAAACTCTAAGTCCTTCCTCTGGTCTACAGGGTCCTATGCGAATTTGTCCCTGCCTATTTTTCTGCTGTTGTTTCCTACCGCTTTCCCCAGTGCTTAGTACCCCTCAGCTATAGTTAGACTTCTTGTTCAGGGGACAAGCCACCTTCATTGCCTCTCCACTGGTCCCTCTTCCTGGAGGACTCTGACCCCGGGTCTCTGCACCGTTATCATAATTCACATCTTTGCTCCAGTGACACCTCTGAAAAGACTTCCCAGGCCCCACTACATAAGGTAGTGGCACTCCCTCTCCTATTATTCTCTGTGCTTTATTGGCCTCATAGCACAATCACTAGCTGAATTCATATCTTTATTAGTTTACTTGTCTCTTTCTCTCACTGGGATGTAAGCTTCACGAGGACAGGGACATCGTCTTTTTTCCCGTGGTAGCCCCTGCATCTTGAAGAATGTCTGGCACATAGCAGTAGTACTGATAACTCTTGACAGGTATAAGCAAAGAGAATTCATTTTTACATACATACAGTCAACTTTCTCTTTTGTAGGATAGAAACCTTCTTGTAATGTTTAGTGTGAATCTCTGTCCCATCCCCAGAAAAATGGGTTAACATCACACAGACTGAAAGACCATTTTGTTTTCCCTTTTCCTTGTCACTGCATGAATTAAAGCTAACAGGTAGGTAACCAACAGACGGCCAACTTCCAACACAGAGAAAACTAGTGAGTCTTTTGCAAGTCATTAGCCAAGTGCAACCATGTCTTCCTGTCCGGTCGCATTTACATTATCGCTGCTTCCTTTCTCTCATCTGGCTCTCCCGCCCCCCCACCACAGCTCATTTGGAAGTTATAAGCCCACAGACACCAGAGGCAGGTGGCAGTAGCTGACAAACAGCAGGTATATTGCTCCAGGGCACCCTGTAATTTAATGTACGAGTAGAACATGTCTACTGATTTATAGATTGATGGATCACAAGCACCGCCTGGGTATATATTGGGGAGGCAGCCTCAGAATTCACAAGGATGGCTGTCCAAAGCATAAGCCAATATCATTTAATTAATGAAAACAAAAGTCCTGGCACTTCTTTCCACTCAAAACCAAAACCAAAACAAATCCACAGGCTTTAACAACCAAAGGTTTGCAAGGCTGAATAAGATCAGGTAGCTTTTTGTCTAAATCACTTTATGTGTATATAAGGAGTCTAAGGTAGGAAAGTTATGAAACTTGTCCCCAGTCACACGCCAGCCAAGACTGCCCTTTATATACTGGATCACGTTCCAGTCACTGGACACCATGGTACCCATCTAATGACTGGCTTCCACCAGAATATCTTCCCATTGGAATTATATGTCCCTGAACTATAATTATGTGAATTATATGTCCCTGAATTATATTCCCCTATCCACCCCTACCCCAATATTTATTTCATGTTAACTGTACCAAATACTTTGACTTTGGATTTCACTACTATAGACTCATAAGGCATGAAAGAGTTTGCTCAGGTCCTCGTTTCTACAAAACTATGGTAACATCATCTTTTTCATGAGGTTTGTAACTAAATTCCTTCATCATAGTGACCTTGCATGGTATTACCATCACATTCATAAACAAAAATGGCTGTACTGAATTAGTCTTCACAAATGATGTCAGCCATCCCTCCATTTCCACATAACTAGCCAAGAAGTATCAGAGTGTGATGGCCAGAGCACACACCCTAAAGTCACATCCCAGGGCTCTATCCACTTTTTGACTGGTAGCATTCACTAGTCTTGTGATCTTAGGAACCATACTTAATCTTTCTATGTGTCAGTTTTCATATTTATAACATAAGGATAGTAGTAGTACTGACCTCATGGGATTTACAAGGATTAATTGAGTTAAGGCACAGAACACATTTAGAACAATGCCTGGCACACACTGAGTGCCACATATATGTCACCAAAAAATGAGATAATCCTTAGGTGATGAAATACCTTCCAAAGAGTCTTCCTTTTCCTTCACTTAAATATTCACTACCGGGAAGGCGACACATTTCATTTAGACTTTCTCAAGATACAGTTAAGCAGTAAACATGATAATTACTGTTTGTAAGTTGGTAACAAAGTTGGTGACAAAGAAATTCAATTATAAAACAATCCTACATTTTGCTTCATTCCCAAAACCAAAAGCACAAACATAAGGCAAAAAGCAGAAAATGAGTCAATGTACTTATTATTTCAACATTTTAGGAAATATCTTTGAGTAATTTGGAAATTGAATCCTGTTTAATATTTTGGCCACAATTTAAAAAGCAGTAATAATGGATGTTTGCCAAATCATCAGAAGATTTGCTTTAGTAAAGGAATAGCTTAATATATGACAAAAGTTGTGGCTATGGTTAAATTTTCTCCAAGTAAGAGTTTAGTAAAATAATAAATGTAGAATTTATTTACAAAATTATTTTGTTAGTTTGTGAAAACAGACAGCAAGGAGGCCCCATTTTACAGAGAGTGTAAGAGGGAGGGAAAGAAAATGTTTTACATAAAAAGGAACTTTTTCTAAACTCTTATCATTCATGAAAGAATCAGATCCGGGACTCTGAAGCCAGGTTTGTTCCTCAAAGATGATAAGCAGACTCTAAAACCAGAATTCTTGCCTTCAAATCCTAGCTGTGCGACTTTAAACAAGTCACTTGTCTGCCTCAATTTACAGGAAGGCCTCAATTTCCTTTCCTATAAAATGAAGACAATAGTACCTATATCTAAGGTTGTTAAGAGAATTAAATGAGTTAATACATGCAAAGCCCTTAGAACAATACTTGATAGTGCTCCATAAATATTAATTCTCATCAATTTATCAATTTCTATGTTAGAAGTGTATTTGTCAAAGGAATTAGGATGAGAAACTACAAAGCAGAGAGGGAGGGGGAAGTGGGAGAAGGAGAAGATAGGAGGGAAGGAAGGAATGAAGAAAGGAAGAAGAGAAAGAAGAAGGGGAAGAAAGAAGGAGAAAGAGAAAGAAGGAGGGGGAGAAGGAGGGAAGAAAGGAAGGAAGGAAGGAAGGAAGGAAGGAAGGAAGGAAGGAAGGAAGAAGAGAAAGAAGGAGGGAAGGAAGGAAGGGAGGCAGGAAGGAAGGTCAGCATATTCCAGGGTTTTGTAGATGGTTGGGTTCCCCAGCAGTAGACCCTGTGCCAGAAACTTAAGAATGTGTTCCCAGGAGACCCTGGAAAGAAGAGGGAGGACGTAGGACCAAGAAGGACAGGAAGCTGAGGTAGGGTATAAGTCCAGCCAAAGTCCAGTCTTGGCCTGACCCTGCAGGGGAGCTGTGGAGTATAAATGCCACTTTGGGGTTTGTCCCAGCTCGGGCAAGAGCTTTCATACTCCTCTACCTGTCACTCATTGACTGGCATGCTTCTGGGCATGGAACCTCAGGCAGTATTTAAAGCCCTCCATGCAATTAGGACATTCCAGCAGCCCAGGACAATTCTCCAAACTCTCCAGTCACAGGTGGGACATTTAGAAGGAATACACAAAGAGAAAGCACAGAAAAGTTGGACTGGCTCTGAGACACCCAGTGGAACACGGTTAGGGCTGCTCTGCAGGGTTTGCCCCAGTCATTCTCCCGGCAAGAGGCTACTGATGAGCTTGTAACTTGAGAGCAAGTGAAGGTCAAAGCTAAAGAGAGGGAAGGTCCAGCTGAGAAAGTGAGTACTGGGCACTTGTGTTTCATAAGCAGAGACACCTAAACCCAAGCCCAATGTCTTTGAAGTCCACAAATAGCGATTGAAGTGATTTAAATGGTTTTCAAAATCTATCAGAACAATGAAAACTTTCAGAAAAAAAGCAAACCAATATGATGTTTGATTTGCAGTGGGTAGTTTTAGTTCATTTCATTCTCCCACCTTTTAATAAGCCCAGGGAGGGGGTAATGTTGATTTTGCCTTACATATGACATGTATAACATTTCATTGGTCACACTTCTCAGGGTCTACATAGTAATAGAACTCATGCAGACTGCATGTTTTGGTATTTAGGAAGTGGCCTCTACATTTATAAATTACTATGTGTATATAAATACCTGTATATAGATGCAAATGTATGTGCATTTACATACTTATTTACGCGCACACACACAGTTGTGTGGAGAGACACATCACAGGCCAGAGTGCAATTCAAGATGAACTTTTTGGATTTGGCTTCCAGTTATCAAGCCGCACATCAGATATCTAGATGCATAAAGACACATAATGAAAAGCTTGCAGATACTTTGCCCTCTGACATCCCTTACCCAACCTAGACATTCACCAGGCAAATTAGAAGAGCAATCCGTATTTTCTTTCCTTTGTGGCCAGGAGTTTCTGGCAAACTCTAAAATGAGATGAAGTGTCACTTCACAGACATCCAGAGAAGATACTTACACGAACAGTTTCATCATCAGGGAGTAAATATGTTATTAAAAAATGTGTTACAAATATAATATTAGAGCAGAAGCAGAAGACCTAGGTTGGAATCCCAGCTCTGATACCGATCACAGATGTGACTTGGGTCACATCCATTTCCAGAGCTTCCTCTGTGAAGGGACAATAACAATATAGGATAATTATTAGAATTAAATGAGATGGTATATGACAAGGCACTTTGTGAGCCATCAAGTGTGACCTGGTCGTAGAGTTTTAGGGTTGTAGTAGCCAGTCATAATTGAGGTCACAGTGATAATGAGGACAGAAGATACTCGCTCCTGATTTTAACTTATATTCTTCAGGTGGCAGCTCCAATATCGTCAGATCCATTCATTCTATCTGAACAGAGACAGCGCTGCAGATCTACAAAATCGCAATGAAAAGTATATTTACAATTTTGTGTTATCGGTAGCCTTTTCTAGCATCTTATATCTTGTTATTTCCAAAGTGCTGTAATATATACCTTGGTTGGGGTGCCTGGGTGGCTTAGTCAGTTCAGAGTTAAGCGTCTGACTTTTAATTTGGGCTCAGGTCATGATCTCAAGGGTTCATGAGATCAAGCCCCCGAGTTGGGCTCCAGGCTGACATTGTGAAGCTGCTTAGAATTCTATCTCTGCCCCTCCCCTGCTTGCACCTGTACAAGTGCTCAAGCATGGGCACTCTCTCTTTCTCTCTCTCAAAAAAAAAGACAGTGCCTGTGTCTATTTTTTTCCCCACGAAGAACTTTCCAGAGGAGTCGTATATGCATAACTAATTTATCTTTATGTATGCCAATACTCTTCTACTTGCTATAATCTGACTCAGCAGGAAATTTGCGCGATATTTTCCCAATATTTTGGTGCTGTGGGGGTTTTAGAAATGGACTTGAACGGTTGCACAAGGTTCAAACACCCGGGATGCAAGGCCCTTTGGTATTTTTCTCAACTTTGGTAAACGTGTCAGCCACAACCATCTTGCCCTGCTGATTTTCTCAGCCTGAGTGCAACGTGGTATCCGACACAGTGCCTGTGTGCACCTGGGCAGACTAGTAGGCTCTTTAAATCTCTGTTTCCTCACCTGTGACTGTGAGACAGTGAATATGTACCTCACGGTGTTATAGACTGTAAATGAAAGGGTTGTCCTGGTCTTGGGCATTTAATTAATGCTTCTTTTATTTCTTCTTCTTCCTACTTCATGTCCTCCTCCTTCTCGTTCTTTTTTTCTTCTTCTTCATTATGATTGGTCTTCAGCAATACTCGCTCTTCACCCTGTGTTTGCTCATTTATTTTAAACTTGATATTAAAATCTGTCATGTCCAAAAATCAGCAATACTCTAGAATACTCTGGCTTATCACCTAGGTATTCTCTAGCTGAAGGGTCAAGGAGCGTCTGCACTTGTTCTTAGAAGAAAGCAACAATGAATGTTGCCCTCAAAGGTCAAGAACCCTCCTTCAGAGGGCAGGTAGAGTGATGTGTCAGAGAATACTTCTTTTTCTATGCCCAAGGTTCTGGAGAAGGGTGACTGTGTTAATAACAGATTATGAGAAAGCTGCTCAAGCACACCAGAGATCATTCCATCCACTTATCTCGTGTCAGCTGTCACCTGTCACTGGTCAACTGTTGGTGTCAAGTTTAACCTTGAAGCATATCCTACTCAGGAGGAAATAACGGAAGGCATCAAGATGAATAAATGAAGATGCTTATCTTAAGGTGGGAAGGAAAAAATTTAGAAGACTGTTCTCTGCTTCCTAAATGTCAGTCAAGAAGAAATTCTTTGGGCTGTGGATGGGATGCCCTTCCAAAGTGTTTTACATGATTTGTTCTTAGTCCCTCAGAACAAAGAGGAAATGCATTATTTTTGTGACTCCTCCCTGATTTTCAGTAGTTCTGCCTTAGTTTCTTTGGCTTCGGTTCTGAGATTAATGCTTGAATAATCAGAGAACCATAAAATCTAAATATTGAAGGGACTTTGAGGTCACTTCGTCCACTTAGTTTAAGAAGTTTTTTTCTAAAGCATTTCTGGAAAATGGCCATGCAGCTTACCTCATACGCTCCCATCATTATATCCTCCACTATATTGGTCCATGATCTGCATCGCGTTCAAAAATGGTCCCAAGCACTTGAGTTTTAAAAGAGAAAGAGACCTTAGAGATGGTGTGCGACTGGACATTTCAATCTTTTTACTACTACAACCATCTGCTTCTTTCATCCTCTTCTTGGTATGAAAAGGTATTTCCCCTCCTGAACGTATTTTTCTTGAGCCATGTTCTCTGGTTCAGGTGGCGGTACTAGTCATTGACCAAGTCAGAAATTTGACAGGCTCTTTCAAGTCTTCTTGTTTGGTTTTCACATCCAACCAGCGTATGAACAGAACTCTGGAAAATCTTGACACAAATCTGGCAAATAAGATTTCAGGAGTGTAGGTACAAAGAGGAACCCAAATCAGAGAGTGGGAAAGAGGGGTCGGAGAGGAAGTGAGTCCGCGAAGAACAGGCCATAGAAGGCAAAGGTAGAAAGAGTAGTTAGCAGTACAAAGTACCACAGGAAATTCATTTTTGATAAAAGCTACATGGTGTCCATTGAATTTTGCATTTTGGAAGTCATCAGTGACCATTACCAAAATAGTTGCTATGGAGGAATCCAGTTAGATGTTAGTTCAAAGGAGCTGAAGGGTGAAGAAATAAAGAGACACAGAAAAAGTTTTGATTCTTTTCACAAAAGCTTGGCTAAAATCAAGATATGTAGAGATGTCTGATTGATACTTACATTTGTAATTAAGTAAAGTGTGTTACATGGATATTAAATTATATATGTGTAAATGAAATATAAATATGTAAATATGCACGTATGTTTTTAAATTAGATGAACTCGTGCCTATTTATAGGCTGAAGGGAATGGGCTCAAATAAGGAACTGTTTAAGAAATAGAAAATAAAGTATTTGGGGATAATCATGAAAGTAAATAGTAGCTCCAAGAGTTGACAGGAGCGAGGATCCCTACTTGTGTGAGCCTAGAGGGAAGGAATAAAAGATAAGCAGAGATATAGATTATTTGGCCTTCAGCAGTGAAAGAAAGAAAGAAACAAACAAACAAACAAAAAAAGAAAGAAGAAAGAAAGAAAGGAAAATTTGCTATTAATCCTAAAAAAGTGTCATAATTTGTATCAGAAGAATTAAATCCTCAAAGGAAAAATGCCTTGATGGCTTCTTGGTATGAAAAAGATAGAAGCCTACCACAGCATGGCCTGGGTGGTTCTCAAACTTTGTGGTCCTAGGATCTCTTTACATACATTAACCAGAGTTTCTGTTTAAGTAGGTTGTAAGTCTACGTGTTTACCATATTAGCAATTGAAACAAAAATTTAAGAAATATATATATTTTTAAAATTTTATTTAAAAATAACAATAAACCAGGGTGCCTGGGTTGCTCAGTGGGTTAAGTGTCGGACTCTTGGCTTCGGTTCAAGTCATGATCTCATGGTTTGTGAGTTTGAGCCCTGTGTATGGCTCTGTGCTGGCAACATGGAACCTGCTTGGGATTCTCTCCCTGTCCCTCTCTCTGCCTTTCCTGTTCTCTCTCTCTCTCTGTCTCTCTCTCTGTCTCTCTCTCAAAAATAAATAAAAATAAAAGCTTTAAAAATAACAATAAACCAATCAAGTACTAACCAAATAACATATTTTATGAAAAATCATTCTATTTTTAAAAAATTAGTGAGAAGTGTGCTATTGTTTTATGTTTTTGCAAATCTCTCTAGAGTCTTACCTAAGGAAGATAGCTGGATTCCTATACCTAACTCTGTATTAGTCTGTTGCAATATCTCATGTCACACAGCTTCTAGAAAACTCACTATACACTGTTGAGAAGATGTCAGTGAGAAAGGCAAACAATTTCTTAATTACGTTATGAAAATAGTTTTTTCCTTACAGATGCTTTAAAAAGGTTTTGGTGACCCCACATGTCCCCAGACCACACTTGGGGAACCGTGCTGTGGTTAAATCTATATTCCTCTACATTATATAGACAGAAGGATGAATTTAGAGTTTCTGGAAGAGTCATTTCTAGAGAGAGGAGAAGAGAGTTAGAAAAATATTTCAAGGAGGGCTGATGCTCACAATCTGAGAAAATATTTGAGAGAAGGCCCTGAGAAAATGGCATCAAGCTAGGTCTTTAAGGGGCTTATGGCCAGTATAAAATTACAGGTCATTGAGGAATGGTTAGTGAATGGTTAAGTTAATAATGTCTAATATTCAATTTTAAGAATAACTCCTTTTGTTCTGGTCCTAAATCCATGAGTATGTGTTTGTTTTACAACAAAGAATAGCAGCCTCAGGACTGAGAATAAGGGTTTTTTTTTGCAGTAGAAATAAAGTTTCAGTGTGGACAGTTTCAAGGGACACATAAGCCATCACCACCTTGGTAAATCACTTTGGTATTCATCACAGATATATAATTACCATTAAAATGTTTTTCTTTAAATGTCAAAGAAAGATGTCACCCGGGCAGTAGACACCTCGTGTAAGATCATCAGAAATAGGATGTTGGATAGTTGAGTCAGGTTAGGCTGGATTTTGCCTAAACTTTCTGGGTGTACCAAACAAGGTATCCTGAAAGTGAGAGGGATGGGGACTGAGAAAGTAGCAGGTATTTTTATTAGTTGTTGAGAGATATATTAGTCAGTGTGCTCCAGAGGAACCGAACCAATAGGATATATGTAGAGAGAGAGCTTTGCTTTGAGACATAGGCTCAGGCACTTGTGGGGAATGACATGACCAAAATCTCCAGGATAGACCGGCAGGCTGGCAATGGGTGTGAGAGTTGATGTTGCAGTCTTAAGCCTGATAGTCTGCAGGCAGTATTCCTTCTTCCTTGGGAGACCTCAGTCTTAAGGTCAGATTAAGTCTTAAGGTCTGATTAATTAATCAGATTTTTCAACTGATTAGCCCCACCACATTGTGGAGGATAATCTGCTTAACCCAAAGCCTACTGATGACAGGTTAATTACGTCTAAAAATAACCTTTGCAACAACACCTAAACTGGTGCTTGACCATTGACTAGCTAAACTGATGGATAATATCAACATTAAAAGGGGTATGGATAGCTTGAACCAAAGACCAAGAACAAATAAAAAAATGTCAGGTAACAACAGGGGCCCGGATAAGGCTGGAGGCCAGTTTTGCTGTCACTACTCCACATGATTGCTGGGATTTTCTCAAGCAGTGCTTAGGAGTCTGGATATAGGAGTAGAAAAGGTGAATTATGGACATGTCCCAGGGATGGAGGAGATGGGCGGTTAGGATCTGACTGTATAAGGAAGATGAATGTGAGGAAGGTGAGCGATGGCAGATCAGATATTTATGTAATTGAATAGGTCAAGGCTAGTCAGTAAAAGAAGGGGTGCCGGAAGGGTCTGTATGACTGAGACAGTAAAGTGGTCTGGAGATCAGGGGGCCCTATGGCATCAAATGCAGGGGTGGTGGGAGTGACTACTTGAGAGCGTTGACCAGCTGGAAATAAAGGAAACTGTCATCAAAGAATTAAGTGTTAAAGTTTGATATGATGTGTGAGAAGGATGTCATCATTGACAAATCCAAGCAGAGGAATGGTTTTGATGTTGGATAGGTCTTCCACATGTTCATTGGAATCACCCAGGATGGTGGCCGTGCTTGGGCTAACGAAGAAGGTTGTGATTCATACGCCAATATTTATCATTAATTGGGGCGGTATAACAAGACAGTTGTTAGAGACAGTGATGAGAGGTAGTGGTATGTGACCAGGTGCCACGTGCCTCAGAGATGAGTGTGGGAAGCAGTAAGATTTTGAAACAGCCTTGTAAAGCAAAAATGATGCCACAATTTTCTCAGGAGGCTTGTGGGGTTATGAGTTTCAGGAGAATAAAATGCTTCCTTCAGGGAGGGTGTAGGGAAACAGCATAATGGTTTTGGTAAATGTCAAGATGGGGAAAAAATATCTTCTGATGACTTCGAGGATGTAGTCTGTTTTCCATGAGATAGGAGTTTGAGAAGTTGCTGTTAAAATTTGTTGGAGCAGTGGAGGTTAGAATTCCTATGTAAGAGATGTAGAGTAGAAAATTGGTTGGAAGTGGGGGCTTAGAGACTTGTCTGGAAGCTGTATTTGCAGGACAAGTACCTTGTTTCCTTTGATTGCTGGATGCAAAAACCTCTGTCATCCGTCCCTTGGCTTCTCACTCATTTGGGTGGAGGTGGGTATGTTGAGGCTGGAAGAGTTTGAGATGAGAGAATGGAAAATCTCCAGGGACAATATTTTAGCTAACAGTGATAAGAGGTCCACTGAAATGAGCATCCAGGTAATGACAGTGTTCTAACAGAGTCACAGCAGACCAGCTCATGCGGAGGGGGTGCCGCGATGGCCGTGAGAAGCCGGAGCCAGATTCAGGGCTGGCAAGTCAAGGGCCTGGACACTCGGTTCATCCTACTCATCTAGAACTAAACTTGGTTCAAAAGTCACTCTCTAGAAAATTCTTTTCCTGACCCGCCCTCTCATAGAGAAGTGATTATTTCTTCCTTTACCCTGAACATGTTTGTTTTTTAAATTTTTTTTTAATGTTTTTACTTAGTTTTGAAACAGAGAGAGACAGAGCATGAGCAGGGGAGGGGCAGAGAGAGAGGGAGACACAGAATCCAAAGCAGGCTCCAGGCTCTGAGCGGTCAGCACAGAGCCCGATGCGGGATTCGAACTCACAGACTGTGAGATCATGACCTGAGCTGAAGTCGGACGCTTAACCGACTGAGCCACCCAGGTACCCCTCCCTGAACATGTTTTATCAGAGCGCATACAACACTTTTTGGTTTATATACCTCATCACCTCTCCTCAAGCCTAGGCTTCCTGAAAGCAGAGGCTCTATGTTATATGATGTTTTGCCCATGGTGCTGAGTCCCGGGTACCTGCTGTCAGCACGAAAATTGTCACCATCACACAGTAAGTGGCAAAGCTGAGTTAAACTCTGTAATTCACTAATTCATCAGATCAAAACGTTTGAATATTCATTACGTGCTAGGAAAATGTTGACTTGGATCCACAGAGATGATCATGACAGACATTGTGCCCTCATGGCACTTAGAATTTAGGGACATTCTTAATTTCTTTATCTCAGTCAAGTTCAGTATACACTAAGGAGAAGCCTGAAAACCTTGAAAAGGTATCAGTGACAACACCATGTGAATTCAGACCTCTTTCCAGGCACCGAAGGACGCTGTGGGCAAGGGATTTTCTGATTTCACAGCTCCATTCGCCTCTTTCAAGCAACACTATTGTCTCACCTCTCAACCTCAGATTGTGTGTCTGCCCTGATATGCCCCGGCCAAAAGCATGACCCTGGGCACATGGCTTCTCTGCATTCAGGGCAAGGCTCATTGTCAGGATAGCAGGTTTCGCTGGGCTGGAATCATGGTTCTAGAATTAGAGCGAGCTCTTCAGAGAACGGAGTGGGCCCAGATTGTGTTGGCCAACATGCTTGGAGGTGCATTGGCGAAAGAGAAAGCAACTGTCAGCGCTCAGAAGGAATATGAGACAAAATAACATGGTGCATGTTGGACAATTCAATAAATAAACAGACGTATTTAAACAGCATCCCTCAGGCAGTTCATTTGGTGAAAGAAAATGAGCCTCAAGTCTCAGGAGAACTGAAACAGCAATTATCAGCATTGCTTCATTGATTCTTCCCCCTCTCTACTTCTCTTTCCCTTCTCTCCTTCCACTCAGCATTTGAAGATCTTACCTGTGTCTTCGTTGTCCCACAGCAAGAAAAACTGCTAAGTTTGACAAACTCTTTGGTCTAACAGAGTCAGACCAGCATGGCCTGTCCGGTCTCCTTCACCCGGCCCCAAAGGGATGCTGGGCCCAGAGCAATGACTCCTTCTCAGTCCCTTCAGGAAGCAATTCATTCCACGAGCGTCTTAAGGGATAATCTTTACATGCCTTTCTGTGTGCCCTTCATCACAATTCTATTGTCAGCCATGTGAGTTCAGCTGTTAACTGCTCACTTAAAAAAAAATGATCTCTCCCCACCCTCATTTTCCCCAGTAACAGCCTGACAAACAGATAGCACCTGCCATTGCTCACAAAGGAAAATACAAGAAAATGGAAAACTAAAGGCGCGAAGCATGAGAATCCCACTAATGCTCGATGACTGATCTTGTTAGCACGCATAGCGCGCCCTCAGATTTTTCCAGAACCTTCGATCTCTCTACTGAACAACCACAAACACACACAAAAGCACTTTGGAGCAGGCTGCACAGCACACCCCTCCCACCCTCTGCCTGGAGCTTGATTGTCAGTCTCATACACAAACCCAGACAATGCTCTCAATAGGCATCTTTTGGGGAGACAATTGCGGAAAGCATGATAACGGGATTTGTCACCCTGATGTGGCTGCTGTTTCAGCAAGCATTTCAATAATGAAAGAAAGTTTTACTAATTGTAAATGTGAATGAATTTCAGCTGTCTCTTAAAAAAATTCTTTTGGAAGAAAGCCAATTAAGATCATCTGTCTAATGCATCTATTCACCCCCACTGCAACAATATGTCAGTTATAATAGATGTCTAATAAACTCAGACTTCTCAGGACAGGGTGCTGAGCGTGCTGAAACAAGGGAGGGTTGAGAGGTTCTACCTGAAAAATGTTTGGAGGTGACTGATGAAATTTTCCTCTGTGAAATTTTAGTCCATAGGGGGGTAGAACTAGGGGGCATTTACAACACACCAAGATGGAGTAGGTTTCAAAACAATGATGTGTAGTATCCAGAGCCGGTCTCTTTCCTACTGGCAGCCTGGTGCCCTGTCATCTTTCCAGGGAACTGTGAGAGCCAGTTGTCAAATCTGGCTGCTGGATGCCTACTGTCTTCCAGGCAGAGGGGAAGCATTTACGTTAAGCAGAATGCCCAAGTGCCGCGGAAACTGAAGCATAGGCAATTGTGCTGACAAATTCTCTTCCGTGAAACATCTTCACCTACGTGGATGGGACTTCCTCTGTCGCTGTCTCAGCCGTTTCTCGGAATTGCTCAACTAGCTGACATTACTTGTTGAAGGCCCCACTGTAGTTAGTCCAGTTAGGGTACTCTGGTCTGCTCTTTGGGGTCATAGGGTGCTTTCTGCATTGTGATGTGCGTGTGAGTGGTGACCCACACCTACTTCACTAACATCCAGAGTTCTGTCACTCCACTTACGAAACATTACTAGTGCCTTTGCCAATATCAACATCACCTCCACCATCACAATTAGTACTAATGCCATGAAGCTGGCCAACACTCTTGCTACCCCCTACAACAACATTGCCATGTTCATCACCCGTACCACCAGAACCTTTAACATTAGTGTGGTAAACTGCATAATGACTCCCAACAGTATCCAGGTTTTGATCCCCAGAAACTGTAAATGTCACTTTACATAGCCAAAGGCACTTTGAAGATGTGATTAACAGTCTTGAGATTTGTCGGGATATCTCAGATTATCTGGGGCTTCCAATCTAATCACAAGGGATACAGAGTTTCTAGTTCCCAAATGACACTTTGACATTGTTCTCTATCAGGGAAGGGGGAAGTTAAGATTAGCAGCCTAGATATTTGTGCAGAAGTCCTAGATAGTAAGGCCCCTTCTCTTTTCAATTCCAGATTGTTCTATGAGGACGGTACAGTATTGATTTCAAGTTTACGTAAGACACTTGCTTGGAAGCAAATTACAGGTAGGTACTGGCCTATACATTTTCTTACCTTAACAGTTCAAACCTCAAACAGGAAGTAAAGTATCCTCTTTTATCTACTTACCCTTGACCTATGGCCTTAGCCATGCGTGGCATATGCAGATGATTTTGAGAATATTCAGTTGTGGGTAGGCTACATGTATAAGAGTCTAGAGACACGGGAATGCTTTTTCTAAGTCTGTTTTTCCTGAAAAAAAAAAATCCCATTGAAGAAATTATCTGATGCTTCATACTCCCACACATAAAAAGAAAGCAGCTAGAATAGGAAGAAAATCATCAATTTTGTTTATTACCATTGGCAGGATTTACTAACCATCTATTTGCACATGGCTGGGTCCTGGGCAGGGTGGCCCTGCTCTTTTACAGCTACAATGAGCCTGAATAATTTAGATTAGGTGACTACACTAATTGAATTTACCACGTAATTAGCTCATGGTTTTCACTTCACTTTGCCATGCAAATCCTTTCTAAAAAGTAAAACCCATTCTAATTTAACTGTTTTATAAATACTTCAGATCAAAGCTTGGCCAACCTACTTATATATTTGTATAAAGAATATACCTCTTTTGAGATATATTTTTGAAGATTAAATGTAGCATTGATATGATAATTTATTTTTTCTTTCATACAAGTAATATGACTGCATTATAAACAACTTGGAGAATTGACAAATACATAATCTTATCTCTTGGACATAATCACTTGTAGCAATTTGACATTTTTCCATTCACTTTTTCCTATACTGATAGTTGTCATATAATTAAAATTAGAGTATATTACAGATAGAATTTAAAATACTTTAAGTAAAATATTTTTAAATGTTCACATTAATTTTCATTGAAAATTATGGGTAACCGTCATAGTGTATACACATATTTACCTAATATGTAACAAATATAAAAAAATTAAAAATGTAACAAAATGTTTTTGATGATAATATTCTGAAAAGCAATTTTAGAAAATTGAAGTTATGCCAAATATGACTTCATTTATTTCTATTTGGCATACTAAATTAATTTATTACCTGTGAGACATATATAACCATCATCATTGGTTAGATGCAATGGAGTCTTGTCTGGGTGTCAGTAAATCTGATAACCTGTCATTGGAAGTCATGTTTAGTGCACATCAATGCAATCTGAGAAACATAACTCTTACAGCTGAACCTATGAGCATTACCATTAGTTTGTACATGATATTTAAAGTACATACTACTAAACCATACTACAAGCTATACCTAGACCTCTGTAAAGTAGCTTTGATATTTTGTATGGGAATCAACAATGTTAAAAATTTAAAATACTATTTGTGTACATGTAAGTGAATACTTCCCTTTTTGCTTTAAAGATAACTGTTAATATAAACGCTAAAATTATTCCAACTTCTAGTCTTGCTTGTATAGCTTTAAAATGTGTTCAGTATAAAGCAGATACAGAATTCATGTTTCTTTTATGTTCCTTTATGTGTCATGCCTCCATCGATAAAATGGAAACATCTACTTAATATTTATGTAAAAAATACAGTTGAAAAGAATTATTTATAAAGCATTTGGAACGAGAATATTTCCTTAGGAAGCAAAACAAATGCAACAAAATTCAAATTTATACAAATAGAAATAGCAAGTGTATTATCAAAATAAAAAACACAGAAATTATCATCAAATACTCATCTCTGTAGCATCTTGGGAGCAGAGTGGAACACTAGAAAAGACATGGAATTTGGAACTAGCTGTTTGGGTTTATTTGGGTTTACATCCTGGCTCTGTTCTCACTTTATCTTATTTGGGACAAGTCTTAATGACCTTGAACCCGATCTTCTTCATCTGCTGAAAACAACATGATTGTTACACAGGGGTTTACCAAAATGTATGATCTTTGCCGTAGACATTTTTCTAGAGCTGTGCTGTTCAATGTGGCAGTCACCAGCCACATAGGACTATTTAAATTTAAATTTCAGAAAATTAAGTACAGTAAAAAATGGGTTTTCTCAGTTGCATTAGCCACATTCCAAGGGTTCACTACATGGTTAGTTGCTACTATATCGAACAGAAGAAATAGAGAAAGTATTTCCAGCATCATAAAAAGTTCTACTGGATAGGACTGGTACGAGCATAACTGTTACTTGGAAAAGGAAAGGTGTGTGTTAAAAAATGTTGGAAGCAGTGAGTTAAACAAAGTGAAACATGTTACTGTACTGCAATACACATCTCGGAGCCTTGGCATAGACCTTCTTGTGCTCATGCCTCTACTCTCACCCCTCAGTGGGACTCCGGTCCTGGATTCTGGCTCTCCCTTTCTGCACCATGGTTCAGAAAGTGCCTCCACGCAGAGCGGGAGGGCAGGCGCTGCAGTCTCACCTCCTCTGTTCCCTATCTCTCAGAGACCTCCGAGATCTCCTGCACTGCCTGTTACCTGATGTCGAGAACTGTTGTTTAATGTATTTTATTCAGACTCCTTGTTTGTGGTGAGAAAACTGGTTCGATATTAGCTGGAAGCAGAATCACTGGTTGACTTTTAGGATGTACACCATGTCGATGGAAGGGATAAGTGCTGTGTGTTGATGCTTTTAAGAAGGGCTGTTACTTTTATAAAGGAATGTTCATTAGCGACCTTATTAACTACGTGGTGAAACATTGCTTTTAGTATTTTACATTCTAACATGATTGTTTTTATTTCTTTATAAGTGCTTTACTATTTTTAGTGAACACGGGGAACTGGTTTAGGGGCTGGGGTCAAAATGAAATGCATGACAATTTTTCTCACTTAAAATCATGGGAAATGGCCTCCTTAGCCAAATCATGCACAAGGTCTGAATTTCAGAAATGTCCGAATTACTAATGATAACTGAGAAATGTCTTGATGTGTAAAAGGCACTGACTGTTCACTCACACTCCTTATCTGTCATTTTCACAACTATATCTTAAGGACCTAAAATAATTCCTGGCACATAATGAGGTACCATGAAATCTTTGTTGATTAAATGAATGATAGGTCTTCAAGATGGAATCTTCTGTGATGATGATGATGATGAGAATTATGATTATTGAATATTTGTTGCTATTTTAATTAGATAAATCACACTGAGCCACTCCATGTGCTAGCTGAATTAACTAAAATCCCATGATTTTTGTCCCTGTCCAACCCCTAATATTTGTGTAGCTGAGGGTAAGAGTACAAACGGAAGCCCACATATCACAGATCCAAATGAGAGTTTTAAGTCAGTTACTGAACATTTCAATAAAATATGTCCTATCCAGCTTCCTTGACAGATATATATTCATAATAACTAGAAAACCAGGTTTGAATTTAGAATTCTTTGACTCTCAGTGTTTATATTCCAAGGTAGGGGGCAATCTATTCCCATCCCACAGCCTGTCCTCCACACTTGGCTTTGTCCTGACCTATGAGGATTGTTGGATACACACTTTTAAACATCCCACCTACATGTCCAAGCTCTGGCCACAGTCTATGCAAGCACCTGTCCCTTGGTCACCCCTCCAGCATAGGGACATTTATACCAGTGATGAATTGAGACTTCAGAAGCACTGACCCAAGGACTCCGTAGACATTTGGGCAGATAATTCCTTGGCCTAAGCATCAGGGACTTGATCTGGCAATCGTGGAAATGGAGTGTACATGGCTTCATGTACACATCTCCCCTCAGTCCAATATAATCCTTTCCCTTAGAAAGAGGCATGGAACTGGAGAGCCAAAGCAGGCTCTCTAACATCCCAGGACCAGGGCCCTTCTTGGCTGGACCTAATACATTGGGATTATAAGTATATGGGAAAAATGCAAAAGTTGAGAAGCTATTCATGTAGTGTTTGTTTTTCTTTTTAAATATTGATTTGTTCTTGAGAGGGAGACAGCTCAAGCCGGGGAGGGGCAGAGAGAGGGGGAGAGAAGACCTGAAGCTGGTTCTGTGCTGACAGCAGACAGCCTGATGCGGGGCTGGAACTCACAAACTATGAGATCATGACCTGAGCCCAAGGTGGTCGCTCAACCAACAGAGCCACCCAAGCACCCCTCACAGAGCTGTTTTAATAATGGCAGGCATTTCTCTCCATCTGACCAATATCCACATACCCGTCTTTCCTATAAATAGAACTCTCATTTTGTTTGGGGAGCAACATTCCCAGCTGAGAAGCTATGTCTCCAAGATGCTGTTGCAATTAGGAATGATCATGCACTATGGTTCTGGCCAATGAAACATAAGGACATTTTTTTCTGGGGATTTCTGTGAGAGCTTTCTTCTCTTTGAGATTGTCTCTCCCCTTCCCTCCTTGGTGCTTTCTTTTTCTTGTCTGGAGCACATATACGAACTTGAAGGTAGAATGGCATCTTTATAATCATGAGATGAACTCAGAGATAAAAGTCACATGGTAAAGCTGACATAACAGAAACGTACAAGAAACCTGGTATGTTGAAGACATTAAAGAATTGCTTCACCAGCCTTATGTGAACATAAACCCTTATCTTCCTAAGCCATTACAAGCATGTCTAATAAATGAGTCCAAAAGCAACTATTAATAAGATGCAATCAATCGATTTTATATAATCCTTACTCTTCAACAAATGTGTGTGGTGTTTGTTAGCTTATACCAATAACAGGGGAAGATGATCAAATTTATGAATTATCTTTTTGTCTGTCCAGTAAATTTTAAGCTCCTTAAATAGAGGGGCTGAGCTTTATTTATTATTTTCCTCAGTGCTTTCCATATAATCTGAAATATAATCTCATCAATGACACAAAAATAGAGATGTGCTAAAAGTTAAATATCTTAACTATTCTCTTTTTGGTGCTAAAGAGGCACTCAATATTTAGAATTATAAGTCATCTGCATTTGCATAAGATGAGTATCCTTGATATGATTTTCTACAGAAAAAATACAGGGCTTTATTGAAAGAGCAGCATACACAATGGCAGAATCTGGAATCTGATAGAAGAGATTTGCCAAGAAATACAATTTTCTTCCACCTAATTCCTTGTATCTTTTGTCTTTTTTAGAAAGTCTCTAATCTTTGGTTTTGCATCTAAGTCTTTTTTTTTTTTTTTAACGTTTATTTATTTTTGAGACAGAGAAAGACAGAGCATGAACGGGGGAGGGTCAGAGAGAGAGAGGGAGACACAGAATCTGAAACAGGTTCCAGGCTCTGAGCTGTCAGCACAGAGCCCGACGCGGGGCTTGAACTCATGAACCGGGAGATCACGACCAGAGCCGAAGTCGGACGCTTAACCGACTGAGGCACCCAGGCGCCCCGCCTCTAAGTCTTATTATATGTACATATGCAGAAAATTAAGACTCTGTAAGACATATTCATATTTCCACTTGAAATTTCCTCTGTGTCTACTCTAGGATCCAAATCATTTTTTTAAAAACTAAACAAGATGATTTTCCCTAGTTTAGAAAGTCTTAGATATTAGCTTAGTGACGAAACCTGGTTAGAAGTTCATCAGACTTGACATTTAGATTTTCTTAGCAAAGGTAATTGATTATGGAATCATCAGTCCTTCGTAGGAAGAAAGGTTTTCTTTTTTCACCTTTCTTTTCTTTGAATGGAGCAGAGTTGGCCCATCAAATTCTAGGTCCTTTCTGAAAATGCACTTTGTGAACACCTGCTATAATACTCCAACATCTTCAGCATTAGTACATTCAAGACGATATCAACTTGTTAGGGCGTTCCGCATCTATTGACATCCGCAAGTTTCTTCTCCCTTTTTCCTCTTCCAAATTAAAGGTATAAGAAACGGTGTCACATATCATTTATTACTTACTTCCTCAGAGGATCTCAACAGAAACTATTACCTCCTTCAAATCTTTTGTGCTCTCTTTATTGAAAATTTTCAGGGAGAACTGAACCAGTGTACTTAACTGTTGACCTCAGAGCTATGGTAGCACAATTTTTGTGCCAGAAAAATACAGAAAATAAGAGAGCTAGAAAGATACACATTCAGGATTACAAAAAAGCCTGCACTACGTTCTGATTAACAAGAATTCAACATATCGCATCATCTGAGGCACAACTAGTTTAAAAAGAAACACTGAATAAACGATATAATTTCATATTTAAGTCACTATAGCCCATGGCATGACATAGGAATGTTTTCAAAGAAGAAGAATTAGAATAAAAATAAGCTATTTTCCGATTGGCTTAAACATATTCGTATTCATAGCAAATGAAGATGAAAGATGGGTTAAATCTTGTGGTAAACATTATCAGTCTTCATTTGTAAGCTTGTGTTAGTTAACTGAACATTAATTCTGCATCATCCTAAACTGGAAAAGGGAAAACTTAGTTCTGCTTTCTCCTCCTGCTAGGATTCGTTGTTCATTTGTTCACGTATTCATTACGTATTTTTTTAGCATCTCTCTACGAAGAGGTTCTACAAATAAATACAAAACCCTGATCTGTGAAATGATATAGGTATGCGCAATGGGGTCTCTCTCTTCTCTGAAGAAGCAAGACGATAATTCTTGAATCGAGTCCCAGATCAGGATGCTTCAAAATTGAGCTGGAGAGGATGCCTGGTCACGGTGGAGGCAGGAGAGGCAAAAGGTGTGAAGATGATAGAAGAAATAAGGAATCGATCGTTGGTTTGCTGTGAGAAGCGAGGAAAAGGGAGACTTTTGGTACCAGCCGCTTGGTGAGTGGTGTTGCTATTTGTTGAGAGGCAACAGTCTGAGATAGTAGATGATGAGGTAACTCTGAACTTTGTTGGGTTCTAATTGCCTGGGACACATCCGAGAGGAGATTCCAACCGGCAGTTGGATCCAAGGGTCTGGAGCTCATGAGAGATGGCGCTGGAGCTCAAAGCCGTGAGCAAGTAGGCCTTTGAGTGATGGGCTGCCTTCAAGAGAGTTTGGAAAGAGATGAGACAGGGGATGGCCCGGATGGCTATTAGACTGGAGCCTAGTATGGGCGAGGAGAGCAGAATGAGGGGCTGGAGTCAGGATGCCTTTGAATATGAGACTGAAGGAACTGGGTTTTGTTTTCTACGTTCTGTGGAACAATTGGAAGTTTTCATATAGTTCGGTACCTCGGTCAAAGCTTGGTTTCAGAGGCTTAATCTGGAGTGAAAATAGGCTGACGCCAGACGACCCAATTTGGAAGCACCCGGTGAGGAAAGGTAATGAAGATGTGAGTGTAGATCCGGAGGAGGTGTGGGGTCGGACACATTCCAGTGGTAGATGCTGCACACTAGGCAACTGATAGGATGTGCGGGAAGAACAGGTGACTGGGAAGCACCACTGAAAGGAGAGAATGCTGAGGTTGAAACGAAGATTGTAGGATGGACATTGCTTAAAGTTGCACATTTAAACAGGCTGTGTCGGAGGTGGGAGGAGACTTTGCCCAGGCTTGGACACCTGACCACAGTTCTGCCGGGGAAGGCTGTCAAGGACGGACTGGCAGAATCAGGAGTCATCTGAAGAGAGGCGATAGCTGACTCCGTGAGGGTGTTTTCTGCCAGAGAAACACTGCCCAATTGAGGCGTAAGGAATAAAAGAAGATAAATGTGAAAGAGACTCTTAGGAGACAGGAAGTGGTTTTGTGCTTCCATTGTCATCAGATACCCCTGGTCTATTTAAGATGAACCACGAGGACAAGTGACTTCTTTGGATTTATTGGTGACAACGCTGAACTGAATACCAATCTTGAACTTTGTATTGTTTCCTCTGCCCGTGCTTTTAAAATAATCATTAAAAAAAATAATTTTCTTGAGTTTTTAGAAAATGAAAATGTTTAACTCAGCATTGGCATTCAAACATACTTCCTGAGAACACTGTGGCTGAGGACAGACTCAGCCAAAGAGCTGGACCCGTCTCCCAACCAAGCCAGTTAAAGGCTACCAATTTCCCACTATCACTTGGGTAATGCAGGAGCAATGCCTAAGGTATTATTAACTATTCAGAGTGTTCCCTGGTTCCTGCCGGTTCCACAGAACAGTATGGCAGCCTGCGTTGTTTTGCAAAACACCTTTCAAAACTGGATCCCAGTTTTTGCCTTACCTGCTGACATTTAAAAATAACTGAGTTGTTTACTCTGTTTTCATTTCTCGGAGCAAATAAAAGTAAAAAAAAAAAAAAAAGATACTGTTAGCATTTGGGTCTTGGAGCCACAGTTGGAGATACATTTTTTTATTCTCTTTCCTTCTTGAATGTATTTTTTATTTAATGAAAGGTTGTTATTTTTGTTGATTGGCCAATTAGAGGAGCCGGTGGCTGCTACCTACTTCTAAGACTCGATTCTATTATAAAACCTCAGAGGCTAACGCTGCTTCAGTCTTGCCCTAAAGGGACATAAAAGGATACACTTGCAGTTAGGTCTCCCGGCAGACGAAGGAGCATAGGAGCATAAACCATTGATCACAATGCGAAATGCTGAAAACTGAAAAGGAATCCAATTTATTTTAAATAAAACTACTCTGTTCTCCAGTGACAGATTCCAGAATCAGACAACAGAAAGGAACTGACAGCAGATGTTTTAGAGTCAAGACACAGAGAGACTGAGTAATAGTATAGAAAAGAAATTGCTTTGAACTTCACCCCTGCTTTAAATACTTCAAATCAATAGGGTCACAGAGCTCTTTAATAGAGTGATGAGGTCTTGCCCTAGCAGATCTGCACAGTGACAAGTTGATGTGCGTCCTAGCAGCAGGGTCATAAAAATGGCAGGCTTCTCCCTGAAAGGGGGCTTTGTGTGAGCGGGGTCCCTTTGGAGTGACTCCCCTGTATGGCCATTCTCGAGAGCCAGGCCCTAATAGTCTCCATCTAAATGGGACTGACCTCATGAATTACCTCAGGAAACTTAATCTATAAACTGGCTTCTTCTTATGCAGACTGATGAATTCTTGTTTATTCCTAAATGGCTGTCACAAGACCTATTCATCAAACTCTTAAGGGGGGAAAGGAGGCTCACAGAAGCCAGCCTCAAGTGCGGCACCGTTAAATAATCATTAGGCTTCACGGCTGGTCTTGAGACCCACTCCAAATCCACAAAGCGGGCTTCTTTTTTATTTTTTAAACTATTCATCAGAACTGCATTTAGATGAGATTCTGACCTGATAAAGAGAAAAAAAAAAAAAAGAAGTGCTTTTTGTCACTATCAGTTTCATGGCTGTGTGCTTTTTCTTTTGAGAGTTTTTTTTTTAAACAAAAGTAAAAGAAAATAAAGGCAGATGGCCAACTCTTTTCAATATCCGTTTGCTTTATTTGAGCAGTTTAATGTAGTGAAACAGAGTGAAATGTTGCTACTTGCTAAGTGGTAAACAACACCATTACCCAGAATTCTGCTGTAGATTGGTACAAAACAGGGTGCTGGTGATTAATTAAACTGTTGTTGTAATTGTAATGCATGATACATAATAGATAGTGTGCCGTGTATTTTAAAAGCAGCAAATTAGCAAATAATAACTTTCCTACATAGCACATCTCCATTGCTTGCCGCTAATGCATAAATAATCAAAAATAAAAGGCTATTATGTAACTACCTAATAAAACGAATGTTTCGGATGTTCACCAATCTGTAAACATGTGCTAGTCAAGCTACACACCACGGCTGCTATGGGTCAGATGCCCCTGGAGGCAAGAGGAAGAATTTTCTCCCCAGTGGACTTTCCCGTACCTACTGAATATATTGTTCCCCATCCTAATGGTAGACAGACATGTGGTGGTCTCCTAGCCATATATTATGCTTTTGTGGGGTACCAGCCTGGGTTATAGAAACGGCTGCACAAATACCTTTCATACAGAAAATATAAAATGCTAAAAAGAGCAATTTTATTCTACCATCTTCATATTTTGTCTAATATGTCACTGTCATAATTTTTTTTTAATAAGAGGATCAAGCTGATCATTCCTCCTTCCTGATTCTATCTGAAGTTCTCTAACATATGTAAGCAAAGAAAGAGATCCGAGAGAAGGTAATTTAGGCAAACAAGTGTAAGCTGGCCACTCATTTGGGAAGACTGATAAAAATGCATGATGGAAAGAAGGGGCTCATGTGATTTCTATGAACATGAGAAATTTTCAGCAGTCTTTCTCCCTTCCTATGTCTTACTTAAGCTGAACGATGAAACTTGGATTTTTTGGTCTTTAACAGCTTAATTGAGATATAATTTACATGCCGTAAATTTCACCCATTTTAACTGTATAGCTATTCAAAGATCCTTAGTAAATTTACAGAGTTGTACAACAATTGCCATGATTTCAATTTTAGAGCATTTCTATCAACTTCAAAAGATTCCACCTACCCATTTGTGGTCAATCCCTGTTCCCACCCCCAGTTTTTGGTAATCACTAATCTGGACTCTGTCTCTCTCTATAGATTTGCTTTCTCTGGACCTTTCATATAAATGGAATCACATAATGCACAGTCTTTATTGTCTGACTTCTTTTACTTAGCACAGTATTTCCAATGTTTACCTATATTGTAACATCTATCAGTGTTCCATACATACTCATGGCTGAATAGTATTCTGTCACATAGATATCCCATCATGTTTATCTGGTCACCAACCGATGAACATTTGAACATACTTTTTCATTTCTTTTGGGTAGGTTCCTAGCAGTGGAATTGTTGGCTCATGTGGTAAATTTATTCAACCTGGGATTTTAGAATTATCTCTATTTGGAAAATGATATTGAATTCCAAGACTGAAAAGCTCTTGGTCATTTGTACCCTGGCGGGACTGGGAGATTCTGGGTCTGTTTGCCTGCCCACCTTTTCCACGTGTGGAAACACAGCCACAGTCCTATTACTCACCCTGCTATTCCCTGAAGGGTAGCTTCTCTTGAATTCCTGAAGCCAAGAGAGAACTGGAAACAAGCAGCTCAGACTTGGTTAGCATTGTTGTTTGGGTGATGTAGATGAGCAGATTTGCAAAGGCAGTATTTTGGCACACAGTTTGTAAGCATGCAGACCAGAGGCAGTCCCCTCATGACTGGAAACGAGGAGAGATTGGAGCTGGTGAGTCTCATCCTTTGGCCTCCGGCTGTTCCATGAGGACCCATGAAAGAACTATCACATATTCCCAGGAGGTCTGGGGCTCCATGTTTCCCATCTCACTCTACCCTTTCTTCCGATTAAGGAGGCCTCTGCCTGGTCCAGTGGCTGGGGATTATTTTAGGATACGTGGCCACCTCTGTGCTTTCTGCTACCAGCCTTTGGCTTAGAATGCTGGTAAACCACACTCCATCCTACCTACACTCCCTGTAAGTAAACACAGATGATAATTTCCCTAAGTGTAGTCTAGTAAAACTCTGATCAATGCTATAAAGCAAAATGTAGTTGATTGCTGCCTGGCATATAAGTAATGCATTTCAACACTCACTGTCTTCCTTTAATAGTGTAGGTAACATTTAGTCGATAAGAACTTAGGGTGTGTGTGTGTGTGTATGTGTGTGTGTGCGTGTGTGCGTGCGTGTGTGTGTGTGTTTATGCTTCCTTCCCCTGCCAGACACAGGGATTCTGCTCTCTGCCCCGCAGGGGGATTCAGTAGAGCTCAAAAAATTAGCCAAGTGAAACAAGGACATCCTGGGAGCTGAAAGCAGAGTAAATCCCGCAGAGTGAGCTTCCCAAACTTGTGCAGAATTCAGAAGTTTCATGGAGCATAGACACTTCCTGGTGGGAGATGAGAACATTATGTACACAAATAACTGTTTGCACAGGGTGTGTGCCATGCAGGTTCTGCCTGCTTGTATTTGTTTCTTCTCTGTTCCTTACAAGTGTCTTTCTACTGCAGTTTCGGCAATGTAACCAAGGACTAGGATGTACTTGGGGTGAAAATTGTACCAAAAAAACTAATTAGTTTGATTCCTTGGGTTAGCTGGATCTGAGACTCACATAAGCCACTTTCATGAAAAGGAGACTTATTTGAAGAATAAATGTGATGAGAATTGGAAGTGAAAGACAATCCAGAGCCCAGGAAGCTCTAAGGGGACAGGGCAGTTATCTCAGTCTTACAGAATGATGATCATCAGTCTTCCTGAAAGCCCCGCCCATTGTCCACCCCTTGCTGATTGATCAGGCTGCGAGTCTTCTGCAGGACTGAGGAGGACGGGACTTACCTGACTGACCACATGACAACCTTCACCCCTACTGGGTTGAGTGCTTTGCTCCAGGCCACCTCATAGATTACTTGCCAAACTGTGGATGGTTCTTGAGCTGCTTTTCCTCCCTGTACATTCATCGGACCTTTCTGCACAAGGGCCAGGCAAGCAGTACCTTTGAGAATTAGGGAATTCACAGTTGAATAAGGCAGGAGTGGATTAATCGGCTCAATGTAGAAGGCAGACAAAAGGGGATGGCTCTTGTTCTTGTGGCAAACAAATAAGCCACACAAAACAAAAACAAGGAAGGATTTTGATTTGGATCTGTGGCAACTGTTGAGGCATAAACTCAGTGAGTGTGAACTGAGTTCTTACTTGTATAAAACATTGTGTAGGTCCTGACTACAAAGAAAATAATAGGGAAGCACTAGTTGGGTCCCTAGTAGTGCTAGGAATTATTTGCTCATCTATAAATGAAAAGACTGAGGGTCAGAGAAATTGAGACTTCTCACAGCCAAACAGCTGAGACCAGTAGTGTCTGAACTTGAACCCATGTTTCTACATGCACTATAGAATGCAGAGATTATTTGTCTAGTGTTTACTATATGTCGTTCATGAGTTTGCTTTGTTGGTATAGCTGTGGTTGAGCTAGAGCCTCTGACAGATGTCACCAACTTTGAGATGGCTTCCATCTAATCTGCATGGATTCCATGACTCCACAAAGCTCTGAGAATTTACTGTTACATTTTTATTTGTTTAAGAGTCACTTCATTTAACAATGATCATTAATGGCTTTTACATTATCTGAATAAGACAAAATTCTAATGCTACTCCTTATTAACTGTGTTAACGAGACAATTTCTAAATGATAAAATAATTTAAAACCCACAAACTGAAATAGCTTTGTAGTTGCTTTTTCCTCTCAAAAACGAGAGCTGTTTTCTTTGGGTAGATACACAAAACTCAATTTTTCTGAGATAATTCAAAGAACTTGCGTTTAGATTTAAGGTAACTTGTAAAAAAAAAAACAAAAAACAAAAAACCTTAATATGAAAAAAGGTGGAAAAGGAAAAACTTGCAAACAATTGACATGAACTTTCAGCGGTGTGACCACCAAGTCCAGGTGCCCAGTTAATAAGCCTCCCGACATGAGTGCCAACAGCAGCTTCTGATTCCGTCTCTGGCCCCCTGGAAGTCCTGTTTCTTTTCTCATCATGGTGGCTGGGCTTATCTTGGTCCTGTTCTTTTTGAGAGGATTCTGCTTTCAGTGGATGTGATGAGCTGGGTCCCCTCTTAACCAATAACTCACTAGTGATTTAGAGCTATTCTTGCAGTGTCGTTGATCTATTCTGAGGCTATCCTCTCCCATGGGTGGAAGGTGTGATTCGCTTGTCTTTTTCTCCCTCCTGTGTTCTGTGAAGTGGCTCTGTCTAGAAGAACGTTGGAAAGAGTTGGGTACTTTCTTCACATGTTACAGAATCAGTGAACTAATAATGATCAATTTGCCCAAAAAGAGATAAAATATTTTTCTTATCTAGAAGAAGCTATGCTAAATGTGAGGAACGTATCGCACATAATTTTTCCGAAATTCTCCACCTATAGGAGTCAATCTTCTTTATCTTCTTTCCCAGTTATAATCAATCAGAATTGATTCTACCAAAGTAATTTATGCCTAGAGAAAGAGTAGTATCCCTCTAGAAAAACTAATAACCCACAAGCTTTGTTTGTGAGTGTGTGTGTGTGTGTGTGTGTTTGGAATTGCTTGATCTCAAGTCGGGTTCTCTCTCTCCAAACTTTTTGCCCCAACACCGCTAACTTGTATTAACTTATTTAACAATATTTTATTTGGTTTATTAATGTCACTTTGATTTATTTTTTAAGAATTTGATAACACTGTGGGGTATTACAAAACAGTGAAAATATTTTATTTGAATTATCTGTCCTTCTAAACTGTGAAAAGCAGAATGAAAGTCAAAATGAGCATGGAGTGGAAATAGATTGCTTTCTTTGGAAACCAGGTTTTCCTTGTAACTGTTTGCTGTGGATAATTTCCTGGATTCATAAACTTGTTCATGTAACATGTCTATCCCTTAACACTGAATTAATTAATAGAAACTCTAAGGTGTACTCCTTCCACTAGTGAAGAATTTTATAGGCATGGTTTCTATTTTACTGTTACTGATCATGATTACTAGATATCATCATTTTGGTTGCAGTGATTAGGCATTATGAGAAACTACCTCTTCCTGAAATCTCTCTCACTTCAAGTCTTAAATTTATTTAGAAAAAAGGAAAATTACTATTCACATTAGTTCAGTACACTATGGTTTATAAAGCTGTTTCAAATTCAATATGGTATCCGATCCTCAAACCAAGCATTTGCAAGAAGTATATCGAGAGCTTCTGACTTTAAATCCATTAGAGGGTAAGTGTTGAAGCTGAGATGAAAAGTCAGCTCTCCATTCTCTGAGTTTAATACTCCTCTTTTCTAAGAGTCAATATTATTGAAAAATAGCATCTCAGAGGCAGGGAGTAACTTCACAGCTCCCGTTCAGTCTCAGTCAAGAACCCAGTATATAGGAAAAGTTATATATACTAGACAGTTTGAGGAGTTATCAAGGGAATAGCAGCTTGTGTTCCCATTATATGTGTGCAAACTCATCATTTTTGGTCAAAGTGGTAATCCCAGCATGATTTCCCCTGGACACTCTGGCTCATCTCTCTTTGCTCCCAAATGGTCAGTGTTCAAACACCAAGTAATAAGAATAAGCCAAATATAGTTAGGAAAAGAAATTTGCTGTGAAGAAATGTAAAAACCTGTGCCACAGAGGTCCTCGCCCAGAGGTTTGGCTCTATTGACAGGATTGATCATGCTTTTATTGGTTTCTACTCCCCCTTAAAAGCTTATGAAATCTATCTCATGGGACATCAGTCTTTCCTATTCACAATGATTCAAGCATAAGTTAATAAAGACTTTTGTCTTGAGGAATATGGGTAGGACTACTCCCACAAAATTCTGTACTCCTGCCGTGATGGAGTCTTTATGGTCTTAGGGACACCAGATTTAGGCTGAGCAGACAGATCCTAGTGGAACACCCTCACTTCCCACTAACACAACCCAATGGACTTTTAGTTCCCTGTATTTGACTAGAAATAAGGATAATAAGATTGAACCAAAATATGAATTTCCACATAATGAATTTTGACCTGTTAAACAATGAAGAGTCATTGTAGTTTAACAGGGTACTACTTTGGAATGTTAATTACTGTATATTTTCAGAGTTCTCCAGGGCCGTGTAGCTTCTGAGGTTCAGAATCTTAAGTCACAAGCAAGTAGGAAGGATTTGTGTCCTTACACATAATTTGGGGTGAATATTTGGTAAGGAAAAGCAAGATTTACCATGCACCTTTCTCCGCAACTTCCAAGACTGGCATCTAGTCATTCCAGATTGATGGGGGAAGGAGAACATAGAGGTGAAACAAAAAATGAGGTAATGTTGTGGATCCCTGAGAAAAGAGCCTTGTCAGCCTGGTTGCTCCACCTCCTTAAAGTAGTAGTTTAGAAATATGAAATATGGCAGCTGGGAGAGGGGAAATTTAGAGAGAAAAGAAACTGAAAACTTACTTTTTATAAAGCACAGGAACCCTTGAGAAGCTTGTAACAACTGATACCACAAAAATAAACAACCGTTGGTGAAAATAGACCTGGAATTTGCTGATCCGACAACCTGAACCAACACTCAGTAGATTAGATTAGGATGAAAGATGCAGCATTTGCAAAGGATGACGATGCTTTTAATTGTATTAATCTGGATATAACTCTCCTTTACTTCCCGGGTCAATGATCAATTATGCTACCACAGAGCAGCTACTAAACATTAGGGTTTTATTTTTTCCTATATATTCTTCAAGCCCAAACTAACCAAAAAGTGAGACATTTTTGTTTGTTGGAGTTTTTGGAGGCCAGCAACAGGAAGCCGAATTTGGCTAACCTAAAAAGAAAAGGCAATTTATTGCAAGGTTATGGGAAAATTTCAGGACTGAAGAGAAGGCAGAAAACAAGACACTAGAAGGGCAGGAGCCAGGCGGCTTCAAGGGATTCGGGAGCATCACTATTGAAAGGAATTACATGGCAGCCTTTTCCAGGCACCGGGGCAGGAATGAGTCACGTCCAAACATATTCATTCTGTCATGCAGCTCATTCCTTGTATCCTAAAGAGAGAACTTGGGTGACACTATTGCCATTTGGAGAGAAGAAGAATGGATTTCCTCGGCTGACGGTACCACTAAGCTATATTGAATGGTATGGAGGCAATGTCGCCGAAAGGAAGCCAGTTCTAGTATCCAGACAAGAAGGAACTGGTGTCACAAAGCCGACCGGCAACACGGCTGTGTGCCATTTTGACATTTGTGAATGAACAGCAGAGGTGCCTCTAATAGCTGTGCAATAGTTCCGCGGGTTTCTGGCTTGCAGATTCCATTTGCACAAAGGATGTCAGAACTGCTCTCAAGCGCCAGTTGCCTTTCAGAAGAAGGAACAACTTAACAGATTCTGAGATGCTAAGACTGGGTCCGAGCCAGAGATACTAAGTGCTGAACATTAACATTTGGCCAGTGACCATGAAGTCTCCTGTATGAAGTCATATATCTCTTCTTAAACGAGAGAGTGTCCTTCCCAATCAACTTGAAAAACAACCCCAACACACCCATTATTTAATGTGCTTTTGTAAATATCTTCTGCTGACGGAATGTTCTGTTGTAAGGGAAACGACTACCTCTTCATTCATCGCTGAGATCAGTACTAGGAAGCTAAATATTTGGGACATCTCAATCCTCACAATTCACAATTAAGTTAACCTTACATCTAAAGTCAATGATATATTTTCTTTATTAAACTGAATGATCACCTGCATTCATGATCAAAGACTGAAAGATGGGCACTTTTCATTACAGTCTAAAATTTTTCAGTCTGGAATGATGACATTCTGACTTAAATTATGCTTAGCCTTCTGATGGACTTGATGTACCAATATACTGGGTCTTTCAGCTGCACTAAAGACCTAGCAACTGCTTTCTATATCAATGCATTAATCACTCATTTATTTATATCACTTATTAGAAACCAATTATTATGGAATACTCAAAACTCACTTAGGGACCAATTCATTTAAAAAAAATCAATTATACAGTTAGGTTGTATAATGTACCAATTAGCCTAAATGATTTTAGGCTTTTGGAAACTATTTGTAATTTACAAATATATCTCACTAAGTAATAGACATGATACATAAATAATTCAGCAACCTGCATTTTTGTCCACATAATTTCTTGTGACAGTACCAGATATAAACACTGGAAATGGGGATATGGAAAATACAACTCATCACTGGCTGCCTACCAAACTGCAAAGAGTACTTGGGGTAGGTGGTAGAAACAGCACCTGCTGTGGGCTCGTTCCTTCACGCAATCTAATCTGGAGGCATAAAACTAGAACAATTGATTTCAGGCCCAGCTGGAACACAGACACAACATACAGGCATATACAGACACACCCTCAAATGGACACATAATATACACACTCATAGACAAACGGAGAGCATATAAGAGCTGACTACCCAGGCCAAAGGAGGCGACTCCTGATTATCTCCAAGGATAGGCTGGTGAAATCCATACTGCAAAGCAGTTCTCTGTTTCAGTTTCCTCTTTGTGTTCCTTCCACCGCGGTATGCTCACTGCACCTAGCATAGTTCTTTCGTAGCAATTGTTCAGTTGGGATTTTTTCCTCTTTTTTTAAATAAGAATATCAGTGAAAAAATCCGCAGTTTAATGATGTCATTTTACCGCAGTCTCTACTGTGCCCAATTCTTTTCTTTTTGAAAGAAGCATAGAAGAATTCATTGTTTTATGCCATGTTGGCACCTCCCCTTGTTCCATCTAGTAGAAGTGTCAATGAGAAACCTAACTTCAAAGCGGGTGCTGGTGAGGACAGGCAAGAGTCCCAAATCATTCACAAGCTCAGTCATCAGCTACTGGACACTGGAGAGTAAGTCCTCTCCCGAGGGAGTATTCGGGTCCTGCAACGTCCCACCCCGGGTTCCCCCCTCTAAAAGGAATCTGAAGTGAAATGTAAGCCACGGCCAATTTGTAGGAGAAAATAACACCAGATTTATTCAGTGTATGATAAAAACCACATGTATGTCGAAGACAAATTTCATGCTCAGCATCCATGACGTTCCTGGTATTTTGCTCAGATAGGCCTGTGAAATTCTTGGAATCTTGAATATTATATTTTAACCACTTTAGGGCAGAAGCTACTGTCACACACATGGGCCTTGGACTAATTGCCACACCTCTTTGATTTGTCTTTGAATTTTCAGTGCTGCAAGAGCTCCAAGGAAACATTTAAATAGATTGATGGTGATCAGAAAATTGAAATACTAACAAAGTAATCCCACACGCTACTTTATTTCCGAAGTAAAAGCTTGGGTTGTTTCAAATATATCATTTTCTCAACTTTATAACTTAGACAGCAGCAGAATTTCATTTTGAAACAGTAAAAGTGTATGAGGACAAAACGAATCTTAGAGGCAAATGTTTATATTCTCATACATGCATTTTTAGAATCGTTGTCATTCATCACAGACAGTTGGAAAGCCCTTTTTTAAAATTCAGTCCAGCTTTATTTTTCTACTTACGTGCATATTTATTTTCAGAATTTCAAAGTTTTGTTTTGTTTTTTTGCCAGTTTTGTAAGGCCAGTTGTTTCTTACTGTTTTCTTTCTTCTAAAATAATTAACTGACAAGAAGGGCATTGAATTTTACATCTCCTGGGGATAGCCCTGATATGGTGGGGTCATCCAGTCCTAAAGAGATCTGTCTCATAGAGTGATCCTTCTAGAACATGATTTCATGCGATGAAAGTTACTTCATTTTCAATGGGATTCATTTACAGGGATGATAGATACCATTCAGAGGATAGACCTCATGATTGGGAAAAATAACCCATCATGCGCTATTTAGAAGGCAAAGTAGAGAACTTGGGAATGAAATCAGGCCCTTTGTAATGCTTATACCAAATAATTGGTCACCTTTAGGAATTAAGTAAATAATGTACTCTTAAATTAGAAAAAAAGAAAGAAAGTAAGACGCTTTCTGGCAAGTTGAAGAAATATGGGTTGCCAGATCTGCTCCCTTGTCCTTCTTAAATGTTTCTAATGAACGTTGGGTCTCGAATCAAAAGAGATTCCAAGAGGAAGTTGTCACTATGACTCCCAGAACAGGGTTACAATGTCCCTGTCAAACACACTGAATGCTGAGAATGAAGGGAGACCATGGGGGAGAATAGGAGGTGAGGGGCAAGAAGAGGAGAGAAAAACAAGATACGTCCCGGTTCTCAACCTGCACATGTTAAAGCCCCTGGAAATGAGCAGCTGACTCTTTTTCAACCCTGTTCAACATGTCTGAACTCCCCAAATCTTTCCAGGGTGCTTGGGTGATGAGTGTAGTCAGCTGGCACTGAGTCAGGGACTAGTACTTCGGTTCTAAGATTCATGTTTAAAGGAAAGTTGTTCAGATGGAACACCAGAAATATAATTAGCTGAGTAATTCAGGTACAAGAAGTTTTTATTTTTAATGTCTATTTATTTTTGAGAAAGAGAGAGAGAGAGAGAGAGAGAGAAAGCACAATCAGGGGAGGGGCACAGAGAGAGGGAGACATAGAATCTGAAGCAGGCTCCAGGCTCTGAGCTGTCAGCACTGAGTCTGGCATGGGGCTTGAACTCACACACCATGAGATCATGACCTGAGCTGAAATCGAACGCTTAACCAAGCCACCCAGGCCCCCCAGATGCAGGCAGTTTTGACTGAACCACGAATGTGCAGACAAATCTGCCCATGGCAAAGAACAGCCATTCCTAGAGGCAGGAAAGTTGGCTTGGGTTCTCTAAAGTTTTTTGTTTTTTTGATTCAGGGACCCTGTAGGCTCCTGCAGAAGACGAGACAGATGGGAATACTACAGGATGATACACGGTTTCCCAGGATTTGTTGTTGTTGTTGTTGTTATCAGGATTTTGAGTGAACCCATTATCTGAATCATAACTCGAACCCAATTCCTTGTTTGCCTTGCAGAATCCATGAAGTCAGTCAAATAAGTTATTGCACGTAGAAGAGGGTTTAAAGCATTCTTGTCTATCTTCTTTTTTGTGTGTATGAGAGAAAAAAGTACAAAAAACTTAAAATTATTTTTTAGTTAAATTATTTTCTACATTTTGAATGACTATGATTCAGACGTAAAGTAAAAGTCCCAACTTTTAAGTTGGTCAAGTTTACTTGAGTTGCAGTTCTGATTTTCAAGAGTGACAGAAACATTTCTTTCCTTCCTCCTCCTGGCTTCCGGTTCAGATCTGTACTTCCTTGCCTCAAAAGATGGAAGAGATGTGCTGCCGACGAAAAGTTGTCAGATTTAGCAAATAAAAATATAGAATGCTCAGTTAAATTTAGATTTTATATTTAAAGCATACTTTTTAGTATAAGTATGTCCCATGCAACATTTGGAGTATACTTACACTAATTTTTCTCTTGTTGTTTATCTGAAAGTCAAATGTAATTGGGTGTTCTGTACTTTATCTGACAACTCTGTCTGGCCTCGGCCTGTGCTGTGTGTCTGCGAGTGCCTAGTTTCACAGAAAATGCTCTCTGTGCTGCCCTTCTGAGAAAGTTGGTCAGAGAGCTTTTCAGATCTTTACCCCCATCAGAGCTCCCATGACCTCAAGCTTCTCCCAGACGTAAACCATTGTGCTTCTGGTGACAGATCATAAAACTCATAAAATACAGGGGAGTTGAAGATTCCAGTGATAAACGTAAAACAACTTGTTGCCCTGATATCTTGATGAAATTCTCACTGTTTAGAACCTCAGGTACCAGTGAAAGAAAAAGGAAGGAGACAGTGTGTGCCAGATTCTCTTCACTAAAACTTGGCCACTGAGATCTGAAAGCCTTGAATTTGAGTCCCAACTCTGCCACCTACAAGCTGTGTGAGCAGAAGCCAGCCATTGAACTCTGAGTCTCAGCATCCTCGCTTTCACATTGGAGATAATGACGGATAATAATAATAGCTACCTCGGGAGGAGGATTAAATGAGATAAAACATATAAAGTACTGAGCACAGTCCTAGGAACAGCTATTTCTATTACAACTTTTACCACGACTACCTTGACCACTGTTATTGTCACTAACGTTCTGTGCAATGCACTGTGGCAGACGATAGATACAAAGCAGTTGTTAAAGAGCTCACAGGCTGTTGGGGAAATAGACCAACTCTTAAAGAAATAAAGAACAATACAAGCCAGCAGGCCCTAAGTGCCAAATGAGGGTCACAGATGGATAAACTACGGGAGCTCAGAGGAGAAGGGACTTTGGCAACAACCCTGGAAGCATACGAGGGTAGAATGGTTTATGTCCTACCATTTTCCCCTGGGAACTTTCCTCTTAATGGACACCTCCAAACGTAGATAACTGATGACTTCTTATAGCTCTACCAGCTGCCTCTATTTCCTCCAGGATTACCTGCAATGCCTTAGTTCTTCTCACTAACAGAAGTGTTCTCCCTAGAATCACCAATAACTTCCTCCAGGTTAAAATCAAAGGCTGTTATTTCTTTCCATATCCTTCCAAAAAAAAATTGTTTGGCCATCTGTTGATCATGCATCATTCTTAACATTCTTTTTAAAAATATGCTATATGCATTCACCTGCTTGGCTCTCTCCTGTCTACCCTTTGCTTTGAATGTCAGTTCTGTGCCTTCTCTTTTTACTCTTTTCTACACATTTTACTTTTTAGCTCATTCATGCAAATGGTTACTGTCGCTCATTTTACAGGAATATTTTGTCCCTTCTGAAACAATTCCTTCCCATAAATCACTAAAACAGTTCAGTCTCTATTATCTATGCTTATCATAATTACACAGTATTGAAAGGAAAGGTAATGTGGTACATTTATGAGAATATTGGCAAGACTGTGGTCTTATACCAACGGAGAATTTATAAAACTGGAACTGATATAAAATCAGCATTGTACTGAACTGAATAAGGCTTACAGATGTCCGCTCGACTAAATTAATATTTCCAACATAGTTGAATTATTCGGCGAGTTTCCTGGGCTGACACAAAATTCTGCCCCCTGATCCACCCCAAAAAGTGTATTATTAGGTTAGCACTTCAATAAACATTGAGAAATAGTAAGCTTTCTGGTTTTTTGTTTTCTTGTTTTTTTACAGTGACACCTGTTCACCTGCTCCTGTCATTTTGTGAAGCAGGCATTCATCAGGGACCGTAACAGTAGAATAGAAGGAGATACAGGTTGGAGGTGGGGGAGACTCAGAGAAGGAAAGTGATGGGGGAGTTTTGTAATTTATCAACATAAGAGTCCTGGACCATATTTTTAATAAAATAAATTGTGCAGTCTTAACAATACTATAGAAAATAAAATGTTCAGCTACTGAAGGGCGAAAACTTTCCAGAGCACCAATTATATGTCTAGTTCTCATGGTTCAAACATAACTATACTGCAAGTTGTGATCTTCATCCAAGGTCTCACATGCAGCATGAGAAGATCTTAATGATATTGGACTAATAAGTTGGCCTGTCTGAGCAAGCCGTTGGTTGTTTTCTAAACCTAACAAATCAACACAACTGGTTGGTTTAAGTAACCCACTCTTTAGAAAAAGTTTTAAAAAATCCAATATGAGAAAAAGTTTTCTCTCCCCAACATGAAGTTACGTGGGTCTACCTGGGGACTAAAGAGGATTTGGACATTAATGAATGATAAAGTAAAACCAACTACCAATCAATTGATTACTTGTCCTTTTTGTTTTGTTTTGTTTTGTTTTGTTGAGAACATCTTTTAGAATTGAGTCTTTACTCAAAGATGTAGTTCACAAGCCACTTTCCTCAGTCATTTTCACACAGAAGGATATTTCTTTGTTAATAAGAATAAAAAATGTCTACAATTCATATAAAACTTTGTCATTTGCAAAGAGTTTCCTTACGTACATTATGAAGGGTACAGGGTCAGCAGTCAGAGGACATAGGTTTTTGTTTAGTCTTTATCATTTTCAAGGTCATCAGTTTTCCCACCTACAAAAAGGGAATGCTGACACTACTCAGAATTATTAAGAGTTTGCCTAATACACTTGTCCACTGAGATCCATATGAGTATAAGGAGTTAACACCTCAATTATACAAATTATATAAAAATAGTTGTTACTATTATAATAAGGTATATACTAATTTTGAAGCAAAAACCAAATGGTTTCCTCACATTTATCTGTCATTCAAAAATGCCTATCCATGTGTATGAAGGATTTAGTTTATCAATAAAGTACACACATATATGTGAGCATCTTGAGGATGGCACCCACAAATATTTGCTAACATTATAAAATGACACTGATGAATATCAAGGTGAAAAATTTCATCAAGTTAACTCTGAAGTTTTCATGTGGATAATATGAAAACAGAAGACTCTTCTTAGCATTATGTCTGGATTACATACCCTTTGTGATAGGGCATATTTTGTGCTGATATACCCCAGAACAGGCCTACCTGTCATTTAAGGCCAATATCCATTATAGTTGGCTGATGTTCATGCCATAGGTGATAAATATTTTGAATTTTGTCCCTACTTCTATAAAGACGTTTTCAAAATTGCGAAAATAGTTGGTTGATATCTAATTCAATCTCACCCTACTTCACCACTAAAGAGATTCACTTCTTTGTTATTTACCTCATGGGAAAGATTATGCTGCTGTTTTGTCCCATTTCTTAAACAACATGCATGGTAAACTTGCAGAGAACGTCTGTAGTAGTGGTAAAATATTTCCATCCCATAAAACTTTTTTGTATCTTAAGTGTTCTTGTTGGTTACATCTATATGGTACTAAACATCGAGATGAAAATTTTAAAAAATATTAAAAATTATTCAGATGACTGGAAATATGGTCTGTATTTCTACCTTTGTTTATTGGCATTCTTCTTTTGTGTTTTGGGGACGTCTTGGATACTAAATTGCCAGCCTCTGTTAGCAAATATTTGTTGATTGCCAAATATTTGTGGTGTGTTGACTGGTTAACCAATGTCCAAGCAGGTCGTTGTTCCTGTTGGTGACTGGACGTCACCAGAGGATCACTAGTACTGATTTTTTCTTTTGCCTTAGGCCCCAATATGGCTTTCCACGGCACTGGTACTGATCCTGTGTCATTTACAATTTTGATATTTCGGTTGTCATAGATTATTTTAAAATTTATTTTGACTGTGTGGCAGTGATAGAGGGGTAGACAATAGGTCAACGAAACAGAGTACAGAACCCAGAAATTGACAAACATAAACACCTTCAATCAGTTGAAAATGTTTCTATGTTTATTATTTATTTTGAGAGAGAGAGAGCACGAGCAGGGGAGAGGCAGAGAGAAAGGGAGACAGAATCCCAAGCAGGCTCTATACCATCAGAGCCTGATGCAGGGCTTGAACTCATGAACTGTGAGATCATGACCTGAGCCGAGATCAAGAGTCTGCCGCCACTTAACAGACTGAGCCACCCAGGAGCCCCCTTCAATTGATTTTTGACAAAAGGGAAAAAACAATTCAAGGGAGTAAGGACGGTCTTTTCAATAAGTAATGCTAGAGCAATTAAACATCACAGGCAAAAATAAATGAACCTCAACCTAAGCCTTACACCTAATGCAGAAATTAATTCAAAATGGAATTACATATAAAACTACAAAACTTTTGAGAAAAAATCAGAAGTCTTTGGTATCTGGGGCTAGACAAAGAGTTCTTAGACTTGACGTGAAAAGCATAATCTAAAAATGAAAAGAAAAAGATAAATGGGACTTCATCAAAATTTGCAACTTTTGCTCTTTTAAGACCCTGTGGAGAGAATTAAAAGATAAGTTACAGACTGGGGGAAAATATGTTTAAAACCCATACTCAACAAAGTATGAGTATCTAGAATATATTAAGAACTCTCAAACTCAACAGTTAAAAAAAGAACCCAATCCAATTAGGAAATGGGAAAAAGACATAAAAAGACATTTTTTTCTGAAGAGGATATACAGATGACAAATAAGCAATGAAAAGATGTTAAATATCATTAACCATTAGGAATGTGCAAATTAAAAGCATAAAGAAATATTACCGCGCACCTATCAGAATGGCTAGAGTGAGAAAGAGTGACAACGCCAAATGCTGGTGGAAACGTATAATGGTACAGTCATTCTGGAAAACAGTTTGGCAGTATCTCAAAGACCTAAATGTGCAACCACCATATGACCCACGCATTGCACTGTTGGACATTTATCCCTCTAACATGAAAACTATGTTCACACAAAAATCTGCACACGAATGTTGTATAGGAGATTTATTTGTAATGGCCCCAAACTGGAAATGAGCCAGATGTCCTTCAATGAATGAATGGACAAACTGAGGCACACACGTACCATGCAATACTACTCAGCAATCAAGGAGCAAATTATTGAGGCATGTAGCAACCTGGATGAATCTCCAGAGAATTATGCTCGGTGGAAAAAAAAAAACCCTAAAAGGTTGTTGCGGTGCCTCTCCCAACCAGACAGGGACCTCCAAATGTGGAAGTCAGTAGCACTGGTGGTGAAAGAATTCACCCGGAGGAGAACAAAGCAGATAGTTTATTGAACACACCGCAGGACAGCAAAGGAGAGACCATCTACAATGAGGCAGTGGGTGGGGGCTGTTTTGAAAGGAGAAAGGTGGGGGGAGCACCTGGGTGGCTCAGTGGTTAAGCGTCTGACATCAGCTCAGGTCATGAGTTCACAGTTTGTGGGTTTGAGACCCGCGTTGGGCTCTGTGCTGGAGCCTGAGCTGGAGCTCAGAGCCTGGAGCCTGCTTCGGATTCTGTTCCTCCCCTGCTGGCACTCTGTCTTTCTCTCTCTCACTCTCCTTCTGTCAAAAATAAATAAAGATTAAAAAATTTTTAAAAAATAAAGGAGGAAGGCGAGGAGATATAGGGATATAAGGAATTTTCCCATTTTTTATTAATTGCCTAGATGAGGGTAACCCCATTGGTGAGCTAAAGCTTACGCTTATTTTGAAGTGGGTCACCTGATGGTCCTGTCTGTACTCAGCCAGGGGATTGGGGTCACTGTGGGCTCTTCTGCCTTGGTCAAGTTTCCATGGCTCAAGCTGTTGTTAAAAGCGGCCTCTAAGGGCGCCTGGGTGGCTCAGTTGGTTAAGCATCTGACTTCGGCTCAGGTCATGATCTCGCGGTCCGTGAGTTCGAGCCCCACGTCGGGCTCTGAGCTGACAGCTCAGAGCCTGGAGCCTGTAGCCTGTTTCAGATTCTGTGTCTGTTTCTCTGACCCTCCCCCATTCATGCTCTGTCTCAAAAATAAATAAACATTTAAAAAAAATAAAAAAATAAAAGCGGCCTCTATGGTTATATAAAAGTGTGATTCTATTGAAAAAAAAATTCAAAATGATAACATTGTTGCAATGGAGAAAAGATTAGTAATTGCCTAGGACTAAGGATGGGGTGGGGGAGGGGGAAGAAACGAAGGGGGGCTATAACGGGGCAACACGAGGAAACCTCGTCCTGATGAAAATGTTCTGTATCTTGACTGGATCAGTGGCAACATCCTGGCTGTTACCTTGTACTGTAGTTTTGCAGGATGCTAACCATTGGAAGAAGCTGGGTAAAAGGGTAAGGGGGAAATTTCTTTACATTATTCCTTACAACTGCATGTAAAACTACAATGATCCCCAAATCGAAAAAAAAAAATTTTTAAAACAATCTTTAAACATATATGGTATTGAAATATTATTTATCTTGAGGTTGGTTATTTATCTTGGTGTCCCCTCAACCTTTACATCGGAGAGGAGTGACTTTCTTGCCTGGGGCCAGTCCCAGCTCTAGAAGTCAGAGGACCCCAGGGTGAAAGCAGGATGAATGTGAGCTGGAAGGGATAGTCAGACATTCCTAAGGGATCCTATGCTCACCTACGGTGACAGAATGCTTCAAAATTTTAAGGGAAACAAGGCAAGGCAGGGAGATAGCGGAGAAGACCAGAAACCGCGGATGGTGAAGGACAAGTCTAAAGACAGAGCTCAGGAACAGAATCTTTCTCACAGCACTTCCAGGCGGGCACAAAGAGAAAGGGAAATTATGCAAACATAGATATTTAGAGGAATGAAACAAAACAAGGTTTTTGTTGTTGTAGCTCCCCTTCCATCCCTCCCTCCCTCCCGCTGTGAATGTTGCCGGGAGGAATCTTAGAATGCTAATGTCTCGGTATTTGACACAGCCAGTGATAATTGCACAGTGGCCAATTGATTTCTGACTCGCCCCTTGCAGATCAGCCCTGCAACTTTGCATTCATTCCGAGCCTCAAGGAGTTGAGCACAGCTACGGCGGCGAGCCCACCTTCACCCATCAGATAATAAAGTTTAGTCATGCAGCTTAAAATAAAAAAAGCGAGAAGCAGATGGTAAAAGGACAGAATGTAGTGTATTTAATCTGCCCATGTTTGCAAGGAAGCAATTGTCCTCTCAGCTCCAGAAAACAGCAATACCAACAGTAAAGCATCTCTTTCCTGGGCACATACGACAGACAAGTGTTTATTTAGGTGAAGTGGAGGGAGTTTGGGTGCTGAATTCTGTGTCTCAGAGCCAAGGGGACAGAGCTGGCCCACTTCTCTCCTTAGGCAATCAACGCAGGGGGTGGTTTGGTAGCAGCCTGTCCCCTCGACAGCGCTGATCACAACGATCATACCCAGATGAAACCCATGTTGCATCAAGTGAACCTCTCAAGACCAGGGCTGCTCATCCGTAATAAAAGGGCAGCCAGAACACGTGGGCAAGTGTTAAGACAGTTCAGTGTAAACTATTAGGCTGCTGCCACTACGAAAACACAAGTGGTGAAGTAGCCTCACGGAGATGCGAGTCCAATCTGGCTGGTTTAGAATCAGTGCAATGCTGGAGAAAGGCTACGGAAGAAAATGACTTTGCCTCTTCCGCGCACAAATCCGGAAGGCTGGCTTGAGCCCTTTGCCTGCAAGTTATTCTGATTGCAGTTGAGATGGTGTCTGAGTATATTTTAATGACGTGTCAATTAAGTCCTGTTGCCGATTGCGAGAGTGGAAGCGTCAGTAGAAATCTATGCACAAGAATGAGCTAGAGGTGGACAGCTACCCTGTATGAGGCTGTGTGGAAACGGACAAAAGGGTGAAAAAGTGAATGAAAAAGGTGAAAAACGTGAATGAAAAAATGAACCATAGGACAAGGAAACATTCACAAAGTCTGCATGCTTTTACAAAGGATCCATTCAAATGGAAGACACCTAAGTAGAAGGGAACTGGTGGCCATAGGTCTGACTGACTCTTTCCCATTGTTCTGCATCTGCATCCTTGGAGAGTATGAGTTCCAACGAGGAGGAGGGAATACCCCTACCAGCAGGGGAAAGCCGTTCCCCTTATCCGTCAAGTTGGCTTTGCACTTTGTCGGCTAGTCCTAGGCTTCGTGATCTGCGACTGGGTCAGGAGCTGAATGAGGAAGTGAAGAACCTGGCTTCCCTTCTCATCATATATCTACTCTATTCCAAATCTTTGCCAAGTCCAGTACGTTTCAGTGTGCTTCCTTCTCTGACTTTCTATCCCACGAGCAGGTAGCATGCACACACCTCAACACGGAGCTTTCTCATATTTTCATTGTCATTTACCTCATTCGTTCATCCACTTGGCCAGCTGGGTCTTAACACTAGGGGTAACCATGGTGGGCAAAATAGCCAAGAGGCTGATTTTGTAGAATTTACCATTGGGCAGATTTTTAATCCAAGGTTTCTTAAAAACAAGCATCTTCCCTGCAAGATTTCTTAAAGATCATGGAGTGTATTTAAATGGTTTCATCTGAAGATAAGTAATCTCAGGAATGCACTGAGCTCATCAGTACAGTGGCCCCTGAGGCAGTCTTTCGTTATAAATTGCAGATGCGGGGCACATAATTTTGATTATGAAACTTTTTAAAATGGGGTTATTGTAAACTACAGTTACATCATGGGCAATAATAAATGAAATTGCACATCTGATAACAAAATTAGAGACTGAGACCTGCCACTGGGGTTCTAACTGTGCAGAGAGAGCAAGTGGAGAGGCTGGTCACCACAGGGAGCAGAAAGAAGCAGACACTCAGAGGGGCGCAGCCAGGAAGGATGGTGACCAGCTACCCAGGTGTGTCTGTACTGAGGGGCTTGTCAGGGCACTGGACTTCAAGTGCTAACATCAGGAATGTTCCGGGCAAGCTGGGACGAGTGGGCCATTTTACCAGGAGTTCCTGGAACCCAGCTTTGTTCCTGCACTTGATTCTATGAGAATCATGAGTTAGTTAGTAACTTGCAAACTTGCTTGCGAACTAGAATCCTAGAATCCTACTACTGAGAAGTAAGTAGGTTGTATTTCCCACTTTATAAAGAATTTTGAAAAAAGGAGATGACATCCCCATCTTGGAGTGGAGAGAATGGGCTTGGAATTGTGGGAACATTTATTATGATCCCATGGCTAATGGGTCAGGGAGCAAGGCTGTGTCCTCTGTCTTGTATCAAGAAAGGTTTGTATTTCTAGGAGGTCTCCTTCGTAGGGCACAGGGGTTTTAGCATCTTGCAGACATGGATCCTGCAAGGCGTGGGCCATCCATCAGTCACCACCCGCGCTTTTAAAGACACTGCCACCCACCTCTACTTTGTTCAGAGGTTGTGTATGCTCCTGCACCCTACATGGTGGTCAACTCTACCATTCTCACCCCATTTCCTCTCCCTGGCTTCACCGCATGAAAAAGCACGAAAGTAGGAATAACCAAAACTCACAGGTTACCTCTCTTTAGGGCTCTCCACAGGTTATCTAACTTAATCGTCAAGATAGTTGGGTAAGATAGGTTTTACTATTTCTCTTCACAGATAAGACATCTGAAACTCAGGGTTTGTCACATGGCTTGTACAAGGTCGCACAGCTATTATCCAGGGAAACCATGATTCAAATCCAAAGCTTCTGACTCCAACGCCCCTTCTTTTTTCCCCACACATAATGCAACTTTTAGGTACATAAGGTACCCTGTTTTGGAGCATGCAATTTTTTCATAGGAGGAGAACAAAGGAGAGAGTCGTTGCAAACTTCCCGTATGGAGAAAGGCCGGTGAGAATGTCAAGCAACTGTGGATGCCTAGCCTTCAGACTGTTCTAGAGCTGCTAGATAGGAGAGGCCCCAAGATGCACGTTACTTTCTATTCACAGTGCATTTGTACTCACCCTGGAATTTTCCACTTCATGTATTTAGAAGACTTTCAGAATGAATGTTCCTCAAAAGGAAATAAAAAATTTCAAAACCAGGGAGAAAAAGAAATAGGCATAATCTTTTGCTTAATGTCTATTATTTTTTATTTCATAAGTAATGGGTGTTTATTATAAAATTATAATAATTGAATTGTAAAATTATTAAAAATACAGATGAGTAAGAGAAATGGTAAAAACTCATTTCTGGGAAGATTTTACCATTTATTCTTCCAGGCTAAACACACACACACACACACACACACACACACACACACACTTTGGAACCAAAAATAAAATCACATAAAACTGGTTTCATAACCAGTTCATTTCTCTCTTAACTGCCAATTGTGAATATCTGTACCTGGCAATGAATAATAATTTGTATTGTTTCTTCCTAATAGCATAGAGCATTCATAGCTATCCAAATAGATGCCACTACTTACGTTTTTCTATCTGGTGTTTCCTCTTCCCCCTCCCCCATCGCCAAAATTCAGGCCCCTCCATGAGTAATGCAGTGTCTGATGAGCTCAAGTATTTAGTAAGCTAATGCTCACTGTCCACAGCAGGAGGCCCGCACAGCTTGGCTGATGAGAAATGAACTGCCTGAAGCGATCTTTTAATGGCAACTAATTTCCCATATTTGATTCTCAGCTTAGCCAACTAATATCCAGTTCAAGCGTGACAAGGCATTCGCAGTTCCTTTTCAAAGTTCTCCATCTGAGAAGCCGAACAATGTGTCCAGGGCCATCGTGACCCTTCTGAGATCTTGTCCTGGCTTTTCCAAACCAAACTTTGATCAGCCGGGGTCAGTGATCTTATAAAAAAAAAAAAAAGTGTAAGGATGGGTGTCTTTATATAGAACCCTTTCTCGTTTAAATTCTATTTTCAGAGAAGTTGCTGATGAAAATCGCTAGGCAACAAAGTTTGTAAATGTCCCTCAAGAGTCTTCAGAGACCATACATCTAACCCTTAAAAATATTTTCATTTTCTCAGAACGGTTTTGTATCAGTCTTTTTTACTCTTAATGCATTTAAGATATCTAATGTGGATTAAGCTCCTCTATCCTTGCCTTAAACAAATCCTATTACTCTGTGATTCTATCCCATTACACAGTGATTACTGAATAGAGCTCAGTGTAATTGGATCCGATCATGTCCTGGTATGTGGAATTATCATCCAGGAAAGTTAGTATTTTTAGTTATTACCAATATCCTTATTTCTGCTATATTTTACACTTTATCCCCCCAAAACTACAGAAGGTTTCATTAACATTTTTGTAAATGGCTCTAAAAAGTCTTAATATTTTAATAGCAATAGTATGATCAGATTTAGGGGAGAAGATATTCAAGGATCTCTTTAAAAAAAAATTTTTTTTAACGTTTATTCATTTTTGAGAGATAGAGACAGAGCATGAGTGGGGGAGGGGCAGGGAGAGAGGGAGACACAGAATCGGAAGCAGGCTCCAGGCTCCGAGCTGTCAGCGCAGAGCCCGACGCCGGGCTCGAACCTACCGACCTCGAGATCATGACCTGAGCTGAGGTCAGAGGCTTAACCGGACTGAGCCACCCAGGTACCCCCAAGGATCTCTTTATCACAAGTTTTAGGGACAGAGAGGGAGGAACAGGGGAGCACAGTGAACACCGACAGGAGTTAAATGTAGGTGCATGTGTGTGTGCAAATGTGCACATGTGTGTATGCACGCACATGCTGAAGCTTTTTGTATCATCAAAGGTAAGTGCCACCTTCTGCTTCCCCACCTCCCACCCGTGACCTCTATTTCACATCCCTGGTTTCTGGAAACCAGAATTATGAATATTTTTAGTTTGGACTAGGTCACCATTTTTTAATTCTGAGATGGCCTCACCATCTCATTTACACTTCAGCAAGAATGGCAATCTCAGATGGTACTATAAATTGTTCGCAAAAGCCCAGATTGATATGAGCGGCATTACAAGCCTCCTAGGAGGAAAAAAAAGTCAGGAGGCTGTCAGGGAGCATGATGGGACTTGGGTCCTCACCCTCAACTGACGAAAGCATGACTGTCTTCCTGTCAATGAGCTATTCCTGAGCTGTTCACGCCAGCGAATTAACTTTCCCACGAAACTAGATTCAAGTGATTCATTCCATTCCAGTGCTTTTGGAAGAAGTGATATCATGGTTTGCCTTAGAGAAAGGTCAGGCCCAATAGATACTCATTTGTCCCCTTAAGTTGCCCAAGAAACAGTTTACCTATTTGCAGACTCATTGCTATTAAGCCATTGGCAGAATGGTTGTCTAGCATGAAAACCTTTGCTCTTCTATGAAACCTAAGAAAGTCCATCATTTTCCCAGAATATCCTTCCCTGAGGTGGTACAAAACCACAGCATGTGGTGGTTATGGGGATAGGCTCTGAAGTCTGGCTGTTCTGGCTTTGACCTTCAACTCTGCCACATGTACTTGCTATGACCTTGGACAAATTATGATTTGTCTTTTGATGTCTCAGTTCCACAATCAGTAAGGTGGGGAAAATAAGACAACCATCTCATAAGACTGTCATGAACAATAAATTAGATAAAGTATGCAAAATTCTTAGGTGATTGCCTGAGACATAATAAATTATTAGGTTGTAGGTCCTGTATTATTATTACTATGTTTTAGTAGTAAACTATGTTTATGTCTTCAAAGCCCAGTCAAATTAGGAATATTTCTTAGGTTATAAGGGTTTCAATACTTGGTTATGTCACAGACTCTGATTCCTTAATAGTCCATCTCAATTAGATGATATTCTCATAACTAATGCCCACCAACAATCAGATCACAGGTATTTAAGACTCCTAAAAAACTCTGCCTATTTCCTTGTTGGTTGCTTCTTTGGTTTTGCTTTGCTTTTAGGCTGGATTCTAATAAGAGTACATTAACTGCAGTCTTTAGATCTGTGCACTTCTTTCTTAGCTTATTTTGATGACAAGGAGTAAACAGAAGATGGCTTTAAAAATGTCAAAGATTGCCATGGAAAAGGATTGGCATTCACTATTTGTGAAAGGTAGGAGTAAATAACTCTGGACAGTAAGTGACATTCATAGCCTATACCGTCCAATTATTACTTGATAAAATGTTTTGTTTTTCCCTTGCTACACTGTCAAATATAGCAGTCTATAGCAGTCTCTAATATACCATTAGTCTTATGTGGCTCTTTAAACTTCTATTAATTAAAATAAAATAAAATATTTAGTTTTTGAGTTCCCACTAGCTACACTTCCAGTGTTTAATAGTTACATGTAGCTAGTGGTTACCATGTTGAACAGTGAGAATTATGGAACATTTCCATCCTCCACAGAAAATTCTATTGGACAGTGACTTTCTAGAGTATGGGGAACAGAAGGCCCGCTTCTGGGTAGGTGGAGGCTAACGTACAGATCTTCTCCTCTGTCCTATGGTAATCACACTACCTAGGCAAAGTGCCTTAAAAATGTACCCACTCCTCAAATTTAGAAAACCAATCTGCTTTTGAGCCAACCATTGGAACTTGGACTTATTTGGAAGATTAGAAAGATCAGATTTGGAAAAAGTCAGGGAAAACTGTCTTCAAGGGTGAGTCTATCCGGAATAACGTCAACTGAGCTGGGTCACTTGTTACCAGGTGGTGAAAGAGGAGGGACCCAGGTTGCCGGCCCCACCAAACGTGATCCTGCCAGGGTTCACCTTGACCGGGCACGAGTATCAACATGATTTATTTAATATCAGCACAATTTGCTTAATATTAGTCCTAGTAATACAAGACACAATGAGTAATAATGATCAAATTCAGTTTCCACGTGAAGAAGATTATCTCCATTTCAAAGAACTGTGATTCCATGTTTTGTAAGTGACTTGCCTAAATGTGGATATCTGGAATTGATATAGAAATTGCAATCCTGGTTTTCTGATGATAAATGCTCAGTTTCCTCCCCATAAACCAGGATATGTTGTAGCTTTAATATACAGTAACTAGTGTCCTTGCCAGTGTGCTCAAAGTTTATTTTCCTCCTGGACTAATGACTTATCTTTTATTAGCACGAACATCTCATCCACACGTGGAGACACAATTCTAATAAGAATGTCACAAATATAATGTAGCTATTATTTTATTTTTTCAAACCAAGATGCGATAGGTGCCACGCAAAAGTGTGTTTGTCCTATTATCTCTCAAAAGCTCACCTGGCATATGCCAATCAGGTAATTGCTTGTGCAAACGGATCATTAGGTGCACAATTACCTCATTTGAAACACAAATTCAGGGCTGAGTGGAAGCAATCCCTGTATGTGCAATTTTGTGAGTGTACTCATCATTACAGCCAATATGGAAAAATTAGCCCTTAAATTCTTTTCCCACCTATGGCTTTCTGTTTCCTTCGCTGATGATATTCATTAAAATCAGACAAACATGATGTGTTTTCTGGACATAAACAATTAGTCACTTTCCGTCATGGCTTCTTGAGTAAACACGTACATAAAACCAAGTTGTGTATGCAAACGTCACCCTGCTCTATCCAAGCAGGGTAGTTCTCCTCCCTTTACCCCAGGCACCCGCTGACATTCTATTTCATAACTGTTTGCATGGAAATGATGAAGGCTTTATTTTATTTTATTTTATTTTATTTTATTTTATTTTATTTTATTTTTTTCTTTCCAAATACATTTGGCAAAATCTTCCAAGCTGTCTCCTTTATGGCAGAATATTGTCCCTGGCCCATTTATATGCTAATTACTGAAGTGTTACCTTTTACTGACAAGTATTTACATGTTAATTAACTTTGGGAGGAGGGTTAGAAATACTAGTTTGCCCTGTTTAAAGTGATAAAGGGGCTGCTCTTTCCTTTCAAGAAGAGAACAAAGACAGTATCATAAAAGGAAATTATTTAATTACCTCCTCCTAAGAATTAGAAATATGTTTTCCAACCTTTTTCTCTGTAGAGGAATTCTCCAGATTGTGACCTGAGGTACAAAAGGAGCAGGGAGTGAACATCCTTCCGTTTAATCTGAGTTCCAGGTGAACACATCTGGTGTGTGGAATCTAGGTCAGTGAAAGCGAAGAAGAAAAACAAAAGGAAAGAAAATGAAAAGGAAGCTTGGAAATGGTATATCTTTAATTGAAAATACATGAGACTAAATGGATTCCATGAAAACCTATGCAAGTGAATGAGAAATAGTCTCTTGACCTCTTACTTGATTACACTGGTGTGTGCTATCCCTGAAGGAGGAGGAAGAAGAGGGCTGTGCTAGAAAGAGGATGTGACTGAAAATACTGGGGCCAGCTACAAGACGTGATCAGAGTAGATGTCCATAATGGTAAAAGAACTAAAATGAAGAACACATTAAATTTAATTAACAAAAGAAATCTTTTCTGGAAATTGGAGGCGATCAAATGGGAGCGTTACGAGACAAATTGAGGAATATTAAAATTTAAGTATATATTTGAGCAAAAATCCACAGGAATAAAGCAGTGCCAAACCTTAAGTGGTTAGGAGCGCCCCCCTGCGGCAGCGGAGGGTGAGGCTCTTATAGAGAAGAGGAGGAAGAAAAGCGCAGAAATTATTTGATTGGCTGTGGCTTAATTAGATGCATTATTTGGGAACTCCTGTTGGCTGCTTGTGACTGGTTATCTTTAGGGTTCAGTTAGAAGCTTAGGTTTTAGTTTGCTTGTGTCTACCGGCCCCCTTGTTAAATTAACTTAGTAGGATCAAGAAGTAGAAAGACAGAAAGTCACCATGGGAAAGAGCATTTGGGGGAGAGAGTAGTTAGTGATGGTCAGTACTTGTGCTCTCTAAATTTTGTAAACTCATCAACATCCATGTTGATGGAATTTTTTGAAATGTTCCAAGTTTCAGGTGAAAAACCAGCTGGCACCCAGGATTACTTGCCTTTTTCATCCTCTGGATGCAAGTCTTAGAGATTTTACCTCCTCTGTCTTTAACATATGTCTAGCCCCTGTTTTCCATCTCTGCTACCTTTTTAAATGTTTATTTATTTTTGAGAGAGAAAGAGAGGGCCCACGGGGGAAGGACAGAGAGAGGGAGGCAGAGGATCTGAAGTGGGCTATGCATAGATAGCAGACAGCCTGATGTGGGCTTGAACTCACAGACTGCAAGATCATGACCTGAGCTGAAGTCGGATGCTTAACTGACTGAGCCACCAAGGTGCGCCTCTACTACCTTTTTAGATCTTCCTCACTTACCTCCCCAATATCCTCAAGATCTTTAAAAATCCCCTACCTATTCTTACCAGGTCCAGCTGGCCCAGTCTCCAACTCATCTTCCACACTGCAGCCAGAGTGATTCACTGTCTCCTCAGTTCACTGATTTATGTATTTTGGGGGGGAACTTTTCATGTCACAAGCTCAGTGCTGGATATATTTTACATGGCTTCTTCCTTTAATAAATTTGAATGGATTCGATACACAAGTTACATACCTCTTCACCTGCTAATTGCTAATCATGTTCATAAAACATAATAAAATGTAAGAAAATATGCTGTTAGCTGTGAACTTTGGTTTTGAGTTGCTTTATGTGTTTAATTCAATAGAGAAGATGTAAATGTTCGTAGTTTTCTTTAAGTTAAGTATATAAAGTTTCCAGCATTCTTCTCTAATAGCAGAGATCTGTCTTACTAATAGAGGTTTCTTTAGTGAGACTACTGCTCAGGAGAAACAGAAAAATAGAAAGCTGCATACCACCCTCTCCAACTTCTCCCTTCTTCAAAAGGTGAATGATGTAAAAATGGTGAGGTCAGTTTGGGGAGGGAGGTGAGAACTGTAGACAAATAGTAAGCTCAAAGAATTGAGGGTGTTGGGACATGGATAGTAGAGGGAGAAATAAAGCAGGCTACAAAGAGAGAAAAAGGACAACAAAATTCTGATTTCAAAACAGAAAAGTAGTCTGTGATAAACAACATGAAGAAATACAGAGTCACTGTTTTATATCTATTCAAATATGCTTAGAATTAAACTCTGGTAATAGAGATCATTTTGCAATTGAAGGTGATATGTTCCCTTCAAAAGACCTTTGCTATAATAGGGAAATGTGGTATGCTAATTGGGTTTTAATTGTAAATCTAAGCATTGTATGAAATCTCAAACTTCTGATCAAATGGAATAGAATTTATATCAGTATTTGGTAGCAAGAAAGTAATTTTCTGATTATGTTCCACACACAAGAGTATTATTGCCTTGTTGATTTTTTTTTTATTCCTTTCACATTTTGTTTGGTATTAAGCCAAAAGAGGAAATAGAGTCTGAGTGCCAGAACTTAGAAAGATAATTAGGGCCTTTCCTCCAACTGGCTGGCTGCAAGCAGGCAGAGAGAGCTTTTTTCTCTAGGAAGTAGCAATCTGTAAGAGAAAAAAGACCAAATGTTTTTTGTTTTTTCTTCTGTGCCAAATGTAGCTTTAGTTCTAGCAGTATTTACACTTCAAAAGGGCTCTTGTCTAGACACAGGTATTCAGGGTGAGATGATAAAACTATCCTACCCAAGCCTGGTAGAAAGCCATGGGTAGAGAAAGATTAAACAGTAATTGGCCATAGTTGACATTTAGTGACAGTGACATGTTGAAAAAAAAATGTATTTATATATTTATTCAATAAATACTTGATGACATGTTAAGTATTAGTGACATATGGCCGACCCTATCCTAAGTGATGGGAAAGCATTGATGAACCAAATTATCCATCCTCATGGGGATACAGGCTGTTGGCATGGTAACTACTTGTTTGCTTTAAAAAAAAATCTTGCTTTATCAATGTATCTTTCAAATCAAAATTATTAGTAGTTATATTGGGAAAAAATAATTTTTCCCATTTAATAAGGGGTAGAAAAGGTGTCTGGACCCCAAAGCCCTTATTAAAAGTGCACCTCTCCATATGGATTTGTTAGAAGTGTAGCTTTTTTTTTTTTTTAGAGAGAGAGACAGAAAATGTGTGAGTAGGGGAGAGGGGCAGAGAGAGAGAGAAAGAGAGAGAGAGAGAAAGAAAGAGAGACTCTCAAGCAGCCTCCATGCTCAGTGAGGAGCCCAACACCTTGATTCCATGACCCTGGGATCATGTCCTGAGCCCAAATCAAAAGTCAGATGCTCAAATGACTGAACCACCCAGGTGCCCCTATATTCTAATTGTAGACAACATATCAAGGAGAAAATGAATAAATTCACTTATATTCTGCTTAGGAACCCAAATCTAAGATGTAAGACCAGAGGAACAGACTCTTAGGCACATTTCTACATTAAAAAAAAGAATAAAGGGGAGCCTGGGTGGCTCAGTTGGTTAAGTATCTGACTTCGGCTCAGGTCATGATCTCACTGCTTGTGAGTTCGAGCCCCCGCATTGGGCTCTGTGCTGGCAGCTCAGAGCCTGGAGCCTGCTTTGGATTCTGTGTCTCCCTCTCTTCCCCTCCCCGACTTGTGCTCCCTCTCTCAAAAATAAATAAACATTAAAAAAATTAAATTAAATTAAAATTAAATGAAATTTCTATAACACCTGATATTTTGTTAACGTTCCCTCATAATACACACACACACACACACACACACACACACACATAAATAGCACACTGGAGTCTTCGCATTTACTGTTCATATTCATTTGAAAAATTGAATATAAAAAGGAAAGAATTGTTAACTTTTTTGGAAACTTCAGAAGCACTGTAAACAAAGGACAGAAAACAGTTTGCAGGGTGTCTCGTCAATAGCTACGGTAATTATTTGGTAAGATAAAGATGCTGTAAGATACGAAATAAATAAACAATTGTGCTAATTTTCAGTAAACAGTATTATTTTGGGGTATCTGTTTCTCAAGTCTTCCATTGTTCAAAATTTTATCCCTCCCTCCTTTTGAATACCAGACTTAATGACTGAAGTGTTCACGACTGAATTTTCTTTTTTATGTAGCCTTCTCAAACCCCACCGTTCACATGCACTTGAAACATACATAATTAGAAAAGATGAGAGCCCAATTATTATCTTCTCTCCACCCCCTATCCTCACAGGTGCCTGGCTACTTCAAGAGTGCGAGCTAATCACAGGGAAGATTCATTCTCCGTTCAGCTGCCTCATTTGATCAACTCAAGCCTGAGTCCAACAAAAGTGGTGTATCTAATGAAACTAATTTTCATTTTCCCTCCTTAGTTTATGAAAGACTGAGAATGTGAAAGGACAAAAGAATAGAGTGAAGCATGACAGTTAGAAAATATTTTTCTCTGACCTTTTATTTGACCTTTTCTCTTCTTCTTTTACTTAGTTATTGGGCTTCTTTATTTTCTTTCTCATTCTCTGGGGGTTGGCTTCCCCTACTTTCTTCCTTTATGAGGAAAGAATTAAAAAACCCGTGGCCTGAGGGCTGGCATACCTGAGAGGCCTCCAGGTCCTGAGCTGTGGGATCAGAATGCTAGGCTCCACCAAGGAAACGGTCATTGGCACGGCCATCCCAGAGATCCAGGGGAGCCTTTGCGTAAGGACAGACGGAGGAGAGCAAAGTTAGAGCGTGTGAGTGTGTATAAAATTGTGTAATTGGATGTTTTTGCCACGCATATAATAATTATACATTTCTGCCCATTTTTCCTCTTAAAGGCTGCTATTACGTTACTCAAAATTCATTGCTTGGTAAAGCTGCAATTCACCTTTCTAATTCACCTGTTTGGTTTACTATAACACAAAAGAGAAGAAATTGAGTAAGCCTTCACTCCGTTAGCACCAGAATCAAAATAGAGTGATGTTGGAAAGAAAACAAGGACCTTGTGCCAGGCAGCTTTTAATTGCAAGTAACAGAAAATTTGAGTCCGGTTGACTTTTAAAAAGGCTGGGCAAGGGTGGGGTGCGGGTGTCTTATGTAAGTAAAATAAATCTTGCACTGGGTGAAGATTAATCTCATGGATCAACAATGACCTCCAAAGAACACATTTCTTCCCTTTTGTCCTCTCTGCCTTCCCTAACCATAAACTGGCTGCCCATAGCTGGTGGGAACTATTTGCTCCTTATTCATGTCTAATAGGAGAAAGCAGCGTCTAGCCTAAGTTCTCAGAAGTAAACTTAACATAAGCCCTTGGTAGATGTATCCAAGCGTCTGATTGGTCCAATTGGTCACATTCTCTGAACCAATCACCGTGGCCAGGAGGATGGAACCTGAGTGGTGATTGGCTGAGCCAATCAGGACTCCCACACAGAGTGGGGAAGGAGTCGGTGCATGCGCTGTAAGGGTGAGATACCAATGCCTGAATTATGAAAAACCCAAGCAAAAGGGTGAATAGACTCTGCCAGGTTCAAGGTAGAACATACTCACCTCAGAGCTGAAAGTAGGATGAGTTGCACAATTCTTAAAAAGGCCCTCACAAAATGAATAATGATACAGTAAACATTAGTTCTGTAACACTAAAAAATTCTAACAGGGGCACCTGGGTGGCTCAGTAGGTTGAGCGTCTGAATTCGGATCAGGTCCCCATCTCACAGCTCTTGGGTTTGAGCCCTGCTTGGGGCTCTGTGCTGATAGCTCAGGGCCTGAAGCCTGCTTTGGATTCTCTCTCTCTCTCTCTCTCTCTGCGCCCCTCCCCTACTGGCACTCACTCTGTCTCTCTCTCTCTCAAGAATAAATAAACATTAAAAAAATTTTTTTTAAATTCTAGTCATATGGGTTTTACATATGTAAAATAAATCTTTACATAAGATGAGTTTAATATATGCACAGTGAATATGTGTGTGTGTGTGTGTGTGTGTGTGTGTGTTTTGTGTATTATGGCGTTTTTTGAGGTCTTAAATAACACTTCTGACTAGGGAGAGACTGTCCCTCTCTAGATTAGCCAGTTCTTAGAAATGGCAAAAGCATGCCTTTGATTAGCAGATTAACCAATCTAGAGCCACACCTCATCTGTCTGGCCCATACTCTCTAGGAGGCAATAGTTCTCTGCCTTCATCATTCTAGGGTCTGGAGAGCCTGGGTGGCTCAGTTGGTTGAGCGTCCAACTTCGGCTCAGGTGCTGACAGCTCAGAGCCTGGAGCCTGCTTGGCATTGTGTCTCCCTCTCTTTCTGCCCCTCCCCCGCTCATGCCCTGTCTCTCTGTGTCTCTCAAAAAATGAATACACATTAAAAAAAAAATCATCCTGGGGTCAGGTACCAGGCACATAGGGACCACTCTTACAGTTTAGAGTTTGTTGAAATTATTCAAACTGGACCTTAAACTGTTTCTCTGCCCTGCCTTGTCTCTCCTGAAGAAACCCCAATAAAGGCTCTTGCTTCCGCTTTCCCCTTGCTTCTGTCACCCGACCAAAACATGGTGCTTCCCTTCAGAGCCTGCCTGGCATGGAGGGACCTCTCCCTAGGTTCTATGACTATAATTAACTTTGTTTTCCTAAGACTCTCCTGTGTCTCCTCCTGTGGTTGCACTTGACTGACCATCACGTAAGAAAACACAGAATAGCGAATGAGTAGACTGGTTTTATATCTCAAAAAGAATAGACATTCAGGTAAATGGATTGTATGAGAATGACATTTTACCCAGTTATCTACAAATTGTGTAATGGCTGGTCATGGCATCCCTGTAATGAAGACTAGTCTATGGGTATGAAGTATCCAGGAGGGACTGAGGACAGCAGGCTTGGTGGGGCCTTCTAACATAGACCTACAACAGTGCTGACTTTAACACAGCCCAGCATCCCCTTTGTACATCACATAGAAAGTTCTAGATATTGAAGACGTCAAAAGATTTTCAGCTTAAACAATGATTTCCCCATTGTAGTAAGTGGAGTGTGTGAATCTTACTCTACAAATCTAAAACACAAGAACAATCACATTCCTCTATTTTCTTTAAACCAAACTAAATTCCATTTCTTCAGTGATGACAGAGAATGGAAAAAAGCAGCGTCTTTTTCTTAGATATTAATAAGATATTCAAGATATATTTAATAAGATATATTTCTTAGATATAAAATAAGATATTCAAAAGGAAAAGAGGAAATTCAATGAGGATAAAACACAAATTAATAATTCAAATCATCTTGCCACATATTACCTGGTGATACATTCTATGAACAGTTTGCTAGTTTCAAGTTTCCTGTAATTTTATATTGTCCCCCTCCCCCCAACAAAATAACACCAGAAAACACTAGAGTAGATTGTCAGGGAAACATGTGCAAAATTCTTCCCTGGAGATCTTTATGAGAAGCCTGAAAACTTCCTATCCTGGAGAGTTTTGGAGGTGTTTTTAAGCTTTCTGCTTCTCTCAGCCCACAGGCCTTTATCTGTGCTGACCAAATGCTCTGTGAAGAGCGTTTCCCCACGTTCCCTCTCCTGTCTTTACCTAGTTAATGATCCCAGCACCTTCTGTGCTTTTGCTTTAGAGCACATAGAATATGCAAATACAATTTGTATCATTTGTCATCAGTCTACCTTCCCTGCCAGACAGTCAGACTCATGTGACCAATGACTACGTTCTATCTCAGATTCTGGCACGGCGCCTGTTATAAAAGAAGTGTTACATTAGTGTTTATCAAGCAAATGAATGTCTTACGTGGTAGGAAGAAAACTGCTTAGAAAGACAAAAGGGAGAAAAGCTTTTTGGAGTGCCTAGCACCATGCCAGGCTTTTTGTTCTCACTGTGACTTGAAATGATAGATGCATGATCGCCATTTTGCAGGTGAGAAAACCGAAGCTTCAGAGATCATTTAACCTGCTTGAGATCGCAGTCAGTGGGTGCTGGGAATATCTGGCTTCAACTCTTAGTATGTTTTTCCATGGTCCCATGATTTGTGTGTTCCATCCGCAGGCCTCCAGAACAGTGAAAGTGAAGAACGAGAAGTATTAGAAGGAATATTAGAAGGAATAGACAGAAAAGGAATCATTCTCATAAAAAGGAATAAGGAAAAAGACACTCAGACAAGTACTGAAACCTAAAGACAGCTGTCACTTTTTCTGCCAACCTGCTGCCTCCCCACCCCCCCACCCCCCACCCCAGTGGATTGGAAACCAGCAGTGAATCTAGATCTCCACAGAGGATACACATGTATGCAGCAGGAAGTTCAAGGTTCTCTGATGGCTGGTGTGCTTATTTCGGCAGAGGACCATTCACGATGCTGACGCTCTGAACTCAGAGATTTACTTTCAGTCCATGAAAGTAATTTTACTGGGATGGCTTTTCTCCAGTTGTGCTCTGTAGAAAGTATAGCACAGAGTGAGGTTCGCAGCCATTGCAGGGCTAGCCAGCCTTATGGGGATTACCACGCTCAAGCACATGGGCATTATGGCCCCTGGCACTGGTTCTCCAGGGTTTGTGCAAAGTTCTCCCTACTTTAGGTCTGCTTCGCCTTTCCAGAAAACAAAAGGATCATTTTTAGCGGGTGCCCTTGTCAGCTGTTTCTCTAAGAATAGGGCCTTTGATAACATCCAGAAAAAAAGTAATTGTGCCACCGCCCCTGCTTCATTTACATAACTGAGATTGATGAGAAGGGAAGGAAAGTGTTTACAGTGCAGGAAGATAGGAATTTCGGGATTAAGTAGGAAGCAAACCGAAATGAGCTGTCTGGGGTAATTATGAAACACATACTTCATATGTTTTCATTAGATATTGCTATTATACTACACAAGGCAAAGGAGTTTGATTAAACTACAGTTCAGTATATAAATGTATGCATAAATTACAGGGAAAGCAGTTACTTCATTACATTCCAAGAACTCTTCAGGGACATTAAATAAGTAGAAATTTAGCCATTAGGTATACTGCCTTAGAATAAAACTGTGGTCAGGCGAGGAGCATGGAGGCACAAAACAGGTGAAAAGTGTGCACACAAAGCACAGCCAAGAAAACTGGATGATCATGGATTAAACAAAGTGAAAGCCAAGGTGGCAATATGGTGCACCTTATAAGAAGCCGTAAGAACTTTGTAGCTGTTGTTGAAATCTATTGAAAAATAATTTCCTTAAAATCGTCTTTGTCTACATTATATAAATATTTTACCAATTCCCATCTGTGTCTTGTACGCTGTTTGTACTTTTTTGACTGCCAAAGACAAAAAGAATGGCTTCTCATTGTGTCAAAGATCTCAAAGGGCAAAGATGTCAGGGCATCTTTGAGAAAGCATCTGGGAGCTACTGTTATTCCTCAGGTAGCCAGAAGCAATAGCCATCGGTTCATCTTCCCTGGATAGTTCTTTGTCCATGAACCACACGATCATTTGGTCCTTTGGAGGCTCTGCCTGAGTCTTGCCTTGGACTAAAGGCGAAGGAAAAATGGGTTTCTTCTGGCCCCTATCATGAGCATTCCCTCTCCTCCTCAAACACTTATTGCTAAACATTTTCTTTAGTCAGCCACTGTATCAAAGTGAACTGATAGATTATACTCACTCGACAAATATTCCTTCCACAAATACTTGCCTTCTAAGTGAGAGACAATGTTTTACTTTCTTAGGGCCACCGTAACAAATTATCACAAATTTGGTAGCTGAAGACAAAGAAATTTATTGTCTCACAGTTTTTGGTGGCCAGAAATCCAAAATCAAGGTGTTAACAGGTTGGTTCCCTTTGAAAGATGTGAGGAAGAGACTGTCTCATTGCTTTCTTTTAGCTGCTGGTAGTTGATGGCAATCGTTGATACTCCTTGGCTCACGGACAACTCTATCTCTGTCTTTACAGTGCTTTCTTCTTTACATCTTTGGGTCTTCTCCTTTTTCCGTGCCTTGAAAGGATAGTCTCACTGGCTTTAGGGCCCACTGTAATCCAGGTTTATCTCATCTTGAAGCTTGTCTTAATTATATCTGAAAGGACCCTTACTCCAAGTAAGGTCATTTTCTGAGGTTTTGAATGAACATGAAATTTTAGGAAACACTATCCAACCCACTACACAGATTAAATTGGATTTGGCTTCAGAAGTTATCAGAGCTTTAGAGATCACAATTCAGAGCTTATTTAATGTCCCACAGATGTCTATCATGTTAGCTAGCACATGAGGGAAGTCCTGATTGAGGCTCAAGACGTTTGGCCAAATCCTCAGAGCAAGGTCTTCAAACTGGGTCCAGGGGAATTCCAGGTTTTGGAAGAGGCATCTAGGGATAGAGGTAGGACAGTCTGGGAACCTCTATATAAATGATATTTTAACTAGAGCAAATTGGCCTTTTCCTGTTCCATATATGGTGGTTTCATGTAAAAATTTATTTGTCAAAGAGAATCCACTTCATCGATGATTGAAAATTAGTGGCCAAGAATTCCATGTTCACACACATATTTTTTTCAAAAGTGGTTCCAAGGAGGAAAGCACATTACAGGTTTCAAAATGTGGCACAAAACTGACTGTATCGCCTCCCAAGTATCTGAGTGATGGCTCGCAGGGCTAGTACATTTCAAGGAAAGAGGTGGCTGTCAGGGAAGGTCTAGACCCTAATGTGCTCCTTGGATGAGGGACCTCTTTTTAGCACTTTTGAAACCAGAGGCTTCAAATAGGACTGTAGACTATATTCTGAGAACAGAGCAAAGCATTGCATAAAAGGCTCCTCCCTGAATGCTTAGGGTGTGAATGCTCCCAGCTTAGAGCCAGGCTCATTCATTGCCCTCACGCTGGCACCTGGCTAGTAAGCATGAATCCTATTGGGTTGAGAGAAGCAGACTTGGGTTGAGGTGCAGTGGTGATTATTCGGGGAGTTGGGGAAAGCTTCTTTCACTCACATTCAGGCTTCTAAGCCCTTCAGCACCCCCAGAGCAGCGAGACTGTTGAAATTACAGAGGCTTTCTGGACTCTCACATCTGTTTATGAATAACCCCAAACCCTAAGCTAAGCAAATCTATTTAACTCAATGTAATTATAAATATGAGCCTTTATTATTCAAATGACTTCTTCATATGCCAGGAAAACCACCTTGCAAAGCTTATTAGGAACCACAGAACAGAAATCTTTGTTCGCAGAAATGGCAGATGTCTTAAAGCAAAACAAAGCAAAATAATAATAAAATACTCAACCTCCCCCAAATGGCAGCTTTTTATGCTAGATGAAGAATAGATATTTGACCTCCAAACCAGTAAGATGTCTGGAAGGGAAATAATGGTTGCTTGGCCACTTGCTGCTTCATTTTGATTAACTGGCTTCTACTTCTGTTGGTTTGGGATGCTCATTATGAAGTATTTCCTCTGAGATCATGTGGAGTCACCTCTGAAGGTCCCTTCCCTCCACTCTCTCCACCTTCCTCCCCACTCCACTATTACTACCAAATAAAGAGTAATTCTAGATTTTACATTCTCTGACATTACTTTGATCTTAAGGGCATGCTGGATGCTCATTTTGTAGTTGCTAATCAGTTTTGTTGCCTTGACTTAAATTTGTTCCTTTGGAGATGGGACTGGAAAAGAGGGGGAAAGTGCACGCTTTCATCAAAGCACTCTCTGTTTAGGGTGCTTTTAACCACGAGCATGGGTGGCTTGGTCAAGGGGCTGCGTGAGAGTGATGGCACAGAGATGAGGGCTTATGTCAACACGTGGGGTGCTGGGGTCACTTTCTTCAGGGAAAGTCCAGGTAACTGGTGAAAGGCACAGCCTCTGTGTAAAATTCACCTGTCACTGATTAGCAGGTGACATAAGGCAAGGTCCTAGACTCTCAGTTGTGAAAATTATACAGATCTACGCGTGAAGTCTTTGGACCTGCACCTTTGTAAATGTCAGGTATGAAACAAGTCAGACAAGAGCACTTTCTTCGTGGTCTCCATGATCAACCAATTAATGGGTTAATTTCAGGTGCTGTGCGAAATAAATAAGAAACAGGAAAGGGGAAAAAGCCTAGTTAGAGAAAAGAACTTGACATGAGAGGATTAGAAATGAAAGTGCATAGTTACTGGAGTCCAGGCAGGAGGGGTGGTGATGGGAGATTAGGTGAGGGAGGCAAGTAGGGGACACATCGTGCGGGGCCCTGCAGGCCACATAAGGGAATTAGATTCTCCCTAAATGTAGTGAGAATCCCCTGGAAATGACATCAGGAGATTTATGCTTTAAGGAGATCCTTGGTTTATTGGGTGGATTATGAACTTCAGAAAGAACCAGGAAGGTCAGTTAGGGCGTCAGTGTCATGGGAAGAGCACAGGGTTTACAACTGGAACGTCTATGTTTGATAGCAGTGTCGCCGTGAGTAAGCTTCCTGAGACGTACTTTTCTCATTCACACATGGGAAACAGTAATACTTACTTTTCAGGGGTGCTTTGAAGATGAAATAAGATGATATATATGGAAATGCTTGGCAAACTGTAACAGTAGACAAAAAACCAGTTCTTAAAAATGTTTCTATGCCTGTTAACTAAAAGTGTGTTTTTCAATGTATGGTTCTCATGCCATCTGCATCAGAATCACCTGAGGCCCTTATTAAAAGCACAGAGGTCTTAGTTCGGAATTCTAAATTTCTGCCCACTTTTTCTAATCCCCAGTATTGTCCTGACTGACGCATTGCAGTGTGGTGATGAAGAGTGTGCAGGCTGGGGCAGGACAGCCTGTTTTCAAATTCTGGCTCTGCCTTGACAAGTTTCTTTACTTCTCTGTGCCTCACAGCCTCATCTGTAAAATGGGAATGATTAATTAGAGCCCTTCTTTTATTGGATTTTGAAAAGGCAAGTGAATTAGTACATATGAAGGACTTAGAATAGAGATCGACTTACGGTAAACACTAAATGAACGCCAGCCCCTGTTACTGTCCAGGAGGGGTCTGATGGGGTGCAGATGTTAGTGTTGGACACAACCACCAAAGACTAATCTTTTGACATGCAAAGACACAGTCCTTGTTTGTGAGGTGTTCCCAGGCTTGCAGAGGAGATAGACATACAAGCATATAGATACATTACAATGTCATAATTGGATAACAGAAAATTCATGCTGGTGAACTTGGGTTTTAATGTGTATTCCATGATGATCTCTCTCTCTCTCTTTCTCTCTCTCTCTTTAAGGCCGAGTTTGGTATTCTTCTATCTTTAGAACTGTTAAACCTGGCTAGCTTAAATGTCAGTTAAAATAGTATTTAAATATTTGGTTCTGAGATAGGAACCTTGGAGAAGAAAAATAACTACAAAAGCTTTATTTCCTTTACTTTTCTCATAGGCTCCTCCTGGTTTGTGTTCCAGTAAACATTTATATTTATAGCTGATTGAATAAGCTTGCTTCAGCTTTAAAGAATTCAGTGCAGCCTGGCTTGGGATGTGGAAACGCTAGGAGAGCTGAGACCATGAGGAGCAAGCCGAGTATAAAATGAAGTCTTGGATAAAGGATCTTTAAAAGTTTTTACTTCGGGTGTAGACCTTTTAATTTGGTCTTGGGTCTTTGATGTATTCCATGAAATAATTTATTAAGTTCTCATTATATGAAGACATATACAACTTTACATGATTTCCAGGAGTCATAGCATACACAAAAATGCAATGTATGTACCAAGTGGGCTATGGTGGGGCAAGGGCCATGAATACTGTAGCCATTTAGAAAAGGAAGAGAGTCAGGGGCAGCTTCATAAAGGATATGGTTCTTCAACTGGGCCTGGGAAGAAGTCTAAGAAAAAATAAATTGACAAAGAGATATTCTAGTACTTGATAAGTATAGGGTACCTAACCAAAATAAATCACTTTCCTTTATAAAGCCCATCATATGATAGAACATTTTTGAAGCTATAACATAATTCTGGGACTGATTCTTTCATCTTGGGCAAATCATATTATATGCTTATTATTTACTTTCTAGGTTTTACAGGGACAACACACATTGGCATCAGGAGTGTTGGTTCCAGAAAACTGCTTGAGAATTAAATATGTGCTCTACTGTGTCAGTGTCACCTAGGTACGTTACATGAACTTTCCTGACTCTCATTTTTTCTAACTTTAAAAATGAGAGTAATAATAGTACTTGCTTCATGGATTTTTTTTTAACTGATGAGTGTATTGATGGCATATTTGGACATAGGCTTGAGTAGAAGTTATGATCAGATCAATACAAAAGTTTTCTTTATATTTAGGAGCTCTACTTAAGAGAAAAAGTGGAAGAAGAAGAGAAGAAGTGGATTACATTTTTAAAATTATCATCAACATAAATTGAGTCTCAGGTAAGTAAACGCCTTCACAGATGTGCATACTGAGTGTTCATTCAGCCAACCCAGAAAAAATATGAAGAAGGCTCCTATAGTACCATACTTCTACTTTCCAAATGTGGTTCATGGATATCTAGATCACGTCCACCTCTTCACTGCCATTTTAATCCTTGCTTAGTCTCATTTCCGTCCACATCTACTATGGACGGCTCTCAGAGGTCACCAGTGCCCTTTGAAAAACCAAGTCCCTTTTGACCTTGTACAGCACTTGACATAATTGTCCATTTCTCTGAAATGGTCTCTGATGTGGGCTTCCTTGATGCGGTACAATTGGCCTATAGACTTTTTCCTAAAGTTTGGCTATTCATATAACACTATATATATTTTTTCCATTTCTGCACTCTGCCTACACTGTGATTTAATCAATAATTTTCTTTACATGCTCACTTTCTATAAACTGACCTAGATCTATGTAATAATTATGAAAAAAACAATGCTGATACTACAGCAGAAAACTACCATCAATTGCCATAAACAGAGGATGGATATTAAGATAAACAGGATTTGAACAAAACAGATTCTTCAATTCTGGACACATTCTCTGCTAAAAACTTTGATCCTGAAATGCTCACTCTTTTTTTGTTACATAGGGATGCTAATGATTCTCAAAGAGGTGTTTCAACTCTTAGTGCCTAGTGGAAGGTTTCTCCTTAATGTGATCCTAAGGATGGAATAGTGTTCTCTCCCTATAGTTAAATATTACACAAAATCAAATCTGTGTACTCTTTAAAATATATTTTAACCACTAGTCGTCCTGACCTCACACTTCAGGAAACACAAGCATATAGAATGAAACATAAATCCCTTAGCCTGGTGTGTGGGCCAAAAGTAGATCTTAATTCTTTTCTTGAGCATTGCTGTTATCCTTCAGCATACACCCCATCCTGAAGTGAAATTGAACCACTCTACCTTCATACACATTTCTGGAACTTCCCATATCTTGCTTATACTTTTGCTCTACTTAGAATGCTACCTCAAATGTTCCATTCTCCACCTATTCTCAAATGCTGCTTAAAACCTTTCTTGATTTCCTAACTTGAAGTATTTGCTTTTTCTAAGTTTCAAGAACTTAGGTTTCCCTTGGGCTATCTCATCATTAAACTCATCACTCAATATTGTAATTATCGTCTGCATTTTTCTCTGGTAGGGCAGGCTGCATTCCTTAGAGACTTACTTATATTTACTCATCCCCAGCAACTAGCAGATGGAATAGTACATAGTAGGCACTTAGAAAATCTCCACAGAATTGCATAATTGGGTTGGGTTTAGGCAAACCTGGCTTATAGTAATTAACTTTCTGCAGTATGATAGAAAGGAAACTTACCTGGAAATTAGGAAAGCTGAATTTTCACTGTGAAACTGAGTGTCAGTGGACAATCAGTTTCCCTGACCATTCGTGATAATATCACATCTGTCTCTGTTTAGATAGAAGAACAAAAGTTTAGGCACTGGTACTTAAAAGGGCTGGAAAGAATGCCACTGAGGTAGGAAGGAAGGCTGTCTAGAGTTCCAAAGGTAAATCCTGCCCTAAGAGGTCATTGGTCATGATTTGTCCTGAGTACCCAAGGCTCTTTGTGGCCGATAACTCCTTTATAAGAATAAGGGAATTATACACTCTTTCTTAAGAGACAAAACACATGTACTCTGGACTGCATTTTTCATTCTTAAACTTCCTATTCCTCATCTATAATGCATGAGATGTTGTGTGGAAAATGTAATCAGTGTTGAGTGGTACCTAGCAAGTACTCAATAAGATATTAGTTTATAGGACTACACCAAAATAAAAATTTTTGCACAGCAAAGGAAACCATTAACAAAACAAAAAGGCAAACTAGTGAGAAGGAGATCATTGGCAAATGATATATCCGGTAAGGGTTAATATCCAAAATATATAAAGAACTTATAGGGGCGCCTGGGTGGCTCGGTCGGTTAAGTGTCCGACTTCGACTCAGGTCATGATCTCACAGCTCGTGAGTTCAAGCCCCGCGTCGGACTCTGTGCTGACAGCTCAGAGCCTGGAGCCTGTTTCAGATCCCATGTCTCCCTCTCTCTCACCCTCCCCCATTCATGCTCTTTCTCTGTCTCAAAAATAAATAAACGTTAAAAAAATTAAAAAAAAAAAGAACTTACACAACTCAGCACCAAAAAAATCAGTAATTCAATTTAAAAAAATGGGCTGAGGACCTAAAGAGACATATTTCCAAAGAAGGCATACAGATGCCCGACAGACACATGAAAAGTTGTTCAACATCACTGATAATCAGGGAAATGCAAGTCAAAACCACAAGGTATCACCTTACCCCTGTCAGAATGGCTAGAGTAAAAAAAAGGACAAGAAATATGAAGTGTTGATGGGCATGCGGAGAAAAAGAAACTCTTGTGCACTGTTAGTGAGAATGTACATTGATACAGCCATTGTGGAAAACAGTATGGGGGCGCCTGGGTGGCTCAGTCCCTTAAGCGTCTGACTCTTGATTTCCTCTTAGGTCATAATCTCACAGTTCAGGAGTTCAAGCCCCACATCGGGCTTTGCGCTGACTGTGAGGAGCCTGCTTGGGATTCTCTCTCCCTCTGCCCCTCCCCCTGCTCACGTGCATGGGCGCTCTCTCCCTCTCTCTCTCTCAAAATAAATAAATAAACTTAAAAAAAAAATAGTATGGAGCTTCCTCAAAAAAATGAAAAAGAAAAATACCACGTGATCTGGTGATTCCACTAGTGGGTATTTACCTAAAGGAAATGAAAACTTCAACTTGAAAAGATATGTGCATCCCCACGCTCACTGCAGCATTATTCACAATAGCCAAGGTATGAAAACAACCCAAGCGTCCATTGATAGATGAAAGGAGAAAGCTGTAGTGTGTATATACATATACACCACACATACGTATGTATATATGTATATACATTATGTATACTACAATCAATGGTATTGTAGTAACATTGTATGGTGATAGGTGGTTGCTGCACTTGAAGGAGTGTAGCATAACGTATAAACGTGTCAAGTCACTGCGTTGTACCTGTGAAACTAATGTAACATTGTGTGTCACCTATACCTCAGTAATGAAAAAAAAAAGAGTAAGATGGCTCAAAAAACTAGTTTATTACTCTCGAATATTAAACTGCGTCTGAAAAACATATGAACAATTCAGATCAAGTATAGGACATAGAACTCAAATTTTGCATACTTTCTTATAGCCGATGAAGATAATTTGGTAAAATTTGTTTTTGTCCCTGTTGTGATCTCTGCCTTCCCCTCTCACCCACTAAACTGAATCTCTTTTCATGGTTTCTGATATCAGTGAACAAATGACCCTCAAGCCCTTCTCACCTGTAATCAAAACATTACTTTCCTTCATAGATTTCCATGGAAACAAAGCTATAGGGAAAGGGGAAGGAGCGGCTGGGGGAGGGGTGGGACGGGGAGGGTGGCAGGACGACAGACTCACAGTGAAATTTCCTCTGGACCTTAGGCACGTGGCTCAGACATGGCTGCTTTACTTTCTTAATAATTTTAATCTCACCCATGACTATATTTGTGCTTCTCTTCTAAACAAAACTAAGTATTTAAGATCTTTCTGACCACTCAGTTTCATATACATATCGGTAGAATGAACAGACATAGGACTCCTTATTGACTGTGTTTGATTTAGCCACTCTTCTCCCCTTATAATTGTGCTTCGGCTGCTGATCTCTTTTCTTTCCATTCCTTCTCCACCCGACTCCTCACTTTGCCCAGAGCCATTTAGATTTATTAACAGTTCCTTGACTGTTTGTTCGATTTGATCTACAGTTCATGGTCTATGCTGAAATTTGATTCATGAGTCTTTTCTTCTTTATCCCCTCTGATTTCATTCCATGACACCTTGTCCCCACTTGTGATTTCTCTGCGATCTCCTGTCCCATTTCCTCCAATGGCTCCAATAAAATGTATGGCTTCTTCCATTTGCTCTAATCACTTTTAGGCAGTCATTATGCTTAAATATTTAGCCTCCATTGATTTTCACTTGCACATCACCGTTTAGTTAAGACTGTGATGTCAAATATCCTTTATAGCTTTTTCATTCCTCTCTTTTCCTTGTCATGCTTCTTTGCTCCTGCATAGAATTTCCTCACAAATTTCCCTGGAGTGACTTTCTGAGATCGGCCTCTATTTTTTTCTTCTTAGGCTGTAGGCTTTCCATTTCACTGCTTAATTTTTTTTTTTCTGCCTCTGCTATGTTAACTATTCTCTCATTTTCTCCCCCTCCTTTTGCTCACTAATGAGCACGGTTGCTGATTCTTAATACAATCTTCTGATTTAGGGAAGCTGATGAAATGGGGGACAAAGAGGTTTTCAACTGCAGCTACTCTCAAATTTCTGCTACACTGCGATAGGATTGAGCAGAAAGGAGAAAATGTTAGTTAAGTAATGTATGAAGGACCAATACGGTAAGTTATACACACAAGCTAGAAGAAAGCAAAATGTTAGTCTTATAAGCAGAACTCTGGCCATGAGATTGAGGAATTAAGGTGAGTGCAGGGGTGTCTGAATTTGGGAAGGTAATGTAGCAACGAGCTCTGATACTCAAGGTGTGGTTTGTAGAATGGTAGCCTTGACATCAGCTAGAGGCTTGTTAGAAATGTGGGAGTTGGGGCGCCTGGGTGGCTCAGTCGGTTAAGCATCCGACTTGGGCTCAGGTCACGATCTCACGGTCCATGAGTTCGAGCCCCGCATCGGGCTCTGTGCTGACAGCTCAGAGCCTGGAGCCTGCTTCGGATTCTGTGTCTCCCTCTCTCTCTGACCCTCCCCCGTTCATGCTCTGTCTCTCTCTGTCTCAAAAATAAATAAACATTAAAAAAAAAAAAAAAAGAAATGTGGGAACTTTGGTTCCATTTCAGATCTACACAATCAAATCTGCATTTCATTTATTTATTTATTATTTATTTATTTGTTTTTGAGAGAGAGAGAGAGCGCGCACGAGCATAAGTAGGGGAAGGGTAGAGAGAGAGAGAGGGAGACACAGAAAGTGAAACAGGATCTAGGCTCTGAGCTGTCAGCACAGAGCCCCACGAGGGGCTGAACCCCACCAACTGGGAGATTATGACCTGAGCCGGAGTCAGCCGCTTACTCAGCTGAGCTACCCAGGTGCCCCTCCAATCTGCATTTTTTTAACAGTTACGTGCACATTACAGTTTGAAAGCACAGGCATAAAGTAAAACATCCTTAAAATTCAGATCAATAAACTCCCTAGGCAAATTTTGAGTCAGTGACTTGACCTCTTTGGATTTCGGTTTACTCACTCGTGAGCTGTGAGTAATAATAACTAACTTTTAAAGCTGTTGTAAGGAATAGAAATAGTGTACGGTTTTTGTAGCAATAAATAGTAGCAATAAATAGTAACAGCTAAAGTTGTAGATTTCCATAGAACAGGGAGGGTATTTTAGTTTAGGGGACTTTAAGGAATGTAGTCTGACTACATTTTAAGTTTAAAGTCATTGAAGAAAGAAAATACCTACTTCTGAAAATATTCCCATTTTTTTTCTCTGGTATCTGAAACAAAACCCCCTATTTCTCACACCATATAGATGAAAGCTAAATTATTTTGTGAATGCTCAAGGTATTAACACATAAGCAAATGTTGAAGCGGTGTATACAAGCCAGACAAATGGATTAAATGTTCGCCTTTGGTATCATTTCTGGAACTTCTCTTTAGTAACAAAGAGTAATGACTGGACTTGGCTTTGAGTCTCAGTTCACTTACTAATTTTGTACGCTTGGCCAAGTCACAGAACTTTTGGGAGCTTCAATGTTCTCATCTGTAACACGTAGGAAAGAATAATTCACAAGGTTGATTTGAGAGTCAAACACCAATAAGGTGAGAGCGTCGTTATGGATTCAATCTCCTGTGCAGCCACCAATTCATTCCACAGACATTTACTAACTGCCCATTATGTTCTAGTGCATTGGAAAGGGCCCTGGACATCTAAGTGCGAAGCGGACATAGTCCTTCTCTCAAGGAGCTCACTCTCTTCAAAAGAAAATGTGTAAAATTAGCTCTGACCAATAATAATGAAAATCAGGCACCTTACTAGACACGCTATGCTCTTTGCTTGTTTCTCAGGGCGACTGAGGCTTAGGGAGGCTAAGTAGCTTCCCGAGGGTATGCAGTTAGTGCCAGATACAAAATACAATAAACCCTACTAGGATCTATGGAACAAGCATGGTGCAAAAGGTAGCTACTATGATCCTGGCAGAGGGCAGAATTCAGAACTAGATGGCTTTATTGGACACTCCTCAGCTCCCGGAGTCCGTGTTCTGTACCTTTTCCTGAGAAATGAATTCCTTCCAGTGTGTGCTGTTTCTCTTGTACGGATGCATTCCCTCCCCAGAGCTGGGACTGAGAAGTCACCTGCAGGATACAGAGTCTCACTCTCTTTCCGTCTTCATTGCAAGGAAAAAAAAAAAAAAGAAGAAAGAAAATTTTGGTGGTAAAATTTCATGCACCTTTTAACTCCCCAGCAACCACTTGGTCTCTGCTGTTTCTGTTTTGTGGATGCCTTTCTTTTATGCGTTATTTCCCCTTAAATTTTAAGGACATGTATCTTCATGAAAAGAACAAAAGAAGAAAAACAACTTGTAAATTATCACAAGAAAAACCCCTGCTAAAAACAATAAGTTTGCTGACAGATGGCAGAATCAGTTGAAAAGCGAGTACCATATTTACTAAGTCTAACCCATTTAGTAAGCCAAAAAAGTGTTATCTAATTCTATCCCCTGTGTCTGTGTGTGTTTTGGAATAAACAGATGCCTAATGAGGAATGCGTCTAGTGCAGTTTTGAAGGAACCTGGATAAACCCAGGTTCTGATTCAGGGTTTGATTTTGACAAATATAAAAGTGTACAAAGTCAAATCTATTGTAAATAAAGTTGTCAGAGCAAAAACAGCATTAAAATGCTGTCAAAGCAACATTATTTTTCAAAAACAACACACCCCAGAATTATTGTGCCACATAAATTTGCTTTTAGAAATCTCTCTATTCTTTTTACAGTTTTATAACAACTCGAAAGTACTTAAAAGGAGGACACAAGCCCTGTCATCATTAGGAAACCTGGATGTGTGCCTGGCCAGTGTAACAAGTTTGAATATGATGAAGCTTTTTATAAAAAACTATTTTACAGAAAATGGAAATAATCCATCGAGGCTTACATTTGTTTATATTGTATAGGACATGGCTGAGACTCGGAGGGCGTGCCTTCCCACCCTCACTTTCTTCCCCCAAAAGCCTAGTTTTCTAAAAGCAAGAAATGCTAATCTTATGACTATCTTATTTTGAATTATGAGTTTTGAGACTGTGTATTCAGATGAAGATGTTTCAGGATCCAGTCTAAACCATGAAGAATAAATAAAGTCTGGGATACTGTATACATAAAAAGAACTTAGAACAGACTCAAATTCTAAGTGAGCACATGTACCGTGGTTTCTAGAAAGTGGACTGATGGGTTCTTATTTAATGCCTCTGTGAGTTTCTTCAGGTGAAATGTTGAGATCAGTGATTTGTACAAGGTCAGCATGGTATAGATAATCCTCTGTAGGTAGCCAACACACATGGAGAAAAAGCCAAAGAATTTCTTTTCTTTTTGGCCTTTCTCTCTTTTAATAAAATTGTGGAAACATGATTAAATGATGAACCAATTAATATCACACAAAGTAAACTTTATGCTGGAGATAAAGAAAAATATGTCACAATGATCAAAAGGTCTATTCACTGAGAACATACAGGCCTGAATGTGTGTGTCTCACAACTTCAAGGTACAGGAAGCCAAAATGACAGAGTCAACAAGCCAAATAGAAAAAGCATCCAATCATAACTGATGATGTTAATGATCCTCTCTTGGTAATTGATAGAACAAGGAAAAACCAAAGCAGAAAAGATAGATAGATATGAACAATTATCGACGGGATCTATAGAAAATCAGATCTATAGATCTGATTTATAGAACCTTACACCTATTGATTGCAGAATATGCATTGGTTTCGCTTATACATGGAACATGTGACCTCACTGGGCTTTAATTTTCATTTTTGTGAGTAATGAACATAAACATACTTTATGATTACTGGCTATTTGACTCTTGGTATAGGTGCTATTGACGTCCTGAATAGACCTTCTTCACTAGGACAGTGCAACTATGTTTCAGCTGCTAATAACAGCTTACGGTTGCCTCTTAGAGGATTGCCATTGGCTTATGGGAGCCACCCCACCCAGTAGAAGCCACCTTGCTTGGCATTTCTAGAAGGATATGCCGCCCTACCAGCGGTGGCCCATAGCTGGTGACCAGCTGATGTGAGAGTCAGCTATCTTGTGTTTGAGCAGGACAAGCTGTGCAGTACAATTCATGTTCCAGAGCTCTTTATAAAATCAGGCTGAGGTTAGATTAAAAAAAAAGCACAGTGTTTGGCTTTTCCTCTTTCCCATGCCTGCCAGGGATGGGAGGATGGGAGCTGTGTGCGTGGAGGGAGGCAGTGAGGCAGTGGCCATTGCCAATACTTCCAGTTCAGTTCACCCAAGAGAAGTACAGAAACAGACTCAAGTCTTCTCACTTTGGTCTTTGTTTCTTTAAGACAGAAATTGCCGATAGTAAAAGGAGAGAATCTGTTGGCTGCTTCTTATCAAAATGATGACACACTGAATTATAAGAACAGGATAGCTTTTATTTCCTTGATTTGAGTCCTAAAAGCTTTTTAAATACAACATTACCAACAGGGGGGTTGAGTAACCTTCAAGTAGGTAGAGCTAATCCTGTAAAGCTAGTCAATAACACACATTTTCTAGGTGGTAGCTGGTGTTTTTCCCTTTCCTTCTAAAATACAAAGAGTTATAGTTCATGGAAAGGTCCCAGAGAAAATTCTTGACTCTTTTCTGGGTGGGTTCAACAAAGATTCAAGCACTGAGTTCCCTCTTTTTCTTTCCAGTAATTTGCTGAGCTGTGCTGTGCTGCTTGGCAAGCTACTTAACCTTTCTGAACCTGAATTTAGAAAACTCCAAAATACCTGACACATTTCTCCAGAGGCGCCAGTGGAATTGGCGAATGATTCAGCAAATGTGTTTTATGATTCCTGGAAAAGGAAGCTCATATCTTTTTATAAGTACTGCGTAATGTAAAATAAGTCTTATCACACACTTCGCCCATCTCTCCTAATGTATTAATTTAAATGAATATTCTAGTTTTTCCTTATTTATGTTTATTTTATTTATGCATTCCCTCTTTTTAGAAAGTCAACCTGTATCCTTCATTTGGTAGCAAAGTCGGGAAAAGCTAGTCATTGAGCATACCATACTAATTAGTTCTTTCTGATTTTTATTCTTCTGACTGAAAAACTAAAATATATTGGATTAAAAAAAACCTTCAAATGTACAAATGTATGACTTAGGTCAGTGGCCAGATTTGGCTTCACTGTGGTTGCCAACCTGTGATTTAGCTAGTGGAAGAATTCCATATTCACTCCACCCCAAATACAAACTCTCTCTCATCCATTATGTATTTGTGGTTTGGTTTATATGCTTCAGTAGATTTTTTCCTATACTTATTAATTAATAACCAGAATAACCTCATAGAGAAATTAGCTATATATAACATTCAGCTGTAGGATGATAATAATAGTATGAGAGGCAATTTTCTCCATCTGACCCCTCTAACTCACTATTGCCTCCAACCCCAAAACAATGGAGTCTTCCTATCTTTATTTCCAAAATTTAGAATTTTAGCTTTAGTTTTTGTCTTACATTTACCATCTCTTTAAAACTATTTTTTCAAAATTTTTATTTTCAACAACTTTCAATGTTTATTTATTTGGTTTTGAGAGAAAGAGAGAGAGCACAGCAGGGGAGGGGCAGAGAGAGGGGGGCAGACACAAATCCAAAGCAGACTCCAGGCTCTGAGCTGTCAGCCCAGAACCCAGGTGGGGCTTGAACCCACCAACCATGAGATCATGACCTGAGCAGAAGAAGGACGCTTAACTGACTGAGCCACCCAGGCACCTCTTCAAAAATTTTAAGCCCGAAGAAAAGTACAATGCATACCCGTATAACACTCACCTGAATTCACCAACTGTTAACTTTTTGCCACATTTGCTTTATCTCTTTCAAACACAATTACTTTGCTGAAATATTTGAAAGTAAGTTGCAGACCGGCAGACATTATGGCTCTTAACCTCTTTATACCTCAACATAAACCCCCCGAAGCAAGGACATTCTTTTACATAAACACAAAACCACCGTCACACTTCCAAACTAGCAGTGATAGAGTAATATTATTTAGTACACAACTATCTGCAAACATCTTTCCGCTGACCTTTCTCCACTCCCCAGCCTGAAATCAGAATCCAATTAAGGATCATATGTGGCATTTGTTTGTCATGTGTTTTTACTCTTTTTAATATAACACGGCCCCCTTGCCTTTTGTCTTTTATGACATACTATTTTTGAGGAATTAATTGATATGTCTAATGTCTTCAAATCTAGATAAGCAAAATAGCTTCCTCATTCCTAGATTCAAGTTAGATATTTGGGCAAGAATATTATAGAGGTGCTTTCTTGGACTTTACATTCTATCACCTCAGAGGCGTAAAGTCTGTCTGTCTCGTTGTTGATAATGTTAACTGGGATTATTAGGTTAAAGGCATATCTCCCAGCTCTCTTTTTGCAACCAAGAAGTACGCTGTAGTATACGACTTTGAAATTATGTGAATAGCCTGTCTCTCAATAATGTCCCAATCTTGGAGTGTGAGCAAAAGCACTATTTTCTAATTTTTAAATTCCTTCTAAGTTTATTACTTGTCATTCTTACATAAATAAAAGCTTTACCTTCTCTCTCATCCTTTTTCTTCAAGTATTATTATGGTCTCATGGATTTTTTTTTTCCTCAGTGTATTACAGCCTAACACATCATTATTCTTTTTTGATGCTCAAATTGTATGTAGTTTGGCCAGCCAAGCCCATCAAGCTGGCTTTTGTCTTTTAGACATGTCTCCATTATTGTTTGGACAGTTCAGGGCAGAATTTTCCAGGCTTACCTTGTATTTTCTCTTCCTATACTTAGCATCAATCTTCTCTCCAAGGAGTTTTGTTTTCTTCTAGAGATAGTATTTAGAAATCAAGATTTTGGTACTAGGTGTCCTCAATGCTACTGGGATGCCATTTCTTCTAGATTGTTTGAAGGACAGCTGGCATATATATCTTTAAAAACATCATGTGGTTCACATGGGTGCCACCAATTTAAATTTATCACCACAGAGTTCTTTATCTTCTCCCCACTCCATATTCACATCTTTTTTCCCTTAGTAAGAACCTTGATCCCAAAATACGACGTTCTATTTACGCATGTGTTCTATAGTAATGAAAAAAGCTTAGGTTATTACTTTAACAATAATACCAGCAGCAAACCCACTATGTAAAGTTTAAATTTCTTTGCAGTTATTTAGTGTTTAGACTATATCTGCTAAAATTTTACAGTGAAGGTGCTATGTTTACAAGTAATTTGATTATTTTTTCTGTGTGGTTAAACTACCAATTTGATTAAATTTTGGTTTTATTTCCACTTGTATTTAATCTTAGGATTAGAATTTTACAGCCTTTTTGACTTAATCATTTAATTTAAACATGTATGGCTCAAGTCTTATAACTATATTTAAAAATATAACAGAAACATCTTATTCCTATTTCATACCATCTACCATCTTCTTAACTACTTCTATTGTAATAATTATCATTGTTGTATGGTTTAAACTGTCTAGTTTTAGGGGGTGTTTCCTTGGTAAAAATTAGCAGCATCTACCCATTCGCAATACATATTTCTATTTCTTCATGTTTCTATGTGTGCTCATATTCATCTTTCTTTCTTCACTTAATAGTATGTCCTTGAAATCACTTCTTATCACTTCACAAGATCAGCTTTTAGTTTTGTATAGCTTATTCCATTGTGTGAGTTTTTCCAGTTTATTTAATCCATCTTCCATTAAGAATTTAGGGTATTTGCAATATTTTTCCATTATACATATTTGTGCAGTGAATAATCATGTGTATGTCTGAGTGTATGTGTTGCCTTGTATTTAAGAGGGATATTCTTATCTTCAAGACCTAGATTTCATTGTTTCCTAGGAGATAATAAAGCTCTCTTACGGGGGTGAAGGGAGAGGAAGGGCTCAGTGGGATTGGATAAGAAGTGAATGGTAAGGCCCTAAAAAGAAGGGTTGATCCCACAAAACTGAAGAAGGGAAAAGGTGTTAGAATAAGTAGTTGCTAGAGTCCTGTACCCAGTTCCACACAGTGCTTCAGAGATGGCAGAAATCATGTAGGATAGACTTGTTGAGGAAATGGAAAGGAGCTGGAAGGGCCCAGGTGTTGAGGGCCTACTGGATTTCCTGATGGCTGAGTAGACTTGGAAGAAGTGGATTCTATGTGCAACAAAGCCATCCTCACTTTCCAAAATGCCATCCAGGTTTGGGCAAGGTTCATTTCATTCGTGGTCATGATAGAAGCAAAAACAGGTTATTCCTAAAATTTCATGACTTTTAAGCATCCAGGACTCTTGTATAATCTTAGGAAAGAAGAGAAACACTCAAAAGCATTTTTGAGATTAAACTTTCTACCGGGCAGGAGAGACAGAAAAATAAAGATACAGGATGTTTCTTTCTGCCTCTGTTGTTGTGAAATAAATGCATTCCTATTCCCTAAATGATTTAGCGTGTGTGTGTGTGTGTGTGTGTGTGTTTACAGAAATGGTATTGTAAATATTTACTGAATGGTATAACATTTTCTTCTCTGACTCGTTTTTCTTATTTAACAAAGTAGAGTGGACATTCTCATTTTTTCAACACCTGTTTGATACTTCACTTTATGGATGTATGCTGTTTTGTTCTTGATAAGGTGCTATTGGGATAAATGAGTACTAAGATATTCAGAGAGTATTAGATATTTGAGAAGCAGAGTTTGCAACTGATTATCCTGCTCTAAAAAAGTTTTAGCTCTGAGAAAGTTTGCATTCATGTTTTTCATAAGGAAAATAATTATACAGTGTTCTTTGTATTTTTTCAACATTGACAGATGGTAAGTGAACAGCCTGGGAGGAGGAGAAATGACCCAACTTGCTTCTGCAGCATTAGAAAAGATATCAAAGCAAGAGGCAGACACTCCCAGTGCCAAAGACTTTGTTTTCTTTCTCACTCATCTTATTCGAACTGATCACAAATTGCTTTATTGCATTCCACTGTGTCAAAGTAATTCCTTTTTACTTTCACGTTGAAAAAAAATGTCTTAGCCTACAATAAAATGATTTCCTCAGATCACTTGAGGTTCAGAGTAATCGGTAATGAAAATTGTTCAGAAATCTGTCACAGTCATAACAACACTATATGTAAACACATGATATATCAATGTACTGTTCAATATGAAAAGGCAAAAGAAAATTTCCCAATGAGCATTGTCCTGCGGACTGCAGAAAACACATCAGCATAAGTCAGGACAATTTTTGATGTGATTCCCCCTGACCCACCCAAATGTGTACCAGGATTGTGATGCTTTACATAATGCCAGATTTAAGTTGCCGGTTGATTAAACAATAATATTGAGAACGTTCTGCATTGCCGATGGAAATTGTTTTGTCCATTTTTTCTTCTTGTTTAGCACGTTTGTGGAACCAGTTAACCTAACAGCCTCGAAGGTAGAAACTCTCCGGCACCCAATTTGCATATGTTCTTGACAAAAATAGGTTTTCTAAAGTGTAGAAAATGGCTTATAAATCATGCAGGGGTGGGCGCAGTGGAGATATACAAAGACAGCATATGGATGATAAATAAACTCATATACTTCACTTCTGTTTTCAAATATCTCAGATATCACAACGAGAAAGTAAACGTGGGCAATGACAATGATTAAAATGTGTTGTGTAATAGAGGGCACAAACTAAAGTCAGAACATTTGAGCTTCGGTTCTCATTTTGGCGTTAACTATGAGACTATGGGCAAGTCACTTTCAGCAATGTTATTTGACAAAAAGTATAGGTGCGTGGGAGTATTAGACTAGATGACTAAGTCCTAATGATTATTTTTGCTTCTTCTGGAAACAAGCTTAGCACAAAAGTAACGTGTGTTTAAAATAACGTAGCATGATTTAGCATTCCAAAATTTCTGCAATATTATGGAGTTGTTTTTTATTTATTGATGGCATGTTCTGGGTAACAGAATATATTTAATTCCATAGTAGAGGTGATTAAACCAATAATATTCATAAACTTTAATTTTTCCTCAAAGAACAGTATGTATACTATACATATATAACTATAATCCAGACTCTCTGAATATTTATTTTACTTACAAATATTTACTTAGTGCATACTAGAAATGGACTAATATGTAGTGAGTATTTACTATGATAGGAAGTTTGAAAGCAAGGATTCTGGAATCAGAAATGTCTGAGTTTTAATCCTGACTGCAATTTCTTAGCTGTGACTTTGGACAACTTTTACGACATTTGGGTGGCAGAGAGAAGTTTGTGAGGAAAGCCTCAATTTTCTGAAGGTGAAACATATCTACTTAAACACTTTCAGTGATCCCATTTCTGGTGCCACTGTGCTATAAAATATTTATGAATCTGGAGTATAATGAAAATTATTAAGTAAAATGTCATTTATAATAGTCAGAATGTATATTAAGCTTATCTTATAAATTATATACGACGATGGCAGAAAAGGGCATTAGCCAGTGTGATGAGTATACACTGTGGACTAAGATGGTCCTTAGAAAGAAAAGATGTTTGAAGTACTAAGTAAAAACCACTTTTCAAGGCAGGAAATCTTAAGCACTGAGTGAGGGATTTGGAGGCTCTGTTAATAGTTGACGGACAGACAGCCCATTCAACCCAAGATCCTATTGATACAAGAGTCCAACATATATTACACTCATTTTAGCAAATGGAAACCCTGAACAGCCACCTAAAGAGATAGCAGCTTCTAAGAGGCTCTGCTCCTGGAGATGTTACGGGAAGCATTCTGACTTCACAGTTCTGCCTAGGAATCCTGGATAGCTGCTCAGATTGTTTTCATTGAATGTGTGATCTATGAGGGTCCCTGTCCTTCAAGTCAAAGATCAGCAGAAAAGCCAGGCACCTCTTCCCTCCAGTTCTCTTTTTGTTTTCTCTGGATAAATAAAAATGGGACAAATAATCTTTTAAAACTAAACCTGTGATTTTTTTTTTAGCTCCTGGATAGTTTTGAGGTTAAAAAAAAAATAATAATCTCTTGAGTATAGCAAATTAAAATCCAACAAATGATTTAATTTTATGTTGATGTGTGAAGTGGATCTCCTGCATGGGGTTGTTGCATGAATTAAATGAAATAATAGATGAGCAACTAAGATATAACTTAGTTACCTTGAGACCAGTCTCTATTTTGTCATATGTTTAAGAGGAAAATAAATATGAATCCACACAAAATCTCTGAAAAATCATGAATATATTCTCTGAGAATCTCTTGAAAGCACTTTGGAGGAGTTTAGACAGAAAAAAAAAATCATCTTTCTTTTTCTTCCCAATGTCAAAAACCCCATAGGGCAGCTGCCCTAATCTTTCATAATTCTCCTTAAACACCCTTCTTTAAACTACTCTTTCTTTCCTTCACCTTGGTTCTTTTCTCTTTTTCCCCACACCTGCTGTGGTCCACTTATTATATAAAGCAATCTGATCTTGGTCTCCTCCAACTGAGCTCCAATTGACTAGTCTTTTCCAAGTGATCTCCTCCAATAATGTAATAATAACATATATAATCGTATATAACATATATATAGGCTAATGACCACCAAATGACCATATTCAACAAGCATCTACAGCATCTGGTAATCACTACAGACTCATATCCAACTACCAACTTAGGTGGTCTCTCCAAATAACATGCCAAAAATGTAACCCTTGATTCCTGTCATCCCAAATGTTTTTTCTCCTCCATTTTCCCCTGTATCAACAAATTGCATCATCATCCATCCACTTTCTTGAAGGGAAAAGTTGACTTTTCCTTTCTCTTAACCCATACATTGAGTCTCTCAGCAAAGTCTTTCATTTTTAACTCAAAACATGTCACAAATGTACTCACTTCCAACATCCTAATCCAGACATAATCACCTCTCAAATGGTCTACTGTAACAAACCACAAACTGAACTCATGATTATTGGCACTCGACCGTGGCCTTTTAAAACAGAAGTCAGAGATTTTTTTTTTTTAAATTTACATCATGAAGTTCTTCTGCCTGAAACTCTCCAATGGTTTCCATTGCAATTTGGAGCAAACCCCAAATTCCTGCAGCCCATAAAGCCTTACAACACCTGGTTCCTACCTCCTACCCTTCCAACCTCATTGCATAGCAATCCTCCACCTGTCACTACCCCTCAGACATTTTAGCTTTCCTTTTGTTCTGGACTCTTCTTACTAGGTCCAAATGACCGTCTTCTTCTTTCATCCAGGGTTAAGCTCAAATAGCACTTCCAATAAGAGCTCTCTCTTACCACATTATCTGCAGTACCTTCCTTCAAGTCAGATTACCCTGATTTATTAACATTAGTCATAAATCTCAGGAATTCAAATATATTCAAATATATATATATATATGTATACATATATACATGACTATATATATATATATATATATATCTTCGTTTAGTCTTGCATATGTCTTATTTGAGGGTAAATGCCAGGAGGACAGGGACCGTATTTTTCATATCTATAGCTATAATTCCACAGCCGAGAACACTTTGTGGCAAAATTGACATTTAATAGTTGATAGTTGAGTGATTGACTGGATGAAAGACTTTAGTTTTTCTTTCTTTTTTTTTTTTTTTTTTTTTTTAAGTAGACTTCATGCCCAGTGTGAAGCCCAACACAGGGCTTGAACTCGTGACCCTGAGTCAAGACCTGAGCTGAGATCAAAACGCAGATGCTTAAACAACTGAGCCGCCCAGGTACCCCTAATTTTTTTTTTATTATTGTCACTCACTTCCACAGTGAATTGTTACAGGGCCTCTAAGGATACCCAGGGTTTCCTCTAGAAAACCTTTCTTCCCTATCTCCTGCTGCAATGAGAGAGATATTTGGATACGTTTAGGCACAATGTGGTCTCAACTGCATTGTGTTTATCAAAGTTTCTTCTATAGCATCTTGAAGCCAAGGAATTATAAAATGTTTTGGGGAGCAAATCCAGAAGCTTCAGTCTTAATATTCCCAGCATTCTTCATGGTCTATGTCTACAATGAGAGAAGGAAGATGGGTGCCCCCTGAATTATTTCCCTTATGTGTGCACCGTTTGCCAGAAGTGAACTAATCATTGAGCGTCACCAACCCCCAAGCACCCGAACATTCTGAATTTGTTAGTGAATTGCATAATGCATCCTGGGACCTCTAAAGCACCAAATAATCAATGCCTGTATTTGTACGGGAATTCTATTTGGGACCAAATCTGGGACAATGAAAGCAAAAAAAGCTATCAAGTCATTCTCTTTCTCTCGCATTACCTTCTTCATATTACTGCCATCCTTTCCCCAACTCCTGCAACAGCCTCTTAACCTGGACTCCCTGTATCCCTTCTTGCCCACATCAACTTCTTGTACACCTTATGCAATGATCTTTTCAGGCCTGAAATGTAATCACGTCTCTTACTTGCTTAAACATTTTAATTATTTCCCCATTGTTAGGAGTTAAGATAAAGACCAAAATCCCTAATAAGGCCTTTGAGCAGGATGATCGTGTCCCTTCCTTGGCACACTGGACTGCATTTAGGATTGAAAGGGTATGTTATTATTAATTACACTGGACAGCAGGCGTCAGAGGGACTGTCTTAGACTCACGGGAGCATATGTCATTCTACTCTAAGCCTCTGCATTTGTTTGTGCCCGCCTCTCCCTCCAGCTTCATGTCTCATCTTACTTGCTCTTGCTCTTTACCCTTAGCCACCCTCACCTTGTCCAAATTTAAAATACTGTGCCATTTCAGCTGCAAAAACACTTTTCTCTCTGCTTGGATTATTCTTGCATCTTCAGCCGTGCCCTTCTCTTTGCATAGTTAATTACTTTTCTCAAGTGAAACCCTACTCTAATATCATGTGTCAGCTAATGATCGTTGCCTCAGCAAACCTCACCCTGCCTGCTTCATTTATCTCCTTCCTCCATTCCGCACTCACGGTGCCAGACACCTCACTGAAAATGTACTTACGCTCCTCTAAAGTTTACATTTACTGATGCGGTTGTTTTATCAAGTTTGCCCCCCTACCCCCACCCCACCAGACTATAGGAGCAACAGAAGGCATGGCGTTATTGTATTGCTGCATCTAGAAAAGTGCCTGAATCTCTGTATGCAGAAAATGCCTGACACATCATGATGCCTGCTTAATTATGAGTTGAGTAAATGAATTAATACTGTCCTTACATTCACAGAATTTACACAGGGGATCGAAGGTATATCTCTATAGTACGTCAATAGGAATGATCATTACATGTTGTGATTTTTTTAGAGTATATTTTTCTTTCCCTTCTAAAAAATGCTGAAGAAATCTCAGGTGCTTACCTGTATCTCTGATGAAACCACTTAAATTTCTCCTTCTCTTAGAAGCAAAAATGGAGGAGAATGAATGTCTTGGTCGTATAAGATGAGGTGACCAGCATGGGAATTAAAGACTCATGGTTCAATGCCTGTATTCCACGTTCACAAAATGAATAGTCTATAGTGTATCCAATATTTTAATTTCAGACACATTCACAATCAATACTGATCATCACAGTCTAGTCAATTGTTCAGTGATCCGTGTCGATCGCGGTGACAGCTGAAATTCATTGATTGGGTATGTCCAACACCGGCAGAGTTGCCGCTGGGAAAAGTATTCTCCGGGAAGCAAGGCCGGGCCTCCACCAACCTGTAAGGTAACCGACAGTTGTCACACAAGCGCCGGCTGTTCTTGTACCCTCAGACAATTCCTCCAGTTCAAGTGCCAAATTCTCTAGATGCCCCCCTCCCCAACACTTACTAAAACTTACTCTCTGAAAATTATCAGTTATATATATTTGTAGGGAGAATTTTAACTTCAGTTACAGAAACTTCAGAATTTTAAGCATCATTTCTTAATATGTTAAAGGAATATTATGGGATTTGACATGGGACTTAGGGGCCATCCTAAGCACCTTAAAAATAAAACCTATTGAGGGCTGTGATAAAGAATTAGTCTCACTCTCCAGGAAAGGTTACTCTACATTAGTAATTTCACAGTCAAATTTAGAATACCGCTTCCATTCCTTCTTAAGATTTCAAGAATCTCTTAGTTTAAAGTTTTGTTTTCTCTGTAAGGAAGAATGGGTAAGTGTAATGTGAAACTTAGCATCAAATAGCAGCCAACTAATAGTTTTCAGCGCAAGATCTTACAAAAGAGAATTTCAAGAAAATCTTCAATTGACACAGAAACAGCTCGTTAATAGTTTAATGATTATAATGCCTAAACTGTTCCCTCTTGGAATTGGTTACACTCAAACTATGTGGAGTCAATCTTAGTATAAGAGTATAAGAGAGAGAGAGAAGGAGGGAGAGAAAGAGAGAGAGAGAGAGAGAGAGAATGAGAGACCAGATAAACATTTTATCACCCCCTTCCTTCATCTTACAGTGTGCATATGCACACACACACTAACACACACTGCCGGGTCTATCGCATTAACTTTAAGTCTTGTCCTCCCTTGTAACTCAGAGGAAAAGATAATTAGCTAGGTAGAGATTGATAGGAAAGAAAACATGAAGGTTCTATCATACTTTGTCATAGCAAATAGCAGCTATCAAAAATGTCTGGAAACAGGGAAGTTTTATTGAGAAAATATAATTTGTATCTTTTAGACTTTTGAGATCCCTATCAAAGCCCTACAGAGAGTCTTTAATTTTATGGTCAGTATGTTTTCTCATGTTAAGTATGGAAAGAACATAATATATATAGCATGAAGACCCTGCAATATTAGGATATTGGTTATGAAGAAAAGGAAAAGGAACATAATATGCTCCATCTTATGAAATACAATGAGAGTTCAAAAACAAAATCAATAAAACATTGCAATGAAATGAGAAGGACATGGAAGAGGCAAGAAAGCAAATTGAAAGCCGACTTATGAAATGAAAGAGAAAAGCAAAGACATGAAAGAAAGAGAGAAAGAGAAAGAAAGAAAGAAAGGAAAAAGAAAGAAAGAAAGAAAGAAAGAAAGACAAATTGATTCATTTTACAAAAAAATTCAATTTACTAGCTAACTTTTAGGATCATGACAGTGACTACAAAGGAAAAAGGCATAGGGAACAAAGAAATAACAGTAGATTCGAAAGATATGATGAGAAAAGAGACTTCAGTATAACCTATCATTGATAACCTCAGAATAAATAGCCTAGCAGAACATAAGAATTATACAAAGTTAGAATGAAAGACAATTCCCTGAGATGAAGAGATGTATTGAATCTACACAGTGAGAACTCCTCTGCATCTCAGGAGCTCTGAAAAATCACACAGAACTACATCCTGGTTAATTAAAATGAATGACAAATATAGGGAAATAATGTTGTAAATATCCATAAAAAATCATGAACTAAGTCGGGGGGTGGGTGGGGACATCAGACTGATTTTGAATTTCCCCACAACAGTCAGTGTTAGACTGTGAGGGAGCAATGTTTAAACAGTTTGAGGAAAAATAAAGTATGACCAAAGAATACTAGCCAAGACATAATCTAAGTATAAAGGCAATAGGTAGAGATTCTGTAATGAACATGGCCTCAGCAAAAGAGAAACAGCGATCTCCTCTTGAAAAAAAAATAGGAAGAAACCTACATATATTTAAATCACACAAAAGAAAAAAATTTTAAAAAGAATCCATAAATGTCAAAACTGGCTAAAGAACTGTAACTTTAGGGGCACCTGGGTGGCTCATTCGGTTAAGCATCTGACTTAGGGTCAGATCATGGTCCCACAGTTTGTGGGTTCAAGCCCTTGCGTCGGGCTCTGTGCTGACAACTCAGAGCCTGGAGCCTGCTTCAGATTCTGTGTCTCCCTCTCTCTCTGCCTCTCTCCTGCTCATGCTCTGTCTCTCTCTCCCAAAAAGTAAACATTAAAAAAAAAAGAGCTGTAACTTCATAATTATTAGAGACTAAAGTATAAATTATTAAAATAATTCCTAATAATTATCTATAACAATATATAATTTATAATTATTAAAGTTATTAAAAGTGTAAAATTATTAGTATCAAAATAATACTCCAACTATCCCAAATCAGGAAGTGGTGAAGGGGGGAGAAAGTCTAAGACTGTTAGCTTCACATATGTCATAGGAAGCAGCTAAAATGTGATGTGCAAGTAAAAAGAATTATCCTCATAGCTTGATGATTTTCATAATCTTCTTTTTTGAAAGCATATAAGGACTTCTGAAAAGTAGTTTTCCTTGTGATTAACATTTTTATTTAAATTTAAGCATTACTTTAATAGTCACTTTAGCTTCACTTTTTCAATTTAATCATGTAAAATTAATTTTAATAATTTTTTTAAATTTGAGAGACAGAGCACATGTGCAAGTAGGGGAGGGACAGAGCGACAGAGAGAGAATCTTAAGCAGGCTCCACGCTCAGTGTGGACAACGTGGGGGTCCATCTCGTGACCCTGGAATCACGACCTGAGCTGAAATCAAGAGTCGGATGCTCAACAGACTGAGCCACCCAGACTCCCCTAATTTTAATAATTAACAAAAAAATTTTAATGTTTATTTTTGAAAGAGAGAGAGAAAGAGGGAGAAGGAAAGAGAGAGAGAAAGAGAGAGAGCATGAATAGTGGAGGGGCAGAGAGAGGGAGACCCAGAGTCTGAGGCAGGCTCCAGACTCTGAGCTGTCGGCACAGAGCCCGACGCGGGGCTGGGACTCACAAACTGTGAGATCATGACCTGAGCTGAAGTCAGACACTTAACTGACTGAGCCACCCAGGTGCCCCAGGCATCCCTAATTTTAATAATTTTTTAATTTAAAAGTAGCATATATAATTTCATTGCATGTAACAAAAATATTTTTTTCTAATTTTCCATTCTTCCTTTGGTCCATATGATCATCCAATGTTAACAATCATTATTTCGGGGTAGTGATATTGTTTTGTGTAATTGTCTACAATTCGTGGTTAACAAATTTGTGATTTAGAGTACTGATTTGAATTATTAATAGTAAACATGTATTTTTTTTTAATTGCAATCAAGTTATTAATCTAGAATAATAAAAAAATCAAGTAAAATGTCTCAGTAATTTATTAGTTGGTCTACTTTCATTTTTAGGAGATCAGAGTATATTTTTCTACTTCTCTTATTTCTTCATTTTTTTTTTTACTCCTGGCATAATGTTCATGGATAGAGAAGTCTGTTGAAATTTTTCTCTGCCAAAGATAAGTCTAATAATTGGTAATTCTTACATTCACACTGTTTCTCATATTTATATGGAGTTCATTCTCTCATAATTCTTATTTTCATTTCTTTTTTGTTGCTCTATGGGTACAAAATTGGGCCATCCATGGGCTGAGAACCAGGAGCAACAGTATCCGCATGGACAGGAGTCAACTGCCCACCTTGGACAGCTCTAAGACTTCTCTCTAGTCTGCACCCAACATTGTAAATAACACACATATTCATCAACAGTGTATTGAATAAAACAATTATGGTCTACTTGTACAATGGGTCTTATACATCACGTAGAATAAGCTATTATTAGTTGCTATAGCACAAATAAATCTTTCAAACAAAATATTGAAATAAAGAAGCCAGTCACTACATGTATATATGTATGTGTGTGTGTGTGTGTGTGTGTGTGTGTGTGTATACAAAATGTGATTCTGGGGCACCTGGGTGGCTCAGTCGGTTAAGCAGCCGACTTCGGCTCAGGTCATGATCTTGCGGTCAGTGAGTTCAAGCCCTGCGTCGGGCTCTGTGCTGACAGCTCAGAGCCTGGAGCCTGCTTCCGATTCTGTGTCTCCCTCTCTCTGACCCTCCCCCGTTCATGCTCTGTCTCTCTCTGTCTCAAAAATAAATAAACGTTAAAAAAAAACCAAAAAAAATTTTGATTCCATTTTTATGAAGTTCAAAAATGGGCAAAACTAATTTATAGTTTTGGGAGTTAGGTAAGTGGTCACACTTTAAGAGAATTAGTGACTGGAGATGAGGGGGGCTACTAGAGGCCAGTAATACTTTGTTTCTCTGTGACAAAGGTTATATGTTACGTAGGTGTGGTTACACAGGTGTGTATTCACTTTGTGAAAAACTCATTGAACTAAATACCCATGATTTGGTTGCTTTTCTGTATGTATGTTATACTGGAGTAAAAAGTTTGCTAAAAAATGTTTTTGTTCCAAAATTATATATTGCATAGCCCATCATTTCCCCATTTACTATGTATTGCCAACTCGAGAGAGGGAGAGTCAACCAGCATGGCTGGCTGCAAATAACAACTGAGGAACGGCTAGCTGGGGAGCCACCTCTGAGCGGAACCAGGCTCATCCTGACTAGTGGCTCCTGCCACCCTATCACACCAGTAGCATCAGGAGCACAGGTTCATGTCTGATCTTTTCATGAATTGCAGGTGCTCTTTTTCTCCTTCTGCTTCCTGACACGTGATGACTACATCTGCAAGCGTTGGAGTCGGACATCCTAAGCCTGAGCCCAGACTTTGCCACTTGCCAGCGTGTTGGAGCTAGATTAACCTTCTTTAACCCTCAGCTCTCTCATCGGTAATTTGAGAAATAGTTTCTTAATGAAATAATTATTGTGAGAATGAATTAGATAATGTGCATCAAGCACTTAGCACTGTGCCTATGCACAGTAAACTCTGATAAAGATTAGAGATGATGATGATGATGATGGTGATGAATCTTCCACTTCCCTTGATGTCTTCTTACATTCTCTTTCTCCCTGGACTGGAACATCATCTATCTAGATTCTCCTCTATCCACTTTCCTTGTTTTCACACTCCTTCCACCATGCTATAGACCAAAGTAGATGGTGGCAGAGTGCCTAGATACTTTTATGATCTCCAAGAGTGTTCTCAAAAGCTATCACGCACATTGAATAGAGGCAATAGCTTGATCCAAAATGAGACCGTCTTGTGTTCTCACACAATTGCGCTAAGCCTTAAAACTTCCATAGTACCTAGCACAGCATTCTGTAATTAGACCAGGTGTTTAATAAAATGTTTTTGACAAAGATGGAGAGAAGAGTCCACCCACTTCACATGTGTGCCTGGGGGTGGGGGGGCTGGGATACAATGTGTTTACAAATGTTCCCCCACAGGTGCCCACAGAGACGGCTCACTGGTGGTGTGGTGCGTGTTATTTATCACCTGTGTTGTTTACTCTTTAGTCTTTAGTTTGCGAACCTCCTTTAGTTATGAAGCTTCGTGATTAAATAGAACGACCTTTTTTCGTGTGTGCGTGGTGGGGATACCCATTAAAAAGCTGCTTTCTCTTTGTAAGTGATGTTTATCTGTTAATTGAATATAACCAATTTATTGAGTCATTTTACATAGAATCTCACCTATCAATGCGTAGACTAACATGTCATTAAGTCATTCAAAGATTCAAAAAATTATATAAATTTCCTGGTACGAAGTAGTTGCTCAGAAATGGTGGATTTCTGTCAGGGCAGATTAGAGTGTTTACCTGGAGGTGCGTACTGTGTGCTGAGAAAAGAAAGGAAGGAACGCTGAGAATATTCTATCTTCTTTCTCTTTCAGAGCTGGAGAATGGCCTCAGGTTGGAGGTGGAAAAGACTGGAATGTGGTTTTATGCCAGGCTGTGAGCTATACAAGCCACTTCACCAGGAAACCATTTCCAAGCCACATACCGCTAGTAATTAATGCTGTAGTCGTGACACTTCCGTAAGTGGGTTACAGATTGTTGCTGTGGTGTGTACAAAGCTTATTGGATAAATGTCTTTAGGAAAGGGGAAGGCATTAGTCTCTTGGTGATCAATAGGGTAATAAATTGTGTGTTGTTTCTGTACCTGGATTTAATGTTTACCTTTCAAATAAACGCTAGCTTGCTCATTGCTTCTCTGGTTTTCAAGGCTCATAGTCTCTTGAAACACTTACAGTCACTGTCTCCACAGTCAGCAAATCCCTCGCTTCTCTTCTGGGTAGACAGTCACACAAGTGAACAGGACAGAAGATTAAAGCAACTAAAAGCGAAAACAGATGATGTAGGGGGTAAGTACAGAGCAGAGCTTTGATAATCTACTCATCAGGCAGCACGTGAATCCCAAATAGAACCAGATTTTCAAATAGGAGCGCCTTCTTCCCCCCATCAAAAACACACTGCGTGCTTCCCTCTAATGTGCTAAGGCCTTTGTGACATTCTTTTGGAGACATTTTTCTCTTTATCACACTGTCAATAATTTATGAAATGTTTCTGACTAACCAGTACTTACGAGTGAATACAAATAATGTTTCGAGTTAATAGCAACTTAACTACTTTCTATTCTATTCAGGTTTCCCCAATTCAAATATGATCAGGACTTAAGATTCTGCAAGAGCCATAGCAACAGGATGAAAGGAAAGGGGGAGAGCGTTGCTGGTGTAGTTTCTCTTCCTGTTTCCTTCTTTTATCTGAGTTGCTTTTATTGAGGTAGTTTCCTAATGTCCAAAAAGATCAAGATTCAGCCACAAAAGAATGGGAATAGAAAGAATGTGAAACAAAGAGCCATCATTTCTTTCCTGAAATTCCTTCCCAAATAACTCATTCTGCAAAAATAATGTGTTATATTTGTTATCCCAGTTCAGTATGGGCAGCTGGCAGTGACAGAGGACACGATCTCCTCTCCCCCTAGCAAATAACTTCTGTCCAGTATTGGTTGCATACATAGCTAATCAATGACAGATTCTCTGTAATCATCATTGAAATTAAGCACCCAAGTGTAACCAGTAGTCCTGCCAGACGAATCTGTATTATGGAAACTCAGAAATTATTCAACAAAGGTTAATCGTCTTCCTACTATGCGCGCTGGGCATTGCGCTAGCATCTTGAATCAAAATGTAGCTATTGAGAAGGGATGAACAAGTTAAAACCAGGGAGGAAGCCAAACTGTCGAATGGTTTTATTTTTCTCACCAATGCTATAAAGAATACGTCATTTTTAGTAACCTCCCATACTGTTGGGCATGTTGATGCATGAGTGTAGATAAAACGTGTGTGGTTTGCAATGGGTCGCATTTATATGCCTTGTTATTCCTACATAAATATGCCCAGCCCAGCTTTTGTTAATTGCTATTTAGAGTGATGGTGATTAAAGTAAATACAGGAGTACAAATAGGAATGCTTTAAAATGATGGTGTAATCATTACTAATTCATTTTATATTTATTGTGGTATTAATTCTAATGAACCTTCTTGATATTAATGTGGGTGTTATAAGTACTCAGATTGAATTTTTCACTCTGAGTCAGTATTAATTAAATGAATGGTTATTATTACCTGTGTAATGGGCCTGGAAGGGGTATTTATTTTGGTGTTTATAAAAATCAATAGTAATGCTTTAATAGTAAAAGCTTGTTTTTATTCTTTCATGTTGATTATGGGTGCTGCCTGATTAATGCACGCTTATTGTACAATAATACAGTTAAGTAGATTCCAAGCCCATGACCCTAAGTTCCTGTAACATCTTCCTTACCCATCAAAGAAAGAGGAAATCCTATGAAATGTTTTGTTTTTTTCTAACTCCTTGAAATTGGGAGTCCGTGTATGGATTGTATGGAATGTTCCCAATTAATCAGATTGTTAGAATAATCAACATAATTTTCTAACAGTAAGTTAAATGAGGTGATATGAAAGGGCTTGAGAACCATAAATTATTATTTTCACAACCCTGCACTGGTGGAACATTTTTACAGTATTCAAAGAACTTTCATGACCTTTTCCCTACTCTAATTATTATTATCATCCACAACACTTTTAATAAGAAAATGTATTTAGTTGACCGCCGTGAATAGTTAAGAAAATAATTTAGCAGAACAGAGAAAATCTTGCTTCCGGGCTTAAAACCCATCTCTAGTGCTCACTAACCATATGCCCTTCTAAGGCTTAATGTTATCATTTATAAAAGAGGAGTAACAAATGCACCTACCTCCTAGATTTAGGAAGCACTGCACTCAGTCATTGGCACAGCACAAGCTCCCCATTTGTGCTAACTGCTACAATAATAATAGACAATCGTGCAGGGGATGAACGAAGCTAGAGCAGGTTTGGAGCCATTGAAAGAAGCGGCATTTAGGTAACATTTTGTTAGTACCAGGGAAGGGACAAGAAGACAGAAATATGGGGCAGGGGGAAGGGGGCAGGGAGCAGAGAACTGAGCAAGAGAGGGTGATAAGGCTGAGTGCTGAAACAGCTCGTCCATGGGCAGGAAGGAACCAGCTGCAGAAGGACCGACCCTGTCATTTTCACAAGACTTCACTTGGAATGAGAACAGCAGGAAAGGAGCACGCCATAGAATGGGTCGAAGGAGTCAGAAACAAGGCTGGAACATGAAGAAACTTGACCACGCAGTCTACACATTGTGAGGAGGAAGTATCAAAAATGAACCAAACTTTCCAAAGTGTAGGTCACCCTTGGGAATTTACTGCCGAAATTTACTGGGTTGATTTACTTCATGAGTTGGTATGAAATACCAGAAGCAAAAAAGTAGTAATTCTTTCCATTGTGCCTCTCAAATTGTGTCTTGCATGAGATAGGATTAAGATAGTTGTCAAAATGTTTAAGATACATTATTTCAATGATGTGTTAGGAATAAAAATTACAATATACATGTCTTATATCCATGTGGTATATGTATGTTTACATTTTTACCAAAAGAAGGACTATCGTAAAATATTAGAGATGAGTTTTCACTTAATGTGAAATGACATTTCTGTTATATAGAGGATTTCAGTGTAGAAAATATTTCTATTAAAAAGCAAACCACAAATTTTAATAATTATTTAATAGCACACAAACACATTTATAATCTCATTAGTTGTGTCACGATTGCTTTTGTATTAAAACATAAATTCAAAATTTACCATATTTTGAAAAATAACCTTAATGCATACAATATTGTTAAATCTCAATACTTGTGTTAAATAATGACTGTTAATTTATGTTCCCAGAGGTTTTGGTACATAGTGGCTTATAATATAATTTGAATCTTGGTGTAAACTGAACTACTCTTAATAACTTAATAATTTCTTAATTATTCTTTGATTTCTTAATAATCTCAAATAATTCTTTGATTTCTTAATAATCAAAAGAAAATGTGGAAAATTTCAAATGGAGAGAAAATGGGTGAGAATATAAAGGTTACGCCACCATCAGTCACAAAACAGTAACTAGAAAGCTAAACACCCCAAAATATGCCAAAATCTAGCATGTATTTTTATTATTTTATTTTAAATAGCATATATTTTTTAAATACCTCTGTATGATGCGAATGATACTCTGCTGAGTTCGAATATTTCTCTCTCTCTCTCTCTCTCTCTTACTTCTCCACCTGCTTACCCTCCTCTCTCCTTGGGGAGAAATAATTCAAGGGGAAAAAGTCATTAGGTTCCTTCTCTCACCAGAAAGCTTCTTTCATAAATAATGTCAGTATTTTAAATATAGATAAATTATGTGTAATGGTCTGCTCATTACAGGGAAGGGTGAATGGCAGGAAAATAAAAGGAAGGGGGAAAAGGCAAAAAGGAGAAGAATGGAAATATATAAGATAAATTGAGATAGAAAGTAAGTGTGAGGAACAATGTGTATTCCAGGGGAAAGAAGGAAAGGAAAGGAGAAATGTAGAGAAAGAGTGGTCCAATAAATGATATGGGGGTGGGGGGGATGATGTGGGGAGCTCATGGGAGGCAAAACCTGTTTCAGAGTGCTGTCATAAAAATTAGCTGTGTGATCTAATCTGTATAGTTTTCTCAACCATTCATCATGCCCTACTGATTGGAATAGTGCAAGAAAGGCACTAGGATTGCTGATCACAGAACACCGTGGAACTGAAAAAACTGGGAGAGAGCGAAGTTTTCTGACGAGTACAAGACCCCGCAGTGTTTAAGTACACTTCAGGTATGGATACCATTTGCAACTTTTAATAGCATTTTCTCATGGCAAAGGAAAAAAGAAAAATGAAAGAATAACACAAAAACACCAGGGTCTCCCTTCAATTATGAAAAACAGCAGTGGCATCTTTACGTATCTTACAGGTAAGACTAAGATCCTAAAATGATTCTGGTTTCACTTTATATCCTGAATTGTTAAAAATCTCTCTTCTACTGTCACGAAACCAGTACTGCATTTTTCTTTTGATCCTGCCATCTTTCTTTTGAGGCCAAACATGGCAAAGAGGGAACCTAAATGTCCATGTAATCAAAACAGCTATGGCTGTTTAAAAATAATTGCTTCCCAGGGATATATGATTCAGTAATTATCTGCATTAAGTTTTGGATTAGATATTTGCTTCTTGGATATAGTGGATATTTGATATTTAAGAAGCATGGATATTGCTATTGATAAACAAAATGAGGTCTGATAGGATTACTTAAGGGAACATGGTCCTGACTCCGCAGCTATGGACTGGAGCAGTGCTATTCACTCTGGGCAACAATGACCACGGTGCCTTGGGACGTTCCTTTTGTTTTACCTATCCATCTTCAGGGTCGAATGATATACAGTCAATACCAAAAATATCAATAAACTAAAAACTAGAAATAAATCTGTGTATACTCTCCAGGTTCCAGATCGCTGAGTTTCTAAGTTAAATCTATCCTAATCATACTCTAAGCCATGCTTGTTCTGGGTTTCTTTTCTGTTTTCTTCTAATTCTCATATTTCATTTTCCACTTGTCAGACATACAATACCTCTTCCCATCATTCTTGCTATTTACCATGCTATTTATGGCAAATTAATGATGTAGTCGGAGGTTTTAAGTCTTTCCCTTACAAAATAGGTAAAATGATTCTGCCCTCAATTTTTCTGATGACTGCAAAATGAGCATTTATGTGTATTCTTTTGGCCGGTGCCTGACACGTGGTAGGCATTCATAGTCTGTAAGTGTTATTATGCCTCCACAGTTTGCATTATAAATGTACTTTTGTGTAACTTATAAACAAAAAAGATATCTCCGGCTCTGTTTCTTTCTTCCACCTCAAGAGAATTAAAAGAGCCCGGTTTTCTTCATTAATCAGGTGGAACAGTTGTGTACAATAATATCAGATTATAGAGAGAGACTTAGGGTTTGCAAGGTGATTCCACATCGCTCCTCATCCAGATCTGACATTTGAATCCAGTGTCTCCAGCCTCATTCACCATTGCTGCATATCCTGAGTCCCTCTATTATTGTCAAATGGCAAGATTCTGTATTCCACAAAGCATATCACAGACATTGGGTCTTTGGTGCCTCCTGTTAAGCAGTTGCATAGACTTGAAATTCGACTTCACACCATCTACCTTTGGATGAGTTGTCTCTGTTTTAATAAATGGACCTGCTTGCGTGGAATCCTTCACAAAAAATTGGTCATTGCTTTGACCTGCAGAAAGTTTATAGAGTCTGCTTTTTATTCTTTGCACAATAATTTCACTTGTAACCGTTAAGAGATAAACTGAGACACACTGAAATTTTCAAGAGTTTATTTGACCAAAGATGGGTTGGAATTGGCCAGTGCCAAACTAAGAAAGGTTAAGGGAGAGGCTATATGCAGAGGAGGAGGAAGTGAAGCAAGGAAATTATGTGATTGGCTACAGTTTAATCGGTTGCCTTATTTGGAAAAGCCTAATTGGCCTTTTGAGGCTGGTTGTTCTTAAATTTGTTCTTTTTTGGATATCAGTACATTTACAGAAATTAACCCCGGCTTAGGTTTTGCTTATGTGGGCTGCCAAGTCATTAGAGCCACTTCAGTGTAATGGCCTCCTTGTTTACTTACTTTAGCATATTATTTTGTTTTGTAAATAATCCATTCTTTCTCTCTTCTCACCAAGTAAGTGGCAAACTGGAGAGAGCATGTCATGTACAATGCGGGTCAAGCAATTTATCCACAGGTGGAATTCAGTGGCTATTGTTTTACTAATTCTCTTAAATATAGAGTAATGGAGATACAGAATTTTAGGGTAAGAGGGGCATTGAAAGCCTAAATCTACTCTGTTGATCCAATGATTAACTCTCCTTCCATCAACCCATGCCAAATAGTAGTCTGGCCAGCATTATGCTATTCCAGAAGAAAGCAACACTTGACTCCCCTCCAACACCCCCCCACTCCAGTTGAACACAAAGAGTTGACTAATTCTCGAATATATCTCATATGATCATCAGAGATAAATTAATATCAGGCAATTTCATTCATCCCCTAAAAAAGTCTCCCACAGCTCTCAAGTTAAAAATTCATGATGGCTCAAAAAAGATGAAACCTCATAACACTAGAAGCTGAAGTCAGCAATTCATTAGACTCTGAGAGGAATTTTCTTTAGTTACAGAATTAATTAGTTCTTTCACTTTTTTAAAAAGCTGGTTGCAGCTGATTTGCTGAATAAAATCCATGTCCCATGGACATTTTACTCTCTAAAAATAAAACCATGTAGCTGAATAGGTACCATGAAAGGAAAATTTCTCCTCACTCTTTGATCCTCTCTTGGACACATAATTTACACAAATTGCAAAACACTGTGTTGGCCTAGGGGTGTTCAGACATAGTCAGACTGGAACTTCCATTTCTACAACCATTCAAAGATCACAACTCTTACAGAATATACACTGGGGGTACTGAAGGCAAGAGAGACTTCAAAATAGGAAGGAGGAAAATGAAGACGGACACTGTTCTTAGTTGTTCTCCATGGGCTGTTCCCTCTGCATGAAGTGTTAGGTAGCAAACATGGTAGAAAGTTAATATGGAGCTGCTCTTTGTCTTTCTGTGAATTCTGGAGACCTTTGGAGAATTAATGAACACAGAGGATAGCAGAGTCAGATAATGGAGAGGTGGATTATCTGCCAGAAGCCTGATCTGGCCTGGACTTCTCAATGCCTTCAATCAATCACCGCCCTTTTATTGAGGTCTGTTCGCTAGAAACCCGATGACAAATAAAATAGTCCTGATTGATACGTCATCTCTGTCAGCTCAGCTTAAGCACACACACACACACCATATCTTCTTTATCCATTCATCAGCCAATGGATATTTGGGCTCTTTCTATACTTTGGCTATTGTTGATAGAGCTGCTATAAACATTGGGGTGCATGTGCCCCTTCAAATCTGCACTCCTGTATCCTTTGGATAAATACCTAGTAGTGCAATTTCTGGGTTATAGGGTAGTTCTATTTTTAACTTTTTGAGGAACCTCCGTACTATGTTCCAGAATGGTTACACCAGTTTGCATTCCCACCAGCAGTGCAAAAGAGATCCTCTTTCTCTGTATCCTCGCCAACATCTGCTATTGCCTGAGTTGTTAATTTTAGCCATTCTTACAGGTGTGAGGTGATATCTTGTTGTGGTTTTGATTTTTATTTCCCTGATGATGAGTGATGTTGAGCATTTTTTCATGTGTCTGATGGCCATCTGGAGGCCTTCTTTGGAAAAGTGTCTGTTCATGTCTTTTGCCCATTTTTTCACTGAATTATTTGTTTTTTGGGTGTTGAGTTTGGTAAGCTTTTTGTAGATTTTGGATACTAACCCATTATCTGATAAGTCATTTGCAAAAAATCTTCTCCCATTCCATCGGTTGCCTTTTAGTTTTGCTGATTGTTTCCTTCGCTGTTCAGAAGTTTTTTATCTTGATGAAGTCCCAATAGTTCATTTTTGCTTTTGTTTCCCTTGCCTCTGGAGACATGTCAGGTAAGAAGTTGCTGCCACCGAGGTCGAAGAGGCTGTTGCCTGTTTTCTCCTGTAGGGTTTTGATGGCTCCCTGTCTTACATTTAGGTTCTTTCATCCATTTTGAGTTTACTTTTGTGTATGGTGTAAGAAAGTGGTTCAGGTTCATTCTTCTGCATGTTGCTGTCCAGTTTTTCCAACACCATTTGCTGAAGAGACTGTATTTTTTCCACTAGGTATTCTTTCTTGCTTTGTCAGAGATTAGTTGGCCATACATTTGTGGGTCCGTTTCTGGGTTCTCTATTCTGCTCCATGGATCTATGTGTCTGTTTTTGTGCCAGTACCATACTGTCTTGATGATTACAGCTTTGTAATACAGCTTGAAGTCTGGGATTGTGATGCCTCCAGCTTTGGATTTCTTTTTCAGGATTGCTTTGGCTTTTTGGAGTCTTTTCTGGTTCCATACAGATTTTAGGATTGTTTGTTCTAGTTCTGTGAAGAATACTGGTGTTATTTTGATTGGGATTGCATTGAATATGTAGATTGTTTTGGGTACTATTGACATTTTAACAATATTTGTTCTTCCAATCCATGAACATGGAATGTTTTCCATTTCTTTGTGTCTTCTTCAATTTCCTTCATAAGTTTTTTTTTTTTTTTTTTTTTTTTTTTTTTTTTTTTTTTGTATAGTTTTCAGTGTATAGATTGTTTACCTCTTTGGTTAGGTTTATTCCTAGGTATTTTATGGTTTTTGGTGCAACTGTAAATGGGATCGATTCCTTGATTTCTCTTTCTGCTGCCTCATTATTGATATATAGAAATGGAACCCATTTCTGTACATTGACTTTATATCCTGTGACTTTGCTAAATTCATGTATAAGTTCTAGAAGTTTTTTGGCAGAGTCTTTTGGGTTTTCCACGTACGTGTATCATGTCATCTGCAAAGAGTGTAAGTTTAACTTCTTCCTTACTGACTTGGATGCCTTTTATTTCTTTGTGTTGTCTGATTGTTGAGGCTAAGATGTCCAATACTATGTTGAATAACAGTGGTGAGAGTGGACGTCCTTATTGTATTCCTGACCTTAGGGGGAAAACTCAGTTTTTCCCCATTGAGGATAATATTAGTGGTGGATCTTTCACATATGGCCTATGATTTTGAAGTATGATCCTTCTATCCCTACTTTCTTGAGAGTTTTTATCAAGAAAACATGCTGTATTTTGCCAAATGCTTTCTCTGCCTCTATTGAGAGGATCATGTGGTTCTTATCCTTTCTTTTATTGATGTGATGTGTCACATTGATTTGCAGACATTGAACCAGCCCTGCATCCCAGGAATAAATCGCACTTGATCATGGGGAATAATTCTTTAATGTATTGTTGGATCTGGTTTGCTAGTATCTTGTTGTGAATTTTTGCATCCATGTTCATCAGGGAAATTGGTCTGTTGTTCTCCTTTTTAGTGAAGTCTCTGTCAGGTTTTAGAATCAAGATAATGCTGGCCTCGTAGAATGAGTTTGGAAGTTTTTCTTCCATTTCTATTTTTTGAAACAGCTTCAAAAGAATAGATGTTAACCCTTATCTAAATGTTTGGTAAATTCCTCCGGGAAGCCATCTGGCCTTGGACTCTTGCTTGTTGGGAGGTTTTTGATTATTGATTCAATTTCTTTGCTGGTTATGGATTCTAGTTCCTTTGTTCTATGCTCTTGTGAGATGGTTTATCTCAGTGTTGGATTTTACATTTGTAAAATGTGATGATGATTAACATGAGTCTTTCCTCTAATAGTGATGATGGTGATGATGGTGGTGGTGATATTATATATAATGAGATCTAACCGTGTGTCACACTTTGCTATAATTGTGCTGAACATAAATTCTCACATTTGAAAACTGTGGGGCAGTTTTCCTCAGACCAATAGATAAATGCTATTGGATAGTGGAAATTGGATTGGGGGATGGGGAAATCAATCATGAATTCATCAATCATTAATTCACCAATTCATCCATAACATGAAATCTGAGAACAAGACTAGGAATCTGCAAGCATTGAAGTGGACATTAGGAGCAGGGGCAAAGGAAAATAAGAGGTATATGTGGGTTTTATATATTTAGTTCATTCTTAAGCAAGAGTAAATTAAAAAAATATACAAATGGGGCCTTTGGGGGAAAAAGTCCTTGGCATAAGAAAAATAGAGTATTGTATGAAAGACTCAAAGGAAATTACACCACTATAAATGCTTATTACAGGAAATTAAAAAAAAATAAACTTATTGTTTTCAGTAAGAGAGGCAAAATGATGGTCTGCATAGAAAAATAACAACAAAAATCATAAAGAGAGGGCAGAATAAGGTTGTAAAAGTTAGGTTGACATACAGAGGGAAATAAAGCAGATGCTTAAAATGCCAAAAAAGTGATAGTAATAAAATGAGAATTAAAAATCATGGAAACCAAAAACAAAAATCACAGAATTAAAATCTGCATCGGAAACATAAAATAATAGAATTAGTTCTGGAAAAATGGCTTAACTACATAAAGGACCAATTTGAACGCCTCTGCCATGACAAAGAGAGAGAGCATGAAGACACTTGAAGCAGGTACTCCTGGGGGCTAGCCAACCCCATCCACACCCCTTTCCCAGCCACTTACCAGCAAGGGAGGCATGTGACCAGGTCTGGCCAATAGGCAAAGAGTTAGTCCTGGACTATCTCCATCCAAATAAAAAGACAGAATGTCACTGGGAGAAAGCCTTCTTTGCCTTTTTGTTCTTGCCTCCGTTTCCTTTTTGGAACACAGTTATGATGACTGCCATTGCAGCAACCATTTTAAAACTAAGAGGCAATAAGCCCACATGCTAAGGCTGGAGGAACACAGGGACAGAATGAGCCTAATATACTGATATTGTTTTAATCATTGTTTAAACCACTGCACTAGCCGTGTCCTGCCTAACTCTGACCCTCTTGTGATATAAAACAAACCATCCTGCTTGTTTAATCCACAGTTTGCTGTTTTGTTGTTTGCATCTGAACATACTGCTAACCAATGAAGACTAAAAATTACAACATGGAAAGGTGAATATGGAAAACAGAAAAAGGGTCAACTTAAAAACACCAGAAGTTTCCTGATTAAAAACCAGAGAAAATGAAATAAGAGTGACAAACAAAAGACATTTTCCTGACAAAAGAAATCCAAGCCAGCTGGTCTAAACGTGTCATCATGTTTCAGTCCAAAATCAATAAAGGTTGACTCACTTTAAGACATAGATGAGGAATTTCTTTTTAATTAAAAGGATATTTTTAAAAAGCTCTACATGAATCAAATAAGAAAAGCACATTATCTAAGAGATAATAAACATTAGGACCAACCTCCAGCTTTTCATCTCTCCAGAACCAAATTCCACCAAAAAAAAAAAAAAAAAAAAAGAAAGAAAAGAAAAGAAAAGAAAAAGGAGACATATTAAGAGTTCTAATTCAAATTCAAAACTGAAGCAAAATTTTGTGTGTGAAGACTACAGAAAGATAGTCAAATACATAAGGGCCTATGAAAAAAGAGCCATCCTTTATCATTATTGAAAGGGAAAAATTATTGCAAGACATATGTTATATAAGAGATGAAGAAAACTAAAATGAAAAGAAAACAATATTGGGAAACTGGGATAACTTCAAATAAACAAATATGTAAAGGCTGGAAAGTTGTGAGAACACCTCTGATTTAAAAAACAAACAAACAGGGGCGCCTGGGTGGCTCAGTCAGTTAAGCTTCCGACTTTGGCTCAGGTCATGATCTCACGGTCCATGAGTTGGAGCCCCGCATCCGCTCTGCTGACAGCTCAGAGCCTGGAGCCTGCTTCCGATTCTGTGTCTCCCTCTCTCTCTGCCCCTCCCCTGCTCATGCTCTGTCTGTCAAAAATAAACAAATCTTAAAAAAAAATTAAAACAAACAAACAAAAAACAACCTCAGTGATTTTGAAAATTACTGTTCCAAATGCAGCTTCTAGAGCAGATTTCCCCATAGCCCTTAAGAGTGGTTGGCCACGTATCTCACTCCAGTTGTTTTTCTTCCATCTGGGGAGAAGGACAAAGGTTTATGCTCCTGGTACTGCCGCAGTTCTTTCTGATTAACACGGGCTCACCATCAAGCTTCCCAACAGGGTGGCATCATAATAGTAGCTTCTTCTTGAAGCTCAGACACGGGCATCTGCGGTGGTGCTCTATCTTTTATTTTCTGTTATCTGGAGACTTTGACACTTGGGCCTTTGTTGACCCTGGAACGATCAGCCAGTTTCTTGAAACAGAAAACGACTTACTCAGAAGCACACCTTTAAGTACAAACTAACCAGTCTAGAGCCCACAATCCTGCCCCCTCTTTTATTGCTCCAGGACCAGGTACCAATCAACTAAGGACAACTCCTATGCCCCACAAACTGCTGAAATTATTCAAACTAGTCAATCATAAAGCTGCTCACCCTGCTTGACACGTTCTTTCCCACGGTAACCAATAAACCAATAAAGGCTCTTGCTCACATTTGCCCCTCGCTCACTCTGCCTTCTGACCGACCCTGGTGCTAACCTATGTGTCTCCCTATATGGCATGCTTCCTGTTTCCAGGGATCTGTGAGTCTAATAAACATCTTTCTTCATAACAGTCCTGTCTGTGTCTGTGTGCCTTACCATACCTATTTAAAACAGATCCTGATACCCTTAAAACACACAGGGACCTCCTCATATAATTCCCTGATGTGAATGGCACACACTCTGGCTGACCTTTGGAGTCCCCCACTTCTCAGCCTCTTACTGTTGGCATCTGCTAATCTCTACTGGCCTCCCTTTTGGGCAGGGTCCAATCATGAGGGCTTGAGCCAATGTGACAGACACACTCCATCAAGCCAACTGGCACAAGCACAGGATTCTCCCCAGAGCAGCCCTTGCTTCCATGCGTAGCTTCAGGCAATCTCAGGCCTTGTGTGTGAGCTCACCAGGTAGAACGCAAACACCAGTCTCTGTCCTCTAGGGACACGTGTCACTCACAATACTTATTCCTGGCTCATGGTGGCAACTACAGGGTCTAGCCAGGCGCGGTTCCCCGTGTTGCCTCATGTAGCTCTTCCTGAGGCAGTTCTCCTTAACCCTTTCTCCTCTGGCCAAGATAAAAGGGAAATGCCTTGGCTGTGAGGTCCATAATGCTCAAGCACAGGGGCTCTTTTCATTCTTTTTTTTAAAATGGAGGTGGGTAATGGGAATGACCGGCACTGATAATTTAACGTGAGTTAGTAAATATATGATGGGGCTCCCTGCTACTTCTATTTCGAATACAGAAGCACTTCTGCCTGATTTCCTCAGTTTTGGGGGCCTACGCTACAATTCCAACGCATCGGCAAAAGCCTCAGTGTGTATCTTGCATTCCGGAGCTGTAAGAAGGCTCTCCATTGTGGGGAATTTAATGTAGTGAACTTTAGAGCTACTGAAATCTTAAGCAAGTAGTTTCTGCTTTAATCAGTTCCCCAGTACCAGTGAAATTTGAGGGAATTTTCATTTAAAGGTCCCAGGGCATTTTATTCTAAAGTGGGAGAATATAGCAATACCAAATAATTTACTTCTCTATGATCACATTAAAATGCACTGCACAATTCTTTAATTACCATCTCAATCTAATTCTCTAAGAAGTTTGCCTTAATTGCATTGTTGCTATGCATGGATGCAAATAAGATGTTGGCTGTTTCCCTTGTAGCAAACGACTGTTTCCAATACCTACCGGTCTATTCTCTTGTTAGAAAGGCTGGCGTGGTTCCGTGAACTCCGAAAAGTTGTTGCCCTATCACAAATGGCGATAGCTAAACCCAGCAACCAAAGAGCACATTGCTCCCCACCCAGCTTACCCCTCTTCCCACCACATACACCCACACACAGCAAAAAAAATGTCCCCGAATAAAGCAACGAAAAGCAGAAAATTCCCTGTAGACTGGCAAGATGGAAGTGCGAATTGGACATTTGTGGAGTGGCACTAGCCAGAAGGTATGTGAAACAAACAACCCCCAGCTGCTCTGCTTTGCTTTTGCAAAAGATTTTAAGGTTGGTTCACAAACACAGGTGTGAGAAGGAAAAGAAAGAGAAGAGGGAGAGGATGATATATGGGCAACTGGCAACCACAAATAGCGTCGTTGTTCTTTTAGGGATGGAAAATAGATGCCTTGGTATCACGTGGGGCATCCATCCGCCTCGCTCCTCTTAGCCATTCCCGTTCATTCCTGGAAGGCACACGGAAGTTTGAGTAGGTGTAAGTGGATGCTGAGGGAGGGTCCAGGGGTGGCTCAGGTGACGGGTCTGAAGCCTGGTTAAAAATGCCTTTTTTTTTTTTTTTTTTGAATTAGCAAAATGGAAGATTTATAATTTGTAAAATTACCTCCCCTTAAAATCACATTTATATTCCTATAGGAAATAAGTAAGAATAAATATTTCTCTATATGAATTTTTTATATATGCGCACATATGGGCACTTATTTTAGTTTATTTCACTTGGCATATTTTGTCCCTCTGCAAAGAGCCTTTGTTATGGAACACCTTATGCAAGTGTGCTATAGTCGTAAAACTCGGAAACCTGTATTTTTCCAGTCATGATGTGGACTTGGAATTTAATTTTGTAGAGTGTATTATGTAAATGGCCTCAATGAAATTTTAAGGTTTGTAGATCAGGGATGAGATCTGGATTCAAGAGATCATAATGATCAAATTCTCCTCCGACTTCTGCTTGAGGGAGCTTTGGGTGGTGACATTTACATTTACTCATGATTCTTTGTATGTCACTGATTTCTTTAGTTAAATGGGTATGTAGGGACTGATGCACTTATTTTCACTGAAACTTCCTCAGACATTCAGGTTTATGAAAACAAAGTCCTTTATTTTCGCGTTCGTGAAAGAAGAAAGTGACTTTGTAGGTGAATGAATTTCTTTGGCTTATTTTGGAATGAGTCATGGTCTCTCTCCAAATGCTTTAATTAGGATTGCAAATTTGGCATATTTTCAGCATGACATTAGTTTATCCCTTGACTGTACTGAAGAGGTTTCTTAATACTTTGGGTGGTAGCTTCAGAAGGACAAAGAGATATACTGGCCTCTTCTCTAGCCTACTCTTCACAGATATTTCAATTTTCCCTACTGAGCACCAATTCCCCTTTCTGTAATAGCATTCTAATTTTCCTTTATAGAAGTACCCACTTTAGGATTGCCAGTTATAATACAGGACTTCCAGTGAAATCTGAGAATCAACAAATTTCTAAGAAACAACAAATAACATGTTAAAGTAAATTATGTACAAAATATTGCATAGGATATACTTACACCGACACAATATTCATCATTTGCCTGAAATTCAAATTTAACCTGGCATCTTGTATTTTCATTTGTTAAATCTGGCAACTCTACCCCGCTTCTACTCTCAGTGAGTTTGGTTCACATGTGGTTGACTCCACCACTCAGCTTCAGAGGCAGGCATGTGACCCAGACCTGCCAATCAGAGAGTCTGTCATCATGCCAGGCTAATAAGAATACTTCTTGGCCTTTTTACTGGAACTTTTGGAGGAGAGAAGCCTTCTTTTCCATTGAGATTATTCAGGAAGCAAACGTAGAATTGCCACAGAACAATATGTACGAAGAGCCTGAGTAAGAATGAAGTTAATAAAGAGAACAAAGGACACAGAGTCAAGAGACGTAGAAAGAGACTGAATCTTGACATGATTTGAGCTCCTTGATGAGGCTGTGCCTGAAGCCCAAAACCTTACTTGAACCAATAATTTCCTTTTTTATTTAAGCCCATTTGAATTTTGTAGCCTTTTTGAAGTCTTCATTCTTATACTCTGCTTTTAATTTGTGCATTCTTGTTCCCATTCCATGAGTTGAAAATGAGACAAATTATGACAATTTGGGCACTGTTAATGACATTTCTTTATTTACGAAATTAGTTCTGGATCAAAACCTCTTCTCAAATTCTTGGGAAATATCACACCTTTGAGACTTTTCTTATCCTTCCTTGAACAGTAAGAGATCTAGAGAAGATTAGGAATAACATTTCATTATATGGGTATACCACATTTTGTTTACCCATTTATCAGGTGATAGACATTTGGTCTGTTTCTACTTTTTGGCTCTCTTCTACAAATATTCATGTACAAGTTTTTGTGTGGACATGTGTTTTCATTTATCTGACATTGTTTTTTGCTGTCGCTTGGTGCCACTATTAGACATGGTCTTCCCCTAGGCCTGGGGCTCTAACCTGTGATAAGGAAAGTCTTTCCTGCCCATTTTTTTCCCCTCATTTCTTCCATCTCAACTCCATCAGGAAGACCTCTATAATTACTTTACTATGTTAATCAGTGGTTCAAACCTCTTATTGCCTGCCATTGTTCTCAAGATAGAGCCCCAAACTTTAAGATTTTCATTACTATGGGATTTCAACTCCAAAAAATATTTATCTGTTTCCCCTGGACATGGCAAAATCTCTGGATGACCCTCCTAGATTGTCAGGATCTTCCTGAGTCCAGTAGCCAGCCATGTTCATTTCTCTTATTGGCCTTAGTTTTATATTCACTTTCATCTGGCCATCATCACTTAGAGGCTTTTTCCCTCTTGTGCATTTTTCTGTAGTCCTCTCTGTAATGTAAATCTATCACAGAGTACTTTACCTTTTCTTGGTTTCCAAAGCACTTAATGTCTATACCACTCAAGTTTGTATTTAATAAGTAATTGTCTTACATTGTTCTGTAACTGCTTAAGAGGCATGTGCCATATCTCTTTGGTCATATGAAAGGTCCAGAATGGCAGGCATTATGTCTAAAAGGAGACAGATGTAAAAAGATGAAAAGTCCAAGGATGGCTGATTTCTGATTCTAGTAAGAGATGGCTGGGTAATTCAGAGCAACCTTTCCAATAAGATTACTTGAAATGCTGGGCAAAAATATTTTAAAAGTCTGATTTAGTCACAGAACTAAAACACCTGAGTTTTTGTTTGTTTGTTTGTTTGTTTGTTTTTTAAAGGTAGCACTGCAGTATTTTAATATGTCCTGAGACATTTGGGAATTTGTTGGAATCCATACTTCACATGTAGGCAACAAAATAAAATTTCTAGATGGATTTTAGATCTAACTGTGAAAGACTAAAAAGTAATACTTCTAGGAGATAATTAAAATAATATCTAAGTGGCCTCTATCTAAGGATGGAGAAGTATTTCTTAAATAGTATATAGAACACACTTAGCACAAAGGAAAAGATTAATAAAACTAAGAATTTCTGTTTGTCACCATTAGAAGAGTAAAAAGGGAATTATGGAATAAGATACTTATCATACATAACCAAGAGCTTATAACCGAAACTTTTTTTAAAAAACTCTTATAAATCAATAAGAAAAAGACAACCAAATAGAAAAATGGACAAGCACTTCACAGAAGAGGTATACATATGGATTGGCATTTTCTACCAAATCAAGATGTGCCATTTCTAGGTATATGTTCAGTAGAAATGTGACACACATTCAAGTGTGTTCATAGCAGCATTATTGGAAATAGATGAAAACTAGAAACAATCCAAGTATCCATCAGTAATGAAATGCATACATAAATTGTGATATCTTCATATACTATACCTACCACCATATAGCATACAACAAGGAAAATGTACAAAGTTTAGCTGCACCTAAACTTGGATAAAGCATAGTTTGAGTGAAAAATGTCAGACTCTCACTATATATATATGTATGTGTTTATATACATGGTGTATATGTGTGTTTATACACACACGATGCAGATTCTATTTATATAAAGTACAAACATTCATAGTTTTCAGAGATGAATGCTTGGGTGGTAAAATGGAAAGTGAAGGAGGCACTGTCATAGCTGTAAAGATAGTAGTTACTTTTTGGGGAGAGTGAAGGGATAACAATTGAGAGGTGACACCAAGGGGCTCTGGGACTCTGGTAATGTTGTATTTCTTGACTTGAGTGGTGGTTATACTGTACCCTTCTTAAACTTTACCCTAAAAATATTTTAAAAGAAGGACAATGGGGCGCCTGGGTGGCTCGGTCGGTTAGGCGTCCGACTTCGGCTCAGGTCACGATCTCACGGTCCATGAGTTCCAGCCCTGAGTCGGGCTCTGTGCTGACAGCTCAGAGCCTGGAGCCTGTTTCGGATTCTGTTTCTCCCTCTCTCTCTGCCCCTCCCCTGTTCATGCTCTGTCTCTCTCTGTCTCAAAAATAAATAAATGTTAAAAAAAAAAATTAAAAGAAGAACGAAAAGGAGGAGACGGAGAAGAAAGTGAGTGATCCTCCTCGTTCACTCTTTTGGTGGCCTTAGGTAATTACAATATCCCTTTGAACCTTATTTTGTTCATCCATAAAATGGGAACCATGTTACCTTCCTCACAGAACTTTCATGATGATTATGAGATACTGCATGTAACAACAATTGATAAAGATATAAAGCGCTTTATACATTTTGAGGAAAATAATAGTGTTATATTAATATCTAATGCCATTCTGGAATTGTAATAGTCATAGCAATAGTCAGGTTTAAATAGATCTTCAAGGATAATTTGGTATAGCCATCTGAAACCTCAGAATAAGATTGAGTTAGGAGGAAACACTAAAATGAAATTATTTGTAAAAAGTTGATTGCTTCCAACTTATAAATATCTTATTTATTCTGTACCCTGAGAAACGGTGGTGCTTCCAGAAAGAAACTGAGGGAATTCCTGAACTGAACAGGGCACAACACTACCTGCTCTCCTCAGATCCTTGAATTGTTGCAAGTCTTTGACTAATTTCCAGAGTTGTTAAAAAATTGACTCTGGCAATTTTTATCCATGTTCCCACTGCTTTTATGGAGAAGTGGATTTTCAGAGGCCCTTAATCTGCCATTCCTATGATGCCCTTCTGATATGCCCAATCCTGACATGGCTGCCTTTTCCCTTACCCCCATCCTGATAACTTGCCACTTACAGACCTCCCATACAAAATCTGACACAAGTTCTGCCAGAGAGACCCCATTAAAATAAATAGCTGGTAGCCACTTTCTGTCAGCACCACGCACTGCTTTGGAGACAACAGTTCTCACCTACGTTTTTTTTTCTGCTTCCCTGCTAATATCCTTTGTGTCTTTGACATCAGACTCCAAATGATCAGACTGTTGTGGTAAGATTCCATTTGTTGGTTGCTCCTATTAACCCTATTTTGTTTAAATTTCTACCCACCCAATGACAGTGCTTCTTACCATTTCATTCCTGAATATCTAATATCGACATCTGTATGCTCCAGGTCTTGGTTTAGATAACTATGTTTCTTTAGGCTGTGGCCCCGGTGCCTTTCACCTCAATGCTACATTCCTCAAAGAGTTCTTTCCTTCCCCCGTGTCAGCTGCCACAGCCATGCTAATGATTTATAAATCTCTCCAAGCCTTCCCTGATCTAAACTCAAGTCATATATCTCTCAATGTCTTTAAGACATTTCCACTTTGATATATCTCCATTAACCCCAACACAACAGCCTAAATGGAACTCCTACAAACTGCCACATCTACTGTCACATTCAAAAATAATTTTGACATCTAAAAGAATTTTAAAGGTAAAATAGCCGTCACTCTAAAAAAAAAAGAGAGAGAGTTTCCTTAATAACAAACAGAAAAAAAAAATTAATCCCTTCTTCAACATTATCTTCTGAATCTTTTGAAATCATATCATGGCAGCTAGCCAGATAACTTTCCCTCTTATTCCTGAAACTCCCCTAAACTCTCCCTCAAGCATAGCATATGCTGGATATTGCTTGTCTTGTTACCATTCCCCCCACCTCCCGGCCCACGGTCTTATCTATAAATAACTCCCTGTCCTTTCCAGTATGAATCAATCAGATCAGGTTTCTTTATTCTCCCTCTCATGCATTACCCCAATTCTACACAGTAAAGCCTTAGAAATTAACCTGGCAAAGATAGAGTTCTTCTTAGAGTTTAAGAGAGGAAAAAGATAATGTGAATAATCACATATTAATATTATTTTTCTTTTATATCATGATATTCCAAACTAAATAAGCCTTTCTATTTCCTTCGTCAAATGACACCCAGGCACTGGTCTCCTTGGTGATTATCATGATGTAATCTTCAGGTTTTAAGTGGCTCCTTAAAACTTCATGCATAAACTTAGAAGCAATTTTGAAGAAAAAGTCCTTTTATGACTTGTACTAATGCTTTGATTTAAAAAAAAAAAGTTGTATTATTATAATGAGACAGAGTATCCAAAATAACCAGCCATAGAGAAAAATATTTTCATTAGTATGACCAAACCGGAGAAAAATGATGCCTACTTGTATTCAGATTATTCAATAAATTACTGAAATATTTACCATGCATTTAATATTTGCAAAGATGATTCTTTGAATAGGCAGTTAAGGGAAACTCAGAAAAAGCTTTTGAAGAGAAAATGGGCTTTGAAAAATAAAGGGGGGGGGGGCGCCTGGATGGCTCAGGTCATGATCTCACGGTTTGTGAGTTCAAGCCCCGCGTCGGACTCTGTGTTGACAGCTCAGAGACTGGAGCCTGCTTCGGATTCTGTGCCTCCCTCTCTCTCTGCTCCTCCCCTGCTCACGCTCTCTCTCTCTCAAAAATAAATAAACACCAAAAACTTTTTTTTAAAAAAAGTATTCACTGTGTTCAATGCACATACCTGATACTGGGCATGTGTAGATGTTAGTTACTCTAGTAGCTTTGAAATGGTCTAGGAACTTACAGAAAGCTACTAGAGTAACTAACATCTACACATGCCCAGTATCAGGTATGTGCATTGAACACAGTGAATACTATTTGCTATAGGCTTGGACACCTGAGGAGGACAATGTCTAGTACACATTTATTCATCAGGAAGCGTTTCAAAAAATTAATGGGATAAAAAAAAGAATTAATGGGCTACTATAAAATACATACGGAATAAGAAATTAAGGCTTCCAGCTGACCATTCTGGGAAGCTTCAACATTTTCGGGAAGCTATAGATAGTAAATATTTTTTAAAGAAAATGTCTCCATTTTATATGACGTGAACATTTTCATAAGTGAAAATCTAAAGAATAGTGGGATATGGTGAGGACAAGCACTCTTACTGTGTATGGTTTTTTATAATTACTTATGTCTTCAGCTTCTTTTTAGGCAAAATATTAATCACATTAAGACAGATTCACATACAAAAGAATAAGTGAGGGGAAAATGCCTATTTATCATTTCAAAGAAAATTAAAAATGAATTAGTGTGAACAAAATAAAATGTGAACAAAATGATTACTGCTCTTAGTTAATACTAACTCAATATTCCTTTCTCACCTTTATGTTTCTTTCTCCCCTTTCATTAATAAATCCTCAACATCTTTCTTTTGAAATAGATTTTGTAGAATTTCTATGATGTGCATGGCTACAGAATTCAGCATCTTCTTCGTTAAATATCTAGAAATCAAGCAGGGACCATAACTGGAAGTCAACAACAACAACAAAACCAAATATCACAAGCAAAGGAACCCGTGTCAATAATCTGGAACTAGAGCTAATCTAGGCACCAATATGCATGTCTAGCCTGCCAAAAACAGCTAGGATGGAATGGGACCCATGTGAGTGTGGGCAGCAAAGAAAAGAAATGTGGAAGGTGGAGAACAGACTCAGTGCATCTGATCTCAGTATACATCTTTAAAAACATACTTCCAGAGTCACTACTCTAAAATGAAAAATTATATTTATTTTCAAGAATGAGTCCAGAACGGGGGGAGGCTTCTCTTTTACCCACAAGTACTTTATTTCCAGCTCTGTCCCAAAACTCTGGCTAATTTCCTTTTTTTTTTTTTTCCATCTGAATTGTATCTATCTTTCCAAAATTTACTCTTATGCAATCTCTTCCAGGAAGACTTACCTGAATTCTTTACTCAAATCTTCTCCTTGTTGTAGTTAATACTCTATCAGTTACATGCATAGAAGTATCATCTGCTTCAAAATGTAGGTTTCCAGGGAAAAACATACATTCTTTCTCTGTTGCCTATGCTTCTTGGCCAAATATTAAACATATTTGTGTTGGGAAATCAAGAAATAACTAATAGATTGACTTTATCATATTTATGTGCATTGTATTATATACATAATCTACATATATAGATTATGAATCTCATTAATCTACATGACATGTAGATTAATGCATTTAATTAATTTCTGCATCAAACCAAACCAGCTATCTTCCTGACTGACACTTTCGCAGTTTTATCTGTCTTGGAATTGTTTATTAAATTATAAAACACCACCTCACTTTCCAAAAGCAACAATATACCATACTGTTATAATTGTTGGCATTGAGTGCTTATTGGAGAAAAGATCTTTCAGGCATCTGAACAGATTAATGTTATTTTTCCAATATCAGTTTCCATTGCGCTCTCTGAGTTGGAGATTATCATTTAGGAAGTTTATCAGGAATGCTTTTGGGACCAGTCAGCACCCTTTAAAGGAATAGGATGAAGCAGGATTGGCCCAGGGAGGAGTCAGTCAATAGTATGGGAGGTGGAGACTTCTGAGGCCTTTCAGACAAATCTTCAGTTGGCTGTAGGCACCAGGCTTGATTTCCGGTATAAAGTCATCAGTCACTGAATGCAGACTGCTTCCAGAAGCAGGCATGCCCTTAGGTGAGGCTGGTTTATTTAAGAGAGGTCTCCTACTAACTGGAAAAAGGTGCCTTTCATTCTTTGAAGTGGAATCTGGGTGGCTCACCCCACCATCCATTACAGTTACCATTTATTATTGTTATTTCTTGTTATTTATTTGTTCACAAAGATTCCTCCTCCCTCCTTAGGTTACTGTGGGTTCAAACCAGGTCTTCTCTATTTCTCTCTAAAACCTCCCACAGTGCCTATTCATTAGAGGTATGTAGTAACTGTTTGTGGCTGATAGTCATATAGTAAAAGCAAATTTTATCTTAAATTCTGGTATTTTTATAAAACCATTGTATTAGACCTTAAAATGAATACAGGCTTTTAAATCAGCTGCCTGACAAAACTTCATTCAGAGAAGTGTCTGGGTCTGAATTAGACAGAAAGAGGAAGGATGGTGTAGGTGTGGAGCTACTCTGTGTGGATTTGATATGAGGCAATTATAGGCCATGATGGCAGCTGTCAGGTTTCCAGGAAGAACTTCAGGAGGGTCCTGAACACTGCTGTGTGATCACTCACAGAAGAGTGGTTTCACGGGTGGCTTTTTCAGATTCAATGAGCTCCAAGTCAAGTGCTTCCAGCAACACTGAGAGAGGTCAAAGCTGCAAGCCACCTGCTTATTACATTAGCTGAAGCATTTCTCATTCATTTGGACCCATAGTTTATCCATCCAGTATAATAACCTGGCAACTGGAACTGTATTTTTTTAAAGTAAGCTCTACACCCAATGTGGAGCTTGAACTTATGATCCCTGAGATCAAGAGTCACGTGATGTACTGACTGTACCAGCCAGGAGCCTAGAATTGTATTTTTTGGGGACCAAAATACGAAGCAAAATTAGCAGAAGAAAAGGATCTGAATGTAATTCCTCATGGATATGTAGCTTCAAGGTGGTTAAGAAGAAGGCATGGTGTAGCTGTGGAGTCACAAAGATCTGGATCACACAGGGCAGGGCATCAAGGTTATCCTTTATTATTATTTTGTAAATGTTTACTTATTTGAGAGAGAGAGAGAGAGACAGAGCACAAGTGAGGGAGGGGCAGAGGGAGGGAGACACAGAATCCAAAGCAGGCTCCAGGCTCTGAGCTGTCAGCACAGAGCCCGACGAAGTGCTCAAACTCATAAGCTGGGAGATCATGACCTGAGCCGAAGTTGGACACTCGACCCTCTGAGCCACCCAGGCGCCCCCACAGGGTTATCCTTTAATTGTGATGCTGGGTTCCTGTCTGATCTGCCTTTGGAACCTGGCTTCTGCCTCTCTATTTATCTGGCACCTGTTCTGGTAGGAGTCATTTTGGCTCTCAGCTCTGATGCCTGATCTGAACCAACCAGCTGGGCCTCTCAGACACTAAAATTTTGATCCACTTTAAAGTATTAGCTGCTCTAAATACAAACTTTTCTTTCCATATCCAAACCCAAAATGAAATAAGATTATAGAAACTCTAAAGAGTGTAATGTGGCCATTACACCATCAACCACATGGTATGATGTGTTAAGGTTTAGGTCAACCACCTCCACCTCCCAAAACGCCATAAATGCATATAAAACACACCTTAAATTAAACAAGCATCTTCCTAAGACTCAAATCTTAAAGAAAGCCTCCCACTAGAAATTGTTTGTTTAATTTCACTTTAGGAGGGAAAAAAAAGATCCCAGGGCAGTTAAATTCAGGGGTAATATAAAATGCAGAAGGAAGAATTTGTATATTCCACCTCTGATGTTAAAGATGGGAGAAGGCGGGGCGCCTGGGTGGCGCAGTCGGTTAAGCGTCCGACTTCAGCCAGGTCAGGATCTAGCGGTCCGTGAGTTCGAGCCCCGAGTCAGGCTCTGGGCTGATGGCTCGGAGCCTGGAGCCTGTTTCCGATTCTGTGTCTCCCTCTCTCTCTGCCCCTCCCCCGTTCATGCTCTGTCTCTCTCTGTCCCAAAAATAAATAAAAAACGTTGAAAAAAAAATTTAAAAAAAAGATGGGAGAAGGCATCACAAAAAAACATGAACCACGTTCTGACCTTGATTTGAGAATAAAGAACTTCGAAACATGTTACAGTGAAACACCAAACTAAAGATTGTGAGGGCGGGCAAAGATCACCCATCCGTCTGTGAGCCAGAACAGGGCTGTGTCCCAAAATCATCTCTGGTGGCAAGATCTTGAAAGGCCAATGGAGGGGTAGGATGGGTGCCTGGATCCAGCGGACTCTCTTCTGTAATCCCAGGGGGATTCTGGGTCATTTAAGTGCTTGGTACAGAAACCCCTTCCCACACTCAGCATACTGGGTGTAGAACATCACAGGATCCTCCCTGGTCAGCAGTTGTGAAAGCTCCAAACTCAAAGGGAGAATTCTCTTCCTCTTACAGGGAATGCACCTACTTAATAGCAAGAGGGAGGAATAGGCAATCCTCTTTTGTACTGCCCTCTTGGGTTCTCCCCTCAGGCTTTCCCAAGTGTCTCAACACCCTTCCTAACAGTGGGCATCGAGCACATCTGACTGCATTCGTCACTAGCTATATAATGTGTGAAACAGATCTTACGCTTTCAGTGCCTTTTATTTAAAAAAAAAAAAAAAAGAATGGGATTTACATATGATAGATAGAAAATCCACTAGCAAAGGGAGCATAGAGAAACAAGCAGGTGTTAATAAATTTCCAAGAAACATTAATCTCTTTCTGCAAATATATCCTGCTGTTCATTTAAATGAAATGATACTCTATAAATTTACCATTTCAGTCACTCTCTGAGCTATCAAACTGTAATATATAACACCTTCGGTGATCAAAGTGAAAGTAAGTTTAGAAATCCAATTTGGTTTTTTCACCATTTACGCTCTTTATTTAACTTGTGTATTCCAGCCCTCATTTTAATCAAGCTTCAATTCTGTTTACTCACACTTTAGGTATACTTGGAAGGTTGTCATGAAGTGTTGCAGTTGCCAAAAATAAAATTCCATTCTAAACCAAATATACCTATAAGTGAGAAAAAAAATCTGGTTCCTATCACACTTAAAGATTTAAAATAACTTAACCTTTGAGTTAGCCATAATCGGTAGTCATTGAGGGAACCAGAGGTCACTACTGGAGGAATTGTGAACAGGTTTGTATCTTTCCACGAAAGATACCAATGGTTCCCCTTTGCCTGTGGGGGAAAGTCCAAGCCTGTCCGAATGGCATAGCAAGCCTGTCACGATATGATTCTTCTCACGTCCAATTTCATCTCTGCGCACTTCTCCCCCTGCACTTACATCCTGACATTCGCAACTGCTGGCAGTTCACAGTTAGCATCATAGGGATTAATGGACACAAAAAGAGATGAATTTGATGTGAGGATTGTATTGCTAAGGTCAAGTCAGGGGGAAGAAATGGTGGAGCAAAGACAGGTGTTATAATCATCCTCGTGATATGAGATGTAGCCCCATGGACAGATTAGAGATCCGTGTATTTGTTCCACGGGCACTCAGTTGGGAATTGTGTGTGTGCAGAGGTCACAGGTATTTTCACTGCTGGTCAGAGAAAGTCCTTGAGAAAGAAATAGGATCTTTAGTCCAAAATTATCTGGTCCGGAGAATTCCAACATATCTGAAAATTTCTTAAACATGCTTTGGTTGCATTGCTTTTGTGAGCAGGCCCATGAGCCAGATGCACAGCCCTGAGATCATGGCAAGCTGTGACAAAATAAATTCAGACATTCTTCTAGGGACAATTGTGGGGTTAAGATAAAAGAACAAATAGATTTGAGCTTTTTATAGGGGTTCTTATTTCTCACAAAGGCATTATAAATAATCTCTCCTGTTATCTTGGGAGAGGATTTGGGTTCGGTGGGATGATCAGTGGAGAATCAATTCACAAATGATTGCTTTCACGTGGGTGGCAGATATACCTAAAGGGCCAGAACTTGACTCATGCAAGTCTTTGAAAACAGAAGAATATGGATAACTAATCATAGATCCTGCAATCTTCATCCACAATTCTGAGAACCAATCTGTAGACATGTGACCTTTCCTAAGAGGAAAAAACAAGATGTGATCTCCCTGGTTTACACTGGGTATTATGGCCCTCCCAGATATGCCCATTTGGTAACACAGTCTTCTGCAAATTGTCCATCCTGGCCATAATAGAGTATACCTATTTCCTCACCAACTGGATTAATTACGTTTGGAGATAAACTTCAAGGACTGAAACCCTACTTCTGTAGGATACAATGATAGTGCTGGTCTTAGGGGTTGGTCCTCTAGTTCAGTCTGAGAAACTGTCCAACGCAATGCTGGATGTCAGTTTGTCCCCGATGGGGACATCCAAGTCCTCCTGACATAGATGTCCGAGCATGAGGTCTTAGATGAGAAGGAAGGAATTTATAGATTAGTAATATGTGTTTCACCTTGGAATGATGGGTGAATACTATGAAAGGCCAGCAACTTCTTATTTTAAATTAACAAATGCCTACTGGAATGCCTGAAGAATGTTCAAATTCACCCAAAAGTAGAGTCTACCTGCTGCAACTACCCAGCCTTTCACTGGTCTTATCACGTGTCTGGGTATGAGTACAACCGCCATATAGGATCGTTTCAGTAATGAACCGCATGACTTCAGTAGACACCAATTATGCTGTAGCACAAGGACCTGCTGCCTTTTGAAGCTGTACATTAAGCAGCCTGCAGGGCTACATGTAGTGACCTTATAAACTGTCTTTGACTCCTTTCTGTGGACTTCTGAACCCCCTGGGCCTTCACGAAGGCCGTTAACAGAAAATGGAAACAAAGGTTTTTCACCAAACTGTTTCAGGTGCACCTAGGGGGCAGAATTACATTCTCCCTAATACTCACTATCCGTCAGTCCAAAAGGAGAAGCTGTCTGTTTGCTATGAGAAGAGACGACTTGTTTAGATAATGGAAGCAAAATGCCAAGTCCGTTTAAAGGGTTCTGGGAAGAAACTAAAATTAGAGTCATGTTAAATTAGAAATGAGAATACAAAAGCAGTTAATAAACTCAACTGAGAGGTGTATCAGGGCACCTTGGGTGAGGGTCCATTCCAAGGGCTAATAAGAATGAAGGGAGGGTTCAAGTTGGAAACAGCAAACTCAGCAGTTATCCTGGAAGGCGAAAATCAGGACTCAAATACTGGATGAAGTTTCAGGAGAATGGGACTTCTGATGGGCCGGTAAGTCACTAAGATAAATCATTTATTTCTCTAGGTTTCTTTTTTGTCTTCTATTTCAAAAGCATTCTTAGGTAGCTGACATTCCCATTTTCTGCCTTTTCCTACCCCGTTTGAATATGCTGCCTAGTTTGCGATCCATGTGACTGTCCACTCTGCTCTGTGTGTAAGGACCTGACACGAAGGCATTTGTGCATTCCTGTCCCCAGGCATTTTCATTTTCATGACTCAATTTGCAAATGGAGCCATTGTTCATACGGGACAGAAGAGAAGGGCAGTCTTGGGATGGTCAAAGGTCTCAGTGGCTCCTAATCCAGTTCTAATGCTTGGTGTTTGATGCAGTTTCCAAGGAGAGCTGTGACACAGGGCATTAATCTGCCTCGTGACAGCATGGGGTTTTAATGCATTTTTTGTATCTGAAGAAAGAGCCTCCTATGGAGGCGGTGAAAGGAGTTATGGCGAAATCAATATCTTCATTTCACTGGGGCACTGACAATTTGTAGCAATGATACGAGGGATCACTGCACAGGGAGAGCTTGTTGGACAGAATCTAATGTACAATACATATACTTTGAAAATCGGCACAAAGACTTGCTTCATGCGTTAAAGTAAGAAAGGTGAGTGAGCTTCACAGACATTATCTTTCTAGAAATATGTAGATAACTTGTAACACCATCGACATGATTTTGGTGCGATGAGGTTTTCATTATAGTCATTTTTGAAGAAGGCATGCTATCTCAGAAGATCAATTCCATAAAGCGTGTTTAGGATACAGTGGAAAATATCCTTACTATACGCTGAAATGTCCAAATAAAAAAAAATTATGGCAGGGGCACCTGGGTGGCTCAGTCGGTTGGGCGTATGACTTGGGCTCAGGTCATGATCCCCCAGTTCGTGGGTTTGAGCCCCAACTCGGGCTGTTGGGCTGACAGCTCGGAGCCTGGAACCTGCTTCCGATTCTGTGTCTCCCTTTTTCTCTGCTCCTACCCCGCTCGTGCTCTGTGTCTCTCTCTCAAAAATAAATAAACATTAAAAAAATTTTTTTAAATATTATGGCTGATAGTTTACTAAAGGTACAGACCAACCTAGAAACCATACAGTAAAATGCCAAGAATAAGGTCATTCGGTGTTGTCACTGATATTGAAGGAGGAGGAATATTAGGCCACCTTCAAAGCTATTCTGGGATGAGAGATGAGTCAGAGTACTAACTAGACCAGACTCTTTAATCCTTCTCAACCACAGATACTCGATTTGATCTCAATACCAGTGCTACTAGAAAATGAAATTTAATGACCAACCATTAATGTACTTTGGTTCTTTTATCTTTCTCTGGGTACCGTTGTTCAACTTACCCTGATTTCTATGATATTCCAGTGTTATATGTATACTGCTATAATGAGTACTGATACTTAAGGATACATCCCTATATATGTATGTGATATCTTCCAAATCAACAGATAAGGAAGATGGATGGATGCATAGTTTTAAACATAATTATTCATTGTTTTGGTATTTTCATGGCTTCTACAAGATTTAAATATATACAGGGAAAGCTTCTTTATACCTTACATGGGTGTATAATCTTATTATCCATAGGAATCATTTGTCTTATTCTATATGCACGTAAAGACAAAATAGAAGTGGTTAATTTTTGTATACTTCCCACAAAATTTATTTCTTCTTTTTATTTTTTTCTGACAACCAATGTTAAGGAGTAAGGAGGTCCTTATATTAGGATGTTTTTAAGATTCTTTTTATCCTGAGTCATAATTTTTATTTTACTATGTCTTTCAGATATGGTGGCTATTTCTAAAGTAGGGTAAAGACAGAATACATTTAAGATGCAGATATTCAAGAAAATACAGTCTGCTGCAAAATTTCCCAAACTTGTATTCTGTGGAAAACTAGTCTCAAAAGAGTTCCATCATCAAATAAGTTTGGAAGATGCTGCATCGTATCTCCCTTCTTGGAGATTTATAACAGACTTGAGAATATTTAAAGCTTTGGTGAATTCTGCAGAAAAGAAACTGGTTTAACAAAGCCCAGCATTTCTAAAACTTACTTGATAATGAAACTCATCTTTAAAAATGCATGAAATATCCATTAACATCTTGTTTAATTGTGAGGAAATTGCAGAGTTATCTGTTACCCATGGGCAGGAGATCCTGTACATAGGCTCTTGAACTTTAACACACATGGTCATTACTGTGTAATGTCCTTGGCAGACAAAGGTAGAAGCAACAATGTGAATCCTTCCATCCTCCACCTTCTTTAATGACTTCATCCCTTTTCATTACCTTCTCCATTATTTCATAAAATTGCTGTGAAAAATAACCAACTAAATGGTCATTTGGCTTGTCAAATTAAATGCTATATGAATGTTATAATAATGGCGACCATTAATTGAGCACCCACTGCATGTCGGGCAACGAAGCACTAATTCAGGCACCTACTATAAACCTTCTCTGTTCCACACAACCACTGGCAGAGGAGACATTGCATACTCACGTAGAGTGTGAGGAAACCATCTTGGAGAGGTCATATATCTTGCCCAAATTCACTTGCTGCTACAGGATGATGCCAGCATTATATAACGATCTCTTTTGTCTCCTACATCCCTGCACTTTCACTATATTATACTGTCTCTCTGGATAACATGAATTCAGCCAGTCCCAACGAGATAATAAAATATGAAGTGATAAGAATAATGATGCCAATAATGGTAATTAATAACAATCAGAAAGGTATTAAAACTCTACATGTTGTCATTGTGTAAAATTTATGGCGGTGCAATGTTTTAATAGTATAGAGCCTACTCTCTTTTTTCCCACCCCCACATCCAATTAATCACCAACTCTGCTTGATTCTTTTATCCCTACCATCCGTCCACCGCCACCAACTGCTGCTTAAGTCACTGTCTTATGTGCTCTGGATTTTTACTACAGCCAACGCCTCCTGGTATCCTTGCCTTCCTCCAGTTCACTCTGTGCATTGCAATCACAATGCTCTTTCTAAAATGCAGATCCGATTTTCTGACTATTCACTATTCAGTTTGCAACCTCTGAGACTTCTCACTGATAATAGGTTAAAGGCTGAATTTGCAGGTTTCCAGGATCCATCATCTTCTGGCTCCTGTTCACCCTCCAGCTTCAAACTTCACACTCTTCTGCCTCGTTCCAGGCCTTCTCAATATCAAAACAACAATTTCACTGGTTCCAAAATGCACTTATTTCATTTTATAACTTTACACCTCTGAAATAAAGATGTGTCTCACAGGGGTGCCTGGGTGGCTCAGTAGGTTAAGCGTCCAGCTTTGGCTCAGGTCATGATCTTTTCATGAGTTTGAGTCCCGTGTTGGGCTCTGTGTTGACAGCTCAGAGCCTGGAGCCTGCTTCAGACTCTGTGTCTCCCTCTCTCTGCTCCTTCCCTGCTTACTCTCTCTCTCCCCCCAAATTAAATAAAACATTAAAAAAAAATGTGTCTTTCAATCAGTGGTTCATCCTATTTAAGTGGCAGCATTCTCCCTTTCTTGGTGGCATATAGAATGTAGGGCCACTTGCTAACTTCATAGATTCAGTGAGATGCTACACTTCTGTTTCCCTAATGCTCCACACCTTCTTATTTGAAGGGTCAGTTCCTTGGTTCTTCCTTCTGCCTGGAATACTATTTGAACTCCTCTTCACCATCCACTCCCTGTCTCAACTTTCCTGCTGAAAGACGTTTAGGATTCTCCAAGCTTGGTTTAAGGATGCCATATGTTGCTGCCACAGCATTACTTTACCACATGGATGGATGGGGTTTGAAAAGATGTCCATAATTCTTTAAGGCTCCTTCTTTTTCTATGGGAAGCTTAATTGCCTCCGCCTTGAGGGTGGGCTCTATTTAGGGACTGGCTTCTACAGAAGGTACTGGGTGTCCTTTCCCAGATTAGGTCATAAAAAGACATTGTGTTTTCCTCCTTGGTCTCTCTTGGATTGCTCTCTCTGGGGAGGCTAGCCGCCATGTCATGAAGAAACTCCAGCATTTCTATGGAGAGGGCCCATGACAAGGAACTGAGGCTTCCAGCCAAGAGCCGTGCAAAGGTGCCACCCTGGAAGCGGCTTCTCAAACTAACTCCAAATAAGCGTTCCCATAACTGCAGCCCTGGCCGACGTCTTGCCTGCAGTCTGATGACAGACCCTGAGCCAGAACCACCTACCTAAGCCCCTGCCAAATTCCTGACCCATGGAAATTGTGAGATGATAAATGTTGGTTGATTTTAGCTTCGATGTTGGGAGTGATTTGTAACACAGCATTAGGTAACTAATATAACACTGGATTGGAATTGTTTCTTTTCTTGTCTGGATTTCCCCCGGGACTGAAAGGTCCTGGAGCACAGGGCCTGCACTGTGTTTGTGTTACCTCTCCGGTGCCTAACGCAGTACTCTGGCCTCTATTATAAGCTCAAAAAATTGTGTTGAAGGAGTGTTTACATGTAAAAGAAGTCTGTCTTGGCCAGTGCTTCGTTTTAGGCAACAAATCTTTCCCTTTGTCGCCAGCGAAAATTTGCAAAACTTGATATACATGAAAATGTATTTGTTTATTTAGATATGGTGCAAGGAAGGAAGGAGTAAGTAATTTAAATATTTTTCCCCTTTTTGATGTTTATGCTTTATTTCCCCTATTGTAGCCAGAGTGATCATTTAAAACTTCTGTTCTCTGCTCAAAAACATTCAGTGGTTCCCCACTGCATAAAATTCAACTCTCTTCTTACAGACTACAAAACTCTCCCTGACTCAGTCCCTGCCTCTGACCTCACCTCTTACCATTCACCTCTGGTCTTCCTGTTCCTCAAGGACACCAAGCTATTTCCTCTTCAAAACCTGTATGCACACCCTTCCTTTGCCTAAAGTTCTTTGCCTCTGTATTTTGCAAGGATGGATCTGTTTTATATAAATCAGATGTATAAATCATGCCAGGTCTCCAAAAAATCACCCCACCTAAATTTGCTCTCCACCTAACAAGTGACTATTTGCCCCAATTCTCTGGTGTATTTTTCCTTCTCTGCCAGAAATTATTCGATTTGTGCACTTGTTTTCCATTCCTTTTCCTTAACCAGAAGTAAGCCCAATGAGGGGACAGACTTTGACTCTCCTGGTGACTGCTGTGTCTCTGAACACCCAACACACCTTCTTACATGTAGTACATAATAAACAAATACCTGTTGGATGAATGGATAGGTGGAAGGGTGGATGAATAAATGACCGAGAAGTAGCCCATGGGAGAGACAGAGAAGTGCAAGGGATGTCCAGAACATGTCACCTGTCTGTATGCCCCCTTCAACTTTACTGGGGCTGCTATGAAGAGACAGGTGAAGATTCAGAGAGGAAATTTGTTTGGGGCACATGTTAAGGGACTTGGCTCCAGCAGAGCTGCCTCGTGGCCTAGGTGATTCAGCGTGATGAGAGACCAGGAAGGCCGTTGCATCACTCACAGGGACCTCAGCATGGCTTCACAATTTCAGGGAGGGGAAGCTTTGGAAACATCAGAGAACTGTTTTGGAGAGAACACCAGCCTTCTGAGGATGGGGCCCTGCCAACAGAGTCAGCGGTGAGAGTGTTCAGGCTCCTTGGAGGGAGGTGGAAATTGATGGGAAATTGATGGGGATGATGGGGATTAACAGCAGGGAAAATGGAATACAGCAGATAAGTCATGGGAAGTCTGGTTAGTAAACTGTTTTGTGAATACCTGTGAGCCAGTCTTTTGAGTATCCTTAGATATATTCCGTAAGGGTGTGGAGAAGGACACTTCTTAGGGAAGAGAGCAGAGGTTCTGTTTTAAGAAAAAAAAAAAAAAAAAAAAGAACAGAAACGTGTCTTTGAGTTTATTCACAGGCTGTCAGAAAATCTGAGTTTTAGTTCTAGCTCTTTCACATTCTAGCTGTGTAATTTGGGGCAAGCTCCATAGACTTTCCAACTCCTATTTCTTCACGGAAATACAGGAATAATGATATGTACCAGAGATCATTACGAGTATCAAAAGAGGTAAAATTTAAAAATAAATATGGAAACATTTTATAAAATATAAAGTGTTATTAATTATTAATTATTTGTCACAGTCACCTTTGGAAAGGTCTGCCTGTCTTATAATGATGTCCTCCAACCCTTAAATGCTCTTCTCATATACATAACTGGACATCTCAGGAGTCATATATACATTTCTGGATCCCACCCCCTTGGCCAGGGTTTGTTGGTTTCAGAGTGGACAGCTGATCTAAGCTTGCCCAGTCAGATTTCTCTTCTAGGAACTTTAGAATTGGGACCAGATAACTCTAGTTCAGTCTAAGTTGGTCTTTTGAATGACAAAGACCTAAACTCAGAAGCTATGGCATGCCATCGTAAGTCCACATGTTACTGCAAAGGGAAGAGAGACAATCAACAGAGAGACACAATGAGGCAGGTTTGTAGACAGAAGCTGCCTGGACTCAGGTTGGATTTTCAATGCCTGAGTCCAGTCTGACTGGATACCTCTGTCTTAACTACAAATTCTGTCTTAATTATAAATGGCCCCTTTAAGTTAAATATGGCTAGCTTCTGTTCCAACAGAAGTATCCTAATGTGTTTATATATATACATAAATGGAGGTGGCTAGCTCTTAACTGAGTGATAGTTCTGGTTAAAGAAAAAGGCTGTGTTGCAACCCTCAACACATGGAGCTCATTTCATAAGCATGTGGTATATCTGCTTTGTGGAGTTGTTGTGGAGATTAATATCTGTATGGTGACTTAAAGTTTGCCAAAAGAAGCATCGTATGAAGTTAGGTGATAACTATAATAATACCAATAATAGTAATAACAGTACTTAATAAAAATCAAAAAGGTTTAAAAACTCTACACGTGGCTGGTGTGAAATGTGCAGCGGCAGATTATTATAATATGGGTCATCATGGCAGACTTAGTTGGCTGTTAGTCATATGATCTAGACAGTACTTTCATATGGTAATATCAGGAGTCATGGTTCCTCTGTTGGCACTCCTCTTACCTTTCTTATTTAAATGAATTCCATCTGTTTGGAAACATGTTTCCTTTCAGAAGCTTGCAAGATCCATGTTAGGAATCAGACAAAAGAAATCTTTTAGTAAAAGAAAATAATAATGTTTACTTCTAATATTTTGTCCAGTCATCTTCTGGAATGTTTACAAATGTCCACGCTGATCTTTGGCTACTATAAAAACTTTCAAACAGGTTATTGTTTTAATATTTTAAAAATCCATGTGTTGATGAATCTAGGAACACATGTTACCAATGTTCTATCTAATTTCCATCTTTCTCCACATAAACCTACTGCACAATAACTGCTCATACAATTGAAGCTCCTCTCTTAGAATGTCTATTGTTTTAGTAATGATAATTGAAAACCAATAACATTTTGTAAAACAAATATGTGCATATGAAACTCCAAATATAGACATATTTGGTTCTGAGTCTGACAATGGGAAAAGAATATGTGAAGTCAAGACTGTGTTGAAGCATCTGAGACCTATGTTGATGTAGCATGTATATAAAACTGAGCTTTATGATTTATAGGGTCAGCACGAATACACATATATATTATACATATATGTTTATGAATACAGATAAAGGGGCTTACATTTCATAAGGGCCATAAGTGTACAATTCAATTGTCCCCAAATTATTTTGCAGTGGTATAATTACCTTCTAAAGCTTATTTTTATTAAGAACTTCTTTGATTAAAATGTCTGCACACCTGAGTAGGCTGAGCCTAGATCACCGATGCCTGAATTAAGAAATCAAGTATGTATTACAACCTCACTAATTTGTAGGTCAATACATACGAATTAATGGAAAAGTATGAATCATATCATTTTATGTGATAAATTACAGTAATTTATTATATTAGTATTCTTTTCAAATTTGCTCCAACGAGTTATAAATTTAACTGTTAAAGAGTCAATTCATTGCCAAAAAGAATATGCTAAGATACTTTAAAGTACTTCTTCTCTGAAGTAGATGTTTTACAGAAATGGTTATATTCGTTTTTGAAATGAAAGCCTTGGTTATGTGGTGTAAAGGCAACTAACTCAGTCCACAGTGCCCTCCCCATACCCCCCCCTAAAAAAAACACCAAACAAAAAGAAAGGTATTTCTCACAAGCCACTGGGTCTATTTCCATCATCTCATGTAACTTATTTTACTTATCATTTCGTGTGTCCTTTTCTCCCTATTGGACTATAGACCTTCTTGAGGTTTGGAATGGGTCTTATTCTTTGAGTTACCATGATGCTTTGCATGGAATGTCTGCAACAATAGTTAATTGAATGAAAGACTGAATGAATCAATGCGTTTGGCTTTCAAATGACAACGTTCATGGATTTTTTTTTTTTCACAGTGGGGTGAAGGATTATTATTATACACTTTAGAGGGCTCAGAGGGGTTAAGATTCTGCTGTATAACGAATTATCAAAAACAGTTGTCAACATACATTCTTTAACATTTGCCCTTGAACAATTGGTTTTCTATCAATTTGTATTTATCGGTCTAGAAAACAGAAAGGATCAGTCCCATGAAGAATGGTAGAGAAACTTAATCAGAGACCAGGAAGAAAGATCCATTTCGGAAGTGGAAGCAAGACCTCATAACCATTCTGTGCTCTCAGGATTTTCACTCCAAAGAGCCCTCACAGCATCCTTGAGTTGAGTTTTCTGGTTGGGTTTTTAACAACAGTAGTATTTTGTTGGGCAACACATTGCCAGGATGGTTCCTTGGGGAGCCTGAGAAGCCCCATGTTGCTGCTTTTTGCTGTTCAGAGGGTTGGGGGTATGTGACAGAACTTACAAACTTCATTGCTTATTTTGTAAGAATGGATTCCTTTTCCTCCTGAGAACACTTGCATTCATTAATATCTTTAAGGGCAACCACTGGTGGTTTCCTACAGTGACTTTGTACAACCACTTTTTTCCATGCTTTTTTTGGTGCTGTAAGTATTTGGAATTAGAAAAGACTGGGTCAGTGTGAACAAACCACCAATTTGCAGCATTTGTTTGACTTCCAAAAGCCCATATTCATCCCTAGTTTTGTCTGCACAACGTTAACTTCCCATTAGATTTGGTGACTTCGCATCCTACCATCGGTACAAGCTGAGATCAATGGGAGCAAACGATCGATTCCAGGGGTGGTCTGACAATATGTCGAATCTGTATGCTGCAGTCTGTCTTCCGACACGCAGCATCCAATCTCTCATAGGCCTAATAACATCCCAAATGTTGATCAGTCACTATTGTCAGTCTGTATTCCCTGGACTAAGAGACAGAAGGTTCCAGACCTTTATCCCGAAAGTCCAGGTTTTCACTTGGCATTTGAAAAAAGTGACCTGTGTGTTCCAGGTCAAGCTTGATTCTCCAGATCACTTTTTTATGTGTTCACAAAAACAGCTCTTGAGTTTCAGCTTGAGTCTCTCCACAAGATGACCCAAGTTTCTTTATTGTAGGTTCCTTGGGGATTTTGCCTTTGTAGCTCTTTTAGAGCACTTATCTGCTAGCAGTGAATAAGATAGCAGATCTCCTCAATTCCTCTCTGCCCTTCTAAGGCAGCTAATGAGATCAGAGCTGCTCGTGTCTTTATCTACCCTTCTAACGTATCACAGGAGATAAGATATCAGGGTTTCCCCCCAAAGCAAACCAAAAGGAAGCACAAAGAAACACTGAAGGATGAGAAGACCACACAAGACAGGATAACCTGTGCCTGTAGCCTACCTGTTAATTAATCGGAGCCACGATCCAATCATATGTCATGAACAGGAGCAGGAAGCAAATGAATTATAGTCACTTCAAATTAGCTCACTCAACAGGCCAGGAGCAAGTTAATTCTTAAGCATTGAATTCAGTCCATTGTCACTCAAACAAGGAAAGGCAGAAACAAATGGTGTAGTCTTTGTAAGGTTGTTAACCTGACCCAGGCTTGTAAGAGTAAATTAAAATTTTCAGTCTTCTCCAATTCTTCCCCAAATCTTCAGGAATAGATACACATTTTCAGCACTGTCTTACTATATGGGCTAGTCTCACATCTGCCACCACTTACTTGGTCCATTTACATTAACTTTCTGTGCCTCAGAGTTTTCTTTTCTATAAGATGAGGCTAATGATAGTGCAATCTTTATAAGGATCAAGTGTAATAATACATTTAATGCATTTATTAAATATTCAGTTGATATTGGCTATCATCATGTCTGTATATTCACGTTTGAGACACTGAAAAAGAGGAACTTTTCATTTTTCTACATCATTCTATGAAGAGGTTGGTCTTCAGTGAGGAATGGGCACCGTCCTGTCCATGTTTCACACACAGCAATAAAGTTTCACGTGTCAACATCAACGTCAACCTAAATGGCATTTATTTTTTTCTACTCTATTAAAATTAGATGTTTGTTATTATTTTACAATCTTTTCCTCCTTTTCCTTTGGATAATTGCTGCTGGTATTTTACCCTCTTGGTAAGGAACAAAAATGTCGATCCTTGCATTTCTGCACTTCGGTAATGCCTCTGAGAGCTGTGGCCCTGATTTCCCTTCTGCAAAGTGCCATCTGTGTGCAGGAGATCTTTTGTCGGCTCCTTCTGTGATTCACTGTGACTCCTTATTATTGCAACTGGGACGGTCTTTCCCTCTCTCTCTCTCTCTCTCTTTCCTAATAAGGAACAGAACCAACATGACTGGGATCACTTTGAACACTGGCATTTCTTCTGAATACAGCTCTAACTAGATTTGTATTTTTATGCTGTGGGTGGAAATGCCAGATAAGAAGAAACAGATGAAGATAGATGAAAGGAAGAGATGGAATGAGGGGGTCAATTATTTGGATTTCCTTAGGTGGGACATTTGTTGCAGAAATGGCAACCAGCTCTAAAAAAAAAAAAATACATTGGAGTTCAGTACCATTAACAATAGATAAAGAAAGGAGGCAAGTAGCTCCATGGCGTTAATCTCACCCCTCACAAATAATGGCACCAGTGACATTTGACCATGTGACAGATGAGTGAGTGGAGAGCCCTGGGACTGTGATAGTGACAGTTTTCTTTTTCTACCCTTGTAAATTATTCAGCATTGGCACAGCACTGGGAAAACACAAACCTGAGAAAGGGTAAGGGAGAAAAGGAATTCTATTGCAAATGAGAATGGCTGCTGACAAGTCCATTAAAAAACAACAACCCAACATTCAAGCTGCGTCTGCTGCCTTCCAAATGTCCTTCAAAGGTTCGGTTCACTAACCTCTTTTAGACATCTAAGAAGGAGGCAGAGAGGAGAGGACAGCCCCTGTTAAAAGCATCCCATATTGGTCTCTCTCCATGTCTGTGTCATTATCAAAGATCGGATGGTACATCTCCTAAAATCACGTGGGTTATTAAAGCCCAATGTCCAAGCCACACATTTCCATCCCAGTAATTGCATTCTGTTCACTGGATGCTCCCTGTTGTTTTTGGTTAGATGTGATTACCTTCTATCCCTTTCTCTCTACTGTGTTAAAGCTGCCATCCCAGGAGAGGCTGTTTTTCTGAATGTGGTTATAAAATTTCACAAACAAGTTGTAAAAATGCCATGGGAAAAAAAAATGCCATGGCACACTTAAAAAAAAAAAGTTGAAATATATTATTGGTTTTCAAGGAGCTTAATTATTTCTCTTTTCTCCATTTGGGAGGGAGGCAGGCAGCCTTCCCATCTAAATACCCCCAGCCAAAATGGGGACGCAGTGAGAGCTCTTGATGTGAGGCTGTGAACGAGAATTCTAACACTGAGCCAGACCAGTTGCTCTGCCTCAACCTTCTCTCCCACGAACATCTGCTGTGCAGCTGGAAGGCTGGGGAACTGATGTTTTTACATTGACTGTCCAGCAAGGGGGGCTAGAAACTACAATTCCATTCCCGTTGGAGGTTATGCCCCTCTGCTATATCCTGCCAGAGAAAAATCACTGGTAACATCTTGTATTTCTATAATAGATTTTATGTGACATTTTCAAAATATTTTACATTAATGTATGAAGCTTCTCTTGGTAAGGTATAATAAGCGAGCACTTCATCTCCATTTTCTGGAAGGGTAAAATGATACAACAGCAGGCTCAGTGAGGAATAAATCTGCTGCAGTATCGTGGATGGCCCCCAGATGTTCTTTCCTCGGCCCCCTCCTCCCCACAGCTCTAACATTTCTTGTCCACAGTTTTCTGTCTACAACAATGGTATGATTTTCAAAGCATGTCCTTTATCAGCCCTTTCCTGCCAGGAAATAACACTGGAGTGGAGTAGGAACATCACAGGAGGTCACATGGTTTCATTTATGCAGTCGTGGTGATTAAATGGTGGCCTTTCCACCCTTCCTGAGTGGCCCACATCTTATTTTAGGCTAATGTGTCTCTCCTGAATCCCACTAGAGGTACATATCACTAATCTGGTGTAGCATGGGTCTGAAATGTAAACCCCCTGAGGTTTCAATCTTTTAAATTTCATTTGCACTACCTACTTCCCACTTCCTCCCCCCTCCCCCACCCCCCCTCCCCCCCACACACACTCACACTCTCCAACTTTGCCCCTTAACACACTAAACAGATTCCACTTAGACCTACGTAAAAACTTTATTATTATTTCCTTAATGCTGGAACAGGTTAAGCAAGCAGATGTAAAATCTCTTTTCTGATAAGCTGGGTCTATCCAAAGGCAAGCTACTAGACCAAATAATCTGGAAATAGAGGCAATGCATCCTCGAATCTTAATCCACATGTTTGTGATCACAATTGGAGCCCTCTGAGAGAGGCTTTTTCTCTAAGTCTAAATGAGAAAATATCTCTGTCTAGATCATCTTCGAAAAAGCTGATCCTATGATTTCTATCCTTTTACTCTAGATTTCTTTTAGGTTCCTATATGATTTTCATTTGCCAAACTCATTACTTAGTGAGCCTGGAAGACAGAGTATGGTTATTGGAGAACTGTGTCTGCTTTTTGTAGCATGCTGGGTATGACTTAGGAATATCAGTAGCTGATATGCCTGTAGTCATTACCAATTAAGTCAAAAGTTTTGTTCATTAAGGCTTTACATCTCAGTTGAAAATTAAATGCTCTAGGTGATAACAAGGGTTAGTTGCAATTTCTATGTCAGAAACGGTGTTGAACTTGGGAAATCTCTCAGTGACTATGCATGGGCTTAATCTAGATCCCTTCTTCCACTTTGGACACCTACCTGTTTACTTTGCTGTCTACTGCTCAGGAAAGTGGAGGACCTTACTTTAATTGATTAGCATATAAGTACTAAACTATGGTGATAAAAGGTAAATAAATACATAAATAGGTAGAAATAATGAGGCCACAATGGCAATTTGCCTGTCCATTCTTACATTGCTTATTCTATTTTACCAAACCATTATAGACCAGATGATGAGACTGGTCTATAATGACAAAGAAAGTATTTTAGAGAATATCAATTATATAACTTCTTTATAAAGAAAAAAAAAGGTGTAATCTCATTTGACAGATTATATGCCTCTGGCATTTATCCTTTAAATGAGCAAACTGAATTTGAAATTTTCACTACCTAGAAGCTGCTGATCCAATCGAAATAAAAAAAATTTTTTTTCTCCAATTCTGCAAACACAGTTGACTATTTTCCAAATTGAACAGCAAACCCTTCATGTGGCTGTCAGTCCTCCTGAGTGCCCTCACCTTTGTTCTTCCTTCAGTGACTACATAAATCAGGAAGGAACTTGGTTGCCTGGGAGAGTGACACGGGTGACATACTACCAAAAATATTACTCAAACCAACTTCAGAAAATACTTTTCCCTAAATTATATATGAAAAAAAGTTTTATAGGCATACACATCCAAAATGCACTTCATTTTTCATTTTAGATTATATCTGTGGGGGTGGGGGGTGGGGGTGGAAAGCAGTTCTTTTTTTAGTATCTGTGCTGCCGAAGCCAGCAGGGAAAGCAGTTCTTTAAGGTGATTCATGGCAATGGAACTTAAAGAGAAATACGGACTAGAGGTTTGGTTAAAGCTTCAGAAACCAGCTGCAGGAAGAGTTCAGTATCTGATCTGCCTGGGCTGGTCCACATTTTCCAGCAGCTTTATACTTTTATGAGGTCTGAGAACTCGGATCCTGTCCCTGGGCTAAATGGGTGGTGTCCCTCGTCAGAGGTATGTTCAAGAGAAGACAGTCAAAATGGCCATGGCAGTTGTGTTTCTGCTCCCTGATGTGTAGGGCACAGTTTAGGTGGAAATGAGGAAATAATATGTGTGTAGGCATGTGTGTTGGGGGTTGGGATTAAGACTGAGAAAGGGAAAGAGAAAAATCCTGAAAATTATATTATTGGTAATTTTGTCATCATTTTTTGGAGAGGATATATTTTTAGAATGACTTTATAGCTCCATAAAATACCCTACTTTAACCCAAAGTTACTCTTTTAAAAGTTAGCCTAAAGATATGCCTTGGATGGTATGGAATACCCAAGTTTTAATGTAATTTCTTGATTTGCACTAGGATCTCTGTGCTGTATAGAATTGGGGGCTTAACCAGGTCCCCAGGTTACCAGGACTTTAAGGAAGAAATGGACTTAGAACCTCTCAGGGTGGCTTAGGGCCTGGGAGTAGGATGGGTAGTTGAAGACTAGATGCTGTTCTGAGTTGTCTGAGATACCAAAGAGTGAGAGGCACTGCTAACAGGAGAAGGTCTTGTCTGCTGAGGATTCTGGGACAGAAGGTTGTTTCCATTGCCAGGAGGGCAATGTCCAAGAATCATTGACAGATTAACTCCCTCAAGAACATTTCAGAGGCCACAGAGGAAGTGTTCACTTACTGAAGCTTATCTAGTATCTGCCTGGAACTAGGCCTCTGCATTTCTCTGACATGCCAATAGGTCACCCTTGCCCTTCTGGTACAGATATTTGCTTCTAATTGTACTCTATCGACAAGAAAGAGTAATCGTTTCACCAGAAAAAAAATACCATACATTCAGACTTAGACTTAGAAATCTGTGTCCCACAAATCACAAAGACCCAGACATCTGATTCCTAATTAAAACTATAAGGTCAAGAAAAACAAGATTCAGAGTTATAGAAGAAATAATGTGTTTTGAATTTTATTTTTAATTTCATTAGATGTGAATCAAATCAACCTGCAAAATGCATCTGTCAGCTACATGTCATTTGAGCCCTTTTAATGACTCCAGAATGATCTTGACCTTTTCATATAGGAGTTCAGGAGATCTAACTTCACCCCTTGATTCTCAGCCTCTCATCTGACTCTCATCTATGTCAGTGTTAATGCAGTGCTCCAATTTGGATATTTAGGCTACCTCTCAGAACCTGCCTCACTGGCACTCTGGTTCAGGTAACTGGATCCCTGATTTGGGCTTGCCTTAGTGACCTGATTCAGATGCCTGAACTGACACCCTCTGTCCTTAATTTATATCTTCTCTTTTGTCTGTAAGTTTTGTGTTGTGTGCTTCTAAAAACTTAGTGTGAATTTTGGGATATTAACCATTCCCAGTTCTCTTTTCATGAGTTTTGCCCAATTATACAAATGCCTCATATGTTTTTCTGCTTTTTAGAAATATGAACATAGATAACCCACTTTGGTATATATATAATCAAAGTTCTTGTAGTTGACATCTGTGGTATTTCTGGGTTTTTTTGTTTGTTTGTTTTTTCTTTTTTTTTTTTTCTTTTTTTTTTGCCACCCAGAAAACATTTCCCTTTCTTCTAAATATGGTAGTTTCATCTTCTTCTGGGCGATGGCTTCATTCCAGCTATTCATTCTGTGTGGGTTTGGGTGATGTTGAGACCATCTTTGCTTCCACATTGAGCATGTGACCCGATCCAATGAATGTATCCAATTTCCTGGCCAAAATGGTTGGTTCAGGTTTGGGAATGTGGCCCAATTTTGGCCAATAAGAGAAGAGTCAGAACTTTTGTTCAAGGTATGAACTTCTGGTTAAGGTATTGCTGAAGGTAGATGGGGGAGAATTCTTTTTCTCTGGACTTTGTGCTGGGTGGATGGAGGGTGGGAGCTGTTGGCAGCCATCTTGCCTCAAGTGATTTAGGGAGTTTGTCCAAGAATGGGGTAAACAAAGGGATGTCAGACAAGAAATACAGAGATTCTGAGGCCTGTTTACATCATTTGGGTTCCTGCATCCCAATCATGACAGAACTATACTACCTCTGTTGTGTAACTATTTTTGTCCTTGTCAATTTCAGTTGAGTTTACAGACACCTGAAGATCATTGACCATTTCAGGTTATATTTTCCTCATGACTGATGATATAGTGAGAGTCTCTTCTTACAGTTGTTATCTGGGGCTTGTCCTTACTACTCAGTCACATCACAGTTATAGACATAGGATGGAAATGCAAGTCACAGACTGGCCATTGCAAAATAAATTATCGCAGGGAGTAATTTTCCAGACAGTCTGCTGGAATAAAACTAGGCAGAGAATCTTTTTTCCTTTGTATGTTGAGAAACCAGAGACACTCCTTAGCCTACTTCCACTTCCCATAAATGGTATGTCTGGAATAATGGATAGAGGATGGTAGAAAATGTAAGACACAGGCCTGCTTTCTCCATTAGACCATAAAAGCTCCTTTAGGAAAAGTGCTCTATCTAGTTTCTTATTGTATTCCTAGAAATGAGACTAGTACCTGGCACAGGGCTGATATTCAATAAATGTTGGCTGACTGAATAAGTAGAAAATGTATAAAATAGTGCTGCTTATAGACATAAATCATTCCATTTTTTTTTCCCCTGTTAATCCTGTAGAAAGAGCCTTACTACAATTGGAATTGCCCCGGGACCTGGGTGGCATTTGTGTGACACGCTCATCAGTCAAACTCACAATTGCAAGCTAGTTCAGAGGACCCAGGACAGCAAGAATCAAACAAGGTCCAGCATCCACAGAAATGAACTTCCTAAGCCACTCCTATTCACAGGGTCCGATATACTGTTGATTTGGGAGGCACTGTCTCTCACTATATCACACACTGATATAATGAGCAAATTTCAGAGGCATGGCCTGAAGTTAAATGACGTTTAACTCTCTGTTGTCTAGCTGGCAATGGGGGTCTAAAGGTTTCTTTCTTTTCGCTCTCAGAATACTCTCAGATATGGTGCTTGTTCCAAATTTAGCCAGCTGCAGGCCATGAGAGCTTAGCATAAAGGAAAAAAGATGAGGACTGCTTATATTTTGTGGAGCAAAGAAGCTCAAGGCTTCTGCAAGAGGGATTACCCTGCAGGCACAAGAAGTGTGAGATGAAGTGCAGAAAGACTGGAGCTGGGACTCAGCCTCCAGCTGGAGCTGTGGCCGGCTCCTCGGTGATCAAGCTTTCATGGCAGATCATCCATTAACTTTGTCAAACCAATCATGATGCTCCCTGGGTCATCCACACTGAGAGTGAGGCAGAACTAATTAGGCAAACACAATCTCCAGGCATCCTGAAGACCACAGACCCGGTAGGGCCCATTAGTTCCTTCTTATCCCAGCCACTCACTCAGTTTGGATGGTTATATTTAAATGAAGGAGAGCAGAAATCAGGACATGTGCAGCTAAGAGATGTGCCAGGGCTGAGACTGGGCCCAGAACTGCTGGGGCTGGGTGCAGGTGTTCAACAAGAAGCCTTTCTTACTGGGAGGTCAGATGAAATGAAAAGCCAGTCTGAGTTGTTCAGTAGGAAATACTGGGTCTTTTTGTGATTGGAGGTCAAAATAAATGAAGGCAAGATCTTCCCCCTTAGTTCTCTCTCCTCCTTCTGTGTTCTGGCAGTGAGTATCTAACTAGGGAAAACTTCAGATTATTAGTAACAACCTAAACAATGGCATTCCTCCAAATCATGATGAAACCCTAGGGAATCTTCAAAATGTGCATCTTTTCCAGGACTCAAGTAGTTCCTAGGGCTGGAAAAAGTGCACTTCTCCAGCAGCCTTGTTCTTTCTAACTCACAGAAACTCTCCTTGAAAGTGAGGGTGATCACAGAAGTTTTGCTGAAAGCTTGCTATGCAAATACACATGATGAAAGGGTCTGCTTGGGATGTTGCAGAGGCTGTGCGGGACCCACTTGGCATACAGCTGAGACAGGCTGCAAGCCAATCATGTGACTAGTAGAGGCAGGCAGGGGCAAGGCAGGCAGGGCTGCAGTTACCTTGTCTGGGCAGCTTCGTTTGCCACCATGTTACTTGCCATAGAATTTAAAACACTAATAATAAAATTAAAATAAAATTAAAATAAAATTAAAATAAAATAAAATAAAATAAAATAAAATAAAACGTTAACATTGAGTGTTCAAACAGAATGTAAAAATTAAAGAGAGAAAGAGACTGAACAAGAGAAAGAGACTGAGAGAGAGAGAGACAGAGACAGAGACAGAGAGAATACTTTTTAAGAACAGTTCTAGTCACCCTAATGCCATGGCTAAAATATTTTCGATGCGCTCTTTACCTCACATGAGCAGATAAACGAACACAAATTAATTGTGAAGGTAAGAGGGTAAGAATCAAGGTATCAATTGTGAAGGTAAGAGGGTAAGAATCATCCTCGACCTTGAACTACATTATTCAAATCACCTGGATTCTCTACAGAAATTGTGTTATGAACCATTGTTTCAATGGCCGACAGGACACATGGCTTTTCTTGGTTCTTGGCATACTCTTTCTTAATCTCATTCTTGGAGTTCCTCTTCTGGCCCATCAGGTTTCAGTCCTTGGTTTCTGTTCTTCTCTTAGATTCTTTCCCTTGGTGAACATATCCACGCATTCATATTTAACTACCCGTACCTTTATCTACTGGCTTTATTTCTGGCTTTAATCTTGTTTTCAAATGATTACCCTTTATCTCTCTAACTGCCTAATGGACATTTCTACCTGAGTATTTTACTATCATCTTAAAATCAACATGTCTATCATTAACTTATCCTCCTCATCCCCGTCCTGGCTTCCTCTCTACTAGTGAATATTCCTAGGTGCCCAGGTTCAAAACAAAGAAAAACTTTGATTTAGTTCTTTTTATCTCGCACTGTAAATCATTATTTCCTATCAGTTCCTCTGTGTGTCTTTTCTTACTTCTGCTTCTTGGTACCCCTCTCTAACTGCCATCCCACAATTTCTCTGACAACTGAGTTATTAAGTTGAACCAGATGAAATTGCCATTGCCCTCAGTCAATACAGTCAAATAGTGGCAATTTCAAATGGTTCGCTCGAATAGAGTAGCCATTCAGAGCTGTCTCCCCGGATTTAAGGGAAATTAATGAAGTTTAAAAGACTCTCGTCCTTTAGGAAACATCTCAACCTTGTCTTAACTCTCAATATTTGAAGCATTTTCTGGTGCTTTGGAGCACAAAGAAAAATCTTGGCTTTCTAGTCGTGCTTACATAGTTTAGGGATTCCTGTAGTCATATATCTTACCCACCTTCCCAAGCCCACCCCCATATTTGGGGCAGGAGGCCCTGAGAATATATTTCTGTCACACCACTTCAAACCCTCTTTGGAAGTAGCAATGGAATAAATTTTTAATTAGTCAACCAGGGCTTTAATGCCTGTACTTCAAGTCTTTGCTTCTGCCAGAAAGGGAAGATCTTTCAGGGAGGGCATATGACTCTGTTTGTTTTGCCCTTTGCTTTGACACAGTCGGCTGACCTTCAGGGGACAGCTTAAGGCCCATCTGTTCAACCAAGCTCTTGCCTGATTGACATGGGAGAATCATCTAGGTGAGGGGGTCCCTTAGATTCTCTTCTCTTTGTACATGCAGCCGGAGACCCCTGCTCCAGCCTCCTCCAAGTGACCTAAATGAACGAATGCATACGCAATGCTTTCGGTAGCAGTTGTATCTGTTCCAGAAACTTCTTTCTCAAATCCTCTCTGGAACAAGTCAGCATATGAATATATACATAAATAATAAATTTAAAATATTCCGATTAGTACCTTAAAAAAATTCTCTCTGCTTTGAAAGCAAAACATTTTCTGTTGAAAACAAACATTTCTAATCTCATTCCTTCTGAAAAGATGAGTGTGAAGTATTTTTCTGCCTAAGTAGTTTTTAAGTTTTTATTAGCCAACAACACGATAGTAGAGACACTGGTATAATGAACCCCCATGTACCCACCATGTAGCTTTCTACAGTTATCAACACTTGGACAATCATGTTTCATCTCTTCCCCCCACCCCCCATATTTTTTCTTGGAATGCTTTAAAGCACACTGGTTCACTTAGCCTGTAAATATTTCAGCATGCATATCGAACTGATAAAAGCATATAAAAATATAGCCACCATACCATTTTCACACCTAAAAATTTAACAGCAATTACTCATTTCACTGAAATGCCCTGTCCACATTTGATGCAAATAATATGTCCCTGAAGCCCTTTCTATTTGTTAACAGAGCCCCCTCCCCCTCTCTTTTTTCTACGCCATTGATTTGTTGTTTGTCCACCGGCCATTCTACTCTCTGAATTTGACTGATGACTTTGGATGGCGGTGTTGACCTTATTACTCCATCCCTCATATATTCTGTAAACTAGTAGTTAGATCTAGAGACTGTTTTAGACTCAGGTTCAATTTTTTAAGCAAGAATATTTTGTAGGTAATGCTGTAGATTTCTTATTTCCTCATATTAGGAGGCATATAATATCTGGTTGTCTTGCCTAGTGTTGCTAAGATTAATCAGAGGAAACATCAAGACCTCCATTACTCATATTTTGCAAAGAAAATTTGAAGTGTGTACATGATAATATCCACAGACATTTCCAGAAAATGAACTTCAGAGCCTTGTGTTTAGTACTCAAGGACAAATGAGAAGTCCAAGAAGTCTAACATAGAGCATTTGCCTTTAAGAGATTTTTACCCCCATGAAAGAGAGGTGGAGACAAAGATATGCTTGAGATGTTAGCGAGCAAGTAATAACGTAAGCTTTAAAAAAAAACCAAAACACTAAAAACTGGGCGCCTGGGTGACTCAGTCGGTTAAGTTTCTGACTTTGGCTCAGGTCATGATCTCACGGTTCGTGAGTTTGAGCCCCATGTTGGGCTCTGTGCTGACAGCTCAGAGCCTGGAGCCTGCTTCAGATTGTGTATCTCTCTCTCTCTCTCTGCCCCTCTCCTGCTCGCACTCTGTCTCTGTCTCTCAAAAATAAATAAACATTAAAAAAAAAAACACTACAAACAAGGTACCACATGATTAATAGTCAGAAGACTTTTACAGATGCTATTTGACGTAGGAATACAAAAATGGAGAAAGCAATGTGGTCACGCACTTTCCAGGCAGTTTTCCCTGAAGAAGTGCCTCTGAGCTAGATTTGAAGGATTTGCAGGATTTACCAGAAGAAAGAAGGAAAGAGATGCAGTACATAAAACGACCTAGCTAAAGACCAGTGGGAGAGAAATGCACAGGGGGTTCAGACACAGTACTTTAGTAGAGTTTGTTCCATTAACACCACTTCCTCATTAACTCTGCACCTGAATAAGTAACTGTGTAAAAGGGGACTCAGCAGGTATCCAAAATGAGTGTAGCTGTCTGAGTCAAGTGCAGTTGGTGTCAGGGTCACATGCTTTGGAGGATGGGTTGAGAGGTGATCTCATTTAGGGCCAGTGGTTTCAAATTTAGTAAGCTTATTAAATGTAGAGACTCCCAGACTGACACCCAGGGATTCTGGTGTCTGGGGTTGGAATCTAGGAATGTGCACTTTTTATAAGCACCCTCAGAGAATCTAATGCAGGTAGTCCAAGAGCTACATTTGAGAAGCACTATCTGGGGGAACGAATGCCTGGGGTAATAGCAGACAGTGTGCTTCAGGGCATCACGAAAATTTTCTAAGCCTGCTTTACTAATGATGGTGATACTGAGCGTTTATGTGCCAGGAGCCGTGCTAAACTTCTCATGTGCTTTTTCATGTTGAATTCCCACAAAACCACCCCAAAAGATAGGAACGTGTTTATATCCCCATTTTAGCAGTGAGGAAACTGAGGCTTAAAGCAGCTGAGATCACACAGCAACAGGGGCAATGAAATCTAAATCTAGGTGTGTTTGATTTTGGAAGGGAGCTCTTGACTACAATTCTAGCTTGACGTTAAAACATGCAAATAGTGACAATGTTTCTCCTGTCCAATACCCACATACATTCTATGCCACCACTTACAATTTTTAAGTTTATTTATTTATTTTGAGAGAGAGAGAGAGAGAGAGAGAGAGAGAGAGAGAGCAGACAAGCAGAGGAGGGGCAGAGAGAGAGAGAGATGTTTCAGCTGACTTTTTTGCAAATAAAAAAAAAAAGAAGACTCTCTTCTATGACAAATATGTAAATTCTGAGGTTAAGGGGTATAAAATGAAACAAAATGTGAACCTGCTGTTTGTGTACAGGCCAAGAACTCCCCCAGGTGCTGCATTTACTGCTCCTTCCTGGTAGAGGTGCATTCTGTTCTCCCATCTATTTGCAACGGGACAGATGCCATGCTTTCTACAGGGGTGCAGTTGACAGCCCAAAATAGAGTGTTGCCAAAGATTTAGCTTTGCTTTTCTCACACGTGGCTTTAGTTAAAGAGATGGAGCTGGGGTTGAGAACTGCAACTATTTCAGGAAATGAAATACAATTTTATATTTTCATGGTGTCTGTAAAATACTTTATCACATCCTAATATTTTATGTGTGTGTGTGTGGGGGGGTATCTGTATATTTATATAAATATTTAAATTCCTTTGAAATTCGTGCTATACTTGCATTGGATAGAAGCTACAAAGAGGAGAGGAAGCCTGAACCTTTGCAAACGTCTCTGTTTCAAATAACTGTTTGATAACACTCTGTGAAACGTGAAAATCTGGGAGGTTGTGGGGCACAGGGATGGGGGTGGTGTTGGATCACTCGTGACAACTTGGGCCCATAATTGGTTTTAAAACATCTATAAAATGTTTGGGGAGAAAAGAACCATATCGACTTGCGGGGTCGCTTGTCTTGAATAAAATATTACCAGGTTTACTTAAGGCAAGTCATTATATATTTACTATTTATTCCTTGTATCTAGTGAAGTGAATAAGAGTTTGGGGGAAGTCATTGATTTCACAAGATGGGTTGGATTTGCTCTTTATATGAAATAGGAAGATGCCTTGAACTGCCCGGTTCTGGCATCCCCATGCAGAGAAATACACTTTAACTACAAAACAGCATGTTCTGAGTCTGTGTTTTCTCTGGATAGTAGTAGCAGGAACACAGTGTTCATTTAAATTAAACCAGTTCCTTGGATAATAACAAAGTAATTAAAGAAACCACCAAGGAAAAAGAGCCAATTTATTTGAATCCTGTTCATAAAAACTACATCAAGAGCCTGAAGGTACAAAATAATGTGGATAAGATGGCAGATTGATGATTTTTTAAAATTCTGCGTGGGATGCATCTTGATATTAATTCAAATGAGTATCTCTCATCTGAAAATAATACAAGAGGCAAAATTTTTTATCCTTCTTAAGAAAAATGAAATTCTATTAAAATACTCAGATAAGAAATTGCTGCATAGCTTGAAGTCCACTTGACCTCTAGTAATACCTTAACATCAGAACTTTATGATTTATTCATATTTTGTACATTCCCATTGGAATAGAGGGGCCTTTGTCTTTAACGCATTCAAGAGTTTGAAATTCATACTGATTTATCCTAGATGATATTACCTGAATCATAAGGAGATACTTTCCGGCATCAATGAGTTGCTTATTTTGGTCAGTAACAAAAATCTAAATGGAGTTGAAAATGTGTATTGTGTTTTTATATTTGCCATTAGACAATGAAAGTTATTTTAAAGGGAAAATGCACCAGTAAAATACCTCTCACTCTTATACTCCATCAGTGCAACAGTGAGGAATTAAACCTAGGTCCCCAAGCAAAATTTCACAATTGCTCTTTGTGCATTTTAGCAAAATGACTGCTCCTTTTGGCCAAAAGAGTTCTTGGCCACGTTTTGCTTCTCTCTCTGGAATATGGATCCACTTGGATTGCTTCTAGGTCAATGAAGGAAGTGAAGAAAAATGGATACATTAGAGGGTCTGTTGGCTAATGGGTGGCAACCCTGTCTCTGAAGACCAACCTACAGAAAATTGTCAATTTTGAAGAACTTAAAATGAACTAATTCTATTAGAAAGGAAAGATCTACATAATATGTCTAAGAAGGGTCGCTGGACCCAATTCCGCCTTTAAGGGTGTGTTCACCCCACACTAACAAACAATTCTGACACTATCTACTCCACCCCACTTAAGACAGGCACCAGTTGCAAGGCCAGGGTGTTACCTGTACTTGTAACCAACTGTCTATAAATCAGTTGTTCCCATGACCCTTTCCTTGGGTTCCATTAATTTGTTAGAGCAGCTTACAGAACTCAGAACACTTTACTTACTATATCCCTGGTTTATTATAAAAGGACATAACTGAAAAACAGCCAGATGGAAGAGATGTATAGGGCAAGGTATGGGGAAAGGATGTGGAGTTTCGATGTCCTTTCCAGGCACATCACTCTTCAAATCTCTGCCTGGTCGTCCCACCCAGAAGCAATCTGAACCCAAACCTTTCAAATTTTAATGGAGGCTTCATTTACATAGACATGACTGATCAAATCATTGATTTGATCTCCAGCCCTCTCTCCTCTCCCTGGAAGTCAAGGGGTGGAAATAAAATTTCTAAACCCCTTATCACTAGGTTCAAGGTTCTTACCATTGGCAACCAGCCCCCACCCTTAGGTACTTTCCAAAAGTCACCTCATTAACAAAACAAAGGACACCTTTATCACTCTCAATGCTCAGGAAATTACAAGGGTTTGGGGAACTGTGAGTCAGGAATTGTTGATGAAGACAAAATATATATTTTTATATCTGAATGACCAAATGTATATTGTTTGTAAATCAGAGTATCACAATATCCAATTTGACCATTAATTAGCAGAATGAGAAACAAAGAACTTAAAACTTTATTCCATCAACATGAAGTAACAAACATAGTTCAGCTTCTTATTACAGCCAGTTCAATAGAAAGGAGCAAACGGAAAAAAAGAATTGTACATGGAGGGGTGTCTGGGTGGCTCAGTTGGTTAAGCATCTGACTCTAGATTTCAGGTCAGGTCATGATCTCATGGTTGGAGAGTTCAAGCCCCTCATCAGGCTCCATGCTGACAGGGGGGAACCTGCTTGGGATTCTCTCTCTCCCCCCTCTCTGCCCCTCCTCTGCTCCTGCTCTCTCTCTCTCTCTCTCTCAAAATAAATAAATAAATAAATAAATAAATAAACAAACAAACAAACAAACTTAAAAAAATTGTACATGGAAATAAAGGAGAGAAAGAAAAGGTGAAAAGAAGGAGTGGATTAGAAGGATAGAACAAAAAGAGAAAAACAGTAAGACTTAAATTGGGCAAGAAAATCTAGGAGGAAAAGGGGAGTATCATGGAATAGGAAGAATTCGGTGGGCCTTCACCATTTTTATCCTGCTCTGAGCCACAACATCATTTGAATCCAGTTTGCCATCCCTTTACACAATTGATGGATCCCCTTTGAGACATCAAACTCTCCATCTTCAGAGTCTTGAATGTCCACTGGTTTGCTCAGTTGGGAGGGATTCCTTTAAGCAGAGCAAATGGGAGCAAGACTTTGCAGAAATTTGCCCTAAGCTCTGTTTTACTTATGGAGCTTTTTCCTTTCTAGCTGGTCATGCAGGCTGTTTTTGTTGATCTTAAATCAGGAATAGTGAAGACATTTACTTTTAGAAAATAGCCCTGGTTGACACAAAATTCAGCTAAGTGCAGGATTTACTATGGTTGCCTACTCATTCTCTTGCACTTTCTGTACATTTGAGGGTTTCAATATTATACCTCTTTTACCAAAAATAAGTTTTATGTTAGACATCTCTGTTAGTTTTTGTAAGTAATTTTTGTTGATTTCTACTTATTTACAAAAAAGTATTTTAGAGGACCATTCCTGTGGTCATTTCTGGTTCAATATGTTCGGGTTTCTTTGTTTTTCTGAATGCTGGGACAGTGGCTAATCTATCATGGATCATATTTTTTCTTAGTTTGCTTAGTATTCTTTTCTTTTTTCTTTTTTTCTTTTCTTTTATTTTAGAGACAGTGTGTGTGTGAGCAGGGGAGGGGCAGAGAGAGAGAGAGAGAGAGAGAGAGAGAGAGAGAGAATTTTAAGCAGGCTGCACGCTGAGCGGGGCTTGATCCCACAACCCTGGGATCATGACCTGAGCCCAAATCAATAATTGGAGGCTTGCCTGACTGAGCCATCCAGGTGCCTTTGTTTATTGCTCTTGTAAAAACAAAGTGAACACTCTGCTATGTCCTAGAAGATTCTGATGAAACATTAAGCTAGGCAGACATGCTAATATTCTCTTTTTGGTAAGAGAGAAAATTTTTCAGAGTAGATTTGTCAGTTGAGAGAGTCACAAAGCTGTATTTTAAAGACTAATGGGGGTGGGGGTGCCTGGGTGGCTCAGTCGGTTATGCATCCCACTTTGGCTCAGGTCATGGTCTTGTGGTTTGTGAGTTCAGGCTCCGCATCGGGCTCTGTGCTGACGGCTCAAAGCCTGGATCCCATTTCAGATTCTGTGTCTCCCTCTCTCTCTGTTCCTCCCCCACTCTCACTGTGTCTTGCTGTCTCTCTCTCAAAAATAAATAAAGAATAAAAAACAAATTGAAAATAAATAAATAAAGACTAATAGGAAAAAATCTCAGAGCCTCAAAAAGAGGCTCCTCAGAAATGAAACAGTGTCTGTGAGATATTTTTCTGGTTTATATAGTCAGTCAGTGAACATTTAATCAACTTCTACTAAGTTGCATTAGATTCTGGGGACTTAAAATTAAATTTAGACATAATCCTTACCATGAAGATTCTTAATATCAAATGAAGGATTCATTGAAAACTCATTCTAATTCCTCTAACCTATTGTTTACTGTTCTTTTTTAATGTTCATTATGTTCAAAAAAAATTTTTTTTAATGTTTATTTTTTGAGAGAGAGACAGAGAGAGAGAGACAGAGTGTGAGCAAGGGAGGGCAGAGAGAGAGGGAGACCCAGAATCCAAAGCAGACTCCAGGCTCTGAGCTGTCAGCACAGAGCCCAATGTGGGGCTTGAACCCAGAACTGTGAGACCATGACTTGAGCTGAAGTCAGACACTTAACTGACTGAGCCACCCAGACGGCCCAATGTTATGTTCTAACTCTGATTTGTATCTGCAACCTAATTTTGTCCATGCTAACTTTTGCTTGAATAGCTGGGCATCTAGCCCTCCGCTCAGCTTGAATTAGAACTTTGCTAAGTCATTGTTTATGTGACAGTTTGCAGCAAACATTCTGCAGGATATGGCCAAGATAGAATCATGATTGTGTCCCCTAATTTTCTTCATAGTTATGGGCATACCATTTCTGGCACAGTGACTAAGGACAAGAGTGATTGTCAGCAGTGAGACAGTTTCAGAGAGATGATTGTGACAGAATGTAGGGAACCTTAATAAGAGGAAGCAATCTGTATGCCATGCAAATAGGTTGCGGTGATTGACCATTCCTGATTAAAAAAATGTTAGCAAAATGGCTCATATATCATATATTAGAGGTTAATACATAACAGGTCACTTCTAGGGCTCTGCCACCTATTACTCATATAATCCAGGGCAAGTCAGTTAATCCAATGTGGTTTATATAATGGGAATGTGGGGCGCCTGGGTGGCTCAGTCAGTTAAGCGTCCGACTTCAGCCCGGGTCATGATCTCACGGTCCGTGAGTTCGAGCCCTGCGTCAGGCTCTGTGCTGACTGCTCAGAGCCCGGAGCCTGTTTCAGATTCTGTGTCTCCCTCTCTCTCTGCCCCTCCCCCATTCATGCTCTGTCTTTCTCTGTCTCAAAAATAAATAAACGTTAAAAAAAAATTAATATATAATGGGAATGTTATTTAGTACCAAGTGGGCAAATGCCAGTAAACTATTTATTATGTACCACAGAGTAGGCACTATGAGTATTGTTTTCTCCCATTCTCCAATTCTTATTTTACATAACTGCTCTGCCCCTAGGGTAAGTAATGTTCAATTGCATTACCCCTGATATGGATAATTGAGATTATTATATGTACATCGTATTAGTTTCCTATTGCTGTTGTAACAAATCACCACAAATTTAGTAACTTAAAGCAATACACCTATATTATTTTACAGTTGTGGAGGTCAGAAATCTGAAATGGATCTTACCGAGCTAAAATCGAGGTGTTGACAAGCCTGTGTTCCTTTTAAAGGCTCTAGGGAAGAATCAATTTCTTTGCCTGTCCTAGTTTCTTGAGGCTACCCGCATCCCTTGACTGTGGCCCCTTCTTCCATTCTCAAAGCTGGCAATATAACATCTTTAAATTTCTCTCTGACTCTGGCTCTCTGGCCTCCCTCTTTCACTTACAAGGACACTTGTGATTAGTTGGGTAATTTGGGATAATCTCCTCACCTCAAAATCTTTAACTTAATCACATTTGGAAAATCTGCATTACCTTGGGAACATATTTGTAGTTTCCACGGATTAGGGCTCGGACATCTTTGAGGGACCATTATTCTGCCTACTATATATATCAGAAAATGTCTGGAATAATGCTTACATACCCAAAAAACCCGATGCATGTTACAACAACTGCTTCCATAGCATGGAAGGAGAGAATTAGTCAGAACAGTATTTATTTGAATTTGTATTAACATTTATTATGTGCATACATCACTATTATTCATTCATTCACTCGTTCATTCAATAAACACTTGCCTAGCAACTTGACCTCTTTAATTAATAAAATCAGTTTCTTTTCAATTATACTGCAGAATCTATAAAGTAAAAATCTACATCAGACTATTATAATGACTCAGACTTAGTTTCTTGTCAAAGGAACCTTAAGGGTTTGAGTATGGTTCTGGTATGCTTTGCAGGTCTATTGCTAATATTTGAGCTCAAGCTAAAGAAATTTGAGCCAATCATCAGACCCTCTGATTAGAAAAAAAAAAAATAGACACAGTTTTCTTGAGATGTAGAGGTAGAAGTAAAAGAAATTCAACCTTACTTGTTTAATAGGTGAGAAGGTCTTCACTTTGGTGTTTCTAAACTAAGCAAGTATTACAACCTCAGGGAAAGAACAGCAGGGCTAACTTACAGGCTTGGGTTTGGTGGAAATTGGGGTGGCATTAATGTTGTTGAGAGAATGAGGCTGGGAAACCAGCCATCGTTATACAAGTCTCAGGAGGTTGAGGGGTTGGATGTGGTTTGTATCATGTTAATCTTTAAGCACCAGCTAAATAATTTTTGTCTCCAGGAAAAGGCAGTGGTCCTTTCTACCAGGTTGGCACCTCGGATTGCATGGTGCTTTAAGAATTTAGATGATCTGCAATATAATTTCAATATCTGAATTAATTTGAATAGGAAGAACAGTTAAATATGGATTGTTCACAGATTATTTCAAAAGGCAAGACCTTATTATTGCCAGCCCACATGTCATGAGCTGCTGAGTGACACCACACATCACATTTCATGGAAATAAAAGGAGAGCTCCTTTGTTGCAAATTCATTCATACACTCTTGGGAAATTAGGACACACAACAGATGTAAATCAGCCTTTAATCCAAGTCCCAGTGTGGACAGTGCAGAAGAGAGAGGTGGCAGGAGTCAGGGGGAAAAGAGAACTGTAATGGTGTAAGGAATAGAAGAGAATATCGTGTTTCTGTGGTCAGGTTGGACCATTTATTTATATGTATGCGCAGAGACTAGTTTCTCTCTGCATTGTTGAATCCTCTCCTCTTTTCCTACCGGAGTTGGAGTGGAGGCTGACCCCGGTTAGAGAAATCCCCAGCAGGACCTTCCTGCTTTAAAACACTACGGCTTCATCTCACAGAGGGCACTTCTTTCCAAGCTGTTCCTCTTAGAGGCTGTGTCTAATAGGCACAGGATTCCTGTAGCAGAAGACACTTGTCAGTTTGCAGAAGAATTATTCATAGATTCCCTTAAAAGTTCCTCTGGGTATTGCACATCCAAAGGCACACGATTCCCAACAGACGAAGAACGCTTTGGGGCCTGGGTCTTGAAGGCTGCACCCTCTTCCTGTACACCTTGGGAATCCTCTAGCCCCCTCCTTCAGCCGGCTCCCCACCAGCTTGTTTCCGCATGAACCTCTCATGGGCCAGGTAAGGTGGAGATAGTGATGCTTTACTGCTTCTGTTCAGCTGCTTGCAAGATAGTGAGTCTCCAAAGCAGTGCCTACAGATTTCCAATGCCATTCTATTAGCCTAATCACAGTATAATTCTACTTGGATACAAAATTAGCCGCAGAATCATATTTTACTTCGAGTTGCTAATTGGCAACAGTCACATGCTTTTATTAAACTATTCCAATCAAGTCTTCCCAGCATCATACATTCTGCTTATCACCGGACCCACCTGCAGCTAGCTCTCTTCTTTGCCTCTTATCAGCAAAGCCAATTACTTTCTCCTGTGCTTGCTTTGTGGTTTTGCTTATAGACTCCACCACACCTCCACAACTAAGCCCGCAAGGGTATTAGGTAAATTCTATTCCTGAGCCTCCCTCCCCACCCAGCATGAGTTACTACCTTGAGGTGGTCTGTGAGTTCTGGTCTGTCTTCTTTTCTACAAAGAAGGGTTCACAGCATTGCTTTTATTTAAATGTTTTCTTGCTTTTCTGGGTCTATTTGGGGTTTCCCCTCTTTTCCTTTCTTGCTGCCTCCTTTTACTCTTTCTTCCCTTCTCCTTAGTCACGTTGCCAGTCTTTTCTAACTCTCAATGAAGAATGATTTTTTTTTTTTTTAAACGCAATAATTACTGGGGTGCCTGCGTTGCTCAGTCGGTTGACCATCCGAGTTGGGCTCAGGTCATGATCTCGCAGTTCATGAGTTCGAGCCCTGCATCGGGCTCTGTGTTGACAGCTCAGAGCCTGGAGCCTGCTTCGGATTCTGTGTCTCCCTCTCTCTCTACCTGTCCCCTGGCTTGCTCTCTCTCAAAAATAAACACTAAAAAATGCAATAATTACTTATGAATTCTTGTCCCAAACAACTCTACTTTTTGATTAATTGATGTGTTTGTCTACAAGGATGGTATTGATGAGAAAAGGCAGGCACTTTGGCACTGAATAGAGTTGGGCCCCTCATTCATTATGTGGATAAGTTTATGTTCTCTTTAACCACTATGGTCTCCGTTTCTTTATCTCCCCAGTGGGATGGTTATATCTCCTTGCAAAGATGTGAGCACTGCCTGAGCAATGAGGTAGGGCCACTGAGACTTGTGAGCCTTTACTGTGTTAGCTTTCTTTCTCCTGAAGGGTCAGCAAGTTTTGTGTTGTTTGGTTTTTAAAGCAGTCAAGTAGATTGGACTAAGAAACTTTGTGGGAATGCAGAGATGAATAAAATGATGTGACTTAGAGGAGTTTGTAATCAAGTGAATAAGACCACGAGAAGCCAAGTCAAAACCGGCTCTAAGTGAAAACAGAACCTTGCAAACCAGGCACTTAATCGACTTAAATCTCAAGTATACTGTAACTAGAAGAATATTGCCTTCTAGTAATAAAATCATACAACTAATTTATTTGCCCCAATTTGTCCTCTCCTCTTTACCTGGGATCTACCCCTCAAGAAACCATACAATTAATGGCAATAATATCAACAGTAACATAATTAATATCAGTGGAGCACTCTGAGGCAATAAAGTGGCATAGGAAATCAAAATGGTGTCTATGTAATATTCATATTAAATTTAATAACTATTTAAATATTTATAAATTATCTGGCATTTTATATTTGCAAAATGCTTCACAACCACTTTTTATTAATTATTAGATACCACTTATCCCTTGGCACTCAAGTTTCCAGATGCAGCAGTACTGATTTTTTTATTATTATTAATCTTAAAGAAACATTTAGCTTTATCAGCCATTTTTCTAAGTTCTCATAGCTACAGCATTGGGTCACATGGAAAAATGAAAGAAATCACAAAAGAGATAGACATTTTCTTTGCAGCATCTAATGCCATCATTTTAGAGCTTCAAAAAGTGGAATGATTCCCTGCTCTGTGGATTCTGTCTCCCTCTCTCTCTGCCACTCCCCAGCTCATACTCTGTCCCTGTCTCTCTCAAAAATAAATAAAACATTTAAAAAAATTAAAAAAAAAGTGGAATGACTCCTCCAGAGTCACATGGCTAGTTGTGCTAATGGCTGGCCATGTGGAAATCCTGGACGAGCCTACTCCCCAGAGTTTCATTCCTATACATATGCAAGTCAGAAAGCTGTGGCTGTGCTAACTGGATTAGTTAGAAGTGTAATTTGGTAACCAAGCCTGAGTGTCATGCTTGCATTTTCCCATGGTCTGTATAAATCTGTCTGGTGTAACTAGAATGGTGCCTGGAACTGCTGAAGTTCAGGTTCACCTAAAGCCGTGAACGTTTTCATGCTAAAGGTGCTTCCCGGGGCGCCTGGGTGGCTCAGTCGGTTAAGCGTCCGACTTCGGCTCAGGTCATGATCTCACGGTCCGTGAGTTCGAGCCCCGCGTCAGGCTCTGTGCTGGCAGCTCAGAGCCTGGAGCCTGCTTCCGATTCTGTGTCTCCCTCTCTCTCTGGCCCTCCCCCATTCATGCTCTGTCTCTCTCTGTCTCAAAAATAAATAAACATTAAAAAAAAAAAAACTAAAAAAAAAAAATAAAGGTGCTTCCCAACATAGGCTGTGATGCCTCAAAATCAGTCTCATTCATGACTTTTCTCCCTATTGTCTCTGATCTTTAATGTCTTTGTTCCTGCTCTGTTAGAATATATGTTCCATGATAGAAGTTTATTTCATGTTTGTCTCCCTACACTAGATTCTAAACTTACCAAAAAAACCCAGAGACTCTGTCTTACCACCTGGGCAATGCCTGGCATCCAGAAGGCACTCAACCCTTTTCTCACTTCTCTATTGATAGATGACAAATCCCAGGAGGGTAGGGGTATTGTTTGACTCATCTTTGCCTTCAGAGCAGTGCCTAGTACAGTGTCTTATCTACAGTAAGCGTTTAATGAATATTTACTTTATGAATGAAAAGAAATATATGCAGACATTTATTTGTTATGATACTGAGAAATACCAGTTTTATAATATCATCTGGTGAAAATCAAGAGAACAATGATGAATAGCTAGCTAAGTAACCTTTCCAGCATGCAGAGGTCAAGGTGAAAGCCATCAGAAGCTATGAGAAACAGTTTCCAATTTGCCTTCAATGCATCTGAATGTAACAATGTTGTTGTTTTTTTTTTTAATTATTTCTTTATTGTGGTAAAATTTACCAATTTATCCTTTTTTTTTTTTTTTTTTTTTTTTAAGTGGGTTCCATGACCAGCGTGGAACCCGGTGCAGGGCTTGAACAACCTTGAGGTCAAGACCTGAGCTGAGATCAAGAGTTGGACGCTTAACCAACTGAGCCACCCAGGCTCCCCTCACCCCCCAATTTATCCATTTTAAAGTACATGATTCAGTGGCATTAATTACATTCACAATGTTGTACAACCATCACCACTTTGTAGCTTCAGAAAAGCACGATATTTTTGTGGTTTATAACACAGCTGTTTTATTACGTTTGGGGGATGGGGAATCAAATATATAATAAATACAGTTCAGATATCAGGAAAGAAATAGGAACTAATCCAATCAAAAAATTCATCACTAAATTTCACTCTATACTTATATTAAATTGCAGCCTGATGACATCTGTTGCCACAAAAGAGAATAATATAGGGAGAAATAACACTAGTTAGAGCACCATTATTTTGGGATGCTGGTGACTTACCCTGTCTGCTTGAACCTCAGGTCCTGGAATACAGCTGTTAATTGGGATCTAACCAGCCCACTTATCTTCACCAGGAACATTAAAGGGGTCTCTAACTATGGACTTTAGGAAGGTGAGAAAAAGGATTATGGATTCCCATACCCCACACTAGAAAACGAACTCTATGCAATTTAGTAAACATTTAGCCTCAGCATAATTACATATACACAGCAAATACAAAAAGTACAGTGTGGCTCTGAAATCAACTGCCAAGCTTCATCATTATGAACAGGTGGAAATTTTACCCAGGTGTGCTCAAAGGAACTAACTAAACATTATAATTGTCTGTGTCCCATACAGGTGATGAAAGACTGATAGTTTTCATACCTCTTTGACATTAGACTAAGAGCAGCCAGTATTTTCTCAAAGATCTGATTTCAATGGGAAGTATCTTCCTCCATTAACTATTCCTAAGAAAGTTGTATTTTAACACACTGAACAAAAATCAAGTTCCAGTCTCTTTGAGTAGGGAGTTAACTCTGTCTCTGTATTTCTTTGATTTTCTCCTGAAAACTGATGCATCAATGGGAATAAGCTTTGGAACAGAAAAAAGTCTTTTAGACTGAATCTGGTATTAAACACAATAACCGTCTTCCATTGTTCCAGTGACAGAAGTTGTAATGGTTTCTGTGAAGCAATATTAATCTTCCCTTCTTTATAGCGGCTGTTCAGGATTTTACTGTTTAACTTAATTTCATTGCCACTTTTGGGCAGACCAATAGTTATCAAAATTTGCTTTGCATATGAATCACCCAAGAAACTCAGTGAAAAATGCAGATTTTTAGGCATTACTCCTAAAGCCTCTGCTTTAGCCAACTGAGATAGAACCTTAGAACTTGCATGTTCCTAGTTCCCCCAGATAATCCTAATGCAAAGGGTCTAAGAACCACACTTTGAAGAGCAACCTCTGGATTTGTTGCCCAAAGTGCTGGCAATTACAATGCTACCTCAAGCTTAGGTAACAGAGTTCTATGAAAGCTTATTTGAAAGCTCACCCGTGAATGTTTGTTTCTTTATTCCTGGAATCTTAGAAGTTTTCCACATTAATAGCCTAGGGTAGTTAAACCTTTATCGTATAAAATGGGGATATAAAACCCACTTCACAGGGTTCTTATAAAGACACAATTAGATAACTTGGGTAAATGGATCAGTAAAGTGTCTAGCATTCTGTACGCACCCAATAAATAGTTTTAAATTGTTTTTACTTAAAAATATCTTATCATCATCATCATTAACAGCAACAGCATATCAGCATGAAGTCACTAAAATGGGTTTAGAGACTGATTGTCCACATCCAGACTTTCCATTCTCTTTACCTTCATGGGGAGTTAAGGTTAACGGAGTTCAAATTAAAGGTCATTAATCCTGGCTTCCACCCCATAAATGACATGCCATTTGATTCTGTGAAAATTACTCAGGGACCTCTGAAGTCTTACAGCCAAGATGGAGAGATGTGACCTAAATATTTAAGAAGGATGAGTAAGAAATGTGATGTTAGTTGGAGGACAGTCTGGTTAGATTGCTGAGTGTGACCTTTGGGAATAGAAAAAAAAATTGTTCTTAGATATTATTGAATCTACAAACCCTAAAGTCTTATTATAGCTTTGCCTATTAATTTTTATTACGTTATACAGTTATTGATTACTTCTCAATGACTTTTTTCCCCTTACTATAAAGTGTGGTATTTCGTAGAGAGTATCTGAGCACAAAGGTAGAGGTTAACCTTCAATGATCGTGCTCACCCTTCCTGTGATGTCACTTTGGAAACGACTTGATATATCTCTTGTAGAGGCTACTGGTTATCAGTAATTAGAAGACAGTAACTATAGGGAGACAAAGATATTGATGGGAATAATCACTTCTATTTGTATGTTTTTAAACTTTGTGAGTATTATCACATATAATAATCTTTTATAAAGGGAACTGAATTTAACAGTCTGATGTTTGATGCTGCTTTGACCCCACCTTGCTGCCATTGAACTGTCATGGATAGGGCGAGGCCACAGATTTTTCCACGAGTGGTTTTATAAAAAGTTAAAATTATTTGGACCTAAGTGTTGAACGTGATGATATTGCAATGACCCCAAGTAACTCCTCCCTTCTCACTTGGACAAATGTACAGAACACAAATGTTCAGCTCTAAGATTTATGTCAACGCAAACACCCAGTAAAAGAACATCTTAGGAAAATAAACAGAGCATTTCCAGCACTTCGAGCCCCCACTCCACAATTAAGGCAGCTCTTCCCCATCACGATTCTCTTGTTTCCTCCCTGCCACAGGTGACCACTGTCCTGACTGTTGGGGTAACTAGTTTTTGCTTTTCTTTATGGTTTTAACACCTAAGCAGACATTCTTCCCACTCCCCCAATGAAAAAGATTAGTTTTCCTGATTTTTGAATTTTGCACAAACGTAATCATAAATATATGATATCTTGTGTCTGGCTTTTTTCGCTCAACATTAAGTTTTTGAGATGTATCCACAGTGTTTTTTGAAGCTGCATTGATTCATGTTTATTGCTTTACAGCATTTTGTTATTTGAATATACCACAATTTATATCTCAATTCTACTCTTGACGGACATTGCCTTTCTGTATTTTTTCATGTTCATTTATTGTTTGGATATCCTCTTTAGTGAAGCGTCTGTATTAAGATTAAAAGAAAAAAAAAATCTTGGTTTCCCTATACACTTTATCACTAAGTTACTTGTGGTTGGCCACTGTTTCTATTAACCACATAAGGGGGACTGCTATCATTAGTTCTAGTTATCTAGACATCTAAGATGTCATTTAAAAAATTCCTGCAACTAATGGGCACCTCAAAAGTCTAATCCCTTAAAATGCTCAAAGGAAGAAAGTTCATGCCCAACATCCTTGGGAAATACACAAAGTACTCACTTCTTGGATGTTTACAATGAGCATTTATAATAATGAAAATTCTACAGAGTAATGGAATAAAGGAACCTAGTCAACATTACTTAATCCAACTTTTCTGGAATGTATTTGAATTCAGAACACCTAATAAAATCTTGTGGAACAAATGGTCTATCAAGCACATTTTGGGAAAGTCTGGTTTATAAGAGTCCCCTCTTGTTGGATTTTAAAATCATAGGTCAGCAAGTGGAGAATTATGATAAAAAAGCTTCAAAGAGGATATAATTATCTCAGAAATAAATTTACAAAGGACTGAAAATGGAAAAATGGTTCATTTAGATTGGTTTTCTGTAGTTTCTTTAAATATTTGAGTGATTAAAAAACTAATAACTAATACTAAAGAATTTGATATAGAAATGATTATAAAGGTCAGATTTGCACATCATAAAGCAGACAAATGCAATTATATTTCCAAAATCTATTAATGGCTCATTTAGTTCATAGATCAGATAATTAGATGTTGTTCATTAATATTTAAAGGCAATGACTTAGGATGAAGTTGAGTTGAGTGTACATTTTGTTTAACATTTCTTTTGTAGATTTTTCAGTTTGGATATGTATAGTAATTTGGTTTTCCCAGATTTCTCACGTATAAATAACAGCATTTCCTGAAGTGCAAAGGTTAACATTCAACTCAAAAATCCTCAGCTTCCTCTTACTCTTAAGAAAAAAAAAATAGTTGGGAAGATTAATTGCCTAGAAATATTAATGAAGCAAATTGTCCAAAAAAAAAAAGGTGCAAGGAGATCTTCTCTTCATAATCACTAATCTGCTCTTATGAAGAAACTAGCCACTCTATTAATGAAAACGATTATTTATTACTGTTAGGTTATTTGTTGCTATTTTGATAAAACTGCAAAATAAATGGGGTCACTAAATTTGCCATCACCTTATAGCTACTATATCCCTATAATGTATCTACAGTGTTGTGATTAGGCGTCTGTGTAAATTACACACATGGACTGGCCCCTAATAGAGAAAACATTAAAATGAACCTAGAAGAAATCCTTTCTGGCTGAGAGTGTGACTGGAGATCACATTCTTTTATCTCTTTTAGCCTCCAGGCTGTTGGCTTTCTTTGCCCATCACTCAGGGCAATGGTTAGTCGCTGTCAGAACACAGCTATAATTGGGAAAGGCGCTCGCTAAACACAGAAGTTTGAAGGAGGTGAGAATTCATATCCAGCCTGGAAGTCTGGGAAGTTTTCCAATCCTCTGATGCTGTACTAAAGCACAAAAGTAAATTGAATTTTATTACTTAGGTGACATCAAACCATATTTATACATAGCAGCTCATTGACAACATCCTTCTTAAGAAACTCAGAGCTATGAAACTTTTTCCCCCCAAGCTGGTCTTAAAGTTTGTATCCGTTTTGGAATCTTTCCCATTTAAATTCCTTACTTTTTTTTAAAATAGAAAATTATAACAAAATAATAAGAAGCCCATATTATTATTAAAAGGGAAACTTTTGTGATATAAATATTCTACAACCATCTGGAAAAATAAATGCAAAATTAGAAAATGTAACTAAACTAAACATTGTTAATGATGTCAGTTACTAAAATTAATGAGCCTATACTCTCAGATTTGAAAACTTTACTTTTCTTGCTAAAATGGGGGGATATTTTGAACTTTTCAGGCTAGGCTTTCTGATTAAAAGTTAATCACACACTATTATCAACAGCATTCTCTGAGCCACTGACTCTATTTTATACAGGATGGTTCTAGGCAATTCTTTTTTTTTTTTTTTTTAGCCATATAGAAAGTGAAATCAAGAAGTCCTCTACTTCATTTAACAAGGAAATTTATTATTTCCCGATAAAAGACTTATAAAAGTTTAGATCCAATTGTTTTTCTCTTCAACATATTTTGCATTAGGAGTTGTTGCAGTTTGGGGGGCATGAATCGTGTGTGCACCTCTTCCTTCTTCAGGAAATTTACCTCCTCTCTTCCTTTCTGTGGTATATTTTTATCTGATTATTTCCTGTAATCTCCATCAGGTATTTAATTGGAATTTCCTTATTATTTTTAACATAAGACCCCACTTTTCCTATACATTTTGGTATTTTTCTCTTCTTCCTCCTTTCATCTTCTTTAAAAAAAATTGTTTTATAATGATTTTATTATTTTTGAGGGAGAGACAGAGCACAAGCCAGGGAGGGGCAGAAAGAGAGAGAGAGACACAGAATCCAAAGCAGGCTCGATGCGGGGCTTGAACTCGTGAACTGAGAGATCATGACCTGAGCCAAAGTCTGACGCTCAACCAACTGAGCCACCCCTCCTTTCATCTTCTTGTAATTATATAGCTTCTTATGTAAATGACCCAGCCTCAAATTCTCCTGTTGTTGCTGCTGTTGTCACTTGAGGTGGGCTGAATGAGGGACCCTAAGTAGATGTAAGTGCTAATCCCCAGAACCTGTGAATATTGCCTTATACTGGCACATTACAAATGTGATAAAATTAAAGACTCTGACGGGCACCCGGGTGGCTCAGTCGGTTAAGCATCTGACTCTTTGTTTCAGCTCAGGTCATGATCTCACGGTTCGTGAGTTCAAGCCCCACATCAGGCTCCACTCTGACAGCATGGAGCCTGCTTGGGATTCTCTCTCTCTCCCTCTCTCTCTCTCTGCCCCTCCTCTGCTCTCTATGTCTCTCAAAATAAATAAACTTAAAAAAAATTTAAAAAAAAATTAAAGACTTTGAGATAAGGAGATCATCCTAGACTATCTGGGTGGGGTCCTAAATGTAACCACAAGTGTCCTTGTAAGAGTGAGGCAGAGGGCGATTGGACGCAGAAGAAAGCAATGTGACCAGTGAAACAAGACACTGTGATGCTGGCTTTGAGGATGATAAGACAAGTAATGTAAAGAATGCAGACCTAGAAAGTGGAAATGTCATGGAAATGGATTCTACCCCAGAGCTTGTGGAAGGAGCAGAGCCCCATCAACACCTTGATTATGGCCCAGTGAAACTTAACTTCAGACTTCTGACTTCAGAACTGTAACAGAATAATGTGTGTTGTTGCCCTTAAGTCTGTGATCATTTATTGCGGTACCCACAGAAAACTAATGGACAAGTCAAGAATTTATTGAATACCGTCTTTGCTCAAAAATGATTTTAGCACTATAGAATAGGAAGAAATGCAAACCAGGACTCTGCTCTTAAGACTGCCTTTATCGACTAATTGAAGACATAATACTAGCAGATTATTATTATTTTAGGGTAGAATGCACACTAAATACCACTAACCATGTCATAAAGTCAAAGAAGAGAAATGCTACCATGGTTGGACATGAAAGATGCGTTAGAGGGACAACAACCTGGTTCTCAGAGGCGGAGGCAGAGTGTAGACGGAATGAAGGAAAAGCAGTCTGCATGCTGGTCTGCCTGGGGTAGATGTGAGGGAGCAGTGCTAAATGTGATTGATTAGAGAAAACAGAATCACAATGTGAAAGCCTACAAAGCCAAGCAAAGGCACGGCACTTGATACAGTGGATAAAACAGTAATTTATTGTAGGTTCCTCCAGAGTAGGACTAATTGAGCATCAGCTGTTCCAAAGCTGCTTGTGCTGGGGTGTCTGGTTTGTGGAAAGTTTAGCATGATATTTGTTACCTAATTCATACGAGAATAATGTTCATCCTCTTATCTCAAATAGAAATTTATTTGTTGATGGGGGGTGGGAGGGAGGGGAGGGTGGGGGATGGGTATTGAGGAGGGCACCTTTTGGGATGAGCACTGGGTGTTGTATGGAAACCAATTTGACAATAAATTTCATATATTAAAAAAATAAAAAAATAAAAAAAATAAAGGACTTGAACACACACACAAAAAAGAAATTTATTCTGAGTAATATAGCAAAGGCAGATTTCTAGAGAAAAATTCAGAAATTTGTGTACTATGAACATATATGTCTTTTTGATTAATATTTGTGCTTCTCTGGTGCAGGTATTATTGACAGAACTACAATGGCATATCAACAGCTATTGAAATTCATTCTATAAATGATCTCTGCCTACTTTTTGTTAAAGTTTCAAATATATATAGCTATAGATCATGTCTTGGAGCAACTTCATTATGCCAGTGTTAAAATATGAAGGATTTCCAATATAAGGAAATGACTCCTTTCCATGTTTCAGAAAACATATATAGTTAAGTCTGACTTAAAAATGAAAGTTTCAGGGGTGCCTAGGTGGTTCACTTGATTTTGGCCCGGGTCATGAACTCACAGTTTGTCTGATTGAGCCCCACATCAGACTCTGCGTTCACACCATGGCGCCTGCTTGGCATTTTCTCTCTCTCCTCTCTTTGCCCACCCCTCTCTCTCAAAATAAATAAACTTCAAAAACTGTAAATTTCAAATTTCTGAAGCAGGTAATAATTATAATCTCTAACCTCAAGAGTTACATGATTTGTTTTTATTTGCATAAAACTCGACTGAAAGAATGTGTTTATTCAATGACCGTAAGATACACTCAAGTTAGTCTCTTGGTAACATGGATCTCATTGTTGTGTTTTAATTTTTTTGAATTGCATATTGATAAAATCATAATATATAAAAATCATATACATATATACATAAAATCATCTCATAACTTTTATTATAAATCATGGGTCATAACTATGAACATGATTTATTCAAAAGGCTTCTGGTGAGAGATGAAAGCAGATATAATTAGAAACCTCCTCAAATATTTTCACTAAATTACCCTAACAGAATTATCCTAATAGAACTAGTGCTTCAAGAATGGTTATTATCCTACAGAAGGTAAAGTTGGTATAAACTGACAACACTACCTTGGGTTAGAAAATGTGTTATCATTGTCATCTAGAGAAGGGGACATCCTTCCAGCCAAGGGAAAGACCAAAGACTCTTCTCTTCTAACAATTTCCTAATTGCAGTCCCTGCAGTCTTGCCTCAGTCCCTTGCTAGCTGAAGGATAACTGCTATCTTTTGATCGGCACCCTCCCTCTCAGTGCATCAAAGTTGTACAGAGAAATCCAAGTGAGGAAGAGTATAGCCACATGAAAAATAAAGCAGAAGAAAATGTTCAGGTTTCACATGAGATCAAAAAACAAATGTTTAAGGGTGTAAAGATAGATCCATGGCATGCAGCCATGATGGTGTTGCATATGGCCCATTATGAGAGATATCTTGTGTTCTTGGTCAAGCATATGTATCCAGTTCTTGTGAACTTTCAGAAGACAACACTATGATAGAAAATTGGGTAGGGCAAAGACTTGGCTCATCAAATCACAGTCTTAAATCTCTGTGATGACATTTCCAGTATCTGCGATTCTCTGAATGCATAATTCATTTGTGTAAATACTCAATAAACTTGCTGATAGAGATTCGAATTTCTTAAGTTACTGAAGTTCTTTTCTTGGTCTATTAGAACCACTGCGTTCTTTTCACATCATTTCTTCACACCAAATCTTTTCTTTATTTTAATGTATGTCCTGTTGCACTGGGACTTGGGAGTTGTAAATGGTTTTGATGGTACCAGAATTTGCAGTGCATTTTTAACAGTGGTACACTGGGTTTGGAGGAAAAGTATATTTTCCCTTCTCCATAGCAGAAATGGAGACCGATTTAGGGTCACGGGTATGTATTTGACAAACGTGGAGTGGGAGGGTGGAGTGGGAGATGGGAGTGGCTCTGTGGAGGTGGGGTGAATGTGAAAGAGGGAAAGAGAGATTTTTTGAGCATATGAAACAATAAATATGAAATTCAACATAGATAACTGGAATTTGTCTTTAAAATTTATTGGGAAAAAATGATGCAACTTTTTTAATTTTTAATTTTAAATTCATATCAGTCTGATATACAGCATTTCCTGAAACTTCTATTTGTGGTTATCCTTTTTGGCCTGCAATTTTCTTAAACTTAATGAATATCTCAAAAAGGAATATTAGTTAAAAAAAATCCATTCAATGACATGACATCTAAATTTTCTGGGAAATCTCATTGTCAAGAAGAGAGCTAAACTCAGAACGTGCCTCCCAAGCCAGCACAGGGGACACTGACCTTTCAGCCTCTCGCCACCAGGAACTACCCAAACCAACACACGTGACCACACACCCTTCCCTTTACTCCTATCTGCACAGGGCACAACACATTTAAATAGCTGGAACTTGGGAATTCATGACAACATCATCATATCTGTTCCTGGAAATTTCATAAATATATGATTTAATTGCAATATCTGTTTTCTAAAAACAAAAAGGAAAACAAAAAAACTACTCATGATAACAAGTGAAATAGGACATTAATTAAAAAGTCAGAGAGAGAAAATGAAAATTGTTCATTCTCATTGCTAAACCACAGACCCAAGCAGCAGGGAGTATGTAGACTGAAACGTAAAGACTGAAGAAAGGAAAGACGTAAGAGTGCAGCAGTGTTCCCAGCTGGCTACAGCATGTTTCAGTGCCAACAGGTTTGAACCAACAATTATTTGGAAAGAATGGGAATTATTAACAGGAAGAAATCAACTCTCTTAGGTCTTCCAGAATGGATGTAATAATAATAAAAAATAATTATCAGCTCCCTGAAACATCTTTCATCAATGGATCTCATGGTATGTTATCTAATATTACTTAATGAAAATTCTTACTACTTCTATATTTGAGGGAGAGAGTGGCTATATTTTATAGATTGAAAAACTACTTTTCCGAAAGATTGAGCATCTTGACCACATTTAAGTTACCATTAGAAATTGAAATACACACCATTGTCTTCTTTCTATTTCTAATTAGGGTTTACCAAACTATGAAATTAAAATATAAAATGAAAAAAGTAATTTTTTTTTATCTAAACAACACAACATTACTAATGCTACATTTGGGAAAGAAATTATGTCTCCCTCTTCACTTAATTGACTGGGTACCTTAGTAATCTTTTTATATAGCACATACTTTCCATTTTTTTCAGTCCTTCTGAAGGCCAGAAAATACCAGAAACCTGTCTCACATTTCTGGGTTTGCTGCATATATATCCAATTTTTGCTATATCTCGATCACTTTATAATTCACTCCTTGCCTACTCTGAGTCCCTCTAGTTTTTGTTTTGCTTTGTTTTTTAAATTATGGAGTGCTATTATAGTAAAATGCCTCCAAATGGAGAGATGCAGTGGGGTTGATAGAAAAAAAAAATTCAAAGAAAGAAAATCAACCTTTGAAACAGTGTGTATTTGTCATAATTTCTAGAAATTAATGACACTATTTCATAAAATAATGTTCAGTGAAGTCAATTGTATTATTATGTAACCCATCCCACATACTTTTCTCCCACGTACGAGAGTGGACTGTTGGTGATAATAATTGCGGTAATAACAATAACAGAAACAACAGGGATGATATTGGTAAAGACAGGGCAACTTACAGTGTTTACTTTGTGCCAAGCTCTGTGCCAAGCTCTGTGCTATGGAGGTCTCATCTTTGTTTATCCTCATCCAAGGGTCGGGGACTACTACCCCACGTAATGGTAATTCTACCGTTAACTGGCTTTCATACCTGGGGTGAGTTACTTTAACTTCAGATGCTTTTGGTTTTGCATCCACAAAATCAGGGTAACAAAGGGTTATTGTGAAGATTAAATTGATTAGTACACAGGAGATCCTTAACAGAGTGCCTGACACATGGTAAAGGGCTCAGTGCACATTAACTCTGATACAAATAAGGACATAGATTCAGGGATGTTAAGTCAGTTGCCACTGGCTATTGATGTAGTAAATAGAAGACCCAAGATTGAAAACCACTCCTTTCCAACTCCAAATTCTTAGCTGCTATTGTAAGAGCACATTTAATTCTAATTGTTGGTGGCTGCTGATAAATTTTGCGTTTCTTAAGAGCAAGGAATGTAACTATGTATCTATATCCCCAGGTCTTAACACAGTACATAGCTCCTATGGTGTACTACTTAGTTGAGATTTAAAAGTAAGACTGTATTTATCGTTTCAATGAGGAAGGCCATGTTTTACCAATAGAGCACAGATTGTATTTCTTGGCCATTCTTTCCATTTTCTGTTCTTCTGTCAATAAAGGACATGGCTATTTACCTGGCGACTGCTGTATTAAATGCAAGTAGAGAGATAGGAAGAGTTAATTTACTTCCAAGCCATTAGTTGTACACCATTTATCTTAATTCAGTACAGGAAAGGTTACACCGATAATTATTAGCTAATTCTTCCACACAGAGACCAATGTTATTTTCATATGATCCTGAAATCCTTTATCTTTTGCGTGGATTATCTGAAAATAATATTGCCTATTCAATCTTGATAGCAATCTCGACATCTTTCTTCTCTCATCTATAAAGTCTCTTAGTGCTGGCCAAAGAAAATGAAGGTGGTAGGAGTTCATGATAATATTGAAACATCATTATTGAAAATATTGAAATATCTGAAATATAATTCCATCTGAGAGAAACCTCAAGAGATCAAGCTCTTATCTTCTACAAGACAAGATTGCATATAAATCATCCTGGAGAGATGAGTATGCAATTGATTAACAGAAAAACTTCCAAAAACTCCCTGAGGCATTTGGTTCATCTCCAACTCTCAGAGTTTTATTTGGGTTGAAGTTACAATGTCCATTTTTATGTTCCATGGAAGGAAAATGAATGTTGCCTGAACTGTCTTTTGGATTTGAACATCCATTGAAAGCATATCATTAATAACAACCCATAATTTCTGTTTGTGTGCATCCCATAACATATGCTGTTTGAGAACTGTGATTTTTTTTATGAAATGTCAACTTTTTGAGATTTAAGAAAGAATCTGGCAAAAACAATAATAACAACAACAACAACAACAAACAGTAGGAGGTAATTTTAAAAGAAAGGAAGTCTATAACTGGCCGATATATATATTTTTTCTATGGAGTGTGATAATAATCCTTTAGTGCAATTCAAATGAGCAAATTATTGTTAATGCAGAACATCCGATAGGAAACATGAAAATGGCTTCATTCTCCATAGAGAAACCAGTAATGCTCCAAGAGAATTGCTTCTAAATTTTGTGGTAATAATTGACCTGAAATCACTTCTCCATGTTATGTGTGTTGAGTTGCCATTGTCATTTTGCTAGGGCTAGAAATCAAGATTTTGGGATACTTTACAGCTGTATTACTCATCTTAAATGAGTATTTAAAAACTATTTTCTGACTAGATATGCATTTATTTTTAGCATGCTTGTTTGGCCTGACATAGAAATAGGTAGCTTTGGTAGCCAACCTCGGATTTCTGAGATTGGGTATTAGAGTGGAAAAACAAAGGGCACCTAGGTTTTGCGTCTGGTTCTGACATCAACTAATGTTCTCAAAATTTCTTTCTTTCTTTTATTATTACTTTTTGGCTTTGTTTTCATTTACCAAATCATGGCATTAGACTAGATTACCTCTTTGATCTTTCTAAGGATAGTTTAATATGTCCAGAGAGCAATTAAAACTTGTTCAACTTGTCCAACAAGACAAAACTTTTTTTCCTCTAGCTCCCAGTTTGTTAATGTTCTTAAGTTAAGCCATTAAGCCACATTACCACAAATGGATGATTCTTCATTCCTTGAATTTGTCTTCTACTTTACTTCTAAACATTTTTGTTCATGCTGTGTCTTCAACATTAAAGGAGCTTTTCTCCATACTTGCGGAATTCGTACTTATTACTCAAGATACAGGTCAAATGTTTTCACTTTTAAAGGCTAACATCTGAATGTTTTTCATTTAACAGACTATGAATGATCCATTTCAAAATGATTTTTGGGATGTGCCTTGGTATTCCAAACAAAAATCCAGAGGACATTAGGACCCAGAGACTCAAACCATACGGTTGTGTGTGTTAACACACAACTGAAGCTTTCATAGTCTCACTAAAGAAAAGTAAGATCATTTTGGTTTCCAACAATTGATTTATTTTAGTATCACAGTAGCACCCAGAGTGGAAATCTGGGTATAACCATGGAAAATGATTCATAAACACTCAGGGTCTGTACGCTTCCATTGGTCCTTCTATATATGGAATACACCTTTACAATGAGTGATGTCATTTGTGAGTAATTCAGTCTTCTCACACTTGCTTCTGTCTATTTCTGGCTCTTAAATTCTACTCTTGTCACACTGCTGTATACAGAAGTCTTCCTCATTGTAGTAACCATCATTTCATAGAAATGAGATTTTCATGGAGAGATTCAGAAGCACATTTGCATTGTAGAGATGTGGCTCAACTTGCTATTGGGTAAAAAGGGGATCTTCAAGTCTTGAAAAAAAATTATTAACCTATCGTTGTGATTACTGTCTTGACTTGACATGAAAAGATGCAGGAGTGAACAGCGACTTGCATGGAGTCATGTAAGTCAAAGGGACAGTGTTAGTTTGTTTCTCCTTATTTTACTTAGCTGAAATCATGGATCTCACTAACCTTAGCCATGCAAAACATTGAGATTCTGAAATGTGCAAGGTGACCTTATGCTATGGATAGATATGTCTATGTCCATGTCTCCTGCTAAATTCTATGCTTCAAAACAAGAACCATCTTGTTTCATTGCTGTCTTGCATATGGAAGGATCTCGATAAATCCTAAACAAATACATATTGGGGCCTTCTCCCTATGTAATTTTAGAAGCTAAGGTACTCAAATTTTCCCACTCCTTGTTGTCACAATTATTTCTAATAATATGTATAAATATCTATCACTAGGTAAGTCTTACAGTTCTATGAGGTAGTGCACTACCTTGACAACATGTGAGAATTACCTGAAAAGTTTCAAAAGCCACTGGTGCCTGGATCTGAGCCCCAGAGATTTTGATGTAGCTGATCAGAGATTCTCACTTAGTTCAGACTGAGCAGCAGTTTTTTATATGTTTTTAAAAATCTTCCCAGATGAGTCTAAAGTTCAGCCAAGGTTGAGAACCAATATCAAAGGGCAACAGTGGCAAATAGTTCCAGAATCAATGAAGAACAGAATTCAATACTTTAAACTATTTATGGACAAAACTCTGTGAAGAACACACAGGTCAGTAATGACTCAAAAGACTAAAAAAAATTATAATCTGGCACATATATTGGTACCATATACATATACATACACATATCTGGTACACCATCATTATATAGAATGAAATATATAAAGAATATATTAAGTGTCTACTTATCACTGTGTTAGGTCTTGAGTTAGATACAAAGACTTGGTCATTTTGCTTCTTTTAGTTATTATTTAAGGCATTGGTTATTGTCCACCATGACATAAGACATACAAAGTTTCTTCAAATAAACAGAGGTGGGAAAACCAAAGTATTCACTGAATCCCCCACCAGTAAATGTATGTAAAAAGAGCCAGACAGCCACCTCTCAGACCTGAAATGTCAAGCTTGTAAAAATAGTATTCTTGGGAGTTATACTTGATCATTTGTTAAATATGGGGATATAAAATGTAGAAATCCATGTGTAATGCTTCAAATCCCTAATCTGGTTTAAAAGGTCAGTTGAAGCCTAAAAGGACTTGACATTTTACCTTTAAAAGTCTGACTTTTGGACTTAAGACTTAACAACATTTCAGCCTGAATGACCCCGAAGGATAAATACAAAGCTGGTTTCAATTGAACTATTTAGAAAGCAGGGGATCTTCTAATTTGTAAGATAGCATTCAGAGAGCTTTTTCCATTAAGAACTCAATCGACTGAAAAATGATTTCCTTGGGTATTCCACAATCTTTCAATGCTTGTGTAAATTTTACGCAGGAGGTGGGCGGTGTGTGAGGCTCAAGATATAAAACACCATGGTACAAAGGAAGAAAACCACCTTATGAGCCACAAAAAACTGGTGATCACCTGTAAGCAATGCACATTGCCTCTGTTTACCAGTTTCTCCCTCAGGTGAAACATAATTCACATACCAGATATTCATTATAGTTTCATTTCTTGGAGCAAGTTCAATGGCTTTTTCAAACGATCATTATCATTAATTAATATTTATTGAGCACCCACTGGGTACATATTATAGAATGGCTGGTAGGCTATTATACAACAAATGTCTTACTATAAATTATACTTTATGTACTTTTATTATATTTTCATAGGACCAAGTGAATGTCTCTCCCATTTGTATAGTTAGCACTAAAATGTCACTCATTCATGTGAAAGCAACCAAGGATTAGAGTTGGAATTCTAGAAATACTTTTATGTGTTGTTTGTGTGTGTGTGTGTGTGTGTAAAGCATAAAACAAAACTTAGGTTAACATTTATTGGGATAATGTTAACTTTGTTACATCATTTAAAAATAAACTCTCTACATTACCTCATTGATAAAGTCAGTGAGTATATTTTTTAAGTGAAAATGGGGGTGCCTGGGTGGCTCAGTTGGCTAAGTGTCTGACTTTGGCTCAGGTCATGATCTTATGGTTTATAAGTACAAGCCCCATGTAGGGCTTTGTGCTGACAGCTCAGAGCCTGGAGCCTGCTTTGGATTCTGTGTTTCCCTCTCTCTCTGCCCCTCCCCTACTTGTGCTCTGTCTCTCTCTGTCTCTCAAAAATAAATAAAAACATTTTTTAAAAAGTGAAAATGTAGGGAGAATGAACCAAAATATAATGATGAACTATCTCATATGTTCAGAAAATTGCCTTTTACAACATAAAAATGAAGTTCTCTGTAGAGTTGGAATTTCTCTTCTCTACAAAGACTATTTGAAGTTGAGACTTCCTCGAGTATTTCCAAGGCTTATCCAAATACAGACCAAAGTTATTTACATATTTCTGTCTTATTCTGATACTGCTAGGTGAAATTCCCAAACTGAAGAAACATTTCATTCTTCTCAGTTAGCATCATGTCCCTGGTGGAAGGAGAGTCTGAAGTGATCAGGATCCTAGGCAGCTTGCTCATATCTAACATAAAATAATAGAATTTTCGTATTTTGGTGAACACGATTCTTTTTTTTTAGTAATTCATTGAGTGACTAATTTTTGAAAATATACTCATACAAGTCCCTAACTCTTTGGGAATGCAAAGACGATTCAATACCTATCCTACCTTTAATGTGATTTCCTAAATTACCATGCTTTATAATTTCCACATTGTTTTTTTAATTTTTAAACTCTGTTAAGCTGGCAGCCCTTTATATAAAAGTACTTACAGACATCTACAATCTTCCAAGTGTGGAAACTGCTATTAATTTGTAGCAAAGACAAATTATGGAGAACTGAGCCAGCCAATGTGAGGCTGTCCTAACTTTTATGTTTAAATGTTAAATTTTTAGCTGTATACCTCAGTAAGGGTAAAAGTGAAACTTCAGAATATTGTGCTTTCTTTAGACTTCAGAGAGACACCGTGAGAGGTGTAGTGGGACTCATGATGCTTTCCACAGCCTCATTCAGTAGAATTGAGCCAGTCATCCACGAGTGAAGGAAACACACCGGCTGGTGTCCTTAATGGAAAGCAACACTATTCTGGCTCTCCTCGGAGTAACTCACTAGAGGGAGAATAAGGTTCAGATACTGGGATGGGGGGAAGAGTAACAGATCCATACAGGTGCTGTGTTCTTATTTCATGCAAATCTTTGAAGGTGTGTGTCAAAGTGCTAAAGGGTAGCACAGGTTTGTAAATAAATCACTAAGAAATGAATTGGACCATAGTGCATCAAATTCCATTTTAAAAAGAATTATGTCAAAATCAGTCAATTGGTGGAACAAAAATAATGTCGTTTTCATATCACAGGATCAATGTCTCTCACTTCGAAAAAATAACCGTTTCCCCTTCACTTCGACACTTATTTTCGATAACTGCTTCAGCTTTGCCTCAGTATTAATTTCTCAGCCAGGTACTATTATGCTGTGACAACCTTCTATTCCATTGTCATCGTGTCAGGTTATTGAAAAGGATAATAAGTAGATATGTTTGCTTTTAGAATGTTAAGAAATAAATGGCATTCTTATTCCTTATTTATCTATGGTACTTCTTAATTTTAGAGAATGGTTCTACTGATAATTACAGGATTTTCACATTGGTAGAAAAATTGAAGTATATGTTAATAGTGGTATAATTTGATATTTGTGAATTGTTTTCTTCCACAAATATAGAAATTTAGCAATCATCATTAAGATTACTCTATTAAAATCTGAAAATAACACATCATCGCTTTGAGTAATCTGATCCATTATGTCTTAAGCAAGACAGAGAGATGTTAGGAGCTTGTCTTAGAGCCATACAGCTAACAGTCCATTTTTTAAAAAAATCTGTGGTCTATAGTTTCCACATGATAAAGTTCTCTCATTCTGTTTCTAACAGTTTCATAGACAACAGTATCAAGACGGCATAAAACAACCCTCAAGTTACTATCTAGTATCTGAAAGTTGTTAAAATCAAGGAAACTGAATAATTCAGAGATGTGACACTTTTATGATCCACAAATAATTTTGGGGGTATCTTTCTGTTTTGTAATTGAGAAAAATGAGCAAGCGTGGCACTGAACTATGCTGTCAAAATCTACCCACCTTGTGAAACAACTTCAGGCACAAAGGAAAAAAAAAAACATTTCACGTTTATTAGATTTGCAAAATTTTTAGTTTAACAATAATAAATGCAGATGAAGAGGGGGAAATATAAACTCAAACATATCATCCTTTGGAATTTAAATTTGGGAAACATTTTGGACAGTAATCTGGCAATGAATAATATAGCTACAGATACACAAACTATTGAATATCCTGGATAAATAACTAGATTTACACATGTCACCGTTCATAGATTTAAAAATAACACGTATAAAATGCATTGCAGAAGGATGACAATAAAAATACTCCTTAGTTAACTTTTAAAACCATGCAACCTCGTACTTTATATTATTTGTGGATACTTATTTTTAAAAATAGCTCAGAGTGATGCATATCTGGAATAATACATCCTAATTTCAGAATAATGGCTAATTCTCAGGAAGAAGAAAATAATGCGATTGGTGAGGATAAAGGGATTTCAACATCATTTTAGTGTTTATTCCTTAAAGAAAAACGGTTCTCAAGGAAATGAGACAGGATATTAATATTTGCAATTCTTTATTGTAGATACATGGATGTTTGTTAAATTACTGTCTGTTTCTCCTTTATGTGTTAAATACTTTTAATACTAAAAAGTACCTTACTAGTGAAATGTACAAGTTGCATCTTTTTCTATACATCCACAACCAGTATACTCACTAGGTTAAGTATTTTCCAGGGTTCACTCTTTCATTAAACAAGTATTCACTGGACAATTGCAGTTCTTCAAGCACGGGGCTACATTCTAGATATTCAAAATCAAATCAGATGCCTTCAGTGGGCTTACAGTTTAGTTAAGGAGTACATAAAAACTCTTCAGCATTCCCTATGCTATCAGTAGTTGCTTCACTTAGAAGATGCTTCTCCTACTAAAAATACTTTCCTTATCTTCGTGTAACTCTGCTAGTTTAATTTGTTGAACTAGAACTTTGCTAATGGTCAGAAGTTAACACACAAATTAGCTCCTTTGTGTCAATAGGGTGCGTTTAAGATATTGTAGCCATAAAACCCTGAATCAGTGGTTCTTTCTGAGGTTCATACATCAGAATGAGCTTCAGAGAATGTGAGCCACTTAAAAGAAAGTGATTAACATATATTTTGCTCTAATAATATTACCATCTACACTGTCATTTCACAGAAACAAATATTATAATCTAAAAACCATAGTGGTGTGGTCCTTTAAATGTGCTTAGCTTTTTTTTTTTTTTTTTTTTTTTTTTTTATAAATCTGCTACCTTCTCTTTATTTGTTACATTTTACTATGAGCCAGTTAAAGTTTTATCATGGACCAGCCTTTGAAAACTGCTGCCCTAAACAATCCTCATGCTTTTGACCTTGTGTAACCACACAGAATGTGCGAAATATTGGGAAATGTGTACATTTTTGTAAATCTTCTAGCTGGCTTGAAAGGGACTTCCTCTCTTAACTACTAATAAAATTGCTATATTGCTTGCATGTATGCTTATCAGTGAAGGGAGATGAATTTAAGGTTGACAATTATTGCAAAAGAATGTATGCTTCACTCACAAATTCACATGGAGACTGATTATAACACTTTGAGTTTTTGCCAGGCTTTTATTGTTTTTAAGACACCTGTACATTATCTCTCCAATGCCTAATGCTGACAATAAAGCCAAAGAAGAAATGAGAACAAGTGGGATCCTCATTAGGTATGGGATTCCATGTGCCTTTGTATATGTGTTGAGCTGTATTCAGAGTGTAGGAACCAGAAGACACTATTTTTTTCTAAAAAAATTTAATGTCTATTTAGTTTTGACAGAGAGAAGGGGGGCGGAGAGCAGAGAGAGTGGATGACATAGACTTTGAGCAGGCTCCAGGCTCTGAGCTGTCAGCACAGAGCCCGGTGTGGGGCTCAAACTCACGAACCACAAGATCATGACCTGAGCCAAAGTCGGAGCCATCCAGGCACCCTTCAGAAGAAACTTTCTTAAAGATGATTCTCATTTTTACTCACATCTGTGTAAAATCATTATATATTATTAACATTATTAACATTATATATTAACACATCAAAGTCATAGCAACCTAAATCTCCTCCTATAGCTGCTTGTCAGTCTCACCAGGGAATCTCTAGTCAGTTTCTCCCCAGCACCTTGCTGAAATTCTGTCTTACTTCACCGTAGTCCTTTCATGTGTATGGAATTTTAACCACCCAGAATTCTTTAAAGTCTCTTTAAAGTCTCTTCTCCACTTTCCAATGATCCAGGTCCTCCTCAGTAGAAGGAGGTCTGCACCAGACCCAGCAATCTATGATCCTTACCCCTTTTTTCTCTCTGTCTCTCTTTCTTTCTCCCCATTCTCATGATTCACCATTACAAAATGTCTGAGAAACAGAAAACTCTCCTTAGAAGAAGAGGCAAGTGGGGATTTTGAATGGCAGAAGATAAAATTTTCTGTAGCTATGATTGGGATGGGGAAAGTCGGGGAAGGTTGAGAGCAGGTGGTAAAAGTTGCCCAGATTATGAAAAAGATGAGAGCAATAAAACGAAACAAAGTGAAAAAGGCACTGGTCGTTGAGGGCCTATGGTTATCAAGGCAAAATGTCACCCTGCCCTATCAGGGAGGTGATCCTGCGGCTTCTGGATGGATATTCCTCTGACACATATGTGCATAAAGACCTTCAGAGCCACAACCCAGTAGATAAGCTTGTTCCCAGCAGAAACATTTGTCTCATTGTGTTTAAAGGATGGAAACACCCTCCTCTTTCCCTATTTAACCCAGACTTTCAGTTAGGAAAGTGACAGTGTTCTCTTTGACACGTCCTTTCTTATTCCACAGGTGATGGAAACACTACATGTTTCCCATGGAAAGCTACAGGATGTGAATAATTAATACCCAGAGCAACAGCGCAAGTAGGCTCTTATTTATTCTCAAGATTACTGGGGTCATGGGTCCGTTTAGGAATCTGATGGAAAGCTGTGGAATTTCAGGGGCATAGCAGACCATGGATAGAGGATAATGACTTTCTATCCTCATTTATTTTCCCATCTGCCAGAAATGCACACACTGCCAAGACTTTTATCCCTTCTAGGCTTCTGTGGCCTCAGACACAATGAGAAGTAGAGCTGTTCTCTCAAACATCAGTGCTTAATGACTAGGAGCTTAACAGCTCTTTTTTTATTCTCTAAAATTAATAATTGTTTTTCACCACAGAGATATGCATAAATGGATATGCTTTAAAGCTAGTCATAATCCTAAGTGTAAATGATGCAAACCACATTAAAAGCAGAAGGGAAACACATTCCAAAACCTTCATCAAAAAAGTAATAGAGGGGCTCCTGGGTGGCTCAGTCAGTTGGGTGTCCGACTCAGGTCATGATCTCGAGGTTCTTAGGTTCAAGCCCTGTGTTGGGCTCTGCGCTGACAGCTCAGAGCCTGGAGCCTGCTTCAGATTCTGTGTCTCCCTCTCTCTGCCCCACCCCTGCTCCCACTGTCTCTCAAAAATGAATAAATGTTTTTAAAAAAACTTACGGTTTTTAAAAAAGATGATAGAAGTATAATATGTAAGGGTTTTGTTTTGTTTTTGCTAAACGTCTTTGAAAAAGGTCCTGCACTCACACAGCCACCTGCGTCTTATCCTCTGTTCCTCCTAGACGTGGTAGGTCTGGACGCTCTAAAGCTCTTCATCCAGATGCATTGCATTTTAAAACACTTACTCTCAAAAACTTTTTGAAGTTCGCCTGGTACTACTTTACTCTTTGACTCGTGTTTAGATTAGAGTAACAAATGATCAAGCCGAAGCTCATTCTGAAACAAAATTCCTTTCCCCCCACAATATAGTGCATAAACTGAGCTGCAGCCTTTGCATTTTTTGCCATCTGGCCCACAGTGTGAGATGATATTAGTAGCATGTCAGGGAATTGTCTACCCACCCCCCCCCCCTTTTCAGGGGAAAAAAAAAAAGAGAAAATGAAAAAAAAAATAATCCTAATCTATAGTATGAAGAGTATTAAATGAAACATCTGCCTCGCTGAATGAGTAGATGAACTTTGCAGTCTGCAAGCTGCTGGCGTTTGTCAAGTACATGTTTACATTGCTGACTGCTGTAAATTTTCAAGATGGTGACATGAAATTGACTTACCAAAATATCTTATTCAAATCTCTTAAAACACATGTTTCATTTTATGTTTTTTTTTCTCCTTTAATGTCCTTATTCTTGATGAAAGGCATTGCCGATTGAGACAGCGAGAGGTTGCTGAGATTGTAGTCAAGCTGAAGCCACTGAGTAGTTAAAGAAAAATTACATAATAAAATCTGCCAAGAGTTAGCATGTATCTCTTGTTAACATGGAACTGGAATCCTAGCTGCTAAAAGATACCAATAAAAGAGTCATAGAATTTAGGCAAATGCTGTGAAAAAAAGAGTGAAGATGCTTCAAATATTTAAAAAACATTTTAATGTTCATTTGTTTTTTAGAGAGAGAGCGCATGGCGGGTGGGGGGGGGGAGGGGCAGAGAGAGAGGGAGACACAGAATCCGAAGCAGGCTCCAGGCTCTGAGCTGTCAACACAGAGCCCAATGTGGGGCTTGAACTCACAAACCGCGAGATCGTGACCTGAGCTGAAGTCGGATGCTTAACCTATTGAGCCACCCAGGCGCCCCAATGCTTCAAATATTTTAAAGGAAAGATACTTAACAAACAATATCTGCTTAAAGATTATCATAAACTCTACTAAATTGAGTCCTAATTGGTGAATAAACATCAAAGGAAAAATAATTCTCAAAATCTGCCTAAATTTAATCACTTTGGATAAAAACCCCTTACCTCAATTAGAGATTTGAGCTTCAATGAGGAGAGATCTTACTCTAAGTTTCAAGTTTCTTTCTTTTTTGAGTGTAAATACCCCATTTTCTCTATCAACTCTAATGTCAACACACACCCCAGAAACAAAGATTTTTCCCCCAACTTGTAGAATGTGCAGAAAACAGAAATGTTTATCAAATTATCCCTCTATAAGTGATAGTAAATTTTATTACTCTTGAAAAAAAGTACTATGTTGCAATAGAAGGCCTAGAGAATAAATTTAAAGCAAAATTTTAATATCGTAAATAGACATACCACTCTCTACCCTGAATGTAGAGAAGGCTGACCTGTCAACTGAGCTCCAAAGAAATACAATTCTCTGTAGAATAGTGTTTTTTATCAGATATGCATTCACCCAGGGTCTACTGCTGCCATATTATTCCAGGATTGCCTTCTGGAGAAGTAGGGATGGGTCCAATTTCCACTGCCTTAATCCGTTTCCTCCCTTCCTCCCTTCCTCCCTTCCTCCCTTCCTTCCTTCCTTCCTTCCTTCCTTCCTTCCTTCCTTCCTTCCTTCCCAAAACACAATTGTTTGTCTAATACAGATAAATAAACAAATATAATGCAGAGCAAATGGGCTGCAATGGGGATAATTATAGGGGGCTGTGGGAGTCCATAGAAAGGGAATTGAATCTAGATTTGGGGGTCGGAGAAAACTCTAGGAAAAAACAACATCTAAATAGAGGTCTAGGAGATAAATTAGCCAGGAAAGGAGTGGAGGGGAAGACCAAAGGTTCTAGGAAAAAGTTTAATTCAAAGGAACAGAGTCCAGAAACAGCATGAATCATTAGATCTGCAAGAAGTTCAGCACAATTTTAGTGTAAGAAGACGAATTACAAGTGATGTTTAGAAATCCACCTAAGGACAGGGTAAGCGACAAGGCCAACTGTGTCATCCAGGGTTTGGGTTTTTTCCTGAGGGCAATTAAAAGCCATTGAAAGTTAATCTGGAGGATGACATAATCAGACTTTCACTTTTGCAAATGCTCTTAAGTGGCTCTTCCCTGGGGAGAGTATATTAGGAAATGAGCCGCAAGACCTAGAAGTGATGAGAACATCTAAGATGCCATTATAGTAATTTAAATGGGAAAGGGATGTGAACATAAACTTGGAAGTGGTATACAGGAAGAGGGGGCAGATTTAAGCCATCTGAAGGGACAATATTTATAGAAATAGTTGGATTAGTAGATGAGGAAAAAGGAGGAAACAAATATTCTGAGACAACTTGATCTGGTTGATAGTCCCATGTCACTGCTGTTTACTTCTCCCTTGAGTGTTAAATGACCTCTGGTAGCTTTTGAGAGGCACATTGGAAGCAAGATGTCTTTGCACTGCAGTGAAAACCAAAACAGTGTCCAAACTCGCTCGGACCAAAAAACCTAAGAAACACCAACCCCTAGATACCTTTCCCACATTCACTTGTCCTTTAGGTCCAGTGCTAAAGCCAGACAGGATCCAACCATTCAGAGCTGGCCACCCTACCAACTTCACATCTATAATTTTTGGCATGCATTTTGATTATATATTTATATTTAATTTGGCTGTGGTGGTACGCCTGCATTCCCCACAGACTGAGAAACCCCCAAGAGCAGAGACTCCGTGTTTATATCTCTTGTCCTCAGCCAGCTCCCAGCACACAGTAGGTGCTCAGCACATGTTTGCTGAATTGAATGTCCCCTTAGACCACATGTTTCTACAGCTGTTTTTAGACACAGCTTGCTCTTTGCTTTGTTTTTCCATCCAGGAGGCTAACGAGCAGATAACTGAAACTCAGGACTGTGACAGATGTGATATTGCCTAAGACAATGGCAGGATCAAGATAAATTAAGAGATTTCACCCACTCACTTAGGTTTAATTTCTTATATTCTTGAAAAGTGATGCTAACAGCAAACATGAACCTAACTAAGTCAAGCAATGAAAGTACTCGGAGGTAAGAATTATTTACCAATGATCAAAAATTCATATTTTCTTTTTAAGCTTCCTTTAAGATACAGGTTTGGTATTAATGGTTTTTTTTTTCTGCTCTAAGAAAGAGGAATAGGAAGCTGCTATTTAAAATAATGGCTTAGTCTCTTCATCTGTGTGTAAATGCATTAAAAAACTGCATCCCCTCAACCAAGGAAATCTGAAAGAGGCAGGGTAGCCGACCAGTCTGCTTCTTCTTTAAGTTAGCCTGTTGTCTAGTAAAAAATGTGTGTGTTCTTTCACATAACAGTAACTTGTAGAAGCAGAAAATGTTTTGAAGACAGCCCGGAGTGGCCAGTGTTTTCCAGGGGTGTACCATGGAGCCTTAAGGGTTTAGGAGAGTGGGGTCTCGGGTGGTCAGGAGAAGGGTGAACTGTGATTGACAGGGAAGACATTGGGACTCCCACCATTGTTTCAACCAGATTACTCACATTTTATCCCATGTTTGTGTTCTTTCAAAAAAGAGAATCTTGAGGCTTGACGAAAACCAGACCTGGATGGAAACCAACCTTCTCATTTATACATGAGATACGGAGGTCCAGAAAGGATAATACAGCTAAGTAGCATGTTAAGAGTCTATAGCAGAAAGACTTGAATTCTAATTCCAGCACTGCTTGCCAGGGAAGTGACTCCAGAAAAGCTATTTCTTGAAATTTCAGGTTCATTATCTATAAAATGGGTTTCTGAAAGGATCTGATGAAGGGATTGAAAGAAAGCATTTACTACAGTTACTGGCATAAGACAAATGTTCAGGAGATATAGGTAGCAATAGCAGCAGAACCTTAGCTAGAACATATATCTTTCTACTCCACACTCAGTGTTTTTTCCTATGTGCTTCAACAAACAAAATTGTCTGCATTATAGCCTATCCAAAAGGAAAAATAAAATTTGTTTCAGTAAAAAGGGATGCTTTTCATTTTCTTCTCAGGATATATATGCATTTTCACCTCAGGAAAGAAAGAGACTTGGCATTAAGGATGTAAAATATAGAACTTAATATTCTAAGAAACACAAATGTCTTGAGGTAGCGTGTAGTGATTTGGGTCACAGTTATTAATGCATTACTTGGAAAACACTACTAGGTTATATCATAGAGTGAAACAATGTTAGTTTGTCTTTTAACAAGAACATATATTTTGGTCTCAAGGAAAATAATTTTTACAACATTAAACAAAACTTGTAAAAAATGATTAAGAAAATACAGAGGGCTCTTGTTTGTCTTTAGCTTGTTTTTTAAGTAATTCCATACAATTTGTTCATCACCACACATTCTTCCCACAGGATTACTATGTTACTTAACATTTTGGTTAAAAGGAATCAAGATTTCTGGGAGAATTTGGTTTGGGGAAGAGTAATTTTGAAAGATTTAGGAACCCAAAGTTTATGCTTAATTCTTTTCTGGATCATATAACTTCTCTTCATTTTCCTGAATATCTAGTGTTATTTGCATAAGTGGATTAATTTTGTCATCTAGGCATAGACCTCATTAGCAATCTGACGGGACAAATATTTCTTTTACTCCATCTTTTCAAGGCTTAGTAATATGTTTCATATGTCATATTTAAAAAGACCAAAAAAGACAATAGTTTAAAGAAACTACTTTGATACACTGAATGAAGTATATGTAATTTCTCATCCTCCCAAAGAGCAAAAAAAGTCCTCAAATCTGTTGAGTTTATGTACGTTATAAATAAAAGTGGTATAATTAAGCTTTAATCATATAATTAAGTTTTAATTGGTATAATTAAGTTATTTTTACACAAAATTTGAAAAATCTTCCATGAGGCACCAAAAATATATTTTAAAAAGAGTGTTGTTTTCAAAGACTGTAATGGGGTAACAGTTGGCATATAAAATTTGTTGCTCTCACTGGAAGGTGAAAAGTAAAAGTAAGAGGTCTATGTTTTTTTCACAAGATCATTTGTTTTCTGATATTCTTTTGTCACTTCTGTAAATGATGGAAACTGTCAGATAAAATCAAGGTCTGTTTCAACGTTAACTGCAAGTTCAAGTGTGACTGGTGGACTCTCATTTCCCAGCTTGCTCACCTCTTCTACAAAATCGGGTTATTATCAGTTCTGATGATTTGGGCCATACTAATGAAAAATTACTTTCAAAATCTTGGTCAAGTTCAACTATAATAACCATACATGATGAAATTTTGTTTTCAGTGAAAGTTTCAGAGAAAATAAGCTATTTTCACAAAATAATTATTAAAAAAATTTTAATGCTTATTTATTTTTGAGAGAGACAGAGTGTGAGTGGAGGAAGGGCAGAGAAAGAGGGAGACACAGAATGTGAAGCAGGCTTCAGGCTCTGAGCTGTCAGCATAGAGCCCAACGCACGGCTTGAACTCACGAACTGTGAGATCAGGATCTGAGCTGAAGTCAGACACTTAACTGACTGAGCCACCCAGGCTCCCCTCACAAAACAATCATTTATACAATATCCACCCACTCAATAAATATTTATCCAGGACCAAGTACGTGATTAAGCACTGTTCCAGTCACTATAGATACAACAGTGGACAAAATAGGCAAAGATTTCCATCTCCAGAATAAAACATTTTGGTGGCAGTAAGAAATAATGAATAATATAATAGCAGCCAGTGATAAGATTCTGAGGAAAAATAAATCAAGGCAAAGAGATAGAGAAGTGGTAGATCTTTAACTAATGGGCCAAAATTAATTCCAGATGAATTAAGCAATTTAATTTTACTAATAGAAAAGTGTAAAAGAAATACTATAAAATGCAAGTGATTTTTTTTAAATCTTAGAATGTACAATGTCCTTACAAGTATAAAAAAGCAAATCAAAAGCCCAGAAATGAATGGGATGCCTGGGTGGCGTGGTCAGTTAAGCCTCTGACTCTTGGTTTTGAGTCAAGTTGAGATCTCATGGTTCGGGAGTTCAAGCCCCATGCTGGGCTCTGTGCTGACAGTGCAGAGCCTGCTTGGGATTGTCTGTCTCTCCCTCTCTCTCTGCCCTTTCCCCGCTCGCTCTCTCTGTCTCTCTCTCAAAATAAATAAACTCAAGAAAATTTAAAAAAAATCCTACAAATGAAAAGATCAACTCATTAGACTATATAAACCTTAACAACTTCTATCCACTAAACAAATTAATAAAACTAAAAGAAATGGGGAATATTTGCCATGATTATGAAAATGGAGAAGTAGTATTAAAATAAAAAAACACAAGCATTAATGAGACAAATCTTCAATAAAGCATATAAATAACTCTTGACCTAAACAGATGACAAAAACTAACTTCCTAGAAATCAAAATATACAAGTTAAAATAACTTCAACTGCAGAAAAAGATTGAAACGTACACACCATTGGCAAGGCTACGATGAGATGCTTATTTATATACAGAATGGAAGTGTGAGTCAGTGACTCTGAAAAATAAAAGTGGTATCTGTTAAGAACTCCAAGCAAACTTATTCTCTCTGGCCCACCAAGGCTACTTAAGTAATAATGGGGATGTAAAAAAAAAAAAAATCATCATGAAAATACAGGGAGACATACACCCAAATTGAGAAGTATTCATCTAGAGGATTATAGGATTCTTGGGGATTTTAATTATCTTCTTTATATATTTTTGTATTTTTTTTAAATAAAATATTTATTTATTTTGAGACAGAGCATGTGTGTGTAAGCAGGAGAGGGGAAGAGAAAGAGAGAGAGAGATAATCCCAAGCAAGGTCCACACCATTTGTGCTGAGCCCTACATGGGGCTCAATCCCACAAACTGCGAGATTAAGACCTAAACCAAAATCAAGAGTTGGTCACTTAACTGACTGAGCCACCCAGGCACCCCTATTTTTGTATTTTTAAAATACATTTTTACAAAGAGTAATTTATTACCAGGAAAAACAATAAAAAAAAAGTAAGAAGGAAAAGGAAAAGAAGTAGAAGGAAGAAGGTAGAATGAGGATTTTCTTGACTGGTCTTTGCTTCTACACTGAAATCTCATCCATTTTCATCACAAATCACAGATATACTCATTATGGGGAAAATAATAAAATTTCTAAGAAAAAGTAAGACCCAGCCAAGAAATCACACTTTGAAAAGTAATTAACAGTACCAAGATCATAGCACATCCCCCTTGAGCTAATTTTGTGGATTACTCTTTAGTGTAGCTATACATCATAGAAGAGTCATTTGAAAACGGGTAATGAGGGAAATCTCTTTGTAGGATTTTAGCTCTGTTTTTCTCATTGTTTAAACTTAAAAGTTTCTGGAAACATATTCAAGCAGCTTCTCTTATGTCCAGGTTCTAGAGACCTAGGAAAATCAGGCATGTGTGTGTGTGTGTGTGTGTTGTTGTTGTTGTTGTTGTTGTTGATACGATGATTTATTACTGTGATTTTAAAAATCCTACCTGCATTCCCATATTAGCTAGCCTCAGGACACAACTAGTGTGTGTTGGATATTTTGTAGAGTCGGTAAGTATTCTGGATTTCCTGACTGCTTCATTTAAGCAGGTCAGTTAGCAGCATAACCCTTTGAATTGGCTCCTCCCAGGGTTTTAAGGTATGGCACCAAATGAAGAACTTCCTATCTGTTCATTCGCTTTCACCATACTGAAGAGGACTTTTTTGTTGTTGTTGAGGATTAGCTGGGACCACTCTGATGACACAAAACACTCTGAATGTGCCCAAGCATACATATAAAATTCCACTGAAGCACTATGTGTAGAGCTTTAGCTACAATGCAAAAATGAATAAATAGAAATTTCAGTCTAATGTTGTAAAGTACTTAGATCAAGACTTATGTTCTAAATAGCTAAAAATGTTTTTTAAAAGGTTTAAATAAAGTGTTGTCTTAATATTTATTATAATGTACTCAATAATACATATTTTGTGCTATTAAATAATGAAATATTTATAGGAATGTACTCTACACCACAATGCATTTCAGCACGCTAACACCTTTACTTGTATTGCAGAGAATCTGGATCACTCCTGTCTCATGTGTTTGAGATTTTTGAGGCTACGCTTGTGGTATTATATTAGAAAGAATCCTCAGTCACAGTAGAAGTCATTCTATTCCAATGTGGCTTCTGGTTAGAAGTCTCAGAGAAGGTAAAGAATGCAGATTTGGATGCTATTTATTTAAGAACTCTTCCTGTAACTAGTTTAACCATTGAGATTATTCTTATGATTGTCTTAGTTTAGAGAAAATTGAGATTTTAATTACTGGATCCCTTTCAAGTTAATCATGGATAATTAGTGATGAGGAATAAAAAGTGATCTACCATGTGCAAACTTTCTAAACTAAGGAGTTGGGGTCAAACTTTCCTTTTGTCACTGACACTCTATCCCCCAATCATTTCTTTAGATCATTCACATTTCTGATTCAACTTTACTAATTTTCACAGGGTTCACAGTAACAACTTCTAATATTCTTCTGAAACACATTTATTCTTCAGGGAAGAACTTTTGCTTATTTTGTTCACTATTGTATTCTCAGGCCTAGAACAGTGAATCTCTAGAACATAGTTAAAGCTATTGAGTGAATGGATAAAATTTAACAGAAACATTGGAATGTTTCCTCCAAAGTCTCTCAAAAGAATTATTTATTTTCTGAAGAACGAACTGCACAATGCATAAATTATATTGGTTTTTTAATTTTTTCAATGTTTATTTATTTTTGAGAGAGAGAGACAGAAACAGAGTGAGAACAGGGGAGGGGCAGAGAGAGAGGGAGACACAGGATCTGAAACAGGTTCCAGGCTCTGAGCTGTCAGCACAGAGACAGATGCGGTGCTCAAACTCATGAACCATGAGATCATGACCTGAGCTGGACGCTTAACCGAGTGAGCCACCCAGGTGCCCCTATATTGTTTTTTTTAAAGAAAATAAATCAAAATTAATATACCTAAGTGTATTTTTTTTTCTTGTGATGAGAACTTTTAAGATTTACTCTCTGGGTAACCTTCAAATATGCACTACAATTTTATTTACTATAGTCACCATACTGTACGTTGCATCCCCATGACATATTTATCTTACTACTGCAAGTTTTACTTCTCGACCCCCTTCACTCATTTGGCCCACCCCTTAACCTTCCTCCCCTCTGGCAACCACCATTCTGTTCTCTGTATCTATGAGTATTGTTTTGTTCCATTTATTCATTTTAGATTCCATGTATAAGTGAAATCATAGGGTATTTGTCTTTGTCTGGTTTATTTCACTTAGCATAATATCATCAAAGTCCATCCATTTGTTGTCACAAATGGCAATATTTCATTTTTCTTTTTATGGCTGAGCAGTGTTCTATCACATCTTTATCCATCCATCTGTTGATGAACATGCAGGTTGTTTCTATATCTTGGCTATTGTAAATAACGCTGCAACGAACATAGGGGTTCAAATATACCTCTGAATCAGTGTTTTTGTTTTCTTTGTATAAATACCCAGAAGTGAAATTGCTGGATTGTATGGTAGTTCTATTTTTAATTTTTTGAAGACAACTGTATACTGTTTTTCAGAGTGGATACATCAATTTACACTCCCACCAACAGTATATGAGAGTTCCCTTTTCTCCACATCCTCCACAACACTTATTTTTTGTCTTTTTGATAATAACCGCTCTAACATATGTAGCTGACATCTTATTATGGTTTTGATTTGCATTTCTCTGATTAGTGATGTTGAGCATGTTCACATGTACCTGTTGGCCATCCGTATATCTTCTTTGGATAAATGTCTAGTCAGACACTTTACCCATTTATTTTTTTATTAAAAATTTTTTAATGTTTATTCATTTAATGTTTATTTATTCTGACAGAGACAGACAGAGCATGAGCAGGAAAGGAGCAGAGAGAGAGGGAGACACAGATTCTAAAGCAAACTCCAGGCTCTGAGCTGTCAGCACAGAGCCCAATGAGGGTCTCGAACTCACGAGCTGTGAGATCATGACCTGAGCTGAAGTCAGATGCTTAACCAAATGAGCCACCCAGGTGCTCCTGCCCATTTATAAATTGAATTAATTGTTTTTTTGGCCATTGATTTGTATGAGTTCTTTATGTATTTTGGGTATTAACGTCTTATCAGATATATGATTTGCAAATGTCTTCTCCCATTCAGTAGATTGCCTTTTCATTTTGTTGATGGTTTCCTTTGCCGGGCAGACACTCTTTAGTTAGATGTAGTCCCACTTGTTTGTTTTTTTTTCTTTTGTAGCCTTGCTTTTGGAGTCAGATCCAAAACATCATTGTCAAGGCTGGTGTGAAGGAGCTTACCAATTATATTTTCTTCTAGGGGTTTTTATGGTTTCAGATCTTTCATTCAAATCTTTAATCTATTTTGAGTTATTTTTTTATATAGTATAAGATAGTGGTCTAGTCCCATTCTTTTGCATGTGGCCCAACATCATTTACTGAAGAGACTGTCCTGTCCCCATTGAATATTCTTACTTCCTCTGTAATAAATTAATTGATAATATATGTGTGGGCTTATTTCTGGGCTCTCTATTCTGTTCCACTGATCTATGTGTCTGCTTTTATGTCATACCATACTGTTTTGATTACAATAACTTTGTAATATAGTTTAAAATCAGGGCGTATGATGACAGTTTTGTTCTTCTTTTTCAAGATTGCTTTGGCTATTCAGTGTCTTTTATGGTTCTATACAAATTTTGGAATTGTTTTATTCCTGTGAAAAATACCATTGGAATTTTCATAGGGTTTGCACTGGATTTGTAGATTGATTTGGGGAATGTGGGCACTTCAAAAATATTAATTCTTCCAATCCATGAGTATGGAATATCTTTCCGTTTATTTGTGTCTTCTTCAATTTCTTTCATCAATGTCTTACAATTTTTAGTGTGCAGGTCTTTCATTTCCTTGGTTAAATTTATTTCTAGGTATTTTATTCATTTCGATGCAATTATAAATAAAATTGTTTCTTTAATTCCTCTTTCCGATAGTTTGCTTGTTACAAAACAAGATAGATCTTTGTATATTGTACAAGATTGTATATTGTATACTGTACAAGAAACACGATAGATCTTTGTATATTGATTTTCTACCCTGCAACTTTACTACATTCATGTTTTAGTTCTCACAGAGATGGAGTTTCTAGGGTTTTCTCTATATAAAATCATGTCATCCACAATGTGACAGTTTTACTTCTTCCTTCTCTACCTAAGTATAATTTTATAAATATATGTGACTTTTCAAATATAATATTCTTAATGAATTCTTAATAGTGCAGGGAAGGAAAACTTTTCCTTTCTTCCCATCTAAGTTCTTTCTTTGGCTGGTCTAATAATGAAATTGACTGAAGACAGATTAACGGGAGAAAAACAAATTCAAGTTTGTACATTTAAGAATAGCTCATAGAAATATGAGACTCAAAGAAGTGACCGAAGCAGGCAAGTTTTATACCTTTTAGACAAAGAAACAATACATTTGTGAAGAATTGACAAGACAAAGAAGTTTGAGGTTGGGGTAGTAAATTAATGAAGAAGGAACAAGGTTTATTTATATAGCCTTCCAGGTTCTACAATCCCTATCTCTGATGACAAGGATGTCTCTCTCTCTCCTGGTACAGGGAGGGTACCTTTCACGTGGGAAATTTATTTTCTGCTTTCATAGGGACAAAGGAGGGTCAGTGTGTCCTTCTTGCACTGGCTGCTTAAGTAACTTTAATTGAAAATAATCAATATACCAAAGTGGCAAATTTTCAGGCTGCTTACCTTGAATCCTGTAAGTTATAACACAATAAAAAAAAACCCATATATTTTACTATTAGGTATTTTGAGAATAACCTATACAATGGGACTAAAATTGGAAGAGAATACTAGGTTAAGGAAAAATGTCCAGGTTTTTAAAAGTCTCTCTGCTAGTCCCTTCAAATTAAAAATATCTTTGTTACTCCCGTCAAATTACTGGAGTTAGATAAAGCCCCTGATAATTATCCCCTGCAAATTTAATGCTTCTCCAGCCGCTTATACATATCATATTAGATAGTAAATATTTCACTAAGGGCATAGCTTTCTCAGTAGACTCCATTCGAGTGGCTGCTGCTTTAAAAGTTTATCTAAAAGATACATTATGAGAAACCTCTTCCTTGTACAGGAATTTTTCTGTATTGTTTACATAGGTATCACAGAGCTACGTGCTTGATACAAATTGTTTCAGTTGGAAGGAGCTCTGCCAAAGAAAACAGACAGGCAGCTGTTTGCACAGCGCATAATTTTTTTTTGTTAAATATGGCTGCACCTGTGTAAACACAAACTTTATTTCCAAGAAGTACCCCTGCAGCTGCAAAGACTTTTCAGACGTAGCCAGAGCAGCTATTTTTACTGTACCGTGTAATGTATGTAATAGGTTTTGGTCAGTTGTCAGTCTCAAAAATCATAATGAGAAGGTTCATTTATTTTAATATAGACATTTTATTGCATTTTTCGAAAACCTTAATATGAAGTTGACTTTATTTCCTATTTATGCTTCATATTGACTTATTACAAACATTGAAATTAGTCCGGGAACAATGTTCCAGTCATGCAGAGTACTTCAGAAAGAGCAGTTTTCTTCATCCATTCATTCATTCTTCATTCACTGTACCTTCTTTTATTTCCCCAGAGTATAGTCAAGAAATACAGTAATCGTACAAATGACTGGTTGACACAGACCTTATTTCTCTTTCAAAAAATGTTTCTTATTATGGATGGAGGTAACCCTAATTACATAACAGAATTATAATCATGAGATAGCGCAACAGAAGAGAGAACATTCCTTCCCCACAGCACTGCTGAGGGACACCCCACAATTTTCTAAAACTTCACTTACATATAATGAGTTTTGCATCAATACTAAATGATATTAAAATATTAGCAAATAACTAATGTTCAGTAAACTAAGTTTACTGTATTATTACAACCCACTTAAGTGCTCTTCTTAATGTATAAGTAGTTTCATCCTTTATATACTTTTAAACTTCCCATAGTCACATTCAAAGAAATTGCAAGTTTATCTTTCGGATCTCTGTTTAAGAATAGCTATTTTTGTACATACTTACAATAAACTTTTGTTATGGAAAGAGTCAAAGTATTTTTTAAGGACTATAAACATTCTGTGGGAAGCACATCCCTTGCCTACGAAACTAGGGCAGACATATAGTCCCTGTGAGCATTCAAGGAGATCCCCAATCTGCTTCTTGGGAAACAAACTGCTTCCCCCTCCCACAGAGTAGAGTGTGGATTGATGTGTATAGCAATTTCATTAACAAGGTACCTGTAAGTCAGTGGTTCTCAAAGTGTGGTCCAGGTAGCCTCAGAGGGTTTTCAAGGTCAACACTATGTTCACAATAATATGAAGGTACCATTTGCCTTTTTCACTCATTCTCTCATGGGACTACACTGGAGTTTCCTAAAGGCTACATGGTGTGTAATGGCATTTTAAAATAAAACGTGCTAATATTTGGAAGCTAGTGAACCAATATTTTTCTTTTTTAAAAAAAAATTTTTAAATGGTTATTTATTTTTGAGAAAGAGAGACAGAGTGTGAGTGGGAGAGGGACAGAGAGATAGGGAGACACAGAATCCGAAGCAGGCTCCAGGCTCTGAGCTGTCAGCACAGAGCCTGATGCGGGGCTTAAACCCATGAACCATGAGGCCAAGACATGAGCCGAAGTCAGATGCTTATCCAACTGAGCCACCCAGGCGACCTCCAATATTTTTCAAATTAGCAATGTAGGATGTTATAAAAATTATCTGTGTTTTTTTCTTTCCTTTAAAAAGGGCCATTCAAAGTACTGGAAAGACCAAAGAGTTCTGAGGTAACAGGATACAAAATATCCATTGATATGGTTTCATATTCCACATTACAATTAACCTTTAAGAAATTACTGCTTGTTGAGTTTCAGTAGAGTACCAAGAATAATATCCACAATTTCCTGAAGGGACTATTAAAAAGATTAGGGAATAATGACATTTTAAAACATTATTTGTATTTTCCTTAATGTCTGACTCAATAGAAGGCAAGTGGGTTCTTCTATCTGTGTCTGCATTCCATCTGTTGTGCTATGTTATTTAGTTGATACATATGAAGAAAATTCTGCCTCCTCCAGATTTTAGAAAAGGGAATATTTTTATTTGTTTGCTTTCTTGTTTAGAAAAATGACATTTTAACGCATCCTGGACTTATTATTGTTCTTTTGAAATAAATTAATAATTAATAAATTATTAATAAATATTTTAAGAATTTAGCAGTAATTATCAATGAACACATCCACATAGGAAAAAATCTCATTGGTGTCTATAATAATTGTTTACAAATGTAAAGGATAATTGAGACTAAAGGAGCTTGAGAAGTAGTCTATGGATCATGCTTTGATACCCTAAAGAAATATGAAATGAATGCATGAAAATATAGAATACTCAGTTGACTTTTTTTTAAATGAAAAATTAGCGTAGAAACCATGAACACATGCTAAAAGCTGAACTGTAACACATGGTTTTATTTACATATCCACAGCTCTTCCCCATCCACTCTAGGTGTTTCTTTTATGATGTTGTCTAAGAGTGTGGTCACATGTCCGTGACTCTAGTCCCCTTGTGGATGCTTATGTATTCAAGGGACATAAGGAAGTTAGATATTGTGCCACTTCCTGTCACACTGCTTTTTAGATATGGCTTGACTAAGCAATCAAAATAGATAACTATCTTTATGATACAAACACAACAGTTTCTAATATTACCAAAATAAAATCATAGAGGAAGTGCCTAATTCACATTGATCCCTGCTTATCTTAACTTTTGAGTCACTTCAACATTCATGGATCCAAGCTCTGTATTAACTTCAAGGACCATGTCATGAATTAATCACCCAAGCTTGGAGACACATTTCCTTCTACCAACAAAGGCAGCTGAGAATCCTTGACATAAAGACTTGGATGATCTTTTGCTAATCTTGCTAAAACAAATGTGTTTTAGTAGACTTGGAGGATATTAATAACACTTTAACATGTTATATGTATTTACTCATATGTTTCTTTGTAAGAACAATTAACAACCTTGTTCTCAGGTATAGAGTACAACAAGCAGGCCCCAGAGAGGACAATGCATAGTTGTCCATAAATGATTACAGGTGGAAATGTACTCTTGGCTCCTGTGGGAGGGAAGACCAGGGCTGGCTCTGGAGGATGCATTCTCTGTAATTTGTTGGCTTCAGTGGTTTACTCTAAAATCATATTTCCCAATAGGAAAGCTGTCTCAGCCTGTGTAAGGGTCAATAAAAACCTTTCTATGATGAGAGCATCCTCCATATGTTTAAGTGTTATACCCAACATCTTGTCTTGCGATGCTCACATTATTTCCTATGTTAGTCTTTTCCATGTTGACTATACTTTACCACTTACTCAGACCCAGTAGTTTTTCATATTTTCATTACCCTCTCTGTGATTATCTTTTCCTTGCATTTTCAAATGTTCTTTTCCTCCTTCAGTGTTTTCTGCTGGTTTTCATTTTCATGAACGTTCATTTCATTCTGGTAGAATATTTTAGTGACTTCCAAAATGGAGTGATTGCATTTCAGGAGAGTGTGCAAGGGAATTCATTAAGGTTCAGAAATAAAATACCAGGGGTGCCTGGGTGACTCAGTCAGTTAAGCATCTGACACTTGATTTCGACTCAGGTCATGATCTCATGCTTCATGAGTTCCAGCCCCATGTGGGGCTTTGAGCTGACAGTGCAGAGCCGGCTTGGGATTCTCTCTCTCTCCTCTCTTACTGCCCCCCCCCCTCCACTTGCACTGTCTCTCTCTCTCTCTCTCTTTCTCTCTCTCAAAATAAAATAAATAAATAAATAAAAACAATGCAGTGCTACTATTCAGATTTATTTTGACTTCATTCTTGAAAAATTTATTTTAATGTATGTATTAAAATGTTCATAGTATCCTAGTTCAGAAGCCCATGTATGTAATTTATAAATAAATATCCATATATGTTGGATGTATGCCAACATTTATTTTCAGTACTGTATACCATCAAAAATATTTTTATATCACCGATTATATTTCACCTCTTTTTCTTAAATCTCCATCCCATGGTTTCTTGGAATCCTCACACAGACTTCATTTTTATTCTTCCCACAAACTAGAAATCTTTGATTAAGTAAACAAACACTCTAAACACCTAACACTTCTAATTGTTTTTTATTCAAGCCTTTAAACACTTTGATGCATCCCTCATATTCAAAATAGATGACACATATTCAGCATAAGAGGTGGTTGGAATTCAGATGAATTTCAAAAACGTTAAGTAAGAAAATGATCAGAAATGCCCCATTTTTACATATGGCCAATCTTTGCTTTTCCCCCACGTCATCATTGATAACTTACGGGTGTAGTTTTTGTGTGGCCTCCGATGACTACCCATTCCTTGTCTTTAGCAATCACGTAGAAACTGCTTACCAGCCCTCCTCACCTGACACATAAGTAAGATAAATAATCACATATCTAGTACTATTTTATTTTGTACCATGAGTAAGAAATGCCCTAAAATTTGTGCTCTTCTGAAGGGGATAAAATCTTCAGAAGCATGACTTTTACTCAAAATAACTGAGTGAAATGGTAATATCAAAGTGCTGATCATAACCTAGTCCTGATTTATTTTTTTATTCATTTTTTTAATGTTTATTTATTCTTGAGAGATAGAGACAGTGTCAGCAGGGGAAGGACAGAGAGAGAGACAGACACAGAATCCGAAGCAGTCTCCAGGCTCCGAGCTGTCAGCACGGAGCCTGATGTAGGGCTCGAACCCACGAACCGCGAGACCATGACCTGAGCCAAAGTTGGACACTCAACCAACTGAGCCACCCAGGCGCCCTCCCCCACCAATCCTGATTTATTATAAATAAAATAGTAGAGTGAAATGGAACCTCAAAAATGGCCTAATGTCAACTCCTGGTTTTACCAGTGGAGCAAATGTGCCTCCAGTAGGTTAACAAACTTGGTAAAGTTACATAGCTAAACTTGTATAGCTCCCTAGTAGCAAGGCTAGAACTTGCACCCAACTCCTCATTCCTGACAGGGTACATATCCCCTAGTCCAGGACTGGAATCTAGAACATTTTAAGACCAATGTTTGAATATTACTTAGAAAATATATTTCATTTCTGGTTTATTGATTTATTCTGAGTGAATTATTTACATTTACAATCAAATTAGGACCTTATCACATTTTTGAAGGAAGGAATGAGACAGTATAATCATAAAATTTTCAGGATGTTTTGTATATTTTTGCTGCAAGTGAATCCTTTTATTTATTACTGGAAAATTGAATTAAATTTGAGGATACAGATCTTTTCAAATTCACTGTAGTCTCTGTACCCTGACATAAATCCAGAAAAAGAGAACACTGGAGTGGAATAGACATGTGTCTGTTCTTCCCTCCAAAGGCTGTCTACAAACATCCTCAGCCCCGAGAGAAGGATGTGGATTGTTATTTATTGAATATCACATCTCCTACAATAGGCATTTTACAATACCAAGCTCTGTAATAGTATTAAGTACTAATAATGGTCTCATTGAGTAGGGCTGCTTGTGGAATAAAATGGCTTTTAATGGGTTCCTAGTCTTTTTTTTTTTTAATAAATTTACTGGAAATTCAACTTATAGTAAATGCAGATTCATTTCTTTTTATAGTTTAAAAAAATACAAAGGTGTGTCCCTGGGCTCACATTTCAGAAGTTTTAAATGACTCTCTGTATCTGATTTTTATTGCCCTGTGAATGTTACAGCAATTTTGGTTTCAATATATAAACTGGAGCCTGTTTTATGCATAAAATCATGTAGCTCAATCTCCAAATACATTGCCCACCCATGCATGATAATTAATTTTTTATTGAACAAAGCCCTAAAATATAAAGCATTAGTTGATTATGTGTAACCAAATGATGTTAGATGTCCAAGGGCAATTATGATAAAATATTAAAGCAATTTTATATCAAGAAAAAGATAAAAATATACAGCCACATACTCTTGATTCAGTTACTTCAATTTTCTTTTTTGCGCATTAAAAATGTATTTAAGACCTGCCAACTCAATCGTTTCAAATATGAAGTTACTTTCATTTTGAGAAACTCCAAAATTATTGAGGTGCATTTGAGACACTAGGAGTCCCAAAAAGTTACTGACACTAAGCCTCCTATAAGCCAAGGCAAGCTCATGATCCTCTCTTTAATAATAAATTTGAAATCCTTATTAGAAAATGTGCCACAGTGTAGCACTCAGAGATAAACTATGTTGCAGTAGTCTCTCTTGAAAAAAGCTAGAAATAAGTCGCTTAATAAAGTCTAAATCATTCCTTAGGTTAGCTAATAGAAGCACCCGTGGTTATAAAATTAATCAGTCCCCGCTATTACAGCAAATTGGTGAAGATTGTATTGACACATCTTCATCTGTATGTCTCATCAGAGGTGTCCGTGCCATTTAGCTACGAAACCCTGGAGGCTTTCCTCCGCACAGAATCTTATAACACTTCAATTAAGGGACACCAAGCTGCCAACCAGACAGCGGCACATTTATTTCTTGATGACTCCTTAAGTTGTGCCACAGGCCTATCATTAAGAGAATATTTTTCACAGCAGGTTGCAAAGATCCTCGTGCCATTAAAAGGAATTGAAAAAGCATCAATTTGTTGTTTCCACCTAACACAGATATTTTTCATTGCTGGAACAGCCATTAAAAACAATCTGTTTTATTGCATTCTGAAAAGATCACATGAAGTACACATAATGATTTATTTTAAGGATGACATTCGGATTAAAACCACTGTGAAAATGTAGTATTTGAAATAAATATTTAGGAAAACAAAGTCCCAGATATGCTTTTCTTTTTTATACCAAGTTATTAGAAGAAATTTATTGATACCTTGAATCATAGTTTGAAAAGGAAAAAGAATGCCTTTTACAAGAGGATGAGGAAGAGGGTTTCTGGGGAGGTTATGTCTCAGGGCAATGCATGCCTTAAAATTTTAAGTGGAAATTCTTTGAAAATTAGTAAACTGGAACAGAACGCTTTAAAAACAGGATGGATCAGACCCCGCTTTGGGGCAATTGTATGGGGGTTTTTTTCTTGCCAGGCAGAGTAGGAGTTTAATGCCATTGCTACATTGTAGAGTTCTGACCTGAAATACTGTTTCTTGGTCACCAGAGTGGGAGGAATCACTCAATTCTTCTTATTTACTTATATTACGACATTTGTTGACTATGGGTACCTACCAGAAACTGCAGTCTGACATTGTGACTTATTTTAAAATTTATTTTCTTAGTACCAGCGCCGGTCACTCATTATTTGACAGCCTGCATCAGCAGTAACTTAAAACAAGGGGATGTTTCTGTCAAGGAGTCTTCTTAACGCTACCACTTAAAATTTCAGAAGTTTTTCATAAGTTATTTAAAAAAAAATTTGTAAGCGTTTTTTGAGAGAGACAGAGACAGCAGGAGTGGGGGAAAGGGCAGAGAGAGAGGGAGAGAGAGAATTCCAAGCCAGAATCCGTGCTGCCAGCGCAGAGCCCGACATGGGGCTCAAACTCACAAAACTGTGAGATCATGACCTGCCTGAGTCGAAACCAAGAGTCAGATGCTTAACTGACTGAGCCACCCAGGCACCACCCATAAGTCATTTTTAACACCACCAACTGGTTTCTGACAAAACCAAAGAATAAAAAATTAAAATAAATCATGGGTTCCAGTAATGATTATATACTATTTTGAATTCATCTTCTCAAGAAAAACAGCAACAATAAAATGACCTCATAGAGGAGGACTTTATTCTGTCTTTCTGCTTTAAAATGTTGATCACGCTCTGGTGTTACCAACGTTGGAGCACCTTATGTTAAAACGGACCTTGTTGAACCTTCTGGGATCTCACCATGATAAGTGGGACAGGGTATAAGAGAAGGGAGGTAGTGGACGTTGTGGGGTACGGTCAGATCCGCCCTTCAGGGTGCCGCACTTCTCTTGTGGCAGGAGAGTGTTGGCAACTGGCAGGTCTTGGCCGAATTTTTTTCTGGGGATTGACTGGAGCAGAAGATAGACTATGCCCAAGGCCACTGCTCCTACCTAGAGATAGTTCACATCCAATGAGTGGCCTACAAGGAGCATTGTAAAGGCCCTGTCTCCTTGCCGCAGAGCCATATGACTCTGAAGGACCATCTCAGCTCTGGAGTTCTCCCTGTCGGGACGCTAGAGGCGTCTGTTTTAAGTGCATGGTGGTTCAAATCTTCCCTCTGCCCAACCCTACCTTCCTCACTGCTCCATGGGTGTCAGTCAACTCCCTACATGCAAATCTTCATCTCAAATTTGGTTCCAAAGAATCGGTGCAAGACAGCAGTGTCCCATGTTTAACATATATATAATTTGATTCGGCTGAATAGGTTACGCATAAAGGAGCAAAAAACAGGGAATTTTGGAGGTATTAGGGCAACCGTTTAAAAAAAACAACCGTAGATACACTTGGAATGCCTTTAGATATTCAGGGGTCAGTTTTGGTAAAGTATATCTCTTGAATCCTCTCTTTCCCCCCATTCTCACTGACACCACCTTCATGATGTCTCCCTGCCTCATTTTCCCCACTTCTGGATCATTCATTCTCTTTGAGAGTAACAGAATTATCTTCCAAAAACCCAGATTTGGTGTAACTTCCTTGTTTAAAAGCTTTGGATGCGTACACATTGTTTCAGTATAAAATAGGGGGTTTTATCCCTTAGAGTTCTTATTCTGATATTTATGTCACTTCACCGCCTGTAACATCCCTCCTCTGGTGACCAATCCCACAGTACTTAGTACAGCCCTAGTACCTCTGTTACAGATTCTTTGAATGTTTTACTATTTCCAGCATATGTCATGTCCTTCTGTGATTCACTGTGTGCTTTTGAACCTGTTGATCCTAAATGCCTTTTCTCTAACCCCTTGTCTTGTTAACACTCTTCTATCGATCCTGCAAGACTCCTCAAATCTTCATTATCTTTTCAATTGTTCCCTGATCCCTCCACCAAAATAACAGCTCCATATTTTTTATTCCCAACTTCATTTGTGTGTTTATCTATCAAAGCTTCTTCTGTATTATAATTTATCATGTTTACACTTTTTTGTATCCCATTATTAAAATTTTAAAGGACAAGGGCATTCCATTTAATCTGAAACTCCAGTGCCCAGGATTGCCCATATTAAATACCTAAATAAATAAATAAGGATGTCTTAATTTAGGTTTCACCGAAATGAGAGCCTAAAACAGCACTTGGGTACAGGTAATTTACTTGAGAAGTGAATTTAAAAAGGAAGAGGGAGTGAGTAGGAGGAACGAGACAAGGAAGGAGGGAAATTCAATAATGGATTCATTGGTTATTGGGTGGTCATCATTGTGGATAGTGGGTCAGAACCTCTGGGAACTTTCTAAGGCTAGGGTGGAAAGCATTTCCAAATGGTCCCCATGAAAGACAGGAAGATTGAGTCATTTATCTGCTCACTCTATTACCCACTGGTTGATGGTTTATCCAGAGATATTAAGTCCCCCTCCCCTCCAGACTGTACTTGCACTGGGGCTGGTTTGTAAACAGTCTTGAGGAAAGAACTGGAGAGAGGGCACTGGAAGTGTGTGTGGAAGTGTCTACCATAGTTGCAGTTGAAATCATAAGCAGGTTTGGCAGATGTGGCCCAAGGTACAGGAACATAGCTCTAGGGGATTATTTGACTAAAGTTATGAGATTATTCATTTTGAGAGAGCAGCATTGGACCTAATCAAGCATTCTGATTTAAAGTGGAAAATGTAACTAAATGTACTTTCACTGCAACTAAAAATAAACTGAAGCTTATATTTATGACATGAATTCTTATTCCCTTAGTTGTACCTGGCTCTTTTTCTTTGTTATTTTCTTTTTTGTTTCTTCTATGACTAACAAAGTACGTATTAATTTGGCAATATGTTCTCTGACCCTCAATTCTCTCCTGTGTAATGAGAGGATAAGACTCTATTTTAACGAATCATTTGTCATTTTTCCATTCGTTCACTTATTCATTAAACAAATACCTATTGAACACCTACTATGTGCCAGTCTCCATATACTTAGGACTATGGGTATAATGAAGAGTAAAACAAAACAAAACAAAGCAAAACTTCAAACTAACAAAAATTACTTACCAGTCCTTTACACAAAGGATCTGGTGAAGGAGAGACACCGAACAAATAAATCATACAAATAAATATAATACAAAAAAATTTGGTCAGTGACAGAAAGAAAAGATACAATTTACAGTTTTCACAAGGGTTTATAACAGGAGTGTATAATTGAGTTTGCTGTTTACTTAATGGTCTCAAACTGTCTGACTGTCAAACTAAGACCTGCCTGAAATGATGGCAGTTGGTGAAGTGAGGCGAAGGAGAGGCAGGGACAGCACTACAAGTGAAAGCTGTGAGACAGAGGGAAAAACCATGATGTATTCCAAAGAAGGTGAGGTTTCTCAGAACAAGTGAAGGAAGTGGGGAAGGTCAGTGCAAAGTAAGGCTGGGGAGATAAACAGGGACAAGAACATATGGGAACGTGAAGATCCTGGTAGTCATCAGGAATGGGAAGCAAAGGGAAATCTTTGAAAGAGGTATATGATGTGACACACCTGTGGAAGGTTGCTCATACTTCTACATATGGATTGAATGAGTATTAGAATGCAGAAAAGTGGAAACAGGACCATAACTCTGTGGAAAGAGACTGATTTCAAAAAGCAACTCATGTACCCACACAGAGTTGATACAATCTGGTTGCGTTCTTTTCTTGTCTTCTCCTATTTCCTTTTATTCATTTTTTTTATTCCCTTAAGTTTTCCCTCTATCTTATAAACTTACTCTTTGCATCTCGTAAGAGACCTTCATTAGGAGAAAGAAGTTATGTTATTCATCATCAATGGCCTGTCACACATTCTCTGTCACGTTTCCATGTGATCTTTGCTGCTGAAAAAGGCAAAAGAGGATGGCAAGCCAGCCTGCTCAGGATTTCTGGGGCAACGAGAAGGAATCGTGTGTGGTCTTCATGGTGTTAGAAGTCAAGGAGCACAGGTTAGGAATCATTTGGCAGATGAAATTTTATGTAAAGAGAGTTCAAGGGTGTTGGGTAAACTAAAAGGTGAGTTAGAGAGAAGAGTAAGTGATTTGTGGTAGAGATTTCTAGATATCCAAGCAGCAAGGGGAGGAACTGAAGACACTCAATTTTAAAAAATTAAGTTTTTTAATTTATCTTGAGAGAGAGAGAAACAGAGCACCCGAGTGGGGGAGTGGCAGAGAGACAGGGAGAGAGAGAATCCCAAGCAAGCTCCATGCTATCAGTGCAGAGCTCTATGTGGGGCTTAAACCAATGAACCATGAGATCAACACCTGAGCTGAAGTCAAGAGCCGGACGCTTAACCGAATGAGCCAACCAGGTGCCCCTGGCCATACTCAATTTTAAACAAGAGCATTTCCTTTTCTATATTAAACCATTATTAATAATAATGATACCACTTTGTATTTTGTTTCTTTCAACTTTATTGAGGCATACTAAGGTGCACATATCTGAATGTGTATTTTGATGACTTTGACATATGTACACCTGTGGAATACTTCCATAATCGAGGTGACATACAATTCCATCAGCCCCAAAAGTTTACTTTTGCCCCCTTTGTACTACTTTCCTCCCTCCATTCCTATCCCAGGCAAGCACTGATGAGCTTTCTGTCATTTTACAGTAATTTGCATTTCCTAGCATTTTATATAAAGTGAATTATACAGTATGATTCTGGGTTCTTCTGTCCAGCATAATTATCTTGAGATTCACCATATTGTTGCATGTATCATTAGTTAATTCTATTTTGTTGCCTAGTAATAATACATTGTATGAATATACCACAAAATTTTCATCAATTTGCTTATCAATGGACATTCAGGTTATTTCCATGTTTTATCTTTTACAAGTAAAGCTCCTATGAACATTGGTGTACAAGGCTTAGTATGGACACATAGTTTTATTTCTTTTGGCTCAATACTACAAAATGGAATGGCCAGGTAATATGGTAGGTATATATTTAAGCTTAAATAAACTGCTACAATGTTTCCAAAGTGACTATACTATTTTACATTCCCACCTGTAGTTTAACATAAAAATTATATAGGTTGGCATTGCCTTACACAAACTTACAATACACCTGTAAGCTCAGTATTATTTACCCCATCACATAAAAGGAAACCAAAGTTCAGGAATGTTAAATAAACTACTTGTGGACACAAAACAAGTAAATGAAAGAATTGGAATTCAAACTGCATTTGACAGTGTTAGAATGATTTTTCAGAATGCCCAGGGAAAGTTTTTATAAACCAAAGACTAGCTCTTGCTTTAAATAAATGTGATTCTCATCTGCTGCATTGCTAGCTCCTGCATGACTTGGATAAATGGACAGAATGGGAAATTATTGTAGTCTAAGCGATGGCTCATTGGCCAGACAAGGTCGAGGTATAACTTTATATGGTTGACTGGAATTTAAACTTGTGACCTGCCATCAGTTGAAGAAGATATATATATGTTTACACATATATGTTTTATATGTTTACATTTATATGTTATATATATATATATGTATGTTTATATATAGCTCCTTCCGATAAAACAACAATTTTCTTAATTTAAAAGAACAGTTCCAATTTAGATGAAGTGCTACTTAAATCAGCAACCATAGGCATGCTTCCATTGGTTTAATGGCTTTTTGTTTTTTACTGATGACTTTGTTTCAAAGAGCAAATAAAGATGCAAGAACTGGAAAGCAAAAAACAAAAACAAAAAACAAAAACAAAAAACAAAAACAAACAAAAAACAAACAAACAAACAAAATAACAAAAAACAAAAAAACAAAAAACAAATAACAAATACAAAACCAGCTGGGAAACAAAGAGGATAAAGCACCTGGAGGAAATTAATGGACGGAAGTACATTCTCTTTGTTTCCATTTTTAATAAGACAAACGCATTATGTAAAATTTAAGATGTGAGAACTGTACATAGATGTATGAAACACAACCTACAAGAGGCTCTTGTGGTTTTTGATGCTGCTGTTGGCAGTGTTTCCTCTACTACTGAGGGGCACTTTGGTTTGTACGATGTTACTCTCAATGCAAGCCTCTACGGTAACCTAATATCCAGGAGACACAAGGGTGAACTAACTGCTTTTGCCTCGGAGATGTAGCAACTGAGATGCTAGTTTTGCAACGGAGATGTAGTACTGAGACTAAAACCACTAAACACTCTTAACTCTTTTCTTTTTAGAGAAGAATTGGGTGTAAGGATGGTCTGTATTTAGGAGTTAGTGACTGATGGTCCAAAAAGTCAATATTAGAATCACTGCTTCTCAAAGCCTTTCATTTTTTTCCATCTCTACTGTCATCAACTGCAATAGCTTCCTAATCAGATTTAGCAAATAAAAAAAATATAGGACTCAGAGATAAATTTAATTTTTAGAGAAAAAATAATTTTTTAGTATAAGAATATCCCATGGAATATTTGGGACATACACTAAAAAAAAGAGTATTTGGGGCGCCTGGGTGGCTCAGTCGGTTGAGCGTCCGACTTGAGCTCAGGTCATGATCTCGCAGTCGTGAGTTTGAGCCCTTTGTCAGGCTCTGTGCTGACAGCTCAGAGCCTGGACCCTGCTTCGGATTCTGTGTCTCCCTCTCTCCCTCTGCCCCTCCCCCTCTCATGCTCTGTCTCTCTCACTCTCAAAAATGAATAAATGTTAAAAAAATTTTTAAAGTATTCATTGTTTATCTGAAATTCAAATTTAATTGAGTATCCTGTATTTTTATCTGTCAACCCTAATGCCAACAGACTTAGCCTTTTTCCCTCTATCTTCTCTCCTTTCCGTGTCAGCAAAATGGAGTATCGAAATTTACTGAAGAAGTGGAACACTTAAATTTAACAGGAGCTGTTGAAGATGGAAACACTTCAGTGCACTCTTTCAAACATTCAAAACCAGCCAAATACAGGGTTATCTATTCATACATACATAGCACCAATAGTTTGAGTGATAATTTCAGTAATAAAGTCATTTTGTAAAACTCAATACACCTATTTTTTTAATGTTTATTTACTTATTTTGGGAGAGAGATAGAGCATGAGTGAGGGAGGGGCAGAGAGAAGGGAGTCAGAGAATCCCAAGTTGGTTTTGTGCTGTCAGTCACAAACCATGAAATCATGACCTGAGCCAAAATCAAGAGTCAGACGTTCAACAAACTGAGCCACCCAGACATCCCTCAATACACTCATTCTCAATAAATACACTGAAAAAATACAAATGAAAGGACAATACTCAACATGATAAATAACCTAATATTTAGTTAACTAATACTGTTGGTTTCTATCTATGTGTCCACTGCAGTAACAAGGAAAAGCAAAATATTAAGAGACAGAAATAATAATTATCATCCCCATTTCCATTCTACAGGCAAGGAAACTGAAGAATAGAGAAGTTAAGTCATTTGCCACAAAGCTGGTAATTTATGGAGCCAGGCAGTCCAACTTCAAACCTCATACTCTAAGCAACTACACTAAACTGCCATTTTATATAGCAACAGTGATAAACATGAATTGCCTAGGAATAATGCAAATAAAAGATATTCAGGACTTCTATGGAAAACAGTTAAATGGCTAGATATCTGTTTCATGCTTTGAATGAAAGACAATGTTGATAACTTTCTCAGTTCCTCCCCAATTCATATATAGCTAGAATGAATAATCAGTCAAACCTCAAATCGTATTACTGAAGAAGTTGGAAAAAATTATTCTTTTTTTGGAAAAATTATTCTAAAATTAATCTGAAAAGATGCATTAGAAAAAAAATTTGGGTAAGTGAAGGAAGTTTTGATCTACAAAAAGGACAGGAAGAGTAAATATTGTAAAGATACACTTTTTCCCAAACTGATCTTGAAATTATAATTCTAGTAAAATCCAGACAGGTCTGTGTGCATGTATATAACTTTTAAGCCTATTGTAAAATTGTACGACTGAGATTAGTTAATATGTTTTTTTTTATTTCATTCAACAATATTTTGCATGTCTAAAAGATAATGGCTCTCTCTTTTTTTTTAAACATAATTGACCACCCTTTGGGTAAATACCTAACAGTGCAATTGCTGGATTGTAGGGTAGTTTATTTTTAATTTCTCGAGGAACCTCCATACTGCTCTCCAGAGTGGCTGCACCAGCTGGCATTCCCACCAGCAGTGCAAGAGGGTTCTCAACATCCTTTCCAACACCTGTTGCTCTTGTGTTGTCAATTTTAGCCATTCTGGCAAGTGTGAGGTGATATATCATCATGGTTTTGATCTCTTGTTCCCTGATGATGAATGATGTTGAGCACCTTTTCACGTGTTTGTTAGTCATCTGTATGTCTTCTTTGAGTATCCTGTCTATTCATGTCTTCAGCCCATTTCTTAACTGGGTTGTTTGTTTTTTGGGTGTTTAGTTTGATAAATTATTTATAGATTTGGATACTAACCCTTCACCAGATAGGTCATTTGCAAATATCTTCTCCCTTCCCATAGGCTGCCTTTTAGTTTTGTTGATTATTTCCTATGCTGTGCAGGAGATTTTTTATCTGGAAGGCTTAATAATTCATGTTTGCTTTCACTTCCCTTGCCTTCTGCAATGTTTCTAGTAAGCAGTTGCTCCAGCCAAGGTCAAAGGGGTTGCTTCCCGTGTTTTCCAGGATTTTGATGGTTTCCTGTCTCACATTTAGGTCTTTCATCCCTGTTGAATTTATTTCTGTGTATGGTGTAAGAAAGTGGTCTGGTTTCATTTCTCTGCATGTCGCTATCCAGTTTTCCCAACACCATTTGTTGAAGACACTGTCTTTTTTCCCAAAAGCACATAATACAGATTTGAAAGGGTACTTGTACCCCAATGTTTATAGCAGCATTCTCAACAATAGCCAAACTATGGAGAAAGCTCAAATGTCTATCAACTGATGAATGGATAAAGAAGATGTGGTATATATATATATATATATATATATATATATATATATATATATAGGTGTGTGTATATATATATATACACACATATATATATATACATATATATATAGGTGTGTATATATATATATATATACACACCAATATATATATGTATATATATAATTGCTAGTTGTACATATAATATATATATAATATATATATTCCATATGTATATAATGGAATATTACTCAGCCATCAAAAAATGAAATCTTGCCATTTGCAAGAATGTGGGTGGAGCTAGAATGTATTATGCTACAAGAAATAAGTCAATCAGAGAAAGATCAATATCATATGATTTCACTCATATGTGGAATTTAAGAAACAAAACAGATGAATATATGGGAGGGGAGCAGAGGGGGAGAGAAGAAAGGGAAACAAACCACACAAGATTCTTAACAATAGAGAACAAACCCAGGGTTGATAGAGGGAGATAGGTGGTATATAGGCTAGATGGGTGATGGGTACTAAGAAGGGCATTTGTGATGAGCACTGGGTGTTGTCTGTAAGTGACGAATCACTGAATTCCACTTCTGAAACCAATATTGCACTGTATATTAACTAACTAAAATATCAATAAAAACAAAACAAAACAAAAATAAAGGGTATTAGCTAGTTTTAATATGCATTCTAAAGTTTTACATACAAGATAAATAAATCAAGCTTGTTAATTGGGATAAAAAATAAACAGAACCAACCACCATTATATTGTCATACCCAAATACCTCAATATTGTCAAAATACTCACTTAGTGTCCAAATTTCCAATTGTTTCATAAAATGTAATAAGTATTTTACAGTTCATTTTATTGACGCAGGATTCAAACCAGGCCCATGCATTGCAACTGGTGGAAAGTCTATATATCTGCCCTCCCCCCTTCTTCCGCACCTTGTTTTATTTTCTTGTAATTTATTCTTTGAAGAAACAGGGTTTGTCCTGTAGTTTCTTATATTCTGGTTTTGCCGATTGCATCCTGTGTTGCAGTGTAACATCTTCTTCTGCCTTCTGTATTTCCTATGAATTGCTAGTTGTATATGGAAACTTAAAACAGTCCAGGTACAATTTTATTTATTCTGTGTTTTAGGCAACACTATTTCTCAGGTGGTGTTCTTCCAGTCACAAGTACATAAAGCCTCTCTTTTGGAAATGTCAGCAGCGGTTGGTCATCAACCACTAGCTCCATTAATACAGAAGAGATTGCAAAATCATGATACTCTAATGCTACAGTAATAATTTTTCCACATGATTAGCTAGAACGCTTCTATAAAAAGAACCCATTTCTTCATCCGCTATTTAATTACCAAGAGTTTAGTGTGAATAAAAAAAGCAGGATAAATGCTCAATTACTTTAGCTAATATACATTTGATAAATAATAACAAAATGGAAAACTCATTTTCTTGGGTGTGAGACTCATTTTAAAGTTTAGTAACTGATGTCTTCTGGAATCCATGTAGACATATAGGGACAAGCAAAGGAATGAAGCAAGAGGCCCCAAACAAATATTTACTAAGCCTTTGAAATTTTTTATTGAATTAATCAGCAACCAGATACAGATCCAAACATTATCAGCCACCCAGAGACCTCCCTCTTGTGCCCTTTTGGTCACCACTCTTTCCCAAGTATGACCACATTCTGATGTCTAAAATTATATATTAGTTTTGTCTGTATTGTGCTTTATATAAATGGATTCACATGGTGAGGACTCTTAGTATTTTTCTTTTTTTGTTCAATATTTGTGAAATTCATTCACACTGCTGCATGTGGTTATAAATCATTTGTTCTCATTTCTGTATAATATTCCATTTTGATAAGCACTGCTCTGCGTACTGAGTCTAAAACAGATCAAGAGCGTCTCTACTTTAGTGGAGTTTATCTTCTAGTATATGTAATAATATATGAAAACAGGTGTATTTAGGGAAGCTGCACATATACTTGAGTTGTTGGGCAATTGCATAAATGGTGCTGGGACAATTTGTTATCCATTTGGAAACATCGAAAAGTGGAACTCTGTGCCACACACAGAGAAATAATTCCAAGAAATTTAAAGATGGAAATGTAAAAGGTAAAGTTTTAAAATAAATATGAATTTATTAATTATCAATATCTATTTAACATCTACTTGTAGCAAGCACTCATCTAGGTTTCAGGGACACATCATTAAAAAATAGTACACAGGGGCACTTAGGTGGCTCAGTCAGTTACCTGTCTGACTTTGGATCTCAGCTCAGGTTGTGATCTCACAGTTCATGGGATGGAACCCCACATTGTGCTCTACACTGAGCATGCAGCCTGCTTGGGACTCTCCCTCTCCCTCTCTGCCCTTCCCCCACCTCAAAATAAATAAAATTAAAAAAAAAATAGTAGACCAATCTCTGGTCTCATGAAGCACACATTTAATGTAGTGAAACAGATATTAAAAAACATAGACAAGTAAATTATATAGTATATATTTAAATTTTTTTTAATGTTTATTTATTTTTGAGAAGAGAGAAACAGAGCATGAGTAGGGGAGGAGAGAGAAAGAGGGAGACACAGAATCTGAAACAGGCTCCAGGCTCTGAGCTGTCAGCACAGAGCCCGACGCGGGGCTCGAACTCACGGACCCTGAGATCATGACTTGAGCCGAAGTCGGACGCTTAACCAGGCCACCCAGGCGCCCCTAAATTATATAGTATATTAGAAAACTATAAGTGTTTTGGAGAAAAATAAAGTCAGTGGAAGTAAAGGTGTAAAGAGTATCTGGAGGAAAGGATTGGGTTGCAATTCTAGGTAGGATGATCAAGGAATACAGAAGAAAATTCTTTATCACTTTAGAGTAGGAAAGGGTTTATGAAATAAGTTTTATTTATTTATTTATTTATTTATTTATTTATTTATTTATTTATTTATTTTTGGAAATAAGTTTTAAAAAACAAAAACATAAGAAATGCCTGATGAATTCTACTGCATTAAAGAAAAAACTTTTCTGCATAAAAAGACACTAGGAAAGTAAAAAAGACGGGAGAAAATATTTGCAACCCATATAATCCTCCAAGGATTAGTAGCCAAAATATACAACTTCTATAAATTAATAAGAAAAATACAAACAACCAATAGAAAAAATATAGACAATGGATGTAAATATGCAGCCCACAGAAGAGGAAGCCTACATTATGATTAAACCTATGTGGGAAAAAATGCTCAATATCAAGAAAAATGTTGCTGGGATCAAGTGGTAGCACTCTTCTGACTTTGGCTGACTGCTTTCCTACCTGCTTTCAGCATCACGACATGTGCTTTGGGTTACTATCAAGATGAGAAGCACAGATCTAGGAAGCAACTAAATCCTTTTTCTATTTTGCCCCTTTGAGCATGCATACTATTAACCACATCTCCCTAACTTCTATAGTAAATATAAACCTTCCCCTCAGAGCTGTGAGATCTTTGAAGCTGAAAAAGAGGAGGGAATTGTGTTCATGAACCAAGGGAGCTTGAAATGCCACCCAGCCAAGGTGATGTCTAATTACTTAAGAAAAAAAAATTCAATTTATGAATGACCCAAGACCCTTGTTTGCTATTTTTCATCCTGATGCTCAGTTAATGTACATTTCAATTCAATGCTTATTGAAATCCTATCAGAAGTGATATAATTCAAATTTGTCAAAAAATGTTGCTTATCAAAACTGATGTAAAGATGAACTATCTTGTGGGCCAAATTGAGCTTTCTAAAATGCAAATCCAGGGGCGCCTGGGTGGCTCAGTTGGTTAAGTGTCTGATTTAGGCTCAGGTCATGATCTCACAGTTTGTGGGTTTGAGCCCCACATCTGGCTCTGTGTTGACAGCTCAGAGCCTGGAGCCTGCTTCGGATTCTGTGTCTCCCTCTCTCTCTGCCCCTCCCATGCTCATGCTCTGTCTCTCTCTGTCTCTCAATAATAAATAAAAGTTAAAAAAGAAATTAAAAAAATAAAATGCAAATCTGGTACACTTATCTATGAACTCTGTAACCCAACCACAATAGATTAATTGCTCTTCTAAAAACAGAAGATACTTTTGTAACTAATCCTTTCTGTTCCCTCTATTTTTTTGTTCAACAAATATTTCTTGAGCACCTATGGTGTGCCAGAAGCTGTTATAGGCACTGGAGTTTTATCTATGAATAAAAAATAAACTTTCTATTTTCATGGAGCTTACATTTAAGGGGGAGAAAGCAGACAATAACATGAAAAAATATGTACTATGTTAATATGTCTGGTATTCTGAGAGCAACTTTTTAAAAAGGATATAAGGATAGGGTGATGGAGAAGTGCTGTTTTGGTATTTTGGTTTTAAAAAAAGGCTCTCCTATGAGAAGATATTTGAATAAAGACAAGAGAAATGATAGAGAAAGCCATATAGGCACCAATGCTCTGTATTTGCCCACAGTGTAACCAATATAGGTTAGTATTATGTTAGTTTAAGGTCTGAAATATGAGGGGCAAGTTCTAGCACCTGAATTAAAATATGACGTTTTAAATACTCATACCATACCAAAGGATTTTTTTCTCTGAAGCAAAGAGAAAATGATATAACTTTATAAAAGTCTGCACAGTCTCCTTCTAATTGAATTATCAAATCTGTAAGCTTTTGACCACAGAAACATTTAATTTTTGAGATTCAATACAGATACATTTATTTTTTTAATTAATTAATCTATTTTGAGAGAGAGAGAGAGGCAGAAAGGGAAAGAGAGAGAGAATCCCAAGCAGGCTCCACACTGTCAGCACAGAGCCCACTGCGGGGGGGGGGGGGGGGTGAGGGGGAAGGGGCTTGAACTCACAAATTGTGAGACCATGACCTGAGCTGATATCAAGAGTTGAACACTTAACAACTGAGCCACCCAGGTGCCCCTTACATTTCTTACTCTTATAAAATTTTTTCTATAGGAAATAAAAGACTTAGATATTTGATGTAATGCCTACATGCGATTTACCTATTTTTACCTAAGATGATTCTTTGCTTTCTTTTTGTATGCAAGGGTTGGGTCCTGTTCTATGTACTATGTTTCCCTACTATCCCTTCCTCAAGTCAAGACACTGAGGTCTGTAGGATTACCAAGAGGTATCTAGACACACTCACAAAATTCTTTTCCAACTATGAATTGAGTAAGAGAAATGTCATAACTATATCTTAATTTTCCTGGGTACATTTATTTTATTTTTTAAATGTTTATGTATTTATTTTTGAGAGAGACGGGGGGGGGCATGCACAAATGGGGGAGGGAGAGAGAGAGAGGGAGACACAGAATCCAAAGCAGGCTCCAGGCTCTGAGCCGTCTGCACAGCTGAAGTGAGATGCTCAACCATTTAAAATACAAAGGAACATTTTAAAACCCAAGTGGTGGGGCACCTGGATGGCTCAGTCGGCTAAGAGTCCGACTTCCTTCAGCTCAGGTCATGATCTCATGGTTTGTGAGTTCGAGCCCCACATCAGGCTCTGTGCCTGGAGCCTGCTTAAGATTCTGTGTCTCCCTTTCTCTCTGTCCCTCCCCTGCTCATGCTCTGTCTCTCTCTCAAAAGTAAATCAAAATTTAAAAACAATTAAAATATAAGTGGTGATTTGGGGATTGGTTGTCACAATTTTCCAGGTGGTCAACCTAGCCTTTCCAATAACCCTGCTTTCTCATGGGCTCATCACAGGCCCTCTAAGCTACAAGTGTAACTAACCATCACTCCCAAAACTGATGGTTATCTCTATGCCCTCTACCCAGCCACCTAGACACATAGTTTACTCTAGAACCACTCTGTCTTATGAGTTTCTAAAATATACTAGATGTCCTAACACCAACTGTTGTTCATTTCACCAAATCTTTCCTTGAGAGACATGTGGGCAAATGAAAGAGAAAGAATACCAAAAGAATCATTTCTGGTAAAATAAAAAATATGGGATAGAAGGAATTTTTAAAGACATCCTGATCATAAATTAAACATGTGAAATAGCCATGCAGTACTGGGGATATAAAATGGCAAATTTGGTACTTGGAGATTGATTTATGTGTCTATCTATCCTATCTACCCATCCATCCATCCATTCACTCATTCACTCATTCATTATTCATTCAGTAAGTATTTCTTGAAAATTTACTGTACATCAACTTCATGATAGTATCCGGGATGAAACAGTTGTCTCAGAATATAATTACTGTCCTTGAAGAGCTAGCAGGTCACATAAACACATAAATTATTACAATTTGGTGAATGTTCTGCTAAAGGTTTATGCAGTCAACTTAGAATGTGAAAAGGAAGGACTAAAAGCCATTCTGAATCAGGGAGAAGAGAGTCAAAGAAAGCTGCTCAGAAACATTCTTTCTTTAAATTTGAGTGATAATTCTAGTAATTTAGAGTGTCAAAGCCTACAATATTCCCTTGCCACAAACACTGCATACATTAACAATTTCCCATTATTTGCACATGCTTATGTGCCTTTCCTTTAACCATGTCATCAGTTACATGAAAACAATGGGGGTCACCACCTTTTCAGGCCATTCCCAGAAATGTTCACCTCCTCCTTCCCTCTCTTGGCCAGTGGTTTTTCCAGGAATAAGTGACGACATGATCTTAACTGCTTAACAATATATGAAACCGTGGGACCATTCCTGGAAATACTGCATTCAGGGATTGACATATGATCAGAAACCCGAACAGGCAAAGATTTCAAAGATTTCACTTGTTCTTGGATCCCTGAAAATTATCTTCCAAAGCAGAGACATTAGTCTCTGGAGGGAACTCGACCAGACTTCCAGAGTAAGGGAATATTTCAACTAGTTTAGAGGCTGCAGTTGATTTCTGCACTGATTTCCTCCTAAAGAGTAGATGAGCATCAATAAAGGCTCATTCACGCTGAACTTTCAGTAATCGGCGCATAAAGAACTTTAATGTAATTTGTTTTTACATAATGCAGGCTCATAAAATGCATCATTTTTCTTACCCAATTCATAGCTGGAAGATTTATCATTAAGAGGTTTTATTCAAGGCCAGGCCAGACTCTTTAAAAAAAAAATCTGAACGTTTTTTTCTCATTCTAGCAAAATCCTCCCGTTAAAGAACTGAAGTGCTTCAGACACCCTAGTAATGGTACAGTAAATTACATTTTCTCATTTGGAACATTGTAATAGATTTCTCTACAGAGTGATTTATCATGCAACAATTAGGAACCCAAGGGAATTAGATGACCATTTTAAATTTTATCAGCTTGTTTCAATAAACTGTTAATGTGACCCTAATGTTTGGGAAGCACTTTAATATAATCAGATTTTGGTTGTTCAATCTACTGACATTAATGGCTACCTCATTAATCATAGCATTCTCGCCGAGACCTTGGAGGCTGAGCTAAGTTCAGTGGACCAATTCTTACAATAATAAAAACAGGCAATTTTCGACAGGGAAATATTCTCACTTTAACTACAGAGTGTGTTTTGTTATTTCTTAGGAATTGACAGGGGTAACTAGAAACTCTAAAAGCTTACAAAATAACAATTAAAAACCCTTTAGACTTAATTCCCAAATTGGTCAATTAAATTAAGACCTCCTATAATCATTACCTGAAATGATTTTCTATTATTTAAAAGTATAGAGCTATACGGCAAGACCTAAAATAGGCCAGACGACAAATACATAATAAATGTCTGTCTCCCAAACCTGGGTAGCATCTGATGGCTTGCACAAATCCAGCAGAGCTGAAACATGCCTTCAACTTTTAAAACCCTATGGTTAATTCCTCAGTGGTCTTTCAGGAGGAATATGAAAAAAAGTACTACAGGGTGATTTATAAGATTTCAGGAAATTGTGTGTAAATGTAGAGGTCGATTTTAGTACTTCTGACTTTTTGTTCATTGTGATAACAGACATTCTCTCAGTCTCTTTAAATGTCTATAGAACTGAAAGAAACAAGATATTTTTTAAAACCACAATATCACTGTAGTTTCCTGCTTGGGTTACTGTTATAAAACGCCTTTGTATTATATGTCATGACTGGAGAAAAGAACATAGAACCATCTGTTTCTAAAGTTATGGTTTTGTTTTATTAATTTTTCTTGTTAAACTTAATAGAATGTGATTGTATTGGAAACAGAGTTTATAAAGACATACAGTTAGCTGGAAACAGAAAAATCAGATGTTTTTAAGTCAGGCTAAAATGCCCTGCTTTAAAAAAATTTTCATTTTTGGTTTCAAGGAAATGGCATCATTAAGTGCGTGGTTTGTATTCTGGGTTTTATATTATCCTCAAAGATTAAACAATAGAAAACACAGACTTTAAAAAAAATCAAATATAAAAAATCATAAAAATGCAACCAAATACATCTTCCCAAAGAAGGAACTTTTTGCTAACATGACTGAATCACTATTGATAACTTTTTTAGTGCTTCACTTTTTATTTACTTAAAATACACTATTTTGAGTGAAGATTCTAGGATAGAAATGTTTAAGTTTTTTTTTTGTATTGGTGTAGAGCCCTCTAAAAATGTTCTAGTGCCATATGCCTTCCTAAGGTGTCTGAGTTTCATTGCAAAGAATGGTGCCAGTTCACCCATTCAGTCACCACATAGTGTTAAGCACCTTCTATTTTGTAGGTGCTATGTCTCCTTGGCTCTGGATTCTGACAAAAACTTGCTGGATTAAGTGCATGTCGTGTGCATAACAATATGTCAAATATTGGAGACAGATGACATCTACTTTGCCTGTCATTCAGTAGGCACTTGCTTCATTCCCTCACGCTTGTGAAATGGATAAACGCATACTTAAAGTTACAAATCCTAGAAACTGTCAACTACATAATTCTCCATGTCGCCAGAAGTCCTTCATTGGAAGAACTCCCTGTTTTAGGACCGATTACTTGTAGCGAGGGATTATGTCGTGAAAGCAAAGGTAAAGCTGATTTGGTTTTTAGATCAGTTAAAAGGCTTGGCTGAACGTATTGTCTGCTGGGATAGAATCTTTAAGCATTCTTCGAAAACAAAGAATTTCTCTATCTGGAAGACACGGAGACCATGGAAATGCATTTCTCAGATCTGCTGAAAGAGCAGAGTTGAGTGACAGGCCCCACTATTGTCCCTGTCTATGATCAGTAACCCGTGCTCGTCCGAGGCCACACTTCCTCAGGCTGCTTCCTGTTGGGATAAGGTGCAAGTGTTCATGGGAAACAGGAGTCCACTGGAGGGCGGCTGTGGCTTGGGCCCACACTGGCCTGGCTGAAGATTTCTTAGGACAGTGTTGCAGTCTGAGACTCTTTGTGGCCAAGCCTCCTTCCTTCCCCCTCTTGCTTCACAGGTGTCAGACCAGTCTTGTGGTCTACCGGCTCTCCCTGCCTGCTCCGGCTCTCTCTCTTTTATCTTTCACACGTTTCCCCCAGTAAATCTCTTGCATATCAAATCCTACCTTGTCCTTCTGCTTCTCAGAAGACCCAAATACAGAAAATGTGTTCAGCAATGCTTGTAAGCTCTTTTAACATGTACGGTAGATTAGTTAGGAACCCCTTTTGTTTGAAAGAGCATTAACTGTTATTGGAAGGTGATAATCATAGTTATTGCTCTCTTCCTAAACATGTAGAATAAAAAGCCCTATCATTCACCTTATGCTCTTGTGTCCCATTCTCACTAGCGCGAGACATTTTTTCACTAGAGGCAATTTGACAGTGCTTAGACTAAGCAGTGGCAGCTCTTAGACAAAAAGAGGAATACCATTTTGTGTCGTGTCAGAAGCTTTGACAGAGTTGCTTGGTTTCGAGTTATGAATGGGTGATACACATAGATGACACGTTGCAAACACACATACACTTGCCCAGTCGATGGCCCCAGATTATGCCTTGGATTATATCATCTTGAAGAATACTGTAAATAGATGAGATCTTCTCATTCGGCACTGTGTTATATTCTACTAATGTTTTATGCCATAGAACTTTTACTGGGCAACATTTTTCTGATATTCCTGCAGCTTATTTAGTCCAGTGATTTTCAAACTTTTCTTTTCTTTAAACATGGATTTTTTCCCCAAGCAAATAGTTATCAATTGAGCAAATTAGACTGTTAGTATTTAAGGGCCCAGAGACTCGAGCATTCAACCACTCTTTCTCCAGAGACTCCTAAAATTCCACCTTGCAGTTTGAAAACCACCATTTAGATTATTGTAATCTTTGGGATCACAAACTAAATTTATACCCTCACATGCTGTAGGAAGGTATTTACGGACCTTGTTCCATATGGTGTCTTTTTTCAGCTGTGACAGAACTTTCTATGAATGACAGTGGAAATTACATATCTGAAGCGGGTGAAAAATTAATCTCGCTGGCACCAAAATTTTTCTTGGGAGATAATTGTCTTTGTTTAGGAAAATACTTTGATATGTCTTTTAGAGTGGCATCTGAGATCCTCAAGTGATAAGCTTTGAAGACAAATTTAAAAACGATAAGTACACTTTTCTGCCAAACAAATGTGTAGGAAATAGAGGGCTGGGAAGGAATAAAGAAGGACTGGGGAAGAGAGGAGGCAGTGAGAGTGAGGCAAGACGGAGAGGGACAGAAGCCCGAGTTATATTTGTAAACGCCAAACTGTATAATATACTCCATTGAAATTTCAATTATATATCATAATTATATATGGCTCCCACTTTAATGATCATCCGTTGTTGCTACAGATGCTTCGATGCTTTATCTAATTTACTTCTAATCCACACAACAGTCCCATAATGTATAGTATATTCCCACTTTACTGATAAAGATAAGTAAGACCAGGGCTCTCCATTTACATATTCATTCTGTCAGACACATACTTATTGACAACTTACTACATGACACACTGCATGTTAGAGGCTGGGGGCGTAGCAGAGAATAAAGGAGGTTGAAGTTCCTGGTGTCAGGATGTTGACATTTATTGGCTTTATGTTGGTGATGAAAGATTCGATTCTAAGTGTGTGTGTGTGTGTGTGTGTGTGTGTGTGTGTGTGTGTATGCAATACATTGTAATAAGTCAAACTCTTTAAACAGGGCCACTCTTTAAGAAGTTAACAATCTTGGCTTTTCTGCTTCTTCATGTCTTATAATAGACCCAGGGTGGGTGGATAGCGTACTACAACTGCACACCTTACCATGTGTTACTGATTACTTCAGGCCCCTCTCATAGCTACTCACAGGACTTGGAACAGCGCTTTGAATTTAAAATGTCTTCTTCTGTGCTTGATGTGCCTAATTATGTCAGCACCAGCTGGAAGGAGATATTGACAAGAGAGTACAACACGGCTATGTTCCCTACATAATTCAAATTCAGTGGCAGCCTTCCACCTCCGTCTCCCCTTCCACCTCCGTCAGCATAAAGTAGCATGAGCCTGGTGCTCCATATTTGAATGCACAAAAGAAAGGGCAGGCGCAGAGGTTTTGCTATCCTTTCAGTACTTCAGTATCAAAGGTCTCTAATACCAAAATTATCATCAATAATTGAATTACATCATAGCCACAAGAAGTGCATACCCTGTTAGGTTTCAAATGATGTTTCCATGCCTTATTAATCTGTACTTCTGATGACAAATTTTGATCATGTTCCTCCCCCTTCCTGAGTAAAGAAGTGAAATATTCCATCTGCTTTCATCCTATTTGGAGCAGAATGGCCTTAAGTCTAATAATAATGCCTTAAGTAGACATTCAATAGAAGCATTTAGTTGCTGCCATAAGCATATGAGTAAATGTATCATTTACAGTCCTTTAAAAGGTGGTTTTATATGCTTGCTTATTTTTTCCTTCTGTGATTTAACAAATATTTATTAAATGCCTACTATGTTCCTAATAATGGGGATATATGTCACAGGAGATACAGCTCTTCTCCTCTAGAAGTTTATAAGCTAATGACAGACACTGACAAGCAGGCAAATAAGTTAATTGAATAGGCAGAAACCACAAATTGTTTATGGGAGCATTTGGGAGGACAACCTTGACTTTGTAAGCCTTTTTTTCTGGCTAGTTAAAAATTATCATTTAAAAATAAAATGTTTGCATACATTTCATATAGGAAAATAACAACATCATCTATTCAAATAGAATAATATCTAGAGACTAATTTTAAGTCAATGAACAAAAACTCACACTGTGAATACCTAATGCAGTTTGTTAAACATATATTATGTAATAGTGGAGAAGACTTATCAATGTTCTCCTACATAAGTTAGAGCACTATGGATGTTTAAGAAATTCTATATCCTTAACTTCTATAATATGAACAATGCTTAAATATGAATATTGTTTTAAAATAAGGTTACAATAATAATTATAATATAGCTGTCTGAAATTAGTATGAAATGGTAATATGTTATATCCATTAAGTGCTTAATATATGCACTATTTATGAAAGTGTACTCAAAGATCCCTTCATAGATTAGTTGTGGAAAACAAACAAAAAATCTCACCATCAAATATAAGATTTCCCCATATTAAAATACTCTAAATGCAATGTTTTCATTATTTAAATAGGTACACTAATAAACTACATTAATGTGGTGCATATTTTAAGTCCCAAAGTTAACGATTTTTTGGTGTTATTTTGGTTCTAATACAGGTACTTTTGTTTGCAAAGAACAGAGATTTATTCAGGTCACCTCATATAGAGAATCCAATAAAAATAAGGAAAACAGGAATTTTAGCCAATCCTCAAGGAAAGCCAAAAAAAAAAAAAAAAAAGAAAAGCTGCTTTAAGCAAGAATAAGAAACACTGAACAGTCAAGCCTTGTGGCAGCTGGAACGCACACTTTGAGAGACAATGCAACTATTAAGTTACCTCAGTGCTTCCTCACCTGCCTGGCTCCAACCGCCTCAGTCAGCATCCGGTTTCTACCTGCTTGGGTTTCCTTTGGTATGTTTTTACTTCTGCCTCCACCACCAATGAGCTCCCTCTCTGCATATCTCCCAGTCTAATCCCACCCTGGAGGAAGAACTGATTGGTTTAGGTATCAGTGTCATTGTGAGGTAAGACTCTCATGCCATGTTGTCTCAGAAGCCTCAAAGGCCCTGGAGTTAGGTGCCCACGCCAGTGAAATCAGTGTGGCCAAAATGGCAGGATCAGGCGGTAGAGGTCAGTAAGGTAGGGTTGCTGTGATTAAGCTGCTGCCTGGAGTCCTCTCTGCAGGCCATTTATTAAATTACCAATACTTAGTTCCAACACATCCAGTGTGATGCGGCTTCTTTGTCATAGCTGATATGATCACTCAATGCAATAAAATGATGGATTATTCTCAAAGGCTCCAATTTTCTCAGGAAACATGAGCGATAGGTAGACAAAATTGAAGCCAGAAGCATGTATATTACCTTTTGCATTAAGCAATTTAAAAAAAAAATAGTAGTCAATATCTGGCATTATATAATTCCACTGATGAAATAAAAATAGGGCTTAAGGCTCTAGAGACCTACCAGATAAAGCTTTACCAACTCAAATGAAAGGAATTAGTTGCCTCACTGAAATAACTAAGAGGAGGTCAAGAACTATATACTCAAATCAGTGTGTTAGTGATTCAATGTTTTCATTGTTTCCAATGCGTTCTGGTGTTGCATACCTATCACTCAAAATGGGTATGCCATAAATGTGCAAAGTCATGTAAATTATATTAATAATTAAAAATGTATACAACTTGATTGTTAACATTTATTGAATGCTGGAAAAGAGTATGGAAGTTCCTCAAAAGTTAAAAATAGAACTACCTATTCTAGCAAATGCACTATTAGGTATTTACTCAAAGGATACAAAAATAATAATTTGAAGGGATACATGCACCCCGATGTTTGCAGCAGCATTATCAACAACAGCCAAATTATGGAAAGAGACCAAATGTCCATCAACTGATGAATGGATAAAGGAGAGGTGGTATATATACACAACAGAATGTTAGTCAGCAATGAAAAATAATGAAATCTTGCTATTTCCAATGACACAGATGGAGCTAGAGAGTATTATACTAAGTGAAATAAGTCAGTCATAGAAAGACAGATACTGCACGATTTCGGTCATATATGAAATTTAAGAAACAAGACAAACAAACATGGTGGGGGGGCGCGGAGAGAAGACAACCAAGGAACAGACTGTTAACTATAAACTGATGGTTACCAGACGGGAGGTGGTGGGGGCATAGGTTAAATAGGTGATGGGTGTTAAAGAGGGCACCTTTTGTGTTGAGCACTGCGTGCTGTACATTAGTGTTGAATAACTAAATTCTATACCTGAAACTGATATTATACTGTATATTAACTAAAAAAAAACCCCAAAACCAAAAAACAAGCAAACCCCCCCAAATCCCCCATTTATCAACTGCTTATTATGTGTTATATACTCTGCTAAGTTGTTTTGATACATTGTCTTACTTAATATCCCAGTCCAGTGAGTTACCAAATATTAATTAGCCCTATTTACACATGAATAAACTAAATCATAGATAGGTTTAATTATTTTTTCAAGGTCAACTCACAGCTTGTGAGTGTTGGGGCCAGAATTTTGTGACAGGCACCCTGAGTACAGAGCTCATTCTCTTCATCATCACTGTGACATACCAGCTCCTAGAGAGAAATGTCTAAAGGAATAGATTATATTGACTTTGGAAGAAAATTGTGCTTTCCTGTGTGATCCTGCTGAGAAAATACATTTTTCTTTCAGCTTTTATATACCAAGAATTCAAGAAAAAGAAAAGAAGCTTTAAAAAAGGCAGGAAACAGAGAAGTTGATTCTGATCATTGGTTTTTAGGAAGACTGGGTTCATCTGCCCATATTAAGACCCTTACTAGTTCTCATACTCTAGACACATATATCCATTATACCATCTAAAGATCTTGCCCTCTATTTTTGTTACTATGCAAGCATCCTCTATTATAAAAAAAAGTTTATATATTTTTTGAGAGAGAGGGAGAATCAGAAAGAGAGAGAGAGAAAGAGAGGCTGAGAATCCCAATCAGGCTCCATGCTGTCAGCGCAGATCCTGATGCGACGCTTGAACTGACAAACCGTGAGATCACGACCTGAGCTGAAATCAAGAGTGGGACCCTTAACTAACTGAGCCACCTGGGTACTCCAAGGATCCTCTAATTTTAACTGTTTGTTTTTTTTTTTTTTAAATCATGTCAATGCTTCTGTCCCAACAGATCTTAGTACTTTGACATTCTGTGTTCCCCAGCTTGTGGAAGGGAAGCTGACTCTGGTTCATTTTGAGGTGTAGAAATTGGGGAAAGAAGAAGTGAGCAAGACTATACAAGTAATCGCGCGCGCGTGTGTGTGTGTGTGTGTGTGTGTGTGTGTGTGTGTGTGTGTAGGTGGTGTCTTTGCAGTGTCAGGGCTCTCTGAAAACTAGCTGCTTAAATACAATGCCAGTGTGCCCTGATTCAAGCACCTGAAGCTTACTTGGAAGGCAAGGGTAAAAGAAACTGTCAAAACATTTTACACAAATCATTTTTCTATATAAAAAAAAAAACTGCCTTTCTTGTCTTTGGGGTAAAAGAACTCTCTTTAATAGCCAGATTATTTCTCCTACCACTGCTGGAATATTGGCTATTATAAGAGACTCTCCAGTAAAAGAGAGTCATGTACAACTTTCACCCTCATATTTTTGTCCCAATGCCTACCTGAAATCAGATGCTCTTGGGGGCAACATCTTTTGCCACTCATAGTTTCCATGATGAGGGATTTTCCAAAAACGCACACCAAGATACAGAGCCGGAAAGACGCAAAAATAGCAAAATTCTTTCTTTACCAGATTTCTTTTTCTTTCTCCTCATTTCTGTTTCAAATGATCTTTAACCCAGGAAATGGACCTCAGGATCATTAAGTTCAGAAACAGTGCGGCCTCAATAAATTTCTGCCAGCTGTTCTTAGAACCTAACTCACCTACAAAGTATTCAAATGTCTTTGAGATCTGTTCCTTAGCCTTCCTTTACTGTAAGATTAAGTCTGACCTCAGACTTTTTGTACGGAAATACTCCAAATTTATAGAAAAACAAAGTATCATCATACTCCTGCGTCTCTCATTGAAAAATAAATGAGTGTTAACATTAGTGGTGTTTTCTTCTCATTACTTTTTTTAGGGAAATAAGGTCTTCATTCATTCAACAGATATTTTTTGATCACTTACTGTCAGTCAGCCACTCTTCTTGGTGTTTAGAACATAGGGCACCTGGGTGGCTCAATTGGTTAAGCGTCTGACTCTTGATTTCAGCTCAGGTCATGATCTCATGGTTCTTGAGTTCAAGCCCCACATCCAGCTCCATGCTGACAGTGTGGAGCCTGCTTGGGATTTTATCTCTCCCTCTTCTCTCCCCCGCTCGTGCTGTCTCTCAAAAATAAATAAATAAACTAAAAAAATTATCAGTGGGAAGCTTGCATTCTTTGTAAGTTAGTTTAAAATCTTTTAGAGGAGTAAATCTTACTGTCCACACCTCTTGTTTGCTTTCATGTGGAAGTAAGTCACTAGCACAGCGATGCTGGCCTCTCCATCTTCTTGCCTCAGTTCTGTGGAGAGCCCATTTATCTGATCGGTGAGCCTGGGAAAAGGAACTGGGTCCGGGCATTCAACTCCTCCTCTTCACACAGTAGAATCATGCTATTGCTGTCCAACAACACAGTTTACAGGGCAAAGCTCTGACCCCTGGCGAATGGTCTGTATATAAATCCAGAACTACTGGTGACAGGGTGGGCAACTTCGTCTGCCTATTTTCAATATTGAGTAGCCTATTTGTAACATTCCCACACCATCTCCCTCAGTCTAGACTGATCAAAACAGAGGCCATAGTTTGCCTTCCAGTTGCCATTTTTTTTCATTGTTTATTTGTTAGTCCTGAGGTATGTAAAGGAGAGAGTTTATTATTGAGACCTCTTAAACCTCTGAATTCTTAGACCCCTGAATACTATTCCTTTCCCCTTCTCCCCAGAGCAATCGTTTCTTAATACTACATTTGCATTTTGTACAAATGTACAAAATATGGTGTACTTTGACTACATTTGTATATAACCATAGAAAATTCAGTATTAGTATAGTATTTGTATTTTTGAATTTTATATAAATGTTCCACATAATATGTATTATTCTGTAGCTTTTTTTTCTACTGCATTTTGTAATTAAATCTTACCCATGCTAATCTGTGTATTGCTAATTTGTCCATAATTACTGTATAATATTACATCATACAAATATAACAAATTTTCTACCCATTCCCTCTGTCACGGAACTTTTTTTTGCTAGCCTTATGCCTTCCAGCTGTGCTTTATTTCTCCTGTTGCACAGTGTACTCGGCTCTGGGCCTTTGCACCTGCTCCTTCTTCTGCCAAGAATACCTTCTTCAATTCAGCTCATTCCCCATCCCTATCCCAGAGGCCCACTGCCTGGCTAACTCCCATACTTAGGACTCAGGTCAGACATCTCTCCTTTCATGAAGTCCTCTCTATCTGCATCAGGTCTTGTCCTTCCCAGATTGGGGTAAGGACGCACATTTCAAAAATAAGACCTGGATTTGAAAGTGTTCTGCAAAACTGGCTTGAATTCTACACTTCAGTGAAATATTTGTGAGGTACATTTTATAAATTCTCTGCATTAGATCTCAGCAAAATTGAAGTTGAAAGTAAAGTTTTCCCAGTTGACAGTTAGGTCCGTTTTTCCAAGACTACTTTAGAAAGTTAATTGGTAATGAAGCCAAATACGTATCTCATATTCTCTTTTTTGTACACCCCACTGAATAATTTCCAATTAGAATAGAAAAGGACTCACGAATTTAAATCTCTCAGCGATATTAAACTGGAGGACACACAGAAAAGCAAGAAATTTATCTTTTTTTTTTTTTGAATGAGCAAGTGGGCAACACTTTGTTTTAAATAAGGGGCATTACTTTGCAAAATGTACTTTGTTCATTTATTGTGATGACTGTACTCTAGTTTAAATTATTTATGATGGTACTTTATACTATATTTTATAGTCTGAGTAATAAGAGTCCTTACTGAAGCTCTTTGCTATTAAATCTTTGCTAAAGAAGCATTCAAGACCACTAGTTTTCAGAGAGGATTTCCAGAATTAGTAAAAGAATTAGTATGTTTTTAGTGCATATTATACAAATTCAATTCAATTCTGAGGAATACAAATCTTTGTGCATGCCCAGGCAAGTTTTATTTTATTATTTTTTATTTGGGAAAAAGGTTTTTTTTTCTTGTTTCTGATGCACAAGGTGTTTTGTGGGTAACACTCATTAGGGTTAATGGGAATAAGATGCACAAATCTCTCCTGCTTTGTGAGAAGTACAGGCCCCATAATGTTTCCAGGAGGAATACTCTGAAACCTTCATAAAACATTTATATCAGTTGGATAGAAAAAAAAAAAGAAAAGAAAAACCTCCTTTAATAAAACATTTGCTCCTATTACACCATGCTGCCGTTAGAATTTTATTTATTCAAGATCATAAGCCATAAATTTGCATTACATGTACATTTTGCAAAGAATGAGAGCACACCAATGCCCTCACGTTATCTAAAGAAAGATCCTGAGCAATGAAAGTAAGGACTTTGGTAAAAAACTTGCACGTTTCCTGACTGTCCTGGGTTATGGGTATGGCGTTCCTAATTTGGTTTCTAAAATCTATGTTCAAACTATTGGTCCCAAATTAATATGACAAAGAGGTAGAGAAAGTTTATGCTTGTTTAACTTCCTGAGTGAGGGGTTAGTAAAATTATAAAAGTAAAAATTTATAATGGAGAAAAATCATCAATTAAAAAAATTAACATATTTGCAGAATAACCATACACTAAATTTATTTTTCAGTACTGTCTTACTCCGATTATATGTTGAATGTTGTAATTTAGCTGGCATTTTGGAAAGAAATTTAAAAATAATATAGTTTTTGAAACTTATCTAAATTAAAAAAGAAATTTTAAAAATCACAAAAGAAAAAACTATACTTATTACTGCATATACATATACGCATATTTTAATAAATTCTAACAAAGTATTTTTGGGGCCAGCTTTTGGTAGAGCAATGAACGCTTAATGCTTATGCATCTTAAGTGAAATATGCCACCCTTTTTGAGGAAATGTTAAGATGTTGAACATCTATGTTCTCCACAAGTAAATAACACATTATATGGCTACATTATGACCAGATTATATCTATTAGTTACTGCTGTGCACCATGTAAATCTCTAGATTCCCCTGGGAAATGAGAAAATCATTTCAGACTTCAATAACTAACAATCAGTTATTGCTCTGGGCAATAATAAAGCTGAATGCAATTACCTAAAGTGAAGTTAGCAGTGTAACAAATGAAATACAGATTTTTTTTTTCTCTCTTAAAATAAATGTAGCATCTCCTCATCCTATACTACTGTGTATTATAATAGGGTCTTCTAAACAGTATATTGTTTGCATAGCCTATCTGAGATTTAAAATATATGTGATTAAAAGTTATAAAGTTACTTTCTGTGGTGTCACTTAGTTGGTATGGTGTCACTTAGTGGGCACTCAAAACAACAGCAATAAATGGCAAACAAAAATCAAATAAGATCAACAAAATTGCAAAAGATAAAACATTTTATTTAAAAGATTTATTGGTCAGATTTGTGGCCTTAAAAATATTGAGTTTTACTAATGAAAACGCTAAAACTTCTTCCTAGTCTTTATTCACATAGCAAAATAACTAAAATAAAAAACGATAAAATCATTTTCAGAGTTAGCTATAATGGCCTTACATATATATCATTACTCTAAAGTTGTTAAAGTGTTTATTGAAATGAATGTTAAAAAGAAAGAACTGGTTCACAATAATGGCTAATTTATAAATTTTACTCTTTGAATTTCTTTTTTTCCCTGTAACATTATTTATTTATCCAAAATTGATTTCTAATTCATTATTTGCATATATTTCCTATTTGTCACAACAGAATGCAATTATACTGAAACAGATTTCCCAGTAGAAAGTTAATCCTGCTGTTTCACATTTTGTTTAACCATTTTTTATGTATAATTGTAGTCTGTGTTTTGGCATAGACCACTCCCGAAACAGTAGATTTTCTGGCAATTTGGCTGTTAGCATACATTTGATGGTGAATATAGCCTTTCATTAGCTCTGTATTCAAATAGCACTGCCAAACTATTTTTCATGTTCTTTACTCATTTCTGTTTATAATAAATCCTTGGAAGCTTGAAGCTGACATCTGTTTTCTGAAGTAATCCTTTCTCTTTCCTCTGTATGGGCACATACTGACTTATTATTGTAAGGCTGTTTATTAGAGTTAGGCTGCTCGCAATTATTATTATTTAAGAAAAATGGATTGTTTTGTGGGGGAAAACACATAGGAAAACTGCATGAATAATGTTACAAAAGGATATGTAAAAATTGGCACCTACAAACACTGACAGCATCTGCTTAACCGCATATTTATATTCTGTAGTTTTATTATATGTTGAGTAATTTGAGGGATGCTTCTATTTCATAGACCATGCAATATTTTAAAGTCAAATTCATGCACCAGAGTAAAATCTTTGTTGAATTCACTTGTCTAAAATCCTGTTTTAACTCCTTTATCTCATTCAAGTCGGTTCCTCTTCTGTCTTGTCCCCAATATCTCTCCTGTTGTCCTTCCTTCTAGTAGCATTTATTAAACACACACTGTGTTTCAGGTCACCAACAAAAGCAGTGCAAAGGTCAGTAAGATATAGTTCTGATCAACAAGAACCTCACCATCTAATAAGGGAGACAGACACATAAATGGACAATGATAATTATTTTTTCCAATTTTATTGAGAAATAATTGAAATACATCACTGTATAAGTTTAAGGCACGCAGCATGATGGTTTGATTTACATATATTGTGAAATGATAACCACAATAGGTTCAACTAACACCCATCCTCTCATATATATATATATATATATATATATATATACAATAAAAACAAAAGAAAGAAGAAAAGAATAAAGGAAAAAAAAATTCTCCTTGTGATGAGAACTCTTAGGATCTACTCTTTTAACAACTTTCCTATCTATCACACAGCAGTGTTAGCTGTAGTCATTATGTTGTACATTACAACCCTAGTACTTATTTATCTTATAACTGGAAGTTTGTACCTTTGACCACCTTCCCCCACTCCCTTCACCCTGCCTATAACCACAAGTCTGATCTCTTTTTCAATGAGTTGTTCCCCACCGCTTTTTTTCAGATTCTACATATAAGTGAGATCATACGGTATTTGTCTTTCTTAGCCTGACTTATTTCACTTAGCATGATGTCTTCAAGATTCATCCATGTTGTGTATATATATGTATATCTTTATCCAGTCATCCATCAATGAACACTTAGTTTGTTTCCATGTCTAGGCTATTGTATATAATCTTGCTATGAACATGGAGGTGCAGGTATCTTTTCAAGTTGGTGTTTTTCATACCTTGGGATATATTTCCAGAAGTGGAATTGCTGGATCATATGGTAGTTTTATTTTTAGTTTCTTGAGGAACCTCCGTACTGTTTTCCATAGTGGCTGCACCAATTTACAATCCTACCAACAGAGCACAAGGGCTCCTTTTTCTCTACATTCATGCCAGCATTTGTTACCTGTTTGTTTGCTTGTTTGTTTGTTTGTTTGTTTGTTTGTTTTGATGATGGCCATTCTAACAGGCATGAGGTGATATCTCATTGTGGCTTTAATTTGCATTTCCCTAATGACTAGTGATGTTGAGCATCTTTTCATATACCTGTTGATATTTTGTATATCTTCTTTGGAAAAATGTCCTTAAGGCCTTTGTCCAATTATGGTATTTTGTTACTGAGTTTTATGAGTTCTTTATATGTTTTAGATATTAACCCCTTATCAAATACAGTAAAACCTTGGATTGCAAGTAACTTGTTATGTGAGTGTTTTGCAAGATGAGCAAACATTTCTAATAAATTTTAACTTGATAAATGAGCGATGTCTTGCAATACAAGTGGTACATGATGCCAGATGTCACATGATCACAACTGAGCCAATGGTTCTTCTTTCTCTCTCTCTCGCTGCAGGATTGTGGGTGATCATCTCCCATGCTCAGGTGCTTGGTCTCAGGCCACAGTGTTTGGCAGAAATCAGGGATTTTTCAGAATGCTGGAAGGTGCCCACAGCTGGCACTAGTGTATTTTTTCTCAATACCAAACACCTACAGACAGTCCTTTGCTTTTCCATACAAGAGTAAGCTTAGAAATGCTTTGCTTCATTCTAGGTCAGGCTGCCTGCAGTTATAGATTCTTTGATGCCTTATTGCCAGTTACATTAAATACAATATATGACAAGAGTTTATTAATACTGTACTATAGTCAACATTAGTGTGAGCATTTACAATGGCCACCATGCAGAAAAAGACTGAAAAGAAAGGCAGTAAGAAGAAGGAGATGATTACAGTGCAAGTTAAGAATGAAATTATTGAGAAGTATAAACAAAGTATGTGAGTGGCCCAAATTGCAAGATTTTATAAGAGGTCTACGTCTCCATCAAGTCTATAGAAGAGGAGGAGAAAATGGTGGAGGGGTCCCTCACTTCAAGTAAGATTAGGAAGATGCGTAAAATGTGGGAAACAGTACGAAATTTTGTAGAAAAGCACCACTTAAGTAAGACTAGCAGTGTGAGCAATGAATCTGTTTAATGACAATGCGATGTCATATTTCCATGAAATCTTCAGAAGGAGGCAAAAGCAAGCGTCATTGGATAGGTTCCTTGTTAAATTTACATGAAAAGAAAAAGATTTCATTCAGATAGCAGTGATTCTGTTAGTGATAGTGAAAGTCGTCCTATACAATAACCCTCCTCTCTCTCATCTCTCTCACACCAGCCATGAAGGTTTTCAAAGATAAGTCCAGGTTACTTTATTTTTCTTTATATATATATATTTTTATTATTTCGTATTCTATTACAGTTTTGTAATCATTTGCATATGAATATTTTGGGCTGTGGAACAAATCATCTGAGTTCCCATTATTTCCAATGGGGAAATTCACTTTGACATACAAGTGCTTTGGATTACAAGCATAATTCTGGAATGAATTATGCTCGCAAACTAAGGTCTTACTGTATATGGTTTGCAAATATTTTTTCTCATTTTGTAAATTGATTTTTAACTACTTTGTTAATTACCATCATGTTTTTGGTGGTTTCTTTTGTAGTGAGAAGCTTTTTAATTTGATGTATTCTGACTTGTTTTTTTTATTTTGTTTTTATTTTTATTCTGTTTTTGGTGTCATATGCAAGAAATCATTACTGAGACTCATGTTAAGGATGTTTGCTTCTATATTTTATTCTAGGAGTTTCATGGTTTCAAGTTTTACATTTAAGTCTTTAATCTATTTCAAGTTAATTTTTGTGAGTGATATAAGATATTGTCCAGTTTCATTCTTTTATATGTGAATATCTAATTATCCCAACACTATTTATTAAAGAAACTGCCTTTTCCTCATTGAATACTCTTGTCTCCTTTGACAGATATTAGTTTCCCATATATGCTTGGGTTTTATTTCTGAGCTTTCAATTCCATTCTATTGGTCTGTTTGTCTGTGTTTATGCCAGTATCACGTTCTTTTGATGACTATTGCTTTATAGATTTGCTCAAAATCAGGATGTGTGATTCAACCCCATTTATTCTTCTTTCTCAGGATTTCTTCGGCTACTCAGTGTCTTTTGTGCTTCCATTTACAGTTTAGAAGTGGTTTTTTTTTCCTACTTCTTTTTACTCTTGTAAAAATTAACATTGGAATCTTGGTAGGGATTCCATTTAATCTATAATGGCTTTAAGTGGTATCAATATTTGACCAATACTAATTCTTCCAATCATGAAGATGGCATACCTTTTCATTCATTTGTACCTTCTTTAATTTCCTTCATCAATATCTTATAGTTTTCAATGTAGAGATCTTTCACCTCCTTAGTTACATTTATTCCTAAGAGTTTTACTGTTTTCAATGCTATTGTAAATGGGATCTATTTATTTCTTTCTCAGAAATTTGACTGTGTATAGAAATGCTACTGATTTTGTATGTTAATTTTGTATCTAGCAGGCTTAGTGAATTCATTGATTATGTCTAACATTTTTTGGTTGAGTCCTTAGGATTTTTTATAGGTAGAATCATGTCATCAGCAAATAAAGATAATTTTACCTCTTCCTTTCCAATTCTGACACCTTTTATGTCTTTTCTTTCCTGATTGCTCTAGCTAGGATTTCCTGTAGTACACTGAAGAGGAGTGGTGAGAGTCAGAACCCTTGTCATATTCCTGGTCTTAGAGAAAAAGCTTTCAACCTTTCACTGCTGAGTATGATGTTAGCTGTGGGTTTGTCATATTCGACCTTTATTTTGTTAAGATATGTTCTCTCTATGCCTAATTTGTTAAGAGTTTTTATCACGAGTAAATGTTGAATTTTGTCGAATGCTTTTTCTGAGTTTACTTAGATTATCATATGTCTTTTTTCTTTCATCTGTTGTGATGTATCACATTGATTGATTTATACATGCTGAACCATCCTTGCATTCCAGGAATAAATCCCACTTGATTGTGATAAATGACCTTTTTAAAGTGCTGCTGAATTTGGTTTGATAGTACTTTACTGAGAACTTTTGCATATTCATCAGGGATATTGGACTGTAGTTTTATGTTCTAATACTGTCCTTTTTTGGTTTTGGTGACAGTTATTTATTTCTATATTGGCTTAGAGTCAAGCCAAATAATCAAAGTGTTACTAAATAAAACCATATTGAATAAACATATATGCTCTTTAATTAGAGATTTTCTGTAGATGGGATAGTGTGGAGACTGTGCATTGCACTCCTTTTCAACCTCCGCTGAGGGAACAAATGATCTCAAAATGTAAAGGTCTTAGAAAACTTCTCTTAATATACCTTGGACAATTCTGAAGAAATTTAGCAAAGCCAGTTTGGGTGATTCCTCTTGTGTACAATGTCATCTTTCTCAGAAACTCCCCTCACACACACACACACACACAGATCCACTATACTGGTGTTTTTCAAATTTAGCATGCAGCAGAATCACCTCAATGGCTTGTGAAAATGCAGACTTCTGAGCCTCAACCCCTACTGTTCCTTGTTCAATAGGTCTAGGATGAGGCCTGAAAAGGTACTTTGCTGACAAGTTCTCAAGTGATGTTGATGCTGCAGACTTGGGTACTACACTTTGAGAACTGCTGCATTATATCATTTGGGAATATTTTCCACCTTCTGATGGAGAGGGTTTAATAAAGAAACCAAACCTACTGAAAAAATGCTATTAGAGTTCAATCCTTAAGTAGGTGCATTACCTGTTGGGAGATGGTAAATTATTGCTGTTTTACTGTCTTCTCTGGTACCAATGTAAAATTAATGGCAAGCTTTGAATATACCAAAATTTTGATTTAAAGTTAAAGAATAAAATAAGCAGAATTAAACCAGGAAAATTTTTCAATATTTTGTGCAGTTCAGTTAGACCATTTCTGGGGCACTGGATATTCACAATTACAATGAAGAGTTTGCTTTCCCAAAATCACTGTGTCCACTTGGAACTACCACTAGTCCCTCCAGTTTACATGTTCATAAGATCTTGGCACCTGGACAAAATATTGGGCACTCTCTGTTTTACCTGGTCACCCACAAATATATTTCAAACTGTGCATTTGGCTGGACTTGGGATGTTTTCTGGCACAAAGAAAAGACAGAATAGTAATCATTTTTAATATAATGTAAAAAGAAAAGATGGAAAAACCTTTGCCCTCTCAACAAAGTTCTTGGCTGAAGACTTATAAAAGTATGGTTGATCCATCCAATTTTGAGAGTCTAAAATCAGCCCATATTTCCTTCCACCCATTTCTAATTCCTATCTTATGCTCCTGGCTTCCCCCTCCCCACAAATGTCTTCCTTCATAGCTCTGTGCTACATACTTTTCTCCAACTTATCAGTATTTCCTCTCTCACCCCCACCCAACTCTCCATCAACCACTTCTATCTTCCATTCTCAGAACTTGCATATATTTGGTTTTGACACATGTACAGCTTCTAGTAGAAACATAGTGGGTAAGAGAATGGGCTTTAGGTTTAGATTAAGTTTGAATCCCATCCCTGGCAATTAGTACTTGTATTACTTGAGTCAATTTGCCTCAACTCTCTGGTTCTCAGTTGTTTCTTCTATAAACTAGAGTTTATTCCCATTTCACAGTTTTGTGGTAATGGTTCAATGATAAAACGTCTGTAAAGTACACCTCAGTGTTTGGCACAAAACAAATGCTTAATTGATGGTATTCGTCTTCCTCCTCTTTTTCTCCCCTTGGCACAAGATATACCTTGACCGGAGCTACATTGCTAGGGTCTGTACTTTCCCATCCCTTCCATCATGACTCTGAGAAGTGAAGGGAACCTGAAAATGATAATGTTATTCAATGATGATACCTTCTTAAAAATAAATAAACTATTTTTAACCTAAAGCTTATTTTTTAGTTGTTGTTTTAAATTACCATCAGCTTATCTCGTCTGCATCTTTCCTAGTAAAGACATTATTGGTGTGGGGGGAGTTTTATGGTTAAAATAGTAAGGATGGTTTAGATAGGTTTCCATTCACTTCCACTGCTTTAGATCAGGAAGTATTGCTATTAGATCTAGGCAAAAGCAACAAGAGGAACACCTGTATTTAGAGGGGTCATCAGACACACACAACACACACACAGAGTTTATTGACGACCACATGAACACCTATGATAGTCAGAATCCTGCATTCGACTTTGACATAAAGTGACCACTAACCTGAAATATCCATTCCTGCAACACCACTCAGGTGCTGGTGAAATACTATGCTAAGGTGTATTACGGGTTATGCCATAGGTGACATGCTTCAGAGTACATGGGGCATTTGAGTAGCAAAACCACTTAGGTAAAGAAAAGTTAAATTAATTTTTAAATTCTTCTTTTCAAATGGTATGAATGTGGTGAATATTTGCACATAAAATATTATTTTCTAAGAATTCAAGAAGGCATTTTTTCCCTCTATGTTTCAATTTGTATTTCTACTTATTGTGTATCTAATTTTTGCAGTATTTCCAATAGTTGCACATGGTGTTTGGAAATATATTACAACATTAAACTACTTATATTACTCTAAAACGTATATATACATATATATTTGTGGACGATGACACTGACACTGACAACTAATGGTGTTAAATAAAAATAGAATTGCAAAGGTTTTATCCTTCTAAATATGTTTAAAATATTTAAAGAGATTTAATTACATTTTTAAGAAGACATTTTAAAGTTTATTTATTTATTTTGAGAAAGGAAGAGAGAGAGAAAGAGGGAGAGAGATAGATAATGCATGGGAGGGGCAAGGAGAGAGGGAGAGAGAATCCCAAGCAGGCTCTGCACTGTCAGTGCGGAGCCTGATGTGGGGCTCAAACTCAAGCACTGTGAGATCATGACCTGAGCCGAAATCAGAGTTGGACACTTAACCAACTGAGCCACCTAGGTGCCCTTCAAGAAGACATTTTAAATTTAACTTTACTTAAATAGCTTTTAATTTAAAACTAAATGTATTAATTATAACTTTTATACTTTTAAATTTTAGTAATTTTTAATGTTTTAAAAGAAAAATATCACTTTGAATATATACTAAAATAATTTTATATTTTAGCTACTATCTTTTCTATTTTGATAGAAATATTTGAATTCAAAAATATTTTTGAATTCAAAGATATTTTTAAAAATTCATTAATATTGTCTAGGTCATTGGGAACAAGGACAAGTGGAGAACATGATAGAAACCAGCTATAAAAGTGGAATTCAGAAAATGTGCAAAGAAGAGATTTCATTAAGTCTTTAAAAACTGAAAACAAGAGAGGGTGGCCAATTTTTACAATGTGTGACCCACATCAACATCATATAGAAAGCATTATGTATTTTGTATTTAATGGAGATTTAGTTACCACTCAAAACAATGATGAGGAAGAAAATTATGTTCATCAAATTACAACTTGAATTGATCAATTGAAATATCTAAAATATCATATTCTATTTTCTTTTTTTTTTGAAGTTTTATTTATTTTCAGAGAGACGGAGACAGTGTGAGAGGGGGAGGGGCAGAGAGAGTGAGGGAAAAAGAGAATCCCAAACAGGCTCCTTGCTGTCATCACAGAGCCCAATGTGGACCCTGAACTCATGAACTATGAGATCATGACCTGAGCCAAAATCAAGAATCAGACACTTAACCGACTCAGCCACCCAGGTGCCCCTCTCATATTCATTATTAAAAGAAAATCTAAACTGGTCAACAATGAGAATAAAAAAATATTTATATCAAAAGCACCACTCAGAAGAAACAATTCCAATTCTGGCCTGCCCATTAGAAGATGAAGAAAGTTACATGAATGAAGTCAAAAAACAGGAGTAAGAAAAATGAGGTCACTGTAACTTCACTATTTGTATTTGGTGATGATCCTAGAACATGGCCATCAAGACTTTCTGACCTCAAAAACTCTTTCTGGCAAAATATGATCCATTTCAAACTAGTAATTATAATATTCCATTGGACAAATGTTTACCCAGTTCCTTTAACATGGAGAAAGAAACTAAAGTATATTATATATATATACATATATATATATATATATATATATATATATATATATATGTTCAGGGACTAAGTATTTTTTAACTTCTGTCATAAGTTTCAAATCAATAGTCAAGTCAAATCAGTAGTCAAAAACACTTAAGGTTTCAATTGAAACAAAATTTAGATGTCATCTGCACAGAAAACACAAGCCACTACTAGAGCTATAACCAAGGTTTAATAGATAGCAATAGCTAGTATTTAACAAAGAAAAGCAAACAACAACATACTGACATGATGGTTGTAAAACAATAATACAATGGACTTGCTTAAGTCATGTACAACAATGCTTTCTGGCACTAACAGCACAATATTTACAAAAAACAATGAAGCACTTTTAGGTTTTGTAAAAGCAATATTAAAGTGTGATGTTAGATGATTTTAAAACTAAATATTGCTCAATCAACCAGAGTGTACCAAAGACAAAAGTCAAATTTACCAAGTAACATTTATTATATGTATTATTGAGTTACCAGAAGAAGAAAAATAATTCAAAGTTAATGACTATTTCATTAGTTTCACACTTATTACAAAGCACATTTGTTTTGACTCAAGTAAAGAACTGAGAGAAAAATGATTTTCAATTTTAGGCAAACACTGTTGAATCTATGATAGTAACTCTGACATGGTTGATAAAGAAAAAGGCAGAATTTGGCCAACAATCTAGAACAATCTGTTTATACCATAGATGGCACATAATTTGAATTTATTACTAAGAGACATGGTCTCAACTATGCTTGTGGTAATAATATTATTTGAAGTGACTAAAAAAGTATATTAGATATTGTCTGGGTTTGCTACATCTTAAAAATATGTCAAATTTCAAATTTGAGCGTACCAGCACTCTTGAAAGCTGGAGGGAAACCCTACTAAATGCTGTTAACGTAATTATATTTGTTTATTCAACATTTCAGCTGCCCCAGAAGAATATGATCTGGCTCGTATCTGTCTGCTTTCTCTCTGTTTCTCTCTTTGTTTTTTCTCTCTCTGTCTGTTTCTCTCTGTCTGTTTCTCTCTCTCTCTCTCTCAGAAACACACACACATGTGCGTGTGCACGCACACACACACACACACACACACACACACGCACACACACAACTCTGAATTTCCTCAAGTGCTACCAAACTATTTCTAAATACTAGCTTACAACTCCCTGAGGCTGGAAACTCATTCTTCATTATATTTCTAGCACCTCGGATGCCCAGAATATAGTAAGCACTAAATAAATCTCATTTGTGCTTGGATAAACCATGTTGACTCATGACTTTACAGTTTCAAATCTGATAGTCATGCAAGTCTACATTCCTCTGCCAAAGACATATTCCTTTTCCTACCTGACAGATATTTTAATGGTCTCCAGAGACATTTTTATAGATCTTTTTCTAAGTTGAGATGGATGTTCTTTCTTCACTGTTCCCAACATTCCTTGGTTTTCACCTATTAGCGTCTCTTGAGAATATGATTTACTTGTCTGACTTTCCCACTGAAGTAGGAGTACCTTAAAGATTTTATTTCATTTCACGTGTACCCTCACTTCTAAAATAGTAAGATAATAGGGCTTCAATAATTATCTTCTGAAATGAATAAAAATTAATGAAATTTATTATTTTCTTTGTGTTTGAGATATCAATAATAATTTTCTCCCAAATGCTATTGTAATTATTTATTTACCCAGAACTGACCTTACGTTATACATAAAATACCTGACCTTTACACAAATGGGGGAATTTTGTTTTTATAATGGTAGTGCTCAAATTCCTGACAGTCTTTTATCAGATATAAAATATAGAAGTTTAAAAATATCGATTTAATTTAATTTTCTGCCTTTTTACTAGGCAGAATTTTCTAACCCATTAGAAATTTCCAACGTCTTTCAGTAAAATGCTCTCTTATCAAACAATCTTCTCTGCTAAATTGTCTTTTTAAAATGAATATAAATCCTCACATTGGAGCTACACCCATTTCCTTAGCTCTACATTTTTATTATAACACTGAAAATTAATGGAAAGAATTAAAATGAATATGAAAAGAGAATTAAAGCATATCAATATTAAGCAGGCTAAATATTTAATATTTGATTACATAATGTAATCATTAATCATTCATTCATTTATTCTACAAACATTTACTGAGGGATTATTAAGGGCCAAGTACTGCGTTGGTTCTTCATATAGGATTAAAATATGAATAAATTAAGTTACTGTTTATTGAATTTTTAACAGAAAAAGTTTTAGCTTTGGGGCTGACTAAGCATTTACATTTTTTCATTTGTATTGATAACTGCTATTTTTTCTCAGTCTATCTATCTATCTATCTATCCATTTATCATATATTTAAGTGTTCAGAAAACAAATGCTGTAAATAATTTAATTTTTCTGGATTAATGAGTTTTATAACATTTCTAGACTTCACTTTACTTCATGTTTGTAAGTGCTGTCTTCTTGTTGGAAACCTTTAATATTCTTTGTTGGTCTATTAGAACTAAAATGATTTCTGAGATCAAATTCAAATTTTCTACATTTATGGATAAGAAAGTTGAAGCCCAAAGGTCAGAACTAAACCCAGTTCCTAGACTCCTCGTTCATTCTTTCCTTTTTTCATCATTCTCTCACTCATTCACACACTAATTGATTAATTAATCCATTCATTCATTCAACTATATAAAAATCTACGAGCTGTAGGTTCTAAGATACCAGTACCTTTTCCTCATGCCTACTTACTAGCACTTAAAACATCAAAGGAATATTCTCCATTATTTCAAAAATCTAAGAGTAAATCACAAACACTAAGTCTCACTTCTTATGACTAGATATAAAGACAGAAATTGAGCTGCATATAAGATGACATAACATGATTCACTTACAAAAATTAAAAAATTGTAACCTAGATAACCAGAGTCCTCTAGCCTTTCAAAGCAAATAAAGTTTGAGTTGTCCTTTCTTTTAATATGCAAATAATGTTTCAAAATTCTATTACATGTACTGTGGAAATACTAGCAAGATCAAATATTTTTTGGTTATTTCCCAAAGGACTTAATTCTTTACTCTTTGCACAATCTGAAATCCTAGTACCAATTTGCTTATTGATTTTGGTGCCTCTGTCTTACTTTCTGTAGACCTCCTGTCTCAGTTCCTTTCAGTTCAATCATTCCTTAATGCATTACTAGCAAAAGGTGCTATTTGTAACATACTTTACAAAAGATTTATAGGAAATGAAGTGAAATTATACCATAGCTCTGAAAGAGAAACAATGTGTAACTGAACATTGGTCAACCTAAAATTATCTAATTGTCCTCAACGTAAGTAATTTCCCAGTGGATGCCAATGATCATAGCCTCATTCTATCCAACTAAGGAATTTGGCAGTGGGAACAGCAAAATTAGCAGCATTCTAAGAGATTTATTTTGACAGGAGTTGGAAAAGTGGGGCAGTGAGTAAAAAGAGTGCTCTAATATGACAGAGATAGTATGTCATTTGATGTAATACAATAAAAATATATTTTGATTGAGTGTCAAGAACGAGAAAGACAAGAAGAAATATTAGGACATCTAAGTTAACAAAGGTAAAAAAGGGGAATAAATAATCTAGGAAAAAAATTAAAAAAAAAACAGAATAAGTAACAAAGTAAAATAAATGGTAAAATTACATTAAAGTGGTAAGAATATCTCTATCTCTATATCTATCTATCTATCTATCTATCTATCTATCTATATCTTGTTCCCCTCAATATGAATGGGATGAATTCCCCCTCTAAAAAAAGCAGTTGTCAGCTTTGTGCTTATTTTTTATGAAACACATTGAAACAAAGGGATGTTTTAAAAGGTGAAAACAAAATAAGCAAATTGATATCATGGATAAATAAACAAAAGGAGAACAGTCACGTCTATAAAGACTCATTTGAGATCCAGAGACATAAACAGGTTGAAAGTGAAAAAATGGGGGAAAAAACCTTATTGCTTTAAATACTTTTAATATTAATAAATAAAGATAAAAATAAAGGAAGACAACATTCATCTTAGTAAATTTAAAAATTTTAAAAATAGAAGGAAAATGGAATTAGAAAAATATAGGTTGAGATTAATAAAATGTTAAGATCTAGAAAGCAAGTTATTTGGAAAAATCAATAAAAACAGTTAAATCCCCTAGTAAGTCTGATTGGAGACAAAGTTATGAGAACAAAAAACATGATTTTAATAAGATTAGAAACATAATTAGGGATAATACAAACAATAAAAGATTTGTAAAAGAAAAATGGCAACCTTAGGCAACATTTGAAAAATTAGAGAAAAATGGCTATTTTTCAAGCAAAATTTAAGTTAATAAAATCTACCAAGAGGTACAAAGCATGAGGAGATCAATGATCATGAAATAATTTAAAAGTCTATTTAGCATCAAACATTAAAAAACCTTTTTGTTAAAACATCACACTCTCATAAACTTAGACATGCTCTGTAAACCTCTCTGTGCTTAAGTTTCCTTATGTGTAAAATGTGAATAATAATGTCTACCTCACTGAGTCACAGTCATGATTAACCAAGTTAATGTACATAACATGCTTAAAACAGTCTATAATATATTAAGCTTCTTATAAATGCTAGTTACTGTTTTATTGAAGAAGAGAAAATCCCGATATTATTTAAATGATTAAGGCCATACAAAAAAGATGGAAAACTCCTCATTGAAATAATTTTTGAATTTGATAAGACAAAACAGAAAATTATAGACTTATTTTACTTATAAATAAAGCTATACTGGGGTGGCTGGGTGGCTCAGTTGGTTAAGCACCTGACTTTCGATATCAGTTCAGGTCATGATCTCACAGTTCATGGGATGGAGCCCATACTGGGCTCTGCGCTGACAGCACAGAGCCTGCTTGGAATTCTGTCTCTCCCTCTTTCCATGTTCGTCTCCCACTCTCTCTCACTGTCTCTCAAAACAAATAAATAAATGGTAAAAAGACTTTTGTAAGCGATACTATTTTAACTATAATATTAGCAAATTAAATCTAGCATTTTAAAAATAAATATTATTTAAAAAATAAAAATAATCATTATTAGATAATGTTGTTTATTCTGGAAAGGCTAGAATGAGCTTATACCCATAAATATAATTAACCTCATCAATGAATTAAAGGAGGAAAGCCTTATGAATGTATAAGTGAATGCTTAAAATAATTTTATCAAATTTAGCTGCCATTCTTAATTTTTAAAAAGTGATTATGAAAGAAACTAATTATATATAAAAAAAGATGATTTCACAGCAACAAATAACACTCATTCTAAATAGTGAGAGTCTATCTTCTAAAATTAGGAACAAGAGAGGGATTCTTCCTGTTACCATTACTTTTAGCACATCCACAGCATTATCTATGGTCCTCCATGTTTTATTTTTATCATCAACACTTAAAACCGCACAATGCTCTGCATATTTTGCCTACTTTCCTGCTTTAGTCTCTATGTCATATTGACCTCCAGAATGTAAACTTCATGAGTACAGAGTTTTTGTCTGTTTTGTTCTCTGCTATATCCTCTGAGCCTTGAACAACAGCTGGCATAAAAATTAAGTAAGCAGAAAAATAATGAATTAAGAATTAAGTAACTTATTTCATTTTACTTTTGAGGTAATAACTAACATAATAAGACAAGAAAATTCAGTTAGAAAAGACAAAATTACTTCTTTGTTGTAATGACTGCATATGTTAGGAAAACCTAGGGACTCAAAATAAAAATTTCAAAAGCTACTAGAACTAATGAGCATTTTGGAAGGAGTTGGATTTTTTTTATTCTAGAAATTTAAATCTGAAAGAATATCCAAATCTCCACAGTGGTATATAAAATTAGAGTTGAGTCCCTCTTAAGAGTAACCTAAAAATTATCATGGGTCCTTGCTTCTAAAATCCCCGAAGCTCCTCTAATTCACGTTTCTCAATTCTATAATCCAGTAATAAGTTTAATTTTTTCTGGCTTAAGTTAATCAAAGACAGTTTTTTTTCCTTGAGATCCTATACATCCTACTTGGTACAATAAATAAAACTTGATTTTTATGTGTTCTTTAATTTAAAAACCAGTAATAAAAACAAATCTTTGGCAAATCTGAGAAAGCACAAAGAGAAATCACAGGAAATAAAACAAGAGCATGACAGTAAAAACAGCATCAATATTAGTGTTGCAATTGACTGGGATTCTTAGAGAAGCAGATGTTGTGGTTAATTTAATTTTCTTATTGACAAATAAAAAGGAAGTTATAAACATTTGAGAAAATCTTCATAAAATGAATTTCTTCATTTTGTTGTTTTAATAACAATGTAAAAGCATAATATACAGTTTCTTTGGGATTCTCAGCATTATGTTTCAATCTTACCACATTCTGACTGATGTTGAATACTGTTATAGCAATATTCTATTTTTTAATCTATGTTTTTATGTATTGCCCTTTCATAACCTCAGTAATTGAGCTATTAGTATTTTTAAAAATCAATTATTATAAATGCTTTATTAAAATCATTAATACTTATGGAAATTTTCCCATTATTTGTTGTTCATCTTTTAATTCTCTGATTTTTTTAATAAACAAGAGTTTTGGGTTTTTTTTTTTAAGTTTATTTATTTATTTTGAGAGAGAGGGAATCCCAAGCAGGCTCTGCACTTGCCGGCTCAGGGCCCAATATGGGGCTCAAACTCACAAACCATGACATCATGACATGAGCTGAAACCAAGAGTTGGAAGCTTAACTGACTGAGCAACCCAGGCACCCCCAAACAAGAGGTTTTCCTAAAAAAATACTTTTATGTAGTCAAATGTATACTTTTTGATGGTTCCTTCACTTTTATGCTTAAATGGTTCTGATTATCCAGATATTGTGCCATATATTATTCTAGATAGTTGTAATTTCTTCTTTTAGTTTTAATATTTGATACACATGGAATTTATTTTCATTTTGGGGCTGAAATAGCTCTAAATGGATTATTTTAAAATAGAAACATATTTTATAGACTGAGCCTTCCATTCCTGAGATATGACATTATTTTTATCACATATTAAATTAAACCCTCATGACTAAAGAGTTTGTTTTTGGATTCTTGGTTCTCTTTCACTAATTTGTCCCTATATTTTTGTATCTGCAATGCACTAATTTTCTTAGTTTTTATTTTTCATTGCTTTTCCAAATAAAATTTAGAGTAGTTTTTACAGGTCTACTGCCAAAAATGAATAAATCATTGCTGTATTTTGGTTGGAATGGAACTACAATTACAGATTGGGGAAAAGGGGTATACATTTTTACAATATTTACTTCAACATGTATTCATCATATAATATTCCAAGGTATACGAAATTGAATAAGACATAATCCCTAATTTTGAGAAAGTTACAGTCAAAATTTGCTAAGTGTTCGGAGAGAAGTATCTTTTGTTGTAATGAGAACACAAGGAACTGACACATGGACCACACAGGGGATCTTGGGAAGCTTCTGGGAACAGATGATGTTTGAGATGACCAATTTATTTATTAAGTGTCAATATTACCCAAGTAAATGTTGGGAATTAAGTAGAACAGAGTCAAACTAAAACAGAATAATTTTAGATGAGTTAAATCACTGAACAAATTATAATACTTGAAAATAAAACAGACTTTATGCTTTTTAGCATGAAAGCAGAAAGTAAAATGTACCTAATATATCTTGTGCCCTTTTTGGTTTAAACATCAAAAGAAGTGGCATGGAATTTAAACACCATGTATATATAGAAACATACATACTTTTCAAGCTCTCTCCTTCCTTTTGTGACAATAAAAAGAATAAAATATAAAAAGAACATTGATTCATCTTTTGGGATATAACAATTTTACAAAATATAAATAAGTATGAGGTAAAAATAAAAAACACCACAAATATGTCACCCAAGATAATACTGAGAACCATACATCACTTCTAATGCTGTATCTTTGTGTCTGCATCTATCTGTATCAATATTGAGATCATAGTAAATATACTATGTTTGTTAACCTGATATTTCACTTGAGGAGTTATCTCCAAGTTTTTCAATATCCTTTAAAAACAAGATTTTAATAGGTAACAGGAATCTAGAATATGAATCTAGAATATGAATATAATTTTAATTAATTTTAGTGAATCATATATTTACCTGCTATAATTTTGATTATTATTAACTATGCCAAGCAATTACTTCTGGCATTGACTCACCAACATATCAAGCTGCTTCTTTAAACTGCTGGTATTCAAAGGCAATAATCGTATCCATTTAATGTTTGGGCTACTTACGTAGGGGAAGTGCAAATATTTATCATGTGAAACCAAATGACACACGCACAAGAGTATACATTAAATAATTCTTTATAAAGTTCTCATTCTCTGGAAGATAATTAATTCTTCTTTTTACTAGTTTTTGAGAAATTGAATAAATTCTTTTGAGAATGTAGAAAGTGTATGACACCTGTTTATAATTTTATATTTACAGAGCCATCCCTTGAAAACATCATTGTTCTATAGAGGTAGGAATGAACTTGTCGGCAGAACATCACCAAAGTAAGCCAACTGCTGATACTTCAAGAGGCCTGTATGATATTATCTTCTTGAATTTGTGATATTTAATACTCACGCAACTCAAAAAATAGTCATTCTTTTTAGTGTTCCATATTTGATTATGTTAGAAGCATTTAGTTAACTTCTCACAGGATGCTTAGAAGACAGCAAAGAGGAAGTCATGTCCAAGTAAAGTCAGAGGCCTGTCCCGGAAGCACTTTAAAACAAAACTCCAAGAAACTGGATCAAACCAGACAGGCCCAAGATGGTTGACTAAGTAGGCTGGAAACCCCTGACCAAATAAGGAACTCAAACCCCTCCTTCCAATAAATCCCCAGCCCAAGTAATGAATATTCTACCCCTGTGTTAACAACTGTTAATTAAAGATGGAAACCCAAATCCCAGGGGTGCAGCGCTCACGCTCTCTCTCTCTCTCTCTCTCCAGCTCACCTATTCTCACATCTCTAGAGTGTACTTTGCTTTAATAAACTTTTTTGCTTGCACTGCTCACCTACTGTGTTGTGTCTTTCCTTGAATTCTTTCTCATGACTAGACCAAGAGCCTTTGGCTACATCTTTTGTATGGGTTGGATCAAAGCTTCAGGGCCAGAGGTCTCCCCAGCCTACCCCAAAACGATTAGACTCAGGGAGGTTGATCCTTATTATCTTAAATTACAATAAATGGAAAGTTCTGAAAGACAATTCACATTTTAAAATTACAATGAGAAATTAACTTTTCAGCTGACCATTACATTCTCTCCTGATAGCCATACACCTGGGAAAACAGGTCTATTTGAGTAGATTGTCATGCGTCATGTCCAGATCTGTAATTTCACCTTCAAGGTGTAATTTCATTTCCTTTATTTTCACGTTATTGGAGGGTAACTATCTTAACTATAATCCTTAGGTGCCATCCAGTCATCTCCCTTCATGGATATGTAAGTCTCTGCATGCTCATATACACCCTCCAATTTCTACATTTGGCCAATAACTAATATAGAACAAAATTTTGGGCTTCTGTAACATGAATCCTCATACGAATATCATTACCTGATTTATGGCTGTGTCCCCTGCAATTCATTGTGGAAAGAATGGTCATCTACCAGGAAAGAATCGAAAAGAAGGAAAAAGGAGATAGCAGGGTACTATTCCACTTATCTCCTAAAAATAGTTCATTAATTAGTTTGGAAAAAACCAGTAAGACAAATTTTATTCCTACTTTTTTTCGTCTGCCTTGTATGAAACAGGAAAGTAGAACTAGGTGCAAGATGAAGCCCTGAGAAATTATTTCAACTACAAGTAATTGGAATAACTTGAGTTGTTGAATTACTTAAGGAGACACAGGGCTCACAGAAAATGAGTTAGAAAGGTGTATTCTAATTAAAGTCTAAGTAAAATTCTCATGTTAAGTGAGGTTGTGATTACTAATAGTTAAGGAGGGCACTTGTGATGAGCACTAGGTTTTATATGTAAGTGATGAATCACTAAATGCTACTCTTGAAACCAATACTACACTCTACTAACTCGAGTGTATTAACTAACTTGAATTTAAATAAAAACTTTAAAAAAAGATTAGCTGAGAAAGATATTTATGTTTATTTCTATAAACTATTCTTGTCTATTCCTATAAATACAGTTGCTAATTTTACTAACATGGGCTCAACTATTTCCCCAAGTAGTTGTATTTTGTCTGTAGAAGAAAAATCTTTAAAGTAAAAGGTTTTAATGTAAATTTCAGACACAGCATATGTCTGACGGAGCCACAAAACCATATGAAACAACATAATTACTGCAGTTGGCACTTGGGAAAATAGCGTGGTGCCTTTCAAGAACTTGCAAAAAAAGTTCCTCTGTTAAGTTATACTGTACAATATATAGGATTCGTGAACGTGTGTTTGATTTACAGTCTAATGCTATGGTACATTCAAACCATTTAACTAGAACTAGTTTGCTAGATCGAAGGCCACAAATACCTTTCCAGTAATTTGACTTCCCACATAACTCAGATATAGCAAGAAAATTTGCTAGTCAAACAGAGGAAAGCAGCTGGCACTCTGAACAATTAAGTTACTCACTGTAAATTATTAGTCATTGTAGAGAATATTGGATGGTTATTAATTTTGGGAAACTGACAAATCAAAGTTTTTAGCCTGTAAATATGAGGGGTTGGAACCTGGATTATGCTAATGACCACTAAATGTGGCCTCTTATCAGCCAAAGCCTGGGCATGGAATATGTAATACAGTTATCTAACAATAGTAATGATGACAGAAGAAACTCTCTAAAGGCCCGATATACAAAGGAAGCCACTTCAGATTTCTTTATAAGTCAACATGACTGTATATAAACTTTGTTCAAACCGAAAGCTTGATTTATGGCCCTCCACGCACTTATTGTACATCTGCTTTGTGAATGAGTAGTCTAAAGGAAAGCCATCTCGTCTTTGAGATAGGAACCAATGCTCATGCTCACTGCATTCCTTTAGGATAACACTTGTGATTCCTGCCTATATGCTGATCTATAATCTTTTGAGCTTTTATAAGATGTGAAAAAGTATATAACCCTGTAAAAACTATTCATTGTCCAAAACACTTTCTTCCCTGTGTAAAGTGTGTTTCTCAGGCAGCTGTCCTAACTTGGGCTTGAATAAAATTCTCTTTCTTACTTCTAAAGATTCTGAAACGTTTGTTCAATTTGCGTTAACAGTAACAACAACAAAAAGTCATTTTACTTATACATTCCTCAGTTAACTAGCATGTTTTTGGTCAAGTTTGTCAGACTCTGACAAGGCCTGAGGAAAATTTAGGACATGTCAGACAGGGACAAACAGTAAATACATAAGATTAAATGTTAGCTTTTTGTTTCCTACAGCAAATGGCAACTGAAAATATAGTGAAGCCAAATCTCTCACATCTCTAAATTAAGCTATCTCCCAGGTTTTTTTTGTTTTGTTTTGTTTTTTGTTTTGTTTTGTTTTGTTTTTGTACTATTAGTAGATAAGTTCATGGATTTCATCTACTGAGAGTTCTTTCGGGAGTTGCTAAGAAATAAAAAAGAAAAGTGGAAGAAGAAATAGGAGATGGATTCTAGAAGCTATTGAGAAGTCATGAGGCATGGAGAAAATTTCATGGTCACTAGCAACATTCACAATGAGCATTTATTGTGCAGACACTAGCTTTTTCTCTCCTTTTTACACACAGACACATGCATACTTCAACTCACATTTAAGCAGAAAAACAGCTATGTGTTTAAGAAATTTTATTCTTATTTTTTATTTTTGAAGGAGAGAGAGAGACAGAGCATGAGCGGGGAGGAGCAGAGAGAGAGGGAGACACAGAATCCGAAGCAGGCTCCAGGCTCTGGGCTGTCAGCACAGAGCCCGACGTGGGGCTCGAACTCACAAACTGTGAGATCATGACCTGAGCCGAAGTTGGACGCTTAACCGACGGAGCCACCCAGGTTTTCCAATGTTTAAGAAATAGTTTTATACAAGTTTGGTGAACAATAGTCATTCAAAATCTATCACCGTGTCAGTTGACTCTGAAAAAAGAAAACTAAAATGAAGCAAATATATAGTAGTATCTGCTTGGGTCTAGGAAAAAATTAAGACAATGAATTTACTAACCGTTGGACACATGACAGGTGGAGAGGAATTTGTCATGAAAATTGGCAGAAGAACTTATTTTTTCTACAAGAAACTTAGCTCAGTTAGAGGTAACAAGTGCTGCATTATGCATAATAGTTGAATATTCTTTGTGTGGTTTCCAGATTTTATAGAATACATAAAATACATACTTAGTAAAGAAAATTTGTGGAAAAATAATGAAGAAAATGTAGGGGGAAGGAAGGGGAAAGGCAAAATGGAAGGTAAGAGAGAAGAGAGAAAGAATCATTTTTTCAACCTACCTAAAAATTACAACTTGGGACTTCATTGAACTGGCATATCACCTTCCAATTTGCATGAAAGACCATTTGATTTTAAGTTTCCATTTAGGAGATTAAGGACAGGGTTGTAAATATTAAATAAGTAATGATTCATTGCAAAGTAAGTATGTTTGCTAATGTCTACAACAGAATGAAAGAGGAGCTATAGAATTAAGTTCCTCTTTTCAATTCTTTAAAAAATTTTTTTAATATTTATTTATTTTTGAGAGAGAGAGAGACAATACATGAGCAGGGGAGGGGCAGAGAGAGAGAGGGAGGGAGACGCAGAATTTGAAGCAGGCTCCAGGTTCTGAGCTGTCAGCACAGAGCCCAACACAGGACTCAAACTCATGAATCCTGTGATCATAACATAAGCCCAAGTCAGAAGCTTAACCAACTGAGCCACCCAGGTGCCCCCTTATTTTCAATTCTTTAATGAAGAATTAGCCTAAGTAAGACCCTATGCTTAGGTTTCTTTCTTATTCTGATATCTAATATAATGTTAACAACGACTTGAATTCTCCACTTTTCAGACCCCTGCTCAATATACCCTTTAAAAACTCTTCTTTCTGGGGTGCCTGGGTGGCTCAGTCAGTTGGGTGTCTGACTCTTGATTTCAGCTCAGGACATGATCTCATGGTTGGGGAGTTCAAGTCCTGTGTCGGGCTCTGCATTGACAGTGTGGAGCCTGCTTGGGATTCTCTCTCCCTCTCTCTCTTCCTCTCTCTCTGCCCTTTCCCAACTCGCATGCATACACACACTCTCTCTCTCAAAGTAAACAAGCTTTTAAAAAAGAAAACTTTAAAAACTCCTTTCTCCCTTTACTTCATTTGAATCTTTGTCTTCCAAATCCTTGGCTCATCATGTAATGGTAAGATCCTATCCCTTGTGATGACTTCATTATTTTTTACATCATAGCTCATTTGAACCCTCTCAGTACAAGAAAATGTCAACTATAGATTCCATCTTTATAGTAAATGTGAAATTCAAATACATACGACATTTAAACAACATGATTTGCACACGGATACTAATGGACTTGATGAAGACAGGGCAGAGTGGTAATGGAATGTCACGTCATTACTACAGTAATTTTTCAGCCATCTTTTCATCAGTAAAAATAATGGCTCATGTTTCCTAATTTGTAAACATATTTTCATGTATTATTTCAATTTAACCTTCCATTTCTGTGATTTAGATAGACATTTTCCAGGTGAATGAAACTTGGAGAGGTTAAGTCACTTCAGCTTCACAAAGAGCTGGGCCTAAGAATCCAGCACTGAACTAAGATCTGATGAGCTGAGCTGATGACCAAATCATAAACTATTCTTGTGTTTATTCTTCAGTTTAAACAAACACGGGATGTTTACGTGAAGATCATATGAAAGGAGCATGAAAAAACTTAGGTGAGGAAATTAAAAAGAAAAATTCGGTGGACTCCTAGCCCTTATTCTAGTGTCTGACCAAATAACGTCTGTGGCAGAAGCATTGCTATGTGTTTTATTAAATTCTATTTCCTTTCCACCCTGGGCACACAGAGTATATCTCCAAGCCTCCCCTCTTCCAGTAGGGGGGACCATGTGATTAAGTTCTGGCCAATGTAGTATGAAAAGTTTGGAAATGATACATACTGCTTATATGCATGGTCCCAAAAAATGCATCCATGTATTTCTCTATTTATTTTTATTTTTTTACTTATGCTTGCCATATGCAATGGATTTACCCAAGATCTTTGAGACTTAGGAATGGTGGAAACTGTAGATGAAAATGTCTGATTCTCTGGGTGACTTCATGGAGCAGAGGCTTCACTCCCTGCCTTCTTGTAACAAATGTGAAGTCAGCAAGAAATAAACCTTTACTATGTTAAACCACTGAAATTTGGCACTTGTTTCTTATAGCAGTTACTGTACTCTGTGCATATGAACAGTTGCAGAATATTTTGTCTTGACTTGAGTTGAAGTGAAGTTCTCTCATCTCCTGGCTGCTTCTACTTTGTGTCTGCTGTGGCTTTATTTCCAATAGACTGATCTGAAGGGACTAATAGTATACCAGCACGTAGATAGCAATGCTGCTCCTCTCTTTAGCACAGCACTTCTATAATTGAAAGTAATTTAGGGTAGGGGCGCCTGAGTGGCTCAGTCAGTTAAGTGTCCAACTCTTGGTTTCCGCTCAGGTCATGACCTTGACACTTTGGGGGTTCGAGCCCACATCGGGCTCTGAGCTGGCAGGATGGAGGCTGCTTGGGATTCTCTCTCTCCCTCCCTTTGCCCCTCCCCAACTCATGCTGTCTCTGTCTCTCTCAATATAAATAAATAAACTTAAAAAAAAAAGTAATTTAGAGTAAATTTAAATTTAAAAACCATATAATTCCTACCATGGACTTCACTGTACTTGTAGCTTTTCAAGCATTATTTTGTATAATTTTTATAGCAGCACTGTGAACAGGGTATTACTATCCTAATTTTATGGATGAGAACTCTAAGGAATAGTGACATTAAGGAGTTTTCCCAATCTGTTGGATATAGATTGGGTAGACCTAGCATTTAAATTCAATTCTGAAAGGCCCTAAAGTCCCTCAAAGTGGATTGTGTAGCAAGATCCATCTTTCTCTTCATACTTCCTTTAGGCACTACCACCCTCCATCAAGGAGGAAGAACAGCCTCAGTATCACATTATAACTTCTTCTTACTTCTGGGCTTATAATATGACTCCCTTCAGGAAGCATAACAGAAGATAGTTGGCTGTGAGGAAAAGAGAATATAATAGCTTCCATTGATATTTGGGGCCTCTGATTCTACATCAGATGTAGAACACTCAAAAGACCATTGTATCTTAACCTACTTAATCATTTAGAAGTAGAAAAATTATTTCTCTCAGATTTTTGCATCAGTTCTGGTAGATGTTCCAGCATGATAAAATTGCCTTGAAAGCAGTCAGTCATATCTATTCCTCATTCTGGACATTTCCCACAACTGAATAACATATGGTTAATTCAGTGAGTATCAGGTTGCTGTCGGAATTTTTTCTTGTCCAGTATTTATGCATTCAGCTGGTTGACAAAACACTTCATTGCATTTACAGAGTACAACTATAGCTTAACATTCCACAACAAATATATTATATATAAAAACATGTTCCATTGAAATTCAAAAAATATACATTGCTAAAATTAAAATGGACCAACTGTCTAGCTTTTCTGTTTTTAAGTCTAATTGAATCTCAGAATTTTGTTTTCCGTAGAAAAATACCCAAGTAAGGTAATAATGCAAATGATATAATTGTTAATTTAGCAGATTTCAAATAAAATTTACCAAAGAGAAGCCAAATTTCCAAAATAAAAAATGTATTTTTACTACTTATTGCTAATTTTAAATATTTCTATTTTGTCTCCATTTATTGATTTTTCTAAGATTCTTACAAAAATAGAACACCTTATTTATCTATTTCTGGATATCATGAAGATGGAACTTTATTGTATGTTCTGTAATATGAAATGAAAGTTATTATTTTACAAGGAAAAATAATGCCCTTGAGATATGATAAGTTACAGAGCCTAAAATACTATTAATGCACCAGGATCAAAATGGCACACTAGGTAAATGCCGCATCCTATCCTTCTGTTTCTATTTCTGGAGTTCATAGTAAAAGTATTTTTTCTTTTTAAAATTTTATTATTAATTTTTTTTTCATTTTAGAGAGAAAGAGCACACGAGTAGGGGAGAGGCAGAGGGAGAGACAGAATCTTAAGCAATCTCCACACTCAGCACCAAGCCCAACATGGGGTTCAATCCCACGATCCTGGGATCATGACCTGAATGGAAATTGAGTCAGATCCTCAACTGACTGAGCCTCCAGGTGCCCCAAAATATTTTTTAAATATCGATGGTTGCATTGGAAAGCAAGAAGGATATACCTTTTTGGTCCAGAAACTATGAGAAAATTTAAAAGATCCAAAGCAGACTGCATTTAGTAGAATAAGAAAGCTCATCTGAAGCAAAAGGACACATTTTGTTAGGAAATAAGAGAAGAGATGAAAAACAAATAAACCAGAAGCTTGTTAAGACAAAAATAAATAGCAATATTAAAAAAAATTTTAACGTTTATTTACTTTTGGGAGAGAGAGACAGAGTGTGAGGAAGGGAGGGGCAGAGAGAGAGGGAGACACAGAATCAAAAGCAGGGTCCAGGTTCTGTGCACACAGCTCAGATGTGGGGCTCGAACTCGTGAATCCCGAGATCATGACCTGAGTGACTTGAGCCGAGTCGAACACTTAACCGACTGAGTCATTCAGGTGGCCATAAATAGGAATATATATTTTTTTGAACTTTAGCAAAAATAGTTATTTATTTATTTATTTATTTATTTATTTATTTATTTATTTATCTTTTTCAACATAATACTTAATTTTATTTTTTTTTAATTTACATCCAAGTTAGTTAGCATATAGTGCAACAATGATTTCAGGAGTAGATTCCTTAGTGCCTCTTACCCATTTAGCCCATCTCCCTTCCCACAACCCCTCCAGTAACCCTCAGTTTGTTCTCCATATTTATGAGTCTCTTATGCTTTGTCCACTTCCCTGTTTTTATATTACTTTTGTTTCCCTTTCCTTACGTTCATCTGTTTTGTCTCTTAAAGTCCTCATATGAATGAAGTCATATGATATTTGTCTTTCTCTGACTGACTAATTTCACTTAGCATAATACCCTCCAGTTCCATCCATGTAGTTGCAAATGGCAAGATTTCATTCTTTTTGATTGCCGAGTTAAGACTCCATTGTATATATATACCACATCTTCTTTATCCATTCATCTGTCGATGGACATTTGGGCTCTTTCCATACTTTGGCTATTGTTGATAGTGCTGCTATAAACATAGGGGTGCATGTGTCCCTTCAAAACAGCACACCTATATCCCTTGGATAAATGTCTAATAGTGCAATTGCTGGGTCGTAGGGTAGTTCTAATTTTAGTTTTTTGAGGAACGTCCATATTGTTTTCCAGAGTGGCTGCACCAGCTTGCATTCCCATATAAATAGCAGTATTAACAAAAGACCAAAGAGAATTTAAGGTAAGCAGAATTAAAGAGGGGGAGGGATATTGCATACTAAGGAAATATAGGAATTGTAGCAGTACAGTTTCTTTATGTACCAGTAAGCATAGTTGAGAAATACTAAAGTGAAACTGATAAATATACAAAAATTTAATAAATCCACAGTCATGGTCAGAAACTTTGATACCTACCTTTAGAAACTTTTGATTTGTTGAATTGAGGATATAAAAATAAGTAAAGATATAAAATATTTGTATAACATAATTATCAAACTCGATCCAATAGATATACATAGAATTTTGTAGAAGTCTGTATTCAATGGAGGATTTAAACACAAATAGGACACCAAAAGAAAACAACTGACTATGTACTAAACCACAAAATAAATCTCAAAAAAGCTACCAGAAACTGATACCATAGATGAATATATCCATATTCATTGATGTTGCAAGATAATAAGAAATTAACACATAAAATAGCTCTCTTCAAGCTCCCTCCAAATTTACAAACCTATCAATTAAAAAAATTCTTCTAAATAATTCCTTGTTAGGAAAAAAATAAACCATTTTCAAAGGATAAAAGCACTATTTATCAAAATGTATACTTTGTGTCTATGACAGAAATCAGAGGAAGATTTATAAACCTAAATGCGTTATTAGAAAACAACAAAAACTAAAAATAAATAAACATATAGAACAAAAATAACATAGACTTTAAAAACAGAAGTCAGTAAAATTTAAAAAAATGTTAACAAAATAACAAATAAAAAACAAAAAAAAGATTTCTAAAGTCGATCAACAGAAATCAAAAGTAAGATTTTTGGAGAGATAAATGTAAAAAATTACTGAAAAGTATGGCCATGAAAAAAAAAAAAGGAGAAATACATTGGGAACTCAAGTTGACAAAGTTACTAAATAAAGTTTACAATATTATAAGAGAATGTACAAAATTTTATGCCATAAATTTTTAAGCCTACAAAAAATGTATATGCTTTAGGAAAATATGAATTCCCAAGTGTGTTCAAGAGAAATTAGAACAATTGAATTAAACCTTAAACCCTACACGAGATGGAAGCAATAGCAAGTCTAATAATTTTTGCCCAGATAGTGAGTTCTGGCAAGACTTCCAAAATAAACAATTTCTCATCTTCTGCAAAGATTTCCAGATCAAAGAAAATAAAGTGAAGCCTCACCTTAACTTTCAAATGATCCAAAGCAGACTGCATGCAATAGAAGAAAGAAGTAACTTAGTATATTCAATAGTTAACGAAACTGAGCAATGATAGCAAACACCACACCACACACACACACACACACACACACACACCCTACAATGTGCCATTTATACTTATCAAATAGATTTAAAAAACCATATAAAATATTAACAAGTCAAGTTAAGGAGCATTTTTGAAAAAGGCATGACTAGGTAGTGTTTTTTATAGGATAAAGTATATTCCCAAATTAGAAATCTATTACTGTAATAACAGTAAAATGTTGTTTGTTTATTTTAGTGGGTAATGATAAACATTTAGTAGAAACGAATATTCATTTATAATAAAAATATTTAACAAAACAGGTCTAGAATAGAACATCTTTAACTTAACAAAGTGCCAGATATTTAAGTGAACATCATCTCACAATGAGGAAACATTAAAAATATTTCAAATTACAGTTGATACCAAGATGAAGATTCTCTCTATTGTTGCTACTATTCAACATTATGTTAGAGGTCCTAGCTATTGAAATAGTGAAAATAAAGTGGTATATACATTAAAGGAAGAAATAACTGTCATTCATACAGGATGCCAAATTCCAAGGTAGTCTATTATTATTTGCACATGATCCCCAATTCTAAGATAATCAGCAAGCACAATTGGCAACAGCTATGAAATTAAACCAAGTGGAATAGCTTGATATAAGACCAATATACAAAAATCAATGGCTTTCCCACAAACCAGTAGTAAGCAAATTAGAAAATATAGCAACATATAGCAAATACCATTCATAAAACCACAAAAACTATGATATCCCAAAAAACAAACCTCAAGAAAAATGTGTATGACCTGAATCAAGAAAATTATAAAATTTTAGTTAACAAGCTGTAACAAAGACTAGTAATATGTATGTTCAAGAATGAGAACACAATATTAAAAAGGCATTTAAAAATCAGTAATATCAGTGATATATCCACAAAAATACCAGTAAGATTTTCATGGAAAATTTTCACTTGAAAAATGGATTCTAAAATTTATATAAAAGTTGAGAGCTCTATGCCTAGTGACACGATTGAACTTAAATATCCAGATTGGTCTCTAGAATTCTTCATGTTTAATTCTTAATGCCGAAAACAAGTAAAAACAATTAAAGATGCATATATATATATATATATATATATATCCCCAAAGGTTAGTAAGATTAAAGCATTTTCAACCACAAATATAAGAGAAGGTATGGCAAGTCACATTTTCCAAAGGTGAGTATAATTTCTTCCATGCCACAGATCTGCAATGGGACCTCAACATGCTGTGAGAATCCCAAATCTCACAGAGACACTACGTATAGGTCCTCCTGCCAACAGCCCCAGCTAAGTGCAATGCGGCTTGCAATACATACTGACCCAGGTACCAGACATTTGTGTCGAAGAGCTTAGAGAACATGCCACCTACCAGCCATTTGTGTCCTTCCTTAGCAGCTCAGACTTGCCAGACAAGACCCCAGACATTCTGGAACAGACAAGCACTTCCTGTTGAGTCCAGTCCAAGTTCCTGACCCACAGGATTTTTGATTCTAATAAAATTATTGTTGTTTCGTACCCCTGGATTAGCGGTGGTGTGTTAAGCAGTACCAGTTGATGGGAACAGCTGTATTTCAGCAAGTAGCAAGACTACTGAAACTGTTTTTGTCCTGAAACTGTATGTCAAAGCTGGAAACTTCAGTGGTTCTCACAGACTTTAGGAGTCAGGGCTCACCCAAGGTGGGAAATATGATAGGAAACTCTCAAACATTGAGTTGAGAACCTCAGTGTAAAAGGAAGCAAAGTTAAATATACTCATGCCTCTATTCTCAAAGAACTATTTTTGCCCTGTTTCTGAGCAGATAAAGGAAAAAAAAAAATCCCTGAGAGGTTGTATTCTCAAGCTAGACTTACATGGATGTACAGTCAAAAGTTGAGGTCCTTATGCTTCAGGAAAGGTTTAAGTGATTCTACATTCTTACTTAATATGCCTACAGTGGTGATACACATCCTCTTTGAAAGACTGCACCTTTCTCCTAAAACCATTTTTTAATTTTAATTTTCAAATAATTAATAATTAATTTTCAAATAAAATTGAACAGTTGGAACTTCTGTTCCCAATTATAATTAAGCAATACAGATCAGAGCTAACTTTCATCTGAAACAAAAATTCAACATCTATCAAAGCATGGTTTCAAACATTGTATATTAGGCAGCGCAGGACATTGACTCCCGGGGAAGAAAATTTTAGGTCAGGGCTCTGAATGCCTCAGCTTACAGTTTGGACAGTTCCTAGGCCACAGTGCAGGGAAAGGAGACCTAAGTGGAGAAGGCTTGTACCTCCCAATCAAGATGATGGAGTTGAGTATCTGGTGAGGCCAAAACAGCTACAGTTCATAGGAAGGAATGCCAGACCAGAGAATACTGAAGAGTGAGGGTTCTGCATAGACATAAAAGTTACCTTTTCAAATTTCAGCTGAGTGCTGATCAGTGAGTGTGTGTGAGGAAACAACCTGGGTTTGAGAAAGAACTACTTGGAAGAAGCAGATGGAACAATCTATGGGGCTAACACAGGGTCATTTTTAGTTTATGTTCTACCAGCCAAAGTGGAAATACATCATAATTCAAAGGGCATTGGTTAGAATAAACACAGTGTTTTGGGTCAGTAGTGGGGAAAGATTAATAGACTACAGGCTGTAGTCTTGCCTAACAAAGCTTAAAAGTAAAGCCGGAAAGGGATTAAATTGTTTCCAAGTAACAACTGCATTCCAGCAACAACTGCACTCAAGAATATTTTAGGAACACAAAAACTTCTAGCATCCACCAAGGTAAAGTTCAAAATTTTGGGCATTCAATAAAAAAATTTGCCAGGTGGTCAAAGAAATAAGGAAATACAACTCACAGGATGAAAAAAAAAAAAAATCAGTCAATAGTAATAGACCCAGAAGTGACACAAATGATATAATTAGTAGATAAGAATGATAAAACAGTTATTACATTTATCTCCTAAATGTTAAAGAAGGCAGCCAGAAGGAGGAACATGTTAGGGAAAGGAATGAATGATACAGACAAAAATACCAAATTGAACTTCTAGATATAGAAAAAAATTCTGAGGGGTGCCTGGGTGGTTCAGTGGGTTGAACGTCCAACTCTTGATTATAGCTCAGTTCATGATCTCATGGTTGTGAAATTGAGCCCCACATCAGCCTCCATGCTCAGTGTGGAGCCTGCTTGGGATTCTCTCTTTCCCTATCTTCCTGCCCTCCCCGCCTCAAAATAAATAAATGAACTTAAAAAAAAGAAATTTCTGATATGAAAAATACATTGGATGGGGTTAACAGCAAAAACTATAAATTAACTTGAATATAATGCAATGGAGCAATAAAAACTGTCAAAAGTCTATACAGAGAGAAAAATATAGAAAAATATGAACAGGTCAAATAATCTAATGTGCATATGTTTGGAGTCCTTGGAGGAAGAGTGAGAGGATAGAAAAAATATTTGAAACAATAATGACTGAAATTTTTCCAAATTTAACAAAAATCATAAACACATAGATCCGAGAAACTAAAAAAAAAAAAAAAACCAAAACACAAGAAACATGAAGAAATCTACATCATAACATATAATCAAATTGCCTAAAGGTACTGATAAAGAGAAAATTTTAAAAGCAGCTAGCAATAAAAGATCATTACTTATAGAAGAACAAATATAAAATGATAACAGATAGCAGACTTATTGGAAATAATGAAAGGCAGAAGAAAGTGGGATGATATCTTTGAAATACTAAAATGAAAACTGCCAACCTGGACTTCTATACCCAGAAATAATATCTTAACAAATGAAGATAAAATAAAGGCTTATTCAGTCATACAAAGAATTCATCACTACAGACATCATAAGAAATGTTCAAGGAAGTTCTTAAAGCAGAAAAAAAAAATAATACTCAATGGAAACATGAATCTACATAAAGGAGCAAACAACACTACAAATTATAAATATGTAGGTAAATAAAAAAAGCTTTTTTATATTTTAAAAACATTTCTAAAGGAAAATTGTTAAAAGAAAATTAATAACATAGTGTCAAGATCATAACATATGTGGAAATAAAGTGCATGACAATAAAAAAAGGCCTGGGAAATGGAAATATATTGTTTTAAGTTTCTTTTACTATATGTAAAGTAATATAATTTCCTACCAGCAGAAATTGAAGAAAGCATGACAGCAGGCCACCTGGGGCACTACGTGTTATATGACCACATATCCTGGGTCAGTTACTGATATGCAGAAATACTTAAATTATACAATTCATATGTCATAGCTCAAGCATGCATATGCATTTTGTTCTTGCTAAAACAGTAGTAACAAGGCACAAAACTAACTCAACTGTTCTTACTTCAGTTCTTTAAATGTGTATATTCTACCAATGCTCTACTAGTATTGCCAGCGACTTCCATAACACACTTACCTTGTATTTTGAGTTATGCTCAACTTCCACACATCATAGGTTCATCAGAAGTCTGTGCTCATAGGGCATCCTGAACTCCCCATGCAAGTGGGACTTCAAGGAATGGTGGCGAACACGCGTGTTGTGTGTATCTCCTCTGCTCATGCACATCCTCCATTATCCAATTATACATCCTTTACAAAAGACAAGTTCAAAGATAAAATTGTTAACAATTTCATGATGTCAACAGCAGAGCATTAACCAGACACAGGAACCTTCTGAGCTTGGGGTCCTGTGGGCCTACACATTTCTCATGCTGGCCTTGAGGGATACATTCTGGAGCTCAGTAAAAAATAGGTGGAAGTATTGGCTTTTGCAAAGGGTTCAGCACTGCTTGGCTACATTTGGTGGGATTGTCCTTATCCATTCTCTTAGTTCACTTCCCTGTCTCTTTGGTCTAGGTACAGAAGATAGTGTTGTCACCCTGCTGGTTGGGGTCATATTATGTGGCATGATGCCGAAAGATGAAGAAAGTTTCTGGTTCCCAATGACCCACTGAAGCCCCGTGCATGGCCAGATGTTTACCTGGGCCAATAGCCAGGGCTTCCGCTGCACTTGGTAGGATGGTGAGAAAGCCTCTGGGGTTAATTTCAACATTGAAAATTATCTAATTCTGGGGCGCCTGGGTGGCGCAGTCGGTTAAGCATCCGACTTCAGCCAGGTCACGATCTCGTGGTCCGTGAGTTCGAGCCCCGTGTCAGGCTCTGGGCTGATGGCTCGGAGCCTGGAGCCTGTTTCTGATTCTGTGTCTCCCTCTCTCTCTCTGCCCCTCCCCCGTTCATGCTCTGTCTCTCTCTGTCCCAAAAATAAATAAAAAACGTTGAAAAAAAAATTAAAAAAAAAAAAAAAGAAAATTATCTAATTCATTATACCAATAGGAAAAGTTGAAAATCACTATGATCATTTCTAAATATGCAGAAATACATTTGATAAGCCAATATCCACTTATGATTTTAAAAAAAATTTGTTTTTTGGGGCGCCTGGGTGGCTCAGTCGGTTAAGCGTCCGACTTCGGCTCAGGTCATGATCTCACGGCTGGTGAGTTCGAGCCCCGCGTCGGGCTCTGTGCTGACAGCTCAGAGCCTGGAGCCTGTTTCAGATTCTGTGTCTCCCTCTCTCTCTCTGACCCTCCCCTGTTCATCCTCTGTCTGTCTCTGTCTCAAAAGTAAATAACCTTAAAAAAAAAAAATTAAAAAAAAAAAATTAAAAAAATAAAAAAATTTGTTTTTTTAAAAATGTTTATTTTGAGAGAGAGAGTGTGTGAGCCAGGGTGGGGGGGTGTAGAGAGAGAGGGAGGGAGAAAATCTCAAGCAGGCTCCACCCTCAGCACAGAGCCTGATGGGGGGCTCAATGTCACGACTATGAGATCATGACCTGAGCTGATATCGAATCGACACTTAACCAATTAAGCCACCCAGGTGCCCCTAAAAAAAATCTTTGAAAGACAGATGCAAAAGGGAACTTCCTTAACCTAGTAGAGAATATCATAAAAAAATTCACAGTTACCAAATACTTAGGAAAGAATGTTTAAAGCTTTCCCTTTGAGAATACAGAAAAGATAAGGATGCCTACCATCATCACTTCTATTCAATATTGTAGCATGAAAAAGACATAATAATATTGAGAAGAAAACACAGTCATTTACAAATGACATGATTGTGTAAAAGATAAAATGATGCAGATAATTTAAAAAGAAGTTTAGCAGAACTGTAAGACACAAAATTCAAATATCAATGTGGATATCTACTTCATGCCATGACAGAAGAACTAGTGCCAGACAGCCCTTCTACCATAACAACTGGACAAAACATACGAAGCAATATTTCTCAGGCATTGGGCAAGAGTCAGCACATGACCACAATTCCTTAAAGAAGGGAAACACTTGACATGAGCCCCATGTTCATTGCAGCTCTGTCTGAAGCCAATTTCCCCATCACAGCATAAAGAGCTGAAGCACAAGCAAAGCACATCAGTTTCACTGATTTGCAGAGGCAGATTTCCGTGTTTGGTTTGTCAAAACAGCTGGAATCTGTAGGGCCGGATACTGGAGAGAAGAAAGATCACATTAGGAAGGATCCAAAAATCTGTTTGGAGGTTTCCTCCAAGTCCTTGGCCAACAAATAGACTGGGTATATACAATGAAAGACTTTGCAAGGCTTACCAAAGACCAGTGCTATGAGACTGGGGGAAGACTAAAGATATTAGAGATTTATCAGAGCTGAGAGATAAAATGCCAGCCCATGTAGACTGAAAAAACCTCAGAAATACTTCAGGAATAAAACTGAGACAGCAGAAAGACCACACCTTAAGCGAAGGGACCATTTCCTAAAGAAAGAACTACTCTGGACCTATACAGAGCTTAAAACCAAGCCTGGACAAGAACAGGAGGGGAAACAGAATTTGAAATTTGAAGAGAGCCAATACAGGGGGTCTTGAGAAGCATCTCGGAATTTCCTTTAATCCACCTTCACAGAGTATAAAACCAAGCCTTGACAAATCCAAGGTGGTTAGATATAACTGAACTTGCTACTAATAAAAAACAGACAAAAGAAAACAAACAAACAAAAAACACTTGTCAGAGGAATTTAACATACTACAGGGCCCCTACAGTGTATCATCCACAATGTTTAGTATACAATAAAAAGTTACCAGATATACAAAGAAACAGGAAAATATGACCAACAGCAAAGAAAACAGCAGTGAAGAGAACTGATCTTGGGAAGGCCTAGATGTTTTAATTACTAGGTAAAATGTTGAAAGCAACTATTATAAACATGTTCAAGGCCTTAAAGGGAAATATGGCCTTAATGAGTGAAGAATTAAGGAATCTCGGCAGACAGAACCATAACAAACATAAATAGAAATACAGAAAACATTTAAATGGGAATTCTAAAAATTCTACAGTAACTGAATTAAAAAAGTACTGAATAAGCTTAAGGACAGATTAAAGACAGCAGAAGTGGGCATCCAATCTGCAGAACAGAGTAAAGGCTTAAACATTAACAGAACCCCAGTGATCAGTGTGATACATTATCATTCATGCAAATGGCATTAAAGAACGAAGAGATGGCAATTACACTTACATGGCGAGAATTGCATAATGTACATAGGTGTCAAATCGCTATGTTATACACCTAAGGCTAATATAAGATTGTATATCAACTATCCTTCAATAAAAGATAAAAATAAGAATGAAAGAATTACAATAGGCCAGAAAAGTTATTTGAAAAGTTATAGCTGAAAACGTCCCAAATAATTTAAAGCCTTGGCTTACATATCTAAGCTCAGCAAAATCAAAGTAAGATAAATACAAAGAGGAGTACATGTACCCCCTAGACACATGATAGTCACAAGACTGAAAACCAAAGATAGCATCTTGAAAGCAGTCGGAGATGGGAACAAAAAGATAGATTGCAAACAGGAGTAAGAAAAATAATGGCTAACCTCACATAAGAAACATGATGGCAAGAAGACAATTGACTGACTTATTTAAAGAGCTCAAAGAAAAATTACTTTCAACTTCAAATTCTAAGTAACTTGCAAAAAGAAGAGAGGAGACAGACATTTTCAGACAAATAAAATCTGAGAGAAAATATTACCAATGCACCTAGACCAATAAAAAATATGAATTCTTTTTTAAAAATATAATTTATTGTCAAATTGGCTAACATACAGTGTGTAAAGTGTGCTCTTGGTTTTTGGGGTAGTTTCCCATGGTTCATCACTTAAATACAACACCCAGTGCTCATCGCAACAAGTGCTAATTCTTAACACCATTTATTGAAGAAGCTTCTTTCCCCACTGCATATTCTTGGCTCCTTTGTTGTAAATTAATTGACCATATATGCATGGGTTAATTTCTGGGATCTCTATGCTGTTCCTTTGATCTGTGTCTGTTTTTATGCCAATGCCATATTGTTTTAATTACTAGAGTTGTGTAATATAGTTTGAGTTCTGGGAGGGTGAGGCCTCCAGGTTTGTTTTTCTTTCTCAAGAGTGCTTTGGTTAAATGTGAATTGGTAGAGCCATTACAGAAAACAGTATGAAAAGTTCCTCAAAAACTTAAAAATAGAACTACCATATGATCCCCCCAATTCCACTCTTGGGTATTTACCTGAAGAAAATGAAAACATTAACTCAAAAAGATATGTACCTGTATGTTCATTGCAGCATTATTTACAATAGCCAAGATATAGAAACAACCATGTCCATCAATGAATGGATAAGGAAATTGTGGTACATGTGTATGCATATCTATATCTATATCTATATCTATATCTATATCTATATCTATATCTATATCTATATCTATATCTATATCTATATCTATATATTTATATCCATCTATGTCTATGTCTATAACCATAACAACTATAACTATAACTATATACAATGGAATATTACTCAGACTTAAAAAATGAAATCTTGCCATTTGTGACAAGATGGATGGACTCAAGGGCATTATGCTTAGTGAAATAAGTCAGAGAAAGACAAAAACCAGATGATCAATCCTATATATGAAACCTAAAAAGAAACAAAACAAATAACTCCCCATCTCAAAAAAAAACCAAATAAGCCCCCCCCCACACACACGCACACGCGCGTGCACACACACACACACACACACACACACACACACACACACAGAGAGAGAGAGGAAGAGAGAGAGAGAGAGAGAGAGAGAGAACAGATTAGTGGTTGCCAGAGGTGGTTCAGGGGATGGGAAAAAATGCACTTGAACTGCATTTTTTGTTCCAGCATCTGTATCTATCTATATCTATACCTATATCTATATCTAAATCTCAAATTCATTATTTTATTTACTCATTATAATTTTTGAAGATCTATCTAGGAGGTTGTAGTGAGCTAAGCATTATATGCTATTGAAGAGGAATGAATCTTACAGTATTGGGTTAGGGAAGATGGATAATAATTAAAAAATAGAAGTACACAATAAGTTTTAATGGCTTTTTAAAGTAATTGTTAAAAGTTTAATCTCTCTAACCTCAATCTCCTTATTTCTGAAGATAACACAGGAGAGTAAATGTAACTTCAGATGAATGTTGCAAAAAATTATTGAAATGTGTAGTTATATTTTGTTGAGTTCAAAGAAAATGTTCAAAAGTCAAATTGTATGTATGTATGTGTTTATTTGTATCCATTTTTATTTGAAAGAAGTATACTCACATATATATGTACACAAAAATAGAATCATTTATAATCTCATATTTTGTGTAAAAGGAAACTTGAAAGTTGGAAAGGATAAAAAAAATACTAGTTCCGTAATATAAAGAAAATTAAAATTGTCAGAGATGTACAAAAGGACAAAAAGTGCCAGAAATGGTAATTATGTGAGTAAATCTAAAAGACAATTCTCTTTGTTTTCTTTAAAAAAGCTAACCATTTAGGTCAAAAGCAAATACATTTTAAATTGAAGTTTTATAATGCATTTAAAACAAACATATACAGCAACAATAATACAAATGATGGTGTGGGGACAAATACGTGGAATTACACTGTCATAAGGTTCTGACATTTGTGAAGTGTGGTGTATGAATGGGAAGCAGAATGTAACATGTGTGAGATGTGAAGCTGAAGTCCAGCTCTGGGATGTTGGTAGTGGAGGTAAAAACTGGGGGAGTGTGAAAGGAGGGCATACAGGGATCGCTCTTAAATACACAATTTTACAAGTACATAACATTGATGAATCCCAGCAATAATTTAAGGATACATATTATTAATTCTAGAACACTACATCCAACAATTGCAGAATACACATTCTTCTCAAGTACACTGAGCACAATCGTTCAGATAAACTGTATGCTGGGCTATAAAATAAGTTTCAATAACTTTCAGAAGTTTGAAATCTTACAGTGTATATTCTTGAACAACAATGGAGTTAAATTAAAAGGCCATGACAAAAAGTCATTTAGAAAACTCCCAAATACTTGGACTCTAAACAAGACAATTCTAAATAAATAACCCAATGATAAAAAACTCACAGAAAGAAAAATTTTAAATATTTCCAAAAGAATCCTAATTAAAACACATCAAAATTTATGGGACATCACTAAAGCAGTCTTTAGAAGTAATTTTCTAGCTTTAAACGCCAATAATTTTAAAGGATAACAATTTAAATCAATTATCTTACTTTCTACTTAATGATATAGAAAAATAAGAAAATTAAGTAAGCAGAAAAAAGGAAATAATAAAGAAAAGCAGTAATCAATGAAATAGAAAACAAATATGACAAAGTTAACAAAGCCAAAATTTGGTTTTCTGAAAAGATCAATACATTTGAATCTTACAAACACATTTTCTGTTAGGAGGGAAAAATAGTATAACACCTTGGGAAAAATTTGGTATTATACTTTCTTATTTTTATATATATATAGAGAGAGCACACACGAGTTGGGGTGAGGGCAGAGGGAGAGAGAGAGAATCTTATGCAGATTCTATGTTCAGCACAGAGCCCTACACAGGGCTTGATCCCATGACCCTGGGATCATTCCTGGGCCGAAATCAAAACTCAGACACTCGACGAACTGAGCCACCCAGGCACCCTTGGCATTATACTTTCATTTACAATGTGCACACGCTCTACAAATTTTGATTCTACTCCTAGTAACAAATCAAAGAGAAACTCTTGTAAATCCGCAGTAGCAATGTTAACAACTGCCCTGTTTACCAAAGCCCTGGAGTAGAAGAATAGATATATGAGTTGTGACATATCCATGCACTAGAATATTATAAAGAATTAAATCAATCACAACTATACAGAACACTAAATTTAATCAAAATTTTCTTGAGTGCCCATTAGGTGCCGGGCACTGATCTCAGCACTTGGGGTACATCAGTTAATAAAACTGATGGGATCTCTACCCCTCAAGCAACTTACATTCTTGAGGCAGAGAAAGATAAGTAATGCACATAATAAATAGGCAAATTATATATAAAGTACACTAAAAAGTGATGAATGATTATAAATGAACAAGTGAAGCATCGGTAAGTAGGCTCTGAAATACCTGAGTTGGAGAAACTGGGGGTTAAGATACATGGGGGGAACATAGGAAGATGGCTTTTCTCAGTGTGATGCTAAATGAATATAATATTGATGAGCCTTAGCAATAATAAATGACAAAAGTACATCTAGATGCTGTGCCTCAATTCTGCCCTGCTGCAGTGGAAACTACGAAAATCGAAAATCGAAAATCGGCAGTTGCTCTTTCCTCCTGATGTGAGGGATTCAGAGGCCTTGTTTTGAGAGGTAAGGGGCACAAAATCAAAGCCATTTTGATTAATGAGTCACCACTTGAATATAAAGGGGCTATCCACTGGAAAAGCCATTATTATTATGGGTACCCCTAAGAAGGGGGAAAATGCTATCAGTGAATTATCTGTAAATTGCATCCTAATTTCAGAACATTTAGTCATTGTCATATTGGATTAAACTTCCAATGACCTGAAAAAAAAAAGTAAATGTGAACGTTTTCAACTGGCTACAAGATATATACCTTTCACCTATATGTCTTTTGCCAGGTAAATAGCTGACAGCTATACATTTGAAATTATATCCTCAAAATATTTGTAATATGTGATCCATCTTTCTTCCAAGTACATGAAATAATTTTCCATATATTTATATATATAGAGATATATTTCTATAGATATATTTCTATATATATTTCCTATATCATCTGAAGAACATTTTTGAGATAAATAATTTTATTCTAGATTTCAGTGACAATCTTGCATTCCATTACTCAAAAAGCAAACATTGAGATATGTATTTAATAATGTATGTCAGTTAGCTTTAAAGAAAAGTTCATTCTAAAAATGTGCTGCTATGTAACTATAATTTCAAATATTGCACAAATTAATAAAAATACTTTATGGTTTATTAATTTTCTGAGTTTTATAAACAAAGTTTTTCTTCAGAAAAAGCATATCCATTTTCTAGGTTTTATTAAGTGGTTTCAATATATTTCTATGGGCTAAAACCAAGATTTTCAAACATAGACTGGAGGTCACACACAGGGATTTCTTAAATGAACTCACATGAAAAATCATTTCTATATATGTTTTAAAAAAATTCTCCTTAAATGCCTCCCTAATGTTCTAGGATGACTAAACAGAAATGGTAATATGCATGTTTGACCTATTAACCAACCAATTGCAGCTACTGAGAGAGCTAATTTGGATATTTCAACCTTTAAAATTTAAGGTAAATAAGTCCCAAGTAAGTTTTAATAATTTGACATTTTAATATTTTATTTTAATATATTCAATGAATTTCATATGTTTTGACAGAATCATAATTTCTACAAATGATTTCTACAAATGGATTCTCCCAAATTTCAAGCTACATACATAATCATCTAGACCAAAGATGTTAGCACATATAATTATTGGATTCTAATTTATATTTCAACTTACTACAAATTTAAATATAGCATGTTTTATATAGCATGGTAAAGAAATAAGCATATGCATAACATACATCTGGATGTTTTAATTTTACATTAAGCCATTTACTTCTTGTTCAATGTCCCTAAGACATTCTTTATTTCATATCTGGTTAGTTTGTACTTCCTAATTTCTTCTAATGTTCATTACTGCCTACAGAGGAGTTTCAAATTATATATGTTCCAAGTATTAGAGCAGAAATGTGAGTTAAAAAGTAAATAATTGAGGCATGGATAACATGAGACTCTCCTACTCCAAAAGTGAAGTTAATTGGAAACATTATTTTTTGGAGGTTAACTATTTGGATAGACACTTGCAAGACTACTTTGCAATAGTCATATTCATACAGGGTAAGTTGGCTAGTATTCATTTTATAGAATATGCTTGCAGAACAACTTGCCAGGATAAGCTATCCTGTAAGAATATGTTCCAGATAGAAATTCGGTGATAGAGACTCATTATTCATTGTTCTAACCTTATTTCCTCACTGCAGATAGAGTTTTGAAATGTATTCCTATGTATATGTGACACAGTATTTTCTACTGGATGTTTAACTAGATACCAAGGTGTAGAGTTCCAGAAATTTGAATGTATGTTTCAAACATCTGGAGCTATACATATGGGCAATATACAGCTGTGTTTATTTCAATGATTACACATTTACATGCATACAATACATTTATTTAAATGTATAATCTCTTATATATGTGAGAATAGTCAAACAAATGCATTTGCTGTACTTATTTGAATATGCAATTGAAAAAGAATTCAAATAAATAATTCACCACTTTTATTTGAATCTTACAGTATTTATTTATGTAACATACTTATTAATATACAATCATAGCTCTTTCTTTTTAATCTAAAACTAAATATTTTTAAAAGATTAAAGAAACATAATGGTGATCATGAGTCATAGAAATCAAGAAATTTTGTAGAGAAGTATTCATAGTGAGGTTTCAGAAGAATTTGAAAATTCAGCAGGACACAAGAATAAAATCATTTGCAATTGGAATGTTTCTTTCATTCCAACAATTTTATCATAGTGGACATTTTAATTGAATTTCAAAGTACTTGTCCAGAAGTATTGTTTTGTTTTGTTTTGTTTTGTTTTGTTTTGTTTTTCCTTTATTATTATTACTGTATTGACAAGATAAACACTTCTGGGTATTGGTTTAATACAGAAGGAAAAAGGGTTACACTATTTTAAAGCCACACACATACAAATCTGGTTAAGAGTATTAAGATAATCTCATTTAACTCTACCTTTATTTCGGGGAGAGGAACTGGAGACCAGCAAATGATTTAGGAGAAAAGAAAAGAAAATTACATTTTGGATTCAATTCCTGGCTCTGATATCCTAGGAGATTTCAGAGACCTTCTAGTTAGTCTATTTATACTTGTCTCAGTCCTTCTGTTTTCTGTACGCTATTTACTTTCTCAAGGTTTTTTTTTTTTTAGCTATGATAGGCTGGCTGGCCTAGAGGAAAATGACTTACACTAAAGCAAGAGAAAACTTAAATTGAAAATCGCACAGGTTTTTGAAAGAATTTTAAATTCAACGTACCACAATATAAAAAGTAATGACTGCAGGCACTTCTTCATTTGTTGAATGACTGAACAAATGTAACCTATCTGAGCCTTTTTCATTGTTCACAGGCCTTGGATAATAACATTGGGTGTTGAGAGAATTACAGGATTAAAAGGTATAAATCATTCAATTGTCGAGTGCTTTCCAAATAATAACTTTGTATTTCATTCCCATTTGGTAGACGTGAAAACTGAGTACCTGGACATACCTCCAAAGCTTTGTTGTTGGTCATGTTTCAGGAATCACCTTTCCTAAATTGATTCATCTCCTGTGAAAAGCTTGAATCTGCAAACAATGTTGTTTTCAGAGACAGTTCATGCTTCCCCCATGGGATGCTCCCCGGAGATTGGGGATGGGAGTGTGTGTGCGTGTTTAGCTGGGAAGGGTTCAGTAATGGAAAGAACATAATTTTGTCTTTCATAGTTATAAAACAAGTCATAGTCCTTATTTTTAATTTCTATGGTCATTTTGTGAGTCAGGTATTAGAGCTTGGGACTCGTGTCAAAAGGAAGGAAAGGCCGCGGGGCCGACGCCTCGGCGACCAGGACCCGCGCAGAGGAGGGAGAGAGATTGACCAATCGGAGCACAGGCTGGGGACGGGTCCTGTCCCTCTCCGCCAAGCCCCGCCTCTTTCCGTACAGCCCCTTGGGAGTAGGGGGTGTGCAGCCTACTCGTCCCGCCCCTGCCTCTGAGTGACAGGACCGTGGACAGCAACATTTCCAGCAGGACACGAAGTTTGTCGGCCCTTGCCTTGGCTGAGCTAAGGTGTGTGTGTCCGGCGAGGGCGAGGGGGCTGGGGCGGCCCTGCCAGGGAGGCTTGGGGTCCGGGACTGAAAGCGAGCGCACGTCCTTAGCGAGTCCCCAGAGCGTTTAGGAGGTGGTCGTTCCTCCCTGAGAGCGGCGCTTGGGCTGGCTGGGCGTAGGGAGGCTCTGGAAGACGGGGAACCCGAAGCTAGGGAAACCCAGTAGGTACGGTAATCACTTAAGGACCCCTTCCGGCGTGCAGGGCGCTCGCGGTGGGGGTGGGGACGGCGAGCACCGAGTTGGGGCGGTGGGTGGGCGTGGCCGCCTCTGTTGCTAAGGAACGAGCGGTTCCCGCCCTGCCAGCGTGTCTGGCGCCGGCGCAGGGCCCTGGAAATTTTAGCTCCACCCACCTCCCGAGGCCTCTTTCTCGGTTGGGGATTGGCTCTCTTGTGCTGTCAGTTAATTCGTGTCCTGTTATTTTACAGTCCAGCACTCGGGGTCTCGTAGTTCTTGTTTTGGCTTTTCTCTGGTATTACTCCACTCCGTACTTTTACAGCCTTCCCCTTCTTAATAAATATCTGCAGACCAAAACATTTGCAGAGAAGAGCTTCAGGCAGCGTTGAGGTGGCTTTATTTGCACAGGGTTGTGGGAGGGACTAGGGTGGGATGGGAGGAAAGGATCTTTGCTTGGTGCTTGGTGAATCCCTGGACCCACAGGGTGTTGGTATCCATGTGGATGGCTAGGAAAAGGGGGATAGGATATCTAAGTTCTTCTACCTGGAATTATTTTTCTCTCTGCTGTAACGTTTGAGCACAATGAGCGGCTCAAGAAGTTGAGGCAGTTCATTTTTGGACAAGCTCCAATACATGATTTCCCTTTCCAGTTCCTACTGTGGAAAGTGGGTGATAGATACTAATTGGATCAAGCCCCTCGGCTTGATTGGCCCACATTTAATGATTAACTGTAAGATGGTAACCCCAGATAACCACTTCAGATCTCTTTGCTCCTATCATTTGGCCCCAAATGATGGAGCAGAACAAACATTCCAGAGAGAAAACACATAAGGAGCTAAAGTCTACTTTTACTTCCTTCTGCTAGGTTTACTGTATAAATCTACAAGAAGGAAGCTTGTACTTCTTAGAACACTGAGGAGAACCTTGGCCTGTAAGTCAGAAAACTGTCAGGGTTAGGGAATGTTTGTCCTTGGCCAATAACCTTCATAACTGTTTCCTCATCTATACTTTGCTCTTTGTTCCTAAAACTTAAGGAGGAATAATTGATTATGCAAGTATTATTAATAATTTACACAGATGTGAAGTGTTATTGATTGCACTTTATCTTTTTGTCTATATGATCTGAATTTGTAAACACAGAAGTATGATCATTTAGCTTAAAGTAGTTTCAAACCTCCCTTGGGACTTCTCTTATCATCGGGTTATTTAGAAATGAAGCAACTCATTTATTTGTTGATTCTGTGAATACTTCTCATTAAGTGGTGCCTTAAATATCTTGCATGACACTTTTTCTCCCCCTTGACATCACTTGGTTTTTCAAAGTATATACATAGCCTGAAAGGATTCGGAAAGATTATCTTCTAATCTAAGGATGAATGACCTTGATATCATGTACTGCTTTGAGAAGTTAAAGAAAGCTATTGAGTCTCCCCTTAGAGAAAGACACTGTTTGAAGTGTAATTGGACCCTGGATTAAGACCCTGTTTTGGGTCAACTTCTTGAGGGATAAGGAAATTATTCCCCCCCTTGCTTCATACCAAAGAGTGACTGAGAACATAGCTGGGAACAGAATTCGGTCTTTGTTCTTTCTTCCACATTGCATTTTACCATAGCTTAATTTTAGTTCAGCATCTTAAGCCAATCTTTTTTTTTTTTTAACCATTTAATAAACAGGAACTACTAGTGCTCAATAAATTGTTGCTGTCTTTCAAAACCATGTAAACTGTAATTTTTTTCAAATGCCCTTTGGTTATTCTCTTAAAGGATATTCTTATATTTAAGCAAGTGAAAAAAGAAATCATTGTCAAATATTTTGCGAAAATGTTAAATTGTATTTTTGAGATAAACATTAAAAACATAAACTTTCTCTTCTATCACAGTCCATTTTGGACAAAGAAAAGCTGATTATGTTTATGCCACTTGAATACCATTACCTGATTCCTAGAACTCTTTTCTTCAATTTGAATCATTTTTCATACTATTTTAATTTCCCATGGCTAAAAAGTATTGTGATTGGTTCCACTACGGTTTTTTTTCGTGATTTCTGTATGAAAATAAAGGCTATAAATAGCCTGAATTTCCCTAAAGTGGGCATATGTGGTAGACATTATCATCAGGAAGGGAAAACACTGAAAAGAGAAAATATGTATTGCTTTTTTAATAAACGTAAGAGTATATAGGAGCACATGTCATTTGCCTTATTTATAATTTTATTTTATCTATTTAGTATTTGACTATCCCTTTCTCAACTGCATTTCTGGTAGAGAAACTGATATAAAGATAAATGGATTAGAGAAAGCATTCTACTGGAATTAGTTTTTAGGGTCTCAATAAATAATCGCTTTATTTTTCCTCACTCTCTTGGGTGTGTAAACAGACAGAGGGAGTTTGCAATATCACCTTCCGTACTAAAGAGCTGATTTGGCGTAGTGCTTTGGATGGGAGACCCAAAATGAGTACTAGTACTTTCTGCCTCCTCCTACCTCCTACCTCCTACCTCCTACCTCCTACCTCCTACCTCGTCTTTTCTTACATCTTTTCTTCAGTGAGAGATCATTTCAGTTTGCAGAAAAGGTACATTTACCCAGAATTAGCAATGAAATAAAAGAAGGAAAAACTCTAGTATTGACAGGTTTCTAATAGCTAATATCTACCCATCGGAGTAATATGGGCCAGTGGATTTCAGCCGCCAGTCACCAATCAGATAACTCTCTCACGTTGGGAAGCTGTGGATAGGAGTAGGATCTGAGGCCAGGACTGTTAACCTAGAGCTCTGATTTTCCACCCTAGATGATCCCTTTGGGTCTTTTGAAATAAGTGGAGGTGTTTTTAAATTATTACTGTGTCTTTAAAAGCTTATGGCTTTTGGGACCCTGAAGTTTAGGAATGGTAAGTATTGTGTAACATAGAGGTCCAGCTCAATGAAGAATTTTCTTCCCACACTCCAAGGCCAAAAACATGTCCTTTGAGAACTGCTGTTCCAGTGGAAGTTCCTCTACATGGAAGCATGACGCTAGACGAGATTTCACCCTAGTCTTTGTTCCTCTGTGTTCATGTTTTTGTCGTCAATAGATTAAGCTCTAAGTGTGAAGGTCTTAATAAAAATACTGCTTAGAAAATAGCTATTTTTTGGTATTTTCCAAGAATGACTAAAACAATGCTAATAGAAAATACTAATGCATATTTTATAATATTTGATATCCTCAAAACATTTCTAACTGAACAGAGAAGGATCTAGAGTCTAAGAGCTAAATCTTTTCACACCTGGTACATACATTTAATCCTTTCTTGTATGACAGAGATGTTCAGTATCTTTTTTTAATGTTTATTTATTTATTTTGAGAGAGAGACAGAGTATGAGCATAGAGGAGGGGCAGAGAGAGAGGGAGAAAGAGAATACCAATAGGGTCCAGACACTGTCAGCACAACATGGGGCTTGATCTCACAAACCTTGAGATCGTGACCTGAGCCTAGACCAGGAGTCAGAGGCTTAATGGACTGAGTGGGCCACCCAGGTGCCCCAGAAATGTTGACTACCTTTGTGATGATAGAGTGCAATAGGTATATATTTTCTTGAAAAAGAAAAGATGATTTCTTAGCTTCTTAACTTGGAAATGCTAAAAAACGTTAGAAAGATAAATACTGTGTACTCAGAGGTTTAACAAATTCTGTTTTGTTGAACCTCCCGTAAATGAGAGGATCTTATGTATTTTCAAGCCACTGAACATGGAGAATGACAGCAGGAATAAACAGAAACTTAGTTCTATAATAGTGTTATGCAGTGACATAGTTGTAAAAATAACAGACCAATTGGACTGAAGACCTTAAAATTTTGGCAAAGACAAAAGGAAGAAAACCCTTTTTAACATATTTTAGATATTAAAAATATTCAGATATTGCTGGTTGTAGACTGATAAATTATATGGATACCTGTGACAAAATCCTAATTGTGGATTACAGTTTATAACCTACACTAGACAGAAGGCACACTGGACTGAAAGTTTTAGACTAGGCTCCAGCAGTAGATAAATTATTTGGGGGTGAGGGGGTGATAATGTTCCAGGCATCAAGTTCCTTATATGTGAATATCTAGAATTGAAGATTTGTGGTGTTCTTCCATTTTTATGAAGAATGTGCTTGAACATTATAATAATTCTCATTATTCACAATGGTTCAATATAGCATGAATGTCTCTGGGCAGGGGCATATCAAGTTTTTTGCTTTTTTTTTTTCTTTAAGAACCAGTTTATGGGGCACCCAGTTGACTCAGTCGGTTAAGCCTCCCACTCTTGATTTTGGCTCAGGTCGTGATCTCACAGTTTCATGAGTTTGAACCCTGTGTCAGGCTCTGTGCTGACAGCATGGAGCCTGCTTGGGATTCTCCCTCTTTCTTTGCCTCTCCCCTGCTTGTGCTCTCTCTGTTCTCTCAAAATAAGTACATAAACTTAAAACAATTAAAAAAGAATTAAAAAAAAAGAACCAGTTTCTGATTCCATATTGTCATTTTCTAGGGGTCCGTTATCTGCCTTTTCTCCTCTCCTCAATATTCCACCCTCACACCTCCCATACATACATACATTAAGAAAAGAGGACTGTGTAGAAATGATCTCTATAGTCTCTTTTTTTTTTTTTAATTTTTTTAGATGTTTATTTATTTTTGAAAGACAGAGAGAGACAGAGTGTGAGCAGGGGAGGGGCAGAGAGAGAGAGAGAGAAAGACACAGAATCTGTAGAGGCTCCAGGCTCTGAGCTGTCAGCACAGAGCCCGATGCGGGGCTCGAACTCACAAGCCGTGAGATCATGACCTGAGCTGAAGTCGGACGCTTAACCGACTGAGCCACCCAGGCGCCCGTCTATAGTCTCTTGCAAAGCCAAAATATGCTGGATAACAGCATTCGAAATGAGTAAAGTGGAACAAAAAATCCCACAAACCGAAGGAAAAGGTAATCAGCAGAAGACTCAGGGGCATACCTGTGAAAACCAAAGAAGAATTTTAAGCTAAAGAACATTTGAGGAAGTTCTTTGACATGTAACATGTGCAAGAATTCATGGTCTCTATGGGTAGGAGAACTCCGTATATGAAGAGTAGACAATGATTAGGTGACAGTAGGAAGACTGTAAGGTAAAACAAAAAGATAAGAAAAAACTAAAAATGAGAACTGTATTAGTTTTATATTCCAGCTTTAACAAACTACCACAAATTTAGTGACTTTAAAAACCTCAAATTCATTATCTTAATCTGCAGTTCAGAAGTCTGAAATAGGTCTCACTGGGATGAAATCAAGGTTTTGGCAAGGCTGCGTTCCTTTCTGGAGGCTCTGGGAGGGAATCTGTTGCCTTGCCTCTCCCAGCTTCTAGTGGCTGCTCACATTCCTTGGATTATGACTCCCTTCATCTTCAGAGCCAGCAACATTACATCCCTGTATTTTTCTGTAGTCAAATCCCATCCAGACCACAGCTAAGAAAAGTGAACTGCTTTTAAAGACCCACCTGGATAATCCACGATAATCTCTCCCTTTTGAGGTTCTTCATTTAATCACATCCATACAGTCCCTTTTGCCATGTAATCCTCACAGGTAATATTCACATAATCACAGGTTAGGGAATCAGGACCTGGGCATCTTTGAGGGACGCATTATTCTGCCTACCACAATGACATATTAAAAAATCTATATCTGAGGCAGTAAAGAACAGAATTGATATTACTGCAGAAAATTTAATCAGTATGAAAAATAGACTTGAAAGTCCTCCTAACGTAAATATTGAATTCTTGAAAAGAAAGTTGATATGTGGAAGAAAAAGAATGAGGTCCACTCTATGAAACTTTAGGGTTTTTGAAGAAGAGATTATAATATTGACAATTGTTCCTAATGAAGAGAAGACAGTATTTGAAAAAAAAAAAAAAAGTGATAAGCAAAGAGGTAACAGGAATCAAAACTTTTTTGAGCTGAAAAAGTCATGAGTGCAGAAAGGAGTTACATAAGATGTGACAACTCAAAGAGACACAATATCAAAAATTTTTTAAATTAGTATAATGATACAGAAAAAATGCTTCATATATCTAGAAAGAGAGAAAAATAGCATATTACCATCAGGAAACAAAAGTTAGGCTGGTCTCAGACTCCTTTCCTATAGCATTAAATAGCAGAAGACAACAGAGCAATATTCTTAAGAGGGTTTTCTGTTTTCTTTTTAAAAAAAAATTTTTTTTTTAATGTTTATTTATTTTTGAGACAGAGAGAGACAGAACATGAACAGGGGAGGGTCAGAGAGAGAGGGAGACACAGAATCTGAAGCAGGCTCCAGGCTCTGAGCTGTCAGCACAGAGCCCGACGCAGGGCTCGAATCCACAGACCGTGAGGTCATGACCTGAGCCGAAGTCGGATGCTCAAACGACTGAGCCACCCAGGCGCCCCTGTTTTCTTTTTTTTAATATCCATGCAGTTTGTATTTCTTGTGTAATGGCACAGAAAACCACTCCTAAGGTTATTAGGGACCTTAAACTCCACTCTGTTTGCTTTTTTGTGGGGGGAGAAAACCTAAGACCTACAACAATTTATTAGAAGGTGATATAAATGTAAAAGCCATGGCATATTAAAAAAAAAGCTGATAGTATATCCTAGAGTTCTAGAATATTGATGTGGCTCTAAATAATTATGTCAAATCTAGTTAAAAATTGACTATGAATGTAAAAAATTGCTTGCATGAAAAGACCTATAACATAAAAATTAATTCAGCAACAACAATCTAGATGTAAATAAAATTTTGTGATTTTATGATTTATATATGCCAGAGATGAAACCTGGTAATTTAAGAGGATGGATAGACTCTAAAATATACCTAAAGCATTCTTCAGCAAACTAGGATCCATGGGTTTCCCAAATCTGGCTCAGTGCTTGTTTTTCTATGACCCGTGAACCAAGAATAGTTTTTACATTTTTAAATGGTTGGGGGGAAAACAAAACAAAGCAATAATGTTTTGTAATGTAAACACGAAATTCAAATTTTGTTAATAAATAAAGTTTTACCGGAACACACCTACACGTCTGTTTACATATTGTATGTGGCACTAAAACGGCAGTGTGGAGTAATTGCAACAGATAGACAGATGTGTGGCTGTGCTGCTTTGCACTGCTCAGAGCACTAGGAATTGCTATGACAGATATAGTTTGATTTTGCTTCTCAACCTTCAAAGCCTAAAAATTTACAATTTGGCCCTTTATAGGAAAATCTGGCAACTCCTGACGTAAACCGTAAACTTAAAAAATTGGAATTTTCATTTTATTTCAAGGCACCCAGATTTACTCAGCAATTGCCCTTCAATGTTCTGCTTACCCCAGCATTTCTTTGGTCTTCTATGGACTGGCGTTAAAAACAAGTCTATTATTTTTTACATTTAATCATCCAAAATTTCTCTTTTTCACCTCTGTGCCTTAAATGAAACATATTCGCGTAAAGATTTTAGAATTTCATTTCCAAAGACATTCAGTTAAATATTGCAGTACTGTTAGAAATAGTAGCATTTTATTATTGTATGCCAAAAATCTATGTGTTTATAGAGATAAGCATGTACTGTATTTAACAAGTGAGGTATGTATCAATCAGTTAATCAGCAAAGATTTGTTTGGCAGGTACAGATGAATTAGATAGAGGAAGTGGCTTTGAAACAAGGTTTGGAAGGATGCCTGTGAATTTAACGTAGATAAGGCTGGGGCTAAGGTAACAAGGCAAAGAGAACAATATTTGTAAAGCTACTAAGCTGTCAATAGGAACACATAGTTGGGAAATGAAAGAAATTCAGTGGCTGGAACACAATTTGGAGAAAAGTAGCTGGAGTTGAGGCAATAAAAACTGTAGTCCAGGCCGAGAAGGCTGTCATGTGCCACACAAAGCAATTTTTATCTTATAGGCAGTGAGGATCCATTTTAGATTTTTGTGCTGTAGAGCCAACATGATCAGATCAGTATTTTACAATGATAGTTCTTAAACTTTTCAAATACAGCACTCCCTAAATTTTTTTAATGCTATGAATATACGGTCATGGAACAAAAGTTGCATTGGGCTATACCCACATATGTCCTATTTATAACAGAATTTTCCTTGAGGAAGGATACATAGGCAATCCACTAATTATCCTAGGAACTTATGTGGTCTGGAAACTTTTGTGAGCAGGTTGCTAAATAAACTGAAATAATTTTAAATTTTCAAAAGATTAAGAAGTTGCCTATAATGGAAAAAAAAATGATCTGTCTGGCTTCTCCTGTCTACACAGAACTACTTTAAGACCAAATATAATGTATTATGTCAGCACACTGCACCAGTGTTATATATGGCTTATAAAAACTTTATTAAAACTTGAGATGATAGATGTTTAGTTATGGATCCCTTGAACATATTGGGATTTTCTTTTCTTAGATATTTAAAACGCAATGTTTAATGCTTAGCATTTCTTCTAATAAAATAAGCGTATTTGTTTTGAATGCCTCTAAAGAATTTCATTAAAACCATATCTCACTTTAAACATTGATTTTGATATGTAATAAAAAATAGTTTTCTAGGTAATATTGTCCCACATTTATATAGATCCTTATATTTAACACATTATTTTCATAAAAGCAATCTCATTTCATCCTTACAGTAATCTCTGTGATACATAGAACAGTTCTTTTCTCCATTTTATAGATTTGAAATCTATATCTCAGATGGATGATCTGGATATACTCTTCCTTATAGAGGAAAGTGAGTGTACTCTGTGATCGGATAGATTGCATTCAAATCTGTGCCCTTTTCTTTGTTAACTGTGTATGCTTGGAAAACTCACTTAATCATTAGGAAACTCAGTTTTCTCATTGGGGGTTAATTGTACTTGTCCCACATAAATGTTACGAGAATTTCTGATAATACATGTGACGTGCAAAGCACAGTAAATGGAAACTGCTGATATCATTATTGTTGCTAATATTTGTCATCATCATTAATAGTGTCCAATACCCATTATTCAAATTTTCAAAATCCAAAAGTTCTGCAAAATAAATTTTTTTCCAAGTTTTCATAAATTGAATTGAGGCAAAACCATACTTAAAATGACATGGGACTATTTATGTCATCTTTATTTTTCCAGTCAGTGTTAATATTGATAAGATTTTACTATGAAATATTAATGTGCTGCCCCTACTTTCCTCCAGGAGTGTTATGTAATTATGGTAAATGGGATATATTACTTTTCTATAATCTGAAAACCTCCAAGGCACAACTGGCCCAAACATTTTATTGTATTTTTTATTTTATTTTATTTTATTTTATTTTATTTTATTTTATTTTATTTTATTTTATTTTATTTTATTTTATTTTAATTTTACTTTTTATTTTTTGGCCCAAACATTTTAGATAAGAACTATATATATTATTATAGTTTTTCATTTTAGCAACAACTTTATTGAGATATAATTCAGAACCATTAAATTTATTTCTTAAGTGTACAAGTCAGTAGTTTTTTGGATATTCAGAGTTGTGCAACCATCACCACTATCTAATTTTAAAATGTTTAAATAACCTCAAAAAGAAACCCTGTACCTGTTATCAGTCATGCCCCATCTCTTTTGCTCTCACTTTCAGCCGCCCTATATAACTGTTAATTTGTCTTCTGTCTCTATAGATTTTCTCATTCTGGAAACTTACTATAAGGAGAACAATAGGAATAATGTATTAATTGGACTTTTGTGACTGTCTTCTTTCACTTAGCATAATGTTTTCAAGGTTCACCGTGGGCTAACCATGGAGTTACCATGGGGTAACACATAGTAATATTTCATTCTTTTTTATGGTAGAATAATATTCCATTGTATGGTTATACTACGTTTTATTTATCTATTCATCATGGATTGTTTCCACTTTTTGACTATAAGAATATTGCTGCTATGAACATTCGTGTATAAGTTTTTATATGGACATGACGTGTGTTTTCATTTCCCTTGGGTAAATACGTAGGAGTGGGATTGCTGGATCGTATGGTTACTCTAAGATTTTTTGAGGAACTGCCTAACTGTTTTCCAAGACCGTTTTACTTTCCCATCAGCAATATGTGAAGGTCTAGTTCATATCCTCACCAATACTTCTTAATATCTGTCTAGTGAAGTGGTATCTCATTGTAGCTCTTTTGATTTGAATTTCTCTAGTGACTAATGAAATTTAGCATCTTTTCATGTGCTTATTGGCAATTTGTTTCTATTCTGAAGAAATCTCTATTTAAATCCTTTGTCCTTTTTAAAATTGGATTATTTGCATTTTTACTGTTGAGTCGTAAGAGTTCTTCATTAGTCTGGATATAAGACCCATGTCAGATATATGATTTGCAAATATTTTCTCCCATTCTGTTGGTTGTCTTTTCACTTTCTTGATTATGTACTTTGGAACACAAAAGATTTTATTTATTCTGATGAAGTCCGATGTACCTGTTTTTTGTTGTTGTTGCTTGTATGTTTGGTGTTGTATCTAAGAAACTATTGCCCAACCCATGGTCATGAAGTTTTACTCCTCTGTTTTCTTCTATTTTATTTTTTTCTTCTATTATTTCTTATATTATTATTTTTCTTCTATTTTATTATTTCAGTATTTGCATCTAGGTCTGTGATTCATTTGAGTTAATTTTTGTGTATAGTATGAAACAGAACTTCAGTTTTATTCTTTTGCAGTACCATTTTTTTTTAAACACTGTGTTTTCAGGGGTGCCTGGGTGGCTCAGTTGGTGAAGTGTCCAACTTTGGCTCAGGTCATGATCTCACAGTTTGTGGGTTGGAGCCCTGCGTCAGGCTTTGTGCTGACAACTCAGAGTCTGGATCCTGATTCAGATTCTGTTTCCCCTCTTTCTCTGTCCCTCCCCCTCTCATGCTCTGTCTCTCTGTCTCTCTCTCAAAAATAACATTAACATTTTTTAAAATAAAAATAAAAATAAAAAATAATGTGCTTTCATATTTTCATGTTGACCTGGATTATTATCACTATTTAAAACAGCCTAAACATTGAAAGCTATTTTTAATGATATGATTAGAATTAGTGAAACTTGTGTTCTCAAATACTTGGGGTTAAATTTTGAGTTGGTTTTATTATTATGAGAGAGTGGTTTGGAACCATTTAAACTTGATACTCTTATATATATAAGAGCAATTGTGACCTAAAACTAGAGATGAGTTCAGTGCCTGGCACATAACAGATATTCAGTAAATATCTGTTGAACAAAAATGAATAAATCATGTTATTTGTTTTCTTTGTTGCTTTTTAATGGGCATTTAGTTTAGAAAGTAACATCTAATATTTATGGTTTTATTAAATTATTTTTATATTTTTTAAAAATTATTTTTATAGGTCAACTCTGTACAAACTGCAATAACAGAGAACAAATTAAAATTGGTCTCTTTGCACACATATTCACCTCTAAAATATAGTGAACACATCTCTCACTACTTTTCAGATAATCATCATACAATGAATGAACCATTAAAGTGTGGTCTGTAGAAATAATGTTACTATTTATTACAGTGGAAAGGGGGTCTTTAAATATATTTGAGACACACTGGGTCAAGTAAGTTTAAAAAGATTTTCCTATTACACAACTTCTCAGGACCTCTTTTTTTTTTTTTTTTTTTTTTTGAAGGTATGCCTTGTGAAAAAGAGGCATAGTATGGAACATTTTTCTGAGTATATTTGACCAGAGAAGCTTAATTCAATTGAATCTATAACAGACTTAGCAAACCAAGAAACACTTCTTGGAAAATGCTACCACAGTGTTTTTATTTTGTGGGCATTAGGGCACTGGAGATCATCTGTTTAATATTTCCATATACTCTACTTTGAATTCCAGTAAGAAAAAGCAACCAAGAACATTGTTATTGGTATCTGGAATTGAATTTGCCAGGAATGCAAGCACGGCTTCTTCAGTAAAGATCTTGCCTTTGGAAACATCTTACCCCTTGGCAGCTCTCCAGAGTTCAGACTTAGCAGCATCAAGGACACAACACAAGGTGTGTTTATTTGATCTAACATTTGGCAAAAGGTGTTTTGACTTGTGGTTTGTTTTCTTTCACTTGTTTTCCTTGTTTTGGTTTGTTTGCTTCTGGCAATGAACTTGAGTTTGGAAGGTAGTCTTTCTTATGGAAGGCAGTATTACAATAGGGGAATGTTTTTACTTATATTTATTTTGTGGTATTTGGGCAAATCCAAGTATATAAAGCAAGATCCATAGAACTATAAATCTGTATCTGAAATATTTTTTGAATCATTTGTTATCATTAATTATGTATTAGGATTTTTTTCTACATTAAGTATTTGATATCTCTTGATGTTTGGTACTCTGTGATACTTTGGTACGTTACTATATTTTGGTAATCATGTAGGGATCATAATCAGTGTCCCTGCATAGTAAGTAATGAACAGATTAAGATCATCATAAAATGTCGTTCAATGTCAATTTTAATCTTTCTTGATTAATTGGTATATCCTCTTTTTGCCTGTTTTGTGGGAAGAGGAAATATGTTATAGAATCAAAGAATGTGGGCCCCCGTTATATCTCCGACCTTATCTTCTGCTGTCCTCCTCCACCTCATCCTCTGCTCAGAACTTTTCAATGACTCTCTATTTCACTCAAGATAAAAGCTAAAGCTCTTAAACTGGCCTATATGTCTCTACAAGAGATGGTTCCTTGTTACTGCTCTAATCTCATCTCTAATGACTCACTTGCTCAGCCATACTGGCTCCTTTGTTGTTTTTTGAACATACCAGGCATGTTCCCATCTCAGGGTTTATACTGTTCTCTCTACTGAATTGCTCTTCCCTAGATATCTTCATAGCCAACTCATTCACTTTCCTTTGGGTCTTTATTAAAAGATCGTTTTCTAAATGAGATCTTACCTGGTCACCATCTAAATATCCCTGCTCTATATTTTCTACTTAGTATTTATCACTATCTAATGAACTGTATATTTTATACTTATTTGTCTTGCTTATTGTCATTGTCCTTCGCAAGAATATTAGTTCCTATGAGGGCAGGTGTTTTTGTTTTCTCTGGGTTTGCTCTATCTGTAGCAACTAGAGTAGTCCTTGGTCCTCGATGAGTGAAATTAATGAAAGAGCGGTTAGTTCAGCAAACATTTTTTAAGCACTTACCATGAGCGAAGCACTATGCTAATTGGTGACAAAACAGAGATGAAATACACAGTTCCTGCCCTCAGAAGTACTGTTGGAAGGGATATAGATGGTTACAGCAGCCATCTCACTACAGTGTTGTGTTATGGTAAGAGTATGAATACGATACTGTCTGCATTTGGAGAAACAGCATTTGAATCAGACTGTGTTGGGCTCATGGAAGGCTTGCTGGAAAAGGTAACCTTTTGTATCAGCCAGAATAGCCTGGGTTATGCTGTAGGAACAAACAAGCCCAATTCACAGTGTCTTAACTCAACAAATGTTTCTTTCTCACACAGACTACACATCCAAAACGTGTTGGTAGGAAAGCTCATGTACTTCCATGACCCAGATGCAGCAGTGGGAAGAGAGTGGCTAATTATGCAGTGACACATTGGTCATAACAAATTTCAAAAGGGGGACTATGAAGTGCAATATTGTCTCTACCCAGAGGGAAAGGAGATTTGGAAGATATGTGAGTAGAATTAATGACTGCTATACCTTTCTACTGTTTTAAAGGAGTATAAGATGTCCAGGTAAAGAAGTATCTGAAAGCATTTTCAGACAAAGGAAGAGCATGGGCAAAGGCAGTAAGCTGTTATGTAGTGTGACAATTTCAAGGAACTGTATGCAATTCAAAGTGTTGGTATTGGATAAAGACAGGTAAAGAGTTTGGAAGGAGAACAGGGGTTAGAATATACCAAACTATGGAATTAGAACTCCATCCTAAAGGACACCGGGAAACACTGAATGATATAATATACTTTAGGGGATTTTCTTGATTAAACTTAATTTATGAAAGATTATGCTGGAAGCAGTGTGGGAGATAGTTTGAGGGAAGCAAGATCAGAGACAACAAGACCAGTAATAATACTAATGCAGTAATACTGGTGAGATGCTTGATGAAGGCAATGATGGAAGAAATGGTAAAAGAGGGGAACAAAAGGTAAAAAGGCAGGAAAAGTATATACATGGGGATGGACTTCAGGGCACCAGGGGAGCCTTGGTACAACACACTTCTTACACTGAGGCTATAGTAGAGGTGATGACCTGACAGTGTTTTTACCTTAGCACGTGTGTGTGGATTTATGTGTGTTTGGTGTGTGCATCAATGTGTATGTTGGTGTGTGAGTGAGCTAGAGCAAGCTTGCAAGTGAGTGATTCTTACCTAGTGGTCTGTATTTTCTTTGTGACTTGGGACATAAGCTCATATGCGTAGAATAAAATGAAGGGGGATAGAAGACTTCAGGAGAGCCCTGCAGGTTGTAATGGCTACTGAGTCAGATGGGACATACCATTGACTTGGGGGGGAGAAGTTGCTGGAAGTGTTATGCACTTATAACAAATTAGATTATATATTTTACTGTAAAAATTGCTTTGGGAATTTTCCAGTTTCTTTTTCTTTAAATTGTTTAGAGATCAGTAATAATTCAAAAATGTACACTTTAAAAGACATTTATATATGCTGCTTCCATTAAAGGGACTCATGAGATATAATCTAGCTCTAGCCCCCAAATTTTGGTTAACATGATAATACGGACCCAATCACTTCATAACAGAGGGAATAAAAATTTCTAAAACTAATGAGGTAGTTATCCAGTGCTTTTATGGGATCATTCTTTTATGCTAGATTTTCAAATAAAGTGCTATAATGTGACAGTGAATTTTAATTTTTGAAAAGAAGTAGAGAAAGTATTAGAATATTTGTGATATTTTTTAAAGAAGTTTTCAGAAGACGTTGTTTGGAATGTACTATAATTTAAAGGATATTCTAAAATCATGTTTCTTGTTTGCCATTGTGTATTAAACCCATGGTTAAAATGTTTGGGATGTTACATTTATTATTGCAAATGAAAGTTTTGAGACCTTGATGGCAGAGCTAGTTTTATCTAATATCAAACTACTGCTGTCAGGAACATACTGAGCTGCTCAATGCATGTTGTGGAGAAAAATGTAAACATTTAGTACAACTCCTGAGGAGAGAATAACAAAGAAGTGATGGAAAAGTTGACCTGAAAAGATTCTTTTCTTAGACTGAAGGGTAATTTAGAACTTTTGACAAAGATTAAAGATAGTTACCAATTTTAAAACTGAGGACTAGTGTTTAAGCTTTTGTTTGTTTGTTTGTTTGTTTGTTTGTTTAGAATTCTTCCATTGTAGAAAGTATTTTTGAGTACTCATTATGTGCATATACCGTAAGCATGAAATTGGTACTCTCTTAATCCAGAATTTCCAATATTTTCTGACAAAAAGACAGCATATGTAATTTGGCATCTTAAAAGTTGTCCAAAGATACTTTTGTTGGAGCCACTTAGCTGATAATAGAAGATGGTTAGGAGACCAAGTAATGGCACAAAGTGTACAGTTTCTATGTAATTAAATTAGTACAGGCATAGTATACTCTTAGACCATTCTTGTACTCTGAGAACCTTAACTATAAGGGAGCTCATTGACTTTTTAAATGAATGTGAGGTCATCAAGTTCAGGTTGTTTTTTGTTTATAAAAACCATTTGGACTGTGAGGTACCTCAACAGCAAGTAACTGATTAAACCAGCATGACATAATGATACTAACATTTCATGAACACTTACTATGTGAGAAGCACCATGTTAAGTACTTTATATATTTAGCTCTTTAATTTACTGCTTACAACAGCCATGTGGGATAGGTATTCTTACTGTGTCCACTTTAAAAATCGTAAATGAGTTTAGCTTGGTAAACAACTAAAAAATGATTGAACCAGAGGGAAATGAGTTAAGGTAGAGAAAAGTTAACACTCATATTCCTATAAGAGATAGAGATTGCATAGTAATATTTTAAAACTCAGAGCATTTTTATGTGTTTACAGTAACTAACAATAAAGTGTGGATGATTTAAGCTAATGTAATAGTGTTTTGAAAAATATTTACTCAAAAACATGTGTTGAGTGCCTGCTGTGTACCGCATTCTTCTAATCGTTACAGGTTTTTAGTTATAAAAACAAATATCCCTGTTCTTGTGGTACTATGTTCTAGTGGAGGGAATTCAGAAAATAAACAGTAGGGTAGATTTAATATGAAAAAGTCTTTTTTAATATTTTTAAGTAGTTGATAGATCTAAGGTAAGATAACTTTTCTGTTGCAATACTGATAACCTGATAGTTTGTATCATTTTGTAGTGCCTACGTCAAATCATGGAAAGGATGAAATATTGATTATTTAAAATGATTGTTTATTTTAAATAATTAATTTGAGATTAAATGTTATTGACCATTACTTTGAAGACATATCTTTCCCTCCTCCCTCCTTGCACACTGAGGATGCATCATTCCAAGAAAGCAATTAAATGTCACTTGTCATTTGTAAAAGAACTTTGTTTTGCATAATTACAGACCTGGGTGGTCCATGGTTAAAATGGAATGTAAGTGAATTAAAAAAAAAAAAAAAGACTTAAGACATTTTTTCCTATGAAGGACACATTTAAGTGCAGTCTTAGCACCTTAAAATAACTGCAAATGCTCATGATTGAAGATTCAATTTTGCTCTTTTTGTTCAGCTATATCAGTGTGCCTTTATGTGTGTATGAGAAAAAGAGGAAGGCAGAGAATAAATATGAGAAGGAGAATGAATTATGCCAGGGCTCCCTAGGTGCCTTTGTTACAGTAGCTTTTCAGAATCCTTACCACTGTAATTCTAGGAATTGACTAAACATTTACATATATTGTTAAAAGAGAGGATGCCATTTCTCTCGGTCTTGGGTTTCTTCTCCTTTCTCTCCAGCAATCTTAGCGTGGCTATACAGGATATTCCTTTATGTACGTACACGTCTCTAGTAGACCACTCTGAACCGCTCTATTCGGTAGGCCATCTTTCATTAATTCTTTCTTATGAATGCTTTAAGGAGTTAAATAATGGATACGGTTTATGGACTTCATTATTGAAGTAGTAATGATGTGGTACAGTAAAAAATTAAAATGTTCAATCACAAGGTCGTTAACAAAGAATGAAAAATAATTAAGGGCAAAAGAAGAAAAAAAAGGTTTTAAGATAAAATCCAAACTCGTTGAGAGAAGCACTGGAAAGATTTTGCAGAGGATAGAATCTGTATTAAAAGAAGAGTCCAGTTCTGTTAGTAACTAGATTTTTGTGTTGGAAGAGATAACATGAAAGTCTTTGGAACAGGCTGTCAAAAGGTTTTGGAAAAAGTAGAGGTAACAAAAGTAGCAAATGTAGTTTAAAAATGAACAGTAAGGAATGTAATGCATTAAGGAGAGATATGGCCTCATCAGAAATTGTGATTATAGCCAATAATATGAAAAAGTTTGGGAACATTTTTTTTCTTTATTAATTGATTTAGGCATTTTATTCATAGACTAAGAGTTGTTTATGTTCATGAAATCCTATCTTCTGATCTGAGCTAAACAGGGCAAGTTTGAAGGCAGGGGCTCAGAGCTGTCCGTAGCCTTTTTACTACATTCGCTTTTAAATGCCTTATTTGAAAGAGAATGTCCTAGTTTATGATTTTCATATTTTTTCCCTTTTAGAAAGAGGCAGATGGTATGAAAACTGGACTCCCTTATTTAAAGGGAATGTTGATATTTATAACCAAGCTTATCTCCAGCAAGATTTGTTTTTTGCAGCTGTTCCAGGTTGGAAAAAAATATTATATTAAAGCCCTGGCTTGTTTTTCTTTCCATATTTAGGGGGGGGGGGGAATCTTCAGAATGTGAAAAAGTGATGTTTGATTTTAAACATGAATGCAATGTAAACTGTGATTTTTTCCTTCTATATGTGAATTTTCTGTTTGTATGCTGTGATGATATTACTCTTTTTGTTTCACTGATCTATTTCCTAGATACATCACACTTGAAAAATAATTTACTCATCATTTTCATATCATCAAAGTATTCTAGGAAGTAGAGTAGATTTTTATTAAGTTAGTCTATGTTATTGAACAAACCATTGTCTAATTTTCCGTTTTGCTATTTTAGTCATTTTCTTTCTGCCCAGGACATCTTTTTCATTGGGAAATTAAGGTGTGTGTTTTTTTTAAATAGTTATGTTATTTGCCAGCAGATATATTTTTTCTTTTATCTTTTCTAGTTTTTGCTTCCATTTTTAAATATAAATGCTGCTGGACATTTCCATGGACGTATTTTAGGAAGTTTTTAAAACCAATTTAATAATTAATTTTATTTTATACTCTAAACTTAATACATGGAGCTATCTCTTTGGGCACATGATAACACTAAATGGATATCTATCCTTGTACACACATAAAATCTTTGCACATGTTTGTTCAGCATATGCACCCACACATATACGGTTTTTCAGAGTCTTTTTGTTGTAAATATATTGATTTATTGTGAATAAATGTGATTGATTTATGTAGAGATAACTTACACAACTTCCTTGTCAAATTAAAGCAAGACCCACTATTTATCTTCTTGAATATGAAATTTTTTACAAGTTATGATTATGTCAGACTTATATATTTTTTCTTTTTAATAATTGAAACTAAAACTTTTATTTAAAAATTTTCATTGCCTCTATAGCATTTACAGTTAAACTATTTTAACATCATGAAGACCAACATATTGCTTAAATCTTTGAAATAAACCATTACTAGTAGCAACCAATTTATTTTCAGAGAGTTTCTGATTCCTGAGTAAGCCCTTTAAACTTCAATCTTCAGTGCACAAAATCATCACTCTCCCTTTTTAATCGCATAGAACATGAGTACCTGTAATTGATTTTATGAATTCAGTTTATTACATATCTTTTATTCTTCCTTTATTCTTTATACAGTTAAAAGTGTTAAGTGAAGGATATGGGAATTCTTTGTTGGTGCATCCTTTCTATTTTTTCATAAGGAATGCTTTTCATGCTAGTATGACAGTTCATTGCACACATGCCATTCTTTCCTTGCATGAGTGTTCCTAAGGTGGCCTTCGTAAAAATTTAAATACAACTCGCAAAATTAAGAAACAAATTGACATGAAACACAGTGAAAGCTGCTAGCATTCTATTGCTTGTGTTCTCACCTTGAACAAAGCAAGTGATTCCATAGAAAGTATGAAACTATACCAATAAATATCACATATGTCACTATGTTTTCTTTGTATTGATGCATGGTCCCAATGTATACCTATATGAATGAGCATTTAAGGACCATGTGACTGGGGTTGCCTATATTCATTTTCTACTGCTTTTTAACCAGAAGATCCAAAGTACGTGTTTTCCAAATTATTTGAAAAGAATAAAGATGAAAAGATGTTTTTTCAATCAGTACCTTATATATCTGAATGACATGTGAGTTCGGATACAAAGAGCTGGGGCAGAAATAAAATAAACTCCTTTATTATAAGACATGGCTGAAGGAGAAGGTATATTTAATCATATAATTATAGAAGTAATAATGTATAAAAGAATGAAATGAGATATATTTAGAAACTATATTAAAATAATTGCATTTTTTAATTCAGAAAACATTTATGTATTTGCTTTGTGGCCTTTGGTTATGAACATCAGTGAATGTTATTCTGTTTGTTCATGGGGCAAATAGCAAACTGCTGACAATAATCTGTCTCTTTTGGAAATATCCTTCTAGAGTACTTGATTCAGAGGTAAATGTTAACTTACCTGAAGAAGGATTTTATCAACACTGTTGAAAATTGGCCAGTGGGAAAGATACCACTTGTAGAGTACTAATGCCATAGTAGAATAACAACTGATTCTAATATAGAAACCATTAAAATATATGTTAATATTGCGACATTTTAACTTACTAATAAGAATATAGTTTAGGAGAGAATGTAACAAAATTTACCTTTCTTTTGTCTTTAAAAATAATTACTAGTAGTAACCTGCATAGCTATGTTTAACTGATTAAATAATCTAGATATTAGATGACCTGTTTCCAGGTATGTATTAATTAGTTTTAATTTTTTTTAATGTTTATTTTGAGAGACAGAGACAGAGAGAGAGAGAGAGAGAGAGAGCGCGCATGAGTGGGGGAGGGGCAGAGAGAGAGAGGGAGACACAGAATCTGAAGCAGGTTTCAGGCTCTGAGCTGTCAGCACAGAGCCAGATGCGGGGCTCGAACCCACGAACAGCAAGATCATGACGTGAGCTGAAGTCGGACACTTAACTGACTGAGCCATCCAGGTGCCCCTATATATTAATTAGTTTTATATTGCTGCGTTAAAAATTACCATAAACTTCATGGTTTAAAGCAACAACCATTTATTAGGTCCCTATTTTGTAGATCAGAAGTCCAGTGCAGCCTGACAGGGTTCTCTGCTCAGGGTATTGCAAACTTGAAACCAAATGCCAACCAGATGTTCAAGGCTTTGTGAAAGAATCCGCTTCTAAACTTATATAGGTTTTTGGCCGAATTTAGTTTCTTGTGGTTGTAGGACTGAAGTCCTCATTTCCTTCTTAGTTGACTGACCTCCTTCAGGCGACTCATATTTCTTGCCAGGTGGCTTCATCCAGCGGTGGAGAATTTCTCAGGCATCAAATCCCGTTTAACTTGAATCTCTTTGACTTCTTTGACTTTGACCTCTAAACCAAGATTTAAAGTGGTCATATTATTAGACGAGTCCCACTTTGATAATATCCCTATTTTAAAGTCAACTGATACAGATATTAATTAAATCGGTGAAACCTCTTTTGTCATTTAATGTAACATAATCATAAGAGTTATATTTCATCATGCTCACAGATTCCACCCATACACAGACTTTGATTTACTAAGTGCTCCAAGGTCACTTCATTATTTTTGCAGCTAATATCAGGTCTTTCTTGCTGTATCCACTTAACATTTTTGTATTTACATTTGACATACCACTTCCTATGTCTCTGCCACTATTTTCATAGATGTTTCTTATCTGGGCTTAGAACAGGATAGACATAAAGAACCCCCACACTGAGATTTATATTTTTAAAAAGCAGCTTATGAATTTCTAGGCAGAGTTACTCTGCGTCTCCATTGTACATTCAAAACTGTTTTGAGAAAACATGGAGTATCCCAGTTAATTGCAAAAAGCTGTAATATATTTAGGAATTGATGTGACAGAAATTTAGTAATGAATTTTCATATAGGTTCATCAGACAACAGAGTTTGAGGTACAGGTTAAACTTGGGTGCAATACTAGGGGGACGTGAGTAAGTGAAAAATGTTAAAAAAAAAAAAAAAAGAAAAACAATAGATAAGAAAGACAAATGCAAGGTGGTTACTTAAGCTGACCACAGCCGCATAAGAAAACGTAGACTTTTGTTTATTCAAGTGGTTAATCTCCAGACATGCTGTACAGAACCAATTACAGTTGACCCTTGAACAATGTAGATTTAAACTTTGCATTTAAAATATGTGGATTTCTTTCAATAAATACAGTATAGTATTTTCTCTAGCTTACTTTATTGTAAAAATATATAATACATATAACATGCAAAATATGTGTTAATTGACTGTGTTATTGGCAAAGCTTCCAGTCCACAGTGGACTATTAGTAGTTAAGTTTTGGAGGAATTAAAGGCTATCCATGGATTTTTGACTCTGTGATGGTTTGGCACACCTAACCCCCATGCTGCTCAAAGGCAAACTGTAGCTGAACTGAGGAAGAGAAAGAAATTTCTCTGCCAGCCTCTTCCCATCTTTTGTTTCTCATTGGTCAAAGCTCACCTTTGACAGTATGCTACTGTCCTTGTACTTTTAAGATTGTTGTTGGGGAAACTCTCACACTGTGTGCTCTCAGGCTTCATTGTAATCTTGGAATTGGCGAGGAGCCAGGCTTCCTGTGGGTGTTGGAGTTGGTAGGTATTCCTGTGACTGTGGATGTGGTAGTGGAAGTTGTGCTTTCACCTTCACACCTAGAGGAAGCCAAAGTGAGCTGAAGGTAATGGTTGGTGTTGTCCACTGGACAAGTGATTGAGGCTATCGTAGTCAGTGAATCTGGGCAAGTGCATAAATTGGGTCTAACAGAGGTAAATTTATAGTGATTGCGTCTGGTCAACTGCTTTAAAGATTCTTTATCATATGTAAATGCACCTAGGCCACAGTTTGAACTCATTAAATGTTTGTGAAGTTTAATTTTTAAGTAATGTGATGGTCTTGGTTCTTAGAACCTCTTCAAAATTTAGATTGTTTTATGGATGGGGAAATAATTCAAGCATAATTAACATGAGGAGCAATAAATATCAGTCCTTTGCATACTTCTGTTAATTGAGTTCTAGAGTTATACTGAGAAGCATTGATCTTGTGGATGTGTTGCTTTTCAAATATGAGTATTGAACCAGATTGGTATTCTTTACTAGTGTAGACAAAAGCTAATTGTCTAAATTTCACACAATTATAGCAGAATTCAGATTAATGCTTACATGGTCTTCTTAGAAAAAGATTTTGTTATTATTTATTTTGTTGTAATTGTTTGCAAGATCAGGGTAGGATAGAACCTAGGTAGGCTAGTTGAACTGTCCAAAGAACCCTAACCAGGATAAAACAGACAGCAAAGCCCATCAAAATTAAATTGCTGAAAACAGTGATAAAAGAAATCTAAAATAGTCAAAGCAGGGGATGCATATGAAGTAAAGAAAAAAAAAATAAATTTGAAGAGTGTTCTTCAATATTGTTCCAACCAGAAGACTAAGGAGTGGCATCTGTTAAGTATTGAAAGAAAATAGAATTCTATACCCAGCAAAAATATTCTTCAAGCATGAAAGACAAAACAAATACTTCTTTATCAAAAAACAAAATAAAACAAAACAGCTGAGACAATTCATTGCCACAAATTTGCACTACAAGAAATGTTAAAGTAAGTTCTTCAGGAAAAAGGAAAATGAAATAATCAATTTATACAATGAATAAAGAGAACTGGAAATAGTAAATATGTCGGTAAATATGAAAAACATTTTTCTCATTTTTAAAAATTTTAAAAATATACTTGATTGCTTAAGGCCAGTATATTGGCTCTGACTTATTTATTATACATGTAGATGTAATGCATGACAATAATAGCCCAAAGGACTGGGGAAGGGGAATGGAAACTTACTGTTGTATGCAATATGTAATGTAGTAGAAGATTATTTGAAGCTAGACAGTGATAAGCAGTTTATGTACATAAAAAATGCAAGAGTTACCACCAGAACTGCAAAACAAAGAAGAATAACTACAGATTAAAAGTGAAGATAGAGTAGAATACTAAAATATGTTCAATTAATCCCAAAGAAGCAGGTAAAGAAGAGCAAGGAAAAGAACAGATGGGACAAATAGAAAATAAATTACATAATAGTGGATATAAACACAAACACAATTCCATTAAACAAAATGATCTTAACACTCCACTTAAAACAAATGTTTTCAGGCTGGGTGAAAAAACAAGACCCAACTATATGCTGTTAACAGATCCAATTAAATATCTCTGTGCAAGAGATCTCAGGTGTATCCATCTTCCTTGTTTCCACCAGATAACCAAAGAATTTGATGTTTTGATGTTTATTATTAAGAAACATGAAATATATATATATAACATTTTTATTATGTATAGATATTTCCCCTAAATGGTATCAGCTATTTATTTGTATATTTTAAAATGTTACATAAATGTGTTAACACGTGTATCACTGCCCACATATTTTAACTGTATTATATTTCATTGATGAATAAATTGTGGTATATTTACAGGGCTTTGGATTCTTTAAAAAAATTTCTTTTTGCTGTTATTAAAAATGTTGGCAGTGAGTAAGTCTTGTTAGTTTTTTCGTGCACATATAGCATTGTTTCTCTGATTCATATAACTAAGCAGTGGAATTGATGGTTCTGGTATATACATATCTTAAATTTTACTAGATCCTGCCATTGCACTCAGCAAAATACTCATTAATTACTGCTCTTATTTAATTGTAATAATCTGTTCTCTTAAAAAAAGTTCCATAAGTGGTCTTGCATATGTTTTAGAGGTATTCATAGTATTTATAGATATTTAAAAATGTTTGATTGCTATAATAAGTATGATTTTTGTATATGGACTTTATAAATTGTAACTTTGCTGAGCTTTTATAAAGAATCTTGTACAGATTCTAATAATTTGCCTATAGTTTTTCCCTGCCCTTCCCCAGTCACATTATTTGTGAATAATAACTTTTTTTTTTCCTCTCCAGTTCCCATGTCCTGACTCCCCTTATATCATTATATCATCTGGATTTCTGAGTATAGTGATTATCTTTGTCTTGTTCATGATTTTCACTATTAAGGGCAATCTTTTCTTTACCTGTTTGCTACCCATCAACAGAGGAAGAAAGTTCTTTTCTGTTGATATTTCCTTCTTTCCTCTCTTTCTCCTTTCTTTCCTCCCTGCCTGCTTTCTTTTCTTCTTTCTCTCACTCTTTAAGAATCAATGAGTAATGAATACTTTTTTTTTTTTTTTTCCTGTATCTGTTGAGGACTTCCAATTTATTTCACCTTAAATCAGTTAACATGGAGAATATTATTAATGCATTATCTAATATTAAACTATTGTTCCATTTTTGTTATTAGCCAAGCTTTATTGTGGTAAATTTTATTATGATTATGCATACTGGATTTGGTTTCTAATACTATATTTGGGATTTTTATCTCTCTCTTTTTAAGTGAGTTTGGCCTATGATTTCTCATTCTCATAATGTCCTTGCCTTCTTGTCATTATAAGGGTTTATTAGCTTCATTAAATGAGTTGAGAAGTGTTGTACCTTTTTGTTTTTCAAAATAGCTTATCACTTTATGTATCTGATGTAGCTTATTTATATGGATTATCTGTCTCTTGAATGGGTGATAGAACTTACCTGTAAAACTATCCAGTCTTGTTTGTTTTGTTTTTATTTTTAAGGATAGATTTTAATTACTAATTGACTCCGTTAAATGACTTTTGTGCTGTTCAATTTTATGCCTCTTGAACCGGTGTTAGAAAAACTGTTTTCTAAGAAATGTTTTATCTTAATTTTTAAATTTATTGACAAGAAGTTTTTTACAGAATCCTCTTGTTATGTAATAGTAATAGCTGCTGAATGTGTAGCCAGGTTCCCTTATACATTTCTTATACTTTTGTATCTTTTCTCCTGTTCTGTCTGTAAGGACAAGAGTTTGCTACCGACAAGAGTTTGCTACATGTTGTTATTTTTCAAAAGATCAGCTTTTGTCTATGTTGATCATTTCATCTCTTTTTTGTCTTTGTTTCCTATTTCATTGTTTATTGCTCTTAGTTTATCCTCCCTTGTAATTGAGGGACTTTACTCCTTTTTTTCTAGTGTTTTCTTTTTAGTTTTTTTTCAGTCTTTTGTCTATTTTAATTTCTTCTAAGTTTTATGGTAGTTGCATTTTTTGTAACTATTCATTGATGTATAATACATAAAGCAATATGCACATAACACAAGAATGTTGGATGTTCAGTTCTCACAAAATGAATGCTCATGTACACAGAAACCTGATAATTTCTAGGTTGAAGTGTTTCAATCTCAGTAATTCATAACCATGATAGAATGTAAAGTCTTTTATTGCTTTTTAACTATTTCAAATCTGTATTTTCCATATTTTCACTTGATAGCTTTTCTCTAATTATTTCTTTTTTTTTTTTTTTTTTGGTGAAACAATGTGAAACATTTAAAAATGTCAGCTATCAAGCAATACTTTGACATCTTCTTAAGTGAAATGCCTTATAAAAGACATTATACATTTGATAGAATAGGAATTAGGGAATAGGTGATGGGAAATAGAATCTGGTACAAAATAGAATTTATGGTTTTCTCATTTGTGTTTTGGTTCATAGCTGGGATATTTTTTCCTTTATCAATCCATTATTAGAGAAACATAAAAAATATACTTTTGTATTTTTGTACTTTTCTCTATTTTTATTTATTTACTTGTTTCTACATAATACAATTATGCTAGTAAATAACTCAGCGCTTCTCCCTATTAACGTTTTTACACATTATTTTCTCAATTTTTAAACTCAATACTTTTTATCATATTTCTTGGGTAGTATAGTTTGGTGGTTTTAAAAATGAGTAATTTGCATCATTGTTTATAAATATAAGTTTTAATAACACAATATGTTTGAAAACTACCAATCTGAGAAATCCTTATATTAGTAAAATGGTAATGATATAATCACATGGGACTTCAATATAATGAATGCATTTAATGCAACTTCTATGAAATTGGATGTATAGTAGTTATTTTTATACTTTTGACTTATTTACTAATAAAGCTATTTTTAGATAAGTCATACAGAATTATGAAGCTATTAGAAACAGAATAACCATAAAGAGCATTCTGATGGTTGCCTTGAGATGTCTATTTCCTCTTATATATTCAAATTAAGTTTACCTCAGTGAACATATCTTTCCTTGGTTCTAAAAGATATCTTTAAAGTGTATGTAATATTATTACTGGGCCTCTTTAATTTGTTTGTTTCTGGCATTTGTTCCTACGCATGAAAATAATTATAACCTGATACATATGATCAAGTAAACTACCTTTTTAAATTTCAAGGAAATGTAGGAACCACATTAAGAAGGGAGACAGCATGGCTTTGTCAAAATCATTCATCATTCAATCTTTTATTGAAAAGACTTGGCTCAATTAAAGTTTTATATGTTCCGGTCTGGTATATTAACATTGAGTGTTTCTTGGAAACTATCCATGTACCAAACTAGAATTTTATTTTTCAGTTCACTTTTCCTAAAGTGGTTAGCCAGAGAGAGAGAGAGAGAGAGAAAGATAAGGACAAATCGAGGCTATTTTGGAAGTTTTAAAAACCTTTTTATTACTGAAATATATTTGACATACAATGTTATATTCGTTCTACTTGTACAATGTAGTGATTTGGCAATTCTGTACAACATGTAGTACTCACCATAAATTGGTGCTATTTGTCACCATATATTGTTACTATAATGCTACTGACTATATTCCCTGTGCTGTACTTTTTCTCCCCATGAGTTAATTATTTTATAATTAGAAGTTTGTATCTCTTATCTTCTTCACCTATTTTGCCCATGCCCCCACTCCCTTTTTGTTTGCAAGCAACAGTTTGTTCTCTGTATCTGTTTCTTTTTTTTCCGGTTTTTGGTTCATTTGTTTTGTTTTTTTAGATTCCACCTATAAGTTAAATCATATGTTTTGCTCTATCTAGATGGACTTAAGTGACTTGTCACATGATGTTTTTGTTGAATTTGAAAACCTGGTTACTTGAAATATATTATATACACTAAAGTGACTAATAATTAGCATAAGTGATCATTGCCATAATGGTAATTGACACAAAACTAAAAGGCAGCCTATTCAATGGGAGAAGATATTTGCAAATGACATTACCTGATAAAGGGTTAGTATCAAAATACATAAAGAACTGATACCAATCATCACCCCCAAAACACATCAGCCAATGATAAAGTGGGCAGAAGACATGAATAGATATTTCTCCAAAGAAGATATCCAGATGGCCAACAGACACATGAAAAGATGCTCAAATCCCTCATCATCAGGGAAATGCAGATCAAAACTACAATGAGATATCATTTTATAACTGCCAAAATGACTAAAATAAAAAACATAGAGACAAGTGTTGGCAAGGATGTGGAGAAATAGGAACCTTCTTGCACTGTTGGTGAGACTGCAAACTGATATAGCCACTCTGGAAAACAGTGTAGAGGTTTCTCAAAAAGTTAAAAATAGAACTTATCCTATGATCCAGTAATCACACTACTACTGGGTATTTACCCAAAAAATACAAAAACAATAATTCAAAAGGAGACATGCACCCCTATTTTATTGTAGCATTATTTATAATAGCCAAATTATGGAACAGCCCAAGTGTCTATCAACTGATGAATGGATAAAGAACATGTAGTATGTATATACATATACATATATACATGTACATACTATGCAATATTATTCAGCCATAAAAAAGAATGAAATCTTGCATTTTCAACAACATGGATGGAACTACATAGTATAGTGGTAAGTGAAATAAGTCAGTCAGAGAAATAAACAACCTATGTTTTCACTCATATGTGGAATTTAAGAAATAAAACAAGGGAGCAAACGAAAAAAAAAAAAAAAAGAGAACCCAAGAATCAGACTCTTAATTATAGAGAACAAACGGATGGTTATCACAGGGGAGGTGGGTGAGGGCATGGGTGAAATAGGTGATGGGTTTTAAAGAGTACACTTATAATGATAAGCACTGAGTAATGTATAGAATTGTTGAATCACTGTGTTGTATACCTAAACTGATATAACCCTGTATGTTAATTGTACTGGAATTAAAATAAAAAGTTTAGTAAACAAAAAAACATGAAAATCCATAATTTTCAAATCTTAGATTAAATGATGAATCAATATATATACATGTAATTGCATAATATAGATCTTGAATGTTAGCAATTCGATATATGCAATCTATTTCTTTTTTATGTATGAGTACTTATGTATACATAGCATGTAGCTTTTCAAAACATTGAAAACATTTGGTTTTAGTTGTCTGTTTAGAATTCCATTTACCCCTTATCTTCAAAGTACTTTGATTTTATTCCACCAGTTTCTCCTCCTGTATGCAGACATATACTTACGAGAAGTAGACCCCATGGCTGCCTTTAGGGATAGGTCTAGTTTTAAGAGCAGTCTCATTTTTCATGCCACAGAGTGGAAGCACATGTCTGTAAGGCACAAAATCATGTGATCGGCATCTGTGGGTTATTTAATCGATATTAGTGTTACCCTCAATTGGTCTACATCAGCACAGGTTAGTTACTTGGTAGATTTAGTTCAAACGGGCTTTTGTCCATTGTTTCTTAGATGATCTACAAGTTAAAAAATCTTAGGCATTAACTTTTTATTACTGAATATTATACAAAAAATTAAATGTGACAAATTTCATGGATGATAATGCTGAGAGGTTTGTCAGTATTGGAGGAGAAAGTTACAAATATAAATGTGGAAAGGGCGAAACTATAGTGAATTGTGTGGCACTTGATTAGAAATTGGAAGCACTGACTTCATGCCAATACATATGTTCGCTAGCTCCGTGCACCAACAAGCTTGGAAACAGCATCACCCCCTTAGCAGTGAACATATCCTGTCCCCTGATCTTGATTTCTAAGAACTATTCCTCACTGAAAGGTAACTGAGCTCATGGCAGAAATGGCAGATTCCAGGGCAGGATCAGCAAAAGTATAAGATGAACCTTGAATATTTTATTGTGCCAGAAAATAGCAAGTGTTTAAAAAATGATGGCAATATGTCAAAAAGATATAAGTCACTTAAAGGATCTTCCACTGGCCAAATCCAGGACAATTTGAGCATCAAAATAAACATATGATAGAAATGAATTTTAACCAATTGAATAAAACAGTAATATGAGTCTATACTGCTATAAACACAAAAATGAATAAATAAATGAGAAAAAAAAAACCACTTTTTTATACCATAGAATACTAGTTAAAGTATAAGGAATGATGAAATTAGAAAATTATCATTTGACAACTGTATAAGTAATTCAGCACAAAACATCAATAAATGCTAAACTAGTAGTTGAAAATTTGAGGATGAACAGGATATTTATACAGTTCAAAGTACCCCCCTAACCAAACACTATTTACAAAGAGGAAAAAACTAAATTCACATTGGAGAAGTCAGTGGATTATTGCCTTAATCAAGTGATGAAAGTTAACACCACCAGTTGAGGAAAACATATAATGAGAGGAAAACAGTATCACTTCTGTGATATTCTTGTAAGTTTTGCCAGAAAATAAATGGGGACAGGACCTGGGTAAAACAAGGCAGTCATTGGGAGAAAAGAGAAGTTCAGATTGGTCATGTCCAGTTAGAATGATGCTGTACGTGTGATTGAAGAATCCAGAGCTAAGGAAATAGGTCCCTGATCCATATATTCACAGGATTGAGGTACCCAAGGAGAGCACGTGAGACAGACTGGGGAAGGGTGCATATGAAGATGGTCAAGAAGAAATTAAGAGAGGAAAGGGAGAATTGGACAGCACTAGCTTGGAAACCAACAGCTTAGTTTCAAGACCAAGTATTCAGTAGTTCTACATGTAGCAGAGAGATTTCATAAATAAGGACAGTTTGTCCCAGAGCACAATCTGATATTGTGGTATTGCCCTATCTGCAAGTATTGTCTAAAATAATAATTTGTTTCGTGAAATGTAAGTATTCCATAAGATGATTTGCCATTCCTTCCTTCTATTGCAACACCTTATGAATGACAAAACTAGTCGAGGTTCAGTGTCTTGTGAATTGTACCTGTGTACTTTATAGTTGGGACAAGAGTATACTGGGGCAAAAGTTGGCCCAGGACAGTCCTGGTTTATACTTGTCTGGTGACAAAGAGTTCCCTTTCACTTTCAAAATGTTCTGGCTTGGATGGTAAAATTATATAGTCATCCTATTCTAGGTCTCTGTTGGCAGAATATTCCTTTCATATATGAAGCTGGGGAGCTGATAAGTATATGTTTTAGCCAGTTCTTCACATCTTTTATTCATTAACCAGATGCTTATTCACTTTCCTTATAATCCTTCTAAATCAGCTTTCCAATAATCCCTGTATTCCACCAAACTTAACATGAAATGGAGGCTTTACAAAATAACATGCAAAATTTGAAAAGTGGGTCAAGTAACATTGGAAACATTACATATTCAAGTCCTCTCTAAGAAACTGACAAGGCACAGGTAGAGACTCAAAAAGCTTTTCAGTAGACTTCCCAAAATTGTTACTATGTGGTCCTAAAACTACCATAGTTGGAGAACTTGGTTCATGTTTGCTTCAATGTAAAATACATATAAACTAAGAAACATTATAACTTTAGCTTTGAATAAGCCAAACTTGGTTTTTGTGATTTTGATAGATTTACAGTGTATCAGAACATTTCATCCATGCTGAGCACAGATATATTATTTGGAAGTTCCCAGTCAAATGTGTTTAAACATTTGGGCTAAATATTAAAAAAAAATGTACTTTTTGCCTGTAAACCTTGTCTTGGGTAACTGATTGAAAGCTCTGAATCATAAGAATTCACTAATATTACTTGAAAACCAAGAAAAGGGAGTTTGTATTGAGAAATTATGGTAAAACATATATATATAGATATATATATATATATCTATATATATATATTTATCTGTTTACTTAGGAATTACAGAGAGAAGACTAGATGCTGTCTGAGATGTTTGCAACTAAGGCTTATTGTTATCCTTCTTCCTTTGGCCACCAATGTTTGGTACCCACTGGAAAGAATAAAAAATTTTTTATCCATATAATAATTGAGAAAATCTTGGGTTTCATATAATTCTCTAAAAATAACCCAGTTTAAAGGGATTGTAAGTATTGAAAATATCAAATCTCGTGACCTTTAGATCTATAATCCTATTTTCAATTACGTGTTGTCTCGTCAGAAAAAAGTCTGAAAGTGTATTGGTTAGTGGTCAAGGTAGACATGAAAGTGCCTTTTCTCTACCTCAGAATCCCTGAAGCCAAACATATACTTGTTTCTTCTCTTTCCTCTTGACTCATTAAGCTTTTATCGTTAAGTAGTATGAGTTGCCTGCCTTACTGTTTTTTGGGTTTTTTTTTTGTCTTGTTTTGTTTTTGGAGAGAGAGTGGGGGAAGGGCTGTGTGTGTGTGTGTGTGTGTGTGTGTGTGTGTGTGTGTGAGAGAGAGAGAGAGAGAGAGAGAGAATATCTTAGAGTCCATGCTCAGAGCTCAGAGCCCAGAGCCCAACTTGGGGCTCAGTCTCAAGACTGTGACATCATGACCTGAGCTGAAATCCAGAGTCTGATGCTTAACGGATTGAGACACCCAGGCGCCCCTGCCTACTGGTTTTATACTAAAATTGTAGATGTCTTTGCTTTTCTAATATGGTTGGATGTGTGCCTCCTTGTATCAGCACTTTGTAATAGTAAAAACAGGGTCTGCAGTTTTGCTTATTTGATACCATGTTTATTATAACCTTAGAAACTTTTTGAAAGTACAGTTGACATAAAAAAACCTTTATTTGAAAGATAGTGTACTTTATGTCACTAATGACTTTTTGTTGACTATTTTTAAAAATTTTTTTAATTTAATTTTTTTATTTTTTAAAATTCACATCCAAATTAGTTATCATATATTGCAACAATGATTTCAGGAGTAGATTCCTTAGTGCCCCTTACCCATTTAGCCCATGTCCCCTCCCACAACCCCTCCAGTAACCCTCAGTTTGTTCTCCATATTTATGAGTCTCTTCTGTTTTGTCCCCCTCCCTGTTTTTATATTATTTTTGTTTCCCTTCCCTTATGTTCATCTGTTTTGTTTCTCAAAGTCCTCATATGAGTGAAGTCATATGATTTTTGTCTTTCTCTGACTGACTAATTTCACTTAGCATAATACCCTCTAGTTCCATCCATGTAGATGCAAATGGCAAGATTTCATTCTTCTTCATTGCCAAGGAATACTACATTGTGTGTATATATATATATATATATATATATATATATATATATATACACCACATCTTCTTTATCCATTCATCCATCAATGGACATTTGGGCTCTTTCCATACTTTGGCTATTGTTGATAGTGCTGCTATAAACATGGGGGTGCATGTGTCCCTTCGAAACAGCACACCTGTATCCCGTGGATAAATGCCTAGTAGCGAAACTGCTGGGGCGTAGGGTAATTCTATTTTTAGTTTTTTGAGGAACCTCCATACTGTTTTCTAGAATGGCTGCACCAGCTTGCATTCCCATGTTGACTATTAAAAGTTACCTTATTGGCCAGTCCTTGTTTAACTAACCCATCTCCTTTTACAAATGTAATACAAGAAATTGACTGAAGTGCATTTCCCATTTTGTTGAATTTAAACCCTGTAAATAGTAATGATCATTTTTCTACTTAGGAACATGGTCACTTACTTGATAGAAATTCTCTCCTCTGATTTGAAGTGTTCATTCCTCTAATACTCGTGCAAAATTCAGAACTAAAATAAATAATAATTCCATGGGACCCAGCTACTGTAGCACCCCCTCCCCCAGTGATGAGCATTGTTGATGGTACATACAAGACAGCTTTTTGTCTATTCTGGGCAGTATAAATTTAATGTGTTGTTTTGAAGTATGTCATGTGTCCAGATGCCACAACAATCTGTGCATTAAGAAGACATTAAAATAAAAGTAAGTAAAATATTTGTGGATATTTTTTGATGGAGACCAGGGAATTTGTGATACAATTATGTTTAGATCAACCAATTCAATGAGGTTTCAGGAAAAACAGGAGCATTGTTTTCTTATAGCAATTACAAACATTTTATAATGTGTATTTATAACACTCCCCTACCCTCACCACCTACCCCATGTCTATTTCTCCCTATTACCTCCTTGTATTACCTATTTCTTTTAGTGACATACCATGTCTCTAAGCCAGTATTTTGCCAAGTATGATCCTAAGATTGAAAACTTTGGCAGAAGTTGGTACTTGTTAAAAATGCAGCTTCCTTGGTCCCTCCCCAACAGTACTGACTAGGTATCTCTGAAGAATGAGGCTTGAGACTTTGTATTTTAATCATCACTAAAGTTTAAAAGCACAGTTTTCTTCAGCTTGTCCTCTGCCTTATACCCCCTTTGTGCTGTTCCCAAATTCTGAAAAGTCAACCCCCAAACGTCTCTTCCTTTCTGCTCGCTGTGTTGCTCTCTTATTAGATTGCCTTTGGAATGTAACTAGATTTTTTTTTAAGCTTATTAATTATCTTCAAACCTTCCAGTCTGTCTAATCATATTAAAAAGTGTCTGATTTGGTTACCTCACTGCACAAAACCCTTTTATGGTTTCTTTTTGAATTTAGAAGTCTGAAGTTTCAGCCGATTTGGATTTGTAAACACTTCCACAGTTTAGTCATACTGCCTTATTCAGCCTCCACCAAAGAGGCTGAGAGATCTCACAGTCCCTGCTGAGGCCTTCCATCGACTTCCAGCAGCATTTCTCAAATGCCAGTCAACAGAATTACCTGTGAGCTCATAAAAAATAAAAGTAGTGATTCTCAAAACATTAATGGCCAAAAAAAAAAAAAAAAAAAAAAAAAACAACAAAAAACAAAAAAACCAAGAGCAAAAACAAATAAACACACAAAAAACCTGGAGATTCATGGACCTGAGACTTTGAGATTTTCATTCAGTAAGACTATGATGGGGCTCAGGAATCTGCATTTTAATGAGCATCCCAGACAACTTTGATGTTGGTGATGGATGGACAACATTTTGACAAATGCTGACCTACAGCCTTTGCTTGCTCCTGGTGAGCTGGTATGCCTACTAGACTCTAGAGACCCGAGTCTTTCTTCTGAGATGCTCAATTCCAGCCAGAGGGACTGGGATTTCTTCATTTTACCCAGGCCACAGCTCACTCCTGAGAGGCCTGAGTACTCAATGCAGTTTAGAGATAACCTTCTTCAAGACATTACACATTCCTGTTACCTTTATTTGCTGTCCAAGAGGACACATTGGCCGTTTGTCTCCCCTGAATACTTATGACCGTATTATTCTGAGGCTTATTTTTATTATTTTTAATGGACCAATCTCTCGTTATTCTCTTCCTTCTCTCTGTTATACTTTATATCCTTGAACCCTGTCCATCTTCAAGCACTACATCAATTATTACTTTTACCTCTTGACGTTAATTGAAACCTGATACCATTTCCCCAAAGCCTTCTTAAGTGGAGACTCTTCTTTCTTTAACTCTCCACACACCTGGGGATCAAAAGTCTGGTGGTTATCTTTTTATTTTCTTATTGCCACTTCTAGTTCATTTACTTTTCCACGTATATAAAAATAAACAAGATAAATGAAACAAAAAAACCAACTCCTCTGTAGTTCATTCCCTTTGACTGTAGTACCTACCCTTGACGTCTCTTTATTCCTGTTAACTGTGGCCACCCAGGTCACTCCTCTGTCATCCTGACTTAGGGTCTTTCCACCTTAGCCCAAATCCTTCCACCATCCCGGGTGCCTTCACTATCCACATGTGTAATGTACTATCCTGGCCTCTCATTTCCTTAACTTGTCTGCCATATGGTTTTCCTATTACTTTAGTCAGCCTGGATCATAACCTGCTTCATTTCAGTAATAACACCAATCACCTCATACTCTCTATTAATAAACTTTAGTTCTCTAGTCAAAGAAACTCAAGCTCTTTTATTCTCAAAACTTTGATTATTTGACCTCGTCCAAATCTTTTAAGTCCAAAAATCGGTCCGCTTTCTGCTTAACTCTACATCCCCCTGCTGTCTTCACTTCCTTCTCTAGCTTTAGACACCATGGCACATCACTTTACCCACTTTTTATAGTATCCTAGACTTTTCTGCCCCACTGCCCTTCTGTCATGCCTCTCTGGGAAAACCTAAACTTTGCTTCATCCAGCTGTCTATCCCTTCCCCAAACCAGCAGCGAGCAGCTGAGCACTCAGCAAAAAACATGCTATTTTCAATCACGTAGTTTAATGCGACCAAGGATTCATGGTTACCAAATTAATTCAGTCTCTTAATGTTTCTCATTAATTCTGTTTTCCCTGGACAGCCCTTTCTGTTTTTCCCCAGCATCAATTCCAGCCTCTGTGCTCTCAAATCTCCAAAGTCCCTACCTTCCATTTCACTCCTAGGAGACAGTGTACCTCTTACTTCATAGTGTGAATGTGGAGCTGCCTGGTGGAGCTTCCTCTAATTCAGACTCTGCCAAACTTCACAAGAGGTATTCTCACCTGCCCCCCTTCCCTCTTTCCTGTTAACATGAAACAGGTCGTTTGCTGTGATTATCAGTTCAAGTGTGCACTGAGTCCTATCCCATCCTGCCTACTTGAAAAGCACAATCATTTTTTATTTTTTTTCCTGTCTCTTCACCACCTCCCTCCACTGGCTCCTTCTACTTATTATTTAGACTGACTCAAATTTCCCTCTGCATTCAGAAACAGACAAGCAAGCCCTCAAGAGTAAAACAAAACAAAGTGTGTGTGTGTGTATATATATCATATATATATATATATGATATATATACACATATATATGATATATATACATATATATGATATATATATATCATATATATGTGTATATATATAAATCTTCCTTATCCTCTCCCTTCCTCTCTGCATAGTGTCCTATGTATCCCCTTCCTTTCCCTTATTTTATTTTTTTGTAAATTTTTTTAATGTTTATTTTTATTTTTGAGAGAGAGAGAGAGAGAGAGAGAGAGAGAGAGAGAGACAGAGGGGGAGGGGCAGAGAGAGAAGGAGACACCGAATCTGAAGCAGGCTCCAGGCTCCAAGCTGTCAGCACAAACCTGATGCAGGGCTCTAACTCACGAACTGTGAAATCATGACCTGAGCTGAAGTCTGAGACTCAACCAACCGAGCCACTCAGGTGCCCCATTTTTCCTTATTTTATAGTAGATTTGTCTATACTTTCTATGTCTACTTTCTCACCTCTTACATATTCCTTAGCCCATGAGAAGTAAGTGTTTCAATGAGTGTTTCAGGGAAGAAGCAGGGGTCATCATTGTTAAATGATGTTACCAGGGTGTGTAAAACTGATGAATACTCCTTTAATTTAGGTCTAAAGGAGCCATTGCTTCTTTCACTCAGCATAGTAATTTTGAGATTTATCTCCATTGTTGCGTCTTATCAGTATTTATTTTTGACCAAGTAATATGCATTACTATGTAAATAGTTTCTTTCTTTCTTTCTTTCTTTCTTTCTTTCTTTCTTTCTTTCTTTCTTTCTTTCTTTCTTTCTTTCTTTCTTTCTTTCTCTGCATAAATAAGCCACAGTTTATCAGTTTATCTGTTGATCAACATGGGGGCTATTTCCAGTTTTTGGCTATATGAGTAAAAATACTATGAACATCCTTGTACAAAGCTTTTTTGTGGGCGTATGTATTTATCTCTCTTAGGTAAACACCTAGGGATGGAATTGCTGGTAGTTAACTTTGTAAGAAATTGCCCTTTTTCCAAAGTGGTTGTCAATTTACACTCCCATCAGCAGTGTACAAGAATTTTGGTGGCTCCACAGCCTCCCAATATTTTGTATAGCAAAGTGGGTATCGTAATATTTTAATTTGCATTTTGCTGATCACTGATGGTGTTGAGAGCTTTTCATGTGCTTATTTGTCATCCATATATCTTCTTTGGTGAAGTTTCTGTTCAAGTCTTTTGCCCATTTTTGTATTGTGTTGTATGACATATATTACTGAATAGTTCTTTACACATTCTGGAAGCAAGGTCTGTTTTCAGATATAGATTTTCTGAGTATCTATAATTCACATTTATTTTTTCCTGGTATCTTTTGATGAGCAAAAGCTAGTTTACATCCTCTTTTTTTTTTTTTCTTTTTTGCCTTTATGATCTATTCTGTTTGTGTTCTTTTTTAAAATTTTTTTGCAAGTTTATTTTTCAGAGAGAGAGAGGTTGCAAGCACAAGTGGGGGAGACAGAGGGAGAGGGAGAATCCCAAGCAGGCTCCATACTGTCAGCACAGAGCCTCACGTGGGGCTCAAACTCACAATCCATGAGATCATGACCTGAGCTGAAATCAAGAGTCGGATGCTTAACCGACTAAGCCACCCAGGTGCCCCATATATTGTGTTCTAAGAAATATTCCCTTGTCCAAGGTTGTAATAATAATCTCTTTCCCCCCCCTAGTAGCTTTATTGCTTTAGCTCTTTTGTTTAGGTCTGTAATCTATCCTCAATTTATTTGTGTATGTGATATGAGATAGGGGTCCAATTTTTGTTTTGTTTCCTTACAAGGATATGCAACTGTTCCAGCAGTATTATTTATACTGTATTCATTTTAGTTCCATCATATGGCTGAAGGGTGGGTCCCAATGACTAAGATTCCTTTCCTGGAATATGACTTTTGGGGTTACACTGCCAACTATCTTACAGTTACTTACAAATTTTTATGTCAGTGTTGGCAGGTGATCAGGATTTTAGAAATCACCTTTGCACAGTTCAAGTTTTGACATATTCTTTCTGCAGCTATAAAGGAAATTAATTTGGCAAAGGGAAGATGTGGTCACTTGGATCTCTGAAAACATTAGGAAGACCACTGATTAGTTCTTTAGTTTTACATAGTAGGAATTTATTCCTGCTTATAATAAATTATCTCAGTATTACAGTAGGTCAAAGTATACATTGTCTGCTTGGATGCTGTGTCACATTTTGATAGTCTCCCAAATGACCTATTTTTTTTTCATGTCTTTAAGCGTGGATAATTCTCTCTAGAGATCTGAATTACGTGCCCTTGCTTGAAATAATAAAACATAGATTCCACAAGTGGGGGAATATGGAAGTAACATTTAAAGTACATTTCAGAGCATGGGTAAATTCATGAAAATGTGAATGAGCTTGTCAAAATCATGGAACTAAAAGCTGAGTTTGATAGTGCACCAGAACATGGGTAAGGAACACATGACAACTTGGGTTATTGATGATTTTTAAATGTTTTTGCTTTATATGGGAAATGGGTTATTATTTGGATAACTTATATGTTACTTATGTAATCAGCTTTGAATTTTTAAAACATCACTCTGGAAATAATGAATGCACCAGATGAGGGACAAATGCATTCTTTATTTACTACTTTGTTCATCCCAACATCTGGCATAAGATTGTATTTTCATGATTGGTTCCCAATTCTGACTCAGCCATAACTAAACATCTTTTATGACTCTTTATAGTGTCATACTTAAGTAAGATTTTTTTTTTAAGTAAGGGTCTTTTAGCCTTAAAAACTGAGATTATTATTTTTTCTGTGGTCATGGGTTGAATTTTTTTAATAACCTGTGTTTTGATCTGTATTTAAATGTCACAGTCTGGAATGAATGCTCTTTCTGGAAGCAGAGACATATGTGAAGGTTTCAGGTTCCTTATTTCTTTACTTGTTCTTTCTGGATTTCATAAAAAAGGTATAAATGAACAATAAAATAACTTTGTTGGAATGCGATAGAATATTGCACTACCTTTGTTTGTTTTTAAAGGTCACATATTGTACTTAAAAATACGTGTGGCAAATTGCTGTGTAAAATTCAGGTTAAGAAAGGATATGAAAAACAAAAACACTCTCTTTAATCTGAGAAGTCCTGAAGAGTGTAAAGTTTTAATTAAATACAAATTAATTATGAAATATTTTAATATGCAATTTAGGTATTAAATAAAATTAGCATTTTTCTTTCTTAAGTATGTGTTATCAAGTTTCAAGAATGTTAAAAACTTCTCTGATGATTTAATCTGAAATCATTCCTACAGCAAAATTCATAAATAATAAATATTATCTTATTAATCCATATTTTAGTTTAGCTGGGTCTCAGAGCAAGTTAGTTCCTCAGGGAATGTGGTGTTCTTTATAAAAGAAGGTGATGAGATGTAATCTCCAAGGAATTAAATTGTGAAAACAATCTCGGTATTGTACATGCTAATATAAATCTGTTATTCCCTTTCCGCATCTATCACAACACATTTTAAATTGTGGCTGATCTTGTATGCAAATAGCTGTCTTATTAGAAATTGCAGCTCTGTGTGCTCATGTCTCCCTGGATTTCTTGGGAGTTTGCTATCTAACCATCAAAGCAATAGAAATGAATGATGATTGCTGCAAGGCTTTGAAGAACAAAGAAAAGTCAGAACGTTTTAGAGGTTCTAGATGTCTGAGGCATTGACAGTTTGCACCATACACATGAATGGGTATCTCTTTACATCATTTAGAATAGCCTCAATGTGTTTATTAGAAAAGAAAATATTTTTCTACCTTCTTGTGTTTGTCACAGCTAATAAATGTAGGGCATTTGTGCGTGTGTGTGTTCTCTAGGCCTTTTTTGTTTGTTTCAACATTTGGTAAAATTTTATTTTGCTTGAAGAATAGAATAGAATACATAAAGAATGGAATAATTTCAAAGAATAAAGGTTTAATTTTTGAAATTTTGGTTAAGGATTATCAGTCACTAAAATAATTAGGAACAAAAATTAGGAACAAAAATTAAACTAGCTCCTCTCTATTGTATCTCTTAGGTTGAAATTCTTTTAAAGTTTTTATATTCATAGGTTATATAAATGTAAAATGTATCTATTCACAGAGTATAAGCCTTTATAAAAATATAGGGTATCACCAAAAATATTTTGGTATCGCTTTGTTTATTTAAAGTACAATTTAAAAAAAGTAAAATCTAATTTACTTTGGTGGGTAGATTTTTTTTATGGATCCCTTACTTTTTTTATTTACTACAGGTAAGGAATGAATAAAATACTGGCCTCTAAAGTGTTATCTCTGTTAGGATGTTGGTTTAAATGACCAGGAAGGAATTAAGGGAAGCATAGTGAGTGACCATTTGGGTAGCTAGGCTTAGTAATTTGCTTTTTAAAATTTAAGCTATTCCATGAAGGCAACAGACAAAACTAAATTGAAGGGGTAATAATGCTTCGTGTATGTATTTATTTAAACTAACTTCTCTCCTAAAATGGAGTGATATTTATCTAGCCCCACATAATCAAGATTAAAATAACTTGACTCCTCCTTGCAATTAATAAATGCAAAATACTATGCAAATGGTTGCTATATGAATAAATTATAATATATCTATTGATATTTTTTATGATGCTTGTATTAAAGTTCTGAATAATCACAAGTGAGAATATAGGATTAGGTGATGTCTTGGTTTTAGTTCTGAAATTTTAAAGTTAAACCACATGGTGTATGAGAATGAAGATTTTATTTATTTGACTTTTTGTCTTACCTTGCACATTCCTAAATATTACCATAATATTAAATATAAAGATTATTATGGATAGAAAAATATTTTTTAACTGAATTTATGTTTTTACACATAAGTGGTAATTATTAATTTGGGGATGCCTTTTACTGTGTTATGGACCACTGTTACGATTGTTCAGTGTGACCATAAATATAAATAAACAATACAGTTTGATATGAAAAGATTTCAAAGGCATTTGGCATTTGAGAACCGTAATAATGCTCTTTAGGAAAATTACAGTTTAATAATTTATGTGAAGACATCTATACATACTTGTTTTAGTTAGGATGATACTACCTACCGTAACAAACAAATATAAAACGTATAGAGGCTCAAATGCTGCAGTGATTCCTGTTGTCACAGCAGTGTGAAAGTAGAAAATAAGTTACTTGAGTAGCTTTCCTTCATGCAGTCATTCAGGATCCAGGATGTCATAGGCTCTGTCATCTTCATCAGATTATTTCCAGTAGCACCCTGGGGGCCGTCTCCATTTCAGCCAGATGAATGAAAACACATGGAAAAATTTTATAGGTTAGTTCTAGAAGTAGAAAACTCTAATTTATCTATTTTTTTTGTTGGCTGAAACTCAGTCACATGCCCATAGCTAGCAGCAAAAGGAAAATTGTCAAGTGAGCTCAGGGGAAAAATCAAAAACAAAAACAAAGCAAAAACAAAGGTATACATATATTTTAGTAAGCAGCCAGCAATCTTTCCTATAGTCCACCTTTCTGGTCGTGAAATAGCCATGCACATCCTCTTTCCTGCCTCTTTAGTAGGTTGATCTTAAAGCTTCCCACTTACTGTATCCGCACAGAGTCAAGGATCAAGCCAGTGCACAGTTCTCCCTCTTAGGTTGGAAGGTGGTTCCTTGAAGTTTACTGACTATGAAATTTTCCTAATGGCAAAGCAGAGGATAACTGCTTCATATCTCCTATAGTCACTCCCATTTAGAAAGGGAAGGGAAGGGTGAGAAACACAGCAATCACTGACCCAGCATGACCATGAAACCTGCTGTACACAAGGGTGCATGAGGCCACTGAGAAGGTCCATTGTCCCGACAGAAATTTCTTGCTTGGATCCTAATTATGGTCCTTTTAGAGAAGTTCCCTTGCCCATTTTTTCTATGGCTCTCCCTTCTGGATGGTTCTCCTTCCAGGTCACATATGAGGAGGATGTTACAAATCTAGAATTTCCTTCCTTGGGGGCTGCAATCTGTTGGTTTAAGTTTAGAAGTCCAAGAATTGATTTTCATTCACATACCTTTTTTAGACAAAGTTGGTTTCGTTGTAAATGTAATTCCCTCAGATTTTAGTAACCTTCTTACCATTTCTAGTTAATTCCATGTGACACTGCAATTTCTTTTCCAGACATCTGCTTATTTTCTATGTTACAGAACCCCTGCACTTCTCTGTTTCTACCCAAATACTGGCTGCCTCTGTGATCTGAAACAATAGGTTCAGGTGAGAGGGGAACATCCCAATCGGCTCGCTCTCTCTCTTTCTGTCTTGTTTTTTGACTGAGAAGTCTTTTTTTTTTTTTTTTTTACATTTATTTATTTTTGAGAGACAGAGAGAGACAGAGCACAAGTGGGGGAGGGGCAGAGAGAGAAGGAGACACAGAATCCGAAGCAGGCTCCAGGCTCTGAGCTGTCAGCACAGAGCCCAACGTGGGGCTCGAACCCACAAACTGCGAGATCATGACCTGAGCCGATGTCGGAAGCTCAACCGACTGAGCCACACAGGTGCCCCTAACTGAGAAGTCTTAATGGGCCTTTATTCTTCAAAGCCCTTCTCACTTTTATTTCTTGCTATTTGGCTTTTAGAAGAAGTTGGCATTTTCAACATTGTTATTCCCCAAATTACCAAGCTCGTTATCATTTTATATTTTTGCTTATGAATTGACCAGTTCTTGTCTGACCGCATCTTTATTTTGTAGTTCCTTATTAGAAACAGCGAGGAGCAATTTCCAGGCATCATTCAGGGAACAATTAAGTCTGTAATAAATAGACTTCACCAACATATATAAATTCTCCATCACAATAGAATTTCATTCCTCTTTCAGTAGAGTATTATGATGGTAAACAAGTCAGAGAGAGTATCCTCTTCTACCACAGGCTGACCAAGGTACTATGTTCTTAATATGTACCCTTAGGTTTATTGGGGGATAATTTACATTCCAGCCAATTGGAAGGGGAAAGATAATGCAGCTGTCGACAAAGGAGATTTTTAATCTTCGGGTTTGGGAGTGACACATAGTACTTCCATTCATATTCTGTTGGCAATTACTCAATTATATATTTGAAGTGAGGCTAGGAAATATAGTTTAACTCTGTGCCAGGAAGACAAAGGAGAATTTGGATTTTTGTGAGTAGGTTGTAATCTGTGCCACATACATATTTTTTAAAGTTTTCATTTAAATCTAGTTCGCAGGGTAATATTAGTTTCAGATCTGCATGTTAGTGATTTTCGCACTTTGATACAACACCCGGTGCTCATCACAAGTGCACTCTTTAATCGCAATCACCTATTCTGCCCATCCTCCCACTCACCCGCCTTCTAGTAACCATCGCTTTGTTCTCTATAGTTAAAAGCCTCTCTTTCTTGTCACCCCCTCTTTGCTCATCTGTTTTGTTTCTTAAATTCTACATATATCTGCCACATATTTAAATCCAATAAAAATAATAAGGTTTGAATGTTGTGTTGTGGATTAAATAAAACAGTGCATATAATGTAGTAAGCATAAGAATATTAGTAAATCTAGAACTCAAATTTAGGCACTTTTGTTAACTGTGTCATGCTTTTTAAAACAAAATGTAAAGTGTCTGAGATTCAAATATTAGTTTTTATTTTGTAACATGGTAGATAATTGGAAAGAAACATTCTGCCAATAGCATGCCTACAACCCCCACCTATCTGAATGAACAGTACATGACTTTCACATTTACAGATAATACTCTCTAATAGTTTGGTTTAATTGAGTATTGATAGTACTTGATAAAAATGAATGTTACCGAGAACAAATAATTGGGAAATTTAATTACCAGCAATTGTATCCTCGATAATTTATTTGGAAGATTTTTGTGTTCTTTATTGATATCTAAAGGGAATAAGTCAAAGACATTTTTACCCATTGCTTTAAAACTGAGTTTTATGGAATAAATTATTCCTGAAGTTTGTAGATAGTCCTTTTGATTTTTTAGGACTTCATCATAATTATCTTCTTTCTTTGCAGCAGGCATTTTGGAGATCAAAGATGGGTAGAAAAGATGCCTCCACTGTAAAACTTCCTGTTGATCAGTACAGAAAGCAAATTGGTAAGCACTGAATTCCCTTTGATACATTCCTGTGAATTAAGATAAAGAAAAAATCAATTATGTGTGATATTAAGAAAATAACTTTTCCCTAATACATATGATACACAGAATATGAATAATGAAGGACCATATAGTTTTTAAAGAGTGAAAAATAAGTGCAGTCCTGCTTACCAATGAAGAAATACACTTTGTGTACTTGTGATTTTTCTAAGCTCTTATAATTTTTATTAATTTAATAAAAGCAAAAGTACATTGTATTATTATTCTTAAGGGTGGATGCTCTTATATAGTAAATTTTTTTAATTTTTTTTATTGTTTATTTATTATTGAGAGACAGAGAGAGACAGAGCATGAGCACGGGAGGGACAGAGAGAGACACACACAGAATCTGAAGCAGGCTCCAGGCTCTGAACTGTCAGCACAGCGCCGGACGTGGGGCTCGAACCCACAGGCTGCGAGATCATGACCTGAGCCGAAGTCAGACACTTTACCAACTGAGCCACCCAGGCGCCCCAGTATTTATTTTTAACATTATCATCTATTAAATCATTTATTTTTATCCATCTGAAAATTTTTAATTTTGTTGACTGAATGGCAGTAATTTGATAAGCTTGAAATTCTTCTTTAAAATTTTACCTTAATAAAATGGTGGACTAAAGAAAAGTCCACTCATCAACTTAAAAATAATAACAGAAAGCTTATCTGTTTTAGACTGTGCTCTAAGTGCAAGATTTTCTACCCAATCTTTTCAAGATTACATGAAGTATTTATAAAAAATTACCTACATATGAAGTCACAAAGTCCACTCAATTTTCAAGAATCAGTATCCTACAACTAGAACTGTGAACAAAGTGTAGTAAATTAGAAATAATTTAGAAACAAATTCCCATCTTGCACTTTTTCTTTTTACATGTTCCTACTCATTCCCACCCATTCCCACTTCTTTGGAAATAAAAAAAGTAATAATTAATGAAAACCTCTTCTAAATAACTGAAGGATAAACAGAGAAGTTCAAAGAGAAGTCAGAAAATAATTTGAAATTATTCATACCAAAAGAGCAAATACCTATTTCATAAATGTGATATATAAGGTGTACTCCATAAAGATATTTCTATAAAACAAAAGAGATGCAAAATGAAAAGAATATTTAGAATATATATAACCAATGAAGAATTTATATGTAGAAAAATAAAGCCCTACTATAAATAAATAAAGTACTTTGGAAACCAGTAGTAAAATGGGTACAAAACATGAAGAGGCAACTCATGAAAGAGGAAGTCTAAATAGACAAAAATAATAACGAAACAAACCACTATTACAATAAAAACTGAAATCAAAAGAGTCTTGTGAGGGGCGCCTGGGTGGCTCAGTTGGTTAAGCATCTGACTTTGGCTCAGGTCATGATCTCACGGTTTGTGGGTTTGAGCCCCATGTCGGGCACTGTGCTGACAACTCAGAGCCTGGAGCCTACTTTGGATTCTGTCTCCCTCTCTCTCTGTCCCTCTCTGGCTTGTGGTCAGTCTCTCTGTCTCTCTCTCTGTCTTTAAAAAATAAATAAACATTAAATTTGTTTTTTAAAAAGAGCCCTGTGAAATGATCTAACTCATTTAACTGATAGATAAAAGCAAATTAAAAAACAGTATTTCTAACTACATTAATTCTTCACTTTTAGGATGTTAATAAATCGTGTGGGTTGTTATGTTATTTATGTGTTTAAAAAGAAAGACTAACTTATCAGATTGAAGTCTGATCAAATGGGATGTGCTAACCACATAAAGAGTAACTATATAGTGGATCAATTCACAAACTCTTAAATATACAATTCTTAGAATTTTGACAAGTGTATATACTCATGTAACTAGAAATGCCAATTTTAATAAAAACATTTCCATTTTCTCAGGTATTTCTTCAGATCTGCTTCCAGTCATTCTCTATCCACTTCCATATGCAACTACTGTTTTGATTTCTATCACCATAGATGAATTTTTTCTACTAAAAAAAAAAAAAAAAGGCCTTCTAAGGCTTTTACTGAAATTGAATTTTATCTAATGATCAATTTTGGAAAATAGACGTTAAAAATTCAAAGTCTTCTGTTTTATAAACATGGCATATCTTTTGTTTTATTTAATTCTACTCATATTTATTAGAGCCAAGGAAGAATGAGATACAGTAATATAATTGTGAGGCCTCAGCCTGTTCTTACACTAAATTGTTCAGAGGGTGCTGCGGTGTGTATTATATTCCCACACAAAGTTCTCTTTCCTGTGTTTCTTTCTCTTGAAAGTATAAGCTACACAAGACCCAACTGTCTCACCAGGTTCTTGGGAGATCCATGAGAAGTGTTAGACTGGTTTGTAAACCAGACTGGTGCATGGATATGAGTTATCCTGTGTGTACTTTGGAAATACAGTAATCATAATCAAACACAAGTAGTGAGGGTATACTTTTGTTCACTCTTTTTAAGGATAATGCTCTGCAGTCTTCAGATTCTCAAACATATAGTACAGGATATTATAATATATATAAGTTTTTTTGTAAAGACAAAGAAATGAAATAGAAGAGATATTGACTAGTTAATTAATATAAACCAATTAGTTAAGATTAAGTAATTGAAAAAAAAAAAAAAGATTGACTCATTCAAGGATTTTCTCAAGGAAGGATTTTCTAATTTTCTGTATCAGAGTTAGAAAGTACCATAAGCCTGAGCTCATACTAATGATGATAAATCTATCACTGGCACTGTCCCCCCTTAAATGGAGTGCTATGCAAATGTTTCCCACATCCTATCAAAAATGTGAGGAGGGAATCAAGCAGCTAAAATTATCCAATATTTCAGTATTGGTGGTAAGAAAACAAGTATCAATAACAAATCAAATGAGTATTATAGTAGTTTTTTTAACATTAAATTTTGTAAATATTAAAGTTATCAGTAAGCTAATTTAATTACCAGTTAATGAACGTTCGCAAAGAGTAGCGGCATTATGTACTTTCAGTGTTCTCTTATTACTAAATCTCATTTATATAATTTTTGTATGGTCACTCAGTAATGGTGTTTGGCGATACCAGTGCTGCTGTTTGAGTGATGGTTTTAGTATCACTGCTTAATATTTATCTTCTGCTAAAAGTTTTATCTTTTGAATTATGTACTAAATGATAGTGATTAATGGCTTTGATAAAAGCTTTCTTTAAATATTCTTTGCTCAGGGAAGAATCAAATGGACTGGCATTGTGACTGGAAACACCTTACAGACACTGAATCTTCACATTAAATGGACAGGGTTTTAATTACTGTAGCATGATCTTGAAATGTGTAGTGAACTGAGATGAAATAAACTTCTTGCTTTCAAGGCAATAAACCTAATAAAAACTGAATATTCTGAAATATTGCTGACTAAAAGGGGAAATAGTTTAGGTGTTATCATTTCTTCAGATATAATATTGTAAAATTAGGTAGTAAGATTGCCTAATGTCACATGCATTATTCTAGAGATAAGTTATTTCAAAATTGGAAGAGAATTTTAAAAATCGCTTTAACAGGTGTGCCTGGGTGGCTCAGTTGGTTAAGCATCCAACTCTTGGTTTTGGCTCAGGTTATGATCTCGCAGTTTCGTGAGTTTGAGCCCCAAATCGGGGTCCATGCTGTGCTGGCAGTGTGGAGCCTGCTTGGGATTCTCTCACCTCCCCCTCTCTGCCCCTCCCCCACACACTCTGTCTCTGTCTCTCTCAAAAATAAATAAACAAAAAAACCCCACATTAACATAATTAAGATATTTTCTAAATATATGTTATTAAGTATATCAGGCAAAATAATATTTATGTGCTAGGTAAATTGTAAAAATACAACTAATTTACTTGTAAATCTCTATTTTCTTATTGGCATATGATATTATAGATTCATTTCTTTAATATGTTCTAGAAAATTGTTAGCCATTGTTTCCTCAAAATATTACTCCAGTTTTCTTCTTCTCTCCTTTTGGGCAAATACCAGAAATTTTATTCTGTGTAATAGGATATGTGCATTTTTAACTGCTAAATTGCTCTCCAAAGTTGCTGTACCATTTTATAGGCCTATAAGCAAAGTAAAGTGTTGTCTATTTCTCCATATCTTTTTGTTACCAGGAGACTTAAAATGTTTGCCAATCTCACGCACATGAAATTGTATTCATTCTTTTTAGTTTTCATTGTGTTACTTGCTGAGGTTAATCGTTTCTTGTACTTATTGATCTTTTGATTTCTCTCTTTGTGGATATTTTGCTGCTCCTATTTCCTCTCTTCCTTTCTTTTCCTTCCTTCCTTCATTTCTTTCTTTCTTTCTTTCTTTCTTTCTTTCTTTCTTTCTTTCTTTCTTCCTTTTTTTGGTGAGTGGACTTTTAATTGCCCTTTCCTTCCTTCCTTCCTTCCTTCCTTCCTGCCTGCCTGCCTGCCTGCCTTTCATCTGTATGTATATATATATATATATATATATATATATATATACATACATATATATATATATATATATATATATATACACACATATAGTTTCTTGAATGAATTTTGTGATAAAGTTGAATGAAATACTATTGAGTTATTTTTATCTTATTGTATTGAGTTCTTTATACTGATAATAATCTTCTAGATAATAATTTTTCCATTATTAAACTTGCTTGTTGTTTTGGAAATACTTTACTTGTTTAATGCTACAGCTTTATAATAAGTCTTGGCAAATGGTAGAACAAGGCCTCTCCTCAAACTTGTCTCAATTATTTTTTGTTCTTTATCCTCTTAGGTGAATTTTAAAATTAACTTTACATAGTCATGAAAAAGGCCACTGATGGCCAAATTGGAATTATATTGATTTATATATTATTTTGGGAAGAATTTATGTCTTTATACATGAAATTCATATCAATTTTATCCTTTTAAATAACGTATAGTCGATATATTCAATAAATTTTCATCATTTTCTTTATAAAGTTATTGGATTTTTTGAGTTAAACAGAAGTGACATGTACTTCAATTTTTTGCTATTGTGACTAGAAAATATGCAAGTGGAAATAGAGATATTCTTATTCTATTCCTGACTTTGAAGAAAATACTTCGTTTTCATTTTGCCATTATGTGTGATGTTAGTTCTAGGTTTTTGGTACATACTTGCCATTGAACTAAGGAAATTCTCCTTTGTTCTTAGTTTACTAAGAGATTTTTTTTTCCTTTTTTAAAGTAATGAAGTATGAATGTATGAAAGTAATGAATTTTATTGAAGATTTTTTTCTATTAGAGGAATATTATTTGATATTTTGCTAAATTATATGAATAGATGTTTCTAAACTATCTTTACATTGCTTAATTTGTTTTTATTTTTAAAAATACACAATTGATTTCAGTTTACTAGTAATTTATGATTTTTCTAAACATCCTTTTTTATGAATGTAATTGGCATATGTCTCTCCATTCTCTTACCATCTTTGTTTAGTTTTAGGTTGAAAGTCATACAAGATTTCTATAATGAATTGGAGAAATATACTTCTTATATCCTCTGGGATAGGTTATACAAATTTAGAAATAAAACCTTCTAGATTGTTTATACAACACCCTACCAAAATCCCTGTCTGAGGCTTTTTATTTGAATAGATTTCTAGCTACTTTCTCTCTTCTTTTTTTAATCAATAGATAAAATAGATCTATTAATAGATCTATAGTTTTGAACCACTCTGGATAGCTTACATTCAGTGATAAAGTTGAATAAAAGAATTTCAAATATATTCATAAATAGTTGGGCATACATTTTTAAAAATATTTTTTAAGTATCGGGGTCCTGGGTGGCGCAGTCAGTTGAACGTCTGACTTTGGCTCAGGTCATGATCTCACTGTGGGTTAGAGCCCCACATCGGGCCCTGTGCTGACAGCTCAGAGCCTGGACCCTGCTTCAGGTTCTGCATCTCTCTCTCTCTGTCCTTCCCCCGCTCATGCTGTGTCTCTCTCTGTCTCAAAAATAAAATAAACAGTAAAAAATTAAAAAAAAATTTTTTTAAATATCTTAGTTTCTATTTTTAATTGATGTTATTTAACTTTATCTTTTTATGAATATTAACTGTGATGTTGAATTTTTTTATGTTTTAAAGAATTAACTTTTATTACTATAGATTCTATTATTCCTTTGTCCATAATTTTACTGTTTATAATTTCCTTCATTGCTATTCGTCTTCTCTTTCTTTTGTAATTATTTGAGTTGAATGCTTTGCTATTTGTTTTTTAAGCTTTTTAAAATAATGTATTCATTTAATGAATTAGATTTTTTCATTGCATTATTGGTATCATTACATTATTTAGAGCTTTCTGAGCTCATATATATTTCATATACTTATGTATTTCATATATATTTATACATTTATGTATTTTTAATTGATTCTTAAACTTATTTTTTGTTCAAAGACTTTCAGGGTGATATCAGTTTCTGATATTAAGCTTTTCTCTGTTGCATAATATGTGGTCAATTTCATAAACATTCTGTCTGTGCTTGAAAGGAAGAGGTATTCTCTAACATTAGGATGCACTACTGCCTAAGTTAATTGTGGTGTTCAAATGAATGAGCTGTCTTTCTGTGAGGAAGGAGAATTAAAATATCTTCACTAAGACTATGGAGATCTTAATTGTCTGTAATTCTATTGGTTTTTGCTTTGTATATTTTGAGGCTGTTTTTATTGCATAGCATTTCTAAATTTGTATATATTTCTAGTAATTTCTCTTTTTTTATTAAATAATGGCCTTTTTATTTATAAACATGCATTTAATGTTTTTCTTAGAGTCTTTTGTCTCACATTAATATTGGTAAATGCCTTTCTTTTGCTTAGTATTCTGGTATTTTTTTCCTACTGCTTTACTTTTGTCTCAACTTTAACATTGTTTTATGTTTTTGATATAGCCTAAGAATCTTTGTTTTTGAACAAGCAAATTTAATTCTATACCATTTACTATGAATGAAAAATCTAGATCTACTTGCAGAATTTTATTTCATAATTTTACTTGTGGTTTTTCTTTGATGGTCTCTACCCTAACAGCTTTCCTGAAAAAATTTGGACTTTTTTTCATTGTTCAAATTTTGAAAGATTTACATTTCATTTCTCTCTGTCTCTCTTCTTCCTTCCTTCCTTCCCTTCTCTTTCTCCTTTCTCTTTGTCTTCATCTTCTTCATCTTCTTCTTCCTCTTCTTGACTTCCTCAGATTATATTTGTGATATATTTGACTTAATGAAAACTAAAGTCTATTAATGTCTTTATTTATCCAAAACTATGTAAAGATTTTTAACTCTATATGATTACTCCTTCCTCTTGTTCATGTTATTGTGTGTATTACTTTATTTCTCTCATTTTTAACAGCACAAACTCAATTATTACAGCTATTACTTTTAGTTTTAATTACCAATAATTACTTAGATCTAACTTTATGTTGGCTGTTGTTACTTTTTGTATTTCACATCTGCCTTCTGGTGAAGTTACTTTTGCCTTCATGCAAATATCTATTAGTGACAAAAATTTCTCAGTCTCTGTTTATAAGGCAGTATTGCTACATTGTACTCATACTTGAATTATAGTTTAGCTGGGTATGTAATTTTAGGATGATATTTGTATCTGCTCAGAACTTTAAACAATATTGTTTTATTCATTTTCTGTTTCTGGTATTTCTGATGAGAAGTGTTACAATAGTCTAATTTTAGGTATAGTTTTCATTCCTGTGTTTAAGATTTTTCTTTTTATCTTAAATGTTTTTTAGCTCTAATTTAATGCAAATACTTACTTTTATTTGGTAAAAAGAAAAAAAAGACTTAGGATTTGGTGTGCTGCTTCATCCTAAGGATTTTTGTCTTTCTTAAGTCCTAGAAAGATTTCAGTCTCTGATTTTTTTTGTCTTTTGAGTAATGGCTTTCCCCTCTTCTCTTTAATGTCTCCTTCGAGAGTTATTATTATATACAAATTGAGTGTTCATTTACAATATCCATATCTCTTAAAAATCACTGTTATATTTTCTCTCTCTTTAAATTTCTATCCTATTTTGGGTTTGTCATTTCTCAGATTTATCTTACCTTTGATTAGGGCTTACAAATTATTTTTCTTTCTCAATCATTTATTTACTACTATGTCTAACTTGCATCCATGGGTATATAATTTCAGCGACCTTTTTATCATGTATAAAAGATCCATTTGATCATTTAAACACTCATTCTTTTTTGTTCCATTTCTTTGCCTTTTCTCTTTTATTATTTTAAACACCAATTTTACATATTCTTTAAGATTCTTCCACTATTCCTTCTTATGGTACCAACTTTCCCATTTATTATATTGGTTTATTGTACCTCATGCTATTTTCTTTTTCTTTCATTTTTTTCAACCATTTTATGCTTTATGTCTTCCCTGCCCTCTTGTGTGTGTATGTGTGTGTGTGTGTGTATGTGTGTGTGTGTTGTGTATTCATCTTCGGTAGAGGGTCATTTGCTTTTGTTTCTGTTTTCTTCCTCTGTGAGAGTTCCAGCAGTCTGAATTGTGAAATATTCTCACAGAATAGTGTTTAATTTAGCTACTGACAGTAGGGACTTTATAAATTTGGGACAGTTATTCTAGACTTATTTTTTGGCCTAAGATTCCTGCAATTTGGACCTCACACCTTCTTTTTTGGGACTGATAGGGTTAGGATTTGTATTTCTCACAGGTGACACATCTTTTCTCCACACCCAGAACTTAAAGGAGACAGAAATGATCCTTGCTATTTCCCCAAATAAGTACAGGTTATTTTTCTGTCTTTTTTGTATGGTTTGGTTAATCTTTTGAGGACCTCAACTTTATCCATGTATTTCAGTTTCAGCTCTTTTCTTTCAGTAGTACTGTACATGCCTATGACTTAAAAGCCAATATCCAATCCTCCTGACATCTAAAACCAGGCACTATACATCACCCCCTACCTCCCCACCCAAGGCTATTAAAGGATATCAGCTAGTAGAACTGCCTGTTTTGCTTTGAGTTTTACCTTTGTCTTCCATTTGAACATTTCCATTTTTACTTTTATTATCATAAATATATGTATATGTGTGTATGTAAATATGTATACCTTCAACATCTGTAGCTTTACACGATGGGCTTTTTACTACTGTTTCTATGTGTTTATGTAAGAGAAGCGTCCACCTCAGCTTTGTCTACCCTATTTTCAAAACTGGAAGTCCTTCAAACATTTTACTTGGCTGATAACACATACCACTTTCTTTCTTCCTTGTTTTAAGTATATATACATACATACTTTTTGCATCCCTGATGATCACCTCTAATGATAGAAGGTACTTATATTGATTATAGTAATCAATAAAAAAATCTCCCTAATTCTAAGGTAATTAAATTCTGTATACCTTTTGTTTAATCTACTCTGTTCATATTAGTCTTAAGTGTTTTATTTCTCTTGAAATGAGTGTCTTTAACTCACTTGGAAACTTACTGAAATATACTGTTATTTAACTTTTCTGAAAGTTTGTGTTTTATCTTGCCTGTGATATTTTTTGATGGTTTCCTTTGATTCTATCTCTGTATCCCCCAGGGAACATTACACATAGAAGCTACTTTAAATAAAAAGGGAAGAAAGAAAAAAAAAATTTGTTTGTTTGTTTTGGCTAGGTGCAAAATAAGATTGATATGCTTTATATCTTCTACTCAACTACTTTTCTCTCCATACCTAAGCTGTTAATATGATTTCCTGAGAAATTAATTTATATCTTATGAGCAACTTGTTTGTTTATCTTTCTAGCAACCCAAAGCATAGTACTTGTTTCTTAGTACTAAATGTGATGTTAAATGATGGGGGGGGGGTGTCTTCTGCAATATATGATTAATGTCAAGCTGTTCTGTCAAAGTACTTAAAAAGTATTGGTTTGAGTTGCCTTTATAAAATAAGTTTACATGGATTTTTTGGGGGGAATTAATTTACTAGTTTCCTCTGCTTAGCTCAAATATCCCTAAATAATTTTGAGAAATTACTTTCTGCAATTTTTACTTTTATATATAATACATTATTATTTTTTCTTTAAAAGAATACATGACATCATTTTGTATGACTGGCTAAATATAAAGTTGTACTATACCAATGATAATCCACTGGACCTATATATTTTTTTAATTTGTTATCTGTATTTTATTATGTTGCTGGTTTTATAAGTTTTGAAACAATTTGATTAACATTTAAATTTTTTTTTTTTTGCCTGTGATGATGCCATTTTTTTTATTTTATTCATTTTGCAGCTATTAAAATGCTGATCAATTGTCTACTGAGATAGTTACTGGAGTTTACTATAGGATTCCATAGGAAAGACTATAGATCCTTGCTTTTGTAATGAGTTTTCCACAGTTATTTGTAGTTTACAATATAGTAACTAAAAATTGTGTTCATATGGCAGGAAAATTATTTTTTATGCCAAATTTTATTGCTCTTTTATATGTAATACAAGTAATGTGGTATGGTAATACCATATGGTAATCATATGGTAAGATGAGAAAAGTAAAATTTCAAATAGTGTTTTGCTTTTTGAGGAAGAGGGGAGGTATTTGAATCAGTTGATGAGAAATTATTGTAAAACTGTTGAAGGAAATATAAGTCTTTACTTTGATTAACAAATTTTATTATTTGTCAGTATTTTGGCATGCTGTAAATAACTCATCTTCCAATAATTCATTTGAGTAATTAAATTTAGATTGCAAATTTTTCTTTTCAAATATTTTGACTCTTATCTCTTTGCTTTTCTATTGTATCTTAATTGGTGTGGTCTCTATAAATGGACAATAAATTATATATCTTTGTTATAGAGATCAGACAGTGAATAGAACTTGGTATTCATCCCAGACAGAATTATGATTGAATGTATTTGCAAGATTAAAGCACTGAATTTACTTTTTTCTAATTAAAGGCAATTAAAGATTTCCAGACACAAATAAAAGACAATGAATTGAGGAATAAGTGTAGGAGCAAGTCCATTTGCAGGTGAAAAGATGTGCCTTTGAAGCAGAACCAGCTGTATTTTCATTGAAAGAATAACAGTTTAGGAAGCTTTTCTGCATGTGCTTGCTTGATAGCATAATGTACTCATAAGCAGCTTATGCAGTATTCAGAAAATAACAGTGCATTAATTTTTAAAGTAGCAAAGGCAGAGGAAGAGCAGTACTGCCACATGATGATAATGAGTGTGGCTAGTGTAATGCCGACTGTTGAGAAAGAAAAAAACAGCAAGCTTCTGAAAAATGAACATTTATAAAACAATAACCAGATATTCACATGATAATGAGCTTAGACAGCAATATCAACAAAGGGCAAAGATGCAGCCTTGTTTCTGGGCTTCAAGTAAAGGAATTGAAAAGCAAAAAGCCAAAAGCAGTTAAGTAATCTATTCTTTCATTAAACTAAGAAAACTCTCGGTAAAACTGTGGCATAGTTAAAACTATTTCTTTAAATATGAAATGATTCATGACATAAAATAGGTTTTTATGTTGAATTAAATAGAGCATATAAATTATTCTATTCTTTTCTAAATTAGTGTAATGTGAGGAATAGTATATGACAATATTAAGGTGCCAAAATATTTGTGGTTTTTTTTAAATACATGTTTTTGTATCTACTTGTGATTCTTTATAGAAATGGCACCCATGCTAGAGTTAAATATATTTTAATGTACGGAATAAGAAAGGAAATTTTGACACAGGTAATATCTACTGATTAGAAATTGTAACTGAAAATGACTTTTGAAATTATTCTGTTTTAAAATAGCAGACACTACACAGATTGCCTGCAAAGTATATATAAGTAAAAATTATGAATATGTGTGGAACCATTTTTGCTATCAAAAAGCCCAGGTGTAATTTGAAAATTATTTTGCATCAATGTTTACTTTTTAGTTATGATTTCGCTTTTACTTGATATTCATAATCCCTGTTTAAGCCTTGGAGCAGGAAATTCTGTTGATTATGTACCATGAATTTTCAAGTATATATTTTCAATCTATATTTAACAGGAGAAATCAGAGGCAGGCTAGTTTGATTTGTTAAAGTTGCTGGAATTGGGAACTAGACATATATTATTAGGTGAATCTTATTCTTCTGTAATTGGAAGCAACTTGATAGATCATTTTTTTTTTTTAAGTATAAGAATGATTAAAATGATCCCAGGGAAAAGTATCCATTCCACTTTGCTCTTCATTTTATTAGAATATGAACCAGAGCATGCAATAGCCATGTTTCTAGAGTGAAACAAGAAATACAAACTGGTGGTGGAAAGGCAAAGTCCTTCAGAGTCAAGACTGAAGTTCATGTCAATCCCAATTGAACTCCTTCTTCTCTTATCTCCTGGAATAAGTCAATAATCAATTAATCAGTTTCTTGCTGTCTCCCTCTCTCTTTCTTTCTCTTCTTCCCTCCCTTTTTCACTTCCTTCCCCCCCCCCCCCCATCTTAGTTTTACATGGTTTCAGGACAGATTTCTGCCCTTTATAATGAAATAATCTTGAAAGGATCTAAAAAGATCTTCAACAACTATCCACACACTTTCCAACCAAGCCTGGGACTACTGTTCTCGAAATCTAAGATCTTGAATGACATATTTTTTATTGTGATTCAGCCTAAAGGAAGAGGAAGAAATATTTCAAAATTCTGATAATGCCAGTCTTACAGAGAAACTGGTTGTTCAGGTTACCATTCTCATTCTCTAGCTGGCTCTGGCCATTGTTATTTATGACTTCCCTCCTCCAAAATTCCTTCTGGATCTTGTCCCTACCAAGCATCTTCTTGTGATTAGTCCTTTACCTTTAATGGTAGCCCAAATCTTCATTCCTAAAGGTTCTGGGTGATTCCTCTATTTATAAAGTTATATAGAAATTTCATGAAATTTTATTATTGGTCATAATAGTACAAGGGATTATCCCAGGAGTTCCCTAACATCTTTCAATAATTCTTTTGGCCTTCACTATGTATTAACAAATCATTTTATCCTTGATAACCAGCATCCAATATGCCAGCTGATACTGTGATTCTTCATGTTGTCTGTTTACCTATAGGCATGAAGAATCCAAACTGACCCGGTGCCAGTCTCAGTATCTAATTCAGGAAAAGTAATATTATGCCTTTTCTTAAGTTATTTCTTTTTCTAGGTAAAATGCACAACAAAATGTACTACTCAAACTTTGGCCACTGGGAGGATTTCCAACATGGGTTGTATTTTAGGGCCATCTCCAAGGATAACAGTCCACTTCCAGCTGGTGTCAGCATGTTATAAAGAGCCATCTACAAACATCTTTTTAACTGCTATAATGGTACACCCAATTTTATGGTTTGTTGAATTAGATAACCTCCAATTCATAACTGGTAGCTCTGGCCAGATGGTCCCAGAGTCTCATGACCAGGTAGTCAGTCTCCATCAGAGGTTGGTAGCAATCCAGGAGTTGTTTCTTAGCAGCTGTTACCTGCTGAAGGATGCATGGCATTGTTCCAAAACCCTAGAGACTGCCACTTCTTTTTGGGGGTGACCTGCTAAAGGCTTATTTCTATGTCACAGCTAAAAGCACTTCAGCCTTCGTTTATTCTGCCATGTCATAAACTCTAAGAGGTAGAGTAGCTTGCACAGCAATCTACTGGAGAAGCTTTTATTGTCCCATGCCCTACTAAACCTTAGCAGCTTTTCAGGTTCTCTACATATATAAAGTATGTGTGTAGGTTTTAAAAAACATGATAACAGCATGAGCAACCATGTATCCATCATCCAGGTTAAAAATTGGATGTATACCAGTACTTTAGAACCCTCTTTATACCCCTTTCCAATTGTAACTAACACTCTCTGAGCCTCAGAGATTAAGCACTGTCTTAATTTTGTAACAAGTCTGTTTATGCCCCCTAGATATGTCAAACAGTATATTGCTTTATTTTTGAATTTTATATAAATGAAATCATACTCTATATTATTATGTAATTTGCTTCTATTGAATATCATGTTTTAGAGTTTTATTTTTATTGATGAATTTTGATAATAGTTTATTCATGTTTTATGCTTTATAGCATTCCTTTGTATATGTATGCCAACAGTTTTCTGTCTATTCTCTTGGTTTTGATATTAGATCATTCTTAGTTTCTTTTTTTCTATGAATGCTATTCTGAGCATTTTGGGCACATTTTTGGACATGTCTGTTTTTTGGTTCATATGTATAAGAGTTTCTCTACAATATGTACCTAGTAGAAGAATTTTGGATCATAGATCATAGAAGAATGTTGTCAAGTAATGCCAGTAAGTCAGCCTTGTGTCCCTTTCTTAATGGTAGATATAGTGTTAAGTATGACAAGTTGGCCTTTTCTTCTGGAAACAATCCTGACATGCACTAAATCAGTGAACCTCCCCAAATCAGATTTAGGTGCAAGTTTCTGTATTTAACAGAATGTTCTTTCTTCTCCCTCTTATGCATGTATTTGAATGAAGCATCTCAGACATTTGTCATGTCTTCTCCAAGGCTAACATCATATCATTGTCATTGTTATATATTTTGCAGTAGTGAGGCAGTTAAATTCTCTTGGAATGAGACCATGGCCCTGAGACGGACAGTTCTAGTTCTCAAGCAGGGTTATAAGTATACTGCTGTCCCCTTCCAGGAAAGGCAGATAGTCTCTTGGATCTATGATTGGAACCTAGAAAAATGCATTGGCTAGAATAATTAGCTATTTGTGACCATGGGTAAAGGATTTTTATGTTCTGCTTGTAAGAACAGTAAGAAAATTCTACCATAAATTTGAATTTAATAGTACCCAGTTCATTTCTCAAAACCAATTAGCCACAGTAAGAAAATAAATAGGTCTGTGGAAATAATCAGTGTGACTGTATATTTAGTTTTGATGATATAGTCAATCTCTGAAACTTCTTCAGGAATGTACATTTCCTTTGATTTACCATTTTAGTAAGTAAGGGGAGTAATATTTCTACTTCAGCTTTACTTTCAAAATACTTCTCACAGCACATATCAGGGAACCAAGCTGAAAATGCTGCCTATCCTGTGAGCCAAAACTGTCAAGTGAACATAGGGTCTGTTCTGGATCACTGAACCTACTATCAGGAGTTGAACTTTTTAATTTTTTTAAGTTTATTTATTTATTTTGAGAGAGAGATAGAGAGAACGCAAGTGAGGGAGGGACAGAGGGAGAGGGAGAGAGGATCCCAAGCAGGCTCTGTGCTATCAGTGCAGAGCCCGACATGGGGCTCCTTCTCATGAACCATGAGATCATTACCTGAGCCAAAACAAGAATAAGATGCTTAACTAACTGAGCCAACCAGGTGCCCTTGAACTTTTTAATTTTAAATTTACTTTACTTTATTTTTTTAATTCAATAAATTTGACATATAACATTGTATACGTTTAAGGTATACAATGTATTACTTTGATACATTTAGATATTATAATATGATTGCTGCTGTAGCAAAATTTATCTCATTACATATTTAAGGTATTACATTTTGGTCTATATTCATTATGTTGTGCACTCCATCTCTGTAGCTTATTTGTTGCTTGTTACAAGTTTGTACACATAAACACCATCACTCCTCTCCTTCTCCCCAACCCATCCCCTGGTAATTACCATTTTACTGGGTTCTTTTACAGATTTAACTTGTTTAACATATAAGTGATATCGTACGGTATTTGTCTTCTCTATCTGACTTATTTGGTTGAGCATAATGTGCTCAAGGTCCATCAGTGTTGTAGCAAATAGGAGGATATCTTTCTTCCTCCTACATGAACAATATTCCATTGTGTGTATGTACCACATTTTTTAATTCATTTATCCACTGATGGGCATTCAGTTTGTTTTCACTTCTTGGTTATTGTGAATAATGCTCTGATAAACATGGGAATGCATGTATGCCATTGAAATCATGTTTTCATTTCCCTTCCATATATAACCAGAAGTGGAATTTCTGGTTATGGTATGGTAATTATGGTATATCAATTTTTAATTTTTGAGAACCCTCCATATTGTTATTCATAGTAGTTGGACCAATTTATGTTCCCACCAACAATGTATAAGAGCTTTCTTTTCACCATGGTTTTTCTTTTTATTATTATTACAACAGTGTTATTAACAGTGTAGTTAACATACAGTGTTATACTAGTTTCAGGTATACAATATAGTGATTCAGCAACTCCATATATTACTCAGTGCTCATTGGGATGAGTGTACTCTTAATTCCCTTCACAACACCTTGGTTGGTGCTGGTCCCTTGCCAGCACCTGTTTTCTCTTGTCTTTTTGGTGATAACCATTCTAACAGGCATGAGGTGATATCACAAGGGTATTTTGATTTGCATTTCCTTGGTGATTAGTGATGTTGAACATTTTTTCATGTGTCTGTTGGCCATGTTGACGTCCTCTTGGAAAATTTTCTGTTTAGTTCTTCCCATTTTTTTAGTGGATTGTTTTTTTGTTATTAAGTTGGCTGAGTTCTTTACATATTTTGGATATTAACCTATTACCCAACATATGGTTGGCAAATTTTTCCTCGCATCCTGTAGTTTGTCATTTCATTTTGCTTCTTTTGCTGTGTAGAAGCTTTTGAGTTTAATGTAGACCCATTTGTTGGATTTTTGCTTTTGTTGTTTGTGCTTTTGGTATCATGTCAAAAAAAAACATCATCAAGGCCAATACTGACAAATATATTCCGTACATTTTCTTCGAGACTTTTATAGTATCAAGTCTTATGTTTAAGTCTTTGATGCATTTTGAGTAAACTTTTGTGAGTAGAGTAAGATAGGTGTCCCTTTTGTGTGTGTGTGTGTGTGTGTGTGTGTGTGTGTTTGTGTGTGTGTGTTCTGCATGTGTTTCTCCAGTGTTCCCAGCACCATTTGTTGAAGAAACTATCCTTTCCCTATTGGGTATTCTTGGTTCCCTCCAATTATGGTCGAATATTAGTTGACTATATCTACTGAGATTTAATTTTGGGCTCTTTGTTCTGTTCTATTGGTTGATGTGTCTGTTTTTCCATACTATTTTTATTACTGTGGCTTTATATACAGTTTGAAATCAAGAAGCATGATACCTCTGTCTTTGTTCTTTTTCTCAGGACTGCTTTGGCTATTTAGGGGCTTTTGTGGTTCCACACAAATTGTAGGATTTTTTGCTTTTATTTCTGTGAAGACTGCCTTCAGTATTTTGATGAGAATTGCATTGAATCTGTAGATGGATTTAGGTAGTGTGGCCATTTTAACAATATTAATTCTTCTTTTTTATTTATTTTTTTTAATGTTTATTTTTGAGAGAGACAGAGACAGAGTGTGAGGGGGGAGGGGCAGAAAGAAAGGGTGATAGAATCCGAAGTAGGCTTTAGGCTCTGAGCTGTCAGCACAGAGCCCAATGTGAGGCTCAAACTCACAAACCCCGAGATCATGACCTGAGCCAAAGTCGGACGCTTAACCAATTGAGCCACCCAAGCGTCCCAACAATATTCATTCTTCTGATCTATGCATGGGATATATTTCCATTTGTTTGTGTCTTCTTCAGTTTCTTTCAGCCAAATCTTGTAATTTTCATTGTATAGATCTTTCACTTCCTTGCATAAATGTATTCCTAAGTATTATTTTTTAAAAATGTTTATTGATTTTTGAGAGAGCACAAGTGGGAAAGGGGAAGGGAGAGGGGACTGAAGATCTGAAGTGGGCTCTACGCTGACAACAGTGAGCCTGATGTAGGGCTTGGACTTGCCAACTACGAGTTCATATCCTGAGTCAGAGTCAGATGTTCAGGCACCCACTATTTTATTGTTTTGATGCTATTGTGAATGTGATAGTTTTCCTTTTATCAGATGATTCATAGTTAATGTAAAGAGGTGCAGTTGAGGAGTGCCTGGGTGGCTCAGTCAGTTAAGCTTATGTCTCTTGATTTTGGCTCATGTCATGATCTCATGGTTGGTGAGATGGAGTGCCACATGGGGCTCTGCACTGACAGCCAGAACGTGCTTGAGATTCTCTCTCTCCCTCTCTCTCAGTCCCTCCCTCACTCATGTGCACACTTTCTCTCTTTCTCAAAAGTAAATAAACTTAAAAAAAAGAAATCCAATTAATTTCTGTATGTTGATTTTGTATCCTGCCACTTTACTGAAATTGTTGATTCTATATATAAGATTATATTATAAACAGAGCTTTACTTTTTCCTTTCCTGACTTGAATGTCTTTTATTTCTTTGTTGTCCCTAAGTCCACTAGCTAGGACTTCCATTACTATATTGAATAGGAGTTGTGATAATAGACATCCTTGTCTTATTCCTAATCTTAGAGGAAATAGTTTAAATTTTTCTTCCTTAAGGATAATGTTAGCTGTAGATTTGTCACATATGTCCTTTATTATGTAGAGGTAGGTACCTTCTATATCCAAACTGTTAGGGATTTTTGGCATCAAATGCTGTTATATTTTGTCAAATGGTTTTTCTGCATCTATTGAGATAATCATATGATTTTTATCTTTAATTTTATGGATGTGATGTATTACATTTATTGATTTCCACATTGAACCATCCTTGCATCCCAGGAATAAGCCCCACTTGGCCTTGGTGTATAATTCTTTCAATGAATACTTGAAGTCATTTTGCCAATATGTTACTGAGAGTTTTTACATCTATATTCATCAGGGATATTTATAATTTTCTTTTACTGTGGTATCCTTATCTTGTTTTGGTATCTAAGTAAATCTGGCTTCATAAAAAGAGTTTGGAAGAGTGTGAAAGAGTTTGATGAGAATTGGTGTTGATTCTTGAAATGTTTAGTAGAATTCTCCAGTGAAGTTGTTGGGTCTGAGTTTTCTGTGCTGGGAGTTTTTGATTACTGATTCAGTCTCTGTGGTTATTATCAGTTTGTTCGTATTTTGTATTTCTTCCTGAGTTAGTGTTGGTAGGTTATGTGTTTCTAGAAATGTGTCCATTTCTTCTAGATTATGTAACTTGTTGGCAAATAATTGTTCATAGATGTTTCTTTCATTTATTTATTTTAATATAATTTACTGTCAAATTGTGCTCTTGGTTTTTGGGGTAGATTCCCATGGTTCATCACTTACATACAGCACACAGTGCTCATCCCAAGTGTCTTCCTCAATGCCCATCACCCATTTTCCCCTTTCCCCCACCCCTCCATCCACCCTCAGTTTGTTCTCTGTATTTATGAGTCTCTTGTGGTTTGCCTTCCTCCCTCTCTGTTTGTAACTATGTTTTCCCCTTCCCTTCTCCCATGGTCTTCTGTTAAGTTTCTCAAGATCCACATATGAGTGAAAACATATGATGTCTGTCCTTCTCTGACTGACTTATTTCATTCAGCATAATACCTTCCAGTTCCATCCACATTGCTGCAAGTGGCATGATTTCATTCTTTCTCATTGCCAAGTAGTATGCCATTGTATATATAAACCACATCTTTATCCATTCATCAGTTGATGACCATTGAGGCTCTTTCCATGATTTGGCTATTGTTGAAAGTGCTGCTGTAAACATTGGGGTACACGTACCCCTATGCATCAGTGTTCCTGTATTCCTTGGATAAATTCCTAGTAGTGCTATTGCTGGGTCGTTCTATTTTTAATTTTTTGAGGAACCTCCACATTGTTTTCCAGAGTGGCTGCACCAGTTTGCATTCCCACCAACAGTGTAAGAGGGTTCTCATTTCTCCACATCCTTGCCAACATCTGTAGTCTGATTTGTTCATTTTAGCCTCTCTGACTGGTGTGAGGTGGTATCTCAGTGTGGTTTTGATTTGTATTTTCCTGATAATGAGTAGATGTTTCTTTTATAATTCTGCAGTGTCAGTTGTAATGTCTCCTCTTTCATTTCTAGTTTTATTTAAGTCTTCTCTCTTTTTTCTTAGTCTAGTTAAAAGTGTGTCAATTTGGGGGCACCTGGGTGGCTCAGTCGGTTGAGCGTCCGACTTCGGCTCAGGTCACGATCTCGCGGTCCGTGAGTTCGAGCCCCATTTCAGGCTCTATGCCGAGTGCTCAGAGCCTGGAGCCTGTTTCAGATTCTGTGTCTCCCTCTCTCTCTGACCCTCCCCCGTTCATACTCTGTCTCTCTCTGTCTCAAAAATAAATAAACGTTAAAAAAGAAAAAGTGTGTCAATTTTATCTTTCCAAAGAACCAGCTTTTAATTTCGTTGATCTTTTCTATTGTTTTTTTGGTCTCTGTTTCATTTGTTTCTGCTTTGATCTTTAGTATTTCCTTCCATCTGCTAACTTTAGGCTTTATTTGTTCTTTTTTTTTTCTAATTTCTTATGGTGTAAAGTTAGGTTGTTTATTTGATATCTTTTTAATTTCATACTTAATATGTGTGTTTACTGCTGTAAACTTTCCTCTCAGAACTGCTTTTGCTGCAGCCCACACTATTTGATTTGACACACTATTTGACTATTTGGTATGTTGTTTTTCCATTTTTATTTGTTTTAGTGTTTTATTTCTTTTTGATCTAATGGTTGTTTAGAAGTGTGTTGTTTAGTTTCCACATATTTATAGATCTAACTTTCTTTTTGTTGTTAATTTCTAGTTCAGTGAAGATGGTTGGTATTATGTCAGTCTTTTAAAATTTGCTAAGAATTGTTTTGTGGCATATCATACGATCCATGCTGGAGAATGTTCTATGTGCAGGTGAGAAGAATAAATATTTGCCTGCTATTGGATGGAATGTTCTGTATATGTCTATTAAGTCCATTTGTTATGAAGTATGGTTCGTTATAAAGTTTCTTTGTTGATTTTCTGCCAGGATGATCTATCCATTGCTGTATAATGGGGTATTGAAATCCCATGCATTTATTGTATTGTCCTTTATTTCTCCCTTAAAACCTATTATTATTTGCTTAATATATCTTGGTACTCAGATATACAAGGTTAGGAGCATATTTATTTACAATTGTCATATCCTCTTGAGGTACTGACCTTTTCATCATTATATAATTACCTTCTTTGTGTCTTCTTACCTTTTTTGTCTTGGAGTGTATTTTGTCTGATATAAGTTTGGTTATACCCACCATTTTGGTTTCTGTTTGCTTGGAATATCATGTTCTGCCCTTTCACTTTGAACTGATGTGTGTCTTAGAGCTGAAATGAATCTCCTGCAGGCAGCATATGGTTGGGTCTTGTTTTTGTTGTTGTTGTTGTAGTTGTTGTTTTAACTATTTAGCCACTTTGCCTTTTGACTGGTGAGTTCAGTCCCATTACCCTGTTACATTTAGATTGATTATTGGTAAGTAAGGATTTACAACTGTCATTTTATCTTTTGCCTTCTGGTTATTTTGTCTCCACTGTTTCTTTTACCTTCTTTTTTTTTCTTTTTTTTGCGTTTTTTAGTGGTTTTCTGGGATGATTCTCCTGTTTTTGTTTCATGTCTCTCTTCTAGATTTTTCCTTTGTGGTTACTACAAGGTTTGTATAAGACATTTGATGAATAAAATATATTTTTTTCCTGGTGATAGCAATTTATCTTCATTCTCTATAAAGTCTCTGTCATTTCATTCTTCCCCTTTTATATTTTTGATGTCACACATGATCTCTTTTTATGCTGTGACTTTGTTACCTGTTTGTGGTAGCTGTATTTTTAATGTCCTTTTCCTTTAAACTTTAAGCTATAATTAATAGTTTAACATACTATTCTAAAGAATATTCTAATTCTGACTGCTTGTCACCTTAAAAAGAGTTTTGTGTACTTTTGTCCTTTCTTTACAGCTTGAAGTGCTTTTTTCAACATTTCTTGTAAGGCAGGCCTAGTGGCGGTGAACTTCCTCTCTTTTATTTGTCTGGGAAGGCCTTTATTTCTCCTTTATATGTGAAGGATCACTTTGGCAGATAAGATATTCTTGGCTGACAGTTTTTATATTTCAAATTTTTAAATATGTCATTCTACTATCTCCTGACCTGTGGAGTTTTTGCTGAGAAATGTACTCATAGTCTAATAGGCATTCCTTTGTGGGTTACTGTCTTTTTTCCCCTGTCTTTAAAATTCTTTCTTTATCATTACTTTTAACACTTTTAATGAAATATGTCTTGGAAATGGTCTTTTTGCATTGAGTAATAAGGCATTTAATAAGCTTCATGGAATTTTATCCAGTTCCTTCCCTAGATTTGGGAAGTTCTTAGATATTGAATTTTAATTAAATTTACTTAATTAAATTCTCTGCCTTTTTTCTGTCCCTCTTCTCCTTCTGAAATAATCATTATTTAAAGTTGGCTTTTCTAATGGACCCTGAGACCTCTTATAGGATTTCTTTGCTTTTTAAAAATCTGTTTTCTTTCCTCTTCTGCCTGAATCATTTCTAGATGCCTATCTTCCACCTTGTGAATTCTCTCTTCCATTTGATCTGTTCTATTTCCAATGCATTCTAATGCATTCTTTATCTCATTTATTGAGTTCTTTACCTCCAGAATTTCTGTTTGGTTCTTATTTAGAATTCCAGTCACTTTGGTAAACTACTCCTTTGTCTGTTCATTTTATTCCTGAGAGCTTTATATTGCCTGAGTTTTCTTATAGCTCATTGAATGTCTTCATAACAGCTATTTTGAATTCTTTTATCCCTTAGATTGCAATATTCCATGTCTTTGGGTTCAGTTTCTGGAGAATTGTCATTTCCTTTTTGTCATATTGTATTACCATGATTTGATGAAAAGTGCCTACTTTTCACATTGAAAGTAATGTACACTTTTCTTATTTAGGTAAGGTTTTGTTTAATGTGATTCTGACAGGTTGGTAATTAGGAGCCTTCCTTTCACTTTCCAGAAGGTGGTGGTATAGCATAATTTTTTGGTTTATCTTACTGAAAATTGGGAGTCCAGGCATAAAAAAAAAAGAAAAAAGAAAAGAAAAGAAAACTGGCTGCAGAGGGGATGGTGCATATTTAGCACTTGGGGCTGTGGGTGTGCCCACAGCTCTGTAGAGGGATCCATGATTGTGGGGGAAGGAGTCCCAGAGGTCTGTGGGTGATTCTTTTCCCTGAACCCTGAGACAGACAACAGGAGACACTTCCCTTCAGTTCTCTTTGTCTGCCTACTTCTCTTTCCTTTCCCTGCCCCCAGTCACTGTGGTCCCTTCTAAAAGAGAGCAATAGATTCCCCTAGCTACAGAACACTCAACTGGGCAGACCCCACTTGCCAACCACCTTCACCCTCCACCTCCTCTGCCAGAAAGGTTGTGCTGGCACATAGCCAGACCTCCAGCAGCTTTCTCTGCAGCTGCCACCCCTGGTGCCACTGCGGCTCCCCTTGCTCCATGGCTTCCTCTGCTGTCCAGTCTGCCCACTTGTGGGTGTATTAATAGGTGGATCTTTTGAGTGTCCTGGTATGTAGTGAAGAGGTGCTTTTCTTTGGTTATGGATGTCTGATTAGTTGCAAATGAAAGGGGAGTAAAAGGAATAACTCATGCTGCCATGATGCTGACCTCACTCTCAGATTTTTATTTTATTATCCATAAAGCTCTTTGACTTGAGAAACTTCAGTGACATTTTGACCTTCTAGGGGTTTGGGTTTCCCGAGTCTTTGGACTTTGATGTTCCCAGTATTTGGAATTGCAACTACCAGATATCCACATGACTTTCTCCCTAAATTCATTTAAATATCTGGTCAAGTGACATCAAGTAATAATGGTAAGTGACGTTATCAAGGAGACCTTACCTGACCACTCTATCTGAAACACTGCATCTGTCCCTTTTATTTTCTTCTCCTTACTAACTTTATTTTTGTTTTTAGTGGTTTTTATCACTTGAGAAACTGAACATGTTTTTGTTTGCTTATTATCTATCTTTTATTTATTTATTTTTTAAATGTTTATTTAGTTTTGAGAGAGAGAGAGAGAAAGCATGAGTGGGGAAGGGCAGAGAGAGAAGGAGACAGAGGATCTAAAGAGGGCTCTGTGCTGACAACAGACAGCCTGATGCAGGGCTCTAATTCATGAACCGTGAGATCATGACCTGAGCCAAAGCTGGAAGCTTAACTGACTGAGCCACCCAGGTGCCCCTATCTATCTTTTAACAAGGATAATAGACAATGGGTCTGTTTTACTCACACTACTGTGTATTCAGTACCTAGAACACTGTTACATAGTAAGTGCTCAATAAATAATTTTAAAAGGTGTTTATTTTTAAGTAATTTCCATACCCAATATGAGAGTTGAACTTATAACCCTGAGATCAAGAGTCACGTGCTCTACCAACTGAGCCAGCCAGTCACCCCTCGATAAAATAATTTTTAATGAATGAATGAATGAAAGGGTTGGCTAAACATAAAATATTTCATATGTATTCCATAAAATGGAATATAAAAATCCTGGTGACCATAAGTGAACATTTTCAATTATGCTTAGTTAGATGTAAGGTTAACTAAGAACACTTACAATCAGTGATAGGTTCTAATTTCACACTATATTCAGAGGTTCTGGCAATTCTATCTAGCAACTTTAGAAAACAATGACTCATGCAGTTAAGATTGTGGAAGCAGGTGAAAATAATAAAATACTATATATATTTTTTTTCTTAGAGTTTTCTTGTTTCTTGATGGACAATAATTAATAATTTGTTACTTGCTAGCCAAAAAAAACTTACTTCAGAGATTTCACTTGCTACTCAATAACTATGTGCACATACTTAGAGCAGTTTGGTAGTTAGTTGCTGATACTGGTTCAAAGAGCACTTTTATGCCACATTTTCCTATGCGAAAATGCAAATTTTGATATTTCTTAATTTTGAAATGTCCATTTTTCAGCATTAAATCCAGGTTCATTTTGAAAAAAAAAAAAAAGAAAGAAAGCTAAAATCTATTACAGTATAAATACTAAAGCTCACACATCCTAAGTGTGTTTCTGCCTTATGTAAGTTCTTATAAATCCAGGAATTCTCATAAATTTATTTTATTATTCCAAGTACATTATTTAGGTGTATCATTATCATATTTGAGGAAGGCTTTTTCACTTTATTCCCAAAAATGATCTTGAATTTTACATGCAACAAAAGTTTTATAATGAGTAATTCACATTGACAGAAATACACACTCTAGATTTCTTAAGAATCTCAGATTGATTTGAAGGAATTTTAACTCTCAGTGTCATGATTTTTAGATAAATTTTCTGTTTGGATTGGCAATCTTAACAATGCAATTATCTCAATGTATTTTCATTACTAAGAATTATGCATAATGGATAACAGAATCTGTATTCTTACTAGGCCATAAAAGAAATTTCCTGTATTATAGAATTTTCTACTAGAATATTAATTTCACAACTTTATTTTAAACATACAAAGGTGACATTTTATTACTATAAATATGTTTCATAAATTTAAGTTATAACATGCAGTTAACTTAGAGAAAATTAAAGAGAATGTTATGGCTGTTTTGATGATGGTCATTGAGATTGAGGATTGAGAATGGCATTTGTCTTCATGTATCAGTCTGAACATTATTTCTGTATTTCTAACCTTTGCTTTCATTACATATCAAGAAATTTCTATTAACATGAATAGTTGAAAAGAATAACGTAACTTTTTAATAGTACAGATCTGGCAACTTCAGGGTAGTCTTCAATTAAATTGGTCACAAAACTGGAAAGAACAGTAGTAGGAAATTTTATTTCACTACTAAATTTTAGTAATATTATATTGATATTATGTAAGGACAAGTTGTAGTTTTTATCATGAATGAATATAAAGTTTCAGTAACAAGAGCATAATAATCCTTCTAACTATGCATGTACCTTTCACTTTTTATTGCAAAACTATTAGGCTGTAATAAAAATGTGCATCCAAATAAGGACAACGATGTCTTTCCTGGCATTTGTAAGGAAAACACACCTATGCTACAGCAGTATATTCACTTTTATAATTCTTTGCTTGCAGATGTTTAATAACGTCCTAAATTAGTAGAAGTTCATTACATACATCTGCTTTCCTAACCTATGATACATGTCCAAGAAGTTCAAATATAAGTATAGCAAAGTCAAAAGATAGAAACTAAAGCTGGTAGAACTAGCACTACAAAGCACTATACTGCTTATTTCCATTATATAATAATATGAAATTTATTATATTGTGTACATTAAATTTTTGAAAATAATGTAGATTATGCTTATAAATAGGGAATTGAAGAAAATATTGATTTGAATTAGAATATAAAATGTTAAGTATACATTTCATAACCTCTAGGACAGTTATTAAAATATACTAAAAGATATATCAAAATTATCATAATTTTTTTTTGAGATAGAGAGCACAAGTTAGGGAGAGGGACAGAAGGAGAGAGAGAGAATCTCAAGCAGGCTGTATGCTTAGTGTAGAGCCTGATGCGGGGCTTGATCTCATGACTCTGGGATCATGACCTGAGCCAAAATTAAGAGTCAAACTCTCAACCAACTGAGCCACTTGGTGCCTCCAAATCATAATAACTTAAATAGAATGCTAAGAAACGTTTAAATAATTCAGAAAAAGGGCAAGAAAAGTGAAACAGGAACAAGTCAAAGGGAACAAAAAAAGAAAGCAATAATAAAATAGTAGACCGAAATAAAAACATATTAATAGTTTAATTAAATGTTAATGGTCTAAGCATACCAATTAAAGGACAGTAGATTTTCAGGTTGACATTTTATAAAATGACCTAAATGTAGGCTGTATAAAAGAAATTAACATCAAATATAATGACATTGGAAGTAAACGGATGGAAAGGAAGCACTTCTTGAATAGAAAGTATCTCAAAGGTCTGCCCCTCTGTGAAAACAATAAGAACAATGCAAAAAAAAAGTCAAAATCAACTTTTTCTGAAATCTGGAAATTAATGACACTCTTACAGTAGTCCAAGGAATGTTTATTCCAGAAAAATAGCTGAATCTCAGTAAGAACATTAGACTTTGTTGGGTTTTCACTGACTTTTCTTCCATCTTTCTGTCCTCAACCTTGCAACTACAGAAGTTGTGAAAAAGAGCATCCTGCAGGTACTGGAGGAGGCAGAATGGGTTTGGAGCTATGCCACACTCCATTCTCAGAGAGTTGTCCATATTTGACCTGTTAACTCACTGAAAAGCCTCACTATCAAAACTTGTCTTTATTTGACTGGACTTAGAGCTCACTCTGTGAAGAGCTCTCTCCCAGCTTTTAACAAATAGAGTCAGCGGCAAGTTTTTTTTAACATCACAACTACTTGAAGCAGCATTACTACTTGGGACTAGCAGAAGGTCCTTCTAAAACTATAAAAAACTGGGCAAAGAGATGTCAATAGTCTTTAAAAATCTCCAACATAGATTTCTGGGAATCTAGAAAGCCACAAGCCTGTGCAGGGCTATGCCATGTCCAATAAAGACTTGAAAAGACTATAATATTTCTCATCTATTGCTGACCTTGAGAAAGCTAGCAGGAAGTGAAGGCTAAGGCAGAACTGTAAACTCCTGTCAGAGCTGGAAAATGTATACCAACACACACACACACACACACACACACACACACACACACACCACAGAGCCCCAGCAAAAGTGGAAGACCTACTGATTCAAGATATTTAAGAAAATATTTGTCTAGTCTTTAGGTGAACATTAAGCTAAGTGGCTGCATGAGACAAGAATACAGACTTTACATAATGAGACCAAAAGTGTCACTAAGAAAACAAATGCTAAAAACAACAAAAGAAAAGCAAACAGCAGCAACAATATCATAGGGGATATATGATTTGTAGAACTGCCACATTACTTTATTTGATATGTCCAGTTTTCTACAAAGATTATAAAATGGACAAGGAATCAGCAAAATGTGCTCCATACACAGAAAAAGAATAGAAATTGTCTCTAAGAAAGATCATACCTTGGACTTATTTTTTTTTCAAGTTTATTTATTTATTTTTCGAGAGAGAGTGGGGGCGGGGAGGGACAGAGAGAGAGGGAGAGAGAGAATCCCAAGCAGGCTCCTCACTGGCAGCACAGAGCTTGATGGAGGGCTTGATCTCATGAACCGTGAGATCATGACCTGAGCTGAAACCAAGAGTCGGATGCTTAACTGACTGAGCCACTCAGGGGTCCCATATCTTGGATTTAATTGAACAGAGTCTTTAAGTCAGCTGTTTGAAATATGTTCAGAAACTGAAGAAAATCATGTCTAAAGAGTTGAAATATGAGAATGATGCCTCACCAAATAAAGCATCTTATTATAGAAATGTAAGTTATGTATACTTAAAAAAAAATAGATTTTCTTGACTTGAAAAATACAATAATTATAAAAATTTTGCCAAGGGACTTCACAGCAGATGTGAACGAGCAGAAGAAATCAGGGAACATGAAGAGAAGCTAATTGAGATTATCCTTTCTGAGAAACGTGAAAAGAGTGAATGAAGAATGACAAAAAATGAACAGAGACCTGTGGGACACCATCCATAATACCAATCTATGTATAATAATAATTCTACAATCAAAGGAGGGAGAAAAATGGTCAGAAAGGATATTGAAAAAAATAATACCCCAAAACTTCCCTAATTTGATGAAAAACTTTAATTTTTTTTTAATCCAAGAACTTTAATAAATTTCAGGTAGGATAAACTAAAGGGATCCACACTGGGCCACATTATAGTCAAACTGTTGAAAGTCAAACATAAAGAGTGAATCTTGAAAACAGCAGAGAAAAGTAACAAACACATGACATATGATGTACTGAAAGCAATAGACTGCCAAACAAGAATTCTATATCTAGCACAGCTATCCTTCAAAAACAGGAGAAATTAAGATGTTTTTGGGTAAATAAAACCAAATGATTTGTTAATAGCACACCTGCCCTGCAGGGAAACACTACAGGGAGTCCTGTAGGCTGGAAGAAAGTATACAAGACAGTAAATTTGAATCTACGTCCATAAACAAACAAACAAACAAACAAACAAACAAACAAACAAACCAAAACTAACACCAGTAAAGGTAACAGCATAGATAAATATACTAGATGACTACGTATAGTTTTTGTATGTAACTTTTTTTCTTCTCCTTGCTAATTTATGAGATGTTGCTAAAGCAGTACTGAGATGGTAATTTATACCTGTTAACCAGTATGTTTATAAAGAAGAAAACAGTAACCTAACTTTCTGCTTAAACAAGTTAGAATATGAAGAGCAAAATAATCCCAAAGCAACCTGAAGGAAGGAAATAATAAGGATTGAAATGGAAATAACATACAGAAGAGAAAAACAATAGAAAAAATCAGGAAAATCAAAAGTTTATTATTTAGAAAGATCAACACAATTGAAAAACCTTTAGTTTTAGTTACACTATCTACAAAAAAAAACCACTCAAATTACTAATATCATTAATGATATTAGTATGTTACTATCAGCCTTATGGATATAAAATAGATTATAAAGGAATACTATAAACAGTTGTATGCTAAAAATAGATAACCTGGTGAAACAATACTAATACCACTTCTGATGCAAATCTACCAGACCTCTGATCATTGCTAGTGGGAATGTGAAACAATATAGCCACTCTGGAAAATGGCGTGGCAGTTTCTTACAAAGTTAAAATATAGACTTGCCATATGACTCAGCAGTCCTACTCTAGATGAATTGAAAGAAAACTTGTGCTCGTATAAAAACCCGTACACCTGTGTTTATAGGTAGCTTTTGTAGTATTTGCTAAATACTAGACATAACCCAAATGCACTTTAGTGAGTGAATGGATAAACAAATTCTGGTACCTTCACATAATGGAATGCTAGTCAGCAATAGAGAAGAATTGGTGATACATACAACTTAGGTGAAACTTAAAGGACTTATGCTGAACAAAAGAAGCCATTGTCATATTATTGAAAAGACAGAGCTATAGAAATGGACAGTAGAACAAGGGTTGCCAGGAACTATGGGTAGGAGGAGGGATGGATATAAAAGGACAGCACAGGGAGTTTTTTGGAATGGGAGAACTATTCTGTACCCCGATTATGGTAGTAATTACATGAATCTGTACAGAAGCATTAAAATTCATAGAACTGTATACCAAAAGGAAAAAAAGCCAATTTCGCTGTATGTTAATTTAAAAATAAAATATAATAAATAGTATTATAGGATTATATCGGAGAGAGGAAGCATAAATCACTCAATCAGGAAGCTTGCGGATAGAGAGAAAAAGCTTTTGTTAACCTAACTATGCCATAGGAAACGAAAATACAGAAATGTGATGAATGGTGCCATTGAACAGAGAAATTAGATAATTGAGGTCCCAGATGAGCTTCATAGTCTTAAATTATCCAGGTATCCTTTCATATAAAATGTAATGAGCAGAGGTGCCTTGGTGGCTTGGTCGGTTTAGTGTCCAGCCTCTGCTCAGATCATGATATCCTGGTTCGTGAGTTCAAGCCCTGTATTGAGCTTGCTGCTGTCAGCACAGAGCCAGCTTCGGATCCTCTGTCCCCCTCTCTCTCTCAGCCCTTCCCCCACTCGCACTCTCTCTCTCTCTCTCTCTCTCTCTCTCAAAAGGAAATAAACATTAAAAAATAAATAAATAAAATGTAATGAGCAATTGCCAAACAGCTATTTTGGTTACTGCATTATTGATATAACCAAAATCAGACCTGTGTCCAAGAAGCCATATACATATAAAATCTATATTATATATAAATTATATACGTATGTGCAGGTGTGTGTGTGTATTTTTACTAAGTTAAATACTCAGGAGGCAGGGGCTTCTGTATTTTACATTTTTTTATAATCCTGTGGTCATAGGTATCTTTCTTGAAGCCATAAAAAATTTAAATGTTGAAAACCTCTTTGGGTATAATAGAAATATCTAGTTTTGGTTATAAAGAAATTGACGAAGTCCCCTGTAAACGTTTTCACTTCGTACACTGAAACTTCATTCTTCAGTCTATACTTTTGGACATCATAGTCAGTAAGCAGAATGCTAAATTAATGACAGATGCACTATTTGGAGAAGTACCAGGTGTAAATAATTTTTAAAACCATCTATTTATTATAAATACATTTTCAAATGTTCCTATCAAATTTAATATAAATCTAGAGGTATTATTCTCTAAGAGATTCCAGGAGTTGAATTGAAATAGAACACATTTAACCAAGAAGTTATACAACAAGTGAAGTAGGGCGATAAATTCCCACTCTAATATTGACTCTTAGGTATGTATTTGAATCTGTTTTATGACAGACACATCATCCAGAGTAAAACATATGTGTATGAAAAACATTTGGGTGAAGACAATCCTTTTTTAATTTTCCCCCCTTGCACCCGGAGATTATTATAGACCATATATAAAACAATAAATGACTTTTTGGCCTCAAATCTATCATCTTCCAATTTCTCTTTTGATTCTTCTTATAAATTTGTTTTGTAACCCTGAGTGGAAGCATTTGATGTGTCACCATTTTCATTGTTCTGAACTGTTTATATCTCAGCAGGAGTAATGACATGAATAGTTTGACTGTTCAGTTGTGAAATCAGAGTGAACACTTGTCAACGCTTTTTCAACAAAATTAAATGTTGCTAATTTAAAATGGGTCAGAGTAATATTTTTCTGTATTTTATTCATTCTATAATTTAAATTTAGATCATTTGATGTACATTTTTACAATTGGCTCATTTCTGGATCATTAAACCTTATCATCAAATAATATTTATTAAGCTTCTGCGTGTTCATAGATCCAGAATGACTGCTATATGATAGCAGTTAAGAAAATAACATACACTGACTCTTTTTTAAAAAAAAACACATAGCTCTTCAGCTAAAGAAACACTTTTATGTATCTAATGAACACAAATAGAGCGTTTTTTCATTACTCCTATCCATATGACTCACTTCTTCCTGCCATTTCTAATTCTAAAAATCTATATGGTATTTTAAGGGCACTTTTGGATCATTCGCAAATACATTAATATTTGCACATAATTTTTTATAATATACTATTGTGTAGATGAACTGCTTTCTGATTTATTTCAGTGTGGGGAAGATGTGGAAACTAAAGTTAGAAGTTGTATTACTTACATAAAGGAGATAGAGGGGAAAGATTTGGAAAGAAACCAGTCATGAAGGAAAAGGAGTAAGATGGAAACAAGGCAAACTAAGGAGAATGTAAAAGAGAGATTATATGGTCATATGCTAACTCCCATAGAGTGACAGATTGTATTTGAGACCCATTGACCCAGTTGTTAATTAAAAGTTTGGTTAACAAAATAGTGTATTATTCTAACGAATGCTTTTGTTATTGTTGTTTGTTGTTGTTGTTAAATCTATTTTCTTCACAGGTTATGTAACTCATTAGTTACATACAGGTTACACACAAACTCAGTTTTGTTATTCATTAGTGGTGTCATCAAATGGTATACAAAAAAGGAAGTTTGGTGATACTAACTTAATTTTTATTCATCTTTGGTAATGAAGTGTGGTAAAGGAGATTGAAACTGTTATCTGAATGTAGCTAACCTACATATTTATCTAGCAGTATTTATTTTGTCCTCTATTAAGAACAAACAAAAGTTAAATATGCATTTTTCTAATGAGATCAGTGACTAAAAGTTAAGTACTTACGGATTCTTTCTTAGTTTCTTATTCACAGAAAACTTGAGGATATTCCTCCAATTGATTATTTGGAAACTTAATATATCATTAATAAAATAATTTGTAATGAGCTCTTATTCTTCATTTAGAAAAATAAAGTTAGCTTTACCTATTAAAGGGACCTTATGTGTACTCATTTGCCCATTTGTTCTTAAATGCTTCCAAAAGGCTTACTGTCTTTACTTTAAACATCTTACTCTCTCAAATAAGTTTTTATCTTTTTAGCTCTTCACTGCACACCAAATCAAAGATGTCTGTTAACTCTTCTTCCTTTAAAATCAAGAGAGGAGGAGAGGTTGACCTTAGGGTGACAAGTTTATGACTTCCATAACTGGGAGCTACTTTTCAACTCCGTGTCCCGGGCTTACTGTATTTAAACATTCTTGGACATTTCAGATGGCTGTTAAACTTGAATTATATGTAAGCATAACTCATTGCCTGAAATTATTTCTTTTTAGGTAAACAAGATTATAAAAAAACCAAACCTATTTTACGAGCAACCAAATTAAAAGCAGAAGCAAAGAAAACAGCAATAGGCATAAAGGTACCTGTATTTGGTAACTTTAAAGTTTGATATATGCATGCCATTTCATTTTCTAAAACTGGATTGCATGAATGTTGAATTCTAAATGTTTTATGACATTTCAAAATCAAAGTCGAATGCCAGAATTGAAGGTTTTTATAAAGAATTTGCTTAATGGGAAACATCATTCCAATTCTGAGACTTGACTTGGTCTTAAAATAAAACACAATGTCGCATAGGGAGCCAGTTATACTTAAAGTTGAAATTTATTTTTTCTCTAGCTACTGTGTATATTGTTCAAACAGTTCAGTGATTTATGTGGCCTGAATAGAAAAATTTCTTTCATTTTCAATAAGTTTACTTTTATGGTTATTGAAATTTTAGTTATAATTATATATACTTAGATCATTCATGTGTGTAATTTTACTCTGTGCATTACTATTGTTGCCAGTACTCTCTATTATAAAATTCTAATGATGTCCCCAAACTTGTTCTTTTAGAAAATCAGTGTTTTAACTGCTTAAGAGGGATAAATGCATCTGAGAATGATGTTAGCAGATACTAATCCAATGTGTTAGCACGATGAAGTTCAACAAAATTACATGTACATTATTACTCATGTCCATTTTTTGCCAAATATTTAGAGGTTAATCAAACTGTAAATACAAAAATTAACTTGACAGTTGTGCTGTCAAATGTGCAAAATTAAAGTGACTAGTATATATACTTTATTTAAATATTAAAATGTTAAAAAGAGATTTTGGTTTTATCTGGCAGATGAAAAATCAATTTTTCTAAGTTATAGCTTATAGCAAATGCCAAGGTATTACTACCAAGCCGTAACAGCTGTTGAACTGCCAGATGATATATTTGGTTGTCTTCCAGAATTTGCTATTATGATCATGAAACACTGCCTTCTTTTTACTCCTGATTGCTGATTTTGATCAAGCATTGCCGTGTGATACGGTATGTTTTCACAACAACAATCTCAGTTAGTGCTGTTGTGTCAGTTTTTAATGAAAAAAGTGAATTGCCTTTTTGTTTAAAAGAGAGATGATTAATCTTTTGGAGTTTTCTTCTAATTTCACATGAAATTTTATTCATCTGTAAAATTATTTCTGGGACATCATCTTTCTAAAAGTAATACTTGGGTTTGTTTTGTTTTTGTTTTGTGGGTTTTTTTGTTTGTTTGTTTGTTTTGTTTTGTTTTGTTTTTCAATTAGTTACCTGATGGTTGTCTCTTGTAGGGAGAGCATTATTTGTCATTTTCCACCAAGGCACTTATATCCCTCACTTTTACCTCTCACAATGCAGTGTTTTGGTTTCTTTTGTTTTGTTTTGTTTTGTTTTGTTTTGTTTTGTTTTGTTTTAAAGAAAGATAATGGTGTAGCAAAATCCACTTGTGGCACAATATAATGAGCAACTACAAATTCGAATTTGAGATATAGTGCAACCACTCATTTACTAATATATGCACATCCTCTTTTGTTTTTTCTTATAGTTTTTGTTATTATTTCAATTTGAGGGAATGACTTTAGTATGAGATAAATCTACCTTACAGCACAATTATCTAATATCTTTTTAAAAACAATGTAGAATATAAGCAAATTCTTTTTATGAGAAAAAAATTTTTCTGATTTCATTTATGATTTAAAGTATGTACAAAAGAACTTCTAAGTGACATCAGAACATAGCTCCTTTTCAATAAGCTAGCATATCATTTTGATTTGTAAACCTATGGTAAACAAAACCCTTAACTTTAAGCATTGTTTACTTTGCTTGAAAAATTATTTGAAGAGCCCATTAAAATGATATGAAACTTTTTAGAATCAGAACCATGGAGGTGTTTTACATTTCAGATCTGGCATACTAATTAGTTTGCCCTGTCAAACTTTGATTGCCTTGTCATTTTAGCATAGGATTTTAAATAACGAAGTTTCTTTCAGCAATTGCCATTTAATGCTGTTTAATTTCCCCAGTGAGTGATTTTATCCATATTGATAATGTCAGAGAAGCAACTAAGGACTAATGAACATCAAATATGTTTGACTCTTATCTCGTTGATATAGGATGACCATAATAGTACAATATTTTATCACTTTACTACTTATTTTTAGAATGAATCCTAGTTAGGCTCTTAAAATAATTTAAATCTATAGAAAATATGAACAGATGCATGGAATAGAAAAATAACAGCAATATCAACACTGAACACAGAATAAAGAGCCCTAGGATCACATTCTTCTTGCCTCTTACTGTTACCATCGTCTAGCCAGTCTGAGCTGGCATATTTGCAAAATGGCGAATATACCATTCCCTCACAGGGATGTCAGGAGAGTTAAATAACACAATGAGAGCACTTAACATTGAACCTAGTGCACAGAATTCACTTGTGAATGGTTAGCTGATGGAGAAGATATTTCTCTGAATTAGCCATTACTGGTTTGTACAAATAAGACTTCCCTTGGGTGTTTGTCATTGGCCTTCAGATCCCCTGCTTCAACTAAGTCTGTATTGTGTCATTATATTATATATTATAAAATGTTCTCGGTTTTGCTTTGGAGATACCAAGATTACTGTTAGAAAGTTTTCAAAGTATTGCATCATTTTAATATACTTTATGTATAGATTATATAAATCTTACTCAACCCTTCATTATTTATTTAGAAATGCTGTAAGTATTACAGTGTTGTAGAACCTGTAAGAAAGAAAGATGAGTAAGACAGGAGATTTCCTTACCATATAAAATCAACAGTATTGATTGAGAAAACTGGGACCAGCGATATAAAGAACTACACAATGTAGTCTTTATGCTCAAAGACTTTTAGCACTTTTTTGTAAATGTATGTTTGGTGACAGAAAATGTTTTGAGAGACCAGTAATGATTCAGAATAAGATGTGACTATTACTGTGTCAAAATCTAGAATTAATTTCTTTTTAGAAGCTGTTTTATTTCCTATGTCTTACCAATGTTAACAAAATGTTATAATTTATGACCCAGTATAAAATGAGTGCCACCTAAAAAATATTTGTACAACTAATATTTGCTATTTGGTTGATGTTCAGTTAGATTATTTTTCAAGAACTACAACATGACTAAAGTTTTTTAGAGTGTAAATACCCATGTGTTCTAGTATTTAGGAGGAAAAAGATAATTTATATGTGTTAATTTGTTTAAATGGCTTATTTGAAAGGTATAATCATAATAAAAGAATAAGGATCAAAAATGTAATTTATTTGTTATACAAATAAAATATTCGAGTGTCAACCATATCCTGCGAACAACCTCTTGGGATGAGCCATCTGGAAATGTTAGTTTTTTGTTTTGTTTTGTTTTGTTGGTTATTTCTGATGTAAAACTAAAAATGGCCAGGAGGTGGGGGGTCATAAATGCCTACAGGTCTGTAAGTTATGGTTAGTGTCACCAGCACCCTGAAAGCAGTATTTTCAAATTTTACCATTGTTTTAACCCTTTACACATCCAGTCCCCACAATGCTCATTTCCTCAACAGAATAGGGACATTAAAAAAAAAAAATGATGCTATTCCTCTCCATTCCTAGCCCAACCTCCTGCACCATATATTCAATAGAATTAATTGAATTAACGGATCCTCTGAAGTTGTATTCTATGAATGTTCTTTGTTTTCTACCCTTAAAACCCTTTTTCATGCCTCTGGATAGTCTGAAAATGTATAGTGTAGATGATAAAGAGTTGTTTGAAGGGACAAGGAGCAGTTGAAAAGCAGCAATTAGAGGTGATTATCAAATGAGATGGAGATGATGGCCTCCAATCAAGAGTAAAAACTACATTCTCGCTTGAAGCTTGTGCGGACGGTGACTGCTGTTGGACAATTTTGTTGTCCACTATACAGAACAGATGGAGTTTGCAGTTGTGTGTCACTTGTTTATTACAGCCTCTTAAAATTAGTAGCTGTGTAACCAGATGGGTCTGGGAGCACAGCTGTGGGTATAAGAATATAAATGAAACCTGTCTGATGCCGCCATGCCCTTTCGAGATGCCAGTGTTCCAACTGCAACAAAGAAAAACTCACTTTCATTTGACATTATATTGATGTATCAGATTTAAAAAAATCAAATCTTACAAAGACAGTTGACACTGACTCTGTCAACTCCATGATTCTCATCAGTTGCTTATTTTCATAGTTTGGAAATCTAAATCAATGTAACTTTGAAGCTAAATATCTGTATAAAGCACCCATTTGTAATTTCAACATCCAGGTAAAAATTTCGTGTTGATTCTAAATCAAATTCATTTTAATGTTTTTAAAGTTTATTAGGGGGCATATGTTGAATTATTAATTGTACATTCTGATGAAATGTAAAATATATTCATGTAAATGCAGATAAACTGCTTCTCCATAAAACAATGCCAGGAATGGGTGTGATACACAATTGAAAATTAGAAAGGCATATTAGGCTCTTTAGGGTATGAAACTGGCATTAGTTGCTCTTTTTTGCTTTTTTTAGCTAAATGATATGTTAATATTGAGAACATTTCTTAATGGTGTGTGTGTGTATACAACATAGTACATACCATATATTTCATTATACATGAAGTTTATAGACTTTTTAAGAGATAATGGGATTTTTCCCATAATACATACAGTAAATTTTCGACCTCCATTTTAATTAACTAATATGACCCACACCAAATCACCAGATGAAATATTCAGAATCACCCTTCACAGTTCTGATAAATTACACCGTGTCATCCTCCACGAGCGAAAAGTACTGTTTTGTTCCCCCACATTATAAACTATAGGATTTAGAGTTTAAAAATTAGAGTTTCAACAAAATAATATTCAATAAAGATTTGCAGAGACATTAGTTAGAAACTGGTTGTCATAGGAGTTTTTTCCCATTAGAAAAAGAAAGATAGATGTTTTAAAAATCTGTGTCCAAAAGCTATAACTAATAACAAATGTATTGAAGCAGTAAATAAAATTAGGCCTACTCCACTAGAGAACAGGCAAACTGTGAGCATGAACCACACTGCTTGCACTGGCATCTTCATATCCAAACTATGCAAATATTAAAATTACAAATTTTAATTTTACTATGAGAAAAGCACAAACAAATTAAATGGAAATAATAGTAGGAATGAGTCACCCACTGATGTACTTGTCATTGCAGTGCGTGTTGTCTGGTACAAAATAAGTTACTTTACTTCATGACAAGAAGTGATAATCACAAAGAATGTGATTATTAGGTTCAAACTATTATTCTAGATGATGGAATTATATGGTGATTTTATCTGATGAAACTCATAACATTAACCAATCTCTTCATCAATTTCAACCCTACTTTTTTTTTTTTTTCTTTTTTCCTCCTCAGGAAGTTGGCCTCGTACTTGCAGCTATATTGGCCCTCCTACTGGCTTTCTATGCTTTCTTTTATCTCAGACTGTCCACAGATGTTGACCCTGATCTGAAACCAGATGAAGATTAGCTGAACAGCAATCAATGCATTAAAGGGAAATAATTTCATAAAAGCACCCCTTGGGACCAATACTTTCTAAAGTACTGAAACTGGAACATCTTGGATTCTTTCTGCTGGTATTTTTAGTTTTCAGAAATATCTTTTTAAATAGTTGCATAGGATATCAAGAAAAGAACCTTACCTAGCAATGTAGTATAATGTATGCTCCCGGATACTTTTATAAAAATCTTTGTACTTTGACAGGCAACCTATTCATGGTGCGTTTAGATAAAATGGAAAACAGATCCCAAATTCTTCGGATGTCTTAGCCAATTTATGTGTATAACTTCATCGCTTACAGATTACTAAATCTATTTTTGTTCCATATACATCATAAGTAAAAGTATATATCCTCATTTACAGAAACATTCTCAAATCAGATTCAGAGCCTAAGAAGGAATAAAAAGTCATGGGGAATTTTTCATTTTACAAAGAAGCCCTGCTTTCTTTCCAGACATATTTTATATCATTAGAGGAACTATCTGCACATACATCTACAGTAATCTTTTTCCTTCTTTGCCAACTGTTCAGTGCACATGTGCTCCATCAGAAATGGCACCTGGATGACAGAAGCTCAAAGAGTCACATATGTCTCTAAAATAGAGTTCCTTTCCTCCTGGGCTGTCTGAACTGGTGTAAATACAAAGTTCAGTTGATCTTGATTTTAATTAACTTATTATTCTATTAATATAAACTTGGAATTCTATTTTAATTATGTTGTTCTGACTGCTTGCAGTATCAGTTTGCCCCTCTTGTTAGGGAGATATGTAACAATCTGTCATTTAATTGTGCAGGTTTTTTTTTTTTCCACATAACAGTAACGAAGTCCTACCTACTCGGAATAATCTTCTTGGGTTGCCTCTTAAATCTGAACTATACGAAGTGGGTTTACAAAATTACATTTTGTCTCTTGAGAGTTAGTCAATCACAACTGTTTTGTGAAAAATAAATAATGAAAGAAAATGTATGCCTCACTACTCACATAGGTAATTTTTTGTTTATATAAATTTTCAAGATATTTTGCATTTGTTGGAGTATAATAATCAATGTATTCAATATTTTTACTGGTAATGGAGTTTTTAAAATAACTTTAGAACACACGAATACATAAAGCCTTGAAAATGGGAAAATATGTGTCCACAGCACATTTGTTAGCTACTATTACCTTATAGAAAGAAGCATAGAAAATTAATAGTTTGAAACATGTGCACAAAGGGTTTTATATCATATACATTGTATTTATGAAGAGCAAATAAAATGTTAAGGTTGTTTTCATATTTGCCAAGAGAAGAAAGACGTTGATAAATTCCCTAGATCTTCTTTGAGACTTTTGCAGATAGTTGACGATGACTGTATAGCATTATGTTCTGTAGAATTTTTTCAAGTAGCATAATTTATTTCATCAACGTGAAAACAGCCAAAAGTTCCAGGATCCTCACAGATCATTTATGCCAAACATCTGAGGGCAAAATTTAGCCAGTGTTATTTACTGGATTCTTCTCCTTGAAATCACAAACTCATGAGACAGACCAAGAGTTCTTATACACTCACCACAGCAGACCAATCCAAGTGGCATTTTTAGGAAAGGTTGCAGCATTTAATGCCATGTGGTATGTCTGTTCGTGAAGTGGGTGGCAAGGGAATATCCAAGCTGGCATTTTGGATATGATGGGCCTTTTCCTTTCCTGAGTGACACGCCACATGTCAAGAAATACTGCTTTTCCCTCACTCCTATCACATTTACGTGAACAATTTTCACTTAGTTCTTTTACCTCCCATATGGTGTTAAAAACAGTCATATCAAATAAAGATTATTTCTAATTTCAGTAGTAGTTTAAATGAGAAGATATATAATAATTTGTTTATTAGATACCTATCCAAGTGAGATATAACAGAATTCACAGTATTTAAAATAGGTGAATATACTCTTGGAAATGTCTGAAAATTCACTACTGTGGGAAAAAAAATGTTACTGTCCCCTTCTGTTCTTGAGGTGTTCTTTTGAGGGGAAAAAGTTGTTTCTGATAGTAATAAATATTAGTTTATACATAGTATAATTACAGGCAGGTTTCATTACCTCGTTTTATCGATACCCTGAGTCTCTGGCTAGTCCATTTGTATAACTGACCTTACGACGGCTCCAGAGAACCACAAGTCCCAAAGGCTCAACATTGACTTTAATAAATAGCAGGTAAACAGAGACAACAATACAACACCGTTTTCATGAAATGCACATTTTTCATATTCGTATTGTCTGGGAAGCAGCCTGCAGAGAAATCCCAGGTTGAAATCTGGTTTGAATCTTTGAAGACAGAGAGGTGATGTTCGGCCTGCATTTTCAGGGGACCACACTTCTGAACAGTGAGCGGTGTTTGGCATAAATCTGAGACTGGCACCAGACACAAATTTCAGGCATGGGTTTTTCTCCTCCAGTAATTCACTGCTCAGAGGAATCCAAAAGACAAGAACAGAAAAATTGAGGTGACTTTTCAGAATGTTAGAATCTATTTGTTAACAGGGTCTGCAGGATAAATTTCAGCTAATGCCGTAGACCTCACATCCAGCCTCAGGGATACTGTGAATGAAGTTCAAAGAGGTGCATAAAGCACATACAAATTCATCTGAGAGGAGATACTGTGAAAAGATAACCCCATCTAGGATTTCTTTTAAAACAAATGAACAAAAAGCATATCATAGGACCGATACGGAGTTTGTTTTAAGTTGGCAAATACTTGAAGATTTTCAGTCTTTTTAATTTTTCAGGAATACTTCCACCCCAACCAGTGATTGCAAGATCCTGAAAATATGTTCTTTTCCATTTCTGTAATTCCAGTAGCATAGTGATCTGCACATATTTAATAAATGCATGTTAAAATTTAAGCTAATTTCTTTTAGTCCTCTCAGAGTCTGGTACAGTGCTGCATGTAATAGATGATCAAAAATTATTTGCACAATAAATAAAACTTAGAAATCACTATATTGGTTAACTCCGCATTTAGCATTTATGGTCATTGGATGTACTAGGACAAGTACATGTTTCAACCTGTTCATTTTAAGATCAAGACAACTAGCGTTAAATTTGCTCTAGAACGGAAACATTGCTCTTTTCTAGGAAATCGAATATGTTATTTTTATCACTATTGTTGAGAAACACACGCAGTGTTTTTAATTTAACTTAGTATACATCCTCACGCCCAACAAAAATAAAACTAAATTTTCATTATAATGCTTAAATTTATGTGAGCACTAAAGCACTAGATTTTCCAGATTCTAGAATGATACAGTCAGTGATAATTCAGTAGAGTAAATTATGCTTTATTTAGGCGGGCTTCAGAAATAAAACTTCTAGAAATTAAACTTCCAGCCTTTTCACGTATTTCATCCATAATGTAAGGTTGTTGAGCCAGAGATAAGCACACTTACCTTGGACTTCTCTGGGGAGGTTCCTACCACTTCTCCCTTAGCAGCACTGCCTTCTTTTATTAGAACTGTTCCAATGCAGCCTAGATAGAATGATGTTTGCTAGATTTTGTTCCACTGACATCAGACCTACAATCAGTACAACCCACGGTAAAAAAAAAAAAAAAAAAAAAAAAAGCCTAGCAGATGAATTCAGTGCCAACAGAAACATTTTTACTATTTTATTTTGTATTTTAGGTATGCAGGTGAGTATGGAGGGAGCTGGGAGAGTCACTCAAAGAACTTTACCAGTGTGGAAATATCCATAGCGGGCCAGTAAATTCATCTAAAACAATTGAACTGCTGCCCTATTCAACATAGTGCCTCATTCTTAAATAATTTTTTTTTTATCCCTAGCAACAGACATGAGATCCTTATTTCAAGAAAAATAAGATACTTTACATGCCAGAAGATTTTTTGATGACAGTACCCCCTCCTATTCTTCATTTTTTAAAACAACAACCAAATTGGTGGGGAGGCAGCCAAAATTTGAGGTACCAGTGCCTCTCGAACAGATGTCGCACCATTATTTTTTAGCTCGTTTAGATGAATAAACATGTTAAACTGTGAAGTATTACATTTTAGATTTTTTCATTAAAAAAAGAGACAATCTGTTTACTGTCCTAATTGAGACAACAATCCTTGTGGTTGCCAGTTTTGGCAGTCATAACAATGAACTATAAATATTTGAACCAACCAAGTAAATGGTGACTATAAAGGCTATAGCATGTGTAAAGTTCTGTTTTCACGGGCACCCATCTTAGTATGGCATTTTTTTTTCTGACTTCTTCAAATACAATTGTGTAAATCTGAAGTTTCATGGTAAGCCTAAAAGAAATTGATTTCAATATCTAATTTCGTTCTAGTTTATTATCCTTTTTAGTGTTCAGCTATCCATCTGCTTGTAACAAATTGCTTCTGCAGTTGCTCTATTGAATGTGACAAGGCAGGTCTTCATCGGATTGCCTTCTCTGTACTTCCTAGGGATAACACAAAGAAACCAGAGATTTTTTTTTTTTTCTGTTTTCATATTTACAAAGTGGGGTTAAAGACATTTTAGGTCTCTTAAATTGCAGCAATTAGTCTTTTTTAAGAGAAGGTTTTATAAATAAACCATGTCCAGATATAACTTTCGGTGTAATGTCCATGAGAAGGAGGTCACACTGTTAGCCGCAATGGGATGCTTTGCGTGGAACGCTGCTATGCTCACATACCGGTTGGAAGATCAAAGAGAAATCATTCAGACAGAAACAGTTCTTTAGTACGCTAGTTCCCAAACAATAGTCCAGGTAGCGAGTGCGCTTATGGGCATTTGGAGTGCCATCGCTCCCTTTACCTACCCGTCGTCACCTACTCCGACCCTTCGCCTTCTCCTCTGTCTGTTCCAGTTCTAAACTCTAGGCAGTCTTTAACAACATTCCCTTTCTCAGTTTGTATGAACCTCACATGTACGTTAGGTCATACTTAAGTATGTACTTACTAGGTTAACTGCCTCTACTCTGTTGCTTAAAATGAAGATTGATCCTCATCTGCTTTTCCCACTATCTCTCACTTCTTACTACTGGCTTCTTTTTTATCACTAACCACATGCATTACACAAAACTAGAGAGAAGAGGATAATGAACCCCAGTGTACCCATCACCTAAACTGAACAATTATCAATATTTTGCCATTCGTTTGTGTTTCCCCCATTTTTTTTTTTTTTTGTAACCTGAGGTATTTTAAAGCAAATCCTAAATAAGAGGACATTTTACCTATAAATATCTCAGTATAGATCTTTCACAAGAACTTGCATTTGTTTGTTTGTTATTTGTTTGGGTTTTTTTTTTCTTTCATTACTAAGAAGCTATTATCACAGCTAATAGGATTAAATAGTTATTTCTTCTTATCATTTATTACCAAGTCCATATTAAAATGTCCCTAATTGTCTTCATGATATCTATTAATAATAGGTTTTGATTCAAGATCTGTACTGTATTTGATAGTATGCCTCTTAAATTTCTTTTATTCTATAGCAAACCTCTGTTTCTTTAATGCCATTGATTTGTTGAAGAAACCAAGTTATTTGTCCTCTTGAATATCCAATAGTCTAGATTTGGTCTTTTTCATTTTGTTATTTATTTTAGCCTTCTATTTTTTTATATTTTCTGTAACTAGGAGTTAAATCGTAGTCTGGATTAGATCCAGATAGTTTTATTACTATTATTTGTTTTTAAGGCAAGGGTATGTCATCATATTTAATAAGACATATAATCTCTGGTTGTTTTATTTATTTTATTTTTTTGTTTTTATTTATTTTATTTATTTCCTAGGTCTGTTATCTCATTAGGTATTACAAAATGACATTTTTCTGTCTTTCCTTGAGTATTTAAGGGAAATTATTTAAAAAAAAAACACTAAACTATTTGTTTACCTTAAGGTATGGTTCATAACAAGAAAGGAAGGATAAATACTTGAACCTTTGCCTTTATCAAATGTCAGTAGGTTAACACTCTCTATCAGTGACCAGTGGAGATTTGACTTTCCTGTTCCTGTTGTTGCTTTTATTGTCCTTGTCAAGTCATAGATTTTACATAGGGGAAATGTGTTTCAACCCATTGCAATCATCATTCCTTTCAGCAGTGAAATACAAATTCCATTATCATGCTTTATGTTAGAGGTATTATCATTAAACTCATGAAAGTTTTGTGCTTTTATATGATTTTACATTTTTCCAAAAGTGATAGCCAGGGCAATCAGATTCTTAAAACGATAGGAATAAGTGGTAAATGTGGGGGAAAAAAACTAACATTTACTGGTTATATGATTAACTGGAAAACTACTAAAATATTGAGTAAGATTTATGTAACGTCCTTTAGAAAATCACAAAATTGATGTGAAAATCAATTGCTCTAATAATTATAATAGCTAAATATCATAATATAAAATATATTTTACAATCACAATCAAAATTATGAATTGTCCTGAAAAAAATCAGCAAGAAATATGAAGAGTCTTCATCGGAAAAAAGACCTTACAGGGTAACATAATCAAATTTTAATAAAAACAAGACCAACTGTCTCCCTGGATGAGATGATTCAATATCGTACAAATATAAACTTTCTTCTAAATTGGAAACAGAAAAGAGAACCTTAATCCACCAGATATTAAAGTGTATTATAAAGTTATAATAATTAAAATAATCTCATAGTCAAGGAAAGTAGACAAGCAATAAAATGTGCAGTCGGGAAATAGATCCAAATATAAATATTTAATGTGTTATGTAAGTCATGAAGATGGAAAGATAGATTATTTATTAAATATATTAAAACAATTGAGTACCCATTTGAAAATTAAAAGATGCCTATACCATGACTTAAAACAAGATTAATTTCTGATGAAATTTATGATTTCTAAATGGGGAAAAAAGTATTAGAAGAAATTGTAGCATTTTTAGAATCTTTTAGTAGAGAAATTATTTCTAGGCATTGATTCATGAGTCAGAAATCATAAAGGAAGTACTCATGGATTACAACACATTAAATTAAAATCTAACACACAGCCCAGCACTCAGTGTTAATTAAAGATGTGAAGAAACAGTTTCTTTCATATACTGCTTGGGGGAATGGTAATCTCGAGAACACACTTTCTGGAAGACACTTTTGCAGTGTACTTTAAAAATCTAAAATTTCATATATATTTTAGTTGCCTTCATATCTCTAAAAATTTGTTTCAAGATAATAATGCCTGTAGTGTGCAAAAATGCACAAAGTATATTAACCACAGCACTGTTCGTAACCTCAAAAAAACTGAAAGCAATGTAAATGTCCAGCCTGAGAGTCTTTTTAAATGCATTGCGTTACATCTATTAAATAAAGTGTGATGGATTCATTAAAATAATATATATTTATACCTACTGAGAGAGACGGAGAGAGAGGTGAAGCACTTAAAAATAGGATACATGTGATATGATTCTATTTTGCTTGAATATACATGTCTGTGTGTCTGTATACATGTGTGTCTGTATGAGTATGTTTGAAGACTAGCAAGAAGGTAAAGGGTATTTTTGGATATTGGATTATAATCCAATCCTCCACTCTACAGGGAGGACTAGAAAGGCAGTGTTTAACTGAGCTATATCATGAATCCAGACACTTGCTAAGTCTGTCCACTTCTCTTCCCGCTTATGTTCTTCTATTTTTCCTTCATTTAATAACCATAAAGCACGCATCAGGTACTAATAAGTCATCTTTCACAATTCCCCATCTATCCACTGTTAGTATGGAAAAAGTTCTGCTTTTCTTATTTTTATTTTTATTTTTTAGTGAGAAATTTAAGAATGCTTCAGAAAGGATCTGATATTTAAGTTTATTCATTTTCATTCAAAAAATATTTATTGAGCACTTGCCACATGGCAGAACTTGCTTTGTGCTTGCAATAAATCTGTGACTATTAAGAACTAGAAAGCAAAAACAATATTCTTGCTGTCATGACATATGATCTTGAGAGATGGTAATGGTTTCATCAAACAGAAAAAGAGGGTGAAAAAGGTACTCTGAGTAAGAGAAAAACCAGTATTAGTGCTTGGCCAGTTCCAGCTGGCGTCTAGAATACAGAATGTATGTGGTATAGTGGGGCAGGAAGTTTGGTTATTAATGTCCACTTGTGCTCATCGTTAACCTTCTTTCCTTTCTCTGCCTAAAACCATTTTCTCTTATTTAATCCGTAAAGCGCCTACATCTCTCCTTCCAAGATTTATCTGTTGCCAGATAAATCCCCGGACTTTATCCTCATAAGCCCCCCGCTCCCGTCCCCCACCCACCCAAGGCGATTCTTCTCTTACATAGAATTTATTCCATGATTATCCATTTATGTGTCTGATTCTTCAACTGGACTCTGAGGTCCTTAAGGAAGGAACTGTGGGTTTCATGCTGAATCTCAAAAGCCAAGTGCTGCCCTAGACCCATGGTTTATACCACAGTAAATACTTCTGAATGAATAAATTCTACACCTCATTCCCTAGAACAGGATTTCCCCACGTTCACATTTACTGACATTATGAGCCAGATAATCCTTCGCTGTGGAGATGTGTCCTGTGCATTGCAGGGTGTTCAGCAGCATACTTGGATGCTAGTATGCAACTAGATGCCAGCAGCACCTTCCCTGCCCTAGTTATTGTGGGAGGAGGTCATCCAGAGGTTGACCAATGGGGATGGAGGTCCCTCGGCCCGCCCCTGTCTTGGGAGTGCACTTCCGCTCCCAGGCGATCTTCGCAGCCGAAAACGAAACGTTGATTGTCAAGGCTGCCGGCAACCTCGACGGAGCACTGTGGACTTCATACTGTCTGAACCTGGGTAAGCCCTCTGTGTTAACTTTTAAGATTGAGTAGTGCCTCCGTTCAAACAAGCCTTGCTTGTTAAACCTGCCACCTCCAGCCTGGCGTGCTCTGCCTCTTTCTTGGGTCTCTCCTTGCCGGCTGCGTCTGGGGGCCTGTTTGAGATTTCACCTGGGAAGCTGCCGAGATTTCGAACCAAAAGTTAAACCCCAAAATGTCTCCAGACATCGCCACATGGCCCCTGAAGTCAGAATGACTGCCATCTGTAGCACTGAGAACCATTATTGGTATCAATTCTGTGTATAATTTTATGTTACAGTTGCCACATGCGTTTTGGTATTATACTGTGTTTATCTGAAAGGTGTCTGCTGTTCAGAAAGATTATTTTGGAGGGCGCCTGGGTGGCTCAGTTGCTTGAGCATCTGACTTCCGCTTAGGTCATGATCTCGAAGTTCGGGAGTTCAGGCCGCAGGTCAGGCTCTGTGCTAACAGCTCAGAACCTGGAGCCTGCTTCAGGTTCTGCCTCCCTCTCGCTCTCTCTGCCCCTCCCCCACTCATGCCTTGTCTCTGTCGCTCAAAAATGAATAAACATTAAAAAAATTTTTAAAAGAAAGATTATTTTGGTATTTTTTAACATTAGTATTTTTATTTAGAGGTTTCCCTTATACCATTTTTTTTTTTTTTGCTCTTAAGCTTTTTCATAAATACCTTTTACTCTAGGGACTGTCAATCTTACACAATGTCCTTAATTCCCATCCATTGCCTATAAAACAGTCAATAATCTTGTTTTACTTTCTCTTTTGTCTTTTCCTTCTGTTTCAAAAGGTTTTCTTTCCAATTTGCCAGAGCATATCCTACGTAACACATAGTGCACCTACGTAACACATAGTGCATACACACTTCTCTTCCTTCCACCCCTGCCCCTTCCCTCCTTTTAGGTATTTTATTCTTAAATTTAACTCTAAAATTAAATATATGAAATATTTATCAATTCTTTCGCCATAGATCTTCAGGTTATGTGCGTGTTGAATGAAGCCCATCCACACAAGGAAGGACCCATATGTAAAGTATTCTGTGAATTCATGAACGTTTAAAAGTGGTTTTCTGTTGGGGGCATCTGGGTGGCTCAGTGGGGTTGAGGAACTGACCTTGGCTCAGGTCATGATCTCAAGGTCTGTGAGTTTGAGCCCCACATAGGGCTCTGCTCTGACAGCGCAGAGCCTGCTTGGGATTCTCTCTCTGTCTGCCCCTCCCCCACTTGTGCTTTCTTTCTTTCTCAAAATAGCCTAAAAAAAAAGTGTTTTTCTTTTGCCTTTACACTTGAGGGGCAGTTGGCTGTTTCTAAAATACTTGGCTTGCAAGTTCTTTCCTTGAATTTCTTTAAAATGTTTTCCACTAATTTAAGAAACAAAACAGACAAACATAGGGAAGGAAAGGAAAAATAAGATAAAAACAGAGGGAGGCAAACCATAAGAGACTCTTGAATACAGAGAACAAACTGAGGGTTGCTGGAGGGGAGGTGGGTGGAGAGATGGGCTAAAGGTGATGGGCATTGAGAAGGGCACTTGTTGGGATGAGCGCTGGGTATTGTATGTAAGTGATGAATCACTAAATTCTACTCTTGAAATCATTATCACACTATATGTTAACTAACTTAGATTTCGATAAAATTTTTAAAAACACGTTTTCCACTGATGCTTTATTTTGTATGTTGCCCTTGAGAAGTTTGATGCCAGCCTATTTTTTTTTTAAATAGCAATTGGAAGTAATTTGATCTTACTGTCTGTATAAGCTGAATGTTTTTCTTGGCCTTTAAATTCTTAATTGTTTCTCTAGGGCATGTCTCAGAGTTTGTTTCTGAGTTTTCAAAGACACACAGTGGGCCTTTTGAATATGTAAAAACAATTATTATCTTAGTCCTGAAAAATTTCTTTTGATTATAGTTTTACGTATCAGTTACAGCACATTTTGTTTTCCTTCTTCAAAGACTTCAATTATATGTATGTTGAACTCTCTTTGCATATCTTCCATTTCAACCATTTTCTCTTTGGAGAAGGATAAAAATTCTCATTTTTATCCTCTTGATTGTTTTCTTGCTTTTCTTCAAAGTCTCTTACTCAGTTTCACTAGAACCGATGATACCTTGGATACATTTTAATTTATTTCTGAGATGGACTCGTTTATTTTTCTTTGGTTGTTCACTGAGATTAATTAACTCTTAATGATTTACTTTCTTTTTTTTCAAGTAATGGGATTCATTTTTAAATTTTTGATTCTTATGTGTATCAATAATACATCCATATGTATATCGCATATCTATATCCAATCTACAGCTGCTTATTTGACAATTTTCAATTATGTTAAAAATTGTGTTAGAGTGCCCTTCTGTTTTGCAGATTTTTCTTTTTCCTTTTGTTTTTGTTTTTGTTTTTGTTTTGTTTTCTCTTCTTTGGTAGGGAGCATTTCATCAGCTGAAGTATTTTGATTTGAATTTTCGGTTTTCTTCTTCCATTAGCTTTGTATGGAGTTGGCTTGATATTTTTTTCCTATTCCTACTTATTTTGGGGGTAGAGTCTGTAATCCAGGAGTGCCCCCTTCTGTCAGCATGGTAAGGCTGGTTTCTTATATGAATAGTCTTGGTGGTAGGAGAGACAGAATTCGTATGCCTGTGTCTTTTATTTCTGAAAGATCCTCAGTTTCCCTCTCTTACTTCTTTCTTCTTTCTCACTTCTACTACATCCTCATGGGGATAATATTTTCTCTACTTTTAGGATTGTCTCCAGGAAGTAATGCTTTTTGAAACTTCTGACTTCTTCAGGACCACTCTTTCTCAAACCTCTTTCCTGTAGCTGATACTGTGAACCACCAGATACTAGACCCCAAATTCTGACACTTTGCATTGTACTTTCTTTTTATAAAAAGTGTTCCACTTTCTAATGGTATCTCTTAAGCTTCCTTTTTCCTGTGTTTGGCATCTACAGGCTCAGGAGATCTTTTGGAATGTGGTGTTTATATCTCTGTTTATGGGTAATTTGATCATGATATTTTCTGTAAATAAAGCTATAAAGGCTTGAGTCATTTGGGATTTTATTTGTACTCTTTTTTGATATTATCATTTTGGGGGGAAGACTTGAGGAGAGATTCAGTTTCAGGAGGACACTATTATTTCTAGTCCCAGAATTTCTTTGGAAATAGTTTGAGATTGAGTCTTTTCTAGGTTAAATGTGTAAGATCACCTTGAATTTGTTTTCTACAGGTTTTATTGTCTTTTGATTTTAAATTTTTTGTGTGTCTATAAGTTGCATATCCCTATTTGGACTCTATAATTTGAGGGGAGGGGTCTAGTAGTTTTGATTTTTACCATAGTATCTGGTACATTAACTTACACATAATAGTTTCTCAATAAATATTTGTTATTTGGTTATTAAAGCTATCATTTACTGATATAAGAAAATGTTTTTATATGTGATATTTAAAGCAAAACATTTGGGTTATTTATAGATCTTTAAAATTTTTCTTACATGAACAAATGTTGTGAAGTATCTGCTAAAACAATTAAAATATAGTTCAATTTTCTAAAAGGAAGCCATGTTTCAAGGGAAACACCCATCTGAGAACACATTCTCATGAAATAATAGAGGCTAATTTCTCCAATTCATATTTTTCTTAATTCTTTCTCTATAAAAACACAAAAGAAAACTTATACATTTTGTTCTTTATTTTAGCATGTGTAAAAATTAAAATAGCAAACAATAAGGAAATATAACACATTACTGTAATCTCTGCTATTTATTAATTCATTTAATTTATATGCAAATTATATGTTTTAATAATCATAAATTGCTTGGCATCAGGTTGTTCCTGGTAATGAGCAGTTCGAGAGATGGCACTTTTTTGAAATTCTAATAAAGCATTCCATGGAGCCCTCTTTCTTTGTGAACATTGCTGCCCCTTGAAACAGACTGAAATACAGAGCTGAAATGATTTAAAACCTCAGAAGGTTTTTAAGGTTGGAATAGGAAGGCACTCTTGGTTTCATGGCTAGATCTGAACATTGAAGTTAAGAAGCAATTTCAAATCAATCTGTAGAAAGATTTTACCTCTGATCATGAGCAAACAGAGGCCCTCTCTCCAGTAGGTGTCAGGAGTCATGTGATGGACACTAATGATGTCTGCTGCCTTTTATCATCTGTCAGGGACAAGTCACATTTATTTCCACACAGACAGTGAGAACATTTAATGAAACAAAACAGCATTATCGAGCTCCAGGTTTCCCAATCCTCTTTGGTCCTAGAAATGAGGCGTCAGGTTCATTAAATTGTGGCTTGTGGAGGGACACCACAATTATAGTCTACTGAACCAAAAATTATAATAAGATCCCAAAGCAAGGCTTTAATATACACTAACCTCCTCTCTCTCTTTCACAAGTTCAAATCAATATACCAAATATCACAGGCTTAGGAGATGGATGTGTATTTATGTTTTATCATTCTTTAATATATATGTTCATTAAAGAAAAAAAATATAAAACTAATTAAAAAAAACCTCAACCCAAATCATAGTACCCAGAAATATTCCCTAGTAATATTTATATATTCGTTATTTTCCTTTTAGCCTTATAGAGCTTATGATACATATTCTTAAAAAAATATGTAATGTATTTTTTCCCAGACTTCAATAGCCTGTGGCTACAGCAAATTTTTTTTGTCTTTAATCAAAAGACCCCAATTTTTTCTGTCTGAAATCAAAAGATGCATAAATGTGAGCAGATACAGGTCTACCATACTGCCATGTTCTTTCTAATTTATTCATTCACTCTGTAAATGTTTACTGCATGTCCACGACATGCAAGGCACTTTTTAGGAACTGGAAATGTAGTAGTCAACTAAAATGAATAAAATCCCTGTCCACACAGAGCTCACATTCTGGAAGAGTAGGTAAGAAGAGTTATGAAATAGACAAATGAAAAAAGTATATAAAAATACATAAACACAGGATGCCAGGAGATGAGAAGTGCTTGGGTAAAACAGAAGGTAGAGGGGGTGGGATGAGTGTCCCCATTCTCCTACTTGCTCTGACATGGCCACAATTCACACTAGGTTTGATTGCACCAGACATGCTTCGACCTGAGGGCCTTTGCACTCACTGTTCTATCTTTATGACTCATTCTTTCCCCTCTTTCTCATCTTTGTTCAAATGTCACCTTCTCCTTGAGGCCTAACTACCCTATTTAAAATTGCAATCTGATGCCACCTCTCCTGCCTCCAGTATCCCCCAGCCATTTAGCATAGTCCTTTTCCTTCATATTGAACACTCTCCCTTTTGAACATTCTGCAAATATCTGTTCTGGATATTGTCTGTCTTTCAGTCTTCAACCACTGGCATGTAAGGTCTATAAAGGCAGAGGTTTTTTTCCTAGTCAAACGTGTATTCCAAGTGCTGAAACTAGTGCCTGGCACACGTAGGTGTTCAAAAAAATATATGTGAGATAGTTAAAGTGGAGATGTTGAATAGGCAGTTGAATATCACAAGACTCAAGTTTTGAAGGAGAGGTCCAGGCCAAAAATACAAACTTGGAAGTCATATAGGCTGACATTTTAAGTCATGAAGTTGAAAGAGATCTCCTAGGGAATGAGTTAAAATGGAGAAGAAGAGAGGTTGTTGGAAAAATCGTTAGGCATGTCAATATCAAGAAATCAGCAAGATGAGGAAGATCCAGGGAGAAAGGCTGAGAAAAGTGGGTACTGAAGTAGGAACACTAGTTGAGCATGGTCTCCTATGATCTAAGCAGACAACATGTTTCATTAAGGAAAAGACCAGCAAATCTGCAGTATCTGTATTTTTGCAAAAGAAAATGCAACGTCTCTTCAGTTTTACTGCTCTTACAAGTACTATACTACAAGATAAGCTCCATATTTCTGAGTAGTAAAAACAATTTTTATTGTCACTCCAATCTCATCAGAAAGTGTTACAGAGATTCTAATTTTTATAAAATTCACCACATGTAATACACATGTGTAAACTGCAGTGTGGCCCAGGAAATGAATAGCAAACATCTTTAGTGTCTTAAGATGCACCGATTCTACGTTAGAGATCGTTGATCTACAAAATAAGACTCAGAGGGACCTCAGAATGAGATCATCCCAAGAAGAATTCATCATCTGCTTTCTGCATTCTCTTCCTCATCTATTTTCTACGTTGGCACATCCTACTGTAGAAGCCTGGCTGGCCCACCCGATTCTTCTTCCCTTCTCCAGCCAAGGGGCGAGCTGTGTTTACTTCACATCCTGCCACCTTCACCCCTGTGCTCATTTCTGCCTCGTGCCCCCTCTTTCCCTACTGTGAGCATCTTCTTCCAGGCCCTTAATACTGTGCTTTCAGTTTTCTCTTCATAACCAACTGTTGGAAAAGCAATCTTTCAAGGCTCACCTACGTTCACTAACTCCCCCCTTCCTTCCCCACCTATTGCACTTTGACTTACATTCTCCTCCTCATATCTCTACATCTGTTCTAGCTGAGATTACTGATAATGGCCTGACTATCCAACTCAATGGACACTTTTCAGCTCTCACTTTGCCTGCCTGGGGATTTGACACTGTTGGAAACAATCTTCTACTTGACACACTTTCTTCTCCTGACTCCACATTATTTTTATTTTCCACTTTTCCACCTGATTCCGTGTAGCTCCCTGTGTGGCTTCCCTTTTCTCTCTTGGGCCTTAAATTTCAGTATCCCTTGGGGTTTGATCTATGGTCCTTAGCATTTCTCAGTCCTTAATCCACATGAACCCCTTGTTCCAATCTAATTAAATCTAAAAACAACCATTTGTTCCCCAGTGCTCACCTGTTTCCCCTCCCTGCTTTTTGATGGTGCTTTATCACCTGTCCAGGTTCTTTTTCCACTGTCACTGCCGCCTGCTCACTCACAAATCTATAGGACTGGTGCCTCAGGACTCAACTGAAATGGCACTTTCTCTTCCTCCCCAGAGCACAACTGTACTTTTCATAAGGCACTTACCACAGCTCATCAAGGATTCGAATTATTTATGTAACCTTTTATCCCCCTGCAGGCTGGCCCCGTGTCGAATACATCCTTTCCTACATTGGCCTTGGATTGCTGAAACTCAATAAATGGACTGAATACAGAATAAATAAATAGGAATGTCCAAATGTTAGAATGACACAGTAGAGTCAGAGAAAAAGGTCATTTGGTTAGCAACTTCCAGAATTGCCTACCACACTCCAAATTAAGGACTGAACAGACTCAGTCCTGTTGGATTCCTGTCCTGTTGAAAATACTGTGGTTGCAGGAGCATCTCAGTGAGTGATGGCTATGGTAATGATTCACTGAGAAGTAGATATCTTTTTTTTACAGTCCTGAATAAATGGACACTAAAATACAGAAACACATTTACAAATATGCAAATTAGAGTGGTTATCTTTTCTTCAGTTACTTTCAATGAACCACTTATATGTACATCAATACTGTTATTTCACAAGTTTTTATAATGTTTTAGACATTTATTATGTATGACTTCACAGTTCTTTGGGAACCTTGGCAGAGTTCACTCTGAAATACAATTAGCATTAATGATTATTAATAACGTTTTAATGGAGCATTATATTAACATGTGAGGAGATTAGGGCATATTACGCTTGTTACTAATATTCTTCATATGATAATTTCTTTAACAGTTCTAAAATTTATTATGCTATTATATTGACCCCTTTCCTTGAGCATTGCGTGCGCTTACAACTACCAAAACCACTACATTTAATTACCTAGGAATAAAAATCGCAACAGAAGGTATCCTTTATTGAGCATCGTGCCAGTCTAGGTGCGCTGGTAAGCCCATGTGATCATCTTCTTTGATCCTCACAGAACCCTGGGAGAGAGATAACATTGTTTTCCCTATTTTACACTGAAACTGAAGCTTCAAAAAGTGAAGTGACCTTTTCAAGGTCATAATTTAGAAATAATGGTTCTAGGTTTCCAAAATAAAAATGTCTGATTCCAGAGACAGTCTTTTAACCATGTCTATTTAGCTTCCAAATCTCTTTGCTTTCAGTAAGACCGGTATTTGAGTGGGTGATACCACTTCTGTTTGGTTTGTCCATGTTCATAGTTAACATTGGTAGGATCATATTATACTTTGCTCTAGAAAAAAAAAATGTTCCCAAATAGGGAGTTTATTAAACATTCTGTAGAAAGCAATATTTTACTGCATTTGTGTTTCCATAAGCTTTTATTTGAGAAGCGCTAGCTTAAAAGGAAATAAGCCTGAAAGTGAGCCTGGGTTCATTTTAAGCGCTCACAAAATACATTTTAAACAATCCCTTCTCTACTCTTGACTGCAGTCAAGTTGTCTGACCTGTTTTGGATCATCAGAGTGAAGTTTGCCCACCTCCAGCCTTCCAAAATTTCAAATTTTAATGATTCCATAAGGACATTGAAGTTAGATTGATGAGCTGACACTAAGTTTTCTTGAAGTTCTAAATAAGGAATATTTGAAAGCTAAGAGACCAGAGCAATTGAGACATAGAAATTCTTACAGTCTTCTTATGGATTTCAGGCTTCGATTTCCTCTTACCAGCCTTCGTCCTACTTTTCCTATCTGTAGATCACTGTCCTTGACAACCAAGGTAGAAAAATCATCAGACCTTATCAGATCTGTTCTCTGCTTGTCAGCTGTCAGCATTGTGCAATCGGACCTGAGCCACAGGCAAACCTGGACCTTCCCTGCTCTTATGTGGGATATCAGTAAGTGAAACTTTTTTATATATTTTTCCTTAACAATTTCCAGTCACTTTAGCTCATGTAGGGCCTAAGATTTCCTGATGGTATTCTCTAGAAGTGTCTGGTACTTTTGGTTGTGTGTTCTTCTTTAATATACCCTTTTACAGTGAAATCCATTGGAAAGCTCCCTTTGGGGATATATGTAACTTCTGAAGTGATGGTTCTAGACCATTTTGAAGGATCAAACTTTTAGGAATCTAAAGCCCTGGACATCCCTTCCCCAAATAAGGCCCCTAGACATTCAAATTTCATATAATTTCGCGGAACTGATAAACCAATGACTTTCATCCATGGACACTTGTGGACAAAATCCTGATTGAAGCCACCATTATTGACTTTCTCATTTTCATTTTCATTAGGATTATCACAATTGTATCAAGGCAATTAAAATTTTAACATAAATAATTGAATTTTAATAATATTTATAGTAGGGTCTCACATCACAGATTTATCCCTACCTTTACTTGAGATATTTTGAAGACTGCCTTCATAAGATTTGATTACCACCTGCATTTTCTACCACAGCTGTTTTGTATCACTGGTTCCTTTAAGGCAGTGTATAATAGCAAAAGTCAAGGCTTTGAAAAATAATGTTAATCAAGGTATTTAATATCTCTAAGCAACAGTATTCCCATCTGCTAAGTGTGATTAGGATCTACTTCATGGCTTGTTTGTGTGTTTGTTTTTTAACGGGTGAGAATTAAATGGGAATGTCAGCTCCCCAACCCAAGAAATGTCATTGGTTTCGTTAATTGCTGTTCCTTAGCACTTGTCCCGAACAGTGCCTGGCACATAGTAGGTGAGTCATGAATATTTATTAAATGAATCAATAAGGCACACAAAATTCTTAGCAGATGGTATGTCCTTAGTAATGACTTTTTAACCACAATGATTACGATAATGTTTCAGAAATGAAATAATCATCAGACAAGTCAAGAAGTCGTTGGAACATTCCTTTTAGCTTGTATGCCACTTGTAGCAGGTGCTCAGCTCTTTGTAAGTTCCCATTCCTATTTTATGTTTGTCCTTGCTTCCTCAGAGATCCCCTCCTAGTGAGTCTGGTTAAGATTCCCTGCTCCTGTCCTAAACCAGGAACCGTCTACTGTATTTCAGTCTCAGGTTCTTCACAGTCTATTACTTATTTACGGATTTAACCCACTCATCATCTCTTTCTCTTGCTAGCGAGTCCACTTTATGAGAGTCAGAACTTCATCTTGTTCACTTGTCATGACCATAGGTCCTCTGAGGTGCCGGCCACATCGTTAGCACTCAACCAACATTTGTTAAAAGAACACGAGAGTGATACCTAACTCCTTTTTGTCCTAGGACTGGTTAAGGTTTTTCTACAGCGGCCAGCATGTGTAGGTCCTAGTCTCACAGAACATGGAACTCTACTTCCTCTCCAGAGGGCGCAGCTTCGGTCATCTGACTCTTCTGGGAACAGTCCTCAGAGCTGTTATTCAAATCCCATTCTTCTCTCTCTGTTTGGGATGCTTTATATATTTCTTGTGATCCTCCTAGCAGACACTAGTGGTTGCTGGTCCGGCAGCCATTTTCCCTTTACCCTTCCTTCAGAACCCACGTTCTGTTGATGTAGCCACACTTATTTGCACAACCACTGCTTCTGGGGAGGTCAGGCCAGCCCCAACCCCAGGGAATAAGTCCGGGTTAATCTGATCCAATCATATGGTCTTGTTCCCTTTTCCAGTGATCGATTTAAGTATGGACATGTGACTCGGTGTTGGCCAGTGAGATGTGAGGGGCATTTCTTAAAGTTTCCCTGAACTGGTAACAACACAGACATAACCTCCATATTATATGCTTTGGAGCACTCTAGAGAGTGCTAGGATATAAGACTATAAGAGAGCAAGAGTGAGAGAAAGAGAAACAACGAGCAGAGACAAGAGGCTGAGAGAATAAGAAATGAATACAAGAATGAGAGACAGAAGCTACAAGTGAGATCGTGAGGGAGAGAAAATGAGCCCAAGAATAAGAGATAAAGAGTGTACCTAAAGACCAGTTAACTGAAACGCCCTAACTCTATACTGTTTTCTAAAAGGATGAGCAAATAAAAAAAATGACTCTTCTATTGACCTAGCGGCCAGAAGCTTCCCGTAGAAGCAGAAAATTCAAAGTGGATTTTTCTATCTGCTGCTTACCGTTAGATGACTATGTAATAATTTTTTATTCTATTTCCTAGACTATGTTGGAGAGCCTAAATATGTCTTCTAATTATTTATGGATAGAATTGAACAAACAAGTTACATCTTAAGTATCCAGAATCCTGGAGTTTCTGTAGAAATATTTTTTTTTCACGATTCTCAGCATCATTTGCATGACATCATTATCCACTCCCTGCGAAGAATGCCAAGGAACAGCCACAGGTGCCTGGCACACTCTGCCTATGGCCAGGAGACCCATATCATTAGGATAATGGCCGTGAGTCATCCTGCTTGGCTATGTGTTTGAAATCAAAACAAGAGGCAAAACCAACATAAGTGCAGTTAATTTAAGGCACTTTCTCTCTATTTATTAAGGCTAATTGCAAGTCTGGCTTACAATTAACAATTGCCCAAAGGATTAAAATGCCATGTCACTTGACATAACAGAACGTCCACGGCACTGCCCCCTGGATTTAATATTTCCAGGAACGGATCTCATTGCCTATGGTGTTATGCCCGGAGAGGGTCCTGCTGTAAAATAAGTATCCACGATATCTTGGCAATGCCAAAACAGTTTCTGAGTTTTATGACAGCGTATGCTGGTGTCTGGTATGAAAGCAATACAGCTGGAGGCTAATGAATGGATGCAGGTAGGATGTTCCATCCTGTAAGAAGGAGGTTGCCTGTTCCCTCACCGGCTGCTGGCTGCAGCTCTCATACTGCTAGCGTGTTGTTGCCAGTGTTGCCACCTCATTAGAAAATTAGCTTTTAATTAACTTTGGAAGCTGTTGCATGGGTTTCGATAGGAGGCATCCATTTGTACACATCTTGTTGCAGAATTAAACCGCCCCTCCGTGTTTCTAATGGGCCTCTCCTGCCTTGCGGAAAAGCGGCAGTCTAGCGGCTTGCAGGCAGCGGCTCCGTGGGTAGCGGTGGCCACACGGCCCCAGCCTGCTCCCAATTACCAAGAGGTGTCCTTTCGTGCCCTCGTGGGCAGCCCCTTACTCCAAGGCCACTTGAGACATTAAGTGGCAACGGAGAAGACCACAATCCCAGATGCTCCCCTTTCATGCTTCTGACCCCCAACCTGGCTTTAATGGCACGTAGTCTGGCAAGAATGTGCCTTACCTCATTTTTATATTTAAACATCTCTGCCTGAGCACAGTGGCGATAAACCTGCAGACAAGATAAATAGCTAGATTATCACTCTTCTCTCCAGGGGAAAGTCATGCTGTCAATTAGGCTAATGGGGGTTCCGGGTTCAGCTTTGGCAGGCCCTAACGCTAGGGAAGGCTTTTTGCCCTGCATAGCTGCAAAGCCCAAAGATGGATTTGAAAAGTGGCTACGGCCCTAGGGTGGCCAATCAGCAAAGAGGGAAGTCAAGAACCTGATGATTAATCATCTGCCACAACAATGGGAGGGCAAGGAAGATGAGGCCCAGGAGACCAGATCTTTTGAGCTTTATTATAATTATACATTGCCTTTTTCAATTCTATTTGGTGGCTTAAAAGGAGACATGGGTGCTTTCTGTTTAAGAAGTGAGGCTCCATCCTTTATGAAAAGTAAGTGTTCTTTTGTCACACTTTTTCAAAGCACTTACGCGGCGTCTCATTTGATCTCATTACCAGTCTCTGAGGGACTTAGGGCAGGTGGCATTTTTCTCATTTTGCAGCTGATGGAACTGAGAAACAGCAGAGTTGAGTAATTTCCCTGTGGTCACACAGCCAGCTCGTGATGGCACCGGAATGAGCGCCCAAATAATCTAACGATCCTAAATCTGTACTTGCAGTTCTCCACTGCATCATCCCTCACCCCCAGCCACAGAAATTAAATTATGACCTACTACAAACTATATTGTAATTTTATCTGTTAACATTATTTGTTACACTAGAGGAGACAAACCTAAAAAGTAACTCCTTCTGGTAAATATAATCTGCTCAACAATGAAATCATTTATTTAATGCAAAATTGGAAAGCGTAGTGTTAGCCCTGAGCCGCCGATTTGGGCAAGAGAGGGATCACAGTTTTTAGATACCAACAGAAAATGACAGCCTGTGCAACACTGGGATTTTCCATATCCCAGGCTCTTTGCAGGGTGGAGGTTGGATCAATAGCACGGTGACCACGCGGTCTCCTGATGCACCTGGGCAGATACCGCTCTTCAGGTGTTGTCTAGGCAGTCCATTGGTTCTAGAATTTGTCCCGCACAAAGATGGCTCAGTTAGATAGTAAGTTTTCTGACATCCGAATTTTAAGTCAAAGCTTTATCTTTTAGTACATTTTCTCACTGAGCAACCAACCCTACCACAGCTTAACAGTTGGATGTTTTCAAGAGATGCTTTCTTGGTCGTATACTTCCGGTGCTCCCCGAGAGCAGATGACGGTGGTAATGAAGATGCCGACCATTTACTGGGCACTTGCTCCAGTGCAGGTGACGTGCATTGTACTCTGCCTGAATTATTATCCTCTTTAATCGTCCCAAACCCTTGGAGGCGTTTATCGCTATCACCCATATTTCACGTGGGAGGAAACTGAGGCTCGTGGTGATTGAGTTACCCTGCTTAAGATCTGACAGCAAGTATATGGCGAAGCTGGGGTTTGAGTTCAAGTCTCCCTGGCTTCAAAGCTCAGACTATTCACAGCTGTGAAGTTTCGGAGTAGGCAAAGTCTCAGTGCGCGTCTGTTCACCAGGGGGCTTGACTCCCACAGATGCGGGAAACTGGCCTGGTGTCAGTCCTCTGAGGCCGCATTTACTAGCTTCAGCTAAATGATTGCTTCTCCTGCTTTAGCAGAAACAAGAGTCACGGGAGATGCTTTATTGAAATGCATATTCTCAGGCCCTATCTCAAAGACCGATTTAGTGGGATGTAGGAAGTTCCCTTTTTAATAAGCTCCCTAGGTGATTCTGGTATTCGTGGTTTCTCAACTGCACTTAGAAAAACAATGATCTCTATATTTCTAAGTATTAGAAAATATGGGTCTGAGTAAAAGTACCAAGTAGGCTGCACGAGGCATGGGTAGATCTTCTGTTTCTTTTTTTAAATTGTTTAATGTTTATTTATTTTTGAGGGAGAGAGACAGAGACAGAGCACGAATAGGGGAGGGGCAGAGAGAGAGAGGGAGACACAGAATCTGAAGCTGACAGGCTTCGAGCTGTCAGCACAGAGCCCAACGCGGGGCTCGAACCCACGAACCGTGAGATCATGGCTTAAAGTCGAAGACAGACAGTTAACTGAGTAAGCCACTGAGGTGCCCTATAGATCTTCTATTTCACTGAAAATCCCTGAAACAAAGAACAACAATAATGATGGATATTAGACACCTGCTTTGCAACACATACTTTCACATATTTTATTGCATTTAACCTTTGCAGCAATCTCGTTGGGGTCTGTGTGGGTCTGTGTGTGTGTCTGTGTGTGTGTGTGTCTGTGTATACACACCTTACTAATAAAAAAAAATGAAACAGGCAAAAGTAAAATATCTGTTGCTAAGTTATACATCTTGGTGGTGGTATAGAGATTCACACTTGGTTAACACAATCCAAATACTTTCTATTTATTTATATGGATTGAAATACATCAAAATTTTAGTAATTATATCTGCTACAATTATGTTCTTACAGTTTTTGTTTTCTTTGTACCTCTTTATTTTTCAAATTACCTTCAGCGGACGAGTGTTATTTTTATGATCAGAAAATGGTAGCGCATAAAAATATTCTTATTTCTCCATAGTTGGCTTTCCCAGCAGTAAATTCTGAAATAAGGATTTGAGCGCCACGGATTTATTTGGGAGGTAACCACAGGAAGCACAGGTAGGGAGTGGAGAGCTGAGACAAGAAGTGGGAGGATGCCCACACAGGCTGTTCATGAACAGATTACCATTGTGGGCAACTGGGACTTGGCCACAGAGCACTCGACCCTCAGGTGGTTTGAGAAAGTGGGGGAGGCAAGCCTCCAACTGCTATCCTTCATCATCCCCAATAATTTAATTGAAAGTGACCAAAAAATCATATTTACATGGGCAAAAAGAACCATCTCTTTCCTCACAAAACAGAGGGATGATTAGGGATGGAGTTAAGTCTTCAAGGAAAATTGGAACCTTGAACTCACATCCTATCGTCTTTCTCTTTTTTCTTTTTCTCTCTTGTCCTTCTCCCCTTCCCTCCTTCTCTCTCTCTCATCATCTTTCCCTTATCTGCTTTTCCCACCATCTTAGTTTTTACAGACCATTTCCATTCACATATATAAAACAATTTGACCATCAGCCGATCCATTCTCCATATTTCACAGATTTACACGGGAAGGGCTTATATTTCTTTTTCTGCTTTATTTCACAATGTTCTGCAGACAGATTCTGATTGCTCCGACCTCACAATCCAATCAGAAATTAAACTGTTGGGGGAGAGGAGGGAAGAATAACGTGATTGGCAACTTGTACTCAAGCATGTAGTTACAGTTGAGGGAGAAGCAGTCCCCCAGAAGAGAGTGCTTGTTTTGTAGGAAGGAGCGTTAGGTTTCCTAATTCCAGGGATGTTAGTCTACCAAGAGGAAGAGAAGGAAGAAGCAAATACAGCTGATGCTAAATTCATTTAACTGGGGCAGACGGGATAGTTTTGATTCCCAGGGCCTGAGAGCTTGTGCCTGGTCACCAGGACACTGGAATCCCTATGGACGATGATGAAGGAAACTTAGATGATTGAACAGAAGTGTGATCCTTACGCTGTGGCATGTATACGTGGGCCTAGGAGGCTGACCTGATGCCAAGCCCCTGAGGTAGCAAACTGACACAATCTTATAGTCTATTTGATATCCACCTGGATTGGTCTGAACTTAGGAGAAAGACTGAGAAAAGAAAATGTAATTTTTTATGTGTAATTTTTGGGGCTCAACCTTCATTGATTCATTTCTTCAGGAAATTCTTATTAGGTGCTTTATACGTGTTAAGCTATGTGTAGGGCAGTGAGCACACTGCAGTGAATGGGGCAGATGCTTCTACTACCCACGGATGCCTAGAAGACAGCTCCTCCCATGTCTTTCTCCAACTTCTGCTCCTACAGTGCGATGCTGAGTACGTAGGAGATTGCTGTAGCATCCCTCCTTTCCTACACAGATATCCTTTTCAACAGCAGACTGACTTCTAACAGTGTCATATCTGTTGAATCTTTATAGAAGCATGACCAACAACTGGATTTCAGTCTGTGGCATAAGGGTGAGAGACACATTTTCAAACTAATCCCTGAGAAGCCACTTTATTTTTTTAAAAACTTTTTTTCATGTTTATTTATTTTTGAGAGAGAGAGAGACAGAGCGTGAGTGGGGGAGGTGCAGAGAGAGGGAGGCACAGAATCTGAAGTGCGATCCAGGCTCTGAGCTGTCGGCACAGAGCCCGACACGGGGCTCGATCTCACAAACTGTGAAACCGTGACCTGAGCCAAAGTCAGACACTTAACCGACTGAGCCATCCAGGTGCCCCAACAAAACACATATTTAATTGGATAAATGAGAATGGCTTTTATTTGCTTATGAATTACATTAATCACAATACCTTCTGTGGCTATGCCTGTCTTCCACAAGTTTTCTTCTTTTTATCCATATCCTTTTAAAGGTCATCTGCATCATTTTCCTGATTAAGGAAAAAAAAATTTTCTCTTCATGGGTCTTGTTGCATAAAGAGTGACAGAAGTTTGTTCTTTCTTTCTACCTCATGTCCACAATCCAATGGCTTTTAAAGGTTTTGGTTGCATAGCTCATGAGGTTAGGATTCTACTATGAAATTTAACCAGGAAAAATCTTGTATAAAACACACGATTAAGTCATTTTCTGTAAGGTTAATTTTAATTAAAATAGCAACATTAATTATTGAACGATTTACTATAAGATGTACTGAGAAAATGTTAGCTCTTTTACTATAATTTTAAAAACATAAACATACACTTTGATGTTTAATTTAAACACAGTATATGTGGTCATGTTGAGTTTCTGTTCTGAAAGTAGACAATTTTTGATGTGCCTTTCTTCATGATTCTAATCTTTCAGACAAGGCTTTGTGAAGAAAAAAGCATAGAACTCTGGTTAAAATATGTTTATTTCATTAGGCTATATTTAAAATGTGAATAAAGTAAAATAAAAGGGCCATATTCTATAGTAACAAATCAAATAATGCCTGAAATTTAAGTTGAGGTTTACAGAATCCTAGAAATCCATTTTCTAGGATTCAGAAAAAGACTTTCTGAACTAATCTCTTAAAAATATTTTAGGGTCTCAATTACTACTTTACTACTTTACGGAGGTTTAGAATATCTTTCCTACTCCCATAAGAATTTTGGAAAAGTTAAGTGAGAAAAAGAACATGAAATTGCTTTGCAAATACTGCTATCATGATATGTCAGACTGTTTTATATTTCTAAGCACTGCAGACTTTTTATTATGAAAACTATGGGTCAGTGGCTCCAGTGTCCCCCCACTGGTACCTGGCATATGGTCAGTCTCACACCAATGCACCATCATAGCAGTGGTCAGTAGAATAAGTATTTGTGTGTGTGTGTGTGTGTGTGTGTGTGTGTGTGTGTGTTTATAAGCAGCAGATATATATAGATGTTAGGTACTGAGCTACCTTCACACACATACTCATATATATATATGCACTTACATAAGAAGACGTATTTTATGTTTATTATTTTATGAGGCAATAGCATCTATAAATATCTCGAGCATAGGGATTCTGCCTTATTCATCTTGTTACAACCACAGGTCTTACTTAACCAGAGAACACTTTAACACATATTTGTAACATCAATAAACATACCATTGCAAATAGAAATATTAAGGAACATTAATATTTCTGTCTGAAAAGGCAGAGATAATTAAATGCTCTGAAACATGGAAACATGTATACCTAGAATCATGAAATAAAAGTGTGCAAAAAGTATGTAGGAGATTTCTTCAAAACTTGAGATAATAGGGCCAGAGACTATTAAGAGGAAATCCCAGTTAATACAGGAAAAGGCAGAGAAAGAGAAAAAATAAGCATCAAAAAAACATGGTAAATATTAAAGGAAAATAGTCACAATAAATGGCAATAAATTATATTTAAAATTGTAAATGGACTTTGCCTTTTAAAAGGCAGATCCTTATGTTGGGTAAGGAACTAAATCTCATTTAAATGCTAGTTATGAAAGACACACTTAATGCATAAGGATCTTGAAAGTTTGGAAGAAAAATGAGAGAAGATATATAGTAGATATTTTCTAAACAACATATTGTTGCCAGAGGAAATACAAGATGACCAGTTAAAAATGTTAATTTCAGAGAGACAAGGAATATCTTTTATTATAATAAGTATGTTCCAAATATTGCATGAGGCAAACATACTGAAAAGAGTTCATCGTTTATCGGGAAATCAAATTTGACTGTGTATCCTATAATTATTTACTAAACCTGGCAAACCTCAATGAAAACAATGTTGGTCTAGTTATATATTAATATTAGATAAAGTAGACATTGGTTCAGCCAGAATTTCTTTAATAAGGCACAGATTGCGTAAGTCCTAAAGTAAGTGATAGACACACCATACTGCATTAAAATTTTAAAACTTCTGATCAAATAAGACACTATAAACAGTGAAAATACAGTACACAGACTGAGAGAAGATATTTTTGATTCATATAACTGACAAAAAATTAAAATGGAGAATTTATCAATTATGTCTACAAATTAGTAAGGAAGGAAAGAAGAGATAGAGATAGAAAACAAAGAAAAAAAGAAATAACTTTTAGAAAAATTATCAAAGTATGTGAACAGAAAATTTTAAGTTTAAACTCAAATGTTTGATATTGTAAGATGGTGAACTTCACTAATAATCAGGAAAATCGCGAGTAAGCTAATCAAGAGCTGACATTATTGCTCATATGACTACCCACAATTTAAAATTTTGATAATACAAGTGTTGAAGAAGTTGAACTATAAAAAAACAAAAATTTTTGCATATATAAGTTAGTAGAACCAATTTGGAAATCAATTTGACAATATCTAATTAGCTTACACCAAGTAGTGATACCTTTGAACCTGATGATCTCTTCTGACACATACATCTAGAGCTGTACTGTCAAATACAGTTGTCGTTAACCACATATGGCTATTTAATTTGATTAATTTAACTTAAATAACATTGAAAATTCTGTTCTTATATGAGCCACATTTCAAATGCTAATTGCCAGCCACACACGTGACTAGTGGCTATCTTATTTGGCAGAGCAGATGTAGAACATTTCATCATTACAGAAACTTCTGTTGGATGGTGATTCAAGGCTGTCTTCATCAATAATTCGTACAAAGAAATATTTCTCCTCATTCTGGCTTCCTGGCCCCCACTCCGCTACAACCTAGTAGAACTGTCTCCACCTTAACTAGCATCCATTGCTTTAAGATAATTCATCTCAAAGGCATTTCCTATCTAATTTAGCTTAAGCACATTAAAAACATTAGAAAATAACTTACTCTTGCCTGAGTATATAAATAAATGAATATAAATATTGAATTTTAGGAAAGAAGCTGAAAGTGGCCCATCTGCCTAACCCAAGTTTACTAAACTAGAGACACGTGAGCCTGCAAATATATTTTGTTTGGCCAGCAGTTTGTTTTTGTTTTGTTTTTGTTTTTAATTGAGCTAGGGTCCAACGTTTAAAAATAAAAAGATTTCCCTAAAACAAAAAAGTTGTCTGGCTTCTTTTAAAAAATAGAAAAATCTAGAAAACTGAACTACATCTTCTGCTGGAAAACCGTGGCTAGTGCTGAGTAGTGGGAACTTCCTTTCCATTGGGGACAGTCTTCCCAGGAGACTCCAGTTCTTTACCACTTCCCTCATTTCTGTGATCCTTCTGGTCCCTGTGGGCTTTTGAGTTTGTGACTCCTCCTCCCAAAGTAAAAAAAAACAATTTTCTTTCTTTCTAGCCTACCCAGCACTCCAGGGCTCCCACATCATATGGTTGACCACATTAACTTGCATCAGAATAAGTCTTTGACTATCTCTTGAACTTCAAAAGTCTAAAACTTCAATTGATTGAGTTGTGTGGTGATATTCTAGTATGAGCATATGATTCTCTGCATATGTGAATTTCTGAGGTTTTATTTTTATAGACATGTTTATATTTATGCATCTGACAACTGTTATTTTGAGGAAATAAAGTAAAGGTGAAAGTCCAGCCGTCCTCGGCTGTCAGAAGCTAATATTGTGTTCACAGATGCACCAGAAAAGGCTAACACTTTATTATTTTGTTTACACCTGAATTGGGGAGGGAGAGGGGGAAGCACAGTTTAAATAAACATAATGTTTTCAAGGAACATAAATGTTAAAACCAAGTGGCTAATTGCTTTTAGAGAAGAATACCTGACCATTCTTCATATCTGACCTGAATTCCTTCTCTTAATTAATTAGGGAATGAAGGCATTAACATAACGATTCAGGCAGAGGTTAAATGGCCATACTTTAGGGATATTATAAAAAGAATTGCTACCTTGTTGGGTTTGGACATGATTTACTTTAATAATTTGGTCTCTTGTCGTCTTGGGGGTAAAACAAAGTCAACAAGTTTAAATGGTTTGAGTGATTGGGGACAGGGTAGATTTTAATGGTAAGTCTCCAACTAGTAGGAGACACTTAAGACTTCCTCTAGAAAAAAAGTAAAAGGATAAAAAAGCAGGAGTTGGGGAGAGAAATATCTTCTCATTGTGGTTAAATTGTGTTGCCAACCAAAGATGAAGGAGAGGGGCACCTGGGTGGCTCAGTTGGTTAAGCATCTGACCGGTTCAGGTAATGATCTCACGGTTCGTGGGTTCAAGCCCTGTGTCAGACTCTGTGCTGACAGCTCAGAGTGTGGAGCCTGCTTCAGATTCTGTCTCCCTCTCTCTCTGCCCCTCCTCAGTTGCACTGTGTCTCTCAAAAATGAGTAAACGTTAAAAAAAATGTTTTTAAAAGATGGAGAAATTAGAACTCCTTAGGAAATGATCTCTTTAGACCAATGTGTTTCAAACTTCAGTTTCATAATCCATTTGTAGGTCTTGAAATAATATCAAAAATATTTTTAAACATTTTTTAATCTTTCTGTGTGTTCTTTTTTTTCCCGTTTTTAATTTTTATTCTATTAAAAGAAAATATTGACAGTGGTTGTTCTATTCTCTTTCTTGGTCTTCTCTTTTCACTACGCACATGATAAAGAGATGAGGCAAAGGAAGAAGAAAGAGTGTTACAGATAATCCATTAGCTGCCATCCTATCCTGGGCTGTGACATCTGTTGCATTTTTTTTCTTTAACCCTCTGTCCAGGTTTTCTGAATTTAAAGAAAGTCAAACTCTGTGACTCTCTAGTAAAGGAACAATAGAGGTGCACATTTTCCTGAAGTGTGACACCTAAAGTCTAAAACACTAGAGGGCCGAAGAAATTGATTTTTGGTAAAGCTCTCAAGAATGCCTCTTAAAAGGCAACTACGGAAGTGAGTCATCAAAGAAACTGCTACCCATGTGCAAGTTAAGGCAAGAAACTTAGTCTTTCTTGGTATCTCTATGTCTGATCCGGATCCTGGCATGGTTATGGCTTGGAGCACCTCTAGGACTTGAACACTAGGTCTATCTCATTCCTTCTGCACCTGTGTTACCACCACTCTGGTCAAGAGTGTTAGACTACTGGCTTTCTGTAGTCTCTGGAAACTGACTTGTTCTGTGTGAGCTTTTAATTCCTCATCTATAAAATGGACCTAAACTTTCATAAAGTTCACCTTGGATAAAGAAAGCAAAGTCTTGCACAAGGCCTGGCACAATTAATGTTAATTCCATTCTTTTTTAAAAATGGCTTCTATCAACATGCAACAACTCATGTAGCGATGTTTTTTTCTGAAGCAAACAGTCAACTTGATGGATTGGAAAAATGGAACAACAGTTGCCTTTTTGAATCACAGAGGTATTTATAATCATAAACCCTTGTGTGCCATTGAGTCAGCATGATTGAACTGAAGTTAGTGTAGTTCTTCCATACAGAAATAGAGCTGGCAAATGGCTAAATAGCTTAAAATTTCTGTATAAATGAAATACAAATGATCAGTTTGAGGAGTATTGTTTTTTTTTCTTACATGAAAACGGCTTAGTGGAAAAAGTATAGGTTTTGAATTGGCTTGAGTCCTTGTTGCATGATCTATGAACTTCATGATCTTAACCCACATTCTTAATGTCTCTGAGCTTTGCTTTCTTCATGTGTAATAGTATTTGTGTATATCTCTGAAGTATGTGGCACATTGTAGATATTCAGTGAATAATGGGTATTATTATTGTTGTTGTTGATTATATCTTTATCTTAGTTTACTTTCTACTAATTTTAAGTGGCATAGTCCTCAAGTCAGCAAATGCTAGCACAGTCTGGTGGAGAGACTAATGCAGTTTCTTCCTTTTGGAAAGTCTCGAACCTTATAAGTAGTTACCATCTTGCTTCTTTGCTCAGCCTCTGACCTTTGGTCAGTAGATCTTTGCTCCAGTCTCCTCCATGCAATAGTCTCTTTTTATCATCTCTGACTTCCCAATTGATGAACATCAGTAGCTCCTTCCAACCAAAAGCAAGATAAAGTTCTTGTCTTTTCTTAAAAAAAAAAAAAAAAAAAAAAAAAAAGGTATATGACATAGCCCTGGGAAATAATATTGCTGAGTTGATCTTTACTATTGTTATTTCAAAACCTGCACTCTCAGAATTCCTCAAAGAAAAGAATATTTAAATTGTTCACAGAACATTCATTAAATGATGAAGTCAGAATCCATTTGTTCAAAATAGGTGTAGAAGAACTGAATTATTTTCTCTTAATTGCTTTGATAGTAAATTTAATAACAGACTAAGAAAACAGAAAAAAAAAAAACCAAGACTCTTTAAATTGGCCATCAGTTGGAAATGAAACAGAAATTGGCAAGCAGTTTTACTGTGCAAAATAGATTATATTATGTCATATTCACTGATGATAGATCTTTTAGGTACTTCACACATACTAAATAATAACATCTTACAGTATAAAAAAATTACAGAATTAGACTTGGCTTGCTTTTGAATGGTGAAAATCCCTTTTCAGAATATAAGTATTGTGACAAAATCTGTGGGTGTAGTAAGCCCTTGGGTATCAGTGAGTCTGAACTATCAAGCAAATAAAAGACACACAGCCTATATTTTCTCATGGAGTGAATGGTGCCAAACATAAATATTGCAGCATTGAACATAAAACACCCTATGCAAAAATATAGACCTTGTTTGTTTGATTCCCCTAATGCTTTAAAAAAGCTTACATCAAGGGTACTGTAAGTACTATATTTAAGAGTCTAATTCAATTTAAGGGGGTTCTACACTGCCTGTAAATTTTTCTATTGAATTACTGCCTATTTTCAATTTGAGGCAATGCATTGTTCTAGGCCAACAAACCTTGTTAGGTACTTAATAACAGCAATAATATATATAAGGAGTGACTAAAGTGCGTGTTGAAAATTAGTCATTATTAGTAATTACTGGCAACTTCTTCCCATTGGAGTTCAGACAATATAGTTCAAGGACTATTCTTACTTTTTAAACTAATTTTATGGAATACCTACTATGTGTATGGTCATGTTTAGGAGCTCTCTATGTGTACTTCATTTAATAATTTTACTAGCCCTGCCAAGGAGGTTTTTTAGGGAAGAATCTTTTAGGGAAGAATCCACTATCTCTATATTTTGATAGAGAGGGCTTTTCAAGTTTTCTCAAGGTTTGGGGAATTTTGAAGGGGACATTTCTGGCTTTATTCTCTCTACTCCATACTTGCTCCTCCCAAGGGGTGGGGGGGGGGCAAGGAAGAAAAGGTAATAACACTGTTGAGCAGCCAGTGGGTCCCACCCCACCCACGGTCACCCCTCAGTAGTGGGAGAGACTCTTTCTTGGCTCTCTTGAGCTGCTTGCTTAAATGAATGAGAAAGATGGATCTCTTCCCCAGCTCCCTCTGTCCTTGAAGTAACAGACCCAGGGCAAATTCCAGGACCCACTTGGTGCCTTCTCCCTTGGAGAGCCGTTGGCAAGCATCACTGCTAATCACTGTAAAGCAGACATTCTCCAAGCAGCAGACATGGAAGTTGCACTCTCAGGCTGCTTTCAGACCCTGCTCGCTCCCTTGGCCGGCTGCTAAGGTCTAGACTCAGGAGAGGTGGGGAGGGTAAGAGACAGCCATGCAGGCCTGTTAGTAGTCACATCCCCCATCCATTTTTCCTTTGATCATTATACACTGGGAGTAACAGACATCCCTAAATAGGCTGCGACTTTGGTTTCCAGTTAGCTTCCTGTTCTCTCTGTTCCATTCCTTACCATTAGGCCTTGAAGAAGACGAGCAATATGTGGTTGGGACCCTAAACAACAAAGGAGTGACTATATTTTAACTGAGAGTTGATGGAGTTGGAGAGAGGCGAATAAATTGTCACAACTGACCTATAAATAGGATATGATTTAGAGAAGTGGTGCAAGATGATTTCTTGGGTGTGCAAAGAAAATATTGCAAGTTACGTTGCAAATTATAAGGTATTTATATTTACTTTTGTACTAATTTGTTAAAGGAGTCAGAGAGGTGAAATTTGGAGTCTGTCTGCCTTCTGTGGCATAGAGAGAAGAATGGATGCAGGAGAAAGGGGAAACAAGTGGAGAATAACCTTCGTACTGACATTTTTATCCAACTTATCATGCCAGATTTACTTTCTTTGAACTCAGGTTACCTGATACTTTGTGTACTGATCTTATTATCTCAATATCCGGATTTTGACATTTTGAGTATTGTAAAGCTCATCCATTCTCTGTTTGTTATCAAATTCTCCCACTCTGCTGTAACCAGATACTATTTTAAAATATTTTACGTTTTTTACCAGAGACCTAAAGATGAAATGTCTATATCGTGGTGGTAAAATATTAAGTATTTCTGAAAGAAATGCAGTATTCAGTGCAAATACTGAAAATTTATAAAGGTGGTTCTAAAAATAGCTTTACAGTGCTTAGAAAATATCCTTAAAATATGAGGGGGAGCGGAGTACAGAGAGGAAGGGGGAGGATTGAGAAGGGGGGGTATTCTAAGGTATTTGTTTATTTTGTGCTTTGCTTCAGGTATTTTTGAAATATTGAAATTGTGAGAAACTTTTTTTAATATGAAATTTATTGTCAAATTGGTTTCCGTAAAACACCCAGTGCTCATCCCAACAGGTGCCCTCTTCAATACCCATCACCCACTTTCCCCTCTCTCCCACCCCCATGAATCCTCAGTTTATTCTCAGTTTTAAGAGTCTGTTATGGTTTGGCTCCCTCCCTCTCTAACTTTTTTTTTCCCTTCCCATCCCCCATGGTCTTCTGTTGAGTTTCTCAGGATCCACATAAGAGTGAAACCATATGGTATCTGTCTTTCTCTGTATGGCTTATTTCACTTAGCATAACACTCTCCAGTTCCATCTACGTTGCTACAAAAGGCCATATTTCATTCTTTCTCATTGCCAAGTAGTATTCCATTGTATATAAACCACAATTTCTTTATCCGTTCATCAGTTAATGGACATTTAGGCTCTTTCCTTAATTTGGCTATTGTTGAAAGTGCTGCTATAAACATTGGGGTACAAGTGCCCCTATGCATCAGCACTCCTGTATCCCTTGGGTAAATTCCTAGCAGTGCTATTGCTGGGTCATAGGGTAGATCTATTTTTAATTTTGGGGGGAACCTCCACACTGTTTTCCAAAGTGGCTGCACCAGTTTGCATTCCCACCAACAGTGCAAGAGGGTTCCTGTTTCTCCACATCCTCTCCAGCATCTATAGTCTCCTGATTTGTTCATTTTAGCCACTCTGACTGGTGTGAGGTGATATCTCAGTGTGGTTTTGATTTGTATTTCCCTGATGAGGAGTACGTTGCATCTTTTCATGTGCCTGTTGGCCATCTGGATGTCTTCTTTAGAGAAGGACACTTCTCTTGTCTTCTGCCCATTGTGTGAGAAACTTTTAAGATGATTAAATTTCTACTTTTTTTTTTTGGAAGGAAAAATGTATAACATTATTTTGTAATTTTTTTTTTGTCTTCCTTAATCAATAGTATTCAGTAACTTGGTATTTTTCCTGATATAAGTGTAGATGCTCTTACTAACTTTTCCCATCTTTCTTAATCTAACCGCACTCTACTAATCCACCTTTACTTCTCGCTATTCTCCGTTTGTGGTTCCTATCACATTATTTTCTTATCCCCATTTATGAGTGTCTTATGTATGTTATTTGGTTTCACAAGTATTTATCACTTCTATGTAGTAAGAGTGAATGAAAGGTACCAAGAAGAATATGAATGACAGGGCCTTCTCATGTAAAAGTACATAGTTTTATTGTTGGAAAGAGACTTGATAATGAATAATTACCATACAGCCCTGTGTGAGCTAAAATGATAACTACTCACAAAATGCTATGAGAGCAACAGAAGGTGGGATTGACATTTGTCTGGGGAAGCTTTAAGAAAAACTTCATCTAACTGGAGTCTTTAAGAATTAAGTAACTGCTTTCCAGAAGGACTTTCAGAAGTAGGAGCAAAGGTATAAAAGTCATTAATACAATCAATAATTGTGAAAAAAAAAAAGCTTTCCACAATCATTTATTAAGTCCAACTTGCCATATATATTGAGACCCAGTCTACTCTTGTTTCTAGGGGAAATTCCTGTTATGTAAAAGCATTTTAGGGAGAAACAAGTTATTTTCAGTATATGATACCCAGTGACTTAGACAACTTCTGAGATCTTTACATCTTAGCTACACAAACTTGTAAACAGTTTCCCAAGCTCTTTCCTAAGTTACTGAGAGCTTTCCAGAAGGAATTGGTGTCATTTCCCATAGAACCAGACATCACTTTAATTTTTCAGATAATTAGAAAAATGCATTTTCCTCTCAGAAAGAAACACTAAATATCTTGAGGCACAAATCGAACAATGGACACTTCAAATTAATGTATTTAGATAATTTAATTCCTTCATTGGAGAAGAGAAAGTTTTAATTATATTGTTATTCTTCTTATTAACATTATATTTAGATAATAAATGTATTGAGATAAAAAAGACTTCTTCTGACCATGGTGGTTAACAGAGACTAAATTTACCATGCTGATTCATACAAGCAGAAAACCAGACAAACTATAGGAAACCATGGTTGTAAGACATTGGATATCAGGCGACAAAGGGCAGTATTCCCTAATGGGAAACAAATCAAGTGAGCCCTGTAATCATCCCAGCTTAGTGCCTTGAGAAAGCTTCCAGGCCACAGTACAGGGAAAGGGAAGCCACAGTGGAGAAAAGACTCTGCATACTCTCAGAGTTGAGGAGGCAAACAGAGATTCCCAAGAGGCTGAAGCAGCTAGATTTTCAGAAAAGATTGACAGAAAGGAGAGAACCGCACAGAGAGAGAACTCCAGAGTATTGCAGAGACTCGACCCTAAATATTCAGCTGAGTGCTGATCGACCCATAGCTGGGGAAGGAACCACTCAAAAGTATTAGAGGGAACAGAACAGGGAGCCTCTTCAGGCGAGGGAATAGTGCTTGTTTCCAGCTGTCAGACTAGAAAAACTCAATGTCTCCCAGTCATTGAGGAGAGTACTGAAAGTCTGGTAGCAACCCTAGGGAATAATTAACCAAATAATTAACCAAAATCTGCTTTGGTCGCATCTAACAAATCTTACAAACAAGACCTTGAATCCTCATACTGTTTCCAAGAAACTTCACTTGCCCCGGAATAAAGCTCAAGAATATGACAATACGTAATTATCGATCAAAGCATCCAATAAAAAATACAGGCATTCAAAGAAGTAGGAAAATAAAACTCATAATGAGGAGAAAAATAAATCAAAAATTGACCCAGAACTGACACAGATGTTAGAATTCACAAACATATTAAAACTTGCAACAGTATTTCCTATTTTCAAAAAACTAGAGGTAAGATAGAACATGTTAAGTAGAAACAAGGAAGATATAAAAAGAACGTAAATCCTTATTCTCCAGATTAAAATTATAATTTGTGAGATGAAAAATTTTACTGGATGAGAATAATAGCAGATTAAATGTTGATAAGGAAAAGTTAGTGAACTTGAAGACAGCAATAGAAAGTACCCAAAATAAAACACACTGAGAGAAAAAGTCTAAAATAAATAAATACAGTATCAGAGAGCATTGGGAAACTTCAAATGGCCTAACAATAAGCATATCATTATTTATTATGAAGTACCTACAGGGAGGGGCAGAAAAAAAGTTCAAGAAATAATGGCCCCAAATGTCCAAATTTGGTGAAAATTACAAACCCATAGATCTAAGAATTTCGATAAACTCTGAGTACCAGAATTGAAGAAAACTATCATAATCCAATTGCTTAATACCACCAGTGAAGAGAAAAATGTTAAGAGGAGTCAAGGGAAAAAAAGATAAGGACAGAAAATTTCTCACTGGAAACAGCACAAATGAGAAGAGTGTGGAGCACCCTCTTTAAGATACTAAAAGAGAAAAAAAACATGTCAACCTAGAATTCTCAACCCAGGGAAAATATCTTTCAAAAATGAAGGCAAAATCAAGACTTTCAGACATACAAATGCTGAAAGAATTTGTTATTAGCAAACCTGTATTGTGAGAAATGTTGAAGGAAGCCATTCAGGCAGAAGGAAAATGATACCAGAAGTAAATATGGATCCACATAAAGGAATAAAGAGCATGGGAAATGGTGGCTACATTGGGTTAATGTACAAGATTCTTTTCTTTCTTTTTTTTTTTTTTTTAACATTTATTTAGTTTTTGAGAGAGAGAGAGAAGCGCAAGCAGGGGAGGGAAGAGAGAGGGGGAGACACAGAATCTGAAGCAGGTTCCAGGCTCTGAGCTGTCAGCACAGAGCCCAACGCGGGGCTCGAACCCCAGGAGCCATGAGATCATGACCTGAGCCGAAGTGAGACACTCAACTGACTCAGCCACTCAGGTGCTCCCAAGATTATTTTCTTACTACTTAAATCTCTTTCAAAGAAAATTGACTAAGCAAAAATAAAAAGTGTAGTATGGGGGTTATAATACACATAGAAGTGAAATATATGACAACAGAAATACAAAGATCAGGAAGAAAGAAATGGAAGCATACTATTGTCAGGTTCTTATGCTATAGGTGAAGCATTATAGTGTCAAATGAAGGTGGAGTGATACGATAAAGCTATATGCTATAAACCACTGAAATAACAAAACAAAAAGTTAGAGCTAATGAGCCAACAAAGGAATGGAATAGAATCATAGAACAATGCTCAACCTAAAATTAACGTGTATTAGAAGACAACAACAATTTTATTATCCCGTATGAAAGAAAAAGGATTTACATGCCCTGTACAAATATTTTTACCTAAGGAAAGTAATGTCATTCGTATTGTTTTCCTCTGATGTCTTAGTCTGATAAAGATATATAGTTCAGAGAACAAAATGTTAAATACTTCTATAGACCAATAACGCTTTGCTGCTTTTTCCACAGTGCACATGAAGGGTGCCTTCAGTAAGTGTGACACATTTTCAGTGTGGTAGAAGTGCATATGTAGGTATATTGCTAAAATGCCTTGCCATTCTCTGCCATACAAGAAAGAATTTACAAATACTTGTGAGTGAGAGTGACAATATTGGCCTTCAGTCATTTTTAATTTACATTAAAAGGAATGCATTCACATTATCCACTTATTTCTTACTAGCAATGAATTTCCAGTGATCTGTCTCATGACTTACCTAGAATCTCTGCCTGTCTCGGGTTAAGAACAGATGACATGAATCTATTTCCCAAGCCCAAACCCAACTCCAGAAAGAAAACTTGTCACTTAATGGCCATTTCTCGTCTTAACCTCATCCTTAGTAACTTGGTTGCTTCCCTCTTTATTCCCTAAATTGTTTTGTCAGTTTAAAAAACTTTGAGTTTGGCAGTCTATAGCATAATTCAAGTTAGGAAACACTGCCGTAGACACTGTTTTTCAAATATGATTTTTCTTAACTGTCTTTTTGATGGGAGCTGGATGGCAGCCAACACAAGATGGAGTTTACTAATGAGACTAAGTACAGGCACTTAGTGTTCTTGATTGAAAAAAAATTCTACACTTCAGGTTCTCAATCCAGTGCCAAAGGAGGACCGACTTTCAATGAAAGAGTGTAAATATCCAGCCATTCCACAAATATATTGAATGCCTACTTGTCCAGGCACTGAACTCAACAGTGGTGAAATTATGGTGAGCTTAGAGGGCAGCAAACTCTAGCTGAGGTGAAATCCCAGCAGGGAAAGATAGCAATGAGTGAAAGTGTTAATGTTAGAAAGCTATGGCATTAGGATCTGTGGAAATAATCGGAAAAAGAGGACACTTAAGTGCTCCCCTCTATACCATTCTATTTTGCTACGCTTTATAACTATTCTATTTTTTTTTAATGTTAGGGCCACGAATTACTGTTGTAACAAAAATTGTGTATTTAAATTGTTCTTTAATGTTTATTCATTTTTGAGAGACAGAGACAGAGTGAAAGTGGAGGAGAGGCAGAGAGAGAGGGAGACACAGAATCCAAGGCAGGCTCCAGGTTCTGAGTTGTCAACACAGAACCCGATGCGGGGATTGAACTCACAAACGCAAGATCATGTCCTGAGCTGAAGTTGGACACTTAACCAACTGAGTCACCAGGCACCCCCAAAATTGTATATTTTTAAATTAATGCTATAGTTTCTTTATTTCATGTTTTTTGTTTTTGTTACTCCAATATTATGTGATCATTATTTTATTTCTAATTTTAAGTACTTGGGTATTTAAAAAATCTTTTCAGGGCACCTGGCTGGCTCAATTGGTTAAGCATTGGACTCTTGATTTTGGTTCAGGTCATGATCCCAAGATCTTGAGATCGAGCTCTATGTTGAGCCCTGAGTGGGGCCCGGCGCTGGGTCCCACATCGGGCTCTGTGTTCAGTGTGGAGTCTGCTTAAGATTGTGTGTGTCTCTCTCTCTCTCTCTCTCGCCCCCTCTCCCACTCTCTCCCTCTTGTGTGCACTCTCTCTTTCTAAAATTAAAATTAATAATAATAATAACCATAGATCTTTTCTGTGAGGCTACAATTTCTGGACCCCAAATAAGAAAGTGTGTGTGTGTGTGTGTATGTGTTTGTAGTAACAGAAAAGATGCAATTGTCATATTTCTTACAGTCTGTAGTGTCAGTAGAATTAAGATGGTGTTTATGCTTATGGGGTAACGAAGGGGCAGGTTGTGGTTCTTTAAAGTTATTTACTATGTGTTAAAGCTGCTCTCTTTCAGATGGATGCTTAGGGCAGACCAGTGATACTATGCATCTCAGTGTTTCATGTTTAGAACCGGGTCTCTAAACTCAGAAAGACTGGCCAGGAGCCCAGCTGACAGGTGGAACCCACCATGTAGCCATGGCAGCCATACCCTGAGCCTGGCCTGTCACCTGACAGGTGGAATCCACTGATGAATTTGGGCTCTTTTCAGCAACAAATTCCATTTTTTCAGCCGGCAGTCAGCTTTGCAACCTTCAGGTGTGACTCTAGAGTGCCATGGAAGAAGCCATTTCTAATGGTGCCCATCGAAAGCAAACCAGTTCTAAGAAACACCACACACAGTCTCATAAACACACAGCCATCGCTTCGTTTGTATTTCATTACTCTAGACTGTTTTTCTCCTGAACGAGATATCACCTTTCCCGGAGTGGAGCAGTGTAAAAAGAGTGACTGTGACAGCTGACAGGTGAGGTGGGTCCTTTTGCAATGCAAGCAAGCTTTCTGATCTTGGGCCAGTGGGTCTCACCTGTCAGCAGTTGCTGACAGCACAGGGCTCACTGCCAAGAGCAGGAGCCCTGTGACTTTGACATGGCAGATGGGAGTCAAGTATAATAGCTGACAAGTGAGATGGGCAACCCGGGGAATGTTCTCTTGCATTTTCCAGGGTCAGGGTTTATATAAAAGGTCTGTGGCTGTGCCCAACTAGCCCAGTGGCTAGACCACCTTCTGGAGTCCTAACAAAAAGTCAGAGACCGAACATCTCAGGTAATTTGGATTTAGTGCCTATTATGTGGCAGATATTTATAAATATTTTCTCTATCTTCAGAACAACGCTGCAACGTGGTGGTCACTGTTTTGCATATGAGAACATGAGAGCCAGTTGAATGAGCATCTCAGGGCTACACAGCTAGGAATCAGGAAGGCTGGAATAAGACACAGCTCTATCCAGCTCCCAAGCTGGGTTGTTTCCCAAATTTTGTTGCTACGTTTCCAGTAATTTCCTGTTTCTACTTTTCAATAATTTCTATTTCACTTTTGTAGTGAAAGGAGAGGACTATAATAATAGGAAAAACTATAAATTAAAATCAATCAGTAGAAAGAATATTGTGTGTGTAATTGTGCTGTGTACAATATTTGGCTTATTATAAATTTAAATGGAACATACTTCCTAAATTTGACTTAGATAACTGACAGAACTTTTTCAAGTACCAGACCTACAACAAACAGAAGTAAGTTTAAGAGTCTCCTTAGATGTGTGATATGTAAATCATATGTACTATGAATACAATTAGAAAAAGGAAAGATGGAAGATGTCACTTTAAAAAAAAACAGTACTTTTCACATTCTACGGAATTATAGACTTTATTATAGGAAAAAAACCCTGCCCTTTTTTAGGGCATTTATTTAAACATTTTATTAAAACTTTTGAATATACTGACATCGGATCAAAACTCTGTATGGATCAGGGAAGTTAAGAAAAAGTAGAATGAAATTGTGCGATTTTTAAAAAAAAATGTGGCCTCCTTGGGGATGAGGAAGGCACAGGTAGTGGGGCCTGGAATGGAAGGAGAGAGCACTGGGCTTTGAGAGAAGCCAGCAAGGAGCAACGCCTGTTACGTGAGCTCGGGAGGGAAGAAGGGTCCAGGAGATTCATTTGAGTTCATGGACGTTGGAAGCAATGACACTAGATGCTGATTTTTAAGTCTGTCTTTTCTGTAACAGAATTTCCTTGTAATGGGTGTCGGGTTTTCTCAATCCTTTTAACACATAACTACACTGTGTTACTGGAGCCATGACCTCAGAGACTAGAGGAAGAAGTTTCAAGGCCAGTGAGGGGAGGTGCACAACCCACACTCAGACTAATTGGCATGCTGCCAGCAGGTGGATTCCTTGGTGAGTTCCAGGAAGCGACCAGCAGTCAAGATCACCGAGCTCCAGAATGGAGGTGAGGGCCAAGTTATCACGGGGGAGTGAGATATCTTGCCACTACATCTCTTCCCTGTGTAGATTACTTGTTTGGTGGTCTCATCCTGCCTCCTGGCTTTAAATACCATCTATGTGCTGATACTTAGAGCTATCGTCCAGCTCCAACCTCTTTCCCACCTGCCTAGCATCATTGCTTGATATGTCTCATAGGCCTATCAAACTTGTTGATTTACTAACAGCCTCCAATATTTCTCCTTCTTAAAGTTCCCCATCTCAGTAGATGACATCGTTCGTCCTCACACCAACCAAAAAAAAAAAAAAACAAAAAACAAACAAAAAAACACATTACCATCTTTGACTCCTTTCTAATAGGGATTTCAAATCAACTACTTCCTGTAATCTTCACTAATAATGCTCTAGTCAAAGCCACTGTCCTGACTCTGGACTGTCACAGTAGCCCCGGATAGCATTCTCTGTCCTCACGGCTGCCCCCTCTCCTGGTCCTCCTCCCCTGTGCCTCTCAGTCTGTTGTCCACATGGCAATTAGAGTGAGGCTTCTACAACCTATGTCAGAGCAATCCTCCTTTGCTCATTACTCTTCAGTAACTTTCTAGAGGAGGTGTAGTTGGCTCTCTCTCAAGCATCCTGTGTCTCAGTAGCTAGCACAGTGCCTACCACCAGAGCGGTGTCTCACAATGCCTGTTTGTTCACTGACTAGGGAAATATAATATTTTTCTACCCAAATGGGAAGGCGGTAGGAATTGGAGAGGTGTGTACTACTCAAGAAGGTGCTATGTACTCTTCAGCAGCTTTCTTTTCAAGGCTAATTTCACAGCAAACATGAGATTATGTTTTAACAGTTTCTGAGAAATGATAGCAAATGGCAAGAAATCTGTACATTAGCAACATAGACAACTTCATGGCTCAGGAAATGAGAAAATGCAAAATTGTGATAGCATAAATAGGGGGTTTTCTGTATATATAGCTTCCTCTTAGCCCAATCTTGTGTTTATTGAATATTCATTGGGGTATGTTAGAACAGTGAACAATATTTTGTGAGCTTGGCAAAGGAATAAATTGCTGAATGGCTTACATTTTTGCTATCAAGAAAGCCCCACAAAATGGGCCCAAAGTAACATGCACCAAGGTTGATTGAAAAGTAAATTTATTTCACTGACCTTATCAATTCAGTCTCCTTCTCTGTTTGCTGAATCCTCCTATTTTATACTTCTCAATGGCTATCAACATACTTTTTTATGAAAGCTTGTCCCTTTATATGTGTCCTGCAATCTCTTCCTTTATTTATTTCCCCTGATCTCTTCTAATAACATTTGCCTCTTCAAACACCTTACTTTTCCACCTATTTTCTCCTGCAAGTATTTGTACTGAGAGTCCCAGTTACTTCAGCATATTGTGGCAAAGGACCACCTCCTCTGTATGGACTCCTAACCAGTAGACCCCAACTTTCTCACACATCCTTCCAAATTAAGACTTGAGGAACTTTTCTTGATATCCTTAATCTAGTGGAATTTATTTGCGATACTAAAAATAAATCATAGTAATTCGTTGAGGTGTCTTCAAAGATACTTTGCTTATGGTAACAGCCTTCATTGAAACAATGAAGCAAAGTATCTGGACACATAGTAGGCACACAACAAACTTCCTTAGAATGAACATAACGACTGTGAGGGTGATTGAGGGGTTGAGTGTGTGATTTAGTAGTATTTATACTTGATGTGGTAGTTCGTAGACAGATGTGAAATTTGAATGCAATTGAAATACGATGTTTTAAGTAGCTGATAACTTTAATACTGTAATACATTTCAGAATGGTTTATGATGTGGGCCATAATCCTGTCACGAAACATATGATCATCACCTAACAACAGTATTTGAAATCTTGCCAGCCAAAATTATCAATAAGAAATAATTTTTATCCCAATTAAAAGCTGACTTTATTTCATAACCATCTTATAATAATTGCCTTTAAAGAGTTGTTAACAGATTTAATCATTTGTGTAAAAATATTATCTTATATTTTTTAGACAAAATTCAGGAGAGCTATATTTTAATACCTACACACACACACACACACACACACACACACACACACACACACAAATGTATTTTTTTTGCTTCACAGTTAATTGGGAAGTGAATGTCATGTTTAACTTATGGCCAACTTAGTTTGCCTAGAATTTTCTTACTTTCTTGTTTTGCCTCTCTCATCTGTCAGTCCACATCTCTGGCTTTTTAAACTTCTTTCCAAGAGACTTTCACTCTTATATTCTTAGTTTTATTTTATTTGTCTTTCACTTCCTCTAATAGTCTATTGCTCCTTCCATTAGTCAATATCACACTCTCATTATTCTTCTATTTTTACTGCTTTTTAGCTATAATCATAAGCAAGCTTGAGCCTTAAAAAACATGCTGTAAAATGTGTGTGTGTCTCTGTGGTAGATTTCATTATTTGTCCAGATTCTTCACTTATCCCTGCATCCACTCCCAGGACCAGCTACATTATTTGCAGGACTTACTACAAATTGAAAATTCAAAATTAAGAATTTCAAGATAGCAACAGCAGAGCATTAAACCAATCACAGGATCTAAGCATGGAGACTTGTGTGACATACAAGGAACTCACCCCACTAAAGGAGCCACGTCCACAGCCTTTGCCATATGACTTTGCAGTTCTTTCTTTAGAAGCAAGTGTCTCCCCCATCCTACTGATGGTAGGTGCTAAGGTCTGAATGTTTGAGTCCCCCTCACCCCCAGAATTCATATGCTGAAATCCTAATCACCAAGGTGATGGTATTAGGAAGTGGAGTCTTTGGGAGGTGGGTAGGTTATGAGGGTAGAGTCCTCATGAGTGGGAATGGTACCCTTATAAAAGAGCCCAAGAAATATCAGTTCCCCTTGTGCAGTAGGAGGGTATAGTGAGAAGACAACCATCAGTGAGGAAGCAGGCTCTCAGCAGAACTAGTCTCCAGAACTATGAGGAATAAATGTTTGTTGTTTATGAGCATCCAGTTTATGGTATTTATGTTACAGCAGCCCAAATGGATGAAGGCATTGGGTTTGACCATGTGATTTTTTTCTGGCTAATGGGGAATGTGAACACAAATGACATGTTCCAGGTTTGTCTAGATCATAAAAAGGCATTAGATGTCTGTGTTTGTCCGTCTGTTTTTCTGTCATGGCAGAAGGACATACATGTCATGTATGAAGGACATGTCTCAACTAACTCCTGGCCATGGGAGATTTAACCTGTAGTATAAAGTTAAGCCCGGCTGAGCCTGGCCTATACCAGTCAGCCCAGCCAACCTTCAGACACGTGAATGAGAATAAATGATCGGTAACCTGATCTGTTGGGTTTGGGAGTGGTCTGTCACACAGTAAAAGCCAACTAATCAAGTAAATGAAAACAGTTCATCTAAGAGGCTCTAGCAGACAGAAGTGTGGTGTCATTGATCCTCACCTCAGCTTTTCCTGTCTCACGCCTCCCTTACCCAGCTCACACTGTGGATTAGTGAGTTGCCATATCAAGACCCTGGTTGCTCCCCACCCCCCTCAAAGCCAGGCAGTTTCACCAGGCTCTAAACTCTACACTTACTGCCTGCTTCTCCAGTTCCACTCTTGGTTCTGACAGCCTTAGCTCCCTGTCCTGCTAGGGATGTCCTATCACACACACACACAAAGCATCATTCTATCAAGGTATTTGTTGTGACTGTGCCTTCTGTCTTGTCTCCTTGCCTCTACTTTTGGTGCTTTTTTTTTTTTTTTTTTTTTACTATCTTCCAACTTATAGTAGGATTGACCTTTCAAAAGCATAAGCCAGTTTCTGTCATTCCCACGGTTATATCCTCTTGTGGCAATGTTTGGTAATTGGAGTAAGTAAAACTTATTACACAGCTGCTATTGTTGACCTCACATCCCTCCATTCCTCTGTTTTTCCCTGTGCTCCAGCCAGACTAACCTTTCTAAACAATGCCATGCCCATTTCCATCTCAGAGCCTTTGATCATTCTGATGGAAACATGCTCTCTACCCCATCTTCAGTTTTTCCGTGATTGTGAGGTGTTCCTACTGATCCACTCCTATTACTGTCCTGTTTTATTCTGGAAGACATCATGTCTGAAGGGATATTAAAAATCAAGTAAAAAGGGAAAAATGCAATGCATAATTTACAGAAAATAGCAATAATGAATAAAAGGGACCAGCGACCAGATCTGGGGCTGCTAATTCTTTGAACGTTGAACCAAGGAAAACCGACAGTTAGAAGGCATGACAGTTCCTTCCTGTACTCTCAAAATAGGAGAATCTAAGAGGGCCTTCTGTTGTTTTCCACCTGTTTTTTTATGAGGTAAAGCATGAAGTGGCTATTAAGAGATTTTCCTTATTCCTACTTCCTCATGTTTATTTTTGATGAAATATTTTCTTGATTCTGGCCAAATGTCTACATGTCTTAATTTTGGGTAATAATGCTAATTATATATATATATATATATATATATATATATATATATATATATACTTGTATCTTCATAATATTTTCAAGGGAATTATAGGGAGAATATATCAGAAGCTATCAGGCAGACATATTCTTTTTATTTTAGATGTTTATTTATTTTTGAGAGAGACAGAGTGGGGGGAAGCAGAGAGAGAGGGGACAGAGGATCTGAAGCAGGTTCTGTGCTAACAGCAGACACCCCAATGCGGGGCTCAAACTCAGAAACCGTGAGATCATGAACTGAGCTGAAGTGAAGCTTAACTGACTGAGCCCCCCAGGTGCCCAGCAGACACTATTCTAAACTGGAATTTGATAACATTCTTTGTTTTTTCATTGACTTTTTTTTTTATATTTGACCTCCTGCCTTTTTCATTCACAAATCAACCAACATGAAGATAAATCCTTATAAAAATTTCTATAAAATATTCTCTATTCTTTACCAAAGAAAAATAATGATAAATTTTAATTGTTGTTCAGTAAATTGCCAATATTATTAAAGCTTGCAGTAATTATGGAGATGGTAAGAATATGTAAAGGATAAAAAAAAAGTTATACTAAACAATTACCATAAAACACTTACGTGCAAATCTTGTAAGCCACAACCAAGGTCAACAGGAATAATGATTAGGGCTATGGATTTGACCACAGCAAGGTACTGCCATGTGAAATGCACTAAAGCTTTGTCAAGCTTAAAGAAGGATCATAATTGGCAGAGAAGGTAGACAGAGTAGAGGAGGGATGGGCTCCACCCCTTGATATTTAGGGATGAGACCGAAAGACTCCAAAACCAGGTAATTATAAGCAGTCGGGCAGAACTGAACTGTCTATTCATCATATGATAAAAGGGAAAAGAATGATGTCCTTTAGTGGAAGTGGGAGACTGGTGCATGGCAGAAGCTAGTCAGTCCTGTGTCTGGATGGAACTAGAGCCTAGGAAATAGTCCCACAAAAAAAGGGAGAACAAATGAGAAAATACAGGAGAGGGAAAAAAACATCATAACTTGAAAGTATCTCTTTTCTTAGATGAGTCTGAGATATAGCTAGGAAGAAATGCTACTTTCAGGGATGAATCAGGAATGTGTCCTTTGCTATGGTTTACATAATGTTCATTCAAATAGCACATTATACAAATCCTTTCATAGTTACTAACATTTCATATAAAATAGTTACTAACATTTCATATAAAAATATATGGGATAAGTTGATAAACTTGTTCATTTATTATTATATTATATGTATTTTGTTTATATAGATAAAATGTTTCACTTGTAGAGAATTTAATAAAGAAAAATAATGGGAAACAGAGGAAAAATATGACACTTATGGAGCCCTCAACATAATTTCTTATGTACAACTCTTGCTTATATAATTTGTAATTTGATCTTTGGTGAATTTTATTATAAATTAAATATTTTCTAGCAAGAGTTTTAGTTAAAGACTTCACCTTATGTTTTATAACCACATTTATTGAATTATGTAGATATTATAGTATATTTAAAAGTTCTTATTTTTCCTCTAAAGCTAAATCATGCTCATTATAGTGCATCTCTTGGTTAGGTAAATAACATACATAAGAGATTTTTTTTCAGGAAAAGTTTTTTAGCGGTACATTTTGTGAATCATTAATTATTTGAGATTGTCTACCATGACAACTTGGGTGGGTATAAAATTTAGTTACATCCTTTTGCACTTAAGTACTCTAAAGAAGTTATTTTACTATCTTCTGACATTAAATATTTTGGAGAAGTTGAAAATCTGCATGATTTTTCTTCTCTTACCTGTGAACTTCTTCTTTTTTCTTCCTAGATGCTTACGGAAGTCTTCAATCTTAAGAGTTATTTTTCAGGAAGCTATGTTTGTTGTTTGCCTTTTCACATTGATCACCTTTACACATGTTAACCTCATTTTTTGAAGTCTTATTTAAAATCTTTTACTTGTAAGACTCAGCATATGTGTAACTCTATGGATTATTTCTTTCTCAAGAAAATTAGTGCATTTGATATATCATTTTGTCTGTCATCAGAACAAGGGAGACTCTAATGTCAATATTTTCTGCTACTTTAGTTTTTACTTCAATAAAACTTATTTAGCACCAGTTTGGTAACAGGCAGTGTGCTGGTGAAGGAAATAAGGGAAGAATAAAATATGTTCCCTGCCCTCAGTAAATTTATAAATATTCTTATGCTGTGGCTCTTGATAATCACAGAGGCTAGTTCTAGAATGTAGAAAAGAGCTTGAATGTCTTTGAAGAAGAGAGACTTAGTTCAATTGACTTTCACATGCTGCCTGAGTAAAATCTCATCAACAGTCCTGTTGTATGCTTAACAATAACAAAATATATACATAAATCTATGTGCAGCAGTTTATAAATATATCCACATAAACAGATGCTATTCAATAATAGTTTCTATGTTTATTGTGTGGCACATGCTGTGCTAAACCCTTTTTTAGATCATCTGACTTAATCTTCACAATAACCTCATGAGTTATATTTTATCTGTCTTTTACAGATGAGGAAATGAAACTAAGTTGAGTTCCAAGGTCAGACAATGCTTAGCACAAATTAGACACTCAAATCAAAATTTACTGAATAGGAGAAGAAACTAGGACTTAAATCCAGGGCAGTGTGAATACAAAATCTTTGTCTTAACCACTATACTAAACAGCTCATCAAGGGGAAACAAACAAAAATAACAGCACAAATAAAAACAAATCAGTTCTGGCTAAGGTTCAAAGATAGGAAGACTAGAATTAAACCAGTCATGAACTCTAATTCTGTATTCAAGATCAATTGTCTGCTTTCTTTTCTTCCTTTTAAGTAGAACTTTAACTTTAATTAGACATTTTAGCATATGGAAGTTAATAAATCTTTACTCAGATATCAAAGTCCCAAATATGAACTGTAAGATTTTGATACCCAATAACCAATAGAGAATTAATAGAGGCTAGATGGGAGTTTTAAATCAAAATTAGGTATGTAAATTTACATTTAAATAGAAAAGGAATTTAATGTTTTTTAAAAAACTATTACACAAAATTATCCTGTATTTAAGCTGGTGGTGATTTCTTTTAATTAATACGTGGAAAAAAATAATAGCAGGAAATAAATTATCTAAATAGTCACCACCCATAATGAACCAAACACGGTGATAGGTGACAGCTTACATTAAAAAAAAAAAAAAAATGAGGGGGCTTTTATGAAATAGTTTATGTAAAATAATTATATTTGTTTTTAAGTATTAATCAAATGCATTTATCTTTATACTTCAATAATATAAATGTAATTGTATAATAAATATATAAAACAAATACTATTTTTATGCTAATAAATATAATAAATACTTATTGGGGAAAATTTCAAAATAGAAAATGCAAGAACAACTAAAATGTCACTCATGATCCCAATACCCATAGGTAACAGCTGTTGAAATTTTTATGATATCTTCATTCATGAAACACCTAGCATACTGTGAGGGGATGCTGGTATGAGGGCATCAGTAACGTGACTGGACAGTTTGATTATTACACTGACTAGTTTCCACAAAGGAAAAAAAAAGATTTGAAGTTTAATTTATATGATTTGTTTTTAATCAGTTCTTTTCTGAATATTCTCTGTGGCTTGAAATATAATAAATAGTATTATGGAATATAACTTACAATGATTCTATAAAGTATAGACAGTCAAGGACAGAAATTTAAGATGGAAGGCCAAAAAGATGCCATAAAACAGTTGTAAAGTAAAGAATTTGTATCATTTTTTAACTGCAGAATAACAGTAAATAAAAAAGAGTATGTTACGCATTTAATCCAGAAATTCCCACACTTCTTCCTTCACACAATTCATTATATGGGCCCCGAAGGAGCTTCGGCGTAAAAACAAAGATCTAATTGTGTACTTTAAAAACTGGTTACACAGTTTACCTAGTTTAATAATCTTGAACAACAAAGGAGGGATTTTTCGGGGTGGGTGGGGGCTGGAGTTTGGTTGACGCTCCATGGCTTGAGGCATGGGAAAGGAGAGTCCAGTTAGGAAAGCAGTACATTTATGGCAGAAGTGGATTACTAAGTGGATAATTAATGGTGGTGAAGATAGCAGATCTCCCCTCCCTCCTTGGGCTTCTTCTCACAAGTGAGCTTATAGCCCTGAGGAAGGTTTTTTGTTTTAAAGACCATTCTTTCTGAAACTTTTGGTCTTTCTGTGGTTTATTGAGCTAGTCTCTAAGGTTCAAGGGGGTCAAAGCAGAAGATATCTTCTCCAAGGCATTAAACAGACATTAAAGGAACAAAGCCAGTCTGAAGAGTTTTCACAGGGTCTTCTTCAAAGATTTAATCTACAAAGGAGTTTTTTTCCTCCACATAAGACATTTAATGACTTTAGGAGTCTTAATTTATATCTTTTGCCCTTTCAGTAAAATTTAAAACTGATCAAATTTAAGCACATACATTAATATTAACAGTGTACAGATAACTCTAAAGACTAAATCAAAAGTTTGGGGGTAGGAAGCGGTTTATGATAGATTTGTATCTTGATTCCCCCTACATATTAGAATTTTTAGATGCATTAATAAACACTATATATGCATGTATAGTAAGAGCATGTGTAATTCTTTCCAGCTCAAATGACCTATGTATCACATCCACATGCAAACATGTATATTTCATTCTTAGGTTATTTAAAATGACATTACATCTTTGTAGTAAGTCTTTCGGGGTACAGCCAGCAAAAAACAACAAGCACATGATTAAAGCATTTTCTCCATTGATGTCATTGCCATAAATAGAGAGAGCCAGATAAAGAGTAGATAACATTAATAGTAAAATGCATATTGATTACTATTTATCAATATAGTCATAAAGTGCTATTGTAATGGTACAATAATGGTTATCTTGGTAAATTCTTATAGTCATACCCATGATATGAATAAAAATCATTTGAGCAATAATGTCTTGTATTGTGAATCATAATATAAATAATTACAGAAGAATAACTTTTTAAATGTCTCATTTTTACTGCATGTGTGTGTATGTTCACACATGCACATAGATCATGTGTCTTCATTTAAAAGCCGTGGCTTCTATAAAATTTAATTACATCTCCCTGCAGCTTTAAATTGTGAGTGGCTCTAAATCAAGTGTGTCTTCAAAACAGGGGCTGCTTCTATTAAATTTAATTATGTTTCTCTGCATATTGCACAGTAGAGGTGTAGTTGCTAAATGAGGGCATCTTCTATGAAAATGGCACAGGAAAGATGTAGAAACAAGCGGGATGGCCTTCATGCTTCTTTGAAGTGGATAAAAATACTGTTGTCTTGCCATAGTCAAAACTCTCTGGAACCAGCTTTAGTAATGTAAGACAAAGCCAAGAAGATTGAATTTTTCATGCTATTTTCACGTATGATATGTACATTTTTGGAAATATTCCATTTATGTTAATTTTTCAATACATTAAATATGAATTCAAATGATTGAAATGTAGAAAGTCTTTTGCATTATATTTGAATTTCAGAACCATATGCGTCACTAATTTCCAGTCATACAAAAGGGATTAAAGAGGCAAAGCAGCTTGAAATTATACTTTCTTTTGTTAAAAAACAAACAACAAAAGAAGAATACTGGGGATTTTTTTTTTGTAATTTCCAAAGATAAAAACTTTTTCTTTTTAAAATCATAAGTATACATACATGTATATATACATCTATATATATGACTTGATACCTTAATAGTTGCTTGATCATATGACCTATTTTTATGAGGGTATACATTTGATCATACATGTGTTAAATATTAAAAGCCGGCTTTTGAAAACTGGTAAAAACAGAGAATTCATGAATGGATCACCTGTAAAATGAGATTGACGCAGTACCTGTTGTTAAGCACTTACTGATTGATGTTATAAATCAGGGTAATATACGTTGCTTAAACATAAAGTCTCTATAGATGCAGGCTAAGTAAAATGGATAATTATTTCTATATGTGTTTCACAATATTCAATAATATATTATTATATAATTTATTATTATTACCATTATGGAATTGCTTCTGTGGGGGGTGGGGGTGGCAGGAAGTTGATTACCTCAGTATTACTCTCCCTCAAGGAGATGGAATTTTCAAGCATTACCATTTGGGGGGTTTAGTACTTAGAGAAGTAGGCCTAACTAAAATAAACATTACAGAAGTTCATGTTCCCTAGCTCACTCAATGGAATAGTCTTTTCAGTTTTTGCTTTTTCCTTCTTCAAAAGCTAGAGTCCTTTCCTAGAATGAAAGCAAAAAATGGCCTTTTCACTCTTGAGCAAATTAAAGTCCTGGCCAAACATTTTCTCAACTTGCATAGAAGTGTAATTAACTCACTCAGCTGGCTTTTTTTTTTTTTTGACATGCAGACCTCGTGGTGTTCTGCTCCAGTCTTGAGAGTTACCACGCATTGCAGCATACATGTTTATTTGCGTAAAAGGACACCTTGTGATAACAGTGGCAGTACTCTTGGAACTTGTCCATTTCCTGAACTGCTTGGAAATGTATCGAAGACAAACACTACAGATGCAGGTACCCCAAAGTCATACATGTAATCTTTTACTTTGGTTTAAAATCATGACATCAGAGATCCTGCCAGATGTGGGTCATGTGCCTAGATAACCGTATAGAAGTGAACATTTGAAATGGCCATCCTCTAATTTAGGTGGAAACTTATAGAAATAAGAGAAATCAGTCTTTATGGATCAAATTTTTATTGCAATCTATATCTACTGGCTGAGAGCAAGAATGGGATTTTCAACTCTAGAGAGGCTATTTCCTACATTAGCTCAGATTGAGAATGCTCTGAGAATCAACATTACAGATTAACAGTTGATTTTGTATTATTCGGAGTGTGTGTTTATTAGAACCCCTCTCATGACATATTTTCTGTTAAATTCATCAACACATCACAATTTAATAGGCATAGCTTGTAAAAATGATTTGTAGATTATTTGTTTAAATTATGGTCATTGGGCTGATTGGCTGGCTGTTCTAGAGTAAATGTACCCAAATAAATTACAAACCGAGATGTTCATTAGTAAATTGGGGGCATGAGGGTAAAAAAGTAAAACCAGCTAGATGCACAGAGCTTAGCTGAGTATGGATGTACTCAGGTACCAACATCAGTTCGGTACTCGCCAGTCTTCATTTTAGTATCTTTTTTCACTAAATAGCAATAGAAAAGGCTCCATTTTTATGGCCTGTAAGAGTGTGCCATATACATAGTGCTATATATATGCATTAAATTGCAAAGCTTTCCCCATTCCATTTTCACTATTTCTAAATACTGTCTAAAATAAAATGATTAAAATGTCAGTGGATCCACATGCATTCCATTTTTGCAATAAGTATTTCTTTCTACAAAAGAGAAATGCTGTTTAATTTCAGTGTGATTGTGAATTTTGTAAAATGAGGATGTAATAGCATTTTACTTAAACTTATAGCATCTTCTGCTCATATTGTGTTTCAGAATAGTTCCTTCATAATTAAAGTGTCAAAAAACACATTTGTAACAAGAATGATGAAATTCATTCTGAATAATCCGTCAGCAAATAATAACCTGCATTTCCTGCTCTCAAACAGAATCATTTAATACCTTTCAATCATTCGGTTCTTCCCTCTTTTTTCTTTTTTCTTGTTACTCTTAGAAAATAACTTCCTATAACAGCTTAGAAACTATTTTATGGGCTTAATGGAGGTTTTTCTTTAGCTGGAATGTTATATGGTTAGCAAATGTTTCTATAAATATGTAAAATGCTCTTTCCTGAGTCCCCACTGGATGCCTCTCAACTAGAGCATTTCCAAAACAATAAACAAGGCAAACAAAGAATGCTTCAAAATAATCATAATTTCACATTTCCCCCCAAACATTGTTCATTTATTTTTCTATTTTATTGGTGAAAACAGAAATCATATTGAGTGGAGGATTTCCCCTCACATAGAGATGAAGGCAGGTTGACATTTAGGAACTATGGCATCTTATGTTTCTGAAATATGGAAGGAGCAAGTCAGATTATTCAAGTGCATTTTCTCCATCTAAGATCTTGTTTTATCATTGCCTGTTTGAAGTGATACTCATTTTACATTTACTTTTAAAAATGTAAATTAACAAACATATTACTTATATACGTGCATGTATACCTACCGGGGATTGTGATATAATGCACATATGAATAAGCAAGTAATGTCCGGGTGCATAATTTAGCTTCTATCGTGAGAATCAGTTTTCTGCTTGGCTTAATATTTTCATGCTACATGTGCCTGAAACTTAGCGTTTGGAGAATTACTGGATTAGGCAATCTATCTCAGGATGGTAAACCTATTTATATAGTACATACATCCTGAGTTCTCGTATCTCTTTCCTTTGCATGAAGTTTAGTACAATATTCCAACTGTACGAGGCATGGAACTATAAATTGTTTTATAGTGTATCTTAAGATATTACTGTAGCACAGGTCAAGCATAATTGTTAAGAGAGAAAAAGAAAATCTTTTAAAATAACTTATTCTTCTAAAAATGCTTCTACCATCCACTGCAGCTGCAGAGTCATAATGCTTTCATTAGAGATCACATCTGGGCTGAATTAAAACAGGAGCCTTTCCCAGCCCTGCAGTGCTTGTCAGGTTGAAAGTTTTTCTCAGAGCTCCTGAAGCCTTTCCAAAAATCAAGGGCTAAGACAGAGAACAGACCTTGTCACGAGCTGGTACCAGGCTTTAAGTACATTCCTGCTATGTTATTCACCGTCTGGCTCTAATTTGGAGGTACATCTCCCTTGTGCTCACTTTATTAACTTACATATGACTAGCCCTTTTGTTTAATATGGAAATAAAGAAAACAGGGTTTGTTGAAGAATAGTACTATACACTGAGGCTTTTATTTTTCCACACATTCGCTTTTTTCCCCTATATGTTTGCTCTTTAAAGCAATTTCCCCATATTTGAACCACTTGGATAATAAAAAAAAAGTAGATAACATGGAGAATTCATAACAGACCTTGTTTTCATCTTTATTTTATAGAAAGGGAGGGGGGGGAAACTACATAGATTTTAATGCATTGTATTTTTTTTTTATTTTGGCCATCAATTTTATCTTAGAATTCCAAAAGAAAAGGTCTATTGGTGTTAAACATAGACGCAATGATATCAAAGTAAAATTACATAAATTTTGGTGAAATTATTTCAAAACTGTGTTATAAAGTTGAATACAATGGACACTAACTGTTGAGATGTCATGACATTAATAAAGAATGGAAGTATATTAAAATTTTTTTAAAAATCCCGAGGTGTATTAGGAAGAAATACACTACCAATAAAAGAGAAAAAGGAGCTAAAAAATTATCGGGAATGTGTTTCTGATGACTGAACAACCCTCAAGCTCCAGATGATTAGCATTTACTAATCTGTCCACTTGTAGAGCACACATACTTTTATTAAAATCCCAAATCTTGGGACAAAAGGAAGATACAAATTCTGTGAGGCTCAACATACCACAAGAGAAACAGGTGCACAAATAGTGATAATGCAATTGCCATGTACTGAAATACAGGTCAACGTACAGCAGTAGCAGTGATTAACTCTGCCTGAGGAGGTCACCTTTGAGCTGGTCTTTGAAGGATGAATAGAAGTTCACTAAACTTTGGAGTATTTACAGATTTTAGCACATTTTTTCATTTTCTCTTCACCTGAATTTACCAGTTGCTATTTTTTGGGGGTAAAAAAATGTACTTCACTATAGCATTGATGTATTCTCTACCTTTAGTATTAATTCTAAAACTGACATTATTCTGACCAATCTTTTTCCTAAGTGTTTTAATGGCATTATAAATTAGAAATGCGTTTTTCCTCCTCCTGTGTAAGTGGAACTTAACTTTTAGCACATGTAACAGGAAAAAACTAAAGAGTCGAGTCAATCCAGAGAATACGTGAGAACGTCAATTTAATTGATGTCTCTCTGAATCTTAACTTTTTCATTAAAAAGATGGGGATAATGCCTGTCCCACGGAATTATGAGGATATAATAAAATGATGTATTTTGTGAACTAGGACAGTAGCTACCTCATAGTAAGCTAACATTCAGCAAACATAATTCTGTTCCCTAAATTTTATCTCCAAATGAGATGAACAAGCCTTGGCTCAAGCTAATTCTCTTTCAGTTTACTAATGTATTTCAGGGTATAATGAAATGTATATATGATAAACATTAATGTCCATCTACGTTAACAATGAATGCAGATTGTTTGACAGTGATCTTTATAGAAAGTAGATTAATAGAAGAACACAGATAATAAAGCACCTCTAATTTCACTACCTATGTATTTGGAGTTAATTTCTTGATGAACAAAATGATGTGTGCATTCCCGTGATATATTGCTTTCCACAAAAAGTCTTGCAAGCTTCCTTGAAAGCAAGGGTTGCCTTTGCCATTGCTTTTACAGGCACTCTCTTAGTACCTAGTAAAATATTGCATCCAAGCCTAGGTGTTCAATAACTGTTTGTTGCTTTACTGCCTCTTGTTCTTGAAACTTAGATTTAGGATTTCCCAGAGAGCACTGGCACAATTTTGCTGAGTAGGAAAGACACAACCCAGAATGCCTGGGTCAAGTCACCTGTTTCTATTTGTGATTTATAAAATGTCAGACCTTCAAACGAAAATTTTCAAATGTAAAGCAAATTAAATGCTATAGCAACACTGAATGTATCTATAAAATGATAAGAACAGCCTCCTAATTACATGAAATAGAAACACTTAAGAGGATCCAGAGGGGAAAGTATGTTCCTTATTCTCATTCACTGTTCTTTACTCCTATATTAGACTATGAAGGTAAAAGGACTTGTTTTACTTAACAAAGCTGGCTAGCTGTTTCTACGGAAATTCTTTTTCATTTTATAACTCATGTGAATGTCAATGTCAAAGTAACAACAGCACCACTGGGATGAAATGGATAAAAGACTCCTGGTCAGATGAAATTCTCTTTCCATTAAGATTTACCCTTCATGTTTTCCATTAACTATTGTCAACTCAGCTTCTTTCCTCATCGAAAGTGGCCAGCTGATGGATGCTTATGTATAGAATGGTGCAAGATAGGAAAATACTTCTATGTGTTTTTTTAAATCTTTGTATGGAAAACAAAATATGACAACATTTCTAGGCTACACTGTTTTACATATCAATTGTGAAGTATCACATTTCTTAATCATAACTTTTGATGCTATATATATACCTACAATAGCATTTTAACCTTTCTAATCTTTCAACCTATTTATACTTTATTCAAGTTTACCTTGTGTGAAGTGTTTAGGTTATAAGACTGTATACATTTCATAGACTTATAAACCCAAGTTTAAAAAAACTAAAGAAATAAGTCCATAATTTAACACAATTCATTCACTGGTATACTTCAAAATATTTTCCAGCCTGTGATTGTGTGTTACCTAGAATGAAATATTGAAAAAAAATTATTTAAAGTCACTTTCTTTACAGTGAATTTACTTTTGGAATGATGGCAGTGGGCTTGCAGTTTCTATTACACTCAGTACTAATGATCAAGTTTAGAACATGGCTTCCAAGAATAAAATTTTACTATAATTAAAACTACAAGTGGGGCTCCCGGGTGGCTCAGTCGGTTAAGTGTCTGATTTCGGCTCAGGTCATGATCTCATGGTTTGTGAGTTGCAGCCCTGCATCAGGCTCTGTGCTGACAGCTTAGAGCCTGGAGCCTGCTTCAGATTCTGTCTGTCTGTCTCTGCCCCTCCACGGCTCACACTCTGTCTCTCTCTCTCTCAAAACTAAAATAAACATTAAAAGAACTACAAGAAAAAATGTATTTCATTTATTAGTCAAGTATTATATACTTTTCCTTTTAACAAGAAAAATCTTAAATACAATCTCTGACTATGCTTGATAGGTTTTGGCACTCAAAATTCACCTTACAGTGTTTTATAATGGTTTTCCATGGGCAGGTTGGAAATATCAGGAAATATACATTTGAAAATTAAGAAACATAAAAATCATATGATTTCTTGGCAATGTGCTTAATCCTGTGATAGAACCTTGAGCATTAAATCATTTCAATACACTTAAATAACAAAGTCAAGGGCCATGTTTTTCCTAACTTCAAGATTTTAAAAAACAGTCACCAAGAAAATATTATTTTTTTCCTTCTGAGAATTTCTCTAGGATAAATTAGTTACATACTTAGAACAAAGTATCTTTTCCACCAAAAGGAACACAGTTAAGGAAATTGACACATCAAATCAAGAGCTATGCAGGAAAGTCAAGAAAATTGTAGTAAATTTGCCATGAGACGGTGGCAGTTGGAAAATCAAAGAGGGCCTATCTAAAAAAAAATCTTGAAATAAAGAAATCAGTAAACTTTGTGATGTATTAGATTGGAGAAGCTAAAGAGTCAGTTTAATAGCAATACTTACAGCATTGGTGCATGGGAAATACTGATGAGTATAGAAGGGATCATTCATCACATGCTTATTAGGTGCCTCAGACTGTGATTTCTCCCTGCCTCACCCTCCATGTTTAGTCAGTCACCAAACTAGTCTTTCTCAAATCTGTCCCTAACTTTCCACCTTTACAACCACCACATAAAATGGCCTTTGAACTAGAATGGCTTTCTACTTCCACACTGGCTCAAGGTTAACTACCATGTTAGAGATATTCCAGTATAGGAAATATAGACAGGTCACATAACTGCAGTGGCTTCCCAGGACTGTCAGGACAAAATCAATCTCTTTTCCCTGACAACAACAACAACAAAAATAACCCTCAGAGTCTCTACCTACCTCCTTGCTTCTCCAACTGCTTGCACTTCTCCAAATACATCAAGTGATTTCATACCTCTGTCCTTTTCCATGTGCAGCTACCTCTTGATACTCCTTCTCCAGTCTTCTCCTAGTCAATTCCTGTTCATCTTTAGGGTTCAGCTCCACCATTCAAGCATCACCTTCCCTGAGAGTCCTTCCTCTGTATTTCTCTATCTTAACCACTGATACTGCATTGAGTACAGATAAAGAGTCTAAGTATTTTCCAGGTAACGAGCCCTTTGAAAGTAAGGAGTGTATCTTTTGTATTTTGTAAACCCATGCAAGGGTCCAACCTGACTGAGCTAATAGTGAGTGTTCAAAATATGTATGCAATGCACTAATTAATGAATGAGTGAATTAATAATTATAAGAAACTTTAAGTGAGAGGCAATGTGTGCATACTTTTTGTTTTCTTCATGGGACTGAAAGGCAGTACTGAGCATATAGGTGTTCAGTATTCAGTGCCATGAATAGAAAGTGTATTTTGGAGACACAAGTTAGGTCAACCTGGCGTTTTCAGCTTGAACGTTTGAATTCCATATAAGAAAAAAAAAAAGTTGTCAACTTGTCCTGTATCTAATCTTTGATTTATTAGGTTGTTCTGAGAAGGCCACTTAATTGTTCAGTGCTTAATGTTTTCCTTCTTGGGAAAGCATACTAATAGTTTCAGATCTCCTTCCTTCAAATAGTGTGATTAATAAATTATGCAGTCTAGTTTTATGAAAAATGAAATAAAGCATCCTATATCTTTATATATTTTTATATACAATATATACTTAAAGAGAACTAAATAGCTATGTAATATTTTCTGTTTTCTGCCACACATTTAATATTTCAGAATTTCAATCAGCCTTGATTGTCTCCAATATTTCCTGTCTCAGTAAAGAGCACTGCCATCCATTAAGTTGCCCCAAAAGCCCATGATTTTTATTCCTCGTTCTTCAACATCTCTTATATTTATTCATCAACTCTGCTACATCCCATATCCTAAACCATTTCTGTTACCAACTCCCTAGCCTGGGCCACCGTTAGTTCTCAGCTAGACAGTTGAAATAAACTTCTGTCTCCCATTCTCCCAGCCATGCTCTTTTCTAAAATATTCTTGAAACTGTAGTCAGAATGGTTTTCCAGTGCTCACATCTTACCATGTTACTCCCCTACTTTAAACTATAAAATGGGTCAGTGGCTTCCAAGTTCAAACCCAGCTTTTACGGTCTAAGCCTTATCTCTGACATCTCCTCACCTTGTACTCTATACTCTTACTATACAAAACTTGCTTAAAATTTCTGCTCTGTCTGGAGAATGGACTTGGGTGGATGTTGTTTCTTTGTCCTAATGCCCTCTTCCCTATCTCTTCTTGGGCTAACTTCCACTCATCATTTACTTGAAAGTTTAAACTTTATTTCTTCCATAAGGCCTTCCCGGTTGCTTGACTTTTAGCCAGAGAACATCTTATTTTTAACATTTAGCACACTTCATTGTTTTCGTTTGTTTGGTATCTGCTTCCTACCAAGTGGGCAATAAGGTCCATAAAGACAATACTCTTTGCCTAGTGCCTTGCAAAATGCCTGACACCCAAGATGTACTCAAGAAACGTTTTTAGAATACAGTGAATTGATTCTAGATACACATGACATTTTTTCTCTGCACTGAGTGAGTTGATCTAAGCAATTGTTTCTGATTACTTTATTTATTTGAAGTATAAGGAAAATGAAAATTTTATTTAATTAAATCTCTGCAAAATTCTTGGTTTCTTGCTGGGAATAAAATAGAAAAAATATGAAATAATTAACAATTCTTGAGTCCCTGTTGCTTAAAATTTTCAGGGAAAATGGAACTTAAGAAAATTAAACATAGAGTTACAATTACACTTTAATTGTTTAAAAGTGACCCAGCTCTTACCTAATTTAAAAAAGCATGTGACCCTCTAATTTTGAGTAACTTATACTTTGTTACTACTTTTTAGTCTCAACACGGTGCACTAGTTTCCTTTTTTTTTTTTTTTTTTTTTTTTTAAGTAGGCTTCATGCCCAGCACAGAGCCCAATGTGGGGCTTGAACTCATGACCCTGAGACCTGAGAACAAGACCTGTGCTGAGATCAAGAGTTGGATGTTTAACTGACTGAGCCACTCAGTCACCCCCCCTGGTTTCCTTTTTCTAATGGAGTTTTCTTCAGGTGAACTTAAATGTCGAATTATGGTATGGTGCTTGAATCCTTTCCAGGAGTCTTTTTAAAATCCTTTCTTACTAGGTTTCAATCTTGCTGCAATCCCTTTGACTGGAGTGACTGCAAATTACAGTTTGAAAACGGGTGACCTCTTCCTCTCTGCTAATATTGTTAGAATGAAGCTACAATGGCACCTATCAGGATAACCAAATTAGAGCAGTTCACATAAGGCAGACATGCATACAAATGTACTTTATGTACCAGATGTATCCCTCAACAGGAAAATGACAGCCATTCAGATAAAATGCTTTTATTATTTACTTTCAACAAGTATCCATAGCTGTGGCATGACTATTGTTGAATCATTTCAATAATCTTGTTATAGGGCTGGTAATAAAAGAAAAAGCACTTCAGCAAAGAGAAATGACCTGCCTCCTGACATCTTCAGAGGTACGGGATGACAGTGATATGTAGATTACTTTTCTGTTCAAACCAGCAAGAGCATTGCCAGACCTTTTCCAGCCCAGTTTATTTCCTCAAAGCGCTGATGTATTTCTTGACAAGAAAGGCAGGAGGCACCCCTGCAATTTCACCACTGCCAGTAGGTGTAGCAGTTGGTGTAGTTTGACATGTGGAGGAGAAGATGGAGGCATCCTTGGAAAAAGCTTTCTAGTTGCCAAAAGATGTAATGACTTCGGCAAGGACTGTATCCTCTACACAAGAGCAAGCATTGATGAATAATGATGCTTCGAAACATAAAAGGATATTAACCTTATTAAATTAAGCAGGGACAGATATCTCACAATTTATGTGTATGCTTTGCCTTTCAAGGCCCAATATGTAAGTAATGTGTACGTATTTTTTCCTATGGTAATGGCTAGAAGACAGATATTTCCTTGAAATTAATATCCATTCTTCCTCAGCTAAGAACTTCCAAGAAACTTAGCAAGTCCTCACATTTACAACTTGTATTGTATTCCTCTCCTCTCCATTGGATCTGATAATCTTGGTATCAGAAAAAAGAGAAGCTCCTTTTCTGTCTCACCTTTTTCCAGTAATATCACACTGTTCCATTTGATACATGAACTATCATCAACATTGAAAAATGTGGAGTCAAGGACCAGCACAGATGAAACCAGTGTATCAGATAAAACAAAACAAACAAACAAAAAGGAATCAGTGATTTTACAGCTTCATAACAATGTGTTTTTAGCTGCATCTTTACAACATAATGGTTACCAACTCAACATCAACATCTTGGATCTAAAATTTCCAATTGAATCGGCCCTTTGACTATGCCATAAAGCAGGTTCTATTCTCCTTTTTGCACACAAGAAGGAGGAAGTTACTAGTTGGCAAATTGACTGGATTCTCCCAAGGCCCCTTTTTACTGAATCTATGTCTGGCTAAAAGGCTAATTAACTGAAGGAAAATGTCCTAAATTTACTGGTAGGTGAACCTGGCTTGTCCCTAAAGGAAAGACATCTAGCCACATAGATGCTGGAAGTAGAATCAGCCCGACTAGGAAGTCAGGGGTCAGCCCTAGAGCTCCTGGCAGTCTCCCAGCTATTTCTCACTTTCTATATTATTATAATGCATTAATATTTTATGATGAATATCATATCATTTCTACCTTGTAGGATGATCATTCATGAGAAAACCCATTTCTCCGGATAAGAAATTTTAAGGCATTTCATCAGGATAATCCCCACTTAAGAGACTAGATTGCAAGATTAGTATACTTCAAGTCAGAAGACTTGGGTTCGGTTCCAAACCATGCTGTCAACTCTGTGATCTTAGGCTTCCTGAGTCTCAATACTTTTTCAGTGGTAAGATGAAGACAGCAGTATTTTTATGAGGATTAAATGCTATTACTAAGCAATTTATATAGAGTTATGCAGCCGGTACTTTTTTATTATTCCTACCAAAGTTATTGTAGGAAATAATTCTAATTACATTGGTACAGCTTACTTCAAACCCATACCCCTTGTTGGGACTTGTGATTCTAGGGACAAGAAGTAGAAATTAAGGCTTATGAAGTATATCCCTGTTCTACAGAACTGTGGTGGTATCTTTAGTTCCCGTGTATTTTTCACAACAGCCCTCTGAGGTAAAAATTCCCCCTTTTATTGATAGAGGAGGAAACCAAGACCTGGAGATATAATTACTTTGCTGGTCATTGACACAGTAATTGGGAGAGTCAGGTTTGTGTCTGTCTCAAGCTGTCTTCATTTTACCATTCTAGATAATAGCCATTCAAATAGCTGGTATAAAGTAGCATGGACTAAAGTGGGTCTACGTAGAACGGGCGCATGGGTAGTCTTCATTGTCAATAATAGCATACCCATCAAAAGATACACCAGATCACTGACAAATCACTAGTGAAGAGTTGATAGTCTTACATTACAAAATGTTCTTCTAAAATATAGTATGATGTATTATTGGTTCACTTCTATGTAAGCTACTTTCTAGCATTAAATAGAATATTTTTCCTCAATTATGTGAATACACACACATTTATAACTAAAATATTCAGTGTATCTAGTATAGTATGAAAAAGTATTTACTGTTTTATACATGCTACTCATAGATATTAACATTTATAGCTATTACTATTAATATATCTTATTACAATTGAATTCTATTAAAATTAAGACAAGAGATATTTAACATTTCTTTTGGTTTTGTCTTAAATCTTGAAGTGACCTCATGATGAAGATGGGTAATATATATGAAGACCAAATATTCTTATTTGATTTGAAACATGCTGGGTAGATAATTTGTGGAGAAACTGAAGCTTTGAGAGTCATGGCAATTTTCTTAGAAGGTGCTGTGGTCTTTTGATTGAACAGCACGAAAATATATCAAATTCATATCCTGACCTCATCTGTCTTTCTCTGGGGAGATAACGGAACTGTAACAAAGAGAGTGCCTTCGTATCCACAGAGTAAACATAATTACACTGGTAGAGCTAAGAACCATCCAGGAAGCTCCCAGGACCCAGGGCATCCAAAGGCAAAAACACATTCCCCAGATAGCCAGCACCTTATGACTTGGGATGCTGTGTGATGACTCAAACCCTCTAGTCCTGGGTTGGGACTTTATCACTGACGTTGCCAGCTGGAAGCTGTACATTTCATCCTATACCTGAAGCTTTGGAGTCTTTCTGACTTACTCTCTAACTCATGACCCATGACTACAACTTGACTCTTTAGCCACTCTTGGCTATATTATTTGAATTTTCCAAACTCAGCTTCAGTGACCAGATTCTGGAATGAAATAATGGTTCCCAGACTCAATCCTCAGCACCTGTGCTTATTACCTCCTTGTACTTGGCTTTGCTTGTGGACTGTCCTGTCTTGAATCAGGCACCCACCCCACCTTATGGAACAGGTGGCCCTGCCTCAATCTGGATTACTGCTTAGTAATATCTCACCTGGCCCTACCAGTGAAAAGTGAGATGGTACAGAAACAACATTTGAAGCAGAAATGACTGGTATGTACTGTGCACTTCTCTTTACATTAACCCAGCCTTAAATATGGGAATAATATTTTAGAAATTATTAACATTTATTGTGCATGTACTTAATACATTTCAGTCATTGTGTTGAGTGGTCTATCTACATTAATTTGTTTCATCCTTCTAATAATCCTACGATATGGGTCTTATTAGAATGAACTATATGAAATTGCTGAAGTTTGACCATTTATGATCTACAAAATTGGCAGTCTCATATGGTTGATGCAAATGTTAGCTCCATTTGACAGATGACAAATCTCAGGCATGAGGAAATCAACTTTTTGTAAGTCACAGTTGTAACAATTAGAACCACAAAAAGAAGTGTATAATGGCTTTAAACTTTTCTTTCCCATGTGCTCCGTGGGTTTTGTAGCAAATCAGCTTCTCAGTCTTGCAAAGGGCTCCCCCCACCCCAATTTGAAATTTTTTTTTTGATCAACTGCTTGGAGCCAACAACTAACAACCAGCTGTCAAACACATAATTCCTTCAGCCTAAGCAACTTTTACATTGATCAAAATAATTTATGTGAGAACCATGCAAAATGTGGAGTGGGCAATTTAATCAACTCAAGTATAAACAAGCCATCGTGCCATATATATCGGTTCAAACTATTTCAAATATTCAGCATGTGGGCCATAAATATAGCACTTACCCAAAAATTAGGAAAAGCAGCTATATAATTTAAACACAGTGTAGATTAGCCAAGTTAGACCATCCCTAATGAATGAAATGAAATAACTTTCAGCTATCTCCCCATGTTTATAGCAGACTGTAAAGTAATTTCCCCTTTGTTGAGAACTTTGAGCATACATTTTCCTGTCAGACTTCCTGACTGTACAGGTTGGAAGTGGAGTCCAACTGAGAATTCTGCAGGTGATGCAATTAGTGTGGGGGCACTGTGGAATCTTTGCAGAACCGCCAATTAGCATTTAAAAAAAATTATTTGCTTCTGGTACAAAGACAAAAGGATAGACAATAAATTTGGAAAAGCTGTTGTTACATTGGGGGCTCTCATGTTTTCAGAACAAGTGGGGATATTTTCAGGCTCTCGGTGCTGGTCCTACTAAGTAAGTAATTCAGTCAAGCCTATCATGTACCTTTGGATGGAATCTGCTTGATGTAGGTGTGGTTTTATTTATGGGTTATTTTCAAATTTTTACGTAGGCTGACCATGACTTTTCACCATTTAAACACTGTAAGATACAGCCTGTAATCACTTAAAATAACTACCGATATGTCTTCCGGTATACAACTAAGTAATTCTGGTCCCTATTATTACACTTTCTTTCCTGGACACATGATATTTTACCTCCTCTCAAGAAAGCACTACCAAGTTGAACCTTTCATGCTCCTAAGAATCTGATATCTCTGATACATCCAAATATAAAAATGAGGTTATCGCCATCCTTCACTCACTTGGATCAACCAGTGACTAAGTGTAGATCTAAAAGTCAGATTGTAAGGACTGGATTATTATTTGTTCTCATTTTGTTCTTTGGAAAGGATTTTGAGGCCTTCATGTAAGAGTCAGCTTTGACAACTCCTCCCAGAGGAAGGAGTTCACTGTAGCTTTATCCATTGGTTGGAAAACGTGCTAATGAGGTGAAGGTCATTGATTTGATCTCACATGAATGAGTGCAAGTATGCTTTGTTCTAGCTCTATGCTTCTGATGCCTCAATAACCAAAGTCAGCCATTTGTAAATGTGTGCTGCTGGTTGTAAAGGAAGCATGAGAGAGAATTCACATTTATCAGAAAACACTGTCAATATTAAAACAAAAATCACTCAAAGAACATGTCTTACCGGTGGTGGGTCGATGGTATTATCTTTACTTCTGAAGCATGAACAGCTCATAAACTTTCAGAGTGTCTTTTTTTTTTTTTTTTAAGTTAAGTGATTATTTAAAGCCAAATGGAGGATTTTGAAAGTTTTTGTTTAAGTTTTTGAGTGATCCATCAAATAATTCTATTTGAAGTATCTATTTTATTTTACTACAGCAAATATATATATATATATATATATATATATATATATACACATACATACGTGTGTGTGTGTATACTATATACATACATATGTACACACACACTCACATTTGTATATATATGTATGTACATATATTTCGTATACATGTATCTATATATGTATCTATATGTATATATATATTTTATTATTGCCTCCATTTACTCTCTTATTTTAGAAAATAAGAAAAAAAATGTTCCTATCTCTTCTTTAGTCTCAACTTGTATTTCAAATCAACTCTGTTTGCAATGTTCAGTTGAGAAAAATTCAAGAAACACAAAATGCTTTATATTTAATATATTTTTTTTTAACTATTAAATAATTCCATTAAAATGTGAACACTGTGTGCTTGTCAGTAAGAACCTGTGCCTGGAAGATTGGTACACCCCAAGAGGATGATTCCAAATTCACATCCCAAAACTTTGATGAGGAAAGCCAATCAAAATTACATCACATGTAGCCTAATATATTTTGAATGTCAGAATACAGATCAGCCCTTTAAAATAGTTATCGTGGTGCCTGGGTGGCTCAGTCGGATAAGCATCTGACTTAGGCTCAGGTCATGATCTCACGGCTTGTGAGTTTGAGCCCCGCGTCGGGCTCTGTGCTGACAGCTCAGAGCCTGGAGCCTGCTTCACATTCTGTGTCTCCCTGTCTATCTGCACCTCCCCTGCTCATGCTCTGTCTCTCTCTTTCTCAAAAATAAATAAACATTAAAAAATTTTTAAATAGTTATCTATATTTGTAATAAATAACATGCCTTTTTTGGGGATGAAACCCAGGTACTTTTCAAATCTAGTTAATTGTGGAGACAGGAAACCAAGGGATTGTAGGGGATTGGATTTCTAATAACATGACCATTTCATCAAACCAAACTGCTATGGTTTGAACATTTGTGTCCCCACAAAGTTCATATGTTGAAACCTAACCCCTAAGGTGATAGTATTACAAGGTGGGATATTTGGGAGTGATTAGGTCATGAGGATGGAGAATGGGATTAATGCCTTTATAAAAGGGGCACAAGAAAACTCCCTTCCCCATCTGCCATGTGAAGACACAGTGAAAAGATGGCTATGAACCAGGAAGCTCTCACCAAGCCTGGTATCTACCAGCACCATGATTTTGGACTTCCCAGCCTCCAGAACTGTGAGAAGTAAATTTCTGTTGTTTATAAGACACCAAGCTTATGGTATTATATATATATAGAGAGAGATGTATATATGTATATATAGTTTTATATATTGTATACATATAAATGTATTACATATAAATAAAATTATATATTTTCTATAGTATATATACATGTATATATAATTTTATATATTATATGTATATATATTATATATAAATAAAATTATATATTTTTCTGTAGTTTTAATATGGTATTATATATATAATTTTATATTTATGTATTACATATATTTTTCTATAGTTTTAATTTAAGTCAGTGTTTACTTCAAAAAAACAAAGCATAAGACTGTGTGGTAATTTACAGTAGCGATAACTATGCCTGTCAGTATTTGTCCAACCTTCTCAAAATCCTATCATGTAACAGGAAGCCATTTTTCTCAACAGATACTGAAGTAGTCATTTTACTTACATATATAACATCATGGACTGATTCTGTGGGATAGATAACACATTATAAAGATGAAGAAGTTGGACAGAGATCAGATAGCCAGCCACTGGTCAGTCCTGAACCTGAATGTAACTTACCTTGAACCCCACACTCATTTCTCTTCTGTTCATTACCCTCCCTCCTTGATTGGTCTGGAGGTTTGCCCAGGACGGGGCAGAGCCTTGGCACAGTCCAGCTCCTATCAACCGCCCACCGGGCCTGGATCCTGGATGCCGCCCACCGGGCCTGGATCCTGTTGCTGTTACAACTCTGCTGACTAGGGCAGGAAAGCAGAGAGGGGCTTACAGCACAGGAGTGGAAAGCATAGGCTAGGAGTCAGACAGACTTGAGTTTGAATCCTGTTTTTGCCACTTACTATCTCTGTGATCTTGAATATTTATTTTTAATTTAAGCTCCATTGTGTTTTATTTTTCTCATGTATCAAATGGGAAAAATGAAACCTACCTGATAGGTGAGTGATAGTTCAAAGCCTGGGAAACTGAGTTCTAAGGTAATGTTTTCTCCTATGAATATTAATAATTAATCACAGCTCATCCTGATGCCCACTTGACGTCCTCCCCCCCCCCCCCATCTGAATTACTGCTGCAGTTCCCTCTGTGCTATTTTGGGTCTCCTCAAATATCAATGTTTGCCTGGATCACACTTGGTTTGCTGTGTTCCTACGTAGGGACCAACATCTGGGCCAATATGATTTTCCTCACTTTCTGCCTTACTTTTGGAGCCTTCCTGGCCTGCCCCACGGGTCTAGGCATCTTCTCCCGCATCTGCAGGCCCTTACCTGCCTGGTTCCTGAGGTTAGCTGCATATAGTTTCCTGGGGCTGCTGTCAACAAATTAGCACGATCTGGGCACTTTAACACAACGGAAATGTATTCTCTCATGGTTCTGGAGGTCAGAAGTCTGAAGTCAGGGTGTCAGCACAGTTGCACTCTGGGGAGAATTGGTCCCTTGCCTCTTTGAGTTTCTGGTGGTTGCCTCGTGTTCCTTGGCATTCCTTAGTTTGTGGCTGCATTACTGAAACTCTGCCTCTGTGTTCACTTTGCCTCCTTCTCCTTTGTGTGTTTGCCTCAAAACCCCCTCTGCTTCCTTCTGTGAGGATACATCTGTGATCGCATTTAGGGACTATGGGATGATCCAAGATAAGCTCTTCCTCCATGATCTTTAACTCAATCACATCTTTTACCATTTAAGGTAATATTTTACTATTTAAGGTAATATTTTCTTTTGCTATACATGGTAATATTGACAAGTTCTGAGGATTATTACATTGATATACCTTTTTGGGGGGGCCGGGGGGCTCTATTCAGCCCTCTACACCCAGCCTCAAAAAGTTTTGAAAAAGAAATCCAAATACCCATAATTCAGTTCGATAAATAGTTTTGGAATGCCTACTAAGCACCACCACACATAGCCTACAAATTCCCGCACATACCCTAATAAGACAATTCAAAACATACACACACACATGCATTTGAGTTCATTTCTCAAAACCACATGTTGGAATGAAAGGAGAGACATCAGAGATTGAGAGAGACAGAGAAGAAAGAGAGGTAGAGACAGATGGAGAAGAGCAAAACCTGTTCTGTGTCCTTAGGCTGACACTCATCTATTACAAGCTCTGGGCATGTATTAGCTTGGTTATCAGTGATACATACTTGAGAACTGTTTTGGTTTAAAAAATGGACACAGTATTAATCCATGTGGACAGCATATGTACAGGTGGGCAGCCCATGGATTTGTGAGTAGAACTCCCTTAACACATTAAATATTATAGCCCTGATCATTCATTAAACGTGTTTTTGACAACTAATTATAAATCAAAGCAAGGACCATGAATCATAAATATGGAAGTTGATGTTGTGTCAGAAGACTCTGGCAAGTGAAAAAGAAAAGGTTTATTCATTCTGCCTGTAAGAACTATGTAAAGAAAAAAAAGTGTTTTGTTTTGGGTGTTTTTTTTTTTTTTTTTTTTTTTTTCCTCTTCCCCAGAAGAGAGAACAGGGAGAGCTGGCAGAGAAGCAACAGTGTAATGGAGAGGATTTCTAGGCCACCCAGCTGCCTAATTACTGGCAGCATCTCTGGATTTTTACAGCATCCTCTTGTGACACCACCCTTTGAAAAGCAATAATCCTACATTGTAACAAAAACAAACAAACAAAAAAAATATACATGCCATCACAAAAAGGCAACCCTGAACCTTCCAAGTAGAATAATTTAGCAAAGGATTTCATGTCATGAAGGACAAAGCAAAAGAATAAAAATTACTTTTCAATTTCTCCCTTCTACTGTAGTGTTTTAAAAAGCCGTGTTAAGTTGAAACACCACTTTTTAAATTTTAAACTTATTACAGTTTAATCCAGCAAGAGGAAAGCTTTGAAAATCCAATTTCTTTCGACACTGTATTTGGAAGAACAACAGTAGTGATACATTGTTTCATGCAAAACAAAAACAAAAAGCAAAGCCAGATGAAAAAGCACTGGTCTTTGGTAGCCTAGCACTTAAGATGTTTAAGCGGAACTGCTGTGGAATTATTTAGCAATTCCCCTCAGCATTCTCAGCGATTTCTTATAACAGATTCTTCAACAATATTATTAAAACTTGAGAGGGGGTAAATGGACCATAGCTGTGTCCCTGTGGAAGAGTCTCTGAAAAGACAAAGCGGTAGTATATGCCGCTAAGGGACAGCTAGCATGTATTAGCATAACTTCTTCTAAGTTACAGAGCCTGCTCTTTATGGGGCAGCAACCTTCCCCAGTCATGCTTACACACTCCTGCAATAAGTGAAACCGATGTGTTCGATTAAGAAAGAATCTTTTCAAAAGATTTTGGATTTTTTTGTTTTGTTTTATAGCACTGCTGGATATTGGCATATCTCTTCTTTGGGGGAGTAACAATCGTGGAACCATTGCTTGGAATGCATCGATTCGTGTGTGCATTCAACCATTCATCAAACATTTGAGTGCCTTCCACAGTAGACCCTGTGAAGATTCCGGAGACATGAAGAGAAGTGTGACAAACTTTCTGTCCCTGAGGAGTCCATAGTCCGGAGAAAAAGACAAATATAAAAGCAAATTATTGCCATCCAATGGGATCAGTTCCATATTAACAGTAGGAATCAGGTCCGTAGGAAGCACTGAGGACGGTATGACCAATTTGCCAGGAGGATGAGGAAAAAGTTAGGGACAGAGTTTCGAAAAATCTATAAGTAAGTTAGTCTTAGTCTTTCAGGCTGCTGTAACAGAAATACCATAGACCGTGGGACTTAAACATTTATTTTTGACTATTCTGAAGGCTAGGAAGTCTAAGATCATAGTGCCTGCAGGTTCAGCGTCCGGTGAGAACTCACTTCCTGGTTTAGAGACAGCTGTCTTCTCCTTGTGACCTCACACTGTAGGGGAGGTAAGAGTGCTCTCTTTTAAAAGTGCTCTCTTTTAAATAATCCCATTCACGAGGGCTCCATTTTCATGGCCTAATCACTCCCCAAAACCCCACTTCTTAATTCCATTACACTGAACGTTAGGATTTCAACATGTGAATTTGGGGGGTGCACAAACACTTAGTCCATAGCAAAGTTGTTCTAGACAAGAGGAAAGTGTCTTTTTCTTTAGTAACATACCACATAGGAACAAACAAACAGAGTGGGAAGTTTTCTTCTGTATTTCTTTAAAGCATCAAATCTCTATTATGTGTTGGACTCTTAAAAGGTAAAGTTTCCAGTTAGGCAACAAGTAAGTCATGAGAATAAAAGGTACAGCATAAGGAATATAGTCAGTGGTATTGTAATAGGATTGTATGGTGACAGATGGTAGCTACACTCGTGGTGAGCACAGCATAAGTAGAAGCGTGTTGAATTGCTGTGTTGTACACCTGAAACTAATGTAACTTTGTGTGTCAACTGTACTAAAAAAAATTCAAGTGAAATTTCAAACCTAAATAAAAAAGGTAGAGTTAGTCAATGACTAATTTTCAATGCTACATACGGTCTGGTCCTAAATACATACTATTTGAGAAAAAAAGTATAAATGGTATCGTCTCTTTGGAGGCAGAACAGCATACTGTTTAAAGAGAGAGACCCTGAGAGAAGACTGCCTCGGTTTGAATCCCAGCCCCAATACTTACTAGCTGTGTGCCCCTGGGGAAGTTACTTAACCTCTTTGCGTCTCTGTTGTTTTTTTTTTTAATCTATAAAATAGGGTGGTAATTATATTTTGTACCTGATAGAGTTGTTATGACTAATTCTTTACAGATACATAATAGGTTTTTAATTCGCAGTAGCTCTTATTATTTTAAATATTATGAAATAGATTTTCTATTATGCTAATTATTCACTAAGAATATTATAGATGAGAAAAGATTCTATAGCCTCTTTCGCTGGGATACTAATGGTATTTTTGATTGGGTAGAGTTTCAGTGAACTAAAAGATAATTTGCTTTTCTGAAGTACTGACTTCAAGCAACATTCGTATTTAATAATCTGGCACAATATTTTATATTTCCTAAGGTGTAAGGGCTAAGAAATTCTCAGCTAGTAAATGTAAAGCAAAGCAAAACAAAAAACAACCCTACATACTTATTTCTTTAGGGATAAAATTTCCATGAACACTTTGACTTGTGGGCCACGTTAAACTTCTCACCACCTGGGCAACTGGGTGGCTCAGTCGGTTAAGTGTCCGACTTCCGCTCAGGTCATGGTCTGGCGGCTTGTGGGTTTGAGCCCCGCATTGGGCTCTGTGCTGACAGCTCAGAGCCTGGAGCTGCTTCGGATTCTGTGTCTCCCTCTTTCTCTGCCCCTCCCCCATTTGCACTCTGTCCCCATCTCTTGAAAATGAACCTAAAAAAAGTTTTAAAAATTTTAAACTTATCGGGGCGCCTGAGTGGCTCAGTCAGTTAAGCGTCCGACTTTGGCTCAGACCATGATCTCACAGTTCGTGAGTTCGAGCCCCACATCAGGCTCTGTGCTGACAGCTTAGAGCCTGGAACCTGCTTCAAATTCTATGTCTCCCTCTCTCTCTGCTCCTCCCCCGCTCATGCTCTGTCTCTCTCTCCTTCAAAAATAAGTAAAAACATTAAAAAAAATTTAAACTTATCATTAGCAAAATGAAATGTGTTGGTCTTTTAAACGTAGTTACTCTTGCTTCCAGAAAGTCCTTTCATTCACTGAAATGCATATTGCTGTCACATGTATTGTCTGTCACATGCATAATAATTGTCTTTGGAAATGCAAAATTCCACTGAATCATATATCCTAGTACTGGCCTGAGGTAAAGTTATGGTGGAGGTGGTATTTTACTGTGCCCTCAGGCATCTTCATTGTGTTTTCTCCTTCCTTTCTATCCTCTCTATCATAACCTACTTTTGAAGTCTTCATTTACACTAAAGTATAGGAAAACTGATACTAACTTACACTAACAGGGTGTCTGTGGATCATCTGACTAAAGTTTTCATGCCTTAGATCAGGGATTCACAAAGGATAGCCCTTGGACCAAATCAGGTCTACAGCTTGTTCTTGTGCAAAAAGTTTGATTGAAGCACAGTTGAACTCATTTGTTTATGTATTGTCTGTGCTGCTTCCACACTACAAGGGCAGAGTTGAGTATATTTGAGACAGAAAACTTATGGCCCACAAACCCTAGACTATTTACTATCTGGCCTTTACCATAAAAGTTTTGCTATCTTTATCATAAATTCTGGACTTGATCCTATGAAGGGGACTTTCAGGATTTGGACTTATTTGATTCCTGATTTGTCCTTAAAAAATGTCTCTTTCTCTCCTTATACTTAAACACACACACACACACACCAGACACATGTGTTTTACCTAATTATAACTAAAGATTCCTCATCAGTCAACTGAATCTTTTTGGTAATTGTTTATAGTTCTATGGTATGATTACAAACAGATTGATCCTATTTTGACCTTCTATTTATCACAAACCTGAGTCTTTTATATTTTACACTAATTCTGTATCCCTTAGTCTGTGAGTCCTCTAGTGAAAATCAGGGTTATATTGTCTTTATATTTGAATCTAAAGCACCCCAAAAGTAAGAAAAAACTATATGTAATGAGAAAATGTATGGAAGAAAGAATTAATAATGAATATAACCTTTATAATTTTCTCTGGCTTCTTAAAAAGAAAAAAAAATCTTTTTAAGAGGGAAAAAAAAACCCCATTAAGTGTAGGTATAGATGTGAACCAAAAGTGATCTTCATTCACTACCGGTGATGGATTATAAATTGGTAAACATGTTTGGCATAATCTAGTATATCTAAAATACACTTGCCACATGACTCAGGAATTATACTCCTAAATATGTACCCTAAAGGGTTACGTGTCCATGTACACCAGGAAACATATACACAAGTGTTCATTGCACCATTTTTTTATAATAGCCAACCCCTGGAAAAAATCCAAATGTCCATAAACCAGAGAAAGGGTGCCCAAATTATGCTATTTTCCTAAGGATTTGGAAAATGGTAGGTTTTTAAAAAATAATTTCTTTATCTACTGGGTAAACCTAGAATTTTATCACTGTTACGGTTAACATCAGTGGCTGAGTGTAATGGGCTTATGTTCTTGGGTCTATATGGTAACTATAGAAATCCTTTTCTATCTGGATGGGTTCAGTTTTCAGGTAATTTGGCACAATCTGGCTTTGCTTGAAAATGTGAAGAGTAGAATTTTATAATTCACTATTGTTACATCTGTGGTAAATATCAACTTCAGGACAACCTTAACTCTGAGCGATATTAATCTCTCTACATAAGACAACATATAAATGTTGTTATACTTCAGTTACAAATTCCTATCATCATAGCTAAGACAGTTTCTATAATATCAGTATTCTTTAGTTATTTCAGTTGAACTATCTCTCTAGAATCACATATGCTTTTCATACTTTGAAGAGTCAATGTTACTACATTTTAGAAATTTTTTATTGTTTATTTATTTTTGAGAGAGAGACAGAGTGAGAGCAGAGGAGGGGCAGAATCTGAACCAGGCTCCAGGCTCTGAACTGTCAGCACAGAGCCCAACGCAGGGCTCGAATTCACTAACTGTGAGATCATGACCTGAGCCAAAGTCTGACGCTTAACTGATGAGCCACCCAGGTGCCCCAATGTTACTAGACTTTTAAAATGTAAATTTATATGACCACTTTGAAACAAGCTGGAATAAGGGACTTGGATTCCCCTCCTGCCTGAAACAATTTTTTTTTTGAAAAAAAATTTCTTTTACAACATATTGGATATTAGGTTTCTAAGGATAGTGAACCCTGAGAGACAGGAAACAAACAAAGGTTACCCTATGATTGTCTGGCTTATGGTCTTGAGAGTGTTTCCCAGCTCTGGCACAGGGAGAGGGAGTCTGGATGGAACCTGATAGACTCCCTTAGTTGAGGAGATGAAACAGACTTTCGTTGGACCAAAGTGGCTATAATACAGAAGATAGTGAGGAGAGAACTACACAGCAAGGGCACTATTGAAGTCTACGTAGGGTTCCCCTTAGTATTGAGCAGAGTACTAATCAGCACATGTATGTGAAGAAACTAACCAGGACTAGGAGAGTAACCAAATGAAATGGTTAGAAGGAAAAGTAGAGGAAGCCACACAGGGCTGGGAATAATGCCTGTTTCCACTAGCCAGACTGGAAAAATGAATAATTTACAGGACATTGTGTAGAGTACTCAGAGGGGTTATGCTTCAGTAGTGGGAAATAATGAGCCCTAGACTAAATACTGCTCTGATCCCACCTAGCAAATCTTCAAGGCAAGGATGAAAATGTTTCCAAGTAACTTAACTGCATACCAGAAATAAAACTCAAGGTATTTATAGAAATACAAAAATACTCAGCTTTCAACAAGGCAAAATTCACGATGTCTGGCATCCAATAAAAAATTATAGAATGCAAAGAAGCAAAAAAAAAAAAAAAAAAAAAGCAACCCAGAATGAGGACAAAAATCAATCAATTAAAACCAACCCAGAACTAACACAGATGTTAGAATTGGCAAATAAGAATCCTGAAATAGTTATTATAACTGTATTCTACATATTCAGAAAACCATGGGAAAGATTTAACAGGTTAAGTAAAGACATGGAAATATATATATGTGAATAAATATATTCATATATATATATAAAATGAATAAATATATATATGAATCATAAAAAATCACAAAATCAAACTACAATGTCTGAGAAAAATTAACTGGATGGGATTAATGACAGATTAAGCATTGTAGAAGAAAATATTAGTAAACTTGAAGACATAGCAATTGAAGCTATCCAAATAAAACACATTGAGGGAAAAGAATGAAAGCTCTGAAGCAGCCTCAGTGTAAAATACATGTGATTAGATTCCATGAAGGAATGTAGGCAGGAAATACATGCAAAGAAATAATGGCCACAATTTTTTCAAATTTGATAAAAATTATAAACACACAAGGGGGTTTTGTTTTTATTTTTTATTGAAATATAGCAAACATATAGTGTTACTAAACACAGAGTTTTAAAGATCTCAATGAATCCCAAGCATAAGAAACATGAAGAAAACTACAGAAAAGCACATTGTAATCAATTGGCCCAAAACCATGGATGGAGAGAAAATCTTAAAAGTGGCCAGAGAAAAAGACACGTTACATACAAAGGGGAAGGAGATAAGCATGACAACTGATTATTTTGAGAACAATGTAAACAAAAGAGAGTGGGGCAGCATCTTTAGAGTACTGAAAGGAGGAAAACAAATTAGAATTCTATGCCCACTGAAAATGTACTTCAAAAAATGAAAGCAAAATATGAAGTTTTTCAGACCTATAAAACCCAGGAGAGTTCATTGCCAACAGACCCACACTGTAAGAAATGTTAAAGGTAATCTCTTAGGCAGAAGGAAAATAATACCATGTGAAAATATGGATCTATACAATGGAATATGAAAAGTCCTGGAAATGTGAACCGTGTGGGTCAATATGCAAGTTATTTTTTTATTATTTAAAAACCATTAAAAGACAGTTAATATTTAAAAAAATAGTAGGTAGTACGAGTTTCTATTAAATGTACAAATAAAATGTAGGACAACAACAAAACATGGCCAGAAGAGAAGAAATGAAAGTATATTATCATAACATTATTATATTATTCACGAACTAGTATAATGTCACTTGAAGACAGACTCTGATAAATCAAAAATGTGTATTATAAACCCCAAAACAAACATTAAAATAATAAAACAAGAATTAGAGCTAAAGATTTAATAAAAGAGATAAAAGGGGAAAATAAAAATATACTAAATCCAGAAGAAAGCAAAAAAAAAAAAAAAAGGAAAAGAAAGAAAAAATAGAACAAGAAGACAATAAATTACAGAATCATAGACTTAAACCTGATTATATCAATGATCACATTAATGGTTGTGGTAAACAAAATCCTAAAACAGCCTCAAAAGATTTCCTTCCCTAAACCACACGACTGAATATGATGAGGTATGAGGGGAGTGGTTGTATTAAATTATAGGATGACGGGAGATTATCTAGGTAGATATAACCTAATCACTGAACTCTTTAAAAAAAAAGCAGATAGATTTCTCTGTTGGGAGCAAGAGAATTCAGAGATTCAAAGTGAGAGAAAAATTCAGTGTACCATTGGATACTTGAAGATTGAGAGGGTCATATGATAAGGATCCTGGATGGCCTCTGGTAGCTGAAAGGAGTCCTTGGCTGACAGCCAGCAAGGAAATGGGACCTTAGTTCTACAATCACAATCAATTGAATTCTAACAACTTAAGTGAGCGGGAAGCAAATTATTTGATAGAGCCTCTAGATAAAAGGCCAACATGGCCAACACCTAGACTTTGCCCTCGTGAGCCTAAGAAGAGAACCTATTAGGCCCACCTGGACTTCTGACCTACAGATCTGGGAGATAATGAATTGGTGTTGTTTCAACCTGCTAAATTTATGGTAATTGATTATACAGCAATAAAAAAAGTAAGATAAATGTAATGGTAAAACACATACACAGAAACAGACAAAACAAAACTCAGTCCAGTTAAAAGACAGAGACCGTTAGAGTGGATGCAAAAGCAAGAACGACCTGTGTGATGCTAACTTTACTACAAGAAGCTTACTTTAAATTTAAAAACAAAAACATATTAAAAGTAAGGCTTGAAAAAAGATATACCATACTAACACTAATCAAAAGAAAGCTGTAGTGGCTGTATTAATATCAAATAAAGATTTCAGAGCAAAGAATATTATCAGGGGTAAAGAAGGTTATTTTGTCATGAAAAGACATTCATCCAGAAAACAACAATTCTAAACATTTATGTACCTAATGTCAGGGCTCCAAAATACAAAGAAGAATTCAAAAGGGAAATCTGGAAGTGTTTTGAACTGAATGAAAATAGATTTGTGAAATTCTACTAAAGCGGAATTTGGAGAATGATTTCTAGCACTAAACACAAAAATTAACTCAAGATTTATCACAGATCTAAATATAAGTCCTAACACTATAAAACTGGAAGAAATATAGGAGATTTATTTTAAAGTTTATTCATTTATTTTGAAAGAGAGTGAGCAAGCGCGAGCGAACTGTGAGATCATGACTTGAACCGAAATCAAGAGTCAGATACTTAACCAATTGAGCCACTCAGGCACCCCAAAACTGGAGGAAATACAGATTTTTGACCTCAAGTGTAGCAAAGATTTCTCAGACACAACACCAAAAGGATGATCCATTAAAACAAAAAGTGATGGTTTGAATTTCCTCAAAATTAAAAATTTCTGCTCTTTGAAAGTGACTACTAAAAGAATGAAAGGACAAGAAACAGACTGGAACAAAATACCAATCTTATATATGACAAAGGACTTGTGTCTATACTATATCAAGAATTTTCAAAATTCAGTGATAGGAAGATACTCCAGTTCTTTTAAATGAGCAAAATGTTTGAACAGACAATTTATCGAAGAAGATATATTTATGGCAAATAAGCACACAGAAATAAGTTCAGTTTCATTAGTTACTGGGGAAGTGCAAATTAAGATGGAAATAATGGCTAGCACCTGGTATTGGAATGGCTAAAATAAAAAAAAAAAAATGTTGATTGTACTGAGTGTTAGCAAGGATAGCAGTTGCATACTCATCACTACTAGTGGGAATGGAAAATGAAACAAATTCTTTAGGAAAAAATATCAACAATTTCTTAAAACTTAACATTGCCTACTTTATGATTCACACATTTCATTCCTAAGTAATTACTCAAGAGAAATGAAATCATATGCTCATACAAAGGCTACACATGAATGTTTATGACCACCTTTTCTGTAATAGTTCCAAACTAGAAATAGTACAAATGTCCATCAACTAGTGAATGGATAAAGAAATCGTGGTCTGTATGTGCAGTGGAATACTACCCAGCAATAAAAATGAGTGAATGAACTGTTGATAAAAACTAAAACATGGATGAGTCTAAAAATAATTAGAAGCCAGACAACAAGTAGCACATATTGTATGATTTCATTTACTGAAATTTCTAGAAAATGTAAACTATTTGATGGTCACAGCAGACCAATGGTTCTCTGGGAATGGTGGGGAATGAATGGGGAGAGGAAGGAGTGTGGGATTACAAAGGCTATTAGGAAACTTATAGGGTGATGGATATGTTCACTACCTAGATGTGATGGTTTCACAATGTATCTATATGTAAAATGTAACAGATTTTATACTTTAAATTTTGCAGTTTTCTGTATTTTAATTATATTTCAATTAAGCTATTAAGAAAAAGTAAGACTACTCAAAATAAATTTGAACATTAAGTTCAATAACCTGTAAAATCAGTAAATAGAATATACATAGACATACTTGCTTTAGCACATTTTCTGTCAAAAATAGCCTCTTGCTGGTGTCACTGGGAACAGTGGATTTAGGGAATAAATTTACCTTGAGATCCTGATCCATATTCTTAAAAAAATTTATCTTCATCTTAAAAATATCTGTAGGATCAGATGATATGGTAGTTGCTATGGAAACTGCGCATCGGAGGCCGAATCACAGTGTGTAAAAGTTGTAAGTTATAAACACCTTACAGTAACTGCTGTTCTGCTGTTCCTGTCACCCGTCCTCCTTGGGAAGGAAAAATCGTTTCTTAATGAACTTCAAAATCTTTTTAAAAATACTTTTGCAAAACAGTCTTATCTGCTAACGGTATCCCTTACTAGAATTAACACTCTTGTGGTACGAAAGTGAAAGGTGACATTTTAAGTGATGGGGAATGAAGATTTTGCAATTAAGAATCATTTACAAGGAACTGGTGTGGAAAACTGCAAGCAACCTCTTTTAGATGTGGCCAACAAGTAAAAGACCATTTATATGATCTTTTAGATGTGGCCAACAAGCAAAGATCAGTTTCTCCTAGTGAATAAAAAGGAAATGGGAAAGCATCTGGGGGCTTTCCTCAAACAAATTAGTTTGCCTCTGGATATTTCATGGGATAAATGTAGGAAGATACATGGGTTTGAACTATTTAAGGAGCCAGTGAAAAGCCTCCTGGCCTTCTTAGTCCTTATAAAACAAGGTAGTGACTTTCTGACCCATAAGAAATAATTAATATATTTCTGTTCTATCCACACCCCAGCCAATATATTTATTTCAGACTGTAGAGTCACAGAATCTGTAGTCTTTCTGGCTAGACATCAAACATAGCCTCAATCAGAGATATTTTTACCACTTGGTTCACTTGCTTTAATTGTACCAGGTGTCTGGGATATTTTATTTTATTGAATCTACTAGATTTTCTGAAACCCACATAAAAAAGACTATAAAATTGAACTTAAACATGAGCTCATTTCTAATTTTAATGGTTTGAAATTGTCTCTTTTGCTAGTTGAGTTCATTTCATTTTTAGGGGGCAATCAAATTAGAATTGTGTTTAGAGTACTCTGTCTTTAAGTTATTGCTCGTGGTTATGGCAACATGAATTAATATCTTTATCTTCCCTCTAAAGGAATTGCAGCCGTATGCTTTCAATGTTCAGTTCATACCCTGGAAACAAATTTCATGCTGGGAAGAGTGCACTTCCGTCCTCAGACCACCTTCCCTCTGTAGGATTATACTAAAACCAAGACAGAGCTACTTCTAATTCTCTGCTGGCATCTTCATCCATGATAGGATAAAGCCCAACCAGATGCAGTCCTCCATGATCTATGTGGCTCTTGCCTGGTGTCACTGAGAGCCAGTGCCCTCACTGCTTCTACCCTAAAGACAGATGGAATTACTTCTATTTCTTCACATCTATCCTGCTCTTTAACCTTTCTGTGGCTTTGCACTTGCTTCCTTTGAGAGCATTTGCCCCCTTTTGTAAATCTCAAAAACTCCTGAATGCTTCCTCCTTTGAAGCTTTTTCCAACTGAAGGGAGCTGACAACTCCCTCATACCTACCTATGTATGCACATATCTCTATTAAAACACTTGCTGTAGTGTATTACACATATCTGCCCCCCTTAGTAGATTGCCCACACTGTTGGAGAGCAGGGCTGTCCTACCCCCCTTTGTATTCTCTATATCTAGGACAGGACCCAGCCGCAGGTAATCTACCATTCCTAGTCTGGCGCCCCTGGTGGACGTTGGCATGCGTAAGGAATATAAATGGCCACTTTTCTATTTTATGATGGTGCTCAGTCAAGGCCATGGGAATGCTAGAATCTTGCCCTGTCAGTTTCCCAAGTCATTCTGTGTAACGAATGCAGAAACAGGTGCAGAATGTGAATCAGAGGGCTTTAATTGCTGTGCAAGCACCTGATTCCCAAAAGGAGAATTCTGGTCCAAGGCTACATTGGGATGTATGGTTTATATTCAAAGTCTAAGCGAGATCTCCTTCTTCCCTTCTGACAGCTGGAAGAAGGCAGTTTAAGAGAGTAGATGCTGCAAATCTAAAAAGAATGTCCCGTTTTTCCCATCTAGTCTTATGCAATTGTTGAGAGCCCCATTAGAACAAATGTGGTCCAGTCAGTTGTGGGCTCTAACCAGTCAAGTCTTTTCTTGGAGGAAATAGAAGGTCTAAGCAGAGAAGGCATAGACAGAGGCTGTAAAACTGACTCCTCCCTACACTGTGTGCGTTGTAAAGTGGCAGCTGTAGTTAATGGTACATTCCAGGTAGACTGCACTGTCTTCGTAGGCCAATGCTCAGCATTACATTGAAGCTTCTTGTGGTAAACTTGTTGATGGATAGGGACAACAAGAACACAATACATTTTCACCTGAAAATAGTAACTGATATTTATTTAGCACTTCTTATGTTAGGCACTTATTTTTGCACACTTTGTAAACTAATTTAATTCTCACAATAATTCCGTGAAACAAACTATTATACCCATGGCCTGGGTAACAAGATATTTAATAGCTTGTGTAAAGTTACATAGGTATTATACGGCAGAAACAGGACTTAAAGCCAGGCTGTCTGCTTTGGAGTCTTAGCCCTTAGCCGCTCTAGTATACTACACATGGTAGAACGGCTCCTTTAGAGCAACCGCTGTGCCAGACCCTGGAGACAATGCAGAACAACATGGATGTGTCATCCCAAGACCCGCAGTCTAATGAGGGGTACAGGGCATTATGATACATGTAATAGAAGTACCTATGAGGATCCCAAATTCATACTTTGGAGTACAAGTTAAGGCTTGAGGAGGAATTAAAGTTTGACAGGCAGTTGGGTCAGGAAAGGGTGGAATACTGACATTAGCAAAAGGCTGGGGATGAGAGAAAGCATGATGTATTAGGGAATTAGAGTTAGAAGCAAGAATAAGCCAGTTAAAGGGTTTGGCCTTGACTCTGACATGTTTAGTTTGAGATGTCTGTGGGACATCCAAGTAGAGGTCTGTGTCTGTAATTCAGAAAGACATTTGGACTGGAAATGCTTGTTTGGGACTCATAAGTATAGAAGTGGAAATGTAAACCCAGGGTGGATGAGATAAGACATAAATTAGGCTAGGTAGCACCAAAAAATTATAGAATGTCAGGGGATGAGAAGTTCAGAAGCTGAGGACACAGAGTCACCATTGACAGAAAGGAAGAGACGATGAAGGACATGAGACCTAGGGTTCCCAGAGCATTCCAAGGAGAGCAAGCAACCCCTGCTAAGAGTAAGAATCGGGAAGTATCTACTGGATTCAGCAACGGAGTGGTCTGATGAGAACAGCTTCAAAGGAGTAATGGAGGTGGAAGCCACTCAACGGTGGGTTGGAAGTGAGTGGGTAAGGAGGAGTAGAGACAACTCTGTCAAGAGGATTGGCGACTCCTGTGGATTGAATAGAAGAGTATGAAATTGTGTGGTCCTGCGAGTTCTTCACTCTGTCACCTGTACCAGATAATAAACACTAAAAGCAAAGATGATGTCTTTTGGTTTTTTTCTCCCACAACACCCAGACAATAGCTTGCATGTGTTAGATACTTAAGAAACTCAAAGATGGATTGGTGATGGCAGTGGTTTGTTTCCTTAAAGAGCAATATCTATCGTATGTGATAGAGTTTTTGTGCTACAGTTTCATACGAATTTTCTGCACACCTTATGTGCACATAATTGTATTATTGTAATTAATAGTGATGACATCCTTGCATCAAGAAAAGAAACAGACTTCATAATAAAATTTATTACAGGTAGTATTGGGATTAAGACTTACGCTGCATTTTTTAAATGATAATTTGTAGATAGTGTGCAGTTCAGTTAATTGGCATATCCAATAAAACACAATATGTAATTCCCAAATTTCTTAAGGAAAGTGAATTTAACTCATGTAAGATTTTATATTTTGAGAATTTAACAATGGCAAATTTGGGTCAGTGTAACGGTGTAAGTGTGACTTGAGAAATTATAGGGGTAAAAAGAATCCAACTTTTATGTCTCAACAATCTTGAAATTCAAAGATTGGAACATTTTATTTGTAAGTATTGTTCTGTTGGGAAAATTTGACAGATCTTTGTAACTATAATGAGACTACTTTTATCTACAATGATGGTCAAATAGGTGGTTTTAATGAAGTTTCTATGACTTCAAATTGAGCTTTCTGTCAGCTTGCCCACAAATTATAATGTTCTTCATTGATGTTTCATTCATTCCATTCCCTTTAAAATTGGAAAGAACCGAAGAGCAAAGATATGATTCCACAATTTATGAGGATTTTATGTTATTACTTATTAAATTAGGAAATTTCATTTCAGATAACTATCTTCTTATTGGAAATTATCCCATAGAAATAATAGCCCTGGTTTGAAAGGCCACACATTGTGTTGTCTAGTATGATGACACGATTGTAATTACATTGTCAATGATTTATGACATTTGGATCACAGAGTAACTTCTAAACAGTTACGAGCTAATTGGTTGTATTTTTTAATAGAATGTTTTGATCATATATAGAGAGTGTTGATTTTCAAAGAACACAAGTAGCTTAAGGAAAAAGAGACTTTTATTGGAATGGTATTGGGGTTATAAAGAGGTATTATTATAGCAAACACTTACTTAGCGCTTGCTATTTGCCAGGAACTATTTGAAACACTCCTCTAATTAATTTCTGTATTAGCCAGTCTTTGCTAGGTTATGCTGTGATAACAAACAATTCCAGATCTCAGTAGCTTGGATATCAAAGATTGACTTCTCACTCCATTATATGTTGGCTGTAGGTTTTTCACGTAGGGATCCAACAGAAGTAGTAGCCCTTATTTTTGTTTGAAGGCAGAGGAAAACAGAAATAGCCAAACAATGAAGTGTCTCCTAAAGCTTCCACTTGGCCATGGTACATTGAACAAAGCAAGTTCCTTGGCCAAACCTAAAAGTCAGTAGAATGGGTAAATGAATTATTCCATAGGTGGCCCTGGAAATCAAATGTCAACAAATAGGGATGTATCATTCTCCTAGAAGAGCAGAAATTATTTGAAAACAGTAATATAATCATCTTCAGTTCTTTCTCTTCAACAGAATAGTTGCTTCTCTGCTTTCTGATGTTTTTCTCCTGTCTCTAGACCCAAGGGTGCTCCTCTTCCTTCAGAATCATATGAACCAAAAACAAAAGTTGTCTTCCATGCACAAAGCCAAGGTAGAGCAGTGAGGCATGGACATTCCCACTCAAAAAAGTGTTGAGGCAAGCAGTTCTTTGGCAGTGGAAGTGTCTCAAAAAGACTCTGCTTTTTAGCTATTTGACTGTAATCACCTCCCTGTGCTATTAGCCACGATAGCAATTATGTACCAATTGACGTATGGTTAGCTTTTGCTAGAGAATTCTATGGTATCAAACAATTCCTAAATTCTTACCACAACAAAGATTTTTTTTTTCTTTCTTATGTTACATCTCAATTAAGGGTCAGCACTGTTTATGGCACTGTCCGAAATGTTTTCTTGATCTGAGGATCTGGGTTTTGGGGCAGAGGTATAAGAAGCAATAATTGAACTATGCAGTGATCCTTAAAGCTTCTGCTCAGTTGTGCTATTTGTTGTTGTTGCTCATATTCTCCTTCTTGAAGCAGGTCACACAATCTGACTGTCATGATGCAGGGATGGGCTGTCAGTCACTTGTCCTTGGGAAAGGGGGATGTACAATCTTCTTACAGGGAAGGCAACAACTACCTGTAAATAAGCAAACAAACACCAATCTGCCACACTCACAGTAATCCTATGAGGTGGGTATTATTATCACCCTCATTTTACACATGAAAAAAACTGGAGTAAAGTTAGCCCAAGTAGTTTGGCAATATTGTGTTGCCGGTTGCAACAGTATTTTAAGTCTGGCTTGAGAGCTAACCATCTTAACCACAAAAGTGAAGCAAGTGTACCCGGGCCTCAGAAGGAACCTTACATGTCAGCAGAAGCTGGACCTCTTTCTGTGACCAAATGGTCTCTTATCTATGATGCTTTCTTGTGTCTTCTGTGGACATAAAGAAAATAAATTTATAAAAGTCGCTCCTTGCCCTACGTAAGTTCACAGTTTCAGTGCTTAACTTTGACCTTATTAGGGTCCCTCTTTCCCAGTTTCAAATTTCCAGGAAATATGATGTCAGTGGCTTAGCTATGGGGTATGTCTAATGAATTGCAGCCAGAGATCCAGTTCATGTGGCCGATTGCCCACTCCAAGTGGAACCTTGAGGCAGGCTATGTGAGAAGGGTGTTTGGGGTTGGAAAGAAATTATTTTTGAAAAAGTTAATTTTTGCTTTATAACGAATTGCATTTTAAAGGAATCTCACCTGGTTGGCTTGGAAATACGAATTATAGACTGGCATAATCATGTTCATATTTTCTCTTTTGGCAATGACTTTTGGCAAGTGTTGGAAACTCCATTTCCAGTTAGGTTTATGAAACTGGATGTAGTAAACAAATAACCAGTTATGAAGTCTTCAGTTATTAATACCTGTACACATAGCTAGATAACCAAAGAGTATTGAAACAGTGAAATAAAGAGCCGAACCATACCCACTACATTTTCATAAGAATGGCACATTAGAGACCCTGAATGACTTCTGCTGAAAATGACTCTCCCAGTACTGAATGCACAGCAATGATCTGGCTAGAAATTAAAGAATTCTCAGAAACCAACTAAAAGGTCAATAAAAGTGGGAACATGAGGTGGAAAGCAGAGCCCAAATCCTGAAAGTGCTGCCAGAAAAATCCAGTTTTCACAGCTTCATGGGGGCAGCGTGGGGATGGGCAGGACTTAGTCCAGCCTCACTAGAGCGTGCAGTGTAATAGGACAGCTCAGCGGACAGCAGCGCCCACAGGAGTTACACTCTCAAGGCAAGGGTGAACTAGAATACAGCTGCCTCTTCTCGGCACCTGAGGAGGAAGAAGGAAAGTTGCCTGTTTCGGAATCTCTCTGAGTGGAGAACAAATATTCCCTGAGAATTGGTCACCACAAAGCTACCATTTGTAGACAGGGTTCACAGCGATGGCAATTTTTAGTTTTCTAAAAAATAAGTAAATAAAAAAAAGCATTGAAACTCTTTCTAGGCACCTGATGAGACTATAGTTTCCATGAAACATTAAATGATGACCAGTAGACTATAAGAAATAATATGTGCCACTTTCAGGCTTATAAAGGCTTCACATGGATGGCCCTCTAAGTCCTTCCCCGGCTGTGTGTAATGGGAGGGAGAAATCGTGGTGACGTAGGAAGGTGTTTGGGCTTCCTTAGCCTGAATTTCCTGAATGGCCACAGAGACAAGAGTCCTGTTTAGTAGTGCTGATACCTACTATTACCTGTTAGGAAAACAAGAAATAATATGCAATTATATTTGAATATGTAATGCATAGGTATAGGCATATATAAATACAAAACATACATATTATTCTCTTACTTTAGCAAGTGCTGTTGTCTCAACTAATAGAATACCTAATAGAATATACTTTGTACACTTGCAAATATCTTTATTTTACCTTCACCCTTGAGTGATCTGTATATAAAATTTGGTATTACAGGTAATTTTTCCCTTAGAATGTTGAAGACATGACTGCATTGTCTTCTACAATCCGTGTTTGTTGCTGTTGAGGATCCGATGCCATTTTAGTTCCCGTTCCTCTTAAAGAACTTTCTTTTCTCTGGGAGCTTTCCTTTCAGTCTCCAGCATTCTGGACTTTCAAGATCATGTGCTTTGGGACAGTGTGCTTTTTTCCACTGACTTCATTGGACATTCACTGAGCACTTTAAATCCAGGGGTTTGTGTGTTTCACTTTTCAAATAGTCTTTTGTATTTTACATGTGACAAATATACACCCCTTTATTTTCTCCGTTCTCTTTCTAGAAGTATGTATAGATTTTAGAAAATTTTTTATTACCATTTCTTTTATATTTTTCATATTTTTGTCTTTTTGTTCTATGTTCTGTGTGATTCCTTTGATTTTTATTCCAAATATAATTCTGTATACCAGTTTCCATGTTTTATAATTTTAAGGAAGTCATTATCTTTCCCTGCTCCATCTTCAAAGCATCCTTTTCTGTTGCTTCTCCGCTTGTCCTACTGTCCTTATGGGTTAAAACCATTTGAAACACATTTACTGTTCTTCAAGCAGAGTTTTTATAGAGAGAAGAAATAAGTGCATAATCAGTCTGACATTTGGGTAATAGGGTCTTTATGAGCAAAGTTTAAGGTAAAATACAACTAGAAATCACTTGAAGCTAGAGCCTAGTGACAGGTTATGTTTACATCTAGGTAATTTCAGTATTTATATTGCTTAGTGCCATTCAGCCGTATAGCTCCAGGGCTACGGGAAGAACTGCACTAACACAGCGGACAAATTCTCTGTGTTATCTAGGACATCTGGTCTCACACCCTTTTAGGCAACATTAGTTACATACAAATGTAAGCAAATGTTGGTTGGTGTACTCTGGCATTTAAAAACACAGGCTTTGGGGCACCTGGGTGGCTCAGTTGGTTAAGCATCTGACTTTGGTTCAGGTCATGATTTTACAGTTTGCAAGTTCGAGCCCCAGCGTCGGGCTCTGTGCTGACGGCTCAGAGCCTGGAGCCTGCTTCGGATGCTGTATCTCCTTCTCTCTCTCTGCCCCTCCCCCACTTGTGCGTGTGCGCGCTCTCTCTCTCTCTCTCTCTCTCTCTCTTTCTCTCTTTCACACACACACACAAATGGGTAAACATTAAAAGAATTTTAAAAAATGAAAGTACAGGTTTTAAAGTCATGAAGAACTTAGTTTGAATCTGCTCCAGTATTTCTTAACGGTGAGACTTTGGTTATGTTTCTTAATTTCTCAGAGCTACTGAATCCTCATCTGTAAAATGGGGATTAATTATTATCCATCCCTACTTCATAGGCCTGTTGTGAGGATTAATTGAGATAATGTAGGTAATGTGTTTAGCACAGCATCAGGTGTAGGAGATACTGAATAAGTGACAGCTGTTATTATTTTAATGGTACCTAATTACACATTAACAAAAGCTGTAACACACCACATATGGAGATTGTCTAGAATGAATCCAGACATGCACACCCTAATGAAGAAATAGAATAACTATATAAAATATTACTTGCTTACAATAAGTATTTAATTTGTAGTAAAAGAATTCATCAGAAAAAAAGAGCATTGAAAGATTTCTTAAATTTATAGGTGTGCCAAGGGTCCTGGAGAGAAGCCGAAAGGCCCTTTACTGATATATATAATTTGTATAATATAAAGGCTTAAACCTATTGTAAATAAATAATAAGTTTTGGTAAATCATTTTTCTTTGATTCCCTATTATTTTAATTTCTATTAAGCCTGCTTTCATTATTTTTTTTTATTCACAGAAGTAAGCATACGTTTCCCTCTAATTTAAATTCTTTAAACAAAAGTTGCAAATGAATGTTTCTTTCATCTATTATAAAATTAAAGTAATTCATTGTATTATAGTTCTCTTAGTATAACAAAAATAGAAGGGTTTATTATATTATAATTATGCTTTAATAACTTTCTTCCTCACTTTAATCTCACATTAAAATAAATGAAACTTACGTTCAAACTACTGTTTTCAGCACATAAGGAGAGAAAATGTAGAATTCGGTTTATTACACTGGCTTTATGTTCTTACCATTAAGACGACCACTGGGACACCTGGGTGGCTTGGTTGAGCTTCCAGCTGGATTTCGGCTCAGGTCATGAGCTCATGGTTGTGAGATTGAGCCCCCACTGGGCGTGGACTCTGCTTAAGATTCTTGCTCTTTCTCTCTCTTTCTCTCTCTCTCTCTCTTTCTCTCTCTCTCACTCTTTCTCTCTTTCTCCCTCTCCCTCTACCCACCCCCTCTATTAAAAAAAAAAAAAAGACTACCCCAGGGTTAGATATTTTTAAGTTTTTCCTAGAATCGGATTCAGTAAAACTAAAAAAACATAACAGGTAAGGCTTAATTGTGTATGTGTGTGTGTAATGTGTGTTCTTTTAATTTCTGAGTATTATTGCAGTGTGCGGATATAATACATCGTATTTATCCTTTCACTGCTTGATGGGCATTTGGATTGTTTTCACTCTTTGCATATTATGAATATTCATGTACAATTCTTTGTGTGGAAGTGTGTTTTCGTTTCTTGTGGGTTAAGTATATAGGAGTGTAACTGCTGGGCCATGGAGTAGGTGTGTATTTAACTTAACAAGAAACTGCCAAACTTTTTTCTGAAGTTAGCTCTTTTATTTGCACCTGGCCTGTAATGTAGGCGAATTGTAGGTCCACTGCATCCAGATCAGCATTTGGTGGTGTCGATATTTTTCATTTTAGTCATCCTGGTAGACACGAGATGAAACCTCATTTTAGTTTTGGTTTGCATTTTTAACACTACTAACTGTGCTGAGTACCTTTTCATGTGTTTGTTAACCACTGGTGCGTCTTTTTTTATATCAGTTCTTGTGTCTGTTTTTTATTGGTCCTTTGTATTTTTGTTATGGCTTTATAAGAGGTCTTTACTTATATATATAGATTATAGATATTTGTTTTGAGAATATTGTCTCCTAGTTCATGGCTTATCATTTATTTTCTTTATAGATTATTTTTAGCTGAATTTTTAATTTTGTTGAGGTCTAATTTATCCATTTTTTCATTTGTGTGAATACTTTGTGTGTCTTCGGTAAGAAAACTTTGCCAAGTCCAAGAACACTAAATTGTTCTCCTATGTTTTCTTCTAGGAGTTTTACAATTTCAGCTTTTGCATTTAGGTCTGTGGTCCACTGCAAGTTAATTTTTGTTTATGGTGTTTTAAAAGGCTGAAGTTGATTTTAGTGGAATAAAGAACTCTTTTTCCAGTACTGTTCCAAAGCACATGTAAAAATAACAAGCTTCCTGATATATTTTATTATTTGTCAGTAACAATATATATTCTTACTTTGTAATACTGATGCAGAGTTATGAATGCAGAGTTGATTGTGAAAGATGTTGGAAAAAACTAAGATGAATGGGATTCAGCAAAGATCAGCAAGAAACATTTAATGAGGAATTGAAGGCTTGGCTATATTCTCCGAGTCAGAACATGGAACTCTTAGAAAACAGCATGGAAGTGGCTGGTGGCAGGTTTTCACTATACCCTAAAATAGCCTCTGCACCTCTCCATCCTGAAATGATAAACCTTATTCTCTGTGGATTTACCTGGATGGAAACCAATCAGGCAACTGTACAAATACTACAAACACCTGCACATTGGAAAAATTTAACAGTGCCAGCACCAAATAGTTCTTTTAGTTTATCTCAAAGAATGTTCCCAGCTAATCCTCTCTTGGGGACATAGATAAACACTCTGAAGCTAATACAGTCTTAACATAAATTAAAAATAATGCAGAAAAGACATTTCAGAGCATACAATATTTTGTTACCTTTGGATTTCTATTCCCATTTTGTAAGTCTCATTGTTGAAAAGAAAACATTTTCATATTATTGTTCTGAAGAGGCCAGTAACCTCAGCACTACACACTGTGGTAGATTTTTTTCCCTTTTCCTCCCTTGGTAACAACTTAGAAAACCCAGATGCTAAGCTATGGAAGAGGTTCCCACAAAGCACCTGGCTTCTTGGCAAATATCTCAGGTGGCTGAGCTGGTAGCTGCTTTTCCATCTGAATTTTGTAAAGTTGGCTTTCGATCCAAGATTTACTTCTAAATTTAAAAAATCTAGATTCTTGTCATATTGTCATTTTAAAAAACTGGAATTGTAGTGAAATTTTATCCAAGTAAAAAGTTATGTTATATGTAAAAGGAAATGTTATATTATTTCATAAATATGTAGTATAAATGATCATGTATAATATAAAAATGTTATTTGATTTTTAATATAACTTTATTTCTGTAAGTGACTTGTATCTAACTATAAAAAAGTAGTTCCAGGATTATATCTCCAATAAATCTTTTTCCTCCTAGAATCATCTAAAATATCCATTTTTCTCTGGCACCTTCCCTTTCTTGCTTAAAAACAGGTCCAATCAACAAAGCATCTTAGTGGTCGCCTCCTAATGAGTTATCTATTGCTTATATCCTATCTCGTCACAAATGATTTGACATGAAATGAATACAACTTACACATTCCCTTTGTGTGTGTATCTGTCTCTTTCATTGTGAGAACAGTTTTTATCTTTTCCGTGATCTCTAGGCTTCCCTATCCATTTCTAAAATTCCGCACCAGTGCTGTTTGAAAGGCTTTCTATTAATAACTCCATTTATCCCTAAAATGCCTTGACATTTTTAGTGACTCTTTTTATAATAACTCTGGCAATGTTTCCTTTATATTTCATGTGTATCTAAAATTTGATTTTATTTTTTCTTCTTTCATTTCCTGTGAACTGTATTTTTCTATTTCTCTGTTCCTGCTAGAGTTCAGTAGTACTGCCCTCTAAAGCCATGCTTAATTTTCTAATGAGTGTTTGGGTCTGTGCTTTATATGAATCAAGCTATGCAGATGTAAATTTCATAGATGCTTCCCAGAGTCTAAGTGGTGTATTCCTAGCATATTTCTGTAGTTTTGTATTTCAGGGAGCCTAATTCAAGTGGGCACCAATAGCATAAACATATCTGCTAGACGCAATAAAGATTGCTGTTTAATTGCAACAGATTGAAATCTTACACTCTATAAATAAGAAAGAACTAACTTCACTGCTAACTTTGCGCCTCTCTGCTGCCCTGTTTATTGTACATCATCATTGAAATGTTTACCACTTATTCTTACCATTATACATAAACACATATTTATTATTTGAGATATGAAGTAAGGTAGTGAACAAAAAAAGGTGTCTTCTGGCATCAAATAAAGAAGTAAGATGAGAATATTCCCAAAATCGATCAAGCCATATCTCTGGTTATGGTGGATCCTAACAGTAGAAGAAACAGGAGGAGTTAACAGGAGTTAACAGTGCAGAATGGGCTCAGAGAACTTTCCAGAATGAGTTCTTATGTTGTATAACCACTATTCACATCAATCTCAGCAGTTTTTCAGAGTGTGGCATACTCAGAATGTTTCCAACAAGGACAAACACTTATATGGTTGATTTGTCACTGTTACCAAATGCTCATTTAGCGTACTTTAAATATTTAAACTTAACCTACTTTATTTTCTTTCCTGAAATGCATTCTGAAGCTCAGAACACTGAAGAGTGACTACAGTTGTGAGGTTTCATCTTGGACAATATAAGCTATGAACTGTCATTTGGTTTCCTTGGCTCTGATTGAACTGGGTGGCCTTCCCTTTCTGCTCTCTTTGAATGTACTTCAGTTTTTTTTTTTTTTGGTCACATAATAACTTTGCGTAGCTTGTAAGCTAAGAAGTCAATCCAAGGTTAAGCTGTTGCTTGACAGAGAAGAAATAAGTAATTCGATATGAATGTTGTGTGTGACATGGGCATGTGATTTCAACAAAAGTGACTGGGGATATGTGATATAGATCAATTCTTATTCCAGAATCTTTGGGTGTTGTAAGGCTAACTGAAGCAAGTTGTGAGAGCAGACCTGTCTGTAATGCAGCTTTTGGTTTCAGAGATCAATGTGCATGCCTGTGGTGTGGCTTGCTGTAATAGGGTATATACTGTGAGCACCTGCATTGACTCTTAAAGCATCTCATTTGTTTTAACGAATCACAAAGACAAACAGGGAAACTTGAAGAAGAGTGAAAAAATAAAATATGGATAATTGACTCTACACTTGGAGAATACCCATAAATTAGCTATCCTTTCGCAAGTCTTCCTGAGCTAGGTGGGTGCTGTGAATTTATAGGCACATAATAGGATCAGGAGATTAGGTATATTATTTATATTTGTCTCACAAATTATTTGTGTATGTACATGCTTGTTTTTTTCAGAAACCATTTTTAAAACTGAGAAGTTATGCCTTGGAGGTGAATGTTGTCTTACTCTGGCCCTCATACTGATAACTTTCACGGAAACTTGAATCCTAAGATAGAACTCATTATTTTCCTCTCAGACCTCTTTCCTCCTTATTTGCTCCTTTTCTTCTTTCCAAATCCCTCCATTTCCTTCTGTGGAATTTACCTCTGTCTCTTCATTATATTTCTATGATCTTCTGTTTTCTCGTTTTCGCACTGTCTTTTTTAAACTCAATAGGGAACTCTCAAAGGCTTCCACGTAGCCAATTTTCATTACACTAATGATAAAAATGATTCCTACTTCAGTTTACTTAAATCTAAGTGATATCATAATTCATTTTAAATCATTCATATAACTTTAGCAAAATAATTCCAACTGATTAAAAACCATTAATGATTAATATTCTCTTTACATCCAATAGTCTTCATAATGTTTGCCCCTTTTCTGAGCATCTGCCTGATTTTCAACTTTACATTTTTTTTTAAACTTTATCAAGATATATTTCACAGAACATAAAATTCACCTACTTAAAGTATACAGGGAAATAGCTTTTTTAGTATTTTTAGTATTTTAGTTGTGCAAGCATCACTATTATTTGGTATTAGAACACTTCAAACCCCCAAAGAAACAGTACCCACTAGCAGCCATTCCTCATTCTTGCCCCCTGTCCCAGCCCCAGGCAACTTCTAATCTTTCTCTCTGCAACTTGCCTATTTTGGGTATTTCTTATGGGTGGAATCATGCAGCCTGTGGTGTTTTGTTTGTGACTGGCTTCTTTCACCTAATATGATGTTTCAAGTTTCATTCATGTTGTATCGCATATCAATGTTATACATAATACCTTTTTATAATAATGGTAATTTTACATTTGAAAAAGGCACAAATGGCTTTTCTCTTTCTTACAGTGTTGTTACAGAGCAATTCGCATCCTGAGGTTTGAAAGGATTTAAGTTATATCTTTACTTTTAACAATGAAACAAGTTGTGTCGTGTGTTTCCTAATTCTAGAACATTAATCATCTTACTATCTCCTGGGCAATGTGGAGAATAGATGAGTCCTTTTCTGCCACTAACAGCCTTCTGCTTTTCATCTACTGAGTCTCCTCCTCTAATTCTCTCCTCAAACTTACGTTAGTAAGACTTCCCACATGATAAGACATATTTTTGAGTAGAGGAGCTGGTATCCTTTTTCCCCTCCATTCTTTCTGTCCATAACAAAAATTGGTTTTGTGGTAGGGAGACATGGAAAAGCATATGTAGTCCCTTTCTGTCTGGATGAATTATAAGGCAGAAAGAGTTCTACTATTAATTATTTATAGGACATAATTCAAATATCAATTGATTAAACCCAGCATTCAGTTACTCAATGAGCATTTATCCATCCTGATGCTCTCATGGAATTAGTTTTGTATGAAAATAACTTTGTGTTGGATGATAAAATGCAAGCTTAAAAATAAACTGTAACAAAGACTCGTTATAAAATACCAGATGCTCTTTTCAATTTTGGTTCTGAAATGAATATATGTCAGTCAAGGCCAAGGGAAATTTTCTCCAGCTATATCAGATTTGTCCAGCTGCATCCCAATAGAAGTTTCTTCCATAATGTTTTCTTTTTTTCTTTTTTTTCCCATTTGGACGCAACAGTTTTTTGGTTTGTCCCTACATTGTGGGGTTTGGCAGAGGAATCAGATGTTGCCATCTTTTCCAGGTTTACTGTGTACTGGAGTAGTATGTTAGCAACACAAGCTCAGGAAACTTGGGATAACAATCTAAAAATAGAAAAACCAGGGGCACCTGGGTGGTTCAGTCAGTTAAGCTTTGAACTCTTGGTTTTGGCTCAGGTCATGATCTTGCAGTTCCTGAGTTTGAGCCCCGCATAAAGCCCTTCATGGGATTCTCTCTCTCTCTCTCTCTCTCTCTCTCTGTCCTCCCTCTCTGCCCTTCCCCTGCTCATATGCTCTGTCTCTCTCTCTCTCAAAAATAAACTTAAAAAAAAATAGAAAAAACTACAAATGTTTTCTATAGAATGGAAGACTGATTTCATTAATGGCGAAATCTATCACACCTCCTGAAGCCACACCCTTTGCTGTGTAAATGTTGTGTCTCTTCACTCTGGCTTGGGGCTTGGCCATTTGACTTGCTTTGGTCAATGAGATGTGATCAAATAATCTAGAAAAAGCACTTGAGCACTTCTGGTGATACTCTTCCTTCTGCATCACCATGGGAACATGACTGCATGACCAGTCTGATGGAGGATGACAGACATGGGGAAAAGCCAGGTAGCCACAATCGACCCTGTCATGCCTGCATGTGGTGGTTCACCACCAGATATGTAAGCACGCTCATTCAATGTAAGAAGTTCCCAGCCAAGCCCAGACTAAATTTCTGACCCACAGATTCATGATTTCATGAATATATATTGTTGTTTGCTATTAAATGTTGTGGTCATTTCTAATGTAGCAGTATTGTGGCAATGGATAATTGATATGCATAGGGATTCTCCACAAATGATGTCATACTTAATGCTATCACAGAATACCTTCTGGTCTACATAGTAATGCCAGTATCAGTTGGAGATATCTCATAAGTAGTAATATCTAATTTATCTATTATCACTGGTGAATAAGATATTGAACTTTGGTGAAGATTTTTCCAGATAATTGAAACTTAACACTTCGAACAGAAAAACATATTTATTAGCTTAACTATTTAGAAAGAAACCTATTGTACAACAGTTAGGATCCAAAATTCATATGTTGAAACCTAATCTTAAATATAATGGTATATTGAGGTGGGACCATTGAGAGTTGACCAGGTCATGAGGGTGAGCCCTCATGAATGGGATTAGTGGCTTTATAAAAGACTGTCAGGAGTGGCAGTAATATTTTGGACATCTCAGACTCCAAAACTATGAAAAATAAATGTTTGTTGTTCATAAGCCACCCAGTCTATGGTAGTTTGTTAAAGTAGTCCAAACAGACTAAGACAGAGGTCTTTCTAAAATAAGCATCTAGAGTGTTAGAGAATCATTTGAACCACAGTCTCCAATTTTTGTGTTTATACTATTCATGCATTACTAAGCAAATCATAAAGATAGAAAAATTCATTTTCAAGGGTGTTTATTAAATAATGTCAACAGTAAAAAAGTTAGAAAAAAAGCTATGCCAATATATATATGCTGGTGCATATATATTGTGTAATACTACAGTTATTAAAAAGCATGTAAAAGACAATATAACAAGGGGAAATTCAGGATGTGTTAATTGAAGTGTTATAAAAGATGATTTGTAGTATATGTACATGTAAATATACAACACGGTACAGATATTTTAAAAACTTGATATGCTGGGGCACCTGTGTGGCTTATTTAGTTAAGTGTCTGACTCTTGAGATTAGCTCAGGTCTCAATCTTGCAGTCGTGAGATCGAGCCCTGCCTTGGGCTCTGTGCTGTGCATGGAGCCTACCTGGGCTTCTCTTTCTCTCCCTCTCTCTCTACCCTTCCCCCACTCATGCATGCTTGCTCTCTCTCTCTCTGTGTCAAAATAAGTAAATAAACTTAAAAAATAAGTAAATAACAAATCTGTGTGAAGTTGCCTAGATGGTAGAGTATACTATAAATAGTATATTCTATGTAACAGGATTATGGGTTATTTGTAGAATCTTTGTCACTCCAAGCTTTCTACTCTCATGATCTAAAATAAAAGTAACTGGGTGTTGAATGAGGGTTTAGGGTACTCACCTATGAGGAAAGTGCATGAATTATATTGCATGAATTTCATGCCATATTTTCAGTCTGCTCAGATGCTGCTTTATCTCCCTTCCTGATCCTAGGTATGTATTAAGGTTGACAGATAAATTACCACCAAATAGCTCTACTATTACTCTTGGGTGATTGTACATTGAGTCGCTCTCTTGACATTTTCTATTGCTCTTCTGTATTTGAATAGATATGCCAATTATAATACAAGCTTTATTACTATCCATCATTTGATAAGCTGAATATTTTAGATATGAAATTTATTAAGTGTCTCAAACTTAATGCCCTCGGGGGCCAAGGAGGTTGTGCAAAATAAGTAAAGCAGATTAGCCACCAGTTGGGTGCAAAGAGAACAGCTACTCACCGTCAACTAACTGGTAATTGGCTAAAAGCAACATGGACCTTGTGGTGCCAGCTCCAATGATTTTTCAAAAGAAGTTAGAAATCCAATTTTAAAGCTGTCTCTCCGTGTTTATATTCTGGCTATTAAATCAAATATTTAAAAAGTTTACAGGCCACAGAAACATGACTATAAATTGCATTTGCCGGGTAAACAGTCATTTTGAAATTTCTCATATTCAGACACATCAGCATGTCAAATTTGAGGCATCTACAAGTAAAGAATTCTAATACAAAGACCAATAATTTTGGAGTAAATAATCAATCCACTTCTTTTTTAAAGTTGTTTTTTTTTTTTAAGTAAGCTCTATGCCAAACATGGGGTTTGAATTCGCAACCCTGAAATCAAGAGTTGCATGCTTTACTGACTGAGCCAGCCAGGTGCCCCTCAATCCACTTATTAAGTAAACATCTAGGCATAATGTGACTGCCAGTTGTCAAAGTGAATGAGATAACAAACAAGTAAGCCAGGATTTTTCAGTTTTGCACCCATGATATTTAAGTGAAGCACTTGCATTTTCTTACATATGTCCTTTGAACAGGAGCAATGTCAGAATTTGCAAATCTTAATGTATATAATTTTCTACTTCTAAAAATAACTGGCCATTCTAAAGGACCCTAGGAGAGAAAACATCACAGTGACAAGGGCAAAGGATGGCCTGATTTAGGATTATTAGACATGAGGCTGTGTGAATCTGTGTTCCAGGACAGGAATCTTTTTTCCCAGTGATCTCTAAGGTTGAGAGTAAGTGTGACAGGATCATGCAAACTGTTTGGGTAGCAAGGGTGCCACTTATTTATAGGAGTTGTCTGGTAATAAAGGGTGGTCAACCTGGGAACCTTGAGGCTTTGGGGAAATTATATGTCAACTTATAGGGAGAAAAGAAGGCACTGGTTCTGTACAATGTTGAATTTAGGTGCAACCTCTACCATGGAGAAAGGAGGTGGGAATGAATCCCACCTAGATTCTCCTAGAAGGGGGAGGGGTTGGTTGACACCATTATCCAAGAGGCTCAGCCCTAGCTTCTAGGATTGCTTGGGAATAACTCTTATTGTACCACACATACTTTGCTACAGATAGGGTGGGACTAGAATCTACTGCAACTTAAGGGAAATGAAATGGAAACCACTGTGGGGGTGGGGAAGTAGCATGTCCTTCAAACAGTTTGCCAGCACTCAAGATGATTCTGTTCCTGGAAGGTATCTGCAGACGATACTTTGAGAAATTGTGTTTGTGCGTGTGTGTGTGTGTGTGTGTGTGTGTGTGTGTGTGTGCATAATATACATATACATTCAATACATTCAATGGAGTCAAACATCTGTATCTCCATATCCATATCAGTATCTATCTGTGACTGATTATATTTTCCAAAGAGGTCATAACAATGCTGTATGCTATTCTAGAACATCGCCAATTTCTTAGAAAGAGGCAGAGCTTAATTGCCCTTTCTTTAATTCTGAGTGGGGTTTGGACTTGCTCATAACCAAGAGAATGTGGTGGAAGTGATGCTGCATAACTTCTGATGCTTGCTAATGACAGGAAATGTGGCACAGAACCCCCGTGCTGGTGCACAAGTCTCCACGTAAGCAGTGCCACTGCCCTGAGGCTGCCATGCTGTGAAAGTCCAACCTGGTCCATGTGGAGAGACCACATGGAGAATCCTTGTGGCTAAATGAAGAGAGAGAAGCCCTGCCAGCTCCCAGCTGTTCTAGTTCTAGCCACCATCTGACCACACCTGCATGACACCCTGAGCCAGGAATAGCCAGCCAAGCAAATGGTTTAATCCATAAAATGCATTTAGAACAGTGCTCCACACATAAAGGTACACAAAAGAGTATAGTAGTTATTATCACCTATTAGGAAACACAAGGGTGCATTTAAATGCTTGGATTACATGTGTTATTCACCTTAACTGGGCAGCTTCAAATCCCCAGCTGCAAGCAGACACCTGGAAGGTGGAGGGAGTCTTAAACTCCTGAGTCAAAATCTTGCATAATACCTGATTATGAATGCTGGAAACTGGAACTAGAAACTTCCCAATCTCAATAGCCATTCATTACCTCCTTCAGTACGATCTCAAAGCACAAATTCCTAAAATGACAAAAACGCTTTTGTAATTCCTTTGTTGGTGTCTTTTTATGTGTTCTCTGTCCCTTTCTCTCTCTCTCTCTCTCTCTCTCTCTCTCTCTCTCTCTCTGTCCTTCCCCTTACCCCCATGCTTATTCTTGTTCTCACTCTGAGTGTCGCTACTAGAATGATTGGCTTGGGACAAATGTCTTATCTATTTAAAATAAGTACCTTTCATTTCAGTATGGCTTGGTGATCATTCAACCTAGAGGAATTCAGAATTCAGTGGGGGTACATTCTCAGCAGGTGTCCCATATCCCTTTCTGTCATATTTTCATTTCTTTTCCCTTTTCCCTGTTACCTCTGTCTCTACTCTGCTTCACGTAGACTGGTCCTATAATAACTTAGTGTTCTGATGAATTAGGATGGAATTATGTCTTTCTTCCTTCTACAATTTTATTTGACACCAGGTAGAAATAAGACTATAAAAAGAGTCTATTCCTACTACTATTGAAGACCATCTACCTGAGGGCAAAAGCAAGACAATGAAAAGTAATAAGACAGCTCAATTAATTATAATCTTTCCAGACCTCAACTGCTATACTGGTTACAAGTACCACTATGCCTAGCACAGTGCCCCACTCAGGTAGGCATACGATGAGCATATATTAAATGAATGGAAGCATTTTAGATCATGTTTATTCAGTTGATAGTATCATACATGCTTTTTGTTTGTGGAGTCACAGAGGAATTTACTAGGGTTATATCAGGGACCCCTGTGGTATTCACAGTCTGTTTTCTCCTCATTGGGCTACCCAAATGGCAGAGTGAAGGCTAGGAGCTTCTCCTGTGACAAGATAGCCATGACATGCAGGCAATTACTTGAATTAGTGCATTTTTTTAATTAAAAACTCATGTCTTCATGGGTTTCTACTCCATTATACATTCTGTTTATTTTGATATATATATATATTTGAGGTAAATATATATGTATATGTATATGTATATGTATATGTATATGTATATGTATATATGTGTTTGTTTTTTTTTTTTCATCAAACAGCCTTCACAGAAAAGAGTCTTGCAGGGCATGCCAGGATGATTCCAAGCAAGCTTCATGACCTCCCAGGGTAGCACGTCTCCCCGAGTTTCCACAGCACTGGCACTGGGTTGCGGAGCTCAAATGTAGACATCAGACAAAGCCAGGTTTGAAACCCATCTCTGCCACTTCTATTGCTCTGCATCCCAAGCAAGCCTCTTCACCGCCTCCAGCTTCAGTTTTCTCATGTATCAAACAGGATTGTTAGGAGGATTAAATACATGAAGTGCTTAGATAATGGGTATGGTAAATAAGTTTTCAGCTCTGTTCCTGTTACAGTGTGTTGATTAATGAGCATGTTTGTATTCAGTGTTGGAACTGTATAGAGGTGGTGCCGTTTCATGCCCAGTTTTATGAAGAAGTTGGGAGGAGTGGGCACTAGAAGGTCAAGGAAGGCAAAGGTAGAGTGACCAAGGCTAGAGCAGAGCAGAAACTTGTTGATTTCCTTCTCCTGTTGTGTATAGCCTGGATGGTCTTTGTAGTAGAGGCTGGGGCTGGAGTTGGAAGGGAGGCCTGATCCTAAACTGGATTATGCCTTCCGTTCTACTATCTTAGAAAGCTGCCCTGGGGTGATATTTAACCTTCTCCAATGACTCACAGTCAAGGGGATTTTCCGTTGAGGCTTAAATTCGAACAGATTCCAAGTTGCAAGACCTACCTGAATGCAAATGAGGACAGTGGTCACTGAGACCAAAATGTGCTGATTTAGGTTTATGAAGCTCAAGTCAGTTGACCTGGCAGCTTGGGTGTGAGATGAAGTGGAACTTAAATGTGCAAAGTGGTCATTTTCAAGGCATCTGCCATTTGGAGTCAGACTTTCCTGATGATGAGAGTCTTGCCCGTCCCTTTTGTGTTGACAAAAGTGTTTGGGCCATGGCTGGCAATAAGGAATGGTAATAACGCTTATAAAAAGTCACCTTACATTTGTGTCGCATGCCACATTGAACAACGCAGTGTCATATCCATTATCGTATTTGATCCTTGAAGCAATTCAGTGAACTAGAAAAATTACTGCAGCCTGAGATTAGCCATTTTCTTCGAGAACCTATGGTCGCTAGCATTCATTTCGAGTGTGTGCTCCTGTGCTGTGTGTACAGTGACCGCCTTTCTGTTTGCAGTATCTATTCTCTGCTGTTTAAATTTTACTTTTTCCATAATCTGTTTGCCTTTATAAAATCTCCCCATCCTCTGACTCTTTCCATCTTACTCTAATATCTCTCTAGCATTAGTAAAACTAATTATTGAGAAGAAATGCACTTGGAGACTGGACTCTTGGCTGAATTTCTGCTGGAAATGCTCCCTATAGTAGGTGTTAACATAATTAAGTTATTTTTCTCCCTCCCTCCCTCCCTTCCTTCCCTCCTTCCTTCCTTATCTCCTTCCTTCTTTCCTTTCTTCCTTCCTTCTTTATGTTTCTAGGGAAAAATGTGTGTGTGTGTGTGTGTGTGTGTGTGTACGTGCACATGCGTGTCGACTGAAGAAAGTTTGATGAAGTGTAAGGAAAAGGATGGATTAAATTAATCAAAGTGAAAAAAATTGTCAAGTTCCCAAAAAGATCCTTACAGGTTAAAGGCAGGATGTACATAGGTGTGAATCTATAGTAATTATGACTTTGTGGTACATATTTCTTTTGGTGAGATGATGTCATCTCATCAGGTTCTGGTTGTGCTGCTTCAACTATTGAATATTCAACTATTGAATATATTGAATACAGCGACAACTAAAATCAGTGATAATTAATCATTTTTTTCAATAATTTTATGTTTAGGAAAGATATTGTCTTCCCAGTTTCAGTTGCTAACATTTATCAGGTAAATCAACATTCTCAAATGTGCGTGTGATAAATATTGCCCTACAATCCTCATGATCCTTTCCCTAAATGATTCTGCCTTGTATTTCAAGATCTTTATTTTGCCAGATGGTATTGAGATCACTAATACAGCAATCAAGAGTTCCCATATATGCAGAAATGTAACCATCAGAGACGGGTGTTAACAGAGTGAGAATTATATTTTTCATACTTGTGAATTTTAGGATTCTTAGTGAGATACGCATGTTTCATATATGGTGTAATATGAATGTCTTTTTAAACAAATAAAAGGTTCAACACATACCTGCCGCAAAACATTACCCCAATAATGATAACAATAGTTTAACAGGAAAATTTCAAAACAATACCTACCATATGGTAGAAACATAAACCTATTTGTCTGACACTTTTTCCCATTTGATTTAGGCTGAATTTACCAAATATTTTGATAGAGGGGAGGCCTTTTAATGTTGTGACTAAAAGCTTAGACTCTGAAGTCAGAGCTGGGTTTGGCTCTGATTTCTGTTGCTTCCCAGCTAAGCTTTGCAGGACTGGTCTTCTCATCTGTACAGTGGGTATCAGATTAGTATCCAATAAGGTTGCTAAAATTATAAAATAAGATAAAGAATGTGAATTGCTTAGCAAAACGTTTAACATACAGTTGGTGTTCAGTACATAGTATTATGGGTATATTATTATTTATGAATAACAATGACTTCAGTTAGATTAGCTCGCATTTGGTATATCGCATATATCCTGGAATATATGTATTGTTTCTTTTACACTATCTAAAATCAGAATTTCCTCTGTGTTTATAAATTTATTTATTACGTATTTATTGAGTAATTACTATGTGCTGTATACCTTCCTAGAAGCTAAACCAAGAATGGCAAGCTAAGTAAAGTCTTTCTTTTCACAGGAATTGTGGTCAATCGGAGAAATAGATGATAAAGCAGCAAACTAACCACTCCTGTTTGTCTGTTTAGCAGTAGAGTGCTGATCAGGGATTCCTGCCTTAAGGCCACTGGAAGTCAGACTCTGAGCATTTGTACTGAGATCTGGAACAGAGTGGGGAATTGTCAGTAGCCACGCATCTAGAAAATCCACTGTTTCATTTGGGAGCTCTGGGCTCTAAGGCAGTCGGCCGTGCGCTGCAGTTTATGCCTTTGCCACCATTTCACAAAGCACGATTGATGTGTGCCTGTACCTTTCCTTCAGATCACCTCATCAGTGCTCAGCAAGTGATATAACATGAATAAGTAGGTTAAGGGTCACTCTTCATGAAAAACCATTGTTCAAGAATGCTCGGTATTTCTGGAGTATGCTGAATGTAGACGGTGATAAAAACAAATGTGTTTTCCCACCTTCATTTATTTCCTGGTAAAACAAGATCTGCCTCCCCACCCCCCTTCTCTATTTAAATCTTAGAATTCAAGGTCTTAATGGAACTAAAACAGAACTCTTAAAAGGTAGCTTCTGGCGTGTAGGTGCATAGATGGCGGAGGACTTTGGTGTCCGTGGATCTGGGCTTCTTTAGCAAGTAGGCCAGGGGACCGTTTCTGGGTCTGACTTTCATGGAGGGTCTTCCTGGAGTTCTTAGCTCCTGAGCTAAAACCAACGCAAGCCTCTTCCAATGCCTTGGGTGTTCACTTCAACAGACCCCAGTAAAAGCGCTCAGAAGCAAGGAAAAAGTTTTCCTCCTGGCTCTCAGTAGTGAATTACAAACTGGCGTTCTCTCCTCCCATTCTTAAAACTCGAAGGGTGGTACCAGGCGGCGATGCTGACAGTGTGCATTCGCAGATGCCACCATATGGGTCTCGGAAAACTAGTTGCACTGATGATTCCCTGCACATGTAGGAGACAGTTTGCATTGTTGGCATCGTCCCTGCACAGAAACAAGCACAGCTTAGCAAGGCTGAGCAGATGGAAGTGGATCTGGTGCCAGGGAAGCAGTGAATTAAAGGTTATACCCACCAGGTTTGATGCGGTGCCAGTTTGAATTGGTACAGAAGCTTCAGCCCACCTGCTTATTGGCCTCATGACATCTGGCATCTTTTTATTTTATTATTTTTTTTTAAATTTGGACCGAATTGAAGGCAGCAAGGAAAAATGTCATTTTAAAAGCCGGTTACAAGTCAATGGATTTAAACTTTTAACCAAAAAAAGGCCTACGGGTCCTTCGTGTTAATGTTCCGTATTAATGATTTTTATAAAACCTTGGGGAAATGATACTCTGAGGTGCTGAATTGTGCTGCATTTTATAGCATAATATAATGGAGAGGGTGGACTGCTAACAACACTGGCTCAAAGTTGCTAAATAGTGACCATGAAAAGGGCCATTATCTGTAGCCTGTATGTTGCAGTTGGGAATCCGGGAGGAAAAGAAACTTGTTTTCTATTTATTCTACTGCTTTTCGCACCATAATAAGGAGAAAACATTGTGGCATTTCACCTGGAAGCACACTCTAAGAGGTGCTTTTCACCTTTAGTTTGTTCCTGTAAAGTTTTTTCTGTAGCGGTGTATTTAGTTATGCTGTATTTCAGCTGCAATCCCCACTCGCTCCGCACACATTTGTATACTGTGTACACAAATATGCAACATCCCCAGCCCCAGGGTAGCAGTGTGTGCATACTGAAACCTGTTTGTATATCTCCTCCATTTGGGATTTGCATGCCTGCTCCCTGGGTGTGAAATGAAAGCATGCAATGGAGTTGCACTCCGAGGTGATTAGCTTTTAACTGAGCCTTTTGACTCAAAGTGTACATTAGGCCTGGCTTAGAGGACCCACAATTTATTGATTTTAAATTGACTTCTAATGATGTTGCATCAAGCTCTGTATCAACGTTCTAGAGGTAAAAGAAATCATTAAGTAAATGTATGAAATGTCTAAAATGAAATCAACTTTTCACCCCACAAATCTGACATGTATCATCATACTAATGATTTTTTCTTCCATTGGAATTGGCTTGATTTTTTCTCTCTCTTTTAGAGGTTATAACAGCCACGAAACTTTGTGGTAGTGTAGTCTTTTCCTTCCAGAAAAAAATATGGAGGAGAAACATTGGTTTAAAAAAAAAAAAAGAGAGATAGAAATTCCTCCTAAGTTTTGCTCAGTGAAGTTAGAGGGAGAAAGAAGAGAAACCAGGACAGGAGAAAAGAAATTGGAAAGCCAATAACTTGTTCTCATTTTAAACTGTCCAAACAGCCTACAGACAGACCTTGAAGATGTAATATCTGTGTAGTCCTCAGAATATGTAAGAGAACTGGTAGGTGTCTGATTGAGAAATTCATTCTGTTAGTTCTGGATGTAATCTGGAAATGTGCTGTCTGTTTTACAGTCTTTGAATATTGTAATGACTTCTTAATATTAAAAGTATTAATTATTAATGTTAAAGTATTAAAACATTTTAAAATAATTTTAAAATATTAATACACTACTAATTATTAATATTAAAAAATAAAATTCCAATTCTAAATTACATAAATTGGAACTATACCTTTTGCTAATGGTAATTCCAGCCGAAAACCTATTTCTCAAAGAGAAGGAATCACTATGGAAAGAAAGACAGTTAAAAAAAAAATCTTCTAAGCAACAAGATTGGAAATGATGCCGGACTTTTATCAACCCATTTGTTATCAGAATCCCTAGGTTCACTTTAAGTTTAAATCTCAAATTGATTTGATCTAATTTAAAGGGTGCATCAGTCAGCATTTCACAATAGAATAAAGGCAGGAAAGAATAAAATCACCCCCATTGCAGAGCCTTCCTAACACGCAAGGTACTTAGCGCTTCCTCCTGTTCACGTTAACTAACTCATTTATATTTGATACTTCTTCATAACTCTATTAGACTGGAATTTCTTTCACAAGCTTCTAAGGTGTTCTTCTATAATAATGCGCCTTCATTATAGTTTTCCAAAGACATCTCACTGTTGTCACAGTCAAAACTTATACATTATTCAGTGTTGTTATAAATAATTCTTGGTAGAGACCAGGTACTAAATTGCTACCTCATATTCATTGAAGCGAGAGAATCTGTTTCAAAGTTCTGCAGATATATAGGTAACCCAGAATATTCCAAGGGAAATAAAAGAAATACATTTTTGTATTTCTCCAACTGAGCAGTTTTAATGAGGCAATGGTTAAAAAAAAAATCCCCAATGAACGATGGCACTGAAACTTGTAAAGTTATAACCACAACAAGATGATATCCAAGCATAATTTTATTTACCATGTATCTGATAACATTGCCTTCTGGGCTCTCTATAATATAATATATTGCTGAATACTCTCTTCTCTATATATTTACAATCTAATACTCATTGTTAACAGACACAAGAGCTGGTAAAAATGGGTCTGGGTAGAGAGCTCTATGGATTAACTGGGAGGCAAGATTTTAAGAATTCTCTCAGCAAACCAGATTGTGGATTTTATATTTATATTTTTAAAGATATCTTCACCATCTATGTATAAAATAACCAACTTGAAGTCCAAGTAAATGCTCGTGTCTCAGGTTTTCAGAACTGAAGTTTTATTTTCCTACTCGTGGTAATGGGCATTTCTGAGATTTCCTATTTATTTTCTGATATCTCAGTATAGTATCTTTTGTATTGCCTACAACTTCTTTAACATCCATAACGCTTTGGGGATGTTATTCAGATGAGTAAATAAATCTACCTCTTTAGATTTTTCTTTCCTTGAAAAAGTCAATGTTTTGAATGCAGCCCTTTGTGGAAATGGTGTCTCTTAAATTTCTCATCTCTAAAACACCACCCATTTGTCTATTTGGAATTCTTTAAAGAGAAAAGGTAATCCATTTTGTTATTAATAGTCAGTATTGATTTTGAATATTTATGACCAAGGGTTCACTATAGGTGCTTTAAAAAATAAACCCAGAAAATCAATAATTTACCCTCAAGTTAATGAAATAAAAGAAAAGGTTCTGAAAGACTCAATTTACATGGACTCTGCATTGAGAATAATGATCTCACGAATTTAGCTCAGCCAAATCCTGCTCTACAGCTGCTATCATCTTTAATGTATATTTTTGCATTGTCTAAGATATGGCCATACTGCAGAGTAAGGTAAAATACAGTACCGGGTACAAAATAGAGATTCAAAACATTTGTTTAATGGCTGTATGGACCATGCAGTAAATCAGTTCTTTCTTCCTTCCCTTCTTTCTTTTCTTTCTTTCTTCTTTCTTTCTTTCTTTTTTCTTTCTTTCTTTCTTTCTTCCTCTCTCTCTTTCTTTTTTCTTTCTTTCTTTCTTTCTTTCTTTCTTTCTTTCTTTCTTTCTTTCTTTCTTTCTTTCTTTCTTTCTTTCTTTCTTTCTTTCTTTCTTTCTTTCTTTCTTTCTTTCTTTTCTTTCTCTCTCTCTCTCTCTCTCTCTCCTTCCCTCCCTCCCTCCCTCCTTCCCTCCTTTCCATCTCCCTCTCTCTCTTTCTTTCCTTCTTTCGTTAACAAAAATGGAGCATATATTATGGAAGTGGCTGAGAACACAGATTCTGGAGTGAGATTGCCTGGGCTCGAACCAGCTCTGCCTCTTGCCAGCTGTGTGAGTCAGGGCAAATTACTTAACCTCTCAGTGTCTCAGTTTTTCCCTCTGTAAAATGGAGAAACTGTAACTACTGCTAATACCAAACTTTTGAAGCTTTATAAGGAATAACATATTTATTAAGAATTTAATTGGGGCACCTGGGTGACTCAGTCGGTTAAGCGTCTTTGACTCAGGTCGTGATCTCACAGTTCATGGGTTCGAGTCCCGCATCAGGCTCTGTGCTGACAGCTTGGAGCCTGGAGCCTGCTTCAGATTCTGTGTGTGTGTCTCTCTCTCTGCCCCTCCCCTACTCACACACTCTCTCTCTCTTTCTCTCTCTCTCAAAAATAAATAAACATTAAAAAATTAAGAAAAAAAGAATTTAGAGCAAATCTGGGTACATTGTAAGTGTCTTATGAGTATTTGATCAATAAGTAGATAAATAAGGATAAGTAGGTGATAAAATTCCCAGCACAGAGAATAGAGCAAGGCAAGGTTTTTGTTCATAATATATTCAAAATATTCAGATATTATTCTAGCCTGGAAATGCCTAACATGCATAAAATCCCCTTTTAATTGGATGGAAGTTTAGGTTTTGAGCTCAAGAAGATGATATTTACCATATTAACAAGCATTATCCCTTCAAATCAACATAGCTTCTCTTTATTCTTGTGGGCAAAATTATGAAATCATTGCAATATATGTTTATTATTCATAGTATATTCTTATTTTATTTTTAAAAAAATTTTTAACGCTTATTTATTTTTGAGAGAGGGAGAGAGAAGGCGAGTGGTGTAGGGGCAGAAAGAGGGAGACAGAGGATCCAAAGCAGGTTCCATGTTGTAAGCATAAAGCCCAGCACAGAGCTTGAACTCCTGACTGTGAGATAATGACCTGAGCCAAAGTCAAGAGTCGCTTAACCGACAGAGCCACCCAGGTGCCCCAGTATCTTCTTACTTTATAATCACTCTTCATTGAAAGGAGAACTAATCTAATGTCAAGTTATCACACTTTTTAGCTGATATTCTAGTTATCAGATTTGTAGGTCTGTGAATGATTTTCACTGCGTCTCCTCCGCCAGGCATAGTTAGCTTTTAAGCCCTTTTCAATAATGATAAACTCAAAGCATTTCTTTCCTATAAGACACTTTTAGTCAGTGCCAGATAGATGGTTTGGGGGTGCAGTGAAAGTGTCCCTGAATACTTAATATATAAATTCTGTGTTCCACATCCTGTTAGTCCCAAACGTCTGTTGATTCTGAATCAGCAATGTTTTTCCATTTCTATCTCCATCCCCAACACGACTGCTTTAGTTCCTGGCCTCATCATTTACTACTAGAAATTCTGAGAAGTTTCCTTCCTTGCTTCCTAGCTTGCTTGTTCCTTTCCCTATATCTCATTATCTGCACTGCATTTAGAATGAGCTTTCCAAATAACATCCCTGATCGCCCTACCCTCATGCTCAAAAATCCAATAGCATCGCATTGCCTCAGCAGAAATCCCAACCCTGTTGCCCGTGACACTCACCTGGGCGAACTCTGCCTCTGAAGATGTTGATTCAATATGAATTTGGTGAGCTCAGACCCTCACCCTGGGAATTTTGATGAAGCCTCTCCGTGGACCAATGTTCGAGAGCCACCAGCCAGAAGAAAAAGGCAAAGTACACAAACCCTCTCCAGACTTGCCCTTGTCCTTTCTCCCTTCACTCCCACACACCTACTCCCATCTAGTTGGAGTCTTTACCTCCATACCTCGCAGGTGCTTCACTCCTGGTTTGGTATTGAACTCCCCTTGGTGACTACTGGTGATGGCTCTGGAACAGTGGGTAGCTTCTTCTGCAGTATTCTCAAACACTCTGCCTCCCTTGCATTTCATATTTTCTTACTTTTATCATTAGAAGAATTGGTAACACAAGGAGTGCTGGAATAATGGAGTTAAGAGATGTACAGTTCAATTGGGCAAAAGTAATTCAGTGCAATAAATCCCATTTTCTGCTTCAGTCTATTGGAGAACACTAAAGATAGTTACAGTACAAAGTACCCTCCTCCCAAGTTTTTCTCTTTCCAGTTTTCTTACAACCCACCTGCCATAACACCTTTCTTTTCCAAACTTCCTGGAGAGTCTTCGACATAAGCTGCTCCATTTGACTTTTATCATCCTCAGCCCTCTTTTTTCCTTATGATTTTGCAACTTGAAAGTTTTAGAGAGCAATAGCACTTCCCTTAGAAGGCTGAGAAGGTCAGAGAACCTCACCTGTGGTCGTCTTTAGTGTGTGAGTGTTGTGTCCGGTGGTTATGGAGAGGGGAGATTTGGCAACAATTGTACAGAATCCTGCCTCTGCCATTTCACCTTGTGTACCTTAAGATTAACAATGACATCTTAGTGATTGCGATTTCTCTGTGCAAACACATATCTGAAAACACATTAAAATAATAGGTGACTAGTGTGTTTTGAATATGTATTGTGTCCACTTCTCAAAATTGCACTAAGGAAAATCTAACTTATTTTCTTTATAATAATACAGAACTGATAAGATCGGAAGGTATTTTGCCTCCTCCCTGTTAAAATTTTCTCTTCTCACTACCCTCAAAAGAAAAGGTTTCCTTTGCCCTTGTATACCAATTCCTATAGCTATGTCACAACTTACTCCAACCTTAATGATATAAGCAATGGTTTCTACGTTTGCAAATTCTTCAGGAGAGGTATTCAGGAAGCACTTGACAGGGCAATTCTCACTGGGGTTATGTTATGGAAGTCAGAGGGCTACTGTCTGAAGGCTCTACTGGGGCTGAGGACCCACTTTCCTGGGATGTTCACTGAATGCCTATGCACAGGGTAGCTTGGGTACCCTCACCACACGGCATCTGGATTCCTCTAGATTGTGTAATCAAGAAGCCAAAGCAGAAGCTGCAATGCCTAAAAGGCATTCTGACCTATCGTCAGAAGTCACACATTGTCACTTCTGCCCCATTCATTTAGTCATGCAGGGCCAGTTTTGGTTCATTTTGAGGCAGGACTACACAAGGTCATAAGATATTGGGAGGTGTGGATCACTGGGGGTCATTAGGGAGGCTGGCCACTCTTTTCTGCAAGATGAATTGTGGATTAGCTGCTGTCGTAAGAGTTAGAGAGCAGGAAGTATTGAAAAGCATAATGTTTTATAGCTGGAAAAGATGGAGACCTTATGGTCTATTCAAGTATTCTTGAGTCATAGATCTAGAAGTGGTTTTAAGAATTAGCTAATTCGGCCATTTAGGTCACAGATAAGGAAAGAGAGGCTCAGCAAGGACGTTTGTGTCAGAGCTGAGACAAGTGGCCAGAACTTTTGTATCCCAAGCCAATAAAGGATCAAATGAAGACAGCAGGAAAGCAAGCAAACTCTCTAGGAATATCTGAGAAGGAAAACTGCAAACGTGTTCTTTTGATGTTTAAACATAATCTGAATTTGAGTCAACATTATAAATTGCATAATTTTTATGACTACCATGCAGCATGGTTGTGACTTTGCTTGTCGGTAAAGTGTGCCACACACTAATTTATGTGGGCTTTATTTGCTTGCAACATTATGTTCTTTTGACATGTTCCTAATTGTGCTATTTGCTGATCATACAATGCAGTCATTTGCTGAGAAATTAAAATTAAATGAAACATTATCTGTTCACTTATCTCATAAAAACTGGAGACATATTAAAAGAAAACTCGAAACTTTAAACTAAGATATAGAGTATTAGAAAGATTTTTTAAATTGGTTAAATAAAGTAATCATTGACACTAAGCAAAATCTTAGCAGTCAATTAGAAATTAAATTGTACAAAATAGAATGTCCCGAATCCTGTTTTTCCTTGCCTAGAAGTTAAGTCCAGATAAATTTTATTTATTAGTGTAGTTTCTTTCAATAATGAAGTTCTTTTACCTACTCTAATGGCCACAGACAAATCTATTTTTAAACTATAGCCATTCCTTCATTATTTTGACAACTTGAATTGAATATCACAAGTTACAGAGTGCAACTGTTTTATAGACTTTCTTTGCAATTGGAATACAAGACAAATAAAAGTAGACATAAAAAGGGTCATTTGATTTTGAAAGTTTTATGGCTGCGGTTACAGATCGGCATACATAGGGATAAAAATACTGGGCCTTGCATTAGTTCCCCCATATATTTTGCTTTGGCTCCTTAAGAGAATAGGATGTGACAGGGGAGAAATATAAATTTTCAATTTGTTTTTTCTTTGGAGAAAAACCCACCTTATTTCTATGACCTAGGAGAGCACTGTGCTTGAATGGGACAATGTACCGATGCTGAGGTTAACTCTGTGCAGTTTTTGGGCATCACTCTGGATGGGCATGGCCTGGGCAGCTAATGTTCCTTCTACCCACGTCGTTAAAGTGTTTCTCTATGAGATTTTATCTTTAATTTTTGAAATGAAAATAGGTATAGCCAGTTAACTACTTAATCTATTTTTCTTCATTAAACATATACATAGACTATTTTAAATATAATTTTCCTGTAGTTGTGATTCTAATAATGAACTGTTGTTACCAGACATTCAGCTAAATGTTAAATCTAGCAGGACCTATGCAGAGTCCCAATGTGAATAATCATTTAATTTAGATTATTGATTACCCTTGTATTTTAAAAGCATCTTACATAAAATGTTAAAATTATATCTTCCATATCTACTATTTAATGACCTGAACTTCTGTGCACTAGTCTCCTGTTATTCTGTAAGCAAACCGTGTGAGTTTTCTGTGTAATTGAAGGGCTAGAGAATACTCTTTCTGTCTGAAGGCAGAAAAGGTTGAAGGTTGAAAATATCAGTGTTTTCAAGGTGAAGGAAATAACAATAAGAAAAATTACCACTTTAAATTAAATTAAACTCCTGTTTTGGTTGAGGCCTGTGCATAAGACAATTTTAGCACAGATGTTTTGTAAAGCTCATAATGGGCAAGGGTGAAAAAAAAAAGTGAGAATAATTAATCTTTAGATCAAATTTCTAATGGAAAAAATACATACTCAACAAGAAAATCTAAAATCATGTTATATATTTTTTATATCTCTGTAATTCTAATATAAACTTTATTTCTTATCTCCGATTTTAATGTTTTCTTTTCTGTTTAATTTTGGTTTCTTTGTCATTGCACACTGCTTAGCATCAGTTTGATGCAAGTTCAGAAAATAATAAGCAAATTACAAAAAATGTGTTTTTTTGTTGTCATCGTAATGTAATTCTGATGCTCATTTTGTAAAATCTCTAAATGCCCTCTTCATGCCTCTTTTCCATGCTTTATTTCTTTCCCTCCTTCCGTGTTTGCTTTGGCTTACAAACTTGTTCCTGCCAAATGAGTGAGTTGAAATGGGAACATTAATTTTTATGCGTGGAAGCATGTCAGCTACAATGGGAGGGAAGGGGTGGTGAAGAAGGAGGAGTCGGGTGGAACAAAAACAAGCCAGCAGATATATTCCACCAGACTGTGACGTTACAAGGAAAAGCTCAGGCAATCATAATGTCATGTATGCTTTTTATTAAAGATGCCAGTGGACAGGGGTTACAATAATCTTCTCAAAAATCCAATCTCTTGGCTTGAAACCTTGTTCTCAACATTAAGCCATTTAGGCTGTTCACCTAACTTACAATGATCCTTGTTTCAAAGACCTATTATTAAGATATGCCAGTGAGGCACTTAAAACTAGACAACAAATGTAGGAAGACAGAAAACATTAAGATGACAAGAGTACTGATTTTCCTGTAGTACCCTTAAAGTTCTTTACAGCCTCTAGTGGATTAAACAAACTGTCTATTTTGGTTCTTCCAGCAGTTTCCATAGGTCATTCTATGATCCGGAAAGTTTGTCTGCTTCACCTTCTGCCGGTTGGCATTCCAGTCTGGTGAGATTCCCTGAGAGTGTGATAGCCACGATCGGGTCCTGGAGAGAGAACACTCTTCGGAGCTCGAAATCTTGGGTGGTAAGCCTGGGCTTCAAATATTATTCCATGTGGGGGTATGAACACATCCCTTAACCACTCTGACTCTGTTTCTTATCTGTCTAAAAGATGGATATTAATACTAATCATAAAGTTATCTCTCCAGTCTCCATATTTACAAGATTTTGAAGTCTATCAGTAATAGTGATGATGATAATAATAAGTAGCATGATGTTTACCAAGGTAATTTATCAACCCTAAAGCACCAGCCAGCACAGGCATGGTTGTCTAGCCCATTACCCCAGCAACATTGCCCACCATTTTGTGGTGTTCACACATAAGGCTAGAAATACGCCTGCTTGAGTGTAAACTCTTCTAAGGCAGGGTCTGTTTTCCTTACTCCTGATGCCATGCATACAACTCATTGCCAGGCATTTAACAGGTGATCAGTAATGTTTGCTGAATGACCACCTAAATGAATATGATAGGTAATCATGTGAAGGGCAAATAGTTTTGCATTCTATACTCTCCGGAATAAAACTATACTAGCACTAGGATGTTATAGGATGACAAATAGTGATTCAATATAAGAAAGATGAAAATTAAACCTCAGAGAAATCCAAAAATGCAACAGGGTACTTTTTAAAATAATGTCTTTTGATCACAGTTTTTCTTAGTGGAGGTTATTGGAACCATGAGGAAAAACTAGAAAATAACAAGAAATGACAAAATTCAGGGACTCCAAACAATGTCTTTCATGCTCTGTATCCATCACGGGTTGGCAGAGATGCTTTGACCATTTGAGTCCCCTGGACCCAGACTGATTGAACAACCATCATCTTGAATGCTGCGCAATCATCATGGCTGAGAGAAAAGGAATGCACTATAGAAATTTGTGAATGGGCAACTAAATGCTGCAGCCTGTGAGTGACACATTATTTCTATTTTACAACTGATTGGCAAGAACTAGACATTTGACTCCAAACATAAAGAGATCAGGAAATACAATCCCACACTGTATGCAGATGATAGCAATATTAGTGACTACTGTATACACCCAATCAATGGATAGGGATGTTGTAAAGAGAATTACGTAGGAGTACGAGGGTGGCCGAATTATGAGAATGTCAATCCTTGATTGGATGATTTTGCAAATGCATATATTTTTCCAACCCCTCTGTAGTGTCTGCAAGCTTTGTTTTCATTTAGCAAATCACGTACGTTGCGCTTGTACTTCCAGACCAGTGAGTTCTAAATATACCTATGTTCAACTGCTTTCTAGAATTGTTGACTTATATTTGTGTCTGTTACCCTTTTCTGGGTTGTTTTCTATTTGGGACACTTTGCCAAATACTAATTGTCATATTCTATCATGATTTCATAGATTTCACTAAGACAACTTCTCATTGTAAGGCAATTTCTCAATGGCCATAATGACAACTATTTCTTGGAAGACTAGAGTGTACCTTTAAGAGAGATTTACATTACATGGACACCCATTGCGACGGAAAACTGAAATTCTAGGCAAGATGATGGGAAAGTGCAGGCTTCTAAGATAGCAACCTAGGGAGCCATTTTCATAACAGATCGCTATTTGTGGTGCCATATTCTTGCTTTCTAATATACCGTGCATCAGCATGGGTCTGTCTGTACATGATAAACAGAGGCAGATTTTTGTGGCTTAATGAGTTGTTTTTCGAAAGCTGCAAAGTTAAAGTGAAGCTATGTACTGCCCTGGATAGAGTAGAAATCCCATGGTCAATGCACAGAATCTAGTGTTCTAGTTAATATGTAGTTCTTTCTTCGGCACTGTTGTTTGATGATTGTGTGTGTGTGTGCATGTGCGTGTGCCTGTGTGCTGTGTGTGTGTGTGCAGCAGGGGGATTACTGATCATGAAAAACCCATAGTAAAATCAGGTTTCAAAAACTCTTCTTTATTAAATATTAGGTTTGTAATGGTGTTGTAAGGAAACCAAGGGGGGCACAAGGGGGCACAGTGGCACAGAATGGTAAAGTGCCTTTTATAAGAATCCTCACAAATACTGAATTTGGCCATAATGGCAGGTAAATCAGTCCTCCTAAGCATATCTCAACATATGGTGGCTCTTGTGTATTATTTTGTCTAAAATGTTGTGGTTATCTTGGCTTGGGGCACTGAAGTAATTACAGGGTTCTACCCTCCCATTTTTGCTTACTGGTCTTTAGTGAGAAAACTTAACAGCCATTTGCCTAGGCTACTCTGAATGAGAAGCAATTTTTCTCCTCTGCCTTGCTGAATGATAATGAGGTGATGAGTGTGTTCCTCTCGGAAAGACGTGCTGACCTATCCATGCTGGAAGTTTGATGTGTTTAGCAGCCACTATCATGAGACTGTGGAGGAGGTAGGGCAAGACAGTATCTTTGGGGTGACTAAAAATACAGATGCCAAGGATGTACAGTGGAACTTGTCTGGATAGTTCCCTTAAGTGACTGTCATGTGAGGAAGGAATGTGTCAGAAGCGCCATCTCATCCTAAGCGAAGTATGTCACAACTGATAGGAAAGGACATCACTGCCTAATGGCTCTGGTTGAAGCAGAGCAGTACTCTGGAATTCTCCAAATGGTAAAGAATGGCTGAGTTTGAAGCCCAGCCTCTCTCAGGTGTATTTGTATCCCTCAACCAGAGAAAATAGAATTCTTTTTTGAAATTTATTTCAGATGCAGATAAGACTCGGAAGAAACACATGTGAAGTCCTTATTGGCCCAATTTAGTCGTCATCTTACTCCGATGTGTGACTTTATTATGCCAAATCATATGGCTGCGTAATTATAGTATAATTGAAAAATTTCAAGCCACTGTGACTGAAGAAAAAGCAGGATATGATAGTAAAATAGGTCACAAGTAGTTAATTCAGAATGTGGAGAGCCAGATATAAATGCCTAGCTGTGCAGTTTAACATACTTTGTACTCATACACAAATAACTCTGAACGCACGGTTTTCACTCCACTTTATTTTTAAAAAGTCCCACATAATCCATTAAAACTTTTACTGCAGAGATCGTGTGAGCTACATAGTGTAAGCATATCCATGTACACCTCGCTCGTAACATAACATGTGAGGACTTTGTGCAACTGAAAAGCACCACGCTTACTTTTTCATGGTTTATTTGTTAATTTTATCTTGTGCCTTATTTGTTTGTTCCCCCACCAAACTCCTAAAGGTCCCCAGACATATTTTGGCCTTTTATTAGGCTTATGTACTTAATGAATACTTGAATAACTGTGAAGAAGATACAAGATCTCACGGCAGACTATGTTTTAGTATCTTTCAGAAAGTAGACTTTGAACCTGGCAGACGGTACTACTAGTAAAGGAGTAGTTCTTCTTAGGATGCAAATCCCTCTTAGCTCAAGAATTATTGACCCACAAGATGTATAATGGCCCCTTAGTTTATTATATCCAGTCCACTGCCACACAGGCATGCTTAGCCTTTGTGCTTTTGAGAGTTCAGCAAAGAACACTGATGTAAGCCCACTCCAGAGCTAAACGCAATCATTAGGTCACGATTCTTGTTTCTCTATCTCCCCAGCACCCTTCAGAGTATCCTGTTGTAATAATCCACATTGCACATACATGTCATTGAATTCAGGTCACAATTCAGGCAACTGCTCTGGAATACCAACAAGAAGCATCACTCAACAAGAGAATATGTCTTTATTCTGCACAGAGGATACAGACACGCCATGCTTTAGTCCACGTGACATGCAGGGCTTCTGAATACCAATGCTGTCTGCTAGGAAAAGAACTTCCTCAGCTACAAGAAGCCCAACCTTTCAGGGATGGGAATCCTTAAAATAAAAGCTAGAGGCCCAGAGCTACAAATGTGTTGATGTACAATTAATTCTAGCGGCATACAGTTAAGAAATAAGGTTTCTTTGTGGTTCAGCAACATAATCACACGTGGAGCATTGCCTATAAATCACAGGCACTTGTCATTCCTGCTAATTGGTGAACTAACCCATTAACGAGTCTCTTAAATGTTACACGATTTAGATATGCGAGCAGAGGTATCGGTTATATTAGGAAATCCTGAAATTTGTATTACTTGTAAACAAAGAGCAGAGCAAAATATCTACCTGGAGGTTGCTTGCGGTATTTCATTTCAAACTAAAGGAGGGCATTTGCTTTAGTCAGTACCAACTCCCACCCATAACTATAAAAGCCTTGAATTGCGCAGGCTACAGGGTGTCATACTAGAGTGTTGTCAGCATTGAACAAAAGTCCTAAGCACATAATTCAGAGCAACTGATACAATAGTAAGTAGAGTTTTAAACAAAGGCAAATGCATTGGGCAGAGTCTTTTGAGCTATGTATTTTGAATACAAAGCTAAACTTTGTACAGCTTGACTATAAAAGCTTTCAATGAATTTTATGTCATTTTGAAGACAAAGGAAAGCACCACTCGAGAAGGCTGATTAATTGAATTGCTGTTTATTGTGCATGCCAACAGTGATGGAAATATACTTACCAATACACTTTTTAGCCACACAAAATGGACACCATCTAATCCAAAGGAGAGAATCGGGGAGGCACAAAAGCACTGTTGAATGTCTTCTGACGATGGTTCAGTGAGTGAAATGTAAAGCCAGGATTTACAAATATTACACAAGTGAACACTGTTACTGCACTCAGGCTGAAAAATCCTGTTCAAATCCAATAAGTGGTTTAAGATGTGCAAATAGAGGCTTCTGCAGGGAGTCAGGCATTAGAAGCCACCTGGAGCATGTGCTAGAGATTGTATCCATCAATACAGCAGCTGGGCTGAAATTATAAAGAGAGCTGCTTTTCATCACGCTTGTTTTAATGCATACATTTCTCCTGTCACGGGCACCCCAGGAAAACTACTAAGCACAAAAATGAATGGTGCCCATTACCTGATATTCATACTTGTGACAACAGAGGAAAGAATCACAACACAACAGTAAGCAAAAAAATTGATATCCAAATTATTTTTAAGTTGCTGCGGTAGGAGAAAATCTTGAAAACCAATTGGCAATATTTTAATAGAAGTGGAGAGGGAAGCACGGTCATTTCGTATTTGATCATAAACGTCCTATCCTCAGGTGATATGGACAGGCTCTACGATTCTTTTCAAAGCAGAGTCACATTTTCAATGACATTTTGTACTTACAAAGGGGGAACGGTGTCCTCTCTAATGTGAGACTTAATGTAAAATGCTGGTTCAAGAAATTATGAGGAGACTATCGTTGGATCCCACCCATGCCAGTGTTAGAGAGAGGGACCATATTCCCTGAAACAGTTCTGTAAACGTTGGGCTGATGGACTGGTGCTCAGACCTTTCTAGCACTTTACGTGACTCGTAACTGAGTACAAGTGCCAGCTATTGCCTAATTGTGCTTTCATAATGATGGTACAATCTATACATAACATACTATTAAACTGATGTCTTTGGAACAACACGGAAACAGCCTCAGTAATAGCTCATTACTAAAAGGGCAAAACAAATCAATGTAACAAAAAGAGATCAGTGGTTGCTTCAGGTCTGGGGTGAAGATGAGGTTGACCTGAAAGAGGCACGCGAGAAGTTTTGGGGGCTATAAAAATGTGCTGTATCTTTGTCGTTACAGTGGTTACACAGGTGTGTGCACTTATCAAAGCTCATTGACCTGTGCTATTAAGATGGATGCATTTCATTGTATATAAATAATACCTCAACAAAGTTGATTTTTTGGAAAGCATCAGTAGCAGAATGATCATTCCAGTATATTGTGGTTTGATAATAGAAGTGATATTTTCTATAACCAACCTTAATCTTCTCTTTCTCTTGTAATTTGTTGACCGTTTATGAACTCGCGTTTCCCTTTGAAAGATGACTTATGCATTTGTTGAGGTTGTTGAGATTTACTCGAGTTAAACCTCTCCCCACATTGGATTGGTTTGGATGAGTTAATCAAGACAACAGGTCGTGGGGTGCCTGGGTGGCTTAGTTGGTTGAGCGTCCAATTCCAACTCAGGTCATGATCTCACAGTTTGTGAGTTTGAGCTCCATACGGGGTTCGCTGCTGTAAGACTGTCAGCACAGACCCTGCTTCGGATCTTCTGTAACCCTCTCTCTGCCTCCCCCCCACCCACCGCTTGTGCTCTCCTAAAAATAAAATGAAAACAAAAAAAGTAGGTCCTGACTTAACATTTAAGACTCTAAAATAGCTTGATGTGATTTCTTTTTCCTCCCACAGAGTAGTGTGTGGTTTAGAGAGGAGACTGGTACAGTAGTTCAGGGAAAAGCATGTCTTTAGGTGTGAGGGAAACAATGATGAACGGGAATATTAAGAGGCCTAATATCTCCCTACACCACTTCCATTAATCTCAGTGAACAACCGTGGGTCACTCTGCCTTCCCAAGACTCAGTGTCTTTACCTGTAACTTAAAACCTTTGCACCTAAACTGTAATTTTCAAGCTTATTTGATTTTATTGGCGGAATTCTTATTTCAAACAATATATTTGACAGAACCACAATCAATAAAATAGGTAAGAGTAGAGGTGTTTTGGTCGAATTAGAGGGTGGGGGACAGAGGCTGCCACTTTGTATATTGCCTGCTACTTGCAAATACACAGGCACCTTGTCGGAGACCTGCGTTTTCTCAGAGAAGTGTGAAAAACATGGTTATTCACTCCCATTCCAATTTTAATATTTTAGGAGTCTATTGAGAAAAATGCCCCAGGGGCGCCTGGGTGGCTCAGTCAGTTAAGCAACTGACTCCTGGTTTCAGTTCAGGTCATGATATCACGGTTGGTGAGTTGGAGCCCTGAATTAGGTTCTGCTCTGACAGCACAGGGCTGTTTGGGATTCTCGGTCTCCTTCTCTCTCTGCCTCTCTCCCACTTGGGCATGCATGCGAGTGCACGCGCACACACACACACACACACTCTCTCTCTCTCTCTCTTTAAAAATAAAGAAAGAAACTTAACAAAAAAAAAAAAAAAGAAAGAAAAAGAATAATACCCCAAAGGTTAATGGTTTGTCTTCGTTTAAGTTTTTAAATTTTTGCTTAACAGTAAAAGATCACAAATTTGTTTTAGGAAAAACAATTTCAGATTTAACAAGTAAAAAAAAAAAGTCATTCCACATTATATTTTTATTTTCCTCTACACCTTTTTGGACAGTTATGATTATAGTGTATGATGTAAAAATTTTCTTTGCCCATAATATCATCACATTAGCACTTTCATACAAATTATTTAAAACTGTCCCCCTGATATTCTTTGGATTAATTTATTATCTCTCTCTGGTTAGATATTGTTTGTATATTTGCTTTTCGGCTTAGAGTACTACTTCACTGAAAACTAAAATTTACCCATAAAGCTATTTACCTATATCATGTACATAAAATACATAGTTTACTAAATTGCTTTCTGAAAATCTGTACCCATTCATTCCCACCAATAGATATAAGGATCTAAATAATATTGTTTAAGTCATTAAGAGATGAACAGGTATTCTTACTTATTTTACTCATGCCTAACCTTGGAGTATCTATAAATCATGTTCGTGAAATTGATTCTCATTTTGGAAGCATCTGAGATGGTTCACAGTCTACATATAGGTCAAATATTTCACGGGCAAAAAAATTCTTGGGGGGCATCTTCAAGCAAAACCAAGTACCTTAGAATGTTTCCCATTCATCATGCACTTATGGAGACACATGGTTAGGCACATCATGGTTCATCACCATTGAAAAGTTCATAGTCTAGTTAGGATTAAAAAGGTACATGATTTAACAGCAAGATCTCTGAGTAGCTCATAAGAGGATCTAGGGAATAGTTCTCCAGGACAGTTGGAGTAGCCCTTCTATAAAATAACAGTTGCATTGTGTTTTTAGTATTTAACCGGATGGATCCTGGAGAGAGGAATTGGATATGGTAGGTAAAATGGTTGGAGAGACTAGCATTATATGGAAAGGTGAAGAGTCATAAAAGTCTGTAGCATGGTTGAAGATGGATGCTGACTTCATGAGCTTAAGTATGTGGCTCCCCTATCCTTGTAATGAGTTGGGAAGAATGAGTCAAGCCTCCCTCTGTCTGATAGACCTATCAGCTTAATGAAAACATACCTTACTTTTCCTTGATGGGCCATTTTCTAAGATTTTCCCTTAAAAGTTTGAAATGAAGTACTCGCTTTCCACCTCTCAACTTCTTTTACATTAAAATGATGAAATAAGAATTCATAAATGTATTTTTTATGCTTAAACTTTAAAGGTTTTGAAAAATCTATATGAAACGGATGATAGTTTATGTTATATTTAATCCAGCCTACAGGCCAATTTAATAATCTCTTTACTAAAATTTTTCTGAAGACTCAAAGTGTTAATACTAGTTAAATATTTTAAAAATGTTAAATATTTAGAAACAGCTTGTTATAGAAGCCTGAGTTTGATTCTTATGGTCCTAATTGATATTTGACTTTAAATAACATGACTGGATATTTAGATTCTATGAATCAAAAATCCTGAAGTGTTTGTGGACCTGTCCTATGAATACTGAGTAAGCAGCAGACACAATAGAATCCAAAGTCAGAGAGATGAGGGCTAAAAGTTGGGACTCACTTTGGGATCAAATGAATTTTAAAAATCTGACTTCTTTAAATTTAACCACTCCATAATGAAAATCCATCACAATATGATTAGCCTTTAAGGTTTGTTAGAGCTTTCTAATATTAGCAATTAAAAGCAAATTACACCCACAGTACACAAATCAAAGAATCTCAAATTCCTTCAACTCATGGATTTTCTAACTCCTTGGCTTGACTACCTCTTCAAGGTAATTTTACAGTGAACCAATTACAGCATATGAACTCCAGCTACCATATAGCCGAAAGTGGGCTGAAAAGGTAGGAATTAAACAGAGGATCCTCTGGATTTAACAACAGGAGAGTCTAAACACAGGCTTAGTTAAATGAGCATTCAACCTTTGTTAAGCAATTTCCCATTGTTATATGAAAAAGAGTAATTCCAATTATTTCTTTAAGGAAAGCACTAGAAAAATCTTTAAAATATTTGTTTATTAAAAATATAAAGTCATCAAGTTTAAGGGAGGAAAAATATTTTACCCATCCACTAGAGTGTCTCTATTCACTTCAAATTCTAATACCCCCCCACCCAAAGAGGGAAATTGAAAAGAATCGTAATCTTTCATGTTTCTGTCTTGCCTTGACTTACTTCCCATGATGTTCTTATTCTGTGTTATTTTTAGCTGGCAGTTAATAATACAGATTCCCCAGCTACGGAAATTCAAATTTAATCTAAAATAGACAGGCTTTAAAATAAACATTGGAATATCTAAATATCTACTCGGTAAAAGAAGAGGCTTCCCTATGGGACAGTTTCTTGATCCTTTGGTTCAGAATTTAACTTATTTTTCAACAAACATGTTGAACTTCTGTAGTGGAAATTTGCCATTTGGTTTCTTAAATCAGTTACAGCTTAAGCCATTGATCCATGAATCATTCCAAGAAGTAAGCCTGAATTACCATTGTATGACAGCAAGAGGTGGATTTTCAGCGGAAATGGAGCTATGGCTTGTTTATCTTGGAGAGATTCTTGTCATAATTTTTACTGTGCACATATATTTTGGGGGCAATTTTGTCTGTTTTTCCTATTCTCAGGTAGAATAAATGAAAAAAAAAATTTAAAAAAAAAAAACAGAAAGAGGATAAGAAAAAGACACTACTTGATGGTCCTGGTAAAGTTATTAAGGATTAAAGTCCCCTCTATCTGGAGGCGCAGACACCGTTTCCTTCAGTACAGGGGACAGCTCAGAATATATGATGTGTTCCTGGAGCCGGAAGGGAAGAAAAGCGCTCACCATAATGTTACGCCACCAGCCATTGCGTACCCCAACCCCACAAGCTCTTTTCCAGCTAACTGTGAAATAGCCTGGCCTCACCCGCTTGAACAGATGCTGAGGAGTGTGACCATGTCAGAACTGTGTAACTGGATGTGGCACGGGAGCACGCCAGCAAACACATTTCTTTGGGTTCGGCTGTAAAGATGGGAGCTCCTATGCGGGAAGAGTCAGGATGCACAGAGGAAATGATGCCTCGCCCACCACTCAAATACAAGGGATTAGAGAAAACCCACAAGCTCTAAAACTGATAAAAGATAGCTATTTGCTGGATGGTATAATAAATCTGCTAGCCTGGTTTCCAAGATAGTTAAAGCCAGAAGGACTGTTGATAGAATAGTCTGCGGGATTGGGAGGAGATTGTGGAAAGTTATTTGAATCACTTTGCTGTCTTGAAGCTCTGGGCTGCTTCCCACACTTGAGTGGGAGAATGTCCGAATGAGAGTAGAATTATTTCCTCACTTGAAAAATAAGAGGGCACAATGGATCCTAGTGTCAGAATGGACTAAAGATATGTATAAAAACTATGAGGTGGAAAAACATACTGGCTTAATTGTCTGAGGACCAAGATTTTGTCATTAGGGTGGTTATTGAACTTTTCTGAGAATGTAAAATGGGGAGACCTGTAACACTGCCTTTATGAGAACATTAGAGGTCTATGTGAAATAACATGGGTGAATATGCTTTATGGAGAATTATATGAAAAGTCATTATAAGGTACACCACTCAGTCATAAAATAGGAGTGGAAGTTGCTCCTAAAGTCATTAGCCCCCGTTCTGCCATTTAATGTCTAGGCAAATTAGTCAGATTATTTATAAATTCCTTCGGTTCTCCTTCATCCTTCTCAGATATAATACTTTGTTTATCTCAAACTAGACACTACCTGTTAATTCCTTTAAACATTTGAGAAAACTTTCCAGAAACATCAACATTCGACGAACATCTACTATGTGTAAAGACTCTATGCCAAGTGCTGGGAACTTTTGTAAATTACTTAAAAGTACCCGTTTTCTATCAAAACATTTAGGTTTTTTGTATCTCTGGGAGAAAAGCATGCATATTTAAAGGCTGCTGCAAGTTTATTTTATTTCATATTTTTAAACAAACCCTTGAAGCATAATTTTAAAAAGAAAAACTGGAAAACAAAATTTTGTTACAATCTTATTATTTTGATCAAGAATTTTAAAAAAATGTGTTTCAAAATTTCTGCTGCCAAGTGTTTTATACCTTGGGGACCTAATTTATAAATGCGTTATTTACCTGGTTTCCATACTTGCTTACATGTATAGATAGAATCAATACAGAATTTACTTATTGCAAGCTGTGTAAGTTCCAACAAGACTTAATTCCTATATGGGTTCTTCTTCATCACTAGATACATTTTCACTTTCAAAAGGTTTACCACACCAAACAAAGAGGCTGTATGACATTTACATGGGGCGATGTTACTTTTCAGTTTTAAAGAAACCGCTTCCATTTTTCTTTCATTTCAAGTTTTCTGACTGCTAAGAATTTTCCTGTTCAGTTGAAATAAGGAGTAGCTGTCACCTCATTTAAGAAGACTGAAATCATCCACCCACTCCCCACCAGTGTTCACGATCTGGGGGAGAATGACAAACCCTTGATCTCAGAATCACTTTCCAAATTTGAATTTTTCAATAGATTCTCGTAAGGAAACATTGTGACATTACTGCATGTTTGTTCCCATTTCGTTTCCAGGAATGATTAGATTTTTTCCATATAGGTGAAGAGCAGGGTAACATAATATTTAGAGCTAGCAACCTGGGAAGCAGCATAGCAATGAGTGTGAATATGGTTCTATTTTCAGACACCGAGCTCCAACACTCGCTAGTCACAGGACTTTGCGAAGTCGTTAACTGTTTCTTTGTTTCTTGGTTTCCTTGTCTGTGAAATGCAGATAGTTATTTTATCTTCCTCATAGGGATGTATAAGGATTAGGTGAGACAATGTGTATAAACTCATGGGGGGGGGTGTATGGCTAGTAATCACTCAATAAATATTAGCTATTGTCATCATTAATTGAAACTAACCCTCTCAGATGCTCCAATTCCATTATTGATTCTCTCTCTGATGATTGATTCCATCATACTTTTAAACACATTTTGAAGCCTGAGTGTTTAGTCATCAAGTATGTAATACATCGCTGTTTTTCTCCTTCAAAGTATCTAGAAAAATTCCTGCATTGCATCATTCGTGACCAACAGCAATATGTGTGCATATTACAAAGAAGTAAGTATCACACGGAGTTAGATGTGTCCTACGGAGGTCTTTCTGCTGTGTCTTTTCCAGAGGCATAGAAAGGAAGGGCAAGGATGAAGGAAACAGTCTCGTTACTTGACTGACTCAAACAAAGCTTGTGGACCTAGAATCAAAGCCCTTTTAAATCTTTGAGTGGGACTCTTCTCCTAGGCATCACCCTCAATGCAGTGGCTTTTCTCCTAGGGCTTTGTGCTAAATAGGCTTTCCCACACCTAGTGAGATTATTCTTCTAAATTATAGTTTCTCAGCCTTGGCGCTACTAACATTTTGATCTGGATAATTCTTTGTTGTAGGGGACAGTTCTGTGCATCGTAAAATGCTTAGGAGTAACCCTGGTCTCTACCTACTAGATGCCCGTAGCACCTCCCAGTGCCTCTAGGTTATGAAAACCAAAAATGTCTCCATAAATTGCCAAATATTCTCTGAAGGGCAAAGTCACCCTTAGTTGAAAACCACTGCACCTGGATTGGGACTTGAGCACACTCCACCCATCAGTGTTTCTGCTTGTGGCTGTGATTCACATTACATTTCATTAGAACGACAAGCCATCACTGAGTTTACTTAAATCAATACGCCAGTTTCGTTCCCAAATCATTTTCTTATCTGGCCCTTCTTTAATTCAGGCTTTCACTTATTACTCTTCACTTTTAAAAAACTTACTGAGGGCCTGCACTGTGCCAGCCATCTTAGGTCAAGCCCTTATGAATCGTGCCTGCACTTTTTGTAGTGTGTTCTCACTGTTCCTTCTACCTTTCCCCAGTCCCCTACGTATCCCCTGGAATGATGTTTCCTTCCCAGGGGATCAAATGATTTCACTAAAACCCAAATCTGATCTCACTTCTAGTCATTCTAACATCCTCCACCAGTTCCCTTCAAAGTCCAAACGTTATGAAGTCCAAACATTTAAGCCTAGCATGCAAACATTCATGATCTGGTAACTGACAACATGATTCTTTTTGTACGTATTGAACAGGAGTCCTCAAATTTACATGATCTAAACATCTGTGCCTTTGCATGTCTACCTACAATGCTCTTTAACTTTAATAACAGCTTGAATTAAATCTGATTGCCCCTTCAATGGTTCCCTCTGCTATCCTTTATTCTAGAAAGTCCCCTTTGCTCCCTGCGCAGCATCAGAGAATTACCCTGTCCCATTCACCACAGAGAACTTCTAGCCCTTGTCGCAGACTGTTGTATTTGTTTACATTCCTCTCTCTCTGCTGGAATGTAAGTTCTTGCCAAGGTATAGGGCACATCTGCTTACCTTTGTAGACTCATCATCAAATAGGACCTGGTTCAAAGTTAGTGTACAAAATAAAAAAAAAATTAATTGAATTGAATTAAAAAGAGAAATTGGGAAATCCGCTCAAATTAGTTTCCTCCTATTGTATTACCTTGCTTATTTCTTTCCTATCATTTACCATTATGGTAATGTACATCCTTATTTTTGTTTTTCTGCTTATTCACTGATTTATTGTCTATAATTTCACCCTTCACCACCACTAGGATACATGTTTTACCGGGGCAAAGAACATTTTCTATCTTGTTGGATGCTGTGTACCAGCACCTGTAATGGTGCCGGGAAGATAGTAATAACTCCAAAGATTTTATTTTATTTATTTTATTTTATTTTATTTTATTTTATTTTATTTTAGCTGAATGAGTAAATATGAAGATACACCAAAAAGCAGTAGCTGATTAAGGAAACCAGACTGATTATTCACAGATGTAGGAAGAGAAGTGAGAGAATGTATTCAATAAGAAGTACAATATTTTACTAATGTGTCATATTTTACTTGAAAAATAAATGCACATGTTTTGAGAAAGCACCCAACAATGACAATAAACCTGAACTTAGATAGAAAAAAAATCAAAAAGGGCTTCCAGTGGGTTTTTTTTTTTTTCCTGCTACCTATAGGAAACAGACTTGGCAGCTGCTGTTACAAATGAAAAGAAAAATTGTCATGCACAAGGTTCATGTTCTCATGATTGATGGACATTTCCTTTTGAAAATATGCCTATTTATAATCACAAATAAAATTCCTGTTGTCTCATGAACAACAGACCATGAGTCTTATGGATTTGCCTCCAAGAGTTAAATAACCTCCTAATTCCACTTGACAGTAAGGATAAAGCTACTGTTCCACTGTGATAGATAATCCTCTGCATGGGGTGGTGGGACTGAAGGAGCAACAAGGAGGCAGGAGAGAGGGGACATCCATCTTGCTAAGCAATTTATGAATTGAACCCTAAATCCTTAATGTACTAGATGGTGAGTCAGTGTGCTAATGCATACTTGATTGAATTTGGTTTAAAATGCTAAGTTAAAATGTGCAGGTGTCTTGAGCAGGTGCACAGTTTTCTGCTAATAAACAGAAGACATTAAACCTGAGGCAAGGCTTATTTTGCTGCATTATAGAAATTTCACAGACCTATAGAAAGTGCATGAAATATTGCTTTAGGGAGGGCTATTCATTCAGTATCTCTTCAAATGCTGTAAATCAAGAAAACAATGTCTTGGTTCAGATTTGTGCTATGAGGTTTTTCTTTCTTAAACATTTAAAATGAAATATAATGATAATTCCCCCTCTATTAGAGTATCATTGTATTTACATAAGTGGGTCTGAAAAATGCTGTACTTGAAACCTCAAAAAATATGTGTATGTATGGAAATCATATCATGCTGCATTTTTTCTGAAACACTTATGAGCACAGTTGGAGTCCCGGTGTCATAATGAAAAATGGCTGTTAATTTTCAGTTTATGGATGTGAAGAACCAGGAGTTGAGGCTGCACTGGGAATTAGCCTGTGCAAACTGCAGAGATCCATTATTTAGGGTGCGGCAAGATTTGAAATAGCCTTGCCATTCCAGAAAGAGGACCACCTGGCAAAGGAATGTTTTACTTTGGGAGTGGCAGCTTTCTATGGGAAATAATTCCATATGAGAGATGCATGTGAGGAAATCTGGCATATTTTCTATCTTGCCCCAAACAGGTTTGAATAAGATGTCATTCAGTAACTTTCACACAAAATGTTTTAGTTTGGACATCTACCCTTATGGTGTTTATTAAAATATCCCTGCAGGAGCAACAGCAAGTTTCATTATTTACTGTCCATCTTAGAGCTATTTCACTGCTATGTATTAGGCACTAGAACTTAAATAGCAGTACCATTTATTATTATAGACTAACTTCTTTGGTTCCTATAGTTCATGTCATAATAGAGCGTATATAAAGTAGAACATGAAATAATGTGTTTTATGTGGCCCATGTTAGAAATTAATATATTATGTTTATCTAATACATTTTTTGAAAATTGATTTTTGAGGTGGAGAATTACCTATTCACAATATAGAAGTGATTTTCCTGTTTACTGATAAAAACCACCTCTTTGCTTTGGGGTGTGCCTGTGTGCCTTAACTATATTGGAAAACAGTTGTTCAGTTGTACTCTAATCAAGCTTTATAAGCAAGTTTTCTAATGACGCCTATTTTGTGCTTTAAAGGCTGAAAGAGGGGCACCTGTGTGGCTCAGTCGGTTAGACACCCAGCTTTTGGTTTCAGCTCAGGTCATGATTTCACGGTTCGTGGGTTTGAGCACCGCATCAGGCTCTGCACTGACAGCACGGAGCCTGCTTGGGATGCTCTCCCTCCCTCTTCTCTGCCCCTCCCCTGCTCACACTGTCTCTGTCTCTCTCAAAAATAAATAAATTTAAAAAGAGAGAGAAAACAAATTTTTGCTCTATTCTTTTTTTATCCCTCTGAAGTAACCCTTAAGTGAAAAGGCAACCCCAAGTTGGTTTGCTAAATCAAGGGTATGTCCCACACTTCCCAATGAAACATAAAATGGATGCCAAATTCTAAACTTTGGTACATATTATTAAAATTTCAAATTTTATCACACATTAAAACCATCCCATCTAAACATGGTCATGTTAATAATTTTTCCAGATTTACTGAGATACTATTATAATAAATGTCAATTTAAGGTATGCAATACAGTGATTTTTCATACATGTATATACTGCAAAATGATTCAGTAAAGTCAGCTGACACATATACTCCCTAATATAACCAGCTCTTTCTTTTTTTGTGGTGATAACATTTAACATCTACTCTCTCTCTTTTTTTAATGTTTATTTATTTTTGACAGAGAGACACAGAGTGTGAATGGGGAAGGGTCAGAGAGAGAGAGGGAGAAACAGAATCTGAAGTGGGCTCCAGGCTCTGAGCTGTCAGCATAGAGCCCGACGCGGGGCTCAAACTCACGAACTGCGATATCAGACCTGAGCCGAAGTCGGATGCTTAAACAACTGAGCCACCCAGGCGCCCCTGATAGTTACTCTCTTAACAACTTTCAAGTATATAATACAATATTATAGTTATCATGCTTTACATTAGATCCCCAGAACTTTATCATATAGCTGGAAGTCTGTACCCTTTGACCAACATCTTCCCATTTCCCCACCTTCCGGACCCTGACAACCACCATTCTAGTCTCTATTTCTATAAGTTCAACTTTTTTAGATTCCGTCCATAGAAGAGAATATACAGTATTTGTCTTTCTCTGTCTGACTTATTTCACTTAACATAATGCCTTCATTCTTTTGCATGTGATTTTCCAGTTTTCCAGCATAATTTATTGAAGAGATTGGCTTTTCTCCATTGGGTATTTTTGACTCCCTTGTCAAATATCAACTGTATATGTGTAGATTTTTTTCCTGGGCTGTCAATTCTGTTCCATTGGTCTATGTGTTTGTTTTTATGCCAACACCATACTGTTTTGATTTCTATAGCTTTTCAATAAAGTTTGAAGTCAGGAATTATGATGGCTCCCATTTTATTCTTCTTTTTCAGGATTGCTTTGGATATTTGGTGTCTTTTGTGGTTGCATACAAATTTTAAGATTGTTCTTTTCAGAGGCACCCAGGGGGCTTAGTTGGTTAAGTGTCCAACTCTTGGTTTCAGCTCAGGTCATGATCTCATGGTTCCTGGGATGGAGCTCTACATCAGCATAGAGCCTGCTTGGGATTCTCTCTTTCTCCCTCTCTCTCTCTGCTCCTCCCCCACTCCCTCTCTCTCTCTCTCAAAATAAATAAATTCTAAAAAAAAAGATTGTTATTTCAATTTCTTTGAAACCTGATGTTGAAATTTTGATAGGGTTTAATTGTACCTATAGATGGCCTTGGGTAGTATGGACATTTAAACAATATTAATTTGTCTAATCCATAAACATAGGGTATCTTTCAATTTATTTGTGTGTTCCTCAACTTCTTTTATCAGTGTCTTATAACTTTCAGTGTATAGATCTTTAACCCCCCCTTTGTTAAATTTATTCCTAAGTAATTTTATTATTTTTCATGTAATTTTAAATAGAATTATTTTTTATTTCTCTTTCTGACATGTCATTCTTAGTGTATAGAAATGCAATAGGTTTTTGTATTTTGATTTTGTATCCTGCAAGTTCATTGAATTTGTTGATTAATTCAAATAGTTTTTTAATGGAGTTTTAGGATTTTCTGTATGTAAAATTGTATCACTTATAGAGACAATCGTACTTCTTTTTTTCATTTGGATGCCTTCTATTTTTTTTTTTTTTTTTTTTTTTTTTTTGCCTAATTGGTCTGGCTAGGACTTCCAGTACTATGTTGAATAGGAGTGGTGAGAATACCTACTCTTGTTTTGTTCTTAATCTTAAAGAGGAAAAGCTTTAAAGCTTTCACCATTGAGTATGATGTTAGCTGTGAGTTTGACTTATATGGACTTTATTGTATCAAGGTACATTCCTTTCTATACCCAAGTTGAGAGTTTTTATCACTAATGGATATTAAATTTTGTCAAATGCTTTTCTTGTATTTATTGAGATAATCATAACATTTTAATGTGCATTAATCTCTGCATCCCAGATATTAATCCCATTGAGTATTATGTATGATTCTTTTAGTATGCTTTTTTTTTTAAACGTTTATTTATTGAGACAGAGAGAGACAGAGCATGAACGGGGGAGAGTCAGAGAGAGAGGGAGACACAGAATCTGAAACAGGCTCCAGGCTGTGAGCTGTCAGCACAGAACCCGACGCGGGGCTCGAACTCACGGACTGCGAGATCATGACCTGAGCCGAAGTCTGATGCTTAACCAACTGAGCCACCCAGGCGCCCCTAGTATGCTTTTGAATTCTGTTTTGTGCTGTTGAATACTAATTTTGGGGGGAAATTTTACATCAGTATTCATCAGGAATATTGACCTATAATTTTCTTCTTTGTAGTGTCTTTATCTGACATTGGTATCAGGGTAAATCTGGTCTTGTAAAATAAGTTTGGGAGTATACCCCCTTCACCAATTTTTTGGAGAGTCTGAGAAAGCTTGTAATTTATTCTTTAAATGTTTGGTAGAATTCACTAGTAAAACCATATGGTCCCGAGACTTCATTGGGAGATTTTTGATTTTTGATTTTTGATTCAGTCTCCTTTTCATTATTGGTCTGTTCAAATTTTCTATTTCTTCATGATTGGTGGGTTGTTGTTTTTTTCTTCTAGGATATCTAATTTTTTGGCATATAATTATTCATAGTAGTTCTTATTTTTCCTCCTGTTATTGATTTCTAGTTTTATATCATTGTGGTTGGTTGGGAAAGATACTTGTCATGATTTTAATCTTCTCACATTTGCTAATACTAATTTTGTAACATAACATATGATCTATGCTAGAGAATGTTACATATTATAGTATTGGAATATTCTGAATTTTGACCTTATACTTAACTTTAGCAGTACGGTTTACATTTTCATGTTATTACCTATTGTCCTTTTATTTCTGCTTGATGAACTCCTTTTAACATTTCTTGTAAGGCAGGTCTAGTGGTGTTGAACTCCCTCCACTTTTATTTGCTTGTGAATGTCTTTATCTCTCCTTCATATTTGAAAGACAGATTTGATCGATAAAGTATTCTTAGTTGGCTTATTTTTCTCTTTCAGCATGTTGAGTATATAATTGTACTGTCTCCTGGTCTACAAAGTTTCTGAGAAGTCCTCTCATGGCCTTATTCATGTTCTTATATGTAAAGATTCTTTTTTTTCTCTTGAAATTCTTTGTCTTTGATCTTTGGTCTTTATCTTTTCTTAAAGTTTATTTATTTATTGTGAGGGGGGAGGGGCAGAGAGAGAGGGAGAGAGAGAGAACACAGAGCCTCATGCAGGGCTTGATCTCACAACTGTGAGATCATGACTGAAGCCAAAATCAAAAGTGAGTGCTCAGTTTACTGAGTCTCCCAGGGCCCCAACAGTTCTCTATTTTAATATGTCTTGGAAAAGATTGTTTGGGGTCAAAATTCTGGGATGGCCTCTTACCTTAATGAACCTGAGAGTCCAAATCTCTCCCCAGACTTGGGAACTTCTCAGGCATTAGTTCATTAAATAAGCTTTCTGCTCCTTTCTCCCTTTCTTCTTCTAGGACTCTAATAACACACAGATTGTTTCTCCTAATGGTATCCCATCCTTCACATATGTGTCTTCACTTGTTTTCATTCTTTTTCCTTTTCATTCCTCTGAATGCATGGTTTCAAGTAACCTGTCTTCTAGTTCACTAATTCTTTCCTTTGCTGAATCGAATATTCTCTTGATGTTCTCTATTGAATTCTTCAATTCAGTTGTTGTATTCTTCAACCCTAGAATTTACATTTGGTTTTCTTTTTAAATGGTTTCTATTTCTTTGTTTAACTTTTCATTTCGCTCATGCATTGTTTTCTTAACTACATTTAGTTGTCTTTGTGTTTTCTTATAGTTCATTGAATTTCTTTAAGAAGATCATTCTGAATTTGTTAGTTCATGGATCTTCATTCTGTTAGGTCAGTCATTGATTCTCAATTCTTTGTTAGTTCATGGATCTCCATTCTGTTAAGTCAGTCATTGAAATTTTATTAGCTTTTTTGGTGGTGTCATGTTTCCTTCATCATTTGTGATTATTAAGATCATGTGTTTGTGTATTCATGTTTGAGAAAGTAGGTACCTCTACCAGTCTTTACAGACTTGACTTTGGCAGGCAAAGCCCTTCACCAGTTAGCTTGTCTAGAGATTCTGGGTGGGATGTCTGGTGTTATCCAAAGGCAGACTTTCTGCTGGAACCCTTGAGCAGGGCATGTCCATTGCCCGAGTCAGGTGGGCACGCCTGGATACACAAGGACCAGCCTGGTGTCTGCATCTTCGGGAATGGGCCAGAGCCTGGGTTCACTGAGGTGGCCTGGTGCTTGAGTCTGTAGAGATGGGCCGTGGACTGGGGTCTATGTGGGTAGACCTGGATCCTGGGTCCACAAGGATCAATAAGACACCAGGGACCACTGTAGTGGGCCTGGAATTTTGGCCTTTAAGGGCCAATATGGTATTGGGAAGAGCCAGGACATTGTTTTGTGGGATCTGGCCTGGAGGCTGGAGCAATGGGGGTCAGACTGAAGCTAGGGCAAACCTAAAGCTTAGGACATGGGAGTCATACTGGACCCTGAGCGGCTAGCCTGGAGATTGGCTCTCTGAGGGCTGGTCTGGCACTGTGGAAATCCAGGAGGTTGGGTCTGTGGGAGACAACCTTGATGCTGGTGCTACAGGGGCTAGTTTGATGCTGGGATGAGTCCAAGGGAGCCAGTTTGGAATCTAGGTCCATATGGGCTGGGAGCCTGAATTTGCTGAAGCCTGTAGGAAGTCTGATGTTACAGGAACCACTTGATCCCAGGTAGCCCAGTTTGTGGGAGAAGGAGAGTGAAGCAAGTACCCAATGTCACCATAGACCCCAGTACTGGCCTGGTTTAGCACCAGGCTCACTCTCTCCATGCTGGGTTACCTGTACTTATGGGAGGGTGATGGAGGTACTATGAATCCATCTTCCCTACCCTCCTCCATGTGTCTTTCCTTATTTCTGTGTTGCACCCAGGTTCTGTAATCCCTGACCTGGAATTCTTAGCTCTGAAGGTATTTTCATGCTTGGACAATTGTTCAAATTGATGCTTCTAGGAAGGGATAGGCTCTAGAAATTCTTGTACCATCATTGTGCTGATAACAATTGCCATAGTAATATTGCTCATAGGAAAGAGTAGAAACTGCTTTCTTCTTTACACCTGTGAGCACTCTTATTGAAACCCAGAAAAGCTCTTGTCCTCAACCTGCACAGGGGCTTCTTTATCTTTCTGCACTGGATTACTTCCATGTAGGAGCTTTGTATGCATATTGATTGGATCAGGAAGTCTAATTATTAGTACAAGTACTTGACACATAAGTGGATATTTGGGATTCCTCAGAAAGATAATTTTTAATTGTAATAAGAATCACATTGTCTTTAAAAAAAATTTTTTTTAATGTTTATTATTTTTGAGAGAGAGACAGAGAGCAAGCAGGGGAAGGACAGAGAGAGAGAGGGAGACACAGAATCAGAAGCAGGCTCCAGGCTCTGAGCTGCCAGTACAGAGCTGGACACAGGGCTGGAACTCACAGACAGAAAGATCATGACCTGAGCTGAAGTCGGCCACTTAACTGACTGAGCCTCCCAGGCTTCCCAAGAATCACATTGTCTTAATTTATAAACATCAAGATTTTCAGGTAAAAAGGGGAATTAGACTTAGAAACCAAACTTACTCTTTTTGGGTTGTTAAAAATTACAAATGGTCTTTGCAATTTTATTTTTTAATCAATTATGCCAAAATAGAATTTTTACAATTTTCTCCCCAAATTTCTGAATAGCTTTTTCTCACTGCATGAATGTAAACTTTACTAGGAATAGCTGATTGCCAAATCCCTGTCTTATCCTTAAGCCTGGGGCATTATTTGGGGAAATCATTGGGGTTCTATGTGACCATCTTGTGTCTGGCAGTGGGGAGTTGGGGGGCAAGCTATTTCTTTCACCTACCGTGGTTTCTCATGGTACATCTTAGAACTATTGTTCTCCCGGTTCTCTAGGGATGTAGGAAGGGAGAGACCAATATCTTGATCTTGATAGATTTGGAATTTGTTAAGTATATGAGAAGGTGCTAAGGGTAGAACTTTGTGCATGTTTTGATTTTTTTTTCTTAGTTTCTTTGGTGCTTTCATTCATTTTAGTGATTTAAAGTAGGATTCACTTAGAGTAATTTTGTACTACGTGAGTTACTGCCCTGTCAAAAGTCTGCTCCATCCTACCTCTGTTTATTTCTTCCCAATAGAAAAACATCCAGTAAGCTAGTAGCTTTTTGTGCTTACTTTTCACTCTGGGCTTTTAGGAACTAAACTTGCTATAAGATGTGTAACTCAAAGGTCTTTGTTCATCAGTTTTTCATCTGTCTGCTGATAGTCCTATAACAGGTCATCCAGAATTACCCAGGTTCAGAATCACTTGAAGATGCTTAAATGCAATATTTGACCAGTTACCATTTGGGAACTATGGCACTATTTGTTTTTTCAAACTTTAGTTTACAGTGAAGTTCAGTATCCAAAACCAGAATTAGGGGTCTTCACTAAGGAATCAGCTGTGCATAAAACTCTCCAGAATTTACATTGCATATATAACCTCACCTTCAAACATGGTCATTCTCAGATGCGCATAAGTTTAGATCACCCTTACGTACCTTAGTAGTATTCTAATGCAGTAGTTTCTAAACTTCAGCATGCATCAGAATCACCTGGAGCACTTATTAAATACAGATTGCAGGGCCCCACCTAAGAGTTTGTTTCAACAGGTATGAAGTGATGAGCTGGTATTTGTAACGAGTTTCCAGGTGATGCTGATGCTGTTTCCAGTTAGGGACTGCACTTTGAGAACCACCCTTGAGCCCTACTCCAATAGAAAGCCTTAACGTGATTTGAAGGGTTAATGCAACAATCAAGGTGTTTCCTCTGTGAAGAATTCCTTGATTATTCCAAGAAAAGATTCAGTCTTCTCTCCCATTAGTTCCAGAGCCAGAATTTATACAAGGCTTTGCAAATTTTTCTTTGCTTGCCTATTTCCCTAACTTATATTCCTTGAGGACAAGAACTATTTTTTTGTTCACCATAATATTCTCAAAATACATTGAATTTCAACAGAGCATAATGTGTAACAAGTTTATTGGTATATTAAAGGAATATAAAATAAGGGCAGATTTTTCTCTTACACTTTGCTTATACAACATTTCACCATTTGGTATTGTCATTTGAATGTTAGAATGATCTTAGAAAGTATGATATGGAGCCAGAAAAGTAGAAGGAAAAATGCTAAATCCAATCTGATGTCACTTAATATCTTAAAGAGCCAAAGAAATTTAAGAAAAAATGCAGTATGAATGAAGTTAGCTAATTTCAGGGTGGATTGCCAGTGTCTTTAAATGAAAAGAATTTAGCAAAGTGCAACTTTACCACAGACCCAAAGCCAGAGACCACTTTATTTGCAGCTCAGTCTATCCTTCCTGATCTTGAGGATCATGTCCTTAGATGTCTCATCCCCAGCTCTCATATTGGCCACATTCTCTGGTTGAAAAACAACTCAACTGAAAAGGCAACTTTAAGAATTTGTCTGGAAAGGGAACTCCAAATTATTTGGAATGACACAATTGGTTTCCTGAGTGGACATTTTTTAACCCTGAAGAAAATGGAGAATCAAATGGAGACTCAATGAACCAAATCAAGCTCATAAACTCAATATTTTGTGATAAGGAATGATCTATATATTTTTGATAACTTAAGAACTTGTAATAAGAGAATTTAGCCTATTGTATTTTCTAACAGATTTAAATTTAAACATGTGATTGAGTGATGGACTTTGTTGCTGTTTTTATTTGAAAGTTATGAGAATCAATGCATTAAAGAGTACTGCAACATTTAAGATAACTTCAGACTCGCCATATCCATAAATTTAATGTATTAGTTCTGCAAGCATTATTTAACTACTCAGGCAGATTTTATTTGTTAATCAAAAAATATGAAATACTTAACAAGGAAATTTAAAAATTGAATTTATTAAGGCAGCTCAAAATGCCTAAGTTAGGTGAATTACTCAAGTTAAAAAGCCCTCTTAAAACTGATTGTTAATATACAATAACGTGATATGGTTTACATCCTATGTAAAACTTCACTTTGGAAAATGGTCATTTTTCATAATTTGAGATCAGCCTTAACTATCTTAGTGTTAATTCCAATGCAGCAGTTTTTAAAGTAGGTTTATGAGCTCATACCTTTAATTAATTAATTTAATATTAATTTTCAAAGCTGAAGTAATTAGTGAAAAATGTTTTTGTTGTAAAAGTCCCCTGTTAGGAACAGCAAACAACACGCAGTACAGGTGTTAGGAGTGCCTCTAATATAGGAATTGGCTGAGTCCATTGAAGAAAGGTTTGGGAGCATATATAACTGTTGGACAGTGAATGACCGATCTAGAGAAAAGTCAGAGTCTAATCGTAATGAGGCAATATTTCCTCAAAACACACAAGCATCAAATTCACTTTGATCCTTGCTGACTAGAAGCTGCACTAAATTATATCTGTTATAGAGAATTGGATAACTTTTCCCACATCTCTGCCATTTTTTTAATGTTTATTTTATTTTGAGAGAGAGAGAGAGAGAGCGCGCGCACGTGGAAGCAGGGGAGAAGCATAGAGAGGGAGACAGAGAATCCCAAGAAAGCTGTATGTGCAGTCAGTGCAGAGCTGGACGTGGGGCTCGAACCCACAAACCGTGAGATTATGACCTGAGCCAAAATCGAGTCAGACACTTAACCAACAGAGCCATCCAGGCACCCCTCTGCCATTTCTTTAACTCTTTGCTTAAATGTTTCTTTTCTTTTTTTAAATAATGCACTCACTGAAGAGGAAGTCACAAAACATGTACTCATTCTTTAAAAGACAGTTATAATTTTATAGCAAACTTTCAAGTACATGCTAAGTGTCTACCTCATGAAATCTAGACCAATTTGCCTCAGTTTTAGGATCTTTCATAATCCATCTCAACCACATATATGCTGTCTTGATTCTCTCCACCAAATATCACCAAGATACTCATGTGAACTTTCTAACTTTTCCAAGGACACATTTATTCCTTCATCTGTGTTTTTGCTTCTGTTGCTCTTCTGTCTTAGAATTCCCTGACATATTAGGTATGTGTATTGTAATTTCTCTGAGTTCCCATGTCCTATGTGGAATCTTCCCTGATTCCCAGGTTCTCACTGAATTCCTCCTTCTCTGTGACATTCTGGAACATTTATCTCTATGCCATGCAGGTTAACACTAATGTGCATTTTGTAAATATTGTAACACCACTCTAAAGGCTGCAATGGTTTAATATTTACCAAAGATGTTTACTAATCCCTGTAATACCTTTTTACCTCCACCCCAAACAACACACACACATACACACACACACACACACACACACACACACACACACACACACACACTCTTGTAAGCTTGACCTTGGACCCCAGCACCATAGAGAAGTGAGGCACAGACAAATGCAAAGGAAGACAAATGAAGTTAATTGTCATCTTTCTAAGACACGAAGCCCAAATTATTGTATAAGTCGTGGATTTGGATAATAAAGAATTGTCATAACCAGTTTTATTTTTACTCTGGCATAGGAAAAAACAAAATAAAACTAAACTCTAATTCTCCCTAGTCTAGGAGAGGAGGGGAGAAAGAGAAAAGAGATAAAAAGAAAAGGCTAGGAAGCGTGAAAGAAGCTAAAAGACCGTATCTGGCGTTTCAGTGCCATGACCAAGGGATGGAGTGTGGGTACCAGTGAGTGGAGGCTTGCAGAGGGCAGCTGTGTCACCAGAATCCAGGGGTAAGGAATAGCCATATCTGAGGATCACACCAAACTATGATCTCCTTGTTCTCCACTCCACAATGCTGAGTGGGGGAAAAGAAAGCTGGATATTGTAAAGTAATCTTAAAGAGAAGAGTTGTAAAGTATCACAAAGTTAAAAAAAATTATAAAGAGATTCTGACATTTCTGGAAGGAGGATTTATATAAGCAGAAAAATCCTTAAGTGGCTTAAATAAGAAAATCTAGAATTGACTACAATAAATTTTCAGGATGAAGAAAAGACAAATTAGATTGAGTTACAGGAAGAACACAGATTATATACTGCTGTGCTCCTGAGATAGCGGATTGAAAATCAATGTTCTCTCAGTAATAATATCTTGAGTAGCTCAATGTATAATGGCAAATGCCCTACTAATGTTGTTCACCAAGAAGTGCCCAGATAATTTTGAGAGTTTCCTAGGGTTGGATTACACATTTGCTGGGGGTGCAGTCTCTCTCCTTCTTCCCCTCCAACTATCTCATCAGGTAGCTCTCTGCAATTAATAATCTTTGTGGTGAGCATAATTGTTTTACTGGTGATAGCTGTAAAGAAGAAGACTATCTTTTTGGTACCAGATCCAATTAGGCATGTCTCTAAATCACCCATAGCACTACTGATTTAACAGGACTTTACTGACATTTGAAAGTGGTAGAAATAAAAAATGGAGTTCACGGCATCGTAGGTCTTTGGCTTTGTTGTGTTGTCATTCTCTTGTCTCTGCCATCCTCTATTGACCATAAAATGGCTTCTCCCTTGTCACAAGATGGCTACTAGGAGATTTCAGAGGTATGTGCTTTCTGGTTCACATCCAAGGAGAGAGATACCTTCTCTTTCTCTAATCACCAAACAGGAGTCCTCTGCTTCTCTCAGATTAGAGCAATTCAGATCATATGCCCTTCCCTGAACCAAACCCTGTAACAAGGAGAATACTGTGCCTGACTGGTTTTGGCCTGACTTACAAGCTCATTCCTGAATCAGTAACTTTTAGAAAGTAGGGAGGCTACCCTAATAGCTCAGGCCAATCAAGATTCACACAGAGAGCTGAAGGAGGATCATTTCCTTGATAAGGCTGCTGTATGTGGAGACAGCATGAAATGGAAGGCAACAGCAATTGCCCCCACACTTGTCATGGAATCTTACAGTGGGCTGTGCCACTGACTGGCTCCCTGCCACCCCCAGACCAGTCTCCACACAACAGAGGCAGTCAGTTCACGCTGTCACCACCAAACCCATAGCAGATTATTCTATGTATGGAGTTCAGGCTAAGCTGTACTGCTGACTACCTGTCTCAGAGACCAAGAAGATTTTTTTAAATCTCATTATCAGGTCAAGTTTTCCAAATTCTCCTGTTAATTTACATGTGTTATTGGAGATATCTATTTCTTTTGGAGGACATTTTACACTCTCTGACAGATTGGCCTTACTGTGCAGAATATATATAAGCACAGAAAATAATGCTGAGTTATTGAATTGTGGTCATTTATTATTTGTAATAAGATTGAAAAAGTATGAAGCAGTCACACACTTATCTAGTTGTTTCATTTGTATCCAATTAGATTTTTAGTCTTCTTAAAAGCTAAGTCTTCATTTTACAGGTTTTTTTTTTAAGTTTAACACGACTTTAGCAATTCATGAGGTTCAACCTGATATATCTCTTTGTACAAAGCAATAAACATTTGCAAAACGTCAAGAGCTCTTGGAAGGCAGAAACTAAGTGAAACTCACCTTTGTATTTACAGGGCCCAGCACAACATTTGGATCAGAATGGAACATTCAGTTAACATTTCTTTGAATAAACAAATGAATGAGTAAATGAGTGAATGGCAAAGAGAATTATTGATAACCTATTTGAAAAGCACAATAGGGGTGCCTAGGTGGCTCAGTCTGTTAAGCGTCTGACTTCAGCTCACGTCAATGATTTCATGGTTCGGAGGTTTGAGCCCCACAATGGGCTTAATGCTGACAGCTCAGGGCCTGGAGCCTGTTTCAGATTCTGGGTCTCCCTCCCTCTCTCTCTGCACCTCCCCCGCTTATGCTCTCTCTCTCAAAAATAAAACAAACATTAAAAAATAAAAAAAATAAAAAGCACAATAAATAAATTGATGTATTCAATATGTTAAGTAGAGCATGCAGATTTCCCAAGGATCATGAGAGGTGGCCTCATTCCTGCCAGCGAGGTATTGTGAAATAAACCATAGTTTAAGAAATGCTTCATTAAATCTGCTGCCCAAGAAACTTAAGGTGGTTTTTGGTAGGTGTTTATATATATAATATAATATAATATAATATAATATAATATAATATAATATAATATATATATTAACTAGTTGACTCTGGCACATTGAACACAAATTTGTCTTTGGAAATATATATTTTTTATATTCAAAAATCACAAAGTGTTCCTTCTTTTTTTTTTTTCAAAAAAATTTTTTTTAACGTTTATTCATTTTTGAGAGACAGAGTGCAAGCCGGGGAGGGGCAGACCCAGAATCCGAAGCAGGCTCTAGGCTCTGAGCTGTCAGCACAGATCCCCACCTGGGGCTTGAACCATGAACCGTGAGAACATGACCTAAGCTGAGGTCAGATGCTTAACCGACTGAACCACCCAGGGATCCCTTTTCTTTGGATGAATTATATGCATCTGAATCGATTCGGTCATTTTATGACCAGGGGTTACGATTTATGTCACCCGGGAGGCCCAATCATTGTCTTCTCCCTTCCTACCTTTTTACCCCCTCTTAATTACTTAATTCTTGTTTCCAAGAAACAGTTGTCTTTTTTTTAAATTAGAAATTAGAGCCTGCATCCTGTCAAACTAAAAGTTTTTTGTGGCTCTTGCTTTTCTTTTATGCATACATCCACTTCTAAATGAAAACACCAATCCAAAATTTTATAATAGCTTAAAAGTTATTTCTTTGTGGACCAAACCAGTCGCATGAAATGAACTATCTAATCTGTAGAATAGTGAACTATTAAACATATCCATGTGGGTAATTATTAGTAAAGAATGTATTATTCAAAAATTAAAAATAAAAATATCATGTTTGCATTTATAAAATGATTTGAAATTTATAAAACCTTATACATATTTATTTCCTTCAAATCTTGCAATAAACCTCTTAAGTAAAGTAGATAGTATTGTCTAACTTATTACAGGACACAACTCTAACTCATGCAACCTACCATGACCCTGTTAATTCTTCGGGAACACTTGTTACTCTTAGTATTTTCAGGATCTAGAACATTGTCTGGCATAGAATAAATGAGCAACTAATAAATATTTTCCAGAAATGAATTGTTGGATATCACATAGCTAGAATCAGAAGTTAAAGCCAAACCTACTCTTTCATGTATATTCTGTTACACAACAGACTATCATTTTTGCTGTTTTTAACTTTAAGAGAAGTACATATCTAAAAAATGTTAATAAGGTTACCAATACTCTAGCTCATTCACCATTTGAGCAGAGAGCTGAAATGTTAATACAGGATAAATTGAATTCAGTTCAAATCCAGTGTGGAGCATCTTCTATATAACAGCAAGATACTAAGGGCTGAAAAGACAAAGATGAGTGAAAGCTCTCTGTCCCCAAGATAATTATAAACCAATAAATGAGGGGAAAATGTGCTTTAGTTGTTTAGTACTGTAGTCAAAGTGTGTTGAGGGATCTAAATCAAAAGTACAGTAGGTGGAACCACACTAAGAGTGTGAAATGAGTAACAATAGTGTAGTTATCAGTGTGCGCAAAATAATGCTACAGTAATAAAAGCACCAAACTCTCACTAGTTTAAATTTAATTTCTTGCTTATACTACATGACAAACACAGCAGTTCTGAATTCTTCACATTGGTTTTCGCTCCAGGATCCAAACTGATGGATCAGCCACCATCTTGAACATTAGTCATTGTCTAGGCAGAAAGAGGGAGAGAGTTCTGGAAAGTCTCACATCAGCCATTAAATGCCATTTCTGCTCATGAATCACTGGTCGGAAATAGTGATGTGGGCACGCCCATGGATGGAAGGGCCAGAAAGCGCAATCCTGTCTGGTGCGTGGAAGGCAGAGAACTCTTTAGCTAACCATGCTAATGACTACTACAAAGACTAAAATAGGAATCAATACATTCTAAGTATTTAATGTAGTGAAGTACAGGTTCCAATCTTGCGTATGGATCAATCAGTTAAATTAGAGATACTTCTACAGTATGCCCGTTACTTGAGCCTTTCAAATTATACCTTCTCGCTTATAGTATATTAAAAATAAAAGAAATTCACAAGCTCTAAATGCATATAGATGCCCACATATGGGAATTGAAGAAACTAGGGATCATTAATGAGGCAGTTCCCCTGCCAGAACCAGTGTTTACAGTTCTCTTAGCTGAAAGTCCTTTTTACCCAATGCACTAAAGGACTCCAGTTATTTTTCTGTTCTAAGGCAGCAATAAATAGTGTGACCCAGTTATTATTTAGAGCTGCCAGTTCTTACAGCCTGAAAGTTACAGTCAGTAATCAGGGAGTCTCCAAGGAAATAAGTATCCAAAGTTTGGAGGGCAATACCCTAACTCCGGTAGCAGTAATAGAACTTATGCATGAGGTAGGGCTACAACAATAGCACAGAGCGCCGAGCACGTGATCTTCATGATGCTGTTGGGAGGGAAACACTGGATGCGTTTTTGTTGATAATGATCAGAGGGAGAGGAGCCTATGGAGTTTGTATATGACTCAGGCTTCCCCAACTGTAGGATCTGTATTCCAACTAATAGTAAATGTCAGGTATTTTTGTTAAATGGCATTACTGTCCCAACACACCATGACTCTAACCGTGGTTGAAATCTCTTTGTTTTATTTTTCAAAAGCTGGTAAGTCACCTGGTTGTTGAAAACGTTCTGGACTGCTAAAGAAATAAAAAGTGAATCTAAAACCAGAAACAGAAATTCATTCATAATAGATTTATTTATTATGAAGGTGATTAGATGTATGTAAGTAAAAAAAAAAAAAAAGATTCTGTTGATTTTTTTTCTTTCACCTGAAAATCTACTCTTCTAGACAACCAAGGAGATGCCTTTAAGAGAGGCACTTATCCAAAAAAAAATGTTACTTAAGATTAACCATCACTCTAGCTCATTCACCATTTCATCAGTCTGCTTCTTGCACTGATAATTTTTCTAGACTTTAAATCCTACCATTTATTCCCAAAAGAAAAAGAAAGACAAGGCCACTGGACTCTGCAGGGTACATGGACCCTGATTGCTTATTTTAATTCACTGTAATACAAAAATGTACAGGATTCTGACAGCTCTAAAACTCTGCAGTCTCCAGCGTGTTGATTTTGCTACTCTATATATTTAATTTTCTTTTAAAAACGTATCGTATTTCTCTGAGCATTCATTTGCTTTTCAAATTATGGCTGCCTAGCTAAGGCTTGTGTACCAGGTGCCATGTAAAAGCATGTTAAAAGTAGATAAAAGCAATTTACCCTGCCCTCTAATTAGAGATGTCTCATCTTTACCACTGACAATAGCAATATGCAGCTGTGGCAGTGGAGAGATAATAGAAGCTGGAGCAGGGAGAAATTAAAGATATGCTGTCTGATGCAGAGTGTCACCTCTCCATTGCTCAGCTTGGGTGGGCTTCAGACTGAATAGCGATGTTTAGTATTTCTTCTTCCCTGACTGTTCATTTATTTCACATTAATAACTGAGCTTTAAAGAGGGGGAATGTTGGGGGAAGAGCAACAAGCTATAGGAGGAAAGACTGTGACTTTCTGAACGACTCACTATTGGACTACATTTTGCCTCGTTCTGTAGCTGACCTGTCATTTAACACCTGTTGGATATACATCACTGGACTTGATGTGATCAGGTTTAAAAAGCATGGAGAAGACATACACCTTGTCCCTATGGAGTTTGAAATCTAGGAGGATTGTTCTTTGTAAAGATTACATCTGGCATGTTGTAATCATTTGCCATGTGCAGAGGAAAAATTAAAGATAGAAAGTGGTCATCTTGGAGCACAAGTGTTCACCATAGGCAGTTTGGAATAAGTAAACATTGAAAAAATGCTTAGTGACACGATCAGCCTGAGTGAGGGACATGGACGGAAGAGTCACTACAGGGAAAATATGATTAGAGGTGGTAAACAGCAGATATGTGTAAGAACTGTTGAGACCAGTTTTTCTGCTGAAGGGGAAGGACCATTGACAAAGGACCTTAAAGTGCATAAGACAGACCAAAACGGCAAAATGGCAATGGAAATTTAGTCTCAGATCACATAAACTGATGTGATTAAAACTGCATTTGAGAGGGGAGCCCGAGTGGCTCAGTTGGGTGAAGCATCCAACTCTTGATTTTGTCTCAGGCCATGATCTCACGGTTTGTTCTCTCTCTCTCTCTCTCTCTCTCTCTCTCTCTCTCTCTCTATATATATATATATATATATATGTATATATGTATATATATATATATATACACACACATGTGTGTATACATATACGTGTATATACATATATACATATATATATATACACATATGTGTATATATACACACATCTCAAAAGAACCAAATTACCTTTAAAAAATAAGTAAAATCGCATTTGAGAAAAAATATACAGGTATGCGCTGTTTGTAATGTAGTAAGAAGATCCTGGAGGTAAGTATGCATAAAGAAAAATTTAAGTAGCAATATTTTGAATGGAGATAAGTATGAGAAATGATGCTACAAATGAGAAGATATAAAGACTAAAGGGTGTAGTAATTAGGTATGAGCTAGTGTGGCTGTTGTAGAAATGGAGAGGAAGTTAAAGCTTATGTTTAACACGATAGGTAGTTAAAGGAACAGCCCATGGACTTGATCAATTGATAGAATAAAGGCATTGAGAATAAAGTTAGCAGACAAGAATAGTGACAATAAAGAAAGAAATACGAAATATAGATTTGTGTGAGAAAATAATGAGTTTGGTGTTTGATACTTCAAATTGAATCTATAGGGAGTTGAAATACAAGATTGAAAAGATGGTGAGACTGGAATTATAGATCTTGGAATTGCTTGTTTAGAAGTGGTAGCTGGACTAAAACATATGGAGGAGTTATTTATGAGTAAGAATAGCCGTGGAAGAATGTTAGAGAAAGCAGGAGGAAAAATGAGGGATGGTAAAATGTAAAAAATTGAAATCAAGTAGGGGATAACTACTAGTGAAAAATGCTAGAGAACCGACAGTGGTGAGGAGCTAGAAAATGAAAAGAATGTTCATGGAGAGGAAAAAGGAAAAGAGGATTTTCCTAGAAGAAGAGAATTAGTGAATCCCTTCAGCAGAGTGGCAGCAACGGAGACCAAGCCGAGAGGACTAAAGAAGGACAAAGTGGTGGGGCGCCTGGGTGGCTCGGTTGGTTAAGCGTCCGACTTCGGCTCAGGTCATGACCTCATGGTTTGTGGGTTCGAGCCCCGCGTTGGGTTCTGTGCTGACAGCTCAGAGCCTGAGCCTCCTTCCGAGTCTGTGTCCCCCTCTCTCTCTGCCCCTCCCCCACTCATGCTCTGTCTCTCTCTCTCTCTCTCTCTCTCTCTCTCTCTCTCTCAGAAAATAAATAAACATTAAAACAAAATTTATAAGAAGGACAAAGTGGTGAAGAGAAGTGCCAGCAGAATGCTCAGTCATTAAGTGCAAGGAGAGAACAGACTGATAGCAATAGCGAGTGTTAGCATCACCATGTTTGTAACTTAAGTAAAGCTTAGGGAAATCAGAACATTTACATTTTTTTAGCAGGAATTAACTATAGAAGGATGAACTGCTAGAGGGTAGAATAAAAATAAGATGAAAGTGAAATATATATGCGTACACAGTTCATTTATATGCATGCATAACCTTGGGTAACGCACATCTAATCAGAGGAGAAAGACCTGTGAGTTCAAAGATGGCATCAGAATTATCCTGGAAAAGATAACTTTATTTTGTTTCTCAAAATAACATACGAATCTGTTCTGGTTCTGCAATGATATCCCTCAGAACATTACTAGAATGCAGTAAGAGTTATACAAAAAGAGGTTGTTTGCTGTACATAATAAATTTTCACTTACAGAGGTAGCCAGGAGTAAGAGAGGAAAGGGTCCGGAAATGGAAAGAGGCTGGACTCTGGGGGTGGGTTTGAGGATGTACCAGGGGATGTGATTGTTGAAGATACAAAAGAAGAGTTGGCGAGTGATACTCCCATTGATGAAAATGGCAGTGGGCATGTCTCATATTTACCAGGAAAATGTTCAAAATGTACACAACCCTTAGATGACATTCAAATTTTCTTAACATACGGGCTCACAACTCTCTCTCTCTGTAGTGTGTTAAAGTAATCACGGAAAGGGGCTTTGTTTTATAACTGGGTGACACAGGGGAAAGAGACCAGAATAGTTGAAAGATATAAGATGTGAAGACGGTTAAAGATTTAGAAGAAATGTAGAACAGTGGTGTCTAGGAACAATGTAAGTCTGACCAAGCCCCATACTGCTAATCCCCAGAGATACTGTGAGTAGGATTTTGAGACAAATTTGTACTTAATTCTTGAAGGACAAGGCAACTCAAAATAATGGATGCCTTGTATCAGCCAGGAGCTAATCTTTGGGACATACAGAGAGCAATGGGTACATAGAAAATAAATTTTCAATGACAATAATGATATATACTATTTGTTGAATATTTATTGCTGTGTTTATATCATAGCCCTAAAAGGTTGACTTTCAGAATTAACATCAGAACTTATACATTTTTTTTAAAGTTTATTTATTTATTTTGAGAGAGAGTGCATGCACGTGTGCATGTGAGCAGGTGAGGGACAGAGAGAGAGGGAGAGAGAGAATCGCAAGCAGGCTCTGCACTGTCAGTACAGAGCCCGAGCTCAACACAGGGCTCCCTCACAGGAAGTGGGAGATCATGACCTGAACTGACATCAAGGGTCGGATGCTCACCCAACTGAGCCACCCAGGTTCCCCTGATCTTATACATTTAAAATCATATGCTAGATATGTCTTTCCTAGAAAAATGCACGTCTGGAACAAAATATTGATTTTTCCAGGCTCTTATGATTGTATATAAAGACAAATTAGTTACTGGAAGTGCATTACTAAATTCATTAGAGAGGTATTTTGATTGGATTAATTTTGCCTTAACAGTCAATGAGAAGTTATAACTGTTCCTTATAGTGAGACAAAAATATGCATCCTTCTTTGACAGGAAATAAGTCAAAATCCAAATGATTAAAAGTGTATACATATAAAGTATATGCTTGTATATGCAGATGTAACTAATAGGATACATCCAGAGTAGGCATCGCCCAAGAGCAAGGAATTTTCACCTGATAGAATTAGCAAGATTAGCTGTGTTGAACTTTAATTTGAAAGTCATTTTTGTCTACCTCTAAGGATAGGAATATCTGTTTTGGCTTCCATTTAGAATTTGGCTCACTGTTAGGGATGTGGACCTGTTTGGAAATGGTCAGATATAAACTCACTGGGTTTCTAGGGCTTGGTTATACGCACTAAAACTAACACGTACTATATAATCACATTTTATTGTAACTTCTCAAAGTGAGAGAACATATTTTTTTTCTCATCCTTAAATCTTCATTTGGACTATTCTGCGTGACAAAAGCAGCTTGCTTGCTTTCTTTCTTTCTTTCTTTCTTTCTTTCTTTCTTTCTTTCTTTCTTTTATCATCTAACCTGGACCACACAAATGTTTTTAAATCCAGATCATATCCTTCAAAAAATCAGCATTCATTGTATCATTTACTGTATCGTACGTAGGTACTATGCAAGACACCTGAGACCACCACAAGACAGATGTTTCTTCCAGGAGCTTAATGAGAGAGCAATTTTTTAAATATACCTTTCTTCAGTAAACCATTATACAAAACAGAAATGAAATTATCAACCAATTGAACTCAACCTGGCCAACTTGCACCCCCTGAATGCTCATAAACATACTGAAATATGTAATTTGTTGTTTATGTTATATATGAACCCAAGGTTTTATTATATAAACATTGAAAATAAATTTTAATATTAACCACCAATGGGAATATATGAAGGTGATTTAAATCATTCATATTTATTGATTTTTATCAGATATCTCTCCTTGTCCACTAGCAAAGTACAATCCAGAGGTTATGGCCTATTAAATTGAAGAGAATAAAGGGGAAAAAATTATGGTTACCAATTTTACAGATGAAGAAAGGAAATTAATTCACTGCTTTAGGTGACAGGACAGTATCAAAGAACATCAAAATCGGGGCGCGTCGGTGGCACAGTCAGTTAAGTATCCGACTTCGGCTCAGGTCATGATCTCGCGGTTCCTGGGTTCGAGCCCCCTATCGGGCTCTGTGCTGACAGCTCAGAGCCTGGAGCCTGTTTCAGATTCTGTGTCTCCATTGCTCTCTGGCCCTACCCCGCTTGCGCTCTGTCTCAAGAATAAATACACATTAAAAAAAAAAAAAAACATCAAAACCAAGAGTTTTGAAGTCTAGATTTGCATGGGTTGCATGATGCAATTATGAAAGAAAGGCAGAAAGGAAGAAATGAAGAAAGAAAGGAAGGGAAGGAGGGGGGCAGAGAGGAAGGGAAGGAGAAAGGAAGGAAGGGATGGAGAGGGAAGGAAGGAAGGAAGGAGGGAAGGAAGGAAGGAAGGAAGGAAGGGAAGGAGGGGGAAGGAAGGAAGGAGGGAAGGAAGGAAGGGAAGGAGGGGGAAGGAAGGAAGGGAAGGAGGGGGAAGGAAGGAAGGAAGGAAGGAAGGAGGGAAGGAAGAAAGGAAGAAAGGAAGGAAGGAAGGGAACCAAAAAGAAAGAGTTCAATATAAAATGTCAAATAGCGGTTAGGAGTTGATCTTAAAACATTTACTAGATATAATTTGGGCCATAAAGCAATGATTACAAAAGTCACAGAGTCCTTGTCACCTCCAAGGCATCACATGCGGATGCAGGAATCATACCAACAATGTGCATAGTCAAGTAGAAAATTGATGGAATAAAGCCATACCTAAGGAAACAAGGGGACAGACACATAAGTGTGTGCTGTGCTTAACTTAAGGTTAAAGAAAGTCCCCCATAATGTTGAGGAGTGTACCCCGATCTGAGATTTTCATTTCAATGATCAAAAAGGAGCTATTTCTGTCACTGGGAAGGTATTGTAAATGATATGAACAAGTCTAAATAATCCTGTTCTTGTTCAAACTGTAGCTTACGTTCCCTGATGGGATTTATATACAGAATGATTTGCAACTTGACCCACCTAGCATGATGCCTAGAATTCCCACCAGTCACTGTGCCCTAAGCATCGTGCCTCAAAAGGTCTTATAGGAGTAATCCATGAATATATAATACCAATTTGCATGTCAACGTAGACTTTTAAGGTTCAAATCAGCTGTCACATTGTTGTAGTGAAAGGAACCCAGATTTGGAACAGGACAGAACTGGGCTTGAATCTTTCTCTTCTGCTCCTTAACTATTTGTATCATTTTGAGCAAGGTACTAGACCTCTGAGATACAATGACAATGTAAAAGATATATATATATGTAAAATGCCTGACCAAACACCTGATACATGTATGTGCCCAAGGGATGGTCATTTTCTTTTGTTTTCTTGGAAGCTCAAAAGTTCTGAGGTAAGTTTCAATAGGAGGGGAGTGGGTGGGCAGATTTCAGCAAGGCCAATAAAATACCTGAATATCTGAACAAGAAACGTCTCCTCTCTCTTTCAACACTGAATAGACAAATTATTGAACCGTTGTTACTGGGTTTTTTCCCCTCTCTGTAATCTCCTGACTACCTATGTGCATGGAGTGTCTGAATATCTCACTGGCACCTTAAATTCAGTATATCCAAAATGAATCCTAATATTTTTCAACATGAATTCCCTATGGCTGTTAATGGCACCAACAGTCTTTCAGGTCTTTACTATATTCAAATATTAGGTAAAGTGGACTCACAATGGTTATTATATATAGGATGGTGGATGGGGGAAGTCCAGTGGTCATAATCCTCTAGGAAGGATTTAGAACTCTACGGGACTTTTGGATTGTCGTAATGACTGCAAGGTGTTACTCAAATTGAGTGGGAAAGGACCAGAGATACTGAAATACCCGCAGCACGGAGAGTAGTTTCCCACATTGGAGAACTATGGAGCTCAAAATATCAAAGGAAACTCCAGTGAGAAATGCAAATAGAATCTACCTCTTCAAATGCCTCATGCCCGTTTTCTACTTTTCATTCCTATTTCTGTTGTACTACTCCGGGTTCTGTATTACCTTGAGTCATAGAATGTTATTGCTTGAAGGAATCTGCAGGTTATTTAGTTCAGGATCATCAATATCTGAGGGAACTGAGGCCAAAAAGGTTGACTTTCTGGCCCAACCTACATAATTCCTTGGTTACAAAGCTGAAGTTTGATCTTAGATCTGACTGTTAGTCCATTAGACCTGCCTGAGGTTGTGATATTATCTAACTGCTCTACAAATTCAAATTCACCCTCTGCTGGGCAGAGCTGACCACTAAATCTTCTTAAAGAATCATTCCCAGAACATCATTTTCCAACCAAAAACAGCCCTCAGTGTTTCCTCCTTGCCTACTAAATATATTCCTCAGCCTTGAATCCTAACCACCGATGATCTGGGCCAACCAGGCCATCTAGTGTTATTTCACCCGGCTTTCCTTCTGCCTTTTGCAAGTGACAAACTGTCCCTCTGGCTACCTCCCAAGCACATATTGGGCATTTATATATTCCCTCAAGGTTTTCCCTTTGCCTAAAATATTCTACACATTCCCTCCTGTCAAATCTCTACTGACATTCAAATGTCTCCTTCTCCATGAAGCTTTAAAAAAATTTTTTTCCTCAACTAGACGTGCTTTTCTCTAACACTTTTAATACTTTATAGCTTTTATTGGAATCACTGTGGTCTGGTATGCACTATAGCTATTTGAATGTTTTGTTCTATTTGAGGACAGAGACTGACAAATTTGCATAACCTTACCTATCCCATATTTTTCACATATGAGGCAGAGAGTAAAATTTTAGAGACAGATACACAAAATATCTAGCAGCCAATCTGGGGGAAAACAAAAGAAAAGAAGAAGCTTCCACTCTTTACCTGTTTACCTTAGAAAAGCTTTAAAGCACATCTCACTCCTACTTCGCTCCTTTTCCTATTACAACTGAAATTCTTTGGAAGTGTGTTTCGATTTACAAAATAAATAGAGAGAGAGACAGAGAGAGAGAGAGAGAGGAGAGAGGGAATAAGAATGACATCATCCCTGTTCTTTCTATTGCCCTCAGTGAAAGTTCCATTTATCTTTGTCATCTAACCTATGCTGTCAGCACTAAGGATGGAAGCCTCATTAATAAAAATCAGAGTGGATCTCCTACCTTGTGGGTGAAAACTCCTAAAATATCCTCAAGACAGTTGTACAGCATATTACAGCCTGGATGAGGGATAATTCTGAACTGGCATGATTAGTTGATTTCGAACTTGGTTTAGAACCATAAATGTGGAAGGAAAGATCTTTGTAAAATCTTTCTGACTCCTTACTACTGCATAACCTGGAGCTTAGCTAAAAGTAACCAATAGAGTAGAGCTGGGACTAGACTCCAGATTTCCTAATACGGACTGACCACTCACTTCCAAATTAAACTCTTGATATATTTATAAGTCTTTGTGTCTGGGTATGTGTTAAGAATAAATCTGGACATAACCTTTCATACAGCTCTAAGTTTTCTTAATGTGTTCCACATGAAAAAGAAAATTATCACATGATCAATTAGGACCAATAAAAATGAACTAAAAGTATATGGCTGGGATCTTCAGGCATAAGATAAGGAACAAAGAAACAACAATATTTAAGGAGCATGTAATCCAACTTAAAAGGACTTTTAGTTCTACTTTTTTCCACTTCTTAAATTTAGTGGAAGAAGAATTTCAATGAATCTTAAATCAGTAAATTATGAGCTAAGTAGTCCATAGTTTTGTGCTAATCTCTTAATGCTGGTAATGCATTGGAAATCAAGCCGCTGTGCATGGCTATTTATTACCTCAACAAGAGTTACTAGACTCTTTGTACAACCTTTTGATAATACTGGACATTATCTCATTTTTTGTAGTTGATTATATTTTAATTATTAGACAAGAGAGTGATTTCATAGAAACTGCTTTCTCCAAACTTAGAATAGAATAATTATTTTTTTAGGGGCACCTGGGTGGCTCAGTCGGCTGAGCGTCCAACTTCGTCTCAGGTCATGATCTCACAGTTTGTAGTTCAAGCCCCACATTAGGCTCTATGCTGATAGCTCAGAGCCTGGAGCCTGTTTCAGACTCTCTGTCTCCCTCTCTCTCTCTGCCCCTCTCCCACTCACGCTCTCTCTCAAAAATGAATAAACATTAAAAAAAAGAATAATTTTTTTTAGAGTTGTAAGGATGTGATAAAGGGTACTCATTATACTATGCTATAATTCTATCATGTAATCTTTTCCCATAAAAACATTATACATTCACCTTTAAAAAGTTAGACTGTGCAAAACTCAGGAGCTGTGTTCTTTTAACATGCAGTTCAACCTCCAAGGTTTGCTCTCTGAACTTCAGAAATATATGTGATTAGGTCATTTCATAAATTATGTCATAAGATATCAGATTGCCTTATATTATATTGCATTATGTTGAAACAGAGCTCAGCTATAAATAGGTGATTTGAAAAGTTATTCTGTGCTTCACTAATAGCTTACGTTATTTCCTGAAAATTCCTTTTCGTAGACAAGGGCATGCCACTTCTCTGCTGGATGCTCCAGCAAGCCTTGTTTACTGTAACCAGGAGATGAAATTTCCAAACACACCCTGGTGTTTACAGCACTTGGAGGGGCATGTGGCCTGCCTTTCCAGCCTCTCTCAAGCATGCGCCCCACCTGCTTTTCGGCTTTGGCTTAAACAAGTTGGTTGGGCCACAACACAAGTGCGAGAACATGAGAATGTGAGATGCCACAGGCCAGGTGACATGCCAGTGCTGAAAAGCTGGTACATGGCAGGGCATCATTGTGTACATAGAAAGGCCACATGCCACACCGAAATGTGGCAGCCACTTCTCCCAAATTAGATGAATAATTTTCCTTTCATTATGTTCTCACGAACATGTTATAAAACAATAAGCCTTGAGCTCCGTTAAGTCCAAAAGTTCAGGGTTTCAAATGAGTGACAAATGAATATTCATGTTATTTCAGAGTTGATTGACAAGTAGAACTCGTTTTTAAAGCATGCCTGTGTATGATTTAAGAACTATTTTTTCAAGGCAACAGAAATCATTCTCATAGGTATGAGTCTTCTTATGTGGCCAAATGCTGTAGAGCAGCAAATAACTTTTTTTTTTTTTTTTTTTTTTGTCTAATAAAGCAGGAGAGAATTTACTAGAAGAGATGTTGTAGGATCTCACATGGTTCCTCCTAGTTTTCTCTGAATTTCATACTCCTGTATGCTATCACCAGGTCCATGCTGCTAATGCAACTGCAGTTGAATTCATTTCAAGTGTTGGCAGGAAAGGATAAGGAAAAAATAATTACACTTTTAAAATTCTGTTGAGTCTAGTGTGAGTTACGGAATTCATAAATGTGCAATGTCAGGTAACCCAAGGTATTTTCTGAGTTCTAACTCTACTGCTGAATACGTATGTGAACATAAAAGTTGAATAAATTTTTCTATACTTTATTTTCTTCATCTTAACAATGGGAAACTCAATCCAAAGCCAAAATACCTCCGAAATGTTTGACGAATTAGTAATGAGCATTTCTTTCTTGATGAGAGGGCATCAGCAGAAATCTTGAAAGAATCGAAAGGGGGTTTGTCTCTGCTATCCAAACTTTAAACAAGAAAATAATCGTGGAATTTGTGACTAATAACATTTTTTCCTAGCATGATATATTTTCAAATTTACAGTCTTTAAAATGTCTTTATATGTTTTGTGTGTTCAGCTGCAAACCATGAGCTTTCAAGGAGCCCAATAGACCTCGTTATATCCTTTGTCATAGATTTCACGTAATAGAAGTGAATCAACGATTTTTAGAAACTAAAACTTATATCAATATGTAGAGAGCTGTACGCTTTCAGTCTGCAATTTAGACTTACATCCTATAGTCCTTGGCTTTTACAGCTGCTTCCTAACTTTCCTAAAATAAGTCACCATACTTGAGTGTGCAACAGAGTGTACCTTGTAGGGCTATAGTCCGCTTTCAGATGAACAGATTCCTGGTCCTGTTTGCTACAGCCAAGCACTGTTCACCTTCACCAGGAACACAGCATATTCATCGTTTACATAAAAGAAATGCCACTGATACTGTGCTATGCTTATAATGTTATGTTGCCTAATAAAGGCATTTTGGGGAGTTTATTTATTCCCTTTCTGTTTGCTGAGTAAATTATTGCTTGTAAAAGGTTATGCTTCTCCAGAGAGCATTAGAAATAAAGTCTCTGTTCTTTTTACCCAAAGTCTGGGCGATTTCCAGCATTTTTTAAGCCTAGAGTTTGAATAAGAATGTCATCTCTTTGAAATAGTCTGCTGAAATAGAGATTTAAAGCTCAGACACTGCCTCTTGATGAATACAACAGACAGAGAGGATAGTGAGGGGAATCCTTAGACCGTGTGGAGACAGCTTCTTATTAGAGCTCTGGTATTAGTATTCACCAGAGTGGGTGAAGCTTTGGGGACTAAGTATGATTTTGAATTCTGAATATCCAAGCAGAATATTCAGATACACTTTATATACTCCATGTTTTAAGAAATATGTATATTTCAGTTGAGAATTTTTAAAAAGTACATTATCCTTGTGTGAACATACTGAGCATTCACACTGACTCTCTGGGAACTCTGTAATTTCTAGAATATTTTTACTCTAAAATATTTTACTCTAAAATATTTTACTCTAAAATATTTTACTCTAAAATATTTTACTGGTAGTATGGAATTAAAATTGTAAACCGAGTAAAAAATGCACTAGTAAATTAAATATTTTTCCTGGACATTTTCATTCTCCTCTCCTTTTGGTCTTCATTCTTTCTTATTTCCTGTTCACATTTTTCCATATGCCTGCATGTACCAATAACCAACCCCCCCGCCCCCAGACCATGCACACTTCACGAGGTTATAAAGATGTCTTTCCATTGTCTACTGACTTTCTTGCTTTTTGATTTTTTTTTATTTTAGCTTACTCCTTTTGAGACGAGACATAGATGAGCTGGAGGTAACACTTGGGAGACACTCATAATTGACAGATGAAGTGAGATTAAACTATTGTACCCTGTTTCACATCTGCCGAAAGTGGAAGCAATGTTGGTCCCATCCACTTAAATTCGAATTGGTGATTTAGTGTCAAATGTGCCATTTTAACCAATTTTAGCAATGGTATCTAGATTAGAGTGGGGTAGGCAGAGTATCCCCCCTTCATAGTTTATGACACGTAGTAGGGCATTAATAAATATTTGATTGAGTTGACTAGGAAAATTGTCGTTGTGGAATGTGTCAAGTCACCTTAGAATTATTGGACTATGGCTATGCCGAGGAGAAATAATTTAAAAAAGGAATTGATTCTGCCCTAAGGGCCAGAGACTAAGATAAAAAAGAATTTTTGAAAAATAAATGGGCAAAAGAAGGGACTAATATTTTGAACTGGTGAGCATATACTGTTCAACACAAAGGATAAAGCTATATTTGCAGCATCTAGACACATTGGCTGTTGAAGCCATTTGAAAAATTGAGAAAGGATGTGTTCATGTTATAACTGGGGGATCCAATTTTCAAGTTTATGTTTTAAAATAAAAGGAACGTGTAGATGAAAACATGAATTTTTCATGTTGAAATTTACCTTACTATAATATTTTCAGACAAAGATTCCACGATGAATTTAAAACAAAGAATGGAACTTACAAGAAAATAACAATGTGTTTAGATTTTGTTCAGCCTGCCAAAATCATAGGAAACTATAGTCACCACCCAGTGCCTTTTTTGAGTTTTCGGGGAAAATGCTGTGGGTTTTTTTTTTTTTTTTTTTGATGTTTTCTCTTTTAACGTTTTTAATGCCCTCATGAATACTGTTTAAAATGTATTGAATCTGACAAAAGTGTAGATGAAGATGAGTCAGAAGGACACTGAGAAATGAAGTGCGATCATATTTTGCTAAGGAAAAATCAAGTGATCTGTGATAAAAAAAGGGAACTGATACCAACATGAAACACAAAAATATCTGAATCTAGTTATTCCATCAAAAATACTATAATCCTGGGGTGCCTGGGTGGCTCAGTCGGTTAAGCGTCCGACTTTGACTCAGGTCACAATCTCTCAGTTCGTGAGTTCGAGTCCGACATTGGGCTCTGTGCTGACAGCTCAGAGCCTGGAGCCTGCTTTGGATTCTGTGTCTCCCTCTCTCTCTGTCCCTCCCCTGCTCATGCTCTGTCTCTGTCTCTCAAAAGTAATAAATACACGCTAAAAATTTTTTTTAAAAATACTATAATCCTGGACTTTAGCTTATTGTTACAATCTTTAAAAAAAAAAGTTTATATATTTTGAGAGAGAGAGAGAGAGAGAGAGGACAAGCTGGAGAGGGGGAGAGAGAGGTGGAGAGAGAGAATCCCAAGCAGGCTCTGTGAGGGCAGTGCTGGCGCTCAGTCTCACAAATCACAAGATCATGACTTGAGCAGAAATCAAGAGCTGGACGCTTAACTGAGCCACCCAGGCACCCCTTATTGTTACATTCTTTTAATTTCTGATTGCCAAAGTTTAAAACCTCTGCTTGCATGGTGCTCAAAATACATGTAAGTAACACTTGGGAGACATTTATAAACCATCAAATACATTAGCAAATTTCTTGTATTTCATTAGAAGACTATTTCAACCCATTTTAGAATACTGAGATTGATAAAGAAGATTATTTTACATGAAAATATTCTTACATTAACTATATGATTTGCCAAACCACACATGGAAATTTAAAAAGAGAACGATATATTTCTTTGACCTGAAAGGAAGACCACACATGTACTTCAGTGGATTGAAAACAGCTGTGTACAGTCTTTGGCAGAGGCAACTTTTTTGAAAGATTACATCTGGATGGTCAGTTTGGGTTTTGATACAATCACCATTAATGTATTTACATATAAGTATAAAAATATGCTGAATTGCTTAAAAACATTTTTTAAAGTTGAGACATCCACGCCTTCAGTGGAATTCAGTGTTCTGTTATTTTTTTTCTTTTTCTTGCATTCTACCAGGTAAATAATTTTTGTTTTTAATTATTATCTATCTATTTATTTATTTATTATTTTTTTTTTTTTTTTGAGACAGAGAGCACAAGTGGTGGAGGAGCAGAGAGAAAGAGAGAGAGAGAGAGAGAGAGAGAGAAAGAAAGAGAGAGTCTTAAGCAAACTCCATGCCCAGTGCAGGGCTCAGTCTCATGACCTTGAGATTATGACCTTAGCCAAAGTCAAGAGTTGGTTGCTTAACTGACTGAGCTACCTAGGCTCCCCTATAGGGTATATGATTTGAATAAAACTGTTCAAATGCAAGTATTAACCCTTAAATTTGAGGAATGGTAAGACCATTGTAAAAATTAGGAAATCTTAATTCTGTCCTTAACTGTTGAATTTACAAAATGAAGCTTTGCAAAATGATTTCATCCATATAGTACTCAGTTTCCCTGTGTAGCAAGGTTAACAATACTTTTTATTTACGAGGATTTTTTTTTTAATTTTTAAAAAAAATTTTTTTTTCAACGTTTTTTAATTTATTTTTGGGACAGAGAGAGACAGAGCATGAACGGGGGAGGGGCAGAGAGAGAGGGAGACACAGAATCGGAAACAGGCTCCAGGCTCCGAGCCATCAGCCCAGAGCCCGACGCGGGGCTCGAACTCACGGACCGAGAGATCGTGACCTGGCTGAAGTCGGACGCTTAACCGACTGCGCCACCCAGGCGCCCCTTTACGAGGATTTTTTAAAAAGATATCAAAATTAAATGAAATCTCAGGGCACCTGGGTGGTTCAGTCAGTTAAGCGTCCGACTTCAGCTCAGGTCATGATCTCACATTTTGTGGTTTGAGTCCCGCATCAGGCTCTGTTCTGACAGTTGAGAACATGGATCCTGCTTCAGACCTGTGTGTCCCTCTCTCTCTGCCCTCCTCTGCTTGCACTCTGTCTCTCTCTCTCTCTCTCTCAAAAATAAATAAACATTAAAAAAATAAAAGAGAAACTAAATGAAATCTTGAGAAAATTTCTCTATTTACAAACTGTCCTTAGCCAGAATCAATATTTTCTCTTTTGCCAGACAATTTTCAGAATTTATTGCAATCTTGTTTTTTGGAAAAAATAATGTATTTTATTTTGTAGCATAAATTGGAATCAATAGGCACTGAATTAAATAGGTGTAAAGGAGATAAATTTATTATAGCAAATATTTTCATTTATTATACTTATTTTTATAATGCCCTGTCAAGTGGCAACTCAAGGCAGCACGTGTTGAATCTAACTGCAGTGTTATAGTCATAAAAAATGTATTTATAAGACCCCGTTATCAGACATCTTCTGTGAATCTAACCCTAAAATGTAAAGCAATAACCTGGGAATAGTTATGAATATCTAAAGATGCAGGAGTGACTTTCAATGGGATTTCCTCCTCCACTTTTCCCCTTAGAAAGAACTAAAAAGGACTAAAGATACCAATTCAATACATGCATTTTTTTTTCCCAGGCATCAATTTTCTTGGAAATAAATCTGAGAAGTAAAAAAATAATTTACTCTCTGCATGGGTGTTTGCTGTAAGAACTTTCACCATGATGGAAAGTGAATGGAAAGGTTAAGTAGAAGACGTGCATCATTGCTGTAATTTGTAAACTGATGTGATAACCTCATGTTTAATATTTTATGGAGTAGAAGGTGAATGCTAGAGGGAGAAATGTCACTTGGAGATAAGGGAAATCATATGCTAAGAATGTGTATAAATGTGACTGAGAATTAACTTGAGTGTTTCTTTATTAATTGATAGACTGGTGTAACATAACGATGAAATAATGAAGGTATCCTAGCAACCATCTTTTCCTAACAACTGTGGCCTGTAAGACTGTGATGACTGTCAGCCACATTTTATTAATTCAGGAGGGTGAGCAAAGATAATTTCAATTAATAAAACCTCTCTACCAACAAAGTATAATGTAGATTTGATCATACCTATTACCAGAATTTTTTTAATTTAATAGTATAAAATAATAGTATACCTAGATGAATAAATTATTTTAAGTTGGTAATATTCCAGTTCTGAATAGTAGTAAAGACACTCTATCATTTATTTAGTTGATATACAATCTGGAAAAAAATATCTTTAAAAAAACCCACAGAAACCTGTCAATATTATGAGATCTGCTTTTAATATAAAATATGAAAACACAAAAATAGGCATTTGCTTATTAGCTGATATTTCTAGTTTTACCAGCTCTATTATTCCAACAATATCAGAATGAAAACATTATATGTCCTTGTTTTGATATTATAAACACTATTTCATTCCTCTGTTTTATAATAAACATTGGTGGGCTTTTTCTCTCCCAATATGGAATTTATCCAAATACTATTTTTAGTGAATTAAAATTGATATAAAGAGTACTTATGAAGTAGCTACTATTTGCCTAAATGAAAGATCAACACGACACAATCATAAAAATACCTCTACCAAGTTTTTAGGTCTATTATTTTCCCAATTTCTATCTCCTCTGATTTTCTTTTTAATGTTGATTTATTTTTGAGAGAGAGACAGCATGTGAGTGGGGGAAGGGCAGAGAGAGAGGGAGACACAGAATCCGAAGCAGGTTCCAGCGCCTAGCGGTCAGCACAGAGCCCAAAGCAGGGCTGGAACTCACAAACTGAGATCATGACCTGAGCCGAAGTTAGACACTTAACCGACTGAGCCACCCAGGCACCCCATCTCTCCTCTGATTTAATATAGAAATAATTTATCTAGTTCCTGTCAGGAAAACAGATATCTTTCTACTCAATGTAAATAGAAAGGGATTTGATACAGAGAATTAGTGAAGGCAAGAAGGTATAGAAACTGCCAGATACTTATGGCAATCACCACTACCTCTAACAATGACGTTAATGATTTCAAAAGAAAATACCTGAAGACCGTTGCAAATATGTCACACCTACCAAAACCCACATATCTACCCACTGCAGTCAAAGGGATAATATGTCTCCTGCTTCCTTTCTACCTTCCATGTTTCATGCACCGCCTCGCACTGGGAGGATCTTACCTAGAACTCTTCTGACAGAAAATCTGAGAAATCTAGCTCTCAGCCTTCCAGCCTGTGCAACACAAGGAACAGCCAAGATGGAGAGAAGTGAGCTGACTTCCCAACAGACAATATGGCACAAATATCAAGCCAGAGAACTTTCCCATGGGTGATAGTGTGGCAATTCCAAATATAACAGGAAAACTGTTGGAGGGATCTGTAGCTTGGGATTGTGTTTGGTATTTTAGTAACTAGAGTAGAAGAACCACAAAAATATCCAAGATATTGAATGGTATATCTTCACTTATATCACTATTACCATAACAATTTTACCTGTGTTCTGGTAAAGCTTAAAATTTATCTTACGTTTTTAGTAAGATACCAATATGATTGCTAATCTGAATAGATCTTTGTAAATTTGGAATCATTTAATCTTATTTAACTGCTGAATTCTATTTACTATTAATATATAACCAGAATAGGCTATGAATAATGGAGATTTTTTAAAAAGCAACCCCAAAAATAAAAGGAGTGCTGGTTAACTAGCAGAATTCGTCTTTAGCAAGAACTACCCTGATACTATATTTTTAAGTTTAGATGTCAGGTATGCTTACTGTTTTCCACACTGAGGCAAGTAATCCCATTTTTCCCCCTCAGCAGCTATGAAACAATTGATGAATTGCATAAATGAAAGAATTAGGGCTTTCTGAGACACGCTTGGTTGTGACGATGCAAATAGATCTCTCTCAGGACAGAGAGGTGTCTGTCTTCTTCACCATTTCACGCCAGAGCTTAGCGTGGTGCCCGGTACATCTAAGGAAACCACTATATATGTGCTGAATAATACATGGCTAGTATTTAATTTGTTGCATTTAACTCACTTATTATTTTAGAAATTGGGAGTATTTTTTCCCTACAGGAATATACTGGCACAGAGGAAGGAATTTCAAAACACGCCATTTTTAATTCTTAATAATTGTTGAATCCGGATTCAACAAAAACAAAAGTACAGAGATTCACTGTCCTCTACTTTAGATATGTTTAAATGCTTTTTGTATAAATTTTCTTTTAAAACATCATTCCAGGTGATCTGATGGTAACAATCACAACAACCATTCTCCTGAGTCAATAGATAGCATTACTGTGTGCAGTCTTCTGTCAAAGAGTCTAATACTGGCCTGATACCTGGGACGCACATTTCTTCCTGACTCATCTTCACCCTCCGTCTGTAATATATCAATAATAACATCACTTCCCAGGGCTTTCTTTGTGTGCCTCCTATAGAATAATACAATAATACATCAGCTATCATTTGTTTAGTCTAAGTGGCAGGAATCATGCTTTAAATATTTTATTTCATCTAATACTCATAGTGATCTTATGAGGTGGGTTCACATGTTTTCCACAATGTACAGAGACGGATTAGAGACTTAGAGACGCTGAACCAATTACTCAGTGCCACATAGTTATTATAATAAAGAGCCATGATTTAAACCCATGACCGAATCTGTCCAATCAGCAATAACAACAGTCTCAGTGAAGTAACGTGGTAAATTGCACTTCACTAAACCCAGAGAAAGCATTAAGTAGGAATTGAATGACTAAACGGTAGATCTTTTAATATCACTGAAAGCAGTAAATATATATTGAAACACTAAAATACATACAGATAGATTGGTATAAAGCTGTAAATATTCAGTACTGCTACATTTCTTTGATTCCATGTTCATGAGTTAGGAATATGATACAAGAAGAACTTTAAACAAAGCAGAGAACTGTAAGTCAAAGTTAAGAATGTGTGTAACTGCTTGATATTAAGAAGATGAGAAGAGGGGCGCCCGGGTGGTTCAGTTGGTTAAGCGTCCAACTTCGGCTCAGGTCATGATCTTGTGGTTCACAGGTTCGAGCCTCAGGTTCAGGGGTTCCAACCCCATGTCCGACTCTTTGCTGACAGTTTGGAACCTGGAGCCTGCTTTGGATTCCGTGTCTCCCTCTCTCTGTCTACCCCTCCCCTGCTCTCACTCTGTCTTTCTCTCTCTCTCTCTCTCGTTCAAAAATAAATAAACATTAAAAAAAAAAAAAAGATGAGAAGAACATTTCCCCATGCAGACTTTTAACAAGCTATTTTTTTTCTTTATTTTTTCCTCATTTTTAAAGTACTTTCAGTTTGATGTTTTAATCTTGAGTTTTTGGTTGTGTGATTTGGGATATTCTGAACTTTTTTATTCTTTGTTGGCTATGATCAGAATCTTTCAAATTACTTTTTATATTTCTAGAAATGCCTGGCAAACTTGAGATGATATATGGCAGTAGTTTAAATGCAAGTTTCTGTTTTGGAAAGTTCATTAGAAATAATTTTCATTCTAGACTTATTACTTATTGTTTAAATAATTAGCTCTTGACTCTAATTGAGATCAGTATCTGTAAACTATATTTGCAAATAATTTTCATAAATTTTATTAGTTTACATAGTCATCTTCTTGTCCCAAAATTTCCAGAATGAAAATTAACACCATGTGATACACAGTTTATATTGTCTTTTAGCTATCCAGCATAATGCTGGTGAGCAGAATAAATGTTTATTATTACTTAAATAATAATAATAAATAATGTATAATATAAATATTATAATAGAATAGAAAAAATATAAATATATAATAATATAAAAATAATACACATATATAATCATGCAATATAAGAAATAATATGAAATAAAGAATAAATTTGGGGCACCTGGGTGGCTCAGTTGGTTCGGTGTCCTACTCTTGGTTTCAGCTCAGGTCATGATCTCATGGCTCATGAGTTCGAGCCACACATCAGGTTCTACACTGGCAGAGCGGAGCCTGCTTAGGATCCACTTCCTCTCCTTCTCTCTCTGCCCCTCCCTTTCTCGTGCTCTCTCTCTCAAAATAAATAAATAAACTTTTTTAAAAAGCCATTAAAAGAAATAATAAATTTTTAATCTTCAGAATAAATACAGAAATAAATATTCAGAACAGAGCAAAGAAAAAGAAGTTACAGTGATCCATAATCTGGGTGAAGAGTCCCTAATTCTTTACAAATGATTGCCTCATTAAAAAAAAATGAATAGGATGAAATTGTTTTCAATGTCAAGTTTTACAAAAACCAACTTAAACTTTTGAAAGTTGGTGTTACAACTTCTCCTGAGAGCAACTTTTGAAAGGCTTCTTATCTGATAACAGTAAAATGACTGTTCAGAGAATAGACATAGAATATCTCCCAAATGGAAGACAAGTACCCAGCAGTAAAGTCACCTGTTCCTTCCCGCTGAGTTGGGCTGGCGCTACCCCTCCAGCCATCCTTCAAATCCCCGGGGAAATGCGGTCCATTGATCCACCGCTTTCCCACCATCTCTCTCTATCAAGCTTAGATCACAGGGCCTAAGGATCTTGACTTCTCCCCTGCAAACACTCTTACTCTTATCCTTCTCTTTTCCCTTAGCATTCTTCTGGCAAGACCACAATTGTAATCATATTCTTCCTTCTACCACTCTTGCCTCTTCCGAGGGGTGGCTGAAAGTTGCTGAAGAAAAGCTCATGACCACAATCATTAGTCGCACTTTAGTAGAGTGAATGACAGAATTGTCAGACAAACACTAAAGATCCTCCCATATTCCACGGTAGACTTTTTTTCCCTCACTCTTTTAGACAACTATTTCAAATTTTCTACCTCCTCAAACTTCTGTTTGAGGAAACTCAGCTGATGAGAAACTCAGCTGATGACTTCATACTTCCTTAGTAAATGAGATACAACCAGATGAAAATCATCTCTTCCTGTACCCACAACATTTTTTCGGTCACTGTTTTTACCCCTTATGGGTGATCCATTTATGGGTAAATAGATTGAGCTAAATTAAATGAAACTTTTTATATAATGGAAAAATGGGTACAATTCCTACCGAGGCCAACCATTAGGACTTCATTCTTGCCATTATGCCCTTTCTTTCCTGCATCATCAGTTTTTCTGTATGTTCACTAGCTGTAGGCATAATTCTCTAAAATAATAAAGGAAAGCAATCTTGAAAATTGTGAAAATCTCAGAAGAAGAAATAGGCATTCACATATAGGAAGAATGCTGAAACATGTTGATGGATCAGTGTAGCACTGACCGATTTGCCCCGTGTAATACCAGAGTCACCGAGTATTGCTGTTTAATTTTTTTGCAGATGCTGAGTTCCATGAATCTGTGGTGTAACACCATATATTCTGTCTTAGTCTGTTTAGGCTACTGTAACCAAATACCATAGACTGGATGTTTTATAAACAACAAACCTTTCTCACAGTTCTGGAGGCTGAGAAGTCCAAGATCAAGGTGCCAGCAGATCCAGTGTCTGGTGAGAGCCTGCTTCTTGGTGCATAGCTGGCCATCTTGTCGCTCTCCACTTATATGGCGGAAGGGGTGAGGAATCTCTCTGGGGTCTCTTTTATAAGGGTGGTAATTACATTCATGGGGCTCTACCCTTATGATTTAATTATCTCCTACCTCCAAATACCATCGCATTGAGGATTAGGTTTCAACACGTGAATTTAAGGAGGACACAAAAGTTTATGGCATATTTTATCCATCCAAATTAGCCCACTTCATTATTTTCTGTTTTAAATAGTCCTCAGTCAAATGATCCGAGGATCAAAAGATGCAGTGATGTGATACCATGTTTACTAGAAAGAGTAAGAATCTTTAGGAATAATAATTGTAATCAAAGAAGCAGTAACAACAATTACTCCTATTCATTGAGGTATTTACTGTGTTCAGGGAACTGAAAATACTTTGCAAATACTTTGCACACTTACATACACTTATAGAATAAACTTTGCAAAATTTAACTGTTCTCTAAACGTGGCCTGTGCTCTGAAAAATTTGAGATGGATAAAACTTGGTCTGTTTTGGAGCAAGTTGCTACATTCTAGCTGGAACTTAGTGAGTTAACCCCAAGCCATCTGGAACATTCAGCTGTTCAGAATAACTCATTTCCAGGGAGCTCTGTATAGCTGAAGACTTACTGTATAAGTTTTCACATAATGTGAATAGAAATGTGAGTATTTGTAACATTTAAACACTCACAATTTCCATAAATGAAAGAAAGTTCAGTATGCGATTTATCATGACTCAGTTTTTTTCTCCCTCCTCAGAACAGTACTTGCATATTTTGGGTAGCTTTTGAATAGGTACCGCTGCAAAATGCAGGAGGTGACAGTTAAACATACGTTTCAGCATTTACAGAGGGTGAATCATGCTCTTTCCCAGTCATTTGGCTTTTCAAGATCCCTGTTAAAGAAAAGATGCAAAAACTCTCTCTTGTGGCTCTTTGATCAGTCACCAAACTTGTGGCTTTTAGAACACATCGGTTTTGAGAAGCTTTTCATGAAGCACCTTGAAACAGCTTGCCATGGAAATGGGAAGAAAGGAAGGCAGACGCCTGGAAAAGAAAATTTTTCTTTTAGTTAACATATCACAGAATGGGCTCTGTGCCCAAACTTGAGACTTCGGAGTTCTCATTGACATTAAAAAAGTTTCCTTTTTTTTTTCTTGTAAGGCTGCTGGATTGTTCCTCAGATTCGAAGAAAATTTTTACTCTTGTTCTTGTCCTTTCTCATTTTTTGCACCTTTGTTTTGTAGGCATGTTCCATGTAAAATCTGTACCACTTTTTTCATGTTGAATAATTATGTCTCTCTGGATGTTTCCAGAAAGGTTAGATCTAATGAGTTCCTAAGAAAACACATGCAATAGTAACTTTCTTATCAGATATAAAGTGGTAGAAGACAGAGTTAGAACTGTCTTTCATCAAGGTAATATTTAGAGCTGAGCATATCAACATTTCAGCTCTGCAAATCCTAAGTTTGTTGCCAGACAGTATCTGGAGATTGTTTGGATGTTTTGATTAAATACAGATTCCTTGAGCTTCTTTTCTAACAAAACCAGAATTCTTTTCTTGTTCTTTGTTTTTTCTAGTTAGGTCTTATGATAAATGAGATGTCGAATTAATGACTCACATCACTGAATATAAAGAGTCTCTTTCATGATCGTAGTCACCTAAATTCACATATCCTACAGTTTATAACCTAACACACAGTCATGATGCTTAACAAATAAGCATTGGAATTTATACAAAATAATTGTTTGATAGAAACAAAACGAAACAAGGAAAAATAAGCGGCATTTTTTAAGTTCATAAATTATATTTTTCCAAAATCGTGCTTTTCTGTGTGCAAACAAGAAAGGATATTCTTGGTACATTTAACCAACACTGACTGAGTGCATCCTGTGTTCCAGACACTGTGGTAGATGCTGGGGATACAAACAGAGTATCCACCCAGGGGACTTTATGGTGAAATCAAAGAAAGGACAGTGATATGATGAAGGCAATGAAGTAAGATGCAAGCTAAGATAATGATGTTCAGAGAGGAAGACAGAGAATCCCAAGCAGGCTCCTCACTGTCAGTGCAGAGCTGGATGCAGGGCTCGAACCCACGAATCCCAAGATCGTGACCTGAGCCAAAGTTAAGAATGAGACATATAACCAACTGAACCACCCAGGCACCCCCAAAAGAAGTCTTTTGAAAAGAAAGATAAAGAAAATGGGGAAATTATCTGATGCTATTACAAACCAAAATAGCAGAATGAGACTTTCTAACAGGTGACCAGATCTGAATACCAACCACCAGTCTATGGAAGACTCTAGGTAAAGCAAACTTCGCAGTGCAATTTTTTTGTGGGTTTCGTGGGGGGAGGGCATTCGTGGCAAACTGGAAAGCATTGGGAATTAGAATTCTTGACATGGACAAGAAAGTTTTCCCATTGGAAACAATTAAAAACAACAGAATTGTTTCCATGTGGTAGTTATAGCCAAGAAGACTGTCCATGAGCTCATATGGAATAGTCCCAAGGACACACACAAAAGTACTCAGTGAGGTTTTAGAGGGGATAGAAATTAGCAGGTGTGGATATGCATTGATAAAACAAATTATTGCTGAAAATGTGACCCCATTCATCCTTAGAAGCTGTCATGGCCTGAAGGAACACTTAACCATCTAAAAGCCATGCATAAAACAAGAACAAGAGGCAGTGAGGGTGGGAAGTTGATTGGGGACCAAATTATTGTTGGCTCTACAATGCCATGTTGAGAATTCTTAATTTTGTCTGTCAGCTTTGATATTTGTATGAACAGATTTGAATATTTTAAATATTTATTTTTGAGAGAGAGAGAGATTGAGAGAGAGACAGAGAGGGAAAGAGAGAGACAGACAAAGAGAGATAGAGAAAGAGAATGAACAGGGGAGAGACAGAAAGAGAGGGGGACAGAGGATCCAAAGTAGGCTCCACCCTGACAGTAGACAGCCAGATGCAGGTCTCGAATTCACGAACCATGGGATCATAACCTGAGCCAAAATCAGACACTCAACCGAGTCACCCAGGCACCCAGAACAGATTTGAATTTTTAAAAGATAATCACGACAGCAGTGTTGAGAATGAATGGGGTGGAATAGTGAGTCAGAGCAGTGAAAGCCGCACAACACGGCAGTAGTTGTGGAAAAAAACAAAATGAAATAAGAGTTGTTTAGGAGTATGAACATGGATGGGTTGAATGTGTTTAACAGGAGGGATCGAGGGGGTGAAATATAAAAAGAAACATACATGGCTTCTGGGTTTCTGGCTTGGGCACAAGGTAGGTGGCGATGCCAGTCACTGAAACAATGATTATAGAAAAAGGGAAACATTTGGATAAAGGGGGGTGAGACTGGCTAGCACGTGCTGAGTTTCACAGATAGCTGGGTCCATACGTGTTGGTCTAGACTTCAGGCTATAAGCTGGAGTGGAAAATACAGACTTGCTGTTTTTGTCCTCTTGTGTTTTGTATGATATATTCCACTTAAATTACAATGCTGTTAATTTATACCAAGTTTGAATCCCTGGCCAAATAATTTATTATTTAATAGAGAATGTTCAGGGAAGATGAATCATGGAAGATTCTCTTTATATGGACTCGTTACTTTTCTTGACCATGGTGAATTTAAATAAATGAAAGATCTGGAAAAACGTTGTTTAAAGCTAAATTAATCCTAATGTGATCTAGGTTATTTGAACCAAAAATATTTATGTCTCATCTCACTTGACATAACATCACTCCAAGCCAATTCTTATTCCTAAGAATTCTAGCACTGTTTTGCCTAGTACAGTCAGGCATGGAACTTCTCTGGATTAGGCTTTCAGAAGTTAACCCCTTGTCAAATGACAGTAATGTAACATTGTGTGTCAGGTACACTTCAATTAAAAAAAAAATGTACTTGAAGGGAAAAAGAAAGTTGACCATATTTGGCTTTAAGATGAGGTCTTAATCAGGAAAGTATTGTGGTTAAAAGCAACTTTAGATCTCGGATCTGATCTGATTCTTAGTTGCTATATAACCTTTGTAAATTTATGTGCATTTCTATACCTTAATCTCATTTTATGCAGAATTAAGGGTATAATAATATCTAACTTATGATGGTGTGAAAGAAATCAGTTGTGAAATAAGCTAGCCAGAAGATCTAACATATTAATAATCATCAAATGTGTTACCTATTATTAATATATAACCTTATTAATAGAATAAGGATAATTTTAAAAAAACACTGTAACAATAAAGGTTAAAATGGAAGCCTAGAAAGAACAACTGAAATACATTCACTAATGGAGAGTAAACCTCTTAGAGTCAGGAACTGTGACTTCCTTTAGTTTCTGCATTATCTGAGCATATAGTAACACTATAATAAAAGATAAAAAATTGTAGTAAAATATGAGAAGCACATTACTTAGTGTAAATTTTATATTAATATAAAAATATAAAATGTTATGTTTGGGCATCAATTGTACTTAATAAAACACCCCCAGGTTCAAAAAGAAAAGTACAAGAAAACAAAAATAAGTAAGCTTAAGAAAAATTGTGATCGTAAAACTCATAAAGAAAATAAAATTTAAAATTTGAGCTAAAGATTTCTGAAGAATATTTTGATATGTGTATACATTTAAAGAATACAAATGAAATTCAAATGCTAGTCCTCCAGATTTTTTTCACCTTTCACAGTGTAGTTTTTAAGGAGCATTCTGCCAGCAGAAAGCTGGGAAGCAGAGTTCAGTGCAGCACGGCCTGAGTCTTTACTCAGGTCCAAAGCCTCTTGGGAATTCTGAGAAAGTTCCCAAAGCCATGGGCTTCCGCTCCTGCCTATCATAGGGAAGCCCTATCTTTGCAAGGAATGTTTTAGCACCATAAAATCAAACAGACCTGGTTTCAAACACAACATCATGAGCCCTGGAAAGTTACTTTAACCTCTTTACCATTATTTTCCTCATGCAGGAAAACAAAACAAAACAAAACAAAACAAAAAACACAAAAAAACAGTAACTTAGATTAAGTGGACAAATTCTTAGAAAGACAGAAACAATTGAAAACCACTCAAGAAGAACAAACAATCTGAATAAGCATTACAATAAAAGAGATAACATTAGTAATCACAGATTTCCCACAAAGAAAAGCCCAGGACCAGATAGCTTCACTGGTGAATTTTACCAAACATTTAAAGGAGAGTTAATACCAACCCATCAGAAAGTCTAAAAAATAGAATATGAGGGAACACTTTCCAAGTTATCTTAGGAGGCTGACCTTAACCTCATATTAAAACCAAAGACATCACAAGAAAAGTACAGAACAATATCCCTTTTAAATACAGATGTAAAAAATTCTTAAGTGCTAACACATTGAATCAGTGATATATATGTGTGTATATATGTATATTTGTATATATATGTACGTATGTATGTGTGTGTGTGTGTGTGTGTGTGTGTGTATATATATATATATATATATATATAAATATATAATTCTGCTTGAGATTCTCTCCCTCTCTGCCTCTCAAAAAAGAAAGAAAGAAAGAAAGAAAGAAAGAAAGAAAGAAAGAAAGAAAGAAAGAAAGAAGAGAAAGGAAAGAAAGAAAGAGGAAAAGGAAAAAATCTTATAGCTCATATGTGAAAGGAAATTGATAGAGGCTTTCCCATAGGTTGTATATCATGTTACTACAATGATTTTGAACCTAAAAGAGAATTCTCCAAACTATCAGTAATATATTAAAAAAACAGTAAGTTTGAATCAAACACCCTGAAAAAAAAACAACACAGAATTATCCTATTCTGTCTCTGCAGAAAGTGATAGCACATTGTTCTATAAAGGGACCTTCAAAGAATGCAGCCAAAATATGTAGAGAACTATTACAGACAAAGGACAGTCAGTTAATTAGTAAAAAAAACCCAAAAACACAATTTTTCTAAATTTTGTGGTATTTGTGACACTTTCTCACTCTTTAAAGTTTATAATTTGTTGTGATTTTTCTCTCATGCAAAATAAAAAATATTAGTCATTAATTTTGAAGTTTTTTTTTAAATGTACTCTTTTTTTTAATATTTATTTGGGGGGGGGAGGGGCAGAGAGAGTGTCACAGAATCCGAAGCAGGCACCAGGCTCCAAGCTGTCAGCACAGAGCCCTACGTGGGGCTTGAGCCCACAAACTGTGAGATCATGACCTGAACCAAAGTCAGACACTTAACCGACTGAGCCACCCAGGCGCCCCTTGAAATATTTTTCTTAAAGAGATTACCCAAGTAGCATGACTTTAGAACCCACAAAATCTGGATCTACCCATATGTGGCAATTAGCATATAGTAAGCACTACACTAGAAGAAGAGAAAAACACACTCCTTCTGGAAACTCCCATGGAGGTGTCAGCTTTTCCTCTCACCGCCCTGTCACATGAGAATGATGTTTCTCAGAATGGTGAATGTAACAAGATATGCTTACATGGTATGAGTCAGGTCATGGGGGCTGAGTACTAAAATACACAGGTAGCACATGTATTTCTTCAAACCTGACTTAATTAAGAAAACTATAACAAAAAATCAACAAACTAGGATATCCTCATTCTCTGAGAATTGAATGCTAGGTTCCAGTGTGTCCACCTTCATCCAAAACTGGAGGGAAAAAATCCACTTGGGTTATTCTTTTTCTTCCTTTGTGTATACCCTGGACATTTTGTCAAGAATTTAAGTTTAGAAACTCTCCCTAAAGTATACATGTGGTGCCTAAAATAATCTTGTCATCACAAGTGTCTTCAGCACTATCCAAAATAACCTTCACGATACATCAGTGTCTATTATAGTTGTCAAAAGCTTTGTAGTTGTCATGTATTTAATAACCTGAATTAAGAAAGTACAGATGAACGTAGGAGGCTAACACCTCCCAGGTTTACCTTGGATATGGATGCCAAAGATATCAGAGAAAGGGGGATCAACATATGATCCCATATGAACATTTCAGTATTATTCCAGATGGTTACCCAAAAAAATTTTGCTAGGGAAGTTATATTTACATATGAGAGACCTATTTAAGTGATATTTGTAAAGGTAGGAAAAGTAACATTTTAAAAATATTATTCATTGCTTTGGGCCTTTAGGTTAATGAGAAATCCTTTAGCGCATATATGGTTTTTAGAACATGAACTCAGTGCTGATACCATGTGGGAGAAGCAAGTCCAAATGTTGAAAACATAAAGCAATAAGGCTTGCAAAAGTATAGCCAGTGGGGTTCATTCAGGAGATGAGGACTGGATGACAGATCTTCTAAGGCTGACAGTAGTCAGAGATGCCTAATATCAGCTCAAGCTGAGAAGCGACAAAGTAAAAAAAAAAAAAACGTCCTCTGGACTTGTCTCCCTGAGTATTCAAGCTTTACTTAAAAGCTTTAACTTTTCAAACTAAAAAGTTAGGTAAGGGTGAAATGGAGGAGGCAGGGAACCAAGCTAATATTGTAATGATAATCTCAAATAGATGATTCTGTCTCTTCTACACACTTCATTTGTACAAAAGAAGTTCAAAAGGAATTATGTAAGGAGCTTAGAAGTATAGATGCCTGAGTCACCTGTTACCCTATTTGTTGGCTTACGGCACCACATTAAACTTCCAACTATCCACGTCCATGGTCATGACTTTGGAATGTGAGCCTCATCTACCTCTCCTGGGTGGCATATTCAAGAACCATAGCTGAAAAGAAAAGTAGGGAATTATATATAAAGATTTATGCAAGGAAATCGCCATTACTACCAGAGGATGGGGAAACTTATCTGCGCTTGTGTCAGTAACATAAGAGAAGGATAAATGGAGAGAATATTTTGAATACTTAAATTTCGAGTTTTATCCCTTTCTACTTTCTTTGAATGTTAATATGGCACAGCTTTTGGAACATGGATGTCACTCAGCACTTAATCTAAAGCTTTACAGCAAAATCTAAGGATTTGCAATATTTTCATACAGACAAGAAAGAAATCTGATGGTTTTTATCCCGGAAAACAGCCTCTAAAAGTCAGTAACGTTCTTGGGTTTCACACTGCAAATAAAGTCAATGTGCTATGCTTCTTATTGTAAAGGCAAAATTCTCTCCCGCTTGGTTGCGTTCGATACAATGATGTCATTTTACTTCAGAAATGGCTATCATAAAAGTGGTCAACATGTACAAACTTCCAATTATAATATAAATAAATACTAGAGATGTCATGTACAACAGGATAGCTATAGCTAACACTACTATATGGTACGTCGGAAAGTTGTTAAGGGAGAAAATCCTAAGAGCTCTCATTTCTTTTTTGTATCTACATGAAATGACTGATGTTAACTTGACTTTTTATTGTGGTAATCATTTCACAAATCTAGGTTACCTCATCATGCTATACACCTTAAACTTACACAGTGCTGAATGCCAACGACATCTCAATAAAACCTGGGGAGAAATGGCTATTAGAATGTCGTAAGACTCAGGAAACACAGAGGTAGAGAAGGAAAAAGTAGGTTTTGTAATGCTCTTTGCTAGCTCTCTTCTTTGAATAGTCATTATGACCTCATTTCCCCAATTTAGGAAGGACTGAGTTGTACTTTGACATGCTACTATTTTTAAATCTACACATCACATCATTTAAAACATATGTTTTAATCAAATCAAGCAAAGATGTCTGGAGTGATTAGCCTGGGATTTTCATTCCTTGAATGCTCTTGGCGTGGATACTCAACCCCTCCTCTTTTACATTCCCCAGATACTATTGATTTCTCCAGTTATAAGCTTTCCATCACTCATGTTTATTTTAGCTTGTTTGCGTGAAAGCCGACACCATATAGTGACAAGAATCACATTCTGAGCCTAAATGCTTAACATTTAACAGGGATTTTAACTAAGAGACCCAACGATGCCAAGTGTAAAATAACCTGTCATTTCTGGATGATCTGCTTTGTTTTATGAGAGAAAGGCCAAAAATTTGTTTTAAAAGAAGTCTTTCCAGAAGGCGGTTGTCACAGAAGGTTGATAAAACAGAAAATCAGAAGAATTTGACCATAGCAGAACCACAGAAGTACTGTGAAATTAATACATGTCTTGTACTTGTTGTTAATTATTAAACTTCTGTCCTTCCCTCACTCTAGGTGGACAGGAAGGATATGCTATCATTTTGTGCCAGTTTGTAGACAGACATGGAAGGGAGCATTTTCTGATGTAAAAAGGTTAATGCCAACAATGCAGGTGAAGGTAGGTAAGGATTTGATTTTCTTAAACAAAATTAATGTTCTTCTACCAGGAGTGATTGATTTAAATCTGCAAGCAAGATTTAAACTTAAAACACCAAGTGAACAATCAATAAATCCAATCCATACTAGTACCTGGAGCACAAGTGTGTAATGTTTGTTTACCAAATCATTTCCTTGGCATAAGGATAGCGAAGCCACTGGGGCAGCTCGGTTCTTGAGCCAGAGTGGGGGTGGTGCCACTACTGGAACCAAAGAATTTGTTATTAGATTTCTCACAAAAATCTGGGGAAGGCGATAGTCGCCTCCCCGTGTGTATTTTGCTTGAGTGTCCTCTACCCCAAGTGCATGTTCCGCCGTAACCTTGTAATACAAGCCAAGCCTCCTAACGGTCTTCGAACACACGTTAATTCACGTAGAAACAAACACTACAGCCGACTACTGCTAGGTTTCTTTGAGATGAACAGCGTATTTTGCTCACTGTGGGGAAAAGGCAGGAGGCGGCCTATTGTATGTTGTAACAGTTATCTCTGAATGAATAGAAGGAATTGCTTCCAAATGCAATAACAGAATTACTGTAGATTAGTGTAGCATTGGAGCTTTAGTGCTGAGGTAAAATTGTTTCCTCTATTGCATGACCATGATCTTGAAAGTTTTCATTTTGTTCCAATAATGGAGATGCTTGATCACATACTGAGTCAGGTAAATCACAAAGCCGACACTTCAGCGGTCCCGGGCAGGCCATAACTAATGCCAGAGCTGAGGACTGCATTAACCACAATTCGGGTGAATAAAATCCAACACAAGCTCATTTGATTTGGTTACAGGGGAATAGGGACTTTGTTCGGGAACACAATAATGTGTTTATAACATTACACAATAATGTGTTTATAACAATAACGAGAACAATAACAAGAACAACAAATGTTCTTGTTCCACACTGTGAAAAAGAAGCGCAGGTACTATTTACTGCGATCTGCAGTCTTTGATTGTTAGGGACAGCACCCCCAGTTCACCACTACTGGGTATCAATGAAAGATATAGAACCTTGTGAGGTAAGGGGAATATCGATATACATTTGAGGATGAAAGAGCTGAGGGACGGCAGCATTATAGTATCAATTACAATGACAAACGTGTGGCTGCTTAAAATTTTTAACTTGAAACATGGAAAGGGATTGCGATTCAGTGCAACACATGAATAGCCTATGGCTTCAGCTTTGAAGGGAATGACCCACTTTTCTTTTGTGTGTACTCAACCAAAATTAGGTAGCACCTTGCGTAAAATGTTGATAAATTTTAGATCGGATCAAGCAATACAAAGTTGAACAAAACTATAACTTCACCCTTTAAATGTGCATATTGGAGAAGAATGATCACCTTATGTTAGATGTGATTTAGGTAAGAACCAGACCTTTCTGGCTTCATGAGCTCATAGTGAAAGTAAGAGTCAGCAGATGACAGAAGATGGGAAATATTGCTAACAACAACAACAATAACAACAACAACAAACACGCTATGTAAACACCAGCAAAACTAAAGTGCCCTTTGTTTAAAATTAGGAAAAAAATCCAGGGAAACAAATAAGAAAGTCATTAGAGAACATGATTTTATTATTACCAACTGCATCCCAATTGGTATCCCATCTAACCACCCCAATCCACAAGATTCTGTGGTTAAAGAGGCTTAGGGATTGAACCAATGAGCCTTCCAAGGTGAGTTAGTGAACAGAGGAAGTTTTAAATGTGTTAATCTTAAGACATAAAATGCAATTGCTATACTTTGCAGTTAGAAATTGGGGTTTGTTTTAAGGGTATTAGAAGATACTAGAATCAGGGGACCTAGAACTTCCAACTTCTACTTCTGGTTTCCGCCCCTTGTTCCATATGAGACTCACAAGGAGCCGTGAACTCAGAGGTAAGGACAAACTCAATTCAATTTGCCCTAATTCTTGTTGGCTAGCCCCCAATGTCCTGTCACCTGGACATCTGGGCTGAGCACTTGGCTTAGACTCATGACTCAAGAGGAGTCTCTGGATCCATTTCTCTCCATCTTAGTTGCACCTCTCACCAGTACCACAGTTGGTGCTCACAAATGAAGAAGGCATTCGAGGGTGTTGCCATGATACCTCAATCTGGGAAGTTGGTACATTTGACTCCATCAGTATTTCCTTCTGACCAATCAAATTAACTCCACCTTCTCCCCAAACAGAGGATGGGAGTTGGGGAGGGCAAGAAAGGGACTAGAAGAAAAGAGGCTCCAGTGGAAAAAAAGTTATGCTTAAAGCTCCTCTCCTATCCAGAGGCCAATGACTCCACATAGAAAACATGCTTAATTCAATTCCATGAGCAGCTAGGTTCTATCACAAAGGGAAAGGGAGGAAAGTAGAGATACGACATGGTTCTTATTCTCAAAAAGACTCAGGCCTAGCAGAAAATGATCTCTAGCCATAATATCATGTAATAAATGTTTTATGTCTTTATAAATCAATTTACATAGGAAATCCAAGGAGGGAGTTATTGTTTCTGCTCTGAGTATGAGGGTGGTTAGAAATGACTAAAGCATAGACATTTGAGAAAGGTATTTAAAGACAAAAAGTAATTTTAGCAAATTATTGAGATTAAAGACATAGTGTAAGGGGAAAGGGGAAGGCAAAGAAGGCAATAGAAGTTAAGGTAAGGAGATCTGAAATTACATAGCATAGATGCTTAGTACTCTGGCTAGAGATCTGGGGGAAAAGGAGGAACAGGAGACAAGTGCAGGCACAATTCACAGACTCTGGAGGTTCAGCTCCAGAGCACTGCAATAAAGCAAATATCACAATAAAGCAAGTCAAATGAATTTTGGGGGTTCCCAATGCATGTAAAAGTTATGTGTACACCATACTGCTGTCTATTAAGTGTGCAAAGCGTTGTGTCTAAACAATGTATGTACCTTAATTAAAAAATGCTTTATTGCTAAAAGTGCTAACCATCATCTGAGCTTTCAACGATCATGCTTGACATTAATGGCTGCTGACTGACGAGGATGGTGGCTGCTGAAGGTTGGGGTGGTTGTGGCAATTGTTTTTCTTGTCTTTTATATATATATATATACACATACATACATATATATATACACATATATATGTATATATATGTATATATATATATGTATGTATGTGTATATATATATGTATATATATGTATATGTATATATATATGTATATATATGTATATGTATATACATATGTATATATGTACATATATATACACACACATACATATATATATATATATATATATATATATATATATATGTTTTCCAAGCTTTTATTTAAATTCCAGCTAGTCAACATATGGTGCAATATTAGTTTCAGGTATAAAATTTAGTGATTTATCACTTAGATATAACACCTGGTGCTTATCACAACAAGTGCTAGCCTTAATCCCCATCACCTGTTTAACCCGCCCCTCCAAAAACCATCAGTTTGTTCTCTAGAGTTTAGAGTCTGTTTCTTGGTTTGTGTGACAACTTCTTAAAATAAGACAATGAAGTTTGCCACACTGATTGACTCTTCATGAATATTTTCTCTGTAGCCAGTGGTGCTGGTTGGTAGCGTTTTATTCACAGTAGAATGTTTTGCTCATAGTATACCTTCTTTCAAATTAGGGATCAGTCTTCTGTCACTTTATTCACTAAGTTTATATAATATTCTAAATCCTTTGGTATCATTTCAACAGTTTTCATAGCATCTCCACCAAGAGATTGCATCAATTCAGTCACATCTTCACACTTGTAATTTATACTTGTGATTCTAGTTCTTTTGCTACTTCCCCCACATCCACAGTCACTTCTCCACGGGGTTCCCACTGAAGTCTTTAACCTCTAAAAGTCATCCATGAGGGTTAGAGTCAACTTCTTCCAAACTGCTGTTGATGTTGATATTTTTGACCCCTTCCTATGAGTCATGGACGTCCTTAATGGCATCTAGAATGGAGAATACTTTCCAGAAAGTTTTCAACTTACTTTGCCGAGATCCACCCGAGAAATTACTATCTGTAGCACCTATAGCCTTATGAAATGTAGGTCTTAAATCATGAGATGTGAAAGTCAAAATTATTCCTTGATTGATGGGTTGCATAATGGATGTTGTGTTAGCAGGCATAAAAACAACATTAATCATTGCATATCTCCATTGGAGCTCTTGGATGACCAGGATCAGTAATACTTTGAAAGGAATCTTTTTTTCTGAGCAGTAGGTCTCAACAGTAGACTTAAAATACTCAGTAAGCCATGTTGTAAACAGATGTGTTGCCATACAGTCTTTGTTGTTCCATTTCTAGAGCACAGGCAGAGTAGATTTAGCATAATTCTTAAGGGCCCTAGGATTTTCAAAATGGTCAATGAGCACTGGTTTCACCTTCAAGTCACCAGCTGCATTAGCTCCTGACAAAAGAGTCAGCCCGTCCTTTGAAGCTTTGAAGCCAGGCATTGACTTCTCTCTAGCTATGAAAGTCCAAGATGGCATCTTCTTCCAATCTATGGCTCTTTCATCTACATTGAAAACCTGCTGCTTAGTGTAGCCACCCTCATTCATTATCTTAGCTAGATCTTCGGGAGAACTTGCTGCAGCTTCCATATCGGCACTTCCTGCTTCACCTTGCACTTGTATGTTATGGAGATGGCTTCTTTCCTTAAACCTCATGAACCAACCTCTGCTAGATTCACACTTTTTTTCTGCAGCTCCCTCACCTCCCCCACCTTCATAGACTTTAAGGAAGTTAGGCCTTGCTCTAGTTAGGCTTTGGCTTAAGGAAGTGTTGTGGCTGGCTTGATCTTCTTTCCAGACCACTCAAACTTTCTCCATATCGACAATAAAGCTGTTTCGCTTTCTTGTCATTTGTGTGTTCACTGAGTAACACTTTTAATTTTCTTCAGTAACTTTTCCTTTGCATTCACAATTTAGTTGTTTGTCATGAGAAGCCTAGCGTTCAGCTTGTCTCTGCTTTCAATATGCTTTCCTCACTGAGCTTAATCATTTGTATCTTTTGACTTAAAGTGAAAGACCTGTGACTCTTCCCTTCACTTGAACACTTCGAGGCCATTTTGCAGTTATTCATGGGCCTAATTTCAATATCGCTGTGTCTTGGAGAAGAGGGAAGCCTGAAGTGAGTGAAAGGGGGGAACGCCTCATCAGTGGAGCAGTCAGAACACACACATTTATTTATTAAGTTTGGCATCTTATATGGGTGCAGTTGTGGTACCCCCCCAGACAATTAGAGTAATGACATCAAAGATCACTGATCACAGATCACCACAACAAATATAACAATAATAGAAAAGTTTGAAATATTGTGAGAATTTCCAAAATGTGATAGAGAGACAGGAGGTGAGCAAATGCTTCTTGGAAAAATGGTGCCAATAAACTTGCCTGACACAAGGGTGCCACCAACCTTGAATTTGTAAAAAAAAAAAAAAAAAAAAAAAAAAAAAATGCAATAAAAAAAGGGGATGAAGCACAATAAAATAATATATGTCTGTATCTGGAAATGATCCAAAAAAAGTATATCATTAGAGTATTAGAGTATACATCAAGTATACCTTGAGTATTCTGCTAAGAAATTGAGTTTTATCTTTGATGATGATGGACATCATGGAAGACCCAGAAAGCTAATGTATAGAAGTATGAAAACCATGGTTGCTTCACAACTAGAATTCAGTATTTGTTGAATAACTACTATGTGCCTGGTACTGTGCAATTTGAGTGCTCTGTGGGTTAGATGGTCAAGCCCTTTTCTGTGATTTCCAACTGTAAAATGAACCATAACCAGAAAACTTAGAAATGCATGCTTCTCATAAAAAAAGTGACTAGGAAACTGAGTGGTATCTTTTTGAACTACTGGCTGATCCACAGCAATCTAAAAATTAAAACAAAACCATTTAAAATGCAATTAAACAACCAAGAGAAAAAGCCTCTGCTTTTTTGTGTGTTTGTCATTGCATTTTCACCATTACCTTCTGCTTCATAGATGTGTCGCTTATGAACAATAATGCACATGAAGGTACTTTGTAAATATGCTCCAGATGTTAGTCAGGGTTATTTGTCTCTGACTAGAAACTCCTAGGTGCTGAGTTTTACCGGACATCACTGCTTAGAAGGCCCCCTGTCACTAACCTCTAAAATCCTCAAATTAAGCTGTCCCCCACCTCCCCAAATCTGTTTTATTCTGTTTTTTGCTCCAGATGATGGCACCAATACATTAAGTTGCCTAAGCAACAAATTTCGTTGCTCATTAGGATCTTTGGAAGCCCTAAGCACACTATAATGGCACAGCCACACTCCTACTAAACAAATATTTTTTAAAAAATCCGTAGAGTACATACTCTAAGGAAGTCCAACAACATTTGGATTTTTCCCATAAGGACAACTTGAATGTCTTTTTTGAACTCAATAATGTCAAATTATTCCAAAAATATTTTTAATACCTCTACTTTGCTGGTAGTCTCACTGTCTCCTAAGTAATCAGCATTGTTGGACCCAACACCCTCCACACTCTCTCCGTTCAAATCCTTTACAGCTCCTAACTGGTTAACTTCCTGTTCTGTTCTTTAAACTTTATCTTTATCCCTCCCCATGCATCCTTCAGGGTTTCCAGACTAATCTCTGGTAAACACAGATCTGATCATATAATTTCTCTTCTTCAAACCTTCCATGGTTCCGATCATCAGCAAAGCATCTTCTCCTTTGCTTTAACCATGAAGGAAATTCTGAGGAAATAACCTTCTTGAAGTTCTATCAGCAAATAGAACGATAGAACAAATAAACAAAAATGAATAAGTAAACAAAATCAATCATTTCTAAGGGGAAAAGTGTCTTATGATTTCATCATTTTAGAAAGTAAGAGTTTAGAAAGTAAGAGTTTGTTCGTAGCACCCGCATTCGGCAAAGAGAATGGCATTGTTTCTGTCAAAAGCTGTTGGAAATGGCTGTTTAGAAAGCATTTTGATAATGTATTAGTAATAAAAGGAATTTATGGATTTATCAGAGTTAATGTATATGCTATTAAAAAAAACAATAAAAAGATCTCAGAAACTAAGGTTCTAATTGAAAAAAGAACATTTTAAGCACTTCCATATTATCAAAATGGACACCAAACAGAAGAAAACAAATTTGAGATAATACCATATTGTCTGATTACAATACAAGTAAATTTTAAATAAATAAGAGAGAACTTTTTTCAAGTTTACTTATTTATTTTGAGAGAGAGAGAGAGCACGTGCAAGCTGGGGAGGGCCAAAGAGAGTGGAAGAGAGAGAATCCCAAGCAGGGTCCACACTGTCAACACAGAGCCTGATGTGGGGCTCAATCTCACATACCATGAGATCATGACCTGAGCCAAAATCAGGAGCGAGATGCTTAACCCACTGAGCCACCCAGACACCCCAATAAGAGATAATTTTAAAAGACTCACATATTTAGAGAGCTTAAAACTTCTGAATAACTAATAAGTCAAATAAGAAGTTATGATGGAACCTAGAAAATATTAGAACTAATGGTAAAGAGAATATTGCATACCAAAATTTGCTAGATGAAATCAAACTGATTCTGAAAAGGAAATTGTGAGCATTTTTTGCAATTGCTTGAAACTAATTTAAAAAACAGTTAACAAACCTTTTTTAAAGAAGGTATAAAAAAACAGAATAAGCTAAAAATAGTAGAAGTGAAAATATAATAAAGACTAAACATTAATGATACAGAAAATAAGGGAACAAAATTAAGATCATGAAATAGGAAGAAAAGCATGTGATAGAACAGACAAAAATCATAATATATATATAATAATATAATATATAATTATAATAATATAATACATAATAATATATTATCATATAATTATATATAATAATATATGTGTTATAATAATATATAATTATATATAATATTAAATATATATATTTTTAAATGTTTGTTTATTTGGAGAGAAAGAGAGTACATGCATAAGTAGGGGAAGGGCAGAGAAGAAAGGGAGAGAGAAAGAAGCCCAATCAGACTCCTTGCTGTCAGTGTAGAGCCCAATGCCGGGATCTATCCTATGAATGGTGACATCATGACCGGAGCCAAAATCAAGAGCCAGACCCTCAACCAACTGATCCAATCAGACACCCCGTTTCATAATATATTTTTAATATTAACTTCTAGGAGCTAAAATGTGAGGAGAAGCCACAACAAAGCTTGGAAAATACTGAAATAACTTGTCTAAGCTAATTAATATGTGATCATTGTAAAAATGTTATAAAATACTTGAAGTAAGTCCAGAATTAACTCCTTTTTCTTAGGAATCTTTCCAGGTAATTTTAATCTCACTAGTGGTATAATGTGTATATGTACATGTCTGCACATATAGCCACATGATCTGTATGTGTTGTTAACTTGAACTGCTTTCCTAGGAAGTATTGTGCTCTATATTTCTGCAATTTTTTCATGTAACAATGTACCTCAGACATTTTTCTTACATTAGTACATATAGATTTACTCCATTAAAAAAAAATCATCGTTTAGAATTCTGCCTAGAATGTGTACCATAATTTATGATGGGTATTTAAGTAATTTCTAGACTTTCAGTATTGCAAAGTGTTGCAGTTAATATCCCTGAACATATATCTTTGCACATTATAAAGGTTTTTCTGTGAAATTGATTATTTGAACACACAAGTAACTCATGCTAATTGTTTTCAAGTATAAATTGTCGTTAATGTGCAAAAAATACAAGTTTAATTATCTGAATCCTTAATAACCTTCTTGAAAGCTTTATATATCCTTCAAGCAGAAAAAACAAGTAGATGATAAAATTGTCCCCTGTCTAGACTCAGGCGACGATGGCGACATTTGTTTTCAATTATTAATTAAACACACATGAAGCCCTTTAGATGAACAGGTGATACGGTTATTCTTAGATGTGTTGCTTGTTTACAACAAGGGCATATTTAGAGCCTGAGATCAAAGTTCTAAAGCTGATTTCAAAACAGTGGCATTAATTGTGCTAAGGCCTGGGACTCTGGGGAAGCAACTGGGAGAGAATGAAAATGACATAAACGACAACAAAGTCACATCGTTTTGTCATTGCTTATAAACAGGCCATTACTGACCATTACTGTAATCAAATCAGTACATCTTTACTCAAACCAGTGCAATGGTGCTGGTAAAGGTACAAAACCAAAACAAAACAAAAAAGAAAACATTCTCTGCTATTGTCTCAAGGAAGAGATATAGTATGTGTATGTGAGAGGGTTATATTATCACTCATCCATTAATTCTTTTACTTGAAAAACATTTCTTCATCACCTACTATATGCCAAGCTCAGTGCTAAGCAGTGAGCATATAGTATTAAACAAAATTTCATATTATCCCTGGCCTCACAATGTTCCCTTGGATCTGCCATTTAGCCACCATAATAATTTGAATATTTTGGCATGTACTCTTTCCCCACTATTTTCACTGCCCTGTCCTAGCTCAGGATCATTGTCATTTTATTCCAGAACTATTATTTTTTTTATAAGTGTTCACCCTGCTCTCAGCCCTAACCTATTAACCCACTATTGTTGAAAGTTTTTTCCTAACACACCATTCTTACTATGTTCTTTCATTCAAAAACAGTTCCTCTGTGTTGTCTACAATGTTCAAAATGTATACATGCCAGAACTTCCAAAATTTCCCCAGTCTATCCATCCAGCCTGCTAGGAGATACCTACCTCCCCCACCCAACACACACACACAAGCTTCCCACTCCAGTTAGGTACATGCTCCTTACTAACTCCAGAAATATGCCTGGGACATTTTTGTGTCTGAATCTTAGTTCAAAGTCTATCTTCCATTGTATTTCCTCTTTTATTTTCAATTATCTAGATCCCACTCATAATTTAAGGCCCAAGTTAAGCCGTAACTGAATAAAGTTAGTTATCTTGTGCTTGTTGTATGATAAGAACCAAATTGAGTGCTGGAGTTAACAACAAATACACATAGTATGGTGTGTTCACTCAATGACAAACATAAATAAGCAATTGCAACACAAAATGACAAATTTAAAGACATATAGAGGTTACTGTGAAATTAGAGAGACAGCTAACACATTTAGAGGCATGAGTAGGAATAAGGAAGGAAGACTTCTTGGGAGAAGTTACTCTCAAGAAGAGTCTTAAGGGCTTAGGAGGAGTTGGCCAGGTGAAGGGACTAGGGACTTTCCAAGAAGAGGGGTCAGCTTGAGCAACCACATTGGCAGGATAAACAGCACAGCATATGAGTGGGATTACAATGAATTCAGTATTGCAAGAGAGCAAAGCATGAGGTAGATGGTCATGTAAGATGAGGACAAAGAAATGGACCAAATGATGTGGAACCACCAGCAAGTTTTGTTGGGGATATCATAAGATCAGAATCCAATTTGGATACATTCTTCTGTCCATTGTGTAAAGATGAGTTTGAGCACGTAGTCTTAGTGGCTGGGAGACCAATGTAGTATTCTAGGGCTTTCATTAAAGAAATATAAGTAGTTATACTTCTTATAACTTAGAGGGAGGGATTCTCTTTCTGCCCCTCCCCCTCAAAATAAATAAGCTTAAAATAAAAAATAAAATAAATAAATAAGGTTCCTGTAGGACAGGGGGTAGAGGTGACCAGGAGATTCTGGACCACTTCAGAGCTAGAGAGAGAACTGAAGCATTACTGACATGATACCACCAGGATTACTACAGTGTATTACCACCTCTGGTGGCAGTCAACATCGGTATGTGGATTTGCTCAAGGAACTGCAGAAAGTGGAAGAAATGTGAGTTGATGGCAGAAACTTGAGGAACATCAACACTGAAGATGTAAACAGTAACAGCAAAATTCATGGAAAAGACGAAGGAGTGCTCAGAGATGTGTAGCTGATTAAAGACAGACTGGCAGAGTCGTGTAATGGAAAGCTAGAGTGGAACGTGTCAAGACAAAGGGAGCAATGAACCTTGTCAGATGCAACGGACACATCTATCCAATTCAATGGGCTGGTGGCAGGAAAAGCCAGACTTCGGTTTATAAAGAAGTGAGTAAGACAAAGAAGAGAAAACTTAATCCCACGTTCAAGAAATAGTAATGACAGGGAAGAGGAGAGAGAGGCTGATATAAGAACAGCATGTGGTGAAGGGAAGATCTTTATTTAGGATGCAAGATATTTGTTTGTTTATGTTTTTTTTTTTTTTTTCAAATTTTTTATGTGATTATTTTTTTTTTTTTTAATTTATTTTTGGGACAGAGAGAGACAGAGCATGAAAGGGGGAGGGGCAGAGAGAGAGGGAGACACAGAATCGGAAACAGGCTCCAGGCTCTGAGCCATCAGCCCAGAGCCCGACGCGGGGCTCGAACTCACGGACCGCGAGATCGTGACCTGGCTGAAGTCGGAGGCTTAACCGACTGCGCCACCCAGGCGCCCCTGTGATTATTTATTTTTGAGAGACAGAGAGAGAGGGAGGTAGAGGGAGAGAGGAAGAGAGTCAGAGCACGAGCAGGGGAGAGCAGAGAGAGAGAGGGAGACACAGAATCCGAAGTAGGCTCTAGGCTCTGAGCTGTCTACACAGAGCCTGCTGCAGGGCTCGAACTCAGGAACCATGAGATCATGACCTGAGCCAAAGTCAGAGACTTAGCTGACTGAAACACCCAGGCACCCCTGTTTACTTATGTATTTAAGCTATTATGTTTCTCTAACACAGAAGTGAGGCTGAAGATCTAAGATAGAGAAGATAATTGATGGAGGAAATCATAAAAGAAGGCAATTGACTCCGTGCACCAATGGGAAGGGAAAGACCAGTTTGTTCTCTAAGACTAAAAGGAAGGAGTTGAATTGTGGGTATGTAAATAAGTGTATAGATAAAGAGAGCAGAATTGAGGAAGAGCATGTGTGATGATCTCATCTTTCCTCTGAAAGTAGGATATTTTCCCTAAAAGTGGTCCCAAGGAGCTCTATCTCCATTTGTACTCCTATGGCACTATTTTCTGAAAGATTCCTTAAAAATGCTCTAGAGTGCCTTTTGTTTCTACATGCACACACACACACACACACACACGCACGCACACACGCACACAATCTTTAACCAAATTACTTACTTTCTTGAAAAATTACTATTGGTCATATTGGCTGTCACATATGCCCAGAGTGGGCTTACTCTATGACTGAAGAATAAAAATAGATTCAGTAGTAAATTCAAGCCCTCCAGATATCACAAAACAATGTATAAGATTGCAAGATGAAAAATTAAAAAGAAAACAAAAGAATAAATAGTAGAGAAGAAATTAAGAATCACTGCCTATTTTTGGCATATTAGAAAAATGAACAATTCTAGGGGTTTTTAATTCTTTGAGATTTTTCTGTACTAAGATGAAAGAGAGAGAGAGAGAGCAGATGGAAGGAGAGAACAGAAAAATACAAACCTAGAAAAATAAATATTATTTTGCTACTCTATGGATCCTCCACAACATGGTGCTTGGCATATGGCAGGAGTCAAGAAATAGATAACTAATGGGCTGATATAAACACTGATAAAGGAGTCATATATATGATTCATACAGAAACATGTAACTCCTTAACAATGGCATGATCACTAATAGTGAAGAACCTCAGAGAATTAGAAATAATTAAGGTAAGAACTGGAGCAGCGCTCTATGGATATCGTGTACCCGTATGAAAGGCCATGTGATAGCCCTTCCTGACCCCCAAGCCCCTGGGTGTTTTGACAGGCCTTATGAATATATCGCCAAGTGCGAGGCTGTGGATGGCCGACTTGCACCTGCTCTCAGATCCCACCCAGCAGCACAAGGGCCCATGGGAAATAGGGCCAGACCTGTTTGGCTTCAGCTCAGCGTCCACTTCTATCGACAGCCATAAAACTCAAATAGAGTCTAAGGAAGTGAGATATTTGGTAAACAGGAAAACGGGATTGCCATTTGTCCTGGTTTCACACCAATGGTGGGAGCCAATATAGTTGATCACAACAAAATTTTCCCTTGATAGCTTCACTTGACATCTTCAGTGACCTGCCTGGAGTCTGCCAGAAAACATGCATTGTATGGCCAGAGAAGTCTGTGCTTCCTCTTCCCTTCACTTTGCCATCCTGTTAAGGGACTGACAAATATTAACTAACATGCTCAGGCACATCTTGTTCCTGTGACAGTTCTGCTCACTGAAGCTAGGATAAGATAAATATAATACTGTATTATATACTTCAAAGTTACTAAGAGGCTAGATCTTAAATGTTCTCACCACAAAGAAGAAATAATAATGATATGGGCACCTGGGTGGCTCAGTCGGTTAAGCCTGGGACTCTTGGTTTCGGCTCAGGTCATGATCTCCCGATTTTGTGGGGTTCAAGCTCCACACTGGGCTCTGTGTTAACAATGGGAAGCCTGCTTCCGATTCTCTCTCCTTCGCTCTCTGCCCCTCCCCCGCTTACCATGTCTCTGTGTCTCTCAAAAGTAAATAAATAAACATTAAAAAAATTAAAAAGAAGCATGAGATTTTTCTCTGCTTTAGAAAAAAAAATAAAAATTATGCGATGTGGTAATAGTGTTAGCTAACATTATGGTGGTAATCCTATTGTAATAGATAAACATATCAAATGTACACATATGTGGGTCACCTTAAACTTCCACAGTGTTATATATCAACTATATCTCAATAAAACAAGCAAAGATTTGCTAGCATTGCAGTTCTGTGAAGTCAGTTCTACCCAGCTTCAGATACTTCTCAGCCCATCAAACTGTGGTGGATTTTCTGCTAAAATTATTTTCTGTAGTCGCCAAGTCCACAGGCAGGGCTTTTGCCTACATATCTGATTTGCTCTCTATTTCTCTACTGGGACTCTTCACGCTCTGAGTACTGTTCCCAACAAAACTCCCAGTTCTAGAAATTGATTCTGCTGAAATAAAAACATAATAGTATAAGGATGTTAATTCTAGCAGAATTTGTAGCAGCAAACAACTAGAAATGACCTTTGTATCCATTATGGAGAATGGTTGAATAAAGTATATATCCACACCATGTAATATTACACAGATATTTGCCAGGTCTAGAAAGCTATTCAAGATATAATGTTAATTTTTTTAAAGGACTCCAATAGTAGCAGTTATAATGTGATCCTACTTTATCCTGAAGGTGAAATCTTTGTCTGTTGGTGTGTCTATGATTTTACATGCATTAAATAAAATAGAAAAGAATAAGTATCAAATTGTTCACATCAGTTAGGTCAGTCGGGAGATTGAAAGGTTATTACATATGTATTGTTGATGTTCTTAAGCATGAATTACATCTATAACTTTAAAAATAAAACACCTATGGGTGCCTGGGTGGCTCAGTCAGTTAAGTGTCCAACTCTTGGTTGTTGCTCAGGTCATGATCTCACGATTTCATGAGCTCAAGCCCCGTGTCAGGCTGTGGGCCGGCAGTGTGGAGCTTGCTTGGGATTCTCTCTCTCCCTCTCACACTATTTCTGTCTCTCTCAAAATAAATAAATAAACTTTAAAAAAATTAAAAAAATAAAACACCTAAAAACTCAAGATACCTGACCCTCATCCAGACTTGCAGCACCTCAAGGGAAATGCTATATGAGAAGACTTAACGATAAATAAAATGAATAATTTTGTGGAGGGAAATAATTGTAGACCCATTAAATTTCTTTTAGCTCTCAGAAACAAGACAAGTTATTTTATTTCATCTACAAAGATATTTCTTCTACTTCTCTCTTACCACATTAGGAAATCCTAACAATCTTGATCCATTTTGAAGATCCACATGAATTTTAAATAAAGAAATAGCTTGTCTATTTACTCTGCTTCCGACCACTATCCTTTGTTAACACTTAAATCAAATGTTCTTTCTAGAAGGAGCCATAGTCCCAGAAAAATAAGTTCACTCTCCTCTCAGGTGATGACATGTGAAATCTAACTCTTTTCTGTGTATTAAGTATTTCATTTCAAGATCCTTAATTGGGACACAGAGACTTAGAGACATTGAACACCATAAGCAGCTTTGGGGCATTAAAACAATTCCCCATGATTCCTGCACCCCCCAACCCCACGCCCTGTCGTTTTCACAGTCACTTGTCACTCTTATGAAATGCCAGGACTGCTCCTAGACTGACTGACACAGCATGGCTGACATCTCACTGGAAGGTATGATTTAAAATAGTTTGATGTAAACTGAGAGAAGTTTCCTAAGATACTGGGATCCAGAGCTGTAGAGCTTGAGGATTAAAAAAATAAAAATCCTAATTTAAAAGTTTTCTAAATATAAAATTGAAGGAGGCTTCCAAGGCAGGAGGCAGGTTTCTATTAAAAAAAAAAAAAAGGTTTTTTTTTTGTCTGTTTCAGTTAAAAACTATAAACTGGGAGCTTGGTATCATGTTAGGCCTTATTTTCTAAAATTGTATTCTAACTGTTAAACACTTGAGCTTAGGAACCTACCCTATGCTCCGGTATATTCATTCTTCCTCACAATGTTACACTCATAGAGAATGTTCAATAAATGTTGGATAACAGAATTTCGCTACACAAATCCATAAAACTTTTAAGGATTCAGGAATGGTATTTTTATATTCAGCTGCAATATTAATGATAGAATATTAATGCACTATTAACAATAGAAAGAAAGAAAAAAGTTCTGAAACTAAAGAAATGACTTGATACCAAGAATTTTATGTGTGGGGGTTCGCACGCAGGCATACATGCATATGTGCACACACCTGTGTAAAACTTTGTATGTAAGATAAAAATCTATATAAAGTAGTAAATAATGCAATATCTTGTCTTTTAAACTAGCACTTCTTGCTTCTGACATAAGGTAAGGAATTCAAAAAGTTCAGAGAAAAGCAAAAGGCAAATTGAAAAAGTTTGATAATGGCTTTTTAAAATAAGTCAATAGAGTGAGGGAAAGATGGAAATGAAGCAAGTAATATTGATTGTACTATTTACAAAACTGTTTTTAGATTATTAGAAGTGGTTATACTATAGGTTAAACATCTATTCCAAATTTGTCAAGGGTCTTAGGGATGCGCTACCCTGTGTCCACGCAGCCATAAGGCTACGGCCAAGGATCCTCCAGGAGCAAAAAGGAAATTGTATCCTATTGAACTTTTTCAGAAATATCCCTCTTTTTCTCTTCTTCCTCTGTTTTCCTCTTCTACCCACTCATTTTCTCTTCCTCTTCACAGTCTAATCGTAAGTAATCCTTTTCTTGACTGCTAGAAACATCTTTTGTGGCTCCTCTTCTCTCTTGGAGGAGTTACCTTTTGGTCTCAGACTCACTGGAGACTGGTGCCCAGAATGGTAAATAAATCCGAGTTCCATGAGCACCTTTTAATGTCTGTGATTCTAAGTCCATAAAATCTTTCATCCTTAGTAGTACAATTGGAGAAAAAAAATGGTTTCTCTCATTTTGAGTCAGGTTTCATTGCTAACATGAACCTAGAACTTCTTTTTGACACTTGATTTCCTCTCTGGCAGAATGAAACTTTCCTGTTCTTTTTTTTTTTTTAAGAAATTTGTCAAAGTCTCTGAAAGTGTCCCTTAAACCCCTCCCCCACCAAAAAAATGGCACCAGAAAAACCCAGCCTGATCAGTTAATGGTAAATGAATCAGAAACATACGGATTAAATTCTCCTTAAAACACACAAGGGTTTAAAAATTAAGCAAAAAATTATTGAGCAAAATATTTGTTTGCCAAATCCCAAATGTTTGAAAAATAGTTCAAGATGTTTGTTGAACCTGAAATGGGCCGGAGTTACCCATCCATATTTAATTCAGGCAAAAATAATTTTTACCAGATGAATGCTCTAGTTAGTAGAGTGCATAAGAAAGAAAAATCAATAACAATATAAAAGAAATTTAATTTTTTTTAAAATTTTAAGTATTTTTCCAGCCTTATGGAGATATAATTGACGTATAACATAGTGTAAATTTAAAGTGTAAACATGTTGATTTGATACGCTTATGTATTACAAACTGATTACCACCAGAGCATTACCTAACCCCTGTAACATGCCACATAATTGCCATTTCTTTTTTTGTGATGAGAATATTTAAGATCTATTCTTTGTAAAATGTAAGCATTCAAAGTGAAAACCAATTGCCTTTGTGAAAGGCTCTCCAGGAAGATGTAATGACTCCATTCTGGATTTTCCAGGCCACCCAGGACACACCCCAAGTTACGTGTTTTGTTAAGCTATGCATAAACCCTGCTGTCTGCAGCCTGTGTGTTCTTGTGCTTTTCAGCTCAGCTTTTTCCTTTGGTAATATGGCCAACAAATATTGTGGGATGGTGAGAATGACCATGTCAAGAGCTTGTGACTGGAAGAAAAATCTCTTCCCCGGGTAACTTCGGCCTTCAGTGATTATAAAGATTTCCATTTAATTACTTCATGACCTGGTATTATAGATACTGGTCCCATCAATCTTGATGAGTGATTCATCTTATCCTAACAGATAGATCCAAGACTAGATGGCGAATAATAAGTGTTTTTGCTGCAAAGTTAAAGTTGATACTAAAGAGTTGGTGAGTACTGTATGTAAATAACATACTTTTTCCAAATATCTTTTCTAGGTATAGAAGTTTGATGAAGCGAGTGGATAGAAAGAGTGAAAAAAAGAAATTGGAGAGGAAGGTGAAAGAGAGAGGAAACTCGTAAGTTACCTTCTGTTATACTTTGGGGCTAATATAGTTATAGCTGTATAAGTTTTAATGGGAAGAAGCTGGAATATCAAAATGGGAAGGGGCTTTAGAGATTATCTAGACTATAGCAGCTTCTTCGTCTTCCAATTTCCAGATATTTCACTCAGTAGCCTTAGTTTTTAAAAGTTACATAAGACTATGCATTAATTTTCTCTTGCTGTCATATTAAATTAGCACAGATTTAGTGGCTTAAAACAATACAGATTCGTTATCATACAATTAGGCAGGTAAGAAGTCGAACACGGGTCTTCCTGGGCTAAGATCAAGGTCTCAGCACATCTGCATTCCTTTTGGAGGCCCTAGGGGACAATCTGTTTCTTTCCCTTTTCTAGTTTCTAGAAGCTACTCACATTCTTTGGCTCATCTCCACCTTCCTCCATCTTTAACCACAGCAGTGCTGCATCTCTTAAGACTTTGCTTATGTGTTCCTCTCTCTCTCTCTCTCTCTCTCTCTCTCTTCTGCCTCCTCTTCCCCTTATAAGGGTTCTCGTGATTAATTGGGCCCACCCAGATAATCCAGGATAATCTCTCTATTGTAAGGTTAGTTTTTTCAGTAACCTGAATTCCATCTGTAATCTTAATCCCCCTTTGCCATGTAACAACATATTCACAGCTTCCAGGGATTAGGACAACATTTTAGGGGATAGAGTGTGGGCATTATATTACCTACTACACACTATAATCTCATTTGTAGATGGAAGCCCTATGGGAGAGAGGGATTAGATTTGCCTCTATGGCAAACTTGCTCCATGTTTCTATGTGAATGGAATGAGATAATAACAACCTGCCACCTCTAGTAATTCTGCTCAATGATTCCCAAACTAGAAATGTGTCTTATCTCCGGCTTATAGTCCAGACATTGATTTCCTTTTTAGATATGGTCAGGCTACTGTGTGAACTAAAAGAATCAATGAATCTTTAATTATTGAGTGGCTGCTGTGTGCCTAGAAGTGGACTCCTGACTAAGATCATTCATTGGTGCAATATTTTGGGGATTTGGAAACCAAACCCCTAAAACGTAAACAAAAGAGGATCTATGTAATAAGGAGTTGGGGTTGTTATCTCATAGTGGTCCAGAGTGTTTCCTGAGCATAAATTTAAAAAAAATTTGGCAATGAAGAGAATGAAATGCAGTAGAAAATAAACTTTTATTATTTTATTATTTTTTTAATGTTTATTTTTGAGAGAGAGATTGAGACTGAGTGCAAGCAGGGGAGGAGCAGAGAAACAGAGAGACAGAATCTGAAGCAGGCTCCAGGCTCTGAGCTGAGCTGTCAGCACAGAGCCCGACATAGGGCTCGAAGTCACAGACTGCAAGTTCATGACCTGAAGTTCAATGCTTAACTGACTGAGCCACCCAGGAGCCCCAGAAAATAAACTTTTAAATAAAAGATGGAAAAAGCATTGGCCTGTGTGTGAATGTCCTAAAAAGTAAGCACTGCAGTAAACTCTGATCTCCTCAATTCAGAAATGTAAAGTTTATGGGGGAAAACAAAGCATTTAATGATTTTTTAAGGCACAAACAGTAGTAAAAATTGATAAAATATAGTGTAATTTTCCAGCTACATTCAATACAACTAGAATAAAATTTTCAATTAATTTTAATTAGTCATAACAAGGATGCGTTTAATTTTCTCATGTTTATTAATATGATTTAATTTTTTCTATTATCTCACCTCTTCATTGTTCCCTATATCATGAAGTATTTAGCACAGTGACCAGCTAATTGGTCACTCATTCCGTCTTTATAGGAAGAATAAATAAAAAGTAAATTTAATACATTAAATAAAATGTATTTATGGCATCTGAATATTAATATGTTATGTATCATACAAGAACATAAAGTTAATTAATTAGTTAATTGGTAAGAAAATATTAAAAATAGCTTTGAGCAAATGATTACCTCAGTAAAACAATTCTTTAAAAGTACTAAAAGAGAATGATACAATATAATATTCTACATACAATACAATGCTACATATAAATATCTAGTGATACAGAAATTTTTAAATATACTCTTTGGATCCATGCAACATGACGTATGTTATGATTTCCAAATTTCTCTATGTACTCAGTGGGAACATCTAGTTGGTCAGAAGGAAACAATGTATCAATATGCTTTTTTTAAAGTTTTCATTTTGGGAAGCCTGGCCCAGTCTCTCACCTATTTTAGGCCCTCTCTCAAGTTATAAAGGTATATGCATGCTGTGCAGTCAAAGTAAATGTCACTGAGTTATAAAGATTATCTCATAATGAAACAGTTGTTTATTATCACTAACACTAGGAATATCTATTAATTTATTGAGAAAAAATAACCAGCTGTTATTTTAAGCCCATTATATACATCATCTAAGTTATCTCTTAAAAGTACTAGAAGGTAGGTGTCATTGTGTGCAGTTCACAGTTAAGGTTCAAAAAAGTGGTTAATTAGTCTGCCTTAGGAGCTTGTAATTGATTCTAAGCACCGTGTCCTTCTGCTGGTCTCTAACTGACCCTAACTACTTAAAACTAACCTGATGTATTTTTTAAAATAATACTAAACTGGGGCACCTGGGTGGCTCAGTCGGTTAAGCGTCTGGCTTCGGCTCGGGTCATGATCTCAGTCCATGAGTTCGAGCCCCGCATCGGGCCCTGTGCTGACAGCTCAGAGCCTGCAGCCTGCTTCGGATTCTGTGTCTCCGTCTCTCTCTGCCCCTCCCCTGCTCATGCTCTGCCTCTCTCTGTCTCAAAAAAATAAGTAAAAACATTTAAAAATAAAATAAAATAAAATAATACTAAACTAACAAAACCCTTCTGATGGGCTCCCACAGAACCGAAGGGAGTGTTGTATCACCCCTCAATGTGTTGTAAATAAGGACAGGAAGTCTACATATGAAAATCCTAATTTCAGTACTAAATACCAACTTTAAAATTATTTCTGGGAAAGTAGCAAAGATGACTTTACATCACTTACTTTGGAAAAGAGGAGATGAAATGAAAACTGAATACTGAGGGGCATAAGCAAAGAAAATGATCTTAAATCATGACCTTCTCCTTTCGATATAATTAGGGCCAAGTCCAATGACTAGTTTCCAAAGTCATTGGATGTAGTTAACAAAATATTGTGAGATTCTTTTTCTTTCCACTTCTTTGAATCCAACAGCATTCTAGAATTGTTAAGGACTAATTCTACCTGAAGAATGACCTGGAAATTTTAACCCCAAAGAGAGTTTTTCTAATTATTTTGATTTGTTCTTGAGGGCACATATAGGAAAACACAAGGATAAAATGAAATCTGACAACTTTAAAAAATTGAAATTATTATTCAAATATAAGGTTTTATTTCCTTCATGAGCTTTTCCCTGATTATTTCATCAAAACAGATTTTCAATAGAATAATACATTTTTCTTAGTAGTATTTTCTGCTCTGTTGAATATCTATTTCATACCACAGAAAGTATTTTGGTAAGTGAGTGTTTATGTTATTACAGTAACAGTTCTGTAATTTTTAAAATGTACATCACTTAAGCATTTGAGGCCAAGTTCAAGTAATGACCATCCCATACTTCTCTTCTGTGCTTTTTTTCAATATATTCTGTCATTTGATCTTCAGGGAATCCCACAATATAAGGCAGGACCTCCTGAGGGGTATTATTAGCAATTGAAATTTCTTCCCCTTGTATGGTGCATGCTGACAACTTCTTCATCACTGTCTTCTGCCCAGAAACCTCCCCTGAGTTGTGGACTCCTATATCCAGCTTTCTGCTGGCATCTCTGCCTAGATATCCCATAGGCACCCCAAACTCAACGTGTCTGAACACTCATCACCTTCTCCACCACACAAGCTTTGCTTCCACCGTTCTTGGGTCAGCCTCCATGAGTCCTATACTTTGTATTCTTGAGTCTTCTCTATTTTTGCAGATTTTACTTCCCAAGTATTTCTTGGCTCCTCTCCAATGTCTTCCTCCAAGCTCAGCACCTAAAGGCTCCTACTGGCTTCCTGTAAATCCATCCTTCACAGAGTCACCCAAGTGAATTATTTCAAATCTAAGTATGACTACAGCACTTTCCAGAAGATTCTTTATTGTCTTCAGAATTAAATTCATGTTTCTTAGTGAGAAATATAGACTCTTTGTGAGCCATCCCATACCTTTCCAGCATTCTTCTCCCCTAGTCAAGTTAGCCAGAGTTGATCAGTATTGTTCTGTCTCATTGTTTGACACTTTTTGAACTCTGGTGGCATCCAATCGCTTGAGCCCCTTAAACAGTCACTGTTTCCTAATGTTCTTTGCCTCCTTGAACTGGCTCCATTCCGTTTATAAGACTCTGAGTCTTAGTTCACACGTCACCTCTTCCTCTATCCACACCCACCTGAGATGAGTTCTCTTCTTTGCTCCCACAAACCTGTATGTTCATCATTACAACTGAACACAGGGTCATGTCAAACCTGAGCGTTTCTTAAGAAGAATACCTGGAAATATCTGGGGCCTTTCTATTTTCAGTGTCTTACACTTTTTAGGCCATGTGTAAATGTTTGCAGTTGAATGAATAAGATACTAGAATATGGGTATCTCTCTCTCTCTCTCTCTGTCTCTCTCTCTCTCTCTCTCTCTATATATATATATATTTTTTTTTTTTTTCTTTTTTGGTTACACCATGCTGTCTCTAATGCTGATCCTATCTACTTTAAAACCCAAATAAGTACTGCAATTTTGGTAGGACAGAAATCACTAGTTTGAAATGTTACATTTTCATAGTTTGATACCATACACAATAAGCAGAATTTTAAATGAAAATTGATTGATCTGGTAAAGCGTTCGTATTCTGCTAGCTATTTTCACAGTTTTGGGTCCAAAATCATTATAATATAGTTTCTACTTTAACATTCATCAAAACTACAAAAGAAATGTTGCCATTCATGGATGTATTAGTGCAATAGGGCCCAATGCTGCTTTCAAAGACTATTTTCTTATACAGAGACATTTTATAGTCAGGCAATCATCTTGTTAAACATTTCCTATAAAATTTTAAAAATCATTACCTGGGAGTCTATCACTGTGGCACTAATCACACCTCTACAATTAAGCTTATTTCAACCCTTTCACTGGAATTCTTTTTCTTTAATCAAGGGTTTATTATTGGACTGTTAATGTGAAAGTTGAAATAAAAAAATCTCAGCTCACGAATGAATTCTAATAGCAGTTATAGAAAACCCTGAGAAATTCTAATATTTTTCTGTGAAATTTATGTTAGGATGTGGGTTTAACCCCCCTCCCCCCACTTTTTTTTTTTTCCTGTAGAATGTTTTGCCTTACTTAAGGCAACTGAAATTTTTCTTCATGTCTTTAAGGATATCCTTAATCTACTGCGTTTGGGTTTTCCTTGGTATGAACACAAAAGCACAATTATTTTATTAAGCTGGAGGTACAAATACATCAGTTTTCTACCTTTTCTACATCACTAAATGGAAGTGCAGTTTTGACTTTTGTAAGGAAAAAAGGATTAGAAAGTAATTTTATCTTGCCAAATGAATCACCCAGCTTTTATACCTCCCAAGAGTTTCACTGAGAAGAATTTTAAGTTCAAGGACAACACGTATCTTTATACCAAGCTAGTCAGATTTCGACTTTAGAATGAGCTAATTTGGTATAAAACTATAGTTTTGAAGCAAATTCACACACGACTGCATTTGCAAAACACAAAAATCCTATGAATAATCAGAGCCACCCTAAACCTCCTGAACTACCTGCTGTGTTCCTCCTCCCTCTTCACCACCACCCCTTCAGTTCAAATCCCAACCATCTGTCACCTGGATCAATATCTTTCTGTCACCTCACATCATCTCTTTCTCCTTCGAATCAATTTTCCTGGTGATAGCCTCAGAGATACATGTTTTTGAGTGATTATACCTTTTTAAATTGGAATACTTATTGGTTGCACTCATTCTGTTTTTCAAGATAAAGAATAAAGCCTTGACATGAGAAGCAGGCATTATTATTTACCTAGCCCTACATCAGTACCCATGTTGGTTCTCCCTTGCCCACCTTACCCCAAGAGCTAGGAAAGCTGATAATCACTTCTCCAACCTTTCTTGCATTTGCAGCTAAAAGACGGCATGTCACAGATTTCTGACCATGGGGTATAATTGTAAATGTGCTGAGGACCAAGAGGACCTTTGCTTTTGCATATGAAACAGACAGATGTAGCTGATGCTGCTACCCTTTCCTTCACTTTTTCCTGCCTTGAATATGGCTATGAGGTCAGGAGTTTCAGCAGCCATTTTATGACCATGAGATGACAAGTGTGAGGATTAAAAGCAACCCACTAACCATGGATAGAGGAAAAACAGAATAAACCCGGGTCTCCATTGGCATCGGTGGACAGCTGAACCAAGGTAAATAATTGTCTACCACTAAAATCTTTGTTATTGAACTTACATTGTTAAAACTGTTAGTAGAATCTTCTATTATTTGAAATCAGAAGCGTTCCTAACAGAAATACATGGCGTACATTGCCTACCATAATTCTCCCACCTTCCAGTGATATCAGTGTTCTTTGAGTTCCTAAAATGTTCATCCCTGCCTTGGTGACTCCTGTCATACCACCCAATCCCCCACCCTCACACTTCACCTAGCTAATGCCTTCTCAGTCTCCAAATCACAGTTAAAATGTGTCCAAGAGACTTTCTTTGATCCCTAGAGTAGGTCATCTCCTTCAGTTACATACTCTTGTAACTTCCACTGATTGTCTTTCTTGGTACACATTTGAAGCACATATTCATCCGCATAGGTATTTAATAATATTGTCTTTTCCACGAGAGTGTTCAGGTTGAAGCTATATTGCTTACTATTGTCTGCCCAATTTTTAGCAAACAGCATGGCATTGAATAAGCATTGAGTTACTTCAAGGAAGGAAAGAAAGAACAAAAGAAGGAAGGAAGAAAGTTCATGTGAACTAAAATCTCAAATCTGAAGTTAAACTTGGGCTTTCCTTTGAATTTTTAGCTTTCTATCTCATGATAGTGGTAGTTCCCCTGCCAGGTAAGTATTGCTTTCTATCTTACATGTGAAAAAAAAAAGAAAGAAAGAAAGAAAGAAAGAAAAGAAAGAAAGAAAGAAAGAAAGAAAGAAAGAGCGAGCCTAAAGTGAATGGTCTGTGTTTTTGAAACCCAATACAAAAGCATGATAATGCACTCTGTTGCAGAAAGTGTTAAAAGAAAAATCCATTATTCCTTTATTATTTTGGTTTCATTTGATCTCATTTAATTTTGTCATTACAAAAAAAGCAAAAAACAAAAACAACAACAACATTGAGTTCACGTGTTCTACTGCAGATTGGTGTTTGATGCATCACTGTCAGAGAGCCAGGAATGGGAAAAGTGATCAGTTTTGACATTGGATTTCATGGCTTGCTAAGGATCCAGTAGACTCCCAGAAGTTTATGCACGGTCTATAAGGGGCCATGAAACTCTCTGAAATTATATACCAAATTTTGTATGTACATGCATTTTTCTAGGGAGAGAGGTTAGAGCTTTAATCAGATTTTCAATATGGTTTTGGTTAAGAATAGGTTAAGGTTAAGAATCACTGGGTTAGGTTACTAAATATAGTGGTGGTTTTGGAAATCAAAAGTTATATACTTTTTAAAAAGATTAACTTATAGGTGTTTACTATATGCATATTTGGGGGAAATGTACTTGTAGTATAAATAAATCCATGTTTTATGGGGTTTTTTAAAGATAATCGGATCAATTAATCAATCAATTTGTTAATCTGCCACTTTGCAATGCACTAAGATAATGACACTTCTTATATATCACTGTGCTAAGCTAATTAAATGCATTATATCACTTAATTTTTCTAGCAAATCTACAAAACTGCTATTATTATCCTCCTTTCCCTAATAAAGGAATACAGTCTCTGAGATTTCCAATAACATGCTCACTGCAGGGTGAGCTGAATGCAGGGAGAAAGTAAAGTAATATATTTCCAGCCTTCATGAAAACCAAGACTTGTGTAAATGAGAAAATAGTGATCATTTGAAAGTAATGTGTTGATAATGGCCAGAGATATAGTAAATGATATTAGTAATAATAAGCACTCTAGGATTTAAAAAAGATCCTTGGGGATTCTGTCTAGACTGTGATCACTGGTTAAAAGCTGAGTAGAAGACAAAAAGAGAAGATTTTAATCAGGATCAGGATCAGGATTTAATCAAGATCGGGACTGACAAGATGAGTCAAGGGGCGAAGGAGTCTGGCTGAGCTAAGCAGTGGACTCTTGTTGGAGCAAGGGTAGATAAGGTTGGAAAGGACGTCTGGGTGTAGTTTAACGGTCTTGTGTACTAAACTAAAACGTTTGACCTTTACCCTTAGATAATGAGAACCACTTGAAGACTGTTTTGAGCTGGAAGGTGACATCAGGCAAACTGTTTTTAGTAAGATTAATTTGGTACCAGTCCCCTGGATGGACTGGGAATAGGCAAGACCAGAACAAGGTGGTTCAGCCAGAAAAGCATGGAGAACTGAGAGAAACAGTGATGTGGATGGAAAGAAGGGAAGAAGAGGAAGGGAAGGATTTGAAAGGCAATCCCAGGAACAGCTGATTTTGCTCAGTGTAACTGTCTGTTTAAAAATGGGCCTTCCCATAAAAAAGGGGAGAGCAAGCAGGAGGCTCCACATTTGTGAAGTTGGACTCTGAAGGAGCTCCTTATACCTCATCTCCACCCCTTTCAATCTCTACTTCTCCTTCTTTTGCGTTCTGAGTTACCTCTATTTTTGTCTCCATTTTTGATTCCTAGACTTGTTCAACAGACTTATTTTATTCCTGTTGAAGGACAAGCATTCATCTAATGCTAGAAAAACAGTAATAACCAAGAGACGCAAGGCCTTAGCTATGATGGAGCTCTCATTCTATCGTTGATAGACAGTCACCAAGTAAACGAACACATCCACAAGGAAAAAGGCAGAGAATTAAAATAAAGTAATGTGACAGACAATGGCTGGGGGAAATGTAGTCAGAATGTTAAAGTGGCCCTTCTGAGAAAGTGACATTTAAGCAGAGATTTGAATGACAAGAAGCAGACAGCCATACAAAATATTGGTAAAATATTTTTTTAGTGCTCTGTGTACAGGACACAGTGCAATGGCCCCAAGACAGAAATGAACTTGGCTTGTTCCAGAAGCAACAAAGGGACAGTTGGCTTGAATGTGGTAAGGCACAGTGAAAGTGGAAGGAGATGATGTCTGAAAGGTAAGTGGAGACAGGATGAGATAAGGCTGGGTAGGCCACTGTAATAAGTTAGGGTGTTGGCATTGTAATGAGTTAGGGTGTTACTCTACTTGGGAAGGAAAACAATTGGAAAGTTTTCAAGAGGAATGGAAGATAAGAGCTAATTTCCGTATTTAAAAGATCACTCTGCTGCTCTCTGGAAAATTGATCACAAGGGCCAGAGGAGAGGCAGGGAAAAGATAGGGAGCATATTGCTGTAGTTCAGTCAAGAAGTCACTGTCAGAGGAGACTTGACCAGAAGTTTTACAGAGAGTAGTAGAGAACTGTTGGGAATTGGGATGTATTTTGAAGTCAGAGTTGGTAGTTTTTACTGATGGGTTGGGTGTGGATAAAGAAAGAGCAGAATCCCAAATAAGTCTTAGATTTTTGACTTCAGCATAAACAATGAAACTAGGTAAATGGAAAACATTAAGACTGAGTTGGGGGCAAACAAATTTTTCCTCTCTTGGCTATGTTAAATTCCTCTCTTCTGCTCTATTAGGTTCCAGCCTGACTTTCTCCTCTTTGCATGGAAAGCTGATGACTTAGTAACACCATTCCCTTGAAATATCTCCCTCCCTCACCCTACCAAGATGGTCAGCTCTTCTGTATTAGATTTGGGGAGGTCTTGACTTCATGGACTGACATTGACAGGTAGCTCATGGTGGCTGGCAGACAGGTGAGGGCAAGCAGCAGGGGTGTTTGAGATATTAAAGAGGACTGTAGGGTGTTAAAATTTAAGGTATTTTAAGGTTTAGGCTTGGGAGGATGGGATTGCAATGGATAGACCTCTGGACATCAAGAGAGGAGAAGTAGATATATTTGACAACAATCTGAGATCAAAACAGGAAATTTTCACCATAATATTTTACATGAGTTAGAGATACACTGTGTAGAAAGTCCTGTATTCCTGCTCTACAAAGAAACATATTGTGTAGAGTCAGTCTGGTTGCCAGATCATTGATCAAGAAATCCACATAAACATCTGAACTTTAAAAATGCTCTGAGCTTTCAGAAGTTTGTGCCAATTTAATTATTTCACTAATATTCTTTTATGTTAGCATCCATATATCAGTAAGAAACCTTATTTACAGAATTCACCAGCAGGCTTTAAATGGGAAGCAATTAAAGGTTGAGCCCACTTACAGAAATGGAACGTTCATGTAACTTTTGAGGATCACATCCATTACGTTAAATAAAATACAACTGTGTGAAGGGAGTTGTGTTGTTTAGTGAGGAATTTTGGACCAATATCTCCTGATTTGTTTAGAGATTTGTGGAGGAGAAATGAATGGCAGTTGTCCTTCTCATTCTCAGGGTTGAGTTGTCTTCCCAAGAAAAGAATTTTGCAAAAAATATGCTTTTTAAAACCCCAAATTGCCTTTTTCATCTTGAAAAGGAAGCATCAGAGGAGTTAAGAAAATTTAACATGGTTGAAAATCTACTTCATTTTCTTTACAGATTATTTTGAATCTGCTTTAAGAAATGCGTATGTCCTCTCTAAATACATGGTGGAGATGGTTCATTGAGTGTTATGAAAAGAAAGTTTAGTCTCATTTCCTAAGCAGACTTTTTAACCTGACAGTGCTAAATGGGGAAGAATTCTTCGGGATTATGGCGTGTGTTTTGAAAGAGATCCTGTAACAGCTGGTTATTTTCAGTCATGTTCCCACTGCAGGAAGATACTGCTGTTGTATGAAGTAGGGCGATAGAACCTTGCTATCCATGCAACATTGGAGAGAAAAAAATTTCCTTTTATTTAAAACATTTTTTTTAATGTTTATCTGTTTTTGAGAGAGAGAGAGACAAGAGTGTGAGCAGGGGAGGGTGAGAGAGAGAGAGGGAGACAGAATCCGAAGCAGACTCCAGGCTCTGAGCTGTCAGCACAGAGCGCAACGTGGGGCTCGAACTCACAAACTGCGAGATCATGACCTGAGCCGAAGTCGGACACTTAACCGACTGAGCCACCCAGGCGCCCCTCATTTTATTTTTTAACATCCACATTTTACTCTTTTGCTTATAGAATATGTATTCATGTGAAAAACTAATGAACCTACTGGCAGTTTCAGATCCTGAAGATCTAGAAAAAAATTTATTTTTAAGTCTCCAAATGGGTGGAGCTTGTGACCTTCCCAGTCATTTCTATGACAGAGAATCTGCGTATTGAACAAGTCTCGAACTCCCCTTTTCTTAACTTACAAGGTAGTGGCCTACTTGATAATTCTGATCCAAAAGCTTGAATCCTTTTGGGGTGAGATTTCTGTGAGTTCACTGTATGGTGTGCTCTGTGGCCATGAGAAATCCATCCATCAGGTACATTTCTGATTGCACACAGGTAAATGGTTTATAGACTGTTAGCCCGCACTGCTGGTTTAGATTTGAGGAATTACTCTACAAGAACAAGGCAGGTTCTATTTTTGACATTTCAGCAATGAGACCACTTGTACATTATGGCCTGATTTGATTTACTGTAAGAAAATAAGAGTGCTGTAATTTGTAAAAGACATTTATTACATGAGTCCAAAAATTTAAAAAAAAAAAAAATGCTTAGTGTCTCTGTCCATCCCATCTGGTTTTATTTTAATCTCACTCCACTCACATATGAAATTTTGCTTAGCTGTCTTCATTTTCTTAGTCAATCTTGATTAATGGCCTTCAAAGTAAAAATAATTGGCCTGCATCAGGGTTGTTTTATAACTCTTGTTCACAAAGAATGTGAAAGGCTGGAAAATGAGCCTAAACAGAAGGAATGCATTACTCTCGTCTTTGAGAAAGCACAGTCCTTCAGTTGTGTTTCACTGTGTATTTTTATAACAGGCGCCTCCTTGACCGTCCATGATATTGCAGATACGCGGTGCCGAAAGCTTATGTATACTTCGTCAAACTGACCACGGCCACTTGCCATCTCCCGGCGGCCGCACATGTGAAGTCAGAGCTCAGCCTGGCCAGCCCCACGGGCCTGAGAATTTCAAAAGTAAATTATCAGGAAAGCCGAGGCTCCGAAACCCAGAAGTTAAAAACGGGCAGGGGGGCTAATTGTCTCTGAAGTTTAAATGGCTTGTTTATAAAAGGCTTCTCCAGCATTTGTATTTTTTTCCCCTTTCTTGAAAAGTGTGTTCAACTTGAAAGGAATTGGGGGAAATGCAGGCGCCGCGTGACCGATGTGGATTTGGAATTGAGCTCTGCTTCCTCTCAAGGCCCCCGGTTCTGGGAGAGCCCCGTCCGTTCCGGGGCGCGGGGGCGCTGAACTTTTTTCTGTTTTGAGTTCAGAAAAAAGAAAATAACCCTCTGAGAAGATAATTTCTTTCTTAACGTGAAATTGGTGTAAATGGATACGTGATGTCTCTTAAAAAGCTAGTCGTTTTATGATTGTTACTGATTAGAAAATTAACATCAAGAACTTTCCAGCTTTTCAATAATCTCCCTACTAACCTCAATTACCCAGTGATTTTTCCCCCCCAAGAAGTTCAGCTGTTCTCATGTTTGGTGTTTTAAAAACAATTACAATTCCCTCTCGGATTTGATTCGTGTTGGATACAACTCAACACACAGGGACCTGTAGACACCAGTAGACCTGTGTCCCACATCCAGCTCGTGTTCATCCAGGACCTCTGTTGGGAACAATTACTTTTGCTCTTTCAACAGCCCCAGAGGTGGGCTGCCTTCTTCAGGGAGGTAGTTGAAAAGGTGAACGGCCGAGGAGAGTTTCCGGACGCGGAGGAAAACTTTTGGACAGATTAGAGCAACTACAGTGGATCCTTGTTGTGTTCCAAGTGTTTTCGTAAAAGGAAAGTGAGTTCTTTCTGAGTTGGGAAGGCCGGATCCTTATACCAGGTCCATAGGCAAAATCTGGATTGAGAATTCCAACCCAGCCTCCTTCAGTCTACCTTACCTTTGCATTTCTACCTGACAGGCTTTCTGGGACTCCTCCTTTCATTAGGGCTTCTCAATCCCTGTCCATTCCTACCCAGCTCCCCTGTCTTCTCAGCCCCTCCCCTCTCTTTTTTGTGTCCCCTGAGCCTTCCTCAGTCCTTTTAAGGCTTCTCCCTTGTCCCCAGAACCCTCTGATCTCTCAAGAGATGTCACTGGAATTTTCTTGCCTGGTGATTCGAGTTCCTTTTTTTGCACACATCACATCATAGAATGGTTTCATTTGTCAGAAATAATGGGGCAATCACAAATAATTTTCCAGTCTATCATACCTACCCATTCGGCTCCTCTGACACACACTGATCCCTAATCTAGTCTGAATACTATATATTTGCAACAGTTTGTTATTTATTTAGAAATCTATTAACAGTAGTTCCTGCCATTTATTGGATGATTTCTGAGTCTGTGTCACTGCACGAAGCATTTCAGAATTTATTCAGCACCTGGTTTATGCTAAACTAACAATAATGTTTTGATATATTATCTGTTAATCCTTAGAACTAAGAAATGAGTATTTTATACTCATTTGACAGGTGAGTGAACTTAACCTTGGTCGCAGGTTAAGGGAATTAACCAAGTGACGGTTTTAATCCAAACCCCTTTTTCTTAACCTCTCTATCAGGGTTTCTAACCTTGGTACTATTGACATTTGAGAGGCAGATAATCCTTTGTCATGAGGGGCTCTCCCATGCTTGGTAGGATGTTTAGTGGCCTCCCTAATCTCTACCTACTACATGCAAGTGTCACCATCCTTGCTCTGCACCCAAGGTCAGGTCAAACAAAAATTTCCTCGGGCACCTGGGTAGCTCAGTTGGTTAAACATCTGGCTCTGGGTTTTAGCTCTGGTCATGATCTCGCGGTTCATGAGTTCTAGCCCAGCATCAGGCTCTGTGCCGACAGCTCAGAGCCTGGAGCCTGCTTCAGATTCTGTGTCTCCCTGTCTCTCTGCCCTTTCCTCACTTGTGCTAGCTCTTTCTCTCTCAAAAATAAATAAATAAACAAAACAACAACAACAACAAAGTTAAAAAAAAAAAAATCCCTCACACATTGCCACATGTCCCCTAGGGGAGAGAACCACTGCCCTACCTGTTGCCATTGTACAGAGATTTTCTCGTTTGTAATTTAACGAATCTGGACAAAGCTCTATTGGGTCACCAATGCTGGTTCAATATGAACACAGTCTCAACCATGGTCAATCCCAAGAGATGGGGAAGAGGCAACAAGGACTGGTCAGAGAGGCCCTGTGGAGAAGCCCAGGTATGTGAGTGATTACCACCTTCCCCAAAAGGCTTGTCAGAAGCCAGATCGAATTTCTAAAAAGTAATGGCAGTGGGTACACTGTTATACATTCAAGTTTATGAACTCCCTGGCAGATGGCAGGCTCCCATCCACCCTTCCAAGGAAGGAGCGAAGTGAGATGTGACTGCCTTGGTGGATCTTGAATAGTGTGTAGGTAAGTGGCTGGCAGCTTCCAGACACGGCTCTGACTCTGCTCCCAGTCTGAGCTGTGTTGACCCCTAAGCGGGCAGACGCTATGTCTCTTCTCCACCAACCCGGTCAGGACTGTAAGCCCCCAATGCCGAGCTGGTGTTTTGTCAACTGGTGTAACTCCACTTTCTGCGGATTCTCACTCCCTAATTTTAAGTCTTCCAGTTCTTGGTTTATATTTTCACGCAAAAAAATGGGTGCACTTTCAAAGAGGGGCAGTCTCTCACCCAATCACATTGGCCTGGGGCCTCGATTCACACATGTCTGACTCAGGAAGCACCTTCTCTGGGATAATCTCACAGGCACATTTTCCAGCTTCTTAACTAGGCCACGTGGTCACAGAGTGGAAAGAATATCAGGCTTGCTGCTGCGACGTGCAAGATGTAACTGAATCTCTGGCTTAATTTGAAACTGCCACCTGACCTAAACTTTAGGGCTGGGGGCACTCCCAGGAAGAAAGCAGATCTTAGCTGTGACCTGATTGATGTCTAGTGCTGAGGACTAAATTGTGGCCTTCAGACTGAAGCGCTAACCCCTAATATGACTGTGTGGACACAGGACCATCAGACAGGTAATTCAGGTTAAATGTGGTCATAGGGTAGACCCTAATCCGATAGGACCAGTGTTCCTATAAGAAAAGGAAACACACCAGAGATCTCCCTTGTCTCTGCACATGCACAGAGAAAGGGCCATATGTGGAGGACACAGCACAAAGAAGGCCATGTGATATCAAATGATATCTGATAGATATTATATGATTTCACTCAAACGTGGAATTTGAGGAGCACCACAGATCAACACAGGGGAAGGGAAAGAGATATAAGATAAAAACAGAGAGGGAGGCAAACCTTAAGAGACTCTTAAATTCAGAGAACAAACTGAGGATTGCTGGAGGGGAAGTAGGTGAGGAGATGGGCTCAACGGGTGATAGGCACTAAGGAGGGTACTTGTTGGGATGAGCACTGGATGTCATATGTAAGTGATGAATCACTGGGTTCTACTCCTGAAGCCAAGACTACACCATATGTAAACTAACTTGAATTGAAATAATAATTAATCATCATCATCATCATCATCATCATCATCATAAAGGCCATCTGCAAGCCAGGAGCAGAGGCTTCACCAGAAACCAACCCCGATGGTATCTGACCTTGGATTTATAGCTTTCAGACTGTGAGAAAAAAAAAAAAATCTTGTTTAAGCCACCTGGACTATGGGATTTTGTTATGATAGCCCTAGCAGATTAACCCAGGTAAAGTGGGAGAGAGGGAGTTTCGGGTCGGGGTGGTCGGGGGAGGGAAAGACTCGTTCTCCCAGCGAAGATTTAGCAAGACACTACGTCCAGCACAAGGCGTCAGTTCACGCAATATCTGCCCCCCTCCCAGCCCCCACCTCTCAAATTATATCTATCCACCACTAATCTTATGCTAGAATAGACATGGTCCTTTCTCGGGTTCAAGAAGAAAGCTTGGTGTGTGTGGTGTAATACCTGAAATCCCTCAAAGCGTTTCAGGTTTGTCTGCAGCCCCAGTGGTACACAGTGCACAGGCCCTAAGACTGGATAACATATTTAAAAAGGGAAAGAAAGGGCTTTACCCAGAGCGAGTGCCTAGTGAGGGGTGAGGTGGGCACACGGAACACGTGGCCTAATTTGTGTGTTCTGAAGCCCTGTAAATCAGATGCTAATGCTAATGAGTTTTAAATTTACGGAAATGGAGTCTTTAAGCTGTTTGAACTCTTATCAGTTTAACTATGTGTCAAGTAGCAAACTCCTTTAGGAGACTCCAAAGAAAAAAAATATATTGACAACACATTTTAAACAAGGAATAAATGTAACTGTCGTGTTCCAGAGTTAACAGCTTACTTGCTCTAGAAAAGAGAAAATAATGGAAGCTGAGGAGCACCATCATTCCCACTTTAATTAAACAGCATCCCTGTGTCTTTATAGTGAACTCAAATAGTTGATATTTATGCCCAACAATTTTGACAACTACAGAATGTGAGGACAATTAGGACCAAAAATCTACATCCTCGGGTGGGTTTTGCATGTTTTGAGGGGCCTAGGTAAATTGGAAGGGGTACTCAGTCCTTCCTTTCCCTATGCCCAGCCTCTCTAGCTCCCTTCCAACCCCTACTGAAGAAATCGGCCCTGATCTTTTCCTACAATATGCAGCTATCTGCTGTTTCTTACCCAAACATTTGCAATTCACCAAGGAGAATGTGAGATGCATCTTGCATGCTTATCAAGCGCCACGAGAACTTTACAGCTTACTGCCTGCCTCAGGATCCCAGTTCCCTGGTGCTTATGCATAAGCAATGGATTTATGCAAACATTGTAACATTTCCAAACAGACTGTGACATGAGTCGCTCCTAGTTCATATAAGGTTCAGATATGCAGCGTGTTTTCTGCTGGTACTAGATCATTCATCTCATCAAGTTTAAAATGTATCATCTCAGCTTATAATGTTGTCAATATAAAATGTCATAATGTGCTACTCAATTTGAACAGCAAGACGGATATTAATCTCAGAGGTTTCCGTGCGTGGCTCGGGTAGGATTGTGTAATGTGCAACAGCACTGGTCTGTTTGTTTGCATCACACACCATATGCATAGGTGGTAAACATTTTGTTGTATTATAGACCGTCTACTCATTCTCCTTGATCTAGAGTGTTTATATAGCCCCAGTGGTATAATATGCATTATAACTTAAATTGGATAATATATTTAGAAAGAAAAAAAAGGCTTTACAAAGAACAGCATCATCAAAGGATAATGATAACATGCCTATTTACATAATGATAATGCACATATTTACTGCCAAGCGTGTTTGTTTTGCATTAGTGTTTGTAGCAGGGCACGGGGAATTAAAGAATTACAAAAGGGAGTTTTTCTAGCCTCCATTACTGTAGTAGTAAGGTGGTTATTGGCAGTGAAGAAAGAAATGGAAACACCCATGTTTGAACTGGTGAAAATAAAAAGAACAATGCTAGTTGTTAAGTTCGCATTGTTTGTGGGTACAAAAAGGCATGTGCCCAAACTCTTGACTTTTTTTCTAATTCTGAAACACGGTGTCTCTTCAAACAAGTAAAACCTCTTGCACAGATTGGTTTTGGCAGCAAGCATCAAAAATTAAATACATAAGAAACATCTCTGTCGGTTGTGTGCATTCCTAACAAACACATGTTTAAGGAAAGCCACCGTTGAAATAATTTACTACAAGTTGTGAAAATCTGCATTTTTGCTTTCTGCATCCAAAACTGTGAATTTTATTTATATGTCTACGAAAGCCTGGAACCTTGCACTTAAAAAAAAAAAAAAGTTGGGAGATGTTATTTTGTGAGCTGTCATATGTTTTCTGAACTTTTTATAATAGAAAAGAGTCTCTGAAGAGCCCTTTTCCTCACTCCTGTAACAAAGGCATGTCCCAGTTTATTAAAAAATCATACACAACAATACTGCTTGCCAGGTTTTATAGTCCTAATGAAAATTTGGTCCAGAGCACAAAAATTATCTGGAAAAATGCCTGAAATTTCCCTGTCGCAGATGTTTCAACAGAAGGTGCTTGCATGCCATTCGTTAATACGGCGCCATACGGGACTCAGTGTGACCACTGCAATATAACCAGTAAGTAACACACGCAGCGTGCGCCGGGCTGCGCCAAATTCGCCGTCTGTTGTGTGGGACTCGTATCCCATGGATTGAGACGTACCTTGATGAAACTGCATTGTCATGGAATGATAATATTTGTGGATCACCATGCACAGAAAACATCCTATCGAGAATGTGGGAGGTCCATGGAAATATTCAGAGCATTTCTTGGCATTGTAGTTGTTCAGAATGGATGTGAATATTACTGTTTACAGTCCTTCCCGCCCGCCCCCCCCCCCCTTCCAGTGCCAACTTACAGGAGTAACTCCATAGAGAGAACATTACTTGTTCAAAGAATATTAGTTTGGAGGAACGTAATTAAAAGCCATGTGGAAGTCGTTTCATCTGTGTATGGAAGGAAATGCTCAGGCTGGCTTAGTTTATTCTTCCCTTTAAAATATATATGAGAGAAGTGACTCCGTGCTCACTTTCTTTGAAATAAAACAAATTTATTCATCCTTGCAGAGGCTGGTAAAAATAGAGGTGCATCTAAGATGCTTCTCACAGACATTGCATTTTTCCACTGACCCTACATGATTCTTGCTGGACAAGACTATGGGTAGCGATTCATTCCAAGGAGCAGATTTGCAACTACCCAATACATATTCCATGCTCCAATCTGGCTGCTAGGTCATGAAAATACTGTGCTTTATGCTGCGTTACTGCAGGGTAGGGAGATGGCTGGAAGAGGGCGGGGGAATCATTTACCCTGTACCTCTTGATCAGGAAGGGGTGCTGTTGGGATGTGTACACAAAGTTGTTGGTATTTTTTTGAAGTATCACTTGGCTGAATACAAATAGCTAAAATATACTGTAAAGTTGGTAACTCCACTTTGGTACTCCTATTCTCTTATGATCAGGAGGCCTCAGAACATCAAAGTGACCAAGACTGTTTTGAAACTTTGAGAAGCTCTATGTTTGGTTGTACTGTCTTTCAAAACAATAATTAATGTATGTGATTAGGCTACTTCCTTCCCATTTTATGGTCCTTTTCAGGGAAAGGTGTTTACATGCTTTTTTAAAATATGTTCTTTTCTCTTTTTTTTTGGAGAGAAAAATAAATTTAAAACACTTTACCATCTTAACTAATTTAAAAATGTATTAAGTAACCGTTACTTGAAATTTTCCTTAGATTCTTTATTCTCTTTGCAAAGATTTTGACATCAATACGAAGCATTTTTGCAACAGGGTGGGAGGTAGAGACATTCTTTGGACTACTATTCTTAAATAAGATAATTGCTTATTGCTAGTAATTTAAATAGCTATTTTCTCAGTGTGTTCATGTTATGTAAATAATTTTAATGTGTTTTTCTTCATTTAATCTTACAATTAACCTACAAAGTAAGTTTCCCCAGTTATTAATAATAATAAAAAAAAACCCTAAGGCTCAAAACTATTAAGAGTGTGCAGAACCAGTTATTGGTGTTTCTAGTTAGAGCTTCTAACTCCAGATTCTGGGCTTTCGTTGCATTATGATGTCATTCAATACAATGAATTCGTACTTTAAGCCGTGAAATTGGTTATAATCAAAGTATGGCTAATGAACAACTCTTAGCCACAAAACCAAGGATTTCTGTAAATCCATTCGGGATGTATTATAATCCAATATCATTGTTTATATATACAGCATAGGAGATAATTATCTAATCTACTTTTGACACATTACTATAATATTTTATAAGTCCATTGAGGATACTGAGGCACACTATTCTTCAAAATGATTTCACTTTTCAGTATATAGATTTGTTTAAGTATATGTATGTGTATGTAAATATTTGTATTTTTAAAAATGTTTTTGAGAGAGAGTAATAGATGTGGCCTACAAATGATAAATGTGGCTTACAAATCTTTTGACCTCATTGAAGATGTGCACAATCAAGAAGATTTTGAGGTCCACTTGGCTAAACAAAAGTCAATGAAAAACCAACCAAGGCATTAATCTGTAGCTGTGAAATTCTGCCTCAACATGGACACAAATCACCTGGGGTTGCCTTTTTTAAAGATAAGAAAAATATTTTCTTTTCATTTTTTTTATGTTTATTTTTGAGACACAGAGACACAGAGAAACAGAGCAGGGGAAGGGGCAGAGAGAGAGAGAGAGACACAGAATCCGAAGCAGGCTCCAGGCTCCGCGATATCAGCACAGAGCCCGACGCCAGGCTCAAACCCACGAACCATGAGATCATGACCTGTGCCAAAGTTGGATGCTTAACCAAATGAACCACCCAGGCGCCCCAAGAAAAATGCTTTTTTTAATCCTATAAATTGGCTTTCATTTCAAAAGTTCCTGTCCTCTCTGAATCACTCTGAAAATTCAAGTTCTGGTGTATTTCTGCGCTCCAGCACAGAGAAAGAAATTTCTCTGTGTGATGATCCTTCAGTTAGGAATACTATGTGCTGCCCCCCCACCCCCGCCCCCAGAAGACATTCCTTTGTTACGACCTTGCTAGAAACCATTGATTGGGAGTAGTAAATTGCACACTGATGATCCTTATTAAAGACCGACTTGAAAATTCTTCTCTCCACAGCAGCACTTCCCAAGGAGGAAGGGGGAAATTTCTCTGCTTGCCAGTGAAACTCAACCAAATGATAATATACGGTTAGATAACATGCCCTTCCAGACACTGATCAAGTTAACTTTTTTCTCAATTCAAAACGGCATCTTCTTTGAAGCTATGCTGCTATCACTTGATATTCATTTTAATGTATATTTACTAATCTCCAAAATTCAGTTCATTCTCTGTTGGTTTTCTTTACCTTCAGGTGGATTAACATATTCCTAAATGCGGCCTCCTTAGAAGATTCCTGAAGTGTTCTAAGCCTTCCCAGAAGCTATTGGTCAATGTTAAACAATACTGAGAATTCTAAAGTAATTGCACACAGTAACACCCACTGGCTAAGCCCCAAGTAAGAGATGCTACCAACTGTGTGGCTGATGCATGAGAGCTGTTTCATGTGTTTCTTCCTAAATAGTTTCTTTGATATTTTAACATTTTTAGGGTAATGTACTTTATTTTGTTTTCTCTTTCTTGGATCTTCTTCTCCCTGCTTCCCCTCCCCCTCCCTTTCTGTCCTCCTTCCTCGTGGTTGGCCAGTCACTGTGGTCAGCCTCTGCATTCCATCTGGGTTGCTGAAGAAGGCAATACAGTTTTTTGCCTGTTTAGTCAACTTCAGAACATTAGCCAGTTCCCAGAGCATTGCTCGATCATCATTCTCTCATTTTGAAACTGGCTGAGATTTAAGCCCCTGGCATTGGTAAACCGCTCACTAGAAAAGAGAAATTAGGTAAAACACACAAAGTTAACCTAGGTACGGGGACATGTGATGCAAATTGTCTGCCCAAACCAGAGCTAAAAATGGTTACTCCTCACACATACGGTTCCTTCATAATAGGGCATGTCCTGCTTGAGGCAGATTTAATTGTCCCCACTTAGTTTCTTTTCCTTTTTTTTTTTTTTTTAGCACCTTGTCCTTCTGCTTCAGAAGGCCCAGACCTTCATTGCATTGCATTGCATTGCATTATTTCATTGTTGAAGACACTGAGGCATAGAGAAGGGAGTAGACGTGCTCCTGGTACCACATCAATAGGAAGGCCCCATGCCCGTCGCCATCTAACACAGTGTTCTGAACAGAAACCCACCCATCCGATATGGTTCTGCGAGGGAAGAACACCTATCTCGTGTACAGAGGGCATTTTGGTGTTCTGAGCGTCTTTAGACACCGTGTCTCATGCTGCTATTCCCCTTCTTCAAGACTACCAACAGCTTATTTTTTTTTAACATAATTTATTGTCAAATTGGCTTCCATACAACCCCCAGTTCTCATCCCAACAAGTGCCCTCCTCCCTGCCCATCACCAACTTTCCCTCTCCTCCACACCCCCCCCCCCATCTACCCTTGGTTTGTTCTCAGTCCTAAAGAGTCTCTTGTGGTTTGCCTCCCTCCCTCTCTCTGTAACTTTTTTTTCCCCTTCCCCTCCCCCATGGTCTTCTGTTAAGTTTCTCAAGATCCACATATGAGTGAAAACATATAGTATCTGCCTTTCTCCGCCTGGCTTATTTCACTCAGCGTAATACCCTCCAGTTCCATCCACGTAGCTGCAAATGGCAAGATTTCATTCTTTCTCATTGCCAAGTAGTATTCCATTGTATATATAAACCACATCTTCTTTATCCATTCGTTAGTTGATGGACATTTAGGCTCTTCCCATAGTTTGGCTGTTGTTGAAAGTGCTACCAACAGCTTTTAAGAGGCCGTCCACCAATTCTGTGGCGTCTCGAGCACATAACCAGAGAGTGAAGGAAAAATGTAGATGCTTCCCAAAGGTTCTAGAGCATTCAAGCAGTGGGGAGTGTGTGGGCTAGGAACAGTGAAAACAGATGGGGAGCGAGACAATAAAAAAGGAAAAAAGGTATGAGGTCATGACACGTTGATGAGGGTGGTAAGTGGGCATTTGAGGATGAGGGGAGAGACGCTATGTGAGAATAATTCACAAGACAGAGGACAGAATGGCTGTGTGTGACAGCGACAAGAATGACCGAGAGAGAGGCAAGGGTTAAAATATAACTACCTACCGGCCTGTTATCAACTGAAAGCTTCTTCATTGACACGAATGTCCCCTTCACGTTGACCTCATCATTATTGTGGCAAGTGAATGGCTTTCCTCACTCTCTTCTATTTTGTTGAGTGTATAATTGATGTTTCGTTTTGGGTGCAGGGGCACTGGGAAAGGCATTTAGCTAACTTGATAATATGCCTCAGTGGGGATAATGTGAACATGTAAATCTCCCACTTCTTCATTGCTTATAATATTTAGAGAAGTATATTGACAGCCACTCCTTTAAGTTTGTCTTTAGCAATATGTCCTATGTCTTCACAAATGCTGTCTCCCTCCGCCACCACCACCCACCCCAAGAAGGACTAATTGTAAGATCCAGGCTGTGACTGACCTGAACACAGATTTCTCCTGAGCTGAAAGATTTCTTGTTTCATTTGGAGTCTCATATGTTCCATTTTACATTTAAACACTGTGTGTTATATTTCCCCATTAAAGTACAAGTTTATGATTGTAATTTTGAAAACGTTGTATATAAATACCGGAGTACTTCAAAATGACAGATACCTCAGATATTTCCAAGTTAACAAGTGGGGAAATGAATAATCCCCATTTGAAGTCTTCAGAAACAGGCAGGGAGACAGGGTTTTGGGCTTTTAGTATTGATTTTTTAGAATTGCCTTTCGAAGATTCAAGAAATGGCTACTTAGCTGGTGACTCAGTTTCTCTTTAGAGAAGTTCAAATCTAATTGCTGTGTAGGTGTTTAAGAATGGCTATTTACTGATAAATTGCTATGCCATGTTTGGTCAAAAAATAGCGTAGAATTAAAATGTAGTCTGGTGGCCCCAGATTAACTTTTTTAATACTGAATGCTGGTTTTTAATTTGACTTCGAGAACTCTGTTTCTTTGTTTCCTTCACGCTCTTCGTAAGTACATTTACTGTAAAATAGCTCATTAGAATTACCACATGTGGTCTTTGCAGAGATTATTTTTAGCAAGGGTGGTTTAGTTCATTAACCGTTTGATTTTGATCACATCAGCAATAAGAGGGACTAGTTACAGAAATGTTAATGAATGCACACTCATGGAAGAGAACTAGGGAATTAATACAAGGTCACTTTGATATAAGAATTAGCTTTCAGTTTTTATACCGAATGCAAGATAAGATAATTTTTAGTGACCATAGAAATGATGAAAGTTCTGGCCTTTCCTTTTTTTTTTTTTTTTTTTTTTTTTGTCACATCAGGATGGTGAATCATCTCTTTAGAGGCTCTCAGGCATTTTCTCCCCACTGTAAGTAGCTGAGGTAATGTACTTTGCAGTCATGCAGACTTAGGTCCAAACTCCAGCTCTGCCGTGCACGAACTTAGATAATGCTATTAAAACTCTATCTGTTGGGCACCTGGGTAGCTCAGTCCGTTAAGCGTCTGACTTTGGCTCAGGCCATGATCTTGCAGTTCTTGAGTTTGGGCCCTGCATTGGGCTCTGTGCTGACAGCTCAGAACGTGGAACCTGCTTGGTATTCTGTATCTCTCTGTCCTTACCCCGCTCACTGTCTCTCTCTCTCTTTCAAAATAAATAAATATTAAAAACAATTTAAAACTCTATCTGCCTCAGTTCCCTCACCTATCATAAGGCAATATGACACTTATCCCACACAGACATTATATGTATTAAATAATATAAGATGAGGTATATAGTTATGGGCACAAGGAATGTTATTTCGTACTATCACTTACTTTGTAATCTTATGTATCCTTCTCCCTCTTGGTATGGAAGTAGCAAATTGGGGTGAGGGATGTGGGAAAGTGCCCAGCCTGGGGTTGAAAGGTCTTATTGTCCAGCACCTAAAATAGTTTCACCCAACACTCACTAAATGTCTGGTGAATAGATGTAAGAAACAAGCGAATGAAAAAGTCTTATTCTCTTCACATTCTTTATAGTTAATAATAACAGCTTCATTTATTAGTGATTATTATACAATAAGCACTTTACTCTTTTAGTTCCATGAATTCCTTCAAAACAACCCCGAAAGCATCTTTATTCCCCTTACACAGATGAGGAAACTGAGGCTTAGAAAAACTTTTCCCAGGATCACAGAGTTAGTAAGTAGCAGAACTCATAATTATTCCAGGTGTGCTTGCTTCAGGGCACAAGCTCATAAACACTAGACTACTCTGCTTTTGCTTCATGATTAAATAGCTGCTTTAAAGTCAGCTGTTCTGGCCACATGACCCCCTTGGGATGCTTCCCTAATCCTCTTCAGGGAATCTGACCACCAGTTTAAGACACAGTGCCAGAGCTATTCCAATGAAATTAAATCCTACCCCCGCACATGGATGATAGCATTTTGGGGGTGTTTTAAGGATAATCAAAAGACCTGTAGTACTCAGACCTTTGTCTATTATCCACTTCCCCTTACCTCTTGCAATTGCTAGTGTAGCCAACAGAACATGCTATCCCCTTTCTTAAAATGTTTCGTGATTTGCCTCAGATCTTCCGTTTACAGGAATGTCTTATTTTTCTTCTAACAGGTGGGCAATCACAAACCCTGCTTCAGCCAAACTAAACATTAGATGATTGTTATTCTTGGAAAACAATGTTAAAGTCCAGAATTGTAATTGCCTGCCAGGTAACACGGCATGGTAAAAATAACATAACATCGTGCTTGCCTTGTTAAGGCGTTGCTTATATTCTGGATCCGAATCCATCGGGCTCGGTGCTGGCAAACTACATAGCACAATAAAATACTATCAATACCAATTATTATGAAATGGAGTCAGAAGGCTGAATACCAAAAGAGTTTTCTAATCGGCTATTAATGATGTCATAATGAGTACAAACTCAATATATTAGACATGTGAACGTGACCTTTTTTCTTTCTTTTGGCTTAAATATTTTCCATTCCATCCGGGTAGCAAAGGCCTTTACTATACTCACAGCTTTTCCCTGGGTTTCGCATCATGCCCTAAAGTCCAATCCAAGGGGTGTTTTATCTTGAAAGCAAAACCCAAGGAGATACTCCATTCCTTATCAAGAATGGACTAATACAGCTCAAATGTGAGTCTTAATTCATGGACCATCTTAATAAGAAGATGTATTTGTGTATGTTGCTTGTTTTTCTTTAAGTAATCTTACAGTCAATCGAAATTGTAATTTCAATAGGAATCGAAAATCATTTAAACAATTCTTTTTTTTTTTTTTATGTTTGTTTTTGAGAGAGAGAGAGAGAGAGCACAAGCAGGGGAGGGGCAGAGAGAGAGAGGGAGACACAGAATCCGAAGCAGCCTCCAGGCTCCGAGCCATCAGCACAGAGCCCGATGCAGGGCTCGAACCCACGAACCATGAAATCATGACCTGAGCCAAAGTCGGACACTCAACCGACTGAGTCACCCAGGCGTTCCCCAAAAATCATTTAAATGTAGACAAATAAGATGTTCAAATGTAATGAGGAGCATCATGAGCTAATATAAAGGTCTAGAAACTAGATGTTTTGAGGCCAAGTAATACTTCTGAGCTAGAATTTTTAGATAAAATGCAGGGTGTCCAGTTAAATTTGAATTTCAGGTAAACAACAACAACAACAAATATATATATATATATTTTTTTTTTTTTTTTTTTTTTGAACACAAGTATGACCTGAGTATGGACTGGAACATACTTATCCTACAAGATTACTGACTGTTTTTCTGGTATTGAGGTTTAACTGAGCATCCTATATTTTTACTTTTAAATTCACCAGTCCTACTCTAATATGTTTTCCCTTGAGAAAATAAGATAACAATCCCTACCTAGCTCATCAGATTGTTAAGATACTCAAAGGGGGCACAATGGTAGCATATCATGCGGTGCTTTTTTTTTAAGTGTATTTATTTATTTAGAGACAGAAAGAGCGAGTGGGGGAGGGGAAGAGGGAGAGGGTGAAAGAGAATCCTAAGCAGGCTCTGCGCTGACAGCGGTGGTGGGTTGGGGGGGAGGGGGTCGATCCCATGCACCGTGACATCATGACCTGAGCCGAAATCAAGACTCCGACGCTTAACCGACTGAGCCACCCAGGCGCCCCTCATGAAGCTTTTTTGACTTAAATATACTCAGCTCTATGCTTATCCTCTCGGAGCTCACAAAAGAAAGAAAAAGAATCAGAGACAGAGAGGCAGAGACGGAGGTATGCAATAGCGTGGCCATCCACCCAGCCCTCCCGTGCCTGAGCACAGGCCTGAGGGAGAGAGTGACAGGAGAGGCTGTCTCTGCTCAGACTTCTGTCTCCCTGCGGCTGCTTCTCATAATGTGAGCACCTGATGGTGCAGGAGTGTGATTCTAGTGTTTAAAGATACTTATTTTTCATGCAACATGGTGCCTAAAAGCAAGCCAACTGCTTCATCTGGAGCTCAACCAAAGAAACAGTGATCTGTTCCAATGGCAGAAGAAAAAAAAGAAATCTTTGGACTTAGTGAGAAATGGGATGTTGAAATTGAATGTGGCACTTTCTAAGGGATTTTTAAGGGTAAATTAACTGTAGACAATCTTCACCTTCCATGTTGGTTTGAAGGCCCAGTCTCCATGTAAGATAAAATTCCACCGCAATTGATGTAAAAAGTGTTCCGTACATTTTTGTACAAAAAGTGTTCTGTGAATTGATGCAAGGCATCATTATTTTTATATTCTTCTTTTATTCCCTGTTGGTTTTATTGTTTTTATTACCATCATCATTACACCAAATAAAGTGATATTTAAGGTTTTGAGAGTTCGCCACAGAACTAATAAATGGGAAACAATTTGAAGATACAAATAGATTCAACATAACTATGATTTGGTTACTTAGGATTATTGTCTTAGAAGAATAAAGGAGTAAATGTACGTGGTACATCATTGTAAGGGGAAAAGAAAACTCAGAGGCAATGAGATAATTAACTACAAATACTGGGCATAATTACTGTACAATGACGAAGCACTTTTTTTATAATGAAATTATGAGATATGAGGGTTTGGTGAAATGATTGGAGGAAAAGTAAATCTCAGAAAAAGAAATTTCCTGGAACTTCTGGCTTATACGTTGTAGGTTAATCTTTTATGGGATGCTGTAGGAACCAAATAGATTCAGTCATTTAAATAGACTCGTTAAACATTTAAGAATATGCTATGGGGAATTATCCTGCCCTAGCAGGAAGAAAGGTCAACAAATCTAAATGACCTTGCTTTCCCTAATTGTTATAAGAGTTTTTTTCATTAACATCTAGCCACTGAATGATTCATTCAGGTTAGAAAGTGCTGGACGTGAAGGTTAGTTGTGATGATGATGTTGATGAAGAAGAAGATGTTACTTTTACAGCTTGTTACAGTTATTTGGATATTATTGCATATATTATTACAGTTATTTGACTATAAGCTGCTTGAATACAGAGACCATTCACCTCTCATTTTAGCCTGTTTTTTCTTCTTTTTATTTGAGTCCAGTTGACACAAAGCGTCACATTAGTTTCGGGTGTACAAAATGTTCACCTCTTTATTCTCCCCAGTTCCCAACTGAGTATTTTCATTGTCACTCCTGTGGGGGTAGTATTGGTTTTTTAGCCCCATTTTTAGGGAAACAGATTTAAGTCACTCATCATGGTCTCATATCTGGGATGTGGTGTAGACAAGTGTGCCTCAGTTTCGAAGTGGTCCACCCTTTATGGTATATACCTTTTCCATAGTCATATCAAGGAGGTACTGAGCATCTGTGGACAGAGGTTGATTAATGCACATCATGGAGGATTCAATATGACTTCCAAAGAAGATGAGCTGACACTAGAACCATGTGTCACATTGTACAGGTAGGATTCCCCAGTCAGGGTAGGAAGATGACTGAACACGGAAGAAATACTAGAGGCAAAGAGGAATGAGCAGCTTGAGAAAGGCGAGGGAGCTCACAAGAGCAGCGAGCTGTGAGAATGGTGTGGTGCCCGAGGAGATGGTCAGGTATGATTTTCATTGGCTGTTTGGTCACGAGTCATGGGACTGCTGTTGTGCAAGATGAGGCCGAATTGTTGCAGAGTTCCAGATGGAGAACACGGGAGGAAGAATGACCAGGGTAGAGTCGGGGCTAGGGATGAAGAGGGTCATGGGAGGAACTGTAGAAGTGTGGATGGAGATTAAGCACCCTTTTCTGAAAGCACCCTTTTCTCTTCTGCCATCTCTTCAGTTTGGGACCTGCTGAGTTGGATTTACTGAGAGGTTGTCTCAGGTAGATTTATCTAGCAGATAGTTGGAATGCAGGTCTGTAACCCAGAGAAAGATTCATGGCTGTGGAAACAGATTTTTCAAATCATCCAAGAGCAGAAGGCTCAGAAGAGCATAAAGTTGCCTCAGGAGAGACAGGATATAAGTGGAAAAGTGGAAGCTGAGAGTAGGCACAAGATCAGGCCTACATGTGAAGTGTGGGCATAGAAAAGAGAGGGAATGGTCAGGAAAGAGGCAAGCTTCTAGAAAGTCTGAGGAAGTCTCATTTATTTCACATAGGTAAAAATGACTGGTTAGGAAGTGAAAATTGTGTTTTTAAAGTAACACAATGTTCCCTCCCCATCTTTCCTACTAATGACATGGACAAACACACACACACACACGCACGCACCACCTTTGCTATGGGCATTCTGTTCTACATTATACTTAGGAAATAAATACTTCCAAGAACTGTAGAGAAAGACTCTTAGGAGCAGGAAACCAAAAAGGATTTCAAGAGCCCATTTGGTCCATCTTCTTGCCAGTAGGGGCATTTCCTAAATCATCCAAAGAAGAAAATTGTCAATTCTATTTTTAAAATATCTCTACAGATGGTGATTCCATAAGCTCCCCTGCTAATTTGCTCCAGTGTTTAATCAGCCTGACACACAAAGTTCCTCTTTACATCTAACTCAATGCTCTCTTGTTACAATGTAGGATCTATTTCCTCTGCAGAAGTGGAAATATAAAACAAGCTAATAAACCAGGAAATCCACAAGTCAGTGTTTTCAATCCTAATGGTTGGTAAGATGCACGTTATTCTTATTTCATGTTAACAACCTGCAATTTAGTCCCAATGACAAAGGAAGGCCTCTCTACCTAAATCTATTGTAAGTAGGCACTGATGAATACTTAGATGTCCTTTTGCTCTGAATAGGAAATGTATATGCAGAAAACCTCTTTCGAATTACTAGAGTTTTTCCTAAGAAAAAGACCTCATGTAAAGGTTTTAGTGACTCTTTTTGGGGACCTCTAAACCTTTTGGCTCTGGTAGGTATGATTAAGTGCAAAATCTTCAAAAGCCCATAGAGTTTTTTATAATGCTATAAACATTATTTTTCAATTACTCTCCTTCTTAAATAATGTCATTGGACAAACGGTTTCTTCTTTAAGCCAGAAATCTACGTAAGAATGACTTTGAACCTTCTCAGATGACACCCTGAGGCGGTAAGGAAAGAGATTATTGAAAAAGCTGAAAAAGAGCAACACGACAAAAGCTTTATTTTTTTATTTTATTCTTGACATCGGTTTGGGGCCAACCATGTGTGCCCAATACTGTAGATATAGCCACAGAGATATGGCTAAAGAAGGAACATCCTCATTAAAAATGTAGATGCAAAAAAAAAAAAAAAGGCAACAAACCAGAATTTTAAAAGCCTGCCCTGTTCCTCCCCTTGCTCTGACAAACACTCCCCGCAGCTTCCCAAGAGTTGCACCATCCTGGGTCCCCAGGATCACAGATGCCAAAGGGGAGAACGCCAAACCAAAATCGGAGAGACAATGGTCAAGAAAGAGCGCCATGACCTTCTCTCAGAGATAGAAACAAACTAAAACCAACCAAACAAACAAACACGAGAAAGCAAAACATGAGCTCAAAGGCTGAGAGGCCAACTACAAATGTTTTTTAAAAGAGCTAGGAAGAGTACAACATCAATGAATATTGAGAAATATTCTCAGTTCTTATGAAAATACTAGGACCTGTCCTGTCAATGTCAGGAAGGATCAAAATGCTATGCTACCTTTCACTCACGGGTCTAACCTCAAGACAACATGCTTTTGTATCTGCCTGGAATTTTCTTCCTACTCTCAATGTTTCCTTCACTTGCCTACTACTTTAGTTTTTTGAAGACTCAACTTAGGTGACGTCTACTTCAAGGAAGCCATTCCTGGTGTTCTTAATGGAGTGAGATGCTCCTGTTCTCCATACTCCAGCTACTCCCTGTACTCGATGTAGCCTGAGACGAGTCATGCTATATTTTTATTGTTCCACAGCTTGTCCGTCTCTCCTATCCAATGTCAAGGGCAGGAGAGACCCTTCATCTTATTCAAGTCTACATATCTACTGGATGGCACATTGTGTTGATTAACGTGTGTCAAATATGGGAAAATCAAATAAATGCATCTGTGGTTGCCAGAGCCCTTCCCGCTACTCTATTTGTTGCCACCTTTCCTAGTCAGGCCTTCTTGACCTTTCAACTAGGTCAGTGTAATGGAATGAATTATGTCTCCTCCACAAATTTGTATGTCGAAGCTCTAAGCCCCGGTACTTTAGAATGTGACTGTATTTGGAAGATAGATTCTTTAAAGAGGTGACTACGTTACAGTGAGGGTATGAAGGTGGGTACTAATTCAATCTGACTGATATCCTTTCGAGAAGAGAAACCAGGGGCAGGAATACAGAAGAACAACCATACGAGGACACACGAAGAAAGCAGACATCTGCAAGCCGAGGAGAGAGGCCACAGAAGGCCTTAAACCTGAAGACACTTTGATCTTGAACTTTTGGCCTCCAGAATTGCAAGAAATAAATTTCTGTAGTTTCTTCTCCCTGGTCTGTAGTGTTTGTTGTGTCAGCCTTAGCAAATTAATACAGTCAGTATTTTCTCTTCTACATCCCATCTCTTATACATCCACACTTCCCCTTTTGTTTTGCTAATCACATTTTTCATATCCTAATCAAAACTTTCTTTTCCAGTTAGGGTCCCATGAAGAAAACGAACAAACAAAATGTCTAGGTCTTTCAAAGACAGGAAATTCCATGCAAGGATTTGATCACACAGGTTATCAAAAAGCAGAGAAGTTAAAAGGGAGACAGTGAAGCAACTCGGAACGAGAAGTCACCGCCACCCAAAGGATCTGGAGGGAAAATGGGAGGAGGAGACTTTACCAGAGCCCAGAAGTAAGGGGAGTGTCTGTCAGGGCTTAGAGTCATGGCTGGCAGAGCTGGTGTCCACAGGCGAGGCAGCCATCGCCTAAGACACCTAAGAGGAAAGGAAGAAGTAGGACTGCTGACTTCCTCCTGCCCTCCAAAGCTGAGCCAGTGTCTGCTCTTGGGAGAGCAGGTCAAAAGCCATTTGACAAAGGGACCTAAGAAACATAACATGCAAGGATTCTCTCCCTTCGCCCTCCTACCCCCAGAAGAGCAGAGGAGGGTAAGAAATGGATGTGAGAGCAGAGTTAAATGATGGGTGAAGTCCACTAGAATAAAAGAAACAGGAGGACTGGAGGTGCACATCTGGTTCCTGCTTTATCCCCAGCCTGACACCTGAAAAACACTGTACCACATAGAGGAAGTATTCAACAAAGAGTTGTGAAATCAATTTTAGCTAACTGAACCTCCTATTTCTCATTTACCAAATTCTCTGCCATAATTAATATACTGTGTATCTGTGAAACTCTATCACAGGATACGATTCAAAAGCGAGAGGCCTTATTATGGGTTTTGTTCCTTGATTTAGTACTAGCACTTAGAACATGCTTGGCCCGTAGTACGTGCTCTAGATATATTTGCTAGACTGATGGATCAAAGTTTTGTAGAGTGGAGAAGGCCACCTTATCATCTTGACTGGAGTGTGGTACATCAAAATAAATGTATCATGAAACTGTTAGGCTGGGTGTCAGAATTCCTCAAGGCCAGGTTTGCAGAAGAGATTCACGTAAAGAACGTGTGGAAATATACTTGCAAGGTGGGGTCATTTCAGTGTACTCAGACTCGAAGGCAAGAGGGTAGACTAATTCTCCCCATTCCCCCAACTGACCTTTCGTGTTCTCCTTCAGCCTTTACTTCCATAAAACGTGTAATTGCCCTTTCTGGCAGTTCATAGAAAAGTGCTTTTCCCAGCCCTTGTAGGTTGCCCTGGATGGAAAATGCCCTGGGTTCTCACAGACTTAACACCCGGCCTTGTGAACATGAGCAAGATTATTCTCTCCGAGCAGCTCTTTTCACATGTGATACGCTTGGCAGGCTGCCCTGGTAAGTGTCAAGCCCTGAATGTTTTTGTTTTTGCCCTGGTGGTCCTGAGGAGTTACTGGAATACTTCTGGGGATCTGTTTTGTATCAAACTGTGGGCCGATAGTGACATTGAGAAGAAGCAGGTAGAGACAGAGAGAGGGCTCTGGACTACATCGCATTTAATTCTGATAGCAGACTCCCTGTCTGCCCTGGCTGCCTCAAAGCTTCCTTCGGTCTTTCTTTGGCTCCTTCACTTTGTGCTTCTCAGTGTTACAGGGCAATCTTTTGTGTGCATGTGTTCCCCTTTTGCTCCCCAGAGAGGCTTGTCAAAACTCCTTATCTGCTGATGAATGAAAGGAATTTCTCCTGTGCGGGCGGGACCTGGTTAATGCAGCTCTGGCCAGCACGGGTAGGTCACTGAGTTAAGGGAGCACCAAAAGGCAAAATGCGCTGAAAATATCAGAGTAGCTGTTGTGCCAGGAAGCGCCATCAGCAGGCATTTTCCTCCAAGCAGAGGGAGGGACAGGAAGAAGAGGTAAGGCTTAATAGAAGCAATCTTGAGTTAATTTACTCTGATGGAGAGAGATAGGCACTGTACTGGTTGACCATGTCTTTGGCATTTATGGCATTCATTCCACGCTGGTATTTGAAAACATGTGTTTCATGCTTGACTGTATTTTAGAGTCGAATGAGAATCAGCTCCATTTCATCTTCATAGGGGACTTTTTGATTATTTGAACTGAGATTCATTTTCTTAATTTTTCTCCAAACCTCGATCTTCTGAAACCTTTTCCAGTTACACAGAGCAAAAGAGATTAGACTGTTATATCCATTAGCATAAACATTCTATGATGCCCAGTTATGTACCTCACACAAGGACTTGAAGGAGTGAGAACTCACTTAATATTTAGTGAATGGTGTAATCAAGGGATCGATGAGTGGATCTTCCTTCCACCAGGAAGCTCTAGTGTATATGGCACCATTGTCCATACAAACTGTAAAAAGCAGACTGCAAGAGAGACAGAGAGAGAGAGAGAGGGAGAGAGAGGGGAAGGAAAGAAGGAAGGAAGGAAGGAAGGAAGGAAGGAAGGAAGGAAGGAAAGAAGGAAGGGAGGGAGGGAGGGAGGGAGGGAGGGAGGGAGGGAAACCTTATTCCCCAATGTTAAGCAGGGGATGGGGAGGGGAGTTGTAAGTAAGGGCAGGGAAGATGTAGGTGGTCATCCAGTCATTCCACCAAGATGTTTATTTTATGTCTGTTACATTCTTATGATTAATTTGCTAAGTACATACAAGTTGAAGGATGTGCCAGAAAACACCCTTCTAAATACATCACAGTCTGGGTGAAAGCTACAGGGAATGTACTATAAGGAGCATAGGGCTTAAAGTTAAGAGGCCTGAGTTTGAATCCCAGCTTCATTTCTTGCTCTGTGTAACCAACTTCAATGTACTTGATCATTCTGAACCCCCATATCGCCATCTGCAAAGTGGATCTAGGAATAACAGCTACCTTACTTGACTATAGAAAGGTTATATGATGTGTTTTAACTTTAAAGTTAGTCAATCCAATCACCCATTTTCCAGAAGGATTTGAAGCATGCAGAGTCCTAATTCAAAAAAAAAAATATTTACATCTTTGAAAAATTAAAAAGACTGTCCAGTGAATCGAACTTCTGGAAAATATAATCTTTACCAATTTTCATTTCAGAAAGTAGACAATTCTTTTCAAGAATCCTCCTTGTGCAGAAAGAGTTGCTCTAAAGCAGACCAAGTGGAGTCTCCTGTTGTGCTGTCTGCCAAGCAGAATGGAGGAAACATAACTGTAGTCTTGTATCCCCTGAATGGCATAGCAGTCTCATCATGCAATTAGGAATTTAGTGAGAGGTAATCTAACAGATACCTTAGCTAAAGATAAAGTCCCTCTATTTCTGCTCATTGCATTCAGAATTATGCCCTTTGGGGAAGGAAGGGGGTACAAAAAGACTAAGGACTCTGGTCTCATGCTCTCGTCTACACTTTTCACCTTTGACTCTGATTCTGCATCTATCTGCAGGCCTTGCAGCTTCCTCTTACTTTGCCTCATGACCCCTAAACTCAATTTCTGAGTAAGTATGTTGCTAAAGAAGACAAGTATCTGTCTGATAACTGAGTTCTAAATTTCTGTTTACTCTTTTCTATCATCTGTCTCCCTGAAGCCCTGACACTGGCCTAATTCCTCTGGTTGTCATCTTCTGGGACATCATACACCTTTCAGCTTGCATCTTTGCCTGTGACTATCCTAATCCAGTCTCCCTTTGGTAGTTTCTTGGGCTTTTGTCACATCCTCCCAACCAGGTCACTTCACACTGTGCTAAGAGGAGCACAGCTCTGATGCTAGAACTGGCTCATTCTTCTTTTTCCTGATCCATGTTCACACTGAATGTGCTGAGAGCCGAAGTGCTTCCCAAGATGTTACAAGTCAAAGGTAGCCAGTTGGTGGTGAATGAGCCGTAATCATTTGAAGTGACCAAAGAAGACAGAGTTTGTTAGATGCATAGAGTCACAGAGTCATGTTTAGGCTGAAATAGATCTTATAGACCACTCCCAACCATCTCATTTTACAAACAAGGAAACTGAACTCTAAAGAGAGGAAGAGTCTAACAGAGGTTGTAGATAAGAGTAATTTGAATGTAAGTTGGGGACTTAAAACACTAATTTAAGATAAACAGCTCTTTTTTTTTTAACATGGACGTGAACAGAGGAGAATGAGAAAATTTGGAACCCATATGGCTGAGGGGGAAAGGAAGTGGAAAATCTTTGTGTGGAGGCAAAGTGGGAGGCATAGGAGGGTAGAGGCAAGAAGTGTTCAAAAAGGAAATCCACCAGAAAAAAAAAGTTAAGAAAGTAAGAAAGAAAACTCAAGTATTTACTAGATCAACTGGGGCAGGAATGGAAAAGACCAATTTTAGAAATTATATTGGCGGAACACCTTGAAAAGCCAATGATGAAAGGATATTTCTAGGGATAAGGAAAAGAAAGATCTAGAGAAAAGCTCAGGCTGTTAAGGATGTCTTAAAAGAATAGTTTGAGTGAAATCTTGGAAGCAGCGGCTCTTTCCTGAAGCAAATTAGAGGTATCAGAGATACAGCTGACCCTGGTGCAGAGATAGTGTGGAACTGGCTGTAACGAGACTCCTCTGAATCAGTCAGAGCTAACTCTGTATGATTTGTTGACCTGTAACAATGTGAAATCCAAACTCCCACATTCCCAAGTTAAGGTAAATCTTGCAGTTGAAATATTGGCTGACTAGGAGGTTTTGATGACCATGCTTTCCCATATAGGTTGTGTTTTCACTTTCTAGAGTTGTTGCGGTCAATGGTAGCATTTAGTACAGCGAGTTTAGTCAATAGCAAATTTGGTGGCCATAAAGGACTGCTAATCATTTGAGTATTTACTGCAAGTGAAAACAATATCTACCATAGGTGGTCTACATTGACTTCCAAATAATACCAGAAGCAAGTGACTGCGGTCACCTCAGGGTCACGTTGACAATGCTGATCCCTAGCCTGCTTCATAGGGTGTGTATAGTCTGATGGAAATAATGTACAGAAGGTCAGTTATGCTCTTTACTACTTGTGAGGGTCCTAGATCTTATAAAACCTCAAGAGTACAGCACGTGAAGACACACACGTATATTATCATGCAAATATTCAATAACTATTTATGGTGTCTCTACATTTGATAGGGAACTATAGAGTATCCAAACAAAATTAGGTAAAAATGGGTGAGTTTACAGTGTTTAGTGTGCTTTACGGAGCTATATGTACCTAAGAGCAGCTCACTCAGAGTGTGAAGCTTATAGTCTACTTCTCAACATGACGGCATTGGGGATTTTCAAATGAAGCAGATCACCATGTAGGTAAGGTTGCTGGTTTAGTTCTCAGACATCACTTATTGAAGAAAAAAAAAACAGAAATGAAGAATCTAATAAGTAAGATCATATCTCTACAAATTATAGTCCTAAGAAGCAATTTTTAGAAAGGATTTCATCCGTAATAACTATGTTAAAGTCTCTATACCACAAAGTCAGCAAAACAAGGGAAAAGAGAGACCAGAGATATGAGGATGAATTATTCAGATTTACCAAGTGTCACTCAAGCTGTTCTGTTTTGAAGATTCACTCATTAATGTATTCATTTAGTTAATCTTATTAAATATCTACAAGGTATTTGACAGCATAAAATAGCAGGACAATGTGTTTAGCCTCAAAAAAAGCTAAAAATCTGGCTGTGAAAAAAATATCTATGGTGCAATGCATATTGCAATGAGGTTGTAATCAACATAGAGAAGGACGAAGAAGGGTGAGAGCCATCTCACAAAGGAGATAATATTTAAGCTAGGACTTAATAGATGAGTAGAATATTTCCAAGTCAACAAAAACAGGACTTTCCAGACAGAGGTAATAGTGTATGCTAACTCATAGAGGTTCGGTAGTTTCTTCCCAACTCACATGTATATGAAAACTTAATACAATAGAGACACCATTAAAAATTAGTGAGGACCCGGGCTCTGTGCTGACAGCTCAGAGCCTGGAGCCTGTTTCAGATTCTGTGTCTCACTCTCTCTGACCCTCCCCTGTTCATTCTCTGTCTCTCCCTGTCTCAAAAATAAATTTAAAAACATTAAAAAAATTTTTTTAAAAATTAGTGAGGATAATGAAATGCTTTAATAAACAAATGTACTTCAATAAATGATGCTTAGAAATGAAATATCTGTGGAAAAATAAAATTGAACCTTTACCACTATACACACAAAAAAAGTAAATTTGTGATAGATCAAAAACAAAAAAAGTCTAGAAGAAAGTATGTATTCAAAAATATATGCATCACCTTGGGGCACCTGGGTGGCTCAGTCGGTTAAGTGTCCAACTTCAGCTCAGGTTATGATCTCACAGTTAGTGAGTTCGAGACTCACATTGGGTTCTGTGCTGACAGCTCAGAGCCTGGAGCCTGCGTTGAGTTCTGTGTCTCCCTCTCTGTCTCTCTGCCCCTCCTCCCTTGTGCTCTGTCTCTCTCAAAAATAAGTAAACATTAAAAAAAATATATATACATACATATATATATATATACATACATATATATATATGTGTGTATATATATATGTATATATATATGCATCATCTTGAGAAACAAATGCACACATTATTGAAGAAACTATAAAGTGGACTGTATTCAAATTTAAGCACATGTTACACAAAGGACACCATAAACAAAGTAAACAGACATGCCACAACATTGGGAGAGGACTTTTGCAAAGTGTATAACAAAACAAATTACTATCCAAAAATTTTAAAGGTGCTTACAAATGAGAACACATACACAAAACTCAGTAGAAAAATAGGCAGTGGCTATAAATAGGTAATTCACAGAAAAGGGGGGGGGGGAATTGTCCCATAAACATACGAAAGGTTGCCTAGTTTCCCTCATAATCTGGGAAAACCACAATTAGATATAATTCCAGATTTAATTTGGCAAAACATAAAACGTTTGGTAGCAGCAGATGTGAGCAAGAATATAGAACAGTGAAGCTCTCATGCACTGTGATGGAATTAAAATTTGTTTGGAGAATAATCTAGTAATATCTGTCAAATTTGAAGATTCATATCTCTTTTATCTCATCAACTTCATCCCTAAATTCTAGTAGATGTACCCACGGAGATGTGTAAAGAACACAGGTTACAGCATTTTTGGTTAATATAAAAAGCTAAAAGAAACCAGAAATAAAACATAAGTGTCAGTTGACAACAGAAAACATATGCCATTAAAAATCAGTAAACCGGGGGCACCTGGGTGGCTCAGTTGCTTAAGCCTCCAACTCTTGATTTTGGCTGAGGTCATGGTCTCATGATTCCTGAGTTTGAGCTCTGCATTGGGCTTCACACTGACAGACAGCATGGAACCTACTTGGGTCTCTCTCTCTCAATCTCTCTCTCTCTCTCTCTCTCAAAATAAATAAACTTTTTTTAAAAAATTCAAAGGATGCCTGGGTAGCTCAGGTGGTTGAGCATCAAACTCTTGATTTCAACTCAGGTCATGATCCTAGGGTCTTGGGATAGAGCCCCCTGTCAAGTTCTGTGCTGAGTGTGGAACCTGCTTAGGATTCTCTCTCTCTCTCTCTCTCTCTCTCTCTCTCTCTCTCTCCTGCCCCTCTCTCCTGCTTGTGTGCTCTCTCTCTCTCTCTAAAATAAAGTAAAAAAAATTTTTAATCAATAAACTAGACCTATGAGCATCAATGAATAAACTTTAAAAATATAATAGGGACCAAAAATTAAGCTTCAGGTTGATGATATCATACATGAAGCGTGGAAAGATGCAAAACAATAATATTTTCTTTGAGGAGCAAAAATACAAAACACATGCATGGCTAAAAATAACAATGCCAAATTCATGCTCATGGTAGCCCTGTGATGTTTTCTTTAAAAAAAAAAAAAACAGAAAGAAAGAAAAAATTCTGAATCAAGACAAGTGCCTATATTTGTTAGATGGCCTTCCACAGTTTTCTGTGTGTTCTGCATGCAGTACATTGTGGAATCAAGGTTCTTGGCTATTCATATGAATCTCAGGAATCATCTAAATAGAATGTTTCTCAAAGACTACAATATTTGTGGTAGTGCTATAACCAGTAAAGGACACAAGGGCTACACGGGTCATGGATAAGGGTAATTCTTCTTACTGTGAGGGTGGCCATTGGCATGCTTCCTTGTTTATTGCTTACTGTTTCAAGATTCTTATTCATAAGCATGAGTCTAATATTTTAACAGGATAGGAAATTCTCAGCAGTTAGGTGTAGGTTAATGCTTACTGTAATTTGTGAATATGTAAATTATGAAACTCAGAACTCAACAATTGCTTCACAGACAGGAAAGTTTTCTTAGTTGAGCAAAGCGTGGAATAAAGTAACGCAGACCTTCATATTTGTCTTTGTTTGTGTGTGTGTGTTGTTGTTGTTGTTGTTGCTGTTGTTGTTTGTTGCGTCTGTATTTTTGACAATCCCTTGAAACATTTAAGCAGGGCTCAGCAGAGGAAGCTCTCTCTGCTCCACTTGGCATTTCAGGAGCATCTCAAAGGCTAGGAGCTGGAATCTTCTGAAGGAAGGCTCATTCACTGACTCACTCACTCTCTAGTGGCTGCCGCTGGCTGTTGGCTGAGTCCTTAGCTTGGGTTATCAGTTGAAACCCTTCCTCACAGCAGGGTGGCTGTATTAGTTTCCTATCATTGCTCCAACAAATTAAAACAAACTTAGTGGCTTAAAACAACACAAATGTATTAGCCTGTAATTCTATAGGCCAAAAATCCGACTTGGAGCTCACTGGACTAAAAGGCAGGGGTTGAAGCACTGCATTTTTTTCTGGGGGCTCTAGGGGACAATCCATTTCCTTTTCCCAGGTTGTAGAGACTCCCCACATCCCTTTCTTCTGACCCCCTTTCTCCATCGTCAAAAACAGTGACATTGCCTCTCTTGGTGCCTTTCTTCCATGATCACATCTTCCTCTGATTGACATGCTCCTGCCTCCGTCTCTGTGAGCCCTCTTCTGTGGTCATGGCTCCTTCTGACTCTGAACTTGCTGCTCCTTCTTCTATATTTAAGGGCCCTCATAGTACATCCAATCTAATCTCATCTGAAGGCCCTTCATTTAATCACATCTGCCAAGTCCCTTTTCCCATACACTGTACCATATTCACAGGTCTCGGGGGTTAGGACACGGGCATTTTTGTGGAGCCACTACTCTGCCTACTACAGTGGCTGAGTGCCAAGGATGGGCATCATGAGCAAGCCAGGTAGAGGCTGTATTGCCCCTCCCGCAGGAGCCACAAAAGACGTGTAGCATCACCTCCCCCGCATTGCTACTTGCCACGGTGGTCGTACTGTCCACACAGCTTCAAGAGGAGCGAGAGTTGACTCCCTCTCTTGATGACGGGAGTTCAAGATTCTGGAAGAGGAGTTTGGAATAGAAATACTGCTCTGAGCATTTTTGTCAAATACAACCTTCCACAAATAGTATAATAGATGAAAACGCCACCTCTCATGTCCAAATGCCTGTGGTAAAATCCCGGCCCTTCTCAGTGGCAACAGCAGTGTGTCCTTGAGAAAATCAACCTTGCTAGTGTCAAACGTCTTCATCTCTAAAATGAGCATAACGGTTGTCCTATCCCAAAGAATAGCGGTAGGGATGAGATAAGGTAACCTATATAGAATACTTCTCATGGTGCCTGGCTAATGGTGTGACCTCAAGAATTGTTGCTCTCAACCAGCCATATGCATTTAAGCAAGTGACTCAACTGCTTGGCAACTCAGCATCTTCACATGTAAAACAGCGATGAGAGTACTTACTTCACAGGATGGTTGTAAAGATTAGGTATAGTTGACAGGTAGCAAGTATTCAAGAAATTTTACACACAAATAATCATAATTAAATACACGTTTACTTAAGATTATATATACAATTATAATAATTAAATATGATGGGTTATATCTAATCACTCCCCCAAGGAAGCGACATCACCTTACAAAAAACAAACAAACAACAACAACAAAATAACAAGAGGTGGAATTAAAACCGTAAGACCATATGTACAGAGCTGCGAAGAATTTCAAAACTATTAGTTACACATAAGTCTTTAATTAGGAGTTTCAGACGTGTACCACTATGAAAATTGTCTACCGCATTGATACTGTGAGTATAGTGGTACAAATGTGCGCACTGATTCATCGTAAATGACTCGGGTTTGCTGGATATGGTTTGGACAGCAATACTGATAGAGAAACAGAGTCATAAAGAGAGGAGGAACGACGGTCACTGTGAGGCTTAGATGAGCGCTAGTCCAGTGCAGGTTGTAAGGGACTCAGAGAGCCGTATCTGTGTAAGGTTCTCGTTGAACCCAGCCGAGACTGCTGGCAACAATGCCTTAACCACATTCAGATTAGAATGGCACTGTCTAGAAACAGACTCCAAATTAAGTCATTTTTGTCTTCAGCAAGTTCTAGGACTGCTAGATAGGATGTTGGTATCCTATGGTAAATGCATGAAGCGAAAGTGATACTGTTTGTAAACTTTCTACAATGCCTTGCCTTTCTTGTCTTACTGAGGTAGAAAGTTCTTTGTAGGAAACAAGATGGTGTGTGTTGGAGGAGAGTTGGCAAAGGCACACAGCTCTTCCAAGACTCTCCAGGATCAGGGCTCTGTGATGTCACCAGCAAATTCATTTTCCACCAGGGTCAGCTTCATGGACATGTGACGAGTGCAGTCATACATGGCCTTGGGCTCAGAAGGACCTGGGGTTCCTCGCTCTGTAGTCACTGTCTTGGAATTATTAATCATTTAGTCTTTGAATTTGTGTTTTGTAAGTGAAGTCTGATAGGACAATAGAGCATAAGGAGGTGGGGCTCGGAGCCTCAGCTAACATGTGGTGTGGCCTCCTGCTGCCCTCCCCCCCTCCCTGGCATGAGTTCTTGGCAGCCCAGTCCCCACCTTGTGGGCCTCAAGCCCATCACACCTCATACTTCCTCCACCAGGGGCAGGGGCAGATTAGTAAGGGAAGTCCCACATTCTTCCATTGCCCTCCACCCCTAGAGTGGGGCGGGGGGTGCTGGGTATGGACCTGGAGAAGTTTGGGGTTGTATAGGCCTTTACCCCACAGTATCTCGGGGCATGGTAATGTGGTGGCTGCCCTAACTCAGGATTGTCAGCTTCATAGGGCATTTAATGGGTGACATATTTGGGGGGGGGGGGTGGAACGCTTTTATCCACTCCTGATCAAGTTTGCTAGCATGTCCATCCTCTATGAGGTTAGAATCCCTCAAGGTCACCTGTCCCTGTGGCTTGGGTGGCCAGCGTGCAAAAGGGAGATTGACCAATAGGTCTAGTGGCTCAGGCTGAGCCCTCGGTGCCTGTGAGGGTCTATACTAACCCTGTGTATATTCACCCACCTGAGGCAGTGCAACATTAAAAAGTTAATGAAAAATGTCAAAATGTTAATAAAGACATCTTAGAAGAAAGAGAAAAGATTATATTTTAGTAATTTTAGTAACACATTTTTCCTTAATTTTAAACAAGCCACCCCCCCCCAAATTTCATTTTGCATCAGGTCTTGCAAATTATTTTTTTTAATTTTTTTAATGTTTATTTATTTTTGAGAGAGAGACAGAGCTCGAGTGGGTGAGGGGCAGAGAGAGAGGGAGACACAGAATCTGAAGCAGGCTCCAGGCTCTGAGCTGTCAGCACAGAGCCCGACACAGGGCTTGAACCCATGGACCAGACCCCAAGATCGTGACCTGAGCCAAAGGTGAATGCTTAACCGACTGAGACACGCAGGCACCCCAGGTGTTGCAAATTATTTATCCAGCCCTGCAAAATAATCATTTCTTTCACCTCATTTTCCTTCATGGAAGTGAAGGAAAATGCAGTGCAGGGGGCCATACCATCGAGGAGAGTAGTTTCGCTAGTCTGAATGCAACAGTCCCTAAAGTAAATCAAATATGGCTTCAATACTAATCTCTGAAAGCTCTCTCAAAATAGTCTTTTCAATGGATGCTGGCGGGCAGTCTTCAATTAAATTTCCATTGTGACTCATTTCTGTGGTTGGCTCTTGGCACTTTTTTAACTGAAAGCAGACCTGTAATTGGTTAAAACGGCATAATGATTTTATGGATTTTTAAGAGTCCTACTTGCTTTTGATTGTTTCTTTCTTTCTTTTTTTTTTTTTCTTTGTCATAGCTTTTTATTTATCTTGTTACAGGAGTGATAATGGTACAGCCTATCTCATATGGAGGTCAAAATGTTAAATTTGAAAGACTCCAGAAAGTAACCCAGGGTCTGTCCCCACCAAGGACTTTGCTCATGTGAGAGAGTTGTCCCTTGTTAGCATAGACAGCCTCTTCCTTTAGGTTTGAAAGGACAGACTGCCACACAAGCTGAGTGGCTACAGGATTTCATATCACAACCTACAGTCCGGCTGGAGAACAGTTAAATTCTCCCAAAACAAATTTTGTTTTAAGTGCATTTATTTTCTGTTTGGTATTGGATTCCCACAAGTCAATACACATCATGGGATGTTATATAACATTCCTTCCACTTGTATTTTGGGTCCTTAAAAAAATCTTAGCAAGGTGTGCTTATTACACTACATACATTCTTTTTTCTTCTTCATTTCTTCACTTGTGTTAGCCACATGTTTCAGTGGCATCACAAAGGAACCAGACATTTGAACTGAAAGTGCTGGCAACCTTTTTATTAAACTGCAAATTTTATTTTCGGTAAACTAGTAGGTGGTTACTATGTAAATGCTAGTAAGTGGCATAATGGGGGAGGGAGGTGAAACTGGCAGGATTTGCTAGTAAATTAAACATCAGGGGTAGGAGAACAGCAGACATAAGGAAGACTCGTAGGTGTTGAGCTAATCGGCTGGGACGACAGTGCCATTTACTCAGAGAAAACTGTTGAAGGACTAGTTTGGTCGAGGGGCATATCAAGGGTTCTTTCTTGGACTTGATGAGATGACTGCTAATATCTAAGTGGAGAAGTCGGGATGCAGTTATGTGCAAAAGTCTGGATCAAAGTGGGGATGTCCTGATGAATGCATAAATGTGGGAGCTAATAGCCTTATAGGTTTTTAGGTAAAGTCATGAGAGCTGAGATCACCTGAGGACAGATTGATTTAGGAAAAAAAACAACAACAACAGCGAGTCTGGGCCTACGCTCTGAAGCATCTCAACCCTCACAGAAGAGCCAGCAAAGCTGACTGTGAGGAGTTCTTAAAGAAGTTAGTTGACAACAGGGAGAGTGAGTGATCACCTAAGCCAACAGGAGAGGGTGTTTCAAGGAGGGTATGGTCAACCGTGTCAAATCTGAAGAGGAGTCAAGAAAGCAGAGAGAAGAAAGGAAACCATGGGATAAACTCTATGGCAGTCATTTCTGACCCTACCAAGAGAAATATTAGTGGAATGGTAGAAAAGAAACTTAACTGGAAAGGTTGAGAAAAAAGAATGTACACAACACTTTCAAAATGTTTTCTGTGAAGGAAACCAAAAAGTTAATGCTAACTGGAGTTCAACTCATGTTGCTTTCGTCGATTATACATACTACAAATAAAGGTAGTTGTTATGGGCTTACTTTGGTTCCCCCACCCCTTCCCCCAGCAATTCATGTGTTGAAACCCTAACTTCCATCGTGACTATATTTGGAGAAGGGGCCTTTAGGGAGATAACTAAGGTTAAATGAGGTCATAAGAGTGGGGTCCTAATCCTACAGGACTGGTATGTTTTTTAAGAAAAAGAAGAGACAACAGAGATCTCTCTCGGCGGAAAGGCCACGTGAGGACACAGCGAGAAGGTGACTGTCTATAAGCCAGGAAGAGAGGTCTCACTAGAAATCAACACCGATGGCACTTTGATCCTGCACTTGCAGCCTCCAGAACTGTGAGAAAACAAATCTCTTTGTTTACCACCCAGTCCGTAGTATCTTGTTATAGCAGCCCAAGCTAATACGGTTGCTTACACAGTATATCTACAAAGCTTTGTTCAAATAAAATAGTGATAATCATAATGGCTTCATGTTAACAAAATATTTCTCTGTTGATATTGACCCCAATTCTATATTCTTTTCCAGTTTCAACCAACTCATCCTCTAGATCATCCTCTATTTTAGCAAATGTACCAAGATTTAACCATTTGTTCAGGACAAAAATTTCAGAGCCCTTCCTTGATTACTCTCCTTCTCTTCCATGCCAGCCACACCAAGTTCCATCACAGAGGAACCCTGATAGCCCATCTAAAATGTGAACCAAGTCTTACCTTACCTCTGTCATCAACATTCAAATGGTGTTCTTTCTTGTAGAACAAAATCTAAAGTTCCTACTGTAATCACAGTAGGCTGCCATCATCTGCCCCCTTGGCTCCCTCTCTACATCATGTAAGAAACAACCTGAAAACTCAGTGGCTTAAAACAATACTTATTATCCCTTAGGTGTTTGTAGCTTGGCTAAGAATTAGCTGATCCTGACAGGACTCACGTGGGGTTGCTTGCCTGGGTGGCTCTGTTCTTAGAGGGACCAGATGACCAGTCTGAGCTCTTCTCATAGGAATAGAAGATGTGTGTTTGAGAGAGAGCACAGAAACAGGGAAGGTCTCTTAACACTTAGACTCAGGACTGGCATATTGTCACTTCTACTTTATTCTATTGACCAAAGCAAGTCATATGGCTAAATGCAAAGTCAAGTCTAGGAAAATATACTACTCCACTTAAGAGGAAACTTACAATATATCACATGGCAGAGAATGTGTATGCACAGAGGAACAAACAACTTGACCAGCAATGCAGTCTATTACATACTCTGATCCAATTTCCTATATTTCTTACTTTTGTTAACTTGACTTCAAGGCTCACACTTGTTAATCAAGCTGCTATCTCAAGGCCTTTAGACTTGTGTTTCCTCCTGCTTGAGGCATTTTTTCTCCAGATTCTCACATGGCTTTTATTCATTCATTCAGGTCTCTGCTAAAATATCATATCCTCAAAGGTTCCCATGACCAGGGGTTAGAAAACTATGGCTCTGGCCCACAGACCAATTCATACCCACTGCTTATTTTTGTAAATAAAGTCTTATTAAAACACAGACATCTCCATTCATTTACTTACTACCTATGACTACTTACATATCACAAAGGCAGAAGTGAATAGTTGTGTCAGAAACTATGCCAGAAATCTTAAAATATTTACTCTCTGACTTTTTCCAGAAAAAGTTTGCTGACCCTTACTCTATCCCATTTTCTTACTTTATTTTTCTTCTTTATGATTATCTTTTGACATTACACTGTATTTATTTGTTTATCTGTTTATGATTGATCTTCTTCACTAGAATCTAAGTTTCTCTAGGGAAGAATTTTGTCATATTTACTGCAGTGCCGCTAGCCCTAAAAATGTGCCAGGAACTCAGAATTATATTCTCATCCCCTTTAAGTCTTTGCCTAAATGGCACTCCCAAGTCCGGTCTCTCCTGACAACCATGGCACTCTGGCCCTCTTCTCTGCCTTATGTGTTTTCTTTATTGCCTTCTTACACAATACTTAACTTTCTTCATAACTTTATCATTAATGACTGACTCTCACATGAGAATATACACTTCACAGGGGCAGGGTCCTTATATGAAATGCTTGCTTGGGACAGTGCCTGGTACATAAGTGCCCAATAAATATTTGCTGAATGATTGAGCAAATGAAGATAATATCTTAGGAATGGAATTGAAATTATTTAATTTCAGAGAATAAAAATAATATGAAGTAATGTTATTATTCAGTGTTTAGGGGAATCCTTGAGAAAAGTCTTTAAAGGAGACTCAAATCCTCCAGCACCCCATGCACTGGGTGTTTTTGTTTGTTTGTTGTCATAGAATGGATGAACCTAACAGCTTATGGATCAGGGGTGTCTAGGTTATTAGGACCTTGCCTGAAAGTCATGCTGCCCATTAGCATCAAGAGAGAATGGAAAACATCAGCAAATACTCTGTTGATGGTGCCTATTTAGATGCCCTATGTGCTAGCTCTCCTCAATAGTCATATTTCAATAAAGAGAGAAGAACATCCCCCTTGTACTCTACATAAGGTAAAAGGAAATTCTGACTGTATTTCAGTCAAACTTCATGTTGCCAGGGGAATAATAACAAAAAGTAGGATGTCAGCATATCCCCCCTGCCCTCACTAGAATGTTAGAGGGATCATGAGAATAGCTTTCCTGCGTCCTCTGTTGTCTCACTTCTCATTCTCAGAGTGAGCAAAGCCAACCGTGGAGCCAAGTCCATTCAGAAGATAAAGATTATTACTTTCGGGAGGCTGGAAACCATTCATGTAATACCCAGATGTATCCAGATGAGCGGGGTGAAGGAATGGTTCTCGTTCACTTATGGGGCCTGCAGTGTGGGATTTTCAGCAGCAGCTGCTTGAAGTCTGGATGCCCAGTGGATTCTGCCCCCTTCTCAAAGCTGAGGAGGAGGAGGATATATAAGGTCTTTGGTCACACAGTCTAGTGGAACAAATAGCCATTGGGCGGAGACTTTGGTTGACAGTGGTTTTATCATTACATGTCATAGCAGATGCAGCCAGTGCCCTGCCATATCCCCTTGCACTTAACCCTGGAAGGTGCAGTAACCCAACTTCCAGCTGCCAGCGTCCGATCTTCTTTGCCTGGGGGTTTTCTCTTTCCACAAGAACCCGTGTGGCCACCAGCACAGACCAGAAGTGCAGGGGAATTAACAATCCCCAGGAGCAGCCCTTAAACAATGACTGGCAGGAGCTGGTGCATAAATACCCCAGTTCCCTCACCTTCCAGTGAGTTAAGGTTGAAATGTGTGTTTTACATGGAACCCCACAGTTTTCCTAATGAGCTCAAGCAACACTCACCACCTATGATGACTGGTTTGATAATGTGACTCTTATTGTCTCTTTTCACTTTCTTATCTTACTTCCCCTACACCCACCCGCACTGGGGTTTTCTTCTAGCTCCCAAATAAACGGCTTGTTTTCAAGTTATTGTGTCAAGGTCTGCTTCTAGGGAAACCCAAACTCAGAAACATGCTTACCCAAGTCATATTTACCTTTAATTTCCTAGCCTAACTTAAATGTGTGCCGATTTTATTTTTGTTTCACGTGTGAGAGAAAACATGCTCCCCCTGAAAAACCATATCCTCTTCTTAGTGGATTGAACCGTTTTGGGAACCTTTAGTATTAACCTTTCTAGTAATAGTAACTTTCTTAGTCTTGGTTATAAGTGGACATGTTATTGCAACCTAAAAGCCTAAAAGTTTTAACAAAATACCTGTAGGTATGTTAACATTTAGATTATTCATATAAAATTTTTAGACGTGATAGTTCTTTTATAAAACTCAAACCCTTCATTTTATACGTGAAAACTCATTAGGTGGTATAAGATTTAGTCAGTGATTTAGCTAAGATCTCACTGCTAATTGGCTTCACAGCTGAAACCGCAAGTTAAATTCAGATATTGCTTAAAATAAATATTATTTAAGGTCTAGTAAGTGCCCTACATTCATCCTGTGTTCTAGGCTTTCCCAGTGGTGCCTGTTTTGACTATCTGATAAAGTGCATTTCTGGATGGTTAGGAAGAGGGAAGTCTGTCTTGATTTCTTTGGTCTCTGTTCTCCTTCTTACAAACAAGAGGGTGCTAGCTTTCTACCACAGAACAGCCTCCTTTTTGTGATTTCTGCGTTTACCTGAATACCCAGGGTTTTTCCATTCAAGGAGGAGGAGATGTCCTTCCCTTCTCTCTGTGCCAGTTTCTGCAGCCCCCAGCTGTGGAAACAGCCATTCTCATGTTGTAGCAGAACTAATGATCTGCCTCCAGGGACCCGTGAGAGAGTCTTCTTGCCACCCTAGATAAGTGCATATGGCTGGTGTGCTTGTATATTTCTGCTCTACCCCCCCCACCCCCCCCCATCTCAGACTCAGTTTCTGCACTTCACAGACACTCAAGCCTACCTGTCCCATGGGCATTAAGCCTGTGGCAGTTCTCACCCATCAGTATGGGTGTGCTCCTGGCTGCAATCAGAAAGCCCTAGCAGCTGCTGCTGTGGCCTCATCTTGTAACACCCCAGGTTGCCCCAGCCTCCTGCAGGGGCTGGGTTCGGGCTTCATTCAGCAAAGCCCCATCATCATCACGTCCGCCTCATCGGGAGCCTCAGGCTGCACTACAGGCTGACCTAGCTGAGCTCAGGAAGGTTCTGGCTTCCCAGAGGAGTGGTTAACCCCATCCAAGAGTATCACGATCCTGGGTTTTGAACTAAAATAGTTTTTGGTTGACAGTGCTTTGAACAAGGACATATAGCACAAACATTTTGCCCATTCTAGAGACTGGGCATCATAATAGAGAAAGCCTAATGACATACCCAGAAATACTTATTGTACCATGAATAGCTTTGAAAAGCACAAAAGATAGTCTCTTGATTTCATCTTATCTTGACTTTTTTACTGCCCTGTGTCCCTTTTTTGTTTGCTTTCCCCTTTTATCTGTGGGGAGATGTATAATGGTTAATTTCTTCCTAAAGAATAATTCATCCAGGGTAGTACATGCTGCATACATCTGCGAGGCTCTTAAGTATTTCATGCATTATGTGGCCCAAATGGCTACATTAGGGAAAAAAAAAAAATCCCAATTAGTGAAATTTAAATATGGAATTTCTTTGAATTGCAGCTCTCCTTTCATATGTTACAACATCCTGATCAATGGCACCAAAAAGCAAAAGGTTTCTCTTATTGCTATATATTTTTATTTCCCTCCAAATATCAATGCCACATCAACTGTTAATCTGAAAAACCTCATTTAATGTCAGCTTGCTCACAGTTATGAAAATTCAGGTAATGTATTCCTGTTACTAATTGTATTTGAGAAAGTGTTATTAATTTCATATATCAAGTTCGTAGTGGCCATCTGTTCCCTCCGAACTGCTGCGTCTCCCTCCATCTGCCCTGTTTTTCTTCTGCTAATCGGGTGGCAAGGGCTCAGATGATCGGGAAGTTTCTCTCTGACTTTTGATTTGTCACTCATCATCAAGCCAGCTGTGCGTTTGTAACAGACTCCTCCGACGGGTGGTGGTGAATTTAAATCTGTCTGGTTTTCTTGTTGTTTTTTTTTTTTTAAATAAAACTTTTTTGTCAAAAAATGTTTAAAGGAAGCCAGATTGTATTTTCTACACTGTAAAATGTGCTTTGCTGCCACTAATTTGGCTGCATCTGCACTCTCATGAATATAGATGAAGGTGCACGGCCAGGATATTATTAGGGACTGCGGCGAGCAGGGAAGAATTTTAAATGCGGCAAGATACCATAGTTTAGATTTCTGAGAACATTAGGACAAACTCGCATGAAACTGCTGACATTTGCTAGCTTTAAGTTCAAGATGAGTTTTTGAATCTTAACCGCAAATATTCTTCTTTGAATATTTTTGCTTGTGTGTGGTTGGATAGGGAAAAGAGATTGCGGGAAGGATTGTAGGAGAATATGATTAGATCAAAAAGATTTTTAGTTCAAATTTCTTCACCTTGTCTCCCATAAATCACGGACTAGAGTCAGCATGCAAGGGACTTGTTTGAGTCCATGTCCTAGGTGAGCAAGCTGGGTAGGACATTAGCCAGAGTCATTGCTTTCAAGTCACTTGAACACCCTGTGGGATAACATATGAAGCTTACAGACTTGGGTCCTTGAAGATGAACCCACAATACCAATTATTTATTGTTTGTGATTGTTTATTGTATAATTCAGTGCTAACAGCAGGCTATACAAAATAAATGTTTATGAAAAATATTATTCATCTCCTCAGATAAGCATTTTCCCCAAAGTCCAATAGACAACAGCAACACCCAGATGTTAATGATAATTAAATAAGTTTTATTTTGCCTTCAGAATGATTCGGTATCACTAGATACGAAAAATATTCAACTCATGCTCAAAAAATGTGCATTTTAGGAACAGAGAAGAAATAAAAATAATGGGATAGTATCTGTCCTCAAGAAACTCACAATCTACCAACTGTAAAGTAGGAGAGGTATTCTATGACCGTTCCAGTGACAGCTACTAATAAATAGTGAAGCAACAACTGTTGGATAAACACAGGTACAAATCTTCATAAGAATAAATATTCTGAAGGGCGCCTGGTGACTCAATCTGTTAGACATCCAACTTCGGCTCCTGTCATGATCTGTCAGTTTGTGGGTTCAAGCCCTGCATTGGGCTCTTTGCTGACAGCTCCGAGCCCGGAGCCTGCTTTGGATTCTGTGTCTTTCTCTCTCTCTGCCCCTCTCCTGCTAGCACTCTGTCTCTCTCTTTAAAATAAATAAAAATAAACATTTTAAAAAAAGAGTAAATGTTGTGAATTGCATTAGCTCTAAAACAAAGCAGAGATTTCTAATACCTATTTCATGTTTAATAAGTTTATATTTTTCACATTAAAAAGTGAAACTTTTCTTGAGTTCTCCCTGTTCATAATCATAGCACTTCAACATCAAAAAACCTGTCACTCTCGCTAAATAAAGACACTTGTTCAAAATGGTAAAAAAAAAAAAAAAAAAAAAAAAAAATGGAAATTTACATTTCTAAGTACAAAGATTTTATGTCATAATACCTGTTATGGGTTAATTGTGTCCCCTAAAAAGATATGTTGAAGTCCTCATCCCCACACCTGTGAATGTAATCTTGTTTGAAAATAGAATAGTTTCCCCTTATCTATAAGGGACACATTACAAGACACCCCCCACCCCCGCTCCAGTGAATGCCTGAAAAAAATGTGGATAGTACTAAGCATTATATATACTTTTTTTCTTGTACACAGATACATACAATAAAATTTAATTAACAAAATTAGGCACAGTAAGAAGTTAACAACAAACTAATAATAAAATAGAATATTTATAATAATACCCTGCAATAAAAGTTATGTGAAGATGGCCGCTCTCTGTCAAAATATGTTATTCTACTGAATTCATCCTTCTTGTGATGATATGAGATAATAAAATGCTTTCTGATGAGAGGAGGCAAGGTGAATGATGTAGGCACCTTGACATAGTGTTAGACTGCTATTGACCTCCTGATCAACTGTCGGCTTTCAGACATTGGTTGACCAACTAAAACCATGGAAGCAAAACTGTGGACAATGCCTGCTGTAGGGTCTTTGCAGGTGTAATCAAGTTAAAATGAGATCATACAGTATCAGTGTGGGCCCTAATCCAATATATTTGGTATCCCTGGAAGAAGAAAAGAGACACAGAGGAGACCCATGGAGAGAACATTGTGTGCCAATGGAGTCAGAGATTGGATGATATTTCTACAAGCCAAGGAACACCAGGATTGCCAGCCACTTCCAGAAGCTAAGGAAGAGGTTGAGGATTCTGTTCTAGAGGACTGAAGACTCCTGGTCTCCCAAACTGCAAGAGAATTCATTTCTGTTGTTGTAAGCCACCAAGTTCATGGTAATTGGTTACTGCAACCTGAGGAAACTAATAGACCATAACACAATTCAAGAAATAAAAACAGGAGCACCTGGATGGCTTATCAGTTAAGCTTTTGACTCTTGATTTCAGCTCAAGTCATGATCTTATGGTTCATCAGTTTCCCTGCTGGCAACGCGTAGCCTCCTTGGGATTCTCTGTTTCTGTCTCACTCTCTCTCTCACTCTCTCTCTGCCCCTCCCTCGTTTGTGCTCTCTCTCTCAAAATCAATAAATAAGCTTAAGAAAGAAAAGCAAAATATTTGACCTTTTTTTTTGTTTCCATAATTTTTGTTTGGTTTTAACATAGGACCATCAAAATTCTCATGTTTCTTGGTCATGAAGAACACCTAATGTGGTCTTAAAGTTTTTTGAAAATGGGTTCTTTCTTAAAAATTATGTTGTTATAAAAATAAAATAATTGTAGAACTGTCAAGTATTTTCAAGCCACCATAATTAGTGACACATGAGAAGCATGGCAGAGGAAATACCAGATGTAAGTTATTTCAAGGGGCAATGATGGTGTAAAATCTTGTATTATCATAACTTCTCTGACCATCTTTCATTGGGAAAACCATTTTCTTATTTTTCCTCCCAGAGATTTTACTAGGGACACTGGAACCAGACCCAAATCTAGTTCCATTTCCACTTTTTTACTTGTCTTTTGATATCCTTTATGAAAAACCTCTTTGCATCTCTGCTTCTTTACTAAAAAACCAGAGTTACCAATATATAATTGGTAACCCAACTAACCTCTAGGTAATTTTGAGGGCTTCCAAACCTGTCTAGATTGTTAAGAATAAAAATTTAAAAATTACCCAAAGCATCCTCCCTGTCTCATGTTGTTGCCTGTTCCCCAGGTTTTCCTCTTTAATCCAAAAAAACCCCACAAAAAACAAAAACAAATCCCAAAGACCTATAGTAGCCCCTTCCCTTCACCATCACCTAAATGTAGATCCCTTCCAACGCATCCAGATCAATTTGTGATTGACATTAGTCCTCCATAGTTCTAAACAGCTGTATTTGAACGTGCCTAAATGTTGCCCTTTCTATACAACCTTTCTAATCAAAGTGTGGTCCTGAGGCCAGCAGCTACCAGCCTCACCCAGAAGTTTGTTAGAAATGTAGACTTTCAGGCTGCTGGGTCAGCGGTAACATTTCTAATAGGCTCTCCACTGATCCCAATGTGCATTCAAGTTTGAGAAGCAGTGCTACACAACACATTATTACTGTTTTCCCTACAAATCTCCAAAGTAATGTCTTACAGTAGGGGACATACCTTTTCCTAGTTTGATAACAGTATCCTTCTCCTTTATTTAAATAAATCACAACCTTCTAATTTTACAGAATTTGTGTCTGAACAAAAGGGTAAAAAAGGCCCAGTAGTACTGCTGATGCTTTCCTAATGTACTGTGTTCACTGACAGCAAGACCTTGGAATATCCTTAATGATATTAACAGATTATACATTAACACGGAAGGGAAGACCAGGCCTTTTTAAGCGGTAGTTCTGTTTCCTTCCCCTAGGTAGATAATGAAGTAGATTCACTTTTCCCATGACACTGGGCTGCCTGATATTTTGCTGTGTTACATGACGTGCTTCAGCATGACTAATACATCCCAGCTGGTCTCAACAGCAGGAAAATGTGTCGTGGGGGGTGGGGGGATGGCGGTGACATGGTTAGGAAGTTACGCATGCGCACGCAGAGGAGGCTCTGTTGTGTCTATGATCAGAGTTGGGGGTGGGGTGGGAAGAAAGAATGAATGAAAGGGGGGAAAATGAGGAAATCCCAGGAGTTCTGGAGACTTGAAATTTTTCAAGCTGTCATTTACCTTTGCAAAGTTGTGGTTGGTGACTGTGTTTACAGGCTGTGGATCTGTAAACAGCACATGTGCAAACCGTTAGCTATTGTTTTGAAAATGACAGTATGGCCAATAATTTCAATTTCAGTGTTTAAGCGTGAACCAGATGACGCTATGTTTTATTTAAAACTGGGCATGTATCATGGAGGGTGGAAACTTGTACCTCTTAAACACTTTTATATTGTGTAGTGTGCCATATGTTGCCTGCTTTCAGGTTTTTAAAGTGATTGCCTACTGCCTAAAGGTAGCTTGTCTCAAGATTATAATCCGCATTTTGCTGGAGGGCAGAAGTGAACCCATTAATTTAACAGCACACTAATGGGATTGGTATAAAGGTGTTAATTCTATTCAATATTCCTTAAGGATTAGGTTGAATGATAGTTTGGTAAGAAAGAAAGGGGTAAAGAATCAACAAGAGAAGTATGAGGCCATACAAAAGGTTTGACCAATATTAAAAACTGTCTTCCTATCACCACCACCTAAAAATAAAACAAAACAAAACAAAACAAAACCGAAAAAAAAAAAAAAAACCCAAACTTGATAGCCAGATGAAGTAATTTCTAACTTAAAATCCTTTTTAAAATCTTAAATTTCCTTGCTTACCTTGTAACTTTAGTTGGGAACAAGCTTCTTGCTTCTCATTTACTCTTAACGAAGAATGCATGCTAAGTTTTGCTCTGAGTTATCCTGGGTACATATTCAAGAAGGTTGCCGGATACATATTCTAGCTGAATATTTAACTTTGATAAGACTGGGCCCAGTCAATAAAAGATTCTTGCCATCTTAGACTCTTTTTAAAAACATTTATTGGTGCTCAGCTGGAAGGGAGTTGGCACCTAGTTCTGATATGACATCCGCTGGCTAACTGCTATTGTGTGGTCCTTGACTCCTTAGGAATGTGAGACCGTGTTCTGTACCGTACACATCAGGGCAACGGGACTGAGACACGAGTGGGGGAAGCCTGCCCCATGATTTGATAAAGCTCATACAAATTTCCATCTTTACTTAGAGGAATATTTCTCTAATCGTAGAGACTCCAAGGCCTAAACTCCCAGATAATTGTTTCTCCTGGGCTGCTTTCCCAAGCAACTTTGCTACTAAGATTCCAGTTCTGTCTCCCGTAGAGGAGGCAAACGTTAGCTCTCTTGTAATAGTTCCACCCCACTAAGTAGGCATCCAAAACACCATCACCACTTAATTCGCTTAATACTAGTATCCATGTTAAACCAATATCTTCCCTTTAAAAAATTGGCAGTTTATAACAGGATTTCTTATCAGGTAATAACTATCTAGGTTTATTTTAAAACCCCTGTCTTGTTAGCTTAAGAAATAAAATCCAGCAATGACAGAAGATTAGGTTTCCCCCCCGGGCGGGGTTCAGACAGTTCCTTCTTTGTGTTTGCCTCTCTTCTTTTGTAAGATGTGATCGGCAGCCTGTATTGGGAGGCCTGTGGGGGAGGAGATTAAGTTCTCCTCAGCTGGCCGTCGGAGGGTGTGGCTCTTTAACATTTTGGCTAACAGATGGTGACAAACCAACAGGTGCACCCAGATCACTGCACCGAGCTTTCTACATCTGCCAGGCGCACAGTGTGCTTACTCTGACTTCCCCCACGCCAGCTGGGGCCTTGGCTCTACCAAGCATGGCCCAGACAAGGTATACAAGGATGGAGGCCCATGACCTTCAACCATTAACCTACTGATATGTGCTTTAGAGGATAAGCGGGGTAAAAACACTTTGATCTGAATGGTATGCAGTGAAAAGAGAAACAAAGAGTGTAGACCCCGGGGTGAAGCGAGGAAGTGACAGGCAGTTTTGGTAACAAAATCCTCTTTTCAGGATTTGACAGCTTCTCTCGTCAGGCCAGATTTCTCTTTTAGCAAAGACATTGGCCTGCATTTATTGCCACCCTGGAAAAATTGTTGTTGGATGACTCAAAATTGTTGAATGGAAACAACCCAGAGAATCATTGAGACAATCCCCTTTGCAACAATAGCTAAGCCTTCATACGCTTGCTGTACACAGGGCTCTGCTGGAATTATCCCGAAGCAGCCTCGTAACAAATCTATGGGACGGGCACCATTTCTCTTCCCATTTACAGTGGAGAAACCAAGGCATAGAGAGGCCAAGTGAATTACAATCAGGAAAGAGCAGAGTGATACTTACTGATTCAACATAATTTAAACAGACATTTATTGAGTCTACCATGTACTGGACACAGGCCTACAAGCCAACTCTCCAAACCAACTTGGCCTGTCACTAAAGCCCCTGCACTTAACAGCTGTGTGGAATAGTCAAGGACCGACTTACTACTTTAGAGCTTTATCTACTTGAAGATGTAGGGAAGAAAAGACACTCTTGGGGTCACTGTGAGTTGCAACTTCACATATGAAGCCTACTTGAAACGACTGGTTTGGTTTTGGTTTTGGTTTTGGTCTGATTATCAAGGTCCCCGTGTCACATATCACCATGTTTTTTCAATAATCTTCATCATTAACCTTATTTAAAGCCGAGGATTTTGAGACGTAAGAATTCTCTCTCCTACATTTTCATTTTGGCAGATGAGGAAAACTACTCACAGAAGTATATCCTGGAAGCAGATCGTTTGCTTTAAAAGTCAGGAAGAAGCAGATGAACTGAGGAACACTGTCTTCCACATGCGGCTTCATGAGTGGTTTCCAGCACTCCCCTGTGGACATGCGACATGCGGTCTAGCAAAGGTATCGTGATGCCCCCCTAGTGTTCACATGAAGAATGCTGTAGTAACTAGTGGTTCATTGTTTTTTTACTCATCTACAATCCATTATTTTCCTCTTGATGGGGGTTATCTCCTAAGGATTTTGTGCTGTTGTTTTCTGTTGTTCGTTTGTATGTTTGCACTACCTACATGTCGGGTGTGGTGTTGTGTCTTATATGCATCTTATCATTTAATCTCCTCCTACAAAACACTATGATGTAGATACTATTATTGGTCCATTTTACAGATGAGGAAACTGAGGCTTAGCATGTTTGAGTATCTTGTATAAGATCTCACAGCTGGTAACTACATATTTGTATGGTTTTTGATTATTGACTAGCACTCCCACTGGACTATGTCATGCAAAGACAGAGATTGTATCTGCTGAGATGCTTATATTCACCCCACGGTGCTTAAACCACTTAACAGGGTCTTCATACACATATGCTTAATAAACATTTGTTTAATGATTAAATGAGAGAATAAATGAATAAAGTTGGAGACCAGAATTCAAAGTCATGCCTATTTAAATCGAGAATCTGTCTTGTTAACCACTAGTTATGTGACCCCACATTGCTCAGACTAACTATGTGCTGCTCATACCTAGGTGGTGTTAATCACCACTAGGTATTGTTATGAACCAAATTCTGTCCCTCCAAAACTCCGGTGTTGCAGCCCTAACTACCAGTGTGATTGTATTTGGAGATGTGGCTTTTACGGAGAGAATTAAGTTAAATGAAGCCATACGGGTGGAGCCCTAATCAGATAGCCCTGTTGTCCTTATAAGAAGAGGGAAAGACGCCAGAACTTGCTCTTCATGTCCACACAGAGATGAGGCCATGTGAGGAAGAGCAAAAGGGCAGCCATCTTCAAGCTAGGAAGAGAGGCCTTCCCAGAAACTGACCCTGACACACCTTGAGTTTGGCGTCTAGTCTACAGAACAATGAGAAAATCTCTGTTCTTTAACCCACCCAGTCTGGTGTTTCGTTATAGCAGCCTGAATGGACTAATACAACTACCATGACTCATCTGCTTTCTTTCCTTGTTCCTCTTACTCTCCCCTTTATCAGAGTATCTTTTTTTTTTTTTTTTTTGGATATCTTCTAGCTGTTTCTGTTTCTCGGTCTTCAAAACGCAGTAGTAGGGAATTGCCTTCTTCCTCCATATGCACTCTTTTTTTTCTTACCGTTTTCAGCACAGAAATGCAAGTTAGCAGCTTTTTTCTGCCTTTCTGATCATCATTTTTCTTAGGAGGAATGAAATACCAAGACAACTGAACGCCTGTTTGATGCATATAAGCGACATGGATTCTCTGTGGTTGGAATTAACTTCCTGCATTGACAGACTCTCCAATTTCAGAGTAGCTCCCCTTGCCATCTCCCGCCAGGTCTGTATTATAGGGATGATTTATTATGACCAATGTAGAGCAGCACCAGTCAAGAAGAGGAGGGGGTAGAGACCTGATGATCGGACTGAAAGCCTAGGACAAAACGATGAGTTGGAGATCCTGTTGCAGCTTTTGTGTCTGACTTTGAGTGGTCAGGTGTACAAAATCGATAGCAAATTAAGTCGTAATTAATTCACCTTCTAGTTTAGAATCAGGAGGTTTCTAATCACCAGGGAATCCAGTTGGGGGTCAGTTCTGGAAACCTGGTAGTAAGTAGGCACGTAGAAAACACAATGAAGAAAAGATTCCGGTTAAGAGTTTATGCCTAAAAAGGTATAGAGTCATTAACCCGAGTAACCATCAGATCTGAACTAAAGAGGAAGGTCAGAAGATACAGTCAACATGGGTCAGTAGTCTGGGTCAACATGGGAAGAGGAAAAGTGATCTAGAAGGACTGGCCCAGGAACCTAGGTGTTATTTACAAAAAAAAAAAAAAATGACTATATCCTGGGTTTGACTGGCAACAACAAGCCACATAAGACAACAGTCAAAGCCTCTGAAAGCACACAAGCTCCCGAAATAATTCCACCCATTGCAGGAAGAATACTGAGAGCCATGATATGTCCCTGCTTCAGTCATAGTTTGCTGAGGAATTGGGGAAGGTCTGAGGCGGTGAGCTAGGATGTGAGCCGTGATGCTGTGAGGATGTGGGGAGCAGGGAGCCAGGGAGAGCTGAGGCAGGGGACGTAAGAGGCCTGATCACAATTCCATGATCATACCCTGGAGCAAACCATTTCAGAGCTAACTAATTAGCAGCATGCGGTGGGGGCCGGCGACCATTGTGTTCCCTTATCCCCCGGGACTGTCAGAGTTCTTGGCACAAAATGGAGGCTCGATATATGTGTTAAATGAATGCACGAATAATATAATACAACAAGAAATGTGGAACTTTCAACTCCGAACATTTAATGGTGAATTTCTTTGGTTACTCCTTTATCATAGCCCAGTTATTAATAAACACTCACTTGTGATTCCAACTTCCCTTTCTGTGAACAAACACACACAGTGCCAAAAGTGATTAGTCCTGTCAGAATACCCCCCTGGTGGTTAGCTCCATACTCCCGGCCTCCTGGGAACTTAAGATGTCCACGGTGGGCACACAACATCCCACGGAACGTCGTCCAGGCCTCAGGGCCCCAGGTTGTGTGGGCTAGGTTGTCGCTTGCTCATTGACTGCTGCTCTTAAAGCCTGGTGGGTTTTTCAAGTGTAGTGGGATGGAAAACTCAGTTACTCTTGATGCAAACTAAATAGTTATCTATCAAACTGTGAGTCCCTCTCTGCTCTGTGGGCGTATTTAAAATTAGGAAGAGCACAGCAGCCACTTGTCTCAGTGAACGCAGCAACTCGCCTTGGGCCACACAAGAACAGCCAGGCACGTTGCCAGCTCCGGCGGTGACGGCGGGTTCCGGGGCGTAGACTCAGGGAGCCTCATTTTGAGTGCTAGATGGATCTTTGAGCAGCGCACGTCTGCACAGGCTGCAAAAAGATCCCCGCGACAGTATTAACCCCACAGCTAAGATTAGCTGAGAATGTTTTTCGATCTTCACAGTCATAATCTGCTCCTCGGGTGAGAACTGAGCACCAAATGCCAGGACACTGTGAGAACAGGTGTACCGACCTCCACCTGGGACTTAGGGAGGGGAAGTAATGAGCTAAGAATGGCCGAATCAGAAGTTCCTAGGTAAGCAAGCTCTTAAACAAGTGTGCCTGGACTTATGGAGCTTGAAAATGCCCTCCTTGGCATGCCGCCTGCAAGGCAGCTTCACATAAAGAAGCGCTTCATAAAGTGTGTTTCACGGAACACGGTCCCGCAAGATGTCTGTGCAAAAGCCGCATGCCTTAGCCCGCTCCAGCACACGAGCCCGTGAAACATCCTGTAGTAAAACACTCTGCGTAGCACAAAGCTCCGACTTACTTGACCGTGAAACTATTTTTTATGCGATTAGCTCTTAACATCTTTCAAAATAGTTTTCAGTTGTACACACTTTGGAAAACACCGATCTCTAAAAGACAACTCGAATATAGTGTCTTACGGAAACTGAAAGACAGCATTTCTGAGACTGCCAAAGCATATCTACACAGAAGCTCTGGCCTCTGGGGCAATGGAATTTGATATTCCCCCTTCCCATTTCATTCTCCTGTCCTTCAAGTCTGAGGCATTGCTTTTGTTGATGTTAGCTTGGATCAAATACATACGTAAGTGAATCGAGATTCTTACCTATCTCCCTAAAAGACCACTGCCATAAAAATACTTTTGTTGAAGCACTTGAACTTCTGGTCCCTAACTGTAAAGTAACGCAGGGATCCACCCAGTGCAATGCAGTAGTTTACTTGTGTAAGAACCAAGAGCAGGGCATTAAAGATTCTCCCTGTTTTGAGAAAGTATAACTCTGACCCAACTTCTTATTAGTACCACTGGAGCCTACGTGAGCATGGGAAGCAGCAGAGAGAAGGGTGTGCTGACCTAGGCAGGAGATCTTTACCAAGGTCCCTTTGGTCGCTCTTCTGCAAGCCAGATGTCCAGCTTCACAGGTGTGCTCTCTCCCCAGTTCCACAGGACTCCACACTTAACAGGACTCTGGGCTTAGTTTAATACCCTGCTATTAGAATTCTTGGTAATTTTTTAACAAGAGTCCTACATCATCATTTTACACAAGGCCCTGCAAATTAGGTAGCTGGTCCTGCTCCCCAACGCACCCCCCCCCCACCTCCCCGGGGAAGGCGGGTCTATCTTCTGGTATCTTCTTCAGAAGGGTTACTCCCTTGGCCTGTCCCCAGCATACCAGCTCCAGCTGTCACCTCCACTGATCAGTGTAGATGACTTTTTCATAGCAACACTTGAAGCAACTTGAAGACGTCATCATGTAGTAGGGGAAAATACAGAATTTGGAGGCAGAGAAAGTGGGCTCAAACCACAGCGTGCATATTGACAAAGGTTTAGACTTGAACACTGTTACCTTGCTTCTTGGGGCTTCAAGTATGGGGCCAGTGTGGGCTAGTAATGCCTGCCCGGCTTTCGCATTTTTGAAAAAGGGAGCAGTGCTTGTGGGCTTCAAAGCTTGAGGTAACACATGAAGTATCTGGTATGGGAGTCGCTCAATACCTGTTAAATTCCTTTCCTAAAGGTAAGTATTTTATGCTCAGAACTTTGAAAAGACAGCCACAGTGTTAACTGATGCTTAAACTCATACTATGTTGTATTCATTAACTAGTGAAGTATACATGTATCTACTTATTTACTTATGAACAAAACACACACATCATAGGTAGTAATCATCAGCTTAAGTGCTGCCTTCTGGTGCTAAATTGCAACATCTCTTGACTAACAAACTTGTGAAAACCCTGCGGTCATTATCTTTTGTATTATTCTTGTTCTGCACCGAAGGCTCTTCTGTACTTCTCACTGAGACCTGTGTGCACCAGACGGTGATGTCTTTCGTAGAGCTTCTATGATAATTTCACAGAATGCTCGATTCTCTTATTCGTATTCACCGAGACTCCACTTTTTAAGTAGTTTTTATTCAATATGTATTTCTATCCAAGCATGAACTCCTAAGAGCAGGCAGTCGTGGGTTTGAGTTTCAGCTTTCATTAGTTTCTCAGGGCTGCCAAAACAAATCGCCACAAACCAGGTGGCTTAAGACCATGGAAATCTGTCCTCTCACAGTTCTGGAGGACTCGAAGTCCAAAGCCAAGGTGTTGGAGGGTTTGTTCTTTCTGGAGGCTCTGAGGGGAAAATCCATGCCATGCCTTTCTTCATTTCAGATGACTACCAGCAGCCGTTGGAAGTTTTTGGCTTGGAGATACATCTCTCCAACCTATGCCCCCCATTTTGCCTTTACCTTCTCATCTGTGTCTGTGACTCATCTTCCTCTGCCTTTCTCTTATAAGGACACTTGTCATTGGATTGAGGAATCTTAAATCCAGGAGAATCTCATCTTCAGATGTTTCACTAAATTACATCTGCAAAGACCTTTTCTCCTTCTCCAAAGAAGGTTATGTTCACAGGTTCTGGAGATGAGGGGCTTCTGTGGGGCCGCCATTCAAACCACGACTACCCGCGGGGCTTTGTGCAGTCACTTCACATTGATCGATCTCAATTTTTACCACGTGTGGGGTGCGGATCGCCTATCGTAGAATTGTTGTGAGTCTCCGAGTACCTTCGTTAAGTGGCACAATGCCAATGCCTACAAGCATAATAGATCCTGAAACAATGGTAGCTGCTATTATTATTACCTTGTGGGGGTTTTTTTTGCCATTTTTTCTCTGTCTACTGCACAGATCCATCACTTACACTAATGCAATAAATGAGTGTGGATATATTCTGATGTGTGTTCTATACTTGGCAGCTTCAGCTGCCTCCCAATACCAAAGAATGGCATCGCCCTTTCCAGAAGGGGGAAGGGTTTTATAGACCATTCTGATTCTATGGAGGGAAAGAACAATTTTGAGGCTGAGTGCTACTGCAAAATGTGTATCCCCATCAGCATGAAAATCACTATCTGTGGCCACTTCCCACATACTGCTTGCCCATACCTGTCCTAGCTGGCCTCACTACGGCTGGAGCCTGGGGGTGAACTATTAAAGAGACATTCAGCAGTATGCGGCGAGCGTTTATTCAACAAATCCCTGTCTGATGAAAGAAGAGACTGTAAAAGCAAGGTGTTGTTGTTGTTGTTGTTGTTGTTGTTGTTGTTTTGGAGCAAGAAAGTAATCATAGTAAGAAGTCTATCAGTTTTGGATTCTTGTTTACAACATGAAAAAGAAAATTTAATTCCTACCGGCTTACACAACAAAGGGTATATTGCCCAGTGTAACTGGAAGGTATGGAGGTAGGGTGAATGTTCGCACTGAACGATTCGGCAACTCAAAAGTCTCAGAAAGGATCTGAGTTCTTTCATTTTATCTGCTCTATTTTCCACAGTGCTCGAGGTAGCCACGCTCTCTTGACGTCAAGAAAGTGGCTAAAGAAGTCGAGGCTTGATATTTGTAATTTGTATCATCAAACTTGAGTGGGGGAAACATGAGAGTGAAGTCCTAGTTGCTCTCAGAAATAAGTGAGAAATCACAGGAAATTTCTCCTTATGTCTAATCTGCTATAATTAGATTTTATGCCCATCCCTGAACCAGTCCTATTAGACCATTTCCACACTCATTGTGACTTTGGCTTGGGTTCCCTACGCTGGCCCATGTGACCCAGGAAGAGCCGCAGCTGTGCAGCTGACTGGGTGAGTCAGCACTGCTGAATACGAATTTGGTATTTTTGTTTCTGAAGTTCAAGTCAGCCTGGTGGTGTGTTAGTCTTCAGTAAGGTTCAGCAACCCTCAGGTACTTGCATTTAACCAAGTTTGAAACTGGGCCTGGTGGAAGAGGGGGAGACCGCCAAGGCAGTTAGCAGTGTTTGCAAGGAGATGAGTATAGAGCTGGACATGGGCTTTTAGCTGAGTAGGGAGGCAAGTGGTACCATGACAGACTGAGGACAGAGATAGATAGTGATTTTTAGGAACTGAAAGTCACGGTGAGGCTAAAGAAATGTTCAAGAGTTAAGTGGACTTGAAGGTGGGGCTTAAAGAGTAGGATGCATGCCAGTTGAGATTTCAGTGTTGGTGTGGCTCTTCATGATGACCAGGTCCAGGGGCCACGGTGGGGTGCAGGGAAGATCCCTGGATGTGAGCAGTCATGAAGCGGGTGGCCTGGGTGCTGGCTGATGAGCTCCATTGGGGCTCTTGGTACTGAAGTGCAGGAAAGTGGTAAGCCGGTAAAAAGGCAGCCTGACCTGAAGCACACAGAGTTGTGATGGTCTCCTCCCTCCCCTAGTTCCCAAGGGTGAGGTGTGCAGAAGCAGAAAATCCCAAGACTTCTATGTGTGTTCACTCCTCAAGGGCGCGGCCAACAAGAACTGTGGTTTTGCCTGATTCCATGCCAAGTATATTCAGTTGGAACACAGCATAACTTAAAGGTTATGATGTTTTAAGAGTTCCAGAGTGCATTTTTTTTCCTCCTGGATAATGTTGGTTGATGGATGACTGATTAGAGAGTTAAAAATAAAGAGATAACATGATTGACAACTCATAAATACCAGGGATTGTCAGGAGTACTGAAATCTCCTTGGTGGATTTTGCATATTTTATTTTTGGTGGAGAAAGGAGTCAGGGAGAGAGAAGGAGAGGCAAGAGACAGAGACAGAGACAGAGGGGGAGGGAGACGCCCAGAGAAAATGAAGACAACATTTCCATCTGGGGTTTGTGCTTTTCTGAGTGCCGACTCATTTTGATAGATTATTAGAAAACTCATATTTGCTCATAAATGTGAAAAAATAGCAAATGTAAAATTTGCAAATTTATTCCTAAATGTAGTTAAATTCATAAATATTTAGACATTTTCTGTAAAGCTTCTAATTTATAACCTTTACATGAATCTATAATTTGGTATAAAAGCTTCTAAATGCAGTAGTAATGTCACAAATGTCTATAAATATTCACATCTCATTTACAAATGTTCTGCAAACCATGAGCTGAAGAAATTGTGAATGCAAACCATTTTTCAGGTGGATTTCTGCCTAGGTGACTCAGGACAATGAACAATGAAAATCTTCAAGAGATCATTTTGAGACTGTGACTTCAGTCTGTTGCCTGGATGGCCTGAAACTTTTTTATTAAGAATAATTAGAAAAAGTTATAGATGGAACTAAGAATGAATGAGCAAATTCAAATATAAAAGTTAAAAATCAAGGTCCGGGAAAGTCTGGAATAAGATTTATAAAGATACCAGACAATCCCAGGTAGAATAGTGAGTCTTTGAATGAAATTTTCTGAGGCTCACTTTTTCATCTGTAAAACGGTAATAATACATTTTTCATAAAGTTTTTTTTTTTCATAATAGTCAGGATTATGAGAATAACAGACAGTAAACTCAAAAGTGCTTAAGAAATGAGAAACAAAAACTTGGTGGCTGACATCCCAGAAAACTTCAAGCCTGTCTAGATGCAGGGGCTGAAATTGCGATTCTGCCTCCTCTACCCAGCCCCAGCACCCCCCCCCCGGCCCCGCCCCACCCCTGTCTCATGCACGTGCACGCACGTGTGCACATGCTTGAATGCGTTCGCTTCTGGTCCCTTTCTGGGTGCCGTGCTTTCTTTTCCACCCTCTCAGCTCTACTTTTCCAGGTTTATTTCACCCCTACACACAGTGACCCCAATAGAAAGAGTTACTTTTTTCCAATTGTTCCACTGAAGATCCCCTGACAAATTATCCTAAGATTGACTTGAACATTTGTCTGTCCCAGAACCTGTCACGATGTCCAGAATGGAATACCCAGCAGATGGCCATGCTGGGTCCCGTTCTCACCCATGAAGCCAGGGGAACTTGGGGTCATGTGAACAGAGTGGAAAGCCCTAGGCCTGGTATGGGAGCTGTCACCAGAAAAAGAGGGTTCTCTTTACATGAATAAAATGAAGCAATAAAATGATATATTCTCTTTACATGATAAAACGAAGCAACATATGCAAGACTTGAGCACAGCGATTGGCGCACAATAAACCCTCAGTTATTTCCACCACTAGCCAGTAATTAATGCTGTTAACTCACTTTTCCCTGTAGAAAGAAGAGGAAAGGGTTTAGAGTAGGAAAGAGAGAAGGTTTGAATGGGTCTTCCTTCTCAAAACTGTCCGGAGAGTCTCAGGAAACCAGATTTTTCCTCTGATTTCTCTAACAACACCGCCTGGGGTCATGCATAGCCTGTCCTATCAACACGAATCCATGAAGCCTCTATGACGTCCACGGTGCCAGGAAGTCAGGAGTAAATCCTCATGGGTGTGTTGGGCAGTATCAATACATAACCACAGAGCAGAGGCTTTCTCTCTGATGGCTTGTCACTATCTAGAACAAATCCCCCTTTATGGAACCAAGCTCCATATTTCTTGGGTTTGGCCATACTTTTAGGGCTGTGTGGCAGGAAATGTTGCTTTGTGAGGTTGACTGCAGAGAATTTGGGAAATATTTCTATAGCTTCGGCAACATGTGTTCAGCTGGATGCCGGGTCGCTCCACCTAACCCTCTTGGACTCATTTGCTTTTCTATCGGTGCTCTCCAATAACCTGTGCCTTACATTTATCTGTTGAACAAATTAGCACCATAAATGCTTCCTTTTTTTCCCCAAGTGTATTTTTTTTCAATCTTCAAGGAGTTTCTTTTACTGCCAGTAGCCTAGAATTTGGTAAAGAATTCTTTACCCATCAAGTCCCTATTCTCCATTTAATTATCTTTTAAATATTTTTGCTTTGTGTTTACCTTTCCACACTGAAAGTCTAGAATCTTTTTAGTCTCTTCCCTTAAGAAACCCTCTAGCCCTTTCATTTTAGCCATTCCCCTCTGAGTTGTCTCTGCTGCTGGTCCATTTTTGTCTAGGTGTGGTGAACAGAGTATGTACATGTACATGTATTACTGTGATTGCTGGAGTTACTCGCCCCAAATCATGCCATAGTTTTTACCTGTTGACCCTCAACCCCCAATAGTCTTCCATTTCTTTAACCCAACTGCTATCTCTAAGATATTTTCTTGCTTTCTCCTTTTGAATAAAAACATATCCCCTTCTTAGTGTTCCCACTATTTTTTTGGAAAACAGGGTCATGGTTGGTGTCCACCATATAGGGTTATGTGGAGAAAATCTTGAAGCGAATGTAGAGAATGTTGAACACTTTTCTGGTGTGTGGACAGCCCTTAGTAAACATTGACAAACATTATGATTTTGATCATTACTATCAGAACAGCTCAGTGGAAGTTTGAGAACCCTCTTATGAAATTAGTGTCTGAGTTGTACATGAGCCCTTTACTTGAGTGACTCTTCTAGATTATAACCTTAAAAAGTGGAAGATTTCAGTGTGTGAAGCATCTGCGTATAAAAATAACGACTGTTTTGTAGACATAGATTTTGCTAAAAAAAGTGCACATAATGAAAATAAGGAGTTGGACTTTACAGATCTTAAAAGAAAAAAAAAGTAATTCCAAGAAGAGAAATATAGAAGCAACTAGCTGAAGGTCAGTTGAGAAGTTGGCATAGAATACAAAATATTGGTCCTGCTCTGGGTTTTTAGTTTCTTCCATAATGCAAAAATTGTCTTTCAGTCATGGTGTAGTCTTTCTTGGAATCCTCATTTTAATTCTGTAACATTTATATTCCAGGAGTAACAGCAAATCTGCTGATTACTTATGAAAGCAGGGGGAAAAAACATTTGCAATTACAGTCAAAATTAAAGTTATTTTCTAATCTTCTCATCTTTTTTAAGGAATGAGAAACTTTAAATATGGTCAACGTAGCACATTTTAAGTGTCAAACTTACTGAATTTTTCTAAGCCAATCGAATAATAATCTTCTGTAAAAACAGTGAGCATCCTACAGAATTTTTATCATTTGACCTGTTTAATATAAGTTGAAAAATTCCTCTTGTGTAAGTACCATTGCATAATGCTGTATGCTGAGCTATTAAGATATATTTAGTAATTCCATTAGAACTGCACCATCGAGCAGGGCAGAGCATATGGAAAGAAGTTGGTGAAAAACTGATTAAACATTTATATCAAGTACATTTTGATTTAACTCACATAAATAATTCATTTTTATGTTTTCTTTCTTTCAAAATAAACCTTTTTGACACCTGCTGTGCTAAAAATAATGCTATCATGGCTGTAATAAAGAAAGTCTTAAAGCACGCAGCAATGACATCATCTGGTACCCGTGCAGATACTAAATTGTCAGCACATAAGTGTAGTAAAGTAAGACTTGGCATTATTTATTATTTATTTAGTGCCTCAAAAATATACCAGGCTTAGTGAAAGCACCTGGCTGAATTTGAATATAGCATTTGTCTCCAGGAAAGCCAAAAATTAAAAGGCTCACAAAGACACACAAGAAAACTTCAGAGAGAGCCATAAAGATATGGAATCCCATTCTTTCCTTGGAGCATGAGAATGAAGCGGAGAGATGAGTGAATGAACTGAAGCAAAGACCCTGAGAGGTGGATGTTTCCCTTTACAATGGGAAGAGAGGAAGATGGGTAAGAAGATAATAGCTGGTGACTACATGTGGCCACAGCATCATTCTAGAATGGTAATTCCCAAAGTAGGAGACAAAAACTACTGGGAGCACAAGGGGTGTTGTTGAGTGGACCATAGGCATCGTATTGACTAGTAATGAATCCCATCATCATCAAAAAAAAATCTTCTTTCAATATTTCTGGGCAAGTCTAGGAGAAATATTTAGCTGGCACTACTCTGTTCCTAACATCCCTACGGCACTATCCAGTCTTCTTTTTCTACAAATAGGCAAGGCTGAATGCTCAGAGCCTCTCTGGGCAGTGGAATAGTAGATAGTATCACCTAACTAAAATTGAGTAACATTCCTTTACTCTAGTTTTACCTACACGTGGAACGCGATCGTTTTCCACGCACGGCATGATATAAAATTACCTTTAACAACATTCGGGCAGAAACACGAATCTATTTAATGAAAATTGTTATGTAAATAAGAGTAGATCACAGAGGCGGGTGGAATTACAATGACACTTGCAAACAAGCCCCCAACAGCTGGCTGATACTGGCAGGATCTACCTAAGGAAAAGCTCGAGGCTGAGTATAAAGAGGCCCTTCTCTGTTGTGCTTCACTGTGGACCAAGAATACGCAGATGATGGCGATGGATAGCCTTCCAGACTCCCCTTAAGCCGACACTTCCCACACATGCCAAAAAGGCATGACTGATTGTAGGGTTGCTTATTGGTGAGATCCCGTTAAAGAAAACGTATTTATTCTGGAGGAAAACACATTTAAGCACCACAATTGATATTGGGAAAGAACACCTCCCATTTGGCACTCGCAAACCCGGATAGCATCTGCCTAACCAAATATTTGTATGAGTTAATTTTGTTGTGAGGGCTTCACTTAGAGAGGATGATTTTCCTTCATAATGCAGTCTTTCAAAAATTCAAAAATAAAATTCCGTATAATCATTATCATGTCTATTAGAATCCAGTATTGGCACACGTTTCTCTGGATTACATTAATTCAGCTGAAAAGGAAAATGCCCGGGATTAGGGCCATAGAAACATTGCAGCTACTTTCCTCTCTGCTCCTGGAAGGGCGCTGAGCAGGAATGATCATGGGGAGAAGTGTAGGAATACCTCATTTGAAGCAGTGCTGCACTTGGAAAATAAAAATACTAGATTACACTTATTATTTAAAATAAATTTTCTCCACGTCTACCAAGTTAATGCATTTTTTGTTTTTAAAATCTTGCACACTATAAAAGACCCAGAGCAAATGAACGATTATCTCATTATTCCGAGACAAACACTGTTAGGATTTTGACATGTGTTTTCAGATGGGGTTGTCTTCTCATCTTCCCTGTAGGACTTTATACCAGCCTATTAAAAAAAAAAATCCCACATCAATTAATATTCCTCTTGAGCAGCAGTTTGTGTACCATGAGCAATGTTTAGGCAGTGGATGTAGAGGACAGTGGGTTATCTGGGACATTTTAATCAGGGAAGTTTAACTCTCATGTTCTTTCCATATTAGGATTGCACATAAGATTTCATTTGGTTAGAAGAATGAGAAAATGCTTTCTTCAATCATGGTTTTCATGGCTTCTTAATTTCCATAATTTAACCAATTCTCCATTTTAAAATTTATGGCTGTTCCTAATTCTTTGCTATTATAGATAGAAATTCCCATAAACATCTCATTTATAAATATTTAGAAATATAAATACAACATTGAAATGGAATTTTTGGTTAAAGAGTGTGAACCTATTAAGGTTAATTTCCTCAGAAATGAAATATCAATTTTCTCTCCCACCAGCAGTATGTGAGTGTACGTTTCCTACAACTTTATCTTCATTGAGCATAATTCCTCTTAAATCTTTCCATTACATTTTAAATAAGAAATGTTCTATTTACTTAAAATGTTCGAATGTGAATAAGAACGCTCAGCAAATAACTTAAAAGGAACTTAATATTTTTCATTAATTGATGCTTACACTTCAATGGGATCTGGAGAGCAAAATTACAATGATGTAGAAGTCATGCTTTCTTAATTAGTACTTCTATTCCATTTTATATGGTTGTTTATATAATGCCTTCTTCTTCTAGAATGTAAAGTAAAAATTCAAGTTGGCATTCCATTCTCTGATGTGTGTACTGAGTGTAAAAAAACCCAGGTATTCTGCATCAGTCATCCATAAGTTATTGGATACACACTCTATACATATCTCTACTCAAGTTAATGAGTATTTATATAATAGAATCATTCTATCTTCATTAGTGTCTAGAATTAACAACCCTCTCCATATACAATACTTCCTTAGTTCTTATATCGCCACTATAATATTGATGGCATACTGTCTTACAGTATAGTACTCTGTACATATCTTATCTCTCCTAAATCCTATGAAATTTATCTGTAAATCCCTCAGAGTGGTTAATCAAAAAACTCGATTTATGTTTCAATAAACTTATTTGTTCGATAAATATTTCCTGAACACCTACTATGTACCAGAATTATGATAGTCAGGTTATAACCACAGCAGCAAATAGGAGGGATCCAGTTCCTGCTACTGTGGGCTTTCCATACTGTGGGGTAAGCAAATGTTAATTAACTACATAAATATTTATAGAATTCCAATTGACTTAAGTACCATAAACGTAACGGGTACAACGAGAAGATAGAAGAGGGCAGGCATGATGGCGGCAGCAGTGATTGTGGTCATGAGAAGCCAAAGAGAGGAGAGAATCTGTGCGGAGGCTGTTGAATTACAGTAATGGTGGTAATGTTGAAACAAGAAAAGTAATCACTTATGCTACTGTGTCTCTAATAGGAGCAGTCATATAAATATTTACATCAAAACAGAAATATTGACGAGGCAGAGTCACCTGATTTGCTTTTCATTAATATCATTTAACTATTGCATAGATTTTAATTGTACAGCATTTGATGCTTATGCCCTCACACACCCACACACATAGTTACTCTTCAAAGCCCTACTCAACTAGAAAGGTAGATCTGTTTTTACAAGAATCGGGAACTCATATATCAGAAGTTGCCTCTGAATTCAGAGGTCTCACCAGATTCTAATCTAAATTCTCCTGAAGAGGGGATGAGAACAGAGGTTGATCAAATGCCCCATTTTATGGAGGTTCCTTGGTACCACCTTCCAGCAGTTGGGAATCCTTGCGTGGGAAAGGTCTGGAAGCTTCATTATTACTCCTTGCTAGTTTCTGACTGAAGCAGAACTCTCTGAACTGTGCCAGAATGGACTGATGTCTCCCCAGCTCCTTCCCACTCAGTTGATATGGTGACGGCTATGGACTAGCAAACAACAGAAATTTCATCGTACTTTTTTGGTTCTAGACAACTTCTCCCTTAGTGCCGTAATAGTGCCCTCTGAACACCTCAGCATCATCCTGTGATACATGCTCGAACTTTGCTTGAGGCATAAACCTTATCTTGAATTTAACTGATGGAAAGAAATGGTGGCGTTTTGAGATAGCATCAGGAGTCTGAGATTTGAGTCAGATGATCTTTCTTCGTGTTGCCTTGTGTTATATTTTTAGGCTATCGCTAGGTGGTTTTTTTTTTTTTTTCCTTCACAAAGTAAAACATGTTTTTATTAAAATCATATACAGAATATACCTTTGCCCCAAGTCCTTATGCGTGTTTATTTTACTGCATGATCTGTTTTCTTAGGGAAACACAAGGAGGGGGGGAACTGCTAAATTGGATATTAGCTTTTATAAAGTTTATTACATGGCTGTGAATACAGAATCAGGAGAAAGAAAATTTGGCAGACTTCTTACTGTAGAGACAAAAGTTGCTGTCTAGCTCTACAGGGAGACTCTTGGTAGGAGTGAATTTTGTCTTGAGTGATGGATATATTGGTCAATGGCTTGGACAATCTTAGTTGTTTTTTTTCATCACCAATGCACATATAAAATAGAATATTTACATCAATCCATCACTGCATATTTTGCAGAGAAAATATGACACTTATTAGGTCATCTTATATTGTTACAGATAAAAATCGATGCTAGCTGGTAGCAGACATTTATAGGTTTATCTTTACTCTCTGTCCAGGAGTTGTATGCCTACTGATGTATCATGTCAAGTCAGAGAATTAGTTCCCCAAACCTCAACACTTTATGGAACGTGTTTCTTTCATCTCAAGCCTTTTTTTTCTTCCGTGTGTAGTAAAACAATAGAATTAGTTTTAATTATTAGTAACAGATAAATTCCAGATATCGAGTGCCTTAAATAGTATTGACATTCATTTTTCTGTCTCAGTGGCTTTAGACTACAATTCTGCAATATTCAAAGTACTTTCATAGTCATCTTCTTCCTTGATTCCTACAACAGTTCTGGGAATGGGAGCAAAATAGATGTTTGAAAGTGAATAAGCTCGGGATCAAAGGCGATTGGTATTATTCCCACCTCGGAAAATTGCACCAGCCCAAAAGAAGAGTCCAGACTTCGATGAAAGCATTGGGAGTATGGAGTCCTTCTGCCTGTGGCCTATTGGCTCATTAGAAAAATATCTGAGCCATCAACATATAGATCTTGCATGAGCTGAATAAGGCCCAGACAGGTGGGGAAGTAGAATGAATATAAATTCATAATCCCTCAAAGTTGTCCAGTAAATATAATTTCAGTGAGTTATTTGATTAAACACCGGAGATTGTCAATATTGAAAATAACCGGTATGAAACGGCTTATAAATTGCACGGGGTCCTTACTCTTCGTCTGATCTCTAGAGGTAGTCAAGTAGAAACAGGAGAAAGAACATGGACATTGGACCCAAAAAGAATGAAATCTGGGCTATGGCTTTGCCACTTCCTTGCTGTATAGACCTGAACAAGTTATTTAACACCCTGGTCTTTGGCTCACAGAGTTGTTATGCTTGTCTGATGAAATAAGGTCTGTGAATGTACACAGCACAGTGCTTGGCAGTATGCAGGCGCTCTCTAAAAGGTCACTCTTACTACTCAAAGGAGACTAAGGTAGAGTCCAACCACGCCATCTCTTTCGCTGAACGCAAGTCTAGAAACAGACGGAAAGGGGTCAAAGAAGTTAAGAGATTCCAGATGTAGCCAAAGCCACAGGGTGGTAGAAGGTTGTCTGAGAGCCTGGATGCCAGAAAGAAAGTGGGAACCAGAAAAAGGAAAACTACCGCCACCTCACCCAGCTGCTACTTGGTCCTCTTTTGCTTTTTTTTTTTTTTAATCTTTGAACTACTTAATAAACACTAATTAACCCTGTGCCCCGTGAGACAGACTTGCCTAGAGCACCATGCTCTTAAGAACCACACACATCTCCTGTAATTGACTCAGTTATCCTCATTGCCTGGGACATCAGTAAAGCTGTCTTTTGCTAGCATCTTAGGACCATAGAGAAAAACTTGCATAAATGTGCCTGTATCTGACCTCATGAAATTGAGAGTTTGGTCCAAGTGCAGCAGAGAACAGATAACCATCCTTCTAGCGCAAAAAGTTCCCTGACTTAAATAAGTAGAAGAGGTTTGAGCCAAAATTATTCCTTAAGCATTATGAAAAAAAAAAATAAACGAGCAAAAGCTAGCACCTAAAACATCGTAACCATGGATAGATTTATATGTATAAGACACGTTTGATTATGCATGCATGTTCAAACCTGCTGAAGACACATAGGTCACTGTAAAGTCCCTTTTCTGTCTCTGTGGCCAAAGCGACTGCAAAGGATCTTTCAAGCTCAGACCGTGCAGTATTAAAATTTTACTTCTTGTGCTGTCTTTTCTGCCAAGCACCTGCTATCTCTAGAGTCTTCTTGCATATGTCTGCTTTATAGGGTTTTCTGTTTATTTTTGCATGTTTATGTACCTCAGGTAGATCACCTTCTCGTTGAAGACAGGAACCTGGTAGTTCCTGGTTTGATTCCTCCTTATTGCCTGGTCTGGGGAGAGGCACACTGTGAAGCCCTCTGAATTATGATTGGCCCCAGTCCTATTTGACATATACATGGTCATTCACCTGGGTTTCTCTACCCTGTGTATGGCTTGTGCTCCTACTCTCTCCATGACCTGGACTCCCCTTCCATTTCTATTGTCCATCCATACCTCAGGGCCCACCTCTAGCATCAACTTCTTCAACACCTTGGCCCGAAGATTCTGTCCACTGGATCATCCCTTTTCCTGGATTCAGATCACGCTGCCCAGAGTAACATACAATTACCCCCAGTTGCTTCATGGTTTCTGGATTTATTTCTACAACCCAGTGCCTTAAGGAGAAATGCTTTTGTCTGAAATGTCTTCCATTGATTGATTCAGCAAATATATGTCTTTTGTTATCCCCAGTTGCCTAACCAGTGCATGATAGAAATGTAGTGGATACTCAGTAAGTACCAGTTGTTTGGTCAGAGCTGTGACAATTTCCAACAAGGGTCTAATCTCCAGTAAAAGCCTTTTCTTGGATTTTACTAAGAAAGCGATTCTAGTTTTAAGTTGCACTTGCTTTATGTATCTGTCTAAATATTTTACCTTGCATTTCTTGTTAAAATAAGACAGCCATTTGGGGGCCATTAAAAGGGAGAGGGGGATAAATATTATGTTGTTGGTATAGTTGTCACTGTGGCATGTGTTTCTTGCTTCTGTCCCAGCGTTTGACACTCCTCCCCTGATGTACCCACTGCCCATCTCTGCAGCCCCTTCCCTCCCCACTTTGCCCTCTGACCACTATTTCCTAGACACTCTCACGTCTTTGAATTCCTGTAACGCACCATGCCCTCTCTGGCTTTTAGGTCTTTCTGCACAGGCTGTGGAATCTCAAAGAATTATCTCCCAACTCCAGCCCCTCTTATCTCCTTCCTCCTATCTCGCTCTGACAGATCTTTCTGGATTCAGCTTGAATGTCACTTTTTCTGGAGTGTCGTTTCTGATGCTGCAGCCTCTAAGGAGATGCAAACTCCCAGCACACGTTATACTTCCCCAGTGGTAAGATGTCATCCGTTGTCAATGCCTGAATGCTAAACTTGAGGAGTCAAGTCCTGTGTCTGTTTTTATTACCGTTAATATCCTCAGAGCCCACCCAGCACCAGATAGAGATGATGTACTCACTACCTCCTAGCGAATGAAGAATCGTAAGGGATCTGTACGAGGGAGTATGAGGTTCCGCTTCTCCCAACTAAGGCAAATAGCAGGTTTCTGTTGGTCTGTTCATTCCCTATTTTTATCCTGTACAGTTAAGTTTACTTACTTTTAATTATTTATTTATTTATTTATTTATTTATTTTTTAAGTTCTGGAAACCCCCCCCCCCCGGACATAAAATCACATTAATCATAATCCTTGTTTCATTTTGAATTGCCTGATTGGAGAAAATCTGGCAAGCGTTTTTCTAGAACAACACAGTTCTTTGTAGGATGGCACGGTCTCTTTGAACATTTTCCAAGTGTGTGCCCATTTAAATATTTACTTGGAAGTGCCTTTTGTTTTTAAGAAACTTATTTGGAAATTCTGAGCGCAAATTATGGCTATGTAATCCATTTGGACAAAAGCAAGCTGGTTGCCGGGTTACCATTTTAAATGGGCTCATAAAATAGCGCTTGGTAATATCACTTTAATCCAGTGTTTACTGTACCTGGCAACTGTCCTCCTCGTAAGCCTCAAAAGTATGTAGATAGGATGTGGTTTCTAATGGCCAAGGGACCACCACCGCTCGGCAAATAGGATTAGAGGCAAGACTGAGACGTTTTGCTACCCATAACGTGCATTTAAATATAAGCGTTAAATTTGGCACACCGGACGAAGTTTCTCTTATGTAGATGAGTGCTTTTCTTGCCTGGAATATTTTATTTATCGGAATCGTAGAAGGGCTACTTAACACTTCAGGCAGCGCTGTCGTATTTGGTTCTGCTTCCGAAGACGTGCGGAAGCGAGGACCAGCAGCTCGGGGAGAACTCCGCGCGCGGCTCCGCCTGCAGGTGGGTGGACAGCCGCGCGGCGCCCCTGCAGCTGCGAGTCTCTGGCACGCGGCTCGGGCGCCTCAGCTGTGCTCAGAGCCCGGAAATAGACACTTTTCCCCTCGCTTCCTTTCCTGACTCACCTCAAATGTAACGAGACTTTTCACTTACAAAAAGCACAGCTTGCTTTATTTTTGTGCTGGCAGAGTCACCTCCTAACGTTAGAGTGTCAAGGACTAAAGGCACACCCGTTTGATCCCTCCTCCTCCGCTGGACCCCACAGACGTGGCCCATGGGCCCGTTGTGGGCCACATGCCTTCAGTCTCAGGAATCTCTGAGTCTCCTTCTGAAACAAATAGCTGCCCTTCCCGAGACCTTTTGGAAAGAGTTGAGGAGAGGGATCGTGTGCAAAAGTTCCTGTTAATAGTTTTGTGCAGTGAGGAACAGGTCCCCCCGTCCCCCCACCCCTGGTTGTTTTGTTTCTGGGTTTTCTTTTGTTTTGTTGTTTGTTTGTTTCGTGTGTGTGTGTGTGTGTGTGTGTGTGTGTGTGTGTTTTGGCTTATAGCAGGATCTGCCTAGTTAGTCACCAACTGTTTGCCTTTGCCTTCTGGGTGCCCAGAGAGACCACACGACCCAGCCTCTCTCGAGGCTAGGAGCAGCTGTGGGATTAAATCTTGGCCAGTGTCATGTAGGCAGAAGTGATGTGCACCGTTTCCAGCCCTGGCCAATAAAATCTCCCGCCCAACCCTCCGCACTCTGCCTCCTGCCTGTGGGGACGGTGTTGGGGTCTCCAAGGCTTTGAATAGAAGGAGCCGGGGTCGAAATGTCCCGCTGGACCGTGACGTGAGCAAGAAATCAACTTGTATTGTGTAAAGCGGTCGAGGGTGGGGGTGGTTGTTGGAGCAGTGAACCCAACCTGACAATTGCAGAGCTCTTTAACCCCGGTGACCTTCACGAACTCATGAAAACCCGTGAAAATGGCCACCGTGAAAGAAAAGCAGCCGTCAACAGTCAAGGTAACGTGCAGCCTGAATGAGGAGGGTGGAGCGAAGCCGGAGTAGCTGCCGGCCCTCCTTCCCCTGCCCCTGCCCCTTTGGAACAGCTGTGGTAGGACAGGAAGCCCTTGTCACCTTCCCCCTGCTGTATTTTGCGAATGTAGCACTGACCTCTTCACAAATGCTCCCGCACACCGCTTGTACCCTTTAAAAGCGTACGTGCGTCGATAGTTTTGACTCGTACCGTGGAGGCGATTCTACTCGTGTACTTCTCTTCCTCCCTTCAGCGCGAGAAACGTTTTCTCTAATGCGGGGAGTGGATCTCTTTGGCCTCAGGACCTCAGGCTCATCACAGGCTTTGGGGATCACAAGACGTGTCTGTGAAAATGGTGTCTCTCCGGTTGTATTCGTTGGACATGCTTGCAATTCTTTGTTTAAGCTTAAAAATATGTCCAAGAAGAAAAAGAAAGAAAAAAAAAAAAAAAGAAAAAGACCCCACACATCAAGCGTAGATTTGGCAACGATTCAGTTAATCTGATCACTGTAGCCAGAGAGACCAGGTAATTCAAGCTGAAAATGAAAATTCACTTAGATAAGGCCTTTTCAGTTAGGGCCACACAGGAACATCTGCCGGCTTGTAGGCTGTCAAGATTTTGAAGAAGTGTTTTATTTTCTTGGGAAGTACAGGTGTACAAGTATCCAAGTACTTGAAATAACCTTTTCTCTCCCCAGATAGCCTTGGGCAACCAGGTCCCAGAAAGGAAGCAGGCATTTCCCCTCCGAAAAGGGTTAAGCTTTCTCTCAGGAAGGGGGAAATCCTTATTATTTTTTTTTTTTCTCCAGCGATATTACAGCCTTAAAAATATCTCAGCCACAGTAGAGTTGGTTGTCTTTTAGCACCTGCGTTGGTGAATCTCGCAAGGCCCCTAAATTCAATTTTTAAAAATTGACTCTAAAATTTTCAAAGGGCTCTGGGATGGGGAAAATTGGAGCTTAGAATCCAAAAGGGGCTGTGGAGGAAACAGTGGAAATTTAAACTGCCTTCTGTGTGCACAGCTGCCCCGTTAATAATGCTTTTGCCCAGGAACATCTGCCTCGGGCCTCACCACACAGCCAGGGTGCAGGCCGAGGGTTCAGTAATGCGTACGGTGATGGGGGATTATCCTGTGTGCGCTCTCTCCTGGAACTGTGGCGGGTTCCAAATGGAACTGTTGATGATCCAGAAACAAAGTAGACTCCCTTCCAGGAAGCTGTAATAAGGAGATTAAGAAACTATGGAGGCCTACGAACATTTTCCATGTTACTTAGAACTTGACCGGACTTAGCTTTAATCAAAGTTAATCAACCCATGTGAGGCAGATCAGAGAAGAGATCCAAACAGGGCTGAATGCTAATGCAGAGGGGCACCAAGGCCCTTACTGGTAATAGGCAAGAAAGCCTCTTTCTCCAAATGTGAGAGATGCTCTCCTGTGCATGGCCATATGTCTGCCGCAATCTGCAGCCTTATGGATGAAGAACTCTCTCGACCCCAAGGCACTATGTTGAACATGGAACAAAATTGACAGTGCCCAAGGGGGGAGGGCATTCGCTGCGTTTCAAAGACAATTGAAATATTTTAGTAACCAAGGTGTTAGTAAATGGATATGCCACTGGTGTTGATTGCGTCCTACATTATTTGTTCAAAGGAGAAAGAACAGCAAGGTTTTTTTTTCTTTTTTTTTTTTTAATTTTCTAAAATTGACCACTGTGACAGCAAGGATTTAATTTTCTTTCAAAACACAAGAACACTGACATGTCCGAATATTAACGTTCTTTGCAAAGTCACAATTGGGGAGGCTTTGCACACACCCCGGTAAAATTGCCATTTTTCAAATAATGTTCGGGACTTTTCCTCAGAAGGGCCTGCAGAAACTGTGGGATATTGTATTAAATACTCAAGAGTTGTCACTCTCCATGTATGTACTATGGATATGATTAGTTTCTAAATAGCCAAAAGTTATAAACGTATGTGTAATAATTAAGTATATGATCAAAGTGTTGCATTTGTGGGGAAAGGGACTGTTTAACTTTAGAAGCAACAAAATTAAACTTTTAACCAAAATTAACTTGGCTAATTTGCAAAAAAAAAAAAAAAAAACTGATCTAAAAAGAGTTCTCGAAATGCTTTGCACTCTGGTAAAATTCTAGAATATGTGGTTAGCTCTCAAAGGTGATTTGACAGGGAAATATTTATTTGGATGTTTGCACTCTGGCATAATTGTTGAAAAGGTAAGTGTGATGGAGTTTAAGGAGGGCTTCCTGATACCCACTTTCAGTAATGAAGTATTAGGTAATCTGCACAGCTTCCTGTTGAGGACAATGAGCATGGTTGAATTACAGAGCCAAGATTTTGAAGAAGACAGACACTCAAAGAGAAGAATGCAGCGTTTGCGGCCACTTTCCCTCCGTCAGTTCCAAAATAGGTGGCTCAGTAGCCAAGGAGACTCGATGCTCATAGACGGTTGTATGGAGTGAAGGGGGCAAAAGCTAGAATAAAGGAGCTGCTGGTGGTGCTGGTAAAACACCAGTATTTCGAATAAAAATCCCAAAGATGTCTAGAGTAAGGATTCTAGGAGTAAGGGTGAACCAGAAGCATGCAGTATCTCAAAGGGATTGAAGTTCAGATCTAAATTAGAAAAATTCTTTTTTTTTTTTTTAATGTTTATTTATTTTTGAGAGAGACAGAGAAGAGAGAAAGAGCAGGGGAGAAAGAGAGGACAGAGAGAGGGGACAGAGGAGCCAAACTGAGCTCCACGCTGACAGTAGGGAGCCTGATGTGGGGCTCAAACTCACAAACCGGAACCGTGAGATCATGACCTGAGTTGAAGTTCAGTGCTTAACTGACTTAGCCCCCCAGGTGCCCCTAAATTAGCAGAATTCTTAAAAATAGACTAAGATATGGGGGCGCCTGGGTGGCTCATTTGGTTAAGCATCTGACTTCAGCTCAGGTCATGATCTCAAGGTTTGGGAGTTTGAGCCCCGCGTCAGGCTCTGTGCTGACAGCTCAGAGCCTGGAGCCTGCTTCGGATTCTGTGTCTCCCTCTCTCTCCCTGCCCTTCCCCTACTCACACTCTGTCTCTCTCTCTCTCTCTCTCTCTCTCTCTCAAAAATAAATAAACATTAAAAAAAAATTTCAAGAATAGACTAAGATGTGCCTGTATTGCTAGTGTGCATAGTTTCCTGCAAAAAGTCATCATAAATCATCTCTAAGGGAAGGTAACATCATACAAAGCTAACTTTATCCTGTAATTTTGCATGTACAATGTTCAGCAAGCAATCAGAAATAATCAGGCACATGAAGAGACAAGAAAACATGAAGGGAAAATGGACCATAGAAACAAACACTCTGAACTACAGATACAGACTTCAGAATAACTACGTTTGATATATTTTAGGAGATAACAGATATTAGTGAAAAGTTAACTAGAAATCTGGAAACTATCTTTTAAAAAAACTACATAGAAATCAGGAACCCGATTGGGGTAACAGCCTATTAGACACAATTGAAGAATCAGCAAGTCAATCATAATGTAGATCAGAAGAAAATATGAGAAAAAATGAGGAAAAAATGAGAAAAAATGAGAAATGAAAAATGAGAACAAATAGGAGAGTGTTTTCCTGAAGAAAACATCAAGTTCCATACTCAAGGGAAATCATAAACCCCAATGAAAATTAAAAAAAAAAATAAAATTGCACCCAGATGCATCGAAGTAAAACTGCTAAAACTCAACAGGAGAACAAAATGTCTGAAAAACAGGGTAGGGGAAAAGAAGAAAGATTTAGACTGACAACTATCTTCTGGAAAAAACAAACAAACCAAAACCAATGGAAATCCGATGAAAATACATTAACATCTTTAAAGAAAAGAAAACAAGTAATTGCCACTGGTATTTCAGAGCCAGTGAAAACTCCTCTAAGAATAAAGGTAAAATAAAGGCTAAAATGTAGAAAGTAATAATGATAAAAACAAATTCATCACAACCAGACCCGAACTAAAATACTAACAAGTGTTTTTCAGGCAGAAGGAAAGCAATCCCAGGTGAAAAGGTACAGATTCAGGAGGACTTAAGCAGCAAAACATCACCCACAACAACAGAAAGTAGATATATGAGCAAATCTAAATTGATGCCAATTTTAATAAACAGTATTAATAATGTCTCAAGGAGTTTCAAATAGGCAGAGAAGTTAGATACAGAAAAACAATGGTCAGTGGTGTTCAAGGGTTCTAAGGTCCTCATGTTGGCAGAGTTAAAATTAGTACTTTATGCAACAGCTTGAATTAATCTACAGTGCACATGGTCATCTCTAGGATAAACAGAAAAAGAATAGGAAGTTAATCACAGTGAATTATAAGTTGAATATAAGTTGAATTATGCAGTTTTTGTCTTTCTGTTACTGGCTTATATCACTTAGCATAATAACATCAAGATTCATCTATGTTGCTGCATATTGTTAAATTTCCTTCTTTTTAAGGCTGAATAGTGTAGATACTATGGAAAACACCTACACCATTTTGCATTCCCACCAACTAAAATAGTCAATTCATTGAATCAAAGAATGGAATAATGGTTCCCAGGATCTGGAGGCGGGGGGCAAGGAAAATGGGCAGTTACTAATCAAAGCACAAATCAGCTGTACAACACTGTACACTTAAAAATTGTGTAGTGTGTATTGTGCATTTAAAAATTAGTTAAGGGGGTACATCTCATATTAAGTATTCTTACCACAATAAAATAATAAATAAAATAAGATATAACAAAATAGGTTGAACTGGAATAATTGTTAAATATAGCAAATAATTCCAAAAGAAAGCGGGGGTGGGGGGCTGGGGGAGAGAAAAAAGCAGGCAGGGCAAAGAAAAAGCAAATAGATAATTGATTTAGACAAAAATGTATTAGTAATTGCATTAATGTAAATAGGATAAACTATTGAACAGGAGATCCTGACTAGTTAAATATGACTAGAAAATAAAAAGTATAAGGTTTGGAAAGAAAGAAAGAAAGCTATTATTATCAATAGATGGTATAATATATATGTCAAAATCCAAACAACCTAGAGATAAATTGTGGGAATAATAGATGAGATTAGCAAAATTGCTGAATGTAAGAGCAATTTTAAAATCAATTTCTTTCTTTCTTTTTTTAATTCAGATGTTGCTTTCCAAATAAAAAGACTATGGTTTCTACCTTGGAAACTCTTTCTTAGGCACAGGGTCTCTCTCCCTCTCTTATTTTCTCTCTGGTTGCCCACTTCTAGGGAAATCAGAAGCCATCTTGTGAGGCAGCCCTGTGGACAGGCTCGTGGAGCAAAGGTCTTCCAACATGAGTCAGCTTAGAAGTGAAGTTGTATTCTTATACATTAACAAAATTATTTGGAATACAAAATTTAAGAAAAAATGAACTACCCTCAAAAATGCTATTAGTAGAAATAAATCTAATGAGAAATGTGCATGACCGAAACTCAACACAATCCAAATATTTATCAACAGTAGAATTGAAATAAATTCATATATACATACATACACATATATGTATGTATATGTGTGTGTATATTCATATACCATGGAATTCTATACAGCAACAAAAGGAAATGAATCACAATCACACGTAATAAGATGGATTAATCTTAGAAACATGGCACTGAAAGGCAAGACTCAAAAATACGCACTCAAAAATTCCATTTACATAAATGCTATAAACAGACAAAACTAAGCTATAATGTTAGAACTCAACAGAGCAGTTAGCTTGGGAGTTCAAGGTAGTACTTGGGAAGGTTCATAAGATGCTGGGATGCTGACAAAATTCTATTTCTTGATTTGGGTTGAAGTGTCTGATCAGTAGGTGGGCAGGCCTGGGGATTGAGTCCACGGTGACCAGAAGGAATCCTGGTTCTGGGAGGGCACAAGAGGCTAAGGGGCCACTGGCAAGGGTCTCGTATCTGTGTCCTTGGAGGCTGGTCTGGTGCTGGGGCAAGTAGGAGCTTGGGTTCACAGGAGCCACTCGGTGATGGTATGGGCCTGGTGGTGGGGTCCATGGTGAAGTTGGGAGCTCACTTCACTCTCCTTTTCATGTGGGGTGGGTGTTTCCCTTCATACTGGGCCACCCCTGCTTGGAGTGAAGGGGGTAACTTGAAATTGTTTTCCTATGCACCTCAATGCATCTTTTCTAATTTCTGTGCTTCATCCAGGTGCTATAGCCCCTCACATAGAATGCTGAGCTCTTGTGAAGATATTTTTGTGTGCAGGTAGCCGCTCAAATTGGTGTTTCTGGGAGAGGATGAGCACTAGAAGTTCCTATGTTGCCATCTTGTTGATGTTAATCCCACAACTCACTACACTTACCTTCCATGACGAAAGTGATTTAAATCACTATTTTTTTTAGTAACAATTCTCAAAACTTTCGTTTATAAACATAGAGTTTTAAAAATAGTTTTTTAACATCTTTGCAAATAAATTACACAATTAATTATACTAGGAAACAAAATATACTAAAAGTAATTAAAAGTCTTACTGTCCCAGGGGGTAATATTATGACCAGTTATTATTCTATAAATTTAGTTAGTCAGTCTTCAGGTAGACAAACAACTTTTAATTTATTTCTCCAACATTCAATATTTAGCAAGTGTTGTGCTCTCTTAGAAGCTGCACCTTGAACACAAAGATAAATAACATATAGCTTATGACTGAGCAACTCACATTCGATGTAAGAAAAATAGTCAAAAAATTCATTCAGTCATCCGCTCCAAATTTATTGAGTACTACCAGATGATGGATAGTCAAAGGTGAATGATCTTCATGGCCTCTGCTCTTGAAGAGCACACAATCTAGAGAGCACAATACATTCCCATAACATGGTTTGCGTTTTATGATGGAGGGCAGAAAAAGAAACAGCTGACTCCTACTGGGCAAAACAGTGGTCAGGAGGAGGTGACAGTTTGAGCCGTGTCCTAAAGGATGAGTAGAAATAACATTATGGACACAGACCAGACACCAGAAGCGAGGTGGATAAAGACGATGAAGGGAGAAGAGGCTGAGAGGTAAAGAGGAGCCAGACAGCCAGTGACCTTTTACCATCATGCTAAACACGTTGGACTTTATCTTTTTGGCCTCACAAGATTATCAGACAATTTTAAGGAGAGTAGCGATATTTTCGTGTTGCATTTTAGAAATACAACTCTAATGGCAGTGTGGCAGATGTTCAGAACACCAGGACAGCCTAGAAGCCATGAACGTGACATAAGGGATGGAGACACTTGGGATGGAAGCCTGAAGACTGTGCCGACTGCTTGCGCGTGGTGAGGGAAAGGGCTGGGTTTTTAGTGGTGCCCTTCTGGCTATGGGACAAGCAAGGGCAGAGAGGAAATGTCCTTAAGTTAAGCTTGTACTTGTTGAATTTTAAGTGTCAAAGGAATAAACAGACAAGGATGACCTGGAGGGCAAGGACCACATTTAAGTCGCAATAGATTTTTAACATAAATCTGTAGCAATAGATTTTTAACATAAATCCGTAACCTTTTTTTTCTGATAGATAACAATAAGAAAATCCTCAGAGTTAGAAACTAAATGTGTTTATGTTAATGTTACCCTTTTCCAGTGGAAGCCTAATAAACCTTTTAGAACAAAAGGTAATTCTGTGGACCCTTTGGGCTATTTCCTCCACAAAGAGCTCTATGAATACGGAAAGCTCCTACCCCCTCCCTAAGAGTCAGAAATATCCTCCTCTAAACATCCCACTCTTAACACTGACCACAAAACAATTCTCCAAAAAAGATTTTAGGTTGGATCGGACAATAAAATAAGGTGTATAATTTTGAAATGTTTTTTAATGTTTATTTTTTTATTTTGAAAGAGAGAGCAGGGGAGTGGGGCAGAGAGAGAGAGGGAGAGAGAGAATCCCAAGCAGAGCTCGATCCACATCCGGGACATCATGACCTGAGCCAAAATGAAGAGTTGGATGCTTAACCAGCTGAGGCATCCAGGTGGCCCTATAATTTTGAAATTGTAAAGAGCTGAGAACTTATCTTGAACTTAGCTCCTACATCGGCCTTCTCTCCCTCCCTTCATGCAGTTGCTAGTACAAAAGTCTTATTTAAATTTTTTTTAATGTTTCTTTATTTGAGAGAGAGAGAGAGAGAGAGAGAGAGAGAGAGAGAGTGGGGGAGGGACAGAGAGAGAGGGAGAAACAGAATCTGAAATAGGTTCCAGTCTCTGAGCTGTCAGCACAGACCCGGACAGGGCCTTGAACCCACAGAATGCGAGATCATGACCTGAGCCAAAGTCTGACGCTTAACCCACTGAGCCACTCAGGCGCCCCAAGAGAGTCTTACTTTAAAATTTTAAATTCTCTAACCTTATTTTCCAAAAACAAATATTTTCATCATCCTATGTGCTGTTATTTCTTTCTTGAATAGTCACTTAATTTTTTCTCCTGAGTAGATGTTATTTCCCTAATGATATCATCAACTCATTGAGAGTGTGTCTTAAGTGTCTTTGTATCTTCTGAGGCCCTCAATATAGCACTGTGCACAGAGTCTATGCTCAGGAAGATTTGCTGATGGTTATTTGATATGTTATTTTAACTAATAAAATGGTGTTACTAACTGCTTTTAATATGTCAAAGTTGAAACTTAAGCCTCAAGTCTTGGATTTGACAAGTAAGATGTCTGGATTTTCAAAGTGCTTATAACTGTTTTGGAACATGCATATCATTTCCCTCACAAAATCGGCTCTCTTAATTTTTTGTTAGTGCATTCTCTGAATTATAAAAGGAAAAGAAGTCTAATACATAAAGGGGTGGTAACTCAGGTTTTGATAGAGTGTTAATACTGATTTTTGCCCTCTGCTATTGAACCTGACGGTTTGCCAAAGAAAAGAACAAAAGCCACAAATCCCACAGTGACCTCATTCACATCCTGTTAAGCCAGCTGCTTGTCTTAGTCATCAGGTGGAGAGCCAGAACATCTATAAAGGCCATAGGGCCTTTGCAATGGATTGAAAACAGGTCATTTTTAGTGAACTTTGGGACAGATATGCTCAGGCACGTTGCTATTGTCAAGGGATCTTCCACAATCTCTTTTGACTTTACAAATTGTGATTGAAGCATGTCACCAAATTAACGAAGGACAAAAAATGATTTTTGGAATCAACCAGGTCTCTTCCTTGAATATTAAAGAGTTTTGTGAGACCTCTTGCATGCATGAAATCTTGCTTCTACAGAGGAAACTCGATTTTCTCCCCAGAAGGGATTACTGTCCTTGTAGATGATCAGCGGAGCATGAAGAACCTCGTCATCAAACAATGATGGTGACATTTATGGGTCTGGGCTGTTGTCTACCCATTGGGACATGAAATTCAAAGGTGGTAAAACTGATAGGATTTTAAGGTAGCTCTCTAGGCAAAATAACACAAAAGCGACACTACCTTCATTCCAACTGAGTGTTAAAATAAGCCATTTCTCACCCAGACAGCTCCCTCAACAGTACCTAAAGTAAGGGTTACTGCAGACAAGCCTCTGAATCACCACGCCTTCGAAGTCTGTCTGTCTTTATGTAGATAGATGGCCTGACTCTTTCACTGCGTGTTGGTTATAGTAACATGTGAAGTCCTAGGATGTTCAAGAGAGTTAATTCAAATACTTCATGCTTTATTTACTCTACTTTTAAATGATTTTTTAAAGTACCAGTCATCCGTCAAATCCATAAAACTGAGGCGTCAATTGGTCCAGTTCTTTGGTTGCTGTTATGTGTTTATTGAATAAGCCACAACGTATCAAACATAATACAGACAAAGTCCACTTTAAGCTTACAAGCTAAATTGACTTAAGCATCACTCATAAAAACCAAACCAAACAAACAAACAAAAACAGTCCTATGCAAGCACGTATTGATCAAATTTTAAAGTTGGTATGTGGAGGGTGGACTTGAGTGAATGCCATGGGGGAAATGATTGCTAAAAAGGAATTTGTGAGAAGTGAAAGTCTTCATTTGACTTGACTGTTCTGAGATTTCACTTGTAAAGTGTGGTTGATGAAAAGTCTTAAACGTTAGATGTCAGAACGTCGGGCTCTGCAGAATAAAGTAAAACGATCCATCTAGAAAAACACAAATCCAAAACAAACGGTCTCAAACCAGATCTCTCAATTAAAATACAAACCTAACTTAGAAATTGGGCAAGATTGCTAATTACTTGGTCACTTTGCTCTGTATTAATCACATGAGTAACTCTGGAAGTAAGCCAAAGCAGCATTTCCTTCCGCTCTTGATTGTTTACATGCTGTGTAATTGAATTACACGTACACTTGCACTCACACTTCTGAGGGTGTGGCTATCAGTTCAACCCCCAAACCTCACACAAACCATGTGATGCCCAAGTCTTTCTGCTCTGAGGACCTTGAAGCACATTTCCAAGGTGTTTGTCCTAGAAATGGAAGGCTATGCACGGACGGGGTGATTTGTTCCTCTCTGACAGAGGTGGAGCTTTCTACAAAATCTCAGACTCAAGGGTTCTACTGTTGCTTTCTGGAACTTATCAGTGTATCACATTTCTTTTCTGATACAGAACAAAAATAGCAAAATCATTAGTTATGGCTCAGAAGAAGCTGCTGGTTTTACAGTGCTTAAAGAGCTTATTTTAGAAATAATGATATTACTGTGTAGTCACTGTATTTACATTGGCTTATGATCTAGGCAAGATCCTCTTCCTATAGCCTTCGATTGTTTACAAAACACTTTTACATTTCCTATCTCATTAGACTCTCATGTTTCCCCTTTGAAGTGACTCTTACTGTCTGTATTTAACAGATGAGGAAAATAAAGCTCAGGAGATTGACTTGCCCAACCTCATCAGTTCATACAGACCCCCAACTTAAATGTCAGTGTCCTGATTCTATATACTTAAATATAAATATATATAAAATATGTAACATTTACATTCATATTTGATATATTTAAATATATTTAATCTATAATATAGATTCTGTATTATAATATACATTTATATTTAATATATTGAAATATAAATATATATACAAATGATATCTGCTAGAATCCAGAGAATAATCATGCGGTGGAACGTTTCCAGAACTTGAAAGATCAATTCATAATATACTAAAGTGCAATCTTTTTTTTTTTTTAACTGTTTATTTACTTTTGAGACAGAGAGAGACAGAGGATGAACAGGGTAGGGTCAGAGAGAAAGAAGGAGACAGAATCTGAAACAGGCTCCAGGCTCTGAGCTGTCAGCACAGAGCCCGACGCGGGGCTTGAACTCACGAGCCGTGAGATCATGACCTGAGCCGAAGTTGGACACTTCACCGACTGAGCCACCCAGGCGCCCCTAAAGTGCAATCTTAAGAACAGGCTTAAAAGGTGATGGTTCTAATGGGCTTTTTAGCAAACAGGATCTGTCATGGGTTGCAGCAAGATTTGGTTCCCTTCTTGCATGAATTTAGTCCTCTTCTCTCACTGCCCTGGCTGCTGGAGATGAAGTGGATGAAATGGCCAGGGCACTCCAAGGGCAACAGTGGCTTGGACTTCACCTTTGGATACATATTGAGCCCAGACTTTTTCTCAGTGGAGATGCTACAAGAATAAAAGAAACATAACCCACAGGGTGACAAATTGAACTTTTCCATGGTAATGACAATAGTTTACCAGCATGAAAGCCAGAGTGGGTCAGATTCATCTTTATTCCAAAAGGTCGTGGCAGTGGCTGAACTGGTAATGCAAACCTTTCTCAGGTTAGTCCCATCTGACTGAAATACTCCAGTTTTTTTGAACTATACATGATAAAGTGCTCTTGCTGTGGAGAATTGGGGGTGAGGGAAAGAGATCAAAAGGAGTTTGTTTACACAAATTTACTCCCACGTGTCCTAAATTATGCCCCCAAAATAATCATTTAAGCTGTTCCACACAAAGAATTTGTAAGCAAACACATTTGCAGAATTGCTTTTTTTTTTTTAATGGAAGAGTTAAGGGGGAAAAAAATGAAAGCTTAAGCAGTGATTAGTGGCTTTCCAGCTCTGCTTCAAAAATATCAGATATTTTTACTGAAGAGAAGACTCACACAAGGGAGAATGGACCAATGATTCACTAATTTAGTCCAACCTCAGATTTCTGTGCACTCCTTACAAGATATAGTCAATCTTCATTATTCCATGTTTGTAAATTGACCTACTTGCTAAACTTTCCTTGTAACTCCCAAATCAATACTTATGATACTTTTGAGGTCATTCACAGATATGTGCTGAGCAGTGAAAACTTTGAATCACCCATTGTACACGTGCCCAGCCAAGACAGAACAAGACAACATTCTATTTTCCTATTTCAACCATCATACTGTGTACAAGTGTCCTTTTTGCAGTCTATTGAGTACCAGATTTCTTTGTGGTTTTTTGTTTTTGTTTTTGTTGGTGATTTTGCTATTTAAAATATCCCTCAAGCATAGTGAAGTGTTGTCTATTACTGTTAAGCACAAGAAGATTGGTGGTGTGCCTTAAGAAGAAAATATGTCTCTTAGATAAGCTTGGTTCAAGCATGGGTTAGTGAATCAACAATATATATTAAATACGGTGTCTTTAAAGAGAAACACATATCAAACAAGGGTATGCATTAATTGGTTGATGAAAATGTGACCGGAGGTTTGCAGGAGTCTTATCCTGTCAGAGATGATTCAGTGCTTGCTAATTCTGTGTTTCCAGTGACTTTGTAGAACATACGACTACAGCAAATAATGATAACTGGCTATAGTTTTTGTTTCTGGTATCCAGAATTATTAATCAGACAAAAAGTAAGAAGAAATAATTTATGTTACCACTTAGAATGACAGGAATTGTAGCTACAAAACCAAAATTGTGAATGTTGTCATAGGTTTCAAAGCCCATTTTAAATGTATGGAACCTTGGGAGATATGTGCATATATATGTTTCAGAAACACCTTCTTTTAATAGATATATAACAATTCGGAAAGTAATTCAAGCGAATAAAACATTTTACAATGTTGTGAAAGGGCAATGTTATCAAATAAAATGAGATCTCTATAAACATGTCCAAGCTATGTCTTTAAAAGGAATCAGTATTATAATAGAGTTAGTGTTATTAAAATATAAGCCTCATGAGTATTTTTGATGTACATTAATTTTTATTGTTGAATAATAATAATGCTTTGTATTTGTATAGCTTGCTATGGTTTTATAGCCTGTTCGTGTGCATTAGATCATTTTCATCTTCAGGTATTACTACCAAAATTTTGTTGATGGGAACCATAAGCTTCTATGGGTTAAGAAATTTGCACATGGGGGCGCTTGGGTGGCTCAGTCGGTTGAGCGTCCGACTTGGGCTCAGGTCATGATCTTGCAGTTAGTGAGTTCAAGCCCTGCGATGGGCTCTGTGCTGACAGCTCAGAGCCTGGAGCCTGCTTCGGATTCTGCTCCTCCCTCTCTCTGCCCCTTCCCTGTTCATGGTCTGTCTCTCTCTCTCTCTCAAAGATGAATAAACGTTAAAAAAATGAAAAAAAAAAAAAAAGAAATTTGCTCATAGCAACAAGCCACTGTTATTGTTATGTTATTGTTGTGATTAAATTTGGAAGATTCAGATAGTATCCTATATTTTGTCCTGTGTTGTCATGCGAAGGCCCATTTTTAGTCTTGAGAAATTTTGGACATGCTTTGTCTATCAATAAATCCAAATCCAAAGACCATTTGAAAATGTTTTAAATGGATGGTCATTATTTCCATTTAAATCCATAAACCTTTATTTGGAACACTGCTTTTCATTTTGTTTTGTACTTTTATTCCCCTTCACTTTAGAGAGAGAGAAAGCGAACGGGGGAAAGAACCAGAGGGAGAGAGAGAATCTCAAGCACAATCAGTGCAGAGCCTAACAGGTGGCTTGATCTCATGACCCTGGGATCATGACCTGAGCCAGAGTCAAGAGTCGGACGCTCAACCAGCTGAACCACCCAGGTACTCCTGAAACACTGCTCTTTAAATAACACTTTTCATTTTACATTTTCTTCTGACTTAGAAATGCATTATATCATGTCTATAAGAAATATTTACTGAGATACATACTAAATTTATAACCTGTCTTACACACCATGCTGAAATTTCATTCCTAAATCGTGTAGGAAATCTTGGATTGGGCACTGATACTCAAGTTTGGGGAACATGTAAGTTTGGTTTATATCTCACACCAAAGAACATTCCATTTTATGCTGAACTGGGCTGGGCGGGGGGTGGGGAACCTTCAAGATAAGCCAAATGTGACTACCAGAACAAATGATCTTTTCACCCTTGAACTATCTTGTCGCTCTTGAACTAAAAGAAAAAAAAAATGTGTAGCCGTTTGTGTGGTAGCCATAATGTTGAAAAAATGGGGCAAAAGCATTTCTTTTTGCAGAGGGTGTGTGGTGGCACATATTTACTTGCACTTGGCAGATTATCTTATTTTAAATGGATTCAACAGTCTGTGAGGGGGCAGATGTTCATGGCAACAAAAGGAGGACAAATTAGACGAAGTTAAAAAGGGAGCATACGGGAATAAATACAACACATGATTATTAGCCTACAGAAGTGCTATAAGAAATAAAAACTTGACATGAATGAAAAAGCAGGGTGATGGTGTGGATCAGGGAGATAGGAAAGGAAGCCCAAGTGGGAAGATTTTGTGAAGTGAAAAAAAAAAATGTATCTGCCAAAACTTCAACATCTCAGGAAATACTTTTTAGGATTCCATTCTCACCCACGTCTTCCCCCCACCCCCAGCATAAAAGAAGGATGTAAAGTCAAAGTTCAGTGTTCAAACTTAAGGATATAAAGATTTCTCCATGGGTTGACTCTGCCAGAGAGAGTGCCGAATTGCAACGTTTGCCCCTGTAACATTTTCAAGGAACAACAAAATTTAGCGCAAGGGGTTGAGCTTGTTTTTTGCTGCACCTATGCTGACCTACCTGTTACAGAAGTTTCCGTTGGAAGGTTAAAAAGGTAGAGGGAAGTAGAATTTGCTGTGAGTTTGCTGGAGCGTGAAAGAACTTTGCTTCATGAGTATTTTAAATGGTCAGGGCTAAAGATGGCCCTGCTCAAAAACTCAGCGTGATGCAAAAGTGTAGCCAAATGAAGTGTGCAATTAGGATGCTTTTGAAGACACTCTGTGATATTGTTGTGCTGTAACAGCCATTGTGTTGTAATTACTGCTGATTTGCTCACTGTTGTTTTGAACCTCTTAATCCCTTGAAGTATCCTGCCAAAATTAGAGTATTAAAAGTGTGATTCAAACACACTGAAGATTACAAACAGCTTAGATTAGGTCTCTGTGAGGCCGATATTGTCAAGTCAGTCATCCGATCCAAAGACAGAACATGAAAGAGAAGAATGACTCCACTCTTTGAAGAAATAGAAGTGAAACATTTTCAGGAGCACATTAATTTAATTTTTCTGAATTAAGATCAAACGGGCCCTCTCGGTGAGGTAGGTAAGACTTTGCCCCCAACACTCCACTGACAGTGATCAGCCTCCCGATGCCTCATCTGCGAATATACACTAACATCGTGGATTAAAAACAGGACGGGGCTCTTTTGGGAAATACAGTTGTTCTCTATCTCCACCCCCAGGACACTAGAGAATAGTCTTCATTTTAGAAGTATGTAGCTTTACCCAGTAGAGAAATTCCCGAAGAGTTATTTGGAAAGAAGTTTTTGTTGGTAAGAGCATTTTTGGAAGCATTAAAAAGGCCACACTGAATGCAAAGCTACGGTAAATTCTAATTGCCTTTTGGACACAGCTAGATTTTCAGATGCTACGTTTATGTAAAGTGGAGCGGCCCTCTCTGCAGAACTCTTAGCGAAAGAGTTAATCCTGTTTTCTCAAGTGCCTAATTTATCACAGAGTTACCTTAGGCACTGGGAGCATCTGGCCCAACACGTACATATTTTTCAAGTACAAATTAAGGACTGAGAATGAGGCCAGGAACACGCTGTTGTAAGCCGCGATAGGATGGACTCACCAAGAGGGAGAGGCATAAACATTGCCTCTGATTTTAATAAGGATGAAACTCCATGTATCATTAACAATTCTTCCTTCAATGTCTTGAAAACCCTCCGTCATTATATTAGAGCCCTGCTTAATATTCTGCACGTGTGAACCAGTTTGGGTTGAGGTTGCGTTAAGCAGGTGGGGCATTAAAAATAAGACTCCTCTTTTATTGTTAAGATGTTTTGAAAGAAAGCCTGCTTTATGTGACTTATCCTGCAATATGTCAAGAGAGGTATCTGCAGACCCACCTATGTTGACCTCGTATGATTTTCGATGGAAGACTAAACGGCCACTTTGCTATTTCCTCTTCATTAATAGTAAACAGTCATTTCATAGTCATTTAGAAATGACTGTTTACTATTACATAATCATATTGATTGTCCATCTCTCTTTACTTCTATTTTTGAAAAATCAAGCTTAATTATGATCAACTGGATGGGGGGGCAGGGAGACTGAACAAATCTTTTGTGATTGCTTTATTTTTTCACGAATTCTCAAGAGTAGCCACAATAAGTTGAAGAGTGTTGGGGGGAGGGGCAGGAAGAAATGTAATATTTCACTGGAAGCTTTGATGAGAGAAAAAACAAGGTTACTGCTTATAGAATCCAGCTTTCTGATGTTACCTTAACTATTTGGATAATGCATGTGTCTTTAAATCAGAAATAATTTGCTCAGTGGACTGAAAGACTCTGTCTGTTCTAAGCACAGTTAACAGGCATATGCCCTGTTGTCTTGGGAATGTGGGGAGAGGCCTATACATCATGTTTAAGTGCATAAGACCTGGATGAAAAGGCTTCACGTGGAGAATGGCAATGCCATGACCATGTATTAGCTCATGTTGATACGCGGGGTGACCCACGAGCCAAATCTCTGTTGAATAGCCTCCACATCTAGCCTGACATGAAGAAAATTTCGCTGTGGGAAATGAAACTCTAACATCTCATTAAAGATATTTGTTCTTGTTCTAAGGTCATAAAATAAGGAGGCTATGGGAGACACCAAGACAGAATATTTTTCAGGGGTAGAATGACAGGGAAGACAACCCTGCCTCTTACTCTGCATTATAAAGGCATCTGGCCTCCAAGGTGACCAGCTTGACCTTTCTCTTGAGTACTGTCTGATTTTTTTTTAAACGGCCCTTAAAAAATGCCAGCATGCAAATTGTACATAAAATATTTAAAACATGAGTCCTCACTTTGAAAAGGTGAATTAATGAATTCATCAATCAAAACTGCAAAGTTCTGAAAACCTCTAATTTACTCTTGTTATAATTTAGTGGGAAAAAGGTAGCCTTCCTCTGCATAGCTCCACAGAAATGTAATTAACCTTTGCTTTTGATAGAACAGGTGGGACAATTGGTCAAGTAAGATGATAAATAAGATACACACATACATACGCGCACACACACCCCTGACACACAATCTTATAGGGTTCTTCCTCCCCAAATTATTGTGAGGATCAAAATTTGAAAGTGCCTGTGAACTGTAAGTTACCCTGTAAAATCAGGTGTTGGGATAGTCGTTTTTAGATAGAAAGATAGATGCACAGAGGCAGGCAGATATCAAAATGTTTATAGGACATTATATCATTATTTCTGTTGTGGAAATTGAAGCATTTTTGTCTTTACTGAACTTCCTGATGATTTTTTTTTCTCAATTAACATGTGTTTTTAGGAAATAAAACAAAAGGAAAGATCAATGTTCCATTATTTTACCAGGAGGTACCACATGTATCATGGCGATGGCATCATACGTTCAAGTGTAAGAATGTAGCACATGGTCTGACAAGTTGGAGTGCTTCCTTGGGGGCTATGGGTCAGAGTATTTGGAACTGAGACTGCTCATGATGTAGGTCTGAATCAGTTCGAGAAAGCAGAGGAGGTAATCCTTTTGAAGTGTGTAGATTAAAACAGGACACTATTAGCTCTTCTCTACCTCCCACCTTCCAGGTTAGCCTCCTTTTTTTACTGTTTCTCGCTAAAGTTCCAATTTTCTCTCCTTCGCCTAATGGACTTGGAGTTCATTTATAGCTGATGCTAGCCTATGTTCAGGCTTGACAAGAGCTCAGGAGGAGGGCAAAGGCATTTTGTATCACATGGACCCTCTGATACAATGCAGAGAAGGAAGATTTACTCTTCCAATTTTTACAAGTTATTGCCCCTTTAATTAATTTTACTTCCACAGGTGAAAATGGATGTACCACTTCTGGGAAAAGAAAAAAGCCCAATTAATAGTGGTATATGTCATTACACTCAGAAGAAATGAATATGCCTCCTTTAACATAAAGAGCTCATCTATTTCTGTGGCTCTGATTTATTCCTAGGTTTCTTGTCTCACTCATTAAGGAATTTTCTAGACCACTACTGTTCATGCGTCTATATGTGTGCATGCACATGTGTCCCAGAATAGAAATATAAAGAATTTAATATTCTTTTTTTCACTACAAGTATAGTTTATATTTCAATATAAAACTTAATTTGACTAAGCAGCTAGGATTTATGCATTATCTAAATTCGTTTGCTTTAGTGGAAATAACTGAATTCAGATTGGAGTTTTAACATGTTCCTCTTTCTCTGAATACACCCTTTCACCAAATGATTATGTGCTTAATAAAAATATATATGTATTGAGGGAGATGGAAATATTTTAATAGAAAACAGCATTAAAATTTCCCTTTAGAAAAAAAAAAGCCAGTATAAGCCCAAGAAATGTCTCTTGTTTGGGGATCTGGTTGTATTAAAAAGGACTATAAAAATGAGTATGTATATGTATATATACATATATATAGGCATGTGTGTATATATATATATATATATATATAGGCATGTATATATATATATATAAAACTTTAAAAGATTATGTGTGTGTGTATAACTTTTATTAGGGTTAGTTGTGTGTGTGTGTGTGTGTGTGTGTGTGTGTGTGTGTGTGAGAGAGAGAGAGAGAGAGAGAGAGAAACTGTATGATAAATTACACATTGGAAAGGTCCTGGAACCATTCTCATTTCCCTCCCATCCCACATATACTTTTGTTCTCTATTTTCTTTGTTTTCGGAACAGGTATTCACTGGGAGACATTGTTTCTGTCTTGTGTTGATTAAAACTTTTGTCTTCTTGTTTTTAATCGGTCTCTGCACATTGACTATGAGGCTCAAAATGTGATACAACTGTTTTTCTAGAAGGAGTGAGCAAATACAAGACTGTGGATTAGCCTGCTTGGTTTCCTTCTCACACGCACACAAAAGCAAATCTTCAGTTTTATTATACCTTATAATCGCTCAGACAAAAATGGTCAGAGTGCCATGAGTGGTGCGTTTGGCTAGCAAGACAGTTTCACGCAGTAATGAGATTTCCCCCCTGTAGGAGGGCTATGAACTGCTAATTAGCATCTATGACCTAATATTCTCTAGCAACCAAGAGTAATAGCAGTAATTTCCAGTTTTATGCAGAGTACAAGTCTCCAATATTACCAGCACTTCTGTTTCATTTGTAATTAACTGCAAGCAATTATTACAGTCAAGAAAGTATGTCCTCGTGCTCCTAGGTAGTAAAATAAAAAGAAATTATGTTTATAAAACTTATATATGTGTCATGCTGACTGACTGGAGTTCTTTGAAAGCCCTGAGGTTACGTATCTGTCAATTAAAGTTTCCTTTTTGTCCACAATGGTATCACGCTTCATTTTAATTTGTAACTTTTAGTTTACCATGTAATTCTTTATTCTTTGCTTGGAAGCAAACATTTATTAGATTTTGTTTTGAGTTCATAGGGAAAAAAAGGAAACGTTTAAAAGCTTAGTAAGGAGGGGGAAGATGTTGTGATATTAGCTGGCAATGTGTTTCAAGAGACTGGTAATGCATACGTCTTAGGTGGGGATGTAGTAGGCACAGGGAAAGTGGTTTATGAGGTGGAAAGAAAGGACTTTTATTTGAGGTTTTCCCATGAAAGTCATACTTCTGTGAATGTCAATAGAGTTGTTCTATAAAAAAAATGACATTTAAGATGATTTCTTACTGAAGGAGAGGGGTAAAACCTTATTTATCTAGAACTGTGGAAGACTGTAATTTTCTATATGAGTGATTTTTTTCTCAGCTAATTTACCTCTTAATGCACCAAAACTGTATTTTAAATATTTTTGATGTGCATTTTCTGAAAAAAAAAATTAATCTCATGCTTTGCCTCATTTTCTAAGGGCCTACCCGCAGTTCTGGAAGACCCTCTGTCATGCAACAAGGATGTCAGGGTGGGCGGGTACAGTTGGGGTTTTAATCTCCACTCACCACATCAAGAACAGCTCTGCTTGTCTGCCTTCTGCACTGTATTGGCTTCCACCTTTGACCCAACCCAAAGAGTATAATTTGTGGCTCAACCTCAGGCTTAAAAAATTCTCTACCTTAGAAAACAGAATTTATATACAAATATGTATGATTGAATCAGTCGAGCAGGGTCATCATGATGTACATCACTCATTGTACTATGCAGAAATACGATCGTGTGATCAACATGTAGAGATTTGCACTTTTCCCTCACGCTGAATTCACAGTGTGGAAGGACTTGTTCAAGCTTTAGTAGTGGTGGTCGTGGTGGTGATGAGGATGAGGATGATGATGGTGATGGTGATGGTGATGATGATGATATTGCTTTCACGAATTTGCTACCATGTACTCTGTGCCAGGCACTCTTCTAGCCCATTTTCTACAGAACTTAGGTGAATGGTACCTAAAATGCTAATGATCAGGGATCGCTACCAATATGACAAATATCATGATTATTTTACATCCGAAAATGCAGACTTTGCTCACAGAATCTTTACAAAGAACACACAGATACCAGGGAAAGGAATTTGGAATCGCACTCGTGCCTGTTTGCTCCCATAGCGTGTATAACTATCAGGTCCTTCTGCCTCCCGAGTATGGTGGGGTATAAGAAAAGGAAGCAGTTTTCACAATTATCAAGTCCAACTTCCTTATTTTATAGTTGAAGACACTAAAGATCATCGTGTTGAAAAAGTGGCACTTCTTGCATCCAATCTCCAGCTCCCAGGGCCGGGAACGTTTTCTAGATGGTTTTGAGCATGAAGCCTTTGCTCTATCTTCATTTCTCCTGCCATCAGTCTCTCCTCCCTCCTGAACTCATTTCTTGAAACTGCTCTTTCAGAGATCAGTGGAATCTTGCTCTTTGCCAAATGACTCTTCTCAGAACTCAGTTCTTCTCCTGAGGTATTTGGAGTAGTTCACATTGTTGACCACCCTCTCTTTTTGTACTTCTTGTTTTTATCTCTCGACTGTAACTTATCCTGGCTTACCTGCTCTGTATCAGTTATGTTATACTGCATGACAACTCCCCCAAAAGTTAGCTTAAGACAGCCATTTATTTCACAATTGTATAAGTAGGTGATGTGGGCGGTGTTTGGGTAGGCAGAACCTCTGATCTCAGCTGGGCTCACTCATGTATCTGTGGTGAGCTTCCAGCTTGGCTGCAGGATGACCTATCCAAGATGGCCTCAACCAGAATGGCCTGTCTCTGCTGCAGAAGACCTCCCGTCTTCCAACAAGGCAGCCTGGACTTGCTCACTTGCCCGCTCAAGGTTCTGAGAGTGAACATATACTCATGCAGTGCCTCCTAGAGGCAAACCAGGCAAACCATCACTTCTGCTGCACTCTGTTTGCAAAAGTAAGTCCAAAGGTCAATCAAGATTCAAATGAGGGGCAATAGACTTCACCTCTTGATGGGAGAGGTACAAAGCCACATCGCCTGTGGCGCAGCTATAGGTAGGAGGGAAGGAGAACTGGGACATTTCCTGCCACATACAACAACCTCCTTTGCAAGTTGCATTGTCTTACTTGCCTTTTAAATACAAGTTCAGGGGTGCCTGGGTGTCTCAGTGGGTTAAAGGACCTACTCTTGATTTCAGCTCAGGTCATGATCTCACAGTCGATGGGTTTGGGCCCCTCCTCAGGCTCTGCATTGACAGTGTGGAGCCTGCTTGGGATACTCTCTCTCACCTTCTGTCTCTGCTCCTCTCTCACTCACTCTCTCTCAAAATAAATAAATAAACTTAAAAAATAAATAAATAAACATAAGTTCAACTCGCATGTTACTCTTGCCCTCTTTCCCTCTTCTTTCACCCTCTCCCTTTCAACCATCACATCTATTACCATGGCTTCAGTCATCACTTTCTCATGGAGGACTCCCAAACCTCTATATTCGATGTATACCTCATTCATGAGCTCTAGATTGGGATTCTCAACTGCTTACTGGAAATGTACCTGGTTTCCTGCATGTGCCTTAAATGCAACAAGTTCAAAACTAAAATCTATATGCTCCCACAAACCTGTTCCTTTTGTCAGCTTTCAATCTCTGTCATTTATGTTATTTCCCATCTAGCCTCCTAACCTAATGAGCTCAGAATCATTTTTGATGCTTCTCTGTTCTGCCAGCCCCACTTTAATCAGTTGTGAATCCTGGTCATTCAACCTAAGTGTTGCTCAGGCTCCTCTTTGTTTATTTCTAATAATGTCCTGATGAGATATATTGTTACTTATTCGACTATTTATTAATTTGTGAATTGTCCTTTACTTCTTCACATATAAAGTCTAACAAGACAATCCCACTGTTATCAGAATAGTATTTCTAAAACACATATCTGTTCATGCAGATCTCTTTGTAAAAATACTTCTATAGCTTTCCATTATCTGGAACAAAAGGAAAGTCCTCATTCTTGGAGACTGGGTGTTCTTGGAAACCTGTAAGGTCAAATATCATAATTATTTTAAGTATCATTGTTATATCCTCAATCTCTAGCGCCCTGCCTGGGTTGTAATAGTTACTAAATATTTGTTAAATAGACAAGTAAACAGATGATGGGTAGACCCACTAGGCAGTGGAACAGCAGTCTGAGAGTTCCTATGTGTTGCCTTAGAGTAAAGGAGCTTCGAGATCAATAGGCCTGGGTTTAAGTCTAGCTCTGCCACCTCCCAGCAGTGGGCCTACGACTATTTATTTAATCAGTTTGAGCCTGGGTTTCTTTGTCCTAATAAGAGATAATTATAGTTAACACACAGAGTTGTTGTATGATTAGCGATAACATATGTGAAACTCCTATGTCAAGCTCCTTTTAATACATAAGCATAATACTAATTATCTCCATCATTATCCTCAGTCCAGGCAAGGGAATCATCAATTTCAGGTGTGACAATATGTGGCAAGGATCCATCCATGTGGTCTGGGATTTACACTTGGTGGGACTCAAAGGGCAAGATACTAGCCAATCCTAAAAAACAAAAACAAAAACAACAACAACAAAAAACAGGAAAACAAAAGAAATCTAGGACTCAGGACAGAGAATCCCAGCAGGAATTCGGACACAGAGAAAGAGAAATTGGAACTATCTTGGAGGATAAAGCCACAGGGGAAGAAGTCTAGGCATCCAGCTTGGGTAGAATCTGAGAGGACTGGGTTGTTTCATTTTGAAATGACAAGCTCCTCACCTGACCTATCTATCCCCAGAATCTGGACAGGAATGACTCTACAGAAGTATCAGAAATATATGGTTCTCTCTGCAAATCAAAGAGGTTTAGGGGACAGAGTGCACAACTATTCCTTCTCTATGTAAGGTCTTCATTGAGCTGTCACTGTGTATGTTTAAGAGATCATAGGATCCACACTGTCTGCAGATACACAAAAGAATCAGCCGTTTCATAGGCATATTTTAATTTTGATCTCTTTTTCTCAAAGGTGACCTTTATGTTCGTTTTCATATTTTAAAAAGTTTACTTTTCTTCTTTTTCTAGTTACTAACAATGTCATTCTTCTTAAAAATAGGCACACAGCTCTGCTTTTTTTGTTTTTCTTCTGCCCATCTACATGCCAAATTATATAACCATCTTAAAGAAATACAGAATAATGACATCTCAAATAACCTCCAAAATTAGTGTATTTTTAGATAATATATAATAACGTAATATCACTCATAATGTTATACTTGTACCTTTACTTATGCCTTATACTTTTATGTGTAATGTGTTCCTAGTTATAACCTTTGAAATAGGGAAGGAAGGCATTCCATGAGAGAGTTGATTTGATTACATAGTACTTACTTCTTCATCCATCTTTTTAATCACTTTAAAAAATCTCCCACATCTGGATGGCAGTTTGGTTTCATCTTGTATTCTTAATTTTGATTGATAGCTAATGGATACCTAGAGCAGAGTGTTCAGGAGAATTGGAAGGCATTGTCCAGACCCAGGAGCAAAGAGTGCCACGACTGATTAACAATGTCTGCCATGGAGAAGTGAAGGGGGAGGTTAGAACTATTTCAGTATATCTGACAAACCTATTGCATATAATGATATAACCATTTTCTTCCTCCCACTTGTATCAGTAGTTCTCAAATTACTCATAGCTTTATAGGTTTTCTCATCCGAACATAGAAAGTCACTATTTCTTCAATTGTCTCAAGCAGGGTACATAATTTGTACCACACTAGATGCATAGTTAAGTTTATACATACACTGGATAGTTTAGAGCATTAAAGCTTATATATCCCCAGGCTGAGAAAAGCTGAGGGGGTCTAATAAGTAACTCAAAGGCTGACACACACATAAGAAGGAACCAAGAGGGCATAATTTCATGCCCAAGAGGGCATCTATTTGCATGTCGACCAAATCAGTCTCACTTTTACAGGTGTGTGTGTGTGTGTGTGTGTGTGTGTGTGTGCATTCATGTGTGCACCTGTACACACACTGGCATATTGTATACAAACATACAACACACAGACACAATTCAGAATTCATTTGAAGAGAGTATTCTACAGCTTTAAAATTTTTTTAACTCAACAAGTTTGAAAACAACTGAGTAAGATTTTTCTTCTCTCTGACTTTGGAAGTTTATTCTTTTTCATTCAATATAAATTTCTCTTTATTACGTGAGATGAATTTAAATGCTTCTGAATTTAATATCTTGCAATTATGAATTTATATCTTGCTATTAATTCCTCTTTTCCACCATGAGAATATAGAAATTTCCTCTGAATGTCTAAGAAAATGTGTAAGATAGAAAAAAGTATCAACTTGAGAAAATAAAAACTAGATTGTGTAGTCTGTAAGAAAATCAGGCCTATTATATCATGATTAACAGAACTCTGGAATTAAAGGGTTGGATGTAAATTTCCATTTTCACCTTAGCACCTGGACCCAGAAACAGCTGTCCCTTTAATCCTTTAGAAATCTCCTCAAATAGTGTTTCCTTTTCCCGTGTTGTGTGATAGCTGGTGTGATTAATATAATTTCAGCAAACCTGTAATAATCTGAGTGTAGATTTTGTGAATTGTGTCTAGCAGTGCCTTCAGCTAGATTAAAGCTATTTGAAGCAGGATCAGCTTTTTCGGCACTGATCATTTCAATGCCTTATAAATAATTAATCACAAAAAAACCCTACATTAATGCAACCCTTAAATCATAAATTGGGACCTAGAAGCTAAATGCATGCAAAGTTCACATTCTCTAAGAAATATTCATTTTCTCACATGGCTTATTTTACACAATTTATTTGCTCTATATTTAGAAGCTCAATTAGCAGCCCAATATCATATGCACCGTGTGGAAAAAATCCTGTTATTATAAGCACCCTGCATTGCATTTATTTATTCAACAATTATTTACTAGGCTCTGGACAAAGAGTCTATGGAAGTATGAGATGGTCATGGTCACAGGGGCTTTATAGCATAGCACAAGAGGCCAAGTTGAAAGTAAATAAAAAATAGTCATGAGAAATTGTGATCAATGCTATGAAAGATATAAACAATTCACAAAAAGTGGGGCAGGTCCCTTTGGACATGGTTGAAAAGTGCTCTCTGAGGAAGTGATATTTGCTCTGGGCCTTGAATCTCAGTATGTCCAAGGCCCCCAGGGAGAGGGTGAAACTTGAGCTAACTCTGCAGACATGTGTTCAGACCTGAACATAGACAGGGGAAGCCATTGCTTGAGTAACTGAAATGAGCTCCTTTTTCGGTTTTAGAAGATTCCTGCAGCAGGAAGATTATGTGTGAGCAGGAACAGAAAAGAGAAGACTTCCTAAGTGGCAGTCGCAATAATTCTGGCCAGTGGGAGATGTAGAATGGATGGCTGTGGTGTTTATCCAAAAGTCAGAGTTGATCAGACTCGCGGATGGATTGTGTGGGAGGAGGTGGAAGACGTGGTGAGGGAGAGGAAGGGAATAGGAGTAAGCCCTCTGTTTCTGCCTTGAGAGAGTAAGTGGATGATGGTGTCATTTACGAAGACAGAAAAAAAAAACTGAGCAAAAGAGGGCTTACTGAGAAAATTGTGAGTTCTATTTGGGTAGAGTTAAGCTTGGGAAGCCTGTGAGACATCTACATGAGATTTGGAAGAGAGAGTCAGATAGATGGAGAATGCTCTAGGTGTGAAATACAAGTTTGTGAGTCATCACCAGTGAGATGCCATTTAAAGCCATAGCACTGGGTCAGATCGCTGAGGAGGAGAATGGAGGAGAGAGAAATGGGTTCATAACCTAGCCCAAAGGACACCAATTTTTAGAGATGTGTTTGAAGGGAGCACTTGCGAGGGAAAAGGGAATAAGAAACCGGTGACTTGGGAAAGGTACCAGACAGGTGTGTTATCATGGAATCCAAGCCGAGTATAAAAATCAGAAGGAAGCCCAGCCATGGAGAATAGTGCTAGGGAGGCAGGTTAAGCTGATGCCAGCAGCGTGCTCGCTGGGTCTGGCAGCATGGGAGGTGTTCATGCTATTGTAAAGGGCAGGGTCGGTAGAGTAGCAAGCACCATGTGACAAAAATGATTGAGTAAAGTTGGGGGATCAATGGGTCAGGACGAGATGGTTAACAGCAGCTTGAGTGCATTACTTAAGAAAGGGGGGGTTGTGGTGAGATGGGTTCCAAAAGACAACTTGAGGATTGGTTTGTGATGAGAAGTTTGAAGACTCTCCCACCACCCTTCCCATTGATTCTCTTTTCTCAGGAAAGTGGGAATTCAGCTGAGGAGAGAGAATGATGTTGATACTTGTGGCGAGAATAGAAGGCTTCTCTGATAAGCCATATTTTCATCTGGATATCCACAGCAGCAGGGAAATTGTCTAAGAAATCCTGCCGAACCCACTTGTGCCGCCAGTGACCCGTAAAATGACTGGACAGGGCAGAAGGGGTGCTAGGTCTCATTCTTTTAATTCACTGGCAGGTAATGTTTTACATTTCAAAATCAAAATGACAAAGATTGAGAAAACAGCCCAATTAATGTATCTCTAAAGTGAAATATTTCTGACTTTCAAATATCAGATTTAGAACTGAATTCTAGAAAGGGTTTGTTTCTTGATTGGGCTATAAAGAAAGAGCTAGTCACTTCTATTTAAACACTGAGTATTATTTGGCTCAAGTTCAATTCCTAAGCCCTCTGGAAAAGTTACACAGGTCTTTGAAGAAGAAACAGCTTTTTTTTTTTTTTTTCCAAAAGAACTGCAATTCTGCTAGAATGGTTGAAAGTGATCTCAAACATTTCAATGCAAATTAATTTTTATACCAGCTCTAGGCTTTAAAGGAAATGGGGGCTGAGGGAAAAGAAGAGTGAAGGAAAAGAAAATTACTGCCTCCTGACTGCAAAGAGATCATTATTAGGCCATTGTGCATGGTTTTACACACTCCTGAGGCAGGGCTCCAACTTCTGCCTACATGAATGTGTGAGGAGCTGACAAGCATTCCGTCTGATAACTTAAACTAATCTATGTAGAGCAGAAAGACACATGGAGCCCAAACTGATTTGTCTTGTGCAAATAGAGAACCCTAGTAAGCAAAGGGAAAAACTGTGGACAGTCACACGACCCAGACTTAGAATCATGAGCAACTGTGACTGAAGAAGAGGTAAGACTTTAAGTGTTTGTGAAACTTTGCTCAAAAGCATAACCAGAAAAGAAAAGGTAGATTATTCAATAATAAATCATTGAAATCTGATCCAGAGTACCACATTTTACCTTTGCTTTGGGATTTCATATTATGTAAATATGTAAAATAATGTTATGACTGATTGTCAATCTGGCTCATTTAAATAATGATTTTACAGTTTTATAGAAAATACATTATGTTAAAAACACAATTAGCTGAACTATTTGCTCTATTCTTTTTTTAATTTTTTTTTAATGTTTATTTATTTTTGAGAAAGAGACAAAGCATGAGCGGGGGAGGGGCAGAGAGAGAGGGAGACACAGAATCGGAAGCAGGCTCCGGGCTCTGAGCTGTCAGCACAGAGTCCGTCACGGGGCTCAAACTCACAAACCGCCAGATCATGACCCGAGTCGAAGTCGGACGCTTAACTGACTGAGCCATCCAGGCACCCTTCCTCTATTCTTTTTGTACCATACAGGAAACTTAGCTATTTACATTATGCCACAAACATTTGTCAGTACTATCTACCATCTCCCTGATATTTGAGGTTTAGTAAATAGAACAAAGTGCCTTCGTAAATCTAAAAGATGTTTTTCATAGGGAACTTTCTGAAGAAGTGATTCCATTTGGGCCTCTGATATAGGCCCAAACCTTCTAGCTCCTACTCTCTCTTTCTATAAAGTTACAGTTCTCAAATTCTTATGGGTAAGATTTTAAGACAGCAGTAAAAGCAGGGTTTCCCAGGGTTTTCTGCATCAAGCCCCACGCCCAAACAAACTTCCACAGCATAATCACAATAATTTTGAAAAATTAGCATCTATGTACATGATCTGAGGCTACTATCAATGAATACAAACAGCACTTATAATATTCTAAATGTATGCCTGGCATTCTGCTGTGTGATTGAAACCACTCACCCATTTTTTCAAAGTACTTAATTCAGTGGCTTCATGCTTATATATCTATATGTATATACTGTATATAAAACAAAAGTACAGATTTCTGATTCAACTGCCATTTTTGTACTGTTTAATAACAAAACTAATGCTTTAGGAAGCCCCTGCCTTGAAGGAGATGACAATTTTTGGATATGCAGAACGGGCCTAGTAGTGTTTTTCTTCTGCAAAGATTTTAAGGACCAAGGACAGTTACAGCACATCTGTTTGGATCCAGATTACAAATAAGTTTCACAGTTTTTGCTAAAATATATGAATCATTATTGCCCAATTATAATAGCTGAAATGTAATTGAAGAGTATTAGATGCTGGCTGGAAAGAATAAATTCCCACTTAGCCTATTCTCTTGAAATCAAACATCAAACCTAAAATAAAATCTTTTTAATTTTTTCCAGACTCCAATGGTCCAGGACAGAATTAGAACATGACACTATATGCACTGTATTCAGTCCCTCGATACACTTGGGGGAAAAGTCATATGAGGAAGTCAAAGGGAATTGGACACTGAGTACTCACTTCCTTTGGAGAGGCAGGACCCTGAAGCCTATTGTAGGAAGGCATCCAATCCTGGGTCTACCTCTGGGTGTGCAATAGTAGCTCAGGGAGGGGAAGGGAGGGCTAAGCCCAATCCTGCGAGGCAAAGCAAAATATGGCCCCAAAGGTCCATGTCACCACAACTCTCAGGGTCAGAGGAGGGGTGTTTTGGGTATGGAGAGCTGGGAGGCAAATTAAGTTGTTCTCTGTGAATTTTATTTCATTATGAGCTAAGGAATATCAGAATCAAGGAGAAGTAGTTAGAAACTTACTTTCCACCTTCCTATGAATATGCTAGATCTCAGCTGGGCTACTGGCTACCTTGACCTAGGGATGGACAGGGGAGAGAATACCCAAAAGATCTAGCCAGAGGGAGAATACATAGGCAGACTTGCTTCCTCATTAAAAGATACTGGTAGGTAGGACTGAATCACCATTCTCATAATCTAAATGAGCTGCAGTCCACTTGTTGTGTGCAATGAAAATAATGAGGATAATGTATCTATCTTATGGATTTCTATAAGAATACATAGTGTATATAAAATCCTTTGTGCATAGATGTTCTATCAAGAACTGCTATTAGTATTCTCTGCTATTAGTTATTCTCTGATTCTCTGTTTGTGTTTAAGAGTTTAGAAGTGGTTACCTCCACAAACTTCACCATTCTGGAATCGAGCTATTGAAGTTACCCTCTGAGCCTCCAATTCAAGAGCAGTCTCATTGCATTTGAGAAGGGAAGGATAATATGCAGATGACTGGGTACTCATTGCAGAGAAGGGATGGATGGAGAACTAAAACTTCTGTCTTTTTTGGGAAACAGTAATTCCCCATCAAGAATTGAACAATCTTGGTCACAACATTAGAGTCAGAGTGAAGTGAATACCCTTGGGAACCTGAACAAGTTTTAGCACAACCGCATTAAGCACTTGGTAAAGTAAACCTAATTTCCTCAATCGAATGAATCTCACATGGTCTAATAGCCTCCTCTGCAACTGGTATTGTTGATTCACACGAATGTGAAAATAATGGCTTGAATCCAAGAACCCAGAGGACAATGATTAGTTCTCTAAAGTTAAAGTGATAATCAAAGGTCTTTTCAAAATGCTCCCTGGTCTTCTTGGTAAATTAATTGTAGAATAAAAAAGAATGGCAGTTAAATTTGGAATTTGATCACTGCTAAGTTGCTTGTATCGTGGTGACTAGCCTTTGTTCACAGACACTCGTCTGTGTATAAAATAAGAGGTCATATCAGGTTACGTCTCTTGCCACCTGGTTCACTTTTGAGTTTTTGAATTTATTAAAGAGTTAATGCAGGAAGACCTGATATATAGACTTTTACTAGAAATACTTACTAAATGAGTATTTAACTTAGGAGAAGTTATTCTCTTCCATAAAAAAAAAAAGTATCAAAGACCGTATTTCCTAGGTATTGAAAAATCTGGCCATGTTCTAGGTTTAGAAAATGATTAAATACTAGTTTTTTAAATGTTTTGGTTTTGGAAAGTTGCCAAATGGGTTTTGCCAAACACATTTTTCTGTCATTTCACAACCCATGTGTGTGTTTTAATGAATGTGTAATCCGTATGTTCTGATTCACTTAAACTTAACTTGACAAAATCTGTTTTAAGAATAATATGATTTCCAAGAAAACTTTAGAGCTGTCCTAAGAAGATACATCTTTAATTTTAAAAAAGGAGTCATAGTTGATGATGAATAAATGGAACTGATCTATAAATTTGGAATACAAATCTAAATATGTGATCCACATTTTAAATGACTTGTAACAGCTTTACTAACTCATGCTTAGTGAAATAAATAAGAAGATTCAGCTCTGAGTTATCATTATGCTGTGTAAAATGGAAGGTAAATAGAAACATGGTGCATCTTTCCACTTCTATTAAATGTATCAAGAAGAAGGATAGCAGTGGTGAAAAGACAGAAAAAAATTCAGACTTATGCTCCTTTTTCATGGCATACTCAACCTCTAAAGTACCTCCCACAATAATTTACAACCAACATATTTTTTAAAGTAAGATTAACTGAAAACAGAGATTGGCTGAAGGTAATGTACAGTAATGCAAAAGGAATGCGCTACAAGGGGAAAATTCAAGTGCCAACTCAAATCCGAAATGATTCTGGGCTCCACAACAAAGAGGAACTGAACCTGAGGAAAAGAAGGACCACCTAAGATAGTCGCAGGTTGGTAGCAGCCCTGAGAATACAAGTGAAGAAAACACAGATTCTCACTAGATGAAAGCATTCCCTAGTTAGTCCCTCCCAATTTTTACATAATAAATAGTGTGATATAAAAAAATCAATGTACCTAGAAGGTAAAACAAACCTAAAGTTATACACAATATGTGTTCATAACTAAAACAAACAAACAACAACAACAAAACAATGACATAGGAAAGCAAGCTACGGGGGCATCTGGGTGGCTCAGTCAGTTAGGCAGCAGACTCTTGATTTTGGCTCAGGCATAAGCTCACAGTGTTGAGATCGAGCCCCATGTGGGGCTCTCTCTGTCTCCCTCTGCCCTTCTGCCCTGCTTGCTCTCTGTCTCTCTCTCTAAAATAATAACAATAAAAAAGCAAGCTATCATAAATGAAAATCAACAGAAATGATAAATAACAGGTTAGATTCCAAATCACTTTGGCTATTGAAAATATCAAATGTAGAATAACTACATGTAAAGAGTTTAAAGAAACAAAAATATAATTTAAAATAAGCAATTAACATATTCTCAGAAATAACCTAGATTATTTGAAAAAGAACCAAATGGAAATTTTAGAGGTGAAAAATAAAACCAATGAGAGAAAAGCACAATGGATGTATAAACCAGTCAAATATATAGTTAAGAAAGATATTAGTAGAATGTTGCATAGAGATACAAAAAGATGAAAAAATAAAATTTAAAGAACATGGAGGAAAAAAAGAGAAACCAATGTTCTGTGTCAAAATGACATTGTATTTTTAATTTAATTATTTTTTTAATTTTAGAGAGAAAGAGGGGAAGAACAGGGGAGAGGGACAGAGAGAGAGAGACAGAGAGACAGGGAGACAGAGAGACAGAGAGACAGAGAATCTTAAGCAGGCCCCACACTCAGATCAGAGCAGGACCCAGGGCTCAATCCCATGATCCTGGGATCATGACCTGATCCAAAATCAAGTCAGTCACTCAACCGACTGAGCCACCCAGGTGCCCCTATTTTTAATTTTAAACTTATTTTTAAGATGGAGAAGTAATAGTCAAAGAGATAAGAGTGATAACTTTCTAGACTAGGAGATGTGAATCCAGAAGAAACAAAATGAACAACAAGCTGGGTAAATAAAAAATTAACTCGTACCTAGTAAAGCTTCAGAATATCAAACACAAAGGGAAGATCCTTAAACTATCCAAACAGAAACTTAAATAACAGTGGAAGGCCAAGAAAATGAGTGATATTTTTAAGTTCCAGAGAGAAAACAATTGCAGATTTAGAATGTTGTACCCAGCAGAGATTGGAGTTATACAGCTGTAAACCAAGGAATGCCAGCAGTTGCCAACAGTCATCAAGAGCTAGGAGAGAGAGGCATGGAAAGAATTCTACCTCAGAGCCTTCAGAAAGAAACCAATCCTGCCAACACCTTGATTTTGGGCTTCTTCAGGCAGACCTATGAAAGAATAAATTCATGTTCTTTTAAGGCATCAAGTTTGTGATAATTTGTTATGAAAGCCCTAGGAAACTAAGATAAAGTCTCGGCCAGTAAGAACAGAAAAGGAAATTAGGCAGATAAGAATTAGAAAGGAGGAAATAGAACTATCACAGGTGATGTGATTGCCAATATAGGCAAAAAGCTAAAATAATGTGCATAAATTATTGGAATTAGTATGAGAGTAGAGCAAGGTGGCTAGATAGTAAATTAATATAGGAAAATCAACTGCATATCTATACACTGGAGAATAAAATTAAGTTTTCCCATTTATTATTATACAAAGAAATAACAAAAGATAAACAAGAGCTTCACAGATCTTTTTTCTTAATTTATTGAAAACATTAGAGAAACCTAAATAAATGGATATTATTCATAAATAGGAAGACATAATGATATATCGATTCTGCCCAAAGTGAACTATAAATTCTATATAATTTCAATCTACATTCTAATGGGATGTTTTGAGGAGCTTCTCAAATTTTTCTAAAATGTGAAGGAAGACTAAAGGTCTAAGAGTAGTCAAAACAAACAAAAAAGAAAAAATAAGGATAGAAGATTGGCCTACCAGATATCTATATCTGTCTGTTGTAAGACCATACACAGTGTTTGTCAACTAGTTGTGTTATCAATGAAGTGTTTGGAAATGGTGAAGGTGGTCATGATTTTCTTACGATGATTAGGAAAACGCTTTTCATCAAAGATTAGCATCTTGCAATGTGTGAGACAGTCCTGTGTAACAAAGTCCCACATAACATTGCTCAAAATGCCCAGGGCTTTTTGAGATAAATCCAATTTTTCTAGTATTACATCATCTAGTAATCAAGACAGTGTAAGATACCTGTGGAAACTAGATATATTAAATAAGTGACATTGCAGATCATTAAGAATAGTCTATGCAACAAAACATACTAAGACAGTCCAGTAACCTTATGGAATAAAATGTCATTCACATTGCATTTTAAATAAAATCTTTTAAATTATTGAAAAACAAAAGTTTCCTGGTGTCCCCAAAGCACTAATTGTAAAATAGAAAAACAGATGACCATAAAAAATTTTTAAACATTTTTTTAACGTTTATTTATTTTGAGAGAGAGAGAGAGAGACAAGAGTGAGAGCAGGGGGAGGAGCAGAGAGAAGGAGACACAGAAACTGAAACAGGCCCCAGGTTTTGAGCTATCAGCACAGAGCCCAATGCGAGGCTCAAACCCACAAGCTGTGAGATCATGACGTGAGCCGAAGTCAGACGCCTAACCAACTGAGCCACACAGGTGTCCCGATCATAAAAAACTTTTAAATGGGAGAAGACATTTCCCAAACTAATAAGCAAGAAACTATTAGTATCTGTAGCATATAAAGTATTTGAATCAAGGCAATAAGAAAAAGATAAGCAACCTAATAAAAAAACAGGCAAAATAGAAAAGAAGTATTTTACAGAAGATATATAAATGACAAGTAAGTCTACAAGAAATGCTCAATCTTATCAGTAACAAGGGAAGTGAAAATTAACAACCCAATGAAATTTCACACTAAAGTGGCAAAAGTTAAATCTGGCAATATCAAACATTTGAAGAATGTGGAAAAAACAGGAAAAAAATCTACCACCATTGGGGATGTAAACCACTTGGAAAGCAATTTGGCATTATGTTCAGCTTTGCCACCCACTACATATATAAAACTGAACATCCTATGAATGTTTTTAATCTGATGTTTTTTATGTAATTATTTCATTTAAAGAAATTTCTGGTTAAGTCTTGTTGGGGTGCCTAGGTGGCTCAGTCAGTTAAGTGTTCGACTTTGTCTCAGGTCATGACCTTATGGTTCTTGACTTTGAGCCGTGCGTCAGGCTCTGTGCTGACAGCTCAGAGCCAGGAGCCTGCTTCAGATTCTGAGTCTCCCTCTTTAGCTGCCCCTGCCCTGCTTGCGCTGTCTCAAAAATAAATAAACATTTAAAAAAGTTTAATAAGAAAAAACAGTCTTGTTAAATTTATTTTATGATCCAGTAATGACTTCTAACCCATGGTTTGAAAAAAAAATTGTTCTATAGAATCTTATTTGTTATCTTGGAAACAGGATAATTCAAAATTTTCATAATGACATTATTTACAATAGATAAAAATGGAAACTGACAACAATTGGAATATCCATCAGCAGAAAGAGATAATTAAATTGTGATCTATTCAGACAAAGCAATATCAGGTAACAATGAAAATGGGCTATTGCAAAACATCAATGAACCTTAGAAATATTATTTTGAAGGATTGAGGCAAGACATGGATTAATACGTACAATATAATTTTTGTAAAGTTAATACAGAAAAAATAATCTAAATTGTATGTAATATACATACATGGTTAAACTTTTAAAAGGAAAGAAAAAACAACAAAGGAACGCTAAATCCAAAATTCAGAGTAATGGATACCACTAGGGGCAAAGCAATGAACTCAGAAAAGTATGCAAATGGCTGCAATGAAATAGTTCTTAAGTCAGCAAGTGGGTTAATTTCTATTCATTTTATTACTTTAGTTACAATTGACCCAAATATGTTATGTATACACCAAATACTATAGAATGAAATCTTTTTTTAAAAAAAAGCTGAAAAACAACCCTTTAGTAGTTTAAAGTTTTGAAATGTGAGATGCTATTGAGGTAGATGCTAACATACACTTCTTAATTCCCATGAAATAAGTAGTGGATGGCAGGGGAGAGCCATGCAAGAACTTTCTGGCAGGTTTATTGGATTCTGAATGAGTTACAGAAGGAAGTGTACCTCCTGGGACACTTTAGTGTGGGTTTGACAGTCATATGTCTTCTGCGGTTTGGGAGTGGTCTTGTCTAAGGCAAGGATTGATGTTCAAGGGATGGATTAGATGCCTCTTTGATCCCCTTCAGCACACGGTTCTTGGTGTTTCAGTCCTGCCTTGACAACAGCACAGCCTCAGTGTCTTCCTGTTCTACCTTCAACAGTTTGCCAGGGGCTGCAGACATTCTATTTTTCAGCAAACAGTATCTCTTGGACAAAACATTCATCAGAGGAGGCAGATAAATCTAACAACCTCAGCGATCAACCCTGGACTTCGAACTTTTCACCTTTCTCAATGAACGTTAGTGCCCATAGGGACTAAAGGGAGTAGACACAAACATATTCATACTATGCCTTGCTAGCTTAAAAAGTCTATGAAATGTATTTATCAACAAAATATTAAGAAAGGTGTGTATTTCAGCAAACGTGTGTATATAATTAAATGTACATACATGCATATTACACATACATAAAGATATCCGTGAAAAAAGTGATTTCTAAAAGAGATCCTGGGGCGCCTGGGTGGCTCAGTCGGTTGAGCGTCCGACTTCGGCTCAGGTCACGATCTCGCGGTCCGTGAGTTCGAGCCCTGCGTCAGGCTCTGGGCTGATGGCTCAGAGCCTGGAGCCTGCTTCCGATTCTGTGTCTCCCTCTCTCTCTGCCTCTTCCCCATTCATGCTCTGTCTCTCTCTGTCTCAAAAATAAATAAATGTTAAAAAAAAATTAAAAAAAAAATAAAAGAGATCCTGCCACTAATAACCATGGTTTTAGAGACTAAAGGTGGTAATGTCCACATTGCCAATCTCTTGGTGGCACCCTCAGCAGTATCTTGATCAAGGAAGCCAATAGCTCGGCACCCTTAGTCCCCAGGGCTGTTTCTGCACGTAGCCCAGGCTCATTTCACTCCAGTTACACGAAGAAACTTCAGAACCTGAAACCAGCCAAGGGCGTCTCACCTAGATCACAACTACAGGAACATGGGCTACAGTCCCACACTTGATGATAAGCTCATACTTCAAAATAACTTGAGGCTCAGGTACACGGGTGTCTTCGCCCTGAACTTTTTAGACTCATCAAACAAATGTAATCATTTTCCCCACACCCCACTCTGGGGTAGTGCACACTAATATACAGCTCTGCTTCAGGTAGGGTATTTTCATTTTGTGATTGAGGGTGACTTGATGAAGTTATTTTTCTTTAGTTTCGTCCAAAGTTCAGAGGTCTCTGAGTATCTGTTCGCAAGCAGAACAAAAAAAAACGAGTTTGTCTTTTAAGGAAAGGAAATTCCAGCTCCCTTGAAAATGTCTCATTTATTATTTGGGCCAGAGAGAGGAGGGTGTGCTTGAGGAGAAGTTTCTTTTTTGTTTTCTATTCCATTAGGAGATTTTTACAATAACGATATATCTGTATTTTAATTGTGTCCTTTAAAATGAGTAAATGAGAACGGAGTAAAGAAGAAGTCATTGGAATGAAATGAGACGTGAGCAGTGTGTATGCTGTAACACACATGACCACAATTCTTCGTTTTTCAAGGCAAATGTCTGTGTTCAATTTGCCACTGGAGCCTTACAGCAAGCATCGTGCTTCCCCCCAGCCACCCCCACCCTCGAAACAGCAGCCAGCTGCAAGACAGACTCCCACCCAGACGGAATGCAGGTGAAAACATCAATACAGCAAGAGCCCAGTCAAAAGAGGGCATGTGGAGTTTGGAGAGTTTTAGAAAAATTTTATGGCAGGAACACATGTGTTAGTGTAGCAGATGGAAGCAATTATGGCAGGCAAACTTTGCCCTATCCTTAAAACCAAATTCCAATAGTGTGAGCTCAGGCTAATGACTATCCTTGAGGACAAGTAAAGTCAGACCACAGTGAGTTTTGAAGATTGACTTCACATTGCATCAGGTCATGATCTGCACTGCTAAAAACTCATCAAAACTTGATATTATCTCTACCTTATTTCTAATTGGAAAGGGATGTGACCTCAAGCTCACTCATCTAAAATTAATATGCTTTCCTGTAGTCTCTGTTAAAAACCTCATCTGACACTGGTATTTTATAGCCTGACTTGTAGGAAGTACAATTATGATTGCTAATGAATAGCATGATTATTCCAGATAGGAGAAATTTACTTTGTTTGAATATTTCTGTGCATATAGTCCTTTCTGAAATGTTCTTCTCTTTGAAGAAGACAAGCAGATACCTGACATCTCCCTTAATAAATAGTATCAAGGGAGCTAAGATGAAGAAAATAAAGCAGAATGAGGGTGAGTGCTAAATCTGTGACCTATAAAGCAGTCAAAAGGATTAGAAATAAATCCAGCCCTATGAACTCTCTTGTCTAAGGGTATATTCTGCAGACCTAGGCACTAAGGTAATTTTTCTCCCTCTTTGGTGTTGTCATATGATTGTCTCTCCTTACTGGTGACTCTCAAAGGCTGGTAATGATTGTGGATGTATAGATGGGTGTTTGCTTTACGGTGATACAGTATCGCTTGTAGGAGCAGTTTAACTCCTTTACTCTCAGGGGACTACTGGCTGAAGGGTGTACTGAAAAAGGAGAAGAAGGTCTTGAAAGGTATGAAAACTGAGGGCCAAGAAGGAATGAGGTAGGTTGCTCGGTCTCTTAATCAGTCTTCCGGCAATATGCACAGGCTTACTTTCTATTGCAAGAGGAAATAATTTAGATATTTAAGATTTGACTTTTAAAATATTTTTTCTTTATTTTTTTAAGTTTCTTTATTTATTTTGAGAGAGAGAGAGAGCGCACAAGGGAGCGGGAGAGCAGGTGCATGGAAGCAAGGGAGGGGCAAAGAGAGAGGGGGAGAGAGAATCTCAAGCAGTCTCCTCGCTGTCAGTGCAGAGCCCAGTGTGAGGCTCAATCTCATGAACTGTGAGATCGTGACCAGAGCCGAAATCAAGAGTCGGATGCTTAACTGACTAAGCCACCTGGGTACCCCTAAAATATTCTTTTATTCTAAGCAGAGGAGTGAATGATGATGTAAGCAAATATAATTTCAGTTTTAAGCTATTTAGTTAAAGACACCGGCCAAATTTCAAAGGTAGTTCAGGCAATGATGTGAACTTACTGCATGTACGTAGCTGGGGGCAATGTGTGCACAGCATTGTAGACAGAGCACAGACCAAAAGTAGGAAAGTGTGTCTTCCATTCCTGGTCCTTCCACCCACCAGAATTACTTTGAACAAGTGACTTGACTTCTCCAGTTCTTAGTGGTCTTACCCAAAACGGGGAGAATAATACTTGCCCTGCCTATTTCATTAAGTTTATTACGTCTGGAAGTGAGAAAATACCTTTGAGGGTGTAAATGGATGTGTGTTTGCATAGGTGACCCAAATGAGTACAATCTCCCTTGGTTTCTAAATCTATAACCCTTATTTTTTGATCCACTTCATGAGGACCCTAGATAGGGGTGTCTGTTTCATTTGGGTACACCAAGCTACCTCCCCTTAGCAAAATCTGAATCAGTTCTTTAGAATTCTTTGTAAATATATAAGCTCAGCAAATATAATTGTCGAGAAGAACAAAACCCTCACTGTGAAATTCACTATATCGGCCTTATTGGCAATTGACTTACTCATATAGGTGTTAGTTCAGCAAGTAATACAGAGCATTTGTGATCTGGTGTAGTTTGTGCTACATACTAAGGATACAGTGATGAAGACAATAGGGTGACCATAGCTAAAGTCAGACCAGATGCTCAACAGAAGCTGGGGGGCAGGAAAAAGGGCTGAGCGGCATCAGGGAACCGCCTGGGCTTGACCAAGGGGTTGAAATGTCTCCGATTGAAATCGTGTGGTCCTAATGAAAAGGCAGAGGCTGATGTTTTCGATGAGCTAAATTTAAATACCGAGAAGATAGTTAACTGTGGAATGCAGATACATCAACCCTTTCATAACTAGTAGACCCATTGGCCAGCATCTGAGGCCCAAGGCTAGGACTCTTATCCCTTATCATTTGATTTGTCGGAAGACTTTGTCACTTCTATTTTAAGAAGTATTTCAAATCCATTTCACTCTCCTCAGCGGCTACCTCTCTAGCACACCGTGTCATCATGTATCAACAGGACTACTGAAGCTCTTCCTATCTCATGTGTTGTACTTAAGGCCCTTCCAATCCCTTCTTCGCATGAGAGTTAGAATAATGTATTTCATCAAAGAAAAAAATAATCAAAACACATCACCTTGCCACTTAAAATTCTTTTAATAGTTTCCCATTCTTTGAAAAGTAAACTGCAAGTCTTTCCATGGCCTACAAAACCCAACTTTCTTTTTAGCTTCATCCCCTTCCGTATTCCACCCTGCAATGAACAGCTACCACACTGATCATGCTTTCTGAGAACCCAGCATGCTCTTTCTGGTCTGGTTGCCTTCCGCCTACTTGTTCGTCCTGGATTGTTCTTCCCTAGCTCTTCAATAGTTGGCTTCTTCTCATCTTTCATGTTTCAACTCAAAAGTTGCCTCATCACGGGGCGCCTGGGTGGCTCGGTTGAATGTCTGACTCTTGATAGCGGCTTAGGTCATGATCTCATGGTCGTGGGATCAAGTCTGTTGTCAGGTTCCTCACTGGGCATGAAGCCTGCTTTGGATTCTTTCTCTCTCTCCCTCTATCCCTATCCCCCCTCTTGTGTGCTCTCTCTCTCTCTCTCTCTCTCTCTCTCTCTCTCTCTCTCTCTCAAAAAAAAAAAAAAAAGTTGCCTCATCAGAGAGGCCTGCCTGGAACACCCTTTATAAGGTAGCCCTTTATACCTGCACTCCACTACCTCACTCTGTTGACTTGCTTGATGGCTGCAATATTGCTATTTATAAGAAATATATATTTGGTCATTCAGATGGTCATACATATTTGGTCTGCATCCAGGGTTCCTGTCTCACAGCTCCTAAAACACTTGAAACTTCCAGTGATAAGAGGAAGAAAGAGGTGTTTCTTGGTATGTTAATGAGGTGACTTTTGGAAAGCCCTTTAAGGTTCGGGACTGGCTGCCAGTGGGGCCAATGATTGAGTGGAAGGCTGGATTTTCAGTTCCTCCTCCCCAACCTCCAGGGAGAGGAGAGGCCCTGAAGACTGAGTTCAACTGTCATGGCCAGTGATTTAATCAATCATACCTATGTAATGAAGCCTCAATAAAACCCCAAAAGGACAGGGTTCAGAGAGCTTCTGGTTTGGTGAACACAGAGATTTGAAAAGTATGGCACACTTAGAGAGGGCATGGAAGTTCCACGCCCTTTCCGCATACCTGGCCCTATGCAATTCTTCCATCTGGCTGTTCCTAAGTTATATATATATATTTTTTAATAATAAACCTATGAAGCACAGGTAACAGCCTGGATTTGCACCTGGCATCTGAAGTGTGTGTGTGTGTGTGTGTGTGTGTGTGTGTGTGTGGGAGGGGGAGGAGTCTTATACAATACAACCTACCTCTTAAACTATGGAATCTGATGCTATCTCCGGGTGGATAGGGTCAAAATTGGGTTGACTCATAAGAAACCCTCTGGTGCCCAGATAAGTGCTTACTGTTGGTATGGGAAGTTCCTGCACACATTGGAAACTGGGTCTCAGAACACCAAAAGAATGGCATATGTCATAATCTGTCATTTGGTGCCCTCCATCCCTCAACTCCCCAATACTTAGGTTCCGTGATGACATGCGCTTTGCCTGTCTTACGCAATATTCATTCTCACCATCTTATGCTGTGCCTATCGTAATATATAAATATAGATGCCCAAATACTGAAAGAATATATGAACACTGTAAACCAAAATCTGTTCACACTTTGATATAAATAAGGTTGTAAGAATACACAAGGTGAGACTAACTTGGAAACAGTAATGACTCGGAAGCGGATGACAGAGAGAGGCAAGAAAAGAATGCTTCTTAAAGCAGCAAAATTAAAGGCTGGTGCAGAAGGATAAAATAGCTGTTGCCAGGTCAAAAGAGAAGTACCAAATTATGAATAATGGCAGGGCCTTATTCCAAGGAATCACACATTTTAGGACTCACTATAAACAGAGTATCAAGTGGGTCATTGGTGTGCATTATATAATGCTGAAATTGTACCCATTTCCTGAAGAGTCAAATGTAACATGCTAAGATGTTTGTGCTTCATTTAGGGGACAATGGGAATCAGCAAAAGTTTATTAGAAGGAGAATTTATAATCAGATTTGATTTTTAGAAAAATAAATGTGAGAGAGAGGATACAATGCAATGAGTGAAGACTGGAAAGAGAAATACACTTGGAGAAATTTCCAGTTGACCAGGCAGCAAGTGATGAGGACCTAATGTAAGTAAGGCGGTGGTGGCAGGAATAAAGAAAGGGGGTCAGAAAAGAGACAAGTGATGGCCTGTAGGGAGTGAGCTGACAGGGAAGATACAGAGGGAAACTCTGGTTTTTAATTTATAGGACAGAGTGGATAGGGATTCAACCAGCTAAACTCAAGAACACAGAAAAAGTTTTAGCAGAAGAACATGACAACAATTCTGCTTTTTATTTTATAAAAAAACATTTTTTTTTCCAAATAAGCAGTAAGTGCTTAATTCAGAAAACTTGGAATACACAGAAGAAATGCAAAGGAAAAAAATTCACCTCATTCCTACCTCCTAACTACTATCATTAATATGTTTCCTATGTGGCAATATGTATGCACATAGATATGGGTATTTTTGCTTGTTCATTTGTTTTTGTTTTATGTAAATGGACCAAAACTCACTTTTTCATATCACAATATATTACATGCATTTTACAAAGTAAAATAAATGTTTTATTTATTTGTTTTACAAAGTAAAATGTTTACAAAGTAAATAAATGCTTTCCTACACCATAATATTTTAATAGCCTCAAAAGATAGTACATTATCACATGGATACATTAATTTTACTTGGCCAATTCCCCATTGTTGAACACTCAATATTTTTATATTTTTATTATTAAAAGTCATCTTGTAGTGAACATTTTTTACAAATTTATTTTGAAAATACTAAAAAAACCAGAAACTGAGGGTCATACATAAGAAAAAATTACTCCCATTTTTAAAGCACTTCTATGTTCCAAACACTGAAGTAAGTGCTTTACAAAATTCATTTTATTCAATCCTTACTACTCTGAGTAGATATTTTTCACCCCATTTCACAGATGAGAAAACAGAGGCTTAAAAGAGATAAGTATTTTGTGTGGGTTCACAAAGTGAAGCACCAAAGCAAGGATCCCACGACAGAGTAAAACCCCACATTCTTAATCGCCACCCTATGCTGCCTCTCGATGGCATTTGGAAAAATGGGTTGTAATGAAGCTCGGTAGAGGAGTAGATATTAAGTTTAATGAGTCATCAGCATCTAGATGAATGGATCTCAATTCAGCTGTTGATTCTCACCTGGAGAGCTTTCAGAGCACAGCACTTACCCCAGAACAATCCAATCAGAATCTCTGATCTAGAGAGGGTGGAGCCCAGGCATTAGCAGGTTTGAAAGGGGCTACGGATGTTGCTAAAATACAGCCAGTGCTGAGAATTGTTGATTGATCTAAAGCCATTGAAACCAAAGATTTGGATGAGATCGTCACAAGGCGACATGCAGAAGGAAACAAGGACAACTCCATTCAGTTTGTGAAAGGGGCTCCAAGAAAGGAGACTTCACAATAGCACACAAAGAAGTAAGAAGCAAGCCACAAGGGGTATTCTGAGGGTGATGGAAGAAAGAGTTTTAGCAATAATATGTATATGAAACCTAACACACATCCATAGATATCAGTCAACAACTTCAAGTAATTTGCTGTAATAATCTAGGGGTCATATACTGATGTAAATCACCCTTCCTTGATATGCCAACTAACCTTCTCCAGGATGGTTCAGGGTCCATGTCTTTTGTCATCCTGTTTCTGCCTTGCTGTGTTGTCAGTCTGGTTAGTTCATTTCTATATCCCATAATGGTCCTCTCTGACAAGGTTGCTTCTAAACTATAGAAAATGCTGTATCAAAGTAAAGAATTAGCTTCAGTTCAATTGCTTCAAATATATAGACTTCAGTAAGCATATTTTTTGGTGAATTAAATAATTTCTTATATAATATATATATTAAATAATAGTATATATAACTTATTAATGTAGTTACATAAGTAAGTCACATACCATGTTAAATGATGTGCTACTTAGCAATTATAAAATAATATGTTAGTCCCCTCCTCTAACATTTTACAAAACTATTTATTTTAACTTCTCACCAGCATATTCAACATCAGTATTTTTGTCATCATTAGAGATCTTTTAGCCCTCTAAAATATTTTCCAAAACCTATCAAATTCCTTTCTGCTTTTAAGTTGAGACAACTATTTTGAAACCAGGTATAAGACTGTGGCTAGAAATTCCAAGCCATATAAATATGTTAATTGATATTTTCTATAATATCTGTATTTTCTATAATATCATTACAGGTGTTTTATTTATCCTAAAGCACATATAAGACATAACTATGTACCATTCTAATATTTTAATCTGTCATTTTTTATAATGTGAAGTCTTATTTATGTCATTTTTTATTTTGTTTAGATCCTCTTGCAATCAGAGCTTGGGTGTAGGTAGCTTATCATGGAGGTGATTGCAGGAAGCAGCAGTGACAGCAGGGAGAGTTATGGCTGGAAATGAGAAAAGATTAGGTATGGAAGATGGGATATAGGTGTCCCTGCTGTGGGTGGTAGGACTGTAACTAAAAGGTTAGTTCCAACAGGACCTCCTGAAAAGTATTAAGAATATCTTCTAGAATTGTCCACCTCAAGTCTGGAAGGCTGGAAAATTCATGCACTGACTCGCATCCCCCATCAGTTACGGAGGATCTGGGGGTCGTCTTTCCCCATCACTGGTACTTGAAGGATGCTGTTGTTACACAGTAGCTCCAATGGGCCCCACAGCTCTTGAGAGGTGCTGGGGCAGAAAGTCTGTGCTTGAGGTAGACCCTGTTAGCCTCGGTAATGTCTGCACTCCCAGAAATGGCCAATATTAGATTTGGGTTGAGCAGTTGTGATGGCAGGCCACCAGAGGCCTCTACTACAGTTCTAAAATTCAGAGTATTACACATGGTCCCGATTTACAATGGTTAGATTTAGGATTTTTCAACTTTATGATGGTGCAAAGCGATACACCTTCGGTAGAAACTGTACTCATGTGGTATGATTCTCTCTTGTGATTCTAGGCAGCGAGCTGCAGCTCCCCCAACAGCCCATGATTGAGAGGTCAACAACCAATACACTCACAGCCATTCTGCACCATCAACCCTGCCATTTTCACTTTCAGTTCAGTATTCCATAAGTTACATGAGATATTCAACACTTTATTATAAAATAGGTTTTGTGTGAGATTATTTTGCCCAACTATAGGCTAATGTAAGTGTGCCAGTCATGTTTAAGGTTGCCTGGGCTAAGCTCTGAGATTCAGTGGTTACATGTGATAGAGTGGGTTTATTGGGAGGTAACCCCATCCAAGCTGAGGAAGATATATACATGGTTTATATTGAAAAGCAACAGAATGCCCTGCCTCATCCTTTCCAGTCCCTCATTTCCTGCTACCCATGAAATCATTTTCAACTCATTTGGTTATTTATAATTTTATTTCTAATAATACAATATTATTCTACCCTCTACTGATCATCAATTTTAGACATTTTCTATTGACTTCCTATTACAGATAATAAAAGATTTAGCCCACTTCCCAATATATGCCCTCTGCATGTAGAAGGACCTTTGCCCATCCTCCTAATATATTTAAATTGCAATTTGGAGTCTTGTTATAAATGTTCTAAATATCATTAAATATAAATATATAAATATTATTCACAGCTGAACACTACAACATTATGATTACATTTTCCTTCCTATCCAAGGAGGATCCTTGTTTTCTTATAGAGTTTTTTTTTTTTCAGTTTCATTTTACCATAAAGGGTTTAACTTCATACTTTTTATCAACTAAAAACATCCACCATATATTCTTTCAGATTCACTTTTCTGAAATGGAAGCAGTCCTGTTGGAGCCCTCCATTTCTTTCTTCTAGTATGGAGAAGCTATCCTCGGTCACAATGGAAGTATCTTCATGACCACCCTGAGTTTCTAATTTCCTCTTATCTGGGTTCTTTCTGCATCATCTTTTTTTTTTCCTGGAACCTATGTCTTTCTCTTACTTGTGTCTTCTCTGGGAAAGAGCATACAGGAGTTGCTTTTATTTTTTGAGATCTTAGTTATGTAAAAATGTCTTTTTTCTACTTACCCTCACTGATGGCTAGCTTGGCTGGGTATACAACTTTAAGTTGAAAATTCTTTTGGCTTAGAACATGAACACCATTGCATTGTAGCTTTCAGCCTTGCTGTGGTACACTGGAGTCATCCAGTTTTTTTAATCCTTTTCATATATCCTGTTGATATTTTTTCTGAATTTTTTTCTTACAATCATTTACATGCAGACTTTTATACAATATGCTACACATTTCATGAGCCATTTCAATCTGAAAATCCACATCCTTCTAATCTTAGAAATGTTCTTTTATTACTTTTTAATAACATCCTTCTTGGTTTTCTATCTTTTTTTTTTCTATTCATCAGTGCTTTTGTCTTCCTAGTTTATTTTTAGGATGATTTCCTTTTCCACTATTCAAATTTCTGTTTCAACTTAAAGCTTTTCTCAAACTCAGATTTTTCCCTTGTGTGTTTTTGTTGCTATTTCCTGACTTGTTTTTAGTATCCTACCTTTGTTCATCCTGCCTTGTCCTGATAACAGTGTTTCCTTTGTTGCTTACTCTTTTTTTAAGTTTATTTATTTATTTTAAGAGAGAGAGAGTACAAGTGGGGGAGGGCCAGAGAGAGAGGGAGAGAGAGACAATTACAAGCAGACTCTGCACTGACAGCACAGAGCTGGATATGGGGCTCAAACTCATGAACCACAAGATCATGACCTGAGCCAAAACCAAGAGCTGGACATTTAACCAACTGAGCCATGAAGGTGCCCCTGTTACTCACTCTTTTTTATTTAAAAAATTTTTTTAACGTTTATTTATTTTTGAGACAGAGAGAGACAGAGCATGAATGGGGGAGGGTCAGAGAGAGAGGGAGACACAGAATCTGAAACAGGCTCCAGGCTCTGAGCTGTCAGCAGAGATCCCAACGCGGGGCTCGAACCCACGAACTACGAGATCGTGACCTGAGCTGAAGTTGGACGCTCAGCCGACTGATCTACCCAGGCACCCCGGTTACTCACTCTTTAATGCCTCCTGAATTGCTATATAAAAATAAATTGTCTAAGGATATAATTACAGATATTTTGGAAGTTATCTCCTACTCCCTGTACTGCCTCTGTTCCATACAGATTTTCCTTATCTCTTTATCTGAGCTTGGATCTTTCTTGCCAGAAGCATCCCGTGAATGTCTAGTGATGTTTGGCAATCTACTTATTCATAATGCCAAGTCACCGAAAAGCTTATTTGAAAAGTTTGTGTGTGAAAACAGCATTTGTCACCTGGTGAGCTTCATTGTAGGATGAATTGGAGGAATTCTGCCATTTTGATGGGAACTTGAAATGTTGGAATCTCAAATCCTTTTTTTCTTTTTTTTCTTCTAACAGTTTCTCCAGAGATGAATTCTGTAATCTCATCTCTTCCATTGTTGGGCTTGGCTGCCCATTTGCTAGGAGCAAAGCAGAGGGAAGAAGCTTGAAGTTTAACTGTACATGTGTTTACTTTCTCTTAGTCTTTCTGTTTTCACTCTAGCACCTGACCTCCCTGCTCCACTGTGTCGAAGATCCAGAATCTGGTGACTCTGTGGTTTCGTTTCTCCAGAGAATATTTTTATTTATTTATCTTTTATTTTTCTAAGTAATCTCTACACCCAACCTGGGGCTCAAACTCATGACCCCAAGATTAAGAGTCATGTACTCTACTATCTGACTCAGCCATGTGCACCTTATGTATTTATTTTTAATTGAAGGGCAGTTGACATACTATATTCTATTACTTTTAGATGTACCAGATAGTGACTTGACAATTAGATACATTCCAAAGTGCTCACCACAGTAAAGGTAGTCACCATCTGTCCCTGTATAACATTATTGCAATATTACTGACTATATTCCCTATGCTGTACTTTTTGCTCATTGACTTATTTATTTTATAACTGGAAGTATATACCTCTTAATCCCCTTCACCTATTTGACCCATCCTCCACCCCCTTCTAGCAGCCACCAGTTTTTTCTCTGATTTTGTAAGTCTGATTCTGTTTTTTTGTTTGTTTGTTCATTTGTTTTGGTTTTTAGATTCCACATGTAAGTGAAATCATATGGTGTATGTCAGAGAATAAACCTGTGCTTTCTTGGCAGGGTGAAGGAAGAGTATCACCTCACCAGGTGGCAGGGGTTGGGGGTGGGAATTAGCAGGATATGAGGGTCTAACTGCTTCTTGTGTAGATATTCAGATTCCCAGGGAACCTTACTATGTTCACCTTGCCTCTCATCCTCATTCTCTAAGAGAAAAAGCCAGCGTCTGGATCCCAGGTGTTTCTGGTTTTCTTTTACTTGAACAAACTTGCTTCTCATTGCTACCCCTTTCTAATGGCACTTGGGCGTCAGCTTTCTTTGGTCTCCTGAGTCAGTTACTTCTCATCCGTTTATTTTCCTTCTTCCGTGTGAGACAGCACATCCCCCCTCTACTGTCACCCTCCTTCCTGTTCCCTGCGTATCTGTGAGATTACACTTTGAAAATTCCTTTACAGTAACTTTAAAGGGGTTTCAGACACATGAATGCATATGATCATGCTACCACACCGAGCCCAAAGTCCCAACAAATTATACTTCTGTTGCTTTTGCCGCTGACATTTTGTTGCTAATTGTTACTGAACAAATTCATAGAACAAAGCAACTGCAGGGTAGGCAAGGGAAAGGAGAGGACATTCATCGTGTCATGTGTATATGCTGTATGCTGTGTGCTTTGCACATAAAATCTTATTGGATCCTTGCAATCTGTGTCGTTCTGTACTGGCCATTATACAGATAGGCAATTGAAGCTTATAAAAATTAAATAATTTGGCCAAGATCACAAAGCTAGCCAGAGGAAGCCTCAATTCAAAGCCTATGTTCTTTTCAATGCATCACTGATTGTCCCCCAAGTGATTTCCCTCAAATGTAAGGGAATATGTCAGAATGTCAACTTACATCACCACTGTTGCACAGAATTATAAGCATCTAATATTTCCCTATTTATGTTAAGTGTTGTCTCAAAGATTTTCTCTTAGAAGTATTCTTTCATATACTTCTAAAGTATTCTTTAGAGTCACTTTTGCTTGACCAGTTAGCAGAATGGAGGGTGGGGGGGTGGAGGGTCTACTTCGGTCCTTTGCCCTAAGGCTTAAGGTTTGCGTTTGTTGTTTTAACTCTTTCATGTCAGTTGAGTTACTTTATAATCATACAGCATTCTCAGGAAGCCAGATGTCACCACTGCTAGAGGCCTGGCTGAGGAACAAGCAAACGCCTGAGATGAAGTTCTAAGAACAAAGCCTAATCCGTCCAGGACATTGACTTGCTTTTTCTAGAATCAGAGAACCATCGTCCCAAGCTGGAAATGAAGGCAGGGTGGAGAGCCTCTAGTGCAGAGCCAGGCGAGTTGGTAAGATGGAGTGAGGCACACTCACGTATCATATTCTTCATTAGCTGCTCTTTGCCTGAGGCCGAGAGGGGTATATGTGCTGGCCTTATGTGTGTTCACTTGTGCAGCTCTGTTTATCCTGCTGGTTCAGTTATTTGCTGAACTGAAAAGGAGAGCTTTTCTCTCTTGGGCTCCTTCAAGTATCTTCAGCGCTAACTACATTAGGAATTCAGAGTCTAAGGCCAGCATCCATTTTAGACATTTATATAGGACTTTCTCCTTTGATTTGGTAATTCATTGGCCCTATGAGAAAGAGCGCTTTTAAACTTTATCCCTATGAAAGTGATGGTTTCTCTCTTGTCCATTTCTCTTTGTCTGTGTTCTGCAATATTACCTGTTACCTTATCCCCAATAAGCCTGCACACACAGAGACTCACATAAACAACAAAATATGGATATAAATCAAATGCTTCATCCCAAGATGCCCTAACTTATGTATAGGAAATAAGTTTTTTTCCTCAATGGCAAATTTTCTTTCTTTTTTTTTTCAAGTAAAATCTCTTCTTCTTCTTCTTCTTCTTCTTCTTCTTCTTCTTCTTCTTTTTAATGTTTTCTACTTTTGAGAGAGACAGAGCACAAGCAGGGGAGGGGCAGAGAGAGGGAAGACATAGAACCCAAAGCAGCCTCCAGGCTCTGAGCCATCAGCACAGAGCCTGATGTGGGGCTCGAACCTGTGAACTGCAAGATCATGACCTGAGCCGAAGTTAGACGCTCAACCACCTGAGCCACCCAGGCCCCCCTGAAGTAATATCTCTTCTGAATAAGGCTATTATGTCCTTATTCTCCTTCCATTTAAGGGAGACTTCATTCACAATGGTGCTTTTTTTTTTTTATCCTCGGTGAATATGCTTCTGGATTCGAAAATGCATTAGAGCTTTCATGATGACTTTTAAAGATACATATACACAAATAGAGTTAATATATTAAGTAAAGACTATAACACACTTCTATAGACACTGTTATGGCACAGAGTCGAGAGAACTAATTTATTTGACACCGTCTTTTAGCAGAGCAGAAACGTTACACTCCGCATGCCGCGCATAAGGAATCCAGGGTGGAAAAGATAAAAATACACAACAGCAAGAATCTGTGACAGCACAGTTTCATGACATGCTGCTTTATTATTACTCTTAATAAGAATGTTGATAGGGTAGGAAGTAGTTCTTCATCACAATATCCATATAATTACTGCTCAGCTGCGTTATGTGAAGAAAACAAGTATTCGATGTGTTTCATATTGAAGTATTTTATTCCGAATGTATTTCCACCCCCAGGACACAAGAGAAAAAAAAAACAAAACCCAAAAGCAACAAAATAAAATAAATGCCCTGACTAAAGACATTGTTTCTCCAAGTGTTATTAAGCTGATGAGAAAAGGTGATGCAAAAGTCACGGTACAAAAAGACTGGGGATGCTCTGGGGACAGAAAGTCGATAATGGTCTTTTCACCTTTGTGTTGTTGATGCCAAATGCAGAGCATGTTTATAAGGGAGAAACTGCTGATGCTGCGTGAGGCCAGCTGAGTGATCCCTGTGAAATGATTTATGGTGGGCTTAAATTCATTGTTAGGGGGCAAAAGCCCCATTTCATGTGATTGGTGCCAGTAGTTCTTCCTGACAACATCTCTATTGGCTTTCCCCAGTTTTACACCCTTATTCAACATTTTCTAGGAGTAATTCTTTCACTTTCCAAGCAAGGAAAGAAGCCGTTTGTTTTTTTTTTTTATTATTATTATAGATTGCCTGTAATGTGCCAAGCTCTATTTTTGATTCATGTCATTTTTAACCCTTAAGACAATCTTGCCAAATGGACATTATTCCCATTTTACCCAAGAGAAGACTGAGGTTCAAAAGGATGAAACAACGCAATAAGTGATGGAAGCACATCTCAAACCTGGCTCATTAGACTCAGAAGCTTGTGCTTTTTCTACTAAATTAACATATATTCTCTTTTTAAATTCAACCTGGACACTCACTTTCTATAAGGATATCTATAATTTTGATCCTGGGGGTTATATGGCCATGGAGAGACAGATGCCTCCTGCCGTAGTTGGAGTAAAGATTTTGTAGAAATCTAGCTGACCTTGGGGCATCTGGGTGGCTCAGTCAGTTAAGCGTCTGACTTCAGCTCGGGTCATGATCTCGCGGTTTGTGAATTCGAGCTCCGTGTCAGGCTCTGGTGCTGACAGCTCAGAGCCTGGAGCCTGCTTCAGATGCTGTGTCTCCCTCTCTCTCTGCCTCTTTCCTGCTCACACTCTATCTCTCTCTCTCTCTCAAAAGTAAACATTAAAAAAAGAGAGAAATCTAGCTGACCTCAAAGAAAATTAACTTTGAGTAAAAAAGAGACAAAAACGAAAAAGAAAAGAGAAGACTCAAAGTAAGAAACACATGCAAAAATGTGGACAAAGCAGAGGAGTAACCAAACTAGCGAGTGGCCCTAAAACCCTGTAACAAGAGCAGCTGGCGAACAAGTCAGGTGTTCAGTTTGGAAAAGAGTCAGTTCTGATGGAGAGTTGGTCATTCCCGTCAAGACTTGAGAGGCAGACAAGAGGAAAAAAAAGTTCAGCTATTGTGTGTGTGACTGAATGGAGACATTGGGAAAGTCTAGGTCAGCTATAAAGAGGGACTTCCTGAGAATCAGAGTTCTCAGAAGCAGCAGCCAGCCTAGAGAAGTAGCAAGCTCTCTTTTATGAGAGATGGGTAGGGAAAAGCCCTACCACTGAAGGGAATTAAATACAACAAATTCAAGGACCAGAATAGTGACTGAAATAGATTTCCTTTAAAGGCATCTTTCAGGGGCACCTGGGTGGCTCAGTCGGTTAAGCATCAGACTCTTGGTTTCAGCTCAGGTCATGATCTCATGGTTCCTGGGATTGAACCCTGCTTTGGACTCTGTGCTAACAGTGAGGACCCTGTTTGGGATTCTCTCTCTCTCTCTCTCTCTCTCTCTCTCTCTCTCAAAGTAAATAAACATACAAAAAATTAAAGTCTTCTTTTGGTCCTGATTGGAAAGTGGCAAACCTGAATCTGCTTGCCAAATATGTGCCACAAACACTTTGGGATAGAATTAAACCCGCACATGTCAGTGTGGGCAATAGTTTCTGATGATAAGCTTGGATGCCATTACCACAATGCTGTGTATTCCTTTCCCTTTTCTCTTTCTTTCTTTCTTTCTTTCTTTCTTTCTTTCTTTCCTTCCTTCCTTCCTTCCTTCTTTCTTTCTTTCTCTTTCTTTCTTTCTTTCTTTCTTTCTTTCTTTCTTTCTTTCTTTTTCTTTCTTTCTTTCTTTCTTTCTTTCTTTCTTTCTTTCTTTCTTTCTTTCTTTCTTTCTTTTTAGGTTTATGTGTCCTGCCACAGGTTTCAGGCCAAAATGGGTAATTAATCCTCAATCAACACAGCCCCTGTGTTGATCAGTTAATACTATATCTGTGTCAGCAATGAAGAAAGTGACAGACCGAATAGAAAATCGAGACAGGGTGCTAAAAATGAGGCAGGATGGGAGCCCTATACCTGGTCCGGTACTGGTCGGGACACACCCTTCCGCCTTCTGCTCAGCGCTTTTTTTTTTTTTGTTTTTTGCATTCTTTATGTGCATTTCTGTTTTGCCACACACAGCCCTGAGCCAGATAGTGCAGTGTGTGCTAAATGCTTGTCTCTACAGACGTCGCCTTATTTCCTTCATGTGTGACTGCCAGCTCTTGTAAAGAAGAAACAAACTCTGAGCACATTGTAGAGTTCAAACCACATTTGAGAGTGTTACGTTCCTTTTTGCATCCTTGAGGGAAGAAGGGCCAAGGATAAAAGAAAGAACAGAAAGCCTAAGAGTAGCGAAAACAGTACCCGCTGAAACTGGTCTACTTTTTAAGGGTCAGGTTCATTGCCATCGTGAGTTGAGTAGCCATGATATTATGAAAGAATGAAGAAATTCTGCAGGTGCATTTTCCCCCCACTGCTGGGAACGAATAGAGTTCTTGGCTTTACCTAAACTAGATATTTCTAATTCAGCATCACAATGATACTGCTAAAGTATATATATATATATATATATATATATATATATATATATATATATTTAATTCATTGCTAGATATCAATACCTGTAAATAAATTCTTCTTAGGCAGGAATCTATTTCTTGAGTGAGATTAGAAACTTTACTAGAACAGGTCCCGCCAGGACGATTCTTATTTTTGTTTGTGATAATTCTGAATAATCTGGTAACTATGTGTGCAGAAATGCATTTCAAAGTCTATTTTTATGGAGAAGCTATTGAAAACACTTTACACTGTACCTGGACCAGTTCTAACACACGCTCCATATATTTCTGAACATGTAAATACTGTCAAGGGACTTGTACACTGTTGTTCTTCTAGGTGAAGTGCCATCAATTATTTTCTCTTATTATGTTTTTCTTAGAGGGAGGAGGAAATAGAGCTCACCCAGAGTGAAAAATTTTATTTCTTGATAGTGAATGAGTTTAATGAAAAAATCTCAAAATATTTTGACCCAATTTCTCTCTATGCTTAATTGCTTTAAGATACACACAGATTAAATGCTGAAGAAAACCTTTAGCCAAGGAACAATAAAATAATCTAGATTCTATAAGCATTGTCAAGAACCAAGACATCCCTCCTTTGTGTTGAAGGGGTAGGTGATGAGACCCTAGATTTGCTCAGATTGTGATCTCAGAACTGATTCGTCAGAGAGGGAGAAAAAAAGATTTATATGTTGGAAAGCATGACTGAAAAGGTAAAATTGCAGAGACTACATTTTTCCCCAGGAGGAGTCATTTCTAGAGAAATATCTCCTCGGCGTTCTCTCCTCCCTCTTTCCCAAGATTTGTAATGTACTTTCAAATATGCTGTCTTTTTGCTTCTGAGAAAGCACCTCCATATTTCTGTGTGTGTGCGCGTGTGTGTGTGTGTGCGCGCGCACGTGGTATAAACCTGTGCCTTAAAAAACCGTCCCCGCAACCAAACCAAATACAGAATTTTGATCATAAATTAGAGCCGGAATTCCCACCTCATGAATGTGACCCTCCCTTGTGTGCTTCCTGGGTATGGTGAGATCCAATGAGACAAAGTAAACATTCCTACATGTAGAGCGCTGTGTTTTGAACCGCTTTATTGAAAGATAATTGGTTATTTTAAACTATTCTTATCAGGACACCTGAACCTCGAATACATAGCAAATGCTCAGGAGATTGTGAAAACCACCCCCAAGATGTCCTCCCCATCAGGAGTTAAGAAACAAGGTATTTCTGGGGGAAAATAATATTGTGTCTTTTTGGCAACGTTTTGACAGTGAGTATTCTCTAGTTTTTTACTCCCCACAGCCCACTTCTACCCAGCATAAACATAACCAAACTGCTGTTCAATTACATAATGGGCATTTTAATTATTATTTTGTTTAAGTCAAAATGCATATTAGTTCCCACAAAGCTAATTTTTATCAGGAAGGTAAAACAGCATAGCTCCAAAAGGCAAAGCTTTGCTTGCTGCCCTGCAGGGGTCTGGGTTTTTAAGGTGGCCCTCTGTTTCTCCCTGTTCATTTGGCAGGTCTTTTGCCATTTTATTTCAATTATTACCAAAAGCTATCCATGTAGGAGTAGTTCCATAAAACTGAAAATTGCAGTTAAGTTCACATCTTAACAGCATTTCAAGTGCACATTGTAACCGAGACTCCCAGTAATCAAGTTGCAGGAAGGCTGTTATAATGGTCTTTCTCTCTCTCTGAATTGCAGCGGGAAAGGCAGATGTGGAAATTATGAGTAATGTAATTGATGATCTTAAAGCTTTTAAATACCCAAGCTCTCAACAATCAAGATCTATTTGAGTTCAGAATCTAATAAGAAGTAAATACAATAGGTTTCAATAAGACATTTTATCAAGAGCTCAGCAGCACTTTCTCCCCTCCTGCTTTATGGGCAACATTATCATCTCATCAACAGACAAGTTGGGAGATTTTTATTGTGACACATAATCATTTTTAGTTCATCCTATTTCTCCTTTTCGTGGTGCAGCTTTTTCAAAAATAAAGTTTGGCCATTAAAGACACCATTTCAGAGGATTTTGTCCCTAATAGACTTAATAGGGACGAAAGCAGGGTGTTGTTAAAACAAGCTGTTTATTGACAACCAATTTATTGTGCTCCACGGTAGGAGGTTCTATAAAACACATCAATGTGTTAAAAATAATAGCACTAATATTTTCTAGATACCTAGGTTCACAAAGCCTAGCTAGTGACAATTACCTCTAAATTCATCCTACGGCGCATGTTTGCTAGCCTGGCCCCCAAAGAACTTGCGTGCCATTAAGAGTTAATTCAAATGCCACGTTAAATACACCTCAATATTATTTTCGTTAATATGCAAATCATTCATAATATCAGGGTGATCTTACATTCAGTGGGAACAGCAATAATGCCTGCTTAATGATGTATTCATCATTAAGTGTCGTAGGTGTCTTCATACTATTACCAGTACATATTGTTTTCAGAAACAGGCTTGACTGCAAAGAAAATGGTATTGTCTCTGCAATAATCGTTTCAAATATTTTTTTTTTCTCTTTTGGTGCAAAAATACCTTTGTCCAGCACACATGAGTTCTGGTAGTCTTTCCAATGCTATCATTTTCACTTCCAAATATATTGCTACCAGCCAACTTGGCGTCTGAGATCTGGAATTATTAGCATTACATTTTAATCAGGAAGGAAGCTCATAAAAAATGGTTTGGTTTTGTTGTTGTTGTTGTTGTTTATTTATGAAGAAAAATCATTTTCACATTTCCATCATTTTTTTCCTCCTGAATCTTCTAGTAAGACAATAGAGAAATTGTTTATAGATGGTTAGATGGTGTTTCTTCTAGCCTGAAACAAAACAAACAAATGTGTGTGCGTGAATGAATAAATAATTTTTTGCAAAAGAATGCAAACTCTTCATGGAACCGATAACATAAAATATAAATTAATGTTAATTTTTCTGAACATGTTTTGTCACTTTCCAGTGGAGCAAAAAGATAAAAATAGCTTATGGAGAGGGAAACCTGAAATTTCATCATGCTTGTTCTAAAAACTGAAATTTCATCATGTGTTCTAAAAACTCTTATGTGGTGTCCAGGTAAATCAGCAAAAACCTGCGAAAGGCTTTTACATAGCTCTGTCTCTTGCATTTATGGCTTTATTTTCTAGAAGATTTTATAATTAAAAATCCCCAAGTTCCAAATTATTCTAAATATGTGAGAACAACAACAACAACAGCAAACCTTCTTATTATGGTAAGCCCCAGGTTAAATCATGAACCATGTCAAACCTTCACGCCTCTGGTCAGAACGTTGACTTTCAATCAAAAACCTTCCTGCTTTGGTTGTGAGCTCAGCTACAGACGACAGGAAGAGTACATCGATTGATTACAAATAACATTCAAATTAAATGTACAGTTTTGAAAGAGAAGGATAAGAGGTGGAAGATTCCCCCCTCCCCCAAGCTCACCGTCCCAGGATTTTCCAGAGATAAGAATGAAAGCAAAACTAAAGGATCTTTGGAAGCAGGATTGTTCTGCCATGGATGAGGGATTACTGATTGGCTTTTTAACTTCAGCTTTTCCAAATAGTTGTTCAGTTATTTAATTTACTCTACATGGAGTCTATTGATTATTCAAGTTGGCAGTCAATTTTATAGGGCACCCCGCTGTTTCTTTGCTTAATGTAGTCAATGATTGTAATTGCTTGATCAGTGCAGCCCATGAAATAGGTTTTGTGTCTTTTTTACAATGCATTGATGGCTTTATCTGATGCAGCCTTGGCAGGGCCGGGTTTTACAGCGCTACCCGGAACTCCCAGAGGTCTCTAGATTAATGGCTATGGCGAGCCGTTGGAGCTGCTGATGCTGCGCTCCAGAATGTACTCACACATCTGGCATGCCACACTTGGCGCTGGCTCCAGCTTTGTGTTGTGCAGTTACAGAATCTCTCACCAGTGCCTAGTTAACTGTTTTCACTAAGGGAATGAGATAAAAAGCCATCCAGAGAGCTGTTGGCACCCACTCCCTGTCACTGTAGTCACACATTAAAAAATTCTTTTTCAGTCTTTTTTTTTTTTTTAAGAGGCAAATGATGTATGGAAACAACAAATTACGTGGAATGTTTATGTGTTGAACTCTGTTTGGATTCTGAAAAGCATCCCATGGGTGTTCGGATTTCCTGTAAACCAACAAGCAGCCCCCCTCCTTCCCTTCACCACCGCCTTCCCTTGGATGAGAGCACGACAGTATGAAACGCATCCAAGTTTTCCGTGTGAGCTGACAGGGGCTTTAGATTTCGAGAGAAAGGTGGATAGCAGAATCACAAATGTGAAAAAGCGGCCTGAACCACCCTCCATAGCTCATTACAATAAAGGTAATTCTCCTGTCCTTCAGTGAATCGGGTTAAATTGCTCAGGCATCATTTCCCTATGCCTCATGTCAGTGTTTCATATTTGGTACAATTTGAATTGCATTATTAGACATGTAAAATGTAGTTTTAATAAGTAGACCAAGAAAAAGTAATGAAATATGCAAGAGAGTTGCATAAATCCATGGACAATATAATTATATACTACACATACACGATTTACAATGCCCAGGATGATAGCCACAAAAAAAAAAAAAAAAAGAAAAGAAAAGAAAAAAAAGAAAAGAAAAGAAAAGGAAAAAGGAAGAAGTGTGATAGATTTTTAGACCAGCTGGGCTCTGAGTTGCTTTGCTCGGTAGGTTTTGACATCGAAACTGGACAGGTACAGTTTCCTTATTAATACTTTTCTCTCTGAGTAATAAACTATAAATGAATAATGCATCTCTGAAAAGGAAAAGTCTACTGAGAAGACAGAAAATAATACTTTAAATTCGTAAGTCTACATGGAACTGAAATTTCCATTAGAGCAAGCAATTGTATAAGAATAACATATAGGTGTATGCAATACTAATCGGCAAGCTTGTGCGCAAGAAAGGTATTAAAATTTTCTGAAAATAACCATTCTCATTTTTAGATTTTACAGTCATTGTGTGATGTCATTGCTAGGATAATACCACCATTAATTCAGGTTTTAATGCATTTACAATAGAAGGCTCTCCAGCAAATTCCTTTCTCCCCCTTTACTTTCTTGGCCTTCAGACATAGTCTAAACATATTTTATTCACTTCACGCATAACCTTACATACTACACAACTTTCTTTCCATATATAGAATGTTATTATTTAATAAGTTGAACAGAAAGAAGCCAAGTCAGCAATTTATACTAGTTTACTGCTGGCCCAAGCTTTGAAATATGAAGAAATGCCTTTTTCTTAAGGACTGTGGAAAAGCATCTGACTACTCCTCCACTCCTAATTTCATTTTACTTTGAAATGTTGTAAAAATGACTGTCATTTTGAAATAGATGTCTGAGTCACTTTTCCACTGCTGTGTGCATTGAGATGGTCTGTGTGGCTGAAAGCCTGCCTCCCACCCCCCTCAGCACACACCCATACCATGAGCGGCACAGCAAACAGTGACATAATAACTAAACAAGATACTCAGAGGAACCAAAGGACTCATTAATATGACAGCTGACGAAAGGCCTTGCTCCGAACCGATCGAAGAGAACTTGTGATCGTGTTGGAGTCCAGAGATGGAGACTCGGCAACCTGAAGTCTGGGGAGATCATCACTGTCCCTGTTAGAATGAGCACATCCCATGGGGCATCGGGGTGGCTCTGTTGGTTAAGCCTCCGACTCTTGACTTTAGCTCAGGTCATGATCTCATGGTTTGTGGTTCGAGCCCCGCAACGGGCTCTGCGCTGACATCGCGGATCCTGCTTAGGATTCTTTCTCTCTTCCTGTCTCTCTGCCCCTCCCCACTCTCGCTGTCTCTCTCTCTCTCAATAAATAAACTTTAAAAAAAAAAGATGAGCACACCCTACCCTCTAACCTTGTTCCCTCCCAGTGATAAAAGCTCAGTTAGTTGGTCCCTTAGGGAGACCCTGCGTATTCAATGGAGGCTGATATTATGGTGGGATCACCTGGATGCTGGGTGTCCATTCATGTCTCAGCTTGCCAAGCATTGGCTTGAGGGCTGGGTCCCCTTCTCCATACCTTTCACCCATCTGTTATTGATTGTAAAGTTGCAGAGGGCAGGGCCTTTGTCATTTTCACTTGCCTTTTATTGTTCCTTTTGGTAGCAAGGTGTTATGCAGATGTGGACACTTAATAAATTCTACAGTGCAGAGCTTTGTTGCCCCTACATGAAAGGAAACATGTCACAAGTGAAAATAAATACAAGTGGGCTTCAGCATCCATCTGAAAGGATGGGAAAGTATTTGAACAGCAACAGACCTTTATTTCTGTTATCTTCTTCCCAGGGTACAGAACTGTGGAAGAGGCAACCAGAACAGGAGTAGCTTTGTTCTAAAAGGTAGATTCAAAACCCTGCTCCGGCATTTACTTGCTATGTGACACTGGGTGAATTACTTAATCTCTCTGAACCTCAGTTTCCTTTGAGATAAAGCCCTCGGATTGTCCAGGGTTGCCAGGAGGATTAAATCTCTTAGATTTGTCTGTAACTGCTGGTGAATATCAAAATGTGAGTTCTAAAATGAGAATATAATTGCTAAAAAGTAAACTGAAGCTTTACCCATTTTCTGTGAATCACGTTGTTTGCGGTGTTTCCACCATTAGGTCAAGGGCACTCCAGGTGTATTGGGAAAGAACAGACCCCGAAAAGTAGGCAGAGAAGACAGGGCGGGAAACAGGGGACCGGCCACGTCCCCAGTCATAGTAAGTTACAAAAACTGACCATAACGCGATGCCATTTTTAAATTGGGAAGGGGAGACCATTTAAGAGAAAAACAGCCTTAATGAGGAATACACTACAAATTATTCGACTAAAAATTTACCAACGTTTACCAAAAGCGGCCATGCTTTGCCCATTCTGTCATCATCCCATGCCAAACAAAATAAGCCATTCTTCACACTCACTACCGTCTCTACCACAACTAGCAAGAAACAAGGGCCTCAGCAAACAGGAGGAGGCAACCTTAAAAGTGAGAAAGTTACTTTTCCCATGATTCTGAGTCATAGTGAATACACTTCATTTCTACTATAAAGGCCTTTCTCTTTTCCATTAATGCTGACCATGATAGGACACTCTGGCTCATACTCCAGCAGAAGGGAAGAGAACGGTACATAAATCAGCATTTATTGGGTACTTAGCATGGCCACGAGATAACCAAACACACATACATGCTTTTACATACATGTAGGCAAGTATGTGTGTGTTTTATATTCTCTGACTCAACTTCTTTCAAATCTATGGCATAAACATATTGTGTCTACTGATAAAAATCTGAAGCCCAGAGAGACGCTAAGTAACTTCTCTGAGGATTGCACAGCTAATCAGGGGAGATGCAGAATTTCCACCTGCAGGGGCTTACTCTAAAACATGATTTCCACCCGTCCTCTTGATGCCTTGTGTTATCAGTAAGTGGTAAAGTCACGTTGCAAAATTTGCTTCTTGAACTCTAGATTCTTTGAGGACTTATTTGTGGGCCTGCCATCTGAGTGTGATAAACCTATCTGCCACATAATTCTAAGTGCGTCCTTCCTGCTTTGTGTCGGGCTCGCTGGTCGTGGTCTCATCCAGAAAGGTGTGCAACAGCCATTCTGTTCTGTGGCCTTCTCTCTACACTGTCATGTGGAACTCTTATCTTGGCCTGAATAAAGTCCAGTTTGGACATTCTGGACTTTGAATATTCGGGGGTGGGGGGAACACCTATTTATCAATAAGCTTACAAATATTCTAAGCTCATTTACGAAAGACTTTGTGTTCGGGTAATGGTTTCATGCCAAACACTCTCAAACCACATGTTTTAATTTTAAAAAAGTTTATTGTCCATGAAAAGATGGCAGCTGATAAGAAGTACACATATCTAATGTGAATTAAGGAGTTGAAATCTTTTTCACAATAATTCAAGTATTGCCCTTGGGTTCTTACAAAACCCCTTTTCCCATCAAATCCAAGACTTTGAACTTATTTTTTTATATCAGGATGATACCGTTTTTATTTGGGTTGAATGTCTAGAAGGTGGTCTCAACCTTCTGCAGCCTGTGGGCAGACAGAGCCACACCGTGTTCACGTTGGCATCGAGAGTGTTTGCTCACACTTTGCTTTGCTAAAACACCATGCCCTTGAGTCAGGTGGCCCCAGTGGCACATTCAGTGCAATGATGGAAACTTAACCGGATGCAAGCCCAAACACAGTCTTTATAAAAAGGGCTATTAAAAAATATGTTTCCTATGATATTCCAAACCACTGTGTTCATAAACCAATTGGTTTATAAACCAATGACCATTGATACAATAGAATTTTTAAGCAAAAATTTCTGCAATTGGAGAAAATTTATTAAATTCCTCAAAAAACAGAAAGAAAAAGTTTTATTTATCTGCACTTGCATCCTTCAAGTAACTATCAGTGTGTTAAGCATACATTTCACTTACCGTATTTTATCAATGTCTAGGACTATATTTGCACAGTTAAATCAGCTTAGCAGTGGGATGTTAGTGAGCAGCTCAGAAAAACGTTGTCTTTTTAAAAATGTGTATTTATTTATTTTGAGAGAGAGAGTGTGTGTGCATGTGCAAGCAGAGGAGGGGCAGAGAGAGAGGCAGAGAGACTCCCAAGCAGGCTCTGCACTGTCAACACAGAGCCCAGTGTTGGGCTCGATCCCGTGAACCGTGAGATCAGGACTTGAGCCGAAATCAAGAGTTGGAGGCTTAACTGACTGAGCCGCCCAGGTGCCCCCAAATGCTGTCTTTATAGAAAATTTCTTATTTTTTCCCAATCCCAGTATCATTTCTTTAAAAAAAAATAGATTCTTTTTTTTTACATTTATTATTCTTTCTGTTTGCCAATCAATCTGTTCACTGTAAGTAAGCAAAAATGTTTAATCGTGAAGAGTATTTGAAATTTCTCTCCCCAGAGATTGGACCGAGTGAGAAGTCACTAGTTGTGAGTCTACGTGGAATCCCATAGATGCTGACTGTAAGACCCGTGTTGAGAATGAATCTTGGGAGATTGGCTGGACTTCAACTATGTCATTAGGGAAACTGCACTCATATATTCAGTGTTCTTGTGAACTCCAGCCCTGTTAGATGTGCTTCCCCTAACATTTTTTGTGGCCCTGATTTGAGACTTTTCAATCGGTTTCAATTTCCACATCCCTCTGCACGTCCAGATTCTGGCCGTGCCTTGCAGAGAAGGTGCCAAAATTCCATGAGAACAACGGCCCCTATGGAATTTTTGGCTTGACCAGAAGCAGGAAGAACAGGAAACGTTATTTTAAAAAGTCCCGTTTTTCACACTGCTGATGTCTGGAGAGTCGAGATAAGCTTTGAGTCTACTTCCAAATCTTTGGGTGCCCCTCCAAGCGTGCTCGAAATGGGGTGTGAAACATAGCTTGCTGGGGTGGGATTGGACAGTGATCAAGATGAGACAGAATTGGCAGGAGGGCTTTTCTCCGTTTGGTTTCCAGGATGATGGAGGTGAAGCTGGAGGTTTCCCATCCTAATGCCTTATCTAGGAGACAGCTCTGTGAATACTGGCCCCAAATGTTACTTTTCTTTTTTGTAAATATTATACTTTGAGTTGTTGAGTTTTAGTGAGCCAGAGAGCACAAAAATAATCTTTATTCTTGAAATATTTATACATAGAAGCATTACTGAAATAAGAATGCATGATTCCTTGGATTGGATTCCATCACTGTGACATAATTACTTTATTTTTAGTTCGTAGTGCTTAATGGAAATGTGACATGGAAGTGGCTGTTGGGGCAGAAACCAAGTTCTAGAAGTGATTGGGAATGGTTAAAACACTGGTACAGACTTCCCCACGTCTCTACGCCCTTTTGCTCCTTTGAAATCTCAGGTATTTTTTTTAAATTTTACTTGTGAATTTAGAAAAGATCTCTACTTAATACATGAGTATTTCCAGGGGTGCCTGGGTGGCTCAGTGGGTTGGGCGTCTGATGTCGGCACAGGTCAAGATCTCACGGTTCATGAGCTGGAGCCCCCGCATCGGGATCTCTGCTATCAGTGCGAAACGCACTTCAAATCCTCTGCCTTCCTCTCTCTGCCCCCCTCTTTAAAATAAGTAAACGTTTTTAAAAAATCTCTTAAAAAATAAAAAATATATTAGCATTTTCAAGTGTGACACTACATTGTAGATATCTTAGAGCTGTCAAAGGTCTAGCAAATACATATCAGGAGACAAAATTGTTTTATGAGTTTAGTGAAGAAAAACATCATATGTAATAATTCAGTTTTAAATTTGAAAATTATCTATTACAACAGACCACATGTATTTACCATCTGGTAACCAATATTCTTTAAGCAGAATGGAGGAAAGTTCATACTCCAGAAACATACAATTCTGCAAATAACACTGGAAGTGGTCATTTGCTTTCTCTAAGAATGCACAGGATGTACGAATATTTTGTTTCTAGCTGTCTAGGAATTCATGAAACTAGAGAAGACATTGAACACTGTTCATGGAAATAATTGAAAGCAAAAATTCATCTTCCTCTGCTAATATCCAGTGCCCCCTCACAACGGAATTAGCACGTGGGTTGATTAAGTGACTCAATGACAACATTTCCTAAGTGGATCCCTCAAATAGGCCCATGCTTAGGGCAATCAAAAGATTTGAAATGAAGAACACTGTCCTACGCACCATGGACATTGACTCCTCACGAAATTAAATACCGTTTCTAATTTTCTCCTCATCTTTCTACTCTTCAAACAAAAATAGATTTCTTTAGTGTTTCCTTAACATATGCACAGTCTCTGGGCTTTAACTTAATCGTCTGTAATGTTCTTACATTTTCTCTGAATTCTTGAGTTATATTACTGTTGGATAGATGGATAGACAGACAGATACATAGATAGATAGATAAGATGTATACAAGCGTATGTGTATGTATGTATGTGTATATGTACGTATCTATCTATCTACAGAAGCAGCTAATGATAATGAATCTTAATAAAGCATAAAACGATAAACACCCATAAGATCAGTAGTTCCACGGATTTATTACCATGGTTGGACAAGACAGTCTCTGTAAGTAGAGGCTTAAACTTTATCTATTTATGCCTTCACAATGAAACCATTCAGGAATAGGCCATATGAAGGTCACCTTGTTCATCACATTAAGAGGATAAATTCTAGAATCGAAGAAAAACTACAAAGTTTGCAAAAATATTTGATGGCAAATTCCTGATTTTCAGAAGCAAGGAAATGCTAAAGTGACAGGTTGTTGAGGGGGTTTCCTTCCCTACAAATGCAATCATGTCAGCACTGTCAGCCTGGTTTACTCAATGACTCAAGTAGCATTTTTCTCTCTTTATGAATATGAAATACCGATGCTATTTAATAAACAACTTGTGATCATGTGCAATACGCAAGACAGAGAATAATGAGACATAGTCCTTGTCCTGCAAGCACTGAGTTCTTACAGGACAAAATGAGCGCACAAGAAATCCCCCCTTCTGCATCTGGCCATTGGGATGGTAAATTTGGGGAAAGGTCTCTTCAATCAACTATAATTAAAGAGCTACTTGAAATATCACATGATTTGAAACAAGGCATAAACAAATGAATGCGTGAACGATATGACATCGTTTCGGGGATGTTTTATGATCTTTCGCATGCCTTCACATGCATATGCCACAAACGTGAAATGGGAAGAATTAAGTTTATGGAAAATAGAGAGTCAGGGAAGTAATGAATGGAACCATCAAATTTTCGAACTCATCATTTTTCTGGTTCCATTTCACTACGCACCTTCCCATCGGAGAATGGCTAGGATAAAAAGTGATTCCAAATTCTTAAGGCCAGTAGAAGTAGGACTATCATAAGATTTTTTTTTTATATTAAAAGAGGAAGAAAGGGTAGATTCTCCTTGGTTTCATAGCAGTCCCATTTTTTGGATAAACACACAAAAGTGTACCCCCCGGCAGAGTCAAAAATGAGCTATTACATTTATTTGCTTACCTTGGCATCACTGGCAACATGACTTAAAGGCAGTGACGTGTGGCAGAGAGGAATCAGTAACTAGGAATAGTTAGCTATGCCATGGCTCTGGTTTGAAAGGGCAATCATTTCATTTTTCTTTGGTATTTCATGGACTCTGTCACCCTAAATTAAAAAAAGAGGGGGTCAAAGTGGATCTTAAAGTTGAATATATTTTGAGAACTCTTTATTAAAGTTGCTAGCAGCCTCCAGTGCCTCCCAGTTTTAGTCCATTGTGTCCATTTGAGACTGTCATATACATTCCACAAGAACTAATTTGTGTTATTTGGGGAAAGCTGTTGGATTTATTTACTTGGCCTTGATTAGATTAGATCTGGCCATATCGACTGGGTCATTGTGTTTAACTCCTTATACTTATGTTTTATAACATTATAATAAAAGGCTGAGAGCCTCCCCTCAGTGCCTGTTCACAATCATTTATCCTTAATGTGTCTGAAAGAAACAGAGAGAAATGAAAGGAGACACTTTCTCATTCATGATTCTTTTAAAAACGGCTCCCTGTCTTCACCCCTCCCATCCTGATACCGCATGCACGGCTTGTTCTCAGCCTGCTCCCAGACAAGCGAGGGCAGGCCCCATAATATGATTCAAATTGCAATCTCATGTCTTGCGTCCCCCAAACACCTCATCTCCCATTCAACCTGGAACCTTCATTCCAGTCCCCAATTAGACTAATCTATCTGCCCAGCTCCGATTGGGGGTGATGGATCGGCTGGGAGGGTGGAGGGAGACGAAGAGATTTTCTCAGCTCCTCTGCATTCCCATAGGCACGCAGCATTTGACAGATTGGGCAGAACTGCCACGAAAGAGTCTGACACAGATGGTGTAATTAGAAAATGCGAAGTGCGAGTGTGAAATTTATCTTTGATCAGCACCTCCTTGCCAGATTGTCATCTATGTTAATATGATGATGGCTTCTTGGAGATGGATGGAAGGAAACAGCAGCCTTGAAGAGGAAAAGGAGACTGTTCACTCCATACAGAAGATATTCTATTTACTTCTGAAATCCAATCAATTTCTACAGGCCGAAAGGAAATTGTACTTATTTAATTCATATGGAAAATGAGCCTAACCTGATTCATACGCTTTATTAAACTATGATCAATATGGTAAAATCTGAGCTTTAGTTGGAAGGGGAGATGTGTTAATTTTTTATAGAGTAATAAATAAAAAAAATACAGTCTATAACTGCAGTAGCTGTTAAAGACAATGTTCATCTCTCTTTATCAAGACCATGAAAAATGGATAGAAGAAAACCCCTATACTCCACAGCATGAAAACTTCAGATACTACCAGTGAAGTTTTATTTTCCACACGCCCTCCACTCTTTCTAGTCCAAAATAATAACTATGATTTTTTTTTCAGGGCAAAGTACACTAGCTTATTTTCTTTGCTTTTTTAGGGGTTTTTTTCCCTTATTTTTTCTGTATTTAGCAATTTATCAATTTAAAAATTAACAAAATGCATTTCTAGTCAGGACTCGCAGAAATTTCTGTGTTTTCATGTTATTTTCCTGAAAAATTAGGAAATTTACTATGAGGGATAGCAAGGGTAACCAGAAATCATTTCTTCTAAGTTAGCTCTATCCGACAACAGTCATCTTTTCTTTGGATGGCTCAGAAGGTTCAGGTTTACAAGCAACTATGATAGACTACATTTTGCTATAATCTGCTCAAATGTTCACATTGATGGTGCTAATTTTCAGGAAGGTAAATTAGCATAATTAATGACCAGCCAAATTTGGGGGTAATACAGTATGTAATTAACATTAGAGAGTTCTGTTGTACCACCTGCCCCCACATTTCATTGTTGCAGGGATTGAACTGTACAGGAGGAAATTTTCCCCTTTGCTGCACTGAGCAGAAAGCAGCTTTCTTCATCAGAATAAGCCATTAGCTGTAATGGCATGTAGGTGTAATGGAATGTGCTCGAAACATCTGTGCTGAGAGCAGGGGAGAAATTGCTGCATGCAGTCGTAGGCCTTTGGGGAGCTTGATTAAGGGTTGCTTCAGAGAACTTGAGATCTGGCTTGGGATGCAAAAAAAAAAAAAAAAAAAGGAGAAAGAGAGAGAGAAGAAAGGAAAATAATGCTAATAGATTTACGGATGTACTGCAGGGAGAACAAAGGATTTTTAATTTTTTTCCTTCCTTTATTGCTCTTATATTGCATCTGTTCTCTGTTGGGCTTTCACTTATTGAAGTGATCTGGAAAAAATGTTGCTCTAAATGCAGTTTAGCAGGAAAGAGCATAGCTGTAGAAATAAAATAGCTTGATTTTTTTGTCCCTTTTGGTTTGCTAATGGAAAGTTCCTCACAACCTGTGAAGAAAAATTCTAAATATTATTTATGCTAAGTGTTATCTTAAAATTCATCCCAGGAAGTGAAACAAATATCCAGATTTGGAGCTGGAAATAATTTCTTGTTGTTTATCGGTCTATACATAGCAGTTTTTGCAATGTATCAACTACCCAGCTAATTCATTTTGAACTGCTTGATTCAATATTTCCAAGATTGCTTTGCACTTATTTGTAAAACCCACTTTTTCCCTAAAATTTTTATAAACATATGTATTACACGTAATAACATCTTAACATCTGAGGACAATGGGTGTATTTTTCAACTTTGTTTATTTTAGCAAATACTTATTGAGCACTTGCTATGTGCAAAAACACCGTCTCCCTGCTGGATGTTTGGTCATGTTGCTGGGAATATGATAAATTACATTTGGCAAGAGGCACAGTCAATTGTATCACTTCGGCCATCTCCTTATTGTATGCTGACTGCTGAAGCTACATCGATCACACAGTGATACGCATTGATTGCTAAAACAACTCAATTGAATGCATTGATTCTGATGACGTTTGGCCATTTTAGAAGTGTTTAAAAAAACAGCTTTTAACTACAGCCTTCCTAGGAAAGTCAAGCCAAAAGAGAGTTACATTAAATAACAGGCAAACAAAGGGTTAAACATTTGAGAAACCAATGTAACTGAAAGGGAATTAGCATTCTGCATGGGACAGATGTGAATGTATTGCCTAGAAAATTAGAAACAAACCTGAAAATATTGGGTGATTTTATGATTAGGTAAATCTTAACACTTTCTAATTATAAATGACAATGAAGCACTCTCTTCGCTGGAATCTATCTTCCTTATGAAATAAGAAGCTTGCTGAGCTGATGCCAAAAATTCCTTGCACTGAAGTTTAAAATATGTAAGGAGGCAAGAATGTAATAAAAATTCAAAAGCTAATAATATTATGGCGACTGGCATTGTTTACAATGTAGAGCACCTGCTGTTTGAAAAAAAAAAAAAAGGGAAGAAGAAAAAGTGAAATCATCAAACTGTTCCTAAATGGAAAATCTGGGCTCTCTGCCAATTACACAATGTGTTTCAGGTGCACTGTAAATAGGAACAATAAAAGGTGCAGAGGAAAGAATATGAAATGTTAAATCTCAAATACACGAGAATATTAATATGATGTTTCTTGAAAGAAAATCTTGGGACTCTTCCAGTGTTCTCCTGTGGAAGGAGGGGGTTTAAAATTTTACACAGCATATGTAAAGTTCTAAAACTTTTAATTGCCTGTATCTTAAAAAGAATATATATGAACGCAAGACCATTTGCTTCGGCAGAATTGCCTTTCGTTGTTTAAGGCAGAAAGGTCCATCTAGACCTGCAAATGCACGCTGCATTTCTTCCCAACGTCTTTTTATTACTCTGTGTGTGCGTGTGTGTGCGCGTGCGCGTGCGCGCGCACATGCGCGCATGATTTGGGAATGGTAGTGTGAAGAATTAAATCCTGAGAGTAAGAAGAGAAGGAAAAGTAGCTTCTGTTGCTTACTGTTAAATACTATCCACATCAAAGTTAGCATTATGAGCCACTGCAAAATATCAGAAACAAAGGGGGGTGAGATGTTGTATTTCGATCTTCTCCCTATGAAGCACTTAATAATAGATTCCTCCAGAATTAGACACCTATTTTTACCAGCTAACAACTCACTCGTGCCAAATTCCCCTTTCTAGTTTAAGTGTGTTTCCTTTTCCATGAGGCATTTTAAAATCAACTCATCTTAGGAATGTCTATTACATTTTCAAATGCCAATCTTAAATCAAACCAAAACATCGTCATCATGCATATCTTTTAGAAATAACTTCGAAGGTGACACACTGTTTTACAATGATAACTGGAAACTAATCTTCGAGAACTGTGCACCTTTCAAACACCCAATATTTCAGAAACTAGAAGTGAAACGATTTTAGCTGTGCTTTTCAGACACTGGCGATTGCTAAGAACTGAACGGTTGTGAAATCTTTGGGTCAAATATTGTTTCTTTTGAGTCAGGAAACACATGAAACTAAGCAAAACCTCCTGTCCACATGGCAAAGGTAACCCTATTGATACAGAAAGACGGGTCCTCCGATGAGACAAAACACGTAAGAACACCCCTGCCTTTGTCTACCAACACCACCAGAAAGATACCTGCTCTTCAAGCCTTTACTGCGTCAAACTGAGGATTTTATTCAAATTCTCTTTCCTCATCTTTAAAAGCAGGGCAAAATACTAACCACTTGTGTGATTTTTAAGAATATTAAATGGGATAATTAAGGTAAAGCACTTAGTCTAATGACTGACACATAGTAAGGCTTTAAAGATTTTGCTAGTTTAGCTAGTGTTAACACTATCACTGTTTGTGAAATATGCTACATTTTCTGTATCCCAGCTGTCAAGATGTAAGATGAGACATTGCAATTGGCCCTGTCTCGAAGGACTCCTGCAATGGTGTATATGAAGAAGGAGAGCTCAGCTCTATCAAGAGTTCTTGAAGAATACAAGTTAGAATTGTGAAGGATGTGGAGGAACCAGAAGAATAGGAGGAAGCGGGCCTGTTGTCAACAAGAACCTAGAAGTGCACGTTGTAACACGGCAGAAGATCAGAAAATAGAGAGGCTAGAATATTAGAAATATAAGAAAAAAGATTTAGAAAGCGAGCTTTCTTTTAGACAGACTCTTTTTGGTTCCTGATTCTCTTACCATCTAAGGGCCATTGGGCAAGCAATTTATCTTCTGTAGCCTCAACTTTTTAGGACGGGGGGCATTAACACCTACCTCACTGTGAGAACAAAATGGCAAAATAGCCAGTAAAGTGGGTGACAAATAGAACATGCACACATATATTCATTCCTGTCCCTCAAATGGTCTGTGACCTCACCCCCTTTTAAAGATTTGTTTTCAGAACTCTACACACATATGTGCTCGACACAATATGTTAAAATACTTCTAATAAAAGAACTTCAGCACTTTTAATGAGAAAACAATCAGGAAATATATTTTTTAAATAGTTTCCTGACTAGGGTTTCAAATATCAGGGTTTCCTCCTGGTGCGTCAGTATTCTCCGATTCTACAATCTGCAAAAATTGCACCCCATCTACATAGTTCATCCTGTAAATATATTAATATGATGCCGCCGGCTCGGCTTTTCCAAATTTGAAATTAGAGAAGCAACAATAACAAAGAGCGATTTTCAAGATAGTGACATTTTATGAAATGTACAGAAATGACCATGGCATTATTTACTAAAGACTTCTAAGTGGGCACCTATTTTGGATTGATATTTTTGTCAGATAATTTAAACAGATTGTGGCTTTGGGTACCACCTAAATATTTGGTGGGTACACTGGATTGATCCCCAGTCAACTTATACCTAGATTATTAAGATATACTCTTATTAGTTTCCATCCCTTTCTCCAAGTACTTTTCAAAATCGTCTCTCCTTAGAGGATGGTAATACAATTGTCCTCCCTCTTAAATTGTCTTGTCTCTTTGATTTTGAAAATCACCACATAAATCATAATCACAAAGGTTGAACACAGTTAAATCTTTCTTTATTAATATGATGTATCTTTTAACTACACTCTTCTAAAGAAATTAACCCATCTACATTAGTGCAGCTTACTGAAATTATCCTCAATATATATTATCGTTTTTTAAGCATAAGGCATAAGTTCTAAAAAGGCAATGATAGCATTCAACACCTTGAGTGAATATGATCTCCTATTGATTCTAATGATGGTGATTACTTCGATGAAGGTATTAAACATGGGCCACACGTAAAGTAGAAACAAACCTCCAAGATAAGTGAGTGATGCATTCTTTCTGTGGTCAGAAAAAGCAACACCCCCAATGCTACAAACTGGACAGACCCCTAATTTTTAGTCCTGTTTGTGGGACCACCTTACTAGTGACGTTGGAATAAAGAATATCAGGGCAATGTACAATCATTACCTGTTTATACTGAAAGCTATTATGGTCACAGTAAGAAGCAAGAGATGTTTCTTTGGGTCATAAGGACATGTCTGAGCCTGTCTTCATTGGAAGACATATGACGTATTTTCTGTATACGGGAAACAATAAAATATTTACATGTTTTTTAAAAAGGTCTTTCAATTAAAAGACAAAAGTCTTCCAAGATTTCTTTATTTGCGGCAACCTCCTTGGGTTTTTGTGAATTTTTAAAAATTACGGCTAATTTTAATTCCTTGCCAGATGCTTAAAGTAATGGCACAATCTACCACTTTTCACAATCTAAGGTATTAGAATTCTGGGATTCAAATTATACATTCACAAAAATACAACCTTGCTTAAGCAAATAAGGAAACTATTGAATTGTTAATGGAAAACCCCTGAGGCATAATTGGTTTCCGGTAGGACTTGGTCCAGAGGCTCATACAGTTACCACAGAATGCAGGCTGTCTCCATCTTGCCACCCCTCTCTCCTTCATGTTGGCTTTATGCTCAGATTTCACACCGTGGCTCACTGACAGCTCTAGACTTAAATATTCCCAAAGTTCAAACCCAGTGAAAAGGCAAAAAGACTCTTCTTGCCTATCCATTATAAATCCCAAGTTTAACACTGATTTTCCTCGTTTGAATCCCATGCCCATCTTTGACTATCACCACAATTAGGGGAATATGATGCCCCCAGTTGGCCAAGACCACTTCAATGCCTACTGCCTTCCAGATCCAGTTACGGAAGAAAGATTTATCTAAACATGTAGTCTGAAAGTAGGTCCTTGTCCTCCTAAGGAAAATCAGGATGTGGTTGCCAAAAGAAAGAGGAAAGCACATCGGATTACAATATCACAAAAGAGCAGGTATCTTATTCACTAATATCCACCCAGACTCCACAGCACAGTCTGGCACGGGTTCATGGTCCTAATGTGTTGCCGCCATTCTAGATAGTCATGAATCACAATGGTATGTGAATCAGACAGAGCTAAACTTTGGTGTATTCACTCAGATAACAAGTATAAAATGCCTAGATTTGAATGAGGCAACTATAGAATATTTTAATAATAATTTATTACATGGGCTATACTAGTGGAATGAACGAGACAAAGTGATATGGAGGGTAACTCCTTACATAGCTTATGGCATAAGAGTAAGTGCCTTGGGAGGGGAGGATGTGAAGTTCAGTCAGGCGCCGTCATAGGTTGCATGGAGTTTTACCAGGTTGCATCAATGGTAAGATAACCAGGAATATAAAAGGATGGCACACTGCGTAGTTAGCGGAATACCTACAAACAATGGTACGATTTTCTTATCTTTATTCATCACTTCTCTGAAATCTTTCCTATACCTTAATCATCTAAAGTGGGGATGACCTTGAATGCCTTATTAAGCACCAGGACTTTTCTCAGTAGGCAAACAGGGACCTGAAAGAATTGAAAAAGCACCAAAATGTAATCTGGCTCTGACCTTATGTGAAAAAAAAAAAAAGAACTATGAGAGAGGAGAAGAGAGGGAGAGAGAGAAGGAAGGAGGGAGGAAATAATGTTCTCAAAAGAAGTGGTGAGAGCGGGGTAAGTAAATTAGAAATGAATATTGAATGGCTAGTGTTTTCACATAAGTATCTTATTTTTCTTTTATGCCTTTATTTCCAACATAGTAACTGTTCCTTAAAAAAAAAAAAAAAACAATTAGAGGGGAGCCTGGGTGGCTCAGTCAGTTGGGCGGCCGACTACGGCTCAGGTCATGATCTCGTGGTCTGTGAGTTCGAGCCCCGCATCGGGCTCTGTGCTGAAAGCTCAGATCCTGGAGCCTGCTTCTGATTCTGTGCCTCCCTCTCTCTCTGCCCCTTCCCTGTTTGGTCTCTGTCTCTCTCTCTCTCAAAAATAATAAACATTAAAAATTTTTTTTTAATTAGAGGATTATATATAATAAATGTTGAAAGCCCTGTCCCAATACCAGTCCACAAGCTGTTATTGGTAATATCATGGCATGCATTCCAAGCTATGTGCACAGATGCTTCCTCCCTCTCTCCCTTCTTTCTTCCCTTCCTTTCTCTCTCTTTCTCTCTCTCAACAGAAATGGTGTCATCCTCTAGGTGCTATTTTGTAACTAGCCTTTTTCTTTCGATGATACATCCTGAACAACCTTCCATATGACACAGACAACCTTGTATATCTTTATCTGTATCTATATCTATGTATCTGTATATAGATATTTAGATATATATAGATATACAGATATTACTATATAGATATATAGATATACACAGGTTTTTTTCCTAAGGTCTACACAGAATGCCATATCTTGGTTTTACTCTATTACATGTAGCCATTTTCTTCGTGATGGGTGTTTAAATGGCCTCAAATTTTTCACTTCAAAAAAAAAAAAACACTGCAATAAACATACTATACATCGTTCCTTACCTAATCACGTAGGATTTCTGTAGTGCAGATTCTAAGAAGTGAAATGTTGGATTGAAGGAAGTGTGCTTCAGAAATACACTGCCAAAATGCCTTTGAAAATTTTATACCAACTTCTAGTCCCAGCAGTGCTGTTTGAGAGTACTTGTCTCCATAGAGTCTTAAGAGTCTTGCGTTGGCCTAGTCTTGTAAGATGTTGCCAATGTTATTGGAGAAGATGAAATCAAATTTTTAGTTTGATTTACAATTCCCGATCATCTGTTTCATCTGGTCCTCGCTACAGCCGTGTGAAGTATGTATTATCATCACCCTCAACTTACAGATTTGGGGACAAGATTCGAAGGCATTTTTACTTTGGTTTCAGGTCAAAGTGTCTTGCTTTGATGGCTCCTATTGTTCAAAGGCTGGCGTAGCCACTGCCCAAAGCAAATCCACAATTGTTGGGGTGGGTCATAAGAGAAGGCCAGTTTCAGTCAAAAACTATTTTCGTCAGTCGTCAAATTTTTACCTAGCTCTACACAATCTGCTGTGAGTGATCCGACTGAGGTAAGAAAGCATTATTCTAATTTTGTATTTGGGTCTTCTTTACAACTCTGAATAACTTGTGAGGCATACTGAGACAATTCTCTTGTGAGCCTAGGTGGGAAGAAGCCAGCTGTTGAGTTTTACCTCCCTCACAGGAGGTCCCTGAATATTAATGAGGCAATCACTAGTATTTTCATATTTTTTTAGCAACTTGCAGAGTAATACCAATTAGAATAAATGTGTCAAGTGAACAGGTTAGATTAAAACACAACTAAAGGACTCAGGTTCTCCTAAGGAAATTGACACACACCTTGTGTAATTCCTGGGGTCCAGATTAAAAGAACAATGGTTTTCTCAGGCATTCCACCTGCCCATGTTCCCAGATGTCATCCTCCTGCCCCACAGTGCATTAGGTATGCCTTAATTGCCAATTAAAACATATGCCATATTTAGATAAGCGCAATAACAATCCTTTCAAAAATCTAATGCAGAGATTCTCTTTTGACTCCGGTTGGTAGTTACTGAAAACCATTTCTGGATTGCAGGAGAATATGCCCAATGATTTAATTCCTCCTGCTTGGGTAGCAGACAATGACCATTTCCTGAATGTGACCATAATCCAAACACTAAACGACTATTTAGGCATGGCCAATACGTAACACGATACCTATCACATATTATACGATCAATATATATATCAACTCACCTTCCATGTGCTTTGCTTTTGTCCCAGAAAGCAAGCACAAAAAATAAATGGATCTTTGAAACCTAGCTATGTTTTTATCTTTACATCTTATCTAACCTCATATGGTTAGGGCAGTCTGATAGAACAATTGTTCTAAACTTTTACCTACCACTGCCAACATTATAACAAAAATAAGAAGATCCAGCTTCCAAGATTCACCAACCCTCCCCTTTATTTTTCTGATAAATAGATTCATTGTATTTTCTAATAATAAGATAATACATGCTCATTGGACTAAACACAGAAAACCCAGGCAAGTAATAGAATTCAGTAAAACCTTCACATAACACCACTACATAAAGGAAATCACTGGGAACATTATAGAGTGTACCATACTCATTTTCTAAACAGGAATCAAGCTCCCTCTATTTGCTTCTTTCTTCTATGATATATATTTTTCCATGTCTATGACATTATTATTACTGTTTACATATTATTTAATTGAAACATATTGTGCCAATTCTTTATCAAAGCACATTTATTCCTATTTTTGATATGAAAAACGAAGTTTGACAAATATTCTTGTGCCTATATTTTTGTTCACTTGGCCATTTACTTCTAGTTGAACCACGAGATCAGGACCTGAGCCAAAGTCGGACGCTTAACCGACTGAGTCACCCAGGCACCCCCAGTTGAATTTTTGTAACTAGAATCACATGATCACATATTGGTATGTTTTAAATTTGATGCATAACACCAAACTGTCCTTGAGAGAGGTTGTACCCATTTGCATGTCCATCAAATTACAGTGAATATTTGCTCATACACAGATTATTGTCCTGTTTTCCATCTTTGCTAATGTGGTTAGTAAATGCTATATTTTGTTTTTAAATTTTCACTTATTTGAGGGGCGTCTGGGTGTCTCAGTCAATTAAGCATCAACTTCTGCTCACGTCATGATCTCACTGCTCATGGGTTGGAGCCTGCATAGGACTCTGTGCTGACAGCTCAGGGTCTGGAGCCTGCTTCGGATTCTGTGTCTCCCTCTCTCTCTGCCCCTTCCCTGCTCACACACTCTGTCTCTCTATCTCTCAAAAATAAATAAACATTAAAAAAATTTTCACTTATTTGATTAGTTTTATGTATCAGCACATTCAACTCCTTACATTTTTCTATTGTGGTATACATGTTTCTTATATGAGCTATTTTTAACCTTAAAGAGCATAGGCATAATGTTGAGTGTTCACCAGTTTGTTGTTTTAATATTGAGTGATTTTCGTCAAAGCAGAAACTTTTTGTTTTAATTCTTATGTGGTCAAATCTCTCAGTTATTTACCTTAAAGTTCCTAGACTGAGTATCATCTTAAAATTTCTTCCAGCTCAGAGCAACTGTATTTAATTTTTAGAATTTTTGTCTATTTTATCTATTTAATTTATCTGAAATATATTACAGTATAGAATGTAACTGGGGAATGATTTTTTTTCCAAATGCTTAGCCATTCACTCCAACATCAGTTATTGTATAATCCATCACTTTCAAATTAATTTTAGTGGCTCATTTATCACATATACATTTTATATGTACTTGCCCTAGCAATCTGGCATTTGCAAAAGCAATGAATTGACTTATTTTAGAAAGAGAACATAGACACACTCTAATTCCTCAATTAAAAAAAAATGCATATAGCAGTGTGATCAAAGCATGTAACAGTTGGGATTATGGGTGATTTTCTTTGAGGTCATTGTTACATATAAATTTTATTACCTTGTGAATAACATTCAAATCTGAGCTGTTAACTTACTGGGTGGATTATGGTGCCCCTTACCAACACTGGGAATATAGGAAAGGAGATTAGATGGAGGGGTGATGGTATATAAAGTGTGGGCATTCTTTGAGCATCCAAGTAGTTGCAGCTGTGCATATAAGTCTGGCACTTAAATGCACAGGGGAAAAATCATGGAGAAAAACCAAGGCTATAAACAAAACCTGGGTGTCTGCTGATGTTCGAGGAAAACAAACATGGATGAGACCATGTGAAGAAACTGTGGAGAGTACAGCAGAGCTTCTTAATTCTGGATACTTATTCAGATATATCTGGGGATTTTGTGTGTGTGTGTAAAAAGTAAATATCCAGACATTCTAAATCAGAATTTCTAGGTAGAACCCTGACATTTGTATTTCTATAAAATTCCATAGGTGATCCTGATTACAGATAAGATTGAGAATCACTGATATAAAGAAAAGTTTAGAGAAAATAACCTTGATTAACATAAAATTTGAAAGCAGAGATGAAGTAATAAAACACATTCTAGGAAAAGAAAAAAAAAATATATATGAAGACCCTGTGTGTAAAAGAGCTTGTCATGGTGTGTAAATTGAATAAAAGCAGTTGTTTCAATATGAGTAACAGCAGACTGCTGTAATTTACTAAGCTGTTAATAAGCCAAATACTATATATCTATATGTATCTATTTAGATATTTAGATCTAAACAGATATGTAGATAGCTACATAAATGGATAAATATGGACATACAATTTTTACAATAATCCAAGGAGTTAGATGCAATTGTAACCATTTATAGAAGAGTAAATTGAAGCACAAAGAGATTAAACAACCTGACCAAAGTCATTCAATTAATTAGTGATGAAGACAAAATATAAAACCAGGGACATCTGGGTTAGCTCAGTAGGTTAAGCATCCGACTCTTGATTTCGGCTTAGGTGATGATTTCACTGTTTGTGAGACTGAGCCATTGAGCCTGCTTAAGATTATCTCCCTCCTTCTTTCTCTGCCCCTCCCCCACTTGCTCACGTTCTCTCGCTTTCAAAAAAATATAAATAAATTAATTAAAACTATATAAAACTAATGCCATGTTCTTAAGTACTAGGGTATTGTTTTAAAAACTGTACACCAGCAGTGTTATAGATGGAAGTAGGAACCAACCTGAAAGCAGGGAAACCCAGTAATTGAGGTAAGAATTGAGGGCCCACTACCTTTCCTGTCTTTCAGAGACTTTGACTGCAATGTTACATCTACTCAATGAATCCTCTGTGGCTCTTACCTTAGTTATTGTATTTTCCATTCATTTTTTTCCCTTCCATTTCCTTCTGCTATGTTTTCCAGTCCACTAATTCTCCTTCTAGCTGAATCTGCTGTTAAATCATCTATTGAATTCTTTACTTTTGAGTTCTAGCATGTCCATGTTTCTTTTTATAAAAAATATTTTCCCATTCTCTGCTGAAATTTTTAACCTTTTCTTATTTCTTTGAACATAGTAAAGGTTATTTTAAACTTTGTGTCTGATGCTTGAGTATCCAGAGCTCTCCTGAATCTTTTCCTGTTGTCTGTTTTTCTTTATTGGTTTTCATTCCTGTTATCATGTCTCTTAATGTCCCCAGTTAGTGTTTATTGATGATAGCAATTACATCCACAAAATTGTTTGTAGAAATAATTTGAGCCCTAAGATGATATCATCTTTCATGATTGGATTTACATTTTGTTTGCAGAGCACTTGCAGGCACAAGAAATTTCCTCAATTCAATCTCAGTAATGGAAGTGACTTAAAGCTGAACTGTTGTCTCTTCCACTTCACACTTACTTCCATTGTTTAGTTTTTAGGGCCCTGACACAAAGCAAGAAGCTTCTCTCTGTTCCTATGGCTCACCGACTGGCAGAGTTTTTGTTCACCTTCTCAAACTCTCAGCTGACTTCTCAGGTATGAGCAAATGTCCTCAGGAGAAAAGAAGACACAAACCCTAGGCTCATTCTCTATATCTCTGTCCTAGGTAATTCTTCACCATCTCATGACTACTTCAAAAATTTGCTTCTAAAAGAGGGAATCAAAAAATAAACAAAACGAAACAAATGCAAGGATTAAAAGATATAGTAGAGACAAAATAATATAGAAAATTACTGAGGTAGGGAAGGAAAAGTACTTTGTCTGGCTTAATCAGAAAAGGTATCTTGGTAGAACCGGCAGCTAAAATGAGGTCATAATGGTGATCAGAAAGAAATCACTTGCAGATCTAAGGGGAGATAATTCTGAAAAAAAGATGGGGATGAGCTTGCATGTGTAAGACGCAGAAGAAAGACCAGAAGGCTGAAAAACCAAGTACCATGGCACAGTGAAGAGAAGCAGTATTGTAGAGGTAGAAAAGGACACGACCAAACAAATCAGGAGTTCATTTATTCTGGTCTCTGTTGGGGAAATACCAAAAGATACTAAGCTAGAGATTTATGCCTCAGAAAGATTGCTTGGGCAGTAGTGTGAGGATTGGACTGTGAAAGGTCAAGAGCAGGGCCAAGAAGTCGGAGAAGAGGATGCCTCAGAAGTCCACTGAGTGATTGTGTGCTTTGGACAATGGGGCAGCAGTGCAAGTGGTGATAAGTGAGAGGACTCAGGATATGTCGTATCTCCCTTTTGAGATTTCTGCTTGTTCTCTAGTTCTGTTTGCTTGGGCATGAATTCACCATTTTTTATTTGGCTCAGACCTGCTCAGTAAAGTAGATTGACTTCTGTCTTCATGAAACTCAGCAGGGACAATGCTCCCATTATAAGGAAATAAATAAATAATAAGGCTAAAACAGATGCGACCAGGCACTGTTTTATGTGTGTCACATGTACCAACTCAATCTTCTCAATTATTCTATGAAGAAAGTACTTACATCATTATCCCCATTTTAAAGATAAGAAAACACGAACAAGGACGAAACAATTTGCCCCAGGTCACATGGCTAGTGAAGGGATATTTGCTTGCTGCTGTGGTTGTTATTTTACTTCACCTTGTTCATTTCCTTTTTTCTTGTAACATCACCCTGATTTCCTTCTGAGAATTCACTCCTTCCTCCACTAAGACTATTCCATTTCTATGATGCTGACTACCGTACAGGTCCAGGGGAGGTCATGTGACTCAAACGTAGCCAATCAGCACTGTCTTCCACTAGACAGAGGTAATGGATCAAGAATGAATTAATCAGAAGCAATGACAATGTTGACTGTGAAGTTAGAGGTCTGGAATCCTTGTTGCCACCATGAGGTGAGAGCTTTCTAAGTCTGATGTCAGCATAGAGTGAAACTAACAGAAAGAAATTGGATTCCAGACAGTGTTTAAGCGCCTGGGGTCTTGGACTATTTCAGCTTTACAGTTACGTCACCCATTAAATTTCCTATTTGGCTAGGGGAATTTGAGTTAGCTTTTTCTGTCACTTACAACAGAAAAAGACTTAAAACAGGAACACCCATCATTTGAGGATCCCTGCACAATATAGAGAATCTGCAAGTAGGGAAACTTGCATTTTTAGGAAAGGTCTATATATCTCCAGAGCACTCAAACTCTTGCTGCACCTCAAAAAGTTGCTTTTTCTTTTCATTAGTGAGACAGGTAGAATAACAAATAGAATTCTCAATAGCCTTACGCTAACACTTTTGCACTTTAGACTTCCAAAAGAAAATATTTCAATTTCACATTTAGTTCCCGGTCATAAATCCTACGTTTGCTTCCATGCCTTTGTGAAAGTCTTGTAAATTGTGGAGGGCAAGTGTTGGTCCATACTATTGGGTTTGGGTTTTCCCACCCCACCCCTTCCAGAGGAAGTTATCTATGCATGCTATTAGAAATGTTTCCATAGAGGGAAAGGAAGAACTCCTGGCCAAGATCCAATTTTCGGTTAGAAAAAAAATGGGAGGCGGGGTCTCTTTTTCTGCCTATAGCAGTCTCAACTCGTAACAGACAGGCAGCACATATAGAGACCCTACAAGGCAACATGATGCAAAGAAACAAGAGTTTCAGGGCCTTTTGTAGTGGGGCATTGAGATTTATGTGAGTTCTATTTAGGAAGGAGCAGAACCCTAATTATAAGGGCATGAAAGCAGAAAATTTTGAGTGTTTGTTGAGACCTTGCCCAAAGGAAAAGGAGGCCTGCAGGGGCCAAGAGTGGGGCAATGAAGAGTATAAAAAAGGAAAATGCCTGGCTGATTTCCAGCCAAAGACCTGACATCTATGTGAGTTTGTACTTGGGACTGAGATGCTACCTGGATGCCACTGCCTCCATTTCAACCCAGAAACTACTGTCACATTGCCTTGACACTAATACCCTGGCCCGAGTCCTAACTCGGATTTTCTATCTACTCCTGCTTCTACATGGATGAGATAATCTCCAAACACCATCGTTCGCTGCTAAGATCTTCCAGCTTTGTGCTTCTCTAGTCCACTCCTTATCCAAAAAAGTGTAAATCTTTTGTCACTCCTCTGCATGACACTCTCCAATGGCTTTTCATTGCAAATAAAGTATGATGAATTGAATGGTGCCCCTCCACTGAATATGTCCACTGGGAACCTGTGATTTTGAACTTATTCGGAAGAAAACTCTTTGCAAATGTAACTAAGTTAAGGATCTTGAGATGAGATCTCCCTAGATTATCCGAATGGGCCACAAATCCAATGATGAGTGTCCTAGAAGAAGAGACCACGTAAGGAAAAGAGAAGATACACAGAAAGTATTTTGTGAAAACAGAGGCAGAGATGAGAGTAATGTATGTACAAACCAAGGAACACCAAGGATTACCAAAAGCCACCAGGAACTAGAAGAGAGGCATGGAATGGATTTTCCTTCAGAGCTTCCAGAAGGAATTAACCCTGTCAATGCCTTGATTTCAGACTTTTAGCCTCTAGAACTGTGAGAGAATAGATTTCTGGTGTTTTTTACCATCCAGTATGGTAATTTGTTGGCAGCCCTAGGAAAATTAAACATTGAGTATAACCAATATTTCCCTAAATGGTTAGGAGACTCTATACCTGGGCTCCTGCATACCACTCAGACTTAACCTTTTACTACTCTCCACCTCACTAGGAGCCTCTCCTCACATTCCCCCCTCTGTTTCTTCAACCCTCCAGCATTTCTCTCCCTGGGGCCTTTGCCTGTTGCCATTGTCTGCTTGGAAATCTCCTCTCCACCCCTACAGTCTTCTCACACATAGCTCCTCTTTGTGTGAGACCCTCCTGAATCTCTCTAACCAAACTGCTTATCACCTCCCCGACCCATTTCTTTTTTTTTTTTTCCATTTCTTTCCTTCTTTCCATATCACAACATTTCTTTCCTTTATAGACTCATCACGAATGATTAACACCTTTGTGTACTTACTAGATTGTGAGCTCAACGAGAGCAGAGGTTTTGTCCACTCATTTATTCAAAAATTATTAAATGAACATCTATTATGTACAGACAGCATTCTAGGCATTTGGGAGATGTCATGAACCAAACAAAAGCAGTCTCTGCTTTTTTTTTTTTTTTAAGTACACTCTACACCCACATGGGGCTTGAACTAACAACCCTTAGATCAAGAATCATACACTCTACCAACTAAGCCAGTCAGGCACCCCAGTCTCTGCTCTTATGAACTTACCTTTTAGCTTATTTTCTGAGGCTGTCTCCCCATATCTGAAGCATCCCCTGCTATTTACTGGTCATTTAATGTTAATTGAATGCTAATTGAACAACAGATGAAAACTGTAAGTTTTAGTCACTAATTCTCTGCCTTTTCCCATCAAAGCTTGGCTCTACCTATTAAAGGATTTAATAAATCCAGACAATTTTAGAGACCTCAGACGTGCCATTTACAAGGTATTTTTCTTATAAAGACATTGGAATTCCTTCATCAGTCTTGTCTCATCCCCAGGTTTTTGCCATTTCTACTAGTATGGCTGGAAGTAAGATTTCCTCTTGGAACATGTGTGGGGAAACCAAACAAAAGATCAAGCCACCCTGGACTTTTGCAAGGCTTTGCCAAAGGTGGCAGACCCCAGGGCACTTGGCTCAATTAACCACTGCCATGTCTAAAGGTCAGCCTCTGGGACTGTTTAATTGTGGCCATTAAAGTGTTAGAGCAGCTGCTTCATAGCAGTAATTTGGAGCCCAGGAGAAACCAAAGGCAGCAACAACACACCAGGTCATTTGAAAAAAAGGCCGCCTGGGCTCCACATACGGCCTGATAACAGATGGGGATTTCCAGAAGTACTTAACCTGGCTTAGAGGTCGTGGCCTAACTAAAAGTAGGTCTCCCCTCATTCCAAAGTGAAATCATAAAGTGGTTCTTCGTCATCCCCCTCCCCTGCCCATCAATTCAGGTCCTCCACATTTTTCATCCTTGACTCAGAATTCCAGAAACCACCTTACCCAATTCATCAATTAATGAACAAACAGGCATTAACTTAGCACCTGTTATATGCAAAGCAATGGCAATGGCCCTACCACATTTCTACCTCTTTCAGCTCTTTGCACCCCAGCCCCACTCAAGTCTTCACCCTGAAGACATGACTAGCTCACCATGGGCATACTTTCCTGCTCAGCCTAGATATGGGCTGAAAATGTTTATTAACCCAGCTCTCCAGGCATTCACTACCCATTGCTCAGGCCTGGCCCTGAGACAATCTTTTTGCTATCTCTGAATTCCTGTCCAATCTCCTTCTTTGACTAATTAGTTTCAATGACTCGTCAAGGCTACACAGCCGGTTTGTGGTAGACTTGGAACCAAGGTACCCTGTCTTCTTGTCCAGGGCTATTTATGGTTCTCAGTACAAACAAAGGTAAATATCAACTCAAAGCTAACTAGATTTGTTAGCCACAACAGAAATATGACCTATGTTAATAAGAAGTGCAAAATAAAATAATATATATCATTATATTGTGAAATTTGGGATATCATGTTACATATTACCTGTGTAGTAGACATATATTATCACAGTTATCATTTTAGACTGTCTTACTAATTTTGTATACAATCTCCATATGATAAGTAATATCCTCCCTATTTCACAGATGAGGAAACTGAACTCCAGAGAGTTTAAGCAACGTCCTGAAAGCTGCTAGATAATAAAGGTGGAGCCGGATCTGGACCCCGGGAGATTCACCTCCTCCCAATATGCCTTGCTTCCTGTTCACACAGCCACATTGTTGGAAGAGAATTCCCATAATTCTACACATCTGGTGAGCAGAGACACCGCCCACCTTTTGTTCTCAACAATCTTTTTAAGAATGTGTCTAGAGTGAACACCCCTGCAGAGTAGAACTGGTTTCTCTCTGCAGAGAAGAAGACACATTTGTTTGCTGTCCAGTATAATAAAGATAATATCTTCCTCCATGGCCAAATTTGGACCCACAACCCATGAGAGAAGGGTTTGCTCACAACCCATGAGAGAAGATTCGAATTTTCTAAGCTCAGCGTTCTGCAGATGTAACTCAGACCCACTGCCTGCGCATTGCCCCATGGGACCTGGGGACACGGGGTAGCAGTGCAACCTAACACTTAAGCTGCCTGCTCTTCCATAAGTAATAAAGTCGTTCGTCTCTCAGTCAGGAATCATGAGTCTCATGACAGCTTGCAAGTAGGGTAGAATCTCAGACCCTTCACAATTCTTAACAACCACAAGTCCAGCAGAATGAAAGATCACAGGGCGTTGGGTTGCTTCTGGCTGCCTACTCCATTGGGACCCCATATTGTTCGCTCATCCCCTTTCAACTAAGGTTAATCACCTAGGGTCCCCATCCCCCAGTGACTGAATAAATATGCCTGAAGGTTAGTCTGAAGTAATACCAATTGTTATTTTCTTTTCCCCTCACAGATAAAAGTAGTAGTATTTTCATAGTGTCTTAACCTTATGTATTAGAGATGTAGCTGTTTCAGGTACCATGGGAAGCCAGAAGTAATAGCTGTTATTAACAAGAGAGGCTTCCCCCTGTGTGAATTAAATCAGAGCATATCTGGAGTGTACTGTTCCTTCCCATCTGGCCAGCCCTGCCCACCCCTTCAGAGAGGTCAAGGATTAACACTGTTCATCCAGGCCTCTCAGGCCAGCCCCATTCATCCTTCCATGCCCTGGAATGAGTTCTTAGCTTTGCCTTGACTGTAGAGACCTCTTCATGAGTGCTTATTGTCAGTATAAATACATGAATGGCCCCATTCTGCTTTCTCTTTTCTCAGGTCATATGAGTCATTAGATCAAATCATATAATAGCATGGAGAATTTCCGAAAATGTTCCATGAGGCTGATTTACAAGATAAGCTGTTGGAGGAAATTAAATCCACACCTCCCAGGTATACCTTCCTGCATGAAGTAGGAGACAGGACCTCAGGCTCATGGCGAAGTATTTGGCCAGTGGGTTGGGCCAGACATGCCCTCCCTTTCCTCCAGCAAGGAGGTAGCAGTGGAGGGGAGGAAAGAACGAAGGCAGTGATGACTTAGATGGAAAGGGAACCAAGTAGGTGAGAACTTGGAAGAGGGTTTCAGTAGTTGTCATGAGATATGAGATATCCTGAGCGTCTGTTGTCTAGAAAGCATTTCTCAGAAACTCTGAGAAAGATGTGTAAGATGCCTATGTCATTCCCTTTGAGAAAATTAGTTACAGTCCATATTCACCTTCGAAGTTTAGAGTGAGCTTTGTGTTTTTGTTTAATATGCTTCTGCTCAGACCCCAGCCCCACAGAGCCCCAGCCCATCTCTTACACTGAATTAAGGACATACAGCACTTTGTCACTCCTTCCGAGCAATGACTCATTTCTTAGGTTGCTTTACTTTTCCTACAGCTTTTATCGAACTGGCGAGCAGAGTGGACATCAGAGAAATGAGAACTAGAAACTTTTTTTTTTTTTTTGCTGTGATGAGGAAAAATATAAGCACATGAAAAAAAAAAAAAAAAAAGGAAAGTAACTGGAGGAATTAAAAAAGAAAGGCACCCCCTGAGGATCCTGGTAACAACCACATAAGGGAAGTATGTTAGCCCCCCTCTACCTATGAAACTAAAACAAAGTTTAGGAATCTTGTTCAAGCGTATAAGAGTAAACCAGCGGCTATAGCAACCTCAACATTTCTGCTGCCTAGTCCATGAAAACTTCCCTTTTATCTCATGTGACATTCTAATTTAGTTTGGCCACGGATGAGGGTAGAGGTGATCATTGGCCAGGATCTAATCGTGTGATTGCACACATAGCGCAAAGGAGACTGGGGAATGTAATCTGGCCATGTGTCTAGGAAAAGGACAAGATGGATATTGAGAAGTCCCAGCAGGCTCTTTTGCTAAGGTAAAACAATGAGTGAGTAGCCAGCTTTCCTATCTATAGGTCTCAGCTAAAGTGCTATATCATTTCGTATTCTGAAGCTTTATTTACTTTTTTTGATTAGGACAGATCACCTTACACTTGTCACCTTATACTTCTTTAGTGCCCTTTTCATAGACCTCCCCCCTCCCCCATTTAAAATGTCAACTTCAGACCTTTTTATTCATGGCATGAGCCTTATCAGAATTTTGGTTCCCATTCACCTTGCCTGTAGTAAGATTTGATACTGATTGAGGGGAAAACAGTGAAAATAAAGGTCACACCTTTATCATCTCCCTGCAATAAAGAATTGGGGTGGGGAGGGCAGGGATGGTGGGTGTTGAAGGTCTCAGCGAGAACAAACCGCCTACCTGAAGGAGAACTGGGGCCAGAGAAGAAAGGGGAAAACCAAGAAGACGGTCTTCAGAAGCTTTTCCAGAAACTTGTGCCCAAGGATTTGCCCAGAAATATTGCATAATTGCTCAAGTGGCTTTTGTCAAGCACTTTGCTAAAAATGTTCCCATTTTTGTATGCAAATACTTTTCCTTTTCTACATCTGAAAGCCACATGTGATTTTCAATCAGCCAGCACAAACAGACTGACAGACAACATCCCTCAGGAAATGCTTGATATGCCATCAGGTTTCAACACTCTTCTCCTTCCCCCCTCTGGAGCAAGCCTATAATTCTGCATTTGTGTAAATACATATGTGTGGCATATTTATTCACATGCTGCTGGGTAGAGCAAATGACTCTGCATTCTTTCCTGGTTATGCAGTCAAGAAGTGACTGCATGTTCCCCGCATGCTGTTCAAGCCCACGATGGGGAGTCCACAGGTGCTCACAAAATAGGCTAGAGCTTGCCGTGCAAGGACCACAGACCTTTTCTGGCCACCTATCCCCACCCACAAGAAGACTTGGGGTAGATTCTTCCTCCTCCATGTTCCCTGCTCGGTGCTCCCATAGTTCTGAATACAGAGCTTTTGATGTTCCCCATACCGTAAAGGCTTATTTACATCTGTTCTCAAGTTTATGGGCAATCCGTCCATTTTATAACCTAGTAGAGACCATTACATATAATAATTCTGTAAAATCTTATTGATAAATGAGTGCATTGATAAAGAAAAACTTAGACCCTGAAACAGTTTGCCTCAACAGTTCAGGGCCCTAAAAATTTGGCATCAAATGATTACTAAGTGTTCTGGATCCACCTAAAACCTTAAGCATTTGTTAAACCTATGTAGTTACCATAATGTTTTTCTGCTTTAATCCTAGTTAGAAATTTAAATGTAATTCTTTAGGTTGTAAACTGACTTTTCTGAGTGCATATGATGTTCCACATAAGCACTGTTCCTCTCGAATTGCGTGTATCGGGGCGCCTGGGTAGCTCAGTCGGTCGAGCGTCCGACTTCAGCTCAGGTCATGATCTCGCGTTCTGTGAGTTTGAGCCCCGCGCCAGGCTCTGTGCTGACAGCTCAGAGACTGGAGCCTGCTTCTGCTTCTGTGTCTCCCTCTCTCTCTGCCCCTAACCCACTCTCATTCTGTCTCTGTCTCTCTCAAAAATAAATAAACATTAAAAAAATTTTTAATTGCATGTATCAATTTATTGAATCTTCACCCTAAAAGTAGGTGCTATTAGTATACTCATTTTGTAGACAGAGAAACAAAGAAAACTGTCACAAAGACGATAAGTAATTGGCCCACAGACCCACAGATGTCAAAGGTCAGGACCAAGACTTGCTCAGGAGGACTGGCTCCCGGTTGAGTTTTTAATCACGATGCTAAACTCACTCATTTAACAACAATTTAATGATATCTAACGATGTGCTCAGTTAAAATAACTTCGAATAATGTGAAGTGATCTGAAGAAAATGGTTTGATATGGTGAGAGAGAGGAACACCCACTAGAGGGGGCCAAGAAAGTTCACTCTACAAGTTCACTTTTGAGTTGAGCCCCGTTGGCTGAGAAGTGACCAGCTGAAAGGGTGAAAGGGTGATGTGTCCCCAGCAGAAGACACTGCAAGTACAAAGGCTGTGAAACAAGGAGGGCTTGGGGTGCTGAGGCCCAGGCCAGCGTAGCTGAGTAGAGTGGTCAGGCAGGATAGTACAGGATGAAGTCAGAGAGACTGGCAGAAGCTACATCAGTACAGATGCTATTAGATTCATAATCAGTGCAATGGGATGCCATTGGTGGGTTTTAAATCACTGTGCTTCTTTTGTGTAGAATTAACTGGGGTGGGGAGATTTCAGTGGAAGAAGAGGAATCATGGGAAAATTGCTGCTGTAGTTCAGATAAGTTCAGATGGGAGCTGATGGAGACTCGGACTAAGAGAGTAATGGTCGGGAAGGCATGAGTGGTACCCAGATGAGGTGGTGATGATGAGAAGCACTTAGAAGGTATTTTGGTGAGACCGTGCCCATAAGACTTCCCAAATGGAAGCAGCCTTCAGGACAGGACTATGCTGGGGAATCAGCCGATCTAGTCCACCCAGAGCAGACGTTAGAGGTCAGAATGTGGGGATGACCCCTCCTTCCAGCAGGCGTCTTCCGTGCTCTGGTTCCTGCCTTGGAGTCGTGCTGCATGGAGTCTCTTCAGTGAGAGATCATCATTCAAAATCTATTAGAATGACGTCCAGGAGCTGTCAGAGCTGTTTACCTCCCCTGCCATCAGGGGATATGTGTATTCACATAACACTGAAGGGCATTCACTCATGCAGAGTGGATGGGAATTTGATAGGTAGATATGTCCCCAAGCAGAGGGAACAGGTGGAGTAGGATGTAAGGTCAGGAGAATGCAGGGAGAATTGAGGGCAAGTGTAGAGAGAGAAAGCTGAGAAGAGAGCCAAGAGAGGTGCATTTAGGGAGGGTGTGGAATCTTTGTGTGCCCGGTTTATCCTTAAGGTAGTAGAGAATCAGCAACAAATTTTCGGAAAGGGAGAGAGAGCCATGAAGTGTGAGAGCTGAAAGGAACCCAACAATTGCCAATTCCACCTGCTTCGTATTGTACCTGTCTCCCTTTTAAAGAAATAGCCCCAGCGTCAGTTTGCATTCCCTATGCATAACCCTACGAACTTCATTCTATCAGCAACTCATGCTGCACTGGAGTCTTTTGCTGAGGGTAAATCAGCAGATAGTTTTGAGTGCTTACTGTGTGTCAAGTTTGCAGGAGAAACCAAAGATTATTAAGGCTGGTCACCTGGCCTCCGTTTCTCCCAGCGATCTCAAAATTACCCAGCCTGAAAATGTCGGACCGAATGTAAACCTCAGCATAGAAACTAGATTCTCTATGCCACCTCCTCCATACACTTTTATGTCGGAGTGTTCCTTTGACCACAACTTCAGGCTCTTCAAATGGAACACCTTATTGCACAGAACAGCAGAGAGACTCCTATCTTAAACTACATGAAGTGACTGTGTTGAGAAAAGGAACAGCCTTAGAAATTGAGACATTAAAAAGCGACTTGCCCGACTTTTCTGAATATCCAATATCTTTTAGCAGCTTTAGACGTTGGTTTAGTTGTTCAGCAAAAAAAACAAAATAATAATAATTTAAACAAAATAACAGTTTATTTCTCTAGCTTAAGAGCCTGAGTTTGTAGGAAGTGGGCGAGGTTATTCGATACCTGAATTCCTCTATCCTTCCACTTCGCCATTCACTAATGTTGCCCTTTTCCACGTGGTCACAGAGGGCTCACCACTATGCTGTCCATAGACTGGCTAGTGACAAAGAGGAAGAGGGAAATGGCAACCAAATCCCTCTCTTTTAAGGACATAACCCAGAAATAGCATACATCACTTTTGTTCAGGTATCATTGACCAGAAAGGAGTCACATGCCCACACCTTGTAGCAAGGAAGGTTGGGCGACCGTGTACTCAGTTAAAATTCTGGGATGAGCGTATCGTAAGAGAGAAGGGAAAATGGATATTGGAGGCCAACGGCAACCTCCGCATAATAATCTGTGATGATTCTAGGGTGGTATAATATTGTTATGTTGACCGTGTTCTGGGTAACACATGCGACAGTTTTCACTCAAGTTTGTTTCAGAAATGTTAGGATACAAACGAATCATCTTCAAGAGTTTTTCTTTAGATGAAAAAGTTTAAGCTCCAATTCTAGTAAATCCAGGAATCTGCATTTTTAAACGACCCCATGGATGATTTGCATGCGGTTCCCACAATTTGGGACCGGTGGCCACCACTATGGGTGAATAGAATTTAGAAATAGTTTAGAAGCTTTGAAAAATTCAAGCCTACCCCTGGGGGCAGGCACATTTAAACTTGAGTTTAGATCAGCTTTATAATCAGGAAACGGTGACGTGACCTGAAGGATCTTAGATTTCCTTATCACTGTTGAGATTATGTGAATCAGCCTTTCTCACCCCAGATCCAGAATTCCTTGAGTGTAGAGAAGTTATGGCACCTTGAAAACTCGAGTCGTTTACCTCATGCTGTAATAAACACAGTCATAACAAATTACCATTTTATATGGTTTTACCTGCACCGTTATGGATTTATCTCATTTGGTCTTCTGAGTAAGCAGAATTTACAGGTGAGGTAGTTGAGAGATCAGATTGCCTTGGTCACAGGCCCCAAATCCAGATCTTCCTCTCAGGGCTAGTTCTTTCTTCTCTTTGCTTCTCATCCTAAGTGAGATCAAAATAGAAACAGCTCAAAATAGAGCAGAAGCAGTGAGCAGAGTGAAGAGTAGACAAATGCATTATAAAAAGCATGAGGTAACAACACAGATGAACCTCCAAACATTATGCTAAGTGAAAGAAGCCAGACACAAAAGACCTCATATTGTATGATTCCATTTATGTGAAATGTCCAGAAAAGACAAACCTATAGAGACGTAAATAAATTAACAGTAGCCTAGGGCTGAGGGTAGGGACAGATTAACTGTAAATGGGCATGAGGGATCTTACCGAGGAGATGAATATATTCTAAAACCGGATTATGCTGATGGTAACACAACTCAGTAAATTTACTGACGATCACTGCACGCGCGCTTAAAATGAATGGATTTTGTGGCCTGTAAATTGTAACTCAAAAACGTTGTTGTGAAAAAGCATGAAGTGTTAACATTAGAAGTATAGATATCATTTTTGGCTCTGCCGCTTAAAACTTGGATTTCGTCGAGAAAGTAATGCAACATCCCTCGGACCCTGGATTGTCATCTCTAGAATGGGGATAAAAATACTCTTACAGCATGTAATTTCTTAGCACCCTGGGAAAGCAACATGAAAGTCAGCTTGGGGAGCATCTGTCCACTTTGGCTGCCCTCAGACTTGTACCACCTAACATTCCCTTTTACTTCTTTTTTTTTTAAATATATATTTTTTTTAACGTTTATTTATTTTCGAGACAGAGAGAGACAGAGCGTGAACAGGGGAGGGGCAGAGAGAGAGGGAGACACAGAATCTGAGGCTCCAGGCTCTGAGCTGTCGGCACAGAGCCTTACTCCGGGCTCGAACTCACAGACCGTGAGATCGTGACCTGAGCCGAAGTCGGACGCTTAACCGACTGAGCCACCCAGGCGCCCCTCCCTTTTACTTCTTAACTGAAACCCAGAAACTGCTCTCCTGTCAACACACACATTTGAAGGACTAACTTCTGTCTTGCCTCCTCACGCACTAATGGCACAGGCTGGACCGTGGAGCTGAGTCACAGCCCTTGCCCTTCACATCAGAGCGTCACGATAACCAAGATGGCAGCTCTGATCGGTAAACACTCTTTCCGTCAGACCAGGGCAAATATGCCAGGCCCCTTATTTTCCTGGAATTACGCTCTGACAAAAAATGATTTAAATTATTCTAAGTTGTTTATTTTGTCGTCGTCTTCCTTCCTCATGTGATTCTTGAGCGTTTAGCTTTAACACGTTATGTTCCTCTGATGCAAGCCTTTTAATGTCAACTTGTCAAAAGCCAATTGCATTTTCTTGGAGGTCGAAAACACTTGAGAGCTGATTTTTTTGAAAATTATTATTTAAGCCAGCAGCACTTTTCTACCTAGCATTCCAGGAAATCTGCTGTGTGTGTGTGTAGGCTCAACCTTCTTCAGGTCCAGGAGGCACTTGGAAAAAAATGCAGGCTCTACTGGGGCAGAGCTAAAAATCTCCTCTTCCTGTGTTGCAGAGGTTTGCTGTGCTGTTTAATGCATCCTTAGCTGATTGGCACACCAGCTTCCTGGTATGATTTAATGTTAAATAACACTCTAAAACTGTGTCAGGAAATAGGTACATGTAAAATGTCACCTTTGGAAGAAAAAGAAAAGAAAACAATTACAGTTATGACATGCAATTTGCATCAGCCTCTTTTGAGATAATTAAAGAAAGATAACAGAAAACACTAGCCAATAAATGGGCTAGCAAGGAGGAAAAAAGAAGAGCCTTTGTATTTCCATGGTTCCATATTTCCTTGGCACATCCAAGCCAGTCTTTTTCTGAGTCTACTGAACAAGCATTTGTCATAAGCTTTACTGTACCATGAAGTTATGATTAATATTACAGCTCAAGTACAGCGGGTTGAAAGACCACATTCATTTTCAAAGTCACGTCGCATTGATTAGAATTCACTGCAGGTTATTCAAATAACGATCCTCTCTTTCCCCAGGAGAATCTCTGTCTGATTTTTCTTTATCCTCATTAAAGATCCCAGGTGCAGACAAAGCTTTACGTACTTCTAATTTGCATTATCCTTGGGAAGGAGGTAATTCACATACCTTTAGTATATAGCACTTGTTTTTGTACTTTGCTCTTTGCTGGCACCTATTTAAATAAATCAAGAAACTTAGCCTTTATAAACCCTTAGACAATAGAAAATGCCAAATTTGTATTATCTTTAGGAATGTGTCCATGGATCCCCAACCCTCCATGATAATTCAGATAAATTGAGGCATTTTTGTTCCGTTCTTGGCTGTACTCAGCTTAAAAAGATAATGATTTCTTCTTTCTTTCTTGGGGGAGAAATTCATTTTAGGTGTAAAGAGCAGCTCAGAGCATTTTTTCAGCCTTACCAGAGCTGAAAAGTAAAGGTTCGTCAAAGAATAAATGTGGTATTCAGAGAATCCCCAACAGAACTTGATATGTTATTTGGCTAATTAGATAAATTTCTATGCAAGAGCTGATCAATTATTGTTTCTGTTGAGATAATTTATTAGCTACTCTTCCCGGTTTAGCATTTTTATAGAATCACATATGGATTTCATTGGCATAAGGTGTGGGCCTCAAAATTGCGACAAAGAATTCTGCCTCCGACTATTTTTACCTTTAGTTTTTGTGTAATGAGTTTAGCCTGAAGCAGACTGACAGCATTGTTGACATTTCATTGAGTTTCCATTTCTCAAGAGAGGAGAAATTTTAGCTAATTAAATAATGTTAGAGTGTCTTAGAAACTACAAAGGCAACACAAAACCACGCGGCAGTCACACCATATTTGTTAAGACCACTTGTAAATTTCTGAGATCTTTAGAAAATTGAAGTCTGCAGAACAAAACTTTTAAAGTGACTCAGAGGCTCAAAATGATGTGGCTGACATAATTGGAAAGATAGGAGAAGAACAACTGGAAGAGAATTTTCATAAAAATAATCATTTTGCAGTGTGTGTATCAGGAGTGAATATGATTGTTTCCCTGGGTGGTACAGCAGCTTAATGGCTCAGAAACTTGCATGTGTATGTGTTTGTGTGTGTGTGTGTGTGTGTGTGTGTGTGTGTTTCGCATTAAAAGTTACATGTGCAATTTACAGGGTGGAATTGTAACTTCCAAGCCAGCGAATCAGCATTAACCATGCATTTAGGTACTGATGAAAACTGGGCTATAACCTCCTCATTTATTTTTCAGGGATAACATGGTTTTCTGTGATCTGTGAACCTGCTCCTGATAAGTCTTTGCACACATAACCAATATAAGAGAAAATTAAACATTTTGTTTATTTATTTGTTGTTTATTATTGTATTTATTCATTTCTTCTAGAAAATTGGTAATCAGGATCAGACCCTCATTGACTCTGAGTAAAATGAAATGGAGTGTGCACATGTGGAAACAACAACCACCACCAACTTTTTCAATTCAATGAGGGGCTGTTTAACAGGGAGTAAAATTTTTATGAAAAATAACTAGAGATTCTACTCAGAAATGTCTTCTCAGCTGAGCTCGATAGGGTAGCCTCATGGATTCCATATAAACATGAGTCAATGACAGAACCCAAGAGCAAGACAGAAATGTTACCATGTCCACTTAGAGAAATATGCTAAACCATTCTGATTGTAAGATGACAACATAGCTGTTGACATTCTAGAGCCATGTTGAAAATGATGATAAAATGATATATAAACCTACTCTGGAACAAATAAAGTTTGCGAAGCGCATTTCATAATGAAATAGACACCTACAGCGTGTGTATGCGTGTATGACGTGAATGTATACACACGCATGCACATCTGTGTGTGTGTCTCCAATCTGAGAATCTCAGAGAGGAAGGCATGGAGCAGCCATTGAGATTTATTTCCCCTTTAAGCCTCAGGGAACCTTTGAGATTTCATTGACATTAATTAAGCCCACCCCAGGATCATGGGCTTGGTGGGCTTGGTGAACTTTTGTTTTAAAAAGCAAGCTTGCTTGCCAGAGGAGTTTTTTTCCCAAGCTCTCATTTTATTGTGGTTTCCAGCAGGGGATCTTGTTTCAAGGGATATGATCAAAGCAAAGGACATTTCTTCTGGGACATATTTTACATAGATTAAATCTCATTATGCAACTTACTCTTTAGTCTATATTCTTTTTTATAAGCTCCCATTGTATGAACGAATTTAACATAGAAAAGTGTGAATTTATTACATCAGATGGATATACTAAGCTCCAATGAAGTTAAGGTCCAGTAAAGTCAAACACTTTTCATTTTTCTTATCAACAGTGAATTTCAGCTGGCAGAATCTTAGTGAAATCTTAAATGAGGTTGCCATATATATATATATATATATATATACACACATATGACTGTGGACTTAAGATTTCCATAGCCTTTGCACAATTTTATTTTTAAATATCAAGTGATTCCTTTAAGGAACACTTTGCTATTTTTTGGTTTTCCTGCCCTGTTTTTAAACTATTTCCCCGCCTTTTTCATTTTAAAGGTAGGCAAATTATTTTGGATATATTAAGAGGTATGCCATAGTATGGATCATAGGAAGTTATATTTTCTCACTGAACATTGGGAACTTGAAAATTTGAGAGAGGGTCCAGGAAATCTTACATTGGAGAGTAGACACTGGTTAAATCCATGGAACTAATTCAAGATCGCACCAAAATGTACAATTCTGAAGAACGACTGCTCGATAGCAAACTCTTTAATACCTACATATTATTGCTCTTAGTATGATATCCTGAAAATCTAAGACAAACATACTGAGTACCAAATCTGCTTTCCCACAGTCGCAAAATAGGAGGAAAAATGTCACAAAACACAATGTGAGATTCAGTAGCCTCTGCCCAGAACCCTGATATTTAGACTAAATGAAAGTTATGTTTTTTAATTATTTTCCGTAAAAACTATAAAATGTGTGTCTATCGTCAATGCTTTTCAGAATGTAAAAAAACACATGCTCCATAGGAAGTGAAAAAGATGCTGTCTTTTCAATAGTTTTGTTGTTATTTGATTGCCAAAATAAGCTACGTATTTTCAGACCTAACCTCACTTTTGCTTTTCTGCGATTCATTGGCCCTGCAATTAAAATGGCAAGGCTAAACTGAGGAATTGATACTTTTTAGCGGGAGGAAAGTTTACGATGCATAGTCAAATTTCAGATCAATTGTCCTGCTCGTTCTAGTAACTTCCTTCACCATTTGGTCTCTAAAGGTATAGCTTCCTCCAGTGGAGTGTAAGTCCTCTCCTGAACATAGGCTTTTTTTTTTTTCTGATTAATGAAAGTCCAATTCTCTGCATAAGTGGTTAACTCATCTTTAGAACTAGAAGCATAATTAAACCAGAAGGAGTCTGTTATGTTTGGAGGTGAGAGGCTAGGGCTAGTTAAAGCCATAACAAAGAAAATGAATTCATAGTATGCTTTGCACAAAATGCAGGTTTCCTGTTCTGATCAGATTATGTAAAATGTATTTCCTGTTTTTTTGAAGAAAATAAAGCTATTTATATAACTATTCAAAAATTATGTTGTTAGGCAGTGTGTCTTCACAAACATACTCGGTTCTTTGTGAATTTCCGACACCAAGGGTTCCGTTGAGTCTGTTCCCAGAATCCTCCCCCTCCCCTCTGTGGTGTAATGTCTTTACGGTGACCTTAATAATCTTCGGCATCCTCATTTAGCTCACTTCTGAATAAATATTTCTCCAGACGACTTCTGCATGGGTTAATAATGTATGCACTATCTACCTTAGACAATAAATTTCCAAAATCTATACTATTTATTGTGTTCTAATTCGTTATGGCTATAATAATTTCTATTGAGTTCCCACTATCTAATTAGATTTTATAGCTTTTATAGTACAGTACAGAGCATATATTCTTTCTCTTGGTATAAGTTACTCTTAGCTAACTTTAAATAAAATGAATGCAATTATCAAATTTGTGAAAACATTTAGAGGAGAATGCATGTTTAAAATGTGCTCTTGTCTAGTTCATCGTGAAATGCTCTTTTTTCATTCCCCTCTGTTTTCATTTAGCTATTTTCCTCTGGATAGTTATGTTGTGGTTACTTCAATGTTTATATGTTATTATCTGCTTGTGCATTAATCAAGGTAATGGTGCAAGTAAAGATACTCTTGGCAAAAACAAAACAAAATTAATGTCACGTGAATTTTGGCCAGATGCACAAAGTGTCACATTCCCTGTTAAGTGCACTTGTCCAAGGAGCTATTGGTGACACTGTCCTGAACTGTCAGGGTAGAGTAACATTGTACCTACTGGCAACAGTGTTCCTTTCTATAGCATTGAAAACTACATACCTCAGCACTGGGTCCATTTAACTCTATATGTTATTTTCAAGGTCAACGGGAGTGTCATACTCTAATCAAGTGTTCCCTTCATACTGCAGCAGACAGTAAGATCATCCTTCAGCACTTTCTAGAACCTCCATGCAGCCAGCCCATGCCCTGGATACCAGCCTAGCGGACTTCATTATCATTCCAGTCATTCCTTTGCAAAACACTACTGAAAAAGCAGTTACACATGGGAACCTTGAATTTTTTCTATCAAAAATGTGTTTGTAAGCCCCAGATCTAGCAGCATATTAGTTAATGATTAGGAGGGGGAGAGTGTGCGTGCGTGTGTGTGTGTGTGCGTGTACAGTCTAATACATAAGATAATTTGTAAAATGCAATCCTATAATAAATGGGTCGCTGCCAATGCCTCAAGACTTAAGAGAACAACATTTTTTTTTTTTGGTGGGAGTTTTGTTTTAATTTAAAGATAGTCTATTTTACTCCATTAAGAGAAAATAAATATGGTGGAGGGTCCAGGGCAGGCAGAATGAGGACTAGGTTTAGACTGCCATCTGGCTGGGCGACCCTCAGCCATCCATCCTACCTCTCTGAGGGGAGAGCCAACTAAGGTGATGAAACAAGATATCCCACAAGGTTTCTTTCAGCTGTAAAACAATGCCTTCTTAATATATATAGCCATGGTCATGCCTACTGAGTGAGGAATTAAGGAACTTGGAAAGGAGTTTTAGTCAAGTATCTTCATGGCTTTGGTCATCTGAACCATTGTCTTACTTTACCATTCAGTTCGTAGAGACTCCCACTTGCTTTGTCCTGAGACACGACCTCTTGAAACACTACTCCAGGCTCCAGCAGGAGTGGTAGAGAGGCAGGAATAGTCTGGAACTAGTATTTAAAAACTCACTCTGCCTTCACTGTTGAAAGTATTCTCCATGTACTAACTCCTGTTCCTTTCTTACCACCGTATAATTGATACATTGTGAATAGTCCCCTTTCCAAGATGAGCAAACTGAGGTGAAAGCCTAAGTTTTCCACTCCTATAAATATGTCAAACTGAGAAACTGTCTAGACTCAAAGCAGCTTTTAGAAGTGCATTTATCCTTAGAGCCCACCTTCACTAATGATGATTACGTAGTGGTCTGGATACTGAAAAATTGTATTATAGAGAAATATTTTTTTTTTAATCCCCTTGCTCAGTTACCTAAGAAAAGGTGTCATGTGCATAGCCCAAAGGCCTGTGCTTGGCCTTCTCCACCAGCCAACAACACATCAGCAAGCACAGACGCTGTCTAAGCGGCATCATTCAGGAACAAGTTCCAGGTTTTTGGTTCTGCTTTGGGGGGGCGAGGGGGAAGTTGGGAACTTTGACAAAGGAAGGAGCTATTTCCCCGGTTGCCGATGTGATAACCCCAGCTTCTAAGAGCAACGACTGTTCCTTTCTAATGTCACACGATTTTTATTTAGCAGCTACATGACTAGCAAAGTGTTATATAATCATCTTCTAAGTACTTGTTTCAATTTTGCCGCAATGAAGGTAAAAATGCGGCCCTCAAATTTTGAAACTCTAACCTGGGTGTGTTGCATGTATTCATTTGACAACAGGAACCTACTATGTGCAGACACAGAGCGTGCAATAGGGAGCAAAAAACAGCACGGGCTGTGCTTGCAGAGCTCACGCAAGGGCCACAACAATAAGAACGACGTTTGCTAATTACTGGGGGCAAAGCGTTATGAACATCGCTGTATTATTGCTCTGTCCTCTTCTGAAAAGATGTATTTCATTTTAATGACAGAAAATCCTTTGGAGCAAATGTCACAAGGTAAAAGTCCAACTGGCTGTAAGTGTGCACGAGGCTCCGAAGAGTGAAAGAAGCAGTGAACTAGAACATGAGGAAGTATTCGGTGGTATTTAAGCTTATTCGCAACCCTCTCAGAAGTCACTATGTCTCAATATTCAGATGCAACTAGGCAGACATTTGCTTTTCTCTTTTGACCATTGTTGCTTTGGGGTATAGAAGTATATTTAGAGGAAACTGAAGCTCAGAGAAGTTCTGTGAGTTGCGGGGTCCCCAGCTAGTAATTCAGAGAGCTAGGGTTCTAATTTAGAATTTTTTTGACAGGTAAACAGTATTTTTTTCTCTGTCATGGCTGTTTCTAATTATTTTATCTTCCTTCCCATAAAAGTTACAAGGGCATCTTCCCACTTCGTTTCTGTGTAGAATAACTAAGAGGGAATTCGCAATCATATTTCTAACTACGAAAACATGTTATCCATATTATTTGTAGGCATATATAAACATGGAAGTAAAAATGCAAGAGCAAGTAACTCACAGCATAGCTAAAACATAATCTCTGTTAACATTTTGTTGTATATCTTGCCCATATACCTTTTCTTCCGTATACCTACATGTGGATGTACAGATGTAGAGTGTATTATTTTTGTGTCGTTTAAATTACTCTGCAATGAACACTAGTTACTTTTTTATAAGAAAAAAAAATGTTTGAAGCAGTAATTCGAATCCTTTGGAATATCTTCAAAATTATTAAAGAACTTATATAATGTCACTATTTAAACACCAGATAGATTATACACAGTTTGGTCACTTGTGAGTGTGTGTGTTTGTGTGGTATGTTTTATTCGATCAACAATATACCGTAAATGTCTTCCCATATCATTGAATATTGTTGTATATAATTTTAAAGGATTGAGTACTATTCAATTGTACTAATGCCCCATGATTTACTAGCTAATTCCTCATTTTAGACAGTTAGGATGTATTCAGTTTTTTATTCTCATGAATGACCCCATAAGGTCGAGATGAACAGTTTGTATAGCTAAATCTTTGGACACATTCATAATTATTTCCTGAGATTAAATTCCAAAAGGTAGAATTTCATAGCAAAAAGGGTATGCAAGCCTCAAAATCTAAAAATACATATGTTCACACCACCTTTGGAAAAGCTGCATCATCGTGCATCCTACCAGATGCATGCATAGCTCCATTTTCCTCACTAATATGAATTATTCTTTCTTCTCATCTCTGACAATGATGGGCAAAAAAAGCTAATTATTTTAAATCCACGTTCGTTGATGAATAAGGAAGTTGAAATTTTAATGTGTTTATTGGTCATTTGCATTCTCCCTTTGTTAGTTTTGTGTCTCTAGAGTGATCTTTTCTTAAAACTTTGCAGAACGATTTTCAATATAAAATTTTCCATGTTGTACATTTTATATTAAATCAATACTCAAACTCAAGTTACCAACGCAGCTCAATATGGAAAGTAATGGCTTGACGATAGATTTTGTAAGGAGCATAGATAGTGGAAGGTGAATCCTTTGGGGCTGGGCATACCACCTTTGCTGAGATTGGATTCTCCACTGGGTCTAATGTAGAGCGCAGAAAAATTCAGACATACGATGAGATGAGGTTAGCTGACTGATCATCCTCATGGAGATGATTTGGGCACAATAAACTCCAGTGAGATGATCCTAGGTAGAAAATATTAACTATTACGTTTGACTGGTAAACCTACCTTTCTCAGGAAAAGTTAAATTCACAGTACATAACGAACACGTCCTAGGTTATGAGTCTACACTGATGCAGGCAGGTCTAAGACTTCACATCTAAGGTTTCTTTCCACACCCAGAACAACGAAGGTGAAGTTTGCAACATTTTGGAGTAATGAAGAGTGGTGAAGCAAATCTCAACCTGCGACTTCAGACTTTGACAGAACCGAGTCCAGGTGACTTGGAAAAAGACACACGTCGATTCAATCATAAAACAGGCAATAAAGTTTCTGAATAAAATGCACACTTCCTAAATACATCACACTGTGGTTACATCGCCTAAATTGGGTGACGGGGTTTGAGCTGTTATTTTTTAGCTTTCATGGTTTAACAAACACAAGTGTCATTTAGTCCTTGAAATGAAAATGCACACACAGCAACTCCCCACACTGTCTTTGATGAGGAATCTGGCCTTCTAGTTCATTTAACATGAAATAACAGATTTGTGTTGATGGTGCTTTTGTTCTTGATAGTGAGAGAACTTGTTACTGAAAAATTAGCTACTCACCCTCAAGCAATCACTAATATTCCAATTCCTGAATAGAGAAGGGGGGAAGAGAGCAGATGGAAGCAAACAAAAATTGTATTAATAATACATAACAGAGTGCTGCTATAAATGATATTTCAATGGAAGAAAACAATAGAAAAACTGCCGTTTTCATTGGATCTTAATGTATTTATCAGTCTCTAATGCTCCTATCTTCAAGCAGTTCCCTTTTATTGACACGGCAACACAAATTGCAGAAGTAAATTGAATCACAGACTCAGAATGTAAAAATCAATGAGAAATAATTTTGTAGCACTAAAGTGAATAGTGTAATGCTAGGTATTCATTTAATTAACCATGAGCCTTTCCACATAATGCACAATCATTGCCAGCTTTTCAGCTCATAGTTGTTCCAGGAATAATGGGTTTGGGATTCATCTTTAGAAAACCTGCATTAATATTTGAAAGCGTTTAAATCCATTAGTGGGTCATCTGAACACTGCAGGTCACTTTTACATTGCTAATTGAAACAATAGTAATGGGTTATAATCTACTGTCTAATAATGCCTGGAGTGTTTTACCGCTTTTATATCTGCAGATTCCAGGAAATATGTAAATTTGTTGCTGAACTGATATAAAAATATGGAAATCTAAGCTGCAGACATCAAAGTATTTTTTTCTAAAAAAAAAAAAAAAAACACGGCATTTAATAAACTGAAGAGTTACACTACATTCTGGTGTCAGGATAAATTCCTTACTCTAGACCTTCCTCTGTTCTCTCTTCTCCGCTCTGGGCGCAGCATCTGGCACTCACATTTTCCACGTTGCCATTAGGAGAAAGTGAATATCATTAAACCAGTGAGTAAACAATCATGTCATTGTTTCCATATGCAAGCTATACATTGACTCAGCCTGCTGGGTCCTGGCTGCTTTTTTATTTGCCCTACATGAATTTATGCAAGCATTTTCTTTTTCATGGGGATTTTTAATACGTATCAACATTTTCTTGGATGGGGGCAGTACATGTGGCAGGAACTCTAGCATATGAAATGAGAAGATGATTTCAGTGTGACAACATACATGCGTGTAAACACATACATACATATCAAAGGAAATATGTGAGAAAGACAGAGTCGCTTTCGGAATCCTCCTTGTAAATTGAATGTCTACAAATTGATACTTAACCAGCATTTTCTCTTTTAATTAAACATGCATCTCATGCACTTACCTGTATCTTCCTATGCTTAATTATAGTCTGATTGTGCAGAAAATCCAGAAAGATGCATCTCATTATAATAAAGGAAATGCTTTAGCATAGGTGGAGATTGTGGCTGCATGCGTACTCATTTTATATAAATGGAATATGTTTTTGGAACCACTTTATACCAAGGCTCAAAGAGAAAAAGGGCTTAAATCCAATCACTCCGCCATCGTCGACATGATCGCATGAGTAAATCAGGTGGGGAGACAGAAGAGGACTCAAAGACACTTGTGGGTCGCACTGACTTTGATGCTCTATCAAGAAAAGCAACATTTGAGTTTCTGGTTTTCGCTATCTTTGCAAATGTATTTACATCTAAGGAAGATGCTAGAAGTCGGTATCAAAATTCTGATTTCATCCACAGAACACTGGTGAGAGAGCTTTCAAGCAAGGAAATAGAATTGCATATAGAGACTAGCACAGCTCATGTATTAATTGTGTGGTATGTAGAATTCAAATGAAACATTTTAATGACTTTAATGAGGATTGTGGATAAGAAAGGGACTAAACATCCCTTGGTTCTTGAAATGGAAAGACAAATCAGTTTGAGATATGCATAAGGAAATTGCAACAAGGAAACTTGACCTTGTGAAGTCCTCTCTTAAATATTCCCGCCATGTTTCCTGTCTTTCTCCATGCCCTATTAAGCTCCCTTTGAAGTCAGTATCACTGTACTTGCATCAGTCGTACAGGGCATGGAGAAAGACGAAACAATGACCCGAGAAAGCAAGTAGTTTCTTTACCAAAGAAGGACAAGTACCATTAGCCTAAAGTGCAATAAATAGCCTCCTCAAAGATATTTTTCACTTTCTGTCCGCTGAGGGGATGGACAAAGGGATCATGACTTGATTCCCCACAAGGAGAGCCCTGTTGTGATTAAATAGGATGACAAATTGGGCTTTGTGTTCCAGTTATAGCTTCCATGAGTTTTATTGTGGCTACAATAAGGACAGGTACTTAAGGGTTAAGAGAAAATCCCACAATAATATCACATATCTAGTCAACCGAGAAATCCTACGTGAAGGTCAGAAATCCCTTTGCAACCCTGGGAGTTTCTACAGCTTTACCCTTCTTGTCTAGCTGTGTCATGATAAGCATACGGAAGCCCAAGAAACCAACTTTTTGCCTTTTGCCTTTAGGCAAATATTGGTAAATTTTTAGCCACAGATAGAAGAGCTTATTTGACCTTAAACAGGTGGATCTTCTCATTTCTCACTTGCCATTTCTTATCTTACTACATAATACGCTTTGTTTTAATTTTTAGGACTTTGGATTTTATTTGTTTCCGGAGTTGGGAACACAGCTGCCGGTCATGAGTGAATATCTGCCCCGATTTGTCGCCAAGAAGGTGCTACTTTCTTTTCCTTTAGGAGTTTAGTCATTGTTCACTTCCTTTTTAACAAAACCATCGATGCCCATTTCAAGATGTAAAGGAAGCTATTTAATGTAAAAGCTCTTCCAGTTCTAGGTTGCCGATCATTTCCTTTTAGTGCATTGAAAGAACATTCATTTGGGAAACCCGATTCCTTCCCATAACTTAAGACATCCATTAATGGTGTGCCATCCATTGGTTCACTGGCTATTAGCAAAGGAAATGCCTGACCTTGCCGCCATGAGTCAGGGAAACAAATCTCTCCATTTTAGTATATGCTCTTTGCTTGGCCTTTCAGTGACTTAGCTGAACCCCTTTTTTCTGAGCTACTCTGTTAGGCATTATGCTTTCCTGCCCCAAAGTCTTGCGACCTTGGCTTTGGGTGAGATGACAAAGCCAGCACTTTTGCTGAAAGGTGACATCTCTCATTTGGCCATTCCATTGGAGTTTACTGCCTCATTCATTTATTTTTAATTCATTCATTTGCTAAACAATATTTATCGCATCCTGCTTAAGAGAAGGACTTAGGAAACTACTGTATTCAGATACTTATTTTATTCTTTATTAAAGCCATCCAAGTTTTAGTCTGAGAATATATGGGTGGGAAAAACATATATACATATATATTTAATACACATATACTCATAGCTCATAAAATTGTAATTTCATTAGTAAAAAAGAGTGAGTTGCTTGGTTGTATCTTATTTTCTATAATTTTTAAATTTCTGAACTGTTGTTCTTATGGAGATTTTAATGGCCTTTGTATTATCTATCACGGATTTTTTTACGCAGGAGCCCTGAGAATCTTTTGGAGTTCCTAGCAATAAGTGCAGGGCCTCATCTAACTTTGACTGAAAGGTAGTTCCTTTGTCCACCAGGGAAGGCTCAATCCTCACCAGTTGTTTGTGGCTTTGGGAGGTATGGTCCTATTCAACCAGCACTTCCCTTGAGTCACCCTTAGATAGCAGGGCCAGCTAATATTGTGAGATGAAACATTTACCTTTCCAGTGACCTGTTTTGTACAAGAACACAACTGTCCCTTCTCCAGAAACTGAAAAATGGAAACAATTCAAATACATCTTACTGATTATTCTTGTATGACGATTGCTTGAACATTACAAATAATAGCAGCTAACATCTCATACACAATATGAAATTGTAGACACGGCTCCAGATGCCCATAGGAGCCATATTCTTATTGATTCCCATTTCCTATTACATATAATATCTCAAACACTGGGATGTGTCTGACAATCTCCAGGAAGTCACGGATTATTTGGTATAGTTTATTTGGTTAATATAATGTGTCATGTTCTGTGAGATAAAGTATTAACTTATTCAAACATCACAAGAATTCTGTGAGTTAAGTAAGCTATTATTACCCATTTTGTAAGTGCAATTGAGATGCAAATGAAATTAAAATACCTCCCCCAAGGTTAGCAGTTATTAGGCTATAGAGGTGGGATTAGAAGCCAGGCAAAGTGATTCCAGGGCCTATGCCCTTAACCTCAATGCTTTACTACCTCTCCCAGGATGGAGTTTTCTTGGCTGGGTTTTTTCTTTTACTGCTTGCATGGTATTGCGTGTGCTTTGTTTTTAAAAATATGCCCCTCTATCTCTCTTGTTCTATTTCAGGGTAAGATGAAAGTTAATGGAAGCCCCACAATTTCTGACTTCTGTATCTGTAATGAAAGCACCATATGCTGTCTCCGAGGTGTGTTTATTTCTTTTCTTCGAAAACTGGTTTCAACTCCTGAAGAAGTTCAGCATCACTGTTGACTTAGTGACATGACACAATCTATTGTCACTATATGATGATTTCCAAATTGGATCCACGATGTGAGTTTGAATCACAGAATTGAGGCCAAGTGGGATGAAGAGAGATGCGACTGTGGCAGTAACGGAAGTCATGATGTTTATCTCTCCAGTACACTTAGCAACTTATTTAACTTCAAAATATTTTTGTTTTATGTCAGGTTTTTGCTTGTTTGTTTCTCTGGATGTGAATCAGAGAAGATACTGGGTGTGAGAGCTTCAGGGATGGCTAAAGAAGGATGCAAATAAAACTTACTTCCAAAGAGAATAGTAAAAAATAAAATAAAATAAACACATTTGCATTAATGTTGTCACTCTTAACATTCACTATCAAAAATCAAAAGACTCATGTAAATAGAAGTAACAGACGTAATTCTACTAACTCAGCCTCAATGTCAGTGATATTATTACCCACGATACCAAACGGCATGACAAAGTTTATCATGATTATTTAGAACACCAACATGACCATCTCCAGCTCATAGCATGACTTCTTCCAATAACACAGCTAAAGTTAATGAGTTGGGGTGAGTGTTCTCACTAATTTAACTGTTTATATACAGGCCACTTGAGATGTATACACTAGGAAGTAATCTCTGAGCAGAGAGAGACCATGGGGTTCCATAAAGAAGACAAAACATGTACAAAATGTCACATTTGTTAAACACGAAAGATGAGTTGTATCATGTCTGTATGTGTCTGTGCCTAGACCTCAAATAATATGGATGTATATATAAAGCTTCATTTCAAGATAAAAAGTTACCATCTTATTTGAGCATAATTGGGAGATGTCGAGTGAACAGTTTACACCCTCCTTTAAACTATTTACTTTTCTATAGAATCACTCTTACTAAACCTAAAACACGTTCCTTTGTTAATGAGAATTGCAACTAGAAGAAATCACGCAGCAGTTGGGAAATATCATTCATGTCCAAGAATTCATTTCTTCAAATTTCTCTTACTATTTTTATTCATGGCACAGAAATGCAACTCTGTCTGCAAGAAGCCACCGGGCATAAATATAGACAGGTGCTTACCTCTTTGTCCAACATAATCATTCATCCGTGTTTGTGGAAGGATGGAGGGAGGAGGGGGCAAGAAAGGAGTGAATCATTCTATATCCTTCAGGTGAATAATTTACTTGTTTGGTTTAAATAAACCACATTGAGGAATATCAATTATTTAAGATTACTTGTATACAGCTCAGTATGTTATAACCTTGTGAAGCAAATTCTTGGCCCTGGTGCCTCAGTAGTTTCAAAGGGTTTAAGGCCCTCTCTGTCTAAAGTGAAAAGAAGAGTTTTCACTTTAGGATCGACACTCAAAAGTCATTTGGTCTCAACCACAACTTGGCCACTAGTTTAAACCTGGGTCAAGTATTTTGTTATCAACTGGTAAGGGTTTAATCATTTCTGTTTATTTTATGTATTTTTCCTCTTATGTGGTACATTTCCATCATAAATTCAAAACTGAATTATTTCATTCACATAAAAATATTTATTATTTCCTCTGGGTCTAATAAGATGCTTCAGGCTATGTATGTTATCAATAAACCAACGATTCTCACCTTTAAGAACCTTGCTATTTCATTGAGAGGTAAATTAGAAATTCATACAGGGTTCAAATGGGCTATGATTAACTCATCCTCTGTACCTGAAGTCTTTCCTCCACCCAAAACAAAGTTAAAACCCACAGCAAGGTATGATTTGACTAGGTGGCAGTGAATTATAGTAAACAGAAAGTTCGTGGAGGGCACAGTCACAAGAATCTCAGCCCAAGCTCCGTGGTGAAGAAGAACTCGAGTATTTCCTGACCTGACAGCCTAACAAAACCTACGTAGGTGCGTTGCCAGACAGGGTGAGAGAGGAGATAAGGATTCCTCATTTAGGGATAGAATAAGCAAAGCCACTGAGGCAAGAAGAAGCAAGATGTGCTTGGGGAATAGAAAGAGGTGAACGTAACCCTAGCTCCTTTTAAGAAATGTGGCTGGATGAAGACAAATTCTGAAGGGGTTGACACTTATTCATTCAATAAATATTCAATTGAGTGCTACCATTGATGAGACACCGAGCTAGGAACTATGGACACAACCTACACAAAAAAAAGAAAAGAAAAAAAGACACTATCCCCCAACTTCACAAATCTTGCCATCTTTTCAGAATGAGAGAGACAAGGAAAGTATAATGTAAATATGCAACACGAAAGCACTAGTGAGGTGCCTCACTCTCGTTTGGTGGGTTAGGAAGGCTTCTTCTTAGAAGCCTAAGACCAGAAGGATGTGAGGGAATTTGCCAGCAGAAGAGATGGTGAGAGAGGGGAGGATAAGACTCCAGCTTAATACAAGGGCCAAGAAACAGCCAGAGGAGGGTTGGCTGAGCGGCGGGCTCTGCGATTGTTTTCAATATGGTGGAGTCATCGGAGGTGAAGCTGGCGCAATGAACAGTAGTGAGATCACGACAGGCCTTGAGGGTATTTGATTTTGCATCCTGTGGGCCGTAGGGAGTCACTGAAAAATTTCAGGTTACGCGTTCATGTGATTAGAAACACAACTCTCCTAGTGGATCTACTACTACTCTACTAATGGATCGAGGGAGTCAAAAGTGGACAGAAGGACGGAAGAAATGATGGGGACCGGAACTACGTTTAAATCAACAAGATAATATTGAGCAGTTGAACGTGGAGACTGTGGGAGACAGACCCCTGCATGCTGGTGTAACGAAAATGGAACTTTTTCAGTAGGCAATGGGGAGAGCACAAAGTCAGTTCATGGCCTTTGATGAAGTAATCAGCATGATGGGACCAGTGTTTTAAGGATTGTAATCTTGGGGAGACTGAAGAATGGTTTGGGGGTTAGAGGGAAGAAAACCAGGTGGAAAGGACAGGCAATAGGTCAACTTTGGAGGAAGGACAGAGCTAAGAAGTGAAGATTTGGGAAATACCCACATATAAAAACCTCAAGCAAGAACGTGGCGTTTACCGTGGCAGCCACCAGGGCTCCTATTGTTGGGGGAGAGGCAGCCAGGTTAAACAAACAATCCCCAACCCCCGCCCCCAACAAAACAAAGCACAACTAAACCAAACAACAAAACATACAATTAACCCTATAAATGAAACCACACACGAGATAATAGCAACTTTGGGGTGCTTATTTTTACTTCAGGCGCTGTGTTAAAAAGCTTACAGATCCTATCCTACCTCAATTAGTCCTCACAACTCTTCCCGACTTCTGCATGAAGAAATGAAAGCTTAGAGAGCTGCAAACTAATGTTCGCCACAATTTCCCTCGATGGCTCAAATGTCACTGTAACAGGAATGAGCATGATCCATTTGATTTGTTGAAGAAGGGCTATTTGGTCGGCAAAAAAAGCAATGAGTATCCAGGTAGATGAAATAATATGTGAGAAGGTGTGAGGTGAGGAATGATTACAGGTGGACATTCTAAGGAATTTTTAGGAGGGACCATTTACTAGGGTGGGACATGGCTAAAATTGAGACTGGAGATGATTTATATGCTTTGCCAACCAGGAGTTTGAGCTTTACACTGTAGATGACAGGGCACAATGGTTAACAGGTTTTAGATGTGTGCTTTCCAAAAATTAATTTAGCAGCCCTGTGGGATGATAGGTAGAAGAAAAGCAAGCATGGAGGCGAGGAGACCAGTCAAGAGGCTAATGTGATTGTCCAGATGAGAAATGATAAAAGCCTGAAATAAGGCCAAGGCCACGAGAAGAAAAGGGAAGGGGCAGATTCACGTGATGCTATGGAGTGCAATATTCTGAACCTGGGTGCCAATGTGACATCAGAGCTGAGAGAGAATGAGTTTCAGATGCCTTATTGGGGCCAGGGAGTGCCTGGTGGTGCCAGTCTCTGAAACAAGTCTTTATATAATCTTTCCTATCATCCCCCTACCACCCCCTTAAACTGCCTCCTGAGAAGAACTACAAGAGAAGTAAATCCACTGAGCACCATAATAGATGAGGAGAAAATGTGGCAATATTCCAGGTGAGGAGATCCTATAGAATGGAGAGGAAAGAATTCAGATTTCAGGATTTTTTCACAGTGAGTGGAAAGGAAAAGAGAGATTTTGGCCATTCAAAACCATCCAAGAAGGTTGGTAGAAGTTCTCAGGTCACTGAGATCTCAGGAATTTTCAAATAGGAATATTCTTAGATTTCACTAATCAAGGTTTCATTTTGTGGGTTTATTTGTGTGGTACGCATCTACTTGAGGGCATTTCAAAATTATTTCCCGAGGTGGCTAGCAGTATGTCCTCTATCTTTTTTCTGGAAAGAAAGAGCCTGTCCATTTTCAAGCCCGCATCCACCATTGTCCCACTTCAGTAGATTCAGAAAGTGACCCAATGCATGGCAGGTGCATGTATATAAAGTGTTAGACTTTCCATTACTGGGAGAATGACCTTGGCAGACTGTGTCTGTCAGACTGTCTGGGGACAGGGGTAGAGTCCACATAATGTTCAGAGGCTTGATCTGAACTACTGCCCTTCAAGACACAAAGAAACAAACAGCTGAAGGGAAGCAGGAGCACACCAACTGCCCAGCCCTGTGATCTCCTGGGAAACAGATCCCCTCCCTTTGGTAACAGTTCTGAGCAAGGATCAAACTTCAGCCATGCAACATGTTGGCCAAAATCGCAGAAACCCTGGAACCAATTTATTCCATCTGGAAATTAGTTTCAGCTTTTATTGCTACAGAATTTAGTCCAAACCAGACCCAATTTCCAAAAGGAGGTCCCGACTCCTTGACTATCAGAATTTTCTCCTCTCTAAAATGCACTCGCTTAAAAGATTTAAAACGCTCATCGACATCAAAGATCTGTGCCTGTTGTATCCCAACTACATTTTCCCACAGAGGGCTTCCCCCAGGTTACTTCCTCTTGAGGTCATGAAGAAATTCTACTGTTAGTTACTATAAAAGGAAGAATTTGGAGAATTTAAACTGTTTCTTTATAAATGTAGATTTCAGCCAGCTTTCCCCTCTTGCCAGGTAGTGACTCAGTTGCTTCCCTAAAACAGCAGCTGGACAGACTGATTAATTCTTTTGGAAACAAACAAACAAAAAAAAAAGGAACGAAATTTTAACAGTAAAGTTTAAATAAAAACGTGGTCCCCCAAATCCATTTTTCCAAACATATTAAAAGTGCGCAAAATTGAAGGTTTCAAACAGTCTTCTACATAAGATTTCTTTGTTTCGGTCCATCTGCTACTGATTAAACATTTTATATTTCCATTGTGATTAATTATGCTATTTATATACTTGAAAATGATTTGTTTGAAAAGGTATGGGCTAGTGTAAGTCTTTCATTTCTGAGAATGACAGCCTTTCAAAAAAGCAGTGCAGCACTATGCACTTAGGAAATTTACCATCTGCTTTCTGATGCTCTTATTACAAAGTACAAACCAATAGCAAAACAGAATCGAGAGAAGACAAGAGCATAAATAATGCTAATGGCATTGGCCTGAGATGTTCAAAAACGTCAGAAAATTGCCACTGCGTTTTTTGCTCTTCTCACCTGGGCTTAGATTTAACTTGCCGCATGGCCAGAGATGTTCAGCCGGGGCTGAGAAGCGTCCTTAATTCATTCTAATCTAGGGTTTGTTTCTCAGGGGTCAGAACAGACCAAGATGGTAAACACGAGGTCTAGGCATAGCCTTGATCCCATACAGAGAACTGGATTAGGGTTATGGTCAATATGATTGAGGGAAAAAGTGCTCTGCAAAGTGTGCAATAGATCATTTTTCAACATGAGGGTCTGTCGCTGCCAATTGACAGTAAGGACAGAGTGCCAGCAATTTCCCACCATTTGAAATCTAGCTGTTGTTTCATTTTTGCATGACCAAACAGGCATCTGAAACCACAAAATAAAACCATTCTTATTCTGCCTAGCCAGACCGCTTTTAGTGAAATTTTGTAAGCCAAAACAAAATTGCTCTCAGACGAAAACAAACTTAGGCCAAATCCATGATTTTTTTTTTTTTTTTTAATGACTATCATTCACCCTCGGAAAAAGGGACTATGTAGCAAGCAACCCTCCGAAGACCCTTAGCAAAGGTAACCAGGAGCCCCAACTTTCCTTAGGCTCTCTCCCTCTTTTCTACCGGCTGCCCCCTCATTAGCACCCCAGGGCCTCTGGGGCTCTGTGCACTGCGCACCGTTCGCTTTCTCTGTGTGTCTCTGATTGTCTTCCCTCTCCCGTTTTCCCCATCCCAACCAAAAGCTATTCTATGACTTCTGGCATCTCTATTAAGTAGTGAGCCGCATGGAAATGATTAACTTTTGAACCGCAAAACTGAAAACACTCTTGTGCACACTGTGGAAATGAAACATGTCATGTAGCAAACGGGTTCCCTTGATGGAGTTTGCAGCAAGAGAGCAAAATCATTGGCTGAGATTTCGGTTTTGTTGTTGTCATGGTAGATCAAAAGGATGTGATCATCCTTTCTGATAGCTCTTCCCCCTCCCCTCCCGGTAAACAGCCTCTGAGTGAGTTCATTAAATATTTAAACAGCCCTGGTATCTATTAATGTTATCAGACACATGAAATATGTCTGATGGATTTATTCTGCCGTTAAGGAGCCATACCCCAGTGTCCCTCCTGGGACAGTGCTCCAGCTGTTTAAACTATAATTCCATCACTGAGAGGGATGGTGAAAGCACTGACCTCTTCGAAACGGACTCATTGCTACTCAGCCTGTAAATTGCAAATGAAACCTTTCTGTAATAATGTTAAAATATGCATGCATAGGAATTAAAGCACTTGGGGTCACCAGCAAAGCCTGGTGCGTTTTCTGTAACCTCTAAACAGCTGGTAGAAAGAATCCAATAAATCAATGCCTCCAGAAGATTAGTGATCAGGGGGTGTAGAGTCTTTTTTGGGTTCAATAGTTCTACACCAGGTATGGGGGAATCTTAATCAATTCTCCGAAGCTTTTAAGTTTTTTAAATTCCATTACTGCTTATTTGATCCCGCTTCTCAAAGGATATAAATTACGTTGATACTGTGGTCCATATTACCTTCCATAAAATCAATCTGATATGAAATTACGCATGAGGTCCTTCAAACTGCGAGCTAATTTGTTGTCCGGTTTTTACCTACCTGAAGCTTATGAGAAATAACAATCCATGACAATAAGGTAAAGGACGTCTGGCCAAGTTTTCCACGTGGAAGAAAGAGCTGTATTAGTTTATTGGTAGGTTATCCGTATCATCACAAACATAGTTGTTTGTTGGTTCGTTTTACATCAGTTTGATTTGTGCGAATGCCTTTAAGCGATTTATAAGACATATCGCTAAAGCCAGGTGTTGATGTCTCCTGGAGGTTGGTAGTTTCAAAGAATTGAACTAATTATCCTAAGAAACTTGTTCTTTCTGAAGCCATCAAATAGGTGGCAGACCCAGAAGGTGGAATATGAGCCAATTATTTAGTATTGCTAAATGTTGGATATGTACAACCTTGGCTGCTAATTGATAATAAGCAGATCAAACTGGTAAAAGAAAAAAAAAAAAGCTAGCCTGGAAGGTCTAGTGAATACACGAAACGACAACGTGAAGATTCCAGAAGATCTGCTAAGTAGAACAGTAGTTTAAATCTAACAAAGGACAATGCTCATAAATGCACATTCCTCCATTTTGATTCTTTGGAGAACATTGCATCGAAATACAGAGTTGGGAAACGATAGGAGAGGTAAATACGGAAGAAGATGCTTCCCAGTGAGGTTTGGGGATCACCAAACTTCCCCCCAGCCTCCATACATTCTCACGTCTGTGAGGGAGGTTGGTGCTAAAAGACAAGGGTGAGGTAGAGGAGGTTGGCGACACGGGGGTCTGTTCTTTGCTTCTCTGCTTTGTGCTGGAAAGGCTTCAAGCTCATTGTGAGTCAGCTCTACAAAGACTTCTCATAAGGCTCAGGCAAACTTATTTTTCACTGATCCATACAGATGCTAGCCCAAAGTTGATAATAATCAGGACTTTATGATCCTCGGTCATGCTACTCCCGACATATCACTGTGTATGTAGAGCACTACCCTTTAGGGTGAGCAGGGATAAACTAGGACATCCCAAGAGGAAATCAGATGGTAAGGGAGCTAAAATGAGAAATGAGCAATGATTGCCAGCTCACAGTCCCAGTATGTGAATTAAACTGACTTAGGACAGGTACTGGAGATGTGAAAAGGGGATTCAACTGAATTGTGTGGTACCAATTAATAGAATTAGGCTCGTCGGTGAGTGTTATAAAGGAATCAACTTCCCCTGAACATGAAAAAAGAGCTTTCTAACAAGCATAGCCCTCTGAAGACCAAATAGGTTGCCTGGGGATAAAGTGGGTTCTCTAATATTAAAGTACAGGTTATAAAGTGATTTGATTTGATGGAAGACTCAAGCAAGGCTCAAGAGGTTGGATGAGATGACCTGTGAACCCTCAGATTCAGTGAATCTATAACCTTTCAGAGTCCCCCAAAGAAGGGACTAAGAAAAAGAAAATTCCAGAATGTCTAAATGCAACTCTGTAAAAGAGAAATTTATTGAAAGATGCTTCTAGGACAACACTTTTAAAGTAGTAATGCCCACTTCTTCCATGGTGAAAAATAAAAATACAAATTCTACGGCGAAGGAATATTCTTACCAATTCAGGGAACCCAATTCAGTGTTCCCATTAAACAGCAACACTTTAAGCAGCTAAAATGCTCTTTGAATTTCACTGGAGCTTTGGAAAAAGATATATTTAGTGGTTATTAACCCAGTACTTATCTTTCCATTGCACAAAATGCCTCTTTTCCTGAAGAATCCCCTGCAGAGAATTCCCAGGCTGGGACAGGGCAGTCGTCTTACAATTGGCATCCAAACCACAGGGCATAGCCAATAATGATTTGCAGTTAAAGAAGCTGCAAGAGAAAGATGGTAGTCATTTAAAATAATTTCTGCCACTGGAATTTTTTCCTTTTCACTTTTAATCACTTAAGGGTCAGTTCACCTAGAATTCTGGGCTTAACCCCTTTAAATAATTTTGTTTTCAAAAGGATCAAGGGTATGGAATGTATAGGCACAAAGCAATATGAGTACTCCTTCATGGGACATAAGCTTTAGGGAACTAAAGATAGGTTAATTCCATGCCTGATTCATTCCATGGGCCATTTAACGAGAGCCTCTGGAATTGTTCAGCCAATAATGAACTCACAGGATCTAAAGGTAATCACTGCTGCAATTATTAAAATTTACGCCAGAATTCATTACCCTTTCTACAGATAAGTGTCTTGTATTAAGTGGTCTAGAAGGGATGCGTGAAGTGGTTCAATAACATCAGAAATCTCTTATTTGTTCTTTCTTGCATTCATTCTCGTCTGCTCCCCGAACACGAAACCAAGCTTTTAGTTAATTTTTGTTAATATTTTATTTAGTAATGTAGAAATTAAACCCACTTTTCTCATGTATATTAGTTCATTTAATTCCTACAATCCAGGTTCTTTTCATCGTCAATAATATTCATAGCTAACCTGTGTTGATTTCAGAGCTACCTAAAAAGCCCAACGCTAAAGCATGTTTCATGCATTATCTTTGATGCTCACAACAATCACCATGAGATCGGTGTTATTCTTATTTTCCATTTTACAGATGAAAAATGCCGAAGCTTGAAAAGGTGAGGGACCTCATTCTAAGGCATGCAGTCCTAACTGAGGAAACCGGGTTTTGAATGCAGAGCAATGTACCCAGCGCTCCTGCTCTTAAGCACCACCCAACATGGCGTATCACCTCGCGGCCTCCATTGCGTGCTCACGGTACATGTCAGTACAATGGCTGTACCAAGGTAATGGAGACTTTTGGAAAGAAGTACAGCCACACTTGTCGCCATTTTGGGGAAAGACGACCCCATGGTTCTTCTATAATAAGACACATAATTTGAATACAAAACTCCCCTTTGACTCTCATAAAGCCATCAATAGCATTTATGATTATTATAAAGGCAAACAATGTGAAGCGCTCAGTGGGTCAATGAGTTCTGTAGTGTTGCTATAAGAAGACGAACAAAAAAAAAGAAAAAATTAATTTATGCCTTAGTTCAAGACAGACAAGAATCCAGGTATCACTGTGAGTAAGCACCAAATACAATTTCAATATTCTTGGGTAGTTATTTTAGAACTAACTCAGAAACCAAAGAATCCTCAAAATGACATTAAAAATGTGATTCATGTTTAATGTGATATATACATATCTGAGCATGTAAAAGTATGTATATCACCTTATGTAGTTATGCAAACACTCTGAGCACAGGCTCTTTTAAAAAGTCGGTTCATTATCAGCTCGCAGCACTGTGAGCTCTGTGTACTACCATTGGCAAAATTTAATTCCTCCTTTTCTCCTAATCCATATGGAAAACAAAATGTATTCAAAAGCAAAAGCATGAGTTATATTCTATAGACATTTCAAAATAACTCCTAGTAATTATTAAAAAATGCCGGCTAGACAATTTTTCAACTCCATTGCTCACACGTTGCGGGAAAATCCAGAAGAATCTGAATCTCCTTCAGTATTTGTTACTCTCTTAAAAAATGAAATGTTATCACTGTAGACTCAATAAGTGGGTGTACTCAAGATTGGGAGAAGTCAAGCACATTTGATTCCACCGATTACTCCAAATTATTTTTCAAACATTTTGGTTTTGAGTAAACTCAAAACACATTTTCCAAGTTCTCTTTCCCTTTTAAACCCATGTGTTTGGTAAGAGAAATTTAATCCATATGTTTCTGATTCATTTTGAGTTAACTCATCAAATTGTTGATTTTTAAAATCTATTTGATGTCCAAAGGCTTTTTGATGGTTGCGATTTTTCCCTCTGAAATAGTGTTTTGTTTTTTCATGTGTAAACACACGTGGGTCTCAAAGATTCATGCTCCATGTACCAAGGATTTGAGTGGGTGCTAACTCATTCAAACGCATTTCAGTTACCCAGGGGAGATTATGACATGAGTATAATAGCTCAGGTATTATACTGAGTATAATAGCTCCGACTGCTCAGGTCAGTTTTTCCTAATATGACTTTCTTTTCGAACCCAACCTTAATTATGCTACAGATACATTTTATGACATCTGAAACTATTATTAAAAATTATATCTGATTTCATTTAAGCAGGAGATAAAATCCACATAACTTTTGTTGAAACATGTCATCGGTGGGAGGGCATGTCCATACTGAAGATGTAAGGAAGGAAAAAAATAACATTGCCACTATACTCATAAAAATTCGATTGCTCATCCTTTGGACCCACAAATGAGATAGAACCATAGCTTGTTTGGGGAGGTTTAAACAAGTCTTTATAATTCTTGTCATGCCATTTAGAATAAAGGAAATCAGCAGTTTTGGATAGACTGGGATATACATAGGGGAAATCCCCTACCTTGCTTTGCCTTTCTTTCTTTGGGATTGAAATGGAAGGAAATGAATGATAAATGTTGGTTTGTCCACATGATTAAAATACTCTGGCCCAAGGCAATGTATCCCGTCATCAAATACCATTCGTTTTAACACCTCCACTGAAAGAAAGGCTATCAGATGAGGACTCGATGAATTATTTCCCATGAATAAAGAGAGGGTGAGGAAAAAAGGATTTCACAGATCTTGTGAAATCCTAGACTGCCCTGAAGCCTAAAGCAGTACGCACATAAAAGCTAGCATCCATCTTCTCATAGTCAGGAAAAATACATTCTTTTTCTTGCCACGAAACAACACAGAGAACTGATTTTCATGCACGAATGTCTGCCCAGTGTACAAATCTGCAAAGCAAACATCCACAACTAGCCCAACAAATTACTCTTAGGTTAATCGGTGGATGTTTGCTTTACAGAGGTTTTTACTGTGAATAACACACCCTCAAACTAGAGCCATTAAAGGACTCTTGAAACATGTGAAACTCAGCTTGAAATGTAAAAAGTAGGGATCTTCCAGTGCTTTGGTTAGTGCTGAAAAATAAGGATGAAGGAAATGTTTCTTCTCCCTACTTCTCCTACAGAGGGGTCACTGACTGAGACTCCCAGAGAAATTGTGCTTGTCAGCCCAAAAGTAGACAGTGCCCGTTCCTCTGTAGGAGAAACCTCTCGGAAAAAGGATGATCAACAACACACTTCCTTGTCAGATAAGAAAACCAGAAGGAAAAACAAAAAACAAAAAAAGCACTTTCTAGGTCGTTTCTAAGCCCTTTCTTTCAAATGGACACAAGCCAATCACCATCGGATAGTCCTTTTTTCTTTATGTGTCTTTGTCACGGCATTATCTCAAGAGTGAAACAATTTTAAAAACAGAACATTTCATTCCAAGAAACGGTAGCTTAATATTAACCCCTTGATAAGAAATTCACTCACCAGTTCATCTTGCAGAAACAAAAAAGAGAAAACTTGCACCATAATAATCTTTATAAGAATCTGCAAAACACACATGCACACACACACACACACACACACTTTAGAATTTTAATATTGAACAAGAACCCTCACTTAAAGTTTTTTGCTAAATTAGCATTAATCATTTTTAAAGTGGCAACAAATCTCTTCTAGGTAGCCTGCCTTTTCCTATTTTGTGTCTTGGAATTGAAAGAATTTTTTAAGCTAAAAGTGAAAAATCGATTGCGTGACTCTGAAGTGCATATGTTTGCTGCTTTATCAGAAACTATCAAGTTCACCCAGCAGCCTTATTTGTGTCTCAGCCGAACTGATGGCACTATGGGACGAATGCTTCCCTTGGAGGAACAGGTGCAAACTACCTTTAGCACAATTGTTCTTAATCCCATTACATAATTAGAATCATCTACAGAGCATTTAAAAAATTTCATTGCCCAAGTCCTACTCTAGACAAAAAGTATCAGAATTCCTAGGGTTGGGGCCGAGGCCTCAGTATTTTAAAAACTCCCCAGTTTTTGTAATGTACAGCCAGGCTTCTATCACCTTGTCCCTCAGTTCCAAAGAGGGATAGTTGGGGACTGGTGATGAGTGAAAAAAGGAGGGTACCCAGAATAGCTATCTACTGCTGTTCTATGTAGACAGTGATGCCCCCCTCCCACTCTAGAACAAAAGATGTAAATCCCAATAAATGGGACTTTAAAAATGAGTTTCCTGTGTGCAGTCTTTGAAGCACACTTCAAGGGGAAAAAATTAGTGAACTGCCAGGACCTTTTTATTAATACTGTGAAACAAAATGATATTTACAGCCCCTTTTCATCATAAATCTTATATTTACCACCCTTCTATTTTTTTTTTTTAATTTTGGGTCTTTTGTAATATCTGAAATAAGGATCCATTCAGATTTTAGTGTCCTGGGTAAATCTCTCTAAACTTGGAAGGAACTCCTCAAACTTGCATATCAGGCTGTATATCAGTTTGGAGTCAGAAAGAAGCTTGGTTTGGGGCCTTCAAACTATGAAATTTATGAAGCAGATGCCTCTATCCTTTATTTATTCTCCATCAAAGACATTCTAAAGACCGATTTTTTAAAGTATCACTAAAAACAAGGACGTTTCAAAAGTCATTTATTTACCTCATAATTTAGGTTCCTGTACTTCCTAGTTAAAAATTCTAACTGCGTGATTTTGAAAAGATATTTCCTACAATTTAAATTCTTTTAATGTTTATTTATTTTTGAGCAAAAGAGAGAGGGACAAAGCACGAGTGGGGGAGGGGCAGAGAGAGAGGGAGACACAGAATCCGAAGCAGGCTCCAGGCTCCGAGCTGGCAGCAACAGAGCCTGACTCGGGGCCTGAACCCAGGAGCCATGAGATCATGAGCTGAGCTGAAGTCAGATGCTTAACCAACTGAGCCACCCAGGCACCTCTTTTTTTTCCCCATAAAAATTTAATAAAAACACATGAGCAAACTTTCAAAAATCACCTTTCTGTCAGTGAAGGTCGTAAGTGTGTTTAAAAACGCACAATTTTTTCCAGAGGGTGAGGTCTAAAACACCTGATTATTAGAATCCTATGGAATGGTCATTACCGAAATAAAATAACGAAGCTAGAAAAATAATAAAGTGCTTCAAGAAATGTCAGAGATCTAAAACTTCTTAGGAAAATACCGTGGTGTAAAGGCAGTCACTGTATCTCAGACACTGACATTGTCATGTGTGGTGCAATTTGCACTGATTGTCAGTGCCTTGAAAACTGACAGGATAGTCTTCTCTTCCTTTATCAGTGACTCTGTTCTTTTTCTTTTCTTTTTTTTTTCCTGAGATGGATGGACATCGGTTAGTCTGTATCTCCTGTTACATCTCTGAAACGATTGCTCTATCCACCACACCCTTCTCCTTGAACCTTCTTTTTTCGTCTACCACGGAAACTGGTTCTTTTTACATCTCTGACCTCACGGCTTTTGCGATGTGCCCTCAGACCACCCCGGAAACGAAGCTATTCCCCGAGTTTCTGTCTTTGATCCTTTTCTCTCACCATAACTCCTAAACTGCATGCTACTTAGCCCTTTTGATTCCTTCCCTTTTAACCTGTTTGCTAATGTCACCTAAGTTTCTATTTTTAGCCTAAATCTTGCTCTGAAACCTTGGGATGTCTAAACACACATCACCCCTTGGGAGTCTCACAGGCACCTTAACTCATTATCTCATATCATCCTATTCCACCCTGCTGTCCCTCCTCTGTTGCCTAATCTCAGCGAAAGGTGTTGACCGATTCACCCTGTTGCCCCAACCCAAGCCTGACATTTGAGGCCTCCTAAATGCTTCTGATAGTCTGACTTTTCACCCAATCACTGCTCTAGACTGCTGGATTCAACCTTGTTAACATATCCTGAACCCACCACCTTCTCCCCAGCCTCAGGCTCACAGCCTTAGTTCCAACCTCCACCCTCTGTCTCTTGGATAGCCTTCCGGGTAACCTCTGGGATTCTTGGGGTGGCAGACAGCTCACCAATTTATCCAGCCTGGTCTCCCCTTCTGCCGACCCACCCCTCTTGCCCAGTGAAAGCTGACCCTGTTCTCCACCTATTTGCCTTCCTCTCCCTGGAATGTCTTTCATCTTCTCGGCTTCACTCTAACCTCCCCCCACCTCCCCTCTGGCCAATTTCGGTGTCTCCACCCAACACCTCTATGGATTAGCCTCTCTAGGAGCCTTCCTCGATTTGTCGGGACCTCATATTCCTTTTACCTTTTCCTCTGCCACGGCACTTTTCCATTCACTGAGATGTTATCTTTCTTCACCACCAAACTGTAAACTCCAGGAAGCCAGGACCATGCCTTACTGTCTTTTAAGAATTTAGTGCTCCTAGTACTAAGCTTTAATAAATATTGGTTAATTGAATGAATGAGTGAATGAATGAATGAATGAATGAATTGATGAATAAAAGCACTCCCTCTCAAGGAGTATAGTTACATTTTTTACATTTTTTAAAAAGTTTGTGTATTTGAGAGACAGAGAGACAGTGCACGCAAGAGAGAGAGAGGGAGAGAGAGAATCCCAAGCAGTCTCCAAGCTGTCGGCACAGAGCCCGACATGGAGCTCAATCTCATGAACTGTGAGATCATGACTTGAGCCGAGATCAAGAGTTAGACGCTTAACCAACCGAGCCACCCAGGTACCCACATTTTTTACATTTTTAAACTTTTAATTTTGGTTGATACACAGCGTTACATTAATTTCAGGTGTACAATATAGTGATTGGGCAAGTCAATAGTTTGTGCCATGCTCACCAGGAGAGTAGCTGCCATCTGTCACCATATAATGCTATTCCCATTTCATTAACAATACTCCCTCTGCCATGTCTTTTATTCCCTTGATTTATTCACTCCATGACTGGTCGCCCATATCTCCCTCTCCCTTTTCACCCATTAGCCCATTCCCCATCCCCCTCTCCTCTGGCAACCATCAGGGTGCTCTCTGTATTTACAGGTCTGATTCCGTCTTTTTGTTTTTTCGCTTATGCCCTTGTTTGGTTTTTCAGATTCCACATATAAGCGAAATCATACGGTATCTGTCGTTCTCTGTCTGACTTATTTCACTCGGCGTAATACCCTTCGTGTCCATCCGTGTTGTTGCAGATGACAAGATCTCAGCCTTCCTAATGGCCGCCTAATATTCCTGTGCGTGTGTGATGTATAGCACACACCTACACACCACATCTTCCTTATCCATTGATCTAGTATAGTTACAAGTGTTCTTCACCTCCCTGAATAGACTTCGGGGGTGGGGGGGTCTAGGGGTAAGCCACCTGAAAGGTTTACATGCATTTCCTGACAAAGAAAACTCATAGCTTTTACCAGTTTTCCCTCTCTTCCCCATTAATCGTTAAGAACTTTATGGGAGAAACCTTAAGGGATTCACAACCCACCTCAGTTTCAGATATGGGAAGCCTGAGCCATCTTCCAGAAGTTTATACCAATTGGGAAAAGTATTAAATATTAAGAAAACATACTTCTCCTAATTAAAGCAAGCTGGCACTTACAAAAGGAACAAAGTTTATTATCTATACATTCAATGCATTTATATATGGTCAGCCAAACACATTTACAAACATTATTTTATTTCTTGCCCTCAGCACATGTCGGGATTCTCATCATCTTTCATTTAAAGTAGAGAAATTCAGGCTCAGAACTGGATGCATGGCTTGACCAAGAATATATTCATTTTGCAGAAAAGCATCCCAATGTACACAGTTCTTTTGCAAATGAAAAAAATACACGAAGCAATGAAATATCTAGTTTCTAATTCGGATGTTGAAGAATCACAGATCTGAACACTTAACTTCAACTTAACCAATAATTGCTGACGACCACTTGGTGCAAGACCTTGTTTTAGGGCCTGGCATCGGAGAGCCCACGGTGTTAGCACCTAATAAGATGTCTCAAATAACAGAGACCCAATAACTCTTTCTGAGTGGCTCAATATTTTTTTTAGCTTTCTAATTTTTTTATTTATTTTTATTTTTAGAGAGGTTTTAGATTTGTAAGAAAGTTGAGCAGAAGACAGAAAAATTGTCCTTCATGCCTCTGTCCCCACACATGCGTAGCCTCTTTCGTTATCAACTTCCTCCGCCAGAGGGGTGCAACTATTACAGTCAATGAACCTACATTGACCCTTCATGGTCACCCAGAGTTCATAGTTTACCCATAGTTTACATGGGTCAATGTAGGTTCATTAGGCTTCACTCTCAGGATGGTACAATGTTCAGGTTTGACAAATGCATAGGACCATGTCTCCACCATTATAATATCATGCAGAGTAGTTTCACTGCCCTAAAAATCCTCTGTGTTCCATGTATTCATCCCACCTCCCCTCCCCCAAACCCTGGCAATCACCCATCTTTTGACTGTCTCCATAGTTCTGCCTTTTCCAGAAGGTCACATATTATATAGTGATGTGGTCACTATATGAAAGTGGCCTTTTCAGATTGACTTCTCTAACTTAGGAATGTGCATTTAAGGTTCCTTCCTGTTTTTCCATGGTTTCATAGCTCATTTCTCTTTGGCATAGTCTGGATGCACCATAGTTTATTTATCCATTCACCTACCAAAAGACATCATGGTTGCTTCCAAGTTTTGGCAATTATGAATAAAGCTGTTCTAAATATCCATGTGAAGGTTTCTGTGTGGACATAAGTTTTCAACTCCTATGGGCGAATGCCAAGGACTATGATAGCTGGATCATATGGTAAGGGTATGATTAGTTTTATAGGAAACCGCCAAACTGTCTTCCGAAGTGGTTGTACCATTTTGCATTCCCGTCATCAATAAATGAGAGTTCCTGTTACTCCACATCCTCACCAGCATTTGGTGTTGTCAGTGTTCCAGATGGCTCAATGATTTTTAGCCAGAGTTGTGATTACTATATGTGTCACCCATGCAAGGTAAGTTTAAAATTTGCATTTAAAAAATTATATATGTAACTAGTTCCTTTAAAATGAAACTTTTCAACTTCTGTAACATACAAAGTGGCTCTTAAATTTAGAATTACATTTCCTCCATTTTTCTGGAGTAAATTATATGAGCCCAATCTTCATTTAAAAAAATTTTTTTTAATGTTTATTTATTTTTGAGGAAGAGAGACAGAGCATGATCAGGGGAGGGGCAGAGAGAGAGAGAGAGAGGGAGACAGAATCTGAAGCAGACTCAAGGCTCTGAGATATCAGCACAGAGTCCAACGCGGGGTTGAAACCCACGAACCATGAGATCATGACCTGAGCCGAAGTCGGATGCTTAACTGACTGAGCCACACAGATGCCCCTATATGAACCCAATCTTCTAACCTCAAGCAGTATCCTCAAACTGGAGTGAGAATCAAAATGACTGGGAATTCCTGGGCCAGCCTTCTTCCCCGCTCCACTCAGATTATGGTTTTAAGCAGTGAGTGGTAGGCCTGTAAATCTGCATTTTAACTGTGTGCACTTCAAAGGAATCCAATGCAAATGCAAAAATCACTCTTTAAGAATCATGCTTAGGACCTCAAGCCCGAGCCATAAATTCCAGGTACAACAGCCTGCAGTAAAAACCCTTTAAATGGCTCCTCCTATGTGAAGCCTCATAGCCCCGACTGCCTTTCACTTTCAGTCACATCCAGTCCTCTTGGTAGAAGGGAGCCAGACAGTGATGCAACTTAGTTCCTAGATTACCTCCAAAGGAAGTCACAGCCTAATTTCCCTTATCTTACCACTGTTTACTGAACAGTTAATTAAATTCTGCTTTAAAGAGCTGGTTTTGGCTTATGACCAAATATGAATTGATGATTTTGGAATGTTCATATACTTTATAAAACATTACATAAAACTGCCTCTATATTTAATGGTAAATTAATGACTTTCGGTGGATGGCAGCAGTCTGTTTTAAAATACACTTTTTTCTGTTCATAAGGCCACAGGAAATAACGTCACCTGGTGCCCCAAATCCCTGAGGCGAGGAGGGAGATGCATTACGTTGTTATGGTACCATGGCCTTTCCCTTGCAGGGCAATTACATATCAGCATTTGTTAGCCCCTGACTGTTCCCAACGTGAGTAATTGGAAGGCAGGGCTGCTTCATTTCTGGTCCTTCTGTGTGAAATGTGAAAGTCTTTATTTTTCCTTAACTGAGATATGTGAGGTAGTCCTTCCTAAATCCACTTATGCCTGTTCACATATCAAGGTTGCTCTGAAGATTCAGACTTAGATGTGAGTGCCAGCCTTTGACTTGGGTTGGGGGGAGGGGATGTTCTGTCTTTCAAACCCGGAGTTCACTAGATCTGATTTGCAAAGTTCCTTCGGTTCCTTCCCTTTGAGTTCTGATGTGATTTTCAACTCGTGACTTCAGTAAAGGCTCATCACCCAAACTTTCTTTTTTATGTAGCTGCCATTAAGACAAATGCACTTAGGGTTTGATGAAGAAGAAACAAAATAATAACTTGCTCGCCTGCTTTCTCAGATCACATGTATTTTCCTCAGGGCGCCATTTTGGAAGATTGTGTTGTCTCTCATCTTGAGACCAAAGATTATAATAGAGTATATAATAAACATGGAATGGTAACATTGATTTCTCAAAAGGATATTCAAAAGCATTCCTCATGCTTGCTCTTTGGAGCATTTAATCTTTCAGCTATTGTAATCTACCCTGTGTTGGGTCCCTTGCCACACATTTAGTTCTGGAAACATATCAAGCTTGTCCTACCTCAGAGCCTTTGCATGTGTGGCTTCACTGCTTAGAACACACTTATTACTCTCCTCGCAGTCAGCTTCTCCACAACCTTCAAGTCTCTGCTTCATGTTAGCCCCAACAAAAGGTCTTCCTTTCCCATCCAGTTTAAGGCATCTTCCCCCATTTCTTCTTATAGATTATTTTGTTCCTGCGTGACAGTTACAGTAACAGGCAACATGTAGTGTGTCCTTCCTATATACCAGACCAGGTTCCAAGTTTCTTGCCGATATCAGTTTATTTAATTCTCATCTTAGCCACGTGAGTATGCCTACTTTTGTTACGTTAAAAATGAAGAAACTGAGGCATGAAAGGTTTAATAACTTGTCAACAAACAAACAGCAAGTAAGTTTTAGAGACACGATTTGAACCCACGAAGTCTGATTCTAAACTTATACCCTTCAAATAACACTACTGCCTCTTCCAATTGGTAATTGTGTATGTATGTATTTATTCACTTGTTTATTGACTGTCTTCCCCTCTCACGTAGAAGCACCATGAGGTGAGGGATTTTATTGATTCTACCCATTAACGTGTACGTCTTACCTAGCACAATATTTGGTAGATAGTAGGTACTTGATGAAGGAAGGAAGGAAGGAAGGAACGAAGGAAGGGGAAGGTAAAACAACTAAGTCACCACTGAATCTGGTAGATGACCAAAAAGAGGTTATAGTTCCAGTAACATTCACACTAGCTTTATTCATCTCAGACCTGGATGATATTGTTTATGGAGGAAACAATTCAAACCCCATTTTCTAAGTGCGGACTGGAGAATATGGCCCGAACTGCACTACACTGCCTGCGTATAATCACCTTACTTCAAAATAGCACTTATACATATCTGAAAGTTCAGGGAAAAGAACTGTAGCTGAAATGTACCTGGGCTATGCGCACATGCCTCCACTGTAGCAGCAAACGTAACTCCCGGTGCCATTATCGTGGACTGAGGACTGGGTTCAAAGTTTGCCTCTGCGAAGAAAACACAGAGAGTTACCTGAACAAACGAATACTAGACACGTCTTATGAATTGCTGCAGTGTGGGTGGGCAAGACTGAGCATGGGACACTTGGCCACACCCTTGTCGAGCAATTCAATGTCGAATAAGTCAGTTTGACTTAAGGGTGACAGAATGGCAAATAGAACCCCGGCTCCCATGAGATCAGGGCTTATGTGGCATGCACAGTTTCTTTTCTTTTAATTGAATAGAGTTTCGGGGAGTGGGGGTGGGGGCGGGAGAGAGCAGCGGCAGCTAAGGGAAAGGGGGTCTAAGCGTAGAAGAGAAGCAGGGCTTTGGGTGACTACCAACCCACAGAGCGTTGTCTCAATGCTGTTTGGGAAATGATGCTTTCAGGGAGCACAGATCTTGCTCCTGTTTGTAGAGCCGACATTTGCGGGTACACGCTCGCAGGAACATGAATTAGACTCCTCTGCGTCTGATTTGTAACTACACCTGTACACTCTTAGAAATGCTAATAGACAAATATAAATTTAGGTACAAAGGAAAATCTAATAAGAAGAGCATTTGAATGAGTAAGAAATGTCTAATTTTTTGCAGTCATTAGGACTGGAGGAACATGCTTATAGTAATTAGGTAAGATTGATTTCGAGGCCGAACACTACCCACAATTTGTGTAGTCTGGGGGTCAGGCGGGCAGCTGCAGAAACCGCTCGGCTAATTATGAGAATTCACTGTTCGTTAATAGAATCTCTCTCCACAAACAGCAGCTGTGTGTTTGCTCACGCAAATTATTAATTCTGGCCTCGTCTCAGCTGCAAGTTTCTGCTCCGCGGAAAGGAATCCTCGGATAGAAGTGTCAGTTATCACCCAAGCGATACCGAGGAAGGAAGAAAAATATGAAATGAAAGAAAATATCTTCTAATCACAGGTGTATAAAGATTTGGCATCTAACTCCCTTTTCTGCCTTTCACTCCCAAACAATTGAATGCCAATTCTGGAACTCATTAATCTGTAGGCAACCTAGCGAGATCTAATTTATACCTGTCAGGAGCAATGGGCAGCAGCTAATAGGAAAGTAATTGCAATATAAGTCTGCATTCCCACTTGATAGTATGCAAAATTTTAATGACAGCCCTTCTCCATTGGAATATCAGACTGGCCAACAGATACGTTCTCTCTTTTGCAGAGTCACGCTGTGAACAAAAGAGATGTCTCCTTGGGTTTGATTATATACTGCAAATAAAGTGATAACGGCATAGTAGATGGAACAGGGGTGTGCCCTATTCATTCTCGGGAAGAAACGAAAGCAATATTCTTGCAACACAAACTGTGAACTAGTAACCTTACATTTTTATTTTGTTAAAAAGAAAAGTTATCTGGCTGGAATCTAATACCCACATAAAACATTATTTCCTATTTCAAATTGAATTGAATATCTGTATTCGATAATAGTTTGAAATGTCAAGACACTTCACAGGATTTAGGATTTCCCATCTTGTACTAGAGTGTTTAGAAACAAAGGGTGGGATCTACTACATAAAAAGGGGGAAAGTATTTATTCTACACTTTTTTTTTGTTCCTCCTGGGTTGTCTCAAGAGATGATTTTCCGTGAACAAATTAGGCACATCAAAGATTGCCTAAGGTTACAGAATATGTTTGGTAAAACTATTTTTCAAATGTGACTTCTTGTTTATCCATTGTCCTAACCATCTTCTAGGTGGTCCCTAGGTTCAAGACAGGGCCTGTCTGGAACGGAAAGCCCACATTCAAATCCCCTGCTTTACGTGTATTCCCTGTATAGCTTTGAACAAACCCATTAACCTCTCCAAAATATGCTCCCTTCACATATAACCCCTCCTGTGGTTGTGGCAGAATCAAATAAGAGCAGGTATGCAAGAGCCAGGGGAAGGAGCCATAAAAACATTCATTGTTACTATTTTGTAACAACTGCTGCGCTTCTGGAGAGACCCCATATTACCATGCAAATTTCTTGAGGGGAAAGAAGAGAGAAAATGGCTTACCATTGTATATCATACATCTGATGCTGTCATCCTCCTTTCCAAGGTGGATTCCACCCATCCTTTCGGGTATTTGGTTTGCACTTAAATTGGCCCTAGACATTGTAGGAAAACAAAATAAAACCTAATCCTTGCCTTCAAGTGGCTTATAATAGAGACAAAGTCAGTTCAGGGGCACCTTGGTAGCTCAGTTGGTTAAGTGTCCGACTCTTGATTTTGGCTCAGGTCATGATCTCCCGGTTTGTGGGAGTGTCGGGCTCGATTGTCTCTCTCTTCCTCTCTCTCTGCCCTTCCTCTGCTCAAATTCTCTCTCAAAATAAGTAAACAAATTAAAAAAAAAAAAAGAAAGGAAGGAAGAAACCAAGTCCGTTTGGATACATCACAGACCCCACACTGTGACAGAAGCTATAGTACAGTCTCAAGGTGAACAGTCAGAAAGTGTGGGTCCTAGATCCTTCTCTGCATAAACTAGCCACGACTGTGAAAACATCGTTTCATTTCTCAGAGTCTTAGTTTCTTCATTGGTCAAAAGGAAAATTTTCAAAGATTTTCTTAAAGGTCTTTTGCAAGTCTGAAAGTTCTAAGTTTCTTAGAGTTGGTTTTTTTTTTGTTGTTTTTTTTTTTTTTTAGTTTTAGAAATTAAGAGTTCAAAATGACCATTATACTTAATCCTTGACTTCAGTGAATTAAAAAGTTTCAAAGGAAAGGTCACTAAATTATAGAACAATGAATTGTTAATAAAGCGTTCTAAAATGACCTATTTGTTATGCCTTGATGGTGGAAAATTAGAAATTACCCAGGAAATTTGCTCCATGTTCATAATCGACATAGATGACTCAGGTCAAACATCGATTTGGACAAATCAGTTATATGTCTTGAATCTTATTATTCTAAACTACAAAAAAAAAAAAAAAATTACGTGAAGCTCTATTCCTGCCCTATTCATCTCATAAAGTTTTTGTGAAGACCAAATAAAATATGTGTGAGCGATTTAAAATGATAATACTTTATAAATATCAATAATTTGTTTTAATGATTATAATCTCGAATTGTTTACTTTGCCTGGTCACACTAAGAAAATCTACAGTGTCAGTAAGAGGTCAAGTCTCATCTCACTGTGTTCTGTATGACTGAAGATTGCTTAGGATGTGGGAAGGCCAGGGCCGGTGCTCAACCATTTCATTTCCTGAGAGTTACCTAACTTTACTGCACTTTTATTTCTGCATCGGGAAATGAAAATAATCATGCCTTCTTGAAAATATGTGAGATGTTCGTTTACAGGGGAGAATCTAGTAAGGCACCAAGTCCTACCCAGGAAAATGTGACATTGTAGGACTTAACTGCCGCGAAGGGGTTCAGGTTACGGCAAATGACATCTCGTTGGAGAAGAAGTTGACATTCCTTAATTTGCCTTTTGTTACCCATAACTCCAGTGGTTTGTAATATACATTCACACTTAAATCAGCTGAAAGTTACGCACGAAATCATGAAGTCCTTCTTCGATATAGGTGCCTCCATGGCAGAAAACCTGATACGTTTACATAATCAAACTTAGAAGAAATATCACAACTAGCTCTGTGATGTGATGTGAAATCGATGGGAGGGCCTCGTGTCTTCAAAATTTCTTCCTATCTTGTTCTTCACATCACACCCCAGCCACCTCACATCTGGGTCTGCTTTAGGGAAAGCCAAACTATGACAACATCTTTGTTCTTATTTTACAAATATTCTGAGACTTATTATTATTAGAGACTATTCCAGATATCTATTGCTGCAAAACAGACCATGGCAAAACCTAAGGCTTAACACAACAGCAGGGTCTTCTGATGTCATTTTCCAAAGAAATCAATTGTTCACGTTAGGTAATTTCATCTTGGTTAAGTGAAAGGTCCATTACAAAACCCACCAATTAATCATAATAGAAAGGCAAGTCAAAGAATAGCAGACTTCTTTAATTGGAAAGATGACATTTGCTATAAACTGAACTATATATATATATATTTTTTTTTTCTTTTTTTTAAACTCACGAGTTTACTATTTGGGCAGAGTTCAGCCAAGAAGGCTTATCTCTGTTGTTTGTGACATCAGCTAGGCCAGCTTGCCTGGGGCTGGAAAATCCACATCCAAAATGGCTCACTTATATGATTGGTAAGTTGGTTGCTGGATATTGTCTGTCTTCCTCACAGACTAGGATCTGGGTTACAAGAGCTGATGTCCCTGGAGACAAGGAGTAGAAGTTGCCAATTTCTTAAAGCCCGAACGAACACTGGAGCATTTCTACTGTACGCTATTGGTCAAGCAGTCACGGAGCCCAAATTCAAGGGAAGGGCACAGACATCCCACCTCTCAATGAGAAGAAGCTCAAAGAATTTGGGGTCATGTTTCAAAACTGCCTCAGAAGATGTCTCAGTCACGGGTTAGGGTAAGAAACAGATCCTGTTCTAGATATTTGAAGTAGAAAGTGTTCAATATAGGTTGATGCTCATGAGATTATAGGAAGGACCGAAGAGGTCGTCCTCACGTGACTTCTGGAACAACACAGGTGATCTACTAAGGCAACTCTTATTTTGGAGTTTGCCTCTAGAACTGTGTCGAACACAAGACATCAATGCAAGGGGTATAACTGCCTCTCACATCCAGCAAACCCAGAGAATGGACACCCATCTTTTCAATTAGGAAGTCAAGGAGATCAAGATCACTATTTTCTACGAGTGTACATGCGACATTTGTTGGTTCTCTTTACAAATAATAGGATTAGACCCATGGCTATTTCCATCAGTGTTTTACATCCCTTTCTCCTTCGCAGAGCAGTTTTGGTACCCATAAAATATGACCGTCTCATGCTCGTTCCACATTTTAAGCAGAAAATTGGGGATGGGGGAATGTGAATTCAGTGTTGATTTGAAGAAGGTGCGGATGAGTTTTGTGCTGTTTGCCGAGTTAGACTTCCTTTGATTAAACAGCATATTTGCGCTGAAGAGAAGGAGCGGGACAGGTCTGGGGAGGAAGCCAGCCCCCCCCTCCCCGTAGATGAGGACTTCGAGCATCTGCTGTGCCGAGCATCCCATGGGTGGCGGCGGGTTGTGTGATGATTATTTCACAGGTGCAACAACCTCATTATGCAGGTACATCAGGAAGTGCTAAGACAATTCCCAGCAGAGGTAAAAGCAGAACTTCAGCAGCAGTAACTCAGCTGGGGTCATCAAGCAACATGGGGTGTTCCTGTGCCAGGGGCTGACCAACAGCAACAGCCTGGTTCTAAGGAGTTGCCTTTCCTCTTCACTAGCAGCCATCTTTAGTTTTTATTCTTGTTTTGACAGGCAAAGCTGGAAGCGTGTCTCATGTGAGAGGATATGACTTCTATTTAATTAAGCAGATATGCATCCACAGCATACATTTTCAGCTAACTAATCCATAACTCAGTCCTGATTTCAGGATGCGTAGCTTCAGTGCCACTAGGCAGTGATCGATACTTTTAAATGGCCACATAAATGAGGGCACCGTAAGAGCCTTGCTGGAAAAAAATAAAAATAAAAAAAATTCCACACCTATCTCCTGAATAATGATTACAAAATCACTCTCGGCCAAAACAGTTCGTGGTAGCTCTGCCTTTGCTGAAATAAACTTCCCAAACGAGTCTGCTAAGTCACTGCAGTATCTCAAGTTATCAACTTCTTTCATTTAACGCTAACATAAAATTTTGCAATGGGTCAAAGCTATGGAAGAGTGGAGTAAGAAACGGAGCTGAATAGAGAATCCTTTTGAAATGTGATTAACATGTAGGTAAATTAAGATCTGTGAGGGCAGAGGTGTCTCCTTTTGGGTAATACAGGTCAGGCTTCCCTTTCCTCTCAACTTTAGAGCATCAATTCATGGTCGATTTATCTGGAAATCGATCATTAGAATGTTGCTGAACTATTCGTTGTCAGCACCACGAATCTGGCACTTTGGATGTACCATCTAAAGTGGTTCCTTTTCTGTAGTCTTCCAATTTGCTAAAAATGAATATGTATTTTTTTTTCATTCAGGAACAAAAAACAGTTAATAAAAATGAAACCATTCACTCCATGCCTTTACATTGATTCTGTTACTGTATTACAATTAACACAAGTGTTTTGAATAGTTTATATCTGAATAAGATCCACTTTTATCCTGGAAAGGTATCCAAGGCTCAGATGGGTGGCATAGAATATAAGAACAGAGAGAAGGGAGAGAGAAACAGAAAATGAAAACAGGCTAATGGAGGCAGAAACTTCTTCCTGCAGCCTTGATTAACTCAGCAAATGAGAAACAGCAGGGTTTACATACTTTTGTTTTAATCCACGTTCTTTAATTTACTTTCATCTAGGTGCAGAAGAAAATGAGGTTTGGGGAGGTTGTTCTAATGGACTAATGCTAACGTTTCTTTTAAATGTCGAAGCTAAACAATTTTTAAAGTCACAGAGTTGTGTTTTAGCAGCAATATTGAGGTGACATAGGTAGGGGAAAAAATGGCCAAACAACATAATTTTTAGTTACAGGGAGAACTATTTGCACTATTGATTGATTTATGGGTGTAGTTCTTCATTGTTCTTAAAAGCAATGAATGGCAAGATGATAGAGGCACTAACCTGTGAAAATCCAGAGCTGGATTTTCCTTTCATTCAACACATATTTACTGAGTGTCTATCATGAGCCAAGTTTTTGCCGTCACGTAGCCAATAGTCAGGAAGGGTCAGGAAGGGAAGGATGATGAGAAGACATATCCATGGAAGAAAATACATGAACAAGCTCATTTCAGAACATAATAATCCAGGAGCACCTGGGTGGCTCAGTCGGTTAAGCAATGGACTCCTGATTTCCTCTCTGGTCATGATCTCATGGTTAATGAGATCAAACCCTGTCTCAGGCTCTGAGCTGTCAGCTCAGAGCCCGCTTGGAATTCTCTTTCTCCCCCCCCCCCCCTCTCTCTTTGTTCTCTCCCCAGTCATGTTCTCTCTCTCTTTTTTTCAAAATAAATAAACTCTTTAAAAAAAAAAAAAAAAAAAAGGAAGTGAGATGTCTGGGTGGCTCAGCCGACTAAGCATCAGACTTCAGCTCAAGTCCTGATTTCATGGTTCCTGAATTCGAGCCAAGCATCAGGCTCTCTGCTGTTAGCATTGGATACTCTGTCTCCCTCTCTCTTTGACTTTCTACTGCTTTCACTGTGTCTCAAAAATAAATAAACAGAGAGAAAGGAAGGAAGGAAGGAAGGAAGAGAAAGAAAGAAAGAAAGAAACTCCAGGAAATAGCACACAGTGACATGACAGGTCTTAAAGAATAAACAGAATTTAGACATTGGTAATTGGGGAAAAGAGTTAGGAATTAGGAACATATAAAGTAGGAGCAAAAGCAGAGAGCCTAGAAAGGAAGCCAGATAGGAGGTAATAAAGTCTGAGTTAGTATGAGCCAGGGAAAGGAAGGGGGAAAAATCAGACCAGGAAGTGTCAACAGTACTGGCTGGGAATTAGATATGGCCCCCAAATGATAGGAAATTCTCAATGATGACCTCACAATTTTAGGCCTGGCAACAAAGACAAATAATAGCATCATTCTGAAATACAAGGTAGAGAAAGCCGTTTTTCACAGAAAGTGGTACATTTGGCTCTGGAGGTTATTTTGTTTGAGGCACCTGCATGTGGTCATAGATGTCCAACAGGCACCAGAAGGCATAGGACTGGCCACCAAGGAAAAGTTAAGGTTGGAGGCTTGCAAGTCAGCGGAACCTCAAAGTACATGGTAAGTGAAAAAAGTTCAATATTAATACCTGACACATATGCAATTACAATTTTTTAAAGTTCTTTATTTTTAATGTTTACTTATTTTCAAGAGAGGGACGGAGCGTGAATGGGGGAGAGGCAGAGAGAGAGGGAGACACAGAATCCGAATCAGCTCCAGGCAGTGAGCTGTCAGCACAGAGCCCAACGCGGGGCCCGAACCCACGAACCCTGAGATCATGACCTGAGCCAAAGTCAGACACTTAACGGACTGAGCCACCCAGGCACCCTACATATGCAATTATATTAATTATATGTTTATTTGTCTCACTAGACTGTAAATCTTTCAAAAGCATGACATTGTATTTGACCATTTCTATATTCCCAGGATGACTACAGCATCTAGCATCTAGAGTCTAGGACATGTGTAATATATAGATGAATAAATGAATAAACAAATTTATATAATTCTCTGCAGAACCCTGCGAGCAAGCAGGGATGACCATCAATGACTGGTCCGATCATATTGGCTGTTTATAGCTAGTGTCCACTCTGCTTGGTCAGTGCACCCATTCTGTTTGGGGACTGTTTCAGCACCCATCCTATACTAGTTGGGAAATCTTTTTAATGTCACCCCAAGAGACAGTTGCTATTGTTCCTAGTTTGCCAAATAGGAAACTAATGTCTGAAAAGTTTGGGAATTTTTGCAATATATAAGCCAGTAAGAGCTATGGATAGGCCTCATAGTCTCTTCTCAAGTTGTCTGACTTTTAAACTATTCATCTTTCATCAACCATTTCTGATAGTCTTCAACAAGATTCCTAAGAGGCAAAAAGGCTTAGCTGAGGCTGTTGTGATATTGTGATTTATAAGAAACATAGTTTTGATCTTTGTCCCCACTTCTGGTGCAGCTTGCCTAAAGCCCTTGGAATTTCTTAAGTGACAAGAGCCAGAAAGGTGTCTTTTGTTATGTTAATGAATGGGGGGTTGGAAAGAACCAAAAAGAGGGGACTAGTTGCCAGGACAGCCAACCTTGTGATTAGAGGGTTGGAACTTCCAGTCCCACCTTCTGTCCTCCTGCAAAGGGGGAGGGGCTGGAGATTGAGTTCAATCACCAGTGGATGGTGATTTAATCAGTAGTGCCTATTTAATGAATCCTCCATCAAAACCCAAGAAGGATGGGATTCAGAGAGCTTCTGGGTTGGTGAACACATGGAGATACTGGGAGAATAGTGCACCAGGACAGGGCATGGAAGCTCTGTGAACTTTCCCCATACCTTGCCCTATGTATCTCTTTCATCTGACCGTTCCTGGGTTATATTTTTTTTTTATAAATCCGTGATCCAGTAAGTAAAATGTTTCTCTGAGTTCATGAGCTGCTCTAGCAAATTAATCAAACCCGAGGAGAAGGAGGTTGGGGTTGTACTAATTTTTTTAAATGTTTATTTATTATTTTATTTTATTTTATTTTATTTTATTTTATTTTATTTTTTGAGAGAGAGCACAAGCTGGAGAGGGGCAGAAAGAGGGAGAGACAGAATCCCAAGCAGGCTGCGTGCCATCAGCACAGAGCCTGATGTAGGGCTCGAACTCACAAACTGTGAGATCATGACCTGAGCTGAATTTGAATGCTTAGCTGACAGAGCCACCCACGCTGAGTTGATTTATTTTTTAAAGAGAAGGAGTGGTGGAGGGGCAGAGAGAGAGAGAGAGAGAGAGAGGGAGACAGAGAATTCAAAGCAGGTTCTGTGTGGTCACTGCAGAGCCAGACCTGGGCTTTAACTCACAAATCATGAGATCATGATCGGAGCTGAAATCAAGAGTTAGACACTTAACCGACTGAGCCACCCAGGTGCCCCATGGTTGTGCTAATTTGTAGCAAGTGAGTCAGAAGTGCAGGTAACAACCTGGACTTGAGATGGGCATGTTGAGTTGGGTTGCTGAGGAGGGTTGTTGGAACCTCTGATTTATAACCAGTTGGTCAGAAGTACAAATAATGGCCTGGGCTTGTGCTTGGCATCTGAAATGGGTGGGTGGGGGCCAGTCTTGTAAGACTGAGCCCTCAACCTGTGGAATCCAATGCTATCTTCCAGTAGTGTAGTAATGCTACCTTCCTACTGGTGATGAAGAATTGCTTATTGGGACACCTGGGTGGCTCAGTCAGTTATGCACCGGACTCTTGATATCAGCTCAGTTCATGACCTCATGGTTCATGAGTTCGAGCCCTGCATCAGGCTCTGTGCTGACAGTGTGGAGCCTGCTTGGGATTCTCTCTCACTCCTTTACTTTCTGCCCCCCGCCCCCTGCTCTCTCTGTCTGTGTCTCTCTCTCTCTCTCAAAAAATAAATAAAATAAAAAATAAAAATAAAAAAGAATTGCTTGTTGGTGTGGGAAAGCCCCCCACAAACATGTTGGAAGTGGGTCCAGGAACCCAAAAGAGCTGTACATTGTTGAGAATCTTTCTTTTCTTTTTTTTTTTTGTAATTTTTTTTTTTAACGTTTATTTATTTTTGAGACAGAGAGAGACAGAGCATGAACAGGGGAGGGGCAGAGAGAGAGGGAGACACAGAATCAGAAGCAGGCTCCAGGCTCTGAACCATCAGCCCAGACCCCGACGCGGGGCTCGAACTCACGGACCGTGAGATCGTGACCTGAGCTGAAGTCTGACGCTTAACCGACTGATCCACCCAGGCGCCCCCGAGAATCTTTATTTTCAACAAAGCTGATCTGTCTTGTTTAACACACACACACACACACCATAATTTTATTTTATTGAGCCTTGTTAGTTTTAATTTCCTAGTATGGTTGGAAATCCCAGGACTGCCTTAAATTTCACAAAACACCAGAATATTCTGTAATACTTCATTTTATTAAAATGACTGAACAGGGTAAAATATACTCCTTCTACTAAGTTGATTACAATACACAGTGTAAGAAGATTTCAGAACAAGGAAGATGAATTCCCACAGAAAGAATGCTCTGTGCTAAGTTTAAACTCCTATTTTGTTTGATTTTCCACCTTTCCCTTTATTGGTAGGCCAGTGAACTGCTCTCTTTCTTTCACTTATTTCCCAAACTTTTCACCCCTGAAACTCTGATTCTGTATCTTGCATTCAAGAGTATTTCCTAGAGTTTCTCTCCTCTCCTTCTGTGCATTTCTCCAAATGGCTCATCTAATAATACTTCCTGTTACTGACATCTCATGGCAAGGATCAAGGATTGTATTCTCATGACAGTCGGTGTCCTTTTCTAGATGCTTAGTGACCCACAACATCTCTGCTCTTTATTTCTGGATGGATTTTAGAGTTTTCTCATCTGCTGTGTGCTCTAGGACCTTACTCCATCCTTAATCTAAACATTCTCTTTTTACTATTTTATTTTAATTATTTCATCAAATAGTTAATCATCTAATAATTATTTAATTAAATGATCGAGAAGTTAATAATTCTTTAGTTCCATTTTTTTGTCTTCTCTTGACAACTGTTTTGCTTTCTTTTCTGGCTTTGTTTTGTTTTTGTTTTTCTCTTACTTTTCTTTCCATTGTTGTAGGGAGACATCATTGCTTTCACACAAAAAATTCAAGGACCTACAAAGTATTTTAGTTAGAAAGTTGTCTACCTCTATTTTACTTTTTTAATCTCGAGTTTATAGAACAGAATTTCTTAACAATGGCCTCATTTCATTTGGAACCGAATAATTCTGAATTGTGGAGCACTGCTGTCCTATGCTTGTAAAATGTTTGCCCACTAGCTGCCAATAGCACCTTACAACACACACACACACACACACACACACACACACACACACATGAGTCGTGACAGCAAAAGACACTTTCGCTAATGTTGAATGTTTCCTGGAGGGCAATATTGCCCCCAGTTGACAACCACTGCTACAGAGGTTGATAAGTCTAGCTTATTTGAGCTAATTTGGTAAGCACTTAGGAAGAACCACAGAATCTTAAGCTGACTCCTGGCTTCTTAAACTTATTAGCCTATAACTTTGAGCTCATAGTTTCATTTCTAAGGGTCTTCAGGTTCCTTTTCTGTAAAACAAGGTGTGAAAAATTTCCCTACCTGGCTCAAAAACTCATCTGGAGGGTCCAATGAAATAACGTAGGTAAAGATCTCGCTATACATTGGGTAGAATCAAAATAGCAGTTCTCCCTGATTTTTCCCCTTTTGGATTACAAGAGAGGACAGGAAAAGAAGTCTTTAAAATTAGATTGGAACAGACAATGAAGTCTTCTATTTAAGGGGAAAAAATTGCCCCATTTGGCAGGTTAACTAGATTGCCCACCCACTCCTTCCTTTTCTAATTTCCTAGACTATGAAGAGAACACTCAAAAAGCTTTGTTTCCATTGGAAAATTTCAAACCCACAAAGTTCTCTTGGGTGTTCTAATCCCTCCTGTCCAATGCAATTAGTGTGTCAAGAACCAGAAAGAGTTATGTTTATGAGGGCTCAAAGTTAAAATGTCAACCTTTAGGCACTGGTATTATTTTTATATGGAGCAAATAGGTTGACAGTAATTATTATGTGCTACCCACCGAGCTTTCGGTCTAAAACATTTTGTATATAAACATTTTAACACCCGACTTTCATCAATTAACATAAAATGCAAAGAAAAAAAAAGTACAGAGCAGGAAGACAATATTCTTCACTTCTGTCAGAATAATGAAGTTCAAAAGCAACATCCTCTCGAAATTTGGTTCTCTTGTGGAGTACTGATTACAAAGAGAAAGACAGGTGCCACTTAGTAAGAAAAGAAACCTAGTTCCTTGCATTTCACTTATCCCTTGCTCATGTTATGTTGTAATTCATTGCCACTTTAGCTAAGTGACCCCCTTAAATAATGTCATTTACACCTACACACATTTTTTTAACTTGGTCTGGTTTTCTTCTACCAACATGTGTTGTTTATACGTGTAAGTTGCTGAGCTTTTCATATAATAGGGATAATTTCAAGACCATAATGATACCCCCTGAAATAAATTATTTAATATATTTTGTGAAAAAAGAAGTAAAGCAACTCTTCTAGGTAATTGATGTGAGGTAAGCTACAGCATTGGTTATATATTCATTTTGGTCCAATGTATGCAATTATCCACTCAGCCTGTACCCATTAATATTATTTTTCTTCCTAAGCTGGAAGTATTTAAAGCCATTAGAAAATAATCCAAAGAATTCTATTTGCTGAATAAATTTTAATTTGCATGGCACCAGGAATTTTTTATTAATGGGAAATAAATTATTGCAATCTTTGGGAAGGAGACAAGTTAATAGCTTTGTGAAAAGCAATGGAGAGAAAATGATCTTGAAAAGGTCAGGTCTCCTGTCACAGTGTCTTTATGCACAATTAAAACAAGTCAAGAAAGTGGCTATATAATCAGGACCATGAATATGCATTATATCCTAATGAGAGTGTGAAGATGTAGCAGGCTTAGTGCTAAAGTCACCGTGGGGTAGTGACATAAAAATGGTAATTTGTGATGTAGTATTTAACTGTGTTTCTCTTTCTTATGGAAAACTTAACTCTTCGGTAACTAGTCCATCCTGTCTTGTCTCTGGGCTCATTCTACTTTTCCTGGGACAATAACAACAACAAAAATTGTTAATTCTGTGAGAAAAAAAGAAATAGCCAAACACTCTCTGCTGTCATGTGTGAGTTGATTGATGGGCTGAATTTTTCATTTTGCCATCAGTTGCTTCGCTCTTTCAGATAGTTGTGTGTGTGTGTGTGTGTGTGTGTGTGTGTGTGTATGGGTGCGTGTGTAACTGCATTTTAATGCAAAATAAAATCCTTAAAACTAATGTTAACAGCCAATCACTTGAAGGATCTATGTCACCTCTATTTTGCTATCACCTTTCTTCATTTGGTCCCTGTAGGATATTGCATGAACCCTACAGCAATATGACAAGGAAACATATTGACAAGGAAATGACAAGGAAAAATACAGCATTGTGTTGGATGGAATTTTAAAAATCATGAGCATTTTTTATCCGAACACCCTATTACAGGGCATATTGTTTATAAGAGTGCTTTTTCTGTAGGAAAAGCCTTTAGAAATGACATTAGCAGAAATAACTGGCTGCATCGAGAAGTTAACTTAAGTTCTTAAGTGGTCAATTACCTCTGGGTAATGGCTGCTTCGCTGGGTCATGTTGCTGCTGCTCTGTATGCTATTGAGTCCGTTCTGGCTACTCTACATTTTAATTGAAAAGCAGTATGAACATTCTGATTCAGTGGTCATTTAATAAAAGATAATGATCACTGAACAATGATTCTGATTAGCTAATGGCAATTTAAAGGTTTATAGAACCTTTCACAATTCTGCCTGCTTATTCTGGAATATTAATAGAAGACCTTGAACTAAGCTTTCTGTTCTTACCCTGGCAAGAAGAAAACTCTGGGGGGACAAAAGCAGAGTTTCTCTTCATGCGTTTTTGACGGCAACTGTAAATAGATAACTGGGTGTCTTGACGAACAGACCCAACATGGGAGGGGCCTTGGTCTCTAGGTCTGATGGAAGTGAATGAACACCAGTCATCCTATTCGCCTGGCTCCAGTTTTCAAAGAATCGTTTCAGTGCTGTCTACCTAGGATCCGTTTCCTCTCTAGTCACTTAAACGTGGGCGGTTACGTGTCAGACGGTGTGAGGCAAATGCTGAGGGATCACCCTTTCTCTAAATCCTAGCTCCAGGTTGTGATTTCAGAACAAATTAGCCATCTCCCAAATAGCTCCTTCTGTTTGATGCATTTCACAAGTGGAGATTCATTCATTTAACTGTTTCAATGTGCGGTCATTAAAGATAATGGTATCGGGTATAAAATGCTACAAAGAATTCAGAAAGTGGGAGCTAAGGGTGTTGAAAGGTAAGTTCCACCCCTTCGTAATTTCCCCAAGGGTCAATCCTAAACACATTCTAAATTCTATAACACTCTACAGTGCCCAGTTTTCTTTGTGTAGAACTTAAATACATGGAGGATGAAACGTTTTCTTCCTTTTCATAAATGCTACTCTTGCTTTGTCTTAATCATTAAGTACACACTGCTAGCTAAGGCTGCATAGGAATCAGGAGACCGGGAACAAAAGAAGTGTCTACACTGGAACAGGTTTTGAAATTGAATTCATTCCTAGCAGTATAGCAAATGGCATATCATTCCTTTTTAGGGTGGCGGTGAGAGGATAGTTAGGTAACACACTGTGCAATATTCACTGGGTGCAGTAAAAAATAAGCTTGATAATCCTTGAATGAGTGTAAAAGAAAAACACTGGACTCAGTGTCATGACAGCCCTGAAATGGAAACCATGGTCAATAACCCGAAGACAATGCACCTCGAAAGTTATGGGTTTGGTTTGATTTTGTTGGTTTTGTTCTTTGTGGATGAGAGCTTTATTCTTAAGAGAGGCGCATTGCACCTTGGTCAGCACCTACTAACACTGAGTATCTGCACAATTCTAAAACTTACTTAGGTTGTTTGGCAGTGTGTATATATACCTGAATTATGGCGGGGGGGGGGTGCTTTTTAAGTTTTTATTTTACTTCCTATCTCTATGAATTTTAAGTCATTTAACATGGAGTTTGATTCCAGTTCTTCTGTTTAGTTTAATTGTAGCTCTATTTCTTAGTAGCTATGTGATTTAAGCAAGGTGATTAAATTCTGAGCTTAAATTAACTCCTTGCCAATGCAAAAGCATCAATATCCACTTCGCAGGGCCGCGGCAAAAATATGTAAACTCCTTAGCAGAGTATCTATTCAGTAGCAGAACATGAATTCGATAGCAGAACAAAACACCTGGTTCGTTTCCTTCTTTTTCTCTCAGTCCTGAGCAGGTTAGAATGAGGATACCCGCTCCAATGCTTCTGGCACTTCCTTATTGATCCAGAGACCAGCAGTGATGGGGCTGTCTGTGAAGTCCCATGCCTGGAGGTGCACTCCCTCCAGTGGTTCCCCAGGAAGAGTGAAGAATACACATTGCCTGAGAGCTTCCTCCCTTCCTCATCACAACAGATGAGGCCAGAGAGCAACCTCCCTCAATCAGCAAGGGAACCAGGGAGAGTGGGAGCCATGTGGAAGTTGTTATTTTGCCCCCTTCCCCTCCATGACTCCTTTTCCTCCCTTTCCTCTCCCAGCCCTGTACCTGAGGAGGGTGTAGGGGGTAGGAAAATGTCCAGACTCCAAACAAACCGACAGTGTTCCTCATCAGACGGAAGGTGTAACCTCGGATCCTTTGCAGCCTTGGCCTGGGGAAAAACACAGAGGACAGAAGGGAGAAAGGATGACAAACGAGCACCCATAAAAAATAAAATGCAAGATAAACAGGGAAATTTGAAGAACTGAAATTTTAAAGATGGTGAGTATCTATATACGCTTATTAAAAGAGTAACTATAAGGTTATAAATATGATACTAAATCCTAATAAGGGTGGATAATTTTTTAATATTGCTGTTGTCATGAAAAAATAAAGTAGCAACAATACTGCTAAAGTAAAAGTATATTTTCTAAAACTATATAGTATTTGAGTAGCAATATGAAATAGCACTCAGAATATCAACTTCATAAGGCTCACAGTACCATGAAAACAGCTGCATATTTTGCAGGAAATGGGTCCAACATCACATCATTCACTCATTAAATAGAGAGTTATTAAAGGCCTAAAAAGGGAGAAAAGATTTACAGAATTTAAACAAGCACCCACTTAACTAAATGCTTCTGAGCAAAAAATAAACAAATGATTGATACTTTGGTACAGATTTTATTATAAAATGTATTTTAAGAAAAGCTGTTTTTTAAACTTTTTTTTCCACATCAAACCACAATTAACATTTATAGTAAACCCCTAAAACAGGAACTCATATAGGTAGGCTTCCCAAAGCAATGCTATAAAATTGGTTAAACCATACATACAATTAATCTTAGAGCTAGAAATTGATGGAATTTCTGTCTTTGGACAACACTAATTGATTATAGGAATTGCCCTTAGGACCAGAATACAAGTCTAATGTATAAACAGCAAGTGCCCTGTTTGATATTTCTGATTTTCAAAGCTACTAAATCAAAATACAATGTCATTCAATGTCGATTTTACGGGCTTTCATAATGTTGTTGAGCTTAGATGATGCCCAGGTTTTTGTTTTTCCTTCGAGAAACTTTCAATGGAACAAAATCCACTAATGGGCAAGTTTTCAAGTACCTTTGTGACGCTCATCATTTTCCAAATTCTGCTTCCCCTGAAGTATGTTAAGTTAAAAATCCTCTTAGCGTTACCCTTAAGAAATACATCAGAATGCACACATTCTCAAATTTCTGCTTAAGAACTCATGGGCTGGCAGGTCAATTGTGATTCTGATTTAGCAGGATGCAAGGTTCTCAACAGTTGACAAAGCACCCCAAGTGACTCCAATGCCCGTGATGAGTGCCCCACTTTCAGAAGCTTTGCGGTTAGCATCCCTCCTCGCCCCATGCTCGCTGTGCCACTGCGGGATACTAATGCAATGGAGGCAGCCAACACACATTTGGAGGAAAATCATCTACATCCGGGATACAGATGCATACTGCAGTTCTACCGGTTACACATCAATATAAAAATTGCAGTCAGCATCACCAGTTGGATGGCCCCCTGGAAGTGAAAGGTCTAAAGTTGCAGGCCTTAATGATAAACAGAAGCAAAATGGTTGTTTAGAGTCTTCGGTCTACCCATCCCCTTCTTTTCTTTTCTTTTTCTCTTTTTTTAATGTTTATTCTTTTTGCGAGAAAGAGACAGACAGATTGTAAGTGGGGGAGGGACAGAAAGGGAGACACAGGATCCGAAGCAGGCTCCAGGCTCTAGAGCTGTCAGCACAGAGACAGATGCAGGGTTCAAACTCTCAAACTCTGAGATTACAACCTGAACTGAAGTTGGATGCTTAACCAACTGAGCCACCCAGGGCTGCCCCTCCTCCAATCCCTTTCTTTTTAAGTCTCCTTCTTACTCCTCAGTAAAATGGCTTGGGGTGCTGTCAACTATTTGCAAAGATGACCACAAAGTCTTCCTTCTCTAGACGCCGTAACTTCTGCAGTGTGGCAACCCTTCTCATCAAGAGGAGAATCTATTTCCCTTCCTCTGAATCTGGGCCAGTTCTGTGAGTGGCTTTGATTAATGGAACATGGTGAAAGCGATGTCGTGTGAATACCAAGACTCCATCTGGAAAGACCTTGCAGCCTCTGCCTTTGCTGCCTTGGAACCTTAGACTGCCATGCGGTGTAGACTTCAGAGATACAGGGGCGCGTGGAGAGCCCCAACCGCTGCAACCGTCCCACGCCTGTAGACCAATCCTGAAGCTAAGTGAGGACAGCAACGAACTGCCCGGTCAACACAAGTAATGACTTGCTGACATTTTAAGTCACTGTGGTTTGGACTGGTTTATCATGCTGCAAACAAACAACTCAAAATATTACAGAGAATACACCGCAGGAATACCATCATTTATTTAAAAACCATCCATGAGACTGTAGTAGAAGCACCTATAGCACTCATTTCTACTCAACCGCACTCACGCTATTTGGAAGTGCCAAAATATTACCTTTATTGGTGCCACATTGTATTTTCTGTTTATCTAAAAATCTAAAATCTAAATCGTTTATGCCTCAAGCCTCACCCGGAGAGTCAAAGCTACAATACAATTTTCATTCTAGCAAGTCTGCCTTCTCTCAGAAAGCATTCTGAGGACATCCTTCCCGTGTCTTAAAGATGTGCAAGTTACCTTATTGTTTTAACTGTATTTCTTAGGCTGGTGTTTATGTTTGCAATTCATTTTCAATTCCTCAAGTCAAAATTTGGGCCAACATCAATCCCCAGGTCTCTGATGGAGCAGTCTTAGGGTACGGGCCGAAGACAACACCGAAAGCAAGAGGAACATACAGACCTACAGTGGGGGGGGGGGTTGCTTAAGAGAGGAGGAAAGAAGAGGGAGGGGTTCCTGAGCCTATTTCTTAACCTCCCTCTGAGTCCCGCTACCCTTCCCTCCGGGACTGAATTCCCATGGGGTCCTTCTACTTCATTCGCTTTTCCCTTTAAGAGCCTGATCCCGTTCTGTTCAGAGCGTGGCCTACTCCTCTCCAATAAAATTGATCTCAACTAAAACTTGGGCTTTAAGCTCACCTCTCGTTGTGGCCTCTGCCTTGTTTCCTTGCCAGCCAGCTCCCTCCACCCCAACACCACCACCAACCACTACTCCACACCTGCCTCCTTAAGTGATCCATGACCTGCACTCAGACTCACACGTAGGTGGGGACATTTTGATCGTTACCAGAGCAGGCACGAGCCAGTTGTCTGGGCCCTGCAAGGACACTCTGCCCTCTCGGACTTCACGTCACCAGGGCTCATGCAGCATCCTTGCTCCTGCTTGGCCAAGAGTGTCTCAGTGTGTTCTACCACCAACAGAGTGGCCAAGAGTGACTTCTGCCACTAACAGGCCACCGAGTCCCAATGTAATACACTAACTATTGCTTTTTTAGCATCACGCGCAAGGCACTGTTCTAAGAGTTTCGTAAGTATTCATTCATTAAACATTCACACCATCTTCATCATCTTGACCCCTTGAGTCCTGTGGCAGTGTGTTTAGTAGCTGCTCTTTACAATATGAAGCTACTTGCACCAATTTCTCTCTGTCTTGGGGTTTTACCTAAAACCCCAAATACTTATTACAAAAGCTTAGCAAATTCTTCACCCTTCCCACCGCCTTGTAGAGAATCGCAGCACACATTAACATAGTAAAAGTCTTGAGAAGCCTTATGATTATTTTTAAAACCTATTTAGTCTTATTCAACCCAGTATTTCCTGAACTTATTTCCATGGAAACTTTCTCCTATAACCAGTTACCAGTTCCGCACAACACATTTTAGTCATCGCGGCATAAATATAAACAATAGAACAGTATAATTCCGATATCAACCTCTAGCTCCTACTCACTGAGAACTGGCCAAAACCTGTCAGCTAGCAGGGCAAAAAGAAACATTTATGTTCTGGTTCCATCTGGATCTTTTCTTACTTTTTATTTTTCAATATCCCACCCCTTTCTAGGCCTTTGCCGGCCTGTCAGAGGAAGTCACTTTTTCATATGAAGACCTTAATCGTACTCATCAGGTATAATTTATTAAAAGCCCATTTTAAAGGCCTCAACAAGAAGCTTCTTAAAGGTTCACTCTTTTTACAGCCCAGAAGTGTTTGGGCTGTGTTTGTAGAATGCTGCGTCTTTTTTTTTTTTTTTTTTTTCCTAATTAGAGTGATCTGTTTGTTATCTCTGTCTGGGTTGTGGGTGATCTGTTTTCTTTTTGTGATACAGGGAGGGTGCAGTCCTTAAACCTCCTTTTGGCAGGAAACATAACTTCCTGATATGGATCTAAACTAGAAAATGAGCCTCTCCTTAGACAGAAACATGGATACCAGAACACTTCCTTTTGAACACTTGCCTGCAGCAGCTAAGAGAGTGAGTGATGAGGTATGGACTCTCAATAGTCCCAGTGTTTTTGTCTCTACCTGAGGATAGACTATCCAGAAAACACACCATATGTAAGAAGTTCTCCACTGTCCAACAGTAATTTCGAATAGAGATGGGCCAAGCCAACTTCTAAAGACATTGGTCTCTGTTTCAGACCGCTAGGAAAAGAACCAGGAGAGACACTACAAAGTCATTTGACAGATATAGCTCCTGGCATTTTAATCTTACTCTGTGATTTTGGGAACAGTCAACTTAATGTCATTTTGAGTCACTTAGCACCAGGAGTGGTCCTGCCTATATCGCTGTAGGTCTTAGCCAACAGACATTTCCTGAAGCAATATGAAATCATACAGGAAAGAATTTTTTTTTTTGTCATCCTGCAGTAATCTACGTGGGGTGCCTCTTCCGAGAGAGCATTCTAAGGCAACACAGTCCAAAAGAATTTTCTATAATAATGAAAATCTCCCATAACGAGCATTCTTCAATACAGGGTGACCAATAGTCACACGCAGCTATTGAGTATTTGAAATGTGTCAGGTGTAGTGGAAAGAATGAATTTTAAATTTCACTGAACGTTAATTAAATTTAAACTTATATAGTCACATGCGGCTGGTGGCAACCGTATTACACAGTGCAGCTCTAAGGAGTTTACAGTACAGTTAGCCAATTTAAGTATCAAAAAAAAAGTTCATTGCTTTTGTTTTCCAAAATTAATAAAATTAAGGGAAAAATACGCCAATCATAATCTACAGCGTGCAGTCCACATTTCTGTTAATAGTAGTGCTTGGAGCACCTGGGTGGCCCAGTTAGTTAAGTGTACGACTTTGGCCCAGGTCATGATCTCGTGTTTCATGAGTTCAAGCCCCGCGTCAGGCTCTGTGCTGACAGCTCAGAGCCTGGAGCCTGCTCCGGATTCTGTGTCTCCCTCTCTCTGTGTCCCTCCCCCACTTACACTCTGTCTCCCTCTGTCTCTCTCTCTCTCTCCTTCAAAAATAAATAAACGTTAAAAAAATTAAATAGTAATGTTTCTGTGTGAATTGTCTATGTCAGTGACATAGAAACCATAGCATATCAAACATATATTGAGTATTTCCTAGGCACTAATCATACTACTATGGTGCAGGAGAAAATAACAGAGATCGAGATAGAGAGGTTATAAAAACAATTTACAGTATCTGGGATGAATTGATCAAGGAATAAGAAATAAAATAATTAAGCAGAATAATAATCAGCACACTAAACTAAAATGCTAAATACAAACAAACCTAATGTTTAAATGATTTGGGGTTTCTTTCACTGACCATAAAACAAGCAATGAAGGCATAAAGCTAGTAAGGACATCTAAATCTTGAACTTGTTTTGTGAGGATCTCTTTCTCTGTTCTTATGCCTTATCAAATAGGGTTCACCATCCAGACAGATCTTGATTGAATGGTTCTGGGTCCTGGTGGGTCCAGAGGTCAGTGCATTCCACAAAAGAAACCTCCCAGAGAATCCTAAAACGTAACTTTAGTCTAGATTGGCTCAGGTTTACTTCTTAGTTGTTTGTTTTCTTGTAACTTTAGTACACTACAAAACAAAATTGAAATGTCAATAAAAAAATATATTGCCAAATACATCATAACATTAAAAAGGCCACAGGGGAGAATTTGACAAATAGTGATAAAGTTAAATGTAAAGTGACATAAGTACATACAATTGGCTGAAGTAAGTATAATTTACTTGTCAATATAACAGCCCTTAAAAAGATCACAAAATCAAGAGGTTATAAACCATTACATGGAAGTTGAGTTATAATATTCTTTCTCAACATTAGCAGAGTAAATTGAACGGGATGAAACAAAGAAATGTACAGAGTGGGGGTGGGATAGATGAAAGGAAAGTAAAATGTAATACAGGAGGAAGAAAGTCGTTGAAAATATTAGAGCGAAAGAGCCAGACTCCAGTGGGAAATGGATTCTTTAATGTGATATATCTATAATCTGATTTTGGTTTTAAATGCAAAGTAAAACTATGAAAGAAAGCTTTGATATCATAATGTGTTCTCTTTGCAGATATGTGAATTGATTCTTACATGATATGTGAGATATGGGTGAGTCAAAAAACTCATGTGGCTTCTAGTTTTATCTCCCCAGCCAGTTATTAACCAATCTTTTTTAAAGTCTAGCATTAAATGGATACCCAAAAAAATACCGTTTCATTCATTTTGCTCTGAATGACATTTCATAACTTTAAAGTTCTCTAATGTGAAGCATTTTTCTTGTACTTTACTCTAAATGCTACTTGATTTTACTTTATCTTATTAAATACCGCGAGTAAACCCCTTAACATGTCTGTGTTAAAATGTTTAGGAGAACCACTTCCTTTCTTCATTAAGCTGTTCTCTCCCTCTTTCTCGAAAAAGTTCTGTTACATTATATTTAGTTGCTCACTCAAACTCTGTCCCCAAATTCTCCCTTTCCTATCTTTAACTTTCTGATACATGAGACGCAGGATGCAATGTTACTTTTTCTCATTTTGAGCTTGTACTGTATGTGCACAATGATGGAGGAACTTTACATCTCAACAACTTACCCAGATGTTGTCTGTTGGTTCATCTTCAGCTATTGCTTTACCTCGCGGTTGCTGGTTACCTGAAATCCTCTTACCGGCAGCAATCTGGAATGCTTGGTCAGTGCCCTGAATAAATTTCAGTGTATTGCCAACCCCATCCCCGTCTAGTGAGAAGATAACACCTCTTTATTCTCCTCTAACAAACGAAGGAGTTACACCAGTCCAAGTTACCATGAATTAATTCTGGATGGAACACCTGAAGTGACTTCCAGCGGCAACTCTGACCTCGAGACTTGACAACTTTTGAGTAACTTGCTCAGCAACACGGGTCATGGCAGAACTGCTAATGGCCCATATAATTTTGTTGCATATACAAATTATAGCTGTTTATAGAGTGCTGTAAAAATATCGTTTTATTGTTTATGTTTAAAAACCTATAAATGTATTGTTGGCACAAATAGTTGGTGTTATGACTTTATTTGGTTTCTGTGGTTACCTTTTATATCTTGGAATCCCTAAAGCATAAACAATTATATAAACTCAGCTGTATGGATGAACTATCATTACCCAACTACTTGAAAATATATAAAATTGCTATGGCTTTTATTTGGGGCTTTTCTCAAAGCAGTTTTAAATGTGATTTTCTGCCTCTGCCTATCTTTGGATATTTTAGCATTACTGCTTTACAAGAATCTCCTTCCTCTTAAATGGCTATAAATTATTAGCCTATTAATTTGACACGACAGTGTAAAGGACTCCCATCAGTTAAAAATATAAATCTTATTGAAACAGGGACACAAGAAAGATTCATTTAAATACCGCCAACTATGACCCTTTACGTGCATATCAGAAAGCTGTGTTCTCTCGAATTTAAATGCAACTGATAATTAAAATATAATGTTAAAATTTGACCAGAACTTATATTTCTGTGAATTATTTAAGTCCCAAACATCAGAAGAATAAAAATCTATTTTTCTAGGTATCAACAGAAAAAAGCAAATGTGTACTTCATACAAATGTAAATTAAAATCTAGCAATCCTTTCACCAAAGGAAATGTCCGCAGGATATTTCAAATCATGAAGTGTGTGGGTACACTCATTAACCCATGGGAATTAACCATCTGGCACACGATATCCTTACTGGTTCGAAAAAAAAAATAGGTCTTTCTCAACAAAACACTCTCTATTCAATATGCAGAACAGTCATTAATGGAATACTCAGTGTTGGGTTGAAACACAAGGAAATAAGATCTGGGGCATAGAAACAAGTGATCCTTAAAAAGTTATTAGAGTCCCAGTGACATTGATAAAAGACCACGCAACAACCTCTTGCCTAACCAAAGACTTGACAACAAATAAGATAGCTGTATATGAAAAAGAGGTTCTACCCATAGGAATCTACAAGACTTGATATTCCGTGTCCGTCTATCTATCTACCTATCTGTATATATATATACACCTTTAATAGAATTCCATAGATAGCAACTGCTTCTTCTATGCGCAAGCCCAGCTTTGGAAAATGATGCCCAATGAATTAGCCTAAGATGCATTCCTGCTGACATGCAGTCCAATTTCATTAAAATCTGTGGTACCCCACTACCACCAAAAACAACTACCTGACTCTTTTTTTCACCCAGCATAAATGGGTAGTCAGATATTTAGGGCAGAAATGTTAGCAAAGTTGAAATAATTTACTCTAAAATTCCTATACGAAGACAAAGTACACTACAATGTTGAGCAGTATAAATTATAGAGTTATAGACATACTATTAAGAATCACGAACATTGAGCACCTGCTCTATTACAAACCAATTTTTATCACTCTATATTGGAAGTCTCTTTTATAAGCATTACTTGAGTGTCTTCTATGTATTCAAACTTCTATTTGAGGCTCAAAAAGAATATAAAAGAAGTAAGGGATGTTTCTCAGGACTTCAGAGTGCATCAGGGCACTCTACAAAAAGCTACACAGACATGAATCTGCTTGGAAATAACTCTAAGGCTACATGAAAGTTTAAGAGACTATGTATTGTGGCAAAATAAAATATCCAAGTTTAAGTAAAGTAAACATAATTGGCAAAAGTTTCTCGGACCTCATGAACCTTGATATGAGCACTGAAAGAAGTGGAGACTTTGGGTTGAAGGAGAGCAACTGGAAAAGTATTGTGAGAACAGGTAGGAGCTGGAGGAGAGAGAATGACTTCTTTATTACAGTGGAAGAGCTTATGAGGAAGTAGTGAAAAGTGAGCCAGGAAAGACTCATTGGAATTCATGGAGATCCTGGTATCTGAATATTGCATTTGAAGCAGTAGGAAGCCACTATAAGTTCACAAACCAAGCAGCACCATGACGGAAGAGCTTCTGGCAGCAACATACAAACTAGAGTCTAATAGAAAGAGACGAAATATAAAAGGCATGAGGACACGGTAGCCCATACTTGCTCGTGTATAAGCAGACAAGATCCCAAAGTTCCCATGCATTCAGAATAGTCCATAAAAGGAGTCACATGCCAAATGATCAGAGAAAAACATAAGGAAACTTCAGGGGTAAACAGGTCCCTTCTCAACCTCGAGCATCCTCAGGTTACTTATTTAGCAATATGTGAGAAGGTCTACTTTCCACCCTACTTTGGATACTTAAATGAGCCTAACATTCCAGTTAAGTTTTTAAAAAAAGTTTTTTTTAATGTGTATTTAGTTTTGAGACAGAGAGAGACACAGAGTACAAGCAGGGGAGGGGCAGAAACAGAGGGAGACACAGAATCTGAAGCAGGCTCCAAGCTCTAAGCTGTCAGCACAGAGCCTGATGCGGGGCTCAGACTCACAAACCACGAGATCATGACCTCAGCTGATGGACACTTAACCAACTGGGCCACCCAGGGGCCCCCAGTTAAGTGTTGAATTTCCAAAATTCATCTGGTCTCATATGCCATTCTAGCTATAATAAGTACTTGGTTCCTCGAAACCCTCCCTCCATTTTGTGTGACTCACCTATACAGCACCCTCATTTTGAGTTCTTCTGTTGGCTCTCACTCCTTTACTGGCTCTCTGGAGTCATGCTCTAATTCATGCTCTAATTCTAATTTTGATCTTCTATCCCAAACTCTTAACTTAGATCCCTTCCCCGAGTTGGAATTTAGCCTCAACTTCTGAATACCATGCACCCCTGAAATTTGGGTCCTTGTCTATTCTGTGCCCAATCATATCTTATATCCAGTTGGCTTTCACACAAATAATTACAATCAGAATACTAGAACAGAAGGGGAATCTAGACTGTCTATGCCACAAAATCACCTTTTTAAAAATCATTATTTCATTAATCCTACTAGTCTCTTCTGTCTTCAAACTCGAAAAGTCTTATGCTGTTTCTGGAGCCAAATTTATTAAACCACAGAGTCTTGGACAAAGGCCTCCACTTTTGGACTTCAGAACAGGGCCTACAATCATTTTGCAAGCTAACACCTGGAGAGTTTGGTAACCACACAGAAGACTGAGATTATCTCCACACCCACTTACCTGAGACACATTTGATGTCAATCTGAAAGATAGTTTCGAAAATATGTGTGTGCGTGTGTGTATGTGTGTGTATCTCACTGTCCAAATCCCTAAGGAAATATTCTTTAAGCAAGGCTTTACCCCTTGCATTTTGTGCTTCTCCTTGGAGAAATTCCCCCCTAAACACTTATAAAATGCGATACTTTTTAGATACAAAATCTGTCAAGTCTTAACCCCAGGTAGTACGACTATAGGGATTTCACAGATTTTGAGAAGAGTTATAAATTGTCAACAACTTGCTGGTGACAATGGGCTTTTCTTGTTGTTAGCTTTTCTTTTCTCCTCCCAATCATATTTCTACACCAGCGTTTTAAATCTAGTTTGAGAACAAAACACCAAAACTTTGGTAAACAGAGTTGGGAACATCTGACCATTTGGGACACAGAACTGTCAGGTAGCATCCCCTCCCTAGCCCTAGGATGGCTAGATTGGTCAAGAACTTTAAAATCTCAGATACTGAGTTAGAATTCTACCAGTTGTCAGCTGTTCCAGAGTGGATATAAAAAAGCAGAGCTCTAAATATCACATCAGAGGCAGGAATTTTGAAGACTGAGAACCTTCCCTCATGTATTAATTAATTCATTCAACCACCACTTACCAGCACTGGCTTTTCCTAGTTCCCCAGTAGAGGGTGTAAAGATAAATACGATTTTAACCCTGTAAGGTGTGACTCTTCTTGGTTTGAAGAGAGTTACTTTGCAGTCTTACATACATCTTATCTATTTAACTGTTTTCCAACATATCTTCCTACCTCAGGTCCTCTCAGTTTCTACCCTAAAGCTTTACCAACATTAACTCTAGTACTTTGCCCAATAAAGGTCTGTCAAAAGAACGAAAAGCAAAGAATCAAATGGGTTTACTATGTGCCAGTCACTCTAGGTTAACTAGAAAAATAATGGTCCTGAACACATTTTACAGTTTAGAGAGAATATAATCAAACAAAAAAGCATTTATTGATATTTCCCTGTGAAGGGAAACCCAATACTTGGGGCCAGGAGACCTTAAATTGAAAGCTAATAATATAACAACAAGTAAGATAAGCCAGGTGAAGAGAAAGACATTCGTGGTTTAGGCTAGGAGAGAAAGATACTTTTTTAGGTGTGGAAAGCAAGAAGGTCCACAAGGAGGAGACAGTGACGTGAATGAATGAATGGATGAATGAATGAACAAATGAATGAATGATGAAGCATTTCCTAACCTGACTGCTTGTCCAATTCTACCCATCATTTAAAGCACTGGAAAACCAGTCGTATTTCCTCTGCAAAACCATCTTGTCTGATCCAGTTCTCATTGAAACCCACACAGCACCTCTTATTTGAGTTCTCTTTTATGTTACTTTCTGTTTACATCTAGATCCATTTCATTTTTGCAGATAGATCATTACCTTCTTGAAGAAAGCTGTTATACCTCAGTAATTGATAATGGGCAAAATAAATAAAAAATCTATATACATCTTTTGAGCTATCCAGGTGTCTACAATTCGAAGGAAAACATGAATCTGAACACTGTCTAGAGGTACTATCAGTAACACACTAGAGTGGAAACTATTTACCGAATGCCAAAGGGGTGTTAGGGACTATGCTAAATGCTCCTGGTGCAAAACTAAGTGAGGCGTGATCCATGCAAGCAGGCAGCAGCACTTAAACAGATAAATTGCAATACAGCATGGTAAAAGTCTGTAGTAGATGTGGGAACTCAGCCCCGTAAAAGCCCAGAAGACAAAGGGATCCTAAGGCGGGAGCCCCGGGGACTGATGTAAAAGTTTCACATGGGAAACAGCAGCTGAGCTGATTTTTAAGAAACAATATGAATTTTGCCAGTGCAGGTTCAAGGACTGGGCGGAGATGGAGAGAGGGCCGGTCCCTCTTGGCAGTATGCATAGCGTGTGCAAAGGGTTCGGCGTGGTAGGAGCATGGTGGTGGGAAACTTCTAAGGCTGAATTGGCTCATTAAAGCCTTTTGCAGAGACCCTCATGGCCTTCTGGTTGTTTTTCCTGTGGCAAAAGTGTGCTCATGTTGAACTGGAAGAAGTTAAGTGGCAATCATATTAGTGTTTTAGAAACTATAGTGTAAGACAGAGACTATAGTGAGGAAAGAAGCTGATGGGAGCAAAGTACGTTATTTTAATACTTGAGGCAAAGGATGATGTGTCTAGATTGAGGGTCCAGAAAGATTTCTGTAAGGGGCCAGACAGTAAATATTTTAGAGTTTGTTGGCCACTTGGCCTCTGTCTCAACTATTCAACAATGCTGTTGTAGTATGAAAGCAGCCATAAACAATGCTTAAACAAATGGACATGGTTAGGTTCTAATAAAACTTTATTTATAAAAACAGGCATTGGGTCAGATTTGGCCAGATTCTAGTTTGTCAACCTCTGGTCTAGATAAAAGTAGTAGCAAGAATGGAGAGGAGAGGCTGGTTGTGAGGTTAATTGCTGAGGTGGAATCTATGTGGTTAGGGGAGAGAACAGTCTAGAAGGAGTAAGGTAATGCCATGTTTGAAATACAAGGAAATGCTAATGCTAGTGAAACATTTAATAAAACAGGAGTTGACATGTTTAGGGGGAAGGGGATTATTTCAATTAAGAAAACCTCCTGTTGACTTTGAAGCGCCATGGAAATAGATGTCCAGTAGAAAGATTCTTCTCATGTTTCCATATTGGATACCTTTGGAAGATAGAAGGGTTCTCACCAACTCATCCTAAATGCTGATTTGTACTTTTTTATATTTATTGATGACTTTATTCACAAATGTAATAGTTTTGCTTTGTACTCAAGTAGAAGAGAACTTATTCTAAGAATCTCCTGGAAATGGGAGAGATAAGAATGTCAACCCCAGACAGCTCTTTGCACCATGGCTATGCCAGAGCACTCTCCCAAAAGTCTCATAGCATAGTTCTTCTTCCTAGCACCATTCTAAATCTTCTAGTTAATAATGTGTCTTAATAAAGCTTACTAGACTAGAATCTCCATGAGGGAGGAATCATGTCTATTTTCCATTTTGTGCCTCCAGCTACTAGCAAAGTGCCTGGGATGCAGTGGTTGCTCAATAGTTATTTGTTGAATGAATGACCATTCCATATAGGAGCTCAGGACAGCCTCAGAAAGACCCTAAATAAGAATAGGAACTGTTTTTACTGTTTGTTTGTTTGTTTGTTTTATGGAAACCTAGACATAATTTTGGGTATCATTGAGAACCTACCATAACTAGCAACTTATTTTGTCATCCCATCAACAGCTAAAAGTCATTGATCTCTAATGTCAGCTATTACATTGATTCAGTTTCTTCTGTTTTGCCTTTTCCATATATCTTATGTTTCCATTACAACCATCTCACTTTCTCTTAGAATTTCTTACATTCAAATTCCCCTGTTGTCCTTGTTGGATAAAGCTTTTGTGCGTTGAGTATTTTTTTAACTTTTTAAAAATGTTTATCTGTATTTGAGAGAGAGAGAGAGATAGAGAGAGAGCGTGGGGGAGGGGCAGAGAGAGAAGGAGACACAATCTGAAGCCGGCCCCAGTTCTGAGTTGTCAGCACAGAGCCCGATGCAGGGCCCAAACTCACAAGCCATAAGATCATGACCTGAGCTGAAGTCAGATGCCCAATGGACTGAGCCACCCAGGAAACCCTAGTGTCTCGATTCTTTAAAGACCACTCGTCACTGAATGCCCTTGGGTCAGTTACCAATTTCCTGTTCAACTGACACGTAGTCAGGATGGTGGGGTCACTTGGCATAGAAGATGACAACCGTGTGTTAGGAGTTGCTTAGCATAGCTTCCTTCATGAGTAGATGGGGCAATTTGTCTGAGGAGAAGCCTGTAGGTATGGCAGGCATCTAGAGACACCTCTTTAGTAAAACAAGTATTTTTAGAATAGTTGGCCAGGGCATCATGCTGAGAAAAAAAAAATGCTATTAAGTGGAAATTTCATGTAAAAAAGGTTTTGCCTCAATCATCTGGATAGTCTTGGCAAATGCATATTTTGACATTCATTACCCAGAAAGTTGCCTGGGGGTTCTATTTCACTTTTAAGAACAACAACAACAACAACAACAACAACTGTTTGGCAGAATATTTTTAATAGACTTTATTTTTCAGAGAAGTTTTAGTTTCATAGCAGTTTCGAGCAGCAGGTACAGCGATTTCCCATACGCCCCCTGCCCCCACACATGCATAGCCTAGGTCATTATCAATGTCCCCCACCAGAGTGGTACGATTGTTACAGTTGATGAACTTACATTGACACAGCATAATTACCCGAACTCCACAGTTCACATTACAGTTCACTCTTGGTGTAATATATTCTGTAGGTTTGTACAAATATATCATGACATGAAACCACCATTATAGAATCGTACAGAGTAGTTTCATATCCCTAAAAATCTTCTGTGCTCTACCTATTAATTCCTCCCTCTCCTTACCACCTGGCAACCTCTAATCTTTTTATTATATTCATAGTTTTGCCTTTTCCAGAACATCATATAATTGGAATCATACTACAAGATGTATTTTTATTTATCTCTCCCACACCTCTGTGTGTGTGTGTGTGTGTGTGTGTGTGTGTGTAACAATAAGCTAATGGTATAATGTAACATCAGCCCTAAGGACAGTGAGAAATAGAGAAATTCAGATTGCCCTGCTCATTTGGAACACCAAAAAATGAGCTATTATTAAATAATGAAGGCCTTGGATTTCCAAGCCCATAGTACACACCTGACACTCACTGGTCTGCCTAAAAACAAAAATTGTCCTTTAGTAGAAAAACAATAAATAGAGTGGCCAGTGCCCCATGATTCTAACTGAACTGAGATTTTAAAAAAATCACCTTAATCAAAGAATGACCCATGCCCAAACAACGGCCCGATTGCTATGCCCCAGATTCCAAATAATGATGAGAACTGTCAGGATCCTTTCCAAGAGTTGATATCCACTTTAATCAGGGGTTTGAACCTAAATGTGGTACAGTTTTCTGTATCTTTATCCCTTTTAGCAATTAAGATAATCTGGATGTAAGGGCTGGCAAGGATGAATCCACCTGAGTCTCTCAAGTGATTGAGCTCGTCAAGCAAACGTACAGAGAGGGCTAAGCCAAAGGTTTTATAGAAATCTCCTGTAGCTCCGCCAGGGCCAAGAACTTTCTCTTGGGGAAGATTTTTAATTACTTCATCTATTTCTGAAAGTAAAAGGGAATCAAGCAATTCCCCAGTCTTCTGCAAATCACCTAGACAACTTGGAAGGAATGAGAACTGACTGTTTATCTGTTCATGATATCGAGTTTTAATTTCTGTATCAGTCTGCATCCTATTTCTGAAATAACTTACTAAGGTGTCCTGGGTCTGTATTTGTCTTTTTCTCCTTTGGGCACCTAACTCCCATTATAGTTGTGAGATTATTGTCGGAGCTCAGCATCCAGCAATAGCAACCGCTGGCTCTCATCCCCCCCACTGGTGCAGGTACTGCCTAGCTGAGTGATGGACATCTTCACTTTATGGATTATGAGTGAGCTCAGAGCCGCTGGGGCGAAAGAAAAGTTTGCTTATGACTTTTGGCAGAGGTTATCCTTCAAGTCTGGGTTCTGCCTTTCTTTGCTGGATAGGTTGTTTTTTCAATCAACTTTGTCCATGTCTATTTTTATTGAACAGGAGAACTCGAGTCACAAAAATAAAACAAGAGAGCAGCCAACAATATTCAGGACATACCTATAAAGGAAGCAAACAGTCATCATAAATCCTTTGGGAAGATAGATGGATATGAGTAAATCCAATAAATGAAACATAGATTAATAGATTTCACACCAGCAGAAACATTTTCACTTTGGTTAATTTGTGTCATCCAGTGTGTTTTATGACAATTTGGGAAACTAAACCAGGAAATGCATTTCACTAAATCTACTTTCATTCGTCTCAAGACCCTGAAAGCTTCATGTGACAAACATTTTGTTTTGCCAAGAAGACATTCACTAGGACAAATTAGGAGTTTCTCAAGTGATTGTGTTTTCAGGGAAGACTTTTTAAAAATCTGTAACTAGATCAGAACTAGGAATCAAAGCACTTAAGATTCATTTTTATAGGTTTTCCCTTTAAGTAATCGAATGATAAGCTCCATGGCCCCTTAATGTTAGAGAATTTATTTTCCAAAATACAGTACGGTCTACCTCAAAATTCAGGTCACCATTCAAGTATTTACATAGCATATCAAATGTTGTCATTTCCATTAAAAAAAAATCTCCTTTTCACGTTCAGTACTCACTTCTTAAAGTCATGTTGCATTTTACATTTTAAGTGTTGATAATTATGTACACTTTTAAGCTTAAACTTTACCCCAACTATTTATTTGTTATGTATTTTTGTGATTATTATTAATAAAATTGAGTTTTTTAATATTTTTAAGCAAATTTTAATGAGCCTCTTCACATACTTGGCATTGGGCCTCCAAAATTTGTTCAGTGTTTTCCAAGTTGTTTAGACAGCAACTTGATCAATATGGTAATTTTCTGGAAACTCTCTTCTTATTATAGTTGATTATTTTTAATTAACTCAAATTTAGTTGCTAATCTGTTATAATCCTTAGTGATGCATGGCACAAGCATGTCTTTTCCTAGTAAGCCAGCATTGATAGCAGAATTTCTGGGCTCTGGTCTCCTCTTTAGACCTATGAAAGCACTAATTATTTGTCCCCCTGGGTGCAGAAGGGGAAATTAAAAGCCTTGTAGTGCACTCCTTTGTAAACTTGGAATTTTGCCCTCCGGCAGAGACCTTGAAAATGAAGGCCTTGTAGAGTCCTTGCTGGCAATGCCAGTTTATAGTTCTGGTGACCAATGAGCCTAGATTTTTCCAGATACACCCGGTTCAAATATTCCGTCCTGTTGTCTGACCATATGTCATCAATTTGGGTTTGGAAAATATGATCATTGCCATCTGACTTATCAGAACATACTCCCAGAGTGCAATTCCCCGCGATTCCTGCCTCTCCAAGCCTCATCTAAGACAGACACATTTGACACCTTCGTCCTTTCCAGATCATACCTCTTTAGATATTGTGGACAGGGATCAGGACCATACAGTGGCCCCCTCCTGAAGCAGGAAGACTGCATAAATAGCTTAGCCCAGGGTCTGCACAAAATGTCACTAAATGATAACAACAACAACAACAACAACAACAACAAAACCCAGCAATTCAAATCCATATTCTCTGACAATAAGGCAGATTTTTGTTTTGAGTTTCCTTAAATGGAGTTGTAGGGGTTTCACACAGTTCTACACACAGAAAAGTTTCTTAGATTTTCTCCTGAGACACTACTCCCTTCCTCCTGAGTTTTAAACTCAAAGCTTCTGCTAAAACCTTCTTTTATCCCTGACTATCCTCCTCTACTCCCATATCCCTAACCTTAATCTCCCTCTACTCCACAGGGAGTAGTCTCTTTCTTTGCCCCTTCACTTCTTCCACCTCTCCTATGATTCCTTACCTCCCCAAAGGGTTTTTTTCATCCACCAACCAGCCCTACGGGATCACTTCCAGGTACTTAGACTATTTGATCGCCCCTCTGACCACCATCCTCAAACTGTTTATTCCAGAAGGAAGTCCACAGAGACTCCTGGGAAGTCATGTTCTTTCCTCATCCTTACAGATTTTCTCCTCGGAGGATCTTTTTGAGAATCCCCCTTCAATATCAGTGTACTTTGTAGGAGGGAATAAAGAGATTCCACATGTGATAACTGTTTATTTTATGCCAGGCCCTGATGGGCAGTGTGATGTACTAGAGTCCTCTAAGATTTTGATCAAGATTGAGCCAAGTTAGCGCCTGGGTGGCTCAGTTGGTTAAGCGTCCGACTTCAGCTCAGGTCATGATCTCATGGTTTGTGAGTTTGAGCCCCATGTAGGGCTCTGTGCTGACAGCTCGGAGCCTTGAGCCTGCTTCAGATTCTCTCTCTCTCTCTCTCTCTCTCTCTCTCTCTCTCTCAAAAATAAATAAACATTGGGGCGCCTGGGTGGCTCAGTCGGTTAAGCGGCCGACTTCGGCTCAGGTCACGATCTCACCGGCCGTGAGTTCGAGCCCCGCATCGGGCTCTGTGCTGACAGCTCAGAGCCTGGAGCCTGTTTCAGATTCTGTGTCTCCCTCTCTCTTTGCCCTTCCCCTGTTCATGCTCTGTCTCTCTCTGTCTCAAAAATAAATAAACGTTAAAAAAAAAATTAAAAATAAATAAATAAATAAATAAACATTAAAAAGAAAAGATTGATCCAAGTTAGCTACCTATCAGCTCTGTGATCTTGGGTAAGTTTATTATCTTCAGCACTCCTAGGACTATTGTGAGAATCCAAAGACATAATATATGTCACGAGCCTAATACGGAGACACTCCATAAGTATATCTTTGTAACGCCTTAAGTAAATTTTGCAAGAGAGGAAGCTGATTTTTTCAGGAATTAAATACTTGACCTATGTCACAAAGCTGGTGAATAACAGGGCCAGAAAGAGACCTCAGCCTATAACAAGCGACAGGGAACACTGTGCTGATGCTACATCCATTCAGGGCAGGTCCTCAATAGTGAAGGTGTAGGTCCTCAATAGTCCTCACTGAAAAGTTTTCATTTGGGTTTAGATCAGCAGCTCACATGTTTCATCATCAACATTACTTCCGATCTCCCTTCTACTCCCTGACAACAGAAGCGCACACACTTACACACCGTAGGACATCTGAACTAAGTATTGCTTTTCTTGTCACAGTGCTGCTTTCTCTCTTAGATTGAAAGTTATGATTGTCTGGACAATTCTAAAAATAATTAAAACAAGCTTTCAGTTCAACTGAACAGAAATCAATCATTTCATCTGAGCTGATGGGGAATAGCAGGGCTCCTGGAGTTTCCTTTATACCCAGAACAAGGTCAAAATAAAAAGTGTACTTGTTTGACTTAACTGCCTTCAAATATATTTCAATCTGTCTGCTCAGCTTTGGAATCCAATGTCTTATGGCACATATTCCCTTCTCTGATAACAAGGACTTTATTATAACGTACATGTATTACGTAATATGTAACCGTTCATCATGAGATCTTAACTCCTCTCCGAGTTGTTTGGCTTTTAAAAGAGGACAACGAAAAGGTCAATGTTCAATCCAAGTAATAGGTGGTACCAAAAGAGACTAAGCATTTTGAAAGCATTAACTTGAAAAGAACTCTTACATATGAGATCGCATTTGTTCCTCTGGGTAGCCATGTGTAGATGGTGTTTATTATTCCTTTCTCCTCCTTTTTCCAAACAAAAATACTGAGATCCCAGAGATAAAAAATAGTTGTCTATGTAATCGAACAGTTCAAGCATAGACCTTCTCACCTCACAGATCGTACTTTTCTCACTATAAACTGACCAGCCTCTCCTCCCATGACCACTGCCCATTTCCGGCTACTAATGGATGAGGCACAGGGGAACTTGAGAACAAGATAAAGGACAAATTGATTTGCAGACAGTGAAAAATTGTATGCTGATAGCACCCACGGGGCATCCGTCCAAAAGTCATTTTATTACACTGAAATCTGAAAGTAGCAAAACTTGTGGTTCTGCCGGAGGGAGACGGCTTGCACGCTGGAGGCTTCTTTTGCTCCACGGGGAAGGTATGGGTTGAGCAGATTCCTATAGGGCTACCTGCGAGAAATAAGAAGCTGCCATAACACAACAATACCTACACTGGGTCGCTTTATTTGACAGTAAGGAAATTGGGATGTGATCAGGATATACAAGGGGACCTCTGAGACTATTGTGAGAAATGAACTCAATTCCTCTCTTTTTTTTTTTTCCTGTTTATTCCCAAACCTCCACTCATTATGATAAAACAAATTGTTTTTTAATTTTTTTTAATGTTTATTTATTCTTGAGAGGGAGAGAGCGAGAGCAGGGGAGGGGCAGGGAGAAAGAGAGAGGGAGACACAGAAGCAGGCTCCAGGCTCTGAGCTGTCAGCCCAGACAGAGCCCGACACGGGGCTCGAACTCACGAACTGTGAGATGGTGATCTGATCCAAAGTCAGAGGCTTAACCAACTGAGGCACCCAGGCGCCCCACACCAAAACAAAATTTTAAGAACATTTTAAAGTAGCACTTTACTACAAAAGTAATACAAACTCAATGCAGAAAATGTGTTGGAAAAATAAATTGTTCAAACCACCCTACCTCCCGCCGCCCAAAGATAATCACAGTCAATATATTGATATATATTTTTCCAGTAGGTTTTTTTCCCTTTAAAATATCACATTATACATATTGCTTTATTATTGTTTTCATTTAGTATAGTGTACCTTTTCAATTAAAGCGATTTGTGGTAAATTGAATATATGGCCCCAATGTTTCATGGCACCCTAGATTTGTGCTCTTTTGTTGTGCCTTTGCACACTGACTCTAGGCTCAGCCATGTGACCTGCTTAGGCGAGTAGACTGCAGCAAACTTGAAGCAAACAGACCCAAGTTAACAGAATTTTCCAGCAGACTTCTTTTTATTTTTAATTTTTTAATGTTTTTGGTTTTTTTTTTTTTTTTTTTTTTGAGACAGAGAGAGACAGGGGAGGGGCAGAGAGAGGGGAAGATGCAGAATCTGAAGCAGGCTCCAGGCTCTGAGCTGTCAGCACAGAGCCCGACGCAGGACTCGAACTCACGGAGTATGAGATCGTGACCTGAGCTGAAGTCGGGCGCCTAACCGACTGAGCCATCCAGGCGCCCCTCCAGCAGACTTCTTTATAGACTTTGAGAGACGGTTGTTGTTTTAAGCAAATAGATTTTGAGGTAGCATATTATGTACCAATAGGAAACTGACACAACATCTGTAATGGAGACATACACACACAGGCATATGCCTGTTAAATTTATTCTTTTTATCAAAATTTTTTAACGTTTATTTATTTTCGAGAGACAGGGAGAGACAGAGTGCAAGTGGGGGAGGGGCAGAGAGAGAGGGAGACACAGAATCAAAGCAGGCTCCAGGCTCTGAGCTCTGGGCACAGAGCCCTACATGGGGCTGGAACCCAAGAACCAGGAGATCACGACCTGAGCCGAAGTCGGACTCCCAACCAACTGAGCCACCCAGGCGCCCATAAATTTATTTTTGACTATTCTATCATTTTATACCTATCAACCAGAGTGATCTGATTAAAGTGGAAATCAAATCATGTTATTTTCCTGTGTAAAACATTTCTATGGCTTCCTCATTGTTTGGGAATAAAATTCAATTAACTCAACATGGCCTATAAACCCTAGATATCTGACTCCTGCCACGTGTCCAGCCGTATTTCTTGGCTCTTCTCCCTGGCGTACCGCATTGCAGTCACACTGACCTTTTTAAAACATCTCTTTCCCATTTTAGAGCCTTTGAACAGGGTGTTCTTACAGCCTGGAATGTTCTTTGTATGCTACTGTTCATCCTACAGCTCAGATTTTAAATATCCTTTATTCAAAAAAGCTTTCTTAACCATATTATCTACAGAAGAGTCCCTCAACCCCTTAGTTATTTTCATCCTCAGATGCTTTATTATTTCTCTCTTTAGCACTTGTTACAATAGCAATCAATCCACTTAATTGCTCATTTGCTTCTTATCTATCTATCCTTCTTGGCCATCGTATCAATGAGAACAGGGGTTATGTCTGTTTTGTTCACCACTATATTCCCAATATCTAGAAATCTGTGGACCAAACATATTTTGTTTAAATGTATGAAAATGTATACCATATTAATTTTTAATATTCCCTATTATTAGGCATATAGATAGTGTTCATATATATAACATATATATATATATATATATATTTGCCTCATATACTAAATATTTATCAAAGTTTTTAAAAATCAATAAGAAGAAACCCAAAAGAAAATCAGAGAAGAATATGAACAGGCAATTTCATTCATAAAAAAAAGAAATATTGGCAGACAAAAGCATATATATAAATGTCCCATCTCACCAGAAAGGCCAAGTAAAATATCATGCAAAACATTATACACCATTATTTATATTTCTAAAACATGAAAATCAGTGTTACAACAATTCAAGAATAGGCAATTCCATACACCACTAACATAAGCATAGATGAATATAATCTTTCGGGAGGTTTCACAAATATAGATATCAAGTGTATTAAAAATGCACAATTCTTTTACCCTATGTAATTTCACTTCTGGGAAGTTATCTGAAGGAAATAGTGCTGGAAGATTAGTACCTTTGTAAGATTCTGCCTATATAGCCACGAAGCGACCCCTAAGAGTCTGCCCTGCACTGGCCACTCTTGAGAACAAATGATATATAAGGGACAAGACGGCAGAGCCTATCCCTTCTTGTGCACATTTCTTTATTTACTTGGAGTGTTGTTTGTTTGTTTGTTTTGGATACATTCAGTAATGCATTCCGACCTCTGATAAACCTGCCCTTTATACTTTGAGGAAACACACACAAAAAAGCTTCATTGCCCTCCTAATGATACCTACTTATCACAGTCTTCTGAAAGAATTAGTCACTCTTTTGAATACCAAAGTGCACAAGTTCAGTTCCATAGAATAAAACTTAATTATTCAGCCTCTTAGAGTTTCAAACTACATAATGGGGATTTAAAAATGATATTGTACATAAAATTGCTTTGTCGATTCTAATTGACGGTCTTACTTGAGTTTTTGTGGCGGATTTTTCACCCAGCTCTCTGGTGTCTCCTTTTTATTCACCTTTACTAAGGATTCTTCTTGTACTTAAGTGTCCATGTACCCCCAAATTCTGTTTTTGGCTTCATTTTCACAGTATATATAATTCCTGAGGTTTTTTTACCTACCTTAATATCTTCAAATAACACTTACTAGGATTGATGGTTTCCAATTTATGTCACTGTTCATCTATGTTGCGGCTCTGCTCTTTTCTTCTAGGCATCTATGTATCTGAATGGGATTGTGTTTTCATTCCTTTGAAGCTAAATCTACCTGTGGGACTTGTTTTGGCCAGTAGAACTTTAGCCAAAAGAGACATGTGTGACTTCTAGAAAGAAGTCTTTAAAAGACAGGATGCGATTTTATAAAGCTCTCACCCCCTCAAGGACCAGCCATTTCCCAGTTGATGAAGACTCTTTCATCTGATATCTTGGAGTGAGGACTAAAGGAATATGTAACATGAGCAGAAAATTTAACTGTTTTTAAGTCATGAAGATTTCAGGGATGTTTGTTACTGCAGCATAACCTAAACTGTCTAATACTGTCCCAATTCCAATTTTATTTTCAGCCTGGATATCTGCGCTTTGATTTACACAAAGTATAATACAATTTTCCCCTCAAAATTGATCATCTTCTGGTTCTCCAAATTTGTTAATGGTGCTACTGCCCTAGGATTTATCTCAGTCCTTCTGTATCATACCCACATCGAATCAATCATGGAACCCCACCCTCTCCCCATTCACTCTAGCTCTTAAATACCTTCATATGAGTTACACACTCCATTGTAGCTGGTGCTACCTTGGTTCATGCCAGAGTTTTCACAAATCCCTCCCAGTCAGTTTCTAGCTCTTCGGTTTGCCACTCCAGTCTGTCCCTCACATGACAACAGCATGATTACACTTTCTAAAATGTAAAGCTGATCATATGTCTTCTCAACTGAAAACAATTCAATGTTTCCCTTTTTCATTCAAGATTAAGTCCAAAGGTTTAAATGGGATACAAGGCCTTTTAACTGATTGTCTCTGGCTGCCTTTCAGGCCTTCTTTCTCTCTCACACACATACTCTGCACTCTAACTGTACTAAACTTCTGGATGGATTGGCACGATTATTTCCAACTTTTTGCCTCTTTCTTTGCTTTCCTCTTCACCTGCAGGGCTCTCCCAGCCCACACCCCATCAGCATCTATATATTTTCCAGCTTGTACCCAGTTTTCAAGAGTAACCTCAATCAGCACTTCCTCTATGAAGACTTTTTGGGCTGCAGTCCCTTCCCCATGTCAAATTAGGCAATGTATTTTGCAAGTTCCCAAAGAGTCCCTCAACAACTGTTTTGGAGTGCCTGCTATTTTATTGAAAATATAGAAAAAAGGAATTCATCTGCTAATGCACAAATTTAGTACATTACAATTATTCATCTGTGTATCTGTCTACTCTTCTAGACTCTAAGGCCATCAATGGCAAGGGTCATTTCTGATTAATGCTTGTGTTGCAGAAATTAGTCACACAGTAGTAATAAATGGTTAGTTAAAAACCAATATTTTAACATTCAGTTCAATAGGACTGAGTAGTAAGATCAGCCATATGAAATCAGAAGAAATCAAGAGTTAAAAGAAGCATAATTCTTTAATATATTTGCTTACTATTTCCTTTTCTCTTTCTAGTCTCGATTCTCAAACATCTCTCTGTCAAATCTCTGGCTCTGGAATATTACAAAGATAATTACACAGTTTTAACTCTGTCTTACAAAGTAGCTTGATTTCTTTTGAAAATTTAGCTAAGAATGGAAGGGAAGAGAATTTCACCATCTCATATTTTATTAAGAAAATGTTGTCTTTATCTCTATAAATTCGAAATATTTTTAAATCATTGTTTATCTTAGAGTTCTCTATGTGGAGCTGAAAACTGAGACTGTAAGTCAATTTATTTATTTATTTATTTATTCATTTATTTATTTATTTTTGGAGAGAGAAAGAGAGAGCATGACTGTGGAGCCTGACACGGGGCTTGACCTCACGACCACGAGATCATGCCTTGAGTCAAAATCAAGAATCAGACACTCAACCGACTGAGCTACACAGGCACCCCAGACTGTAAGTCATTTTAAAACTTCAATCAATAGCAGGATTTTTAAGACTAGAATGGAATCCATTTGGAATGGTTAAACTCCCATATATCACACTCTACCAGTGTAATGTCTTCTGTGTAAAAACAATGTGTACTATTTAGCACTCAAGCCAAAATGAGTTATCAAAACAACTCTAATCCCATAACATTGCTAAGACCTTCTCCCTATTACCACGAACTTCAAAGTGGCATCCGTCCAATAAAACATAGGTGAGGAAGAAGTTTCAGATGCTGTCATCAAGCCTCAGGTAGAATAGCCTGTATCTTTTGGAAGGTGAAATACATGAAACTATATTCTGATATCTATCCAACTTCTGATATCTATCAGTCCGATGAAGCAGGCTTGCTGGGAGTTGAAGGAGGTCAATGTATTTGACTGGAAAATACTACCACAAATTCTCATTACCACAAAATAACAAGACGTTATGTAAAAGTGACCTTCTTCAACTTCAAGATTAAGAAAATTACCCCCCAAAGATTCTATGTTGCCCTAGTTGTCTCACTTCCAACCCTCACCTGTCAGTGTTCCAAAGAACTGATCAGAAGCCATTCCTAACACTAAATTTCTTAGAACTAATGATATAAAACTCCTTTCAGAGCACTGTCACCAAGGTGACCCAAAATTTAATTCAGCATATCTTAAATGCTTCGTAATTTAAAGCATCTCAAAACTTGCCTTATATCAGGTAAGAGTGATAAGAAAGAAAATACATTTGTATCACCAGTTATAGGACTTCAGGCAGTTTCAGTTCTTAACATTTTTTTTTTTAAACTTGCAGTAAAGATAAAATAAAACAACCATTTTAAAAGGAAGGACCGTTTGAGAAGTAAGCTATTCATCGCTGGGATTAACTTGTCTTAAAAATGGTTTTATTTACTTTTAGTAATAATTAACTGGAAAAGAAAATGCTGGTTAAAAAAGAAGACAAAGAAGAAAATATATACAAAAAGTTTGGGGCTGTACCCTAATGACATCTATTCAAGAAAAGCAGGGGCTTCTGGGTGGCTCAGTCAGTTAAACGTCTGACTTCAGCTGAGGTCATGATCTCGTGGTCCGCTGTCCTTGGGTTCAAACCCCACATTGGGCTCTGTGTTCACAGCTCAGAGCCTGAAGTCTGCTTCTGATTCTGTGTCTCCCTCTCTCTCGGCCCCTCCTCTGCTCATGCTCTGTCTCTCTCAAAAATAAATAAACATTTAAAAAATTGAAAAAAAAAAAAAAAAGAAGCAGCAAACCCAAAGGCAGTCAGTCTTTTCAGAGTCTTAGGATGGCTCGATAGAAAGGAACAAAATATATTGGCTATTTCTTCTAGGAAGGACTACTTCTTAAACAATAAGCAGGTAACATGTTTAGTAAAGTCACATTCTATTATATTATAGCAAAGTCATGTTTAACAAAGTCACATTCTATTATGCATTAAATTAATAAATAATTTTTCAACATATTTAGGAAATAATAATTACTTCTCTTAAATGGACTTGAATCTCCAGAACTGTTTCATTTGTCAAACCCTTAATATCATTTACCTATCTGGTTTTAAGATTATTTTCCTTTTAAGACAGAAGGTGGTGTTTGCGAAGGGGGGTATTTGGTACTTTGGAAAGACAGGTCTCCTGTAATTTTCTCGTTCTGAGGCAGCCTCCTGGCCAGCCTGACTCCCCTACCCCAGGATGCCAGTCTGGGGGTGTAGTTTAGTGCCCTTGCATACTGGTAAACAATGAGCTAACCATGAATTTCTACTTTGGAGATAAGGGATTGAAACATTTCTATGAGGATTCTAATAGCTTCAGGGTAACGCAATAGTATGAGTAATCTGCATTTTTTTCGAAGACTGCTAAATGTTATGAAATAATAAAAAATTCCATTCTGAAAACAAAACCATGGTGGGGGAGGGGGCGGGGGCGGGGGCGGGGGCGGGGTAAACAATTCCGCTATAACGTAAACTGTAAAGCTCACCACCTATTAGAAACAGCGAGGCATTTGATTTTTGAGTGCTATTGGCCTGAATGTGTATTCCCAAATTATAGTGATAAAAACTTCCATTTCCCACTTTGCTTTACCTACTATGTAGGTAGTAAACATTTATAGAAAAAAATTAAAAGTATTTGCATTGTGAAAATATGTCAAGTACAATTCTAATTTTTAAATTATTTTCCTAAACAGTTTGGCAATATTTATTTGATCTTATCACTAAAGATAACAAAAATAATCAGTGTTGGAAATGATTCCGAATAGCTCTCTTGTATTTCTCCATGTCTGGCAGGTAAGGCAATGGCTTCCCTTTGTTTCTTTGTTTTCAGGGATGGTTGGAGTGAACAGCCTTGGAAGAGAGAAATATCATCCTTCTCTGAAGTACAACTCAGGCGTGCTTACTACCAATTATAATAGATTGTGATTCCTAAGCTCAGAGTCCTTTCCCTGCAATGCAACCCACCCACTGTGCATGCAGAACCTTTGGAGCTCCGGGAACCAGCTCAGAAATGCTGATACTCTGGCTACTGCTAACGCTGTGAGGAATAAACTGTCTTTTGTTCCTGACCCAGAAGTTTCATGGCTTCTACCTACATTAATGAAATATGTCAGGTAGACTTATGAGTTTACAAGTGGAGTAAAATATCAGACTTCACAGTTCTAGACAACCAGATGTGTGGCATTGAGGATGCGTTCCAAACAACTAATTGGATTTAGTACAAGTTTGTAATGAACCTATCGCTTGATTGGGTTAAAATGGTGATTGGCCCATGTTTTCTGAAAGGGCCACAGAGTAAAATATTTTAGGTTGTGCAGGCCTTACATTCTCTTTTGCTATTGCTTAACTCTGCTGTGATAGCACAAAAGTCTATATTATATAGAAAATACATAAGTGACTAATCATGGCTGTGTTCCCGTAAAACTTTATTAATGGATAATGACTTGAATTTTCTATAATTTCACATGTAACGAAATACTATTTTTCTTCAATTTTTTCCCAACCATTTTTTCAATTAAAAAAAAATTAAACCCCAGTTAGCTCACAGGCTGTACCAAAACAAAGCAGGCATCAGGCTGGATTTGGTTCATGAACCCTAATAGCTTGTCAACCCCCAGGATAGAAAACAAAATGCCAAAGAGGAAAATTAAAGATATTAGTGTATTTTTTGTTCTCTTTGTTCTAATTATTCTGGGTGAACCATAGGCACATGGAGATCTGGAACAGGAAATATTTCTTAAGCAGAATATAAAAATTTTCCGTCTCTTCACTTTTCAGCCTCAGATCCTTACGGTGTTCAATTTGCCTGTTTTATTGTCCTGAGTGCTAGGGCACAATTGCTAGGAGTTAATATTTAGATTTCCTTTGACTGCCAATAATTTTAATTATTTTTGCGTATATTCTTTACTCTTCTTTTTACCTTAGTCTTCCATGAAACCCTCTCACAGACAGGCGTCATACCTGTGATTAGTTGGTAATGTCTCACAAAGCTTTGTGCTCTTAAAGAGCAGAATCAACAACAAAAGATTTCTTTGTTATGTTATATTTTACGATTCACTCGAAGCAAAAATTATTTGAACCAATCTGATAACTTAAAGAAAGCACCTAGAACAATGGCCCACACGTAGGATGGGCCCAACAGGTACTATATTATTGGCTACTAATAAATGTTGGCTAGTACTATTGAATGATTTCTCAAAGTTTGACTCAAGCTTCCCTGAACCAGGTCATATTGGCTTTTCCAGATATTTTGTTTATTCACACAAACAAGAAAGTAAAGCATGCACCAATTTGCATAATGCTTAAGGCTGACTTTGGATTCACACCTATGTGAAGTTTGCTTTGGTAGAAATGGATGGCTGTTTTTTCTCCAGGAAGGAATTTATAAATAATAGGCAAACATTGAATGAGTGAATGAAACTGTCACAATCAACTTGACCATAAATTCACCCGCTAACCCAGAGCTCAGGCTCCAGAGGGCAGATTTCATAGACAGGTAAACTGGGTAGCTGTGTTTTACTTCTCTCTTTAAATTATCAAGCTGGTTTTTTTTTTTTTTTTCATCCTGAACACACATAGAGAATGACCCAGCAGAACAAGACCCTGCAGTTTGACCCTAATCAGGGCCAGATAATATCCCTGAGTGAATATGTTACTTAATTTGCTGCACAATGGCCGTGAAGCAATACCCAAATCTCAAACACTCAGCTTTGCATTCCTCACACACACATGCCTTCTATCTAGACAGTATTTTCAGTCAGGACTTAAGATTTTCTGCAGGTCTGGAAGAAACCTTTCCTTTGTAAATCAATGCTAGTCTAATAGCGTTAGCAATTTGCCAAGAGAAGAGTGATAACCCTATTGTAGCTCGGTTGACAACAAACACTTTGGTAATTTCTTAGGAAAAGTATTTCCTGTTGATCATTAAAAGCCAAATTTTGAGTCACTTCCCCCTCTGGATTAAATAAATACTATTAGTTTCTCAACTGTGTACAGTAAATATAGATTTCAAGACTTGTTTGTCTGCATTTCTTAAAACATTTATGAACATTGAACAGATGAATTTGTTTTAAGCATATTTTTTCATTTGAACACTTTTCCCAATGGTTTTTAATATGGATACTGTTCATCACATATTGAATAAAGCAACTTTTACTTTATTTAATGTCTTGACCCAAATCACATTGTCTCCATAAATATTTTACAGTCTGTGTGCAACAAAAGCGTGATTACCAAAGTCATGTCTGCACTTGTAGGTAATATACCATAAAAAATGGATTATTTTTCCCCTTGCCTTGTTTTTGAGAGAGGGAATTGGTGCTTGCATTTGCCCAAGTGGGTTTTTTTTCTTCTTCTTTTTCTCTTTTTTTTTACACTAACTAGCTCCTTAGGGGTAAGATGTTGGAAACATGGGCCTGTGCCAAGTTACTATCTCTATAAAATTCACAAAAGAACAAGAAAACATTGCTCACTTTACTTCTTTCCAGCTGCTTTTCCCTGAAAGAAGAAATTTTGAGACTTCCATTATACTGATAAATAGAATGAAACCATTCCATGACTGATTGGGAAGAAGTTACATTGCTATTCAAAGGAGCAATATAAAATAAAATTCAAATATTTCTTTCTTTTGAGAGCTAGCAATCATCTCGCCTTCTCTGGGCAGCTGATTTGTCACACACTTTGAAATTACAGTATTTCATGTAAGCATCAATACTTTGGAAATGTATTTAAAGAGATTTTAGAAAGATAAGGTGGTTTGTCAATTCCATGGGTCATCTTTTGCTTTAATAGTATAAAAAGTAAAGGCACACTCTGATCTCTCAGCGAAATGCAGCCATCCTGGATAATTCATCAGAGTGGGTTTTTGCATTAGTGCTTTCCCCCCTGCAGTGGTATAACCATCTTATTCCTGCTCAGTTCTTATCTACTAAGAGAAACTAAAGCGTGTGTATTTAATAAAAGCCTTCTCTAAGTTTCTAGGGATCAAGCAGCCCTTTCAGAGGGGCCCCTTCAGCGTTTGGCTCAAGTAATGAAGGGTCAGTCCAGCCAGACACGAACCTGAGTGGTTTTTAAGCGAATAACGAAGTAGTCAAATGAACGCATATTTATGTGTTTATGCTTTTTCTATTAGCTCAAAGTAAAATAGCTTTGTCACATTTGTGTGAGATAAGGGAAGTGGGTGCTCCTGCAAGTGTTTGTTTGCCTGAGTACGCAGAGGAAACCTGGCTATGACATTTTGTAAGTAATACGACATGCTTCTTGGAAACGCAGCATGAAAAAAACCCCCAAACCCAAACCTCTGCAGCGCCTTACAACCATAATGAGATTTATGCCGGGGCTGTTGTGTGTGGCCTTTTCGGCCTTTCCTCCCCACTACCTTCCACTGCTGCTCTTGAATATAGGTTGCACATATGGACAAGGCAAAACCTGGACACAATAAAAGCTCAAGAGACAGGCACCAGTATCCATCCAGCTTGATCAGGACGGTTCCCCAAGGGGATTTTTCATACTGGTGTTGACAGAGAAAAAAAAATATATATATATAGCCTTTTTTTTTTTTTTTCATGTTCAAGACACTATGAAGATGCAAGTTTGGACTACCAATAACTGAATCCCCTCACCGTGGTTTTGGCTGGTCTGGGAAATTGAAACTGATACGTAAAGGAGCAAGGATGATAGAGGAAGAAAAAGAAAGTCCAGCGGCATTCAAGTCTCCAGTTCCATTTATTCGCAAAGCCAACCCCACTCCTGATCTCCTCAGAATCTGGTCATATGAGGCAACAAATCCCTCATTTTGTGTAAAATATTTTGACTTGGGTTTCTCTCTCTTTCAGCAAAACAAATTCTGAACAATACAGTATAGCCAATGGATGAATAAATCTAATTAATACTCTCTGCCAGATGTCAAGGTAAAAGGATTAAAAGCGCCACTGGCCCAAATATCTTCCTCCCTCCGTTTTCCACGATACTGGGAAAACTCAAGATTCCAATTCAACTATAAATATCTCCTACAATAAACAAGTATTGGGAAAGGATTTCTGACTTCTGGCTTGACGATGTTACCTTCTTCCCCTCTTGGAAATCCTCCTAAACAATTAGAAGGATTTTGAAGAATGTGTATGTAAAAAGACATTTTTATTTCTGTAAGATTAAGGTTCTCTGGAAGGTAGACAAAACCTACCTTCAACAACACTGTCATGTGTGGTCCCCACATATAGTAAGTGGGAAAGGTAAAGCTCATGGAGAGGTACCGAGAGATGCTGACAACCACTGATTTCAAATGAAAACAAGGGGAGCCCAGTTCTCCAAAACAGTCAGCGTACCCTGAAGATGAACACAAGGAAGCAAAAGTACCTGTGGGACCAGCGATACAGGGTGCATGGATTGCAATCAGTACCCTGCTAACATCCTGCGGGCAGTGCCCAAATTATCTAGGTGTGCAGAGTGAAAAAGGCACGGTCTGCCTATTTTTCCAGGGGGCAGTCTATACATGACTCTTCCTAGAGGATTAGAGTCTAAATCACGCAGTCCTAGAGTCACACATTTGTGTTGGCTGGGAATAAAGTATAAGACACCCGCTACTCCCAACACACACACACATACACACAAGAATCCTCAGCACAAGCCAAGAACATTAGCCCAGAACACCCCGTAAATTCACCCCCTTCATCATGCTCCTGTAAATAAAGCTTCAGGTAGAATTCTTATAATTAAAAAATGCCTATCTATCCAAAATGATCAGAACAGTACCTATATAAAAATACTACAAAGAGATAAAGAACAGTCAGGGTAAGATTATATATATATTATGTATAATACATATATTATTATACATACATATTTACCATTGAACAGATAAAAATTATAACTAAATACATTGCCATGAACTCAGTAGGAGAACTTAGGAAAGATAGTATAAAATAATACTTGAGGGGTCTATAAACAATGCAACAAAGGCTAGGATAAGAAAGGGAACAGAGAACTAGAACCAACAGTCACATGATAAGCAACTCATGAAAAAATAAACACTGAGGATAATACAGTTGGATATATAGAAATCAGAAATGAGAAAATTGAACCAAAGTAAGTGGACATGAACTTGGCTTTTAAAATTATTAAAGAGATAATAATAGATATGAAATATGACAAAGGGGATTCAATATATGAATAATTGATGTTCCTAAAAATTAAAATCTGAACAAATGAAATAGAAAAAGAAATGTCAAAAGCTTAATGAAAGAAAATTTTCCCGGAAAAAAGGGAAAATAATGATACAAATGGTCATTGTCTGGTAAAGCTACCAGACCTCAAATATAAAGGAAGACCTCCTTAAGCATCTTCTAGAAGATCAAATCATCTATAGGGGTATAAATTCAGATTAGCCTTTGGTTTCTCCACAATGTACTTCAACCAGGAAGTGCATGATACCGTGCCTTTAGGTTTTCAGAGCAAGTATATCATCTCAGCAACTGCTGGTGACTGTCCTGGCCTGAGGGAGGCCCCAGGAGTGGACAGGACCTACCATGGGAGTTTGAAGGTCTAGCCAGACCCTGGGGAAGTCAGTCACCTGCAGTTCTAGATGGACTTCTTGTCATGCTTTGTTTTTCTCTCTCCATTTCTATCATCTATAATTCCAGACAGGATTTTTCCCATTAGTTATAAGGAATGGGGAAAATATACGTACACGCCCCATGTAAAACCAATCCCTATGTTCTCACACTAGATTCCAGCCCTGCCCCCTTTATCTTCAAGGTTTGTACACCTACAAATAGATTATTTTCCTGCATCATCATTTTTCCCTTTCTGTTGTCTCATCTCACCATCATTAGAACACAGTCCTTTTTCCCATCTACAATTACTTTCTTATCCCCTTTCTCTCTTCAACCCACATAAATCAGGTTTTTCTCCTACCAAGCCATTTTTTAATGTTTATTTCTTTTTGTGAGAGAAAGAGAGAGAGAGAGAGAGACAGAGAGAGAGAGAGAAGGAGAGAGAGAGAACAAGCGGAAGAGGGGCAGAGAGAGAAGGAGACACAGAATCCAAAGCAGGCTCCAGGCTCTGAGCTGTCAGCACAGAGCCTGACGCAGGGCTCGAACCCCATGAGCCATGAGATCATGACCTGAGCTGAAGTCATACACTTAACTGACGGAGCTGCCCAGGTGCCCCTCTACTTCTTTTTCTTAATGTTTAGTTATTTATTTTTGTAGAGAAAGAGAAAGAGAGAGAGAGTACGAGTAGGAGAGAGGCAGAGAGAGAGAGGGAGAGAAGAATCCCAAGCAGGCTCCACACTGCCAGCACAGAATCTGATGCGGGGTTTGATCTCATGAACCAGGAGATCCATGACCTCACCCGAAATCAAGAGTCAGATGCTTAACTGACTGAGCACACCAAGTGTCCCTACTTCTATTCTTGAACTCGTTGCTGTTAAGTTTCTATGCTTAAGCCAGGTGTTCTTAAGCTGGTGCCTAGAGACCCCTTAAAAATTCACAGATGGTCTTAAGACTGTGAACACCCCCAAGAATTCTTATACAAACTTTTGTATAAATTTATATATAAGCATTATTTTTCTGAGCACAAAGCCTATCAGCTTTCAACAAATTGACATCTACGAATTAAAGGAAGGACGGAGAGGTACCAGAGTCAACACAAGAACTTGTTTTTAAAGGCGAAAGATACTAAAAATATTGTGTTCTTTCTTCATAAACTCTTTTGACCCTTTATGTTAAAAAGGCAAACTTCCAGAGGGATCACGTCTATAAATGAAACATCCTCATGGCCTGAAAAACCTCGTGATGTGAGGTACCTTAGCAGCAGGAACCGAGGCGTGCTGTAAAAACAAAGGCACGTGGTGCTTATGTGCTGAGCAGGAGGTGGGCTGGGCTGTGGACTTTCATTCCATTCACTGAATCTGGAATTTGGAGATCTAGCAACAGTCTTCTGCCCCCTCTCCTCCCTTTTCCTCTCTCTTTATCTCACACCATTATTTGGGAAATAATAGTTATTTAGCATGGAGAATCAGCCCCACTTCCCCAATCAATCTCTTTCTCTCTCTCTCCCTCTGCCAAGAATGGGGGAGGAATTGCTCGGTTTGGCAGCTGTCAGCCCGTCATTATGGGCTCACTGTCCCATCTGCACTACTTAGATTGGTGCAGTCACAGGGGGTTTTACCCAAACAGGCTCTCAGGGGAACAGTAACATACCTCTTGATTTGGCTGTGAAGTTATACTTGTGATTATTAATAGACAAGATAAGAGGCTGGTGCTCTATTCATCCACGTTAGAGCTAATTACTCAGTTTGATCTAAGCTGATTAGAATACTGATAGATAACCACACCACGTTTATAGCTGCAGCAAGCAGTGGCCAAGAGCCTTGACATAGTGCTGCCATTTGGGTTTTATCAGATAGGAAAGAAGGGCGGGGGTGGGGCGGGGGAGAAGAAGCTGCTTTGGTTGATTAGCAATGTGCTGCATGGGACCATTTATAATGAAGCATATCATTTAAATTTTCCTTTACAAATGAGTCCAACGCGCATTGCAGGCTGCAGGCTCTGTTAATTGTCACAAACATTGCTTTTTTTTTTTTTTTTAACATTATTAGCTCTTTGGCAGGATCTCCATTGTTGACTAAAAACTTGGCATGATCAGGGCTTGCTGAATAATTTAGGTGGTTGGCAGCTGGAGAAGGAGAACACACACATCTAGGCAGACAGACATGCTGCTTGAGCTCTTTATATAATAGGATTGTATACAAAGCAGAGTACAGTCGGCAGTGACTTCTGTGTCTGTTTATAGGTAAACACTGATGTTAGTTTTATAGGAAAACTGGAGGGATACTTCTCACAAATCGTATGCAGCATATGAGACAGATGCACTAGAGGACTGTTCAGATGACTCGGATCATCTCCGGCTCTCGCGGAAGATGATAGCTAGAGTTTTTGCACACTAGTACTTACGTCTGCTCTGCGGTGGGGTATCCGAGGCCTTGGTTGCTGGCCATGGAAGCGCTAATAAGAAGTAAAACCACCTAAAGCTCTGAAAACTTACAGCAGCAGCAAGCAAGCTGCTGACCAGCAGACCAGCAAGACTGATGAGTCACAAAGTCCATGAAACACATTCGTTTGGAAAGTTCATATATATGATTATGATCGGTGGGGGTACACAATCACCGCCTGAGGGGAGGAACGTGGAGAAGGTCACAGATAAGACAGCAGATACTTAGTGCACACATACAATACTTTTGTGCAAGAAGCAGACCCACTGATTGTCTTTCAGTTGGGTATTCTGTACCTATCAGGGTACAGTAGGACTCTACAAGGAGAGTCCTTGGGACAAAAACTCAACCCAAACTTTCTAAACTCAATAAGACTTATCAACCTAGGTAAGTACAAGCACAGGAGTAGAACTGGCTAGATCAAGACTTAAATGATGTCACAGAGGTACAGTTCTTCTGTCTCCACCATTGGACTTTTCTTCCAAAGTGTTCGCTTTAATCCCCAAAAGGCCCCATCCTCTTGATAAGTTGACCAGCCTCACATCACCCTCTGTTCAAGGCCAGCAAGAAAGAATGAGCAAAATTGCATCAATGAAAGTTCTGAGACCGAGTCTTAATGTCCTACCGGTCACACAGCATCACAGACTCCTTTTGAAAGCAATCATCACAGAGCCAGGAGCAAGACTGGGGGCAAGCAAGATACTGCAATAAAAACTAAGAAGGATACTAGGTAACCAGAAAAACCCAGTTGAAATAAAAATATAATGGGTATAGTTCCCTTTGGCTAGTTTCATCTGAAGATCTCAAGCCAATTTCTGTTGATGTGTCTTCTTCACTGACCCAGGGATAGTTTCTGAGCCATAAAATATATTAATGAAATACCTGGACAGGTGTATAACCATAGTTAAATCTACCCCAGCACTAGTGACACAGCAAAAACTGGATCCCAGAATTCTATAACTGCATGCAGTAAGAATCGTCTTATAAAGTAGTAAGTTGAGCCCAAAGATGGCTGCACCCCCCAGCCTACAGAAAGTAAAGTCAGCCATCTTTGATCCCAATCTCCATAGCAAATTCCTCTCTGCTAAATACACTGATGACTGAATTTTAGGTGTTTCTCCAAGAGGAGAGGAACTAGGCGACCACTGAAAAGCTATGACCATTCTCACGTACCTTTTTCCCCCCCCTCAATCTGCTTGTTTACCATTCCAGCAGAAAATTGAAGTAAAAACGATGTTTGTCTGAGTCTGAGTCTACTCTTGCCAACCTCCATATTAGGACTGTCCTTTATGCTCTGTCTAGCACATGCAAAATATCACAACCAAACAGCCAGATGACCCTCATCAGGGTAGAATCCATAGTCACGGATGTATTCAGATGCACAAATCTGCCCTTTGTGGGCTTTCATAGTACATCACAAGCATATTCAAACAGCAGCTTCCAAGAAATGGATCGGTTGCCTGTTCTTATGAGCAGGATCTTTCTTGATTTTAGCTTTTCAATAGTCTATTTTGTAAAGAGCAATCTTTGCTGACCATGGGGATGGCACTGTGACTTATAGTTCAGTGATGCCTCTCATCATTTTTGGCAACCCTGTCTATCTTTCCACAGGCTGCTGACCCCCTAGTATAATTTTACCAGTAAATAATTAATAATTTGAACAATACTCCTATACTAAGGTTCATGTAGACCAAAAAAAAAATGATGCATAAATATCGCAGGATTCTGACGGGACAAGATAATAATAAAGGATACTGACTGCCACTTCTTCAATTACCCCAATGATAGTTTGGGGCCTATGTCTAGATTAGCCAACCCCAAACATGACATTGGGGCATACTGGTTTATTAGAAGCTCCTGTATTTTCTGTTTTGAAGTAATCTGGAAACTCGAATATTCTTCCTGAGCTAAGAAATAACAGAAGTCCTAGAAAAATTATTTCAGAAGAAAACAATGGAATCAGTGCAACTATTATTGTGCTTATGGAATAAGTCTCTGATAACAGAGAATTTATATATATATAAATTTATATTTATATATGTATAAATATTTATATATATATATAATGTGTATATAGGCTTTATCTAGCCTACATGTTTTTTACCAGCTTGTGACAAGGAGGAAGATATTATAATTGGCAGGGCAGAATAAAAATATTAAGAAGTTCCTGGGGTGCCTGGGTGGCTCAGTCGGTTAAGCGTCCAACTTCAGCTCAGGTCATGATCTCGCGGCTTGTGAGTTCAAGCCCCGTGTCGGGCTCTATGCTGACAGCTCAGAGCCTGGAGCCTGCTTCTGATTCCGTCTCCCTAGCTCTCTGCTCCTCCCCTGTTCATGCTCTGTCTCTCCCTCTCTCTCAAAAATGAATAAACATTTAAAAACATTGAAAATATTAAGAAATTCCAAACTAAGGAATTGAGAGAAAAACTTAATTTTAAAATAATTCTATTCTCTTTCCCTTGTGCACGCTGTCTCTTTCTCCTTGTCTCTAGCTTTCCAAAACCTTCCTATTTCTGTATTGCTCCTTCAATTATCTATTTATTTATTTATTTATTTGCTCACCTGCTCATTCATTCTACAAATGACTTCTATGCAATTAACAGATGTCAAGTTCTATGTGAGATTTTGGTAATACAAGATGAAAAAAAAAACACACACACACAATCTAAGACTTCAGGAGATTAAATCTAGTAAGGTATGACACATCAGTCAAAAGATGAAGATGTCCTTTAGCAAATGCTACTGTAAGGTTGTACAGAGCTCTTATTGGAGGTGAGGGAGTTGTCAGGGAACACTTCCTAGAGGAAGTGATGTCAAAACCAAGTCCTGAAGTTCTAGTCATATTACCTAAGGGTGCAGAGTCTGCAAAGGACTGGGAGGAAGGAGGAGCATGCGTGTTAGGTAAAAGTCTAAGTAAGTACTCCTGAGGCATAGAATACCAGGAGCAAAAGAAGCTGTAAAGGTAGCCAGACCCAGATCATAAAGGAACCTCAGTGAACCCCTAATGTGTGTGGATTTTATCCTGGAGGATCACTCTGGAAGCAGAAGGGGGTTGGTAAATAAGATTGATTTAACACTGGAGATTGCAAGAACAATTATGCAATTGATTAAAAATATGAAAGAACTAAAGCAGTGGCAGCAAGGAGGTATGAGAAGAAACAGAATCAAGAGATTTAAGGAGACAGAATTGACAAGACTGAATTCATTCTTCTTCCTGCTGTCAATTTCCAGCATAGGACATTTTTTCCCTTCATTTTCTTTTCTGTTTATTTTTCTAAAACTTACCATCGGGTGTATCTGTTTTACACTTCCTTCAGTTAAATGGAGGAAATATGGCTCATAGATTTACCTGATCACCAGCTGACTACAGTACAACATTTAAAAATACATTAAAATCCTCTCATCAGTAGTGTGAAAATCTCACAGACTGGAATATATTACTGAAATCAAATGCTTTTGCTTAAGTGATGCTGCTATGTGCCACAAATGGGGACATCATTCAAACACGCCCAGTGGAGCTGTATAATGGAACCACACTTGGGTTCAGGTTGCTGGGACAGTAGTTAGGTATTTTCATAACTTCCTTGGGCTTCTTTATTGAATATTACTCTGGCTTCTCAGATCCCAGGAAGAAGTTTCATTAGAAAGACACAGAAAAATAAGATTTGCTCTTCTAAATATTCTGGACAGTGGTGTGGTTCTGCACCAGCAAAAACAACAGGTTAGGGTAAACACTTAAATATCATTTCCAACAATATTATTACTAACCCTGTGCTTCCAGAATGAACATCTGATTACTATTAAACTTTATTCTCCTGGAAAAAATAATCCTTCCAATCGTATAAGCATTCTTGAATGATAGCCAAAGAAATATGTTTTCAGTAGTTCCTTGTAATGTAGATTTCATTATGTATTAATGAATCAAGCAAATCAATGTTCTAATAGACCATTAGATGACTTTTTCATGCATGCATCCATCCTTCTAAACATATAATCAAATAAAGTCAGATCCACATCATAGCTGCAGATTAAAAGCATCACAACTCATAATTTTATCCAGATATAATTTTAAGTAACATTCAAGAAATGTACATAGCAAAATGACACTGATCCATCCCCCACATCCCGCTCTTTTAGTACAGTCATGTTACTCAACTTTATCATCTTATCTTCATAGTAACTAAGTGATGACATTGAGGCCACATGATAAATTAACCAACGGACTTGGAAAACTATGTATAAAGAGCCAAGTAAAAAGGAAGTATGTGCTCACAGCCCTCAGTTAATAATTGATGGCATTTGGATATCAGAAATATCCTACTAGCAAGATGTTTCAAGGCGAGGGCGATAAAAGGATTGGCATCTGTAGTTCAAGCGATTAAGGAAATTTCACTCTGGATATGTGAGACCCCTTTTCCCTACGTTGAAAAATTAATGTGAAGACCACATTATGCAAATTTCAAATTGTAGCATTTATTCGCAATGAGGCACGAGTCCTTCAAAAATCTCTTTTTAATATCCCACTCATTATAAAATTGAAAGAGGATTGCACTCGATAATCTGAATAAATGCCTTGTTAAACTCAGTTTTATTTTAAGTAACTGTTCTGAGCGTGGGAAAACTGGCTTGAAATCTGGCTCCCGCTTCTCTACCACACCCGTCTCTTACCCTCTCCCTCTTGACCATTATAGTCCAACCTACTGACCTCCTGTTCAGACCCTCCAAAGTAGTCAGCTCCTTCTGCATCAGGGTCTCCACCTCTACTCAGATGACTCTACTATAACTGCCAGGTGTGGGTCTTTTTATAAACAAATCCCCAATGATGCAAATGCGCGGCTCACTTTGAGAACCATTTATACCATGTTGAAGCGGTGAATCTACCGGTTCGATTCACCTCTCCAGCAAGGCCGAGGACTTTATAACATTCAGGAAATAATTGTTGAATGAATCAATGAAAGCGCTTAGGGAAAAGATACAAAGGAAGAGAACCTGGGGCTACCCAACCAATTGACAAACTTCCCATGGCTTCTTTGTTTCTCATGAATAAACATGTATTTCTTCTAATGCAATAATGGCAACTCTGAGCTCTTGGAGCTCACAAGAGCCTCTGGAGCACAAGAACCTTTTAATAAAGTAGCTCCTCTTTGTTATAAATCATTCATGGAGTAAGAGACTCTTATAGAACTAGCAGTGTTACTCGCTTTGATAAATCTCATAAAGATAAAGAGTTTAACAACAGACTCATAAAAAGGTTGTTCATGATGAAGTCCAAAGGCCTACAGCTACTAGTGCACGCCGCTCTAGGGTGTCCAAGATGAAGAAATACAAAGAAACTGAAGGCTGATTATGGCATTCAAATAATTTGATGAGCTAACACCCAATAATTCCTCTTGAAATGGGTGGTAGCTCTCTGTATAGCCATCAGCTCCCTAGAACAGTATCAATGTAAAATGATGAAGGTCTTGGATAGAAACAAAACTTTAAAAGCATAATTGTGTTTTCTACTCCATTTGTGTACTCTCCAGAAAGGTAAGTAGACGGAAGTTGTCCAGGAAAGCGCCTTATAAAGGAAAGAAGGGCTAATAATCATGTCGAGAGTTAAACCATGTTTTGAGTGTTTATCACCTGCCGGGGATCTTGCTAAGAATTCACATGCATTATCTCATTTGATTCTCAAAATAACTCTTTGAGATAAATGATATTGTTCATCTTTGGGAGGTTAGTTGGTCTGCTGAAAGTTGGTCACTTACAGCAGAGTGTTAGACGTGGCTCTCAACCCAAACCTGGTGACCACAGGACCCCACGCTCTACCTCTCTGCTCTCTACACTCCCCCTCAGAGGCCTCCGGGGGGTGCCATGTGTACCTCACAAACTACAAGACAAATCCCCAATGCATGTCCCTTTCTTGTAGGAATTTTTCTTGCATTAATCTCTTCGTGGGCATGGGCGTGCCTGATCTCGAAGGTTCACTCTTTAAGAACAGCTTTAGTACATACACAGTCAAGAATCTGTAGAGTCGAAAACAGGTCCAACAGGCACAGTCTTCAGATTTCGCAGACACAAAAGTGGAAATCTAAGTAACTCAAGTGTTTCTATGACATATGTTTTGTGTTCTTTTTCCATGAACTTCGACTGCGATCACAAGCGGCCCAGCTGCCCTGAGCATCCGCTATTCCAGGGACTCAACCAGAGAGTCCTCAGGTCTCAGTTCTCATTTCATTTTCAAAATTATCGTTTTAATTATTGCCACTTACCAGGTAAGGACGCTTGAGCACGGAAGGGTTATGCAACTCGCCCAAGGTAAAAGAGCTAGCAAAGTGGCAGATCTAGAATTCAAATGCGGATTTGTCTTTCCACGATACCAACTGCCTCCCAGGGAAAAAGCTGGGCATTTCCGCATTAGACAATAGTGTATTCAATTCTTCTCTTTGACTTAATTAATAACTTAATATGCTTCTTTACTTCCCAGGATGGGTTCTTACAAACACTGCTCTTGACCCAAACAAGTAGAAAGTGTTATAATGGATGTTTAAATTTCTGAAAAAGAATAAAATAATGCTAAGGAGGAGGGGGAAAAAACCCTTCCATTTTAAAATACTGATTAAAGAGGGAGATGCCAAGGTGCTTGCATGGAAGATGCCTTTCACGACCACTTGGCTCTGACTGGAGATGCTTTTCAGAGAAAAGCCAGTACTTGAGTAAAACATTTTTCATCTGATCACAGCCAAGCGTTTTATTTTTTCAAGCAAAACCAAGTGCAAATTGTGTTTGTTTTTGAAATTATGATCTCTACTTTACAAGTGAAATTCCACACACCAAAGTGTGAGTTTATTTTGATAAAACCACATTTCAGATTCCACATGCAACTATAAAATCAGGACATGTGGTGTGGGGTTTTCATAAAAGTCAAAATCTGGTAATTAGCACCAAAACTGTCTTTGAAATCTGAAAGTATTGGAGATAATAGAAATAAAAGCTCATGGAAATGCCAAGAATTTCTGTTTTTGCTAAATCCTACTCGAATACCACAAAGTACCAAGGTGATATACATTTTGAATCTATTATATCCTGCTTATTAAGGGGAAAAACATGGACATATTTTCGCAACATTTTTTTTTATTTCTATAAAGATTTCTCTTGGTTTTAAGTCATTCACATTTGAAGTTGAGCTTTACCAACTGGGAAACTACAATATAGACCTGAACGTGTGTGTGTGTGTGTGTGTGTGTGTGTGTGTGTGTGTGTATGTGTGTGTGTGTGTGTGTGTGTATATATATATATATATATATATATATATATATTGGCCTTTAGCCAGAAAAAGAAACATTGCATAAAATCTTTAAAAGTACTTCCACTCCATTCAAATAGGTGTCTTGATATCAAGACAAAGAAATGATCTAGATAGTAATTTAGGATGGATTATATGAGAAGAAAGTGGACTGCCAGAGTCCGTAACCCCTGACGGGTATTCATTTTGTCCCTGTTTGTAGGGTGTATGAGTGGGCTTGCATACATGTTAATTCTGCAGCTTTAACAGTAGTTAAAAAAATAAATAAAATAAAATCTACCTTGGCAAGTCTCCAGCCCAAACTGGCGACTGGATGGTTGATTCTGTTGATTTCAATAGCTGCATCACCTCCGATTCTCCAGTGCACCTCCAGCCTATATTATTATTTAGTAGAGGAGTAGTAGGATTTAATGTTTCAAGAATTGGCAGCAGATTGCACCAGCAGTCCTTAAACAGCAGCATACTGTATTTATTTGTATACTGCATTTAATCCAATGTATGTAATTCTATCTCCAAATTCAACATTTGTTGGCCATTGAATAGGGAATGATTCTGTTTAAGTCAAACAGCAGTCAAAACAGGAACAATGCCGTATTACAGCTTGGATGTGAACTAAAGAGTTGATACCAATTTTTTTGGAAAACAACCAACGTCTTTTATTTCGAATAATACACCCTATTTTTATAGAAAGTAAGTCAAACCTCTAGTTATGTAGGCCAAACCATTTTACATATTCAAGGGGAATAAACTTGTAACGAAATACCCCGAAATAATTTCTTAGAAGCTGGTGTCACTTCTAAGACTTAGATTAACAAAATAGTGACATTCTAATACATGTATGAGAAACCTCTAAATAGCAACATTGATGTTAAGACACTTAACATTATTAAAACAATCTTTTTGTATGTAGGTAGGTACTAGGTACAAATGGGGAAGGGACAGAAATTTCGTTGGACAAAGAAAAAAGGTTTTAAATACTGTTAAATACTCACAGGTTTTAAATTGTTAAAAGTTACTTAGATTTGAAAATACAAAAAGATAAAGTTGATCTGCATTTAGCCTTTGTATAGTAAGGTACAAATGTATTTCATCAATTAAAGGAGCCCAGATTATTTATGTGGTAGGCTCCAAATTATTTGTCCCACCCAAATTGCATCACTTTATCTTCGTGATACTGAGTTTGGACAAAATCATGTAGCCAGGCACTGGGCGTGTGAAATCATGCTACCATCTGGGACTAGGAGAACGAAATCTGGAGAGCCAAGGATCACCAGCCAAATGATGGTCCCACTGCCCAAAATCTCTTATGATATCTCCAAGTGGCCTCATATGTTTAATGTATTCCTCTCTGGCTGAGTCTGCACAGCACCCAGTGAGCAAATAGTCTGGTAGAAAAAAATAAAAGCTGTTTTGTTTTTTTTTTTTTAAACTCTTCTGCAGAGAAGGACATTACCACTGACTGTCTCGGAAACTTGGGCAAATCACTTTACCTTCTGGGTCTGTTTCCTTCTCCAGAAAATAAAGAAGTGGGGTCAAGTATTCTCCTTGGGTTTGAGGAGCACTTCTTTATCACTTGCTAGATTAGGTGCTCGAGGAACAAAGATGAATAAGACACAGCCTGGTCCTGGAGGAATTGATAGTCTAAAGGGGAAGTGATACACAAATGGATCATTTTTAGATAATATGCGGCTCAGGGAAACATATTCACAAGGCTCTATAGGAATCTAAGATCTCTTGGATGAATCTTTGCTAATAAGTTTTCTCAATACTTTTGCCTCGATAGGAAGAGAATTGTGCCCTTACCGCAAGCAGGAGGAGGGAATGTTAAAAAGGGTTGGGGGAAGGACACGGGACAAGAGCCATGGTTTTCACTTCCAAGAAAAGACAAGGGGAAAAATGGGAAAGAGAAGCCAGGAAACCTCACATTCAAATGACTTAATTATCTCTCAGCTGGCTTGTGCAATGCTGAAGTGCTCTATCTGTCCAACTTGGCCTCTGAGCAGCCAAAGAAACGCTCTGTCTCTTCTCCTAATAAACACAACGTATGCACTCAACAAACGATCAGATGATTTTAGCGATCACTAAAGGGGTCAAAAAAAAAACCCCCAAAAAGGTGTGCTTGACCTTGTTCCAGCCAGAATGTAATGGATGTTATTGATGATTTTGTACATTTAGGAAATCTTCCCTCTGCCAACCATTTCATTTTTAAAATTCATAAACCCTTGGGCTTCAAATGCTAGCGAAATGCAGCTTTTGATAATTTAAAACGGCTGCATCTGACTCCTTTTCTTTACAAAACCCCAAGTAACTATGAAGACTACCGGCGTAGCTCTACGTGTCACGTCGTTTTCACTCCTCTGCGTTACTCCAACCAGGGATGTCCTCACTAATTTATGCTGCCAAGATTCTGCAAGTAAAAATAATACTTTAAATAAGAAGATTGAAGGTTTTCCTGAAAACGGATTGCAAGATAGCTTTTGTGATTTTTCAATACTCTTTTCTTGCTGTGTGTTGGGTTCAGCTCTTCCAAATGGGAAAATATATATTTGAGAGCTGAAGGGGAAAAAAGTCTTCGCCAAGCAGATGTTGGTAAATTGCCAGCTGAAACAAAGTTGTAATGCTGGTGACAACAAGATTGGTTTCCAGAGGATATTTAGAAAGCAGAGAGTCTGGCTTTGCTATCATTTCCCTCAGGAAGGGCCTGGATGACGGGCTACAGCACATTACCAGCTAGTATCTTGCTTCCAAACATCTGGATTCCTAGTCTCATCCATTTAAAAATGATTTACTCATTGTAGCTTGTTGTTTGTTGAGATTTCGGCCGAGTGAGAAAACATTCAGCCCCCTCTCCTCCAGACATCTAACTTCTTAGTTTGCTCCACCATGATCCTTTTAAAAAATCCAAAGGATCTCACCTTTAAAGTTCTATTTCTTCCTACAAAGGAACCTCAAGTTTAAATTTCTATTCATTGTTTTTTTTTTTTTGTTTTGTTTTTAGAGCATACCCTTATCAAACCAAGGGTAAAAGGAAATCAAAGCAAACAATGAATGTTTTTGCCTCAGTTACTCAGACAGTTACGAGCAAAATATATTTAGGGCTTGATGTCAAGATCAGATCAGAAACTTGATTTGTATTTCACATCATTTCATTGGCGTAGAACCTGGTTCAAACCAGGTTTTTACATCAGAATGATTCGGGGAATTTTTCAGAATATATATGCTCTAGCCCTAGTCCAAACCTATGGAAGCAGGTGAGACCCAGGAATGTGTTGTCATTGTTGTTGTTGTTGTTGTTGTTGTTGTTGTTTTGAGGGAGAGAGTGGCACGGGAGGGGCAGAGGGGAGAGAGAAAATCTCAAGCTGGCTCCATGACCAGCACAGAGCCCCACACAGGGCTTGATCTAACGGCCATGAGATCATGACCTGAGCCGATATCAAGAGTCCGATGCTCAATCAACTGAGCCACCTGGATGTCCCATTATATTTAATATTTATTATTAGGTATTGAACACATGGCATAAATTGGACTACAGTGACATTCTGTGTGTGTGACAAAGATTGGTTTCTAGAGGATATTTAAAAAGCATATAGTCTGGCTTTACTGTCATTCCCCTTGTATGTGACAAAGGAAGGAGAGGCAGTTTGTATACAGAAAAATATAAAAGAATTTACAGATAAATTGGGTCTGAACTTAGCAAAATTATTAGACACAGTGTAGTGTAAAAAATCAATACTATTTGTATATACTATCCAAGAAGGTTAGAATATGAGATTTTTTTTAAATTATAAATTAAAAAACAATGTCAAATACCAAATACCAATGAATGAATCCACTAAAAGATTTGGGGGAAAGAAACACAACATTTAAAGCATTGTTTCTTTTTACCTATTTTAAAATTTATTCAATTTACTTAAACAAAACCAAAAACATTTCACCTATTTCTCTGGTCCTACCCTCACCCCCCACTGCCTGCTTTTGGCAACCACCAATCTGTTCTCTGCATCTATGAGCTTGGTTATATATATGTATATACATATACATATGTATATGTATATGTATATGTATGTATATGTATACATATGTATGTATACATATACATACATTCCACATACAAGAGAGATCATACTGTGTTTGTCTTTCTCTGACTTACTTCACTTAGCATGAAGCCTTCAAGGTCCACCCATGCTGTCACAATGGCAAGATTTCACTATGTTTTATGGCCAAATAATATATGTATCTCACAATTTCATCAGTGTATACTTAGGTTGTTTCCATATCTTTGGCTACTGTAAATAATGCTGCAATAAACATGAGGGTACATATATCTTTTTGAGTTAGTGTTTTCATTTTCTTCAAATAAATACCTAGAAGTGGGATGGCTGGATCATATGGTGGTCCTATTCTAATTTTTTGAGAAACCTCCATTTCCAAAGTGGCTGCACCAATTTACATTCACATCAACAGCGCAGAAAAGCTCCCTTTTCTCCACATTGTCCCCAGCACTCGTTCTTTCCTGACTTTTTGAATAGCCACGCTACCAGGTATGAGGTCATAGCTCACTGTGGTTTTAATTTACATTTCCCTGATGATTAATAATCTGGAGCATCTTTTCATGTGCCCATTGGCCATCTGTATGCCCTCTTTGGGAAAATATCTATTCAGATCTTCTGTCCATTTTTTAATCGATTGTTTATTTTTTTTCTATTGAGTTGTATGACTTCTTTGTATATTTTGTATATTGGCTCCTTATCAGACATATGACGGCAAATACCTTCTCCCATTTAGTAGTTTGCCTTTTTACTTTGTAGATGATTTTCTTTGCTGTGCAGAAGTTTTTCTTGTTTGATGTAATCCCATTGCTTATTCTTACTTTTATTGGCTTTGCTTTAGATGTCAGATTCAGAAAATTATCACCAAGACCTATGTTAAGGAGCTTAACACCTACGTTTTCTTCTAGGAGTTTTGTGGTTTCAGGTCTTATATTCAAGTCTTTAATCCATTTCGAGTTAATTTTTGTGGATCCTATAAGATGGTGATCCACTTTCATTCTTTTACATGTGGCTATCCAATTTTTTCAGCATCATTTATTGAAAAGATTTTTTTTCTCCCATTGTACTTTCTTGTCTTCTTTGTTGTAAAGTAATTGATAATATGTGTGGGTTTATTTCTCAGATCTCTATTCTGTTTCACTGACCCATCTCTCTATTTTTATGCCAATACCATATTATTTTAATTACTACCTCTCTGTAATCAAGGTTTGAAATCAAGGACCATGATTCTTCAGCTTGTTCTTTCTGAAGATTGCTTTGGCTATTCAGGGTCTTTTCAACGATTCAGGGTCCATATAAACTTTAGGATTGTTTGTTCTACTTCTGTGAAAAGTGCCATTGGAATTTGGACAGGGATGGCATTGAATCTGTATACTGCTTTGGATACTATGGACATTGTAATAATATTAATTCTTCCAATTCATGAACATAAAATAGCTTTCCATTTATTTGTGTCTTCTTCGGTTCCTTTCATTAATGCCTTGTAATTTCCAATATACAAGGTTTTCACCTCCTTGGTTAAATTTATTTCCAGGTATTTTATTCTTTTTGGTGCAATTATAAGTAGGATTGTTTTTTTTTTAATTTCTCTTTCTGATAGTTCATTATTAATGTACAGAAACACAACAAAATTTTTAGTATTGTTTTTGTATTCTGCAACTTTACTGAACTCATTTTTTGAGTTCTAACGGTTTTTGATGGGACCTTTAGGGTTTTCTATATTATCATATTATGTTACCTGCAAATAGTGATGGTTTTGCTTCTTCCTTTCCATTTTGTGTGACTTTACTTCTTGTTCTTGCCTGATTTCTCTGGCGAGGACTTCCAATACTATTTTGAATAAAAGTGGTGAAAGTGGGCATCCTTGTCTTGCTCTTGATCTTAGGGAAAAAAACTTTCAACTATTACCAGTGAGTATGATGTTAGCTGTCACCTTGTCATATATAGCCTTTATTATGTTGACATATGTCCCCTCTATACCCACTCTGTTGAGAGTTTTTATCATAAATGGATGTTGAATCTTGTCAAAGCCTTTTTATGCACCTTGAGATGATCATGATTTTTATCCTTCATTTTATTAATGTGGTGTATTACCTTGACTGATCTGCTGATGTTGAATGATTTCTGCAGCTCTAGAATACATCCCATTTGATTGTAATGTATGGTCCTTTTGTGAAATTTCATTTGCTAATATTTTGTTGAGGGTTTTTGTATCTATGTTCATCAGTGATATTAGCCTGGAATTTTCTGTTCCTATGACATTTGTGTCTGGTTTTGGTATCGGGGTAATGCTGGCCTCATAAAATGAATTTGGAAGAGTGCCTTCCTCTTTTATTTTTTTTGGAAGAGTTTAAGAGGAATTCTTTGAACGTTTGGTAGCATTCACCAGTTTGAAGACAGCTGGTCCAAGATTTTTGTTGGTTGGAAGGTTTTTGATTACTGATTCCTTACTAGTTCTCAGTCTATTCAGATTTTCTAGTCCATCACGATTCAGTCTTGGTAGGTTGTAGGTTTCTAAGAATGTCTCCATTTATTCTAAATTGTCCAATTTGTTAGCATATAATTACTCATAGTAGTCTCTTATAATTCTTTGTGTTTCTGTGGTATGTGTTGTAACATCTCGTCCCTCATTTCTGATTTTATTATTTGAGTCCTCTCTCTTTTTCTTTTGGTAAATCTAGCTAAGGATGTGTCAATTTTGTTTACGTTTTCAAAGAATTAGCTCTTAGTTTCATTGATCTATTCTATTGTCTTTTTACTATTTCATTGATTTCTGCCCTAATTTGTGATATTTCCTTCCTTCTACTAACAATGGGTTTCATTTATTTTTCTTTTTCTAGTTCCTTCAGTGTTAAAGTTTGGTTGTTTATTTGAGAATTTTCTTGTTTCTTGAGTCAGACATGTATCACCATGAACTTCCCCCTAAGAACTGCTTTTTCTCACTCCATAAATTTTGGTATATTATATTTCTATCTTCATTTTTTTCCAGGTATTTTTATTTCTTCTCTGACCTGTTGGTTGTCCAGTAGCATATTGTTTAATCTTTATATATTTTTTGAATTTTCCAGTTTTCTTTGTGCAATTAGCTTCTAGTTTCACACCACTTTGGTCAGAAAAGATGCTTGACATCAATCAAATCCTCTTAAATTTATTAAGGTTTGTGCAGAGGCTTAACATATAATCTATCTTGGAAAATATTCTATGTACCCTTGAGAGGAATGTGCATTCTGTTGCTTTTGGATGAAATGTTCTGTAAATATCTCTTAAATCTATCTCGTCATGTCATTTAAGACCAATGCTTCCTTATTGATTTTCTGTCTGGATGATCTATCCATTGATGTAAGTGGGGTATTAAATTCTCCTATTATTATTATATTTCTATTTCTCTCATTAGGTCTGTTAATATTTGCTTTATATATTTTGTTGTTTCTATGTTGGGTGCATAAATATTTACAAATGCTGTATCTTAGGTTAGGTTAACTTTTTTATTATTATGTAACACTCTTTTACTAGTCTTTGTTTTAAAGTTTATTTTGTCTGATGCAAGCATAGCCACTTCAGGTTTTTTTGTTTGTTTGTTTCCATTTGCATGAAATATCTTTTTCCATATTTTCACTTTTAGTCTGTGTGTGTCCTTCCATCTAAAATGAGTCTCTTGCAGGCAGCATATAGATGGATCTTGTTTTTTGTTTTTTTTTTTAACCATATAGTCACTCTCTGTCTTTCAATTAGAGAATTTAGTCCATTCACATTAAAATAATCATTAACAGCTATATGCTTATTGCCATTCTGTTATTTATTTTCTGACTGGTTTTGTAATTCTTCTCTGTTCCTTTCTTCTCTTGCTCTCTTCCTTTGTGGTTTGATAATTTTCTTCAGTGGTATGCTTATATTCCTTTCTGTGTATCTTTTGCGTATTTACTATATATAGATTTTTGATTTGTGGTTACCATGAGGCTTACATATATGTTACATATAGTAACATATATATAAGTCTATTTTAAGTTGGTAACAATTTAAGTTTGATTGCATTGTAAAGCTCGACATTATCACTCTCTCCCCACCATGTTTTATGTTTTTGATGTCAGGTTTTACATCTTTTTATCTTGTGTATCTCTTAAATAATTGTTGCAATCATACTTATTTTTACTACTTTCATCTTTTACCCTTCATATAGCTTTATAAGTAATCAATCCAATAGTTTTACCATGTTTACCTTTCCAGTGAGATTTATTCTTTCATATGTGTTGTTGTTATTAATTATTGCCTTTTCTTTTCAGCTAAAAAACAGTCCCTTTAACATTTCTGGGAAGGCTGGTTTAGTGGCGATGAAATCCTTTAGTTTCTGCTTGTTGGGAAAATGCTTTATGTCTCCTTCATTTCTGAATAAGAACTTCGCTGAATAGAGTATTCATGGTGGCAATTGTTTTCTCCAGCACTTAGAATGTATTGCACCACTCTTTTCTGGTCTACAAAGTTCATGCTGAAAAATGTGCTGATTTTGCTGACCCAGTAAAATCTTACTGACCCAGATCCAGGCACTGTAGAGATGTCCCTTGGCAGCAACTGCAAAATTGAGGTGCCAGACAGGGGTATGTGCTCCTTTCTTGGTGACACTGATTGTTATAATCCCTTGGGACCAGGAATGCAAATTCTCCTGGTCTCCAGAGCCAGCTGATCAAGAAGCCTCTCCCAGGTGGCAGCCACAAAAAACAGGCACCACATGGGAGAAAAGGTCCCTTCTGGGAGATACTGGTGCTCTGGAGTACCAGAAAGAGTTCAAAAATGGCACCTGCCAGTGTCTGTTCTCGGACGAGTGTTCCAGCAGGCTCCCATATGTGTATATTAAATTAGGTGCCTGTCCCTCAGGCCCACACTTAATAGAAGCATGCGAGCCTCTTTCACTTTAAGTCCAGGCATGATCAGCTGCCTTTGAGTTGGGCCCTGAGGCAGGTTCATCTTAACTCACAAGCCATTATAAGTGGTTTATCAGATCAAGACAGTCTTGTGGGTCTTGGGACATGAGACCCATTGGTCTCCAAAGTTAGATGTTATGGAGACTCATCTCTCAAACATATGTATGGAAATTGGGGATTTCAAGCCCAGTGTGGGATTTCAAAAACTTTGATACTCAGGAAGAAGCTCAGGGTTTTAAGCTCCTGCCTGGTTGTGGGATGCCGTACCAGGGGCAGACTTTATGGTGATATTATGCCCTCTTTTACTCACTTTGATGTGTTTTTTTTTTTTTCTCATTTGATAAATGTGTAGTTGTCACTTAGGTTTTTGTTTTTTCAATTTAAATTCAAGTTAGTTAAATACAGTGTAATATTGGTTTTAGGAGTAAAATTTAGTGATTCATCATTTACATATAACACCCAGTGCTCATCCCAACAAATTCCCTTTTTAATGCCTATCACCCATTTAGCCCATACCCCCATCCCAAATCCCCTCCAGCAACCCTCAGTTTGTTCTGTGTATTTATGAGTTTCTTATGATTTTCCTCCCTCTCTGCTTTTATCTTATTTTTCCTTTCCTTCCCCTATGTTCATCTGTTGTTTCTTAAATACCACATATGAATGAAATCATATGGCATTTGTCTTTCATTCTTATTGATCGCTGAGTAATATTCCATTGTCTGTGTGTGTGTGTGTGTGTGTGTGTATATATATATATATATATACACCACATCTTCTTTATCCATTCATCAGTCGATGGACATTTGAGCTCTTTCCATAATTTAACTTTTGTTGATAGAACTGCTATAGACATTGGGGTGCATGTGCCCCTTCAAATCAACAGGTCAATATCCTTGATGAACCTGGATGCAAAAATTCTCAACAAGATACTAGCAAATCAAATTCAACAGTCCATTAAAAGAATTATTCACCATGATCAAGTGGGATTTATACTTGGGCTGCAGGGCTGGCTCAATATTCACAAATCAACCAACGTAATACATCACATTAATCAAAGAAAGGATAAGAACCATAAGATCCTCTTGATAGATGCAGAAAAAGCATCTGACAAAATACAGCATTGTTGTTTGATAAAAGCCTTCAAGAAAGTAGGCATAAAAGGAATAGACCTCAACATCATAAAGGCTGTATATGAAAGACCCACAGCTAATATCATCCTCAATGGGGAAAAACTGAGAGCTTTCCCCCTAAGGTCAGGAACACGACAGGGATATTCACTCTCACCACTGTTGTTCAATGTAGTACTAGAAGTCCTAGCCTCAGCAATCAGACAAGAAAAAGAAATGAAAGGAATCCAAATTGGCAAGGAAGAAGTCAAACTTTCACTCTTTGCAGATGACATGATACTCTGTGTGGAAAACCCTAAAGATTCCACCAAAACACTGCTTAGCACTGATCCATGAATTCAGCAAAGTCACAGGATATGAAATCAACACACAGAAATCGGTTGTATTTCTATATACCAATAATGAAGCAGCAGAGAGAGAGAAATCAAGGAATCTATCCCAATTAACAATTGCACCAAAAACCATGAGATACCTAGGAATAAACCTAACCAAAGAGGTAAAAGATCTGTATGCTGAAAACTATAGAAAGTTTATGAAACAAATTGAAGAAGACACAAAGAAATGGGGAAACATTCCATACTCATGGATTAGAAGAACAAATATTGTTAAAATGTCTATCTATCCCAAACAATTTACACATTCAATGCAATCCCTAACAAAATGTCACTTAGGTTTTCTAAACAGAAAATTGTTCCATATGTAGCTACAGATTCAGTGTGTCCATGGGAAGTGAGTTTGGGACCTTTCTATGTCACCATCTTGAGTTGGAACAGCCCACAAAGCATTATTGAAACTAATTTAAGACATTTAAATTAGTGAAAAGAGAGCATCATATTCAGAGACTGAACTCGATATTGGGAAAATGTCAAATCTCCCCAGTTTGATAAATAGATATATAATCCCAAAGAATCCCAATAGGTTTGTTTCTTTTTGGAACCCAATAAGCTGTTTCTAAAATATACAAGAAGGGGCACCTGGGTGACTCAGTTGGTTGAGCATCTCCCTCTTGATTTCAGCTTAGGTCATAATCCCAGGGTCATGGGATCAAGCCCCACACCAGACTCCACACTGAGTGTGGAGCCTGCTTGGGATTCCCTCTCTCTCTCTCTCTCTGGACCTCTCCCCAACTCGCACACTCTCTCTTTCTCTCTCTCAAAAATAGATAAAACAAACAAACAAACAAATAAATAAAGAAGAAAATGCAAAGGACAAAGAATAACTAAGATACTTTAGAAAAAGAATAAAAAGATAGGAGGACTTTCTCTAACAAATATCAACTTATTATAAAGCTATAATATTTAAGATGTGTGTGTGTGTGTGTGTGTGTGTGTATCCTTTATTTATCAATTGAAAAGAACAGATATCTGAGGAACAAACATTTGACTTATGATGAAATGCCACTGTAGAGTCATGGAAAAAAAGACAGTCACTGTTGTTTTCTTTTTTTCCTAATAAATGATACTGGATAATTTCATACTCATATGGAAAAGATGAAATTGAACATACTTTAAGTTTAACTCCAAGAGGATTAGATCTAAATGTGAAAAAGCAAATCAAGAAAGTTTGTGAAAGAGCATAAAAGAATATTTTTATGATTTCAGGATCAGAAACTTTTTTTTGAGAGAGAGACAGAGACAGAGACAGAGACAGAGACAGAGAGAAGGAGCAAGGGAGGGGCAGAGAGAGAGAGAGAGAGAGAAAGAATTGCAAACAAACTCCATGCTGTCTGCACAGAGACTGATGTGGGACTCAAACACACCAACCATGAGATCATGACCAGAGCCAAGACCAAGAGTCAGACGCTTAACCGACTAAGCCACCCAGATGCCCCAGATCAGGGAATTTTTAAACATTTTTAACTGTAAAGCGGCATCTGGGTGGCCCAGATTTGGCTCAGGTCACAATCTCATGGTTCATGAGTTCAAGCCCTGCATCGGGTTCTGCACTGAGAGTGCAGAGCCAGCTTGAGATCCTCTCTCTCTCCCTCTCTCCGCCCCTCCCCCACTCACACTTTCTTTCTCTCTCTCTCTAAAAATAAATAAATAAACTTAAAAAATTATAACTACAAAAATTGGTAGGTGTGATGACAATGAAGTAAAAATGTCTCTTCATCTAAAGTGTCATCTGAGAGACTGGAAAGGCAAACTGAAGAGTGGAAGTAGGTATCTGCAATGTAAAAGTTTCACAAGCAACTTGGTAAAAAAAATTAAGATTTTCTTTAAATCGTTTTTTTAAAAGAAAAAGGCATGTCTGTTTGATGACAAACAGGAGACTGGAAATCTATAGAGTTGATCAAAATATGTGAAGATAGCGAACTTCACTCATAATCATTGAAATGCAAACAAAACACCATGAGATACCATGATAGAGCCACCAAGGAAGCTAACACTGAATAAAAAAAAAAAAAAAAAACAAAAAAAACAAAAAAAACCTAATCATAAAAAGTGTTGGAGAAAACCTGCAGCCCTAAGGAGACGTTATACATTACAGGTGGAAGTGTACGTTGCTCTAACTATACCTGGTTTGGAAAAGAGTTTGACATTAGCTGCAAAAGTTGAATACACCCAAGCCTCAGGAACCAGTGGTTTTACCCTCGGTAGTTACCTAAAGAAGCATGTGCCCATATGTACCTAGAGGTGTCTACAAAAATGTTCGTGCAGGATTGTTCATAATAGCTAAATGTCCATCAGCAACGCAATGGTGCCATATTGGTGCTACGTTCATGCAGTGGAATACTACCCAGCACAGGAAATTGACTACAGCAATATACAACAACATGGGTGATCTCATAAACCTGACAGTGAATAGGAGAAGCCAGACACATAAGACCACAATATTCTTTTTCTGGAAGGTTTAAAACTGAGCAAAACTAGAGTTTACAGATACATATGTTGGCATACAAGCAACGCGAAGAAAGGCAAGGAAGCAATTATCATAAACATCGGGATAGGGGATGCATCCAGGAGAGGGTGTGCGATGTGATGGGAAGAGCTGCACAAGGGCCTTCTGAGATACCATCGGTGTGCCCGTAGCTGACCAGCGTGCCGTCTACGTGGCTGTTCACTATATAACACTTTATCAGACTGTACATGATACATGTACATTTCCGTGTGCCTGTCGTGTTGCACATTTGTTTAAGTATAAGACAAAAATAAAGCAAGAGATATTTCTTACAAAGATCTACAAAAATTGATGCCATTGACCACCAACCACTCCACCATTTATTAAACTCTGTAAACACAAAGGAATATACTATAGTTAATAAACACGTGTAAAGAGGCTGATTATCAATGGTAATCAGAGAAATGCAAATCAAAACATTGTGCTTATAAAATATCAGACTTCCTTCGTGCTCTTCCTACTATTCCAGTCGTTTTTTTTTTCTCTCAGACTCCTCTACCCCTCCTTAAATTTTTTGAGCCTCAGATTTTGCCTTTGTACAATATGAACTCATTATCTTCCGCCTCCAACCTTCTCCCTCTTTCTGTGCACCCTCCTACACTGGATTTGTTCATTAATAAACTCACTGAGTGCTAGACTTGAAGTATATTCTCAGAGTACTTTGCCTGACTATTGAAGAAATAAAGATGCATAATACACATTTCCTGTGACTAGAAATGTACTTGGAGTACAGTAGGTACCCAATAAAAATTAAGTGAACTAACTCATTCATTATTATATCCTCAAGGTATTTACAGTCTAATGGGTCCATCAGCTCATAGTTCAGAGCATAGCTTCAATACTTGGGAAAGAATTCCAAAGATTTGATTAAACAAATCTCAGGTAGGTAGCATGAAACAGACTTAGTCCCTTCGGGACCAAATATTACCCCCTGTGATCTGAACTATGGGTTGATCTAGATTGCTGACTCCATCAAGGGAACATAAAAACCAAGAGGTCCTACCTCCTTCCCTGCTTAACTACCCAGGATATAGGAAATAACTCTCCACTTATATATGATCGTAATATCTTAATCAGCCAACAGATATTTATTAACGGACTCTGGAGCCAGCCTGCCCGAGCACAAATCGCAACTCCACCCTTTACCAGCCAGTGAGCTCAGTAAATCATCCACCTCTGTACCTCATCTCCCGCTGAAAGTGTGCACAGCTGCAATGGTAACGACGCAAGGACTGGACAGGCTAATGTGTGCAAAGTTTTTACAACTATGCCCAGCACAAAATAATTGATCGAGAAGTGTTCGCTGTCATCATTCACCCAGCAAACATACACTAAGTACCTTTTACTTGATAGGCATCAGGAACACGTCAGTGAACAAAGCAAATATGATTGCTACCTGATGAAACTTCCAGGATGGGAGATCCAGGCAAGCAAACGAGCAAACAAAATGTATTCCTGAATCAATTACTAGGTTTTGTTTTTGTCGGGGAGCTGTTTTGTTCCTCTCGAAGTTAATACAACTTCATTCCTTCCGTGGGAATATCTGTACTAGCAACCAGAGGGGAACTCCCCAAAGATATTATGCACCCCAGCCTGGAGCTCAGAGCTAGAAAGGACAATGAAATCGAGCATACAGCTTCAAAGTTCTATTTGGAAGCTAAGCTAATGCTACCTCATCCTACCTTTTCCATTCCATGTATTTTTTCCCTATTTTTGTGAACAACAATTACATGTAAAACAGGAGAGAACGATGGAAAAATGTTTCTGAGAGAAACAGGAAGAATGACAGAGAGAAAGGGAGACAAGCTGTCCAGAGTTGAGCCAGAATATTCACAGCATAGATTTTTTTTTTTAATTCTAAAAGTGAATTTTAATTACTTTAGCATATATGCCTCATTCTTCCTTTAAAGGAAATCAATCAAACTACAGTGTCTCTACAGATACACTGGTGAAATAAAAATGTTACTGTTTTTAAGACAATAAATGCTTCAGCAGAAAAAAAGAAGAAGAAGAAGCAGCAATGTAAATGTGAAAACCAGCAGTGGACTTTGATTATCTTGGGTCTCTACTATTGTTTCTTCACCGAGTGTATTACAGAAAGAAAAGGAACATTCTCTCACACTAGTCATTTATTATTTATTTTTCTGCTTTAATTATTTGTGGAAATTTCCTGACAGCTTCTTATTCAGCTGGTTCTCCTGACACTCAAGTTTGCACATTAAGGAGAAGGAGGACAAAGTACCAGCTCGAGGGGAGAAAACCCAGCCAGCAGCCGAGTGGTTAGAAAGGGCAGGGCTGCAAATTTAGAAACCATTTGATGTAACAAGGATAACAAAGAAAAAAGGGGAAAAAAATGATGCTAATGGCGCAGTTTGACCTCTTTTCTAAATGTTTTGAGATGTTTCTCTCAAACCGGAGACTGTTCTTTCACTCTGCTCCAAGGTGTCATGGCTGTGGCTATAGGGGACCCTAGCGAGTCCCTGGAGAGAGATGGCACGTGGTTCTGGAGCATGGGTGTGGTCGTGCGGTAATAATCATTCAGGAAGTGAAAGTGGCAGCATGAGGATTTGTTGGAGTCCATTCGTTCATTCACATATTCATTCATTCATTCATTCATTCACAAATATATGGAGTGCCAAGCACTCCATTAAGTATTAGATCAGGAGGCTATTTAAGTAATTTGGTTTGAAAGAGTGAACATTTGAACCAGAAGAATGGCTCTACTACCTTCCTCTTTGTATTTATTTTTTATAGTTTATTTATTGATTTATGGGGTAGGGGTGGGGGGAGACTGAGAATCCCAAGCAGTCTCCACACTGTCAGCACAGAGCCTGATGCAGGGCTCGAACTCAGAACTGTGAGATCACGGCCTGGGTCAAATTCCAGTGTCGGATGCTTTACCAACTCAGCCAGCCAGGCGCTGTTCCACTACCTTCGTAATTCCCATATATTTTATTGCTTAAATCAGCAAGAGCATTTGCGTGTTTATTTGTTTTGATGCTGGCTTTCATTTTGGTTTATTAGTTTCTCTGTTTTTCAGGTATGAGCGATGATGTTCCCCTATCCGTGTACAAAGACTCATCCTTTCATCTCAAAGATCAATAGAACTCATTTGAGTCTTTGGCTGTTCAAGGTAAGACATGTTTTGAAGATTTTCATCTTAATCCAAGATTTCATACTTTCGTTGTTATTTCTAGGACCCAAATGATATCTGCTATTCCTGGAAGCCTATTCTGTTCCTGACTGTTCTAGCGACTAGGTACTTTAAACCCAGTATCATTACTCCTTCTAACAATTAAAAAAAAGAAGGATTATTATTATTCCCATTTTACAGATTTAAATATTGAGGCTCGGTGAGATTAAAATTCACTCTATAGCTAGTTAACGTTGGTGCAGAGTCTTAACATACCTGGCTCAAAAGACCATGTTCTTCAGAGCTTTCCCTATTCTGTTCTTCCTTTCAGAAAAACTTGACCTTAAGCATAATTGCAATTACAATTTCTCTAACTTTATACCAAAGTGGGAAACTGCTCTTGGTTTTGCCTTTTTTATAGCAGCTCCCCAGAGGATTCATTCCAGCAGCTTCTGACAATACAGTGAGCGCACAAGACAGGCATTATCTGCTCCCTGCGCACATGCACCAGGACCTCGAGTTTCCTCATTGCCTTGCATATCACACTCTTTTCTTTGAAGGGAATCCCATTTTCCCACCTGCATCCATCATTCATCTGTCATCCCATTCAACTGGTGAGGTTTTTAACTAGATGATTTTTTTTCCCCCTTTCTTTCTTGGCTAACCTTGTCTCTCAAGGTCTTTGCTCTGACTACAGTTTTAAAGCTCTGCTCATTTTCTTGCCCCCAGTTCACCCCCTTGGGAGTAGCAATTAACACAGGCACCTGTTTTGTTGGGTTTTGCTTTTTACATATTAAAGGGCAAAGGCAACCTGCTTGGGTTGGTCTGAGCTTCCCTTTGATCTTACGGGAGCCACACAACAATATCCATCTGGACAACCTGAGCAGAGTAATTTAGGAATGGTGCATGAAGGAAGCGTGGAGGTGCCATTGCTTGGGTTTGAAGAGGGACTCATACAGTAAGAGCATGACCCCTTCTCAAACACCTCTAGGAGCAGCAGATGTACTGTGCTGGGATCTCACCTCCCTCTTCTGATGCGGGGGATGAAAGTGCCTCTGAAGAGGAACAAAGACCTGCGCTATCACAAAGCGTAGCGTTTTCCCATTGTATCTGAACGGAGTATATTGCTCTTTCAGTTTTGCTAAGATTACACAAAAATGTAATTACCACGACACTATTCACCTGGGAACTTGAGAAATGAATGCTAATGCAGTTGCTTTGGGGGGGGGGGGAGGGCGGGGGCAGCACTTCCAATCCGTGCAGACACTTTCTCCCCGAGTCCAGAATTCTGCCTCCATCAGCTATAGTCAACCCAGGCAGCATAGGGAAGTGGTGTGCAGTTTGCACTGTTCTAGAACCCCAAAGTTGCTCCACATGGAAGCACATGGTGCTTTATTTTATAGTGTAGGCTTTTGTGAACTCAGTGTTCGCCTTTCCACTTTTACCTACTGAGTCCACCAGAAACCCTGCAAGTATCTATGCATTCTCTGCAAACAACGTTGGGTTTAGGACTAGTTTTATTTTAAATTTTTTAAACGTTTTTATTATTTATTTTTGAGAGAGAGAGAGAGAAGGAGAGGGGGAGGGGCAGAGAGAGACACACACACAGAATCCGAAGCAGGCTCCAGGCTCTGAGCTGTCAGCACAGAGCCCAACACAGACTCGAACCCACGAACCGTGAGATCATGACCTCAGTAGAAGTCAGACGCTTAACCCACTGAGCCACCCAGGTGCCCCAGGGCTAGCTTTATTTTAAAATAGAAGTTGAGGGGCGCCTGGGTGACTCAGTCAGTTGGGCGTCCAACTTCAGCTCAGGTCACGATCTCGCGGTCCGTGGGTTCAAGCCCCGCGTCGGGCTCTGGGCTGATGGCTCAGAGCCTGGAGACTGTTTCAGATTCTGTGTCTCCCTCTCTCTCTGCCCCTCCCCCATTCATGCTCTCTCTCTGTCTCAAAAATAAATAAAAACCGTTAAAAAAATTTAAAAAAATAAAATAAAATAAAATAGAAGTTGAATCAGTGTGTATTTGTGTCCCAAAGGAGAACTTAAAATTTTGATTTATATCTCCTGCTTCATATTGAGCTCCTTGCTTCAAGCAGTTTTTTAAATGCTTCAGGCATACAAGAGAAATCGTGGGTTTTGTTTGTTTGTTTGTTTGTTGTGTTTTTAGTGAAGAAATACAATTAGAGTGTGTGTAACTCTAGTTATTTAGCAGCTGGCTCTACCTCCATACCCGCATCTACACATGGTAAAGTTATGTGTCTTAGAAGAAAAAAAAAATCAAGACTTTTATGTGGCTTGCTCCTTGAAAAACAGAAACACACCAAAACAAAGCTTGTACTTGAGATTGGCAAGCGAGACGATGGAAATAGAGAATGAGGGGAAAAAGAAAATGGGAACAGTACAAATTTGTAACGAGTATTCGAGATAATGTACAGAAAGCAAAGAGCATAGAACCAGGCACATGAGTTCTAGTCAGGAAGAGAAAGAAGAGAGAAGAAGCGTTGCCATCCCTTCCAGCTTCATCGTTAATTGTGTATCCAAGTTACGGCACTTTGAGATATAGTATTTCACTGCGTGTGAGGCTGATAACAATTCTGGGTAGATGGCTAGGATAAGTGGTGATAGTGTTAGTATTACAACGTAACGTGGGTTGGGGTCAGCAAAACCTTTACTGAGCACCAACTATGTGCCACACACCGTGCTGGGTACTGGAGATGCCAGGCTGATAGGGGAAAATGCCGAGTTCTGGGTCGTGAAGGCAGTTTGAAATATATGCCTTCACTCTCAGTCGAACCATAGCAAAGAGCTTTCTCTATAAACAGACTTAAGTCACAAAAATGCAGAGACCTAGAGAGAAGGTATGAGAAGTACAGTGTCAGAAGCCAGAAAGAATGTAAACCAGCAGTAAGTGACCTAGAAGACAGACGGCCAAATCTTGGACTGACGGTGGGGAACGTAGAGCAAGCCAGCATATATAAGATCCTCCAAGTTCCCATTGATCTTCCAGATGGGTCATAAACACACATAATCATAGGTGTGACTGATGAAGAAGGTATCTCTTTTTCTATGAGACAAAGACATACCCTGGCCCTGGAGTGTAGCTTGCCCCTTCCATACTCACGCTGAAGCAGCCTGCAGGCTCCCTCTTCTTTAGTTAGCTGACTCAGTCCCGTTGGACCAGAGCTCCTTGCCCGGGCCCAGAAAGAGGAAGGAAAGGGAGCCAGAAAGACCGAAGATTGCCAAAAGCTTTAGAGAAATGGTTAGCTCCTTCTTTACCTCACTCTTACACGATGGTCATCCCACCGAGAGACCAGAATTTCACTCTCTGGCGAGAGTAGAAAGTCTCTGGCAGAGGGGAACAGATGGGTGTCATTCTGAAAAGAGAGAAATTATCCATATAAGTGCTGAATACTTAAAAGTCCTCAGCCCCTGTTTCTAGATCCTTTGCATCTAGACTTTTACTCTCTAAGCAGGAAAGAGAAGGTTACTTCTCTCGAAGTTCTAATTGACTCCCCTTCCACCCCACGGAAGGACCTAAAGATATTGACACTGAATTCTTTAAGCAATGCGTCACCCACTTTATCTGGCAATAAAGCTAAAGCCACATAGCTTTCCTCGTGTCCTCAGGGCTTCCAGACAGCTCCTTAATGCTCCAGTCTTAATCATGAGCAGACAGTCAAGAATTACCAGTTACCTGAAAGAAATTTCTAACTTGGAGTCTAGAGACTGAAACAAACATAAAGAAAAGTAAACAAACAAAAAAGCAACTTGGAGAAAACAGAAACTATGTAGGGAGAAAAGTGTCAACATTAACACTAACAATAACTATTCTAAATACCTTTTGAGAGATAAGAGAATGTATTTTAATCTTGAAACAAGAAGTGGATGCTATAAGAAAGAACTGAGGGGGAAAAACTGTTAGAATGTAGCAATAGCATAGGAAAAAAAAAGACAAAAACTTCAATAGATGGCTGAAAGAAAACGGAACAATTGTCAGAAAAGCAAATTAAAAACTTCAAAGACATTGAAAACAGGAGACAACAGCTATGAATATTATTTCAAGAGGTCTAGCATTCATTATTTAAATAATAAATAATTATTTATTATTCTTAAATAATTGGCTTTCAGAACAAAGTGCAAAGAAAATTGATGAGAAATATCAAAGAAAAATGCAGGAACATTTTCTCACAACTGCAAACCATAGATTTCCAGATTGGAAAGGCCTATGGAGGGCCCAGAAATATACAATGAAAATATATCCATACCAAGGCAAGTCATCGTGAAATTTCAGAACTTTGAGAGCAAAAAAAAAAAAAAAAAAAAAAAAGTTCTACAAGGTGATCAAAAGAAAATTCCAGACACATTTAAAGGGATAGTAATCTGGAATACTGGAAGTAATAAAACATGAGCGTAATACCTTTTAAAGCCTGAAATAAAATAATTTCTAACATAAAGTTCTATGCCTGGTCAACTATCTAATCAAGTACCAGGGCAGACGAAAGGCATTTTTAGACATGCAATATGGAAAATTCCATCCTTTGTGAAGAGGGAACACCGTCACCAGAATATGGGAATAAAAAGAAATCAAAAACAGAGAGAGTCCAAAACTGGATAGAAAGAAAGGGTATCTTTAGCGAAGAGAGAAGCCGCAGAAACCACTCATTCATACCTGCTGTAGCGCAGTTCAGGAGACAGGATTTGGGGGCATCACCACACCTTCCTTTATCATCTTGCTATCTTTTCAATCCGACTAAAGTACTGAATGATGTGCTCTTTTGAACAGAGAGTAAAACCAACAAGGTGAAAGACATGAGTCTAAGAAACAGGCAAAGAAATTCAGAAGGCAGGTAAAGGGAATTATAAGTATCAAATAAAAGTATTAAAGAAAAGTATAAAAGTGTAACAGAAAAATATTTTTAAAAGTATAAAAGAAAAAATTCAAAATATGACCTGGGAAGCTCAGATGACAGAATCCCTCAAAGGATTTCTCTTAAAAAAAAAAAAAAATGTGACTATAAGCGTGCTAACATTAAAGGAAATGATGCTTAGAGGCTAATAAAAAGTATGGGAAGAATAATTGCAAATAGAGAAATTATTAGCCTGAGTAACAATAAAAAATAAGAAAGGAAACATAATCGTGTGACCGTGCTCATTTGTGAATAATATTTGCATAGACATAACAATGAATAATAAACAATGAATAATGATGTAATCAAATGTATAAGATTACTATATTGGGAGGATGGGAAGTAGGGTGGCTAGTCTGAGAAGATTAAGTCGACGATTCAGTAGAAAACATGTAAAACAAAAACAGTAAGGGACACACATTGCTTGGAAATACAAGAGTGTGTAGATGCCAAAAGAAACAGCTGGAAAAAACCCAACTAGCTGGAAGGGGTCTGGGTGGCAATGAGGCAGGATGCGTGGGAAATCACTGTATTGTATTGGTAACTTTGTAGTATTATTTAGTTTTTGTAATGTTTATTTATTTGGGGGGTGGAGGGGCAGAGAGAGAGAGGGAGAGAGAGAATCCCAAGCAGGCACCATGTTTCAGTGCAGAGCAGAACATGGGCCTCGAACTCACAAACCGTGAGGTCATGACCTGAGCCAAAATCGAGTCAGACATTTAACCAACTAAGCCACCCAGGTGCCCTGTATTATTTATTTAGCTTTTCAAACTATGTGGATATATTATGCTGATGAAAATATTTTAAATCATTAAATGTCTGGCTTAATCACCATTGTATCTCAAGCACCCAGCACAGTGACTGGCAGGAAGCAGGCCTTTCATTTATGGAAAATGAAAAGCAGGACAAGTCATAGTCCCTTTCTAGAGAGGCCTGCATCCGAAGAAATGAATTCCTTGGAGGGAAAATTCACAGGACCAGGCACAGTTGTGTCCATCTCCTCTCAGAACAATCAGAACCGCCGCTGAATAGAGCTGAACCGCTCCGTTACCCTCTGCCAGTTTCCGAGGCTGTAGAAATAGCAGCTTTAATGAAGAGGTAAGAAGTCGTCCTACTCACGTTGGTTGGCAGCAATGTCATCGTAACAGTTAGCAGCATGATGGGTCCTGCCCATCATCATCATATCATCAGAATATTAAAAACCGCAATATGTGAAGAAATGCCCTGGATTTCTCTAGGGTAGTAGACTATATGGGAAGGAAGACAGCTTCGAAGCAAGACAGACCTGCATTACCATGGGAGAGTCATTTAAGCTCCTTTTGCTCATTTTCTCAACTTGAGAAGGGTAATAATAGCTCCTGCCTTGAGAGAGTTTTAAAAGAGAAAAATCTGTGAAGACGCCTTGGAGTCGAGTAAGCATTCAGTGTGGGGGTGCTGTTTTCACTCTAGTTACACTGGAATGAAAGTTCCCCTGAGATTGAGAAGGGTGTCTTTTGGTTCTCCAGGACCTAGAACAGTGCCTGGCACATAGCTGGAGGGCAGTGAATATTTGCTGAATGAATGGATGAACGATCGTTTCAAAAGGAGCAACATTTATCTGGGGACTGGCCGCTTCCGTGGACATAGGTTAGCTGCTACCGTTTCATATGGCATCTTAGGTCAACACCATTTGGGGGGGAATCAATTTCCTCCAAGAATCGCCCTGGTTATCTGCAGAAAAGCACCTTGCCCTATCGTAGAATACCTCCTCCGCTCAAACATTCCGACTTTGAGGTCCTGTGCCTTCCAGGGTGATAGGTGGTGAGGCTATAATGAACAGGGCACGAACCTGCCATCTCAAACATGTCCCCCTGTATCGTGGTGTTTTGTTGTTTAGTTTTGTTCCATGTAGCCTCCAGCAATGCCTCCACGATCTTTAATTACAATCCTCTCTCCTTAGATTGTTCTTCTCATTAGTATTTTTTTTTTCTTCTCATCAATATTAAGATACACGTTGACTTACACAATTTTGCACCCCAAGCCTTTTGTCACTCTAACAGGTGCAGGGTGCCTGTACATCCTCTTCAGGTGGCAGGTGTCTGTGCAAGGAGAGCTTCCTTTGTGACCAGGAAACCATTCAAGATGTTTCGGCACCTCTAAATGAGCGAAAAGCATGTTTCTCTGTAACAGTTGCTGTATTACCCTACCCACAAAACCAGATTATAATAAAGAAAAGACAAAAGCAGCTTAGCTACTTTTCTGACTCTTTTTTTTTTTTTTTTTATCCCCCTCTGTATTCCTTCCTTTTAAATGTATCCTTTCTGCTGTCCATGACCATCTGGAGAACATAAACAACCATTTTAGAACCCAGATGCCCAGCCACTGAGAATTCCCTAATTGAGTTATGCCGCAGTCAGCTGCACGGAACCACACCCACAGCCTTGGCATGCTCCACAGCCCTGCTGTAGAAACTCACAAAGATTCTGAGGTTTCCAACTGGGAGGTGTGCTGCTTCAGGAAATCTCTGTTCTGCCCTCCCTCCAATTTCCCATTTGCTGGCATTTTTCATTGATCTTGGAAAACACATGGCCAGCATCTGCCTGTGAATAACTATTTGTCATTGTGTAAAACATCTATGAAACGTTCTGCTTATAGAGATGTCTGCAAAACCAAACACAGACTATGCCTTTTTGGTGGAATTGTTTGTCTCAGCCAAGTTGTGAAGCAGCTACCACGATAATAGGGTGGAGATAGGTATCTTGATCGCACCAAGGGTAGAAATGTTCTTTATGAATAAACCTACATGCGGAAATAATGATTTCTGGTTTGTTATTGCTGTTCACAGAGAGAGTTCTGAAGCCCTGCATCATTAAATTCTCACTCTAACCCTCAGATTGGGCATTCTTATCCCATTTCAGTGTTGAAGAAACTGAGGTCTAGGGAGGTTAGGTGAACAATTCTATAATTAAGCTATTCTAAATCCAAACACACGATTCACCATTTTTAAATTGAAACCACACAACACTCTTTCAATCATTTGTTTTTTATTCATACGTCCATTCAACAAACATATTCTCTAGAATAATGTTAACAGAATCAAATTTCACGGTGAGGCTTTCTGATAGCTGTAATCGCATTATGTGAATTCTCAGAGTATTTTATGTGTGACCAATTTTGAGGGCAAAGATGAAGAGAAATGATAGCAATTACATCATTTAATGATAACTTAGAAATAAAATTTTCTTGCCAAGATCCAAGGAAATGTCTTATTAGAGCAGGTATACATCGCAGCATCACTCACAAACACTATTTCTTTCAGTTCATTCAGTAAGCATTGCTGGGGTGCCTGGGTGGCTCAGTCAGTTAAGCGTCCAACTTCGGCTCAGGTCATGATCTCGCGGGGTTTGAACCCCACATCGGGCTCTGTGCTGACAGCTCGGAGCCTGAAGCCTGCTTCGGATTCTGTGTCTCCTTCTCTCTCTGCCCCTCCCCCTCTTGTTCTCTCTCTCTCTCTCTCTCTCTCTCTTTCAAAAATAAACATTAAAAAAATTTAAAAACAAAAGCATTGTTAAGTGCTTAACAGGTGTTTGATGCTGGTTGTCGATGACCACATGAGAAAAAGAATCATCTGGCCCTGTCTATGAGGATTTTGGGCGTTGAATTATGATAATAACAAACACAGATTGGCTCTTCATCTACTGTGGCTGGCACATAGCTCCTAAAACCCTAGTAATTTCTTATATAAGAACCTTAAGGGCGTCTTTTGTTATAATATCTGGTCTTCTGTCATCAGTTCCCGAAATAGCTGCAGAGCCATCAAGGTGAAAAGTGTCTCGTTACCCACACGGAGCCCCTTTCAAACACACCTGAGTTTATGTTAATAAGGTGACTTTTGGAAATCTCTTAAGGATGGGAGCTGGTTGCCAGGGGAACCCACCACGGTTAGAAGATTGGGACTCTCGGTCCCACCCCAACCCCCATACCCTCCCACCACTCAACTCTTCTCAGCCCTCCCAATTCAGAGAAGGGAAGAGGAGCTGGAGATCAAATCAATTGCCAATGACCATTGATTTCATTAATTGTACCTATGTAATGGGGCTTCCATTAAAATCCCCAAAGGAAGGGATTTGGAGAGCTTTGGGGTTGGTGGACATGGAGGTCCTAGGAAAGTAGTGCACCCAGAGAGGGCATGACAACCCTATGCCCCTTCCCACGTACCTTGTCCTACACATCTCTTCCATCTGCCATCCCCGAGTTATATCTTTTTATAATCATTTTATCCTTTTATAAAATCGTTTGATTTGCTATAGCTTAAAGCTTAGTTGGCTCCTGGTGGTTGGTTGTCCTTAGGTCTCAATTTCATAACCTTGAGGCATGTACAGGCTTCGATGTTGATTTGCTTACACAGGCCACCACGGCACTACAGCCACATCGGTCTAATGGCCTCGTTCAATTAATGTAATGGGGAGAAGGGGTCGTCTTGTTGGACTGAGCCCTTCTCTGTGGGGTCTGACTCTTTTCCGCCGGGAGACAGTGTCAGATTTGAGCCAAATTGTGGGGCACCCAATCAGTGTCTGCGGAGAATCACTTGCTGGTGTTGGAAAACATCCTCGACCAGACCAAGAGACAAATATGTGAGAAAAGTAGGACACCCACCTGTAAGTCCTACAAGCAAGAGTCAGAGGCCAGAAGTGGAAACAACCACCTGCCTACGCAATAGGGAAAACGTCACGCAGGAGGTAATGCCTGAATGGCTTCTTGATGGGTGATTAAAGGGTTTACACCATAAGAAAAGTCAAAGGCTCTTCAAAAATAGAAAAGGTAATGAAAAAAAGGTGTGGACACACAGAGGAACCTGGTGTTTGAGGCAAGAAGTCTGTTTGGAGCAAAGGTGTTGGGGGGTTCCGGAAGATTAGCATGAGTCACCTGGAGGTCACGTTCTATGCCATGATGGTTGGACGGTCCAAGGCAAAACAGAGCCACACGAAGGTTAAAACAGAGAGGTGACACGTTCAGCTGCGTTTTTTCAGAGATACAACCTGGTGCCAGAATGAGGTGAAGAAAAGACAGAAATGAGGAAGCAGGTAGAAATAGAAGATTGAAAAACTACTCTGACAGAAGATATGCCTTTGGGAGTTGTCACGGAATGGGTAAATAAAGAAGGTGCTCGTCATTTTCTGTGGTTATTTATTGTGGTCTATAAAGTCACCGTGGACACTAAATTAGCAAACACTGAGACGTTACTCCTAGGGGAAACACATGGTTAGGTTTCTTCAAGCCCCTTGTCATACCATTTTTGTCAACCAATCAATACATAACCTTGTTTCATGTGTTTCTGTTAAAGACACCTTATTTAATATATACTGATGATTTATTAACAACGAACGGCCAATGGCACTGTAACTCATGCTTGAAAGAAGCTTATCTAACGCATGTTTTTTCTCTATACGGCATATCACAGTCTTTTTGTGCTAGAAATACTAGACAAAACTTCAGCACTCAACACTATGCTTGGGCCATTATAAACAGAGGAATTGGCAACAAAAAGCACAAAAATACAAAAAGCATGGCACTAAATAGACTGTAGAAAGGAAACTTGCATATGGTATGAAAACTGAAAGAAGAAGACAGAGCGTTGCCTTGTTCAGCCTCAGCTGACACATGGGCAGGCATGAGGGTGACTCAGATTTTTTGCCACTCTACTGTGCATGTCTGTGATTCACCCTAAAGGCAACCCAACCCTAACCCTAACCCCGAGGGCAAACCCTGGGTTTGGGGGTTGTAAATAAATTTTAGCAAGAAGGTGAATTGGTAAATATGAAATCAATGAATAATCAACTGTACTACAAATCATTCAAGAGGATAAGAGAGCCAGAGGTATAAGCAGAGAACCCCAGAGGACAGGAAGGGGGACGAGGTGGCGAATGCCCAGGAACAGATAGAAAGGGGAAAATACCACTGTCTGAGAGACCAAGGAAGGGAAGAGACTTGAGAAGCAGAATGTGCTCAAAAATGTATAGGTCTAAAAACGGTACGATAAGGCCGGAAAACGGGATTAGGATGGATCTCTTCCACCATGGGGACCTTAGTGGCAGTGGTTTCAGTTGCGTGGACAGTGACAACCAACATAACAGGATCCCTCCTTGGTGCTGGCTGTAGAAAGAGTAGTAAGATATCCGTGTTCTTAAGAGGTTTTCTGACTCTGGAGAAACGCGGCAGGCCTGAAGAGTCATTCACTTGTTCAACAAATATTTATTGAGCGTCGCTACGTGCCAGACGTTAATCAAGCACGGGGAAGAGAGTAACAAGCAAAGTAGGCAAAATCCTTGCCCGCATGGAGTCCCCGTTCCAGTGAGGGAGATACTCAATAGAGGAGCAAATAACTAATAATCTACTGCCAAGTGCTGAAAACACTGTAAAGAAAAGGATAGCAATATACGGGGAGAGATATTAATAGTGTTTGCTATTTTAGCAAAAATGGTGAGGGATGAAAGTTGGGCAGAAACCTAAAGGAAGTGTGGGAGCGAACCATATGCGTACCCTGAGGAGGAGTGTCCCGGGCAGAGGGAACCGTGAGCACAAAAGCCCTCCCTCCTGCAGAAACTTGCTGAATGTGTTCCATCAACAACCAGGACGCCAGGGCGGCTGGAAAAGGTGAGCAAAGAAGTAGGTGGTAGAATCGGTAGTCAAATGACTATAACTGTAGTGGCTTAGTCAGCTCTGGTGGCTCTAACAACATGCCATAGACTGGGTGGCTTAAACAACAGACACTTACTTCGCACCGTTCTGGAGGCTGGAAGTTCAAGATGGAGGGGTAGGCCAATTCAGTTCCCGGGCACAGCCCGCTTCCTGGCTGGTTGACAACCACTTCTCTCTGTGTCCTCCCATGGCCTTTCCTCCATGCACGCATGTGGAGAGAAAAAGATCTCTCTCATTCTCTTTCTCTCTCTCTGTCTCTCTCTCCCTCTCCTCCTCTTCCCTCTCTTTCTCCTTATAAGGGCATTAATCCCTTTGTGAACTCATTTTTAGGACTTAACCTAAGCACAACTGCCTCGCAAAGACCCTTCTCCAAGTACCATCACACTGAAGCTGGGTCTTCAGAGTATGAATTTGGGGGGCGGACAGAGACACCCAGTCGGTAACACGTAGCAATCCAAATGAAGGCAAATGCTGACGGGTCTAGGTGAGAGAGGAATCACAGAGAGCTGACATAGTTGGGAAGGTTTCAGACAACAAGTCAGACTTGAGCCGAGCTTTCTAAGAACAAACTAAGCTATGTGAACAGGAGTGAAAGAGCAAACGACTGGAGGTGGGGGGAGTGTAGATCATGAAGAGAAAAAGAACAAGTGAAAGTATGCATAAAGTCAATCAGCTGGCATGGGACATCAGTGCAGGGTGATTGGGCAGGAAGCTGTAGAGGTTAGGTAGTCTGAATGTGGGGGACCTTGAAAGCCAACCTAACGGGCAGCCAGAGTTTTCTTAAGAGTCCCGTGATAGATGACAAGGTGCTTTGGATAGATGACAAGGAGTGGCAAGACAGCTGCATATGTCACGAAAGGACTAAGGCCAAGCTTAAAGATTTGCCAACAGGGACGGGTGACTGAAAGGATGGTGGCATCCCTGACACAGAACTGGAAAACCATCGGAAAGAATCAGCTTAGGGAATGGGTGAGGAATTGGAACATGAGAAAATTCTAGGACCTCGAGATGGAGAGGTCCTGCTGCAGTTGAAAGGTCAGGCTGGAAAATCAGGAAGACGTTAGGGATCGTAAGATAGGGCAGACATCTGATCTGGTTCACCTTAAATAAACCCCGCCCCAAGCACAGTAGCTGAAACTCTACAATAAATGACAGCGACGTGAATCAAAAGTAATCCTTCCACCAGCTGGTGTTTGCTTTGAAGGAGGAGAGCAGGAGGAAAAGTCCAGAACTGTGGAATGTGACGGTACTTGGTAGAAGTAGAAAGAAAAAGAAAACCAAAGGAACAATCACAGAGTAGTCTAGACATTTCACAAAATTAGGCTGAGCTCATTTTAGAAAAGAACCAAGTGGATAGGAATTCCCGGTGGAAACTGAAACTTACAAGTGTAGAGTCTACATCTGGGCCCACAGGGAACGCATCCCATTTGCCACATGGCTGCCTGGGACCCACAAGTACAGTGTCAGTAGAGGTCACTTTGGGAATAGAGTTCTTCAGTGCAGGTGAAAGGGGTGAATTTTTCTTAAGAAGGGAGTCTCTAAATAGCATCGGAATAACTGTAAGCTGTCTGCCCCGCCTCCCCCCATGGATGCAGGGAGAATTCTACATAGCTCTCTCACAGCTTTATTTAGGACTGGAGGGGAGCCAACTGTCTATTGTTCAAGTTCACATTTTAGCTGATGATGGAAATTCACACATTCTGTACGAGGCCATCCTGAGGAGCAGTCCTCAGTGTGGGACTTTGGCAAAAATACTACATTCTAGGACAAACATGCTTTCCAGAGAGGCAAAGATTTTTCAAAACAAACAAACAAATCAGCCAGCCAGAAAATGGATCTTTGTTTTAAGTGTTTACCACAGGGAAGATGTCTGCGGAAAAGTTTGAGAGTGGTGATAAGCGTCATTTCCCCCCATTATTTTGTTAGATTAAAAGAGAAAGCCCACCACCCAGTCCTGGCATTTTCCTGGGATTATAGGGGGAGTCCCACCTTGCTCTCCATAAGCTATGGTTTCTTTAAAACCTCAGAATCTTTAAAAGAAAAAGAGAAATCTCCACTATCAAAGTGTACTAAAAAATTTTGAAGTCCAACATGAATTTGGGAAAGAAAAAGTAACAGCTATGTGACCTTCGACAGGCGCTTAACCTCGCATAGCTTTGTAAAATAAGATTCTCATTACCTCTGGGGTTGTAGCAAAGATAAAATAAAATGTTGTACACTGTCATCTCCACAGGGAAACCATCCCTACCCATCCCGTCTACAGTAGATGGCTAGCCATTCTATGTACATCATTTTGGTTCAAGTCTTTGCTGAGCGTTTATGTCTATTTATTAGTTACTATTTATTGTTTGCTGACTTATCCATATAATACCTGCCTCATCCGAGCGGACTGTAATATCTGAAAGAAGAATGACTTTGTTTTTTTTCCACTACTCTATCCCTAATGCCGACAACAGTGCCTGGCACAGAGTTAGTGCTCAATAGATATCCATTGAATAAATGAAAATGGGTTGCCTATTACATACTGGTTCTCTTCCCACCCTGTCCCAAATTCACACGGCAAATATGTAGTTTATATACATAGAATTAGCTCTAGCCTTTCAAATGGGATCATCACATAACCAAGAGACACAGAGGAGGATCCAGGAGCTATTTCCCTGGCCGCCAACATTGAGCTTATTGTTTTACATTTGCACTGTAAATGTAAACGCCCAGCACAAATTGGGTCCATAAGACAGGTGCTGAATATATGTTAGTTTCCTTTCCTTTCTGTTGTATGTATTTCCACCGCTCATAATATATTTTGGATTAGAAACCAGAAGCTTAGAAGAAAAACACTCAGAGGAATCTCAAAAACTCTGATTCCCACAAAAACTAAATAAGAAAAAGGAGCCAGAACATTCCAGTTGACTTCAGTGTTGCTGCCTGATTTCATTAAGCATGACCTGATTTCTCTGAGTTCCTGGAAAAGTGCTATTGTCATAGTGCTTCTAATGTGCTTTTAGTTCCTTCTAAGAAAAGCTCTGTGGAATTCTACCATAGATTTTTTTTTTTTAAGTAAATCTTTGAGATGACAGCTCAAAGGGTTTTGAATTCAAAATACTCTAATCTTTTCCCAAACTCTGCTTTGTGTGGAAGGGGGAAAAAAATGCTTAGAATCCCAATTCAATGTATAAAATTTCCCAGCACTTCTTTCTGTGAGGATATTTTTACTAAAACTCATTAGCTTTTTAAATATTATACTTGTTCTAATTTTCATGCAACACACTGAACTATGAGCCAGTTCAAATAAGACTTAAAATAGGACTCCATTTTCTTTGCACATAACTACTCTTAATTGCATAGAGCAAATTTGTCCAATTAAGACAAAAGGTAGAAAGGATAATTAAAAATAAATCAAAACAATCAAATGTTACATTTGTAATTTCCCTTTACATGGTGTTTGGGGTTCAGTTTCATTTTGTTTTGTTCTTGTTAATTTTTTTTTAACGTTTATTCATTTTTGAGAGACAGAGAGAAACAGAGCATGAGTTGGGAAGGGGCAGAGAGAGAAGGAGACACAGAATCCAAAGCAGGCTCCAGGCTCTGAGCTGTTAGCACAGAACCCGACACAGGGCTCGAACTCAACAAACCGCGAGATCATGACCTGAGCCGAAGTCAGACGCTCAACCGATTGAGCCGCCCAGGTGCCGCATGTTCTTGTTTTTAATCCAGGGTTGGAGGAATTGTGAATTTAAAGGAATACTCTCAGTTTGAAAAATGTTACACAGATTTTTCCAAAAAAGAAAGACTGGGTTCTCTCAGAGAAGGAGCTCTGAACACTGGGATTAAGGCGAAAGCTGTTTCTCTTTTAAGCTCAATTTTTAAGGAGCTAAGATTGTTTCCTCGTCTGTAAAAGGAGTTAGACAGTCAAAAATTCCCTATACTTTCTAAATGCTACAGAGCTCTATATAAGGATTTTTAGTTAGCCTCAGTTGGAACTATAATTTTGATCTGCAACAAATTATTCTAAAGGATTATTACTTTGGGTCATTTAAGTATTGAGAAATGTAGCTTGAAACATATCAGCCATTAAGACTTTGGAGTACTACCAGAGTTAAGACTGTTTCCTTTAAACAGAGTTAATTCTGCTTTTCTATTAAAGAATAATTAGGGACTGAGAGATCTGAGAATTCACTTATTAATTAACCACTACCCATAATTTTATATGCTGGTTTGGGTCTTTACCTCCCTACTTAGTAAAATTGCTTTCTCATTTCAATAAAACTCCTTCATCATATTTTTTAATGATGATTTAATGTCTTTATGGACTTTCCATTTTCCAACTCTGAGTATTCAGAACGAATCTCCTTTGGGGCACCTGGGTGACTCAGTCGGTTAAGTGTCCGACTTCAGCTCAGGTCAGGATCTCACGGCTCAAGAGTTTGAACCTCACGTCGGACTCTGTGCTGACAGCTCAGAGTCTGGAGCCTGGTTTGTATTATGTGTCTCACTCTCTTTGCCCCTCTTTGCTCATGCTCTGACTCTCTCTCTCTCTCTCAAAAATAAACTTTAAAAAATTTTAAGTAGAATGATTCTCCTTTTTAAATCTTATAAACAATAAGGCAAAGAACATCTTCCCCACAAATTTTTATTTTGCATTTCCATATGGTCCCATACAGGCGCAAGGGGCAGTTACAAAGTCTTATGGAAAAATCTTTTCACTACTTCTCTTTGGAATGAATATCATTAGTAACATATTAGAAATGGAAAAATGACAGGGTGAATTACAAATAGATTTCCTAGTATAAAAGTTATTCAGAGGTGGACCCATCACATGTAAGACATATTTTTCTCTCAAGCCTTGTGCTTCACTGAGATGCCCAAAAGATATAATCCAGCCTATTCCCTTGTCCATTTTATTCTCTCTGGATTTTTAGAGATGACAAAAAGTCTTGGTTCAAAAAATAATATTTTTGAATGAAATGTGTTATGAGCAAAATCATTGAGCCCCCGCCCCACCAACAAATGTATTGGATTCTACAGCTATGTGAAAGTATTTCTGAATATATATATATATATATATATATATATATATATATATACACACACACACATATATGTATATGTATATCTCCACTGAATAAATTGCCTGAGTAAATTAAGTTAGGCTAGAAGCAAATACTACAGAGACTCTAGTGTACTTTTTTATAAGTGGTTAAAGTACATCCCTGCTTTTTAGTTAATATTCACAAACAATCTGATGGTGTCTATTCACAAAACAGTTGCTCAAAGTAATAACTATATTTGAAGAAAGAACTTTTATACAATTCCTAATTGTTAACAAACATATACTAAAAATCTCTTTGAAGGAAATATTAAGCAAGTAGCCCAAAACATCCAGAGGTTACCTACATATAGCTAGTATTTTCCATTCAATGGATAAGCCTTTCAGGCTTTTGCTTGGCCATATATCTGAATACTATTGTGTGACCATCAATAACATCAATAATCATTTCCAAAAATGAAATGTCAGAACTCATATCTTATCATCTCCTTCTATTGAAACTGCAGTTCACTTTTTTTAAACCAAAGGTTGTTTTCTAAGAATAAAAGTAGTAAACTTACTACTAATAATAAAATTGTTAGGTTGTTTTCTAATAATAAAAGTAGTAAACATTAAAAATGTGTGAATTATAGAAATGCATGAAGAAGAAAATAATGGCTCACCCTTAACGACATTGCACAGTGACATCCTTACATTGTTTCATAACTACTTGCTGTCTTTTTTCTACAGGTTTCTTCTGTTTTCTTCTTTTGCTGTTTATATGGCAGCATATCTTCTGATTTCTCTCCTATCTATTCTTCTCTTAATATTTATAATCATGCTGTATACATAATCTTGTGTGCTGCATGTTGCTTAACGGTACTGATTATTAAAAGCATTTTCATGTCATTAAAGCACTCGTCATGTTTAATTACTACATAAATATTCTATTGTGCAACTGTACCATAATTTATTTCCTCCAATTCAGGATATTTAAGGAGATTTGATTTTTTTCATTGCAGAAGCAATGCTTCAATAAACAATCTTGCTTCCAATTTTTTCTTTTGCATTTGTTATTATTTCCTAATGATAGATTCCTATAAGTGGAATTCATGGTCATAAGGTATAAATGTTTTAAGGCTTCTCAAACAAACAGTGGTAGCTACTAATTTGCACAATTAAATTTTAATGAAAATATTGATTATAAAATCTATACGAATGAAAAAATGGTAAACATTAACAGATGTCATTTAGTAGTTTGTGCATTAAGGAACCCATAGATAACAAATTTGCAGAACATTTCAAATATTCATCCAGTTTGCATCCCCATGAAATACCTCATGAGGGAGAGCTTTCATTTTAAGCAAGAGATCTCATACCCATGCATGGCCCAAGTTGACACAATATGTCTGATACACAAGTTGGTTGCTTAGAGTCTCTTGAGAAATTAGGAAAAAATAAAGAAAAAAGTCTTGCCACTTCTCATCATTAGACTATTGTATTTTTATGAAGCCATGCTTATTGCTTTGAAGAGACGTGTTAGACATATCCAATATTATGTCAATTGTTTCGAGATTTTTTTTTTTAAACTTCAAGTTTTCTTGTGTTTCTCCTCAGGCAGCACGGACCTAAACCCAGAGGACAGAACAAGAGTATGCTTCTTTAGAGAAGCAAGAGGCTAAGTTAAGCAGTGATGTTTAGGTATCTAAATCATTTGAATATTTATTCAAGTCCTAACACACTTTTACACATATAGATGCCTCTTTATTCCTTTAAGAAAACAAAATGATGCTCATCCCTAAAATTTTATTCTATGAAAAAATACCTTTTTGACTTAAATACGACCAATTTTAGAATGATTCCTCTTCTCATGCTATGAAAAATATTAGCTTATAATTACGAAATTCCATGCCTTTTTCTTCAATAATCACCAGAATAGTGTATTACTTAAGTGGATGGGAGTCAAATTAAACCACCTGGGTTCAAATCTCAAAGCCAACATTTACCAGCTGGGTGGCATAAGGCAAGTCACCTACCTGCTCTCCGCCTCAGTTTTGTCACCTTTTAAACAGATATAATAATGTCACCTACCTCTTAGATTACTGTGAGAACTAAGTGACTTAATACTTGTAAGGTGCTTGGAGCACTGTGTTTATCTGGCACATCGTATTCAGTGCTAGAAAGCATCATCAATGGGGCGCCTGGGTGGCTCAGTCAGTTAAGCGTCTGACTTCAGCTCAGGTCACAATCTCGCGGTCAGTGAGTTCGAGTCCCGCGTCGGGCTCTGGGCTGACAGCTCAGAGCCTGGAGCCTGCTTCGGATTCTGTGTCTCCCTCTCTCTCTGCCCCTCCCCCGTTCATGCTCTGTCTCTCTGTCTCAAAAATAAATAAATGTTAAAAAAAAAATTTTTTTTTAAAAAGAAGAAAGCATCATCAATGCCACCAAACATTACAAAGTACAGGATTCTAGGGACACAATGCTCGTGACATAAACAGAACATGAAAGTACAATGATTAATGTATATGATAATACGGTGTGGCATGCATTCGGTGCTAAATAAATGTTACAAGTAAAAGAAATTACAGGACTGCCATGGAGGAAGCAATTATTAAAGTGCAGTGTTCTGTGAGTGGTCTCACAGACAAGGTGGGACCTAAACAGTACTTTGAAGAAGAGAGGACTTGGCAGAAGACTGGAAGAGCATTTTACACAAAAGATATGTTGAGAAGCTGTTGATAGATTCTGGGAACAATCCTGGGAACAGTTAGGCTATCACAAAAATGGTTCTTCTAGGAAGGAACCAGAAAGTGGAGGGTCTTAAGTAGTAACCTCCTCAGAAATTTGATTGCCTGTAAGCACCTGGGAACTATTGAAGTTTCTGAGAAGGACAAATGAGAGTAAAATGAGAAGGAGATTAGTCCATCACTAATTTTCAAGATGATTTATATTGGGAAATATTGGGGATAAAAATAAAATTGAAAACTTAATCATGAGGCTATTAAAATCTCCCCCTCTCACCAAATTCTAGGAAAGTTCATACTAGTAGAGATCTGGCAATTCATACTCTTCCTCTCTAGTAATTCTTTTCTCTGCGAACTGTAACATAGAAATAACCTTGCCTGGTCTAGTCGGTTGAGTTTGGTCTTAAATTGTAATGTCTTTGTTGAGAGTAGAGCTCTGAAAACTTGCTAAACTTTTCATCTAAACCTGTAGCCCCTATTCTACCAAGAAAGAATAAGAACACAAGGATCTTGATATATGTAATTTGAGAATTCAGGTATCTAACAATAGATATCTTAATATCCAACAATATATCTGACAATATCTCATTGTGGTCCAGTGGTTATTGGCACAAATACAGTGAGTGTACAACTCGTAGAGTTGTAGGAGTGCTTTCTAGGAGTTTTTGGTTAAACAGAGTTGACCATTTGGTTAGCAGATGACCCACGATGCTAAGATGTTGGAGGTTGATTGAGTTTCCAGATATCCTTGGGAAATTTGAAAAATTGACGCAACCAATGGAGAGATAGTTCCAGGAGAGACCATGGAGCATCTGTCTTTGCAGATCTGAAGGAAACAATTAGCAATCAAGTGTCTTTTTCTAATACAGAGGACCTGATAGGTAGATGTGACCTTTCATGACAACTCTGAAAATAAACACTGGCCAACGTACCTAAACAGAAAAAGAAATTAGGATAATTACGGACATAAGAATATTAATTAAAATATATACAATATGCTTTGCTTATCTTTATGGGGTTTTGTAGTGGAATTTTCTTTTCGTGAGTAATGTGAAATATTTTTTTCCTGAAAAGTCTATTATCTTAAAGTATAAAGAGATCAGCATAAAGGAGGTAGGGAGACATATCTATTTTTCAAGCCAAAAAAAAAAAAAAAGCCTGTAGGTATAATTTATTCTGTAAATGAATTGAAAGCCTATTTTTAAATACTTCTATTACTGTGATTGTGGGATATTATGAAACTTTGCTGTTAGAATTACTCTGTGACCCTAGAAAGTCTCTCCAAGCCACTGAACCTCAGTTTCCTAATCTACAAATGAAGGTAAAAACAGCAGGAGAGTGATGAGGGCACATCCAATCAAATGCTTATAAGGCTTTTTGCAAAATATAAAATGTTGGCAATCATTTCCCTAGCAAGAACTCACCCGCTATAAAATTATGTGGCTTGCTCAGTTCTTTAGAAACCGCTCAGGCCAAGAGGTATTCCCTTCCCTGAATGCACTGTGTGTTGAACAATATCTTCCCTTCAACGAGCAGAGTCCAAAACCAAATGAATGTTCAATTACTCGGACACTTTTCTTCTAGGGTGAGCCCGCATTGGCTACGATAATAAGAGTCCCAATTAAGCTGAAATCCTCTGAGGTTATATTTAGGTTTTACTGATATGGAAGAGTCTGTGAGGGGCTATGGATGCTAACCATGGATTAAGTCTGAGAGATTACTTCGTTCTCTTCATGTTCTGTTTCTTTTTCTCCCAGCAAGCATTTTTAGTCATTCTCTGATGCCCCCCTAGACTCTACAAACTAACACCAAGGCCGAGAGTTTCCTCTTGATAGTCCAACCTTGCTCTGCATTTTCAGTCTGCCATTTGCTAACATATTACATGACCAGCTGAGCCACTGAGCTAGAATAAACAGAATGCACTTTAGCATACAGGGATATTTTGCAAGAGATATATTCTCAAGTCTTGGAAACTTAACTGTGTGTTACCATATTGTCTTCCTTATGCTCCTTCTGTTTCTTAATTTCACACATCACTCCATTCTTTGAAGAAATTTTCCCCCAATGTGTTAAGAAACTGAGTCATGTCCTAAATTCTGTGAAAAAAATCAGGAGGGTGGGAGGAGGTTTATATCTGCAAAGAGCAATCTTGTTTTCTCTCAATAAGTTAATCGACCTGGTCATTTCACATAGGAGTTAAGGGACATAAAAGTGCTTTGAAAATTCCAGAACCACACAAATATGTGTTATTCCAGGATTCCTTTTCAGTTGCGGGCTATAAATGGGTCATACGCCAGTCCTTTTGTACTCACCAGGCCCGTTTTAGGTGAAGTGGTTTCTCTGAAGTTCTCCAGCTGAAGGCATTTCAGCTTTAATAGGTCACTTTTTGCTTTGAGCAGCACAGAGGTCCTCATTTGCAGGGAGATGACCCTTACGAACCTTGTTCAAACTGCAGGATCTGGGGACGATCCACTAATCGGTTGTTCACAAAATCAAAGGATATCTCTATGAATGTTATCATATATTTGTTTATTCTACATCAATGGTTTTGCTAGTCATATGGCATGCTGGCCTTTCAGACTAATATTCTCTCTCGCTGGAGTGGATTTTTTTTTTTTTTTAAAGAAGGGGTCTCTGTGATCTCAGAAATAGAGAAGTGAGTTATAACTAAAAACTGTTGTTAAGCCGGTAATTTTTTTCACCTTCATAATTCTGTGTTTCTCAGCTACATTCAGGGCTGTCCTGACATATGTTAATCAATGCATTTGTTACCACACAGCTTGACTATTGCATTTCTCTAGTAGTTGGCTTATCATCGTCTATAATTATTTCAACTCCAATTAATTCTGAACTTCTTTGCAAGGTTATTTACTTGCTTTAAGCAATAAGACAACATGACACCTCTTTGATTTCTAAGCATCTGGTCAACTACAAATTGAATTCAATGCCCTCTTCTTTGCTTGAGCAGTCTATTTCAGTGACCCTTCTCATTAGATCACTTATATTAGTGGTCATGGACCGGCCTGATTAAAAAACAAATGTTAGTGAGAGAAATACTCTCACCAGAAGAGTGTTGAGGGCTACAGAAGTAACACTCGAAGTAACACTAGAACCCATGAGGGGGACAGAGGAGAACAGCTACGGGGGTATGTTCATCCGTGAGGACAAGAAGAGAATCAGGAGGTCTTGGGCCCAGCTTAGGGAGAGAAGAGGGACCTGTTATGGGCCAGGTATTATTTTAGGTGCTCTAATATCATTAGATCCTTTCCTAGCCAACCCAGTTCTTAAGAGAGAAGATTTCTTTGCCATCCGTAACAGGTAGGCAAAGCGAACCTCAGAAAAGGTAAGGGCAGGCTAGCTCACGGACACACAACTAGTTAAGTGGCAGTACCCAGAATGGGCTTTCTAACCACAAGACCACTATGGAAAGAGCTGGAGGTAGCAAACACAATTTTAGAAATTTAGGTCTATGGCAGACGCGGAAATAGCACACCTAAGAGGTAGGAAATGCAAGGAATCTGAATCGGGAAGAAACAAGCCCTAAAGCAAGAGTGTTAATTGATAGGCAGAATAATATATGGAGAAGGATCTAGATGGGCCTAGGGTCTTTTTCGGTAAGGTCTTTTTACAAAAGATTGTAAATATTTTCAGCTTGGCACCCCGTACGGTCTCTGTCTTAACTGCTCATCTCTGTTTTTGCAGTGCAAAAGCAGCCTGAACAATATGGAAACAAATGGGCATGGCTATGTTACCAGAAAGCTTTATTTACAAAAAACAGGATGTGACTTTGCGGCTGTAATTTGCAGACCTCCTAGTCTAGATTAATATCTCCAAGCGCAGGCTGGTACCATCCCCCTAGGGGTTATTTGAAAACGGAGGGGGAGCTCTTTTGATGATCACAGTCATGGGAGCTCAGAAAAAAACTCTTGGGCATTTACTAGATTCTGGCCAAGGATACTGAAGATCCTGTGCAGATCTTGGGGAAGTCCCATATAACCTAGAATTTTCCCCATCGTAACGACGATAGCATTGCCATCGAGAAACGCTAGATTAGGCAAAGGTGACAACATATACATTACAAGTCAAAACGCTTATTCTCATTCCAACTCGTAGGGGTTAGCAATAGGACATGGAAGAAGTAAGACCTTCTGGAAAGAAGAAGGCCTTTGGAATGAAACCAATCTGCTCTGTGTACTAGTAGTTTATCTACTAGTAACCACATGTTTTAAGCAAGTTCCCTGACGGCCCTGACACTTGGCTCCTGTCAATAAACAGGGAATAGTCATAACTCCTTCATCAGGTTGCTATAAAGATTTAAAGAAAGAACACATGTGGGGGTGCCTGGGTGGCTCAGTTGGTTAAGCGTCCGACTTCGACTCAGGTCATGATCTCACGGTTCGTGGGTTCGAGCCCCACAGGGGGCTCTGTGCTGACAGCTCAGAGCCTGGAGCCTGCTTCAGATTCTGTGTCTCCCCCTCTCTCTGCCCCTCACCTGCTCGTGCTCTCTCTCTGCCTCTCAAAAAATGAATAAATGTTAAAAAAATTTTTTTAAAAGACAGAATACATGTGAAGTGACTGGCATAGGGTAGGGATCATGTAGGTCCATGCTGTCCAAAAGAAATAGAACGTGAGCCACACATATCATTTTAAATTATCTAGTAGCCACACTAAAACCAAAAAGGTAAAAAGAAGTAGGTAACAATAATTTTAATAACGCAGTGTATTTAACCCAGTATATCAAAAAATGCTATCATTTCAACATGTCATCAATACCAAAAATTACTAATGACATATTTTGTATTCTTTTTGTCTATTTCAGTTTTCAAAATCTGGTGTGTACCTTACAATTACGGTATTTCTCAGTTCGGGAGTGCCACGTTTTAAGTGCTCACCAGCCACGTGTAGCTAGTGGCCACTGCCTTGTTGGGCTCAGGTGGAAACTAGGAGTTCATACCACATCCTCCCCTTTCCTTCAGTTCCCAACAGGCCACTGACTCCTAGCCAATGTGGGGAGACTTTTATATTGCGTATCCCTTTCCCAAACATGCAGACAGAGAATAGCACCCTGCCTTTGCAGAACGGGGTCTCCCAAGGCTTCCCAGGTCTCCGTTCCCAAGCGCTTCCCAGACCGCACTGCCCAAATTTAACTGAACGCAAAATTAAAATAGCGGTACTTGCCTCACATTAAAATCCCCTGACGTCCAAGAAGCAAATACTGCCAGAAGGCCTGTATTTGGTGGTGCCTCTTTAGCAACCTCTATCTTGGGCAATTTTCTAAATAGCAATGCAATAAATTCTGATTACCCAAGAGTATCCTGTAACTTTAATATTCCAACTCCAAATAAGGAAATACTTTCAAGAAGTCTAGCAGAAGGGGAGTTGGAGAGTCACACGATGGGTTAAAAATGATTCAACAAAGCCCGCTGGTGGCCCATCGATGTTTATGATTAATGCAGGTTTAATCATCAGCATGCCCTAAGAATCCGGCTCTTCTATTTTTCCTGACGGAAGCAAATGAATTCCTTCCCTGGTTGTGTTTTGAATCTTACCAGTCAAAAGATTTTATGAAAAGAATATACATGCGTATAGGTGCAGGTACATTCTTAATGTCTACATGCTGTAAATGCACCCCCGTTACGCTCATGTGCCCCTGCGCTGCATTTGGCATAGATAGTTTAAGACTAAAAGATGGGAACTCTTCCTTCCTCTAATTATTTGGAGCTGAATTCACTGGGAATGAATATGAATACATTTCTAGCTTTTAGTATTATGGAAGCACCTAAAGCTTGCAGGGGATTTCATTAAAGCAGACGCTGTCGCCCTAGCGGCTTGACTCGGCAGGTTCCAAGCCGACTGTTTGAAGCCGGCACCACTTGGAGAGAGGCAGGTCTTTTTGGGATCAGCAGTTCAGGAAAAATGCTGTTTTGTTCGATTCACTTTTCTACTCTAGTAGGATCCTGTCTCCCCGCCCTCCGCCCCCGCCAGAAGACTTTCCTTTTTATCTTTTGGTCTGTGTGTTTGTTTTTGAATAAAGGGCAGGATGAGATAGGATACTATTTGCTTAGTTAAAAGGACGTTTGTTCAAACACTTGCTCCTCCAAATACAACATGTGGTTGTACCATTTGATACAACTGGGTCAGACTCGATCAACTTCTGCAACTGTCTTTGTCACACACGCGTGCGCGCACGCGCACACACACACACACACACACACACACCCCGCAAACACCCCAACAGCTATTGGTTAGGAGATGTAAAAAACAAACATATTTCTAAACAATGTACTTTGGGACAGTTCCCGGAAATATTGATCTGGCAAAAGGCAGGAGAGGCTAATGAATTTCAATCCATATGGTCTGCTAATTAGGGTCTTGCGAAGGCTGGAACACCTATTGATTAACCTGTTTAATATCTTAAAACCAGCGCCTCCACACGGAGAATGCCCGCCCCGCTGCCTATCCAGAAGAATAATGTCATTGTTTGTTTTGCACATGCCAGGAGGAAGTCTCTGCTGATTTCCTAGATGACAAAGGTGCAGCAAGGGCTTTCTCTCTCCCTCTCTGGCAACAAGAAAGCTGCCCCTCCAGATGATAGGGTCCTTCCCCCTTCCTGCAGGTAACTGTCAGTCAGGCGGGGTGTGAGGTATGATAATTCCATCTGTGCCATTGGGATTGTCAGCTGCATTGTTCTGCTCAGTGTGCTGTGGATTGTGAAAAACAACCAGGACGGATGATTTTAAGTAATTGCTCTGACAGAGACTGATTACTACAGTAACAACAGTCAGTTATAGTTAAGGAGTAGCCTTGGCATATGGTCTACATTTGATGTGGGAAGGAGAGTGGGGGAGAGGAAGGAAAAAAGCTTTATAATTTTACAGATTGCTTTATGTTTTATAATGACTGAGTTTTCTTTTCCTTCACTTGATTTGGAAAATATCACCAACAGAAGCCTGAAAAAAAACTCTAAATATTGTTACAGATAAAGGAATTCAAAGAACATATTTAACTGCTATTAAGATAAACCATAAAACGATTAGGATTTGTAAGACCAATAATTATTCATTGCCACAGCATTTATTGTTCTGTGTATTGGGGTTTGTTTTCAACTTTGTGCATTCAGTGATCACCCTTTGTGAAATCTTGGCCGTTCACTGATTGCATAAAACTATTGCATTCATTTTGAAAGATGAATCATTAACATCAGTGGCTTACCTCCAAACTCGTCTGATAATTTCATTCATGAAAAATACTTGAACAGAACAAATTATTCAACTTACATATCTTTTGCAAAATACTGTATAGCTAATAGTTAATATAATAAAATAGATCTGACTAAGAGAATAGGAGAAATAGCCACAAATATATTTCACATCCACACACGCAAAAATACACATTTGCACTAAACAAACTTGAAAAGAGAGATCTATTTACTTTACTTTTGTAGCTACACAGAGAGAAACAAAGCAATCAGTAGGTTTCATTCTAGTTGGGTTTTTAATTTTTACACCATTCTTATTTTAAATTTTTTATAATACCCAAGAAGTGGCACACGAGATTCTACACAGAGCAATGAACTAGAAAGCTCCTTCAAGAATAATAGAAATGATAGTGATTTTTTAAAATAAATGGTAATACGCTCAATAAAATAATTCAATACCAGATAAATAGGAAAGTCTTTGGAATAAAAATTAGGGTAATAATTTAACACTGTGAAAAGTAAGTATGATAAAGTACATCTGAAGGACATTAATTACTTATACGTGTGTGAGCTATTGTTGGGCACATAATGGCTGATCCATTTGCCAGCAGGGTCACGCTGCTTCCTGTATTTTAACTCATTACTTTGTAAATCTCTTCTGTGATACCTTGAGGAAGAAAAGGTGCTATTTTAAACCCACTCCTATTTAATATTAATTAGTGTTAAGCAAAATAATTTTCCCCAATTATTACTTAAACAAAGGAAAGTGCTGGACTCACTCATATTTTCTAATATGTTTGGGACTAGCGAGTGTTCGAGAATTTCCAGTAGGGGTTGCGAATATCACCTTCATTTCCAAAGGAGAAGATGAGAAGGGCTGTGATTGGACCACTCATACAGTCAGGCTCGCCAAGCTATTTCCATGTATTAAGAAGTCTGGGAGTCTCGGGAAGTTTAGAAAAATAGAGGGTTGTGTTTTTGTTTTTTTGTTTTTTTTCTTCAGTGATTTGGGTCATGACCTGCCTATGAAAAAATGCAAGTCACATTGCAAGTTGACCTTTCAGCTATTGCAAACCATCCATACTAAGTAAAATTCTCTGCTGGGAAAACTGGTTATTGCCCAGGAACACTGTGACAATGGGCTCTCAATAGCACAGTTACTTAGGATTTTTTGGTTTCTAAAAATCACTCTTCTCAAATATGCTTGTCATTCTCCAAACATCCATGCTTCAAAGAGCTGACTACTTACCCATTTAGTTGTTGAATAAGCAAATGGGTCGTAATAAATTCTAATTAAATTTCCTCCTGTAAGACTTTTTGAAAATCTTTTAGGCATAAAATAGTGCAGAGATTTTTTTCTAATCGAAATTCTCTTAATGAATCATGAACTAAACATATTTATACTAAGGATAACACTTTGTAAACTGAATCTAAAACCAGATTGTTTTGCCCTGGACATCAAAGTCAGTTGGGAAGTCGACTTTCATAGTTTATTTTTTAAATGCTGCAAAAAAACATTAACATTTTGAAAGGTATTTCTAATGTTTTCTCAGAATCCACTCTTACTTTCTATCAAAGTCCAAATTCTTTTTCTATAAATTCCTTTTATCTAAACTTCCCATTTTTTCCCAGAGCAGGAATAAAAAAAGAAAAAAAAAAAAAACTTGAGAAAGCAGGTAACACCTCCGGCAACCTGAATTTTTATTAATTGTATTTTAATCTCTTTGAAGACCTTAAATATGTGTATCTGCAGAATGTAGTTGATAATTTAAATTACTCTATATTCTTTAATTTTTTTAACTTCGACTTTTTTTCCCCCATTTACCTATGACATTGTAATTCATACCAAAACCTAGAGGCTTTAAACAACAACAGTGTATTATTTCTTGTGATTCTGTGGGTTCAGAATTTGGGCAGGACTCGGATGGTTCTTCTGCTCTATCTGCCATTAACTGAGGTCACTCACTCAGCTGCCTTTCAGCTGCCACTGGCCTGAGTTGAAACGTCCAAACAGGCTTCAATCACAAGTCTGGCATTTCATTGCTCATTTACTTGCCACCACCCCCCTCTCTCCATGTGATGTTTCCTCACTCAGAAGTCTTGCTCAACTTTCTTTATATCATGGTGGCTGAATTACCTAGAAAGAAGTTGTCAGTCCTCTTAAAGGTTAGACTCAGACCTGCCACATTATCTATCCCCTTGCTACATTCTGCTCAGCAAAGCAAGTCTAAAGACCATCCCTGGTTCAAGAGGAGGAGAAACAGAGTCTACCCAAATAAGTAGAGTGGGCTGCACATTTGGGGCGGGGGGGGGGGGGGACAAATTAATGGAAGACATCTTTAGAAAGTATCTCCACACCTCCTAAGAAACCATTTGTTTATTTGATCAAGATGAGAAAATATTTCAAGCATACAAAATGTAACTGATTTCCTTAATTTCACTAGTTACCATCATAGAGAACAGTGAACTAAATAAAAAATATTTGCTTTGTATAGTAAATTTTAGTCCCTTTATACATATCTGTCTACATTTCTTAATGATTTTTTTATTAGCAACTTTACAAGATGTTTCATGTTGCAAAACACATTATTCTCTAAGACTGCACATTGTGTGGGTTGATAAGACCAGAGTGCCTTTGTTTCTTAAAAACGTACTTGGCCTCCGCCTGTTCTCGTTATTTCTCAAAAATACAAAGATTTAAAAGTTATTACTCCAGCATTAGGCCTATTCAATGGAGTCTCAAAACCTTTTATACAGATTAGGTGAAAATTCATTTCTAAATACATTGATAAATAAATGATTCGTGGTGCACCTGGGGGACTCAGTCAGTTAAGCGGCTGACTTCGGCTCAGGTCATGATCTCACGGCTCGTGGATTCAAGCCCCGCGTCGGGCTCTGTGCTGACAGCTCAGAGCCTGGAGCCTGCTTCGGATTCTCCGTCTCCTTCTCTCTCTGGCCCTCCCCCACTCACATTCTGTCTCTCAGTCTCTCATAAATAAATAAATAAATAAATAAATAAATAAATAAATAAATAAATGGCTTGTTTTCAGATTCTCCTCGGAAACAATTTTTGGTGCTTCTTAAAATGCATGAAGCCACAGAAGAGAGTATTTCCTTGGCACCAGACTAACTCAGGTTTAAATCTTCCTTTTACCACCTACTACGCAGGGATGTAGGAAGGATTAAAAAGGCGGTATATGTGAAATTCTTAGTTCAGGCAGGGGATATAACCCTCACTGAATGGTAGCTTTTAATATTAAACTCTTTCAAGTCAAGAGTTTTGAAAAAATGACCTATTTTTAGTTGGTTTGCTTGTCAAATATGTGGATGTAAAAAAAAAAAAAAGGATTGTTTCAACTTTCCTAAGCCTCAATAAAATAGGACCTTTGATAAATTTTCTTTTTCATTGGAATAGATGTGATAATGATCACAAGCCCCCCAAAATGCTCCTTTAAAAGGGGGTACTATGATCAAACATATTTGGGAAATATTATATACTCCTAATTGTCTCATAGAGAACTATAATGTATATTAAAGGGTCTAAATATTTTCTGAAAATTAAGACATATCCCTTATTTTTTTTTTAATTTAGCATTACCACAAACTCTACTAAAATCTTAAAACATCATAGTCAGATTGAATCATGAGACTGAAAATAATCAACCAGCTCTACAGGGAGATATTACTTCAGAGATATTGTGGGGTTTAGCTCCAGACCACCACAATAAAGCAAATATCACAATAAAGGGAGTCAAATGAATTTTCTGGTTTCCCGGTACATATAAATGTTATGTTTACACTATACTTAGTCTATGAAGTGTGCAATAGCATTATGTCTAAGAAGTGTACATACTTTAATTAAAAACTTCATGGCTAAAAAATGCTAACCATCATCTGTGCTTCCAGTAAGTCATAACATTTTTACTGGTGGAGGGTCTTGCTTCGAGGTTGATGGCTGCTGACTAATTAGGGTGGTGGTTGGTGAAGGTTGGAGTGGCCGGTGCAGGTTCTTAAAATAAGACAACAATGAAGTTTGCCGCATAGATTGACTTTTCCTTTCATGAACCATTGCTCTGTAGCCTGTGATGCTATCTGATAGAATCTGACCCACTGTAGAACCTCTTTCAAAATTGGAGTCAATCCTCTCAAACCCTGCCACTGCTTTATCAACTAAGTTTATATAATAGTCTAAATCCTTTGTTGTCATTTCAACGAACTTCACGGCATCTGTACGAGGACTAGATTGTAACTCGAGAAACCACTTTCTTTGCTCATCCATGAGAAGCAAGTCCTCATCCATTAAAGTTGCATCATAAGATGGAGGCAATTCATTCACACCATCAGGCTCCGCTTCTGATTCTCATTCTCCTGCTATTTCCACTATGTCTGCTTCCTCCACTGAAGTCTTGAACCTCTCAAAGTCATCTATGAGGGTTGGAACCAACTTCTTCCCAATTCTGGTCTATGTCGATATATTGACCTTCTCCCTATGAATCATGAATGCTCTTACTGGCATGTAGAATGATGAAGCCTTTCCAGAAGGTTTTTATTTACTTTGTCCAGATCCATCAGAGGAATCACTATACACAGTAAGGCAGTGATAGCCTTACAAAATGTATCTCTTAAACAATAATACTTGAAAGTCAAAATTGCTCCTTGATCCGTGGGCTGCAGAATGGATGCTATGTTAGCAGGCATGAAAACAACATTAACTTCATTATACAACTCGATCAGAGCTCTTGTGTGACCAGGTACATTGTCCGTGAGCAACCATATTTTGAAAGGAGTCTTTTTTTCTGAGCAGTAGGTCTGAACAATAGACTTAAAATATTCAGCAAACCATGTCATAAACAGATGTGCTGTCATCCAGGCTTTGTTGTTCCATTCATAGAGTATATGCAGAGTAGATTTAGCATAATCCTTAAGGGCCCTAAGATTTGTTGGACTGGTCAATGAGCATTGGCTTCAAGTTCAAATCACCAGCTGCACTAAACCCTAACAAGAGAGTCAGTCTGTCCTTAGACACTTTGAAGCCAGGCATGACTTCCCTTTAGCTATGAAAGTCTTAGATGACATCTTCTTCCAATATATGGAAAATCTGTTGTTTAGGGTAGTCATCTTCATTAATGACCTTGGCTACTTCTTCTGGAGAACTTGCTGCAGCTTCTACAACAGCACTTGCTGCTTCACCTTGTAATTTTATGTTATGGAGATGGCTTCTTTCCTGAAACCTCATGAATTAACCTCCACTAGCTTCAAACTTTTCTTCTTCAGCTTCTGCACCTCTCTCAGCCTTCAGAGAATTGAAGGGAGTTAGGTCCCTGCTCTGGATTAGGCTTTGGCTTAAGGGAATGTGGTAGATGGTTTGATCTTCTATCCAGACCACTCAAACTGTCTCCATATTGGCGAATAGTCCGTTTCATTTTCTTATCATTTATGTGTTCACTGAGTAGCACTTTTAACTTCCTTCAAGAACTTTTCCTTTGCATTCACAAGTTGGTTAACCGGTGTAAGAGGCCTAACCTTCAGCCTATCTCAGCTTTCCACATGTCTTCCTCACTAAGCTTACTTTTCTCCAGCTTTCAATTTAAGTGAGAGATATGATGGGGCGCCTGGGTGGCTCAGTCGGTTGAGCATCCAACTTTGGCTCAGGTCATGATCTCATGGTTCGTGGGTTTGAGCCCTAGATCGGGCTCTGCACGGACAGCTCAGAGCCTGGAGCCTGCTTCAGGTTCTCCTTCTCTCTCCCCCCTCCTTCTCCCTCCCCTGTTGTCTCTTTCTCTCTCTCAAAAATAAATAAACATTTAAATAAATAAGTAAATAAAATGAGACATATGAGAATCTTTCTTTTATCTGAATAGTTAGAGGACACTGTATGGTTACTACTTGGCCTTTTTTCAATATTGTTGTACCTTAGGGAATAGGGAGGCCCAAGGAGAGGGAGGAGAAGAAGTGACACAGGAAAATAGCTGGTAGGTGGGGCAGTCAGGACCCACACAACCTTTATTAAGCTCACTATCTTCTATGGGCACAGTGCATGGTGCCCCAAAGCAACTGTAATAGCAACATCAAAGAGCAGCGATCACAGATGACCCTAACAAATATCATAATAATGAGAACGTTTGAAATATTGTGAGCATCACCAAAATGTGACACAGAGACAGGAAGTGAGCAAATGCTGCTGGGAAACAAATGGTGCTTATAGACTTGCTTTACACAGGGTTGTCGCCAACCTTCGATTTGTAAAAACTACATCACATGTGAAACACACTAAGGTGAAGTGAACTAAAGTGAGGTATGCCTGGATAGTCTATGCACTTTGAGGCCTGTTTGGTTTTTGCTTTTTTTCTCTACAAAAGAGGCAGTAACATTTCAGTTTGGGTTACCCAATAAACGTAATCTTACACTAAATAATCAATGAACACCTTATATATTTTAAGAGGTTCGTGACTGCTCAAGGTCGTTGTTAAGAACATCAGTTCTTGTGTTCTCCTAGTAAATTTAATTTTTTTAAGTTTATATATTTATTCTGAGACAGAGAGAGAGCAGTAGCAGCACGAGTGAGGGAGGGGCAGAGAGAGAAGATGAGAGAAAAATCCCAAGTAGGCTCCTCACTGTCAGCGCACGGAGCCTGAAGCGGGGCTCGAACTTGCGAACCGTGAGATCATGACTTGAGCTGAAATCAAGAATCAGTCACTTAAGCAGCTGAGCCACCAAGGTGCCCGTCGCCTAATTAACCTTAATACCTTGTGTAGAATTGGGTACCCTTAGACTAATAGGTCTCAGACTACCATGCTTTAATGGTTGAAGTATATCTCTGTATATCTGACTTTAAGAGGTAAGCTATAGATAGATATAGATTGACATGGATATATAGGTACATATATAGATACATGGACATTTAACTCTGACGATCAGCTCAGCCCTCTTAGTATGTCTGCATTGTAATCTCCCTCCTCAATTGCTTCCTGGAATTACTGAAATTTAAGGAAAGAGACAATATTTATAGGAGAATCAAATGATCAGTTTTGTTAAATCAATAACTTCAGTTTTGTCCCCAAAGTGACTTCTATAAACTCCGCCCAGGGCATAGTTGTCTAACCCACACAACAAAATGCTAATGTTTCGTGACTGTTGTTTTCCTTAGTTTTACATTCTCTTTTCCACCACTTATTCATTACTTTGTAACTTCAAAGGCACAAATGCTTTATATTCTGACATATATCACATCATCTATCACATAGTAGTTGCTGTAAAATTGGGCAGATAGATGGATAACAGTAGCTGGTCGATGGTAGATAAATGGCAAGAAGAGAGAGACAAAGAAAGAAAGGAAAGCAAGGAGAGAGGGAGAAAGACAAAGGACAGAGGGAGGAAGGACACATTTATAGGTTCATAACTGTTCTGAAGGAATCATTAGAAGTCTACACAAAATTAGCCAAATGTCCTTCTAAGTTAAGAACCAAATAACAAATCCTGTGATGCAAAGTGATATGCGTAAAGACAATGTCTCGAGAATGAAAATGTGCAAATTCAGCAGTTACTTGTTTGCTTCTCTCATTGGAAATAACCTCTTTGTTAGTGGGGTCAGTGTCTTAATATAATGCCTGGCACAAAGGAAGTTACTCTTTACATGTTTGTTAAATGGATAACTTTATTCATCATATATTATAAAAGGTATGGTTTCATCTGAAAAAGGTTTGTCAAGCAATCAAAACAAACAGAGAGATTTACATAATTCTTATGTAAAGAACAAACTTTACAAATTTCTTTTGTTCTGGTATTCCATGAAGCTCTGTTATTTTGAGTTTCCCATCCATGCTTTTTTGGATGGAGCAGTGCCCTAATGGGGAGTCCATTAAGAGTGAGTCTCAAACATTGCGACATTTTGCTCCCTAGAGCAAACAAACTTTTCTTTCAGTAAGACAGAAGACATCAGTTTTAAGGAAATATTTGGGTGAAACATTTCATCCAAGGAACCAATTTAGCTGTGTAGAAATAACTACCCACAAATGCATGCATCAATTTGGAGACATTTGTCTAATACAGGTTTGTCTAATACAAATAGACATTTGACTAATACTGAGCCAGAATTAGTCGATGAGAGAGCATGTAAATTTGAATGACAAACAGAATACATGTCTCATTTGGTTGAGATTTTTCCATAAGAATAACATTTTAAAAAACAACCTGTTTTATATATAGAAAGAGGACTACAGCTACCTAACAAACTTCCTGAGTCAATTCTGCAATATTTCTTGTGAGATAAAGCAAGATCAAAACAGCATAAAAAGGAAGTAATGGGAGTAGCATGTTTTTTTCATCCTTCAATTTCCCTTATTTTTTTTTTAATTTTCCAGAGATTGAAGCTTTGTCTTCCTGAGAGAACAGGATGCTTAATATTACTTTCGAAATACTATAACTTAGCTAAAATAGGGAAGCAAAGGAGAAACGATTGAAAATTTCTCCATGGTGAAAGAGGGGAGAAAAACCATACACAGTATACTAGTTACAAGTTAAGTCCTCTTAACTGATTTATTTTACTATTTTTTGTTCAAGTAACCTATTTAAAAACGCATCCGAGCATAGATTGCCCCTATTATTAATAGTAAATGTACATTTCAACCTGTCAAGTTTTTCTAGCCCCACTTCTGCAAGGTTCTTTTTTTTTTTTTTTTTTTTTTTTTTTTTAGGAAAAAAAATTTAAAAAGCAAAGGCATTTCCTAGGGCACATGCTGCTAGACACCCAGCATTTATCTTATCTCAGTTGATGACTTTCCTTTTATCCTGAAATGATTTGACAATGACTCTATGATTTCCTGTACAAATTACCCTTTGAAAGTGGCAGTGGCGCTTGGCAGCGATCTTCACTTAATTACTGAGTGGATTATTAGCATACGGCTCCCCCCCCCCCTTCATTTCTTTATATCTTCTAGATTGCGTTGACAGTTCCCTTTCATTGCCTGCTTTAACTCACTGAATACTAAACATTATGCAGATTGCAGCTGAGAAGTACCCAGGCTACTCCAAACCCCTAGTCTGTACCAAAACCTTTTTGATGGAGAAGAATTTCCAGGTCAGAAATCAATAGCGTGTCTGAGAAGTGCATTTGTGGGTTTTCTTAATTTAGATTGGGGTGGGGTAGCGCAAAGCACTAATGTTCAAAAGTGAATATTCCTCCGTGATCTTTCTGGAAAACAATGAGTTTTGTTCCTTCCTTTAATATCCTCTGTCTTTAAATAGACTGAGATCTTGAGATTCTATTTCTCTTATACTCCTTCCACTACCTAACTTGGGAGGGGATTAAGGAGACCCTGTTTTGAGAAATGGTAAGTTTCACTCCTTATCAGGCTCTGAAGTCAAGGGACCGATAAGCTGACCTCCCTGGCATGTGTGAAGTGTTATTTATTGTTTGCCAGGCAAGACAAATGCAAATGATAAATTGCAAAGATCTCTTCAGCACTCTCAGAAGGAACCTTCTCTTCTGTCTTGGCTCCCATCTTCTGGCACAAATTTGCACATATGTCGGGCATTCTCCATCCAGATCTTTATCCTTTTTTTTTTTTTTTTTTTTCTCCCTGAACTGCATTCTAAAGCATCTTCCACATTTCCCAGGGTGTAGTAGGGACATGAACCCCTTCCCATTTCAGCCTTATGGTATAGCTTAGTGCATGTTTTTGTTTTTGTTTTTGTTTTTGTTTTTTTCTCTGTCTGCCTCTCCTTGGGAGGAGAATACAATACATGAGTGATTTCAGGACTTGGTGGCAGTGACACCAAAGCAATGGGAGTCAGCGCGGGTGGGGGGAACAGCTGGGTGCTGACTATGTCATCTCCATTCCAGGACTATCAACCACCAGCTTTATTCTTCTACTGTTACATCTGCTATGAAATGCGGGTCTTCCAGGTGGCAACCCAACATGCTGTCCAGTGCTATGAGGCCATTTAAATGCTTTGAGCTAATGCTGCATATCCATTTTCTAAACAAGTTAGCAGATACCATATGCAGCAATTAAAGTTTTATTGAGTGGTGCCTGCTTACCATACTGAATTTGGATTGGCTACCATCTGTCTCAAAGCCTGTGGTACCATCCCTGTTGCTTGAGAGAGCATTTGTAAGGAGAGGAGATTTTTCTCAACTTCTGAAGAAGCTGCTTGCATGATTTTTTACATGCAGGCCCACAAAAGTAGAATTGGTACAAAGGAAAAGTACCAGACAATTAGAAGTTAGGATGGAGTACGTATTTCTGAGTGGGATAGGCCACTACACCGAGAACGCCCGACCTTGCAGCTTCCACCCCGGCTGTTTTTAATATATACGTGCTAGTTTTCAGACATGTCTTCTATGGGCAACTCGATGAAGCCAAATTAGGAGTGGGCAAAGGACGTGGGAATTGTTTTGCCTCTGCAAGAATCAATGTCATTGTTCTCACTTTCTAGGAAAATTTTACCTGGAACCACAGGGAAAAATTAAAATATAAATTTACATTTTACTCATTCCACTGGTAAGTCTCTACGGGGACAAAGCTGTTTAAGATCAATCAGAGCTGAACAAAGGGTTTTGAAGAAAGCATTTATTAAAATTTAAGTAACGTCTAAATACTTGAGCTATGATGCTTTACTAATACGTTGTTAATGTTTGATGTTTTCTCAGACATATTTATCTTTATACCTTTGACCTTCATGAATGCTCAGAGGGAAAAACGTATGATAGGGAAGTTCAAAACCTCCTCAAATTTTTAAAACAGCTGCCTGAGTATTAGTGTAGACCAATAGAATAAGGACTGGAGATCAAATCTGTTAACAAACTCCGGGTTGCACGGATCTTGGATATATTGCTTGACATTTCTGTGGATACTGTTCCATAGGAAAATAATGGATGTATTCAAGCCTTGTTGATTCTGTCCCTTTTAACCCTAATGAGAACTTCTGAGCTGAGGCTTTGTATATTGAAAATAGTTGGTAAGTGAGAAGATAAATAGCTTTTTTCTTTCTTTTCTTTTCTTCTCTTTCTAGTAGCTTCATTGTATCATATGTTGATGCTGTTCATTAGAGCTCCCTCACTATTCAGGTCCTAGTAAGCAACGTCACATTTCATGAGTGACAAGTTCATATCACAGTCTTAACCCTCATGTACTTAGAGGAAAAGTGACGCGCTTAAACGAGAGTACCGAATATGATTTAGAAGGTCTGCCCTACATACTGGCCTCAGAAATGCTATTCACTAGGTAGGAGAATCACCAGTCCCTCTGAGTCTTTTTTCCTGTTCTGGAACATGAAGCTCAAAATCCATGTCCGCTTTTCTTCGGATTACTGTGAGATTTCAAAGAGTCTATAAATCTCTGTAAATAATCATTAAAATGTGAAGTGAAAAATAGTTTTCAAATTATTAAATAATGTCACAAATCCTACCCACCCTTCCACTGAAGACCAAATGTCATGTCTTTCACAAAAACCTTTAAAATAACACGAATCAGGGGCACCTGGGTGACCCAGTCTGTTGAGTAGCCGACTTTTGACTTTGGCTCAGGTCATGATCTCAAGGTTGTGAGATCAAGCTCCCCGATGGGAGCGCTGCCGGGGATTCTCTCTCCCTCGCCCTCTGCCCCTCCCCCACTGTCTCTCTCCCTCTAAAAATAAATAAATATTTTAAAAAATTAACATGAATCATCCATATCTCCTCTCAACCCAAATAGCAATGTATTTGTATCAGTCTAAAGACATGCTTCCCTCTTTATTATAATCTGAGAGAGGAGATCCACCACAACCATCTAAACTTTTGCTTTTTGACTTGTGTGGTCCACGAAACTGAAGCACCAGCCAGCATCACATGAGAACTTTATGGAAACTCAGAATTTCAGGTCTCTCCCAGACCTATCAAATGAGAATCTGTGTTTCATAAGATCATCAATAAGTTGTAGAAATATTAAAGTTTGAGGGGCACTTGTGTGCCCCTCAGTTGAGCATCCGACCCTCAGTTTTGCCTCAGGTCATGATTTTGTGGATTTGAGTGCCATGTTTAGCCTGGTGGCCTGCTTGAGATTCTCTGTTTTCCTCTTTCTCTGTCCCTACCCCATTCGTGCTGTTTCTGTCTCTCAAAAAAATAAACTTTAAAAAAAGAAAGAAAGAAAGAGAGAGAGAAAGAAAGAGAAGGAAGAAAGAAAGAAAGAAAGAAAGAAAGAAAGAAAGAAAGAAAGAAAGAAAGAAATGTTAAAATTTGAGACACACTGCTCTATACAATGACTTTAATTCTCAGGAAATTTATTATTTTTTTTATTTAAGATATTTACTATAAATGAAGATCTTGTGGGGCCTAAAAGCATATTGGCACAACCCTATCATTTCAAGAATAAGAGAAAGAAAATCCCAACTGGGATTCATATAAATTGGAATTTGCATAAAATTTAATGTCTGGTTCACTCACTTATTGATTATTTATTCATTCATTCATTCATTCATTCATCAATTATTGCGTGTCTATTGTGAACCAGACTGGAAAATCTACACTTAATGAATTTGGGGGGCACCTGGGTGGTTCAGTTGGTTGAGCATCCAACTCAATTTCAGCTCAGGTCAGGATCCCAGGGTCCTGGGATCAAGCCCTGTGTCTGGCTTCATGCTAAGCATGGAGTCTGCTTAAGACTCTCTCTCTCTCTCTCTCTCTCTCTCTCTCTCTCTCTCTCTCTCTCTTTCTCTCCCTCTCTGCCCTTCTCCCCTGCTTGTGCTCTTTCTCTTTCTTTAAAAGAAGAACAAGAACAAGAACAAGAACAAGAACAAGAACAAGAACAAGAACAAGAAGAAAGGACAAGAACAAGAAAGTAATAAAAAAATAAAAAGTAAATGGATTTGATGAAATCAAGTGTCATTCTTTGGCTACTCATACAAGAGAAAAATGGCTCATTGGCCAACATTGTATCATAGCATTAGCGGATACATCTAATCTGTGATTCTCACCTATTCTCTAACCCATGCCCACCCTAACCTAGAATTAATATTATCATGCAACAATAATAGTTAACATATATGGAGACTTCCCCATATGCCCAGAATGGTTCTAAGCATGTCACATGTATTATCTTATTTAATCATCACAGGTATCCTAAGAGGCAAACACCATCCCCTTTTTACAGAGGAGCTAACTGAGGCACTGAAAAATCAAGTAAGAGAGTAATAGAGATACCTTCAAGTATCTCTAGGCTGTATGAATTTAATTTTTTTTAATGTTTAGCTTTGAGACAGAGACAGAAACAGAGCATAAGCTGGGGTTGGGGCTGGGGAGGGGGAGGCAGAGAGAGAGAGAGGGAGACACAGAATCTGAAGCACGCTCCAAGCTCTGAGCTGTCAGCACGGAGCCAGATGCAGGGCTTAAACTCATGAACCGCGAGAACATGATCTGAGCTGTAGTCAGATGCTTAACTGACTGATCCCCCAGGCGCCCCTAGGCAGTCTGAATTTAAAGCCTATCATTATATATAAAGCCTTAAGGTAATGATAGTACCTTTGAAATGATTTCCAACAGGATACATTGTCTCTAATTACGTATTCTATTCTTTCTGTCCTGAAACTGGCAGATCTCCCACCAATGGCAATAGTAGTTCTAGACACATTAGTCCCAAATAGCTCTTCCAAAAGAATTAAACAAACTGATGAAGATCTTAAGCTTAATTAAACTACATTCATTTTCCTGACTGAAAGGTCAGTAGAAGCCAAGAGGAACTACAGTTTCAATTATTTATTGACTGCATAGTGTTCTTCCTCCACGAACAGTAACTCTCTAATTTTTGTAACTATAAATATCTTGCATTTTGTTTGTTACACAACATTGGATGAATGCCTTGCATTGTCGCTGTGATGGTTTCTTACAGTATGTGCTTCTCACCTTTCCTGTTGGAGATTCTCATCATCGAGCCATTTGTCTCTAAGTGGTCTGAAAACGTACTTAGATCTCAATGGCCGATAGGACTTTCATATAGAGGCTTGGTCATTGAAGTCTAAAGGGTGACCTTATCATCAGTCTAAGAGTTTCTGGCACCCATCTTCTTGCTCATTACTGCCTCACTTTTATACTTGGACTTAATTGTTGCATGGACAGAAGCCAAGTCTGCAGAAGAGTAAATGATCTGACTGTAATGAGTTACAGGTTCAAGTACCTCCTTCTGTGTGTTGTCACTATGGAGCAATGTGCCGGTCACTTGGCTAATGCTCTAGTTTCTAAACTGCTTGTGTTCTTTGTTTGGGCTCCTCCTTCCTCCATTTATCTGATTATTAGTACCTCCAAGGGAAGGTAAGTTCAGAAATTGTGTTAAATGACTGAGTATTGATGTTCTAGCAAGGTCTAGGGATTATTTACACCTTCAGCTGTTCTATTCTTCATGAGCTGAGGCAATCAGTGATGCATGCTATAATGTCATGGTCTTCTCAACATTAGAACATGCAAAAGATGTGTTAGTACACATTGTTTATTTGAAAGAGACACATTTCGAGAACCTCACTGTAACACTGTTGACTCTACTGAAAAATTCCTCTGAAAGCCTAGACTAGTAATTAAACACCCAAAGTCTCCTTATAAGGTAGTTTTACCAAAAACGGTCTCAGGGTACATGCCCAAAGGTCATGTTGCATATAAAGGCTCCAGGCAATTTCTTTCAATGAGCTCAAGACATCAGTCTACAACCAGTAGTCATTTCCACCCCTTGGCCTCTGCTTCCAGGGCTTGTCGTTGATTGCAATTTTGCCCTTGGCTCTACAAACAGCTTTGCTCAGAACTTTTGTGCTACCTTGATTTGCAGCTACATAGAGCTCTCGGGTGTGTTGCATTGTTCACAATCCTCTTAGGAGACTTTCTTCTGTTAGCCCTATATGCAACCTCGTATTCCTTCAGCAATAATTTCTTAAGCATATGCTCCAAGAAATAGTAAAATGCTCATGATCGAAATCTTCAACAATGCCCATTGACTAGAATATATCATCAGAGCTCCTCACACTGGAATTAGAGATTCTCCAGGACCTGGAAACCACCTCGGTTTGCTTTTGTGATTCCAATTTCTTCCTTCCTCCAAGTCTCCTCTTTAACCACTGAGTTACTTACTCCTTGTAAGTAATAATAAAATAAAAGCAAGTGAGACCCCAGCCTGGCGGGATATATTCGTGGTTCACTCACACTAACTAGCAAGATTGGGAAATAGTCCATGCTTGTGTCACTGGGATTGTTAGTACAGTGAGCCCGGTGAACTAGTGCTTATGTGCTCTGTGTGTATAGTGCCTTTACTTGACTCCCTTTGAATGAGATCAGGTAAAAATTGGCCTGTCTTCCAGCCATTGAGCTCAGTGTTTCCATCGGCATCTCTAGGGAATGGAATACTAGGAGGAACTTCAGAAAGTAGGCTTGGGCCTCCTTGGCTCATTTGCCGCATTCCCTCTACCTTTCCCTTGATTCTCTACTGAGAATCTCTTAAATTTCCTCATCTAGATCCCCTCTATGAATTCAGATTGTACCTAATAATAGAAACCATGCCTTTCCCAGAATACTTATTACTGAAGTCCTGATTGGGCATGTTTGATCCATGTAATTATGATTTGTGTTCTTGGATATGGCACCCGGTGCATCTCAAATCCCACCCTTCCGTGCCACTCATTGCAATTTCTTGATTTGTTTTCCCTAACCCCACCTGGACACCACAGGTCAGTCTCCAGCCTAACCCCTCCCCACTCTGTTTTCAACATCGAACTTACCAGTGAGTGAGGTCATGATACTTAGGGCAATAAAGAACAAACATAGGTGTACCTCAAAATCAACATGTCTACTATCAAAGTATATGCTTTCCCACCCCTGCTCCATCTTGAGAAGTAGAAAAATGTTCACTCCCTTCAAATTAGAGGGTTTTTTTTCATCTTTATGAATTATATTCAAGTCTTACCAATTATGGTCTGAGAAACTGAAGCAGAGCTCCAACCTCAAAAGAGGAAAGCAGAAAAAAATCTAAGTCTCTGTAAAATACATATTACTTTTGGAAAATACAATTTTTCAGACAATATAATTATATGAATTCTATCCAAGTCCTATCAGTTCTCTCTCCCAAGTGTCTCCTGAATTTGAATTGCTCACTGCCTTACCACAGCTACTATTACCACACCAGGAATACATAAAATCTCTTTTTTGGAATATTGTAAACATCTAATTTGCCTCCCTGATTTTATTCCCTTGGAATTCATAGGTATCCTTTACCCAGATGGCCATCAGTAATCTCTCTGAATCACTACTATAATCATGACTCTCCTCCTTCTAGATCCTTCAGGGGTGAAATGAGCCCTGAGCACATCTGATAATATTGTCTTCTCCTTCTTTATATATGTTTAAAATATGTTCTGTGTGCCCTTATGTATCTTACATAGATGCATAAGGCAAAGGAATTAATACAAATACCAGGTTGTCAGATTTTCTTAGTAGTGGCATCTTTAATCAAAGAATACATGGTTAGAGGTTTGGCAATAGACTAGGTCTTTCACGGCCAATATTTAAGACCTGCTGCACTGCAAGCTGTCTATTTTCATCAAAATTATGCCTTCCTCAGACAGTCATTTGCTCAGGTTCCAAGATGTCCTACCTGGGAAGTATGAGCTTCTTGGAAGAGAAGAAATTTGGAGTTTCTCCAGGTGGGCACAAAAAAAAGCCCTCCATTTGTTACTGATAACCCCCAAATTATGTATCTTCCACAGAGAATATTAGACTTTCCTCTGCTTTCCTTTTTGGAGCTTGGGATTCTGCTTCAGCTTCTCCAACAATAATCATCAACCAATGACATTCATTATTGCAGTGACTGAACACCTTCATATATACCAGGACCTGTGTAAGCTCCATAACTGTCATAGCATCCCTATAAGGTAAGCAATATTAGCCCTAATTTTGGGATGAGGAATCTGATAATGAAATTCACCCAGATAGTGAATAGAAATAATGAATGACAAATCATGGATAGTCTGTCCAAATCCAAAGTCTTTACTCTTAACCACACCATCAGAACCACACACTTCCCTGAATCAATAATTAATTAAGTAATAGCATTATTATTTTTTTATTATTATTCATCTCTCTGGGTGAACACCTCTCATCACCTTTGTCTCAATGGCAGAGACCCAGTAACATACTGGGAATTCTTATAAATTCTATCACACTGACTTGTCATGTTAAACAGGATTCATTTAGGGGCGCCTGGGTGGCTCAGTTGGTTAAGTTACTGACTTTGGCTCGGGTCATGATCTCACGGTTTGCGGGTTTGAGCCCCACGTCTGGCTCTGTGCTGAATGCTTGCTTAGAGCCTGGAGCCTGCTTCAGATTCTGTGTCTCCTTCTCTGTCTGCCCCTCACTTGCTTGTGCTCTGTCTCACTCTGTCTCTCAAAAATAGATAAATGTAAAAAAAAAAAATTTAAGCAGGGTTCACATAAGATATTCAAGATACTTCTACAAAACCCAGGCAGTATTATTTGAAGCTTCACAGATATTTGAACCATCTTATTATTTTGTAGCACCTAAGTCAGTTTGAGCTGAAGGCCGTCTCGTTAGTTTGATGTCTGCTGAGGTATTTGGAAAATCCTAAAATATGGTCATCAGACTTATATAATCTGGCAGTAATTGGGAGAGGAGCATTTTAATGGCATTTTCTCTCTTTCTTTGACATTTTATTATGGATGATTTTAATATATACAAAAGTTGGGGCACCTGGGTGACTCAGTTGGTTAAGCTTCAGACTCTTGACTTTGGCTCAGGTCATGATCTCACGGTTCATGGGATTGAGCCCCACGTCTGGCTCTGTACTGACAGGGCAGAGTCTTCTTGGGATTCTCTCTCTCTCTCTTTGCCTCTCCCCCCCACTCTCTCTCTCTCAAAATAAATAAATAAACTATATATATATATATATATATATATGCACAAAAGTAGAGAGAACAGCACAATAAATCCCCATGTTCCTCTCCCCCAGTTCTAGCAATCAACTCTCCTTTCACCTGTAACTTTTCATTTCTCCCCTCACTGGATTATCTTGAAGCAAATGTCAGATATATCATTTCATTCATACAGATTGCAGATTTTATTAACTTTCTTAAACAATTGCAATACCATTATCTACACCTAAAAATCAACAATAATTCCTTATTGACATTAAATATGCAGTCTGTGTTTGAACTTCCTCCAACTTTGCTTCTTATGAATTATTTTCACAGTTTCCCTATTCTAACTGGAATTCAAACAAGGTCCATAATTTTCATTTAATTGATATGTACTCCTAAGTCCATTTTAGTCTATATGTCCGTCTTTTTTTTTTTTTTTTTTTAAAGAATCTTGGTCTTTGGGGAGTGCCTGAGTGGCTCAGTTAAGCATCCAACTCTTGATTTCGACTCAGGTCATGATCTTAGAGTTCATGGGATCAAGTTCACTATTGGATGCTGTGCTGACAGTGTGGAGCCTGCTTAGGATTCTCTCTCCCCCTCTCTCTCTCTGCCCCTTCCCCCCAAAATAAATAAATAAACATTTTTTTTAAAAAAAGAATGTGAGAATCTTTGTCTTTTGTCTTGTAGAGTTGCGTTCATGCTAAAATTTACTGATTCTATCCCTATAGCGTCACTTAATGTATTCCTCGACCCTTTGAATTTTCTGTAAATTGGTAGAGACGTGATCTGATTCAGTTTGATGGGTTTTTTTGGGGAGGTGGCAATATTTCATTTTCAAATGTCACAGGAGGGAGGCTGTTTTATTGTAGTTATTATTCTCATTGATACCTTAAATTGTCCCTTTTTTGTCTACTGCAAGCCTCTTCCAAGGTCCCGAGTTTTTATGACACAACCCCCATTGTCTTTGGTAGCATCCTTGTTTCCTAGTACCTCAAGCTGTCTCAGCTTCACCTTACGCCTTCCGGTGCTCAGCTTGGAATCAGCAATTTGTCCAATAAGCCCATTTTGAAGCCCATTTTAGGCTGTGATATGAGCGCTCCAGGTATTCACATCTCTAGACTGGAAATTGTTTCCAGGTCTTTTTAATGGACAGAAAGTGTTTTTTTTTTTTTTTTTTTTTTATTTTGTTATTCAAATTTTCTTAAGGTGCTTACTTGATTTATATGTTACATACATAATAGTTTCAGAATAACAATAACCATAAGATTACTAACAACCATTTAAGTTTTTTTTTAATTTTTTGATTGGGATATCCTTAGGATATATTCCACTAAGGATAAAGATATATAGGCAAGTTACTGAATTTTAAAGTTATTTGAAGCAATTTCTTAGGTCTTCGTTAAGCCATCAGCTCAGTACACAGTTCGGTTTATTTGCTTAATCTTGCTTTTAAATTTTAAAGACTCCTTTTTATCTTCATTTTAATTTAACTTTGTCATATATTCACATAAAATATAGTTCGAAAATTAGATCAATCAAACAGGGTAAATTCAGAGTAGACACTCTTCCATTCCTGTCCTTTCTCCCACGTTCCCTTTCTCCCTTTAGAGGTAATTATTGGGTTGATTTGATGGTTTATTTTTACACTCTTAAATTGAAGAAAATACATATACATTTACAAATATTCAGAGACACAGAGCAGAATGCTGTATGTACTTTTCTCTATCTTGTTTCTTTTTTCATTTACCGTATCCTGAATATCACTTCGTAACAGTTTATATATATGCTTTTTATCTTTTAACAGATGCACAGTATTCCACCGTGTGGATGTGCATGGTTTATTCAACTGGCCCTAGTTATGATACACATTTAGGATATTTCCATTGCTATCGCAAATAGTATAATAATTAATATTTTCCTGCATATGTCTCTTGTATTTTTCTACATACCTTTGGAATATGTTTCTAGAAGGGGGATATCCGGGTCAGATGATAAATGTACATGGGAGTGTGCTAGATATTGCCAGATTCCCATGAATAATATATGAGATTATTCTTCTTCCTACAGAAAAAGAGTGCCTTTTCCCTACAGCCTCCCCAACAGCGTATGCTGTCAATTTTTGGATTTTTTTTTCCTAATTGGCATTTCTCTTATTCTGAGTAAAGTTGAATATCTTTTCATATGTCCAAAAATTAATTGTACTTCTTTTCTGGCCCACGTCTCTACTAAGTTCTGGGGTTTTTCATCTTTATTTGTTCAGAATCTCTTATTTTACTAGGACTATTAACTTTTTGACTGTGAAGTGAGTTCAGTTTCTTTTTCACTTTGTCATCCTTTATGTTTTATTTTTTGTATGCCATGCAAAAGCTTTTGCTTCTTTCTTGGGTTGATCAATTGATTGCATTGTATGTAATAATGTGTATCAATATTTTCCTTTTTTGGCTTTGGATTCTGGGTCATAACCAGGGAAGTTTAACCCATTCCCAGATTATAGATGAAATCCTCATGTTTCCTTTTTGTATTTATGTGAGTTAATTACTTACAATTATACCTCTTAATCCATATGACTTTAGCATAAAAGATGGTAGGAGAATTAGATCCAATCTGATTTTTTTTGTCTGGCTATCTACTTATCTCAACTCCACTTAATGAAAATTCCATTCTTTCATGACAAATCTGAGATAGCACTTTATTGTATACCAATTTTCCATATGCAATGTTGAGCCTATTTCTGAATTTTATAACATGTTATATTAATTTATCTGTCTATATTCATGAGACAATGTATATTGCTTTAATTATAGAGGCTTTAAAATATATTTAATCTGGTAGGCTTGGTTCCCCCTCATTGCTCCTATTTTTCAGGGTTTTCCTGGATGTTCTTGCTTTTTATGCTCTTCCAAATAAATTTTATAATCAAATTGTCTGGGTCCATAACAAAACATGATGGTGTTTTTATAGAGATTGCATTGAATTTATAAATTAACTTAGAGAGAACTGACATTTTTACTGATGATGGGTCTTTCAGTCCAAAACCATGGTTAACCATGTCCATTATTTGAAATCTACACTGTGTTTTACAGTTTTCCTCATATAGGTCTTGAACGTTTTTTTGTTAAGTATTCTATTTTATAATTATCAGATTAAATAGACATGGATAAGGATATAGATATCATAAAATGCTACAGAATTTAATGGCATTTTCACCTGCAACACATTTTCATGTGCCCCATACCCTTTGGCCCATGGTATTACACTACTTTTTATATCACCGACTTTCAGAGGGCATGTTAACCAAGCACAAAAGCAATCCTGGTAGAAAGGGAATTGCCCAACCACACAAGTTCTTAAATTTCAGCAATATCTCTAATTCTTAAATGAAGTGTCAGGATGTATATTTGTACTATGAAGAGATACAACATAAACTATATGTACTTCATTGACATTGGCCTTTTTTTATTTCTTCAAATTATCATCCACTCTTATTAGAAACCCTAAACATACTAAGGAATCGAGTCTCCGTATTCTGAATATTTTTTTAAAAAAAATAAAGCAATTGGGATTTTCATAACCTTAAGATAGCACAGATTTGCAACTTTGACCAAATTAACCGTGACTTTACTGTTATTTCACCAAATAAATAAATTTCAACTGGAGAACTTGAGAATTTCCTCTTAATGGTTTTCTCACTGCAGACTAAATTCCCATACCTCCTCTTCTGATATTTAGTGACTGAAAATAATTTGCAGGGGGGCTTCCTGGAAGCATTCCAGTGCAAACAACCTAGAGAGTTATAGTTCTTCATTAAAAACAGGCTAATTTAAGCTTAATTGCCCTTTGGCTGATCTTTCTGGCTCTAAGCTCATTCATTCATAACCACAAATATAATACAACAAAATATAGCATTTTCTTCTTTATAAAGATTTTTTCCAAAACTATTTTTTCATTTAAAAGCATGATGGCACCACAATGTGGTAGATTGCATTGTTGTTCCCAATTTTTTCCCATCCTAACATCAACACTCTTCTCATGGCCTCGTTGTAGGTGGAGTAAACTTTCTTGTCCCTTGACTTTGGGCTTAGCCATGCCACTTCCTTGGGTCAGTGGCTTGTGGCAAGAAATGATGAAACATCATTTCTGAACCTAGAATCTAAGAAGCTTCATGTTATTCCTTGTGCCCTCTTGTAGCTCTGCCATTTAATAAGAAAAATATACCCCAACTCAAGTTCTGACACCCAATTAAAACCCTGATCACCAATTCCAGTGTGTGCAAGGAAGTTTCCCCGTACCACCAAGCAATTCACCAACACTAGCTGGGTATCCTACAATTCAATTCGATGCTGATACTATATACCCAGAAACGGCATCAGATCCCACAGATTAAGGGCTCAGTCCTTCAAGACTGCTCCTACTTCAGATGCCAACCACAGGTCCAGCTTGTCACCTGTGCTTCTGACTGACTGGCTGTAGATCGAGGTTCCAACAACCCCTCCTTCGGTTCAGTTAATTTGCTAGAGGACCTCACAGCATCCAGAGAAACATTTTATTTAGTAGATCACTGGTTTATTACAAAATGTATATAAAATATAAATATATTAATAAATATATAAATATATATTCATATAAATATAAATAAATACATAATATATTATAATTATATATAGTTATATATTATAATATATAATTATAACATATATGTAATATATAATTATATATAAATATATTATATTATTATATTTAATTATAATATTTATAAATATATACAAATAAATATATGTAATATAAATAAAAATATAAATAAAATTTATATAACATTTATATAATATATAAATAAATACAAAATATATATTTATATGATATATATTTATATATATTTTATTATACAAAATATATTTATATTCTATATAATAAAAATATTATACACACACACACACACATATATATATATATATATATATATATATATATATATATATATAACTCAGGAATAGCCAGATGGACAATACATAGGGCAAGGTATGTGGGAAAGGTATGTGCAGAGCTTCCATGCTCTCTCCAGGTGTGCTACTCTCCATGCATCTCCATGTGTTCACCCACCTGGAAACTCTCCAAATCTCATCCTTTGGGGGATTTATGGAGGATTCATTTCATAGGCATGATTGATTAAACCATTGGCCATTGGTGATTAATTCAACCTCCAGCCCCTCTCTCTCCTGAAGGGTTCCGGGGACTGGGACTGAAAGTTTCAACCCTCCAAACACATGGTTGGTCCTCCTGGCAACAGTCCCCATACTTAGATGTGGTCCAAAAGTTACCTCATTAACATAATAAAAAACACCTTTATGGCTCTCACCACTTAGGAAATTTCAAGGCTTTAGAAGCTCTGTGCCAAATAGGGGATGAAGACCAAATATACATCTCTTACTAGAGATCACGGTATCACACTAACACGTTGGGACAAGGACGATGAGAGAGACACGTCAAGGAGAATTGCCCCAGCAGCCCCCCAAATCTGCAATGCTAAGTGGAGCTTCCCTAGCCGCCTCTGCTTGAAGAAAGCCCCATCAATAAGCCCAAACTGCATCAGGAGAACTTCACTAGACCTACAGATTCACGAGGTTATGAAATGCTTGTTATTTAAGCCACTGAATGCGAGAGTTGTTTGGTATGCAGCAATAAATGGCTGATTCCACAGTCACTCAAATCCACAAACTAAATACTGACTTAGAGTCTTAGACTTTTCTTTTTCTTTCACCCTCCAAATCCAATCAATCTTAAGAAGTTTGTTCTGCCCCGGTGTTTCTGCCATGCCACTCCTTTCCATTTTCTTTATCACTGCTCGAACTCATGTCTGATCATTGCATATCTGAATTATTACAAAGACCTTCAAACTAAACTCTGACTTCCTTTCTCTCTAATCCATCTTCTCTACTGATACCAGAGAACTGTTTTGTTTGTTTTGTTCTTCGAATTACCGATTTAGTTATGTCCATCCTTTGCTTGGAAACCTTAGATTAGTATCTGCAAAACCACAGACCCCTTTTCCTCACCTCTGTCATAATAGATTGTAGCCATAAGTTTTCCTCCTGAATCCAAAAGGGCCCATAATAGGAGGGTTCCCAACAGCCACTCTTCATCAGCATAAACTGTCTTTCCTGCCTTGTACTAGATAATTTGTCATTGCCATTGTCCATTGTCATTGTCCAATTTGTCATTGTCTACTCTCAAATTCAGACTATGACCCTGAACTGTATCCTCGGCCTTACCTTGTATTATTCTTTCTCTACCCTCACTGAATCCCATGTGCTAACCTCACCGAACAAACTCCCTGTTCCCCAAACAGTCTGTTGATCTCCATAGTAATGATACTGAAATCTCCCCTACCAGATATATCTTTCAGCCCACGGACCTCAAGGTCAAGCTGAAATGTTTGCTCCTCTGTGAAGGTCTCTTTGACATCTTCATCCACTTCTATCTCAAGGTTCTACCCCTCTGGATGTGAGTAGGACCTTAACATTGTTCTACTGACAACATGACATTTACTTGTATCATAGTAACTCCTGATGAAGTGTCTCCTACTTATAAGTAGAGACCTTGCCCTACTAACCAGATTGAGCACTTAATAGGCACACTACAGGCTGGATAGATAAAACTACTCTTATGAAATCATCCAGGCGGCACTTAAAAGTCTATGATGCAATGTTTTCCTGCCAAATACGATTGTGAAAAGAACTTTGGTTTTTTTTTTAATTAAAAATCCTTTTGACTTCAAAATTACTTAGAAATCGGAGACTTGATGAAGCTCCAGGGATACTGTCATGAAGTAGTATAATTTGTAAAATTAAATGAGTTTTCAAGGTAGATTTTACACATGTTAATTAATACCACTTAAGGAATGCCTGATTTAACGAGAGACTATTGCACATACAAAAGCATTGTAACAAATTAGAGTAATATAAAATTGATTCCAAAAATATGAACACAATTATCATTTGACCATGCTTACCCAAAAGCAGTGGCATTCAATAATTTATTTATGCAACAGAATAAAGAAAATAATTTTCAGCTTTCGAATTAATTAATATAATCACTTCTAGCAAATGTAGGCATTACTATAGCAAATTAAATTTATACCAGAAAGGGAAAAAATAGGTACATCATTTAGTGGGTTAAATATAAAATAAGAACAAAATAAGCTCACTCTTGAACAGACACATGAGTCTATAGATACTATGTATACTTGAAGTTTTAATAAAATTTGCAAACACTGAAAAGTACTACCTGTTCAGTTACCACCACAGTTTATGCTTCAGAAAACAGAGAACATGATCTCTCAATAGGACATACTTTCCATGTTACCACTCGACCCTAACAGAATGACCCTATTCCTTAGCCCAAAGATTCAGGGGCCTGCTTTTCATCTGAAGTGACAGATTTGAAGATAAAACTGTATCTCTTAGGTAGAGCATTTGTTCATTAAACTTGAGGTTCTGGGTTGTGATAAGAGCCCAGGGAGGGGCTTGAGAACTCACATAAGGACAGAACCACGAGAATTGGAGGATTTAACTCCCATTTCTAAGTGTGATCACTTCTGGGAAGTTAGGAAAAGAGGAATGTCTTAAAAAGGTTACTTACTGTGGTCACTTCTTTTTCCTGGGTCATCCATATTTCTTCTCTCTTACTTAAAAACAAAGTATAAATTTCCACTGACAGGTCTTCAGTCCCTAGAAGAGTAGTTTCCAAAATGGTGTGCACGAAACAAGCCACAATGGTAGGAAAAGACAACATGACAGCATCTTCTTAAGTATATTTTATCTCATCCTCTTTAATTTAAACATTATATTTTCAAATATTTTCATATTTTCATAGGTTTGTAATAACTGTGTATATTCTGTCACAATATGTTGTGTATTTTTCTAAAAAAATAAATACATGTTGGAGTATGTCACGATAGAGTATTTTTACATAGGCTACATGATCCCAAAGTTTGGGAAGGAGCACACAATATAAATCACTTGGGTCCATAAAAACACAATAGGGCCCCTATTTATATTTGTTTTTAATCTATAAATAAGAGATCCACTAAGTTTTACTATATTCCATATAGTATTTCAGCCACATATTCCATATGTGGCTATCACTGGAGCCGTCCCTTGATCCCTCTCCTTAGTCATTTGATTCAGAAGGTCAAGTTTCCCATCTGCTGTACTAGATATTCTTAGTAAGGTTGGGGGAGACTGTGCTTGCTTTTAAAATATACTGCAACATACTACAGTCTTGGTAGGTACCAGTATGCTGGTTGATAGATCATATTATTTAATTAATTAAACAAATCCTCACAAAAATGGACAAGTGGCTTCTTCCCAAAAGTGCCAGGTGAACACAAGAAACCGAAAGACTTGCTAGTTTTCCAAGTACAAGCAAAATTAAGAAACTGACAGAGTTAACACTCCTTTACCCCTAGCATGATCGATCTTACCATCTGCTCCATAGCAAGGTATAGACAATGGCCACCTAAGCAGATTTGACAAGAAGAGATTCAGCTATTCCAACTTATTGACAGGACTACTTAATGTATGTCACAACTCCATGACACTAATGAGAAACTCTGCCTAAATTTACATTTCACCCTGAGATACTATCTATCTTTTGCATCCTCACTGTATTTTTTTCTAATTTATAAATTATATGTTTCAAAATGTACATAATTATATACATGTGTAAAGAAATATGTATAAATGAGTGGTTATAATTACATAAGTAGTATGCATCAATATTTATTTATTATTGGGAATGGATGCCTAAAAGTTCTTAATACGGACGCATAAATAAAAATTTGGACACTACAATTCTAGAGAACATAAAACTTAAAAAAAATAGATTAATTAATTTTCTTTAAAGAACTATTATATCAATTAGTTACCTTCATAAACTATGTAGCTGTATGAATTATGGAATATTCTACAGTGCTCTAGCAAGTATCCTTTTGGCTTAGACTGGAATGATGCTCATTTACTTTTGCCACCCTGTTGCTCTGTAGGATTGAATAAGTCCTCTAAAGATCCAACTTGTGTGCATTGAAACCTACAAAGAACCTAGTAATGATGACAATGTGAGTATAGTATAGTCCTTGACCTCCAAGAACTGACAGTCAAGTGTTTATTAACAGGAAAAACATAATTAAGAGAATCTTGAGGGGCGTGTGGGTGGCTCAGCAGGTTAAGCGTCCAACTTCAGCTCAGGTTGTGATCTCATGGTTTGTGAGTTCGAGCCCCGCATCAGGCTCTGTGTTGACAGCTCAGGGCCTGGAACCTACTTTGGATTCTGTGTCTCCCTCTTTCTCTGCCCCTCCCCCACTCATGTTCTGTCTGTCTGTCTGTCTCTCTCTCAAAAATAAATAAAACACTTTAAAAAAGAGAGAATCTTGAAACATTAAAATTTTAAAACATTATTTTATATGTTAAGGGAATTTTTAAAGTAAGATAAAAAGAATAAAGTGGAATTAAGTTGCCAGACTGCAGTTGATGACTTTTAACTTTTCATCCTTATAAAAACAGAAATTAAAAAGATATCTAACTTCTTATTTCACATGAAATTAGTAAAGATCAACAAGATATTACATAGATTTTGTTCTTTCTTAAAACACACACATACACACACACACAGACACACACAAAACTCCAAGACTGTAAGCTTTTACAACCAAGTACTCAACTTGTAAAAGATGATGACACAATGAATGTTACTTCAGAAAAAAAAATTTTTTAAATGGCCCAGAAACTGAAATGAATTCAAAAACTGTACCATTAAAGACGAGAATTTTGCCATTAAAGTGAATGCTTTTTTTTAATTCCAAAGGTTATTTGTGAAGAGCTCACTCTGTTTAAACAAATTCTAAATTTTTATTTTCTTCGGTGACAGAGCATTTGTTCAACAAACTAGCAAAAGGGCATGACAAAATCTCACTAATATTTCCCAAATGTGTAGACTTTCTAGACACTATTTGGGTTACCAAATCCTTTGTGGCCCGCCCAAAACTCAGTTCCCCATGGTCATAAATCATTTCCGTTTTGAGTGTAGGTATTTTTCACTTCTACACAACCACTCTACTCTAGTGGGAAACTTTTCGTAATGTTTCCAGTGTGTGTTTTGATTCTGTGTTATGTGCACATGTAACATGGGGCATGAAGTACTATTAGGAAAAATGAAATGATGACATTCTCTTATAGCAACAATCTTTTCTTAAAGTACTGGCAATTAGTACCAAAGATTACATCAGCTTCATAAAATTCAGACAGTTAAAGAAAAGCACAATATACAATGAGCCACATTACTGAAGGAGCCAGTCATAAGTTAGAGGGGGCAGTTAAGTCTTTATGATTTAAAGTTTGAGTGTTCCTTAGTGAGACATTCTTATTCCCACTTTCTTAGCCTCCTTCTTTATTTAGAAAACTCAGAGTTGGTTACTTTACTACTTATTAGCCCCTATTGGAGAGAGGAGGGAAAGAAAAGTAAAGGAAGCAAAATTCAGACCAATAAAAGTATCTATTGGCATTTCTCATAAAAAAAAAAAAAGCAGAGTAAGAAAAGATGCTGAAATAGTGTGCTAAATGGCGATTTGAATTTTATCTCATTGCTCATGACCCAGTTCCTATTGTCTCAAATAACAGAAATCAAGCTTTCGCGGTTAGTTACGTAACGTGATTATGGAGGAGAAGCTTTATGTTACTCACAATATACATGTGCGCTAGCCTCAAACACCATTCAAGATGACAGCATAATGCAGAGGAGATCAAGTAAAGATGAGGGAGCAAATCTGGAGCCTAAGACAGAACCCAGAAGGAAACTATCTCTAACGCTAAGTAATAACCATGTTTCAAGGACAGAATCCCTGGCTTCGTCTGTCTCTAGTGTTGAATATAGAATTCCCACCCTGACTGGAAGACGATCCGGTTCCTGACACCAACAGTACCAACTGCTGCCTCTTGATTCTTTCATCATGACTCTACCGTCAAGCAGACATAAAATAAACATGGCAAATACTTTTGTTGTAGCGTTCTGTGAGGACTGAACCCCCCATGCTCCATCATCTTCCTTGCTTCGTTTTCCTTCATGGCCCTTAATACCAGCTGCTGTACTCAGTTATTTTGTTGTCGTAGTTGTTCTTCATAGTCTATCTTTCCCTCTAAAATGTAAGCTTCAGAAGGTTAAGGATGTTTGTCTTTGTATTCACTGCTGTATGCCCTGCTCCTGCTAAAAGACCCAGCACATAATAGGTGCTAAATAAATACCTGTCAAATGAATGACTGATTGGCCCTGGTGCCCACTTCTCTGCCTATGAGCCCAGAGAGTTACTTGGGTCCCACTGACATCACAGGTGTCATCAAAGTGCCTTCACCACAGTTACAGTCTGCAGAGATTTAGCCGACAGGCAATAGTGGATGGGAAAGTCCCCCACTTCCTGCTGCCCTAAATTTCAATAAAAGGGTATGAGGAAACGGCGGAGGAAAAAGATTCCTCCAGAAGCTGCAAGTGTCTGCTTACTCTTGATCTAGTCTTCTCTGGTCTTAGTGTAAAAGAGTTGCCTACTGGAGAAGTGAATGGACCTTGATAAAGGGCTGCTGGTCCAAACTCAACACCGAAGGCTCACGATGATGTCTTGGCTCCCCACTGCCATCTCCTCCAGTGCAACACGTCAAGGACACCACGGGTTGATGTCCACTCAGGGGTGCTGTTTCACACCGCTCACCAAGCTAGGGGCACTGCCCCCTAAGCTGCTAAAGCCACAGCTTCCCTCAAAAGACACCACGGTTGTCACATGTCACTTTGTCTAACCATTGACATGGGTACTGTCTCATTTAATTCTCACAACACTCCTAAGTGTTACTATCGATGTCAGCCAAGGAAACCCAGGTCTGGAGAGGCTGGTTGGACGTGGGAGTTAAGAGTGCTTCATCTCTCACCACCCCTCCGCTCACATGCTGAACTTCAGTCGAAATTACTTACAGCCTCCAGGGCTAAGGTCTGTTATTCTTTCCATTTTACAGAGGGAAGTCAAGTCCCACGAAGCAAATGACTTGCCCAGTACAGCACAGTGGCAGGGTGGGAGAGCTGAGACCCCAGACCCACACTCTTAATCACTTCACCACAATGCTTCCTAACGTGTCCTCACACAGAAGCTAGCAAAACGAATACGACACGTACTCATATAACATTTTAACACTGTCAGCCTTTTGTGCACACATTATCCCACTCCATTGGAACAACTTCTCCGACAGTCATTATGTTGGGCCGGGGATGAAAAAACATAGAAAATAACGAGACAGGAAGCCCCAGACTTCACATTTCATAGAACAAACAGAAAAAGCAGCTGAGGTAACCATTACTGTTTTCCTCTTTCAGTACGAACTGGTAGAGAGGTAGGAGATCATAGCGGAGCAAATGGAAAACTTCTCCAATCCCTATTTGGCCTCTGCCTTCTAGTCGCTTCGCGTTCATAGTTGGCCAATTTGCCTCCTGAGTTCCAGATAAAGTGTAATTTAATTAGGAAACTTCCATATATACACTGTATCTCTGCATCACATTATACTAGGCTAAATCTAGGCTATACCAACTGCTGATGTGTTCTTCAAAAGTGCCTTTATACTTGCTGTTTTGCTTTAGAAATATTCTCGGTATAAAAAGTACCTGACTTTTCATGGACCAGGTGCTAAAATTGGTGGTCAGGGTTTATTCTTATAATCACAACCCTAAGATTCACCTTTCAGAGAAGCACCGTCAGAAAAAGTTCATGCTACCCTAAATATAGTTCAATCAAGGCTAGAAACAGTCTTAAAAATGCCCATTATTTCCATAATAATAATTCGTCCCCTACTAGGAAGAGGGGTCAAAATGTGCTAAAAATCTTGGCTGGGCAGTTGGAGCCCACCCGCCGAAGCACAGAGCACTGAGCCAGCACGCTGCTTGGTTGTCTTCCCCATGTGTGCGTCTGTGCAGAAATGCAATTGTGTCATTATCAACAGATACTAGCTTTGCAAATGATTTTGGTATCTATTTCCCATGGTCTGGGCAGAAAGACAGTCGCTCTAGGGCAGACAGGGTCTAGCCCACTGCAGAGATCCTTGTGACGGCCACAAAAATGTGTAGCTGGTCCTGAACTCTAGGGTTACCTGTTAGGCTATAGTGAGGCTTCTGGAATTGGTCTCATGGATACTGAATGTCTAACAGGAGAGGGTGCGTGGACTCTAAGGGGAGCACCCATGTAACTAAGCTGTTGGGCTAGGATATCAAAGAGCAAGGAGATAGACATTTCACTTCTAAAGAATCAGATCTTGTTTTAAAATCACTGGTGAAGTGTCTGTTGTGATGGGGTTTTGTGTTGTTGTTGTTGTTGTTGTTGTTTTTGTTTTTGCATAGGGGATGACCATACGGTGCCTGCTTACATTCCCACCCTTGAACCCTGCACTCCAGCCTTTTCTACTTGTAATTCCAGAGCAAACCAGCCTCCCTTTGTTCCATGACCTTTGCACGTGCTAGTTTCTGTATATGGACTATTCTTTTCCACCCCTCACTGTACTCTGAGTCGGGCTAATTCATCCTACAGGTCTTGGCTTTGAGATCATTTCTTTCAGAAAGCCTTTTCAGGACCATGTTAACCCTACACCAAGACTGGAGGGAAATGACTTACAGTGTCTTCTAATTGTGTGTTCGCTTGTCTCTTTCCAACTGAGAGCTCTAATTGAGGGGTCGTGTCAGATTTGCCATTACCTTCCCAGAGCCTAACACAGTAACTAACACACAGTAATAATTCAACAAATAAATGGATAAAAGGAAAGAAAACTTAACCGATCATAGCATGCCTCATTCTTGCTTGGGACACTAAGACTTTTTTTTAAGTTTATTTATTTATTTTGAGAGAGGGAGAAACAGAGAGAGCAGTACGAAATGAGGAGGGGCAGAGAGAGAGAGAGAGAGAGAGAGAGAGAGAGAGAGAACACCAAGCAGTCTCCATGCTGTCAGCACACACAGCCTGACACAGGGCTCGGTCCCACAAATGGTAAGATCATGACCTGAGCCGAAATCAAGAGTAAGACACTTAACCAACTGAGCCACCCTGGCAGCTCCACACAAAGACTTTTGCTAAAACAAATAGGGAAAGAAGTCAGTTGATGAGCTCCATCTGGCTGAGCAGAGATCTATCTATCTTTTGAAGTCTAAACTCAGAACAATAAGGCTGAGACCTCCCAGTGGTTAGATCAGTACTGGCACAGGAAATAATCAGTCTGGAGTAAATCACAGTGAGAAGCCTAACTAGGAAATGCAAGTTGGAAAAACAGAACTGGATTTAGGGACAAAGGATGAATTCATACTAACATAAAAAATAAATAACTAAATAACTTTGGGCTCATTTTTAAGAGCTTTACTGACAAGAGAAATACACCATAATAAATATTTTGCAATAATACACACATCATCCAAATACATTTGTATAAATATATTTATTCCTAAATTAACTGAGATTAGCTGATATATATAATATATATATAATATATATATATATAATTTTAGTCCCTTATCAAAAAATTTCTTTGTTAGCCCTATGAAATGCCATGTGGATATGACCACATTAGAGTTTTAATAAGAATGATCCAATCCAAGTATATTCAGCAGATGATAACTTTCTTGTGTGCCAGTTTCTATGCCAAGTTCTATGTAGACATTTCATTCAATCCTACTGACAGCTCTCTGTAATATGGGTCTAACTATGACTTAGAAGTTAAATAATTTCCCCTAAGTCATTCAGTTGGTAAGTGGTAGAAATGTGATTCAGGTTTAAATGTGTGTGATCCAAATGGTCGGATTTCATTATTATTTTATGGCTGAGTAACATTCCATTGTATATATTGTACATCTGAAACTAACATGACACTGTGTGTTAATTGGACTGGAATTTTAAAAAATAAATAAATTCCACAAAGTAAAAATAGATAGATAGATAGATAGATAGATCTGATCCAAAGCCCATTCTCTTAATCACTGTATTATACTATCTCTACGAAAACTGGCATATGAGTCCCTATTTATATTAAACATTTAGGTAAACCAGGTAAGCACGTTCTACTACATGGCATCAATATTTATGTGAAGCAAGCCTTATATGCACCGACCATAGTCATTGAACTTACAGTGGTCAAGGTCAATGTTATCTGGCTCAGAGTTATGAGCCAAAAAAAAAATAAGTGGCAAAAGTTACCTTCTGGCTAAATAAGAGAGATGATTCATTTTGTTTTGATGGCTGCTTTGACAGAAAACCCAGATTCATGAAAGTAAATTGATGCAAATCATACTCATACGCATTAAAAACTCGAGAGGTTACCTTAAGGGAAATCAGCTTCTAATAATAACAGAGAATTTTCTGTTAGTGTCTCTCAAAAAAGGTACGCTAAATTCCCAATTCAATTTAATATTCCTTTCAAGGCACGCCTAAATTGACCATTCTCTGATTGGTTTCTAGGAAGATTTAAAATCTGAGTAACTACATCTCAATGTAAATATATTACACTTCTACTCAAGATGCTTATTTGGTTTTTCTTAGAACTGTTAAGTATCATCGGTGTCACTCGCTTCCTAAAAGTACTATTGACCACAAGAAATACTAGATACATATATTCAAATTCACTCCTTAGCTCACCAGTTAAATTTAGCAACTCTCCTGAGAAATGGCTAATATTAGATTTCCAGTTACCAGATGCTCTTTCCTTTCTTATGATGCTATCCTTTTTGGGTTCTAACTGGTTACCAAAGAAGATTCGTGATTAGCTGCATACTTGTGATCTCACTAGTTTTCTACTTCTTTCTGCTCTCTCCATAGCTCTAAGATGAGTTAATTTCATGGAACATTATTGAACGCAATCAGATAGAAGGATCCTTATGGGGAAAGGATTAATAATAATACCTCCTCCTATTTATATGTCAAGCCGTCAAAGTCAAAAATCATTCTCATCAAAGAATACAAATTGACTACTTAAGTAGCATGCGCTGTCTCATGTAACTCATAAGCTTATAAACCAAGGTTCCCTGGAGATTATATTCAACAACCAATAATGCACAGTATTTTAAAAACTTTATGAATCTATCAGCTATCTTTATACAAGCCTCCTAAAGAGTAGGTATAAGTAATAGGCTAACAGTGAATAGAACAAATTCATTAACTCATAAATAGAACAAATTTAAATATCCTTTTTTAAAAAATGGTGCATAAAGTGTCACAATAATGTTTATGTAGTTTTGTACAGGACCATAGTTCTATCAGCAATACTACCTTGGTCTTGGAATATTGGTAGAGGCACTTATAACCTTTTTCTCTTCAACTCAAGGGCAATGTCCCAAAGAGCCTTAGGAAGGATTCTTGCCTGTTAAGGAGTTCACAGAATTCTACAAAGCCAGGTCAATTTGATGAAAAATGCCTCAGGTGGTGACGACTCCCCTAGTTAAAGTTAACCCTTTGAACTTGCCTACCAGTGGAAACATGGTTTCTTGGCAGTTCCTGGGACACCAACAGGGGTGCATCTTCTCCCAGAATACACCAACAAATCTACTCCCAGGGGTCCCTGTTGCCAAGAGTAGCCATGGCCTTTATTTCATGGTCCTATAGTCTTCAGTGACTTCTCACCCAAGATTGGCAATATACAAAGTGCTGAGACACCTGCTATGTAACAAAAGATAATTTATTGGGCCATGCCCTCCAACTTTCTGGTCTGATATTAAGCTTCAAACTTCAACAAGTCCATACAGATCCCTCTCTCTATACTTAGAACACAAAATATCAATATGAGCCATGTACCTCACACATATCACAGAGCTACTATATTGTCTCGAAAATGTAATCCCTCCCCTGCCCCGACCAAACTGCAATTCCCCTGACATTATCAAACCCTGTCCTAAGTAGCAAAAAATGTGCCCATACAAAATCTGACAAGAGCTCTACAAGCAAATGTGTATACAGCCATGCACTGGCCCGTGTTCTTGCTTCACCTAATTCTCTTCAACAGTAACATATCATCTCCACTGGAGAGCAGGAAACTTACCTGACTTGTTCATCATTCTATGCGCATTGTTTAACAAAGTGCAGGTCCTGTGGATGCGATCAATGAGTAAATTTGGTGGCTTTCCAGAACTTCTACTGCCACCGCTGCCTCCATGACAACGAACCTTGAAGGATGACAGTGAAGTTGCTGAGGTCACCAAAGTCCAAGTAAGGGCAACAGAAATGAATCACAAAAGTCTCCTGACTGTGGGTGAAGGCAACATTTGCTTTCTTTGCACACCAATGTAGCTGTTCACAGGTGAGAGGTTGCCAAAACAATACCTGAATCTGTAGGTCTCCCACCCTGTACTGCCCTCCACCACCCATACTGCTCAGAAATGGTCTAGCAAACTACTCTTCTGAAGCTCTCTTGCTGTGTCATAGTGCTTGACTGAGTGCCCACTGTAAGTCAAATATTCCCTGCAAGAAAGCTTGCCAGGGCACCACCAGTTTTCACAAAATTTGTACCTTTCCAATGTCTTATTCGTAGAGAGATGGTAGACATTTGTAGGAATGAGGCACTTAGACATCTGCGTTTTGTTAAGTTAAGCTGGTCAGATTCTGAAACTTAGGCACTGTCAGCACATGCTCCTATAAAAGAGTGCCAGTCTGAACATCTAATATTTTTAGCCCAGCTTAGCATATATTAAATGAATGGATGAATGAATAAATGAATGAGTGATGGAATTACAGAATGAGAGGGCCAGTGTGACCAAAAACTAGGAAAAAATCCTTTCCTGTTCTTCTCTCTGCCTTCTGTCAATCTTTATTTCGTATTTCTGCCTTGTAACCTCTTTATAACATCCCCGAAACTAGCCTTCAGAAAGTCCCAAATTATCTCCCAAAAACTTGTAAATGCCAAGCTTTGGTAATACCATCTACCATTTATCTTCCCAGGAAATGGAAGAATCCCCCAGGGCCATATATCCGCATACTCATGACAGAGGGGCAAACCTTCCAGGAGATCAATCCATATATCTGACTGCTTTGTAAGGGATTTACTAAGTGCAAAACAAATCATTCTTGGCGCCTGACTTTTGAAACATTTCCCTTTGTGTTTAGAAAGTGCAGTCACCCGGTCACTTGCATTCTGAGATGTGAAGTTTTGCAGATGGTTTAGTGTGTGCTCACTAAGATGGTCTTCCCCATTAACTCCTCAGCTCTCAACGCATGCTGTTTCCAAGTCTGTTCTGGGCGATAATCTCATGGCCTAGCAATAGCCTAAAAGAATTAGTATTAGGTGCTTGGTTTAGCACTAAAAGATTTAGAAATATATTAACAGAAGTTCTACTAAAATGGCCCATCTGTGGATCCTGAGTATACAGGCTTTAAGGAAAACACACACACACACACACACACACACACACTGTAAAAGAGCAGTGTTTGCAAAAGAGAAAGGAAGTTTCAGGAAGTGTCTTCTGCATAGTATACTCTTTTGAACTTTGTATTCCTATGCTGTTTTGAGTTCCTTAAGAACTCAAGCCTCCAAATTAAAAATTGGAGGCCAGTATTTTTATCGGGAGTACTCTCAGAACTGATAAAAGAATGAGGAAAGCAGGATTTGGTAGCAAAAAAAGTTAAAGAAAAAAAAAAGTTGGAACCAAGATCTCAGCCAGTCCCCCAAAGAACTCTGCAGCTGGATAGGCCTTCAGATTTGTCTCCAATGAGGCAAAAGGGTAAGGCCATTTTACCCTTGCATCACCCCCTCACTGAATGTGTGCTGCCCCTAGAGAGAGACGACAGTGTTAGGGAAGGCAGTCATCTTTGGCAGAGGGCGATTGCTAGGAAGTGACTCAGCTAAGAGTAAACTAGGCTAATTAGGCCATGTCTTGATCTCCTATGTTGGCATATGAGCTATGCCAACGCTCCCGGCAGCTGAGGGGATGAGAGCCTTGTTCCTGAAGGGAGAATCTGGGCAGCACACCACAGGGTCCGCTACATCTGCTGTATCTACAGTTAGAAATACGGGAACATAATAGCCAATTGAAAAGTATACCCTTCACTTTTTAAATATCATAACGGTATTCTTCCAAAATATGACATGAGGAGAACATTATCAGAAGAAAACTGGCATCCTTGAAGATGTCACAGCTATTGATTTGAACTTTTTAGAAAGTCTTAGCCTAAGCAGCAAATTCCAGATATGAGCTACCAAGCTATCACTGGAGAAAGAAGGCTTTTTTAATCATTGTTTAGATACTAATAATGATCATCTCTAGTTTTTCAACATTTCTTCAAACTGAGAAAAGTGTGTATAAATGAACCACAAAGGTACATAAATGGTTTCACCAACTCCTGGTGTTCCTTCAGGAAGATCAGCCCATGGACTCACATTTCATACATAGAGAAGCAAAATCCCTTAGAGGTGCTTTTAGCAATAGGGATGAAAAACGTATCTGGTAAAATTACTTGTCTCACCATAGGAAGCCAGAATTAAAACCCAGGACTCATCAAAGTTTGCAGGATTAAGGCACTTAGCTAGAATTTTTTGATTGAGTTGGCCAGATTTTGAAATTTATACACAAAATACATAATGTTAAAACTGCTAGCACACTGAATCCCTTGGAAGTGTCCATTTATGTTATAAAGTTTAACGTTATATATGTAATATGGTGCATCACAGAGATATACGACACTTACCATAAGAAATGACACTAATTTACTTCTGAAGAGAAACTTATAGCATCAGCTGTGTCCGTGCCCGTATCCCAATTCAATGTCATACTTTAAAAGATATTTACTTCTTCAAGAAGATTTAAATGTAGCCACAACTACTTAAATGCCTTTCGAAGATTTTGAGGATCTGTAAAAATTTCTGGTGTCACTCTACTCGAATATTACGAAAATCCCGTTGAAGCCATCATTGTCAACAGCTCCAAAGTCAGACAGTTTCCTCTCTGAGTTCCAGGAGTTGTAAGGATGATGTGTGTCCACTTAGTAACGTCTTTAAGAGATGATGTTGTGAAAATCCTGACTGTTGACTTCTAACCTCGAGACCGGCATCAAATGGCCTTATTCGTTAGTTGGCAATCCACCGTAGAAGCCGGGAGGCCCCATCCGGGCTCTGCTGTGGCCTCTCAGCTAGTGACATGCAGGTCACCCAGGAAGGTTAGAAGTCAAACAATTGGGAAACATCCATGTCTTCATCCGTTCCAAGCGTGTTGATACAAGCTTCTTCGCTGGCCAGGAAATACAGCCAAGGGCAGAGAGGGCAGCACCTGCTAATCATTGGGCCACGCCTTGGCCAATTGTTCTGTGAGGCCTTCTTCCCCACCGCCCAGCCTTCAAGGGAGCGCCGACCGTCTCTCTCCCTTGACTCCACGCTGCGTTCATCTCAAAACAGGGCCACACCATGTCACTGACCAGCTGGACTCATCAGAAAGGCCACCATTTCATTAGGAAGTCCGACCCAGATGTACAGCACTCCCAGGAAGAACAATGAGAATTGCGTATCAGCCCTCTTCCAAGTAGAGGAAATGGGATGGGGAAGGCGGCACGGGGAGAGATGAGAAAGAAAACAAAGTAAAATTTCCGTGGCTAAAACGGTATAAATGACCCACGAGCCACTGCTTCAATATCGTCTGCTTCATTCAGAAAAATGTGCCTGGCGAGTAGGTGCTACGTTCCTCGGGTACTAACTATAAATTAGCAAATACACCTGGGCTATTAAAAATGAGTCTATGGGCAAAAATACTGCTGTTGTGAACCAGATGTTTATGCGAGTCCCTGTCTTGTTTTCACTTGCTAAATTTTATATAAGTTTATATTGATAATGAAGGGGCACCTTTGATGGCTGGTGCCCCAGTCGTGGCTCTTTGCCATCAAAAAAAAACCCTTTTCTTTACTCCTTGATCTGCTCTTTGCAGAAACGAGGCTTTCCACTCAGATAATGGGCAACATCTGTTCTTTTCAGGAACTATTTAACAAAGATTTTGTTTCCGTGAAAAATATATATATAAATGCCCAGATCTACTCTGTTCTCATGGGGAGAAATGATACACTGTGACACAAAATGCAAAGGATGATAGACGAAGGGAAGTTCTAGTACAATAAAGGATGTTTGTGAAACAGTATCTTTGGGATAAAAACAGGCTGCTTCAAGGGTTTGGGGACCTGGAAGGCAAGGGCCCTAACTTTGCTCAGGCAACTTGTTTTGGGTAGCTTAACCCCTCTATTAGCTGCAGGTGCAAACATTGCACCTGTAGCTAATTGCAGCCACAATTGGACCAAGACCATTGTGGGAACAATTAGACACTTAATTCTGAGGATGTGACTAGCCCACAATTAGCCCCGGCTAAAGTGTTTGTACCCACATGAAGGGAGACCGTGCGACTGTGCCCAAACCAAACTTTTTTTTTTATCCATGCACCTCTATATTCTGTTTTCCCTTTGTAGACAGAACTTAGGAAAAATAACTGGACGTGCAATGGTAAAATATCCATGATAAGAAAAACCACACTGAATGAAAATGAAGCTGCGTTGTCAAAGATACAAACAGGGGCAGCCGCACACATATAAATACGAACCGGGAAAGAAACTCTGTCAAAAGAGTTGCTTCAAACAATGAATTCCTTAGTTATGTCTCCCTTGCCAAGCCAGCAATTTATGATAATGGTGTAGAGAAGATTGCTGTGAGCTTGAAATCATTAGGTGAGTGTTCTTCACCTGTGATATGTTTATCCTCTTGAATGGAGAGGTTCTCAGGGATTCATGCCTTTATCGAAGTGACATCCAAATGGACTCACTTTCCAGACTCGGACCTTATTTTTCCCCTGCTACCATTCCCCTTGGAACATTCCCCAGCCATCCATGTTTTAAACATACAGATATTTTCTACTTGGGCATAAGGAAAGCTAGGGTTTTCAGTCACGAGTTCAAAAATGCCTTTAGTTAATCCAATAACCTTTCTTACACCACAGGTACGGTTTGAGAAACGACATGTTTTTCTAGTTTCATTTTTATTCGCTTTTACAAAATAAACGACTTGTCTTTGAAAAATTAGAAGCCTTTCAAGCACATTCTGTTACAGTTTACTGAATGCTGTATAAACCTTAACGTTCTATTTATTGCTCGACTAGAATAATACAACAGAGCCAAGTTCATATCATCAGTTAAGTACCCCTTCAGTGCATGATAAAGCAAATATTCTACATTTGCCTTCCTCTTGTTTCATCTTCTTGAAAGGCTTATATTTCATCGATGTTTAAAAATATTCATGTGTCTACGGGAACCTGGGTGGCTCAGTCGGTTGAGTGTCCGACTTCTGCTCAGGTCATGAGCTCACGGTTTGTGAGTTCGAGCCCTGCATCAGTCTCTGTGCTGACAGCTCAGAGCCTGGAGCCTGCTTCGGATTCTGTGTCTCCCTCTCTCTGTCCCTCCCCCCTCACGCTCTCTCTCTCCCTCCAAAATAAATAAACATCAAAAAAAATTTAATACAAATAAAAATATTAATATGTCTCAAAGTGGAAATTTCCCCATAGAAATGTCTTCCTCTCTCTCAGAGACAAGTCAGTCTAATACGTTCTGCTGCAGACTTTTTAACTAAATCATTAATTGGTTTTCAGAGCTCCTGAACTTACTGGCAGAAGTTTAAATGTACCCTTAAAATCAAGGGAGAGGAAATATAATAAATGTGGAAACTCTATCATCCCTTCAACTACGAGACCACTTCTAAGTTAATGCTGTGCATCATAACTGCCAGTTACATAAGCTCTGTATATAAATTATTAAGCACTTGATGTAGTAACACTAAAGCTTGTCCAAATGGAAAGATGCAGTGAAGTTTAGGCATTCCAATGACTACAAACTAGCAATCCTTCCTTTGTTATGGCCACTGCACAAATGTCAGGAAGACGCTGTCAGGGATTTCCTATCACCCTGAACCGCAACCTTTGCATGGGACCATCCATAACCAAGTGACCTTCTGCAGCTCATTAAAGGTAATGTAATGGATCATTCCCTCCTAATTGTGATCATCAGCAAATTAGACTCCTTTCTAGGCTAGACAGGCAGCAGGGAACTATGTGCCTAAGTAGAATGCATGAATAACTTTTCTTTTAGCCACGTGCCTTTCCTCCACACAAAGGAGAATATCGTAGAGTTGGGTGGTGGGGCAGATATGGAAGCTCTAATATGTGCTAGGATGTGCCTTATTTACATCATCTCGATGAAGCCACAAGATTTTTTTTAATTTTTTAATGTTTATTTTTTGAGAGAGAGAGACAGAGACAGAGACAGAATCTGAACCAGGCTCCAGGCTCTGAGCTGTCATCACAGAGCCCGATGCCGGGCTCGAATCTACAAGACGTAAGATCATGACCTGATAAGGCCGCTTAACTGACTGAGCCACCCAGGCACCCCTAGCCACAAGATATTTTAATGCTCTTCCGGAACTCAACCTTCATCCCAAAGCAGAGACGAGAGTAGAGAAAAATGATGCAGGTACATCAGGTGAGGCTCTTATTTGGCTAGTTTTGCAGTTATTCTCTTTTCCCTTCAGCTGACCTCTACTAGTAATTCTCGAACATCCAAAATACTATTATCTAACTACTGGTGGTAATTGTGAACTCTTTGGAAAATCCAATACTGTGATACTGATTTTTTTTCATTTAAAAAATGATATATGGGGAAAGGAATATAGAAACCCATGTGAAGGATAAACCACAAATTCTTAGCATGAATCAAAACAATGTATCTAGAATTCTTATTCTATCTAATGGCTCCTACTCCAAATACATTTGTCCCTGAGAGATCATTAGTATACATTTTATGATTGCACTGTGGCTTTAATAGTTCCCTAGCATTTGGAATGTTACTGGAAATTGAAGGTTAAAGAGTAATCTCATTAGATCATGACATCGTGCCAAGGATTTTCTAATCTATTGGGCTAAGCAATCTCTGGAGGGGGCAATTTTAGCCTAAACATGAAAGGTCCTGGACGGTAGAGGCAGGATTTATCTCAGTTAGCATCAGGAGCTCCACACACACCACCAGGTGAAGGTTGGCCAGTCTTCTTATGACTGGGCTCATAAGTTCAGTGTGCATCCAGCAAAAGGGTGTGGAAGGATTAGGAAACATCCATAATTCCTACGGCATATAGATAACACAAAATCTGCCATGAACACAATGGCACAAAAAATGTTTTAGAAGAGCCCTGGCTTTCAAGATACAGTCCCTTAACCAGCAGTATCAGCACTATGTGAAAATTTGTTAAAAATCCGAACTCTCAGCCCCACCACCCTCCCACCTCCTTACATCTACTGAATCAGAAGGCCTGGCAGCGAGGCCTGGCCATCTCTCTTTCACCAAGCCCTCAAGATGACCGGGATGCACGCTAGACGTTCAGAACCACCATATTAGGACACAAAAGTTAGGGTGACTAGTCTACACACATTAGCCCTATATTCCAAGAAAATATTTTGATATCACGATGTGGGGACATAAGTTACTTACAAATGGAAATGATGGGAGGAGCCAGAGATTCCAGGGCACAGTCTCAGGCAACCAACCTTCCGGGACCACGGGTACTGGGCAGAGCGAGGGCCAGGGATGTGGACCAAGGTGACCTGACGCAGCAGATGGGACACCTGATAGCACAGCCAAAGCCCTGACTCACTGAATAGCTTTGAGCCCTTGAACAAATAATTTACTGTTGCTAGACCTCCTAAATTACAGTTGGACTGTATCTCTGGGGTCCCTAGAAACTGAACTATTAGTAAAATTCCTTTTATCCATGCCCTGCAACCTTTGTCCTTGTCACTATTACAGGACATTAACTACCCTCTGAGTCAAGGAAGAGACAGGCATGATTTTGCACTGTCTGTTGGAACACAGTCTACTGAGGCAAGTATTTACAAGTTTCATGATGCTCAGATCCCACGTCTTAAATACGCTTCTGAATTAAAATGGGGCAACTAATACTTGCATTCTTCCTTATTTGCTCTTCCAAGGTAGAAGGGGGAAAAAAAATGCCTTCAAGTAATTTTTCATATTCACAAGTTATCATGATGAAAAGTACATTTTTGTGGACCTGGTTTAACCCTGGCCATGCATTACGGAAATAGCGCGTAAACAGCTCTTCCTGGGCTCGCTTCGGCGGCACATACACTAAAATTGGAAGGATACAGAGAAGATTAGCATGGCCGCGGCGCAAGGGTGACACACAAGTTCGTGAAGTGTTCCATATTTAAAATAAATAAATGGATAAATAAATAAATAATAACAAGTAAATTAAAAAGTAAACAGCCCTTCTTTCTCATTGTGTGTAAAGGAAGGGCAATAATTGTGCGGCTCTGGGGCGTAAGGATACTGAACAGAACCTCACGTCTTTAAAAGGATCAGTGTTGGTTTACGACTATATTACCGTAGTTGGCAAAACCATAATTGCAGAAGGATGAGGAGGAGTTTATAAAACTGGTATCTCATAATTTCGTATGCATACAGCTTTCCGTCCCCCTTTTCTCCTTATATTTTAAAATAATCTTTAAAAACATAAATCGTTTGATCCTTAAAAAAGGAAACATAAAGAGTCTTTGAATTTCCAGCTCTGCTGTCCTATATTTAGCAACAGTGGTTTACCACTCCCTTACATAATAATGTAAGATTTGCAACACTAAGCAAACCTACCAAGGAACAGCTATCCGTAGACCCTGTTAGATTTTCGTATCTGAGCTGGATACCAGTTTTTACCACTTGTATTTTTCACAAAATGTTAACTCTAGCATGCTGACACTTTTATATATTTTCAGTTAGCTTTATGATGCAGTCTTTCTTAGTCTTAGTCTTTCAATTTTTTAATCTTATGGTTATATAATATTCTCATACATTGCTATTCCATAATTTCCTTGACCATTACTCTAATCATGACTCCGTTTGTTTCAATATTTCTTGTCTTCAACATTTTGTTTCTACAGACACCTCTGAAAAAGCAATGCCTTTAATTTGTCACCTTCAATAAATGCCAAATAGTGGTGTCACAAGTTTCGAGTAGTTACAAATCTCACTTATTTCCTTGTAAATGCTGATATTTTTCTTCTTCTTCTTTTTAATATTTATTTATTTATTTATTTATTTATTTATTTATTTGGAGAGACAGAGCACGAGTGGGAGAGGGGCAGAGAGAGAGGGAAACACAAAATCTGAAGTGGCCTCCAGGCTCTGTGCTGTCAGCACAGAACCCAACTCGGGGATTGAACTCTGCAAAATCTTGACCTGAGCCCAAGTCGGACACAACTGAGCCACCCAGGAGGCCCTGACATTTTTTCTTCTTAAAATATGCTTCAAACTTTTTCCCTTTTGTCTTTTTTCATCATTTTTTGGTGTTTTTTCCTTTACTGAATCTTTGTATTTCTTCCCATATCTTTAGGCTGCAGATGTCCCTAGAGACCTGTCACCATTTCTCCTGTCTGCAACTAATTTGTGTCACCAATTTCTTTTTGACTTTGATGTCAATGTGAAGTTCAATTGTTTCTGATATTCACAAGAATAAAGCTATAAAAATGTTCACAACTTGCATAAACTTCTCAAAACATCGCATGCAAATACACACCCATCTTCAAAGGAGCTCCCATAGAAGATTTTTATTCTGGTTCAGAGATCACACCATTATGCAAAGTATTTTTCTTATTTTGGAATTTCCTTGGAAATCAGCTGATTTCTCTTATAATTACAACCAAGACGTATTATTCAGAATGATTGCCCTCTTTGTTTTCCAACAACGAGCAGTGCAATACTTTTAACTGGTTGCGATTTTATCGTCAAATGCGAAAATTTGAAGACTGACACACATTCTTTGACGTTCCTTCCATCCGAAGTTAGGGCCTGTGTCCCCTCCCCATGAATATGGATAGGCTCTCCAACTGCTTTGACCAGGAGAATATGGTGGAAGTGACAGACGCTCTTCCAGATTCCAAGCAAGCCATGAGAAACCGAAGTTTCCGTTTTTTTCCTCTTGTAAAACGCAGTAGTGAACTCTTGCGTTGCCGCGTGAATGGCCAGCTATGCTGAGCCCACCCGGATGTGGAGAAGCCCAAACTAGGTACGTGGAGATGTTGTAGGGAGAAAGAGACACGCCCAGCTCTTCGGTTCAGCTCCTAGCTTTTACGTGAACCCCCCTGAAGCCTCAGACATGGTGGAGCAGAGACAGTACAATCTGTGCGCTTCGAACATAAAATCGTGAGATGTAATAACGTATTTTTATTTTAGGCCACTCAGTTGGGGGACAGTTTTTTACATGGTAATAGAAACTGGAACGGGTAGTGACTACTCATCCTATTTCTGGAAAATTAAGTTATTTCCAGTTTTATACTATGGTTAATGATCCTCTATTAAATATGTTTTGTATAAATCTAGACGAACATTTGCTTATTTCTTCAATAGAAACTCCTATAAGTAGATTACTAGGTCAAAGGGCATAAAAATACTTGTAAGCTTCCTGATATACACTGCCAAGTTTCATTCTGGAAAGATGATGATAAACCACACTCCTCCCAGTAATGAAAAAGGTGACTGTATATTCACATCCCTTCCAACATGGGTTATTAATATTTTAGAAATTAGTGGTCAATATGATAGCCATGTATTTCTTATGCTATCAGTCAGGATGAACCTTTTCCTTTCAGATGATCCTTTCTTTTTCCTCTTTCATGAAGTGCCCAATGGTATCAGAAGAAACTACTCATAAATCAACATAAAATTTTTATTTAATGCTTTATTCTTTGAATCCAGAACTTTAACCGTCAAAATTAAAAAGAATCTCAAGCATCACATCAGGCTTAATGTTATTTCTAATAGGATATATGTAGGAATAGAAAACTCAGCTTCAGTACATTTCGAAATTGACTCTATTGAGAATTCAATATGTAGTATGTATATACATGTATATAAATATGAATATATAAACAACATATTTTACTTCAAAATGTTAGGAAAATACTTCTTTACTGAGAAAATTCTATTTTATGCTGTCAACTTGGGAAGACAACGTAATCACACAATTGGCATTAGAACATTTTTTCTCTATTTTCTTTTTTTCGCTTTTTTATTTTAAGCATATTTACTTTTGTTGAAAAATATATCAAACACCCAAAGGAATAAACATGTCTGTTATACTCACAGAATAACAATAAAATGTACAACTACTGTAGTGGGTTGAATAATGGAGGCTCAAAGAGATACATTTACCTAGAACCTGTAAATGGGACTATTTTAGAAAGGGTCTTGGCAAATGTGATTAATTAAGCTAAGGATCTTGAGAGGAGATCATCCTGGAGTTGAGTGGACCCTAAATTCAATGACATATGTCTTCGTGAAAGACAGAAAAGGAGAATATAGACTTTCAGAGAAGACCATGTGAAAATGGAGACAGAGATTGGGTTGAGGCACACACCAGCTAAGCAATGCCAAGAATTACCACCGGTGCTAAAAGAGAGGCATGGGACAGATCTCTCTTAAAGCCTCCAGAAGGATGGGGTGCCTGGGTGGCTCAGTCGGTTAGGCATCAAACTTTGGCGCGGGTCATGATCTCCCAGTTTGTGGGTTCGAGCCCTGCACTGGGCTCTGTGCTGACAACTCAGAGCCTGGAGCCTGCTTCCAATTCTCTCTCTACCCCTCCCCCCCACTCTCCTCTCTCTCTCTGCCCCTCTCTCCCACCCTCCTCTCTCTTTGCTCCCCCACTCTCCTCTCTCTTTCCCCCCTCCCACTCTCCTCTCTCTCTGCCCCTCCCCCCGCTCATGCTCGGGGTTTCTCTCTCTCTCTCAAAAATAAATAAACATTAAAAAAAAATTTTTTTTTTAAACCTCCAGAAGGAAAGAACTCTGCTGATACATAGATTTTGGACTTCTGACTGCCAGAATGGAGAGAGAATAAATTTCAATTGTCTTAAACCTTCCACTTTGTGCTAATTTGTTAACAGAAAAACTAAAATAGATTAAATTGACAACACCAAATGCTGGCGGGGATGTGGAGTAACTCTCATTCACCGCTGGTGGAAATGCAAAACAGCACAACCACTTTGGAAGACAGTTTGCTAGTTTCTTACAAAAGCAATCATACACTTACTATACAATCCAGCCATCATGGTCCTCGGCATTTACTCAAAGGAAATGAAAACTTAAGTCCATACAAAGGTATAGATGTTTGTAACAGTTTCGCTCATAACTGCCAACACTTAGAAGCAACCAAGATATTTTTCAGTAGGTAAGTGAATAAATAAAAGGTGGTACAACCAGACAATGGAATATTATTCCATACTAGAAAAAAATGAGTTCTGAAACCATAAAAAGACACAGAAGAAACTTAAATGCATATTACATAGATTAAAAAAAAGCCAAGCTGGAAAGGCTACATACAGTATGGTCCCAACTGTATGACATTCTGGAATAGGTCAGAAAAACTATGAAGACAGTGAAATGATCAGTGTTTGCCAGGATTTGGGGGAGTGAGGGACAGAAAAGGATAAGCAAGAAAGGCACAGAAAATTTTTAGGGAAGGAAAAGTACTCTGTATGATACAGTAATGGTAAATACATGTCATTGTACATTTGCCCCAATCCATAGAATGTGAAACATCAAAAATGAACCACAATATAAACTGTGGACTTTCGATGATTATGATGTGTTGATATAGATTTAACAATTGTAGCCAATGTACCATTTTGGTGAGAGATGTTGATAACGAAGAGGCTATCCATGTGTGGAAGCAAAAACTACCTCGGGAATCTCTGAAACTTCCTTTCAATTTTACTGTGAACCTAAAACTGCTCTAAAAAATTAAGGCTTTTTTAAAAATGAAAGTAAAAGAGAGGCAATTGCAGATTTTTTAAAAAAGGACTGAAACCAGTTTGTTAAGAAGTTACCTTGGTATCTCTTCCCAGTTGCATCACCTTCCTTCCCTACCAAAAGCAATCACTATCCTAAACCTTATATTAAGCATTCCCTTGTTTTGCTGTACGGTTTCATCATAGATGCATAGATACATGAGAGATGATTAGATAGATAGATAGATAGATAGTCTAAACTATGCTGTTTTGGTTTTGTGTGTTGTTGCACTTTATGTAAAATGGAACACTGTATACATTGTATATCTTTCTAACTTGCCTTTTGGGTTAATATTATGTTTGTGAGATCCTTTCATGTTGCTTTAAACAGATGAGGTTCCCCTTTATAAAGCTTATTCATTCTACCGTTTGTCAACCTGTTGTTGAGAGATATGTGGATTGTTTATAGTTTTCTTTCTGCTACAAACAGTGCTCCTAAAATCGTGTTTGAATTATGTCTCCAGGTACATATAACAAGAATATCTCTGGCTGAGGAAGTATAACTAAGATTAGAACTACTGGAGTCCGTGCTAGTCACATTCTTCAGGTAATAGCAGAATATTTCCAAAATGATTGAACCGATTTTCACTCTCATCAGCATTAAATGAGTGTTCCTGTTGGTCCATAGCCTCCAACCATTGTTATTGTTTAGATCTAATTTACATAGATCATTTTCAACCAGGAAAATGTCAACTGAACATCAGAGAATCATTTTTTTTTATTTTTAAAGGCATTATTATCTAGAATCAGATAAGCATATTCTGAGGACCTACTGTGTTTTGTACCTACGTTATTCTATTTAATCCTCACAGCACCATCAGGAAGATATTTTAATTGCACACGTACAGCTGAGGAAACTGAGCTGCAGAGAAATGACTAATTAACTGGTTTCCACAGTTGTTAATAGCAAGTACTCACCCAAAGATTCTGGCTACTCATCTTTCTGTGATACCCCTCTACTTTTCAAAACTGAAAATCTGTAGAGCTATAGCCATGTCACAAACCGAGTTCATGTACCAACTTCCTAAAAAAAAAGAGAGAGAGAGAGAGAGAAAGAAAAAGAAAAAAGAAAATTCTAAGGACCAAATTAGAGTGGAAAACTGCCACTCATTTTAGATATACATGACGTACTATTGACAAAGAAGAAATCCATTTTTAATGCTTCAGCATATCATTAGGGAGGCAAGCTGACTGAGTGAACTGAGCTGGCATTTATCGCTGAACCCAGATAAAGAGCCACTGAGTGTGGTAGTCTACGACCTTCTTCCTGACAGCCACTGACAATGTATCCAATTACTTAAGCAGTCTTTCTAGCATCATTTAAGCAGGTCTAGCTTTCCTTGTTCCACTTCAGTACAGGGAAGGAAATAGTTGGACACTTCAATAGTAGCATCTGAGAGGAAGGAATCTCCTTTTTTTAAATTCCATGATCTCTGGGTGCATCTACACCTTGACAATCCATTTTTTAGCATATGATTATGAAAACGAGATGAGCATTAATAATCCAGTTTAATATATTGTCATAAAAATAATAAATGACGGCTTCTTCATACTTCTTGCCCCTTAAGATTTCAAGGCAAGCAATAAAAATACGACAGCTTATAGGAGATAACACCTAGCCTCTGAAAGGCTATCTCTATCCCACCAGATACTAGTTAAAGAAAGATGCAATTTTGGAGATAACGTGAAGCATTGACAGTATAAGGCAGAATTTGCTGTGATGCTTGATAGATCCCATAGGTACCCACCCGACAACTGACAGCTCTCTGTGAACAGATTTCATCCAGTCCCTGCCCATCACGAGGCATGTACAAAGGCTGGGTTCAGAGCCTGCATCCACTAACTCTGTTGTCCTCAAAAGACCAACGCCAGGTAACATGACCAGAGGACTGCCTTTGCCAAGACAAAGATTGCCAAAGGATGCTTCAAGGGAACATTTTATTGGGCAGATGCTACTTTGCTGTCGAGACAATCCTACTCAAAGCATACGCCAACATAATTCTCTCTGAATACCATGATATTATAGAGATGACTTTTGTCTTCAGTGAAAATAAAAAGAGCTGACCACAAAATCCTATATACAAAAAAGGTCTGTTGTCCATCATTTCCTCTCACAAAAATCTATTGATTAGCACTTCTATAAAATGACCGTTGATATTCTCACTGATGGCACTAAGTTTCTGTGTTTCTGAAACATTTAAGACTTGGTATTAGAGTTGGTTGCTATATGCATTATTTCGGTTACTTGGTTTTTTTATACTGCTGAGCCTTAGTGTAACTAACAGAAGAAACAGCTAAATAATTAAAAGTAGTTGCTTTTGGGGAATGGTACCTGGAGCAGGAAGCGGTCAGGGAAGGGGTGTCAAAAGGGGTGGGGAAGGTAGAAAACGGAGTAGCTGGTTTTCATTATGAGCCTTTCAATCTCATTTGGTTATTAACCGTTTTTGCATATATTTCTTTTATTTAACATTTATTAAAAATTAGAGATGCCTCCAAACTTTACGGTTTATGCAACATCTTATCTCCTCAGTTGCCTCATGGAGTAGACTTACATGCCCTTTCTTCTTTTTTTTTTTTTTTTTAATTTTTTTTAACGTTTTATTTATTTTTGAGACAGGGAGAGACAGAGCATGAACAGGGGAGGGTCAGAGAGAGGGAGACGCAGAATCTGAAACAGGCTCCAGGCTCTGAGCTGTCAGTACAGAGCCCGACCCGGGGCTCGAACTCACGGACCGAGAGATCATGACCTGAGCCGAAGTCGGCCACTTAACCAACTGAGCCACCCAGGCGCCCCATATGCCCTTTCTTCTTGATTTAATAGCTGGTTATTTGACTTGGGCACATCATTTAAACATTCCAAGTATTAACTCATCTAGGATAGTAGGGCTAATTTTACTGCCCTCTTGGTAACACGAGATTTTATATATCAACCTAAGTGATATGGAACAATTTAAACATCTATAGGCAATGGATCCTTTTATAGCTACAGTAATTGTCATTTTTTTTCATGCCTATTCATAATTTGTTGTAAAGGCAGGCTTGAAGCACAGCTGTTTTGTCATCGTGTGTAGAAATCCACTGAAAATAATGTAAGGTTGTTTGTGGTTTTATTGACCTCAAACTTTGATCCTGTACTATCCTGTACTATCATTGATCACACCATGACATTTATTATACCCTGAATTTAAAAAGCAATCATTATATTTTACCTATACACAAGAATAATTACTTTATTATTACATATTTTAATAATCATTTTTATATATAATTCGTGGGTTTTGTAATTACTTAACATTGTGATAATGATATCATAATAATTTTATTAGCAATTTGAAATTTGGAAACACTATAGAAATTGATGGCTGAATTATATACTTAAGCTTTATTAATCATACTTTCCTTCTCTTTAATTTTAACCAGACTGTTATTGAACTTGAACATCTTCATGTGCTTTCCTATATCTAATTGCATGATTTCTGCTTTGTCTTTGATTTTGAAATGCTTCACAAAGATCTTTTATTTCCTATTCTTCAGGAGACTCTAATCTTGAATGTAAACATAACCATTTTTCAGAGCATCTGTCCCCATTAGGTTTCCACATAGATTACTGTATTCAAATGGAAAAAATAACCTGAATATTCTTCTACACACGTTCATTGGATATTTGGAATCGAATCCCAAATTGGAATGTTTTACTCATCCCCAAAATGATCCATCTCACTTTTTAAAAAGTATAATTACTAGAGGTAGCATAAAGAAAAGGACAAAAAGAGAAAAGCGTGGCTTGAAAACATAAAAATAAAGTGAAAAATTAAAACAAAAATTAAGACAATAAAAGAAAAAGAATAAAGACAACGCATGTGAGATAGATAATTTTATCCTCAATTCTTATGTGTTAATTTTAGTATAAGTTATTTGATTACAAAAGTAAGACAAAAATAAGCAACATAAAAATAAATGCAAATTCTTAAATTTTTCATGTATTTAAAAAATGCTAAATTCCAGGGGCCCCTGGGTGGCTCAGTCGGTTAAGCGTTGGACTTTGACTCAGGTCATGAACTCGCGGTTTGCGTGTTCGAGCTCAGTGTCGGACTCTGTGCTGACAGCTCAGAGCCTGGAGCCTGCTTCCGATTCTGTGTTTCCCTCTCTCTGTTTCTCCCCCGCTCACACTGCCTCTCCCTCTCTCCCGCTCTGTCTCTCTCAAAAATAAAGATTAAAAATTAAAAAATAATTAAATAATAAAATTAAAATGCTAAAATGTGACAACATTAGATAAAACTGTTAAGAAAATGATACAATCCCACTGTCACGTTGTTGGTTTTCACATGCATTACTTTATCCAAGCACACACTGGAAAACATACAACTGTCTGAACACAGTCGAACCTTTACTTGCAACTAATTTCCTTTAGTTCTAAAATGGTCTCATTTGTGGAATTTTTCTTTTGCCGTTTCCGTTAAGCCACTTGATGTTCTGATAGTCACAACCAAAATATTATTACAGAAATTAATCATTTCTTCTACTCCTCTTAATATGCTATAAATAACTTACTAATTCACTATATTTTTAGATCTTTTTTTCCAAATAAACTGCGGCTGCTATGAACAGCAAGTTGTTTATTTTTTTAATCCTCAGAGCTGCACTTTAGAAACAAAAAACTGATGTCGGTGCCAATTCAAAACATAGTCATTTTTTAAACTATTGTCTTGCATCGCTCTAAAATTTCTCCAAATTTCCTCATGTTTACTTTAACGAAAAAGTGTGGAATTTTCAACCTTTTATTTCCTTGCTTCCATTAGTTTGTTTTTAAGAACACAAGGACTGCATGGAGATATTTTTTAAGTTTTTTTAAAAATCCAAACTACACAGAAGTAAGTCGAACAAAAATTTGAAGTATCTCTTCGTGTGCTTATCTCATCCCTTTGCCAGAAGTTATTGATGCTGCTAATTTATTCCAGACTTTCTCTATCCATGTACAAATGTACCACGTTGACTGATGTTTCACTGTTTCTCAAAGGCATGGTCTCTGGAACGGAAGATAATAAAAGAAAATTAATTAATATTAATTGAATAATTACTCTGTGCTACTAACAATTTAGTTTATCATTCCAGAGTGTTATTTTTACCTGAATTTTTTTAGAGAAATTATAAATTAAAACAAAAATTAGGTAGTATGGAATAGAAGACGAAATATTCATTGCTTAAAAAGATGATGTAATGGTGCTTTAGGAAAATTTCTTCAGTATGGGACATTTGGGTATGTGACCTTACATGCCTCATCACCCTTGCCCACTTACCATGATTGTTCTCTACCTGTAGGGGCTATTCATTAACAAAAAACCTGTCCTTATATTAAGGGCAAGACTGTTTTTTGTATCTAATCTAAATAATAAGGTGTGTGGTAAGTAGATGTCACCATTCCTATAAAAAGATGGAGTTTCCTTTGGAAAGAATGTGCATCTACTGAGACAGAAAGCAATGTTAGTATTAATCTAACAACCAACTTTACTGAGTAACTACTATGTACCAGGAACTGTTCTGGGTGAAGGAAATAGAACACTAAACAGGACAAGGAAAGCTACTATTCTAACTGAGCTTACATTCAAATGAGGAGAGGTAAGCAGTACAAATAAATAAGCGGAAGGAAAGCACTGAAGGTGATATGTGCAATGAAGAGAATTTCAGTAGGTTGATTTGACAGGATGTGAATTTTGAATTAGTAGGCCACAAAAGGCCTCTTAAGATGAGGTGACAGGAAGTGGCATGAGGGTGAGCCTTCTAGGCAGACGGGAGAGCTGTCACAAGTGTACTTAGATACAGTGAGCTTGGAACGCTCAGGTGACATGAGGTCCCAATGACTGAAGAGGCCAGATGCATAAGGATCTGTAAACAAAGGTGAGAAGTTGAGAGTTTAAATGCATTGGATGAGATACCACCTCACAGCTGTCAGAATGGCTAAAATTAACAACACAAGAAACAACAGGTATCGGGGAGGATGGGGAGAAAGGGAAACGCTCTCGTACTGTTGGTGGGAATGCAAACTGAGGCAACCACTGTGGGAAACACTATGGAAGTTCCTAAAAAAACTAAATTGCTATGATCCAGCAATTGCACATTTAGGTATTTACCCAAAGAATACAAAAATAAAGATTCAGTGGGGTACATGCACCCCAATGTTTATAGCAGCATTATCTACAATAGCCAAACTACGGAAACAGTTCAGTGTCTATCGGGTGATGAATGGATAAAGAAGATGTTGTATATATCTATATCATTATCGATATCGATAGTGAAATATTACTCAGCCATCAAAAAAAAAAATGAAATCTTGCCATTTGCAATGACGTGGGTGGCGCTAGAATGTATTATACTGAGTGAAATAAGTCAATCAGAAAGGCAAATACCATATGATTTCACTCACATGTAGAATTTAAGAAACAAAACAGATGAACATATGGGAAGGGGGCAGGGAGAAGAGAGGGAAACAAACCACAAGAGACTCTTAACCATAGAGAACAAACTGAAGGTTGCTGGAGGGAAGTGGGTGGCAGATGGGCTAGATGGGTGATAGGTATTAAGGAGGGCACTTGTGATGAGCACTTGGTGCCATATGCAAGTGACAAATCACTGAACTCTACTCCTGAAACCAAAAACAAACAAAACAAACAAAATATGTTGGGAAGCCACTGGAGGATTTTAAGCAGAGATATAGTATGATGTGCTTCATGTTTTAGAAAATGACTCTCCTTTGTGGAAAAAGAATCACAGGAGGTCAAGATAGGTAAGGAGGTGGGTTAGGAGCCAACTGTGGTAAAACAGGCAACGATAATGCTGGCTGGACTTGGGTACCCAGAATCCAGTCCTGTGGTTCTCCAATCTCAAGTTGAGGGTCAAACACAGAAGGACCAAAGAATGGAGATCTGGGGTAAGAGAAGAAAAATAGGGAAGAGTGGAGGTTGAGCTGTGATTATTATTACAACAATTACTATAAATTGCTGTTTTTGTAAGCATTTGTGGAGCAGAGCCAGGAAATGTTCTGAGTATTATCTTGCACATTCCTTATGGCAACGCATGAGGTAGGTACTATTATTACCACCTTCTACAGCTGAGCACACTGAAGCACGGGGTGGGTAAGTAAACTGTCCGACCTCCTTGCAGGATGGGACAGAGACAATTCACATCTGGGAGGTTGGCCACCAGCCCCACATTCTAACATCCTCCCCGAACCATCTGCAAAAGGCAACGGAGGCAATGCTTGCTCTACTCTCCAGAAGGCATAGAGAGATCAGAAGCATAGGTGTTCCTGGGCCCGGTGTGTGTCAGAGCACCCCTGCCATGGCAACTTTGGAAATAATGGCTGTGCATATGGGTAAAGAGATTTGATTGACTGAAAACACACCGTGGTGGCAAAAGGATCTATGAGAATTGAGAGACACCAAGGAAGGGAGACTTCCTCTTGGACCCGGAGACCCGCGAAATTCTGTCAGGCACTACCTCTCAGGGACTCTTAGATCAAACACTTCTCTTCATACAGGGTTGAGACTCACTGAGCATGACTCTGCAGACAAGATTTTCCAGTTCTCCTCTGCTTGGAGCAAATAGCTATAGCTGAACAATGTCACTTCACCAGTAAGTTTAAAACCCAGTTTTTAGCCAACTAGGTCTAGCTACTTTCTTCACCACAGCATACTACCTCTTCAAAGAATAAACACATGCCATGATTTGGAATAATTTACTATCCCTTACATCACTTTTGAAATAGAAGTTCCCACAAATACACTGAGTGAAGGCAGAATTATCAGAATCAGAATTTTAAAAATTGGTTGCCTCTAGTTCCAAGGAGATAGTGGGGGGGGGGGGGTGCGTGGGTGGCTCAGTCGGTTGAGCGTCCGACTTCGGCTCAGGTCATGATCTCACGGTTCGTGGGTTCGAGCCCTGCGTGGGGCTCTGTGCTGACAGCTCAGAGCCTGGAGTCTGCTTCTGATTCTGTGTCTCCCTGTCTCTCTGGCCCTCCCCTGCTCATGCTCTGTCTCTCTCTCTCAGAAATAAATAAACATTAAAAAAATTCAAAGGAGATAGGAATTTATAGGGATTGGAATGTATAATGGTCAGTATTTGCCATAATACCTTAGCAGTGCCTTTTAATCATACTACAAATACCTAAGTCCAAAAGATCATCAGAAACGAATACTAGTGGAATATACTATTGGAGTACTAGTCCCAGTGGAGTCATATTATTGACACTAATCTACTGTGTTGTGGGTTGAATTGTGTCCTCCCTAAAAGATAGGTTGAAAATCCAACTCCTGGTACCTGTGAGTGTGACCTTATTTGGAAATAGGTCCAATTCCTTGCAGATGTAATTAAGATACATATTCAGATGAGGTCACTCTGGAGTAGGATGGACCCTTATTCCAATCTGACTGGTGTCCATATTAGAAAAGAAGAGACACAGGGGTGCCTGGGTGGCTAAGTCAGAAACTCTTGATTTCGGCTCAGGTCATGATCTCACGGTAGTGAGCGTTGAGCTCCGTGCTAGACGTGGAGCCTGCTTAAGACTCCCTCTCCTTCTTCCTCTGCCCTCCCGTGTTTGCTCCCTCTCTCTCTATCTCAAAAAAAAGAGAGAGAGAGAGAAGAGAAAAAAGAGATACAGAAAGAGTTGTGCAGGAGAAGAAACATGTGAAGACACAGATACACATAAGGAAGAAGGTTCCTTGTCATGATGGAGGCAGAGAATAAAGTCATGCCGCTGCAAGCTAAGGCATGGCTGTGATGATCCACAACCATCAGAAGTGAGAAGAGAGACAACATATCCTGCTGACACCTTATTTCTGGACTTCTAGTCTCTTGTGAGAGAATAAATTTCTGTTACTCTAAGCTACTGGAGTTAGCGGTAATTTGCTACAGCATTCTTAGAAAAACTATAACGCGTACTGCTAAAGGAATCTTAAGAGACTTCACCTTACTTCAAGCTACATGGTCATTCACATCAGGATGGAAATCACCGTTGCTTCCATTTTCACTAGCCTTTGAAGATAGACACGGTATCTGTTTACTCTTTCTTTTCATAATGTTAGAAATGAATTGCTTTCCTTGTTATTTCAACCCACACAAACCCCTAAGGAATACTACTTAATTCATAGTTTGGTCAGGTAAGTATCATGGATCTTGCTCATGCTGGTCTGGGGGCATGGTTTCCTCCTAGATCCAGTGAGAAGTCACCCTTAATGTCTTCAAGAAATACATTATCTTCTGAGTCTTACAAAATGTCCGAATAAAACAAAGTCAAGAGGAAAAAATAAAAGCAATTTGGGATCTCATATTTCCATGTCTGCCCTGGAACACTTCCCCGTCTTCCTGCCTCGAACACTGCCGTGGACAGTGGTACCCTCTCACCCAGAATCCTCTTTACGACATAGTGTTCAGAGAACGAACAGCCGAGATGCCTTCAAAAGTATGTGTTGAGAAGAAGAGGCTGTTTTGTCCTGGAGAACGGATGGGGGGACGTAGGGAGTTTCAGAAACCTACTCATTCAGAAGGGGTCTGAGGAAATTGTGAGGCTGGACGATTTACTCAACCGGTCTATACCTCCGTGTACTCTGCCCTACAAGGTGGCAATAAACAGTACCCACCTCGTGGGTTGCTATAAGGAATGTGCAAGATAATACTCAGAACATATTTAGAATTCTCGTATTTGCTGGTGAAAATATGAAATGCCACTTTAGAAAAACAGTTTGGCACTTCTTCAAAAGGCTCAACAAAGAGTTACCACAGGACCTGGCAATCTACTTCCAGGCCTATACCCAAGAGAAATGAAACCCACGTCCCCGCAAATGCTCGCACAAATGTTCGTACCGGCATTATTCACAACAGCCAAAAGGGGGAAACAAATTCAGTGTTCGTTAATTGATGAATGAGGAAACAAAAGTTGTGTTTCCATACAGGAGAATGTAGTTTGGAAATAAAAACTAAAGTGCTGATACATGTGACAGTACGGGTAAGTCTGGAACACTTTGGCTAATTGAAAGAAGCCAGTAACAAAAAACCAAATATGATTCCATTTACGTGAAATTTCCAGAATAGGTAAAAGCCATAGAGACAGAAAGTAGACTTGTTTCCAGTGACTGGAGGAGAGGAATGAGGAAGCACGGGGATATTAAAAATATTCTAAATTTAGGGACCGTCCGGGTGGCTCAGTCGGTTAAGCAACTCTGCACAGTGCAGAGCCTGCTTGGAATTCTTCCTCTCTGTCCCTCCCCCATGCTCGGTCTCTCTCTCTCTCTCTCTGAAAATAAATAAATAAACTTAAAAAATGATTTTTAAAATGTTTAAACTTAGATTGTGGTGATAGTTGCACAATTTTGTCAATATACTAAAATCTACTTAGCTGTATACTTTTTTTAAGGTGTACATGTTTTCAAATACATATACATTATAAAATGATTACCACAATCGAAATAATTAACATGTTCATCACATCACAGAGCCTTCTGTGAGTGTGAGAGAAAAGTTAAAATCTACTCTCTTAGCAAATTTTAAGTAAACAAAACAGTATAATTAAGTACAGCCATCACACTGTTAGATCTCCAGAATGTATTCGTTTTGCAAACCTGAAACTTTATATTCTCTTATGAACTTTTCTCTATTTCTCCCCACCCCACCCCCAATCCCTGATTACCACCATTCTGTTCTCTGCTTGGATGAATTCGACTTTTTCAGATTCCACAAGTAAGTGAGATCATGCAGTATTTGTATTTCTGGGTCCGGCTTATTTCCCTTTAGCATAATGCTCTCTGGTCTCATCCTTGTTGTCATAAATGGCAAGCTTTCTTTGTTTTTTAAGGCTGAATAATATTCCATCTCTATACATACCACATTTCTTGATGCATTCATATGTCAATGCTTAGGTAGACTACATTTCACGTCTATTATGAATAATGCTGCAGTGAACATATCTCTTCCAGATACCAATTTCATTCCCTTTAGAATATACTGGGAGGTTGGGTTGCCAGATCATGCAATAGCTATATTTTTAATCTTTTGAGGAACCTCCATACTGTTTTCCAAAATGAAAGTACCAATTCCTACTAACAGCGCACAAGGATTCTTTTTCTCCCCCACATTGTCACCAACACTTGGTTTTTTGTTTTGTTGTTGTTGTTGTTGTTGTTGTTGTTTATATTTTTGAAAAAGCCATTTGAAGAGGCATGGGGTGATGACTCATTGTGATTTGGATTTGCCTTAACCTGTGATCAGTGATATTGAATGCCTTTTTATATACCTCTTGGCCATTAGTATATATTCTTTTGAAAACTGTCTATTCAGGTCCTTCGCCCATTTTTTTCACTGGGTTATTTATTTCCTTGCTACTGCATTGTTTTAGCTCCTTATATATTTTGTATATGAACTCCTTATCAAATGTATGGTTTGCAAATATTTTCTCCCATTCCATGCGTTGTCTCTTTACTCTGTCGATTGTTTCCTTTCTTGTGCAAAAGCTTTTTAGTTTGATGCAAACTTATTTATTTTTGCTTTTGTGGTCAGTGTTTTGTTGCCATATTCAAAAAAACCATTGCCAGACCGATATCGAAAAGTTTTTCACCTATGTTTTCTTCCAGTAGTTTTAGTTTCAAGATCAATATTTATTAAATAATATTTATTATCAATATTATCAAATGGGTAAATGGTATCATATGTGAACTATATGCCAATAAAGCTGGGTTTTAAAAATCAATTCAAAAAAAGAATAAGTCAATGACTTATAAAAGATTATACTTGGGGTGCCTGGGTGGCTCAGTCGGTTAAGCATCTGACTTTGGCTCAGGTCATGATCTCATGGCTCGTGAGTTTGAGCCCTGCACTGGGCTCTGTGCTGACAGCTCAGAGCCTAGAGCCTGCTTCAGATTCTGTGTCTCCCTCTCTCTCTGCCCTTCCCCTGCTCATTCTCTCTCTCTCTCTGTCTCTCAAAAATCAATAAACATTAAACATTTTTTAAAATAAAATAAAAGATTATACTGTATTTTAATGTAACAGAAAAAATAATTTAAAACTGTGTATTCACTGGGATGCCTGGGTGGTTCAGTTGGTTAAGTGTGTCTGACTTCGACTCAGGTCAATATCTCATGGTTCATGAGTTTGAGCCCCACATGTCTGTCTCCCTCTCTCTCTCTCTCTGCCCCTTCCCCACTTGAGCTCTTTCTCTCTCTCTAAAAATAAATAAATAAGCTTTAAAAACAAAAAAAATCCCAAAATTACTAGCCACATTTACAGACAAATGAGCAAACTTAAAAACAAAAAACAAAAAAAACTGTGTATTCATTTCCTAGAGCCGCCATAGCAAAGCACCACAAACCGGGTGGCTTAAAACAACAGCAATTTATTATCCCACAGTTCTGGAAGGCTAGAAGTTCAAACTCCAAGTGTCAGCCAGATTGGTTTTTCCTGAGAAAGAATCTTTTCCTTGCCTATTTCCTAGCTCCTGGGGGATGCCAATCATCTTTGGCATTCTGTCTTATATGTGCATGCCTCAGTTTCTGTCTTCATATTTATATGGCCATCTCCTTCTTGTCTTCGTATGGCCACCTTCCCTCTTTGTCTCTGTCTTCTCTTCTTATAAAGACACCAGTTATATTGGATTGGGGCCTAGCCTTAAGATGTCATCTTAGTCTAATTACAGCTGCAAAGACCCTCTTTCCAAAGAAGGTCACATTCACAGGTACTGGGGATGAAAACTTTGACATATCTTTTGGGGGGACAAAACTCATTCTGTAACAGACTGTCAGTTATTTCAATTGATTCTCTTATCTAGTCCCTTGTTTTCAATAGTTCAATGTTAAGAATGAAGTAGGTACTAAATAAATATTCATTGACTGATTAAACCATTCAATCTATAGAGCTGTCTACTTTAATTTGAAAGACCTTTAGGGATAGAGTCTATAATCTTACTTGAATTTATGTCCTAATGTTTAATTAAAGGAGTACTTCCTTCTAATCAAAGGCTTTGCATTTGCATTCTTTGCCAAAATAACTAGCTGATGGATTGTTTGCTGAATTGATCCAATCAGTCATTTAGGTGGAACTCTGTTAACTGGTGAACTCAGTCAGAATGATCTTGAAGGTATAGCCATGTTGACTCACCTTCTTTTAAAACAGTTTAAGCTCATTTCCTCTTGCTTTGTCCTCTGTGGAGACAGAGAATGTTCTTCTGGTAATAATCCTTTATCCTTCTAATATCCAGGCCAAACAATCCCAAATTCTGTAACCTTTCATTTGAGTCCATATACGGATTTTTAAGACCCACCAAATACATAAGAAATATTTATCTGATAAATTTTATTTAAAATGTAACTAATTACACAGCCCTCTATACCTATGTTACTCTACATTAAAAAGAAAAACACACAAAAATTTCACTTAGACTTCTTCAAATATTGTATGCTTGTTGAAAGACTTTTTTTTACCATGGATCGTAAGCCATTTGCTATTTTTTAATCTATATTACCGCCCCCCACCAGCTTTCTTGAAATTTCTTCCATGATTAAAAGGCATAATCATCTTCTAAGATTAAAAAGCATAGCTTTGGACTACCGAAAGTAAAATTATTTGGCTTCAAAATTTTTCTGTTTATCATTATAAACAAACATATACCTGTTTTTGAAAATTCCGGAGGTAATTGACTAAAACATACTTTCACTTGTGCTTTAATTCTTAATCATCTTGCAAAAGGAAGTTACGCATGACTTCTTTGTTCATGTATGTTGAATGTTAAGTCAATACTAGAAAACCTGTTCTGAAATATGTCAGAGATGGCCCATCTACTCTTTGTATTTATATCACTACCTGGGTCTTCATTGCAGCTTACATTTCATTTTAAGTCGGTTGAACATAAAATAAATTTGAATATTAGGCATAAGTGTGTGTTGTTTGGGAGGAACCATTTTACTAAATATATTCAGAGCCATAAAATATTTTATTGATTCTGGTTCATTTACGGAACAGGAAGTAGAAATGGAGCCAATCATTTTAAGGGCTGTAAATGGCTTTTTAGAGCATTCCAAATGTATAGGAAAATATCTAAATGTATTTCGTCTTGTTTCTGAGAAACATTTTATTTAATTTAGAGCAATTAACTATGAGAAAGAATCGATGTTTCACTAGATAAAGAGGAAGATTTTCTTTATATGTGGCATGAAGAGAAGGTTTACAATGATTTTTTTTCTCTTTTCTTCTTTCTTTTTTTTTTTTTAACTTACAGTCCTGTGAATGGGAATCTCTCCCAGTGCTGAGTATCATTGATCCTGTCTCCATTTCTGCCTCCTGGATTCTGTTCCCAGCCCCTATCCGTCCTGCCTTCTTCTCTGGTTCTCAACTTAATTCTCTTACAGTTACAAGCCAGTTATAGGCTAACTTCACTAGGGAAACTTTTTGTACTGAATACCAGGGCGTTTGCCTGGATTCGAAGAGGGGACAGGGAAGGAATGATCTGGTCTGTTATCGCTGGACTGATGGTCTCATAAAGCACTATACACAATGTACTATCTTTTACTAGGAAGTAGACTTAAGGTTTATATTTTTCTCCTAACATGAACAACAAGCGGAGGCTTTATGTGCAGTTGTATTAGGATCTCTCAACAGTAACAACAACGGACGTATGTGGAGCTTTTAACAGAATTATTGTTGGGGTAATTCAGATGAAAATCAACGAGGGCCTTCCTTAGAGTCTCCATTTTAGGTGCAACTATGTCCCTCTCCTGAAATGAGAGTATTTTGAAAACAGAGGTCATGACCCACTCATCCCAGTATCTTCAGTGCCTAGAAAATATCTTCAAAATATCTTCAAATTCAATGAATACTACTTATTGGCGTTTTGCTTCTGCTTTTGATTGCATATATCACAAATAAAGCTCAAACCTTCTGAATACTCTCCCCCTTCCAGAGGTAAAAGCTATTATGAATGTAATGTTTATTTTTCCTGAAGATATTTTTATACTTTTTTAATATAATAGATCATATATCCGTATACAGGATGATACTGATTTAATAAGTAATTACACCTTATATAAATGGTATCAGATAATAGATGCTATTTTATAACATTTTTGTTCAACATCACATTTTCAAAATATGTCCATGTTGGAATGCTTGTCTCTCTAGTTAATTGATTTTAACTACGGCCTAGTAACATTATTTGACTATACTTAAATGTTGAATTTTGTCAGATGCTTATGTGTCCATTCATATATTTACATTTTTTTCCCCTTTAATCTGGAAATATGATGTGTTGTGTGAATACACTTGTTTCTGGTGGGAAATCATCTTTGCATTTCAGGAATGCATGCTATATTCTCTTTGGTCTGATATTAATATTTCTAGAATAACTTTATTTTGGTCATGATTTTCAGAGTACATACTCAACTATTTGTTCCATTTCTTGATTATTAATTCTTCTATATGTTCTCAGTAACACATTTTTAGTCTAGTTTGAGACTAGACTTTGATACTAGACTAGACTCTTTTAATAAGAGAGTTGAATATATTTATACTTGTGATTGACATACTTAGCCGTATTTCTATTTTTTCCATTTTTTGCTTTCCAATTAATATTTTGTATTTGCATTTTTTCTCTAACATTCTTCCACTTATGGATCATTAATACTTTCTAATGCTGTTTAGTTTCTATATGATTTGGAGGCTATTGATTTCATTTCTTTTAGTAGTTACTTTAAATTTTTGACAGAAAAACTTAGTTTAAGAGCTTTAAAAACTTAGTTAAAAACTTCAGCTAAGAAATGGTGAAGATATTAGAGAAAATATTTGTAAAACATTATATCCAGAAAAGGACTTGTATTCAGAATATACAGAGAACTTTCTAAACTGAACAATAATTAGAAAACAAAGCCACCCAGTTTAAAAGATGGGTAAGCGATCAGAATAGACACTTCACCAAAGAAGATATACAGATGGCATAAATGAAACTATAGTGATGAATATATGTCATTATGCAAATTGTTTTTAAATAATTAATAATTACTTAAAGTTATTTATTAATTCAAATCCCAGAGAACTGTACAACACAAAGAGAGGATCTTAACATAACTATCGACTATACTTAATAATATTTATATTGGGGTGCCTGGGTGGCTCAGTCTGACTCCTGATTTTGGCTCAGGTCATGATCTCATGGTTGTGCCATCAAGACCTATGTCAGGCTCTGTGCTGGGTATGGAACCTACTTAAGATACTCTCTCCCTCTCTCTCTGCCTCTCCCCTGCTCATGCATACTCTCTCAAGATAAAAAAAAAATCAATATTGGTTAATTCATTATAACAAATATACCACATTAAAGCAAAATGTTAATAATAAACCAAACTCTGCATGTACACAAGGGGTAGGAGTAGGTAGGTATATGGAAATCTATGTACAATCTGTTCAATTATTCTGTAAATCTAAAACTGTACTAAAATAACACAGTTTATTATTTATTTTTTTAATTGTTTTAGGTCATCTATATACATAAGATGTATAATAAGGTACACAAAATTATCTATATACATAAGTTAATCTCTTTATGGAGAAATAATATTGTTTTTAACAAATGGTAATAGAACATCTATATGCCAAAAAAAGTGAACTTAAACCCTGACTTAATACCATGCAAAATATCTAGCTTAAAAAGGATTATAGACCTAAATGTATAACCTAAAACCATAAAACTTCTGGAAGAAAACACAGGAGAAAAATGTATGTTAGGTTAGGCAATAATTTCTTAGTTTGCACAAAAAATGCAAATCATAAAAAAAAAATGGATAAATTGGAATTCCTCAAAATTTAAAACTACTTTTCAAAATACACTGCTAAGAAAATTAGAAGATTGGGGTGCCTGGTTGGCTCAATCAGCTAACGTTAGACTCTTGATTTTGGCTCAGGTCATGATCTCACAGTTCATGGGATCAAGCCCCACCTTGGGCTCTATGCTGACAGTGTAAAGCCTACTTGGGATTCTCTTTCTCCCTCTCTCTCTGCCCCTCTCTTGCTCATGCTCTCTCTCTCTCTCTCAAAAAAATAAATAATTTTTTAAAAAGAAAAGAAAAATAGAAGACACAAACTGAGCAAATATTTGAAAAATAAATATCTGATCAACGACTTAAATCTAGAATATATAAAGAACTCCTACAATTCACTGATAAGTAGACCAAAAGATGTCTTTAATAGTCGAAAGATTTGAACAGACAGTTCATTTAAGAAGAGGTGTGGATAGCAAATATGCACATAAAATGATGCTCAACACCATCATTCATTACAGAAGTACAAATTAAAAACACAATGAAAAGGCACTGTATCTCTACTAGAATGACAATTAAAAACAAAAACAAAAACAGACCAGACCAAATCCTAGAAAAGTATGAAGTAACTGGAACTTTTGTACATTGTTCTTGGGAATGTAACATAGTACAGTTGCTTTGGAAAACAATTTGGTAGTTCCATATAAAGTTAAATATTTACCTACCCTAAAACCCAGCGATTACACTTCTAGGCCTTTACCCTTGAGAAACAAAAACAAATGTCTACATGAAGACCTGTACATGAATGTTCATAGAAGAGTTGCTACAAATGGCAATAAAACAGAGATATCACAAGTTATAATACATATCCATACAAGGAAAAATATTTGGCAATACTGTTCATTGCTTTACCAGCTTTTGGGAGGGGCAGAATGTGATAGGATCATGGATCCCACGGATCCCATGTGCTACACCCACACTTGCTACAAAATGGATGCATTGTTGTGAGGTGATTTGTGTGATACTGTTTCACCGAATTAGACAATCTATATCATCTGAGAATCTAAGGACAGGAAGGATAAACTCTACCCAGAAGATATGTCAATTCTAGCCAAAATGAAATGCTGCCCCTCCTGGGCAAGATAGGGACCCATGTAATCAAAAGGCAAGTTGGTCTCTTTAAGACATAGCGCAAAAACGGGCTCAGCTTTGGCCGCTATGGTGGCAGATTACACCTTGGCCATAGCAGTATCTCGATCAAGTTTGGCGGGTGGGAGTCCATTTGCATGAACTCTATCCCTGCCCGTATGGCTGCTCCATTCAGAAGCCCACTGTTGCAGCAATGGATTAACTAATGACGACAGCTTCTGGCCAAAACAAAATCGCTGAGTCATTCTGGCTGCTTGGCTGGTTCCTTTCTTTCATGTTGGATATTCTCTGTTCCATACTAATTGTGACGTAAAGATACTCATGCCAGTTTCCCTAAGTCCAGGCACATGCTTCTTCTCCCGAATTCCTTCTCCTCAACCCTCCAGTCTCCGTCCTCCCAGGTTCCTGGGCAACTAGCCAAACCATTCATCACTGTTCATAAGTCCATGTATACTCTTTGTTGGGTTACTTCACTTTCCACACGAAACAGATGTTCCACTCAAAGCTCTTCCCATTGGGAGGATCTCCTCCCACAACTCTCTTTTAGGGCCACTCCTGAATAGTCCACTTTTAACTTTAACCCACATAGAAAGTCAATTCATCCCTAACTTATGCTTGACCTTTCTCTTTCTTCCTCACCTTTCTTCTCCTTCCCCCCCTGTGTAGCCATACATAGCGGATGATATGGAGTCCTGGGCCACGTGCTGTTGAAGGCTTCCTGTAGTTCTGGCCCCAATCTTGTCTGATCCCCCTTCCACATTATTAATGGATTGCACCGAGCCTTCCTGACATTATATCATGATGGCTGTGACAGAACACAGCTCATAAGAGTCAGCTCTGATCACTTGGTTATTTGAGTTTCCATGATCAGATGCTTCTTCTCATCAGGACTCAGGAACACTCCAGGGGCTATTTTTAAAGTGGAGTATAGTTTCACTTCGGCAGAGGTCATGGCCTCCCTCTGAAAACTTAGGAATCTTGGTTGTGCTTTTCCTATTGGGGCTTGCCTTAAATTCGAGAGACTTTTCGTACCACAGACAGCTTTAATACCATTGGACTTGCAAGGTTAGATGAAGGTTAAGTGGTCCACGTGGCCAGACCACTTGCCCCACAGCCTAGACCTGCTGCAGAACCTTTTCCTTCCTGGGCCAGACTTGGTAAATAAATCACAGCAATTTTCTCAAGTGTGAAATACGCTTCCTCCAGAATGCAAGAAGGCCTACCAAGCACTGTGCTTTCTTCTCGCTGATGGCAAAAGCCATCTAGTTCCATGGTCCAGATAGTTACTTACTACTTCCCTTAAATCTCTTAATTCCTGAGATATTATTCTTGCCAGTGTGTTCTTTTCTACTAGTATCAAATCCAGGGTCATCACCGGAAAGAAATTTAATTCTTTCACTGCTACATCAACCTGGAGATATCAGGACTCCACGGACCAGCAGTGATGGAGTTCTCACTGTCAGCTGGTCAGGAAGTAATCCAGCTTTAATTTCCCATTGTAGAGTCTGCTTCCTGGGACGACTTCCCATCCCCAATGGTCCTATGTCAGGCTCCCTGGAAACAGACTCAGAGACAGAGATTTGCATGCTGAAGAGTTTTTGAGAAGTTCTATACGTAGAAAGGAAAGCAGCACGGGGCAGGAGGAAAGTTGAAGTGAGATGCGTTTGTAGCATAGACCTCAGCAGATCCCATGAAGTGTTAGGGAGTTGGATGACACTTCAGAGTTGTCCAATTCTGGGGAAAATAAACCAGACTTTTGTATTCCCACATCAACCAGTTATTGAATATAGGCTACTTCTGAAAAAGGGCCTACTCACTCTGAGCAGCAATGGAATTTTTTTTCTTGTAAGTCTAAAATTGGGGTGCCTGGGTGGCTCAGTCAGTTAAGCATCCAACTCTTTTTTTTTTTTTTAATTTTTTTTAACGTTTATTTATTTTTGAGACAGAGAGAGACAGAGCATGAACGGGGGAGGGGCAGAGAGAGAGGGAGACACAGAACCGGAAGCAGGCTCCAGGCTCTGAGCTGTCAGTCCAGAGCCCGACGCAGGGCTCGAACTCACGGACCGCGAGATCGTGACCTGAGTAGAAGTCAGACGCTTAACCGACTGAGCCACCCAGGCGCCCCTAAGCATCCAACTCTTGATAGCGGCTCAGGTCATGATCTTGCCATCATGGGATTGAGCCCCATGTAAGCTTCCACATGCAGCATGCGTTCTCTCAAATAAAGATTCTCTATCTTTCTGCCCCTCACCCCTCTTGTGCTCTCTCTCTCTCTCTCTAAATACATAAACATTTTTTAAAAATAAAATTTTTTTAAGTCTGAAATTATTCAAAATTATTTTTGCTCAGATCACAAAGCCCTTAACCTACTCTGGCTACACATTAACCACCCCTATTTTATATTTTGTACACACATACATTGTATTTTCCAATTAGTATATTATTGAATTTACTCATTTGCTCAAATTTTGGGTCAAAATTATCCCTCCTGCTTAATGGTTGTTTTGGTGTCTGATTGTTGCGATCTCTCTTAGTCTTTGCATGCCTGAAATGTCTTCATTTTGACCTCAATATTAAATGATAATTCAATTAGGTATAAAATTCTATGTTGGTAGTTATTTTTCCTAAACTGATTATATTGGTGCATCTCTGACATATACTGTTTCTGAGAAGTTTTTCTCTGAGAGTTATTCTTCCTTTGCATTTGCTGCAATGTATTCTTTTCTTTCTGCAACTGTTGTTAGATGTATACAGGAGCCTGTCCTTGTATTCTCCAGGTTCTTAAATATTCTTTCATATACATACTTCTCATCTCTAACACCACTGCTTTCTGGGTGAATTATTTATTACTCTCTTCCAATTTACTAATTCTTCCTTGCCTGTGTCTAACCTAGAGTGTATTCAGGGGCATCTGGGTAGCTTGGTCTTTAAGCATCTGACTTTAGCTGAGGTCATGATCTCATAGTTCATGAGTTCGAGCCCCATGTCGGGCTGTGTGCTGACAGCTCAGAGCCTGGAGCCTGCTTCAGATTCTGTGTCTCCCTCTCTCTCTGACCCTCCCCCGTTCATGCTCTGTCTCTCTCTCTCTCAAAAATAAATAAACATTAAAAAAAAAAAAAACAAACTTCAGAGTGTTTTCCACCTGTAGAGTTTTTAATTTCAGCGCCTATCATATTCATTTTCAGAATTTTTAACTAACTCTTTTTCATATCCAGCTCTTTTTTTGTTTCCTTTTATCCTGGGTTTTATTTAATTATTTCTTTGTTCTTTATGGATGTTATTCCTTTAGTCATCTCCCTGAACATCCTAAGCATATTTATTTTAAGCTACTTATCAGGTTGTCCTACTACATTAGCTATGATGTACTGAATTAATATACAAGGTTTTTATTTTCTTGACTACTTTTTTAATAATAGGGTTTTTTTTTTTCCTTCTCCCTGTGGTTTCAGGAGCCATCAATGGTCTCCAGGATTCCTTTCTCTGTTTATTCCTCCATGTCTAGTTTTATGGTGCTTTTACTCTGTCCCCCAAGTCCCTCATATCAAAGCCACATCTTTTTTATTTTTTTGAGTTTTTATTTATTTATTTTGACAGAGAGAACGAGCAGGGGAGGGGCAGAGAGAGAAAGAGAATCCTAAGCAGGCTCTGAGCTGTCAGCCTGGAGCCCAACGCGGGGCTCTGACTCACAAACCATGAGATCATGACTCAAGCCGAAACCAGGAGTCAGGCACTTAACCGCCCAAGCCACCAAGATGCCCCAAGGCCACAACTTACATTGAAGACTAGATACTATAAAACAGTTGCTGTCACAAAGTCATCTTGGGGCTCAATTCCTTTTCTGGTCACAAGCCTGTGTTTTTTTTTCTTCTGTCTTCCACAGTTTCATATGAGCCAGATTTTTTCCCCCTTTCACAAGAGAGTGGCTTCTCACCCAGCCCTGATTTCAATTAGTGAGCTTGGTTCTTCTTTCTACCACCTTACAGGGAGCAATTTACTCCACAAGCATCAACTACCAGGCTTTGTGCCCAGAGAGAGTCAGGCCTGTTCCCTCATCTGTGCCTCTGCCGACTACCAATCGTTTCTATTTTGTATCTGTTCCACAGAGACCCTTGCTTTACTTTATTGTTTTTAGCACAGCTGTATCTTTTTAAATTTTACTTTAAAAATTTTATCTGTCATCGCCGTGTATTTGGAACTAAGGAGTGCTTCGAAGTGTAAATTCACAGGACCATTTGTATAAAAGTCGATAAATATTTGTTTTGAAACATTTGTTGAATGAATAAACGAAATGCTCTTTGCATTGTTAGAAGTCCCCCAGGGCCTTTGTGCTAGTCTCTCAGCCTAGAATGAACTTTGCCTCTTTTCAATCCTACTCATTATTCAAATATTATTTCCCCTACAAAGATTTCCCTGATGACCATATGCCCTACACAAAATTAATTATTTTCACTCTGCTTTCTCCTTGCATTTATTACAAATCTTTTATAGCATATTTCATATCATATAACAATTATCTTTATGTCTGTCACCTCAGTTAATTGCAAAACTCCATCTTATTTAACTCCGCATTCTTTGTGCCTCGCACAGTAGACTGCATTTTTACGTTTTCAAGTGTTTGTAAAGTGAATCGTTATGAACCACAGACCAAGAGAATATACTATTTTAATCATTAAACCGTCTCTTTTCTAATATATGCTCAAGATGTGAAAATTTTTTATGTTGACCCAAGCAGTGTTAGGCCCATTTTATGTGTCACACCAATATGTGGGGAAGAATTTGTGATTTAAGTTCTACAAGGGCTGATCGGACCTTTAAAAGCAATAAAAGTGTACCGTGAAAAAAAGTTTTCCTTGTGTAACTTTAACCTCCTTGGCTTAGATGCCTGAAGGAGAAGCACTATGTCTTAAGTGTCTTTTTTTTTTTTAAAGAGAGAGAGAGAGAGAGTCCACCAGCGAGGAAGAGGGACAGAAGGAGACAGAATCTTAAGCAGGCTCCGTGCTCAGCGTGGAGCCTGACGTGGGGTTCAGTCTCACGACCATGAGATCACGACCATGAGATCACGACCTGAGCCGAAATCAAGCGTTGGACGCTTAACAGACTGAGCCACCCAGGCGCCCGTAAGTGTCTTTTTATGTCTGTAATCCCAGGCATGGCAAGTGGCACAAAGTAAACCCATAATGAGTGTTACTGAACTAAAACTGCAAAAGTTTTGCTGCCTATTACGGATAAATTGTCTCATTGTTATTCATACAATGTGTATAGAGCAAAATAGCAGCTATTATTAATAGAGATCCCCCTGCGTGCCGAGCACTGTTAACTATTTAAATTCAGTACTGTGTTTAACTGTTAAAATAACTGAGAAAGATATTTAATAATGGAAACCATTAATGAAAACAAGTAAAAAACCATACGCATGAGAATTAAAAGCACGGTGATATACCACTGTACAGAGCCTGCAATGGCTAAACATGAGCAATACAAAAAGTATATTAAATAACCACTTTTCACAGATCAAAACGTTCTAGTTCAAAGAAGATAATTTGTCTGAAGCTACCTAGCGAATTCCAGCAATACTAAGGTCTGCACACAGGTCGGTCTGACTTCCAACCTCCACTCTTTCCTCTCCACATTCTCTCTCTGAACCACATATGCTCCTTAAATTCTTATTCGTCGTTCCCTATTTCTGCTCAGTAACATCTTTGTGACATTCTCCGTTCACTATTTGGGCATAAAACTTAACTATAAATATGAGTGAAGAAAGAAGAAAGTAAAACTTCTCACACGGCTTTAGGAGATTGGCTGTCCTGTGGGTTTCGTGTTTTTTCTGTCTTCATATATGTTTAAATAATCGTCTAAAGGTCCCATCCAAGTCGGAGCAGACAGGCGCTTCCATGGTGCGTCTCAGGGCAAGAGACAACGTACCCTGAACGGCAAATGTGAAACAAGGAAGTGAAAACTACATGGAGACAGGGCCTCAGAAATGGCCCCACCCCCTCACAGCTGCAAAATCATGTCCGTGGAGAGGTTGCTTGGACGCACAAAGTCGCTTCGGGCGGACACGCCAAGTCGGTCATCTGAGACAGAGAGAGCGAGCGAGCTTGTTCACTGCTGCTGAAGAACAGGAAATAAGCTGGAAGAGACCCTCACTAGGAATTATGACAATGAGGGGTGTCATATGCTAAGCAGAATAAACTTCTTTATATTATTCCCCTACAGCCATAAGAGGATTAAGTCTTCGCTAGTTAACTTGTTATCTCAGTGATAGACTCTCCAATTGAGGGATTTTGATTTTCACCAAAAAAGGGACGGCTTCACAGAGTGGTCCACCAGGGTGAGAAACGAGGCCACCCTTGTGCACGGCCCGATTTCCCGTGCCACCTTGGAATTTAGCACAAGCCCCGTTCTCCATTGAGGGGTTGGCCCTAACTCCAGCAAGCTCTAGCCCGTTTAAGCAGTGAACGTTTTAAATCAGCGTAATTATATTTCACATGGCAATAAACACTCTCAGCGTAAGTGCGCGTAATTTGTCCCTTTGTCTGATTTCTTTGTTCCATTAGTTCTCTCCATGGTGAGCACAACATAACAGGATGTGTGATGATTCCCTAGAGATTACTCTTTCTCTCCCCCCCCCCTTTTAAAAATGCTCAAGATGCTTGTTTTGTTTATTTGTTTATTTATTTTTTGAGGAAGGAAAAGAAAAAGAAAGTTGAATTTTCGCGACAAATCTCATCTCTGGCCATTGGGTTTGGGGAAAAAAAAAAAAATTGAGGCAGGTTACCCATGTGAAAAGTTGTTCTTCACTGCAGGAAACCAGGGTTTCCAGGTTTTTCTGCGTCTCTTCTCACTCTCTGTTGTATGGCCAGGCCTGAAGTTAGCCTGACTCCAGTGGGGGTGTCTGGCTTTGATTGGTATTCAAGTGGAGTGGTGAGTGTGTAAGGCTCTAATCCCTGCAACACATGGTAATTTTTTCATTCTCTCTCAGCCTCCACCTGTTCCATGGTCCAGTGGAGGACTGCAAATCCTATCAAGGGAGGGCAACCCGGCTAAGCCTGCCTCCCTGGCTTCAGTCCATCACATGTGCGCTCGGGCTGCAGAGCACCCAGCCAGCTGCAGCCCAACGATCATGTTATCAGATGACGGATGGCTTCATATCAGGTGTTTAAACTGACGAGCTGCCCCATCTGGTAAATGATTCGGGAAGTCTGGCCTTGCTTGATGAATGGGGAAAGTGACAATGCCAATCAGAGTGACCCCCGCAGCCTCCCTGCTGCTGCCCCAACAGCCACGGTGGCTTCTCCCCCACTGGTTGACTTTTTCAATTCTATTGTCACTCAGCTGAGGTTAGACCTACTGTCACTAAATTGTCACTAAATTATATCATTAATCCAAATATTTTCCTCGCAAGAACCTTCATAAAATGGATGCCGGGCCTCCAGCAGACTCACGGTCAGAATTAGAGGGCGAGACACAGGATCCGGTCCAATAATTTTTGAGGTGGTTTTGCATCCCTTTGCACGGCCTGTTTTGAAGTAAAGGTGGTTATTTTGGAGGAAACAGCCCATTTCACCCCACATCAAACCAGGATCCGCTATAACGAGCGATGCAAGAGAGCTCAACGGGCTGTGCGCGGATCTGAAGGATGTAAATCTTTCCCTGATATTAGTAGTCAAGTGCCAGGTGGTGTCGATGAACATTTGAAGGGAGTTCTCAGGATGGCTTTCCCAAAGTGTCCTTTTTGTTTGTTTGTTTCAAGTTGTCATTTAAATCCCAGTTAGTGAACATCTAGTGTAATCTCGGCTTCAGAAGTAGAATTCAGTGAGTCACCACTTACACTCCACACCCAGTGCCAAAGTATCCCGATGACAGGGTTTGTGATTTGATGATCTGGTTTTCAAAAAGTCACGTTTTTAAGAACCTATAACGTGTGTTAACCGTTGCCCACTTTCGCCCAGTACGACAGTGCCTGTGGGGAATATGTATGCTTAAGGCTAGACTTACCAAGCACAAGACAAAATGGAAATTTCCATCAGTGGGATCGAAGTCACATCACCCCCTCCATGTTGTATTGTGAAGACACAGTCTATTTATAGATAGTCTATCATATCAATTACTCATCATAGCAAATATCAAATAATGAAGATGAAGCAGAATGCATGAACACTTCAAAAACAATTTTCTACGTAATATTTATTTTCATCAGCAATTCCAAATGACTGTGAAAGACTCACGAGCCAAGCGCCGATTGTTTTCTTTTTAATTTAAAAATATATTGTCACCCAGGTCTTTGATGAAAGTGCTGCTTTGTCCACCCCAGTGATAAAGCACATCATTTTTTGCAACCATGAACAGTGAATAAACAAAACAAAGGGGGAGTTTAATGGGAATGACAGCACAGCAGGTACATTTATGATTTAGTATCATTTCAGTTTTCATCCAGGAAAATTGTCAACCATTCCAGGAATAAAAAATAAAATGCTATGTACTGTATGGTATAACCTCTTTAAATTGGCAATTTGTAGCTGTTTGATAATTCATTCTTAAGCAAACCTCAACTGCTTGCTACCTGCTGTATTCATTAGCCTGTCCATCTTCCTATTCCCCATAGAGCGTGCAGAACTATGATTGTTAGAAAAATGTTGTGCTGCTGTGAGTGTTTCCTACTTAATACATGTATATATGTTTGCCACACATTTTTATGCAATTGTTTTAGAAAGATGAACAAACATTTTGGGGGGGGGCTGGAAGATGGTTATTAATGCTTTCTGGATGTTTTGCAATGGATCCATTTTAGATAAATAATGTATTACACACTGTGTCATATGCAGTAGAATTTTTTTTATTCATCTATTGAGCATAACATGCAAAGCTCAATATAGAAACTACCAAATTTTAAGAGCAACAGCTCTCTGTATGTGGCACATTTGCAAATATGGGTATTTCAGGGTGCAAATTAAAATAGTTTGATGCACCATATCACACTTTCTCAATGAAAGGGAAACTTTCCTTGTGCTTACTATAAACACTTCATTTACACGTTTATTTGAGACTTTGTTAAATTAGATTATGTAAACACAGGCTGGATAGCAAGTCAGATTTAATACACATGAGTTTTAAAACTGACTTGCATGTTGAACATAAAAAGTATAAAGGACTTCACCAAGATTTATTGATTCATGTCAAGGCATCATTACTTTTCAAAGTGTGAAAAATGATCATATATTTATGACCTGCCGACTGAAGCTGTTTTGTGAATTAGCAAAAGCTCTGGAGAGGAGCAGCCTAATTGCATTATCATAGAATCAGAGATGGTTGTCAATTTCCCCCATTTAGCTTTTCTCCTTTAGTTTGTTAAAATGAAGGTGCCATACGTTGGTTGAATTCACTAATACCCTGATGAATGAGGTATTTTCCCAGTAGGCTCGCTACCAGTATAAACAGTGAATTAGGAATGATAGACCATCAATCATATCTCCTTCAAACAGATCTCTGCCCTGAGATTATTCATTATATATTAGGGCCACTTAAAAAGTTTTCACACCAGATTCACTGATGAAAAGATTTAAATTGTCCATAATCTTCAATGTCTCTTTTAGAAGCAAGAGTATGTGAAGTAGGTTACTTTCTTCATGAACACAGTTTTCCTTCGCTCTTTCGTTCCAATCGTATTATTTCTTAAAAAGAAAAAAATACTATTCACCTTATGTTGGTTACTGTTCTTTAATAATATCCTGATTCTGACTAGAGTCTGTTGTTTGGTGGCCTCTCCTCTTTATATTATCACACGTTAAAGGTAGTTCTCTGACAAATCCACAGCAACCGAATAGAAAATCCAGGCTTAAATAAATGCTCACTTACCTCTTATGTTTTTGGCATCTACAAGTTTAAGATGACCTGGTGATTTGTGCAGTGTTTTTTATGCAGAGGGTCAAAGCTTGCCCTCGGGCGCCCATGTATGGTTCCCCTGGGGTTTTGTCCCTTTAATGGAAATTACGCGTTCGCATCCAAGGGCAAGATTCCTCCCAAAGGGATTTATCCTGCCTCGATGTGCAAACATAATTCTCATTAAAATTAATAGGAATCGTACACATGCATCTAGGGAAGAAATAGACTCCTAGGTTCAGATCACCTCATTCTGTTTCATGCCAAGGATGACAGGGTCTGCCCTGAAGGTGGGCAGGTAGCCAAAGGTTGGAGAGCTCAGATAAGCAATCAGAACTTCCAGCATTCACCATGTGTGAGATTCGGCGATTTTTTTTTTTTTTTTTTTTTTTTTTTTTTGTCTTTGCAAGAGCTTGCACAGGAAGCCTAGCTAGACTCTTTCTGCTAAGCTTTTCTCCAGCATTACAATTATTTCCATTATTTCTTCTCCAGGGAGTTCAGGAAAACTGGGCATTGCTTATGCTTGATTCTCGGATTGAAGGTTTTGGATCGTTTGTATTTATCAGAATCATTGGACCATAATATTTGTCTATTCTCTCCTTTTGTAATGCTTCAAAAATACCTCTTATTTGACTGGATAAGTGGTATTTAACTCCTGGTGTGTTTTAGGGCCTGAGAAATCAGCTCTTTATTCGGGGGAAATGCAGCTTTAATGCACACATTGCTAAAGTTGTGTAAATTCAACCAAACAATCTTTGTAGACCAAATGAATCTATGTAGCATGAAAAAAAGAGTAAACTTAGCATTTGATTAATTTGATCATTTCTGTTGAAACCACATAAATCAGCTTGTAAAAAAAATATAACCCCACTTTTCTGAAAAAAAAAAAGTGTCTAATTGAATTAATTTTAACTGAATAATTCCACCACCCCTAATATTACCACTCCGAAGCATATCAGCATTTCGAATTCTTCTCACCTTTAAAACCAGCATACCATACAGGAAATATTAGTGCTTTTATTGATTTAGTTATATCAATGTTAGCAACGTATTTAACGTTAGGATTTTTTTTTAATCTCCTTAGGAAGCAGATGATACAAACCAAAATTTGACATCAGCCAAATAGAGCACAAAATCTGTACTAAGGAAGGATATGTATATACAATGAATAGCTCAGTTAGAAGATATGATAGGTGACAGTCATCAGGTATCCTTAAAAGAAAAAAAACAACAGAAAAGTAGGACACTCAAGTGACTACATAAACAGGTAAATTAAACCTCTTTAATTTTCAGTTGCTATCAAATTGACCAAGTAGTTCATTGAATCATAAAATACCACCAAGCAAAACACATAAGCCAAGAGTTGAGACTCAGTTATATGATTAGTACAGTTGCATCAGAACCTTTTTATATCTAAGTAATGACTCAGAGGATATGGAAACAATCTAAAAGATACGTAGAGGTAGATACCAACTTCAATGTTCCTTCCTATTGTCGGTGACACCCCTCTTTCCTGATTCTGTCTTTTACTGGATGCACCTTCTTCTAACATCCCCAGCTTTCATCATCAACTTGTTCTGCTCGCTATCTTCCTCGGACTCTCTTCCTCAGCTATGTGTTGCGTTCATGATCAAGCTTCAGCTACCATTTTGGTATCGGAGACTCCCAAATTGTTATATCACCTCTTAGCCACTTTTCTGAGTTCTAGAGCCTATGAACTGACCGCCTCAAACTCAATAGGGACAAAGAAGAACTTCCCTTTTCCTTTAGACTTATTTATACCTACTTCAACAATTCAGATTAATAATGACTGACACAAGGAAACAGAAAGGCCTTAGCAGTGCAAGTTACACCGTATTCTGCAGAATATTGGCTATAAAACTAAGTCTATAAACTGAGACAGAGCACATCATTCTCAAAGAAACTAGATAAATTATAAATGTTGTATAAACACAGGTATAATTACTTGTTTTGAATGAATATGCATCTGCTTAAAATGATTTATCTCAAATTACTTGTGCAAGCTCTTTCTTCCTCCTCAAATTAAAGTATCACCCACAAAATATATATATATATATATATTTTTTTTTTTTTTTTTTTTTTGGCTGCCATATATGCCCTAGCTAAAGAAATGAAGAGTTTCTTTGAAGTTTGCTAACACCATACGGCCTTTCAGATAGCGATTTCTAGATGTGGCTGCAATTGTTTCCCTTCATAGTATAGATGAAAGCAATCTACATATTAACCCTAAAAATTTTAGTATGTGTATAAACACTATTTTAGTCCCTTGCTGGTAGATAAATCAGCAAAAGTATCTAAATATGTAATTATCAATAATTACCAAATTATTCAATTTCATGCCAATGGACTTATAAGATTCAAATGGATAAGGACTACATGTGAATTTAGTTTTTATCTCTTTTTTATCTTATATGTTAGACTCCTTAAAAACTGAAAACAAACTGAGGGTTGATGGGGGGTGGGAGGGAGGGTGATGGGTATAGAGGAGGGCACCTTTTGGGATGAGCACTGGGTGTTGTATGGAAACCAATTTGACAATAAATTTCATATATTGAAAAAAAAGAAATAAAAGTAGCATATTAATACATACCAATCGAGAAGAAATTCAAACAATCCAATAACATGTAGAATAACAGTGGAAGTCCCTCTTCAGTACTCAGTCCAGTACCCTAGAGATAAACAAAGTAGTGGGTATCTACCTCTTTTGTCACTGCCATAAAACCAGTACCTTAGAACAATCACGAGTACATGTAAGTATTCACTAAATATTTGCTTACATTAATTGATATCCTTCCAGTTATTTTGTGTACATTTGCATATATATTCGGCATTAATATGAACATAATGTGCATACTATCCTTTGTTGTTGTTATAATTCCATCCATCTCTCCATTTATCTATTTCATTACTTTTAACGATTGCATCATTTTCCATAGTATAGAGGAATCACAATTTATTTAATCGTTCACCTTTATATTGTGCCTTATATTTTTCTGCTGTAACCAATGCTGCAATGTTTATGTACATGTGGAAATATTTTTTCACAACAGATTTCTAGAGATGGAATTTCTAGGTCAAGAACATATAAGCATCTACAGTTGTTCCAATATATACTCTTACCAGTAACACATACAATTATCAATTATATTAAGGCTCTGACAACAGTTAACTCTATGCCTACGAAGGATGAGAAAGTATACCTGCAAAATTGTTACTTTAATTTATATTTCCTTGGTTTCTACTGAGCTTGAGCAACTTTTTATATGTTTATAATACATATGTAGTGTTTATTTCTACATAAATTCTCAGTTAACCAATTTTGGTTATTTTTTCTTATTGATTCCTAAATGTTCTTTATATATTATGGACACTAACCTTGCCCCTTGTATAAGTTGGAAAAATGTTTTCTCTTGATCTATTACACAACTCTTGCAAAAGATTTATTTTCATGTGGTGGGGAAGAAAAGAACGATACTGCTTTATCACAGAAGATCTAAAAATGCCAAAAGGTAATTTCAGAATCATTGAGTAAGTTTCGCAAAATCACTGGATCCAAGGTCAACATATATAAAACGTTGTTTTTTAAATTACTATTACTAAAGTATAATTGACATCAGTATCCTATTGGTTTCAGGTGTACATCACAGTGATTCAGTACTCTTTCAGATTATGAAATGATCTCCATAATAAGTCTAGCTACTGTCTGTCATCATACAAAGTTATTACCATATTATTGACCATAGTCCCTATCTTGTACCTCACATTCTCATGACTCATTTATTTTATAACTGAAAGTCTGTTCTTCCTAATCCTCTTCAGTTATTTCATCCACCACCCCCCCCCCCCACCAATCGTCCTGCTCTGGTAGCCAACAGTTTGTTTCCTGTATCTATGAGTCTGCTTCTGTTTTGCTTTGTTTGTTTGCTTGTTTGTTTTGTTTTTTAGATCCCACATATAATTACAACCATATGGAATATGCCTTTTCCTGTCTGTCTGACTTCGCATAATACTCTCTTGTCCATTCATGTTGTGGCAAATGGTAAGATTTCACTATTTTTGTGACTGAATAACATTCCAGTGTGTGTGTGTGTGTGTGTGTGTGTGTGTGTATACATACACACACACACACACACACACACCACATCTTCTTCATCCATTCATCTACTGATAGACTCTTAGGTTGCTTCCATATCTTGGCTATTGTAAATAATGCTGCAATAAACATAGGGGTGCATAAACCCCCTCAAATTGGTGTTTTCATTTTCTCTGAATAAATACCCAGACCTAGAATTGCTGAATCACATGGCAGTTCTATTTTTAATTTTTTGAGGAACCTCCATACCGTTTTTCACCAATTTACATTCCCACCAACAGTGCACAAGGGTTTCCTTTCCTCCACATTCTCACCATTATTTCTCTTTTTTGATAAAGCCAGTCTGATCCATGTAAAGTGATATTTCATTGTGGCTTTGATTTGCATTTCCCTAATGATTAGTGATCTTAAATTGTGCTTACTTACATCTATGAATATTTTCTTTTTTTATCTCCTGGGTTTTGTGTCTTACAAAGTTGTACCTTTCTCTGCAAAGTTCATAAAAATAATACTTTTAGAGGGTTTTATTGTTTTTCTTTTAAGATTTAGCCTTTTGTTTCCTTTTACCTAATATGTATATCATTCTTCATTCTGTTAATGTGGATAGTCTATTACACATATTCAACAATCTTATATTCTAGAAATATGTTCTACTTGATCATAATGTTAAGTCTTTTAATATACTGCTGCATTTAATTAATTTTATTTAATATTTCTGCCTCTATAATAATAAGGATATTGATCTTTAATTGAACTATCCTTATCTAGACTTTGTTAGGATTATGTAATGCACATGGACTCTATTAGCCAGTTTTCCATATTTTCCAATGCTCTTTTAAGTCTTTAGAATTTAGGGTTTTTTTACTTAAAAAAATTTTTTTAATATTTATTTTTGGGAGAGTGCATGCGGGGGAGCGACAAAGAGAGGGGGACAGGCTGACAGCAGCCAGCCTGATGTGAGGCTTGAACTCCCAAAATGGGAGATCATGACCTAAGCTGAAGCCAGACGCTAAACTGACAGAGTCATTCAGGTGCCCCTTTAGAATTTAAGTAATATAACACATCTTTGATGTGATGGTCAGGTAACATTTATAAAGATCTGTTATTTATTTAAGTATTACATATTTGATTAACCATTTCATTTTTTCTATAATCGTTCCTCCAATCATACAATATACTAACTCTTATCGGTCTTTAACTAATGTCTCTTGTGTTTTCTCTCACACACACTCTCATTATCTTTTAACTCGCCTACAAAAAGATTTTGTTTTCTATTGTATTGATCTAAAAAAAAAACTCTGATATTATTGATCAAATCTAATATTCATTTTGTTTCCTATGTCACTTATTCTGTTTTTATCTTCATTCATTTCTGTCTTCTACTTGCTTAGATATATTTTGTTAGATTTTATCTAGTTTCCTGAGTCTAATACTTAACCCATGTATTTTTGATCTATGCCTTTTAATAATAAATTCATTTAAGGCTTTTAATTTTCCCAAGTAACTCTTAGTGTATGATTTATATTATCTTAGGGCACAGCTTATACTATCAGTGTCATTCATTTCTAAATAGTCCAAAAATTCCATCTCGTTGCTTTTCTTTAACTCAAAAATAAAGAAAATAAGAGGCAAAAATAAAGGAAAACTGGGAAATTGAGGAAGCAGCTGAGTAGGAGAAAAGCACATCCAAGTTAGCACTTAGGGTGATGTTAGCATCTCTGCCATTAGGGTGATGTTAGCACCTCTGCCATTAGGGTGATGTTAGCACCTCTGCCATGAGGCAGGACTGACTTTAGGCCAATGCTCCAGATAAATTTTGGCTCAGGATAAGAAAGAACTTGGTAAAATTCAGGTCTGTCCAAAAAAATGAAATGAACTGCCCTTGAAGACAGTGAGTTCTCTATTACTGGAGGTGTTCAAGCACAGGATGGGGAAGAATGCGACCAGGATACGACAGAAGGAATTCAAACACGGAGTGGATAAATTACTTTTCAGATCTCTCTCACTGTTTGCTTGCTATTGTGTAATTCAGTCTAGTATAAAGTGCGACAAATGGTGCCACAAAACTATTTTTAATTCAAGTAAACCCCCCACTGTAATAAACTCCATGGGAAATCGAGAATGCTTTATTGAAATATAATTGTGTTAAAATTAATAGTTTGTTTAAAACCACATTCCTAATCTGCAGGAGTCGTAGAATAGACAAAGATGAGGCCAATTTTCTCTATAGTTTATTAATAAGTCAAAAGAAATAAGAAAAGAGGAGACACATCATAAATCTTTTCCTTCCCCTGGTTCCTGGGTCTTGAGCATAGTGTTTTTCCCTACGAGATAGTTTTAGGCTCGGGGTTAATGGCTGGGATGTTTGAGATGCTGGTGGAATTTGAGAGTATGGGTGTTGCTTGAAAACATAATAAATAAACTGCTATCTAGTCAGCTATAGCGTAGGTAAGAACTGTCCATTTTTGCCCTTACTTCTGTTCCCAGACCTGCACTCCAGCCAGTGTAATGTACAACTCATCCTTTATGTGACTTAGTAGCTTCTACTCTCAGGAACCCAACTGGCCGCTTGGAGGACCGACTTCCCTGCCTGCAGGCAGGCTGCATATAAAGGTTATGCTGCATCAGGTACTAATTACCTTTGCTTCAAAAACACATCTCCTTTTGTCTTCTGTGCTGCTATCTGCTGTCTCTCTGAATTCTTACCCTCTGCCTTATCATGATTTCCTGTGCTAGACCACTCTAGAATCCTTTCCCTGGGCTCTGAACCTATGGAGCCTAGACAGACCTCAACCCTCACTATTCCCAGCAATTCTTGGGTCTCCAGATCCTGTCTTCCTGCCTCTTCCCCATCAACCAGCACACCTGTAATTTCTACTTAATACAATAAACATTATTTATTGTGCTAAATGATGTTATGGACTGAATGCCTGGGTCCCTCCAAAAGTCACATGTTGAGTCCTTAACCCCCAATGTGATGGTGTTTGGAGATGGGGCCTTTGGAAGGTAATTAAGGTGAGAATAGGTCATAAAGTTGGGACCTTTGTGATGGGATTATTGACCTTACAAGAAGAGGAAGATCTCTCTCTCCCTCTCCCTCTCCTTCTGCCTCTCTCTCTTCCTTTCTCTCCTTCTGCCTCTCTCTCTTCCTTTTTCTCTTTCTGTCTCTCTCTCTACCCTTTCCGCATCCCTTAGGTGGCATGCATTGAGCAAATGCCATATGAGGACACAGCGAGAAGACAGACATCTGCAAGGCAGGAAGAGTCCTTACAAGAAAGCAAATCAACTGTCATCTTGATCTTGAACTTCTCAGCCTCTAGAACTATGAGAAATAAATTTCTGATTTTTAGGCCACCCAGACTGATATTTTGTTAGAACAGCCCAAAATGACTAAGACATCAGGTGTGACAATTATATAAACAATCCTCACGTAGATGTTATATGGAAGCATTTGCTTGACCATTTTTTAATCTCTATTTAAGATAAATATCCTGACACCTATTAACCCTATGATAGCAGAGTAAATGGATGTGGATAAATCTATTTCTAAAGAAAATGCTTATAAATAAATCAAGTTTTAAGACTACCTGAACTATTGACACAACTCAGATATATTCCAAAGGCTTTATTTTTTTAGACACGGCCTCCACCCTGAATGGAATCACAAGGGGACCCTTAAGTGGAATCGCTTTCATCTGGGGACGAAATCAAATGACTGGTTTCATCCTGGTTGACTATGAGGGGACCAATGTATCTTGAAGATCTGTAATTCCAGTATGACTAATGGGACAAAACTGAAAGGCCGGTATAAGAAATCGCAATGGGAACACTGTGTCCCTGTTTCTAAAGTGACTGGTATGTTTCCACATTTACCACTATGGACTCCATGAGAACTCAGAGGACAGGAATTTTTTTTCATGCTTTATTGCTCAGCACAGTGTCACAGATAATAGACACTCAGAATAGGTCTGTTGAATGAAAACACTGACAATTTCTTCGGTACTTTAAGTATATTACATGACCACCACTTCTAGCTTTCTATATATTTCTTCATCTATGCATTCAATAAATACTATTTGGTACCTACTCTGTTGCAAGACTCTGTTCTAGGCACTGAGGATGCAGGGAACAAAATAAAACCTTTGCTGTCATGGGGCTGACATTTAATTGGGGAAATGGGCAACCATCAAACAAACATATTAGAAAGAATAACATAGTGTCAAGCATTAATAAATATTGTGAAGATGATTAAAGCTGCTGAGGGGCTAGAGAATGACAAGTAGATGCTATTTTAGATACGAAAGTAATGTTTGGGCAGGGATCTAAATGAAGTGAGAGAGTGGGCCCTCGGAATAGCTGAGCATTCCAGCAGAAAGAACAAATGTGAAGGCTTTGAGATATGAGCGAGTCTGATGTGTCTGAAACAAGAACAATGAGAGTCGTACAATTTAGGTCAGAATGGTAGATAGATGTCAGATCACACAGGGCCTTCTCAGTCATTGTTAGCACTTGGATTTTATTCGGAGGAAGCCATGACAATATTTTCAAATCGGGAGTAAAATGTGAGTTATACGTTTAAAGGATCATTCTGGTTGCTGTGAGAATAGACTGGGGAGGTGGGGGTGGGTAGTGGGTGAAGAAAGGGGGATTAGGACCGGTTAGGAAGTGACTACAGCCTTGCATAAGAGAGGACATTGGTGTGGACCAAGGAGCATTCTGGAAGTAGTAATCAAAGAATACATTCAAAAAACAGATGTTGCAAATAGACACAAGAGGCTTTGCTGAGGTAAGGTTAAATGAAAAAGAGAGGAGCAAAGGGTGACTCTGAGGTTTGTGACTAACTGAGGTGGAGAGCCCAACAGAGGAGCAGACTTCAGGGAGAAAACCATGAGTTCAGTTTTGAACATAATCTGTAAGTAGAAAAGTTAGGCACTTGGGCAAATAGATCTCGTACATAAGAATGAGGTCCAAAAGGGGTCTGTTTGCCATATCTTAGGGGTGGCCCAAAGCTGGGTAAAGAGAGTGGTTCAGGAATTATTTGTGCCACAGGCCAAGAAGTTCAGGTAAAATAAAGACTGAGAATTGAACGCAGAATCTGGTAATGCCAGAAGTCATTAGTGATTTGACAAGAGTTCTTGAATTGGAGTGAAATGGATAACAGCCTGATGAAAACAAGCTCAAGAGAAAATGAGAGGGAAGAAAGTGGCAAAAACAAAGACAGACAACTCTTTAATTTCTCCCTTGCTAAAGAGGGAGCAAAGAAATTTTAACATTTTTTCTAATTATTTCTTTACTGTATGACTTTGCCACAAGTCTGAATTCCGTATCTTTACTTACCTTCAAATATCAGTAGGGACCCAATGAAAAAAATAACCAAGTCACATGGGCCACCAAATGACCATGCACTTTATTTACAGAGAAAATACTATGAAGAAACCTCTGGAGTACTAGACTTACAAAATACAATATAAAAAGCTGACAGCAATGATAGACTTCTTACCGTGACTGACCCTTGGTAAACGTGATATAGTGACGAGAAACTTGCTTGGAGGTGACATGTTTTTGAGGACAGTACTGTGTCAGTGATAAGGCAGTGTCTAAAGATGAAAGCTTTTCCTGATTTATTGTCTCCCTTTTGTTTTTTTGAAGAGTATTAAGAGTAAGTGCTCTATGAGAGGGTCTGGAGGTTAGTGGGGAAAAGAGACTGAGACAAGAAAAGGTGTACATCAAATTAGCATAAAGTGTCAAGTATAGAACTAAGTTTTTAGAGTATTCGGAATGCCAGGCACCGGCCAGGGCATGGACTAAGTCAATATGGCGCATGGTTATAGAGCAAGCTTCCAGGCCGTATGACAAAACATTAAGCGAGCAACTGTATATGATTTTAATTCCTCTGGAAATACAGGGTGCTCCGAGAGCATAATTTTACGAGGCACCTAATAATCAAGGAGGCTAAACAAAGCTTGTGAGGAAAAGGGTTTTAAGCTGAATCTGAATGGACTAGCAGGAGTTGGGAAGATATTAATTATGCCTCTGATGTGCTTCAGCTGCCACTAGATTATTTCTTTTATACTTTTCTCTAGTGATGGATGTTTATAAAATGTAGCGAGGGAAAAGCAAAACAAAGGTTTAATGATAACTATATGTTCCTTGAAAAGATGTACTGATGCCTAAGAAAATGGAAAACACGTTATTTTAATGTTACTGTGAAAACAGAAACCAAAGCATGCTATTTCTATGTGAACCATGGGTAACCTTGTTTTTATCAGTTTATAACCACTGGTGCTTTTTTGTCTTCGCTGAACACTTTCCTTTTTGTCACTCAAGTAATGTAATCACCTCCTTTTGTGTGATAATCATAGGTAATTAATTTTGTAACTGTTTCTGTCCTGTTAGACTGTTAATTGGATGTCTGTGAATCTTATATCTCTCAACTCCTGCAAAAAGTTAATATATGCTAGTTTTGAAAGGACAGGGGTGCTCTCCTGATTTTGATGGTCAATTCTTATTACAAATACTGTCTTCCTAGACATACTAGTGCTTGGGTATAGAACAATATCTTTTATGCTGAGATGAATTTCAAAGTCCTAAGGGAAAAAAGCAATGGGCTATCCTTTACTGCCACATGTAATTTTCGGCGTAAATCAATATTATTTGTCCCTGTTTCTTTGGCGTGAGGTCATGTGGATTGAAGCCAAGTTTAAAAAGTTAGTAAGTGATATAGCTGAGATAGGAACTCAACTCTAAATTGAATACTAAACTGAATACACTCTGAATCTAAATCAAGTTCTCGTTCCAAAAGCGCGAAGATTGATTCCAGTACGGACAGGAGGGCCTAGCAGTGAGGAGTCCAGTTTCTTTCTTTCTTTTTTTTTTTTTTTAACATTTATTTATTTTTGAGACAGAGAGAGACAGAGCATGAACGGGGGAGGATCAGAGAGAGGGAGACACAGAATCTGAAACAGGCTCCAGGCTCTGAGCAGTCAGCACAGAGCCCTACGCGGGGCTTGAACTCACGGACCGCGAGATCGTGACCTGAGCCGAAGTCGGACGCTTAACCGACCGAGCCACCCAGGTGCCCCGAGGAGTCCAGTTTCTAGAGTGACTGCCTTGGTTCACCTCCTGGCCAGACCAGTTAATATTACATAACTTTGTACTTTTTGCCTAATGCCACATATATAAAAAAGGGGAAAAACAGTACTATTTAATTCACTATTTGTATGAGAACTAATTTTTTTGCAAAAAAACTTAATATGTGTAAAACACTTAGCATTGTGTCAGCAGATACGAATAGCCCAATAATTTTTGGTTACTATTACAATTCTATTCGGTTTGTAACATATAACATATACAATTGCTTTAACTCTTATCTAGTAGTATCCCATCCTGACCATATGCAATTACTTTATGCAACACAGATTTATACTGACTTTACATCGGAAAAAACTATCTAAACTCTTAAAAGCGCAGATCTTTTCCCCATTATTGCCCTGTGAATTTCAGTCTGAGTTCTTCATTAGTCCTATCAGACACAGGTAGTCATAGATTCACAAACTTCTACATTAAAGACTGATCTTCAAAATAGTATTAGATGCAAATTTTGTCATATTTATTTTTTTTTACCACAATAAAACAGTAAAAAAGTAACAAAAATGGCATTGATTCATTTATATAAAATTGCATATATAAAATTGCATATATTTTTTATATTGTATTAATACTATATAATTACATTATATGATATAATTTTACGTAACATATTTTGTATTTATATTTTTATATATTAATTGCATATATGTAATTACATTTTGTTTGTTTATTTTATTTTATTTTTTATTCTTTTTAATACTTATTTTTGAGGGAGAGCATGAGTGGAAAAGAGGCAGAGAGAGAGAGAGAGAGAGAAAATCTGAAGCAGACTCCAGGCACTGAGCTGTCAGCACAGAGCCCGACACAGGGCTTGAACTCATGAACCATGAGATCATGACCTGAGCTGAAGTCGGAAGCTTAACTGACTGAGCCACCCAGGCACCCCTTATGTGTTTATTTTATATAATCTATTTTTATTTTTTAATTTTAGATATAGATATATGTAGATATATTGATATATATTAGACGCACCTAAATGGAAATTATCAACCCCAAAATAAAATCTGACAATGGGCCTAGAGGACTATTAAACATCAAACATCCACATGAATGCCAAAAAGCTCAAGTATCCGTATAGTTGGTCAACCCGATGCCATGTGTACAAGTATTTGGAAATGCCTCTATGATAATTTAAGTTTCACAACTTGTTTTCAAACATATGATACTGATGGACCAAGCGTACATGTTATAAACTTCACCAATTTGTTCTTGTACTTAATTGTTGAGCTGGGCTTGGCCCCAGGGGACCACTAAGAAGAATGGAGAGTCCCTGCCCTCACAGAGCCTCCAACATAGCAAGAGGCACCCAGATAACTGGAACAAGCGTATGGCTAGAATAAAGCATAGAAGGTATCAAAAATGTGTTGCTCGTGCCTTCTTTCTCACAGTGCTACTAAGGATTAGCAGTATCCAAACGAGGGAGTAAAACAACAACAACAGCAACAACAAAAGCAAAGAGGACATCAGGTTCAGGGAGACAGGTACCCACAGGAGGAGGGAGGAGAAAGGAACTCCTAGGATACTGGTGGAAGGAGGTCCCAGAAGACCACTTCTACATGAGACGCGGACACCCCCAGCCAGGACTGAAGCAGGCCAAGGTCTCCGATGTCATTCCAGCAGAAAATTAAATGGATAGAATATCTGAAGTGCCTGAACCATGAGCTCAGGCAACAGGATGAGAGTCTGCGATTAGATTTGTGATTAAATATACAAAAAAATCCGGCAAACAATCAAAACAAAAGGGTAGTTATTAACTTCAGGGAAAGCAAAAGTGTACAGGAAAGGAAAAATACATATGATTTACCCTATGGTCAGTTGTGAATAGCATTAATAGGATCATAGCAGTAAAAATACTAAATGACAAATGTCCATGGGGGAACGGAATGGATCTATGTGTGGCAAGCATAAGGAGAGAAAACCGATTCTATATTAAGAAACAGATTCTATATTAAGAAGTCAATAAATAAAGAGTAAACCAAGAAATCAATGTAAGAAACAAAGCAAAGAAATGGAGATAAACAAAAAAACAAGCTTAAATACAGAAAACAAACTGGTAGTTGCCAGGAAAACATGGGTGGGATGGGTAAAATAGACAAAGGGGATTAAGAGTATATGGATCTTGATGAGGACTGAGTAACTTATAGACTTGTTGAATCATTATATTGTATGCCTGAAACGAATATAGCATTATATGTTAATTCTACTTACATCTTTAACAGCCTAAAAAAAAAATATTACAACTTAAAAATAAAAAAGACTGGAAACAATTTAGTTCCTAGCTATTGATTCTGCATGATGGGCATGCGAGTGTTTTATTGTTTTCTGAACTTTATTTGTTTTTAATTTCTCAAAGTAAAAATTACTGGTTTTTAACATAAGACAGCTATACAACCAGAAGCTAAAACTGGAATTTTGCTGAATGAGAAACAAACAAAGACCTTTGGTATACATGGACTTGGGCAAAAGTTGTGCGTCGGTAGAAGAGATACAAATGAACAAACCAGGCTAGGTCCCCCTTGAGTCTACTCTACAGTCAGACAGTTATAAAGCTCTTGTCTGTGTCAGGGTCTCCACATATGTTGACATCTGTGCCCTCCACTGCCTCCCCTCCCCCTTAAGACTCTCCTCTTCCCCCTGCTACCTCTCACTCATCCTTCAGGTCCCAGACTAAATACTACTTCCTGTAGAAGTGTCGCGCTGGCCGCCTGACCCACCTTCACCACCACCCATCAGGTTAGTCAATGCCATTCCAGTAGGTTTACTTGTTCAGTGCCTTCCTCCCCCACCAGAGTTTACACTCTGCAAGGGATTTTCTCCAATTGCTCAAATTAAAACCCTTGAAGGCATGCCTGCCTTCTGTCTTCCTCTCACCCTCCATCTACAATTTTCAGCAAATCCCATTGGCTCCATCTTGAAAATATATTCAGAACCTGCCCCCTCCTCATTTCTTTCAACACTACTAAAGCAGAGCCACAGTTCTGTTCCCTGAGAGCCACCTCTCTGCTTCCATGCCTCCCTCTTGCAGACCTTCTTCCACCAGGCAGCCAGAGGGCTCCTTAGAAAATAAGTCAGAAACGCCCCTCATTTCTCACAAGATGAAGAGTGCTCATGTTGGTTCACACGGCCCAATGGGAACTGGCCCCACTGCCTCTCAGTCCTCATTATGCTCCTTACTCACCCTGCTTTCCACCGTCACCACACCAGCCGTGTCCTGGCATTTCGTCATGGCACTTGGCCTCTCCACTGCCCACAGCCTCTCGTCTTGCCGACGCTCCGGGTGCTTACTCCCCCTGTTCATTCTGCTTTCTGACTAAGAGTCGTGTTTTCACCTGCCATCCCTAGTGCCCTCACCCTGCTTTATTTGTCTTCCAAGTTCTTATCTCTACACGGCGTATTTTAGCATTGGCTGCTAATCGATCGGTTGGTCTTTGCTAATTTTTCAGCTTCATGAGGGCAAAGACTTGTTTGTCCCCTGTTGTATTCTCACTGCTAGAACAAACTTGGCATGTCATATACACTTAGTAGCTGGTTCTTGAAACACCTTTCTAATTGAGTGAGAAAACATCTTGTCTGTTTTAGGAGAACTTTGGACCCATCGGAAGAGTGCTTGGAACACAGAGCCTCAATAAATACTTTGAATGAATAAAGTCAATGTCAAAGTACAATATGAGTGAGCTAGAGAGATTTTTCTCTCCACGATGACTGCCAATGGCAGTCAATTATTCTGATGTTGAAAAATATAGGAAGACCGTGAGAAAGGTACAGAGGGAGCTCAGTGATATTAAAGAACAAATATAAAAGAATGACATTATCAGGGGTGCCTGGGTGGCTCAGTCGGTTGAGTGTCTGACTTCAGCTCAGGTCATGATCTCACGGTTCTTGGGTTCGAGCCCCAGGTCAGGCTCTGTGCTCACAGCTCAGAGCCTAGAGCCTGCTTCAGATTCTGTGTCTCCCTCTCTCTCTGCTCCCCTCACCTCTCTCTCTCTCTCTCTCTCTCAAAAATAAATAAACATTAAAAAATTGAAAAAAAAAGAATGACATTATCTAGGGAGAGGGAAAGTATGCAGAATATTTAGGAAGGAAACTAACACTTATTGTTATAAGTGTACTCACTCACTGTATTCCAGACACAGCATCAGACCTATAGAAATATATATTATTTTTAAATTCTCATAGCTTTTTGTGAGACGGATATGATGAGTCCCATTTTACCAAGAAAGAAATGGACTCAGATAATTTAATTCAAACCAGGTCACAAATCTAACAGGTACAGCCTATCTGGCCAGAAGACTGTTCAAACCCAGGCTTGGAGACTGCTCTCTGTACAAGCTTCATTCTTATGAAAAGTATTTTTACCCTCTACAGTATTTTGCACCAGAGATGCCTGCACTAAACACTCGGTGAATCAAAGATCCCTTCACAGAAAAGGTCTTAAAGGTTGGTAGAAACGCAACAGGAGAAAAAATATATATTTGGGCTGATGGGGATTTTTAGTTTTTAGTCTTCCCAAAGCAAAATAAGCTTGGTAGAAAAATAAGAAAATTGTACTTGCCAAAAGATTAATTGAGGATGTGGTCTAATCATCTTCCAGAGCATTAAGCCAACCTAAACAGAAAGGTATTTTCAGCTTTGAAGAGTTGTTCTTATGCATGCAGAATTATAAATGGCCTAATTTTCCCTATATCTCCATAATTAACAGAATAATTATTGATCAGCACAAAGCACACAGTCTCCGGAGACATGATTTGTGTGAGCGCTTAGCTTTTTGAAAGCTTAAATCACTGTAGTCAGTATTAAAAAATGAATTGATAGGAAATGTGGTATAATTAATCCACCTATTCTATTTGCACATGAACATCTTTTCATGCTAAATATCTCATTCATTTAGGAGAGAATACAAATGTATTACAATGACAGAAAAAAAATAAATTGGAACTTTTATTTTCCCTGCCGTACTCCTTGTTTTTAATTTGCTCCGACTTCTCCTATATTGTGCAAGTTTAAAATATTTCTCAACTTTCATCTGCCAACTACAGGTGCAAGGAACAGCCTAGGCAGGGGATTGGGGGCAATACTCTAAATCCCCTAGAACGTATGTGCCCTAATGCTATGCTGTTTGTCCTCCTGGCTCTCCAGCCTTCTCTGTTCCGCTCAGTATTGCCAGGCCTTCCCCTGCAGGCTGCACAGGCCAGCCCCCTTTGCCAGCAGGTTTCCTACGGGGCTCGGAAAATTAGAAGTAACGGTGGGGCAGTGGAAAGAAGAAAAAAGTCAAGATATATTTCCCCATCCTTCTCTGCCCAGGTGGCCTGGGGTCTGAAGCGACACTTGCCTGCGCTGTGCCTCTCCAGCTGCCTATCCACAGACCTGCCAGGTGACCTAGACCCCTGCGCTCTGATAACACCATCTCCCTTTGTGCTCCAGCCCAGGGGTAACAGCGACTTCTTGCTGTTGCTAATCTCTGGACTGCCTCGCTCTCAGGGCCTGTTGCCTTCACAGTTCTTCCGTTTCCTGTGTAACCAATTCCTGTATTAAATTTCCTCTGTTCTGAATATTTAAAGCAGTTTGTGTTTCGCCGTTTAGTCCCAGCTGTTCTAATATGCTTACTCCTTGACAGGAGGGACCTAGTTTGCCTTATTTCCTGCCATATCCTAGTACCTAGGAAAGTACCAGGTACATAATAAGTAATCGAGGAAAATGTGCTGAATGAATGAATGGAAAATGCATCCTTTAGTCTGGTGATTCTCAAGCTCTATCAAGTATCAAAACTACCTGGAGGGTTTATTATAACATAGATTGCCACCCCCTTATATCCGCCTTCCCCAAATTTCTGATATACTAGCTCTAGGATGAGGCCCCAAAGTATGCATTTCTAACACGTTCCTAGGTGAGGCTGATGTTGTTAATCCCAGAACCACACTTTGAGAACTGCTGCTTTAGTCCAGGATCTGCCCTGCATACAGCCCAAACTGAACATATATGGTGGAATCAACATCTATATCAATGAGCACTAACTTTTTATATTTGAAGGCAATCTGGCATGCCTTTTCAATTATTGTAACCACACTAAATATTTGTTGCGAAAGCAAGGAATTTTAATATCTTCTAAGCCTTTACCAGGAATGGTTATTACTGGTCAGTTAGGTCCTTTTTAAAAAAATCTCATCCTAAATTTTTTTTTATTTGCACCTCTTTTTTTTTTTTAGGTTAAATACTGAAGAAAGCATGGCCAACCTTCATAAAATGCTTATCAATTTGAGGACTCTTAATCTTAGTAAGGTCAACAAAATAATGCTTAGAAATTCAACCGTTTTCATTTAAAGCAAATATCACCACCACCAACAAAAAAATACTTTCCCTCATTTAGTATAAATTGATTCCTTAAATTTCTTTGCCATCAGATGCTAAATCTCAAATTAATACAGATGGAGAGCAGTGGAGGTCAGATACTGGAATTAACCAGTGTTTGCAATTCCCGGTGTTTGACCGCCACTATGCTGTGAGGATGACTTAACCTGTCTGGGGGCAGGTCCACGTCTGTGATAGTATATCCTCCAACATGCACCCTGCACAGGGCCTGCTATGTAGTAGGCAGTCAATACTCATTGGCTAAAGGGGGAAAAAAAAAAATAAGAGTGAATGAATTAATTCCTCAGTCATTACAAAGCGGCCTGGATTTTGGCATAGCTCATTTGGGGAAGAATTTTCTTCTGTCGATGCTCATGGCTCACATATTTCCCTCTCTTTTCAGAAAATTCTTTATCTCTGGCAAGGATGGAATAAATTGACAAGGCTTTAATGAACAAGCACGGTGATGACCTACATCCATGAGACTGGGCTGTACCTCCCGAGGGCTTGTAAAAGAACACAGTTGTATCATTCCCTACCTAGGCTTGGTGAGATAAAATCTAAGAGTCATCTTTAATTTCTCTCTCTTCCCCTCCACCAGCCATTAGCAAGTCTCCATGATCTCTACCTTACAAGTTTATCTTAAATATCATTATTTCTCACTACCCACACAGTACCCACCCTAGTCCCAGCCACCGTATTTTTAAAAAAAATTTTTTTTTAATGTTTTTACTTGTTTTTGACAGAGAGGATGTGAGCAAGGTAGGGGCAGAGAGAGAGGGGGACAGAGGATTCGAAGAGGACTGAGCTCTGACAGCACAGGGCCCGATTGGAGGCTCGAACTTACAAACCATGAGGTCATGACCCGAGGCGGAGTCGGACGCTTAACTGACCCAGCCACCCAGGCGCCCCCAGGCCACCATCTTTCACCTAAGCTACAGTGACCTCACCTCTGCTTCCACTTTTGCCCCTTGCAGATTTCTCCACGTGATACCCAGGGTGATCATTTAAAAGCACAGTTTGCCAATATTTCTAGAACAAAACCCAAATCCTTACCCTAAATGATCATTCACCTGCCTCCTCACAGACCCCTCCTCTCCTTCATTTGAGTTCAGGTTCCTAGAAGCCACTAAGAGCAGAGAGCATTCCCACCTCAGTGCCTTTGTTCTGGTTGTTTTCTCTGCCTGGAATAATCTTTTTCAAAACTTTTGTTCAAAGTTGCTTGTTTGTTTATATTTTTTTCACAACACTCCTATCTCTGCTCAGTTTACCTCTACAGAAGGTATTCTCTGGCACCCCACCTAAAATAATGTTTCCTTCCCTCCTCTGAGTCACTTTGTCTTTTTCATATAGATCAGCTCTGAAATTATGTGTTTATCAGTTGGTGTATTTATTTATTGTTTGTGTCCACAGCAGAATGCAAACTCTGTTAGGCCACAGTTTTTGTCTCTTTTTGTCCCCTCCAATCTATTGAGATACAATCGACATGCGGCACTATGTAAGTTTAAGATGTGTAGCACAGTGATTCGGCCATCATATGTTGTGAAATGGTTACCACAGTAAGCTTAGTTAACATCCATCATCTCATATAGATATAAGAAAGGAAGAAAGAAAGAAAGAAAGAAAGAAAGAAAGAGAAAAAGAGGAAGAGAGGGAAGAAGAAAGAAAGGAGGGAGGGAGGGAGGAAGAAAGGAAGAAAGAGGCAAGTATTTTTTTTCCCTTGATGAGAACTCTTGGGATCTAGTTTCAACAACTTTCAAATATACCATACAGCCATGTTAACTATAGACATCATGTAGTACATTCTATTTCCTGGTCCTTACTTATCTTATACCTGGAAGTTTGTACCTTTTGACTACCTTCACCCAGGAACCCACTCCTGCCCCGCCCCCACCTGTGGTAACCGTAAGTCTGGTAACCACAACCAAAATACCTTTGTCCGTCTTGTCCACTGCCGTGTTCCAGAGCTTTGAAGAATGCCTAGCAAAAGGCAAGTTTCCTATAAGCGTTTGTTGAATGAATGAAATACCTAGCGTAAACCAGGCTTAAATTCAGCTCGGAAGTAGAAGAAATCTGCCTTTCCAGCTGCCCTAGTTCTGCCCCCCAATCCCACCTCTGTTGTTCCCCCACTCACGCCCACACACCCATGCACACTCTCTTGCACAGGGAGTAGATGCTGTTGTTTTCTAAGGTCTTCCTAGTGCATAGTGTAACCGGGCATTATCCTACCGTGCACTCACAGTGTAATATAAATGATGGAGTCGTGGTTTAGCTTCTGCACATGTTATCAATGATCTTAAAAAAAGAAAATCAAACTCTGGAAATCTGGTGCTTCATCATTGTAGCATTGCTTATAGTTGCAAAATATGAGAAATCTATAAATAATAGATTGCTTGAGTAAACTATCATTCATACAGACCATGGATATCATACAGTTGTTAAAAAAAAAAAAAAGAGTGAAGAAGACCTATGTGAACTGACTTGGAGTGATTTCTAGTGTGTGTTGTTTCAAAAAAATGAAAAATGTGAAAAAGTATACATGGAGTATGCTGTCTTTTGTTTACGGAAGAAGAAAGAATGAAAAAAAAGTACCCATTTGTTTATTTTTGCAAACAAACCCCAAAACCCCAGGAGGGATAAGTCAGAAACTAGTGAAACTGATTTCTCACAAAGGGTGGTTGGGAATGGGGTGACGGGGACAGTAAAGACAGCCACAGTTCTCTAAATACCCTTTGTGTACAGTTTTGACTTTTAGAGCCATATTGATGTTTTACATATTCAATATGTAAAATTAAACCAACAACGGTGAGAGGGTAACAATGCCAAACTGTATACACACAGAAACAAGAGACCCCAACTATATTTCAAATAAACAATATAACCACCTTGAAGGAGTTTTTAAAAACACATAAACTGAGTAGCTTTTGAACACAGTACTTTAATTATAAATCTTCATTATAAAAGCCAAAAAGAACTTTAAGCAAACCTTGGAATCTACTTAGAAGATGTATTTTTGTTTCTAGACAAGCATGGGTGTAGTGATTCTGAAACTCTTTTTATTATGTATTGTAGAATTGACCAAAGGACTAAGATTGTTAATATTCTTAGAAGAGAGGGTTCTCACTATGAGAGATGCAAATACTCAGTGATGGAAAATAAAGAAGAACCCTTTGGTCTTAATTTGGAATTAGAGACCATTAACTCATGATTTTATACACACACATCACACACACACACACACACACACACACACAAAATGTGTGTTCCAAAAATATTGGTGATTTACATACATATAACATATGTGTATATGTATATATATGTAATTGTGTGTGTATATATGTGTATATATATGTAATTGTGTGTTTATATATGTGTATATATATATATATTTACATGCACATACACACATATGATTCATATACAATTCCTTTTCCCCCAAGTTCTGTCTGCTAAAAAGATCTAGAAGAAATGACACCTTGGTAACAATGAAAACACCCAGGGCTCCTATCTTGGTTAATAAGTACCATTCTCTGGATAAAAGGAACCAAGATTCCTTTGAAAATGGCTGATTCCAGGGTGAGGGCAGCAAAGTACAACATTAGCCTAAAAAATCTTGTTATACTAAAATGTGCTCCAAAGAAAGATGGGACATGTCAAAGGTACACATGAGCCAATTTTAAGGGGCTCCACCAACCACATCTAGGACAACTTTAGATCAAAATAAATAATGGCAATAATAGATTGGAACCCATCAAATAAAGTAAGAATCCATTCGTTCTTACTGGTAATAAATAAAGGAAAAGGGAAAGGTCTTCTTTGTGGTAAAATGCCAAATAATGGAAGCAGAAGAAAAAAGAGATTTTTATCTTTCTTTTTAAAGTAAACTCTACACCCAACCAGGGACTTAAACTCATGACTCCAAGATGAAGAGTCATGTGCTTTACCAACCAAGTCAGCCAGGTGCCCCAGAAAAAAATAAATGAAAAAATTATTATTTTGGGTCACCTGGGTGACTCAGTCAGTTAAGCATCCAACTCTTGGTTTCGGCTTGGGTAGCGATGTCACGGTTCATGAGTTTGAGCCCTGCATCGGGCTTCACGCTGAGAGTGCGAAGTCTGCTTGGGATTCTCTCTCTCCCTCCACCTCTGCCCCTCCCCAGTTTTCTCTCTCTGTCTCTCAAAATAAATAAACTTTATATATGTGTATATATATATATATGTATATATATATGTATATATATGTGTGTGTGTGTATATATATGTGTGTGTGTGTATATATATGTACATATATCACTATTTTGCATTTATCATAATGATAATTTATTAAGGCAAGAATCATCAAAAGATTGTAAAACAACTGGATGGGAGTTTGAAGAGGTGTAAGATATTTATACAGTTTTAAAATATCTTTCTGTAAGTTAGTTATTAGTTACAAAGAGAAAAATGATGGGGCACCTGGGTGGCTCCGTTGGTTAAGCGTCCAACTTCAGCTCAGGTCATGATCTCACGGTCTGTGAGTTCAAGTTCCACGTTGGGCTCTCTGCCGACAGCTCAGAGCCTGGAGCCCGCTTCGGGTTCTGTGTCTCCCTCTCTCTCTGCCCCTCCCCCGCTCACACTTTGTCTCCCTAAAATGAATAAACGTTAAAAAAATTTTTCAAAGAGAAAAATGATAACTTCATAGTGAAGAAACCCGCAGACAAGACATTAACTAATCAATCAAAGTTTCATCAGTAAGGGGACAAATTGCTACTGTATGCCTCCTGGTGTGAGGCACTAAGAAGGTTATGATGTCTTGTATGCAGTGTTTCTGCTAAAAATGCATAACCTGAATCTAATCGAGAGGACGTATCAGACACACCTAAACTGAAGGACAGTCTATATTGATGACTGACCTATACTCTTCCAAAAGGTCACAAAAGACCAAAAAAAAAAATAAAAACTGAGAAGCTGTTTCAGGACTATCTTGTGTGGGTCCCATTTTAAGAAGAAAGAGACAAAACTGAACACAACTTCCGTTCCTGGACTGGAGAGAAGAAATTGTTACAAGAACATTTGGGGAATGATTGGCAAAATTTAAATATGGAGTGTATATTAAATATGTAAGTATTAAATTTCCTGAAGTTGACCATAATTCTGTGGTTATATATATATGTGTGTGTGTGTGTGTGTGTGTGTGTGTGTGTATGCCTTTTTCTGAGGACATTCTACCTAAAGACATTCTACATGCTTTAGGTAGATGTTCATAAAGTGGGCAAAATACCTCAAGTGATTCTGGTTAAAAACAAAAAATTAGGGGCGCCTGGGTGGCTCAGTCGGTTGAGCGTCTGACTTCGGCTCAGGTCATGATCTCACGGTTCGTGAGTTTGAGCCCCGCATCGGACACTGTGCTGACAGCTCAGGGCCTGGAGCTTGCTTCGGATTCTGTGTCTCCCTCTCTCTCTGCTCCTCCCCTGCTCACACTCTGTCTCTCTCTCAAAAATAAAAAAATAAAGATTAAAAAAATTTTTTTAATTAGTTGATGAATAGATCATTAGAAAGAAACATAGATCAAAAGTGGCAAAATGTTAATAGCTATTGAATTTGAGTGAAGGATGTACAAGGTTTTTTTTAATACTGTTCTTGCAACTCTTCTATGAGATTAAGATTATTTCAAATAAAATCAATCATGTCGAAATAAATAGTTTTAAAAACTAGCACTTCAGGCAATATATGGTAAGGGAGAATTCTGATGGATATGATCTGGCTATTGGCAGAGTAGAAGATATATTGATCGTTAATTAATTAATTTGAGCATTCATTCCATATCTATTGCACAGACCGACAATAAAATATAAATAAATAAATATGAAAATTACAAAATTAGCAGTTAATGAGAAAAATAATGAAGAGATAAGAGCTAGGGAGTTGAGAGTGGCTCACTTCCAAGGTCTTGCGTGGAGACCTAAAGAAGGTGAGGAAGAAAAGGAGCCACACTCCAGGAAGAGAGAATACAGTGGGATTCTGGTCAGGGTTTAACAACAGATTCTCCATGGGATGAGGAGATCTGATTTTTAGAGTTTGCCGATTTCCTTGGTGTAAATATTTCCACCTCGGCTGGTTTCCAGCTACCACTGGCTTAACAACTGGCTGGCATAGTCTATGACAATTTAACATTGACTCTCACAAGCCAGCTGGATCCCACCCCCAAAACATCACTGAAAGAATAAATAGTAGGTGCAGAAGCCCTGAGGCAGAAGGTGCATGCTTACGCCATGCTCTTTTGGAGGCCAGTGAGTGTGGAGCAGGGGTGAGCCAAGGCAGAGTGTAGGGGTGAGTTTAGAAAAGAAACAAGAGACTCAGTTTGGGAAGCTCTGGTGAGGGCTCTTATTCAAAATGAGCTAGGAAGCCAGTGGAGGGAGGAGTTTGATCAGGGAACTGACATGGTCTGACATTTACTTTGACAAGGTCACTGGGGCTGCTGTCACAGAAACAGACTGTAGGCGTGGAGGGGCAGAACCAGAGAAACAGGAGACTAGCACAATGGCAGAGGGAAAAGATGGCAGTGCCCAGGACTAGGCTTCTAGCAGGGGAAGTAGCGGGGAATAAGGTAAGTTAGGATACGTTCTGAGGTTAGAGCTCACAGAATCTGCTGGTGGATTGGACAGGGGTGCAAAGGAAGAAGGCATCGGAGGTGGCTGCAAGATTTTTGGACTCATTTGCCAAAAGGATGGAGTTGCTGTTTATAGAGATAGAGAAAGACTGAGGGGGGTCCAAGTTCAATTCACCTTGAATTTGAGATGCAAATGGAGAAGTCCAGTAAATGATATCTGAAGAGATAGATGGCAGCAGTAGATTAGGGGGAGTAAGCACCCAGTCTTACTTACTTACGTTCTCACTGGTGCCGTAGCTGCGTGGACCCCACTGATTTAATTGACTTCCTCTCGATTCCTTGTTTCTCCCCCTCTATGGAGTTCTGCAAATTTCAGTAGGGTATTTATAAATGGAAACTAATGCATCAACTTGTTCTTAGCACACATACGAAAATGGAAAGCTTAAAATGGATGTTCCCCCTTGCACAAACTAATTTTCTGAGGAAATCAGAAAGAAAATATTTGAGCTATTTACATTTTCTGCCATCCAAAATTGAACACAGAGGGTGTAGATGTCAGCTAGAAATCAACTGCCACCACAGCTAGAAAATTCTTTCTCTTTCAGTCATGGTACCCTAAACATTGTTCTAAAATTTTTAGCTGTAAATAGCATTGTTGTTGTTGTTGTTGAAAATCAGTAAATATAGTGACATACAGGTGGCCAACTACTTGCCTGTTAGGGTCAAGTACACGACATTTTATAATGAAAATGTGTTTTAAAGAAGAATTTTTTTTCACTTTTGTTAAGTTTAAAAAAAAAAGAGAGAGAGAGAGAAAAAAAAGAAGACTCCTTCCTTCCCCAGTTAGGACGGCTTGAGACATGATCAGCTGTGACCAGAGAGGAAAGAAGGCCAAGTTTCCAGTGTGCGCGTGCACATTTCTTTTGCTCATAATTAATAGCCCCTGTGCTTGCTAAGTTTTTGGAAAGCAGCTCAAAGCCTACCCAGGTAATGCCTTCTGACAACGTTTTAAAGATCAGTTATGTCATATGGCTGCCTTTTAGAAAAAAAAGTCATAATGCATAGCCGTGCCATATGGCATCTCTGAAGAATCAGCCGGATTGGACAGACATTCATTGGATAAGGTCCCACAGCACTTGGAAAAGAATGTAGTCTTGTTGCCAAAATGTGGCCTTTGTTAATCTCCTAACTATTATTGTGCAGAAACCAATTCATCTGTATTAATTATAAACAAATTTTAATTACTTCAGTAAAAGCCCATTATACCGATATCTGATGCCAAACAAGCTGTATTAACTCTTTGTAAGTCTCCAAAGCAAACACTAGGTGTTGGAATGTAGGTATTTTATACAAGGCGGGAATCTCTCTAGCCCAGTGCAAAAAATGCGGTTCTGACATTTAGTTTTCTGGTTCTTTTAAGAGATCCCATGATGCTTTTGCTTTTCACAGCCGATATCAAAAGGCAGCTGATGCATGTAAATTGTTACAGGCAGATTATTCCTAATGAGAATGTTTAACTGCGCTTTGTATTCTTTTACATAAGATTTAAAAGTTAAAAAAAAAAAAAAGTGTCCTCATGGTAAAGCAATGATTTGCAGTGACACAAAACAACCTGACAAAATGTGACCCGATTCTGGCAAAACGTTCATCAACCAGTCATTTGCGACAGCGCTCTGGACAATTTGAGACCCAGCGTATACCGTGCATTAAAGTGTAATATCCTTAAAAAACACGAGAAACCAAATCAGTAGTGTGTTTTATGGCAGCAGCTTGGCCAAGAAAGCTGGCTGGTCTTTACCGCACAGAAACGATCTGGTTTGCAGATAACACATGGTAGTTACAGTGCGCGCAGCCGTTGGGCTTGGATGCGATCCAGATACAGGGCTCATCTGTGTGCAGCAGCGTTGGAATCATCTTTGAATTCAGTTTCACTAATGTGTAGTTTTATTTTATTAGGCCAACCATCAAAAGTTTCTCTTCCTCCTGGAAATCATTCCTTTTGGTATTCATATCACTCCTTGGACCTAAAAAGTTAAACAGTTTTAAACAAATAGAACCACATCCTGCCTTCTTCCGCCATCAGACTTTGAAGTTTCTCGTGGAAAACTCACATTATTTTTGCGTCTTTTTATACAACCGAAGAATTTATTTTCATAATCATAATGGGTAAGATTCTAGAAAGCATTCTCTTCTGTAAATTTTCATTAGCGGACACATGGCAAATAGCTTCAAACTATGTCATAAACGTAATATGGGTGTGGAGCTGGGGGAGGGCATAGAAATGGATGAACATTTAAGTGAAACCAATTGTCTCAAGATCTGGGATTGTGTGTGTGTGTGTGTGTGTGTGCGTGTGTGTGCCTATGAATTAAATATACTACATAACTGAGGGCTTGTGCAGTGTTTTCTTCTATAAGAAACAACAGTTATAAATATCTGTCATATCTCTGTGAAACTTACATTTCATCTCCTGCTCAAAGTCATAGAATTTTGAGTTTTGGATCTGGAAACACTGTAGAAGTTTTTGAGGCCATCTCACCCATGCTACAGATGAGGAGACTAAGGCACAAAGTAAAACGGCTTGTCCGAGGTCACAGAGCTAGAGAATAACCAAGCAGAGATAGATTTTCATCTCCCCATTCAATGTTATTTCCATTACACTACATAGTCTCATCTTAGCTCTTATTGCTTATCAAAGAAGAGACTTACCGTGAGCAATAAAATCAAAGCAAAATAGTAATTCTAAACTACAGTGAGTCTATAGATGTAAGTTAATTGCATATTTGTTGGGGGCGGGTGACTTGTAGAGATTGATTTCATTCATTTGGCAACTGTTGAGTTTGAACACACCTACCTACATAATACCTGGTCAGGAGGATGATGGAGCAGGGGTGAATGTAGTTTCGGGGGAAGAGGAGGAAGTGAGGTATTACTTACCCTAGGGCATGGGACTCCCCAACAAGTTTATCCTGAGGTCAGAGCTACTGTGCTTCGCCTCAAGTTTGAATAAAAAAGGTCACGATAAAATATACACATTTAAGTTATCAGCCCTATACCGTCAGTATCTTAATTATTAAAATAGGAGATTCATTTTTGTTTTTTTTAATTTTTAATTTTTTAAAATTTAAATCCAGGTTAGTTAACATGTGGTGTAATCATGACTTCAAGAATAGAATTTAGCGATTCATCACTGTCGTGTAACACCCAGTGCTCATCCGGACAAGTGTCCTCCTTAGTGCCCATCACCCATTTGGCCCATCCCCCCCTCTCTACCCTCAGTTTGTTCTCTGTATTTAAGATTCTCTTATGGTTTGTCTCCCTCTCTGTTTTCATATTATTTTTGCTCCCTTTCCGTTATGTTCATAAAGTAGGAAATTCTCAATATAGGCAAATAAACAAAGGAAAGTCAAATTCCAGGGAACACGTGTGCTCTGGAGGCAGATCTTGTCCTAAGTCATGGCATTCACTGAGTCTTGGCTAGAGGATAAGCAGACCCTGTCACCTGATGATTTTGCTCACCACATACCAATAACCTTGGTAGCTTATCCAGTGAACTTCTGTTTACTCAGAGCAGATGCCCCACTATCCCCTCCTTGGGTTAGAGAGCCACAAACTAGACCTAGTTGTAGAAACCATAAAAATAATTACCAAGGATATTTATTTCTAAATAATACCCTTTTAAGTCTCAAAAGGATTTATAAACATCATCTCTCCTATTTTTTTTATAGTACCTCTGCCTAATTAAGAACTGAGATGGTAAAGGTAAAATACTGGCCATGGTATTACAATGAAATCACATTAATACTGAACAACACGTAGCCTGTGAGTTTCTGTACCTGGGATGACTGACTGACTGAAAATGTCACACGCTGTCCCTTTGAAAGGTTTTCTTCTTTTTGGAACCAACCTCAGAAAGGGGCTCTGTCTGCTTTGTGGGACACAGTATTGAAAAACAATGCCAGAGGTGAAGATAAGGGTGAGAATGAGGTCTGTGGGGCAGGGTGGGGGCAGGGAAGTGAAGAAAGTATATAACATATACACATATGTGTGTGTGTGTGTGTGTGTGTGTGTGTGTGTGTGTATCAGACATAGTATAGACATAGTAGGTTAGAGCAGGACAATCTCTACTGAAAAATATTCTTCCCATCCCACAGGGAAAGAGTTCGCTTTAATCAATTAACATCTGAATTGTGCAAAAACCAAACTGATAGAAAAATGTGACTTGTGCCTTGAGAATAAATTCGGTCTCCTTTCACATGTTCTACACAACATGCCCTTCCCCCACCCACCACATCCCTCCTCTTGGGTCTGTCCCACATGGTGTCTTACAATTGGGCCTTGGAAAGTTGAGAGTTACAGACACAACTGAGATGCTCTATGTCTTTTTCTTTCCTTTCCAGTTGGGATCTGAGTCGATCAACTTAGAAGGTACTTTTGACTCCAGAAAACCAAGAGGAGACGCTGTAGGCTCCAAGGAGTAATATGACAGAATGTCAGAAATATACTGAGCCACCGAGAAGTTAAATGACTTTTTGCTCTTTAGAATTGGCTTTGTTCTAGGCTTAAGGGGTGAGTGATAAATGATCTAATTCATTCTCCCCAAGCGACTAACAATAAAGTCTCTCAGGACCTGATCATAGTTGCAAACGGCTGTAGGCAAAGAGGGTGGTATCAACTTCACCACTAAGAACATTTGGGGTGAAAATTCTCTGTTACGGGGGGTTGTTCTGCGCATTATAGGGCATTTGGCAACATCACTGGCCCTCTACCCACTAGATGGTGGTACCATACCCCCCCGTGACAGATAAAAATGCCTCCCGACACTGTCAAACATCCCTGGAGAGGTAAAATCATTACACTTGAGAACCACTGGTATAAAGCTATAACCCAGAGAAGGGGTGTACCTAACATCACGCAGGCTGACCACTGCTCTCCGTCTTGACCCTCCTCAGTGCTTTCGGCGGTGATCTACACTCTCACTCCATTTTGCTTTACAGTAAAGAGTCAGCGGGTACTCCCCCTTATTTCTTAGAGCTGACCTGGTCAGTTGACGTTCATTTTTCAAATTACTGACCCATCCACCGGGCCTCTTTCACTGGGGAGGACTTTGCCTATGGGGGAGGGGAGAGGGAAAAAGGGAAATGTGTGTATTAAAAGGGTATCCTGTTCTCACAGTTAAATAGTCCACATTCTAAATGGGAAATCAGGGACACAGTGCGGGCACTGCAGAGGCTGTTGGAAACAACTGAAAGGTGATGTGCAGGGAGGTGGCAGCTTGCCTCTCGACTGGAAGGTAAACAGAAGCAAAGATTAAAGACAGAGCATTTGCCGAAAGCGGGCCCCTCGAATTTCATTCCTTAAAAGGACAATCTCCACTGAAAAATACTCTTCCCATCCCACAGGGAAAGTGTTCGCTCTAATCAATTGACATCTGAATTGTGCAAAAACCAAGCTGATAGAAAAATGTGACTTGTGCCTTGAGAATAAATTCAGTCTCGTTTCACATGTTCTACACAACATGCCCTTCCCCCACCCACCACATCCCTCCTCTTGGGTCTGTCCCACATGGTGTCTTACAATTGGGCCTTGGAAAGTTGAGAGTTACAGCCAAAAGCAGCAAGAAAATGCCATGAAACTGGCAGTGTTCGCTGTGGAAGGAGCCAGAGCGTCTGCTTTCGAGCAGGGCTATGAAACAGAGCCACGGGGGGAAGAAAGGCTATTAGGCCACGAGCAGCCAAGGGGGAAAAGACACAGGAACCCAGATTAAAAGTCTGAAAAGACTTGGAACCCTCAGTGAAGGATCAGCGGAAAGGGTAGTTACGCCAGGGTTGGCATATGGAACCACTTGAAGGGTGCTGGTAGTCAACCCAATAAAATCCTACACAGAGCCTGGGGTAAGAATGGCTAGAAACAGGGGAAGCGGGGGTCCTGAAGCACCTGCCCAGGAACCAAAGCTAGAGAGAGCAGAGCAGACAGATCGGTTATAAATGTCGACATTGTATGAAGGGGATCCTGCTGCGCAAACTGCATATTTATATGGGATACAGAGCTTTTCGTTCAGGCCAAACCATGTTCTAAAATGTCCTCGGGATCCTTCAATAGGTCATTTTCAGACGCCCGCTCTGCCGCTGTTTTCTCTGGATTAGCTTCCCTTTTTGTACTCAATGTTTCCCCCCAGTCACAAAGTACTTTCAGTACGACTACAACGCCTCACCAGTCCTAAAAGTCAACTCTGCCTGGTTCTGTAACGGTCTTCACAGGCCCCGATCACAATTCTTTACCCTGATGTGTTGTTAATGAAAGGAGAGCTTCCCAGATCCAGTAGGTGCAAAACAAATAATTTTTGGTTCCACCTGCTTTCTGCCTGCGGCTGGTCAAGCCGTCGTTACTGACCTATATAGTTGGAGTACAGACTGGCTAATGTTCTCTACATCCTGATTTCTGGTGATTGTCACTCTTCCATCCCCACTGCCTGATCCTCTGATGCTGTAAGTTGATGGAGCGGAAGAAAATCTACAATTCCTAATTTGTGGGACTATGAGTGTTCTGCCTCCGCCATTGCTCACTGTGCCTGGCTCACAGGAAAACTCGATCTCCTAACTCAACAAAATGCAACAAATGGTCACCGTCTCTCAGAGTTGTGTCTCAGGTTCCCATGACCCCTTCGTCCCACCCAGTTGTTTTGGGGGACTTCCTATTTCTAAGTGACTGCGGGAAGAAGGCAGTGGTAGTGGAAACCAGGACTGCGGTCTTCGTGAGGTCAGCCCTCAGGCAGAAGAGGGTGGCTGTGTACGTACACAGTCTAGTTGAATCCAGCATGGATTTGGGGCACTGGGACAGATACAGGGTATGGTAAGGAATGCTTTCCTAGCTGTGCTCAAGTGGCTTCCGTTACAGGCAACAAAATCTAGCTATGCCTTGAGTTGAAGGGAGCATAAGTCTCTTTCCCCACTTTGGTGGTATGTTTTATCGCCTTCTGCTGGTTAAAAGAGGCGAGATTGAGGCCACTTTTCAGCTATTGTTTTAAAGTAGAACCCTCTGCGATACACAGTTTACATATGTTGCCATATTTGATACTTTAACAACCTGAGGAGGCAGGCAGGACTGTGTCTGTTACTGTTTTGGAGACCCCACCTCCACATCGTTTTCTTTCGCTAGCAGCCCCCTGATTTCCTTCGGAGTCTAGCTGTCTCTCAGAGCACCGCCATCAAAGTGTTCTGCCTTACCCCTTAGACGTGCAAGGGTTAGACGTGTAAGCCAAGCTGTATCTAGTCATTCTCCAGGGGCTTGCGTTTGAACCAAGTAATGCGAGGACAGAGAAAAACATCTGGAATTTGTTCCCACTGCAGGGCGTGGACGCTGTCGGTCGAGTCCTGCTCTCTGCTCCTCAAGTACTGACTTCAGACTTGTCAGATGTGAGAGTAGTTCTCCAATCCTCCCTTCGATTCTTGGGTTTTTTTTTTTTTTAACATTTTATTTTATTTTTTGAGAGAGAGAGAGAGAGAGAGAGAGAGAATGCGAGCAGGGGAGGGGCAGCGAGAGAAGGAGACACAGAATTCAAAGCAGATTCCAGGCTCTGAACTGTTAGCACAGAGACAGATGCAGGGCCCGAAGCCATGAACCGTGAGACTATGACCTGAGCCGAAGTTGGAAGCTTAACTGACTGAGCCACCCGGGCGCCCCCTCCCTTCAGTTTTTCATGACATATTGTTATCTTCCAATAGGTAAATTTCTCAAGATAGAGACAAGAGCCAAGCCCAGTTTCTTCCCAGTATGTTACATCGGTCCCCCTTCTAGGTGAAAGTAGAAATTGGTAATCACATCAAAATTATTTTGTGTATTTGCATTTAGCTTTAACTTAGTTGCAATCTGGTTGTTATCTAGCTCATATCTGTAGAATTTGTTTCAGAAATGCTTAAGTCGTGGAGCACCTGGGTGGCTGGGGCGTGAAGCGTCCAACTTCGGCCCAGGTCATGACCTCACAGTTTGTGAGTTCAAGCCCAGCATCAGGCTATCTGCTGTCAGCACAGAGCATGCTTCAGATCCTCTGTCCCCCTCTCTCTGCCCCTCCTCTGTTTTTTGGCTTTTTTTAAATTTTTTTTTTTTTAACGTTTATTTATTTTTGAGACAGAGAGAGACAGAGCATGAATAGGGGAGGGTCAGAGAGAGGGAGACACAGAGTCTGAAACAGGTTCCAGGCTCTGAGCTGTCAGCACAGAGCCCGACGTGAGGCTCGAACTCACGGACTGCGAGATCATGACCTGAGCCGAAGTCGGCCGCTTAACCGACTGAGCCACCCAGGCGCCCCATGCCCCTCCTCTGTTTGACTCTGTCTATCTCAAAATAAATAAATAAACTTAAAAAAAAAAAAAAGGCAATGCTTAAATCTGCAAGCACCCTGTCAACTCCTTGATTACTAACTCTTTACTGCCCAGAGGTGAATTCCCTCTCCCTGATTTGGTCTTCTTGTACCACTCTTCTCACAGGGAAGAAGCAGGTAACTTAAAGCATTATTTGGTTCAAAACTATATCATATCATTAATAAAACTAAATGATTGAGAAATAACAACCACTCATTTATTTCAGTGCAACTAAAAGACTGTATCATGTTATCATTCACTACAGAGAAAAAGTACTTTTTAAAATTTCTCTAGTAATCCTTGAGTTATGGGGAGAGAGGGTACTATTTAATTTTTTTTCAGGAAAATTCAAAACTTCCCTTTAACTTAAGCAGCTACTGAGCGGATACATGAGATCATGGATAAACCATTCATTCCTTTTTCACAAAAACTGGTACGTAAAGCCACACCATTTTCTTTTTCAATTTCAAGCATTCGTTAAAGATCGTCACAAATATAAGATGCCTTTTAAAATTCAAAAGCTGAGAAGTTCTACTATTTCACCCTCCTCGTATTTTATAAGCCACACTAGCTCAGCCTTTCCTTGTCTCTGACCATGAACAGCAAGGCCTACAATCAAGGACAAAATCTCAACTGAACAGACATTTGAATGAGAAAATGTATTTAGGGCTTGTTATTTCTATTTAGTATTTCAGTTTTTGGCAATTTCTTCAGGAAACATTTGTTTTTCCTCCCTAAACCTTAACACGAAATCATCTGTAGCTTTGGGGAGAAATTCCACAAAGAGTAACAATTGTGTGGCATCGTATGTGTTTGCTGTTGTGTTTGGTTTTTCAAAATTATTTTTCTCTGCCCCTTTCTGAGAAATAATGTGTCACCATGTGTGGACAACCTACAGATGATGATCTTACTTCTAATAAAACAAATAATGCACATTTAACACTTGCATTCATTAATGTGTTTGATCTTGATGATAAGAACTGTAGAAAGCAGAGGAAGTGACTGGGAGTTATCCCCCTGTTGTACCTGAAAAACTGAGGTTAAAAATTAAATGATTTGTGCAAGGTCATACACATAATAGAAGAGCCAGACCTCAAGCTCACCCTGATTATGATGCCAAGATTCTTTCAACTACATCAGAGGTTGGCAAGCGTTTTCTGGAAACGCCAGATAGTAAATATTTTAGACCTCGAGGCCCATGAGCTCTGTCAAACCTACTCAACTGTGCCCTTGTGGTAGGAAAGTGGGCACAAGCAATATGTAAATTAGTGAGTATGAGTATGGCTGTGTTCCAATAAAACTTTATTTACAAAAACAGGTTGTAAACAGCGACAGTTGACCAACTCCTGAACTACATCCTAACATCATTTCAATCTAGATTTAACCAACACTCCCTAACTGTTTATTACACATGGAGCATATGTATTGGATACTTTTATCCTGAATGAAATGTCTCTGCCCTCTTGAATGAGCAGGCACAGGAGTAGAGTCAGGAAGCAGAGAAAGTAAGGAGGGACCTCGTATGAACCAGCTGCTACCCGGGCTTCCTGAGGAACCACAACTGTGACTGGACTAGAAGGACTAATGGTGATCATAGACTCTCTCCTGAGAAACACACACGAAATTATACACCTCCAAACACGGTACTCATCTTCTAGGACTTCATGAATGCTACACCCGATCAAATGTATTCTAGGTGTCAGTGGGTTCGGATTAAGAGTTCTGAGTTAAAATCCGAAGCATTTGTTGTTGTGGTTCCACTTCAGGGAAAAGCTCTCATGAAAAATAAATTATTCGGCACAAATCTATTTTAATCACCTAGTCCCCTGGTATGTGGTGTGGGTTGTGGGGGGGAGAAAGGGGTAATTTTTGGTAACCAATGTGTAGGTTGTAGATCTTGATAACTTTGTATCCAAAGTTCCTCATCCTCACAGTGGTTTTTCTTCCTGTCTGTGATTGTGACTAAAAATAATTCCCTGTGGCCATGTGCACACACCCCACATTGTGTGCCTGGCAAGGATTTCCTTTGGCTTGTGCTGAGACCATTAATTATAGATAATAATAGCGTGGGGGATAGTGAGGGAGAAAATAACATAGCTGTGAAGCACAAGGACTCTTGAGGCGGACTGAGTTCAAATCTCAGCTCTCTGACTACCTTTGTGGGTGTGGGCAAGTCAGGGGAACACTTCGCACCTGAGCTCCCTCTCTGTTAAGTGAGGGTGATAGTTGCTATCTTGTATTTAGGGCTTACCAGGTACCAGGTTCTGTGATCAGCACTTTAAAAATGATCTTCCATAATCATCACAACTGCATCATACATTGTCCCAGAAACGATGCAACAACCTTATGCCACTGTACGGATGAAGAAACTGAGGCACAGAGCATTAAATTACTGCCCAAGGTCACAAAACTGCCAGCCGACACAACTAGGTGGTCTCGAACCCTGTCTCTGCTCTTAATGACTACATTTCAATAAACCTCTGCCTTGATATTTTGTCGTAAAGATTCATTAGCTAATATACCTAAGTGCCTATCACGGTGCCTGGTTAAGGTGCCACAAGTTAAGACATACTGTTTGCAAATAGGCATTTGTGGTCGGTGTCTGACTCTGTCTGCCCAGCGGTTGTGTTCAGTAGATTCACCTCACTGAGGTTGCCGAGTTTCAGATTAGCCTGACAGCGGCTAAAGCTTTCCAGGACACATGCCCCGTCTGCATCGTCTAAAGACTAAAATGATCAGTGGCGTTTTCGCATAAAAGCATGATTTCAAAGGATCCAAAACAACAACAGCAAGAAACACACACGACAACTGAAGGAGACTCCCAAGGGAGAGTCCCGTTTCTGGTCACCGGAGCGATGACTCACTTTGGATAGAATTGTTTCTGCAGTTTGCTGATTGCCAAAAAGCAGCTAGCCCTGTCATGAAAAGTAGACACAAGAGGCACTTTAGGAGACTCATGCTAACCATGAAGTCGATTCATTTCCCTGCCCCAGGATTCATTATGCTCAGTTTTTAAGGTGGGCAGGAAGCCTATGGCATATAGCACTAACACTGGGGGAATTAAAATAAATGAGCATATTTCCCCCTGAATATTGGTTTAAAGGTAGTCTAGTGTGGATTTGGTTTCTTTGGTCTGCGTTAGAGTAATTCCCCATTTCACATATTAGTTTCGCTAATAACCTGACAAATAACAGCTGACAAAACAAAACCAAAAAATAAATAAATAAATAAATAAATAAATAAATAAATAAATACAACAACAACAAATGAGACCAGTGTTCTAAGTATACAGAAAAATTATCAGATTTAGCATCTTTGGTATTCTACAGGGTGCAACTCCTAATCCAGCTTTATTATTTCATGGTCCCTCAGAATATGTTGTAAATCTAAAAGGCCGTGATAACTGATTTTATTCAAGTCCCAACTGTGATTCAAATTCTTACACATTAATGCCGTTTTCTGGCCAAGAAAACAACACAAGAGAAGAAAGCCAGATTCTGTGAGGCACAGACAGGGGGCAACAGGTCTGAGTGGATTGTAGAGAGGTGGACCAAGAAACTGAAAACCTACAATCTGCCACAGAAGTTTCTTAGAAAGTGCTTCTAAGCCACAGAGCACTGGATGAGTCAACTGACTCCCATTCATCCTTTCCACCTCAGCCCAAACATCAGCTACCACCCCTCAATCCAGGTGGGCCCCTGGTATGCTCTCCCACCCTGTACAACAATGATACTTTGTGACACATGGAAGTTATGTAAGACTCGAATTTCAGAGCCCGTCCATGCGATGTTGTCAGAACACAAGCCCACTCACTCACTTCTGTGTTGTCTGCAACCGCCTTTGTGCCCCTGTGAGGGGAGCTGAGTAGCTGTGACGGAGACTGTAAGGGCTCCGTGGGTGAAAATATCTGCCCTCTCGATCTCTACGGAGAAAGCTTGCCAACCTCTATTTAAACGTTCAATTCCGTGAGAATATGAACCTGTCCTGTTTAACACCACGTCTTCAGATCTTAACAAAGCACGCGTAACAAAGAAACTGCTCAGCAAATTCGTTGAGTCATGAAATAGGACTTAAGGAATAGATAGCACAGGTTCCTAGTCCTGGGCTATCACCAACATTAAGCATAAGGAATCCTTGAACAGGGCACGATTCTTAGGCTTCTTGTCTACATCTCAGCAAGGCCAGAGGACCAGGAGAGTCTTGTGTTTGGGAGCAGATAATCAGGAGGAAACAACAACTTCCCAAGTCATAGCCACACCTGCAGCCATGGTGGTGCCTCTTCCCACCCAAAACAACAGGACTAATTTCACCATCAAAGTTACTCTAAAATGGTATCTAATGCTGTCACCGTCCTAGCTTCCTGGTTGAGGTTCCAAGCCAAATGGAAAAGAAGTGCGTGTGAGAGAGAGGAAGAGTGGGGGGGGGGGGGGGGGTGGAGGGTGAGGGGACGTGTGGATAAAGTGTTTTAGGGAATTTTGTAGAATTTGTGTATTAGATGAAGGCTTCCGTGGCTTCGTAAACGTGTGCGAGCGTTGGGCAAGGGAGGGAAAATAAGCGATCTTAAAAATCCTGTGTGGCAGAACGTCCTCTTTGAGCTTCTTGGAGTCAGGGACCATGATAACGCGAATGGAGGTTTAAGTGTGAAAAGACCCCAGGTAGAAAATTACGAGGAAAGGCTTTTTACTCAGCAGCCTATGATACTTCCTTGGATGGAGCTCTGTTTCCTACTCCTTATTCAGCCAGAAATGGTGTTCCCAAGAATTTTTGGCAGTTCTTTTGTTGTAAAGAGACTGTAACTAAAGATGACAAAGTAGAAACAGTCTTCCTTCTGAAATGGAACTCCTCCCTTACATTTAACTCTATCCGTAACTTCGTAACTTTGGCTTCTCTGCACAAATAAATGTTTACATCTTAACTATCTCAAAAAACTTAGGGAAGAAACTGTAGCCCTTTTACTCTTTTTTTCTTTTTCCTCCTTTAATCATAAGACCTACTCTATTACAGGAATCAGATTTTCTGCTAATTTGAGCAACTTAAGTCATCTTAACATTCACTAGAAGACCTTAATCGAAGACTGATTTTTGAAATAAATATAAACCCGTTAAATTTTTAAGTCTTTTAATCCATCTCTCTCTCTCTCTCTCTCTCTCTCTCTTTTTGATGTTTTATTTATTTTTGAGAGAGAGAGCATGAGTGGGAGCAGGGGTGGGACAGAGGGAGGGGAACAGTGGATCCGAAGAGGGCTCTGAGCTGACAGCAGTGAGCCGGCGTTCCCAATGCAGGGCTCGAACTCACAAACCGTGAGATCGTGACCTGAGCTGAAGTGGGATTCTTAACCGACTGAGCCACCCAGGCGCCCCAGTCATTTAATCCATCTCAAGTGCCAGGTATTTCTGTTTGCGTGTAGCCCCTTTATACCTCTTTTCAAGGTACTCATTACCTATACACCCAACCAATAAGGCTATTTCAAACTACAATAGAAGATCCATATCTGGGTCTTGTGAAGGATTCAATAGTCACTTAAATTTAGAATGTAAAATAATAGCTAAACAAATAGGCTGTTACTCTGAGATATTCTTAAGATTATGAAGCACAAACGCATCCTTCCAGTCTTGAAGTCAGTGAAATGCACTTTGGCAGCACGAGTACCATCTAGGAGTCTGGCAAACTGGACTTCACTTGCCCTTATGAAAGACGAACTATGGTTTAGAGAGAATAAGCAACCCGTCCAAGGTCACAAGCAGTCAGATGGTCAAGCTAAGGTAAAACACATGTCTCTCTGATGCCAGTCTCACTCGACCACTCCATCATTGTGTCTCTGGTTAGTACTGTTTATCTCAAATCCACCATGAACAGATACTCTCCTCTAATCGTATTTTAATAGATATTAAGATAGGTGACAAAACGACCTGAAATTGGTCTTAGAAATATGCATAGAAAAATTTACATGAGGCTCAAATTTTGGAGGAAAGCATGAAAGTATAGATAAGGGCACAGACTAAGGTAGAACTGAGTTCATTTTAAGCCACACCACGTCTTTTTTTTTTTTTTTTTTTTTTTTGATGCTTATGTATTTTTGACAGAGAGAGAGAGAGAGACAGAGTGTGAGTGGGGGAGGGGCAGAGAGAGAGGGAGACACAGAATCCGAAGCAGGCTCCAGGCTCTGAGTTGTCAGCACAGAGCCTGACGCAGGGCTCGAACTCACGGACTGTGAGATCATGGCCTGAGCTGAAGTCTGATGCTTAACTGACTGAGCCACCCAGGTGCCCCCAAGCTATACCACTTCTTATATCAATCGTCATGATCTAACAAGAGTCAAGTCATGCCAGATTAAAATTTTAGAAAAGATGAACCTTACTACCTTACTTCAGAGAGTAAACCTGACATTTGAGGCTGCTTTCTCCCTGTGCGAATTTGTCAGTCAAGAAAAGTCAACAGAAAGCCCAAGGTGAACTTTTGGCTCATAAAACTGGTTGTAGTCCAGGGCCCATCAAGGTTGGGAACTTACCACACTCACTTTGACCTCAAAGGCTGAGCCTTCCCAGTACAAGGATAAATCAGAAGCAAAGTAGCTCTCTGACTGTCTACAGCAAGGTTTTAAGAGATGAGAAAATGCTAAATCCTTAAACTGGATTAAGGTGATCCCAGACGGGTGCCTCTCAGTGACTAATAGGAATGAATGAAAATCCTTTCTGGGGAAAGATAAGATCATCTTGGTCCAAAATAATTTCTACTAATTGGTTTTCAAATACAACATTCATCACACAATCAAAAATAACCAATCTCATGAGAAAAGAAAAGAATGCAAACAAGAATCAGTAAAATAATAAGCAGAAAGAGACCCAAAACAGCATCTGACACTAAATTATCGGGCACAGACCATAAAACAACTATGTTTATTATACAATTAAAGTTCAAATGGAAAATGTTGACATATAACTAGAAACTGAAGTGTTATAGACAAATTTTGAAAGAATCGTAAATAGAAAATAACTCAATAAATGGGCTTTATAACAGGTAAGACACAGCTTAAAGAGAGAATTGATGAAATGGAAGGTCAGTCAGAAGCTATTATCCAGAAGAAAAGATGGAAAGTCAAAAGAAAGGATAATACAGAAGAGGAATGTTGACAGAGAATGCTATGAAAAGCCTAACATACTTTAGGTGTAATCCTAAAGAAAATGAAATAAAACATTTTAACACACATTTGTTTGGAAAACCAAAACCAAGTAAGACAGAGAACATGCAAAAGAAACGATAATTTTCAAAGTACTGGCTGAGAATCTTTCAAGACCAATGAAAGAAATGAAACTGCACATTCAAAAAGTCTAACAAATCTCAAGTAGGAAACACAAGAAGAAATCCATGCTTAAGTACATCCAAAATTAAAGAAAGAAAGGAAGTTTAAGAAAAAAAGAAGAAGGGGGTGGGGGAAGGACAACAGAAAGCATAAAAACAGCAAAAGAAATAAAGGAGGAAGGAAGGAAATTGAGAAAGACAAAGAGAACACTTCTAGAAGTAGCCAGAGAGAAAAAACCAGTTGAGAGTTGATTTCTAACAGCAACAAAGAAAGTCAAAGGTGAGAGGAATATACTAAAAGGAAAGAAATATATGAAAGAAAATAAGTGCCAGTCTGGAATTCTATAGTCTTCAAGAACAGAGGTTGAAACCAAAAATAAACAAGTGGGAATACATCAAGCTAAAAAGCTTCTACCCAACAAAGAAACAATCAACAAAATGAAAAGCAATCTACTCAATGAGAGAAGAAGAAGAAGAAGAAGAAGAAAGAAAGAAAGAAAGAAAGAAAGAAAGAAAAAGAAAAACAAACAAAATACAATACAAAAAAAACACCAATACCCCAATTTAAAAAAATGGGCAGAGAAACTAAATAAAGTTTTCCAAAGAAGACATACAAATGCCAACATACAAAAACATGCTTAACATCATTAATACCCAGGGTCATCAGGGAAATGCAAATCAAAATCACAATGAGAGGGGCACCTGGGTGGCTCAGTTGGTTGAGCATCTGACTCTCGGCTCAAGTCATGATCTCATGGATATATCGAAAGAAATTGAAATCAGGATCTTAGAAAAAGATCTGTGCTCCCATTGCAACAGCAGTCACACTCACCAAAATATGGAAACCCAAGTGTTTACCAACGGACAAATGGAAAACAAGATGTAGTACACACATACAATGAAATATTATTCAGCCGTGAGAAAAGAGGAAATTCTGCTGTCTGTAACAACTTGGATAGAACTTGAGAGCCTTATGCTAAATAAGTCAGAGAAAGACAAATATTGTCTAATATCACTTATAGGTGGAACCTAAAAGACACAAACTCAGTTTTAACAGAGAGGAAAGTAATGGCTACCAGGGTTGAGGGTGGGAAAAATGGGAACATACTGGTCAAAGGGAACAAACTTCCAGTTTTAAGACTAATAAGTTTGGAGATCTAATCTACAACTTGGTGATGATGGCTGGTAATACTGTATAGCAAATAATACTTGATTTTTTTCTAAGAGAGTCATCTCGAATGTTCTCACCACAAGAAAGAAATAGTAACTATGTAAAAGGATGGAGGTGATACCTTATACTAAGGTGGTAATCATTTTGCAATTTATAAATGTTTCAAACACACTGTACACTTTTTTTTTTTTTAAGTAAGCTCTACTCCCAACATGGGGCTTAAACTCATGACCCCAAGATCAAAGAGTCACATGCTTTACCGACTGAGCCATCCAGGTGCCCCTTCTACCTTAGATTTACATGATGTTATGTGTCAATTGTTTCTCAATAAAGCTGGGGAGAAAAAACAAACTTTCTGACCAAAACAAAACAAAACAGAAATACAGATACATTTTGCTACCAGTAGACCTATAATCATCATCATCATCATCATCATCATCCCAGGGGTACCTAGGTGGCTCGGTTGGTTAAGCATCCTACTTTGGCTCAGGTCATGATCTCACAGTCCATGAGTTCGAGCCCTGAGTTGGGCTCTGTGCTGACAGTTCAGAGCCTGGAGCCTGCTTTGGACTCTGTGTCTCCCTCTCTCTCTGCCCCTCCTGCTCACACTCCCGTCTCATTTTCTCTCTCAAAAATAAATAAACATTAAAAAAAAATTCCAAAGGATGTTCTTTAGGCAGAAGGAAAATTAGAGAGAAGGTTGCAGTCATGGAAATGAATAAAAGAACAATGAAAGTAATAAATATGTGGACAAATCTAAAATGAATATTCATTACATAAACCAACAATAAGGTCTGTGGGCTTATATGTATAAATGTGTTCACGTATTCTGTGTGTGCACATATATATTCTACATCTCTCTCTCTCTATCTCTACCAAGACCTGAGTATCTATGCCTAGATATTTCTATCTGTGTCTAGACCTAGGTACTAGAGATACAGATAGAGATAGAGAGGATATTAAAATTCAAAAGCAATAGTGTACAATATCCTTGAAGAAATGTTCTAAGGTATTTGTTTTGCCTTGGGAGGAGGTAAGTGAGTCAATGATGATGTGTAATTTGCAGAGAAACCACTTCTAAGGCAACACAAATGATCATACTGCACCTCTGAAACTAATGTAACATTGTGTGTCACCTATACTCAAATAAATAAATAAACAAACAAATAAATAAATAAATAGAAAAAAGTACAAAAACAACTTACAGGGGTGCCTGGCTGGCTCAGTCGGTGGAGTATGCAACTCCTGATCTCGGGGTTGTGAGTTTGAGCCCCACCTTGGACATAGAGGTCACTTAAAAATAAAATCTTTAAAAAAAATTTTTTTTAAAAGACAATATACATAATTTAAGAGTGTTTTGGGGGTGCCTGGGTGGCTCAATCGGTTAAGCAGCTGATTTCGGCTCAGGTCATGATCTCACCATTTGTGAATTCAAGTCCCACATCAGGCTCTGTGCTGACAGCTCAGAGCCTGGAGCCTGCTTCAGATTCTGTGTTTCCTTCTCTCTCTGACCCTCCCCTGTTCATGCTCTGTCTCTCTCTCTCTCTCTCTCTCTCTCTCTCAAAAATAAATAAACATTAAAATAAAAGGGTTACTAATCAGAATAGCTTAACTGCTATAACAAACTCCCTCAAAATCTCAGTAGTTTTAACAGTTACTAATTTAACTCTGATGATATGGTCCAATGGGATTGATGGGTTTGGGACTGGGAATGTAGGGCAATGCTCCTTATATTCCTTGAAGGAGCCAAATTGTTTCATGTAACAGTTATGGTATCTGCCCCTTGTGGCCTCCAAAGTCACCACAGAATCAGGAAAAAGAATGGATGATGGAGCATAGGGAGTTTTAACAGATCCCCTCTGGGAGTGATGTACATCCCTCGTACTCATATTCCCTTAGCCAAAATCCAGTCCTGAGGTCCCAATCCGTCTATAACAAGCTTGGGAAATGTAGTTTAGCTGTGGGTCTGGAAAAAATGGGAAACTATTTCGGTAAGCACGTGATATTATCTTTGTTGCCAAAGAATAGGCAAAGGGATGGGAGGGTGGTGGTTAAGAAAAACTCATAATCTGAATTTTAAAACTTTAAGCCAATATTGTAAACATAACCACCACTTTTTAAAAATTGTGTTTTTACAAGTGTTCCTGGAAACACGTGAGACAAAAGTGAACTTTTGATCATACTGGTTTTATATTGTTATTTTGATTGTGGTCAGATAAAAATGCATGTAAATATGAAACGGTGTAATTTATCTGAACACCAAGATTCTGGTCTGGCACCAGAATTTATTTTATTTTATTTTATTTTATTTTATTTTATTTTATTTTATTTTATTTTATGTTTATTTTCCTGAAACTGTTTTATCATCTGTAAAATGACCAGGGTAATCCTTGCACTTTCTATCTTCAACACTATCAGGTTCAGGTGAGATATATAAAGGGGAAGCATTTTAAGATGTGGAGGGGCTGTTAAAATGTACATTATTATTATCAAATCTCAAACTGACTCAGAGACATAAGCTTTTGAATTGTCCTACATAGACTCATCACAGGACATAGATTTGGGAAAGATTTTAGAGATTATCTAGAGCAACTGTATCACTTTACAGACACAAAAATTAAGAGCCAGAAAGATGAAAAGAGTGAGCTCAGATTACACTGTTGGCCAATGACAGGACCAGATCTTGAAGACCACGGTTCACATTTCAGAGGTTTCCAATGGAGGAATACTATGCTTGTAGCAAAGGATTCACTGCAATAGACACTAGAAATACATTTTCGGGCGCCTGGGTGACTCAGTCCGACTTCAGCTCAGGTCATGATCTTACGGTTCATGAGTTCAAGCCCCATGTCCGACTCTGTGCTGACAGCTCAGAGCCTGAAACCTGTTTCAGGTACTGTGCCTCCCTCTCTCTCTCTCTCTCTGTTCCTCCCCTGCTTATGCTCTCTCTCTCTCTCTCTCTCTCTCTCTCTCTCTCAAAAATAAATAAAGATTGAAAAAAAAATTTAATAAAAAAAAGAAAGAAGTTGCAAAAGTCAATTGCTTCAGATTTTGATTTAATAAATCTGAAAGGGGGCCAGTGAGTTTGTTGGTTTTTTTTTTTTTTTAAATAAATCAAATACCATCATAGAGTAAATTAGCAGCTCAAAAGAAAGTTGAATTGGGAGCTAACAAGCCGCCTTGAAAAGTGAGAATATGGATATTACTCAAAAATTTCTCTTTTAAAACACAACTCCTTATACTTCTGAGAGAAGCAGCAGGCCAGCCCTCTACCCATCTTTCACTGAACAGCTTAATGACAGTCAGCACATATTTAGCCAATTGACAGATTATGTGTGAAATCTGTAATTAGACAGCTAATCTTTCTTTTTTTTAATATGTTATATTTCTAAGTGCTAATATGTACATTTTCAAGAGACTAAATGCTAGGTAACATCTCTGAGGATATTTGAGTCTCTTAACTTTTTTTTCCCTGGAAGGAGCAGTTCTAGAATAGTAACAGCAGACAGGGAATAGATCTGCTACTTTATGGAAAGTAAGTAACATTGTAGTGATTGAGAAGTAATACAAACAGAAAAACCAACCGAATCCTAAGCTTGCACCAACGTGGGCTATACATCCTCCATGTTTCTCCCCTGTACCTAGTTCACGCAGTTAGCAGTTAGGTCGGATCCAGGGGCCTAAAGCCTAACATTTGTGAGTGAAAGAGCAGGGCACAGCCCAGGGGAAAATAGGACCTAGACCCTTTCTGCACTTGTCTTGGGCAGTTAGGGAGAACAAAGGGAGATGATTAAGGAAGTCAGAATGGCTTTCTCTAGAGGGGAAGTAAGTGCTTTGAAGGTGAGTTTCCTCCTACTGAGGGGAGGACTTCAGAGTTCAAACATCCTTACCTTGGGTGCAGCATGCTGGCAAATGGCCCCCTCAGGAGGTGTGGTGGCCGGGAACCTGGAGAGACAACCCTCACATTGGCCTTTCTCTGCTATTTTTTTCTAAACACCTGAGCAGAGAGCAGTTGAACATTTTTCCTTTGACTTTTTTGTTCCTTTTTCTTTTCTTTTTCTTCCTCCCTTCCCTCCTTCCTTCCCTCCTTCCTTCCTTCTTTCCTTCCTTCCTCCCTCCTTCCCTCCTTTCCTTCTTACCCTCCTTCCTCCCTCCCTTCCCTTCTCCTTCCTCCCTTCCTTCCTTCCTCCCTTCCTTGCTCCTTCCTTCCTTCCTCCCTTCCATTCCCTCCTTCCTTCCCTCCCTCCCTCCTTCCTCCCTCCCTCCTTCCTTCCTTCCTCCTTCCTCCCTTCCTTCCCTCTCTCTTTCCTTCCCTCCCTCCCTCCTTCCTTCCCTCCTTCCTTCCCTCCCTCCTTCCTTCCCTCCTTCCTACCTCCCTTCCTTCCTTCCTTCTTTGCTCCCTCCTTCCTTCCTCCCTTCCTTTTTTCCTTCCTTCCTCCCTTACATTCCCTCCTTCCCTCCCTCCCTCCCCCCTTCTTCCTCCCTCCTCTCCTTCCCTCCCTCCTTCCTCCCTCCCTCCTCCTTCCTCCCTCCTCCCTCCCTTCCTGAGAGTGGAAGTAACTCTAAACCCTAACTCAGGGGTCCCCCCCCCCCCAACTTAAGAAAGCCACCAGAAAGAGCAGATGTTGTTCCCTCCACTGGAATAACTTTGACTTTTTTTTCTGCCCGGGTTTGCAGCCACTAGTTAGCGGTGGTTGTTTTACCAGCATTCTGCCAACTCCCTGAAGGAAGAGGAGACAGTTCCTGCAGGTTCCAGCGTGGAGACTGGTGATCCCACAGAAAGAGCTCGGATTTCAGCGGACTGCCACGGTCCTTGGCCATTTGATTTCACATGGGTCTTGCTCTTAGAATTATATCTCTGTGGAACTGAGCTTGAAGACTCTCTTTAATTTTTTTTTCTACCCTTGGAAATTTCCTGAGAAGTTTAGGGGAAGAGAAACAAGATTTGCAATGGTGTTTACAACTCCTGACCCCGGAGAGTTGAACTGTGACTTCTAAAGCAGTAAAGGAAACCCTGGCAAGACCCTTGAGACTGGACCAGACTTATGTTAACCCAGACCACCAGGGTTCAAATCCTGCTTCTGCCATTTATGAGCTGTGAGGACTTAGACCAGCTACTCCAGCTCTGGGTTCATTTTCCTGGGGATATAATAGTACCTCTCTTGCACTGTTGTTTTAGGAGTGAATGAGGTAATACCTGGAAAGTGCTATTTAGAACAGAGCCCAGCACCTAGTATGAACTGATGGGAGGGGGCGTTCATCACCTTTGCAAATATTTTTGTTCCCTCGGGAAGGTCTCAGTGCCAAGTTGTGGACTTCAAGAAGCCAGTGTGACTGAGAGAAACCTCAGTGATACCAGTGTGAATGAGAGAATGAACTAGCTTCTTCAAATGTTTTCTCAGTAAGGTTCAGAGACTTCGGCAGAATACACGGAGTGAGAAATAAAATCCCCCTCACCTGTATGTCCCATCTACCTGTTGGGATGAGGATTAGAAGTCAGATGTAATTTGATTTCAAGAAAATGCAGATGTGAAAAAAATCGCGTATTCTGTTTATGTTTAGGCTTATGAATATATTTAGGTATTTTTAAGTATATACATGTGTAAATGTACATGTAACTACATACATTTTTACATTTTCCTTTTTTTACATTTATTTTTGAGAGAGAGAGACAGAGTGTGAGCAGGGGAGGGGCAGAGAGAGGGAGGCACAGAATCCCAAGCAGGCTCCAGGCTCTGAGCTGTCAGCACAGAGCCCGACGCGGGGCTCAAGCCCACGAACTGTGAGATCATGACCTGATCCAAAGTTGGATGCTCAACCCACTGAGCCATCCAGGCGCCTCCATATATTTTTTTTATTGTATGTGCACATGGGGATAAATACATATTTTTACAAAAAAAAAAAACCAAAACTGTTCCATTCAAAGTGGCCATAAATCTATTACATACAGCTCTCCATTTTATCAACTGTTAGCACAGTGATGTGTATGTAGTATGTGCCATTAATTTTTGGAGTAAATGGCTTAAAAAAGTGAAAATTGTAACCAAAATGCACTGTATAAACTGTGTATGTTTTTCTACCTATGTCTTTCCTCTGCTCCCATCACTTATATATCATTTACATTTCCCATCTCAAAGTCTAATAATAACGATCATAACAATAACAACAACAATAGTAATATCATGGTTAATATCATGGTTAATAGCCATGGTAATATCATGGCTAATAAAAAAGAATCGGCTCTTGATAACAGTGCAGGAAGGAGAGAGATGGCAGATGAAAATTACGTTGTATTTCCTATCCCATGTATTGCGCAAAGAAGCCCAAAGGCAAAGCATTTAGGTTTCCCTTCCCTAAAAAGAAGCAGCAAATGACTTTAAAAACCCACCACCCTTCACACCGAGACTGGATACCCGCTCACATCTATCTTGGGGAAATACGGAATGCACGAGAAATCGACATCCTGGAGAGGTAAGCACTTCCAGGTGAGGACGCGGGAACTTAAGGTAAGTGATTTTAAGGTCACCCAGCTTACCAGTGGGAGAAAAGCAATCCAATTCCGGGTCTCATAGACTGCAAAGCCTAAGGTCTCTTTTTACGTTAGACCGTCTTTAAAGGGGAAATTCTGAACACCAGGATACAAACTCGAAAACCTTCCAGGAATGGTCAGAATTCCTAAGATACTCATTTCAGAATTAGTCCTCAGTGTTAATTTACATTTTCCCCCTTGCTCCCATCAGGCAAATATCTACAGTTAGTTTAAAATAACCCTATTTGTTCTCAAAAGCCCCTTAATGTTATTTGGCTGTATTAGAAGGAGTCCAGTATATTTCCTTCTAAAGAACGTTGTCCCCTGGACCTTGCCGCCCTGACCGTAGCTGATTGGACCCGAGATGGGCTCCAGCCAATGAAGTGATCTGGTTCCACAGTACAGCCCATGGTTGGCCAATTCCATCAGTCCTCCCGTCTGCCTCTCTTTGTCTATCTCACTCTACATTTCAGAAGAATGTGTGTTAGCGAACAGGACCCAAGTTGAAAGACACAGACATGACCATAAGTAGAAGCCATGAGTTATTAGAAAACAGAATAGTCAAAGCAACCAGTGAGCAGAATCTGTGAATACAGAGGACGAAGATACCAGTTGGGAATCAGTTGGTAGTGAAAGCTGCAGTTGAAGAGGGGTGAAAAGCACTGCGTCATGATGAGTTCATAACATTTAGGCAAGGGGTCAACGGGGCATTAGGGTAGGTTGCAGAGGAAGAACAAGAGACATCCTTCTAGAGAGTATTCTCTCCCGTGAGGCTTGGGTGTAGTTTCCTGCCTTCCACATTTGCCTGTATATCCTTGGAGTGAATCCCCATAAACTAAATGCAATAAGCTGAATGCACTGCTGTTCTTTGCACCTTGATCAAATTAAGACGCTGGCTTACAATTTTATATAACACACCGGTCTAATCAACAAGTTACTGTCACTCATGAGGTGCCTGTAAAAGACAACTGCTGAAGCAGCTTCTATCTTCAAATAATTCTTTGGCAAGTGTGGTTTCAAAAACTAAAAATTTAAAATTACATTAACATAGACAAAAAGAGCTTTAATTGGGTAACTATCAGATTCGACTATCTAAATGAATTTCCCACTCTATTAAAATAACAATGATTTAAACTTCAAAGCAAACTCAGCCTGGTTGTTTACCCTGCCACTCTAAGTACTTCTGTAAGATATCTAGATCTTTTGTTAGACATATGTTACTGAGCTTAATTTGTCTTTGTTCCTTTAAAAGTCTTGATTCACAGAGAGCGGGAATGCTTTGAATCTGCTTTCTAACACAATACCTGTATGAAGCAATACGTTATCCTGACTGTGTAGGAACGCGTGGAACACACAAATGCATGCGAAGATGTTAAGAAGAGGTTAGAGGAAACTGGAATGCCAAAAAGCTCCAAGGGAATTGGGGAATATTTATGAAAATATGTGGTGCATGTTGAAATGCAGATGTCTCTGGAACTGGAAATGTAATCACAAGAATGAAAACTGTCTTTAATAAATCTTCTTAATTAAAATCTATTGTTCAGAAAAAAACAGAAATCCTCCTCCAATATCAGAGGCAGTAGCCAGAGGTGGGAAGAGTATGGATTCGTTCCGATTGCAGCCAAGACTTGCTACCGAGAGTTCCCGGTTACCAAAACTGTCAGTTTTGTCATTGTCGTTGTTTAAGGCGAAGGAAGTGGCATTCTGGTAGAGTGAACATAAGTTGTTTGCCATTATGGTCCCCAACGAGGTGAGAACAGAAGAGGCTTGGAGCACAAACATATATCCACTTACTGATAGGGGGAGAGAGTATGTTAGAATTACCGTCAAATTCCGTGAACTTTTTTGTTTTTGTTTTTGTGTTTTGTTTTGTTAGTTTTCAAGAACTTTCAGTGGAACCTCCACCAGCTCAAAAGGCTCGGAATGAATTACAAGAAATTAACCTGGCCTAGACTTCTTCCCAATATGCAAAACTCCCCTATAAGACCCAAGGGGAAGGCTTAGAAATGGAAATGTCTGCATGATTGCATTTATGAAAACTATATACATTTCTCTGTTTTTATTAGTCTTCAACTGTCATTAAACTTTGAAAGCATTAGATATTTCAGTTAAACCAGTGCACTATGGCATGATTGTCATAACATGTCAATAGGATGAAGTTAACTACTTTTATAAGTGGGTGAGCTGAGACGACTCGGGCTGAGTGAAGACCCTTTGTTTACCCAAAGGAAAAGGGGGATTGAAACGGCTCACGGCTGTGCACAAGGAAATTGTAATAAGTTGCACACCTTGAATTCATTAGTTTATAGTACCTTTTCTGAGTTAGACATTGCACTAGGCAGATATAATCCCAGGCAAGGGATGGCTATCCCTGACCCCTTAGGGAGGAGTCACAAGTGACCTAACCATATTACCCACTAACGGCTCAACTTTTGAAGAGCTTCCAGGTTTGTTTATACAGTTTTGTGACCACTTAGTTTATGACTATCTGATGAGGGGCCTCTGTTGTTTGCAGGTACCTGAAGAACAGGGGTGGATGTGAGGAACCTATTCACACATGAGGATGCTTTTCTCCTATCATGAAGTCAGAGTCCTGGATGATGCTCTGTATATTTTGTGAGCACATGAATGCTGTGGGCTTTTGTGCCAACTTTAAAAGTGAGGCTCTGTGTGTATAAGGAGGATGGTGAGGTATGATGTTCTCAGTGCATCTAGTAATCTCTGCAGCCTTGCTCCTGACTGTGTGGGCCAGCATCATTGGCATTATCCAGCAGCTTGTTAGAGATGCAGAATCTGAGGCCTCACCCTGGACCCACTGACCCAGATTCTGCAATTTAATACAATTCCCCAGATGCTTAGGACATTAAAATTTGACATGCATTGGTCTAAAAAATATGTATCTTTGCCCTTTCCTGTTTGAAAGAATATATAGTTTCCATGAGATGTATAAGACTGTAAATAATTGTATATACGTACAGGCTTTTGTTATAAAAATATTAAATGAGGAATATTTATTCAAAAATAAAGAAGTGACTTTTTTCCTCTGAAAACATATTAAATCAAAACAAACAAAAAGTTTGTATCTTGTAAATATTTTCCCCCTTCAAGAGAGTTGGACCAAATGGCAAGGCATATAGGGCAAACAGGGTTGTTGACATCACTAATCCTGTGGTTTTACAGGTACCTAATGTAAAGGGTACATGAATCAAATAATTTCCTCAAGGCACGGATAAAATCTCGGGGGAACTTAGGCAGGGGAATCTCATTGGTCCCAGACCATGGAGACCGCCTTTCGAGCATCTTCTACTGAGACACTGGGGGTCTCTCAGTTGGTGGCCAGCCCTGTTGAGAAAAAAGTACGAACATTTCAAAACAACTTCATGCCAAACATGATTAACAGCAGTTTATATTTGCTACAGATTTGTTGGCCAAAAATTTCTTCTCTTCTCACTGCTGTGCTGAGAGCCAGCTGGCTGCTGTTTTTCTCCCTAGAGGTGAATGTACTACAGTGATGTAGTGATTCCCGCATGAAAACAGTCTTAGGAGGTGATATGGGATTCATCAGATCCATATGACTGGAGTGTTCTATGGCGTAGGCTGATGTTTTTAAAGGATTAGGAAAAATAAGATGATTAAAATACTGTAACATATGCATCTTTTAAAGGGTAGATTTAATGTGGACATAGATACAGTGATCCTGAAAAACTAGGGCATAAATATGCATATAAAAATGACTCTTTGCTAAATATAAATACCATTTAAACAGTCTGGATTATATAAATTATCAATGATACAATAATTAAGTGAAAGAATGAGAACATGCCCCAGACAAAGGAACCAGCTTGTGAATTTTTACTGCATATTGATGCATATACTGAAGAATACATAGTAGTTCAACTCCTATAAGAGGTTAGAAGGAAAGAACCACTGATCTCTAGGATTCCTCTAGCTTCAGGTTCCTTTCCATAGTATTTTTGAGTATGTTCTAGAAAGGAAACTGAAATTTCAGAAATATTTGTGGTTTATTGTAGAATCGACATGAATTTTGTAAACAGTTAAAAACACACAAGCATATATATGTTTCACATCAAATTTCCCATTATTTCAAGCAGTATCAAAATACACATAAAAAAACAACACGGAAGACCTTTTTCTTTGGTTGTCCACATTTTCTTCATGTAAAATATTGGTAATGTTAAAATCTTAGGTTAATAATAATTCAGCAAAAAAGGACTCTAGTTGGTGGTGTTTTGACTCACGTAGATAAGACATCTAAGTAATGAAACTTAAATCTTATCCATTCATTCAACAAATATTTATTGAGCACCTAGTTTGTGCCACGCACTGTTCAGTGAACAAAACGAAAACTCCTGTGCAGTTAGATCACAGTAATATACACCTAATTGAGAATCAAACAGAGTAACCACCAATTAAAAAAAAAATACAGCAAAAGAGGAAAAATAAGTTCTCTGGGCACATTCCATGAAAAAATGGAGAATATAGAATTTCAGCAGGGGAGAAGTGATATACGATTTTATTCTGGCTTATGATATTTAAAAAACCAACCTTCAAAAATGGGGGTGGAAAATATTCAATTCAAATTAGAAACACGTGAATAAGATTTTTATGGGGCATCATTATTTTTCATGGATTAGTTACGAAACGTCACGTGAGATAATTACTAGATTATAGATAGTTATGCATGGAAAAATGCTTATGTATGTATGGCATGTGTGTTTTCATATGCAGTAAATGCGTTCCTGCCCTTTAGTGTGTCAAAATCTGATAAATACAAATATTTAAATATTTAAAGAGTACAACTCACTAAAGAAGCACTGATATGAATTATTTTGTGAAAATTTCCAAAGTTAAATAAATTTCACTTTGCAAATTAAATAAATAACTGAAATTCTGCAACTTTGGCTTTTTGGGCGCAGACTGGTCTTAAAGCACTACAGAAACACACACATGACGATCTGAATATGTAGCCATTATAAATAAAAATCAAACTCATCGTCTGTAGGCTTGCAACTAAGTCAGACCAAATAATCAGTTTATTTGAAGGGATGATGAGAGCCATTTTTGGTTTAACTTAGACATTTTCCATAAAAAAGTCTGCTTGTCATCTTAGGTGAAAAGCATCCCAAGCACAAATATATTTATAATGTACACTGAGTGCATAGTAAGGATATGTGACTTAATTCCTATACCATAGAATAAAATAAAAGGATCCCTGAAGTTTATTCTTTTATTTGTTGTCTGTGTCCTAAAATGAGACCTTAAACAATTTAAATACCAAAATTGAAAAGATTTGGAATAAAACTTGTCCATGCAAAGCTCAAGGAAGTAAACTACATAGAATTACACAGGAAAAAGGAGAGATATGGCAAAGAGTGGGTAGGCTCTAAATTTATGGAAATGTAATTATTGCTTGCCATTCTTGATGCTTATCATACTCTATTTTTTTCACAAATAGAAGAATAAATAATTTTTTGTTAGAAATAAGCAACATGGCAATTAAGGATTTTCATCAACCTACGCAAACAGGAGGACTTTTTCAAGGTACAGAAAATCACAGCTTGGAAGTCATTTAAACTTTAAGATCTATAAGAAAAAAATTTAAAAGGGCTAATTAAGTACTTGTTAACATTTTGCATAGGATTTTTTTTTGTGTGTGTGAGAGTTGAATCACACATCTCTAAAGAAGGTAATAAGCACTCATCTGAATTGTGTATTGAAAGCCCTCAGCTTTTTTTTTTTTTTTTTTTTTTAGGATTGGCCTAAGGGAAAACAAAAAGCATCCTTTAGGTAACATTCCTGAAAAAAAAAATCTGTAAATTGAAAGAACTTGGTACCTTTACAATAATGAAAGTTTAATGATGTGAGAAAAAAATGTTCCAAAGTGTGAGAAAAAGAAAATTGCTAGAAAGGACTTTTTTACAGTTGAACACATTATTGTGCATTTTGTTTTTCAATTTAATGGTTTCATTAGGGTTAGTAGGTGTCTGTTTTTCTAAATAATCTTTTTTTGTAAAATTATTTTTATGAGTTTGGGGGGCAGCAAATTAAACACTCTTGAAGGTACAGAAACTTGATCTCTTTTGTGAGTGGCAGATAGGAAGACTTAATACTGATCCCTGTCTCCTCAAATTGGTTTCAAAAAAATGTATCAGTTAATACTTTCTTGTATTGTGAATATTATATCATGTGTATTGCCTACTCCAAGGCTAGAGTAAGCAAATCTTTAGTGGACCTGTACTGTTTCCAGGTAATTCACACCCTCCCGCCACAGATATCAATGAACACCTTCCTTTTCATTTAATATGTTTTATTTTCCTGGATTTTGCAATTTAAGAATCACCACATGCTCGAGCTGGTCCCCATAGTTACTTTTTTGCTCCAAATAAAGGAATTAGGAGATAATACAAGGATAAACCTTCTAGAAAAATATGTTATACGTTTTGTAGAACACAGGCTTGTAAAGGGTGTGGGAAGTGGGATTAAGGAATATACTGTGTCATTCTGTATCAGCTCAAGGATGTGTGTTCTTCAGCTGCTGTTATCAGAATTAAAAAAAAAAAAACAACAAACCCTCAGATTTAGTGAAATATCCTACTGATGTAAAGCCAAATACATCAATGAGTAGAAAACATTGGTATTTCTTTAAAAAAGGAAATATAACTAGATCAATGATTACTGTTTTTCCAGGGGTATGACTGGCATAAAGGAAGATCCTATAAGACTTGTAGAATCCTATAAAACATGATTTAAATATACGCCCCGGTGTTGTGCATCTAGCCTGGAAATGTAAAACTCTGCTTTGATTTCCTATGAGTTACTGTCCATTGATTTTGAAGTTTAATATTTCTATTATAATTTCACACCTACACTGGCACAATTTACAGGGAGAAGAAAAGCATGGCATGATATGTATATTTTATTTCTCCCCTATCTTTCACGTCCTAAAACTTGTTGATTTACTTTAATTCTAAATTTTAAAATATGATTCTAGAAGTAACACTATTTCACAAGAACCATTCCTGATTCAGATGTTTTATTAATAAGGATAAATGTACTGTTCCAGAATCCAAATCATTCATTTTCAACTTGGGCAGAAGAAAGAACACAAGTAATAGGATAATAAAATATCAAAATATTTTTGCTTCTCTACAGAAAATATAAGTAAGCTTTGACATAATTTCCTACACAAAGGTGTTACAGTAGTGTATGTAAATTTTATATCTTAAGATTATTAATGGGGTTCAGATTTGCAAGGGGTGAAAAAAAAAAGCTGTAATGCAGAAGTTCATATAGAATGTCCAACTTGATAAAATTTGAGATTCAAATTAACAGCATCATAATATCAAATACCAAGACTTAACATTACAATTCATTAATCCATTATAATTCATTAGTCAAACGTCCCAAGGAGAGGGCAGAATGAACAATGAGTGTTTTCTGGAAATGAATTGCTAAAAATTAGTAGAGTCTAAAAAGACTTCAGAATTGGAAGCTCCAGCTGGGTTTAAAAGGATGGGGGAAGGGATATTACTCACTATTACACATTTGGAGCACCACTTTAAAAAATAACATCCAGGAATGTTTCATCAGTTCCCTCTGCATCAGGCCACTCGGACTCTATCTTAAGCATTTTTTTTTTTTTTCCTTTGTAAAGATGAGATTTAGAAACATGCACATTGGACAATCTGCATTGATGTAGGCCAGTTGGGAAAAGAACATGGTTTAGGGTAGGATTTCAAATTGTTGCACTAAATATAATAACATTTGCAGTAGTGGCACCGTTCCATAATAATTTTAAAAGATTTCATTTTACTTATTGCAAGCCATTATCTGATCATATTTGACCTACATATTAATATTTTCATTATCATTCAAGCCCTTTTTCGCTCTGTACAAACAAATTGTCAGCCCTGTTCACTGAGAGATTATTTACTCTGGAAATATCTGAAATTCTTTCACCCTATCTTTTCCTCTGGGACTCTCTCCCCTCCCCCCAAAGTATTGATATTAATGTCTGGGGGAGGGGGACACATCCAACCAAAACGTGAGATAGAAAGAGGCCCCTCTAAACGGTATACTATGGGAGAAGTAGAAAAACAAAGAGAAAAAAAAAAAGAAAATGATAATTGTTTTCTCTAAGGCTATTATCTAATGCGAAGGCAAATAGTCAGTCTGGAAATCAGCTAACAGAAGGGGATTAGAGAGGAGATCTGAGAGTGGCTTGATTTCTAGCAGAGCTGTCTCTCCAGCCAGTGATGAGACGCAGGCAGGGCAGCCAGGAGCGCTCCAGATGGCCGGGGAAAGTGGTCGTCTTGGGTTACTGCAGGGCACTCGGGCCGCCGGAGAGCAGGCGGCCCGGGAAGGCATCATTAGGGAGCCAGCCTCACGTCCAGCCTGCACAGGAGAGGGCGAGGCTGGGAGGGAGGCCGCCCGCCCGCGCGCCCTAGCGAGCCGGGCCTGCCCATTGTTAACATATACTTGACCTCCGTGACCCCTGCACGACACAGATGTCTCCCACCTCCACTTCCCCCCCCACCCCGCCGCGGGCCCTCCCCCCTGCACCTGGTAGCGGCCGCGCCGCCGCCTCCCTCCCGAGCGGCCGCGGCGCCCGGGGCGCGGGCGCGCGCCGGGGCCGGCCTGGTGCGGGCGCTCTCTGCGCACAGCGCGCGGCGCTCCTGCTCCCCGGCGGACGCCCGGCCGCCCTGCAGATAAATGCGTCGCCTTCCTCGAGAGTGAGCGAGGGCGGGCGAGGCAGACGCAGACGCCGCCTGTGACAGTGGCAATTCCCTGCGCCCCACATCACATTTGTCTGCCACAGCAGCAACAACAGAAAAGCGGAGGGAGGGAGGGAGGCGGGAGGAGGGGAGCGGAGCTCCGCAAGTCTTGGGTTCTGCGTGGAGGCTGCGTTTGGCTGGCGTCCCCGACCCCGGGCTTTTTGCACCGCAGCTCACAGTGCGCAGCGCCGGACGGCCGCAGGCGCTCCGCCGGCGACTCCGCGGCCTCGAGGCGAGCGCGCGTGGGCGAGTGGCCGCGGACACTCTGGCCTCGCTGGGGAAGGAGCGCCGCGCCCTCGCCCCCTCGCCCCGCGGGCCGGCCGAGACGACGGGAAGTTTTATTTGCAGCTCGGAGCCCGTGGCGGATGGTGGGACTCTCCAGCCCAGTGCAGTGTAAGTGCCCGCGGGAGGGCTGGGCCGGCGGGCGGGCGGCGGGGACGGGCCCCAGGCTATTACGGTTAATTATTATTCTGATGACCGTCATCTTCATTTGGATTATTCGGCCGAGAGGCTGCAGGCTGTGCTTGTCGCTCAACTAGGGTAGGACTACACACGGGGCCGAGGGGAACATCGTGGGTGATTCCAGTCGGAGATGACACTGAACTTCACGGGTCAGCTAAGGATGCAATTTTCGCTCTTTGATTCCCCGCGCAGTCTTTTTTACAAATATTTTTTTCTTTCCCCTCTATCATAGCGGCATGTAAGCAGGAAGATGTTGCGTAGCTCCCACCCCCCACCCCCGGACAGAACAACTGGTCAAGGTGCCCACGGTGCGTTTGGCAGGTGGCCCTGAACCAGCGTCGTGGGGGGTTTTAACTAGAAGGGAGAGGCATGTTTCGATGGTGGAAAACTTAGCTGTAAGAGCAGGAGAGGCAGAGTGTTAACTTTGAGACCCGGCTGCGACTGTGGTCCGGGTGTTTTTAGCGGCATCTGGGCGCCCTGCGCCCGCCTGAGAACTTTCCCTGTTACTACTGGGCGTTTGGGGTGCTTGAGCCGGAAGCCCCCGGGTAGGGGGCGGGCGGAGTCTCCCGACCGGGCATCTCTCACCCCGGACGGGTCCGGGACTCCATCGCCGGCGATCGCTGGGCAGCGTCGCACCTGCCTTGACCTCCGCTCGGGGCCCTCGCCACTCGCCCTTTGGGGGGGCTCCCCTCGCATCCCCGTCTCGGCCTCGCGGCTCCCGAGCGGGGCGCGGAGCATTGTGCCGGGCGGCTGCTGCCCAGCGGAGCCCAGACGGGGAGCCGCGTCCGCGAATTCCTTTCGTTTTCCAGAAGCCGGTCTGGTGAGGCGCCCGGGCCCCGCTGCCAACCGCTCTCCGCGAACCTTAAAGGACTGTGTTGGTTGGCGCGCCCAGACCCCTCTCCCGGGGCGGACTTTGCGCTGGCCAGGACGCCTTAAGCAGAGACGGTTGTGTCGGCCCAAAGCGCTTAAGTCCATTTTTTGAACTCCCCGCCCCCCCCCTTTTTTTTCCTTTCCTTTCTTTTCTTTTCTTCTTCCTTTTTTTTTTTTTTTTCTTTTTTTTTCTCGGTAAGGGCGGTCAACCCTTGGAAAAGTTTGAGTACTGGGATGCCGGGAAGTAGGATGTGAACCAAGACTGTTACTAAAAATAGTATCCACCCCCTCCGCCCCAGGCCTTTCAGCTTGCAGGGTTTGCCTGGGGAGCCTCGCAGCCCTCGATCTCCTTATTCCTTGCTGAGCATAGGGGAGAAGTCTTTAGAACGTAGCCTTTTTTTTTTTTTTTTTTTTAAAGATTGGGCACCTCAAATCCCAGCTTGCCCCAGCCTGGCTGCTGCTCCCTGAGGGAACCTGCAGAATGTCGCTTTAAGGAATAGCTACTATTCCTTGTGGAGAGGGTCCTGCACGACCAGTCACTGAGGCCAGGGCGAGGGAGTGAGGACCAGGAGAGCTGGAGAGGCCACTTCAGACCAACTTCATGTGCTTAATGTAACTCTGAGCCCCCTTGAATTTTTAACTTCGCTTCCCTTAATTAATCTGCCCAGGGCCTGTGTATAAATGGCTGTCCACAGCTGCTGCAAATTGATTTATCCCCTGATAAAGGTCGGGTTGCTGACCAAAGCATTTTCTTTCTACCTTCTGTGTGAACTGAAATCTGTTTTACAGGTTTTTGTGTTTTGTTTTTTTTCCCCCTCTCCTAGTCTCCTTTTAAACATCTGTATGCTTTTTAAGTGCACTCAGTGGCTTTTATTATCTTCCCCCTCCCTTTGCATAAAACAGGAGTGGAACTGGTTCTGTGCCCAGTGAGCCCACACTCACTAGAATACAAATTGACCAGCTTCTCTGTGATAAACGGTTTGTTAGTGTTGGGGGCCTCCTTTTAGTTTATCGCTGTGTTTTGCCTTGACCATGTGAGTATTCTGCTGTGCCCAGTTTCTCCTGTCACACAGTTCCTTAGAAAAGGTCAACAAACACCATTGTTTCTTAAACCATCATAGCCCCAACCTGGGTGTTTATGTCAGCTGTGATGTGGACAAACAGAAGCAAATTCATACTTCTGTGGATTTTCCCCCTGATTTCTCCTAAAAGTCTAATTTGGTATTAACATTACGGGGGCTTTCAAATAGCATAGATAGGGCTGTCTGGTTTCCTTTCCTTTTTTTTAGTGGTTGTTATTTTTTAAGGGAGGTCTGATCATCTCACCCAGGATTCATCAGGGAATCTTAGTTTGACCCAGGCTTTTCTTACAGCCAGGATGGATGCTGAGGAACTTGAAGACTATCATTGATTTACTTGTACTGCATTTAACATTTGGTATTTCTTTGGTTTATTCTTTCAAAAGAGAAAATTCCAACCCAGTAACCCAGGAATCAGGCTCATTCTGGGTGCATGTTAAAAACCGACTTTACCTAAGATTTATGCTAAGAGAAGAACTTTATATTAAAAGCCTTTGTTTAAGCATTAATAATTTTGTTGTAAACCATTTAGACAGCACTTTATGTGGAAAGCTAAATATTGAGTGGGAGCATTTGAGTGTGTATTTCTCCACACCTAGTCCAGTTCATACCTAATAAAAGCAATGGGGAAAATGGTCTATTTTTTCTTTAATGTTTGGACAACTCAAAGCAGCCCAGAAGTCTTTGAAATGATATTTTCCTTTGTCAGCGTGGTCTCTGTGACCCACTAACACTTGCTATTAATTTGATTTTTCAAAAATGATTCTTAAAGGACCTTCCTAACAAGAGGCATTATACTTGCAATACAATGCAAACTGCACTATTCAATTGGAAGTTGCTGGAGAGAGTAGGGCAGTGTGTGGTTGCAGCCACAGCACTGCAGCTTTTTAATATTTTCACAATTTGTCCTTCCTGAAGAAAAGTGAAATCTTGCTCTTAATGCCAGCATTGGATGATGAGCTCTCCCATCGAGGGTGTTAGTCTTCATGTTTGCAGAGAAAAGAGCCCTTCAAAATTGCAAAGAAATACACAAACGTAAGATGCCATTATCATTTATTTTATTGGAAAATAGAAGCTTAGCCAAAAAAAAAGACTCACTTTTTTTTTTTTTTTTTAAACATTGAAAAGGGATCACGAGAAAGAAATGCTTCCAATAGGAATGCTGGCCAGTGGTTGTCAGTTTAGGACATTCTTCACTGTCAAATCCTGTTTCTCACTTCTTTGATATGAACATCAGCTGACAGGCACTGAATACGGAGCCTTCTTCATTGAGGTTTTATGCAGGCAACATAGCTCTTCATAGCAAAGCAGTCTGAAAAATTGGCACCTGCAGGATTTGCATGTGAAAAAAACCCCAAGTCAGTTGCATTTTACTGGAGTCTATTACTGTAAGTTATGTAAGTTCAGTGAGAAAAGCTATTTATTGCTGTTTGGGTGTTTAAAAGTTCTTTTGTTTTATGGACACCTTATTCCTCATATAGTGATCCACAGGCTTTATTGATAGCAGAAGCAGGGAGACGTGATCTCTGGCTTCATACAAGTGATTTATTATGGAACGGAGTAATTTTTAACCATGTGCTTACAGAGTGCACTTAGAGTCATAGTTAATTTTTTACACGTGGCTTAAAAATGATGAACTTAATACAACTTTCAGAGTCATCGATCAGAAGTTAAATACATAAAATTAAGTGAACATAAATATCCTTTGAAAGCAATCCAGGATTTTAAGTTATGTTCTTTACTAGCAAGTTAAAATCTGTAAGAAAAAAATTAAACCTGTCATACGTCTAAACTTGAGGAAAAACGTGCCCCCCCCACCCCGCACTTGTTAAATTGTCACTTAAGTGCCTTTTAAAAATATCATATTTGACCCTATTTATGCAAAATAATGAACAACGTTAAATCCACTGAAACACCTTTGTGAACCTGGTATTATCCATCACTGGGAATATTTTATCCAGAATAAGTTATTATTACCCAAAGAGACACCTTCCAACTTCACTTTTTTACAGCCATTAATATAAGAGTTCCTAAATAATGTTTAAAGAACAGTGAACATTTTATTAAAGCAAACATTAGTTCAGTTTAATGGAGGTAATTGTAAGTGATAAGACAGAGCAGGTTATCTCTGTGTTGTTTAAACAGAAGGAGCTACTTTGCACCATTTCCAGTGGCCATCTGTAGAAGAGAAGGGTTTGCACCTGTCTGTCCACACTAATTATAGATTAGGGCCAAAGAAATGAAATTCGAGGAGGTTTTCAGCTAATGAAATCCATACTGATTTTATTGTAAATGCGTTTTATGTAAAGAGGGTGATGGTTGAGTTATGAGTGAATAAATCGGTATGTAGCTGCTAGGCACTTGGTTTTGAAGCACAATTCTGCTGCATTAACCTTTGATATTCAAAAAATAAATAAATAAAAAGGACAAACAACTTAGGCATGGATGCTAGCCTTTGTTTGCCATCCCCAGCTACAATTTAGTGAGTAGCAGTGAGGTTCAGTGTACAATTTAAAAATGTGCTGTAAAGCAGCTTAAATGTTAAGAATATTCTAATGTGTTGAAATGCAGATGAAGAAGGGAGGTTTTGTTTTAACTTAGGTGCGTAAGACATTAGAACATTAGAAAGCTTTTTTTCTTTTATCTGCATTTCTGTTTCACATCCATGAGAAATTAAAGCAAAACGAGTGAGGAATGCGTTCTGCAATGAAAGGTCACATGAATGTCTACCACATCTGTTTATAGTAATTATGAACATAATTAACATAAGAATTACAAATGAAATAATGACAAGCTGAGCAATGAGATATTATGCCATAATGGTCATATGTTGGAATTCTCACATTATAGCACACTAGAATTCACATACTCAAAGAAAGAAAGAAAATGCTAGATTTTTATCTGAATTAATGCTCCCAAACTTATCTGCCTGGGGCAGATGGACTTCTTGCTCTTATAGGAAGGTAACCTATTATTAAGAAAAGAACTAGTTGAAATTAAGATTTCTGGTCTCCAGCTTGGACTTTAAGACAGCTGTGATTATAGAAACCACTTTCTGTTGTACGCTGATTCTGTGATTATACTTCTTGATTATTATATGGCGTTCTTCTTCTTTTTTTTTTTTAATTGAACGCTTTGCAGCAAAGTATTTGCTTTGGAAGAGAGTCATGGATTCTTCCCATTTGAGAATTGGTTGATCTTTTCTAGAACTGTGAGCCAAAAGTCAATGAACAAACAAGGTGGTACTAGGAATGCTGTGCATTTACAGAATAAGAACATTGGCAGATTAGGTTTTGCACAGTTTTCTTCCTGCCTTTAGTGTTTGGATGCTTTAAAAAAAAAAAAAAAAAAGTGAGCCTTTTCTGGGTTTGAAAGTGGGAGTGCATTGTTTTGTTTTTCTAAATAGCATTTTGTCCCCCAAAGAGCTTGTAAAAATGTAGTGGGCTTTTGTAAGTTGTATTTGTTCTCTTCCTAGAGTTGTGTTGGTTTTACAGGTATTTGCATGTCGGCTGTGTCCAAATTGATCTAACTAAAATGTAATAAAGAGGGAGGTATGTGTGATTGCGTCTGGTTATTCTGAATGCAGTTTTCTGTAACAGAGAAAAGGTGAAAGGTGAGCTTTTATGAGAACTCAAATGATACTCCAGAAATCTGTTATTCAACTTAAAACATGTCAGAATGACCGATTTTCACCCATTTAAAGTTCACTTGATTTTGTAAGGTGCCCTGCCAAATGGCTTACTTCCTACACTTGCACCCCTCTCTAACTACTGAACCTGGCCACTTTTTGAAGATTTATGGAGAAATATTACCTTGTTCTCGTCTCAGTGATAACCACGAGGTTTTCCACATTATTGGATTACTGGAGGATTGTGGCAGACCCCTTTTTATCTGACATTCATTGCATGACAAGATTTTTCACACGTGCCCTTCCCCCCACCTATGTCCAGCTTATTTTCACTTTGCCTTACCTGTCAAATTTTTTCCTAATTCTTTTCTTGGGGTGGGCGCATGGGGTTGGGTGGGAGCATGGGGTTGGGTGGGGGTGGGGGTGGGGGGTGGGGCCCACCACACATGAAACTGGTTTTTGGCAGAGTGTTCTGCAGGGGGTTGGTGATGAAACAATGCCTCTTCTCAAATTTGTCTCTAAGAGACTGTCTTCCTTTTCTGTGTTTTTCTCTACTAAGTAGCCTTATGCTTCCCTCCCTGCTACCGTTTTGTCCCTTTCTATCCAGATCCGTATATAAGCTATGTTATTACCCGGAGTTTCACTGCGGCTGGGGTTACAGTGTATGTCATGCACAATTATGCAGTTTATTGGCTCCTTCATTCTGAACTTGCTCTCTTCATACTGCAGTGAGAGCTTCTTAACCAAGCTTCAGTGCCTTGAAATACAACACAACCAAATACGCCCCCTTCCCCCAATAAAATAACCTTCTTTGCTGCATTATCTGCACTCCATTAAGGATCTGATCAGATGTTCAGATTGTCTGATGGGTGCATTTAAAAGTGAAAAGGGGCTCCCATGGGACTACTCAGGTGTATCTCCCTCCTGACCCTGCTGGGGTGGAGGGTGAACTCTGGTCTGACGGAGGAACATTAGCTCTTGCTTGTTCTCTGATTGATTCTCGGGCTCTGGGTGGGTGAAGAGCTGTGAAGCAGCTCAGGCTGAGATTGATTGCCTCAATTTCAAATTCCCACCTCCAAAATAGACTCTCAGATGTATACATAGGGAACCCCCTCCCCCAACACAATTTCTGGAGGTGGAGCAGGTGTCTAAGTCACCTGTAGCTACCAATCACAAGTGGTCCTTCTTATCACAGGGATGCTGGCTGCACAAGTCTTCTGCTGGGACACTTTCAAGCCCAGGGAAAGACATTTCAGATCTGTGTCCATCTCCATTGGCATGGGTAGGGGAGGGCTGGAATTTAGGAGTGCTGGGGCCCGCAAAGAAAGGGACAAGAACTTCCACTTGAGGTTGGTCTGGAAGACTGCAGTAACTGCTGTGAGGGCTCAAATAGGTTTGTTTTGCAAATTGTGGCAATTCGAATGGAGGTGAGGTGGTGAATGTCTCATTGTTATGCTCTGCCGAAAAGGGGACTCTTGATCCCTTCTGACCTTGACAGAACCTCCAGAACGGTCACAGTCTGGCCCTGGAACCTGGGCGATGCAGTTTGCTAGTCTGCATTCCTCCCTTTTTCTGGGAGGAGGGGTCAGTTTTGGGGATTGTAGGCACCCCCCAGCGCTGGCTGTCACCCTCAGCCAGCGTTGGGGTACCTTGTGCCCACTGGCCACCCCCCCCCCCCGATCCTGGGGCCTGAGCCCCCACCCCCTCCATCCCTTTTGGTTTCTTCCCTCCAGCCTGTGTCTCTCCCCTCTCCCTCGCTCCCTCTCTCTCCCACTTTTCCTCCCTCTCCCGCTCCGTCTCACACGCACCCTCTGTTTATTTTCCTGCTTCCATCTGGGCCCTGCTGATATTGTAATCACCCTGATGCACGTTGGCTTCTCTCCTCTCCCTCCTGCGCTCACACACTCACTCACACACAATGTGCCATCCTGACAAGCCTTTTACTTCTGATAAGCTCCGATGTGTGTTTAATGAATACAAAGCCGCGGTCTGGGTGCCGCCTCGGCTGCGGCCGCCTCTCCTGCGCTCCTTTGCCAGAAGGTAATCTCCGTGAACGGGGAGGGGAGGCGAGCGGGGAGGAAGGAGGGGTGGGAAGGGGGGGGTGGGGGGAGCGGGGAAGCTGCTTTTCTCTTTCCCTCTCTCCCTTTCCAAATGATTCAGAAGTCGATAAGACCAGGAGAAGTGAAGATGTAACATGTTATCTGTCGCTCCTCTTAGCTGGCGGAGAGAATTTACATTTAAAGATTAGCAGAGGGAGAAAGAGAAATCTGCCTTTTGTTGTGTGGGGTTGAGGAGGAGGCATCAGTCCTGGCCTGGACGCTATCTCCCATCACCTCTGCTATCCAGACAGGACTCACCGAGGTGAGATTACCGGAGGGCCTTATCTTTAATTGGGTTTAGTTTTGCCAGTCTGAATAGGTTTAAAGAGACTCGATAAAGGGGGAACAATAGATTATTTATTGACTGAATGCTGAAGCCTTTAGATGAAGAGGGGAGAGAAAAAAGCTGCTTAACAACTTGATTAGTTTATTTTAATTTTTATTTTAAGGTGAGCCTGTCTCTCTTGTGGTGCAGGGAAGGGCCGTGGAACTTAGGCGAAACTGAATGACTTAAATGTCTTATTCTCTCTTCATCCCCCACCCCTCCCCGCTGTCACTACCATCTCCCTCATTTTAACTGGAGTTTCAGGTACCCCCTCGGTTTAGGATTGATAAACTGAGCAAAAAGGGTAGTGGCTTTTGGAATTGATCCTTCGTGTTTGGTTTTGTGTGACTTGTTTCGAATGGGTGTTGGATTGATGTTAACGGTGGTGGCTACTTGAATGAGTGAGCAAAGGGAATGAAGGCTACTTTTAATATGCAATTGGTTGATTTTATGGTGTGGTTTCAACATGGTTTGGAGGAAAAAAACATCATTCTGACTCTGTTAGGTAGATTTGTATTTTGGATTTGAAACACGGAGTTTTTTCCTTGGAGTGGGTTTAAAAAAAGAAGAGTGAAAACATGTTTTATTGACTCAAGAGTGTCTTTCAAAAAATTACGGTATCAACTTTGTAATGTTCTTAAAATGGATAAAAGTGAAGAAATTATCGTTTGCCTCCTACACATCATCAACATAGGTGTTTTCATAGGTAAATATGATCCAGTAACTAAAAGCCTAATTAAAATTTGTTTAAAGCCAGGGGGGGCATGTTTCCTTGTTGAAGGCTGCAGATCGATTGGGTAAGACAATAGAGACCCATTATTTCACTTCCATTGACTGAGCATATTGACATTTCAGGTTTGCTGTTGCCTCAGTGAGCATGATGAAACACTGAAATTCACAGACCAACTGGCCAGAGTGGCACATACATTACCGTATGTCATTTCTGCCTTCAGGTTACCTTATCACCCAGGCAGAATGGGAATGGACAACCCGGAATCCTTCAGAAGGGGTAGAGCTCTTTTGGCTAAGAAACCGACAGGTAGCATGTCTCACGAGCACCTTTAATTTTACCCAGAATGGGGTGTCACAGAGAAACATGGGGAGCACTTTTGTTTAAAAAGCTGAGCTGCAGCCCAGCTATTAATCTTGCACATAGTGCATATAAGGACACCCATTTTCAAGATTGATCTTTACCTGGTCTCAGATAACTCCAGGGAGTAGTTGGTCACATCACGTAGGTGTTTACCAGCTTGTGCTTGGGTATTAGCTGTGCTGCCCCAGTCCGGGGCACTCAGACATTAGAGCACCTGCTAAATCTGTATCTATAAAATATGTAAGACCCCATCCCAAATAGGGCCTGACTTCGACTTTTTTGTTTCCTCTTTTCTTTTGGTGGGTACAAAAGCGAAAATGGGATATATATGTATTTTATGCCCATATACATGGTGTAGACCGTAATCAGTAAAAACAAATATGTGTATATTCCAAGCAGAGGCAGAGAAAATAGTAAGTATTTTCGTTATCTTCTTAGTATAATCTATCCTTTTATACACTTCACAGAGTCTTTGCATAACACAACTAAGTATTAGGCAAAACTGAGTCAAAGAAATTTGAGTCATACAGAAGTGAATATGGGGAAAAAAGCAGAAGGGACTTAACGTATTTTTTAAAAAGTTCAACGAAAATATAAAACTATCGTGAATATGCTTTATACACAGCAATTGTTGCCATCAAGTAGGTGACTGATGCCCTTTGCAGTGTTTAGAACAAAACTAGTCCTTTATACCATTTTCATGAAAATGTTAGGTTTCTATTTGATCAGCAGGTGCTGTTGAGATGAAAGCCATGTGTAAATTTTCAGAAGGCCAAAAGTGTCAATTCAGAAAAGGAAAGTGATAAGAGAAAATGCAATCAGTTTTCCTGTTTTCAATTTGTGCAGGATTTGAAGAGCTGTTTTGTTAAACCGCTGCATCTGCTCCAATATGAATATTGAGCCACTTCCACTAAAAATAACAGCCTATAATTTGGAAGCTACTGCAGCCTTTTGTTAGTGTGAGTGGGTTATTTAAAAACAAAAAAACAAAAAAAAAAATTAAAAAAAAAGACAATTTTCTATTCTGACAATCTCTTGCCTCATGTGCATTTTCATTTGTTGGCACTTTTAGCCTCAGCAGATAAATGGTATTATGCAATTAGGACCTTATCTTGTTTGACTGTGAAAGAGGTTTCCATAGGTGAAAATCCTGGTAATATAAAAAGGGTTCACACAAAACAAAATTTGTTTTTAAATAATCTGCTTAAATATAGTTATTTAAGTTGAGATATCTGTTCCTTGCATTCTCCAGTACTACAATTTTTAACTTGCTGCTGACTGTTATAACAAAGTTAACACTATTCCGTTGCATACTGAGCATTCTGTGATTTATTTCACCTTTAATATACCTGCAAATGTAAGTTTAAACTAATCAGGGATATTTTACCTAACAGGGCTTTCAGAATCATTTTTTTCATGCTTAAATAAAATGATTAAATTATGCTTGAGTGCCTGCATACAAAAGGTTTAGCTTCTATAGTACTGCTAATCAAATAAGTTTTATGGACAGGGAAAGCACCACATTAGAGAAAAATTGGATGCATTCTACCAGTGACATTTCTAGGAGAGACAAGTTCTTTTTAAATCATCTAATATTAATTAAGAAAACTCTCACACATCTTAAATAATCATAATAAAAATAATAGTTCATCCCTTTAATAAGAAAACGAATGGCACTGCTCTCCATGTAAAACTGGGCATAGAGAATTAAGGTAGGAGGGAGACTGATGACATTTGGATCGGGTTCAGTATTGACTCTGTGCACAACAGCTCTTGGCTTGACTTGAGGCTAGAGAAATTGGTCCAGGTGGAGACGTGATCACTCCACAGGCTCAGTTAGAGCTATGGCTTGACACTTGAATGGCCAGACACACTCTTCACAGTTAAGCTCAGAGTATCTCCAGAATGGATTAAGGGGAAGACGGACATGGGGACACAGTAGTAGGATGGATATTAACAAAGGCGGCATTTCTTCTGCAATGCCTGCTCAAAAGAAGAGGTAGGAGAGGTGTTGAGTGTGTGTACCTGTGATCACATGTATGTAACCAGCCAAAGAATAATGCTTTTAAGAAATGTCATTTCCAGTTGGATGCCAAAGTGTGGCAAATCTTTCAGAGACCTGGGCAGCCATGGGGGTGTATTCCCTGGTACAGCACCAAGTTCTTTGCCCCTCTCAAGAAATGGTATTGAATCACATATCAGTATAAGAAAGAAACGTGTCTGCGTTAGGGATGTGATCTTGTCACAAGTTGTTTTGTGCTGAAGCCACCTTCGGCGTTGAAGCCTCTGTACCTTGTAAGGCGTCAACAGGGGGAAGCTTCTTGTGACTCTTCAGAATGGTCATGCTTTATAAAGTGGCTCTTACATCGGAGCCACTGATAAAGCAATGCGCCACGGTTGAGGTTGAAGGCATGAGACCCTCCTGTTTGCCAGAGTTGAAAATGGTCAGTGCTGCTGAGAACCACTAGCAATTTCACTGACTGTGAGGGATCTACTTACAAACAAAACAAAACAAAACAAAAACTGCTTTGATAGCTCTAATTGAGATTACCTTATAATACAATTCCTGAGGGAATAGAGCAGGCATTTGTTTTGGAGATTTCACATTGGTCAAGCTCTCTAAAGCAAATCACCAGTTGAGTGAATAGGGCCTTTCGAATATAGATCTTGTCGGATGAGGACACAGATGTAGAAATTTCCCATTTGTCCCACAGTCGCAGCAGCTCTAAGTACCTTAGGGAATGTGATTGACTAGATTCATTAATTTTTCAACAGCTGGGTCCTAGACCACTTCTGAGTGTGCACTGACCAACCACCTAGTTGTTGGTCTTGGGAGAGAGAAGAACTGACAAATATTAGAGATCTGCTGTGAGCCTGGGGTTAACCTTCCCATACATTGTCATTACTGACTTTAAGTCAATTATAAACCAGCCTATCACTTCATTTCGAACACTTTGGAAATGTCTTAGTGGCTCTTCTGGCTAGACCTTTTGCCTTAATATGGAAACCCGAGATTTTCTTGTGTCTCCCAACTTTATCACCTGCTTTGTTCCCAAGTTTGAATAATTAGAGGCTTATTTTCTGAATACATGGCTTAATATGCTTCTCAGCAGCCACGATCTGTGCACCCATTGTTTTCTTATGCCCTCACCCCAGCCTAGGAATCAGAGTTGGCTACTAGCTGATAGACATCCTTGGATATGCCCAAGTGTTTGCCAGTCTGTATCCCTCAGTACCTCCTAATCCAGGCTTTTCCCTTACTAAATTGTGTTCCCTCGTCCTGCACCATACCAAAGCCAAGAGGAATCAGGTTGTTATTCCCTTTATTGATCTCTGGAGCTCTCTTCTGCCCAATGTCCCTCATCCCCGAGGCTTGGCCCATCATACTTGGCCACACTTGGTCATACTGTATTTTGATCTCTACATCTTCTACTTGGCCGGGTCCAACTTCCCAGTCATTTCTTAAGAGGAGAGGGATTCTGCACTATTTGGAGTGTGCAGCTATAGTTGTGTGCTGTAAAACGCTCTGTATTATAAAAAGAAAGATATGGTGTGTACATTCCCCTGACGGATGGGTAAACTGGATTTCCCTTTCCAGCTCAGTCACTGTTATGCTGTGTAGCCCGGGATGCATTCCAGCCTTCAGGTGAATTCTTCAGAAGTAAGATGAAGGGCAGATTCAATGTTCCTTAGGCTTCTCAACTCTCTCATGTATGAGTTTGCATGTGATGCTGAGAGGAGGCTTTTAAGAATTTCCCATGGTTAGGTGAATGAAAAAATTTCTTAATGTTTCATTTGGAGCTGGGGGCGCATCTCCCCTCCATATGGCTGGGAAATAGAATCAGTGTAGAACATCATTATCTCCTCGCTCTTCTCCATTGAAAAGAAGTGGCATTGAGCACAGGGAGACATTTTTTCCACAGCCATCCTGGATCTCAGATGACTGTCTAAAATTTTAGTTGTTACTCTATCTTTTTAAGAGGTGAATGATGGAGGAATGAGTCTGTTTATGCGGTGAGAAGGAATTAAATATTTCAGGTTTTGCTCAAGGAGAACAGCCTTTATGCTTTTACCTCATGGCTGCTGGACAAGATGAACTTGGTGCTTGGGGGCAGGAGTGAGGGGCTAGGAGCTAAACCATGGTGGTGATTAGTTGTGCTTACTAGGCATGCGCCGTATCCCGCTGTCTCAAGGTGTGGACTTAAGTCACTTGGAAATTTAGAAAGTGACCTCTATAAACCATTTTTGGAGAGAATTTGGTAAGTAACAGCTTCCTTAAATGAACAAGGGCACATTATCATTTGGTTAGGAGTCAGTTCTTAACTAAGACCGAAGTTACCCTATTTGTATTGTCTGAAGAAACAGTCTGCTGTTGGTTTTAAATGCCCAGTTATTACCAATAACACTTTGATTTCATGCTGTAGTTTTTCAACAGTTTAGGCATTATTAGAAGTTTAAGCCTAATTTGTGAAATTGTCAATGAGGGAACTGGGCTGGATTTCTTTGGAACTTAGGAGCTATGGCATTCCCGTACTTACGATTTGATGAAGGAGAGCACTTTGTCATCATCCAGGATGGCAGTAGAAACTTCTGCTGCTTACTAGGAATATCTGCAATTGGCAGGACTTGGAAGTTTGTTAGCAATGTAAGCCACGCGAATTAGTTTCGCTTCACTGGTTGTAGAAGACTTTTGTGTTGGCATTCGGAGTTCAGTGGGAGGCCAAATTGAAGTGATTTTGCTTTTCTTCTTTTGGCCACCAAGGAGAATGCCTTAAAAGTATGAGCTCTTGGTTGGTACCTCACTTGACTGGATTGGTCATTGCATCAGAGAAATAATAGAGAAAATGTCATGAGATGTCATGGCAGTTTGTCTACAGAAGCGCGAGAGCTAGGTGGCCGCTAATCATAGGAGAGGAAACAGTGCGAGCACAGCAATGGGCTAGAGGTGGTCGGTAGAACACGGGGAGGGAAAACTAGCTGTCTGATGCTATTATGAAGAGTATTTGAGAAGCCTTTGCCACCAGACCTTGTGGGGAGCGCCCTTGTGCCACTCAGGTAGGGGATCGGAGAGATCTTAGGAAAGAAGGTAGGTCGTGGGACCTGCAAATGCTGGGGTACAGTTGTGGTGCCAGGGAACCAGCACAGCAGAGTCGCAGAGAGCATTGCAGATGCACATCCGGTTGGGCAGACCGAGTACCAGCACCTGGAAGGTCATCCCCCAGTGGATGCTGCACGTGTGGTGCAAGTTGCACCTCAAATGCAAAGTCTTAGAAAGTCGGTTGGTCCGTGTGGTTAAAACGAGATGTACTGTGCCCCGTTCCCTAACCTCAGGATCTAGGAAGATGTGAGCTGTAAGACAGGTCATGAAAGACTGCTAGTTTATTTCCTGAATCTATGCATATGTTATGTACACAGTGATGAGCAAACACAGCTGGGAAGAACAGCAGATGATATTGGGACTGGAAATGTGGTGTTTATCAGACTGACATAGTAATCCTTGTTTCCCGTGAAAGTGTTCTTTTTAAGTGACGGTTAGGATTCTGTAACTTTTACCATGTGTCAGACAAGTATTCTCGACTACCTTTTGCGTACCTGTCACACATTCTCATTCTCATCTCTAGCTGGGTTTATTTAGAAATGAGGATTTGGCCAAATGTGGGTTTGACCTCTGATGGGAAGCAAACATGGACCATAAATTCTCATCCTTTTATTGAATAAGGATAGGTAGGTCCATTCAGGTCTAAATGGAACATAGATGTGATCAGTCTCCATCGACTTGTCCAAAAGCGAGCCTGGATTTGGCTAGAGGCAGTAGGTATAAAATATCAGAGGACAATATAAATGAAAGAGCAGTAAAATGAGCAACCCATTAAACCTAATTCTCCTATTTTTTAAAAAAAACTATTTATTTTGAGAGAGAGAGGTTTCATGAGTGGGGGAGGGACAGAGAGAGAGAGAGAGAAAGAGAGAGAGAGAGGGAAAGAGAGAATCCCGAGCAGCCTCCATGCTGTCAGCGCAGAGCCCACCTCGGGGCTTGATCTCACGAATCCTGAGATCATGACTTAGGCTGAAATCAAGGGTGGGACGCTCAACTGACTGAGCTGCCCAGGGGCTCCCAAATTTTCCTATTTTTAAAGAAACACATAGGCTCTTTGGGGAGTCCTAGTAATGACCCCTTTTAGATTATCTGAAAGAAAATTAAAAATTCACTCTGGCTTGTCAGTTGGGAGTAATAAATTGCTAAATATTTAATGAATGCCTGCTATGTGCAAAATGAGGTGGTAGGTATCCATGAGTGGGTGTCCATGAGTGGGTATACATGAAACTCAGTGCGTGCTCACGTCCCACTGAAGATAGACCCACTCAGGTCAAAGAAAACTGCTACCTAAATTGGTGAGCCTTCGTGACTTAACCGATTAAATGCACCAGTAAATTAGACTATTTTTTTTGGGGGGGGGCGAGTTGGAATTTCACCTTGTCTTAAAACGGGATTTATCAAAGTGAAGTCATCACAATGGGATTCTGAGCAGTTACAAAGTAGGGATGTGGAGTACAGAAACCCAGATGTGGGAGAGGCTTTCGGAGGACTAACGGGGTGGGGTAAGTGGGGCTGGAGAGAGAATAAATTAAAGAACGTGGCTGTGTCAAAAAGGACCCATGGGTGATGATTGGGAAATAAACAGATCATAAATGTCTTGGGTGTGAAGCATTTTGATTTAAGCTTTATCTTCTGAGCAAGCCAGAAGTTTTTAAAACTGTGTCCTCGGGGTGGGACGGGGCGCGAAGGCTGCCCGGCCCGGGTTCAGACCCTTTTATTTGTCTTAGCACCGTGAAACCAGAAAGATTCTGCTTTTACAACAAATTGCTCTATATGTTAGATTTCTCTGGCTGGACTTCTTTTGGACAAAGGGCGCCATGGGGAAACAGATCTCACAAAAGCCAAAGTAAAAACAAAACAAAAAGTTGTGCTAGGTAAGGCGAAACCATGGACCCGGGTGAGGTCGCGTTTCTCAAGAGCTGGTCCGACACTGACCAGTCGGACGGATCGGAGTGGAGGAATGACTGGAGGCGAACCAGCCAGGAAGCCGGTGGCAGCAACTCAGATTTTAGATGTTGTAGCAGGATGATCAGGATTGGGTCTGTAGGACACAAAAGAGGAGGCAGATGGATGAGGCATTGCAAAGGAATAATCATTAGAAGTTGGATGTAGGGGTGAATTTAGAGAACTTGCATTATGTGTCCAGTGCATTTCTCTGGCCAGAATTTAGAATCACTCCGGTGGTTTAAGGAGAAGCTTCTCTATTCCTCACAGACACCGAGTGTCATGTGACTCAGAGTCTCAGCCTCCAGAGAGAAGCCTCAGAGCCCAGGGGTGTATCCCTGCCCTGGGGATTCCTGTGGTCTAGCTCCTTGTGGAAAATGGTGACAGGGCTGTGAAGTGATAGGTGTTCCTTCCAGAGTGGCTGTCGCATGGAGGATGTTTATTGATCTCTCTGGGACTTGGCTCCCTTCTGTGCTTTGGCTTCTTGCATGAATTTTAATCCGTTCTGAGATCCCTTCCGTTTCGTAGGTACCTCTGGGCCATGCGGGGTTATAAGAAGTGGTGAGGTGGGTTGGGTCAGACTCTTAACTTTCTAGCACAGCAACCTACCTATTTGACATTTCTCGAACACCAAACTTGTATTTGCAGGATAATTTGTGAAACTTCATTCAACTGTAATGTTACATAGAGGAGAAAAGACAGGGAAACAGAGAGGAAGGAGTCAGGAAGAGGCCCTGAAAGAGCCGAAGCATGACTTTGTGGGGACACACTCCCTGGGAGGGGAAGTGAGAGTTACTTCAACCCTCGTTACTTGACAGTTATTTGAACCCACATTCATTCATTCAGTACCCCAGTCGTCTGTAGACCAAATAATTTCATGCGATAACATTTTCAGATACACTTTAAAAGAACAAAAACGTGTTAAAACTTTACTGAGTTACTAGAAACTTGTCTTTATGTGCTTTACGACCAGCAGATAGTAAACACAATACTATTATATGAAGGACCACAATTTTTTGTTTTAAAATAGAGGCCTCACATGGGAAAAGTAGAGGAATCCCTTTTGCATGTGAAAGGGCAGTATTGAATCCTTAAGATTAAGTTGCTTGCAAATCATCTTCCCTGTTTAAGGGATTTTAGTTATTGAAAGAAACAACGGGGAGCCTGGGTGGCTCAGTCGGTTGAACGTCCTACTTTGGCTCAGGTCATGATCTCATGGTTCATGGGTTCAAGCTCTTCATCGGGCTCTGTGCTGTCAGCACAGAGCCTACTTCAGATCCTCTGCCCCCCCCCGTGCCCCTCCCCCGCTCACTCTCAAAAATAAACAAACATTTAAAAAAAGAGAAACAACAACAAAAATCTACCAATTTCAGCACTTTTAGGTCTGGGTTCATCAAGATAATGTTACTTCGGGGTCTTTCACCTTGTTTTGTCCAGAATCATTTAAGTTGAAAATATACTGGTAGTTCTCTTTTTACTTTTTGAACTTTAACCAAATTTGTAGTTTGTGGTTTTGTTATAAAATCTCTCGGAGTGGAATTTTGTTAAGACTTTTTTCCTCTGTTGTCAACTGTGCTTGATAAGAATTAATCACCGGCAGTCAGAAAAGGACTTCAGCATAAAAATCAATCTATAGTGCTTAAAAAAAATGAAACCAACTTACATGTGTTGATGTGGAATCATTCCTGAGATATATTGTGAAGTGGGAGAAGCTGGGAGCAGAACATTATGTGCCATATGCTACATTTGTCCAAAAGAATATGCATACACTTCTCCTTGCAGAGATATGTACCAGCATCTGACAACAGGAGTTGCTTTGGGGAAGAAAGTGGGGCCCAGGCATGGTGATTGAAAGGAGATTTTTTTTGTTGTATGTCACCTTGGTCCTTTGAGCCTTTTTGCAAATCTTGTACGTGTTTCACTCACTGTAAAGTTAGAGATTGCAGCATCAGACCCGGATTGGCTGGTTCTGGGACTCTGTCCTTCTGGGGGAAAGTCATGCTTCTGTCTTCCCTGCCAAAAGGCAGTGGAGTGTGGAGGGGAAGCGGCCCAGCTTCCAAGTGCTGTCCTACTTGGTGAATCTCCTCCTACTCCCCCCTGTTCATCTGGAAATCATTCTCATCTGGATAATCATGGCATGACCTCATAAGGTTGTCATGAGAATTACATGAGGTGTTATGTATGGAGCATAACTGTTAATAAAGACTTGCTTATTCTTAGAACATGACTTGGCCTCTTTGGAACTGCCCATCACGATTCTAGAAACCCCCTGTAGGACCTTCTCTTCTCTCCACATGACCCTTCTCAGTCACCTTGCTTCAGCAAATCCTTAAAAGAACATCTAGCCGTATTTGATGTCTGGGGATATAGAGATGTTCAAGGCATACAACACTCTTATTTGCTAGACCTTTCTCACTTCAGCCTTCATTAAGACCCATTTTCCAGGGAACACACTTTGTCATCTCCTAAGTCTCAAATGAAACCACTTTCTGAAGACTTCATGATATCTCTTCCTCAAACACTGGGTTTGTCACATCCAACTCTTTGCTACTATCCGTCTGATTCAGACTTGTCTGCTGGTTGTTTGTAAGTCTGGGACAATTGAGGTACTATTTGATGCTTTGTTAAGTAAATTTTTTTTGAAAACTTATTTCTTGAACTCAAGTTACGTACTTGGTACCGTCCTGAAATAGTTCATTGCTAAGACCTAGAAATCTTTGATTTCAACCGCATGTTGTTTCTCTCCCAGTTTCTATCTCGGTCCCCTTTCATTGTGTTCTCTTATCATAGAATGTACAATTTATTGCTGCTGTATTTTGGCTTGTAAGTTTCTGCAACCAAAAAAACAATACAACCCCATCAGCTCTAGTCAAACTGCACTTGCATATTCATATGTGCACATCTTAACCCATTTTATTTTATTTTGTTTTATTTATTTATTTATTTATTTATTTATTTATTTATTTATTTATTTATTTATTTTTACCCTGAAGTTCACAAGTGTGCTTTCTGTAAAGGGTGAACTCCCTGAATTGTAAGGAAAATGCTGTGTGTAGGGATGCGTTTGTGAGCTGAAACTGTCCCTTTGGTCAGGGACACAACAGGGCTAAAAACCATGTTAGTGGCTCCCAGCTTCTCTGCTCCCAGATGCCCCCCACATTATCGCTTTCTCTCCTTTGGCTGCCCAGGGCTGCTGTTTTCTGGGCAGATTCACGGGCTGAGGACTTTCCCCCTGAGTAACCTACCCTGGCCGCCTACCCCCCCCCCCCCATCTTATCTTTTCTGACGTTGTACGGGATCCCAACTGCTCTGCTGCTCGATGAACTAGACTTACAACTAGGGAGGGTACTGGATAGGATAACAGGTCCATCTCCCCCCAAGATTCTGGGACTCAGAATGCGGAAGCGAGTGAAAATACCACTTTTTCCTTCCAGGTAACGTTTTCACTTGAAGACATCATTTCAGAAGAGCAGCCTTCTGTTCCTTCACGCAGGTGGCCAAGCAATTTCAGGCAGATATGCTTGCATGGTGGTGGGAGGGGACTGGAGGTCTTCACAGAATGAGGTTCACATACCATCTTACTGAGTCCTCACCTGGGAATGAACTCATTTCCTAAATCACTCCTAGAGGCTTTTACCCGTGCCCCAGGTCACCCCGCATGTGTGCTGGGGCAACGTCGGAACCTAGGTTTTCTGATTTCCGCACTGCTCTGTTCTAGGACTCACTGTCACTCTCCTCAAGTCTTCAAATCCTACCACCTAGGAGTTTTCCCCATGAACAGGGCCAGCCACCCAGACTGCAGGTGGGAAAGATACTAAAGTTCAAATGGAAAATTATCAAGATTTAGGACTGCTCTTAGAAAAGTTACTGTTTAGAGTGTAACAAATACCACTGTTTTGTGAGTTTCTGAGGTGGGGCGTGGGGAGGCAGGAAAGAGAGAGAAGGAGGGGAGGGAGATGTTAGCTGATGGGGAACAGCAGGAAGCAGATCACGTTTGCAGCCGGACTCTTGTAGATCTCCTTTTCGATGTGTGTGACCATCTACCCTGAGTGCAGATACTTTTCAGAGTTCTGTTTTTCTTTCACGTGAAAGTTGCCAGCATGGAACAGATGCCTTTATTTGGAGAAACCAGTCTTTGGAAGTAATTGGTTCTCTCTCCTTTTATCCCCCAGAGATGATCTTCCACAGATGAAATTAGATGGGTAAAAAAAAAAAAATTTTTAATCAAAAATATTAGTTTGTGGTTATTTTTTATTTTTCACTGTAAAATGTTTTAGGACCTGCGGTTTAATTCCACATTTTTTGGAACTGTTGACTGATCATAAATATTTTTATCACTATTCGTACAGTAGTGACTTTCAGAAAGGAAAACTTATGGTCGAACTAGATCATTTTTGAGTAGTGACCTAATGCTTTTATTTTAATGCTTGAAACCATCGTATTAAAATAGGTAACACCAGCTTTCTACTATCAAATGATGGGATCTGAGCACATGAGATAAAACAGTGCTTGCACTAGGGAGGCCAAGATAGGCACTTTCTAGTATTCTCTCTCACCTTCGTATCATCCTGGTAAGTTAGATATTACTATCCCACTTTAGAGATTTACATCTGAAGCTTGGAGAGGTTAAGTGACACATTCAAGGTCAAATAGCGGATAAGTGTAAAAGCTGGGAGTCCAGGCCACCAGAGCACGCATGCAATGGGCTTCAAAGTGGTCAGCGTGTGTAGGCCACAGTCATTTTAGGATATTTTGTTTTATTGAAAATGAAATTAGATCTGTAACACAGGAGATATTTGAGAGCTTCCTGGTATTTAAAATTGCCTTGTTCATTAACTTGTGGGTCATCCTACATTGTCGATTTGACTAAAAATAATCATAGCTGGGGTGCCTGGGTGGCTCAGCCGGTTAAGTGGCCAACTTCAGCTCAGGTCACGATGTCGCAGTTTGTGAGTTCGAGCCCCGAGTCAGGCTCTGTGCTGACAGCTTGGAGCCTAGAGCCTGCTTTGGATTCTGTATCTCCCTCTCTGCCACTCCCCCTCTCATACTCTGCATCTGTCTCTCAAAGTAAGTAAAAGTTAAAAAAAAATAAAAAAAAAATAAAAAATAAATCATAGCTTAGTCTCCTGCCTTCTGGTTAATATATGTTGTAAAATAATATTTGAAGGATTTAAAAATAATCCTTTATCACAATATAAGAAAAAGGGCTTGAAGATAGACGAGATAGTATTTGATCATCATTTATTCCTTTGCTCACTCAGCCGATGCTGAGTGAACACTTTCTGTGAGCCAGGCACTGTGCTAGGCGCTGGGTATGAAGACTGGAGTAAATACAGCCCCCTTCCCTCGTGGCCCTTGCGATAGAATGAGTAAAGTCCATCAGGGTGGGTTTGAAGGCATAAAGAGAGAGAATAAGGTGAGATCTCTTTCTAGTAGCAGGAAACTCAGTTGGGAAACACAGTTGGGAGCTAAGTCTATGTGTAAAAACTGCTAGAGTGCATTTACTCCTAGAGCTTGTATGGACTTAGGCTGAAGTTCTTAATCATGGTGTCCTACTGCTCTCAGTGTGTGGCCTCACAGCCCAGGATGCCCTGGGTGATTCCCATCTAGGCCTATGTACGTGCAGTACTGGTGGGAATGGGCTCAGGTGAACGATGGCAGGCAAAGGTTGCCCAGCCAATATGGATCATAAATGCCCTTACGGTTAAAGGAGAGAAGGTGATCATAGGTCCAGGAGTGGTCAGGGAAAGGTTGATGAAGGCCACAGGAATTGAATTGGGCTTTATAGCATTTCACTAGGGGGATTTCATTTGTTTCATTCTTTTTATTTGGGCTACTGCTATGTGCCAAGTACAGTTTTAAGTATGGGAGAAAGAGCAATGAGCAAAACACACAAGACCACCGCTTTCCGAGAGCTTATAGTTTAGAATGGGGGAGGGAGACAAGTAATAAAGATGTTAATAAAATTATTCCACATAGTGTTAAATGCAATGATGGCAACTAAAAATCAGGGTCGGAGAGGATAATGAGGGTGCTGGTGGTATTGTTGAGACTTTATTTTGGGTGGTTGGAAAATCATCTTTGAGAAGGTTGTACTTGAATGAAACCTTAGTCTTTGAAGGAGCCGGGCATATGCAACAATCTCTGGAATGAGGCCTGAGGTCGATGGACAAAGCCATAAAGATGAGACAATGGATTATATGGGGGGGGGGTTACCCCACAAAGAGCTCCACCCTTACAGGGCATGGTCGGAACAGGGGCTGAAAGGTGTAGGGTTAGTGCCAAATTATGGAGGGTCTTGAGTAGCAGAATGGCACAAGACTAAGGACTATGTTTTTCTACATGTGTCTCAGGGGATGAGTAGTTAGGACAGAGGAGGAGAATCTGCATGAGTTTGTCATGGAAGCTTAAGGAAAGCTGGTGCTGTGATGAACGACACTCAAATAACATAATGTCCCAATCACTTCCTGTTGGACACTGAGCGTCGTCCTGAAGTGCAGCATGCACGGTCCTTGGTTGACCACTTCAGATTAGGGGGTTATAGGAGGATTTGTCCTGCAAATGAGATCATGGAGGCTTTGACAAAGGTAAGCTCCCATCCAGTGTCAGGGACTGTACTTATTAAGGTGATAATTAAGTCAGATATGATAGAACAGGTTCCTTTTGTGATAATTCCCCTTGGAATACAAAACTAATGGTGTTTTTATTAATGCGAACGGACGGTCTTTATTATTATAAAATCTTTTTATGAAAGGAAAGAGAAAAGTTAAGGTCTGACTCAAGCCAGGTTGATAGAGAAGTGTGTTTAAAAAGGTTCATTTGTGGAATAACTATACGCATATTATTTACTAAAGGAAAAATTACCCCAAACGTTGATACAATTCTCTAGAGAAATGTATTTAGGCAGTGAAGGGATTCCTGGCAGTGACTGAGAAGCACCGTAATGGAGAACTGCACTTGGTCTCTTTTGAGGTTGATTCTGATGTGTTGTAGTCTTTACATCCTATTAAATTTTTGAAAGATAAACTGATACAAGAATGATTTGCCAAGGCTAGCAACTCTTCCTTTTAAAACCTTGGCTCGGTGTACACGCCGAAGGGATGGGGGAGTAAGATAAAAGCATTATAAATATGAGGTTAACTGAATTCAAATAGAAGGTTCTCTCAAGTTATTGCATTCCTTAGAAAATAAATACATTGCGCATATGGTTAAGATTGATCAAAAAAGTATTCTGTATGCCAGTGATTACATTCCCATCTGTGATTAAGGTTTTCTGTCTGCATCTGGTTTTCGCATTATATTTCTGTAACAAGAATCCTTTATATAGCAGAGTTCACTTTCTGTATTTTCTATTAGCTCCAGCTTGAACTACTGCACGGATCGTAGATTTACACATGTGGTTTTCATTACTTCATACCATTGAGAAAAAGTAATATTTGTTTGGGAATGTATGTTTTCCACAATTTCCATGGTAATACAACATGTTGAGCCTTTTTAATAACACTCTTGTAGAACTACAAATTGTTTGAGGCATTCTACTCTTGGTGGAGCTTAGCTTTTAAACTTTTCTCAGTGTATGTTCCCCTCATAATGATGTATAACAAATTTGAAAGCTGAGGATCTGAACAAAGCAACGGTTAAAGATAAAGAAATTTTCCTCTGATTCGCAGGTGATACAGTCTTTAGTGTGGCATATGTATCACAGATATCTGGATATATATTTCATCACGTTCAGTGCCATTACTTATATTATTATTTCATTTTGGAAGACCATTTAATGTGTTGGATGCATAAAGCACGAACATAATATTCCAAAGTCATTATTTTTAAAAATTTAAACATTAGCTTTTAAAAAAAAATTATTCTGTTGATTTGGATACAGTGTTTCATATGGAAACTAGTTTAGTGGGGAAAATCCTCATGGGTAACTTTAGGTATACGCTGTATATTATTTGAATGTGTATTTCTATGCCATGTTAACATTTGAGAATTTATAAACATGCTGCACATTTAAAGTATTTTGTAACACTATCTTCCTGCCAACTTTCCTCCATTCACTTTAGAATACTCTGACTAAAATAGACACAAGCTAAAAAGTGACACAGTATATTCTACCTAGGGGAAGGGGAATCATTTGTGACTCAGAAATGATCTTTTAAAGAAAGTGTGTCCACACAGTAATCTTATGTGCCTCAACACTGAGATCTACAACACCATTTTTGTTAATAAACGTAGATATCACTATTTAGCAGTCACAAGAAGGAAGAAATAGACTCAGACTCCAGAGGGTTTATAGGTGCTTTGCCTCTCTCATTTGTCCAGTGGAGATTATGAACTATGGCCCACACAGGTACAATCCACTCTTATCAGTTCCTCTGATGACTTTAGTCAGTGTTTGCTGAAGCACAAAATGTTATAAAATATCAACATCATGATTGAATCTAAGAAAAGTGGCCATTTTCTTCTCTTCCCCCATAATGTTTGTTTAATCTCTATTTATAAAATATTCTTACCTTAGTATGGAAACATTGGAAATAGGATTGGGTAGAAACTTACCCATATCTCCATCTTCTAGGAACATTTATTTAACATCTAGATGTGTTTACTTCCAGTCTCCCCTCCTTGCACCCCATTCCACCCCCGGAATGGGACCGTTTACGTATGCGTACATGTATCTATGTATTCCAGTCATTTTGTTATTGAAAATTTTGCTTTATGATTTGTTAGGTTGGGTAAGCTAAATGTTTCCAAGTATCGGCTGGGTGTTTTTACTGATCTTTGCTGAGTCTCCAGGCAATTTTCAACGAAGAAATACCTAGTACTGTAATTTTCCTGAATGTTATTTAATTTTTACCATAAGGAATAAAAAACAACTGATTGCATGATAGAGTCATAATGTCACCTATCAAGGGTATTGATTGTTTTTAATGAAATCTGCTTGTTTATATACATCAGATTATATTCACCAGTTTTAATTACTAGGGAGTACTTTTGTTTCTTAAAAAAATAATAGCAATGGCCTTAGTAATACTTTTTGAGACTGCTTTTATAAATCTTTATTCCTTTGCATTTACTGAGTTCCTCCCTTTTGTGCATATGATTGTGCTTGAGTTATATAGTTCATAAATTATAAGAATTAAAGAGCGATACTTTTTTCTACACATAGTGGCTGTAGTAAGAATGGGCGAGTAATAGGCAGTCAATAAGTATTTGAGAATGGATGAATGAATGAATTCTAAAGCTGCCAAATCTAGCTGGAAAAATGAGAGAATTTTGATTACTTTAGAGAAAAAAAAGTAGTAGAAGTCGGTTGATTTGGTAAAGTGGTTCACCAATAATTGTTGTTACTAATATTTTAAAACTACACAGGTTACTTGTGATTATTATCAGTTGTTTAAAACTATTTGAGCAAATAATGGCAGTGTTTAAATTTCAGAGCAGTGAAACAACGTGGACACCACTTTGTTTTGAAATAGAATTTCATTTGCATGTACTATTCTATAAAATAAAATAAACACGTAATGTTTCAAAACATTTTCTAAAGAAACCATGATCAATGACAAATTATTTAATATTTTATTGAACAAGGTAAAAATCTAACACATTGTTTTAAGGTATTGATGTACATATGTTTTAAACCAGTCAAAGGAAGAGGAGTTGCCAGGTTGAGAAGGCATCCAGCTTTGAGTCAGATGACTGGAGTTTTAAGAGTCTCTTAGAGCATGTCATTACAGGAACTGAGAAAATGGAACTTGTTTTTGGACACTTCTAAAATTTAGAAGAGCTTGTATCTGTTTCTTAATACGAACAAAACAAAACTGGTGTGTAGTATTATCGTTTAAGTGGACGGGTGTGATACTTCAGACTGGTTGTGATATATGCGTTTTTTTTTCCCCTTTGTTGTCGTCAATAGAAAAGATTGATCTCTGGGCTGGTGAACATAATATCTGTCCCAGTCCGAAAAGGAGAGAGGAAATTAGCAGAGCGATTGGTGGAGAATGATATCTGTCAAAAGAAACACTTGGAGAGCACTGAGTTTAGTAATAGGTGACTGCCGGAAAAAAGGGAACTTTGAATATTGTCAAGGTAAGGAACAGACAAATATTTTGATTTTGCCATTTACTTACCAAAAAAAAAAAAGAAAGAAAAAAATCACTCTTATATTTTCCCTATAAATTATAATTGTGAAGGTTTGTTTTTTCTTCTTCTTTCCTCTGGTGCCTGTTAATAAAGAATTTGTGTTATATATTTTAAAAAAAATTGTTTTTCACGTCTTTGGGTATGGGATTGGGCGGGGATCAATCAGCCTGGCTGTGGGAACCTTTGTTTGATAGCTTTGGGTCTGAAGATCTCAAATGATCAAGTACCAAATTTTTTTCCCACCCTCTCCTTGTTGCAGTGCCTCTTGCCATGTTTCATAATACATCTGTTATAAGCTGAGCAATACTTGGAGTTAAAGAGTAAAAGCTATGCCATGATTTCTGTGTTTATTGTAACTTGAGATGGTGTTTTTCTAAAACAGTTTGTTGACTAAAGAGGGAAAAAAGTGCTTTCAATTTATTATTTCTTCTAATTGATCTGGATTTTTTTTTTTTTTAACTTTTAGGTGAATGTTACTTCCTAAGCAGAATTCATCTTCGTAGGCACATTAAAAAAAAAACAAAACAAAAAAATCTAACTTTAGGAAAACGGCAAATATAAACCGCGTATGTTACCATTTGGCAAGAGACCTCTTAAAGCCTGCAACATTTCAAAATGAAGGAGGACCCTGAATTATGGGTTCCAGAGAGTTGATGCCTCCTGTAGCCAGCTCAGTTTTAGGTTTAGTGGACTTGTGCAGAAGCACAGATGAATAAGGATGAGCCGTGCCAGGAAAAAGTTGAGAGTTAACACAAATGTCGTGTAATACTGGTTGGCACTCTAGTCATTGGGAAGGGAGTTTTGAAAGTCTTTGACTGCCTGCCTGACTACATGGAAAGAGGGGTAGCAAAATATTTACCATCTGTGGCCATGGTTCTGGAAACATCGCTGCTGGTGCCCACCCCACAGTATCTACTCTTGCAATTGCTACAAATACTTATTGGCTTGTTCTGTAAGTTTCCAAGAAGGCGTTGGCAAATGAGGCTGTTTGTGTTTTTGAAAGACCACAGAAAATGAAATAATTTTCCGTATAATTGCAGAATCCTTTGAGGTAGCCTAAATTGTGATTTCGTTTCTACTAAAACTAGTAGTTTTCTACTTTCGTTCCCCCTTCTTCATCTCATGATGATGTCTTCCAATAGTGAGAGAGAAGGCAAGGAATTCAGCTTTATTAAGTAGTTGAGACATCTCTCACCTCTGTTTCTACCTTCTTACCTCATGTACTATTGTTACTAAAAGTTAATTTTTTGAGAACTCGCATCTTGGTTGACTAGACTTCTCAAGTCCAAAACTAGAAAGATGTCAATATCTTAAAGGAAACTGATAATAATAATAATAATAATAATAGTAACAACAGCAACAACAGCAGCAGCAGCAACAGCAACAACCACTGCTTAAGAATGTGTTTCTTTTCATCTGCTATCAGCAGAAAGCACTTGTTTTAAAAGAGAATATAGCTCTGCTTTTTGCCTTATATATCTCTATGGGGGCTCTTAATAATATGACAAAATAATCTGAGATCCAGATTACCAATGGAAAAGGCTATTGGATTTAAACCCTTGAGCATATGTGGCAGATCCATAGCGTCTTGGTCTTTACCCACCCCCATCGCTTTACGCTCTTACTCTCCTCTGGGCATGCGGGCTCTGTTTGCGGCCTGCTGGCAGTGAACCATTGCAGCATGGAAGATCCATATTGAAAGCAAAAGTGCACGACAAAGACACACATTTAAAAATGACTTAATGTACGTTGTTTGTTATACTATGCAAATCCTGGATGGATAGCATCAGGTAGCAAACACCATGCTGAGTTGTTTCTTTCCTATATGTGTGCGTGGGCAAACATCCTTAAAAATATGATGTGTGTACACGTGCACGCGCACACACACACACCCGCACACAATGTTTATATATACAATATTGTGTTGGCCGATTTTATAGCTGTTGGGATATCCGTTGGGTTTTCTTTCTTTATCATGTGGCATTGAAAATTTTACTCCTAGTTATTTCTTCCTTTTTGTAAAGGTAATGGGTGTGTAGAAACACTGGGTTCAGACTCAAGTTGACTCAAGAAGTAGAGAAGAACAGAAATTATATGCTTTAAATTTTTAAACACCTGGAATCCATTGGGTTCCTGGGGTTGTAATTTGGAGACAGGAAAAGAAAAGAACTATGTGAAGTTGAACAGTCGGGGCTCTAAGTGAGAACGGCCTGAGGTGGCGCCAGAGAGTCTGGTCTGTGTAGTGAGTTTGGGGGGGGGGGAGGCGGTGGCAGGTTGTCACCAGGAGACCTGCTGCGGGGTGAGGGTGGGCGGGGGGGGGGGGATGTAGGGGGGACGGGAATGACGCTGAGCTGAGTGGACAGCCACCAGTTTAGGTAGAAGCTGGTAAAGGCAAACTACTGCTGTTTCCCCCATGTTTTGAAGCATGCCCAAAATAAGCATAAGGCTTGGTCCTCTAGAATGCGATGTGAAGCTAGACTCCTGTAATGTTTGCCTTTGTGAGGAGTGGGCGGATTTAGGACAGCTAGGGAGTGGTTGCCCTTAGAAGCCACGGAAGGAAAATACTAATACTAAGAAGGGTCCAGTGTTTGTCCTATTAAAAATAAAAACGATTTCCTGGCCGTCTAACGATGCAAGGGGGAGTAGCATGGGAGACAATTATGACAGAAGAAACTTCTGTTGCAGAGTGGTATCTGTGTTCATATCATGGGCGGCATGTTTATGTAGTTCCAATTTATAGGCATTATATGGGTTTCAGGAGCTACATTTGTATTTTTAAAAAGGGTGATTTTCTTAAGTTAATTTAAATGGTGCTGCACACCTTTAGATCCCGTTATTTTTATTAGGAAAAGAGGAAAGTGATTTTCTCAGGCAAAATTGCTGGTCTTTGAGAGCGTCTGCATTTATTTTTAGTTTCTCTTGGTCGTGTTCGAGGGGTCTGATAGCATTAATGGGCTTTACCCCACATGGAGCTTTGAGCTTATTGCAGCCTGCACACTGATCCCAGGTCAGTGTGATGCGTGAAATCAATTTATTTGAATCTCTTTGCCTCTATAGGAATTTGGCAGCATGCCAGTTGTTTTCATTTAATGTTCTTTGTGTTGAACACAGACAAGCAGGCACGCTTTTGTATTCCTCTCTCCTTTGGTCTCTGTCTCTTTCAGCCAATATTTTACTCTATGGATTTTGAGATGAAGGAAGAATATATTATTTATATGATTCTAATCATTGCTTAATGTGTTTGTGTGTGTGTGTGTGTGTGTGTGTGTGTGTGTATAAATAAATGTACCACTTTCGTTTAAGGGATAATTTTTATGTTCCTGAGTTTTCATGGTGACTTTCTTTGTACACCAATAGAGTTTTGTTTCAGTGAGATTTTTGAAGAAGCATAATAACCCACATCATAAGTGGTATTTACTTTGCCACAATGTCCATTATCAAAACTGGAAAATAACAATTTTAATTGTTTAATTTGTGAACTGGACTGTCAAAATCATTTCTTGGGGAGCTTTTTAGAATTTGAAGATCTACACTTTAATCAACACATGCTAAGGAAAACAGGCTTATTATTTGGGTCCTATTTTCTTTGAATAACCCATCTTCATTAAGACACCAGGGTTTGGCATAGATGTGCCGTATATGAATTTTTATGAGGTTCTTGCCTTTGGTTAATTGTTTTGCTTTTGAAAATTTGGGGGGTAGTGCCCGGGAACAGCCACAGCACAGAGGTTTTTATTACAAATAGACTCAGACCTTTCTGTGGATGTTTTTGTAGGGAGGATTTGTTTCTGGGTCAGCTTTAGGAAGAGGTGGAGAAGGAAACGAGAGAGAGTGAGAGGCGAATGTTGTGTTGATGCCCGGGGCAGTTCTTGCGGAAGTTGATATGCAGAACCGTGGAGCCACAGCTTCAGGGTCAGGCTCATACCCCGAGCCCTGCTTCCTTGTTTAATTACCTGAAGAGCAAAACAGTCAGCCTGAGAGTGTGTGAAAACCCAGTATCTCTCGCAGCCGCCTGGCGCTCTGACATCCTGCAAGGCCAGCCCTGTCTGTCCGCCAGCGTCAGGCTGGCTCCCGCCCTGGGTTCCTTTCTTTCTGGAGGCATTGTGTGCAAGAGGGTTTGGTCAGGAATTTGAGGTTCCTGCCAGTGCTGTGTCCCTGCTCTCTCCTTCTGGGCTATACCCACAGATACACTTCATTTTTTTTTTTTTTTAACAGATTTAAAAATTGGGCTCTTTCATTTCATCCTCCGGCCTTGCTCTGAAGCATGATCTCTGTCAACGGCGACAGCTATTAACCAGTGGAGCACTGGGCTTAGTTAGCGTGTCCCTATTTTCCTGATTCCTGGTATATGCTGTCCTACGTGTGTTGCCTTTTTAGGTCAGACTCACTCGTAGCTCAGCGTGGAACTCGTAGTTCAGAGGTTGTTTTGATGAGCCTGTTTTAGAATCTTCATCTGTCCATGAGCATTGTCCATCTTGAAGCGAAGGTGCTAGAACTTTTAAGGTTGGGTTTTTTTTTTTTCCTGTCCTTGGAATTTGAATATGGACTTGAACATTTGCTGTGGGAAGAGCCACACCCTTTGATGAAGCTGGGGGTGGCGAGAAATAATATTTGGACAGCGATGTGTGGCCAGTTTGAGGATCGTATAGGATAAATATTCTGAGGAATGCTTGGAGATGGAGGCATTTGGGAGATCCCCAGAGTATAACAAGATGTTATCGCACCAAGAGGAAATCCAGCAGGTTCTTTATCCACAGTGTGGGCTGATGAAATGTCCGCATGGTGGGTGGGGGAGCAAAGGTGGTGGTGGGGGGGTGGTTTCCTGCAAAGGGAGGGGAAAGTGTGACTACACATGCAGTGATTTGGTTTTTCCAACTACTTCGTGCGGATTCTGTCATGCAGACTGAAGGGCATTTACCCTTTAGAAGATGCACTCACGTGCGTGCCATAATGATACATCTTGGCCGTGCATGCGCACGACCGTGGCTCCGGGGAATTGATTCCATTCTTTGCAAAGAAGAAAGGAATTGGACTCTGTAGGGAAGAGTTGGGTAGGAGTGATTCTAAAAACTTCTTTTTTTTTTTTCTTTTCATATTGTATTTATGGAGATAGTGTCCATCCTTTATGTGTTTGTATACCACTCCAGTGAAAAGTATATGATCATTTAAATCGTTGGATTAGCCCCGTGTGGCTTGTGAGGGAGCTGGCATCACCATGGTCTGTTACGCACCAGCATAGACAGCTCTCTCGGAAGTGTTATGTGTATCCTCGGGCATGTGCGTGTTTATTTATGTATCCGCCTGGTGCATTTCTTTCAGAGGATTTCTCTTTTCAACGTCAATGTAAATAGGAAGAAAGAAGATATATAAATACATTTTAAGCCACACTCCACATTCCTAACCCGTGTCCCCCTGCACGTGACAGACCCTGGGCGCCCCCTCCTTTCAAGCTCTGTCACTTTTTGGTCGTTCTATCCAACTGGAGCTTTCTTAAATGCAAGTAACATTAGTGCCATTTGCAGCATTAAGCCTTGGCAGCAGAGGGTGTATAATGTGAGAAAAACTTGGAGGACTCCGAAAAGTGAATGGAGAAGACTTGTGCTTTGCAGGTGGCGTTAGGAATCACAGGAGAAAATGCGAATAAGAAAGCGGGGTTGGTGCCTTGCGTGGAGTGTGCTCTGGAAGGTGTGGAGTGAAATGGCAAGGAAAAAAATAGATCTGTGGGAGAAGAAATTGGGAGGAGGTGAATAACTCTAGAAAAAAGAAGGGGAAAAAAATCCATATTCTCTTAGTAGCTGTGGGCTTGTGTCAGGAACGAAAACAGGACGTTTTGCTCTAATGGATAAAAAAAAGTCACAGTATCCCGAAATTTTAATAAGATTTCGGTACATGCAATTAGGAATAATCTTATAAAAAGTCAGTGAGAAGTTAAAGTTCCAGACAGAGTAAAGGAATTGAGCTGAGATTCATAGGTTTTAGCTCCTGTTTCGTGGGTTTCAGGATATACAGCATTAAATTCTATTCTGCCTGGTCTTGTGTGGGGAAGGGGGATGCATGATGAAACCCAGTAGGGTCAGAGTAAAACACTAATTAAAAAACGTACCTTGGTGAAAAAGCAGATATACTGCGCTGGGTAATATTTGAACACATTAAGCAGTTTTGGAATGAAAATTTGTAATGGAATGCACGGTAGCAAAAAATCATTTTTGAGAACGTTTGCATTTGTTTACCAATGTGGCAAATTAGTGTGTGTGTGCATAGATTTTGATAATTTGCAATGTGGAGAGATAAGAAGTGGAGAGTTTGTTAGGGGTAAAAAAAAAAAAAGTCATGTGAAAAAAGAACGTGATGAAAAAAATTCTGGGACTTTTTTTTATTGCTGTGTATTTGCTCCACCTGGTGGATTTTGTTGAAAGTGTCTTAATCCATGTTAATGAAATGGATACCCTTTATACAATTTATAGGAAAATGAATCTTTTGTTTTATTTTTGTTGTGTAAAATGGTTCAATTCCTTTCTAGGTCAAAACACTTACCTGTCTTTTGTTCAGTTCTTCCATTGCACTGAAAGTAATATTTATTGTTTTTTCTTTTTTTTTTTTTCTGGTTCAAGATGTAATATGTGCTCATTTTAGAAGATTTGGAAAACAGAAACATTTAAAAAGGAAAATAAGCATGATTTGTAATTTCACCATCCAGAATCATTGCATTGTTTTTAAGAAGAGATGTGATCAGAAGAGAACCAGTTTGCTTTTACATTTATCTAAAGATACGTGGAATGTTAAATATTATGCCAAAGAATCATGATGATGATTATAATTATTTTTGGACAAATGCTGCCCTTAGAATTCCCAGGTTCCAAAAAAAAAAAAAAAAAGTCAAGCATTTAGCAGGAACTGCTTTTATTAAGCTGCATGTGTACAGAAGGCAAAGGTAGTGGAGATTAAGGGTGCCTCATAAATTCATAGGGCTGCTCCTGGGGGTGGTGAGATCTGTTGTTCCCTGGGCTTACACAGATTGCTTTCTTTGGAAATCTTAAGGATTCAGTTGTGCTTTGATCATCTTATTGTTTTCCTTAGGTTATTCTTTTTTTCTCCTTTCGACTCTAACAGCTCTGTAACAGAAGGTGAAGTTTTGAAAACAGTGTCTCCATATGCAAGGGATTTGGAGACCTTTTTATTGTCTTTAAAATTGTCATTCATAGTCCTCATTAGCATTTATTGTTGCAAGCGTACAAGCAGAAAATGTGAAATTGGTATGTCATGAATAGCCCCACAGAGCTCTCGAGCCCTCCGATTTTGCCTGCAGTGTGGTGTGGGCTGGGCTTTGAGGGAAAGCTGTCCAGATGGCTGCCTGCACGGAGCCGAGCGGCGGGTTTTGTCTCTGGTGCTGGGAGGAGGGGAAGTGCACTGGAGCGTAAGCCAGAACCCTTGCGTTTTAACAAAACTAACTCGCCATTAGTCAGGATGGGGAGGTGGTGACATTGAAACAAAGGTTTTCCATATAGTGTTACAGTCCTTGTCAGACGGATAAGGGATGGGCAGTTGGGGTGTCTTGTAGATTCTCCGAGTGCTTTGCGTAGCTAAAAAAAAAAAAAAAAAAATAGGAAAGTAGAGGTGGTAACTTACTTGCAGGTTTGCACGCAAGTGTGTACTTCCTAAGATTGATTGCTTTTATATGAAAATGCTCATATTTGAAAAGACAGAGTTAATGTAGCTAGTGTTCAGCCTTGTGGATTACCAAGGAAGTGTTTTCCTGTAAAAATTTTAAAATGATTTAACCCCTTGCTGGTGCCTGTGGAGTAATTTGTATTTAACGGTATTAGTTGGGCTTGAGGTTTGCATGTAAATAATATAGCATCCAAGGAATGCAAATGCTAATAAATCTGTTGTAGCCTTTCAGACCGTTTTGGAATATTTGGCATCAAAAGTCAAAAGTTGTTGGTAGGAAAGAATTACAATATACTGTGATGTTTTAAAGGCGTTGGCCCTGTCAGAGACAATTTCTAGTAATTGCAAATATAAACTTGCTTTATTTCTAGCAAGTAATATCTTAAACGGATTTCTTTTTGCAGAAGCACACATACATGTGCCCTACATACTCAAATTACTAATACACATGTTTTCATTCCTATGTAGAGAATACTCTACTTCACCCAGAGTTAAGAGTCCAATACGTTGCTTGAAAAATTGTTAGAATGATATAAGGAACATTTTATTCTGTAGACATTGAGGATTGGGGGGGAAAAAATCATAGAGACTGTTTGGCTTAGCAGTTCAGGAAATCGTTACCATAGAAAAATGCGTTATGATTGGAGTGTTCAGATTACAGTTCTAAGGCACGTTATTAACTCATTCTCATTGATGGAGATAACAAAACTCAAAGTGACCCGAGTCCTTGAGTTTGACATGTCATAGGTGAAGGGAAGGGGTCATGACTTCTAGTTCTCCACCTGCCACTTGCCCTGGTAGATGAGGATTTCTCAACAGACCATGCAGCATGTTCTCTATGGGACGCTGTGTCGTATGGTGCTTTGACATCTAGTTGCAAATGATCCAGGCAGTGAATCTTTTCTGCCTCTGTGATGTCTGTTATAATCACCTATGAAGACAAGCTTCCTCCATCCAGCATGCTTTCTTTTGCTTGATTCCATCTTACTGCTAGCACTTAGGCCCTCTTAGACCCGAATCACCCTTGACCCCATGATGTTTGCACACCCTTCCAATTCTCAAGATGGTGGTCATGTCCCCTGCTCCTTTGTCATTTAAGTGAAGTTCTTGCGAGCCCTTCTCTGGGCTGGCTAAACGTTGAGGCACCAACGCTTGCCAGTCATTTCCCCGAAAGGAAATATTTGAGGGAAATAGCGTGAATGTGCCTGGTTGTTTACAACAGACGTTTATAGAAAAGGAGTTAAAGCAACAGATAACCTCTTACCTTTATGGAATACTTCAGCGAACTTTTTAACTTAATTTTTTTTTTCCCACCCCACTCATTTCTTTGTCACTGGCCATATCTTATGTTGTAGCCTAACTCAGACATTAAACCAGTTGGCTTTCTTGCAGAGTATAATTGGCTTTACCTTGTCAGAAGACAATCTACCATGGCTTTTATTTAATACAGTTTCACGTGTCTTTCAGTGGCAGAAACAAATTAATGTACATTTTTATTAGGTGTTGTATCTATTTAATTGACTGTCAAAGTGATGAGAAGTTAGGAAATCATCCAAAAGAGAGGTCCATCTCCCTTAGCCCAACAGCTCACACATTAGGTAGGTTTGCCCTGTCAGTGGGATGCCTTTAGAAAACACTAATAGCTTCCAGCTGGGTGGAAAATCAAAACCTTTGGGGTCTGACAAAACTAGCAGATTTGAATTTGAAAGCAGAGCTAATGCCTCCATTTTATTTTTTACCACTCGCCCATAAAACATTATTTTCCAATATGTCAGCCTCATTTGGTGGCCAGTGGTCTGAAATTGAAAGTGGAACAAGCAAGCGGAGAAATCTGGACATTAGCGAGTCCGCCCTTTCAAGCTGGTGTGCCACTTTGTGGAAGGGTCTCCCCTAAGAGCAGGGGGGTCTTAATGACCATTCATCAATGCTCGTTGGCTGATCATTGAGTGCCTTCTCATTCAGTTTATCAAGTCTTGCACATAAAAAGTCAGAATAAGCCTTATTCAGCTTTGTTAAAGCCAACTAGGAGTAAAATGCTCCATTTGAACCCATTTTGCCCTTGTTTTTTCACTTTGTTAATGCAGCCCTGCTTAAATGAGTGCCTTTATTGGGTCGGTTAGAATATCTGAAACTATTAATTCTCTTGTATTGAATAGCTGGTGGCAGGCCAGAGCAGATGGGGTAGGAAAGTATTTGGTTGGGTGTATTGCTTTCAATTAGGATCAATGAGGTTTCAGCTCCTTTGAATTAACTCACTTAATACCCACTGTGTGAAGTCACAGGGTATCACAGCAGCCCGTTAGAAGCAGAGGGGAGAGTTGAGAAGACCTGTGGAAGACCTCTAACTGGCATTGGCCCATCACCAGTGTAGAGAGCTCTCATGAACTGCTGACGGCTTCAGTAGACTCATATAGTCCCCATTGGTAAGTCAGGCTCGAACAAAGGAAAAATCTGCACTATAGGGCCGGTCTGTCTTCGAAATAAGTGATAGATACCTGAGAGGAATGCCGTAAATACCCTAATGCCTTCCGAGTGAAGGATCTCGGTTTATTGTCAAAAACCAATTGATGTATTTGGGGTGGGGGTGGGGGCGCGGAGAGCCTGGCATTAGGTTGTTGACTCAGTTTACCGGTTCGGAAAGTGATTGTTTAGATGCCTCCAAAAAATCGCCCTAACAGTGCTCTGTGTTCTTAATTAAAAGACGTGCATTAACTGACATGGCTCTCCTGAGGAAGTGTGCGATTGGTCAGCAATGTAGTCTTTATTATTGTCTTGAATATATGTTAGGGTTTTTTTCTGTTTTTAAGTTTGTTTATTTATTTATTTATTTATCTATTTATTTATTTATTTATTTATTTATTTTAGTAATCTCTACACCCAGCATGGGGCTCGAACTCACAACCCTGAGATCAAGAGTCACGTGCTCTTCTGGCTGAGCCAGCCAAGTGCCCCTATTTTCAGTTTTAAAAGTATGTTTCCTAATGGTGATGCAAGACGGTGTTTTTGTCCTGGAGAAAACTTAGTACATGTTCAGTGCATATTCTTTTTTTCCCCTTCACCGACATACATGCGTTCATCACGTTATTGATTGTCTATTTTTATTATACAGGTTGGAGGTTAGAGATCTTGGCTCTTTAAGCTTGCTCTTTCTTTCTTTCTTTTTTCTTTTATTAAAGGGAAAGTTATTTTGGTCTAAGTAACTATATAGAAGTACGTATCCTGGTCTCCCTGTTCAGGGATTAAAGCATAAGAGGAGGAGACTGGTTCCTTGAGAAAAGGCTGGACTCAGATGCACACACATTCAGTTAGGCCCATTCCGCAGTCAGACTTCTAGGTGAGAATCTCCAGGGATCTGGGTTTTGTTGACGTGGATCAATTTAAAGTGGCAATTACTGTAGCCAGAGAACAGCTTAAAAAGCTTTTTTACACATAGAAAAGATACATAATCACGCGGCATATGGAAGTTCAGTGTTCTGAGCAGTGGTTTAGGACTTTGCGGTATACCAATATTAAGACCCAGTTTTAAACGTGGATATCATCCAGTTTTCTTAAAGTGTGTTGCATTTTTGTCATAGGATTTTCTATTCCAGAAATGATTCACCATGCATATTGATGAAAGTTGGGTCTCCCACTGTGAAAATGTTTTCTTTCTAACGTAGGTATAGTATTAAAAAAAATCAACGACACGTAGCATTGAGTGGCTTTAAAGAAATACTCTCTTTGGAAATGAACATCTACAGACTCAGGATGCTGGATTCCATAAAGGCCCTTATAGCAGGACTTAATTGATTATCACACTCGCGCCTGCTATAAAGCTTTCTGTCATAAGAATGTTTGAGCTTGGTGCTTAACTGTACTGAAATCCATTACACAGAACCTCATTACAAGTGACATCTAACTAAGATGAACAAAAAGATTGGCCTCATAAATAGGGTGCAGTATACTATTAGTGACAGAACAGAGTAATCATTATGAATTGTAGTCTTTTTACAAGTTGTCTCTGACAATGACGGATTTTTGAGGGGTTCACTAGATGAAGCCATGCTTCTTGGGTGCAGTATTTAGGGGCCGTAGACATTCTTATTGATTGACGCTGTTTACCAAAGATGATTTATTTTTAGTCTGTATAGGGTATGTGCATGTATGTGGGTGTACTTTGAAACAGGTTGCATGTGCTGTTGGGAAGAGGTGTAGGAAGGGTGAGTAGGTAGAAATCACAGTCACTGCCTCTTGTTTTCAGATGGGTTTTTGAGATCTCTTTGAGGCAGCAAGTAAGGGGGAAAAAACCAATCTGACAAGGGCTAAAAGCATAGAAGAAGCAAAGGGCACGTTGAAGATCGCAAGGGGATGGCAAGAGTTAAAGGGGATGCTCCTGTCCATCATATGCATTGAGCTTGCTGGCTGGGCAGAGGCTCCGGAGTAGAATTGTTTCTGTGTTTATAGTGGATTGACCATACTATGGAAAGGTAAAGCCTGAGGAATCTGTCTCATCCCGTGCCCTGTTGTTAAAACAAACACACACAGACCCAGGGAAGATTTGCAAGTGTTAAATTGAGGAAGAGTTTTAGAAGCGAACAGCATTTTCCTTCTGCCTGGCATTTTGTGTGTTTGGAAAAGGCATGCAAGGCGGGCAGGCGTGTGTTTCTCCTATGAGGCAAGGATGTTTTACAAAGGACTAAGGAGGGACCGCTGAGAGGAAAATAGCCAGCTTTAGATAAAGCACTGTAACAAAGGCTTGTAGTTTTATATATCATGGTGTCCATTAAAGCTTATGGGGAAGAGTCCATTGAACCTGGCTGGGTATGTGTTATTCATGGGAAGGATAAACATTTAAGGGTGTGCAAAAAATCAGAAATCAGGAGGATGTGATTGTTCAGCTTTTGAAAAGGCTTTACAGTGAAGATTTTGTTTTCATCTCCCATGGATCTCTATGCAAGGTAGAAGAGAGTAAGCTGAAAATGTTTGGAGCACATCAACGCAGGGATCCCAGGGGGTTAAAAGCACTCTAGTAAAATAAAAGTGGTCTGCTTCTGCTTCTAAAAAGTGTTCTATTTTACACATACTACTGAGAAGCTGACAAAGGGAATGATTCGGATACTTTGTTCAGTAGGATAAACCGGCACAAAACACAAAGTCTTAAGAAAATGTTTTATACTGTTTTGGATTTCCACTTCAATAAACAAGCTTTGAGGTTGGTGCCTACGTCGGTTTTTAAGTAGAGTTTCCAATTATGGCTGCTAACATGAGAGGATGGAAGGGGAGCGTTTCATTGTGAGCAGTGGTAGGGGGCCCGTCTACTTTCCATTCTTTTGGCAAAATAAGGGTTAACTTGTAACGGGATGGGGGTGGTGATGAATGAATTATTCAGCATTTAGCTTATCATTCTGCATTTTACTTTCTGTTCTTTGGTGCTCTGGAACTTGCCCAGAGAGGTACAGTGGGTAAGGGGAGGTAGGGGTTGCGATACTTTGCACACACATCCCTGTCATTGTTCTGCCTGAGGAGACAGGGCTGGGTTCAAGGCCACATGTGCTCCTGTCATCATCCACATTTCTGCTCCAAGTGCAATCCGGAGTGTCAGCTCTCCATCTGTCTCCGCCTGGCAGGCGCACGCGCCCAGCACCCTGCCTCGGGCTATGCCGCCCCAGCCCCTTCTGACGGCCCTCCTCTCTCTGCCGGCGCTCATTCCAGAACAGGAGGCATGAGCCCCGATCGCGCTTGATTTTAGGAGAGAGTCACTTTCCGTGTGGACGCTGGATTCAACAAGGATGCCTGGTGAGTTCGCCCTGCTCTGCTTTCTTTCTCTGATTTTGAAATGAAGAAAGCTTACTTTTTATTATGCATGGAAAATACCTTCTGCCCCACGTAATTTACATAGGCGGGGGGGGGGGGCGGCGGGGGGGGGCGGTGACAGAGGTGAGGAGGGGAAGGTGGCATAAGGAGAGCCATCGAGATCTAGATACAGGGGCACAGGGTGTGAAGGCTTTGCTTTCGGAATTTGGGAGGTGTGTTTTAAAGGCTGAGGGGAAAGTACAGCCACATTGAGCCCAAGTAAGAAGTATCGCTTCTGTTACGGATTTTGTGACTGTCATCTGTACCTTGTATCCTGGACATTTCATCGGTGGAGAGAGTTTTCAGATTGTGGCAGAATCCTGGGATAAGGTCTCTTTAAAAAGCTGTTTATGTCAGAGAAAGTGAAGGGAGCTTTGGAACTGCAAACGCTTTCAGTCTTGCCTTAAATCACAGTCCTTAGATGTCATAAGGCAAATAATTGAAATCGATTCATTAAAAATAAAAAGTCTGCTAGATTACTGAAGCTGTTGTGGTCCTGGAAATTTAGTGTATGTCAGTTTCCTCTGAAGCATGTTATCTTTGGAGCCTCGAGTGTCTCCGTGATGGTGGCCAGTGAAGTCTCTGCTTACGAGAGAGAAGGCTGGGGGCGGGGGGGAGGGGGGAGCCTGATGGAGAATGGGTTGTTTCTTGCTCTTCTCAAGAACTGTCTGGATTGCCGTGAACCTACTTTGAGCAGCCTGTCCCCAGCTAAAAAAGACAGGGCAGGGAGAGATCCTCCAGCTGGCTGATTTGTGCAGATTATTTGGGTAGGACAGGCAGAAGAGACTGTGCTTGGTCACAGAGTTTGTACACCTCACAGATGGTGTTTTGAAACATTATCTGCCAGTTTTCTGCAACCACAGTTGTGTGTAGGTATTGCCAGTTGTTTGAAGAATGTTTTCCCCTTCAGGATGTGTCTTGTAGTCCTCTTCATTATTGATCTCTGTGCAGAAAGGATGCATTTGTGACAGAAGTGCACTTTTTCATTAGTTCAGTAGACAAGGAGTGTATGTAGCTGAAATATGGGGAAAATCAATTTACAGAAAGACAATGACTGAGGTCTTTGAAAGGTCATTTTAACTCTTTAAGCTCTCATCTTGATTTATATGCACCGCACAACTAAAGATGCAATGTGCGTGGGGTATGTGATAGGGAATCGGTGTGAAAAAAGTATTTGTGTGGTTTTCTTTTTTTCCTTATTCCGCCAGAATATTGTAGCACAGTTTCCTCTGATTCTTGTGTCATACCTTGAGTCGTCTTTGTGTCTGTGCTCTTAATATATAGTGCGTGATCTGACTTACCAGCATTTTGAAGAGTCTATGTTTTGTTTTGGTTAAAACCCTTTAATAGCCCAAAGCCATTTGTAAGCGATAATAGGTGAGAGAGATTAGTTAGGACCCTTGCCAGCCCCGACTGCTTAGGTGCTTCCATGATTTTAAAGTCATCTTCAAAGCATCCTTATTGCAAATACATTGAACTATAAAGTTTTAGGATCACCGATAAGTTTGTTTCAGTGTTAAGTCGTTAATATCTGACTGGTTCTAAAGCAGTAGCCTGAAGAGTGGCAGTGTTTCTCACTCTCTCTCTCTCTCATCAACTGTGTTAGAAAACCTTGTACTTGGATGCAGAGAATATATTAACAGCTGTGACTATAAGCATGTGCCAGAATGGCGATACTTGAGCAGATCTGACACTTGGCTATTTTTGACACCCATCTGCACTTTTTAAACTCTCCTAACGGATGGACTGCCTCTTAATATGTTTTTAGCATATTTTCGTCCATACATATGTACTTATATTAATGGACAATTTTAACCATCTGGGACAGATTTTATATTTTTAAATAAGACATTATGTGTAGTAGATTAAAAGGATGTGTTTTGGGTAATCTGATATTGTCGCTGTTTTTTGTTTTTCTTTGACTACGTGTTTATATCAACAACTTCTTCCTCCTCCTCCTCCTCTTTTTCTTCTCCCTCTTCTCCTCCTCCTCTTCCTCCTCATTATTATTATTATTATTATTATTATTGTTATTATTATTTCGGTAGGTCATGGTCAGACCTGGTTCCTGGTTGTGTCAAACCTGATGCAACAATTCTCAAATCTGGGACCTTTTTTCATAAAAATGGGGATTCCTGGAAACAAATGTGCACAGACTGAACTTATTCAAAGACATACCAATCTGTGGGGGGTGGGTAGGTTAAAAAAAAAGTCTCAGTTTAGGATTTCTAGAACTATTTTGGTTAAAAAAAACATGCTTTAGCTGTTGATAGCATACTGTTAACAAAACGAGCTATTTAAAAAGTTAAAGGAGACCGCTCCTGCTTTAAAGAAATAGATAAAACTTTTTTTTATGATTGAACTTAATATAAGGAAATATCATGTCACTGCCTGTCACTTTGTAACAACTAGATCCTTGTGTTTAAGAAAAGGAAAATGTTTTCTTGTGAGATGGCTCAGACACCTTGGACATTATATTGTTTCGGGAGGAGATGCCTCTGAGCTTTCTGAAACATTTATATTTTTATCAATCTGTGTATAATATTATCAAAGACCATATGTTGACCTACAAAATGCTTTCAGGACTGTTTCCTTAAAAGGACAATAAGCGAGCACAGTGAGTGTAGCCCAGAAATAGTGCTGTTCTTTCAGAAGATGGCTAGTATGAGGTCAGACCACCCTTTCTCAATGGTCCTGCTCTCCAGATGTGCCTGGAACTTTTTTTTTTTAAGTTCAAGTTTCCAAAAAAAAAAAAAAAAAAAGAAAAAAAAGGTCTGTTTTCAAAATCTGGTTTTACTTAAGACATCTCCATCCTGGAGTGCATTTCATAAATTGCCCACATATTTTTCTTAGCAGAGAACTTAACTGGCTGTAATTTTTAACACATGGCCACATCATGTGATATTTTCAAAACACTTACACGTAGCTTTAAGAAGGTCCCTGCAGAAATGATCCATCTTCTCACAGCCGGCCCGTTTTTTAACAGCATATCTGCATTTTCCATTTAGTAGAGCTATATATTATTAGCTTACATTTTTGGGTAGTAAAACAGTGCATTGCTGATTGTAAAACATGGACTTTATTATCTGCTGAAAATTGATTTGGCATTTATAGCCACTGTGTACTAGACTGTTTTTCTGTTTTTAACATCAGTGCTTGCAAGCGATGATTTGTGTAAAAAACAGAGATGAAATTGCCACGGACAGACAACTGTTAGTGTCCCTGGTAACTGAACATTTGGGTAATGCACCTGGTTATTTTCTTTTAAATAGATTAATCTATAAATGCTATTATGCAACAGCAAAAAACACAACAGTCCATCCACTGTCACTCAGTTTTACCTTGCAGGTTGATTTTCCGTTGTGTTGGGCTAACTCTTTGCTGTATCAAACAAGCCTCCGGCCAGCTATTAAAAGAAGACTGTATAAGCTGCAGATACCCAATTATAAATGTAGATTGTACAGGCGTGACTTCTTTGTCACTTAGTAGTTCCGGCTTCCCTTCAATCTCTGGCACCACTTCCTTTTTCTTGTCCAGTTATTTTCTGTTAATATTTTTGAGTCCTTGACCTTTTCATTCTATATATTTTCAATAATACTTGGAAACTTTTGCAAGGCATCTTTCTGTGTAGTTAATGGTCTGTTGAAAAAGATAAGTGTTTAATTTTTGGGGGGGGGTGGTGGTGGTGGTCATTTCTGATGATTTCATAAGACAACTAGTTTATTTTTACTTCTTAGAGTAAACATTCCGCTTGGTGGGCATTATAGAGTCTAGAAATGTTTATTAACTGTCTCATCATTACACTGACATCTGATGTTTGCAAAGAAGATGCTGTAACTATAATATTCTGAGCAGCCTTCTGAGTCATCAGAGGAACAAATACCTTTCAGAGCTGGGAGGTTGATCTGGCAAATGCCTTTAGTTTACAGATGTTGAAACTGGCTCATAGAGGTTGAGCAACTTGCTCAGGTGGTTTATTAAAGAAAGAAGATTCTCCAGGCCACCCTCTTTACCATGCCACTGCTAAATCTCATATACACGTTACCAGACCAGTGTCAGTCTTACTTTATTGTCTTTCATATTCCACCCTGGATTGCTCTTACTGTATGCTTTCTCCCTTCTTACACCAGGACTGCAGAGGGATGTGGGAGAAAATTCTCTAGCAATAGTCACTTGACCTGTGGCAGAAGTATGCCATCAGATTTGCCTTCTAATTGTTTGGAAATGAGAGAACCTCACTGTGGTTAATCACTAGGGGGCTAAGCAGATTGAATAATGCAAGGCTATGGCAAGGGAAAGGTTACTGTCATAAGGAAGTGCAGGTGGTAGACATTGGTAGGTTGCTGAAAATGTGCCAAGGACCGGATGACTAGGATTCGGTTACCTTCGTGCCCTCAAGGAGTTTTGAGTTGTAGAGCTCCAGGTAGAGAAGGAGACAGTAATTAGGATGTAGAGTAATGAGAGCCTGGAGACAGGAGACAGGTAAGGGAACCCAGAGGTGAGGGAGTACCTGGGTGCCTTAGAAGTCCAGGACGTAGCGGGAGGGTGGGCAATGGGCCAATCTAGTGCTTATTAGAAACCCATGCCTGTCTTATGTTGCATCAGATTGGATCTTCGTTAATGTAACTTAACATTTTTTACTTTGTTGTTCTTATACCGAAGACAGGACATTCATTTTATGTTTATTAAATTTTAATTTCTGTGTGCGAGAGTGGGTATAGTATTTCTCGAAAGCGGTTTCTTTGCGTACTGTTGTGGTTCTTGGGTAGCTAACTGTATCTGGTGGAATAAGTCATTAACTTAAATGACTCATAACTTGAGAACAATAGGATTTCACACCTGACCAAGAAGCAGGTTTATCTGGCTGGCTTTCTCAAACAGCTGTTTGCATTAATTAATATTAATGTAAATGTACTTTCTGAGAATGTCTAGCTTAATTATGTTTTTCAACCCATAGAGTTCCAATCAAAGGAATCAGGAAATCCTCTTAATCTCAAAGGGAATATATAACTGCCATCTCTGAACAGAATAAATCTCTGATAGTATAGGAAGAGCAGCCTATTATTGAAAACTGGCCCATGCCAGGCCCAGGGCTAGGCACCTTATATACTTTCTAGGTCTCACTGCCCTTGTTCTGTAAATGGTTTCTGTGACCACGTGATCTGTTTGAAACCTGAAGATCAGGTAAATTAAGCTTTGCCCCCAAGGACACATAGATCCAGTTAAATGGCAGAGGAAGGATGCTCTGGTTTGTCTGATTTTGGATTCCTTTCTTGTTTTCTTTTTGAGGACGGGGGAGGATGTTGTGGCTTGAAGACAGGATATTTTGTAATGGAAGCTAGATGGAAAGATTTAAAGGGGGATGTTTGAATTTGGAGTAGAGTTGTTCTCTTTGCTGAAAAATAAAAATGGTACAACATTAGCCTTAATCATCAAGAATATCTTGGATAAAATAGGTTAGGATGGGTAGTTCTCTGTGTATTTCTACTCCTTTTGAAAGAGTGCAGTGAGACTAATAGGCATCAGGGGGCTAACGTCATTATTTTGAAAAGTCTGATAGAAATCATAGATTTATTCTTTGTCAAAACTGTACAGGCTAACTAAAACAGCACCTTTCTAGGCTTTGGGAAAGAGGTAAACCTGCTTATCTTTTGTTGATCAGAAGCCCAGATAGGATTTTCCAATGTCTCAGGTTAGTAGAAAATTGGAAAGCAGATGATATATTCAGCATATTGGCAGACCAGATCGTTTTGTTCACCAACATTGTGTGGTTAAACAATAAAAATTAAAAAAAGTCAGATCTCTTGGTAGTGAGACTGTTGGGGACCCATGATTCTGCCCCAGGAAGGTTCTAGGCCTGCAGACACAGTGATTCCAGACGATGGGGACACTGTAGGAAAGCAGATACCTTTCTTCCGCATGCCCCTCCCTCCCTAAAAAGAAGCAGTTGATTTTTAAAATTGTGGGATGCTTTCTCTAGAAGCTTTCATTTCTGTTTTCCACATTTCTTTTTTAAAGGCTGGACGATAAGTGTACTCACTTTATTAGAGGGATTCTTTTAATTCTGTGTGGTTTATTAACATCGTGTCGGGTACTTGCTGCTCATGCAAGAATATAATTTTGAAAGAACCGACGAGAACATGATACTGTAAAGAGTTTGGCCTTAAGAGCTATGTAATTAGATGGGCAGAAATGCTCTTTAGGAAGAAGGAGTATTAGAGGGTATCTTTATCATGTGTTTATAGCTTGAACAAGAGTCTTAAAGAGTTTGACAAAATAAACAAACCATTCTTACTAAGCTGAGATGATTTTGAGGGCGTGCTTAGTTATTTGGAAGTTTGAGAAAGACAGTTGCTGCGCTTCTGAGCATCCCATTACTTTACATTTGAACTTTGTATGATTTAACTTCACTGCCTTCCTCAGGACTTGTCTGCTTTAATGGTTGTCGGGTTATTGGGAGGAAGACGCACAATAAAATTTGAGGGTTCTGTGGTAACAATTTATATATTCTTGCATTTGAAATGCTTAACATGTGTCCTGACAAGGATATGACCGGAATGAGGAAGGGCCTGGATTCTGACACTTTCCGTGTGAGATGGGCATTGTTTCCTCTTTACTATGGTTGTATCTGAACCTGTACACTCAGCACTTAGGGGAACACTTCATTTGAAAGGCCTGTTAACATTTATTTTCTTCCTTTCTGCTCTGGCATGAGTTGTCTTTGTACAGCCTAGGAAAATATTAAAGGGATGGAAATGAAAATTTGTGTTCTTAGAAAGCACCCTGTTTTCTTCTAGACTTCCCAGAATACTCCTTATCATTGGTTTATAAAATATAGAGTGATAGAAATCAGAGGCAGAGCCCGGTTGTTAATTACCCAGGCATGCTCTTCCTTACCAGCATTTGCTTGTGAGAATGACATGGCCAAAAAACAAAAAACAAAACAAAACAAAACAAAACAAAAAAATGGTAAATGTAGACATAACCAGACTTTTAAAACTTTTTCCATTTTGTACACTTTAGGAGTCTCTCTGAAGAACTTTGCTGAGAGGAAGAGTTTACCTGTCTGTATTATTTAACTGTTTGCTGCTGAAGGGAATGTCTATTTGTTTTTCGTCTTTATTTACGTCTTACTCGCATTGTGGGAGTAAAGCATTTGGGACCCTATCGATGTGATGTTAATATACCTTCCATCAAAACCTCTTGGAGAATTCAGCCATTTGGCGGTGTTTTCCAAAGAGTAGAAGAGAATCTCTAAGCCACAGAGTTGCTTCTGTTTGCTGGTTTAAAATTTTTATACTTGCAATCATTTTGGATGGCCATGGTCTTCTCACTCAGCGATAGTCTTGCTCAGTGAGTGCTGAACATGTTTTACCTTTTGCTTTACAACTTGGATTTATATTATGCACGATTAATATGTGGTGTTTTATCAGGCCATCTTTTTGAAGAGCACAGGGGGTAGAGAATGTCAATTCCTGGGTGTGAATCAAGGTTCCTCCACTTAGTGGCGTGACCAGGAACAAGTCAGCTTACTGTCTGCCCCAGCTCCACGTTCTTTGTCTTAGAGACAATTATTCTGCCTTGCTGACTTTTACTTCACAGGACGGTGATAGTCATGATTGGAAAGGTGCTGTGTGCCCCTAAAAAGCATAGTTTACATGCAAGCAGTAATTATTAAAGGCAGACCGTGGTGCTCTCTGGACTTAAAAAGGGGGATAGTGTTTGAGCCACACAAAAGGGCTCTACACTCTGGTGCTTGATGAGTTTTTTTGTGCACATTTGATGGGATTTTCCAAATTCTGTTGACACCCAATAGGATTTTCTCCCATCTCTGTCATCTGCCCACCCCTTTTTGCTGAATGCGCCCACCCTTTTACCCATTCCAGTCATTTGCTAACTTGGAAAGGTCACCAAACTTAGGATAGTGAATAAAATAATAAGATACATGCTTAAGAAAAGTCCATCTTGGCTTTTTTCAGTTATTGCAGCTTCAATTCAGTGATTCAGAGGCTTCCCTCCCGCCCCGCCCCCCCCCCCCCACACTGATTTTTCTGTTACTTGGTAGGGGATGTTGCTAGAGAGATGAATTCTGTCTAACCTTTTATGTCTCCCAAGATACATACTCTTCTTTGTTGTTTAAAATAGACATCTGAAACATCATCAACTCTTCTTGATAAAGCTGCCATTTACATTACGATCTTGAGTTCTTCGTTCTAATAATTCCATTCCAGACTACCTGTGAGCGTGGCATATAGTAGGCAATCAGCACATGTTTGCTTAATGAGTCAGTGAGTGGATGAGAGGTGAACTGGGATTCACCGAGATCTTAAAGGAAGGAAATAATGCACAGAGCATGTTAATTATGAGGGGGAAAAATAAGTGACTCTTGGAGAAGTTTTGGTAAATGAAGTTTAAGAATCAAGTATCTGCTTTCAGCATGAAGGAAACATAATGCATTTGTTTTTCGGCCATACAACTTCATTGGTAGCTAGCTGTGTCGTAGTTAAAATTGCATGCGTTTGGGGCTCCTGGGTGGCTTGGTCGGTTAAGCGTCCGACTTTGGCTCAGGTCATGATCTCGCAGTCTGTGAGTTCGAGCCCCGCGTCGGGCTCTGTGCTGACAGCTCAGAGCCTGGAGCCTGTTTCAGATTCTGTGTCTCCCTCTCTCTGTGACCCTCCCCCGTTCATGCTCTGTCTCTCTCTGTCTCAAAAATAAACGTTAAAAAAAAAAAAAAATTGCATGCATTATCAATCAGTTTATCATGATCATATGTGTATAATGCAATGTATAACACTTAAACCCTTTCTGGCATAATTACTGAAATCAGAAACAAAGTCCAGGGCTTTTGACAATGGTACACAGTATTTTGGGAAATTGGCTGTCCCTTTACCTGAGCACTTGTGTGTCGTTTGGGAGGAGGGGCGTAAGGTTTCAGTCTTCTAGCAGACATATTGAGTAAGATTCTAGCAAAAGACAAATATTAATGAAATATTTTCATCGTTTCAGTTACACAGGAAATTCAGCCAAGCAGTTTCTTCAACCAATAATCTTAGATGAGTAGTAATGTGATAGGCTGATAAAATTTATCCTCAAAACTCCAGAGAGCTTGCTAAGATAATCTATTCAGTGCATGATATATATAGTATTCTCATGAAAAACATGTAATTTCTCGCATTAATGCAGCTCTCTTTCTTGAAATGTATTTGCCTTCTTCTATGTGTTTCAACATTTACATTGAATCCTTTGAAAGGAACAGGGCAGGACTTTATAGAGTTTCAGGGACTATTATTATATGGTATACCTGAAAAGAATAATCTTGCCAATTTGACAGGTATTTGGTATTTCTCTTAATTTGTGCCTTTTAAAAAATTCATAGGTCAGTTTAGCTTATCAACCGAGTGGCTCTGTTTTTATCAGGATATTGTGATGTTCTGCACAGATACCAGACTTTCTAAGGGTGAGGGAGCACTTTGGAAACATGGTACAGAATGACTTAGATAAAGTGGGTTCGCAGACCAGTAGCCATCACCTGGGAACTTCGTGGAAAGGGACATTCTTTGTCCCACACCAAAGCCATGATCAGAGACTCTGGGGGTGACCCTGCAGTTGTGTTTGAACAAGTTCTCAGAGGATTCTGAAACGCGTTGACGTTTGAGAAGCACTGTTGTAAATTACAATTTTTGTCTCCTTCTGTATTCTAGAGAAAATACCCCTTTGTGATCATAAACTAGTGGAGATCCTAGATAAATGGAAATCAAGGCAATTTATTTATTTTAAGTGATGTATTTAAAAAATAATAAGAAATTACTAATAATGTATTTATTCAGATCCTTAGTTTCTAATGGCATATTCAGATTCCCACACATCACAGCTAAATTGACGGAGATCCTAAAGAGAGGGTGCGTTTCACCTGATTCAGAGATGTTATTTGTTCTGATAGTTGCTTTTAAACAAGTGAGTTTATTTCAGTACACTCAGGTACCTTTTATTATGCCCTGGCCTCATTTTGAGGCCACCTTTTGATGATTCACAATTTTGTGAGTTAGGTGATGGGGCCTCTGTAGACGTTATTTCGGTAGACTACAATTTCATGCTAATATCAGGTAGTCTTGAAAGTTTAGACATAGGAAAGTGTCTTTTTTTTTTTTTTCCCTCTCTCTGTGTTGAACGTAAATAAGGGTTCAGCATAATTAAAAAATGTTTCGTCAGTAGTGCCTGGAGAAGATTTATTTCTTATGTCTCCTGTATCTTCTGTTGTTCTCTTTTGTGCTTGGTGTGCCTTCAGTAAGCGTCATCTGACACGCTTTGTGGCCTTTGCCTCCTGTGATAAAATAGATTGAAATGATTCCTGGCACCATCTGGTGAAGAGGGGCAGCCCTGGAGGACTGGGCTTTGAGAGAAAGTGACTGAATGCTAAGAAATGTGGAAGTCTAGGGACACAAGCAAAGGATTTTTTTTTTTTAAAGAGCATGAACATTAATACATCTTCTTGAGGTTTGATGGGACATGTACTGCCTACTGCCCCATCTGGTGCTTATGATAGCATGGCATATTAGCAGGCTGCAAGTTCATAATGTATTCAGGGGGAGGAGACATCCCTTGCATACCAATTGAGGCGTCCTCTCTTTCAGAACTGCTTTTGAATTTCAATGATGTTTATATCTTCCAAGCCGTGACTGAACTGAGCATTTCCGCTCTGAGGAATAACATGAGTGTGTGTGTGTGTGTGTGTGTGTGTGTGTGTGTGTGTGTGTGTTCTCTCTCCTGTTCCTGCATTAATTTATCTTCCTCTCTTCTTTCTTTCTTGATGAAACTATAAGTAGTTTTTAACATTATGTCGGTATATGATTTTTTTACAAAAAATTTCCGTTTTAAAACTACATAATTTTTTTTTTCTAATTTCATTTATGGCACTTAGGGCATATTGCCTTGTGGGATTATTTGTGTCGCCGTCCCTTTATAGATTGAACACTTTTTGAGGGTCAGGCCTGTATCTAATTATGTATGTGTCTCCATGGCACCGGGAGTTCAGTCATCCATTTAACAAATATTTATTTACTGAGCTTACACGGTGGGTGTGACACTGTTTTAGGTGTTGAGGAATCACTGGTGAGTGGGCTGGGGAGTCCCTCCTCTCAGGGCATTTGTGTCTTAGTTGGGAGGAATGCAACAATAAACAAAGAAACAGATACATCCACAAGATAATTTCAGACCAGGCTAAGGCTAAGTACTATTAAAAAACAGTCTAGAAAGAGGAGGTGGGAGGGGAGGGAGGGTGATGGCTGGGGGGGGCGGGTGCTCACTTAGATTGGATTGTCAGGGGAGGCCCCTTTAAGGAGGTGAGGTTTCTGCCGAGACCTGAGCATCTGAAGATTTAGTGGGAGAGGAATAGCAAGTCCAAAAGCCCTGAGGTGAGAACATGATTGGCATTTTCAAAGGTAGCTTGAGCCAAGTTCAGGCAGCCATGGCCAGGAGTTGGGGTTTTATTCTTACCATGTCTAGAAGCCATCAGAAGTGACATGATCTAAATTAATCTTTCAAAAGGATAACTTGAGCTGCCATGTGTCATGCTTTTAGTAGGCACTAAATAACTATCGAAGGAGTGAGATGATCCTTTAAATCCACGGAGGCATTCTGTTGAATTGGAATGAGCATGGATGTTAGTATCAGAAAAACTCTTGGATTCTGGCCTTGCCATTTGCTTGATGTTGGACTCTGAGCAATTATTTAACCTCTTGTGGCATGTGTCTTCTCATCTGTCGAAAGGGAAAATTAGTACCTAAAACCACGATATTATTGTGAGAGTTAAATGAGATAATTCATTTAAAAGACCCAGCACAGTGCCCAGTTCCTAAAAGATGCCCGATCTACCATTGACACGCTGAGCACAATTAAAACATTTGGGCTGGTTTCGAGGAATATTTAAACAGTTGGCAGCATCTTGCTGGAAGTCCTTTTCTGGTACTGTTATCTTTTGAATAAAACACTGTTAAAATATTACATGGTAGTAGTACCCAGCATCTGTAGTCTGTTGCTCTTGATCTAGAATTATATTAGGAAGAAAACTCAAGGAATGTTGTGGCAAAATCCATGTCCCCTCAAACAACCTGGATTGTTTTTTAAAATTTCTTCTTAGACAAAATGTATCTCAGTGAATTTGAAACATTTTTACAAGTGACATTCTATCAGTTGCTTTATACACACACACACACACACACGCACGCACGCGCGTTCTCTCTCTCTCTCTCTCTCTCTCTCCCTCCCTCCTACCTTCCTTCCTTTTTTTTTTTTGGAGTTTAACTTAAGGAAGCCAAAATGCCTTCTGAGTCGGTGTGATAATTGTGGTTATTTGAAGGATGTTAGAGACAAAAGTTTTAATTCATAATAAACAGTAACTTCATTAATTAGTTACATGTTAATATTAGCTACAAGCCATTTGAAAGGAATTTTTGAATACACTCAAATGGGGACAATAAGGAGCTGTTGCCTGAATGATGAGCTTAATTGCAGGAAACAATCCTTCAAGTATTTTCATTTAGTCTGCGAGGCAATGTTTGGCTGGTCAGACTTTCTGCAGCGGAATTGTGGGATCGGGGTGGGGGCAGATGTTGCTGGTGGTTGAATGTCTAAAGAGTTCCAAGTTACCATTGCCTTAGACACAACCCACATACACGGGTTAGTTGCATCAGTGTTTAAACTGGCTCTTTACTTTTAAAATTCTGTATTTGTTTTTGGCTAGAGGTTCTCACCTCAACCGGTAGATTATTTTTTTTTTATATCCGTCCCCCCCCCCCCCACCGAAACATTCAGGAAAACAAATGATGCTTAAGGAATGTGGGGGAGGAGGTAGTGTGGGCAATTCAGGCAAGTTTCGTCAGCACTTACAAGATTCTTGAGATGTTTTTTCATGGCCTACAGAACCCTACAGAGCTGTTAACATCTGCACGTTTATGTGAGAGGAGCCACAGGATGTCATGAATGCAGATACTTAGGAGGTATTTGTCTCTAGGGAGAGAAGAGAAAGAAAAGGCAGGCTGGCCAGGTGAGATAGGTACATGGGCTCTCAATAATGATCTGCCATACTTTCCCCTCAGTTTAAGACGGGACCAAGAGAACAGGGTCCAGACGTTATTTACTGATACCTCATGCATTTTGACGAAACCAGAAGTCCTTAAAGGTCTGAAAAACTATAGTGAATGTTCATTGAAGCAATTGGTATCAATCGTAAACATTCGCATTTAGTTAATTGTTTATTGAAAATATATTAAGTTGATTTGGTTCCTTTGAGCTGAACATTTGGCAACATTTTGGGGCGCCTGGGTGGCTCAGTCAGTTGAGCGTCCGACTTCGGCTCAGGTCATGATCTCACACTCTGTGAGTTTGAGTCCCACGTCAGGCTCTGTGCTGACAGTTCGGAGCCTGGAGCCCACTTCAGATTCTGTGTCTCCTCCTCTCTGTGCCCCTCCCCTGCTCATGCCCTCTCTCTCTCTGTCTCAAAAATAAATAAAAACATTAAAAAATTAAAAAGAAAACATTTGGCAACATTTTTGTAACTGAGCACATATTGAAAGTGCACGGGTTATGCTCTAGTCTTTCTCAATAATTTATGCAGTAGTTTTACTTGAAAGAATTGTGTGGGAACTTTTCTTAAAAAGGACTGCTCAGCTGCTCAAAGCACAGATCCTTGCCATTGTAAACTGCATTTAGGCAGGTGTCTAGCAGATGTTGGAGGAAGTGGGTGAATAGATTAAGTGGGTGTGGCATCCTTTGCCCTAATATAACCTATGAGGCAATTTTGGAACGAATGGTTTGAGGGCAGAGACTCTTGTCTCTGACTCCTTTCTTGCCTGTAGTGCCTAGCACAGTGTTTCTCACGTAATATGCATGATGAATTTCGCAGAAGAATACCCTGTAACTCAATGACAGCTCTGTGATTCATGCATTCCCTTCATCAGTCATGTAACAAGTATTGATTGAGCTCTTAATCTATATTACACCTTTCTCTAGCCCCTGGGGATGAGCCTGTGAATAAAAGCAAGCATAATTCCTTGCCCTCATAGAACTTACCTTCGAGTGTGTGCGTTTGAGGGTGGCCGTGGATGGGAACAGACAACAAATGATGAACAAAATATAAGTGAATTCTGTGGTAGGTTAGAAGATGATAATTATGAAAAAATTGGGCAGGAGGAGGCTCATTCAGGCTGTTGAGAGAAGGGGTCAGGCTTCAGTTTTAATTAGGGTGGATAGATGGGCCTCTTTGAGAAGGGACTTTTGTGCAGAGACTGGCGAGGTAAGCAAAGGAGCCCTGTGATTCTGTGGGGGGGGGGGGGACATAAAGGCAGAGACTGAAGGCTGGAGGGTGGCCTGGGTCAGTTCAGGAACAGGAAGGAGGCCAGTGTGGCTGGATGGGACCTGGGGTGAGGGTGGAAATACGCTGGGAGAGGAGATTCAGAGACATAACTAGAGAGTGAGTGGGAGATCCTGGAGGGCTCTTTAGGCCATTCTAAGGACTTTCCTATTCAACAGAATTTAATACTCATCCCAGATAACCACTTCCCAGCACCTTGGGCACAGGCGTTGTTCTCATCTGCATGATGCTATGACATCAGGTATTTAAGCAGTGCCGCCATCTGAAGACCTCAGTGTGCCTCAGGGAAATTGCTGTCTAGTATTTTTTACTCCAGGCATCGTGCAGATATTTATTTTACTGCCATTGTTATTCAACGTGATTTGCTTGTGTGTTCTGTTTTTTGTGTGTGGCAGGATGAATTCCCTAACCTAACTCCTACTCTACCCAGTGCTGGTCAGATCTACAAGTTCAGTCTTCTTTGGGTCCTGGCTGCCTTATCTTAGTGCTTTTAAACCCATTTTAGGTACCATGTGCTGAGAAACAGGCATTTGCCAAAGGTAAACTAATAGTCACACTGGAGTGATATTGAAAATCTTGGCGTAAATCCTGTGTTTGTGGAAACGGGCATTATTTGTGGCTCTCATAGGCTGCAATCTAGAACCTCCTTAAATAGGTTAAGGTCTGTCAGCTTCCCTAGTACCACTGAAGTGAGTTAAGTTGGTTACAGGTTCCCGTCTAGTATCTATTAACACATGAGAAGGTAAGTTACCCTAGTATCTGTTCACATGTGAGTCATCTCTGACGTGTAAGTCATTCCTTTCTTCTTTCAAGGCAGAGACAGTCTAAAATGATACATGGATGGACGTAAGATATCAGTGAAAAATCTGTATCCTCTGGGAGAACACAGGCCATGGTGTAGACTTCCTGCATCTCCCGGTGCTGTCAGCTTAATTATCTCAACCATTTCCTTGGACCCACTTGAAATTCCTGACTCTCATGAACTTGCTGCCCCATCTCCAGGTCATGGAATTGTGGTGGCTTCTTGGAGCCATCTCAAAGCATAAGTGAGTTTTAGTGGCTGCACAGTAGAGGGGTTCACTCCAATATACAACTATTGAGGTGTTGCCTCTGGGAAAGACTTTGTGCGAACCACTGCAGGGTTTCAGAGAGAGAAGGACGCGGTCTCAGCGCTGAAAGAGCGTGAAGTCTAGCAGGGGTTGTCACGTTGCAATAAGGATCGCCATGGAGATTGAGAAGCAGAAAAGTGGAGATTAATTGGGGAGAAGTTACAAGAGGCAGTGACGGTCCAGATCAGCATGAGAGGAACTTGAAAGCACTGACTGGAGTCTGTGGGATAGCAGCTCCTCAAATGCTTGCTGTGGTCTGAGAGAAAAGGGAGCAGAATCAAGAATCCTGCTGGCATTTTGAGCCAGGGTAACTGGCAGGATGGCTGTGCCTCAGTGGAACTCTAAGAAAGTCAGGAGGATGAAGTAGTTTTGTGGAAAGGGTCCTCTCACTGATAAGTTGAGCTCGAGACTCTTACAGTCACAGGAGCCATTCTGCGGGTGGTGAGAGACGTGGGATGGGAGCTTGGGTGAGGAACTAAGTCCTGAGATAGGAATTGAAATGGAGAAAATAAGTTGTACGTGACCACCGTGGGTAGACCATTTTGAGGAATGGGAAATACTAGGTTAGTGTTTTATCAATGCCTTGAAATTTCAGTGTAATTATATTACGGTTTGCTGTGATCATGCGTAAGTTCCTGTTTGAAATTAACTTTTATGTTTGTCCCACTTGGTAGTCCTTTCTTTCCCATAGTTTTTGAGAGAGGATTTATATTTCTTTTAGTTACCATCAGAGCTATACTTACCTCTCCCAGTTGTGAGTACCTTCTCCTTTCCTTTTTGAATACCCTGTGTAGACTTTGCATTTCACCAGTACTTCCTGTTGCTTGTATCCGTGGAGAGCTTCCTCATGGTGGAATCAGTTGATTCCACAGTATCCTGGCTTGAACCATTGTGGTTTCCAAGTGGAGGACAACCTGTTGTTTAAGAGTGTGGGCTTTGTAGCCAAACAAAACTGAGTGTGATTTCCTCGTCTGTCCTCCATGTACTTGCCCAGTGTGCCTCAGTTTGCTCATCTGGTTCTCTTGAGTATTAAATGGAATCATGGAATCATGGCCTATGTGCTGGCCCCCAGTTAATGAATAGTTGGCGAAATAACAGTGGTGATGACGCCGATAGCGGTAATATTCATTCTATCTAACTCTCATTAGATTTACCCAGTGCCTGCTCTGTGTTGCAAACGTGGGTTATGAAGTAGAATGGGGTCCTTCCATGGAACATGGCTATTACTTAGTACTGGCTACTAAGCCCACCTCTTCATAGTGTCCATTTGATCATCTCTTGAAAAGACTGATCAGGACACAACAGACTTGCACCCTTTAGTCCTGTTCAGCCATTTTTTCCCTGTAGATACTGCTCTCAGTCTGGTGTTGACTTCTTCACAGCTGCCTCTCTGTGAGACCTTGTAAAAGTCACATTGGTTTTCTCATCCACAAAATGTGAATATAGCCAACTCCCAGTTACAGCCTGTTTATTCAAAGTGAATTGATTTTGACCTTTTCTCTCCTGCTGCCTCTTTTGCCCATCTCGCTGCTGATTAATTTCCACACAAGAGAATCAGCGAGAGCAGTAATAAAACATAAAATTAAAATTAGTTAATGTTGGTTCATGAGGATTTTTGAGAGCACAGAAGGTATGTAATTTACTATGAGCTTTGTCTGAGTTTTGATTTATTTGTTTATACCATTCAGACTCCTGTTATCATGGATAGTAAGAATTGGCAGTTATATAAAACAAACATTATCTGATTAAAAAAATTAGGAATTTTGGGATAAATTCAGCTTAAGGTATTAGGATTTTTAATACTGTCTTTCCAAGATTCTAAGGAAAATACGACCAAAAAATTTTATCTATACTGTCTTTGATATAACCTTTTATGCCTGTTATTATAAAAATATAAAATAGTCACGCTAGTTTTTATTTTCACTTATATAAAATTTTATCTATGTATATTTATTAAATTTTATAAGATGATAATGCATTATAGAAGCTTTTTATGAAGTTCCTTATAGTTTTGTGATAGCCTGCTCGAACCTAGCTGGAGTTTTCCTTTTAGGAGATTTTTCCTTGGTTGCTAATATTGAAGCTTGACAAAGATAAAGAACTTTATCTTTATCTTTCTTTTTGGGAAGGGATTTCATAAACTTGGTTTGGGGGCATTTGAGGATACTTTAGCTAATCTTAGATAATGGATGTCAATTTTCTTAAAATAATTTTGAAATTGAATAAAATTAACTTTTAGGGAAACTTTTTTTTTTTTTTTTTTTTTTTTTTGAGGGGGCAGGATGCTCTGCAAAGAGGTCTGAAAAATTTGAATTAAGCTTCCTCTTGGGGAAGATTCCTCCTCCAGGCTCACCCATCTTTTATAACAAATGAGAAATGGGAGAGGTTGAGGGCTGGTAGCGTTCTCTGGATATGAACAAATAGGGACACAAGAAGAAAGGAATAAAAGAGAACATATAAATTGAAATGAAAATATAGTCATTCGCTAAATCTTTTCTTTCTTTTTTTAATCAAACTTTTTTTTAATGTTTATTTTTGAGAGAGAGAGCATGAGCAGGTAAGGGGCGGAGGGAGAGGGAGACGCAGAATCTGAAGCAGGCTCCAGGCTCTGAGCTGTCGGCACAGAGTCCGATGTGGGACTCGAACTCACGAGCCCGGAGATCATGACCTGAGCCAAAGTCGGACGCTCAACCGACTGAGCCACCCAGACACCCCATCTTTTTTTTTTTAATTTTTTTAATGTTTGTTTATTTGTGTGAGTGGGAGAGAGAGGGAGAGAGAGAAGGAGGGGGGGAGGGGAAGAGAGAGAGGGAGACACAGATACGAAGCCGGCTACAGGCTCCGAGCTGTCGGCACAGAGCCCAGTGCGGGGCTTGAACTCACGGACTGTGAGATCATGACCTGAGCTGAAGTTGGACACTTAACCAACTGAGCCACCCAGGTGCCCCAAAATCTTTCCTTCCTAACACACATGCTGAATCCCATGACATAGCTGAGGGCAGTAAAATAATGAAATAGGGCATAGTCTTCCTGTAAGAAGGCCATATCTGCTTCATGAGTGGACACTTACTTTTTCCTTTGTGCGAAGGCATATCAGGTAGGCTGTGATCCTGAGTGTTGTAGGAGTAATGGCTGACATTTATTAGTGCTTGTGTATGTTCTAGGTATTGTGTATGTGCTTGACGTCCATGTTTTCTCTTTTAATCCTCAAAATCACTTACAGAGGCAGTTGCTAGGACCATCCATATTTTATGGGGAGGAGATGGAAGTTCATAGATCAAGGAATTTGCCCAGCTGGGGAGATGGATGTAGGATTCCACTCAAGAGAGCTGACTCCCCAACCATGCTCTTGGTTCCCTGCCTGGACTCTTACCAGTGCGTCATTGTCATATCGTAGGCAGGGAGCACTTTACTTTCATATAATGGAACTACAGAGTTTTTACAGTTGGAAGAAATCTTAAAGAACCACACCTTCGTTTTCCAGAGGGGGAAAAAAAAGAAAAGAAACACAAAAGCATTCGGCCTATAGATTTCAACAGTCTTTCATTCAGTTAGTCAGTTGGCCAGCCAATACTTACTATTTACTGTTACTACTGCGTGCCGAGTAGTATATATGCCAAACATAGCCCGTGTCTTCATGGAGCCCTGGTGGCCTTTACGTATATATTTGGTGGTGGATTATTGGTGGGGGGGATTCGTAGTATAGTGTAGTAGTTATGTAGTATAGCAGTAAATCGGACGGTACTCAGGGGCATGGGCCCTGGAATCCTGCTCCTTGGTTTTGAATCCCCTCCATTAGCCGTAGAACAGTGGGCACACCGCTTAATCTTTTTAAGATTGTTTTTTCACCTGTAAAATGGTATATTAATAACATCCATAGTATTAGCATACCGTGAAGATTGAATGAGTTAACACGTGTAAAGCATTTAGCAAGGCACCTGGCGCTCAGTGAATGCTCAACAAATATAACTGCTATGAAGACGTTTTGGCAATATTCGTAGCGGTGGTGGTGTTTCAACCCTAGCAGAGAAGGCACATACAAAGATGGGTATGATAAGGTGTGTGTTGTATGACGATAGGGGAAGGAACAGAGGGCTTTGGGAGAACAATAGAGTCAGAACTCCTCCCTCCCCGTTGGTTCAGGGCAATCTAATGTAACAGTGCTATTTTCTTTCTCACTTTCCTTTTTTCTTTTTTGACTTGGTAAGTTTCTTCACCTTGTGGTCCTAGGTCCTAGTGGTTCTGACTCACGGCGTTGGACATCAAATATTTATTCAGACCCAGCAGCTATGTGCTAAGCACTTTACGGAATGCTGGGGCAGAGTAATAGGACGTTAGCCTTAATGGGATGTGTGTGTATCGTTGTGTAGGTGTAGAGTACGCCCACACGGGCACACACCTGCAAACACAACCATTGTAACAGATGATGCTAAATTCACTTAACAGATACATGCAAAGTAGAGCCTAAAGAAGGAAGTGATTGACTCCCTCCGATTTGAATGTGGGGCAAGGGAATTACGGAAGGCTTCATGGAAGAGGTAGCATTTGTTCTGTGTCTTAAAGGATCACACCTTTGTTGTAGTCAAGAGACATTGCACATCCGGGGAAGAACGTGAAACAGGAATGCGAAGGCATGAACAACCATGGCTGGAGCTTACAGCACGAGAAGGTGACGGAAGTAGACATCTACCTTATGGGTGGGAGTGGCAGAAAGGGAAGCTACTGGATACTTCTAAGCTGGAATCACACTGTTGGGTTTGAATGTTACTGTCACTCCAGGAGTCATGTGGAGGGGAAGTTGAAGAAGAGGAAATGTGCCATCTGCTCGCTGAGATGGGATGGTGACTGGCTGCAGTGGCCATGAGGAAGGAGGAAGGGAAGAGTAGGCTCTGGAAGTACTAACTAAAAAGAACCACAGGGCTCTGGGCATCAGTTGGACATAGGGCCAGGGAGTGAGGAGCAATGGTGTTTAAGATGAGTCTGAATTCTGATTTGGGCAACTGGTTACCATCGACGAGAATAAGAAATAACACATCAAGAGAAGACAGTTGGTTCACTTTGAAGTGTTGACTTCTAGGTTTGTCTGATGTATAATGACTGAAATACTCCATAAGGAGCTAGGTGACAGGTTTGTTTAGTAGCGATGTGTATATTGGAAATCTTGATTCCGAGTCACTGGTGACAGCTAAGACCTTTGGAATGACTCAGGAGGAAAATGTATATTGTGAAGAGAGGACAGACAGCCTTGAAAAGAACACTGGGGAATACCGGGGCACCCGAGACAGTCAGGTATCATTAAAATCAGGGGACACATTTTCATGGAGGGAGTGGTCTGCGGTGTGAAATGTCACAGAGGGGCCAGTAATTGGGAGGGCTCATGACTGCCTTTTGGATTTGGCCCTCTGGAGGGAAGGTGGTTACCAGTAACGCCTGTCCCCTTGTTGGAGCTTATCTGTGGTGAGGTGCAAAGTGGATGGAAGAGAGGATATGGGCAGAGCCCCTAAGGTCTGTCCCTTAGAAGCCTGGCGGGGGATGAATGGAGGGAATACGAGGGAAGGTTTTGTCTGTTCTTGGTGGGAGGGACTTGAACATGGCCTAGGTTCTAGGAAGAAGCAGGTAGAGAGCCAGACAAACCGAAGGTAAGGAGGTGAGATGACTGGTAGAACGAAGCCCCCACAGGAGAAAACTCCAGACTTGGATACAGGTAAGCAAGAGTTCTGAGAAATGGGTCTGCAGGGATTTATGCCTGATGACCTCACTTTGCTCTTAAGAGCACTGGGTGTTGTATGTAAGTCATTTTGACGATAAATTATATTTTTAAAAAAGGGGCATGAAGTTATCAGAATTTGGCTGGAGGATTGAAGCAAGTCAAGCAATGTCTGTAAGATTAACGTACTCTCATTTTTTACTCGATGACTTTCTTGCCTCACCTCCTCTGGGGTTGTAACCAGCTGGACATGCTGTGGCACTTTCAGTCTGGAAAGCCTTTCTTTTTCATTGTCTCTGTCCTGTTCAGCTTTTCCCCTTGGCTTTATCATACCACGCATCTAACCTTGACCTCAGCATGAACTCGTGGTTGTTAACCCTCCTTTTGTGTTTCTGATTCGCGACTCCTCCCTGTTTCTTTCTTTCTTTCTTTCTTTCTTTCTTTCTTTCTTTCTTTCTTTCTTTCTTTCTTTTCTTTCCTTCTTTCCTTTTTTCCTTTTTTCCTTCCCTGTTTCTTTTCTTACTGGGCTTATAACCACTTCACATTTTCCTGTCGCCCCACTGAAAGTTTGAATCCTGTCTTCCTCATGTGTTTCAATGGATCTTTTGGAGTACTTCTGTGCCAGACTCTGCTGGGTCTGGAATAACGCCGTGTTCTGGGGTGGGAGCCCACTAAACTCTAACGAAAAAGATATACAAGAATTTTGAGTTTAACTATTGTGAAGAAAACTAACAAAGGAACAGAAAAACCTACTTGCCATGAGATGGCCAGGGAGGGATGGATGCCTGGAGGAGGTGACATTGATGTTGAAACAGAAAAGGTGAAAATGAGCTGATCATATGTAGAGGGGAGAAGGAAAACAATTTTTTTTCTGGTATTTATCATATTCATAGACATTCTGTTGACACCCAATTCTATTGGATTATATATGTCAGTGGGTAACTACCAGGAACTGTTTGTGATACTGTGGTGTCTTTCCTGTGGATACTAACTGGGTTTCTAAAGGCCTAATAGAAGACCTGTAACAGATTACCCTTCAGACGATGGCAGAAGTGTATATTTATTTGTTTGCTGAAGGAAGTTACCTGGAAATTCAGCTGTTACTAAGCATCTGGTAATATATTCAGCATGGGACAGAAGGGAGGAACAGGACGAAAAATATATTTCCTCTGCCCGATTGCACTGGTGTTTCTGTGTTTCCTCTGTCCTTCCCTCTCTCCCTCAACTCAGGTAGTTCTGATTCACTAGCTCATGAGGAAAACTGTGTGTGTGTGTGTGTGTGTGTGTGCACGTGCATGTGAAGCAACCATTATTAGTCATCATCATCGTATGGATTAGTTTAAATGTTCACTGCAACTTTAGTCCCAGAAATATACATTGTGGGGACTAATCTGAAGCTCCAGATTTTGAGACTAGGTGGGTTTTACAGGATCTTTAATATCTTTAGTTAAGGGATAGGATAAGAGTTGCAGATTTCTTGGAGGTGAACCTAGATAGGTGTCACAATATCTTTAATTTCTGTAGTTGAGGGACAGGACAAGAGTTCCAGATTTCTTAGAGGTGAGCAGAATAGAAGAAGGTACTAAAAGAAAGATAAACCAAGAAGAACGGAGACACTGAAATGGAACTTGGCTGACAATAATTTTGCCTAGCGTCTGCCCAAGTAGACATATCAAACATTATCTACCAGAGGAAAATGTATTGTTTTCTTGCGTGTCTAAGCTTGTACAACTAAGTTATTGTTTTCTAAGGAAAGAGGATGAAGATAAGAGTATGTGGAATGATTTATTAGGCTTCAGTAACTTTCCTAAGATGCCCTGGCCAGTACTTTTGAGAAGGGAAATACACCTAATAAGTGTTTTTTTGATCCCTCAAAACAGAGGTTCTCAACATTTTTACTTGATGCCACTCAAGGATTGTCAGCATTCACAATCCCAGTGGACTTCAGTGGTGGACTTCTCTTGCCATGTTCCAGAAATTCTACCACTTGGCTTTTCAAGGGAGTAGTAGTGATATTATCAAAGGGATGATTTCGGATGTATCCTAATTTGAGTTATTGTTAAGAGCAAGTTAATAATAATGTGGTGAACCTTGTCAGAGAATAACTTCCTTTGTATTTAGACATTTATTACTTTTGTGATTAGTTTATCTGACAGTGGTGAGAAGGGTGTGTTTTTGAAAATGATCGTATAGCTCTCTAGCCAGGAACATTTTTCATTTGTACATGGAATGAATGCTCTTTGCAGTTGTCCATCAATGTTTGGTTTGATTTCCCCTCATTATAATTCTTCATGAGCTCAGAGAAGACATCTCTAGTGCTATATGAAATATAAATGATTCCTAGTAAATGGATGGGAATTTAGACTGTCATCTTAATGTAATAACATGTTTACCCACATTTAAAGTATATATACAGATGAAGCTACACTAAGGACTTATTAACTTGAATTTTATTTATGTGTCTAGTTGAGACATATCCCTGGAACTTAATTAAGGTGCTGTGTGAATTGTAAAAATGTGTCATTCAAACTGTAGCTATCCAAAATTTTATAGTTCTAGATTCCCCAATGATCTTCCTGAGATTAAAAGGTATACAGACTTTTTAAAGGGTCTTAAAATAAGGGGAGGTGAAAATAGACTTACTTAGGTGTATTTGAATATACATGTGAAGTTACTTCCTTGGTCAATAGAACTTGAGGGGTGGGTGCCTGGGTGGCTCAGTTGGTTGGGCGTCTGACGCTTGATTTTGGCTCAGGTCAGGATCAAGCCCTGGGGTGGGTTCTGCACTGACAGTGTGGACCGTGCTTGAGTTTCTCTCTCTCTCCCTCTGTCTCTATCTGTCTCTCTCCCCCACTTGTGCTCTTCCTCCTTCAAAATAAATAAGTAAACTTAAAAAGAAAAAAAAAAAAAAGAACTTGAGCTTTTGTCCTTAGGGAATATTTATTAGCAATTAACTAATTAGGGCGCCTTCTCTGAATTACTTTATTAATTTAAATAAGGTTATGGGCCTCCATGAAAAACGGTATTATGCAAAATATTAACTGAGGCGGAATCTATTAAGAAATGATGAATGTGAGAGTCATACAACTATATAGAATATATTTTGATCTCCTTATACTTTGACCATAATAAACTAAAGAGAAATGTCCATTTAAACACTTCGGTTCTCAGTTGATGTGTGAACATCATTACATGTAAAGAATTCGCTAATGTAATTCGTAGGCAGTTCAAACTTATCTTTGGGGACCTTTTTAGACGACTTAGCTTTTCAGTGAGACTCCTTTATGTGGAGGGTGCTGTTGATGTTGCATGGTGCTCCTTGAATGCTTTATAAAGAATGTGATCATTTATTTGGGGATTTTACTCTAATGCTGCTCTGGCAGACTTGTGGATTCCCTGACCCCATGACCTGTAGTTCTTTTCTTTTCTGTCTGCTACTGTGTGTGAACTTCTTTGTTACTAAAATAGCATTCATTCCTTTATTCAATAAACATTGATGTTAGACACTATTAGACGATTGGGATTCTGAGGTGAATAAGGCACTTCTACCTTTGTGAGGCGTTCAAGGGTTTTCAGCCCCTGTAGAGAACCCCACCTCCTGGAACCCTCCTTTTGGTTATCTTGAATCCCAGTTTTTCACCCCTTCAATCCAAAGCTGGACAGTCTTGGTAGAGCTCCAATTAAAACAAAGTATATTCTTCCTTAAATTTTTTTCACCGATAGATTCGTTCCTAGAAAAATCTGGGTGTGCTATAGTTTACCTAAATTCGTTTTAAGGCATACAGTTATTTTGTGAATCACTCACGGAGGGGAAACAAAAGTGCTGCCATTAAACGCTTTTGCTTAGTGCTTTGACTCCATGGTTTTGTAGTGTTCGTCCCAACTTCAGAGATGTTATAAGGAGAAAATATGAGGGTCTTAGGATGATCTAAATACAGTGTTAAAACCGAGCCAAAAATATAAAACAGGCTTTTTACAGCATGATTAACAGTGTATTTGAAAGCTCTGTCCCATTGTGAAGCACTGACTTGAGAGATAGCCACTGTTAATATTCTGCTGTAGATCCTTTGTATACATATCCTTCTGCACACTTAGACACACACACACATCTGTTGATTTATAGCTATCTTAAAATATGTTTTTGTTTGTTTTGTTTTGTTTGAACAGGATCTTGTAAAGCATGTAGCTATGTAACTATTTCCCCTTCTTGGTATATTTCAGATTCTTTCCATGTCAATATACACAATCATTAAGTTCCACTCTATGATTCTATTCGAATTTGAATTTCCAAATGCCCATTGTTGGACAATTAGGTTATTTCTGGTCTTCTTCATTATAAACATCTTTGTACACTTGATATTGTTTATTTAGGATAATTTCCAAAGAGTGGAGTTGATATATTAATGGATATGTAGAATTTGGAGACAATTGATACATATTGCCTATTGTCCTACAAGAAAATTGGTATCATTTTACAAAAGTGTGTTAGTTATAGTACCAACCGGCACTGTAAAAAAGTCTGTCATTTTAAAAAGTCTGTCAATATGTTAGGTGAAAATGAGTATATTGTTTTACACTAGTTAACTAAACTTTTTTCTCCATAGGGTTATAGATAACTTGTATTTCTTTTAATATTAAGCTTTTAAAGTTAAACTTTTTTCTCCATAGGGTTATAGATAACTTGTATTTCTTTTAATGTTTATTTATTTTTGAAAGAGAGAGAGAAAGAGGAGGCAGGAGGGTCAGAGAAAGGGGGGGGGGCAGAGGATCTGAAGCCGGTTCCACACTGACAGCAGTGAGCCCCATGCAGGGCTCAAACTCATGAACCCTGAGATCATGACCTGAGCTGAAGTCGGATGCTCAACCAACTGAGCCACCCAGGTGCCCCTGGTTATGCCTTTCTTAACAAGGTTAGAATATCTTTCCTCAGGTTAGAATATCTACTAACCTGAATATCTACTACTAGAATATCTTTTCTCAGGTTAAATTAATATGTATGTATTCTTATATGCTTAATATGTAACCTATATATTTAGTATTTTTAAAATTTTTATGTTAAAGATTTTATTTACATAGCAATGAATGACTTTGGATATATGGTGTGAGAAAGGTGCTTACCTTATTTCCTCCAAATTTTTGTCTAGGAGTTCCTGAGAGAGTTTGTAATTGAATTGCTTTTTCTTTTCCTTGTATTAGAAGTCATCGTTATCATGGACTGAATGTTTAGGTGATGTGTGTCTGTTTCTGAGCTTCATATATTTCTGCTTCTTTTTAATTTTATTCTGCTGAATTGGTTTTTTCTGTACCAGTAGCATATTGTTCAAATTATTACAGTTTAATGGTGCATTTTATCAAATGGCGCATTTTATCAAATTCCTCATTACACTTTATTTTCAAAGTTTTCTATTTTCAATTTTATTGTAGATTGACTTTTACAGCATTTGTACAATTCTGGAAAAAATTCTATTAGTATTTTGGTTGGGGTTGTATTAGATTTAATGATTACAGTGTATACTAAGTGGACACAGAACAGAAATCTTGATAATTTCTTTTTTATTTATTTATTTTTTTAATGTTTATTTCTGAGACAGAGACAGAGCATGAGTGGGGGAGGGGCAGAGAGCGAGGGAGACACAGAAACTGAGGCAGGCTCCAGGCTCTGAGCTGTCAGCACAGAGCCCGATGCGGGGCTCAAACTCACAAACGGTGAGATCATGACCTGGGCCAAAGTTGGTCGCTCAACCGACTGAGCCACCCAGGCGCCCCATTGATAATTTAATTTCTTAAAAAATAGTTTAGCGGAGTGTGTGACTCTCGCTCTCAAGGTTGTAAGTTTGAGCCCCACGTCTGGTGTAGAGATTACTTTAAAAAAATAAAATATTAAAAAAATAGTTTATTACAGCAAACTACCTAAGGACCTACTGTGTGCAAGATCCTTGTTTAGACACTGGAGACAGATTTGAAAAGATACGGACCTTATCTTTTGTCCTGATCAACTTTTATAATTGTACAAGTATTTGAAGTAGATTGCATAGTGTAGGAGTACTGTAAGACGATTTTGTCAAATTTGTATTTTAGAGTTATTTCTCTAGAAGCGAGGAGGAAGGGGATTTGTGCAGAGAGGGAGTGGAGGTAGAGAAAACCCTTCAGAGCCTCTGGAAGATTTTGAAGCCCAGGCCAGAGGGCAAATTAAGGGTGGATCCTAAGTGTGTTTAGAAGTGACATTGATAGGACACAGGGAGTGGATTGGACTTGGAAGGAGAAGGGTATGGAGGGAGGAGTCTGAGGATGATTGTGGTGTTTTGGGCTTGGTCAACTGTGGGGGGAAGTGACGCTATGCTGGAGATTGAAATACAGCAGAAGGCACAGATTTCCCAAGGCAGGTGTTAGATTTGGTTCCAAGTACAGCTGCCAAGGGGTTGTGAAGCTAGGTAGAAGACTTGACTGGTTCTCCCAAGAGCGTCCTTTGCCGGGAGACATAGAGCCCTGGCGGGATTATTTATAGGAGATGAGAAGGCCAAGAAGGCTTGCCTCAGAGACTAGAAGGGATGAAGCCAGTTCAGAAGAGGAGTTAAGGCCCTGCCAGAGAGGAGAAGCCAGAGGCGGGAGAATTCACTAAAACTCGTAGCGACTAGAAGAACGGTATCACAAGAGAAAAGGAATGAGAAGCGGCTGAACAGGTCAGATGGTGCTGAGAACCCAAGTAAGATACAGATTGAACGGTATTTTTGGATTAATCACTAGAGTTTGTGCCGTGGCTGGGTGGTTTGGGTGGAATGGTGTCAGTGGAAGCCCCATTGAAGTGGGAATGGAGTGTAAATAGAGAAAGGTTTCATTATTGTCACCATTTTTTTTTTGTAATATTTCCATCATTGAAGAAGCCTTGAAACTGTCTGAAGGGGAATGAAGAATACAATTGCTTTGCTGTCTGGTTACCTCCAAATCTGTGTTTTTAAATCGAAAGATGTCTGTGTTTGTCCACTCTTTATCTTTTTCTAGCTTCTCGGCATCATGCTAAATTCTGGGACTCAGTTGATGTCTGATAGAACGTGAGATGAAATGATACGCTCCCTGCCATAACAGAGCATTTTGCTGTCTGGTAGGAGATGTTAGACCAACAAGTTATTATACAGTTATTTATAATAGTTGCAGCAAGCCCAATAAAGAACAATTAGATGGTACAGGAGAGCTTCCCATACAGGGGACTTGGAAGGGACCCAGAACGCCTTCCTTGAGTAAATGAATTGGAGTGGAGATCGGTTTTCCAGGTTGAAAGGCCCTGAGTTGAGGTGAAGCTTGCAACCTATAAAACCAATGAGATATGAGGTGAGATAAGAGAGGCAGGCAGAGACGAAATCTGTCTAGGTTGTAGGTCATTTAAAGGGTTTTGGATTTTATCCTGGGAGTGATGATAAACTAAACACTTTCAATAGGGGAGTAACTTGATTGGATCATTAGAATGTGAAGTTATTGAGGGCAGTGATTTTCTTGTGTGTCCATTGTCTTTTCTCTGTGTCTGAAGGGGTACCTGGCACTTTGTAGATGGCTCAGGAATTTTCGAATACATGCTTTTATATTAAATGGGTGAATAGTTTTGTGTTTAACCAGATTACTTAAACTTGTGGGATAAGTACAAGTTGTTGTGGGATAAACTGATTGCAGTGTAGGGTGAAGGGTTGCACAGACTAGTTCCTAGAAGGTCCCAGTGAGTGACGGTGGTGTTCCAGGATGCTGATAGCAATGGTGAAGCACATTTAGGAGGAAGAATAATTTGATGGTGGCACATGCGCAAGAAGACATTCAGGATGTTTTATGTAAAAACAACAGAGTTTTGCAGAGATATCTCTAAGTAAACTGTGACTTATCCTGCCTTTTTTCCAGATGATTCTTCCTGCTGTGTTTTGGTTTTAGTTTTTGACATTATCACGCACCTCTAGATTCCCACTTCCTCAAGTTTTAATTTTACTTTGTTACCAAGCTCTGTGAATCTGCCGTAGAGTATAAAAATGTCTTCCTGAATCTTCTCGTCTCCAGTCTTAAGAGCCACGTCCATGCTGGATCCCTGTATTATTTCTAGCCTAGGCTGTTGCAGACCAGAATGCCTGCCCTCTCTTGCCTTTCTTACCCTATTTAATCTCTGCTCCATACTTATCCATAATATAAGATTAGAAATGAGCATATCCTAAAACTCTCAGTGCCTTCCCCTTGCCCATAATGTGAAGTCTAACAGTACTGGTTGTTGTTTTTCTAAAGAGTACATTTGATTAAATTCAATAAATTTTTTTGAGCTCCTGCTACTTGTCTGCAATTTAGCCACAGGTACATAGTCTGTGTACCTTCATAATTTTCTGCCCTGATTCACCAGCTCTTACCTGGATGATCATAACTGATGGCAGTGGATATGTGTACTACCCTTCAGCAGCTCCACAAGCTTCCTTAATAGCCTTTAACGCTGGCAAATAAGACAAATATCCCTGCAGGAAAATTGTCCACACTTAAAGATTGTCAAATATTTGGATCACTTTTTATTTAGTGATTTTTTTTTTCCTACCTTCTGGAATAATCTTCATTTTGGCAACAGGATGTTATATAGATACTTATATTCATTGCATGGGCCCTTGGTGATGTCTGTATCTTTTTCTGCTCTTTACACACGCAGGAGTTACTTTTTTTGTGTTAACTTGAGTGATTTGGTTTTTCCTTAATAAGTATTTTTACCACAGTCATTCAGCGAACATTTGCCGGCTGCCTGTGCCAAGGGGTTCAAACTCTTCCCAGACAGGAGATCCTTTTTTTCCAAAGGAAGTCTTAACCAGAACAGCAGTGCATAGAGCAGATAAATATGGAGCTGTGCTGGTTGAAGTAGGGTAGCTAAACCCGGGGCTGCTGGATGGCCACTTAGTGGCTTCCAGGAAGTGGTTCTTAGACTTGGAAACAGGAGTCACAGGAGTGAAGCTCTTAACAACTGTGAGAGAGATGACATTTCTTAGGAACTTACACACAGAGGTAATGCCTGGCATCCACTGGTATTCACATGACCAGCAGTCCTTTCCACACTTTAGGAAATTAGTAATTGATTTTTCTAGCTAGAACCACCATTTGAGTACTTGTTAATGTTTAGAGTGTTTTTTGGGGGGTGCCAATTGGTTAAGGCAATCCACTCTTCATTTTGGCGCAGGTCATGATCTCAGTTCGTGAGATTGAGCCCCGCAGCAGATTCTGCACTGATGGCACGGAGCCGGCTTGGGATTCTCTCTCCCTCTCTCTCTGCCCCGTACCCCTCTCCCCCCAAATAAATAAATAAACACTTTCTAAAAAAATAGGGTGCTTTATCTTGGGGTCCACAGCTCATCTTTGTCAAAAAATGAGCAGAGTGATCGAAACTATTTCCTGATTCTACTGCTTAGCATTTTCCCCTCCGCACAGTGGCGTCTACTTTGAACACTTACGCTGTCTGCCTCACTCAGCCTTTGCCCCCCTCTAGGTAACCATAGTTCCTAATATGTCTCTGGCTGTTTTGTCGGAAACTGGCTTTGTTTTAGTCTTTGCTTACCTTCTTTGTTCATTCAACAAATCAAGTGGCTGCTATTTCAAGCACTCTTCTTAATGCTATGGAGGCTGGACTTAACAAACAGGTAGAAATTTCTGCATTCGTGAAGCTGACACTGTGGTTGGGGAGACACTCAAAACCAAGATAAATGTGTCAAGTGCTAGCTAGATACATGCCATAGAGGAAGGGAAGGGAAATTCCCATTGTTATCCCCATAAGGACATGACCCAAACATTATTGAAGCTATTTTTCTAGAAATCGTGATAGGTTATTATAGACTCATCTCATTCTTCTGCCTGTTTTCCATCTTAACCCAAGTTCATGCACTTTAAAGGCATGAAGCTGGTCTTCAGACTGTCATCTCTGATTCCGGATAGCTGCTGGCCCAGCGGCTTACTGGCTCATTCCACACTGATTCCTTGGCCTCGTTCTCATTAGTGCAGTTTCCCAATGTTTACTAATGACCTGTCTTACTCTCCCGCTTTCTCAGAGCTGAGAGTTTACTTATTTTAGTCATTGGGTTTCAAACTTTTGTATTTTCTACCCGTTAAGCTTACCAAATGAAATATGTAGAAACCCAATCTATGAAAAAAAATACGAAAGGTCTTAATGGGACGGAAGGTGTTTCGGATGAAGCCAGAGGCACCTCTTCTCATCCCTGCTCTTTCAATCTGCATTGTCACCTCCAGGGACTCCTGCCATAGAGCCATTATTTTAGTATGGCGCTGTGATTTTATGATAACGGAAGTGTTCCAGGGCCGAGTTCCCTAATAGGGTAGGCACAGCTACCTTATTGAATGTGGCTAGTGTGACTGAGGAGCTGAGTTTTAAATTTTGTTTAACTTTAATTAAAATTTACATGGTCACAGGTGGCTAGTTACAGTAGTATTGGGAGATGAAGTCCTCGCGTAATGCTCTCAGTTTAACATTAACTGAATGTGTCTTTATTTCAGTTTTCTAGATCATGTAAAAATAACATTAGCTTTAGAAGGTAATGGACTCTTGAGAAGGTCTGGAATGAGTTCTGGCTTGTAACCTTGGACAGATTGTCCAACCCTTCTGGGCCTCAGTTCCTTTTTATAAGATGGGCAAATTTGTAGTACCTTTTCATAGTGAGATTTAAAATGAGGTAAAGCATGCAGGGCATTTGGTACAGTGCCCAATGCTTGATTTTAGGTGACTTATCCTAATAAGTTGGTTTTTTGTATGTTTGTTTTTTTGCTTGTAAAAAGAAAACATGCTCATTGTAGAACATTTAAATAAATGAGAAAAATAACAAGAAGAAATTAAAAATAATGTGTAATCCCACCATCCATAGACAAGCAACAGAAAAGCTTGTGAAATGTAGAAAAAAATGTGTTTTTGGTTCATAATATGCTTTTCTCTTTGTTGTGAATGTGCATATGTATGATTGTGCTATTCTTGTAAAAAAAAGGGAGCTTTTGGAGGCTGTAGGTCTTATGTATACAGATTGCTTTACAAAGCCTTTTTTCTAATATTATATAAAAAGCCTTAGGGAATATGTTGTCATTACTGGAAAGCTGGTGAATTCAGTGATTTACTACTGTTTTTTTTTTTTTAGATTTATCTTTGGTAACTTAATGTTTTCAGAATATAGAAATTCTTTTTATTTATTTATTTATTTATTTATTTATTTATTTATTTATTTTAATGTTGTTTTAAATTTATTTCTGAGACAGAGAGAGACAGAGCATGAGCAGGGGAGGGGCAGAGAGAGAGGGAGACACAGAATCTGAAGCAGGCTCCAGGCCTCTGAGCTGTCAGCACAGAGCCTGACACAGGGCTGGAACTCACAGACTGTGAGATCATGACCTGAGCTGAAGTCGGACGCTTAACTGACTGAGCTACCCAGGCGCCCCTAGAAATTCTTTTTAGAATTCTTTTAGGATGATAGAAAAAAGATGGAGGTGATTTTAAGTTAAAGCTCTTAGAAGTTCTGGCGTCACAAAGTTGTCATGACTGTAGACATGCCTTATGACATAGTACTATGTATTCCTTTAAAATACTACATTTATTGAGCACGTTCGCTGTATCAGGCACGGGCCAAAGTGCTGAGAATATAAAAACAAGTAAGATGTCATCATTACCCTTGAATAAGTTATGACCTAGTGGGAGAGACCGACTTGATTCTAAATACAGTGTGATCAGTGCTGTAAGAGGGATCTGGACCGGGTAATAAGGGAATAAAGGGTCTTCCTGGCCAGCTAGGGATGGAAGGGCTGTCAACGGAGGGTCCCTGGCTGAAGTAATACCTGAAAGAAGATTTAAAGGAATGATGGACTTAACCAGGCAGTGGTGGGGTGAAGAAGAATCTAGGGAAAAGAAAGGGTGCAGTGTGAGGGAAGCCTATACGACCTGGGGGCATTGGGAGAGCTGTGTTAGTTTGGTACGGAGTTCAGAGGTGGGGATAAGAGTGGAAGGGAGAAATGAAGATGAGCCTGGAGCAGTTACAGAAACCAGATGGGTCCCAGTGGTCTTTCAGTGCCTTATTAAGGCACAAGGCCTTTATGTTTCACATCGCAAAAGGTCTTTGAAGAGTACTAAGAAGAGAGGAGTAAGGTCTCTGATCATATCTTTGGCATACGTAGTGACGTGATGGTGTGATTTGGACAATGGCACAGAGATGAATAGTGCACGGCAGGGAGACCATCCAATGGGTTGTTGATTAGACCAGGTGAGAGATGATGGATGAGGAGGGTTTGAATCCAGGGTGTTGAAAATGAGTAGCCCTCTGGATGTTTGGGTGCGGAACTTGGGAGGGATGGTGGGCCTAGAGGTACAAGTCATCGACATAAGAGCCATGGGGTGACTGTCACCACACAAATGAAGTCCCTAAGGAGAAGGTATAGAGAGAAGATTTCAAGAGTAACTATGAAGGAGCATGGGGGAAGCTACGAGTAATTATCACAGTGGTGAAGAAACGTCAGAAGGAGCAGCCCGGACGTCCTGAGAAGAATGAGAGCGTTGGAATGCTGGGATCCTGGGGATAACAATGTTTCCAAAGGGAGGAAGTGGTGAGACGCAGTCAGATTCTACAAAGATGCCAGATAAAGTATCTGGCGTTTCTTGGATTAATAATGAAGAGATAATTGAAGAGTTTCAGTGGGAGTTAGGATGATATCTTGATGCTACACTCCCAATATTATTTTAGTGTGTATTCTTTGGTTTCAAGTGTGGGTTTTAGGCAAAGGAGGGATTGATTGACGAGGTTCTGTGGGCTGTTTGGAAGATCACATTGTAGGAATTAGTAGAATGAAGAATTTCGCATTATCAGGATAATCTCTTGCCATTTTTCTTCATTTCTTTCTGCCTGTTAGTTGCCTTCTTTTTCACATGGAGGGCAGTAGGCAGTACAGTCTTCTACCTCTGGAGTGAGATTGTTTTTCTGCCTTCACATCTGAAGGTAAAAATGTTGGAGAATGACTGAGATTGCCCATCTTGGACAGGGTGCTGTGCTGGAACCAGCTGCTGGTAACCTTGGTACAAGGTCATGAAAGAACATGGTGACTCCCAAGGTAGTTATGGGATTAGAGGTATGACGGGTCCCAGTATGGGGAAGAAAACTTTCTAGGAGTCCACTGGAAGTTTGTGAAAGATGGAATGGGAAATGAGGAAGGAAGGAATGTGAGTGTAGAGTACTCTTTAAGAACCTGGGCTATCCGAGTGAGTGTTTTGATGGTAACTAAACAGGGACAAGTGGACATTGGTAGGGTTGTTTCATAACCAGATCATCAGTGGAGATTTAGTAATGAGGATTGAAAAGGTATTTGAAAACAAGAGATAGATGTTAATTGTAGTGTGTGTGGGAAAAGATTTCTATGCAGACACATTCTTGTGGACATAGATATTTATGTGAACAGAGGAAGTCTGGTTATGATCACCAATTTCAAAATAATTTTGTGGTCCCTTTATTGTCAGATTTATGTTCTCTGGGTAGTCTTCTTTGTCTTTGAAATGAACATAAGCCATATCTGTAGAAAGAAACCAGAGAGTATTAGAGTTTGCAGATGATCCCTGAAGTTCTATAATCTAAGATGCCTAATTTTATGGGTAAGAAAAGTAGACTCCAAAGAAGAGAAGTGAAGGAATCACAGATATAACAGTACCTACCAGAAGAAGAGGGTCTGTTTTAGTCCTTGGGTCTCTGATCAGTTCATGAGGAAGTCTTTCCCAAAACTTCCATAGACCTCCCTGGATGACCCATTGTCTAGAATTGGAGCACAGCACTCACCTCTGAAACCTGTTGCTGATAAAGGGGAGCATGATAACTTGATTAAAAGAAGAAGGATCTGCTCCCCAAGAATTGTGCACCTGAACAAAATCAGGACTTTCCAGCAAGAAAGAAGGGAGAAGCGCTGTTGAGTAGGAGCTCCAGGATCTGTGACATAAGCTAAAGAGTTTGTTTGTATTCTGTGGGCAGTGGGACCTTCCCAAAGGTGGTTTTTTTTTTTTTTTTTTTTTAACGTTTATTTACTATTGAGAGACAGACACAGAGTGTGAGCAGGGAAGGGGCAGAGAGAGGGGGAGACACAGAATCTAAAGCAGGCTCCAGGTTCTGAGCTATCAGCAGAGAGCCCTACGTGGGGCTTGAACTCACAAACCGTGAGATCATGATCTGAGCCGAAGTCGGATGCTTAACCAATAGCCACCCAGGCACCCCCTTTTCACTTAAAAAAAAAAAATTTTAACATTTATTTATTATTGAGAGACAGAGGGACACGGTGTGAGCCGGGAAGGGGCAGAGAGAGGGGGAGTGGACCTTCCCAAAGGTTTTAAAGCATGGAATAGACAAGATCATATTTGTGTTTCAGAAAAAAAAAAAAATCTTCATAAAACACCTGTGATTAAGTAACAGATGATTCTTACACTTGCCTAAAACGACATAAGTTGATCACAGAGTTGAAGTAAATTTCAGATCTCCATCATGTTCCCATATTACCTGCATTCCACTTCCTAATCATGTATTTATATGCTGTTGATGGTTATGTATTTGTCTTTTTAATTAGGCATTTAAAAAAACTGCCATCAAATTGCTTACTGTTTTCATTGGTTGGAGTGATTGGATATATAACACACATACACACACACACACACACACACAACTATCGTACTCATAGGCTGTGGTTGGAGTGATTGGGTGTAAACACACACACACACACACACACACACACACACACACTGTCGTACTCATAGGCTGTGGTAAATGCTAAAAGGCCAAACAAGCATGATGCGGTTGGTGCCTTGGGCACCTGGGGAAAGCTATAAGAGGATCTGTAATGGGCAGTGAAGAATGCGATAGGTGCGGCACATCTTTCTAGATGAAGGAAATAAACAGTATAAAATGAAAGGCAGAAAAGCCAGGGAATGCCAAGGTGCCCTGTACAGATAGAGCATAGACCCGGCGGGGAGGACATTGGAAATAAAGCCATGAATGGATGATGGAGGGGCAGGCACAAGAGAATGGAGATCACATGTGCTGGTGCCTGACTTGAGTAGGTACTATGCCAGGGTCTTAATGAGGCAGAGAGGGGTGTATATCAGTATTCTTCTTATGAGGAACTCAGGATCAACATAACTTGCCTGAGGACCCACTACTGATGGCTGAGTTTACATTCGAAACCAAGTCTGTCTTAACTTGGAAATTTGTCTGTTATTCCAAATAGCCTTCCATTGTATCATTCCATTGTGCTTAGACTATTAGCATTTGACTTTTATTCTCCTGAGCAGGAATGAACATTCCAGAAGTGCTCAGCAGGGAAATGAGATGGCAGCATTGTGGAGGCTGGGTGGCCACCATTCTGGTCTACAGGCAGTTTCCTTTAACATCTCACACCCAGCCACTGGAGTCACTAAATGATTCTGTTGTCAGGCCTGAATTTGCCATATTTTCCATAGAAATAAAAATCAAATTCTGTACCCAGTTTTGTGTTTCCTTAGCTGCTTTCTCCTTTCTGGTAGGAGCACTTCAGTTCCACTTGGGCTGACTCCTCTTTATTGTGTATCTTGTAGCTCCTATAGCCAGCACTTACTCAAATTAGGCTAACTGTACCAACTGCTAATTCACCGAGAGGTTTCTCAATCTGTCACATCTGGGATGTAGGTATTTCTTCTATTATAAGATATTTCTTCTATTATAATTGACACGATGAACTCTGATAGGAAAAGACGTCCCGTCTACCAATCCTGAACTTTCTATTTACGTAAAGTAATCATCTCTAGAAATAGTATGTAAATAAGGAAAATACAGAATGCCTCTTCTCCATACCTGAAAAACACATCTGGAACTGTTTGAACTAACAAAAAGTAAAGTAAGTGCTACGGCAGATTATGCCATACCTTTCCTTTTTACTTAAAAAAAAAAAAAAGAAAAAGAAGGAAATGGAAAACATACCCCTTCTAGAAGCCTCTGACACTGAATTGGATATTGAAATGGTATCAGTAATGTATTTATATATGCCACATTTTCTTCCATGTTTCAGCCATCTTTGGTACATATGTGTTGGATATTTGCCATGTGAGTTGAAATGTTACCACATAGGGGAGATCTTTATTTAGTAGTCGTGTGTATCATTAAGGTAGAGGCAAGTCAGTCCTTTTGATTATACATACCTTCCTGCTCTGATAGATTGTTTTTCTTTTTCTTTTTCTTTTTTTATCATTTTGTGCCAGGCTTTCAATTGATGTCAGCATTCCCCTGCAGCAACTAAAAATAGAAATTACATCTAGGAATAATTTTCATAAACTTAAAAAAATTGCATAAGAAATATTATAACTTAATATTGGTTTTACTGTATCCTCTAATTTGAAACGGAGAAGAAATACTTCTGTGGTTGAATCATAGTTCTTTTGCTGTTTGCTATAAAAGTTTCAAGAATATATATTTCAAAATGTTTTGCTTTTTTTTTTTTTTTTTTTTTAAGTAATCCAAAACAAATGCAACAGGACTCAGCATACTTGAAACACATTTTCTGAATTTATCTTAAATCTCTCTACTCCAGAGGGTTTGTGTGTGTGTCCGGGTTAGTCCTGGCTGGTAACTTCACCATCTCTCCTCGTCCTGGATTGATTGCACTGAACAGCACGGAATGAGTTACATATGGTCCCACTTTGTCTAAGTTTGTAGGACCTCTGGGTTGGAACTCCATTTGATCAGAGTGGAGCTAACTGTCGCCGAAATTTGGCTATTCCGGCCAGAATGCATATAGTCCTGTTTAGAAGCAGTGGTGTTTTTGCAATGCTTTGGCTCAGTGGTTCTTGTTCTTAAAGTATCGATGCCATGCCGTTTCGAGGATTTAAAAAAATCACTCCTCTACCTTTCATCGTCGTCGTCGTTGTTGTTGTTGTTGCTGTTGTTACTATTATTAAGATCCTCTTAAGTTTGAAGAGGACACCCATTGTCGATTTTATCGTCTATTTCCTTTTCTCTCAGTGTCAGCAACAAGGGTAGACAGACGCGGGTTTCAGATGTGTTTTCCAGTTTAGGTTCTGCTCAAGAAGTACCTCCAGGTAAGTAAGGTGCAGGGGCCGTGCCCACTAAGGCTCAGCGTGTCCGGGTGGACGAAGCCGCGTGGGGGGGTCACTTTCTCTTCATTTGGGCTCTTTTCTCCCTTGCTGCTTTTTTCCTTCCCTTGCTTTATTTATTTATTTTTTCACGATTCCCACCCCCCGCCCCCTCCCGCTCTTCCTCCCTCTGTCTGCACAACCACGTGCTTCAAGTCTGTGTATCTGGACTGCCTTCTCTAACAGTTCAGTGTGAGTGTTCGCAGAATGAAAACCAGATGGACCTGCAGTTCCCACTGTTATCTCCCAGCCGACTCTGGCAAGCCTCCCTCTATCCCTCCTTCCTTGGCATGACAGAAATATTTGCCTTTATTTAGGGAGAGTTGTATTTGCTGCCGTACCTCTTCCCTCAGCTGCAACATAAGCGGAAAGCTATTTATTCCCTTGTTGCTGAGGTTGGTCGAGGTGAGTAGACCGTGCAGCGAATTTAACTATTGAAGAAGCGCTTTTAAACCTGCCTGACTTGGGTAGTTTTCTAGACTAAGTGAGTTACTGATCCTGGGTGTTACAGTGTTCTGGAATAGCACTAGGAAGGCAAGCTTTTAAGGGGTGAGATCAAGGTAGAAACGCTCTCCATGTGGGTTTTTACCACATTTCACTCAGAACACGCATTGACTAAAGGGGCATTCGTGGTTCTCCAGCGAGCTGTCAGGGTGAAGAAAAAGAGACTCTGATACTGGGCTATCAAAATGCTCTTATTAGAATGATGATTATTTTCATTCTTTTATCGCATTTCCCCTGTTACGGCATCGACATTATTTCAACTTTAAAATGTTATGCTCTGTTGCAACCCAAGTCTCGTGACACGGCTCTGAATAAAGGTGTGAGGTAGGTTTGGAGTTGCCAGCATAGTGACTTGGATTTTTCACTTAAAAAAAAAAAAAAATAGACATTTAAAGTCAGTGTTGAGAATTTCTCCCCATGGTTATCATAGTGTTTTAAAAAGACCCACTCTTGACCAGTAGTCCCCGTGACTTGACTTTTCCAAAAGTCCGAGTGGGAAATATTTGTACCTAAGGCTGCATGAGGGGCCTCAGACATTGTTGGTGTGTGTGTGTGTGTGTGTGTGTGTGTGTGTGTGTGTGTGTGCGCGCGCGCGCAGGCACACAGTGCTGGTAGAAAATTGTATTCTAAAGAAACAAAACTCACTTTTTTATTGGAGATCTGTTGCTTCAATAGATTTGACAGAGAAAAAACAGCTCAGAATTTCAAAGGCAAAGCATGCATAGTAGAAAACAGGCTTGAAGCTCAAATGTTCGTTATTGGGTAATCAGGAAATTTCTCCATATCTGTCACATACTCATGAGAAAATACAGATAGGGCCTTTCGTTCCTTTTCATTTGCTATTTGGGGTTTTTCCATTCTCACTCCGCCCGAGGTTATTAATTGAAGGATTGGTCTCATGTTTCTAAGACGGTGGGTCACAAATCACAAATTCTGAATAAACAATCGTGTAACCTCATTGTGTGAAATACAGCATTTATGTAGTGGGGCGTTTTCCTGCAGGGCAGAGGAACATTGAAGTGAGGAGTGTATCTGGGAGACATAACCTGCTTCTCCTAATGGGCCAGAAACTAAGCACGGAAAGGCCGTGGCAGGTGTTACAAAAAAAAAGTCCTTATAAACATGCTGGCTCCTATCAGTATCTCACCTGCATAACAGACCTTCAGATTTGTGTTGTTCCTCACTAAAAGGTTTATTACCATTTTACTTCCTCATCTATTTTTTACCTCTTGCTAGCGTTGGCTTCAGCTTCGAGTGAGGTTGTGCCGTTGGATATAACACTACCAAGGTAGCATCTGCCCAAGCCAGAAATAACAATAGGATGTAAAATAACCCAGTTACAAATGAGGTCCTGCCATCTGTGCTACACCTTCTTAAGTGGGGTTTGGATGATAAAGTCCTGATTTAAACTTCAGTAGATCAGCCTATTTTATTGAGAGGAGATGTCGGATTTCTTCTGTTCACTTGCTTGTAAAAAAGATGAACCCCACTTCAAAACAAAACAAAACAAAACAAGAAACAAAAAGCAACGAAGGTGCTTAAGGAGTAAAATAACCTGTTCAATGGTGGCGTCCTCCAGATCGGACTGAGAAGCACTCCACGATGCCAGACTCACCTGTGGATGTGAAGACCCCATCTAGGCTGACTCCTCCCACCATGCCACCTCCCCCTACAACTCAAGGAGCTCCGAGAACCAGTTCATTTACACCGACGACGTGTGAGTAGACACTTCTGCGTTTCCCATTTCCATTTTGAAGTCTAAATTTTTTTTTTCCTGCAGAAGTGAAGCCCCCCTCCCCGCCCCCCGCCGCCTCCTTCCCCCAAGTCATTTAATTGCCAGTGAGTAGGTATTGAGCCTGCGCAGACGTACAGCATCTTAGGTATAATTTGTATGACTGCCAATATTTGCCTGCCTTTCCATTTTTGCTTCACAGTTGTAGTCTGCTTTGATTTCCGCAATGAAGACTATTGCATTCGTTTGGGCTGCGGCTCCATTTGTTACCACCATAGTTTTTACTTTGACTTAATGTGTAGCTCCTTATTTTAGCTTGTACATTTTGCCTTGGAACATGTTAATATCCTACAATTATTTCCAGGTTGCTTCTGGTCTTCTAATACCACTTTCTTCTGGTATTTACAAATAAGATTCAAAGCTAGAAGCCTTACGTGAAAAAGGGGTATTGCTCTGGGCAACAGTCACATACAGAAAACTTTCTGAAAGAAGGAGCATCTTTCTTGTCTTGAGCCTGTCAGACTTTTATTAAACCTTTACTCAATCCCAACTCGGCTCAGGCCTTGTGTCCTGAATCAGTGGCGTGTATTGGCTTTCTGGGTTGTCCGAGGAAAGGACAGAACATTCCGAGAGAACAGCCACTTCCCTTCCTTTCCTGTAGATTCCAGCAGGGATAGTGGATAGCTTTGTTTCCATCAGTTTCAAAGTCCCGGGTAAAATTGTCCTAAAGGATTTGTGAAACTAATAAATGCTATCTGTTGCAGATAGTACTATTTACAGATCGTGTGTCATCAAGTCTGTATGAATGAACAATCACAGGCAAAACTAGATCCATGGGATTATAAGGGATTGGCAAAATACACATCCCAGGCTGTTTATGCGGCGTTGCGCTGCCATTTAAAGGCCTTTCCAAACGTGTAAGGAACAGGAGGCTGCAGCGGCACCAAGTTGCGACCCTGTCATCTTGTATCTGGTTTGTCGTTACCCAGAGCCACAGTGATGGGCACATGTCTTCTGTGAGAAGTCCTAGTGAGCAGTCATTTCATGACAGGTTGCTTTGGTGCTCGTTTGGGACAAGGGGCTATTGTATTATCTGGAAACTTTTAAGAATGATAGAGTGCTTCAGACATCTTCAAACTTCTGTTGGAGATAACCTGTCAAAATTACATGTAATAGATGAGTTGGATAAAGTGGAGTTGGTCGAATTTATTGATTTTAATATGATAAAATCAACATTTTCGTTAGTGAGAAATGCACAAAATTCTCTAATCTTGTTCTTACGAATTATCTTGGTGTTCAGATACATTTTATCGGAAACAAAGTTGTCAAATTACCGCCAATCCACGCTATTAGTTGGGACGAGATGTCCCTTTCCGATTTCTTGAACTAACTCTCTGATAATTACCATATCCATTTGGCTTCTTATATAAAATTTGCATCTTCCCTAAAGAAGTGGTTAAGAAATATGAGGGGGAGAAAATAGCCTTCTAATTGGGTGGTATAAGGTTAAAACTTGAAAGTCCTATTTCTATAAACACAGCTGTCAGTTGTGTGTACAAAACATGATTAAAAATGTTCAGTGATGAATTTAGTCTCCACCAAATGTACACTTTCTCTAGGGGAACAGTTTAGAGAGGAACGGTCCCGCTATATTGATGTCAGCCTGTGACAGAAGGCTGACATCCAAAAACGCTGTTTGTTCCGTGTTTGAGACATTTCACGTGGTTGGCATATGTGTGCACGGGAGGCAGGGCTGTCCCCGGGTTACAGCCGACTCCCATGGGGGCTCCGCTTCCGCATGGAGTACCGGCATGCAGTGTGAGGAGGGGAGAGCCATCCAGTCCTAGAGTACCTGAACCCGTGGTACCCCTGGGAAGCCAAAGCCTTTGACAGAAAAGCCTCCCCCCCACCCCGGTTTCCCAAACCACAGGATCCTCCAGATTTAAAGGGAACGAAACTTGATTGTAATTTCCTTGTGCCTTTTCCCTCTGCGTTGATTTACTTGTTTTTCTTTCTTATTTTGTGCTCTTGACAGTAACCAATGGCACGAGCCATTCACCCACAGCCTTGAATGGCGCCCCCTCGCCGCCCAATGGCTTTAGCAATGGGCCTTCCTCCTCTTCCTCTTCTTCTCTGGCTAATCAACAGCTGCCCCCAGCCTGTGGCGCCAGGCAACTCAGTAAGCTGAAACGGTTCCTTACTACCCTGCAGCAGTTTGGCAATGACATTTCTCCAGAGATAGGAGAGAGAGTCCGCACGCTCGTACTAGGACTGGTGGTAAGCAAACGGAAATTAGCCCAGTTTTCTGGGGGTAACGGGAGAGGGTGTGTATGGGAGATGTGAAATACAGACTGTTCTCCCAACCGTTTTGTTCACCTACCTGGAGATTGCATGTAAGTCTGGTAATTCTGTAGTAACCGGGTTCTCAAGTCTGCATTGGGTATTGGTCCCCACCGTGGTTTCTTTTACTATCTGACAATAAAGATATGGTGACAAAGTTTATTATTATCTTAGCCATAAACACATGTGTGTGTATAAAATGCAATAGGTATACGTTCTTGGCATGCGAGTGGCTTTCAGCAGTGACAAAATGTTTTCGTTATGTTAGCGATCCATTTAATCTAGCTAGGGTGCTCGTTTTGACATAGTTGCTTTGAAGGATTTTTATCACTGGTCTAAGATGAACAAGAGTTTATAACGAATAACGTTCTTCTATGTATTTTCATTTTTGAGGCTAATAACATTTTTTTAAAAGTTTCATTGTGGTAAAATACACATAACGTAACATTGACCACTTTAACCGTTTCTGGGTGTGCAGTTGAGCGGCATTAAGTACCTCCGTGTTGGTGTATATCCATCACCACCACCCATCTTCAGAACCTTCTTCATCACCCCAAACTGGAACTCCGTACCCATTAAACAGTAACACCACAAGTTCCCCTCCCTCAACCCTTGGTAACCACTGATTGGTTTTTGGTTTTGTTTTTTTTTTTAACTATTCTTTGTTAAAGGTAGAATTAACTTAAACCATTCATTTGAAAACAGAAGTGTTGAGTTAGGCACATTGTGCCACACTCTGTACATTATCACACCGGAAATGAGCACATGTATCATTTTGGGGGGGGGCATCCTGAATCATTTTTGTATACATACTGTGATTTTTTGGTACAGGTAGAGGATTTTCATTTAGGAAGGGCCATTTTCCCATAGCAAACGGAGTCAGGGAGAAGCTGTGAGTCACAGGTTCAATCCTTACGGTAGACCTGAAATTCAGGTGACGGGCCCCTGTTTCCCTTCTCTTGAAATAGATCATTCGTTTGTATTCCGTAGACTTATGGGCAAAGCCATACTTGTTGTGTTTTGCGAAAGAAGCCCCCGGATTAAAGCCCGTGCACGAGTCTAGTACAGTAGACGACGCTTCCAATCACAGTAACTCACATTTGACAGATATTTTGCAGTTCACTCTTTTAACCCTTACCTCCCTCTCCTGAGTGTTCTAAGAAAAAGCTTTCACATTTTCCACAATCTGCCAGCTCCACCTGGCACTCTTCCCGGCCAGGAAGGTGAGGGCCACAGGAGTGTGTCAGCTTTGCCACAGTTACTTTTGTCAATCACTTATCTTTTTCCTTTGTCATTCTTGAGTTTCGCAGAGTAGACTTTGCAACTAGCAAATAAATTAGACCCAAGAACCGCAAAGTAAATCCAAAGCAGTGATTGTGTCCCATAAATAGTGAAAATGTTCTTTGTAACAAAAAAAATGGTTTTTTTTTTTTTTTGAAAACTGCTTTATATATTTGATGTATTCTCTAACAGTGGTTTCCGTAAGTTCCAATGTGGAAGAGTTTGGTAACTTTAAGTCAGTTTTCCCAGATGTTCAGTGGCATACTTTCGAGTGCAATACTTCTTTTCAGGGACATATTTATTTAAAAACCTTCGGGGCACCTGGGTGGCTCAGTCGGTTAAGCATCCGACTTCAGCTCAGGTCACGATCTCACGGTCCATGAGTTCGAGCCCCGCGTCGGGCTCTGGGCTGACGGTTCAGAGCCTGGAGCCTGCTTCCGATTCTGTGTCTCCCTCTCTCTCTGCCCCTCCCCTGTTCATGCTCTGTCTCTCTCTGTCTCAAAAAAAAAAAAAAAAAAGTTAAAAAAAAAAATTAAAAAATAAAAACCTTCAGAGGGTAAGTTAGGGGAAGACATTAATTAATAGTGCTTTGCATGGAATCGGCAGGCAGTGAATATTTGTCAAATGAGTGACTGAATAGAGAATGGATGTTGTTTTTGAATTTTGTTATTTGAATCCAGTTGACATGATATCACTACATTAGTTTCAGGAGTACAACATCGTGATTGAGCTTCTCTATATGTTAGGCTGTGCTCACCGTAAGTGTACCTACCGTCTGTCACCATATAATACTATTATCATATTTAACTATATTTCCTATGCTGTGCCTTTTATTCCTGGGACTTCCTCATTCCATAACT